>NC_060121.1:615039543-619839543 GCF_021461395.2 Schistocerca americana
CGTAAGACCTTAACCACAGTCGTTGCGTCGTCTTGCAAAATAGAGGGCAAATCCGGTGGCAAGGAAACCACCGCCCTCTGGTCAGAGAATAAAAGACAGTCAAGTAAAATGTGGCGGACAGCAATCTGGACGCCACAAGCACTGCAGATTGGGGGGTCCTCCCGCCGGAGTAAAAAACCATGCGTTAAGGGACTGTGCCCGATGCGGAGGCGAGTGAGGAGAACCTCATCCCGCCTGCATGACTGGTAGGACGTACGCCATGGCCACGTGCTGGCCTTGACCAGACGCAGCTTATTTTCACCGACTGCCAGCCACTCCTCTTCCCATTGACGCATAACACGAAAACGCAAAAGGGAGGTAACAGCATGGAGGGGGACGGCACGTTCAACAACGTGAGGGAGGGAACATGCATCTTTGGCAGCCACATCCGCCAGTTCGTTTCCCCTAATACCCACGTGCCCCGGCACCCAGCAGAAAGAAACCTCCTTTCCCTTCCGTTGCAGGCAGAGTAGGGCATCATGGATGTTGTGGACGACCGTATCCGCTGGGTACAAGTGTTGCATGGTCTGAAGGGCACTCAGGGAGTCAGAACAGATGAGAAACTTAAGACTGGGAACACATCTCATCTGCTCCAAGGCCCGCAAGATCGCAGACAATTCAGCATCAAAGATGGTAATCGCCGCAGGAAGCCGTAACGTGACGACTCGATCAGGGAAAACAACAGCACAACCAACAGAGTCCCCCTGTTTAGAGCCATCCGCAAATACTGGTACATGGTCGGGATGCTGGTTTAAAATATCGTGAAATAGGGAGATGAAAACAAACGCAGGAGTGCAGCTCCTCCAGTACCCTGACAAGTCTAAAAGGACGCTGGGCCTCTGGAGCAACCAGGGAGGCAGGCGGGTAAAACCTGGAGTTGGGGTGCCACACGCTCCACACCACGGGACTCAAGCAAATGCTTGGCACGAATCCCAAGTGGTCTCGTTGCCCTGGGACAACTGGAAAAGAGACGTTCCATAGGCGGTCGGGCAACGGTAGGGTACGCAGGGGAGGTAGGACAGGCAAGGAATTGACACACCCGTCGCACCATGAGGAGTTTCCGCCGGATGGCGAGCGTCGGTTCCCCTGTCTCAGCACACAGGCTGGGGATGGGACGGTACGGAAGGCACCAGCGGCCAGCCTGATACCCTCACGGTGTACTGCGTCAAGTATCTTCAGATACGAAGGCCTCGCTGACCCATACACGGTGCATCCATAGTCAAGACGCGATCGGAAGAAAGCCCTATAAAACTGCAGTAGACGCGCCTGATCTGCTCCCCAGGACCGATGGCTCAGACACTTCAAAATATTCAGTGCCTTCAACGCACGAACCTTGAGGTGTTTAAGGTGCGGCAACCACGACAACCTGAAATCAAAAGTGAGGCCCAGGAACCTCACAGTGTCGCTAAAAGGAAGAGTGGTGTCCCTCAGACGCAATTCAGGGGAGGTAAAAAGACGTCGAGAACGACTAAAATGAACACACACACATTTGTCTGCAGAAAAGGTAAAACCCGTCTTCGCATTCCATGCCTCTAATCGCTTTATCGTAAGCTGCAACTGCCGACTAGCAGTGACAAGACCGGAGGAAGAACAGAAAACAGCAAAATCGTCCACAAACAAGGAGCAGTGGACAGGACTCCGGATAGTGGACGTGATACTGTTAATGACGATGACAAAGAGGGTGACACTTAAAACGCTTCCCTGAAGAACACCATTCTCCTGCATGTACAAATCAGATAGCACATGACCAACCGATATCGAAAGAGGCGGTGGGAAAGAAAGGACCGGATGAAGATGGGGAGATGGCCACGAAAGCCCCACTGATGGAGTTGATTGAGGATAAGGCGGCGCCAAGTAGTGTCATACGCCTTATTAATGTCAAAGAATACACATAGACAATGCTGGTTACGTAGGAAGGCCTGCTGGATGGCCGCCTCAAGCAGGGTCAAGTTGTCTATAGTTGAACGACATCTCCGAAAGCTACACTGAGAGTGGCTAAGGAGCTGCCTGGTCTCGAGCAGCCAAACCAGGCGACGATTGACCATGCGTTCCAACGTCTTTCCAACACAGCTCGTCAAAGCAATACTCCGATAACTACTGGGATGCGTTCGGTCCTTCCCCGGTTTGAGGAGGGGAATCAAAATCGCCTCCCTCCACGAGTCAGGGAACGTGCCGGATGACCATATCATATTAAAACAATTCAGGAGAACGTCCTTGGGTGGCAGCAACAAGTGCTGCAGCATGCTGTACAGGATTTGACCATGACCGGGCGCAGTATCATGAGCCACAGACAGCGCCGAATCCAGTTCCCACATTGTGAAGGGGCAGTTGTAGGGTTCAGAATTTGGAGACCGGAAGTCCAAGTGACCCCTCTCGATGGCAGTGCGGTAGCGGCAGAAATCTGGATCACAGTTAATAGTGGCGGTAGATTCAGCAAAATGCATGGCCAGTGTCTGGGCAATGTCTCTCGGCGCCGTGAGTAGACATACCTGATGCATCAATGCCGTGACAGGTAGTTGGCTGCGTTTCCCGGAAATCCTTCTGATGGCTTCCCATTCTTTCGTAGAACTAGTGGAGCGGGAGATGGAGTTCAAGAACGATTGCGATGACCGTCGGTATATATTCCTCGCATTACTATACTGAAATGTCTTTCTCATATCCATTTAAAAGCTCCTTACTACAAAATACCCAATGCACATTCTCACAGAGACTGCTACAACATTAGCTCTAAATGATCTCAGAATAATAAATAAGCTGTGAGTTACAATTTTTTTTTCTTTGTCATCGGTCTTCTGACTAGTTTGATGCGACCCGCCACGAATTCCTCTCCTGTGCTACACTCTTCATCTCAGAGTAGCACTTGCAACCTTCATCCTCAATTATTTTCTGGATGAATTCCAATCTCCCCCTTCTCTACAGTTTTTACCCTCTACAGGTCCCTCTGGTATCATGTTTACCACAGGTTCCTTTCCTCTCCAATTCTGCACAGAAGCTCCTCGTTCCTTACCTTATCAGTCCACCTAATATTCAACATTCGTCTGTAGCACCACATCTCAAATGCTTCGATTCTCTTCTGTCCCGGTGTTCCCACAGTCCATGTTTCACTACCATACAATGCTGTACTCAGACTTTTACATACTCAGAAATTTCTTCCACAAATTAAGGACTATGTTTGATACTAGCAGACTTCTCTTGGCCAGGAATGCCTTTTTGCCATTGCTAGTCTACTTTTGATGTCCTCCTTGTTCCGTCCATCACTGGTTATTTTGCTACCTAGGTAGCAGAATTCCGTAACTTCATCTACTTCGAGACCATCAATCCTTATGTTAAGTTTCTCGGTGTTCTCATTTCTACTACTTCTCATTACCTTCGCCTTTCCTCGATTTACTCTCAATCCATACTCTGTAATCATTAGACTGTTCATTCCGTTCAGCAGAACATGTAATTTTTCTTCACATTCACTCAAGATAACAATGTCATCAGCGAATCGTATCGTTGATATCCTTTCACCTTGAATTTTAATTCACTCCTGGACCTTTCTTTTATTTCCATCACTGCTTCCTCCATGTACAGATTGAACAATAGGGGCGAAAGACTACATCCCTGTGTTACACACTTTTTAATCCGAGCATTTCGTTCTTCGTCGTCCACTCTTATTATTCCTTCTTTGTCCTTGTACATATTATACATTACCCTTCATTCCCTATAGCTAATCCCTATTTTTCTTAGAATTTCTAGCATTTTGCACCATTTTACACTATTTTTCTTTAGACTTGCTATCATTATCAACCGCAAGTCAGACTTGCCTCTCTGATTCCTTTACTGTTCCTAAAGCCAAACCGATCACCATGTAACACATCCTCATTTTTTTTCCATTCTTCTGTATATCATTCTTGTCTGCAACTTGTACACATGACATTTTAAACTGATTGTGCGATAATTCTGGCACTTCAAACTTTTGCAGTCATCGGAATTGTGTGGATGATATTTTTCCGAATGTCAGATGGTATGTCGCCAGACTCATACAGTTTACACACCAACATGAATAGTCCTTTTTGTTTCCATTTCCCCCAATGATTTTAGAAATTCTGACGGAATGTCATCTATCCCTTCTGTCTTAATTGATCTTAAGTCCTCCAAAGCTCTTTTAAATTCTAAAACTGGATCTCCTATCGCTCCTAAATCGACTCCTGTTTCTTCTCCTATCACGCCATCAGACAAATCTTCCCCCTCACCTCATAGAGACCTTCAGTGTACTTTTTCCACCGATTCGCTCTCTCCTCTGCATTAAACAGTGGAATTCCCATTGCACCGAATGTTGTTTTGACGTTCCTATATGCTGAGTCAGTCTTTCTGACAATCATTTCTTTTTCTATTTCTCAAATTAATCATACATACTTCGTCTTAGCTTCTCTATTTCATATTTATTTAATTCTTCACTGACGTGTATTCCTGCATTCCTGAACTTCCCTGGACATTTGTGAACTTCCTTCTTTCATTCAACAACTGAAGTACTTTTTCTGTTACCCACGGTTTCTTCGCAGCTACCTTCTTTGTGCCTATGTTTTTCTTTCCAACGTCTATGACCGCCTTTTTTAGAAATGTTCATTCCTCTTCAATTATACTGCTTACTGAGCTATTCTTTATTATTGTATCTGTGAGACAGGCGAAATACCCTCAGACTTCAAGAAGAATATAATAATTCCAATCCCAAAGAAAGCAGGTGTTGACAGATGTGAAAATTACCGAACTATCAGTTTAATAAGTCACAGCTGCTAAATACTAACGCGAATTCTTTACAGACGAATGGAAAAACTGGTAGGAGCGGATCTCGGGGAAGATCAGTTTGGATTCCGTAGAATTGTTGGAACACGTGAGGCAATACTAACCTTACGACTTATCTTAGAAGAAAGATTAAGAAAAGGCAGAACTACGTTTATAGCATTTGTAGACTTAGAGAAAGCTTTTGACAATGTTAACTGGAATACTCTCTTTCAAATTCTTTAGGTGGCAGGGATAAAATACAGGGAGCGTAAGGCTATTTACAATTTGTACAGAAACCAGATGGCAGTTATAAGAGTCGAGGGGCATGAAAGGGAAGCAGTGGTTGGGAAGGGAGTGAGACAGGGTTGTAGCGTCTTCCCGATGTTATTCAATCTGTATATTGAGCATGCAGTAAAGGAAACAAAAGAAAAATTCGGAGTAGGTATTAAAATCCATGGAGAAGAAATAAAAACTTTGAGGTTCGCCGATGACATTGTAATTCTGTCAGAGACAGCAAAGGACTTGGAAGAGCAGTTGAACGGAATGGACAGTGTCTTGAAAGGAGGATATAAGATGAACATCAAGAAAAGCAAAACGAGGATAATGAAATGTAGTCAAATTAAATCGGGTGATGCTGAGGGAATTAGATTAGGAAATGAGACACTTAAAGTAGTCAAGGAGTTTTGCTATTTGTGGAGCAAAATAACTGATGATGGTCGAAGTAGAGAGAATGTAAAATGTAGACTGGCAATGGCAAGGAAATCGTTTCTGAAGAAGAGAAATTTGTTAACATCAAGTATAGATTTAAGTGTCAGGAAGCCGTTTCTTAAAGTGTATGTATGGAGTGTAGCCTTGTATGGAAGTGAAACATGGACGATAAATAGTTTGGACAAGAAGAGAATAAAAGCTTTCGAAACGTGGTGCTACAGAAGAATGCTAAAGATTAGATGGGTAGATCACATAACGAATGAGGAGGTATTGAATAGAATTGGGGAGAAGAGGAATTTGTGGCACAACTTGACAAAAAGAAGGGACCGGTTGGTAGAATATGTTCTGAGGCATCAAGGGATCACAAATTTAGCATTGGAGGACAGCGTGGAGGGTAAAAATCGTAGAGGGAGACCAAGAGATGAATACACTAAGCAGATTCAGAAGGATGTAGGTTGCAGTAAGTACTGGGAGATGAAGAAGCTTGCACAGGATAGAGTAGCATGGAGAGCTGCATCAAACCAGTCTCAGGACTGAAGACCACAACAACAACAACAGCCTTAGATAACTTCAAGCGTATGTCGACATTCCTTAGTACTTCTGTATCCCACTTCCTTGGGTGTTGACTCTTCCTGACTAATCTCGTAAACTTCAGCCTACTCCTCACCATTACTACATCATGATCTGGATCTTTATCTGCTCCTGAGTATGCCTTACAATCCAGTACCTGATTTCGGAATCTGACCATGACCATGACGTAATCTAACTGAAATCTTCCCCTAACACCCAGCCTCTTGAAAGTATACTTCCTCCTCTTGTGTTTCTTGAATAGATTATTCACGATTGCTGGATGAAGTTTATTACAGAACTCAATTAGTCTTTCCCCTCTCTCATTCCTTGTCCCAAGCCCATATTCCCCTGAAAACATTTCTTCTGCTCCTTCCCCTGAGAGGTGGCATGAGCCCCTTCTCACATTTCTCTGAGTAATTCGATCTTCCTCTCTAATTGCATGTGGTGAAAAGTTGCTATTCCTTCACACGCGGACTTCCCACGCAGCGTCTCTCGTCACCCGGGTGGTCCGGTGACAGGTGGGCTCTGCTTATCTTGAAAGGGTTAAGCTGACAGGTGTGAGGGAGTCGAGTGAATACTTTCCAGACGCCGACATTGTCATAAGAGCGATGGCGACACGCCCACAGGGGCCTGACGGAGCGGCTGGGCTAGAGGTCCCGTTACTTCGCAGAAACTTAGTGAAAACCGTTTCTGGCGGGCTACCAGCGAGGTGTGGGAAAGACTTGTGTTCCCAGGCAGTCTTGGCGGGCAAATTCCCGCGTTTTCTGCAAAATCGTAACTGTGATTGGCTTGCTCAGGGCTTAACTCCATGACGTAGCAAAATCGGCGCAGAAATCGGCGCCAAGAATCTCCATTGGCGGAAAGGTAGTGCTTCGGCAATAGACTGGAATTTTCCGCCGGTTTTCGAGTTGCTGATTGGAACGTTTAACCACGGCCACTGTCGTGGGGGCGGGAATGTTGTGTGTTCGGTTTGTACGGGTGCTTTTGTGAGAGTCGGCTCTCGCCTTTCGGTCGGAGTAGGTTACAAGTCTGAGCTCTCGCTGCTCTGGACAGCCTACCTTCCGTTGGCTGTCTAATATACTTTTATTTAATTGAAACTGTTTGACGAAGTTGCTGAAGTTTCGACTTCAACGTAACTTTCCGAGTACAGTTGGCAATTGAGCGTTCTGTGTACAAGCGGCCTATGTTGTCTGTCTTGAGCAGTTTTGGCTAAAGTTGACTCTATCAGAGTTAGTGTGTGACTTCACTTGTTAAAATCAGTCACTGTACTGTCAGTGATTGTGTGGCGGGTCTTCTTCGTCTCCCTCAGAGGGTCATATGTATTGCTAGGAAGTCTTTAGTCTGAAACAACCAGGCCAGGATAATTTGTTTTGGGCTACACTAGCGACATTGTCATCACCACGACGGGACGTCAAAGCAACCAGCCATCGCCTCCAGTACACCAGATCAACACGATCTTGTAGTTAAGAAGACAGCTTGGTAATGTATGTCCACAACACCGGCAGCTTAGGAAATTTTGCTAGGTGATAATCAGAGCTCAGCAGAGCGCGCCTGTTCGTCTTTTTTAACTTTGTTCTGTCTTGGGTGTTCATTGTCTGCCTTCTCAGTACTGTAGCAGCAATTAATGTTGGGTTGGCTGTGTGTTTCTCTTAAGATTTGAGTTACAAGGAATTGGCTCCACATACCACTTTGTCATAAATGTCACAATCTAATTTATGGACAACTTCACCTCCACAGCATTTACTTGAGTATCCAATTTGATGTATTGTAAATGTTTCATGTGTTTTGTTTCTTATTTTGAGTTTAGTCATAATAAATCAAATTGTTATTTTGGACAGAACTTTGATTCTGTTAATCGGTAGGGCAACTCTTTCATTTCCCACTACATTAATGAAACTTTCCTTAATTTCTATCCAATTAAATTATTGCAGGTGCCAAACTCTTTTCTACTCCACTTGCAGGATCGATTACAGTCAGTTCGCGTTTCTTCTTAATCCATGTGCAACAGCAAAAGTAGGAGTTAGAAAAGGGGGGGCTTAGAGCATCATTTCCATATTAAGATCCGAGAAGAATTTAGTGTTAAATACACTGCTAGCCCCGGCATCTCGCACCCCTACAACTGCATTCCAGTCCCCCCATCTTCCGTTACATACGGTATTACGCTTCAATATCCTTATGTACTGTCTCCCTCTCTCTTCATCTTCTGCTTGTGACGCCGGCATGTATACGTTAACTATTGTTGTCGATGTTGGTTTGCTGTCGTTTCTGATAAAAACAACCCTATCACTGAACTGTTCAAAAACACACTCTCGGCCCTACCTTCCTATTCATAACGAATCCTACACCCGTTGCCATTTTCTGCTACTATAGATATTACCTTATACTCACTTGACGAGAAATTCTTATCATTTTTCCATTTCACTTCACTGGCTCTTACTATATGTAGAATGAGCCTTTGCATTTCCCTTTTCATATTTTCTTGCTTCCCTACCACGTTCAAGCTTCTGATATTCCACACCCCAACGTTATCCTTTCGTTGGTTGTTCCATCATTTTCTCACGGTGTTTTCCCCCTTGGCAGTCCCCTCCCAGAGATCCGAATGTGGGCTAGTCTGCAATCTTCTGCCAATGGAGATATCATCATGACACTTTTTCAATTACAGGCCACATGTCCTGTGGATACACGTTGTGTGTCTTTAATGCAATGATTTCCATTAGCTTCTGCAGCCTCAAGCCTTTGATGATTACTGATTCTTCCGCCTTTACGGGCAGTTTCCCACCCCAAGGACAATAGAGTGCCCTCAACCGCTCCTCCACCCTTTTTGACAAGGTCGTTGGCAGAATCAAGGTGAATTTTGATGCCGCAAGTCTTTGGCCGCCAATCCTGATTACTATGATTACTAATCGAAATTCAAGCGGTGGCAGGTTTCGAACCTGGGACCGAAGACGCTACCCCTAGACTACGGGTGCACAGCTCAACTACACTTCTCAGCCAGGAAATCAAGACCACCATCCTACTATCGACACAAACCGGTCAAGGCGATAGCAGTGTCACCTGTCGAAGAATGACTGCCAGTCAGACATATGCACGGTGCATGTAGTGTCAGTGAGCGTGCTCTCCGTTTGTAGAAAGGGGAAAGCACTCTATCCATCTGAATTTGACCAATGGCAGATTGTGATGGCACGAAGGCAGGGCACGAGCATTTCGGAAACTACACGACTTGTCGGGTGTTCGAGGAGTGCTGTGGTAAGTGTCTTCGACACATGGTGATACCAAGGACAAATCACGTCCATACGTCATGGGGTTGGGCGAGCACCCTTTATTATTTAATGTCGAACGTTATTGACTGGGCAGACTGGCAAAAAAGGGCAGGTGGCGATCTGTGGCAGAACTAACCTGAGACTGTAATGCAAGGCAGAGTGCTTTTTTGTCTGAACACCCTCGGCACCAAGGCTCCTAATGATGGGCCTCCGCACACGACGACCCATGCATTTGCCAATCTTAACACTACGACATCAGCAACTACGAATGAAACGCTTACGTGAACATTGCCACACGACGTTGGCGCAGTGTCAGGACGTTGCATGGTTTGATCAACCCCAAAACCTTCTTCATCATGCAGATGGGAGGGCGCGAATCTGTCGTCTTCCAGGGGAACAGCTCCTTGACACGTGTACGGAGGGACGGTGACAAACTGACGGCGGCACTATTATACTCTGGGGAATATTCACTTAGGCATCGAATGGTCCAGTGGAGGTAGTGCAAGGTACCACGATGGCCAAGGAGTACCGTACACTGCTTGCAGACCACGTACACCGCTTCACGGCGATCATGTTTCCCGGCATTTTTCAGCAAGATAATGCGCCAAGTCACAAGGCCAAGAGTGTGATGCAGTAGTTTGAGGAACACGGTGACGACTAACAATTCTTGTGCTTGCCCCCTAACACACTAGATCTGAACTCGATCGAACACATCTGGGATATGATTGAACGTGGCGTCATTGCTCACCGCCCCCCACCCCTCCACGGACTTTGCGGGAATTAGGTGACTTGTATGTGCAGATGTTGTGCCAAGTGCCTCCAGCAATCCACAAAGGCACCATTGCTTCCATGCCACAAAGCATCGCCAATGTTATCCGTGCCAAATGGGGACACACCGGCTATTAGGTAGGTGGTCATAATACTCTGGTTGATCGGTGTATACACACTGTACTTGAGACACAGTCGGCGAGTTAAGAACTTCAAGCCGAAGGTCAGACAAACCGACATAAACGTGCAACACTTTAGTGTAGGATGCCTAGGTGCATTTAGAACCCGTAAGACGCAGTTGCGTGGTAAGGTTTATAATAAAATAAGTCTACTAAATTTTTCTTCAAGATAAATTTCAATGACTTTACGAGTTCGGAGCTACAATTATGTCGATGTCGGGATTTACATATTGTGCGAGCAACTTTTTCCGTAATGGAGAGAAACAAATCTACCCGTAGAACGGAATTCAAATTAAAAGCTTGTCTTCAAATCAGCAATGTTCAAAAAGTAACAATTATGATTTCGTGGAAAGCATTATGAGTAGCACTTATGGGCATGCACCATTTTTATGTTTATGTTTGGCTAAAATAGTCACAAAATACAGTTTAAACTACACACATCAAGAAAAGTTCTGCGTCACCTCAGTTGGGAGAGTTCCGGAACCTGTAGAGCTAAATTGGAATAGAGATCAACATAAACATCATTTTCGCCCTTTTTAATGCTCATGAAAACCACACATTGCATGTTATACCACCATCAGAGCTGTGGTCGAGATTGCTGCACACACTGGTACCTCTAATACACAGTAGCACGTCCTCTTGCATCGGAGCATGCCTGTTTTCGTCGTGACATACTACCCACAAGTTCATCAAGGCGCTGTTGGTCCAGATTGTCCCATTCCTCAATGGCGATTTGGCGTAGATCCCTCAGAGTGGTTAGTGGGTCACGTCTTCCACGAATAGCCCTTTTCAGTGTACCCCAGGCACTTTCGACACGGTTCACGTCTGGAGAACATGCTGGCCACTCTAGTCGGGCGATGTCGTTATCCTGAAAGAAGTCATTCACTAGATGTGCACGATGAGGGCGCGAGTTGTCGTCCATAAAAACGAGTGCCTAGCCACTATGCTGGTGATATGGTTGCACTATCGGTCGGAGGATGGCATTCACGTATCGTACAGCCGTTATGGCACCTTCCTTGTCACCAGCGGCGTATGTCGGCCCCATATAACGCCACCCCAAAACGGTAGGAAAGCTCTACCTTGCTGCATTCGCTGCACAGTGTGTCTCAGCCGTTCAGCCTTACCGGGTTGCCTCCAAACACGTCTCGACGATTGTCTGGTTGAAGGCGTATGCGACACTTATCTGTGAAGAGAACGTGATGCCAATCCCGAGCGGTCCCTTAGGCATATTGTTGGGCCCATCTGTACCGCGCTGCATGGTGTCGTGGTTGCAAAGACGGATCTCGCCAGAGACGTCGGGACTGAAGTTGCGCATCATGCAGCCCATTGCTGACAGTTTGAGTCGTAACATGACGTCCTGTAACTGCACGAAAAGCATTATTCAACATGGTGGCGTTGCTGTCAGGGTTTCTCCACTGCAGTAGCAGCCCTTGGGCAGACTGAGCGAGGCATGTCATCAATTGTTCCTGTCTGCCTGTATCTCCTCCATATCTGAACAACATCACTTTGGTTCACTCCGAGACGCCTGGACACTTGCCTTGTTGAGAGCCCTTCCTGGCACAAAGTAACAATGCGGACGCGATCGAACCGCGGTATTGATCGTCTAGGCATGGTTAAACTACAGACAACACGAGCCGCGTACCTCCTTCCTGGTGGACTGACCGGAACTGGTGCGCTGTCGGACCCCTCCTACTAATAGGCGCTGCTCATGCATGGTTGCTTACACATTTGGGCGAGTTTAGTAGCATATCTGAGCAATCAAAGGGACTGTGTCTGTGATACAATATCCACAGTCAATGTCTATCTTCAGGAATTCTGGGAACTGGGGTTATGTAAAACTGTTTCGTACTTAGCTGTTCCATGTTCTTCTCTTCATGAATTAAAAGAAATATATGTTTCATTTCTTTGTCATTTCTAATCAATCCAAGAATTTTACGAAATAAATTTCCGACGAAAAGGCATTAACTAACCCCGTGAAGCGCTACAACTCTGTAAATATTAGCGGCCGTAGAACAGACCTCTTGACAACAGCTCCTCGTGCGAGGCTACTTCGTTCCGAATCCTCCCTCACCTCGCCGCATCTTCGCCCACCGTTCGTCGCCGCATCCAACCGGTTGGTCATTCGTGTGGCGCGAGCTCCAGCCAGGTCGAAGGAGGAGATTAGTGAACAGATCTGATACTGGTATAAATTAAATAGCCTCGTCATTTTATTGTTCGTAAGTTTTGTCACAATTCCTTCCTAATATACACCATGTGATCAAAACTATTCGGACCCTTGGCTGAAAATGACTTACAAGTTCGAGGCTCCCCCCATCGGTAATTCTGGAATTCAATATGGTGTTAGCTCACCCTTAGCGTTGACGACAGCTTCCACTACTGCAGGCCTACATTCAGTCAGCTACTGGAAGGTTTCATGGAGAATGGCATCCCATTTTTCACGGAGCGCTACACTCAGGAGAGGTATCGATGTCGGTCGTTGAGACGTGGCATGAAGTCGGCGTTCCAAAACATCCCAAAGGTGTTCTATGGGGTTCAGGTCAGGATTCTGTGCAGGTCAGTCCATTACAGGGATGTTATTGTCGTGTAACCACTCCGCCACGCGCCGTGCATTATGAACAGGTGCTCTATAGCGTTGAAAGATGCAATTGCCATCCCCGAATTGTTCTTCAACAGTGGGAAGCAAGAAGGTGTTTAGAACATCCATGTAGGCTTGTGCTGCGACAGTGCCACGCAAAACAACAAGGGGTGCAAACCTCCATGAGAAGCACGACCACACTTTAACACTCACCGCCTCCGAATTTTACTGTTGGCACTACACACGCTGGCAGATGACGTTCACCAGGCATTCGCCATACCCATACCCTGCCATCGGATCGCCACAGTGTGTACCGCGATTCGTCACTCAACACAACGTTTTTCCACGGTTCAATCGTCCAATGTTTAGGCTACTTACGTCGTTTGGCATTTACCGGCGTGATGTGTGTCTTATGAGCAGCCGCTCGACCATGAAATACAAATTTTCTCACCTCCCGCCTAACTGTCATAGTACTTGCTGTGGTTTCGGATGTAGTTTGGAATTCCTGTATTGTTGTCTGGATAGAAGCTCGCCTATTACACGTTGCGACCCTCTTCAACTGTCGGCGGTCTCTGTCAGTCAACAGACGAGGTGAGCCTATATGCTTTTGCTCTGTACGAGTCCCTTCACGTTTCCATTTCACTATCACATCGGAAACAGTGGACCTAGAGATGTTTAGGAGTGTGGAAATCTCGCGTACAGACGTATGACACAAGTGACACCCAGTCACCTGACCACGTTCGAAGTCCGTGAGTTCCGCGGAGCGCCATTTCTCACGATGTCTAATGACTACTGAGGTCGCTGATATGGAGTATCTGGCAGTAGGTGGTACCTAATATGAAAAACGTATGTTTTGGAGGGTGTCCGGATACTTTTGATCACATAGTGTAGCATCATCACCTTGACAAAGATAGCGTTCATATTTTAGTTACACGATGTTGTGCTGAGTAGTAATGCCTCCGAATTTTTTATGTGAAAAAGTCAAAGATTTTTTAATAAAACAAACGTTATTATTTAATCCTCATTTGTGTCTACGTATCTGCCGCCCTCTGCCGCCAGAGGGCTCGGAAATGCAGCGTGTAACATAAGGGTGTGTAACGTAACTACGTCGGTCGGCGAAAAACAGCGTGCTGTTATCGAGTTTCCAGTTCGAAGAGTTCGTCCACACATGTAGCATGCTATTATTCAGCACGACAATGCCAGACACCTTGGATTCATTGTCATCGATCATTCTCCATGCAATACCGACTTTGCCCCATCTCATTTTCATCTCTTTCCAAAACTTAAAGAACATCTTCGAGTACTTCACTTCGATAGTGATGAAGTGGTGGAAGTAGAGGTGTGGTTGTAGCTGCGTCAACAGTGGCAGTTTCAACAGACTGGTCTCTCGGTACGAGAAATGCGACCGTCGCCAGGATGACTATGTTGAGAACTACAGTAAATACACACACATGAAGAATAAGGGTGTAGAATGTTAATAATGTTTGTTTTATTTAAAATGCAGTTAAGTGTTTTCACTTAAGAAAATCGGAGACATTACTTCTCATCACGCCCTCGCATATGCAAACCCAGTCTTTGATTGTAAAATAGAACCTTTAGGTTATATTCTACAGCTCTGATAACAAAAATTTTTATCTATACCACCAAGAGCTGCTAAAATAATTACAATGCAACTACTTTCGACAAGTTACTTCATTACATGATAGGTTGTAAATATCCGTTATTTTAATTCCTGTCAGTTACGTTCCACTATCTTCGGCTTAGTGTGACATTGGAAACTGAAATTGGCGCCGAATATTATCACTCAATTGTTTCCTTATCGACTGATAAGAAAAATTATGTAATAACAACGGTCCGGCTCACAGCTTTAATCTGTCAGGAAGCTTCAAATCAGTGCCCACTCTGCTGCTGAGAGAAAGACTCATACCGGAAACAGAAATAACTACAAATTGTACGTGCCTACAGGCAATAACTCAGTGCGAAACCAGGGGGCGTATTTCACTACAATATCCTTGACTTGATCATGCCAACTTTAATATTCTATAAGACTATGGCATTCAACGTGCAACGAGCTGATTTATCTCTACCGTGCTGCAAAATACTCACAAACGATCCATCTTGAGCATACATGTACATGCGAAATACACAGCACACACGAATTCTCGAAATGGAAAATTGACAGCAGCGCTGTGTAATGCCAGTTATCAGCTGCTTATGGTTCACAATTCACACAGTGTTTTCTGCGAAAATGGACGGGCGTAAAATTCCTAGTTAGCCTATTAAAGCGCACATTTCCACTCTTGCCCATACACTAATCATATAGTTCTTTCTGTAGTATACATGAACAAAAATTTGAATGCTCGTGAATGTGTTGTAAGGCAAAAAGTTTGCTCCCTGTCCAGTCAGTAACGACCTAAGGTTATTGAAGTTCAATTACGAATAGTGTGACACATGTTTACAATAGTCTTCCACGTACGACAAAAATTATTTTATCATTTTATCTTTTTAGTAAAATCCATAGGCCATTCTTACTTTACAACTGTTTATATGCAGTAGCGGAATCTTTAGTACATGTGAAATACAGCACTTGGACCAAGATGGTACAATTATCTTACTGCAAGCAGAGCAAGCTCTCTTATACATAATGCCAACTAAGCAAATGCTCTACTGAGAGGGCACTTATATTTACACAACATCGAATATTACAGAACATAATTCTGTCCAATTGATAAGAAAGTCCCAGAACACTTTACTAAATGCGATAGTGAAAAAAGGTTTTTTGTGTTAAGCGAGACATGAACTAGCTACACAGCAGCACACTACTCGTGTGTTTCTATTCATTACACGACACTGAAAGAGGAAGAGGACAACAAATGACGCCTACCCTCTAAGCTGGTAATCGGAATATAAAGATGAACAGAGGGGCATGTCTGGTTGTTATTGAAACGTTTTTTATATTTAGTAAGAACAATCTGTTTTATATTTCTGTTTTATATTTAGTAAGAACAATCTGTTTTCTCCTCCCCCCATGAACCATGGACCTTGCCGTTGGTGGGCAGGCTTGCGTGCCTCAGCGATACAGATAGCCGTACCATAGGTCCAACCACAACAGAGGGGTATCTGTTGAGAGGTCAGACAAACGTGTGGTTCCTGAAGAGGGGCAGCAGCCTTTTCAGTAGTTGCAGGGGCAACAGTCTGGATGATTGACTGATCTGGCTTTGTAACACTAACCAAAATGGCCTTGCTGTGCTGGTACTGTGAACGGTTGAAAGCAAGGGGAAACTACAGCCGTAATTTTTCCCGAGGGCATGCAGCTCTACTGTATGATTAATGATGATGGCGTCCTCTTGGGTAAAATATTCCGGAGGTAAAATAGTCCCCCATTCGGATCTCCGGGCGGGGACTACTCAAGAGGACGTTGTTATCAGGAGAAACAAAACTGGCGTTCTACGGATCGGAGCGTGGAATGTCAGATCCCTTAATCGAGCAGGTAGGTTAGAAAATTTTAAAAGGGAAATGGATAGTTTAAAGTTAGATATAGTGGGAATTAGTGAAGTTCGGAGGCAGGAGGAACAAGACTTTTGGTCAGGCGAATACAGGGTATAAATACAAAGTCAAATAGGGGTAATGAAGGAGTAGGTTTAATAATGAATAAAAAAATAGGAATACGGGTAAGCTACTACAAACAGCATAGTGAACGCATTATTGTGGCCAAGATAAACATGAAGCCCACGCCTACTACAGTAGTACAAGTTTATATGCCAAATAGCTCTGCAGATGATGAAGAAATTGAAGAGATGTGTGATGAAATAAAAGAAATTATTCTGATAGTGAAGGGAGACGAAAATTTAATAGTCATGGGTGACTGGAATTCGACTGTAGGAAAAGGGAGAGAAGGAAACATAGTAAGTGAATATGGATTGGGGCTAAGAAATGAAAGAGGAAGCTGCCTGGTAGAATTTTGCACAGAGCACAACTTAATCATAGCTAACACTTGGTTCAAGAATCATAAAAGAAGGCTGTATACATGGAAGAAGCCGGGAGATACTGACAGGTTTCAGATAGTTTATATAATAGTAAGACAGAGATTTAGAAACCAGGTTTTAAATTGTAAGACATTTCCAGGGGCAGATGTGGACTCTGACCACAATCTATTGGTTATGAACTGTAGGTTAAAACTGAAGAAACTGCAAAAAGGTGGGAATTTAAGGAGATGGGACCTGGATAAACTCGCTAAACCAGAGGTTGTACAGAGTTTCAGGGAGAGCATAAGGGAACAATTGACAGGAATGGGGGAAAGAAATACAGTAGAAGAAGAATGGGTAGCTTTGAGGGATGAAGTAGTGAAGGCAGCAGATGATCAAGTACGTAAAAAGAGGAGGGCTAGTAGAAATCCTTGGGTAACAGAAGACGTATTGAATTTAATTGATGAAAGGAGAAAATATAAAAATGCAGTAAATGAAGCAGGCAAAAAGGAATACAAACGTCTCAAAAATGAGATCGACAGGGATGGCTAGAGGACAAATGTAAGGATGTAGAGGCTTATCTCACTAGGGGTAAGATAGATACTACCTACAGGAAAATTAAAGAGACCTTTGGAGAATAGAGAACCACTTGTATGAATATCAAGAGTTCAGATGGAAACCCAGTTCTAAGCAAAGAAGGGAAAGCAGAAAGGTGGAAGGAGTATATAGAGGGTCTATACAAGGGCGATGTATTTGAGGACAATATTATGGAAATGGAAGAGGATGTAGATGAAGATGAAATGCGAGATATGATACTGCGTGAAGAGTTTGACAGAGCACTGAAAGACCTGAGTCGAAACAAGGCCCCGGGAGTAGCTAACATACCATTAGAACTACTGACAGCCTTGGGAGAGCCAGTCATGACAACACTCTACCATCTGGTGAGCAAGATGTATGAGACAGGCGAAATAGCCTCAGACTTCAAGAAGAAAATAATAATTCCAATCTCAAAGAAAGCAGGTGTTGACAGATGTGAAAACTACCGAACTATCAGTTTAATAAGCCAAGGCTGCAAAATACTAGCGCGAATTATTTACAGACGAATGGAAAAACTAGTAGAAGCCGACCTCGAGGAAGATCAGTTTGGATTCCGTAGAAACACTGGAACACGTGAGGCAATACTGACGCTACGACTATCTTGGAAGCTAGATTAAGGAAAGGCAAACCTACGTTTCTAGCTTTTGTAGACTTAGAGAAAGCATTTGACAATGTTGACTGGAATACTGTCTTTCAGATTCTGAAGATGGCAGGGGTAAAATACAGGGAACGAAAGGCTATTTACAATTTGTACAGAAATCAAATGGCAGTTATAAGAGTTGGGGGACATGAAAGGGAAGCAGTGGTTGGGAAGGGAGTGAGACAGAGTTGTAGCCTCTCCCCGATGTTATTCAATCTGTATATTGAGCATGCAGCGAAGGAAACAAAAGAAAAATTCGGAGTAGGTATTAAAATCCATGGAGAAGAAAAAAAACCTTGAGGTTCGCCGATGACGTAATTCTGTCAGAGACAGCAAAGGACTTGGAAGAGCAATTGAACGGAATGGATAGCGCCTTGAAAGGAGGATATAAGATGAACATCAAGAAAAGCAAAACAAGGATAATGGAATGTAGTCGAATTAAGTCGGGAGATGTTGAGGGTATTAGATTAGGAAATTAAACACTTAAAGTAGTAAAGGAATTTTGCTATTTGTGGAGCAAAATGACTGATGACGGTCGAAGCAGAGAGGATATAAAATGTAGACTGGCAATGGCAAGGAAAGCGTTTCTGAAGAAGAGAAATTTGTTAACATCGAGTATAGATTTAAGTGCCAGGACGTCATTTCTGATAGAATTTGCATGGAATGTAGCCATGTATGGAAGTGAAACATAGACGATAAATAGTTTGGACAAGAAGAGAATAGAAGCTTTCGAAATGTGGTGCTACAGAAGAATGCTGAAGATTAGATGGGTAGATCACATAACTAATGAGGAGTTGTTGAATAGGATTGGGAAGAAGAGAAGTTTGTGGCACAACTTGACTAGAAGAAGGGATCGAATACACCAAGCAGATTCAGACGGATGTAGGTTGCAGTACGTACTGGGAGATGAAGAAGCTTGCACAGGATACAGTAGCATGGAGAGCTGCATCAAACCAGTCTCAGGACTGAAGACCACAACAACAACAAAATCTGTTTTCTAGTAGTAATGAATATACAGAGTAATGTGAAGAAGAGACTGTGAAATTTTGAAGTACAGGTAGTCTATGCTGGTAATCAGTCACGTAATGAAGGACTGGCGTGGACTGGTAGTCAACGGGCAGGAAAAGTAGTAATTTAGTGGAAGGAGAAGCAGTTTTTGTTAAGCAGTTTTTGTTCTGGTGGGACTCGGAAAATTTTAAGAGGAGAAGCGCAATACTGTGAAAAGAGGACGGCATACAAGCGAATGGAGATGGACGGAAAACAGAATTGTCTAGAAAACTAACGCGTCGAGACTGTTGCGGTGAAACTCAAAAATTTCCAAAAGAGATCTGATCCGAAAAATTTAATGAAGAGGAGGACTCACTTAATAGATAGGTCAGAAGAAAGCAAGATGCAAGGTTTTCAAGACAGAAGATTTATCAAGAAATCAGCACAAAATACAACGGGTAGTCAAGGATAACAATAGGCTAAGAAGAAGAGAACTATAAACAGTTTTATCACAAAACATGGGTGTACGATTAATTCGATACGGCGGTGTTCTGAACAGTTATCATCTTCATTGAGGAGAGACCATGAATTATTATAGTGTTACATACTGTATTATGAAAAGTGATTGTATCGATATACACTCCTGGAAATGGAAAAAAGAACACATTGACACCGGTGTGTCAGACCCACCATACTTGCTCCGGACACTGCGAGAGGGCTGTACAAGCAATGATCACACGCACGGCACAGCGGACACACCAGGAACCGCGGTGTTGGCCGTCGAATGGCGCTAGCTGCGCAGCATTTGTGCACCGCCGCCGTCAGTGTCAGCCAGTTTTCCGTGGCATACGGAGCTCCATCGCAGTCTTTAACACTGGTAGCATGCCGCGACAGCGTGGACGTGAACCGTATGTGCAGTTGACGGACTTTGAGCGAGGGCGTATAGTGGGCATGCGGGAGGCCGGGTGGACGTACCGCCGAATTGCTCAACACGTGGGGCGTGAGGTCTCCACAGTACATTGATGTTGTCGCCAGTGGTCGGCGGAAGGTGCACGTGCCCGTCGACCTGGGACCGGACCGCAGCGACGCACGGATGCACGCCAAGACCGTAGGATCCTACGCAGTGCCGTAGGGGACCGCACCGCCACTTCCCAGCAAATTAGGGACACTGTTGCTCCTGGGGTATCGGCGAGGACCATTCGCAACAGTCTCCATGAAGCTGGGCTACGGTCCCGCACACCGTTAGGCCGTCTTCCGCTCACGCCCCAACATCGTGCAGCCCGCCTCCAGTGGTGTCGCGACAGGCGTGAATGGAGGGACGAATGGAGACGTGTCGTCTTCAGCGATGAGAGTCGCTTCTGCCTTGGTGCCAATGATGGTCGTATGCGTGTTTGGCGCCGTGCAGGTGAGCGCCACAATCAGGACTGCATACGACCGAGCCACACAGGGCCAACACCCGGCATCATGGTGTGGGGAGCGATCTCCTGCACTGGCCGTACACCACTGGTGATCGTCGAGGGGACACTGAATAGTGCACGGTACATCCAAACCGTCATCGAACCCATCGTTCTACCATACCTAGACCGGCAAGGGAACTTGCTGTTCCAACAGGACAATGCACGTCCGCATGTATCCCGTGCCACCCAACGTGCTCTAGAAGGTGTAAGTGAACTACCCTGGCCAGCAAGATCTCCGGATCTGTCCCCCATTGAGCATGTTTGGGACTGGATGAAGCGTCGTCTCACGCGGTCTGCACGTCCAGCACGAACGCTGGTCCAACTGAGGCGCCAGGTGGAAATGGCATGGCAAGCCGTTCCACAGGACTACATCCAGCATCTCTACGATCGTCTCCATAGGAGAATAGCAGCCTGCATTGCTGCGAAAGGTGGATATACACTGTACTAGTGCCGACATTGTGCATGCTCTGTTGCCTGTGTCTATGTGCCTGTGGTTCTGTCAGTGTGATCATGTGATGTATCTGACCCCAGGAATGTGTCAATAAAGTTTCCCCTTCCTGGGACAATGAATTCACGGTGTTCTTATTTCAATTTCCAGGAGTGTAATTTCTATTTGGAGATTATGGGCTGTGAGCGGGCTGTTTATTCGGTAGATGAGTTATTGTGAAGCCAAAGCGTTCTGTTTGAAATTAAACGTTAGTAAAGTGACAGTTAACAAGAAGAATGATTGGAGAGTCAATAAATTTTGTTTTCTTTTCGGTCTTAAATGTTCTGATGTTAAAAGATGCTGTAAAAGCTTTAGCGGTTAACTGCAAAATACCAAAACGAAAATCTAATATTACACTTGTCAATGCAATTACAAAGTTGTTTGTTTCACTAACTACATTTATTTGCAATATTGCGTATTCACTCACGCTTAACGAAAACAGAATTAAAACTATACGATATCACAGTCTATAAGAGAAGTTCCACAATTAATCTTTTGCGTTACTGTCCCTTTTAGCTTTAATTCCTTTTACAGGAGGGGTTCTATAAATTTCAACGAGTAGTCTCAGTTTATACATCAGTGACTTTATTCTATGAAAGATGCATAAATTAATAAGGCTACCACTACTTTGAAAGACAGCTCATTCAGAGTACCACAAAGCGTAACAATCCTCTCTGGTTCCTCTACCAATCCCATCTGGGACTGATGCCAGTCTGACAAGCAGAATCCAAGTATTGGTCGAAGGAGGGTTTTGTAAGCTACCCATCTGTGGGTGGACTACACTTTCTGAAGATTCTTCCAGAGAATCTTGATCTGACATGTGTCTTATTTAAGACTCGTTTTATGTAGTCGTTCCACTTTAAATCGCTCCGTATGCGAAGTCCTCGATAATTTATGAATGTGAATGCTCCCAGTGATTCTTCTACAATCGCGTAATTCTACATAGTAGGTCTTCTACCTATTTACACTGGCTTATGTTCAGGGTCAACTGCCAATCCCTGCACCAAGCTTCGATCTTCTGCAGGTTTTTCTACATTTGGCTACAATTTTCTAATTGGCGACTTCTCTTTATACAAGCATCGTCTGTGGCAAGCTTCATGGAACTACGACGTTAACCTTTCGGGTACACCCGAGTTAATTCTTCGGCTGAAGATTTCTTTCCGTCGGTACTGTCTAACCGTGTTCTGTCTGCTACAGACTCTTGAATGCAGTAGCAGAAGTCCATAGTGTACGCTCGTATCAAGTTCATTAGGCTGCACTGCGGAACGGTATATAATATATTCCGGAAGTCAAGGAACACGGAACCTACATGGACGCCGATATCTACTGCTTCCTGGACCTCGTGGACAAACAGAGCAATCTGGGTTTCAGACGATCGTTATGTTTTGAATCCATGTTGATTCCTGGAGGAGACTTTCGATCTCCAGAATATCATAGTAAGTGAGCTTATAAGACGTACCAAAATTCTAAAACAGATTGACATCAGACATAAGGGTCTATACTAGTACGTGTCGGTTTGACAGCCCTTCTTGAAATCGAGAATACCTGCGCTTTCTTCCACCTACCAGAAACGCTTCGCTCCTGGCTACAAACACTACACTGTAGCTGAAAGAGAAGCAAGTACCTTTGCGTATTGTATGTAGAATCGCACTGGTATCACGCAGGTCCAGTAGCATTTCCTCTGGTGAGTCGCTTTCTATCCAGAGGTCACTTATTTCGATATCTGTCATTCTGAGACCTTCCTCAGTGAAACAGTTTTGGAAAAAGGCATTTAATGTTTCCACCTTTCTGTGTGTCATCATCCTTTTCAGTGCCACTGTGGTCACTGAGTTTCTGGACAGATGGCTTCGATCCGTTTATTCATTTAACAGGAGACCAAAACTTTCTCAGACTTTGTGTCAAGACAGCAGACAAAATTTTACTCTCGAAGTCGTTGAACGCTTCACGCATGGCTCGCCTAGAGCTATTTTTGACTTCGTTCAATTTTCGTTAGTGTTTGAGTCTTTCGCTACTGTCAAATTTGCAGTGAAGCTATCCCTGCTTTCGTAGTAGCTTTCTAACATGACTGCCGAATGACGAAGGGTCTTTCGCATCACTCACACACAGCCAAGCCAACATTAATTGCTGCTACAGTAGTGAGAATTCAGACAATGAACACCCAAGACAGAACAAAGTTAGAAAAGGATGAACAGGCGCACTCTGATTATCACCTAGGAAAATCCCTATCTGCCGGTGCTGCGGACATACATTACCAAACTGCCTTCTTAACTGCAAGAACACGATCTGGCGTACCGGAGGCGATGGCTGGTTGCTTCGACGTCTCGTCGTGGTGATGATAATGTCGCGAGTATAGCCCGAAACTAATTATCCCGGTCTGGTTGTTCCGGACTAAAGACTTCCTAGCAATACAAATGTGCCTGTGAGGGAGACGAAGAAGGCTCGCCACACAATCATTGACGGTACAGTGTTTGATTTTAACAAGCGAAGTCACACTGTAACTCTGACACACTCAACTTTAGCCAAAACTGCTTAAGACAGACAACATAGGCCGCTTGTACGCAGAACGTTCAATTGCCAACTGTACTCGGGAAGTTACATTGAATTCGAAACTTCAGCAACTTCGTCAAACAGTTTCAATTAAATAAAAGTATATTAGACAGCCAACAGAAGGCAGGCTGTCCAGAGCAGCGAGAGCTCAGTCTTGTAACCTACTCCGACCGAAAGGCGAGAACCGACTCCCCACAAGAGCACCTGTGCAAATCGAACAGAGAACATTCCCGTCCCCACGACAGTGGCCGTGGTTAAACGTTCCAATCAGCAACTCGAAAACCGGCGGAAAATTCCACTCTATTGCCGGAGCACTACCATTCCACCAATGGAGATTCTTGGCGCCAATTTCTGCGCCAATTTTGCTACGTCACGGAGCTAAGCCCTGAGCAAGCCAATCACAGTTACTATACGGCAGAAAACGCGGGAATTTGCGCGCCAAGGCTGCTTGGGAACACAAGTCATTCCCACGCCTCGCTGGTAGCCCGCCAGAAAGTGCTTTCGGTAAGTTTCTGTGAAGTAACGGAACCTCTAGCCCAGCTGCTACTTCAGGCCCCTCCGGGCATGTCTTTTGACAATGTCGGCGTCTGGAAAGCATTCACTCGACTCCCTCACACCCGTCGGCTTACCCTTTCAAGATCAGCTGAGCCCGCCTGTCACCGAACCACCTGGGTGACGAGAGACACTGCGTGGGAAGTCCGCGTGTGAAGGAATAGCAACTTCTCACAGCATGCAATTAGAGAGGAAAATCGTAAGATAGAAATATGAGAGGGGGCTCATGCTACCTCTCAAGCAAAACACATAAACGTCGCTTTTCTAGGACAAGTATTAACGCAGAATAATTTTTTAGGCTCTGGCTCAACATCAATCAAGACTACAAAAAGGATCCAAATTTCTGTTCCATTCTCCATTTGCTGAAAAACTGCTCGTATTTGACTACCACAATAATATTTCAGGGCCACGTAAATTACACAAACCACAATTCTTCTTTCAGCATGAAGGGAAACAATATACTGACGAAATCCGCAGACAGCAGTTTACATACTCAGCTATAAAGAACAAAAAGACATATATCATCAATATTAACGTATCATCGCATATTGGGAAGCCATTGGTAAAACAACCGTATTTTTGCATCCTGTTTTCAAAATTCTAAACTTTTTCATTCCTTTCTCAGAATTCTCCCATCTTAAAATATTCATACAGCACACATACTAAAGTAAGAGATCCACATTTATACTGACAGATAAAGAATAGTAATAGATAGATAGTAGCACTGAAAGCAGACAATCGTAAACAAGGCTAATAACAGCTGGGGACCTGGGTTTGCCAGACCCATAATACCCACAGATCGGATATTCCCCTGAGTTTTGCATTAATTCAACACAGATCTTGCTTCTCTCAGGAGCGACTCTTTTCAATTTACACAAAAAAACCATAAACAGCATTTCACTCGTTCACAAAGAAACCTTTTACCTTCATTTGACCCAACCTAAATCCTAACTGCCCAAAGAAAGAAAAAAAAAAAACTAAAAGCAATACTTCAATCAATCACACAGAAACATCTTTATCATTATTTTTACCAACATATTATTCAGAATGCGTATGTCACAAATGTAAACCAATCAATTCATTCTCCTCTGTATACACCCTATGTACTCATTTGCCATGTCACTCATTTGTTCCGATTGGGCGCCTTCTGCGCTGATCATTTGTCATTGCCGGTTTTGTTCATTTCCATTTGCTGGGTTATGTCTAGGGTTAGCCGGCCGAATTTCAACATCGTGAGGTGCTCCGCCTACAGCCCTATTCTCACCGTATTCATCGCAGTATCGATTTTGGTTGCCGTAACTGTTGCGTTCACGATCCTCTCCACGACCTCGATCATTTCCGTTGTTCCACCTGTGTTCGCGACTGTTACCCCAGTTTCTATACGGCCGGTCCCGATTATTGTTCCTTTCGCGTCGCGACTACCAGTCATGCCACTGATTAGTACTACGGCCACGACTGCGATCGCGCTGCTGTGCCCCGTAATAACTTTGTGCCTGATTAGGCGGGCATTCTCCTGTATTGTATTCCAACTCTTGGAGAAGTGTCTTAAACGTTTCCACGTCCTCTTTGCATTGTCCCGCAAGAATGACGTCGCACATGTGCATCGGCAATTTGGTGATGCATATCCTAATTAGTTGTGCAGGCCCGTATGGGTCGTATAGAAATTGATTTGCCTGCAGCATGTGGTCGAATAGGCGTGCTGGGCTGCCGAATCCAGAGTGGTTCAAATTTGGCAGCATAATTATGCCATGCTTGACCCTATCTTGTGCCGCTTCCGACCAATAGGCGGACAGAAAGGCTTGTCGAAACTCCCGAGTGGAGTTGCAGTGACGCGCTGCCGACCTCATGCGAATCGCCGGTTCGCCTTCCAAATAGCCACACATATATTCTATCTTATGTGAACTTGCCCAGTCGGGAGGAAGACAGAACTCAAATTGCTCGAGCCATGCTCGTGAATGTATTCCTTTTTTCTAATTTCGAAATATCTCAAACTTTCTCACCGTAAGGAAATGTTTGAAATCAAATCCCCACATTTCCTCCTGGTGAGGCCCTTGAATGTTTCTATTTTTCTGATTGCCCTTCAAAATACATTCTTCCCTGTCGTCAAAATCTCCCTCGTGGCTGGAGTCCCTCTCTGCACTGTTCGTACAGCTATTTTTAGTGCTATTGGCGAGTTCGGAATCACACCCCATGCAGATTTCCAGATGCGCCACGCGTTCTTGTAATTCACCTGTTACAGCTTTGTGCCGCCTGTTCACTTTGAACTGTCCCTTCTGAAATCTAAGAAGCGAACACACTTCTTCGGTCTCTACGACTACTACCGGTGTAGTATTGTTATCACTCTCTGTCACCTTCATCGTGCCTACGATGTCCGCTAAGGCGGCAATCTTATCATGTATTTGTCTGTTGTCCTCCGCCCCAGTATGCTTCAATTGTTCTACAT
Source organism: Schistocerca americana (assembly GCF_021461395.2). Taxonomy (NCBI): domain Eukaryota; kingdom Metazoa; phylum Arthropoda; class Insecta; order Orthoptera; family Acrididae; genus Schistocerca; species Schistocerca americana. The sequence goes on from NC_060121.1 coordinate 615,066,082, forward strand.
GCTGTTCGAGTGCGTGAATCGCTTGACACTTGTCTGCTACTGTGTTGCTAACGGACGCGGGACAATGCGTTTCCGCCTCCTGGACCCTTGAGAGTACCTGCTGGTATTCCCTTTGGCATTCTTCTCTCAGCACTTGGAAATTCCTAAGAAATTCCTTGCTCTCTTTCGATTCCGCATCTCGACTCCACTTGCCCTGCTCTAAGGCTTGCAGACGATCATCGATTTGTTCAAATGTATGGGCTAATTCTTTCATAATATCACTTTTTATTTCACTTGCCAGATTGTTTATTCTTTGTGAGATATCATCGGGCACTCTCTGCATCGACTTGCCGACTTTATTTGTCTGCTGGATTAGTTTTTCATCTATTTGTTCGCCTAGCTCGCGGATCGATATTTCGGTTGATTCTTTTTGTTCTCAGAACGATTTTTCTGATTTCTCTGTGTTTTCTTTATTTTGATGGAATAAGGCTTTTATGAGTTCTGCCAAATAAATTTGGTTAGTTGGAGGCAAATTAATTTCTGGCTCTGCTGTGAGCCTGTTCGTCCTGTTTCGCATTTCCCCTGAAGTATTCCCCATTGCATTTTCGGAACCGTCCGACGTGTTAATATTCGAAATCAAATTATCCCCTTTGTCCATGTTGCTTAAGTTGTTGGACCACCTACTTTTAGCTTGGTTACGGGTCTGCATTAGTTCAATTTATACCCGGTACGCAACACACTAATCAGAATAAATGTATCCCCCAAAAATTACGACAATCACACGAAATGTACCCAACCTAGTACGCACTTCTTCACATGCAAAACAAATTTATATCTTCGATCGAACTCAGCACAATTAACAAGCTAGAAAAAAAACACATACATATAAAACACACAAATATAGAAAGCAAAACAAGACAAACAACACAACGTCGCTCAACAACGGCGTGAATCTTTTGAAAGTCTGCTCAGAAACAACGCAGAAGTTGTTTGAGCGCTGCAGGGAAAAAAAATTAAGATTGTACAACGCTCGCAATCTAACGTTTCAGAGACTCCAGAGTCTAGTGGAATCACAGAACAGGGTCGCCATATGTAATGTTGTTGCTTTAATTTGTTCTGAAAGTGGTGCTGATATTCAAGACCATAAAAGTTGGTTAAAAGCTGTGAGCTGTCTGAGGAAGTTAATCTTGCATTACTGCACAACTGTTTCACCAGGTATCCAGTCTAGCTTACCAAATTCCCAACCAGACTAACATAAATTATAATCCTTTGGTACTCATCTTATGATAACTGGTCATATATATAAAAAGACAATTTAAATAAAAAAATTAATCAGTTTATATTTGGACATTTATTTTAACATTGATCATAGTTCTGTTAAAATTTCAGCATATCAAACTTGATTCGTAACTAAACTGGTGCCTTATTTAGGATTGGGTAAATGTGAGTTTGTAATTACAGAACACATCAAATAGGGAGCCAAAATTGGGAGACTACATACAACACTGCATTCATAAAATAACACACGAAGAGCGTTGAAACATATCCAAGAGGAAACTAACTACAACCAACCGATTCAATTTTCACCCAAAGAAGTTACGTTCGTAGCGCAATCCTTTTCGTCATCAAATTACCACCCACTGGTATACTACATTCATACTAACTTGTAACGCCGGAAATGCATATCCTCCTATTTCCATCTATTGTACTATTATTTTTTTCCTTGTTTTGTTACCTCAAGATATGGCATTTCTGTCTCTTTATATATTGTAATTGCTTTACTGTTTGGATATATATATATATTTATGCACTTATGTCGATGTATAATTGGTTTGGCCGGCCGAAGTGGCCGTGCGGTTAAAGGCGCTGCAGTCTGGAACCGCAGGACCGCTACGGTCGCAGGTTCGAATCCTGCCTCGGGCATGGATGTTTGTGATGTCCTTAGGTTAGTTAGGTTTAACTAGTTCTAAGTTCTAGGGGACTAATGACCTCAGCAGTTGAGTCCCATAGTGCTCAGAGCCATTTGAACCATTTTATAATTGGTTTGTTTCGTAAATATTATTTGTATTTTTACGCTGGGTCTTGCCTAGGGAAAACTGCTATCGAACGATTACGTCGATAGGTCGTGTGAAGAATCAAAGTGTGTAGGATCTTTGGTAGTGTTAACTCTGCCGCGTGGAGCGCGGGCAGAGGAGAAGGAGGGTGGCGGGAGTAGCGAGTGGAGCAGGTGTGTTGTGTGACGCTCCCGAGAGTTGCCGCGCTTTCGGGGTTTGGCAGCATGTAATTGCGCTCGACTTGCGATGATAGTTTCTGACATGGTGTCGCGGACGGGAAACATTAGCTGGCGCACATCAAGAGCCCGTTTCGCCTGGTGACCGTGTCGAGAAGAAGGCGCGCCAACATCCAGCTTCTGCAACAGCGACGGCCGACAATGAGTGACTGTCGCCGCCTCCTCGATCGACGGCTTCAAACCTTCAATCAACCAACAAGGAAGACTAAAAGCACGTAAAGTTTCAGAACTGTATGGCAGACCTCAGCTTTTCAAATTGTTCCATTTGCCTCGCAAAATTACAGCAACTTAGCATGAACCTTTGTTGCTCATTGTCCCAATTGCATTGCCAAGCAGGGTCCCTTCCTTTTCCGAAATGAACCCGAGTGTCATTGAAATTCAAACGCCAGCATTAAAGTAATATTCTATTTCGCTGCTTTAATTTCAAAGTTCAGTTAAAGTCTCAGAGCTGGCTACAATATTCAGATTACACAAGCACGAATTAAGAGTGCGAGCTTTGTTACCGTATTTTAGCTTACCTGTGACTGCAGCTCAGCTTGGTACGTACTACATTTTACTATTGTTAATTGTTCAGAATCATTTAATTCAAGATCAAAGTTAAATCTCTTATTTCTAAATTGCGTAGATTCAAGTAGCTTTTGAAATGATTGCTGAGGTAGTCCAAGACTAACTGTATTTTACTGAATTTCGATGTGCTTCAGAAAGAAAGCTCACTATTAACTTCAGTCACTAAATTAACTTTCGATTTTCCGGTTTTATTAATTCTTTTGCTAAATTAAGTCAGGGTGTAGCGAAATTTATTACTTCTGACAAACTTTCAGTTTTCACACTACACGTGTCAACCTTCAGTTGCCACGCTTCTAGTGCTAATTATATGTGTAATAACCTTTCTTTTTCAGTTACTATAGTAATTGTCCTTAGGACTGGCGACCGTGATTTCCCCCAAATCTCAAATATCTAATTACCGCTAGTTAATTGTTAACGTAACGGCCGCACATTTACTTTCTTTATTAACTTTACCCCTTTTCAAAATTAATTTCCACCAGTTTCATTTGCATTTTTCCTTTCATTTAGATGTAACCCTTTCCTCCCTCTTTACCGACAGATTAACTTCGGTGACGATTGCTTTTCCCAAATTTCCATTAGGTACACGCGGTTTAATTTTTCACTGTCATTAAGGTCGATAAGTGAGGGGGGAGGTTACACGTGGCGACCGTGACAGGACAATCTTCAGATTTGAGGTTGTTCTGAACACGAATTTTCTTTGGTGCAAATGTCGTAACAAAGTACTGGTTACGTACAGGCCGTTACGTCAGCGAGAATAAGTAGTGGGAGTAATCCTAATTAAATTTGAGATTTGTCATTTATATTGAAAATTATTAAAATGAGTGAAGGCAACAATTACCAAAATTTGGTAGACTTGGATACGGAACAATCGGTCGAACAGTGGGAAACGCGCACGGCGGTTCCCATTGTTCAGGGGCAGGCGGCTAGCATGAAAGACGCGACCGCCGAAACGCAACAAAGAGCAGAAATGGAATTCCAAACTTTAGAAAATGTTTCGGAATCGGAAGCGAAAATCAAATCTGTACCCCTTGATGATGAATACGGGGGAACATGTATAGAGGAACCAGCTACGGAAGTAAAACCGGTAGTCTCCGGGAATTTAACTGATTTATTGAATGTTTTGATTAATGAAATCAAGAGTCAATCGGCAGAAATTATAGCTCTGTCTGCCAAGCAAAAAGCTCAGTCTGAAAAGATTGAACGAAAGCTAGACAATCAGAACAAAGCTATTAATGTTGTTAACAACAATGTTGGAGTTGTTAATACAAAAGTTGATAAAATCAAAGAAGATATTGTTGTAATTAATACCGAAATCGGTAATCTTAAACAGGAAATGATAGGCGTTCAGGCGGAAATTGCGAGCATAAATACTCGTTTTGATTCCGAAATTAGCAGAATCGAGAAAAGTGTAGGAGAAGCAGTTGCTCCGATCATCGAGAATAAGGTGACGGAACAAATTCAATTAGTGAAAAAAGAGGATCAACAGAAGGTGGAAACTTTAAAGGCTTTAGTGTCCGAAGTAGACACTAAAGTGAGGGAGCAGGCTAATACCTGCGAAGAGAAAAAGAGGGAAGTGGAAACGCTTGCGACAACCACTTGCCAAGTAATTACGAGAGTGTCGGAATTAGAAAAGAAACTTGATGAAAAACAGAGCTATGTGCCAATCTGTGCACATAGTTCGGAATTGTTGACGAAAGAGGAGCGGTTCGACCCCTTGAAAAAAGGCGGTATACACGCGACGGATTTCATTAAGAATTGTGAAAGAGTTTTACCCAGATCATGGACTAATGAGAGAAAAATTAATGCGGTTATTGATGTGCTGGCTGGTGATGCCAAGCGTTGGGGCTTAAACCTCAACATTACGAACCTGACTTTTGACGAGTTTAAAAATTTGTTTCTGGCTGAATACTGGTCGGAGCAAAAACAGCAAAGTGTCTGGCGCGAATTTGTCCTATCGAGGCCTTTCGATGCGAATTCGCGCGGTTCGATGAGGGAGTTTTGTGAGGGCTGGATCCGCAAGTTGGAATATTTGCGTGATCGCCGCACGGAATCCGAAATAGTCTGGGAACTCTACAAGAAGCTTCCAGATGATACAAAACGCTACGTAGGAAGCAATTACAGGACAATCAATGATTTCCTGGAAAGAGTTGAGGACGAGAACAATTGGCGCAATAATCGCGACAGTGGTAGAGGCCGTGGTAACAACAACGGGTACCACCCCAACCATAACAACGATAACCATGGGAATAATGCATACCGCAGCAATGACAATAATGGTTCGGACCGTAATAACAATCGGTACAATGCAAATAATAACCGGAATGACGGAAACCAGTATCATACTAGCGTGATACGGGCTGCGCAGAATAGTAATAACGCCAGAGGGTGTGACCAGCCGCCTCAGCAGTATCCGGGGAGCGTATCTGCTGGGACGAGACAGGGAAACCATTAGCCGCGCCGGTGAGGGGCCGACCGGGCGTGGAGAAATTTTGGCGGCCCAATAACAGGAGAAAACCCAGGTGTCGTCGTTATGAAAATTCCGTATGGAATAATCAACGGCGGGAGAGTGTGCCAGTGTTAGGAGAAAGGAGTGCGCCCACAAGTAGTAAATCAGCTGTATACATGGCAGCAGAAAATACATTCACTGCCAGTGAGAACAATTTAAGTAGTGTTCCGGAAATCGATTATAAAGTGGCAGCTGTAATACCCACAGCGGAACTGGAGATTGAGTTTAAGAATGATTCGCAATTGTTGAGAGAAGATCAGATGTCGGATAACACGTCCGTCATTGAGCGAGGGGATGCAGAGAGGGATGAGGTCTGGTTACGGCAGTTCGGTCGCTTATACGACGAACTAAGAGATTATAGGGGCCTGTACGGGAGAAGTGTTTATAGGGAGCGCGGGCAGGATTTGCCGCGTCTCGTCCCACAGGAGGATAGTAGTTGTGAAGTGATAGAAAGTTCTGGCCCTAACCGGCAGACTTTACTAGAAATAGTTGATGTTAATGGGGAGCACGAGCAAGATGCGTCGTGTTTCGTCCCGCAGGAATTGAATGTTGAAGTAGTAACGGAAAGTTCTGGCCCTAACCGGCAGACTTTACCGAAAGTTGTAGTGGTAGAAGTAGCCGACCCATCCGACGCAAACCTCCAGTTTAAATATTGCGAGAGTATTAAGGAGAAAGATTACGAAAATTTTAGTGATAGCCGGACACGATTGGTAGAAAAGCACGTAGATTACAGCGTGTACGAGGTTAGAGCTGACGTTATACGGTCAGACGGTAGCAGTGTGGGTTGCGCAGATCCAGAGGAAGTAATTGCAGATACTACTGGGCACATTTCTCCAGGTAGATTGGCGGATGAGATTAATCTGACCAAAGTGGAATCAACGAAGGTGACGATTAGTGAATTGATAGCAAAGCAACACTCACTAGTTGACGAGTTACAGGAAAAGGTTTCGGTATTGGAGGCGAAGCTACAGACTAAGCCTCAGGACAAACGTGTTAAAATTAAAACTGTATGTAAACAGAGGCTGAAAAAGCCGCCAGATAAATCGGATTTAGGATCAAAGCCGGATGGTTTTTTCTGGAATGACCTGGATATAGACGAGGATTTACTGTGGGAAAATAAAGAAACAGTCGAGGACAAGTGTAGACAGATAGTAGTGTCTGTTAATATGCACGACCTACAACTAAACGTGTTGATTGACACCGGTGCAGAATTGAGTGCTGTATCTGGGAAAATATTTGAGTTACTGAAAGACAGACCTGGCATCGTAGTTATGCCAGTAACAGGAGTGAAAATTATCGGTGCTACTGGGAAGGCCAGTAAACCGGTCACAAAACAGATTTTTGTCAACTTCGAGATATGTGGGGCACGATTTGAACAAGAGTTTGTCGTCGTGCCAGACTTAACTACGGAAGTAATTATCGGGTTAGATTGGCTATTAAAGTACCGTGCAGTGATTAACTGCGAAAGCAAAACTTTGACATGTATGTCACTAGATAAAACAATGGTAGTTGGTTTTGACGAGGCAGGAGACGGTGTGCATAGGCAATACCAGCCTATACACATTGTTAACTGGCCGGATGACATTGACGTAGGAATGAGTTTGAACTGCCATAACATGAGGAATTTCGGCATTGACAAAAGTGTAGAAAGTGAATTGGAAGAGATAATCAAATTCCCTCCACGGATTAACATTAGTATTGGTGTGAAAAAAGATCGTTTGCGAGAAGTAATGAAGCTAAAAGCCGATGCTCGCATACGTCGTCATGACGCTAAAGCGCGTTTTGCTAAGTTTGCAATCGGAGACTTAGTACTTGTAAAAGCTCATGAGAAATCGAGCGAGATAGACCATGAAAACTCTAAATTTAAGTTTGTTTATAATGGACCATATAAAGTCATTGGTATGCCTCACACAAATGCTTACGGAATATTGTAGACTTGAAATTGTACCAACCTAGGATCGATTAATACCACACAATGGGTAATTTATACAGTACGTAAAATAGAGTGTAAGATTTAACGATTTGCTAGATTGCCATGCTTTTGACTGACCAAGGTCATTAAAGAAGTTGTAATTAATAAGTAATTAATTTTGATTAATCAATTTAATTTTAATCAATTTAATCATGATCTAATCAACTGAAAAATCCAAGCTGCTAGTTTAAGTTTTCAGCTGAGTCACAGTAGATTAAGGAATGTAAATATGATTTTGTAAATAGCTGTAAGATTTCATAAATATGTGATTTACTAGTCATTGCCGATGTACTTAGACGCTGTTTTAAGTTTCAGGCTAGTACATGCGTGTGATGATGGACAGTGTTGAGTTATCCACTGTGATAGTGTTTATGGACTCCTTGAGATTACTCGGGAGTGAGTTTTTCCGAAAGAATTCAGTGGAACGGACGTTCTGGAAACGCCGTCACAAGGGCGAGTGAGATCAAGCGTGCCGCACACGCGGGCGCAAGAATACTGGCGAGGCGAGCCGCTGTCGGCTCTTGTGCCGCTGTAGGCTCTTTTGGGCCGCTGTCGGCATCCTTTGTACTCGCGAGTACGGAATGTGGAGTTGCTTTTCTTCCCGGACAGCTGATGTGAAAGGATTCTGCTGTCAATATTTATGTTTTATTTTATCTGCTGTATATTATTTTCTTGTTTAGCGTTAATTGGACATGACGAGAATATTAATTATGAAAAGGTTACATAAATATGTGTATTCTATGTAATTAATTATTAGTTTGCGTATTTTGATATACCTGTTTTTTATGACCATGTACTCTGATCAATTTTGCAAATAGTATTCCATTTCTTATAGTGTTACGAATTTTAATGATTTTGGAATAGCTAAACCGTTTTCTATGTTTTCTATGAATTTTGATATGTTGTCAACCTGTTTTATTTTGTGCAAGATGACAGAGTGGAATAAGATTAGGAGTTTCTCCACTCAATTATTATTGTCACCAAATTGGTTTATGGTTAATTAGACGAATGCTAAATTTTTTTGATGTTTTGAGCATATGCATTTCCGCTGTTTCTTTTTTGGGACATTTTCTGAGTCTGTTTACGTTACACGAACATCCTCAGACAATGTGGGGCACGTGTAACGCCGGAAATGCATATCCTCCTATTTCCATCTATTGTACTATTATTTTTTTCCTTGTTTTGTTACCTCAAGATATGGCATTTCTGTCTCTTTATATATTGTAATTGCTTTACTGTTTGGATATATATATATATTTATGCACTTATGTCGATGTATAATTGGTTTGTTTCGTAAATATTATTTGTATTTTTACGCTGGGTCTTGCCTAGGGAAAACTGCTATCGAACGATTACGTCGATAGGTCGTGTGAAGAATCAAAGTGTGTAGGATCTTTGGTAGTGTTAACTCTGCCGCGTGGAGCGCGGGCAGAGGAGAAGGAGGGTGGCGGGAGTAGCGAGTGGAGCAGGTGTGTTGTGTGACGCTCCCGAGAGTTGCCGCGCTTTCGGGGTTTGGCAGCATGTAATTGCGCTCGACTTGCGATGATAGTTTCTGACATGGTGTCGCGGACGGGAAACATTAGCTGGCGCACATCAAGAGCCCGTTTCGCCTGGTGACCGTGTCGAGAAGAAGGCGCGCCAACATCCAGCTTCTGCAACAGCGACGGCCGACAATGAGTGACTGTCGCCGCCTCCTCGATCGACGGCTTCAAACCTTCAATCAACCAACAAGGAAGACTAAAAGCACGTAAAGTTTCAGAACTGTATGGCAGACCTCAGCTTTTCAAATTGTTCCATTTGCCTCGCAAAATTACAGCAACTTAGCATGAACCTTTGTTGCTCATTGTCCCAATTGCATTGCCAAGCAGGGTCCCTTCCTTTTCCGAAATGAACCCGAGTGTCATTGAAATTCAAACGCCAGCATTAAAGTAATATTCTATTTCGCTGCTTTAATTTCAAAGTTCAGTTAAAGTCTCAGAGCTGGCTACAATATTCAGATTACACAAGCACGAATTAAGAGTGCGAGCTTTGTTACCGTATTTTAGCTTACCTGTGACTGCAGCTCAGCTTGGTACGTACTACATTTTACTATTGTTAATTGTTCAGAATCATTTAATTCAAGATCAAAGTTAAATCTCTTATTTCTAAATTGCGTAGATTCAAGTAGCTTTTGAAATGATTGCTGAGGTAGTCCAAGACTAACTGTATTTTACTGAATTTCGATGTGCTTCAGAAAGAAAGCTCACTATTAACTTCAGTCACTAAATTAACTTTCGATTTTCCGGTTTTATTAATTCTTTTGCTAAATTAAGTCAGGGTGTAGCGAAATTTATTACTTCTGACAAACTTTCAGTTTTCACACTACACGTGTCAACCTTCAGTTGCCACGCTTCTAGTGCTAATTATATGTGTAATAACCTTTCTTTTTCAGTTACTATAGTAATTGTCCTTAGGACTGGCGACCGTGATTTCCCCCAAATCTCAAATATCTAATTACCGCTAGTTAATTGTTAACGTAACGGCCGCACATTTACTTTCTTTATTAACTTTACCCCTTTTCAAAATTAATTTCCACCAGTTTCATTTGCATTTTTCCTTTCATTTAGATGTAACCCTTTCCTCCCTCTTTACCGACAGATTAACTTCGGTGACGATTGCTTTTCCCAAATTTCCATTAGGTACACGCGGTTTAATTTTTCACTGTCATTAAGGTCGATAAGTGAGGGGGGAGGTTACACGTGGCGACCGTGACAGGACAATCTTCAGATTTGAGGTTGTTCTGAACACGAATTTTCTTTGGTGCAAATGTCGTAACAAAGTACTGGTTACGTACAGGCCGTTACGTCAGCGAGAATAAGTAGTGGGAGTAATCCTAATTAAATTTGAGATTTGTCATTTATATTGAAAATTATTAAAATGAGTGAAGGCAACAATTACCAAAATTTGGTAGACTTGGATACGGAACAATCGGTCGAACAGTGGGAAACGCGCACGGCGGTTCCCATTGTTCAGGGGCAGGCGGCTAGCATGAAAGACGCGACCGCCGAAACGCAACAAAGAGCAGAAATGGAATTCCAAACTTTAGAAAATGTTTCGGAATCGGAAGCGAAAATCAAATCTGTACCCCTTGATGATGAATACGGGGGAACATGTATAGAGGAACCAGCTACGGAAGTAAAACCGGTAGTCTCCGGGAATTTAACTGATTTATTGAATGTTTTGATTAATGAAATCAAGAGTCAATCGGCAGAAATTATAGCTCTGTCTGCCAAGCAAAAAGCTCAGTCTGAAAAGATTGAACGAAAGCTAGACAATCAGAACAAAGCTATTAATGTTGTTAACAACAATGTTGGAGTTGTTAATACAAAAGTTGATAAAATCAAAGAAGATATTGTTGTAATTAATACCGAAATCGGTAATCTTAAACAGGAAATGATAGGCGTTCAGGCGGAAATTGCGAGCATAAATACTCGTTTTGATTCCGAAATTAGCAGAATCGAGAAAAGTGTAGGAGAAGCAGTTGCTCCGATCATCGAGAATAAGGTGACGGAACAAATTCAATTAGTGAAAAAAGAGGATCAACAGAAGGTGGAAACTTTAAAGGCTTTAGTGTCCGAAGTAGACACTAAAGTGAGGGAGCAGGCTAATACCTGCGAAGAGAAAAAGAGGGAAGTGGAAACGCTTGCGACAACCACTTGCCAAGTAATTACGAGAGTGTCGGAATTAGAAAAGAAACTTGATGAAAAACAGAGCTATGTGCCAATCTGTGCACATAGTTCGGAATTGTTGACGAAAGAGGAGCGGTTCGACCCCTTGAAAAAAGGCGGTATACACGCGACGGATTTCATTAAGAATTGTGAAAGAGTTTTACCCAGATCATGGACTAATGAGAGAAAAATTAATGCGGTTATTGATGTGCTGGCTGGTGATGCCAAGCGTTGGGGCTTAAACCTCAACATTACGAACCTGACTTTTGACGAGTTTAAAAATTTGTTTCTGGCTGAATACTGGTCGGAGCAAAAACAGCAAAGTGTCTGGCGCGAATTTGTCCTATCGAGGCCTTTCGATGCGAATTCGCGCGGTTCGATGAGGGAGTTTTGTGAGGGCTGGATCCGCAAGTTGGAATATTTGCGTGATCGCCGCACGGAATCCGAAATAGTCTGGGAACTCTACAAGAAGCTTCCAGATGATACAAAACGCTACGTAGGAAGCAATTACAGGACAATCAATGATTTCCTGGAAAGAGTTGAGGACGAGAACAATTGGCGCAATAATCGCGACAGTGGTAGAGGCCGTGGTAACAACAACGGGTACCACCCCAACCATAACAACGATAACCATGGGAATAATGCATACCGCAGCAATGACAATAATGGTTCGGACCGTAATAACAATCGGTACAATGCAAATAATAACCGGAATGACGGAAACCAGTATCATACTAGCGTGATACGGGCTGCGCAGAATAGTAATAACGCCAGAGGGTGTGACCAGCCGCCTCAGCAGTATCCGGGGAGCGTATCTGCTGGGACGAGACAGGGAAACCATTAGCCGCGCCGGTGAGGGGCCGACCGGGCGTGGAGAAATTTTGGCGGCCCAATAACAGGAGAAAACCCAGGTGTCGTCGTTATGAAAATTCCGTATGGAATAATCAACGGCGGGAGAGTGTGCCAGTGTTAGGAGAAAGGAGTGCGCCCACAAGTAGTAAATCAGCTGTATACATGGCAGCAGAAAATACATTCACTGCCAGTGAGAACAATTTAAGTAGTGTTCCGGAAATCGATTATAAAGTGGCAGCTGTAATACCCACAGCGGAACTGGAGATTGAGTTTAAGAATGATTCGCAATTGTTGAGAGAAGATCAGATGTCGGATAACACGTCCGTCATTGAGCGAGGGGATGCAGAGAGGGATGAGGTCTGGTTACGGCAGTTCGGTCGCTTATACGACGAACTAAGAGATTATAGGGGCCTGTACGGGAGAAGTGTTTATAGGGAGCGCGGGCAGGATTTGCCGCGTCTCGTCCCACAGGAGGATAGTAGTTGTGAAGTGATAGAAAGTTCTGGCCCTAACCGGCAGACTTTACTAGAAATAGTTGATGTTAATGGGGAGCACGAGCAAGATGCGTCGTGTTTCGTCCCGCAGGAATTGAATGTTGAAGTAGTAACGGAAAGTTCTGGCCCTAACCGGCAGACTTTACCGAAAGTTGTAGTGGTAGAAGTAGCCGACCCATCCGACGCAAACCTCCAGTTTAAATATTGCGAGAGTATTAAGGAGAAAGATTACGAAAATTTTAGTGATAGCCGGACACGATTGGTAGAAAAGCACGTAGATTACAGCGTGTACGAGGTTAGAGCTGACGTTATACGGTCAGACGGTAGCAGTGTGGGTTGCGCAGATCCAGAGGAAGTAATTGCAGATACTACTGGGCACATTTCTCCAGGTAGATTGGCGGATGAGATTAATCTGACCAAAGTGGAATCAACGAAGGTGACGATTAGTGAATTGATAGCAAAGCAACACTCACTAGTTGACGAGTTACAGGAAAAGGTTTCGGTATTGGAGGCGAAGCTACAGACTAAGCCTCAGGACAAACGTGTTAAAATTAAAACTGTATGTAAACAGAGGCTGAAAAAGCCGCCAGATAAATCGGATTTAGGATCAAAGCCGGATGGTTTTTTCTGGAATGACCTGGATATAGACGAGGATTTACTGTGGGAAAATAAAGAAACAGTCGAGGACAAGTGTAGACAGATAGTAGTGTCTGTTAATATGCACGACCTACAACTAAACGTGTTGATTGACACCGGTGCAGAATTGAGTGCTGTATCTGGGAAAATATTTGAGTTACTGAAAGACAGACCTGGCATCGTAGTTATGCCAGTAACAGGAGTGAAAATTATCGGTGCTACTGGGAAGGCCAGTAAACCGGTCACAAAACAGATTTTTGTCAACTTCGAGATATGTGGGGCACGATTTGAACAAGAGTTTGTCGTCGTGCCAGACTTAACTACGGAAGTAATTATCGGGTTAGATTGGCTATTAAAGTACCGTGCAGTGATTAACTGCGAAAGCAAAACTTTGACATGTATGTCACTAGATAAAACAATGGTAGTTGGTTTTGACGAGGCAGGAGACGGTGTGCATAGGCAATACCAGCCTATACACATTGTTAACTGGCCGGATGACATTGACGTAGGAATGAGTTTGAACTGCCATAACATGAGGAATTTCGGCATTGACAAAAGTGTAGAAAGTGAATTGGAAGAGATAATCAAATTCCCTCCACGGATTAACATTAGTATTGGTGTGAAAAAAGATCGTTTGCGAGAAGTAATGAAGCTAAAAGCCGATGCTCGCATACGTCGTCATGACGCTAAAGCGCGTTTTGCTAAGTTTGCAATCGGAGACTTAGTACTTGTAAAAGCTCATGAGAAATCGAGCGAGATAGACCATGAAAACTCTAAATTTAAGTTTGTTTATAATGGACCATATAAAGTCATTGGTATGCCTCACACAAATGCTTACGGAATATTGTAGACTTGAAATTGTACCAACCTAGGATCGATTAATACCACACAATGGGTAATTTATACAGTACGTAAAATAGAGTGTAAGATTTAACGATTTGCTAGATTGCCATGCTTTTGACTGACCAAGGTCATTAAAGAAGTTGTAATTAATAAGTAATTAATTTTGATTAATCAATTTAATTTTAATCAATTTAATCATGATCTAATCAACTGAAAAATCCAAGCTGCTAGTTTAAGTTTTCAGCTGAGTCACAGTAGATTAAGGAATGTAAATATGATTTTGTAAATAGCTGTAAGATTTCATAAATATGTGATTTACTAGTCATTGCCGATGTACTTAGACGCTGTTTTAAGTTTCAGGCTAGTACATGCGTGTGATGATGGACAGTGTTGAGTTATCCACTGTGATAGTGTTTATGGACTCCTTGAGATTACTCGGGAGTGAGTTTTTCCGAAAGAATTCAGTGGAACGGACGTTCTGGAAACGCCGTCACAAGGGCGAGTGAGATCAAGCGTGCCGCACACGCGGGCGCAAGAATACTGGCGAGGCGAGCCGCTGTCGGCTCTTGTGCCGCTGTAGGCTCTTTTGGGCCGCTGTCGGCATCCTTTGTACTCGCGAGTACGGAATGTGGAGTTGCTTTTCTTCCCGGACAGCTGATGTGAAAGGATTCTGCTGTCAATATTTATGTTTTATTTTATCTGCTGTATATTATTTTCTTGTTTAGCGTTAATTGGACATGACGAGAATATTAATTATGAAAAGGTTACATAAATATGTGTATTCTATGTAATTAATTATTAGTTTGCGTATTTTGATATACCTGTTTTTTATGACCATGTACTCTGATCAATTTTGCAAATAGTATTCCATTTCTTATAGTGTTACGAATTTTAATGATTTTGGAATAGCTAAACCGTTTTCTATGTTTTCTATGAATTTTGATATGTTGTCAACCTGTTTTATTTTGTGCAAGATGACAGAGTGGAATAAGATTAGGAGTTTCTCCACTCAATTATTATTGTCACCAAATTGGTTTATGGTTAATTAGACGAATGCTAAATTTTTTTGATGTTTTGAGCATATGCATTTCCGCTGTTTCTTTTTTGGGACATTTTCTGAGTCTGTTTACGTTACACGAACATCCTCAGACAATGTGGGGCACGTGTAACGCCGGAAATGCATATCCTCCTATTTCCATCTATTGTACTATTATTTTTTTCCTTGTTTTGTTACCTCAAGATATGGCATTTCTGTCTCTTTATATATTGTAATTGCTTTACTGTTTGGATATATATATATATTTATGCACTTATGTCGATGTATAATTGGTTTGTTTCGTAAATATTATTTGTATTTTTACGCTGGGTCTTGCCTAGGGAAAACTGCTATCGAACGATTACGTCGATAGGTCGTGTGAAGAATCAAAGTGTGTAGGATCTTTGGTAGTGTTAACTCTGCCGCGTGGAGCGCGGGCAGAGGAGAAGGAGGGTGGCGGGAGTAGCGAGTGGAGCAGGTGTGTTGTGTGACGCTCCCGAGAGTTGCCGCGCTTTCGGGGTTTGGCAGCATGTAATTGCGCTCGACTTGCGATGATAGTTTCTGACATGGTGTCGCGGACGGGAAACATTAGCTGGCGCACATCAAGAGCCCGTTTCGCCTGGTGACCGTGTCGAGAAGAAGGCGCGCCAACATCCAGCTTCTGCAACAGCGACGGCCGACAATGAGTGACTGTCGCCGCCTCCTCGATCGACGGCTTCAAACCTTCAATCAACCAACAAGGAAGACTAAAAGCACGTAAAGTTTCAGAACTGTATGGCAGACCTCAGCTTTTCAAATTGTTCCATTTGCCTCGCAAAATTACAGCAACTTAGCATGAACCTTTGTTGCTCATTGTCCCAATTGCATTGCCAAGCAGGGTCCCTTCCTTTTCCGAAATGAACCCGAGTGTCATTGAAATTCAAACGCCAGCATTAAAGTAATATTCTATTTCGCTGCTTTAATTTCAAAGTTCAGTTAAAGTCTCAGAGCTGGCTACAATATTCAGATTACACAAGCACGAATTAAGAGTGCGAGCTTTGTTACCGTATTTTAGCTTACCTGTGACTGCAGCTCAGCTTGGTACGTACTACATTTTACTATTGTTAATTGTTCAGAATCATTTAATTCAAGATCAAAGTTAAATCTCTTATTTCTAAATTGCGTAGATTCAAGTAGCTTTTGAAATGATTGCTGAGGTAGTCCAAGACTAACTGTATTTTACTGAATTTCGATGTGCTTCAGAAAGAAAGCTCACTATTAACTTCAGTCACTAAATTAACTTTCGATTTTCCGGTTTTATTAATTCTTTTGCTAAATTAAGTCAGGGTGTAGCGAAATTTATTACTTCTGACAAACTTTCAGTTTTCACACTACACGTGTCAACCTTCAGTTGCCACGCTTCTAGTGCTAATTATATGTGTAATAACCTTTCTTTTTCAGTTACTATAGTAATTGTCCTTAGGACTGGCGACCGTGATTTCCCCCAAATCTCAAATATCTAATTACCGCTAGTTAATTGTTAACGTAACGGCCGCACATTTACTTTCTTTATTAACTTTACCCCTTTTCAAAATTAATTTCCACCAGTTTCATTTGCATTTTTCCTTTCATTTAGATGTAACCCTTTCCTCCCTCTTTACCGACAGATTAACTTCGGTGACGATTGCTTTTCCCAAATTTCCATTAGGTACACGCGGTTTAATTTTTCACTGTCATTAAGGTCGATAAGTGAGGGGGGAGGTTACAAACTCTCTGTGAAATTTTCCCGAAAAGAATAGCTGGGGGCTACTTTGATGCTTACATCACATGCTTTACGTGGTCAACTTGGTTTACACAAAGAGTGTAACTCCACAATAATTTTGATAATTAAAATAAATTACATCGAAACGCAATTTACAAAAGAAAAACCTCGAACTGGTTACTGTCGTCTTACTATTAACCTGATGGGTCAAACAATTGTATAAGCACGTGGTACTCGTCTCACAAAGTACACCCCACGTGGGTTGAACATAAAGAAAAGTTACTATATTGAAAAATATTGTCAAGACGAGACGTTATAATCTCACGCACATTCGCATTTAAGATTGATGATCTTAGAGTTACTGATCAACATGTGGTTCCACTTTACTCACAAAGTACTGACAAAGCAACTACCGGAAGATATTCTGAACTTCACACTCGTATTGCACTGCATTGTAATTTAAGATAACATTAGATATTTTAGAGCTAAACCTGAAATAAAGGTGATTAAATTTTCAGTTAGGCTGAACTTAAGAAATCCATTGTCCTATGGACTTAGCAGACACGTGCTTAGCCGGAGATCTTACCACTTCAGACGCTCGCCGCAGACAGACTGACCTGGGCCTCTACCGAGCGTGCTTAACAGATACAAACGGAAGTGACCAGAGAGACAGCTTCCTATACCAACATGACAAGGGACAGACAGGACCATACTAAGAATAGAAACCTCTCTTCTTTTAGAAAGCGTAGCTACCTGTTCCGACGTTGGTCCTACTGTTCTCTGGCAGACAGGCTTGTCTGCTACCATCAAGCATGCAACTAGAAACACATTTGCTCATTCATCCTCTCACACAGAAGGGAAGGAGGATGACAGTATCTTATCATATACAGTATATAAAAGAAAGCGGATGTAGGTTCCGTATGAGACTGTGTGACATGAATTACATATAAACTGTGTTTTAAAGTGTAGTAGTGTGACAGATCGTTCTTGTTTATGTGTAAAAGTAACACGTTTCACTGCTCAGTCTCCTCCCAAATAGTCAGAAACACCACAGTAAACTTAGAAGAGGAATTTATGCCGTAAATGACAACAGATTTAAGAAATTAACATGAAAGGAATCCAACATAGACCTTCCAATAGTGTATATTAGCAAGGAATTATGACTAAACTTACGAACATTAAAATGACGAGGAGGAAGTATTCTTGGTGATGCGGGCTATTTAATTTATACCAGTATCAGGTCTGTTCACCGATCTCCTCCTTCGACCTGGCTGGAGCTCGCGCCACACCAATGACCAACCGGATGGCTGCGGCGACGAACGGTGGGCGAAGATGCGGCGAGGTGAGGGAGGATTCGGAACGAAGTAGCCTCGCACGAGGAGATGTTGTCAAGAGGTCTGTTCTACAGCCGCTAATATTTACAGAGTTGTAGCGCTTCACGGGGTTAGTTAATGTCTTTTCGACGGAAATTTATTTCGTAAAATTCTTGGATTGATTAGAAATGACAAAGAAACGAAACATATATTTCTTTTAATTCACGAAGAGAAGAACATGGGACAGCTAAGTACGAAACAGTTTTACATAACCCCAGTTCCCAGAATTCCTGAAGATAGACATTGACTGTGGATATTGTATCACAGACACAGTCCCTTTGATTGTTCAGATATGCTACTAAACTCGCCCAAATGTGTAAGCAACCATGCATGAGCAGCGCCTATTAGTAGGAGGGGTCCGACAGCGCACCAGTTCCGGTCAGTCCACCAGGAAGGAGGTACACGGCTCGTGTTGTCTGTAGTTTAACCATGCCTAGACGATCAATACCGCGGTTCGATCGCGTCCGCATTGTTACTTTGTGCCAGGAAGGGCTCTCAACAAGGCAAGTGTCCAGGCATCTCGGAGTGAACCAAAGTGATGTTGTTCAGATATGGAGGAGATACAGGCAGACAGGAACAATTGATGACATGCCTCGCTCAGTCTGCCCAAGGGCTGCTACTGCAGTGGAGAAACCCTGACAGCAACGCCACCATGTTGAATAATGCTTTTCGTGCAGTCACAGGACGTCATGTTACGACTCAAACTGTGAGCAATGGGCTGCATGATGCGCAACTTCAGTCCCGACGTCTCTGGCGAGATCCGTCTTTGCAACCACGACACCATGCAGCGCGGTGCAGATGGGCCCAACAATATGCCTAAGGGACCGCTCGGGATTGGCATCACGTTCTCTTCACCGACAAGTGTCGCATACGCCTTCAACCAGACAATCGTCGAGACGTGTTTGGAGGCAACCCGGTCAGGCTGAACGGCTGAGACACACTGTCCAGCGAGTGCAGCAAGGTGGAGGTTCCCTGCTGTTTTGGGGTGGCATTATGTGGGGCCGACGTACGCCGCTGGTGATCATGGAAGGCGCCGTAACGGCTGTACGACACGTGAATGGCATCCTACGACCGATAGTGCAACCATGTCGGCAGCATATTGGCGAGGCATTAGTCTTCATGGACGACAATTCGCGCCCCCATCGTGCACATCTTGTGAATGACTGCCTTCAGGATAACGACATCGCTTGACTAGAGTGGCCAGAATGTTCTCCAGACACGAACCCTATCGAACACGCCTGGGATAGATTGAAAAGGGCTGTTTATGGAAGACGTGACTCTCCAGCCAATCTGAGGGATCTACGCCGAATCGGCGTTGAGAAGTGGGACAATTTGGACCAACAGTGGCTTGATGAACTTGTTAATAATATGCCACAATGCATAGAGGCATGCTCCGATGCAAGAGGACGTGCTACTGGGTATTAGAGGTACCGGTGTGTACTGCTATCTCGAGCACCACTCTGATGGTCTCGCTATATGGTGGTACAACATGCAATGTGTGATTATCATGAGCAATAAAAAGGGCGGAAATGATGTTTATGTTGATCTCTGTTCCTATTTTCTGTACAGGTTCCGGAACTCTCGGAACCGAGATGATGCAGAACTGTTTTTGATGTGTTTACAACGCAGCACCCTCGAAGTTATGGCCACGCGCTTTGCGGATACGTGGGTCGACTTTCCCTTCTGTATGTGGTTTATGAAATAAGTTACAATCGCTTTTTCAGCTAACATTGCGTGAACAGTTATTTCCATTTTAAGAACAGAGATAAACAATCGCCGAGTTAGCTATATATTATATACACCGATTTTTCCAATCAAGACTTTCATTCATGAAACGCTCAATAACTGCTTTTGTTCACATATTGTTAAACAAATGGCGTGTGTTCCAGAGAGCAATCAATGTGAAATGGGATTTTGCTGTTGATATACCTGTTACGGATATTTTATGCTTACCTGTTTGGGCTTTCTTGATGCCGGCAGTATATACGAGGTAAAACATCATTTTGATATTTTTCTAACAGTTATAACACAGTTACTTACGTTATCTTTGAAAAAATAGCGCTATTTTTTTTTTTATTTTCCTGGACGTGAATCTGAGCAGTTATAACATTGTGCTGCTGTAACACTTGTTTTTCTGTGTTGCTTATTGCGGAAGTAGAAAGCTTGCTTTTAGAAAGTACAACAACACACGTCAAAATACATAATGTTTACTGCAACATTAAGCGGGAATAGCAGCAGCAGAAAATGATTTTAAAAAATTAACAGTATAGTATTCATAATGCTGTTACACTGATTTGGTACCGTCAGAATTACATTTTCTGTCCTTTAAGAATGGGTTCTGCCAGACAGATGTGTAAATCCATCATTCACGTGGTAACTGCCCATAGAAATTCCGTTTTCCAGCTGGGATATACTGTCACATGTGAAGTAAGGCTATCTTCTTGGCACTTTTTACTGGTAAAAGTTTATCATACAATATATGGAAAAGTGCAATGTTATTTAGGAACAGATGTCTTTTCCCAGCACCTCTCTGCTTCTGTGCAACGTTTTGCAAATCCGCGGTTTTGGATGTTTTATCTTTTCCTTCCCATTGGTGTAGTAGTGTTGTCAGATGAAATTATTTTGAAAGAGCCTCTATGAAGACCTTGGTCTAGTGCTCTAAGATTCCTGAAATCATCTAGTTTCGTCTTGATCACAAGGGCTCCGTTGTCCTTAGCGTTGGCAATGACTGGAATCCATTCGTCTGAGTGAAAGAATGTATGTTCCTCTCTATAAGGGTAAAATCTCCATCATGTGGTTGGAAACGACGCTCTGTATTGAGGAATTTCAGGTCTAAAGAAGTTAAATGCTCGTATTTACAAATGACCAGATTTCAGGAGAGTGTCCTAATATGAACATCTCTTACAAAATCTGCAATATTTAGGCTTACATTCAAATGATGGCCATATGATACGTAGGAATTATGGTCAGAATATTTCAGTTTCTCTGATTTTCTGTAAATGTTGTACCACACTTTGTGTAACACGATCAGGCACACTTTATACCAATCTGTAAAACCTCTGGAGACTGTGAGGATACATGTTCAGTTATTCTTCTCCATCGTTCAGCCGTTACGGATGTACCCAGTATCTTCTTCGCTGCTAAACGTTTATGAGTTGCTTAAGATCCACTGCATCACTATCTTCGCCTAATGAAGACAACATATTCTTTTTTTTTTTTTTTTGTGGTTTTAGGGCGCACAACTTCAATGGTCATTAGCGCCCTGACTACGTTAAGAATGCACCGCGAGGCACAAGTTTAAAACAACAACTAAAAGGGAAATCACGATAAAAGACAGACTGACAGGCATAGGATTAAAAAACAGCATCAAATGTCCTTAGAGAGGTTTGTCAAATTAATAAAACGAAGAACACGAGCAGCTGCTCGTGGGTCATCCGCTAAAATGGCATCTAAAGTACATGGCAGGTTAAGATCTAGACGCAGTGTGTTGAAATCCGGACAGGACATTAACATGTGGCGGACCGTCAGCAATTGCCCACATGGGCAGAACGGCGCCGGCGCAGCCGTCAGCAGATGGCGATGGCTGAACCGGCAGTGTCCAATGCGTAACCGGGCCAAAACGACCTCCTCCCGCCGAGAAGGGCGGGAGGAGGACGTCCAAGCCGCGGGAAGAGGTTTCAAGGCCCGAAGCTTGTTGTCTTTAAGTGCAGCCCAATCGGCATGCCACAGCGATAAAATGCGCCGACAAATGACCCTGCTACAGTCTGAGGAAGGGACACAACAAGAAGCTGTCCGAGGCTGGAGGACCGCAGCCTTGGCCGCGGCATCTGCAGCTTCGTTCCCAGGGGTACTGACATGGCCAGGGACCCACATAAAGCTAACCGGTGAACCGACGTCCACCAGCTGCTGAAGAGAGCGTTGGATCCGGTGCACGAAAGGGTGAACCGGATACGGATCACTGAGGCTCTGGATGGCGCTCAGGGAATCGGAGCAGATGACATAAGCAGAATGTCGGTGGCGGCAGATGTAAAGAACAGCCTGGTAGAGGGCAAAGAGCTCAGCTGTGAAGACCGAGCAATGGCCATGGAGCCAGTATTTGAAACTTTGTGCCCCGACAATAAAAGAACACCCGACCCCGTCATTGGTCTTTGAGCCATCTGTATAAATGAAGGTCCTATTGATGAACTTTGAACGAAGTTCGACAAAACGGGAGTGGTAGAACGAACCGGGGGTAACCTCTTTTGGGAGTGAGCTGAGGTCAAGGTGAACGCGGACCTTAGCCTGGAGCCAAGGTGGCGTGTGGCTCTCGCCCACTCGAAAGGTTGCAGGGAGTGAAAAATTAAGGTGTTGAAGGAGGCGACGAAAGCGAACTCCAGGGGGTACCAGGGCAGAGACATACAACTCGTATTGACGGTCGAGAGAGTCGTCAAAAAAGGAACGATAAGACGGCTGGTCGGGCATTGACAGTAGCCGACAGGCATACCGACAAAGCAGTATATCGCGCCGGTAGGTGAGTGGCAATTCGCCAGCATCAGCATGAAGACTCTCTACGGGACTAGTATAAAACGCTCCGATCGCAAGCCGTAAACCCCGATGTTGTATGGAGTTGAGGCGGCGTAAGATGGATGGCCGTGCAGAGGAGTATACGAAGCTCCCATAATCCAGCTTGGAGCGGACGATCGACCGATATAGACGAAGCAGGACGGTTCGATCCGCTCCCCACGACATACCACTGAGAACACGGAGGACATTTAAAGAACGTGTACAACGGGCAGCCAAATATGACGCATGTGGAGACCAGCTAAGTTTCCTGTCAAATGTAAGACCTAAAAATTTTGTTGTCTCCACGATTGGGAGAGCAACGGGACCGAGTCGTAAGGTTGTAGCGCCAGAAGTTAATACAGACCGTCTTCTCAGCAGAAAAACGGAAGCCATTGGCGACACTCCAGGAGTAAAGACGGTCAAGAGAACGCTGAGGACAGCGCTCCAGGACACGTGTACACTGCGCGCTGCAATAGATGGTAAAATCGTCCACGAAAAGGGAGCCTGATACATCAGCTGGGAGGCAATCCATTATTGGATTGATCGCGATGGCGAAGAGAGCGACGCTCAAAACTGAGCCCTGTGGCACCCCATTCTCCTGGCGAAAGGTGTCTGACAGGACAGAACCCACACGTACCCTGAACTGTCGATCCATTAAAAAAGAACGAATAAAAAGAGAGAGGCGACCGCGAAGGCCCCATGTATGCATGGTGCGGAGAATGCCCGCCCTCCAACAGGTGTCGTAAGCCTTCTCCAAATCAAAGAACACAGCCGCGGTCGGGCGCTTCCGCAAGAAGTTATTCATAATGAAGGTCGACAAGGTAACCAGATGGTCAACAGCAGAGCGGCGCCTACGAAATCCACATTGTACATTGGTAAGTAGGCGTCGAGACTCAAGCAGCCAAACCAATCGAGAGTTAACCATTCGCTCCATCACTTTACAGACACAGCTGGTAAGCGAGATGGGTCGATAACTGGAAGGCAAGTGCTTGTCCTTCCCCGGCTTAGGAATCGGGACAACAATAGACTCGCGCCAGCATGCGGGAACATGTCCCTCAATCCAGATGCGATTGTAAGTACGAAGAAGAAAACCTTTACCCACAGGAGAAAGGTTCTTCAGCATCTGAATATGAATAGAATCAGGCCCTGGAGCGGAGGACCGTGATCGGCCAAGTACGTTTTCGAGTTCCCGCATGGTGCATGGGGCATTATAACTTTCACGATTCGAGGAGCGGAAGTTAGGTGGCCTAGCCTCCTCTGCCTGTTTGCGGGGGAGGAAGGCAGGGTGGTAATGAGCGGAGCTCGAAACCTCGGCGAAAAAGCGGCCGAAGGCATTGGAGACATCCTCAGGGGTGACAAGGACGTCATTCGCGACCGTCAAGCCAGAAACTGGTGAGTGGACCTTAGTGACAGATAGCCGGCGCAGGCCACCCCAGACAACAGAAGAAGGAGTAAAACTGTTGAAGGTGCTTGTGAAAGCAGCCCAGCTGGCTTTCTTGCTTTTTTTAATAATACGACGACACTGAGCACGTAATCGTTTATAATTGATACAATTCGCCACTGCAGGGTGGCGTTTAAAGGTGCGTAAAGCACGTCGACGAGCACGTAAAGCGTCTCTACATGCTGCAGTCCACCAGGGGACCGGTACGCGACGTGGAGAAGAAGTAGGGTGAGGGATGGAATATTCAGCAGCAGCGAGAATGACTTCCGTGAGGTGTGCGACCTGACGATCGCAGCTTGTGAAGGTTTGATCCTGAAAGGTCGCCCTGGAAGAGAAGAGCCCCCAGTCTGCCTTGGAGATGGTCCAACTAGAGGAGCACGGAGAGGGGGTATGCTGCAGGAGATGGATAACACACGGGAAGTGGTCGCTCGAATATGTATCAGAAAGTGCATACCACTCAAACCGGCGTGCAAGTTGGGGAGTACATATAGAGAGGTCTAAATGGGAATAGGTGTGAGATGTGTCCGAAAGAAAAGTAGGGGCGCCAGTATTGAGGCAGACAAGATTGAGCTGGTTGAAAAGGTCTGCTAACAGGGAGCCCCTCGGGCAGGATGCTGGAGAGCCCCAAAGGGGATGGTGGGCATTGAAGTCTCCAGTTAACAAAAATGGTGCAGGTAGCTGAGCAATAAGTTGCATCATGTCTGTCCTGGTAACGGCAGATGACGATGGTGTGTAAACGGTACAAATGGAAAATGTAAAAGTGGGGAGAGTAATGCGGATGGCAACTGCCTGCAGGCCGGTGTGCAACATGATGGGATCGTAGTAAATATCATCCCGGACCAGCAACATAAACCCTCCATGAGCCGGAGGGAGGATGTTAGTGTTTAACGTCCCGTCGACAACGAGGTCATTAGAGACGGAGCGCAAGCTCGGGTGAGGGAAGGATGGGGAAGGAAATCGGCCGTGCCCTTTCAAAGGAACCATCCCGGCATTTGCCTGAAGCGATTTAGGGAAATCACGGAAAACCTAAATCAGGATGGCCGGAGACGGGATTGAACCGTCGTCCTCCCCATGAGCCGGGATACCTACCACAGGGGGTAGGTCAAAACGCACAGAGGTGTAGTGTGCCAAGGCAATTTGATCGCATGGGCGTAGCTTCGTTTCCTGGAGGGCTACGACGAGCGGACGGTGCAAGCGGAGCAGCAACTTCAAGTCCTCTCGATTGGAGCGAATGCTGCGAATATTACAGCGAATAAGTGCCATCGTAAGAAAAGGAAGATGAAAGAAGGGGTCACCTCGAAGGCCGCGGAGGGCCTGGCTTCGAGCGAGCACTGCCGCCGCTATCAGTAGGCAGTCAGTCATCGTCCATTGGGTCTATAGGTTCATCAGCCATCTTGGGAAGATGGCTGGGAGGGGGAGCTTCCTCCGCGGGTGAACGGCCAGATGTTCGGCTACCAGCGGTGCGGCCAGGCGAAACGGATGACGGCCTGGGGCGGCAACCGCTGGGTGGCGCAGGAGAAGAAATGCGCCGTGGCGGAGAAGGAGAACTGTGCTTCCTATGAGCCTTCTTGGAAGGACGTTTCGTGGAAGTACCGGTCTAAGGCTGGGAGGTCGAGGTACGTAGGAAGTCTGCACGGGACGGTTCCTTCTTGAAGGCCCGTGCATCTGACTTCTGGGTCTTCGTCTTGGCAGAAGCTGATGAAGGTGCTTGTGTCTGAGGGGTGACGGGAGGAAGAGGAGACGTCGACCGGGCGATCTTAGCACTGGCCGAACGGACGACCGTGGTGCTGAAGGTCAGATCGCATGTCTGGGTTGCCACCTCCCTGGTCGTCCGAGGAGAGGCAAGGACAGTACTGTATTTCCCCGCTGGGAGCAGCGTGGGCTTCCTACTAGCCAATAGCTTGCGAGCAGCCGAGGTGGACACTTTCTCTCTGACCCGAATTTCTTGGATACAGCGTTCTTCCTTATAGACAGGACAGTCGCGGGAGGATGCGGCATAGTCACCCTGACAGTTCACACAACGAGGAGACGGAGGTGGACAGTCACCCTCATTTGCATCCCTGCCACAAGTGACACATTTAGCCGCATTGGAACAAGACTGTCGAGTGTGGTTGAAACGCTGACACTGGTAGCAACGCATAGGTGTCGGGACATAGGGGCGAACAGAAATAACCTCGTAGCCCGCCTTGATGCGCGATGGCAGCTTAACACTATCGAAGGTCAAGAAAAGTGTCCGGGTCGGTACAAGGTCATTGTTGACCTTTTTCATGACCCTATGGACAGCCGTCACGCCCTGCTCAGCGAGGAAAGATTGAATCTCCTCGTCAGTCAATCCGTCGAGGGAGCTAGTATAGACCACACCACGAGACGAATTCAAAGTTCGGTGAGCCTCCACCCGCACAGGGAACGTGTACAGGAGTGTGGCCTGAAGCAGTTTTTGTGCCTGAAAGGCGCTCTCAGTTTCTAGTAATAAGGTACCGTTACGCAACCTGGTACAAGATTTGACAGATCCGGCTATGGCATCTACACCCTTCTGGATAACGAAAGGGTTGACAGAGGAAAAATCCTTTCCGTCCTCAGATCGAGAAACGACGAGGAACTGTGGGTCAGGCAGTAGTACTTTTGTCACTGGTGGCTGGTCACGTTTCCGTTTTTGGGCAGAAGTCGAGACAGATGGAGTGAAATCCATTGCGGAGGAATCCCCCATGATTGCCAGCGTCTCCGATGGCGCGCTCCTTCCTTGTGGGGACCCTCTCAGAGGGCACTCCCGTCTTAGGTGAATGTTTACACCTCAGGTCACACCTCCCGAGAAACAGACGGAGGGACCAATCGGCATGGTCAGAAGGTATCAGCTCAGGCAGTCACCCCTCCCCGGGCCTGGCCTTTACCAGGGGGTACGCGCGTGCCTTACATGTCTACCCAGGGCGGGGAATTACGCGTTACCCCGTCACCGGCTACGCATGCGAACGCGTGGGTCGGCCTTCAGGCACGCACAGGGAGGAAGGAAGAAGAGGAAAAGGAGGAGAGAGAGGGAGAGAGAGGACAGACTGTCTCAAACGCCGAGGCGGAGACCAGAGAAGGCAAGGAGAAGAAGGTAATGAGAAGGCAAGGAAAAGAAGGCAATGAGAAGGCAAGGAGAAGGCAAGAAGAAGAAGACAAGGGAAAGAGTAAGGAAGACAGTGAGGTGGAAAAGAGCAAAGAAAGGAACCAACCAAAGGAAGGAAGAAACGAGAAGTGAAAAAGCAAAATGACCGCAAATAGAGGTCGTGGAACCGTCCGTCTCCGGACGCAGGCGCTAACGACCCCCTTGAGGGGGTGGGACTCCTTTTAGTCGCCTCTTACGACAGGCAGGAATACCTCGGGCCTATTCTAATCCCCGGACCCGCAGGGGGACAACATATTCTGATCCCTTCGCAACACGACCTTGTCGTGTCTCTGTGGCAGCGCCGCTTTAGCGTGAATGCTCGCGTTCCGCCCGCGCCACGCCACTGACTCGCCGGAGCCAGATGTCCGCGTCACGCCATTTCTGTGCGAAATGGCTTGTGGCGTATTGCATGAGCATAATTTGGTAAAAGTGCTAAAAAATCAAGAAAAAATGTTTGTTTCGTAACCAACTCGTCTAACTCTCGACATAGCCTCCTTTGATGGATATACACTTTGTCCAGCGATCCTCCAGTTTTTTTAAAACCATTAGAAATATAAGTTCTGTCAAACTCTGCAAAATACTCGTTGACTACAACTATGACTTCCACATTTGATGAAAATTTCTTTCCAGCAAGCCAAAGTTACAAGTTAGGGAACAGGAAGAAGTCACATAGAGTTAAGTCTCGTGAACAGGGTGGCTGATGAACCAATTCATAACTCACTTCATGGACTTTCGCGATTGTTACCTCTTATGTGTGGGATGAAACCTTATCCTGGTGAAAGAGCATTTTTCTGCGTGCCAATCTTGGTCTTTTTTCAGCCACTGCAAGTATTAAACGACCCAACAATGAAGCATAAAAGAGCCCTGTTATGGTTCTGCTTTTTCCAAGTAATCCACGAGCGTTATTCCTTGGGAATCTCAAAAAACAGAGGCCATCACCTTACCAGCTGACAAAATGGTCTTTGCTTCTCCAGTGCACTTCCGCCAGCCTTTGTCCATTGTTTTGACTGCCGTTTTGGCTAGGGTAGAATGATGGATCTAGGCTCACCAGCAGTCACAAACCGGAGCAAAAAATCTTGCGGACTGCGATTAAACATCGCCGGACAGTGTGCTGAAGTGTGTGTCGCATCAGCTTTTGGTTGACAGAGAGCAATCGCTGCACCGACCTCGCACCCAGCTTCTTCATAGTAGGAAATTAAGCACTCGTTCAGTTGAGAAGCCTACAGTCTCAGCTATCTCACGAAATATTATACGACGGCCTCACGTTATCACATCATGGATTTTGTCAATGGCTTCCTGTGTGGTGACTTCGATTCGTCCGCCGGAGTGCACTTCGTCTTCTGTGCTTGTCCGACCTCGTTTAAATTCATTAATCCAAAAGTTGACAGTCTTTAGTGATGGTGCAGAGTCCACGAGAAATTATCCAATTCTGTTTTGATTTGTGCGGCAGTCCAACTCTTCAAATGAAAAGTTTAATAACAGCAGTAAACTCAGTTTTCTTTATTTTCAATCGCAGTCGACACAGAGACGATTTCAGACGACTGTCAGCAATGAACAGCACGCTGTACATTGTTAAAATTTTTCAGACGGTTCTTCGAATAATCATGCTTGTTGATCATGAAGGCAAAACAAAGATGTTCCATCTTTCACGGAAATTTAACAGACTGATCATACCAGCCTCGCACAATACTCGCGAACTTTGTCCAGATATACTCAAATCTAAACAATCTAAAAATGTACACGAAAAATGGGTGAAGGACTTAATGCTTCCACGGGAACTTCGTCACTAGAAAAAAGTAGATGAACAACAGTGGACCGGCCGGGGTGGCCGAGCGGTTCTAGGCGCTACAGTCTGGAACCGCACGACCGCTACGGTCGCAGGTTCGAATCCTAGCTCGGGCATGGGTGTGTGTGATGTCCTTAGGTTAGTTAGGTTTAAGTAGTTCTAAGTTCTAGGGGACTCATGACCTCAGAAGTTAAGTCCCATAGTGCTCAGTGCCATTTGAACCATTTTGAACAACAGTGGGCACGGTTAATGGAGGCAGACAGCACTTCCATTCCTGCGCACTTTCTCTGTGCATTACTTGACAGCTCAGGAATCACGATGAGCACAGGGCGCACTGAACTGCCGGGGCGGGTATTTAAAGCTGTCGGTGCGGCTGCTCCACCGGCCGCGTGGGTGAGCAGGCGCGGCGCGCTGAGGCGACGCACGCAGATAGGGGCCTGAGTCATCAGCGGCCGGCCGGCGCTTGTGCTAACAGCCTAGCGCGCGGCCCGCTACGAAAAAAGACGCTGGCGCCGCAATTTTTAGACTCCCAGGAGTACAATGGACCGCGGCGGCGGCAGCGGCAACGGCCGGCGCGCCCGTCCCGAACTACGGCGCCGCCGCACGCGACCGAAACACGGGGCCCAGCGTCGGCCCGAACAGCGATTTACACATTAACAAAATTAAAGAAACGATGTGGCGTGCTACAATTAGAAACAACACGCACTCAATAATTATCTTCATTCTTTTTTCTTCTTCCTCTTCACTTCACGGGGTAGGTTTACACACTGTTTCGTCTCCACTGAAATGTGTTCGCAAATGCGAATACGAACCACTTTCGGCTGTATAGTGCAATGAGGACAATGAAAATTTGTGCCGGACCCGTACAGGAACTCCGATTTTCTGCTTCACGCGTGCGGTAGCCTTTAACTGCTTCCGCTATCCGCACACGAATCATGGCCATACCAAAACTTCAATGTGTCGTCGTTCTTGCGTCACAACCTGTACTCGTATAGGGGGAGCATATTTTAATAGAAAGTCGCTGCATGGTATTGGCGAATAAATACGAAACAGCACTGCCTGTGGTATTAGCAAGTACGTTGCAACGATCTGTCGGACATGTGTGTAACGTACACTATTGGTCATTAAAATTGCTACTCCAAGAAGAAATGCAGATGATAAAGGGGTATTCATTGGACAAATATACTATCCTAGAACTGACATGTGATCACATTTTCACGCAATTTGGTTGCATAGATCCTGAGAAATCAGTACCCACAACCACCGCCTCTGGTCGTAATAACGGCCTTGATACGCCTGGGCATTGAATCAAACAGAGCTTGGATGGCGTGTACAGGTCCAGCTGACCTTGCAGCTTCAACACGATACCACAGTTCATCAAGAGTACTGACTGGCGTATTGTGACGAGCCAGTTGCTCGGCCACCATCGACCAGACGTTCTCAATTGGTGAAAGATCTGGAGAATGTGCTGGCCAAGGCAGCAGTCGAACATTTTCTGTATCCAGAAAGGCCCGTACAGGGCCTGCAACTTGCGGTCGTGTATTATCCTACTGAAATGTAGGGTTTCGCAGGGATCGAATCAAGCCACGTGTCTTAACACATCTGAAATGTAACGTCCACTGTTCAAAGTGCCGTCAGTGCCAACAAGAGGTGACCGAGACGTGTAACCAATGGCACCCCATACCATCACGCCGGGTGATACGCCAGTATGGTGATAACGAATACACGCTTTCAATATGCGTTCACCGCTATGTCGCCAAACACGGATGCGACCATCATGATGCTTTAAAAAAAATGACGTTTTGCCATTGGTGCACCCAGGTTCGTCGTTGAGTACACCATCGCAGGCGCTCCTGTCTGTGATGCAGCGTCAAGGGCAACCGCAGCCATGGTCTCCGAGCTGATAGTCCATGCTGCAGCAAACGCCGTCCAACTGTTCCTGCAGATGGTTGTTGTCTTGCAAACGTCCCCATCTGTTGACTCATGGATCGAGACGTGGCTGCACGATCCGTTACAGCCATGCGGATAAGATGCCTGTCATCTCCACTGCTAGTGATACGAGGCCGTTGCGATCCACCACGGCGTTCCGTATTACCCTCCTGAACCCACCGATTCCATATTCTGCTATCAGTCGTTGGATCTCGACCAACGCGAGCAGCAATGTCGCGATAAGATAAACCGCAATCGCGATAGGCTACAATCCGACCTTTATCAAAGTCGAAAACGTGATGGTACGCATTTCTTCTCGTTACACGAGGCATCACAACAATATTTCATCAGGCAACGCCGGTCAACTGCTGTCTGTGTCTGAGAACTCGGTTGGAAACTTTCCTCATGTCAGCACGTTGTAGGTGTCGCCACCGGCGCCAACCTTGTGTGAATGCTCTGAAAAGCTAATCATTCGCATATCACAGCATCTTCTTCCTGTCGGTTAAATTTCGCATCTGTAGCACATCATCTACGTGGTGTAGTAATTTTAATGCCCAGTAGTGTATTTCCTAATACCACAGGTACTGTTATTTCGCATTTATTCGTCAGTAGCAGGACCTCGACTCTCAACAAATGTCTCCTTCCTAGACGACAATATACGAAACGTACGAGTGCAGCTTGTGACATGAGGATGACGACATGTTGGGGTTCGGGTCTAGTCGTGATCCGTGCACGGATAGCAGAAGTGGTTAGAGAGACTACTCGCGTCACGCGAAAAATCCGGGTTCGAGTCCTCATCTTGCACACACTTTCACTGTCCTCATTCCAATACACAGCCGATAGTGGCCCATATTCGCAATTGGGAAAACATTTCCTGTTTCTTGACGGCTGCAGTGGCTGCAGTGTCTGTTTCTTCGGACATACATGCATGTCCGAAGGATCATTGCAGCATACTTCTTAATAATACAGGCACTGCTGTTTCGTGTTCACTGAAGCCATCTCTTCCTCGGTCGTCGTACATCTTTCTCTCTCTTGTCTAGATTATTATCAAACCACTGATTCGGGAGGACGACGGTTCAATCCCGCGCCTGGCCATCCTGATTTAGGTTTTCCGCGATTTCCCTAAATCGTTGCAGGCAAAAGTCGGGATGGTTCTTTCGAAAGGGCACGGTCGACTTCCTTCCCCGTGCTTCCCTAATCTGATGCGACCGATGACCTCGCTGTCTGGTCTCCTTCCTCAAACAACCCAACCCAACCCACTGACCAGCGCACAGTCTCGGTTGAAGGTTGCCAATCTAACGGATTCCAGGGGCGACAAAAATTTAGTATTCACCGTTTCGTATGATTATTGACAGAATTTAAAGATTTAAAATGATGTCCATAACCTACTCATTAAGAGGTATAATCTTATCTTAAAAACTAGACTCTGTATGATCCGAAAGGCAATGATAACATCGCATAATACACTTAACTTCTGTGGATTATGGCAAAGCAGTTGACAAAATTCACTCAGATAAAGTAGCTGCAACAATGAAAAATGAGGAATCCCTAAATATCTGACCCAACCGCAATAAATCCTCTACATAACCACCAAATTAGAAGCGGCACGGCTACAGAGATAAAACCTGAAATATAAACAAGTTAATGAGTAAAAATAAAGTTATGAAACCTCACGAACGTTATTCAGCATTTATGTAGATGACACGATCAGAGACTGGAAGAAAGACAGAACACCATCGGTCAAAATTAATGGCTGAAATAAACGTATTAACACGATGTTTTTTGCGAATGATCAAATTATCACGCAAGACAGTGAAGGTAAATAAATTACACATGGTATTACGTAAAGTAAATTATATACGCGTGAGCTACAATCTGACTGTATCTATAAATAAAACTAAAGTGGTGACCTTTTTAGGTATTAACCGAGTACGAAGAAAAGTAGTCCTCAATAATAAAACTGTAGAGCAGATGGCCTGTTTGAAGTGCTTTGGAACATACCATGTGAACAAGACGTCGATAGACAGAAAAAAGGTAATACTTACCAGCGAATATGTGGCACAATAAGTAGAACATTTAAGGGTAAAACAAGGAAAAAGACACAAACTGAAATTTTTCATGAAGCTTGGGCTCAAATGGCTCAACTTCTGAGGTCATCACTCCCCCAGAACTTAGAACTACTTAAACCTAACTAACCTAAGGACATCACACACATCCATACCCGAGGCAGGATTCGAACCTGCGACCGTAGCGGTCGCGCGGCCCCAGACTGTAGCGCCTAGAACCGCTTGGCCACCCTGGCCGGCGAAGCCATGGCACTTCTCGCTTCATGAGGCGGGAAGTTGGACTCTGAGAAACAAAGATCTACGGTAAATAGAAGCACCAGAAACGAAATTTCGAACACGAAAGGCTGCACTATGGAAGACAAAATCAAAACGAAATAATAAGGGAAGACTTACGGATGCACCCATAACTTAAAAGGCAAACCAATACAAATAAAAATGTAGAGAATATGTACTCTCTATCCCTCCACAAAGACTTCCTAAATTAACAATGGGGCAGGAGAAGTGTGTGAAGACTGAGGAAGAGATGGTGAGACCGGAACAAGCCCCAGGTCTAACCCTGGAAGAACAACAGAAGAAGAAAAAGAAGAAGAAGAAGAAAAGTATTACAGTTGGAAACTGCATATGTCTGGATTCAGAGTAGCTCATGACGCGCAAAAAATCCAAAATTTATTCATCCAGTATTTGAAAATGAGAGCACTTGCCGATATCCAATAGACTTAACACATGATTTCTAACCTTCCCGAAACTTTTAATCCTTGATAAACGCATTACACAGACGTAAAGATTATCAACTTTTATCAAACTACTAATATAAAAAGAAAAAAAGCGGAACTGAGACGAAAAAAAAATGAAGTTTAATATATCAAGTTCTTCATATGTAATATTGTTCCGAGATTCGCTTACATATAGTGGAACAGAGCTAGCCGTTACTATGTGAAATTTTAGCTTTGTATCCTTTCTTGTTTTGTCATTCAGTGTTAAGAATATTGTGCCACGCATCATTTGAAACTTACTTAATTTATTAGCGATGTAACTTTCATAATCATAGGTAACAGCCTACCCAAACAGCTGAAAGTGTGACATGTTCGATTGGTTGCTCATCTGGCATTACTTTAGAGCGAACTGGAAGCTTCCTTTTAAAAGTCATCACTTTAGTTTCTTTTTATTCATATTTTTAGACGATGGTTCCCATGTATTTGATGTACGCGATATATTGCAAACTGCAGTTAATTTTCTGTCTGGTGAGTCATTATTTGGTCCTAGCCAAAGAACTGAGTATTTACGTGTGTGTTCTTCTCTGGTCTTATTCTTTGACTACCAATGTCGTCTAATTGTATATTGAATGTAGTAGGTGAACATGATTTGAGTCACGGACTTTGCTTCAATAATTTCGGTTTCTCTAAGAATCATTTATCCACGGCCTATGTTTCCCGAGTCTTTCCGAGTTCCACTTTTCTAACTAGGGGAACGACATTCTCCGAAATTCTGTACGCTATCGTCTGGGTTCATCAAGAGCACGATACAGGCACCGCGGCCGTTCCCGAGCTCACGAAACGACCGAATCTAGAGTTGGTCTGCAGATCTCTCCTACTTGTCGTGTTAATCTGTTGATCTTTATTGGTCCTGTCATGACTTTCCCCATATTTATTATCATTTGCGTGTTTTGATACAATTTTTTATATTACTTTCATAAAATAACTATGTGTTAGCCTCTTTTTTCCACTATATTATAATGCTTGCTTCCGTTCACTCAATCGAAAGCCTATTTCAATCAATGGATGGAAAGTGAGTTCCCATGTTGTATTCTCCTTGTTTCTCAGTTAACTGGAGAACAATAAACATTGCTACAACAAGATTGTCCCTTTCTAAAGTCATTTCGTTCATCCTTTAGGAAGGTGTCAGCTATCTTTCTTCAACTATTGTTGCTAATTCTTGCGTGGAGTCTGTAAGAAGATTTAGTAAGCTTATTCCTCAGTAGATACCACATATATTTCTTGCTCTGGTTATGTAGAACGGTTTCACCTTTGCTGTCTCCCACGGATCAGGTACCATCCCTGTCTTCCAGCATCAGTTTAAGAAGTTAAGAGCCTTAGTAGTAAATTTAATTCTCAGTATTTAAGGAGTTCTAAGTTGATTTCATCGGGTCCTGCAGCTTTCCTATTTTTCATCTCTTTCAGGACCTCTTGCATCTCGTATAGTGTGACGTCATCTCCAACTTTATGAACCAAATACGCCAGACTGCAATTAGGAGTACTCCTACGTGGAACCAGTACAATTACATATCCAGCAAGCCACTGCATACTACTCTGGCGCGCAAAACTTAAGGACGAAAGTAATTTTCGCATGATCTATCACTAGCAGAACATGGCTCGATGAAACCTGGATCATACATACAGAGAACTTCTACAGTGTAGTACAGAAGACAACTGATTGCAATACGCAATGAAATGAACACAAATGATACTTATATTCAAAAACTATAATTAAGCTTACGCCACCGCGCTTTATGACGATTCCCTGGGCACTACAAAATGCGGAATATTTCTTAATAGGGTATATGACCACCATGGATGGCAATGCAAGCTCTGCAATGAGGTCCCTTGCTAGTCACAACGCTGATGAGGAGTTCTTGTGGTAGGGATTTCCATTCCTGCTGCAGCGCGGTTAATAACTGATGGATGGTTGTTGGCTTATGTAGACGCGCTGCAATACGTCCCCCCAACGCATCTCACACCTGTTGGGTGGTATTTAAGTCGGAGGAATGGGTGGGTCAGTCCATTCGCCGAATATTCTCCCATTCGAAAAGCTTCTCCTATTGCTCTTTTCAATGCAGTCGCTCATTGTCATCCATAAACATGAAGTCAAGGCCGAACGCACGCCTGAAAAGACGTAAAACTGAAAGAAGCACAGTGTCACCACAACTATGGCCGGTCAGCGTACCGAATTCAAAGATTTGGAAGCGAGTACACCCATGCAACATTACGCCCCTGCACACCAAATACCTGGACCATCGAAACACCTGTGGAACGCTGTCAAAAGCCATCCGCAAATCTAAAAGTATGGGGTCAGTTTAAGATC
This sequence comes from Schistocerca americana, assembly GCF_021461395.2. Lineage (NCBI taxonomy): Eukaryota > Metazoa > Arthropoda > Insecta > Orthoptera > Acrididae > Schistocerca > Schistocerca americana. The sequence continues at coordinate 615,102,065 of NC_060121.1, forward strand.
CCCTGTCCATAGCACTCATTACTTCATGTGATGAAGAGCTAGTTGGATTTCAGACGAACGATATTTTCTGAATCCCACCCTCTGTGATTGCTCAAATTTTGCAGGCCGAGTGGCTTTCCCTGAAACAGGATCTGATTCAGGATGTTTCTCAGAGACAGACAGCACCTGAAACCTGTTCCATTAGCCCCAGAAATTCTTTCGCTGCTTGCCACATCTTGGCACTATCTCTCACTCGACCACAGGTGAGGGGTCAACATTAGTATTGGTACAGTAGTGGACCAATCAGGGGACATGTGGGACATGTTCTATTCCCTTGGATCCCAACGTCCGGTCTCCCATGGTGATGACCTTTGGCAACAGCCACAAGCTGCATGACCAAAATCAGCACCGCCTGGAGCTGTGAGCGAAGGGTCATCAACTCATCTCACACCTGAAAGCAGCAATTCCCGTCCGTATCTATACTAAAGGCGGAGGAAACATATTCCACACAGTTATTAAAATGCAGAACTGTGCCTGATAAATAAATACACAAACATGCAAGAAAACTAAGAGTTTAAACTAATGAGCACACATGAAATTCGAAACAATAATTTTCTTATTAGAGGCTGTGTGCGATTTGGTATGCGCTCTATTCTCTCTCTCTCGTTTCACTTAACCTCATGACCTCTAAGCGAGATAAACGAAGGAAGTAATACCTGTACCCTATCTTTACTCAAAAGTATTTCGCCAAAAAGTCACCTTTCTTCAAATTGGGCCTTTCCTCGGCGCTGTCCATTCGAAAATAGGCATCGGCCTTACAGTTCCCTGTAATACGAGCATTACCTACATTTCGTACTTGCAAGAGTAACTACTCTTGCTTTTACTCTTAATCAATGCGATTATCATCCACCTACTAATGGAAATCAAGAAAAGGTAGGGATACTACAAAACAATTTAAAGGGTGTCCTAGACAGACTCAGATAAACAGAATAATATATTCAATAAAGCACTCAATTACAAACATGGAAGCTCAAGTAACGAAATAGCACTGAAATGGGTGTCAAAGTGTGCTTAAATTGCACAACGCTCAAAGGTTATTAGACTCGCAGTCATTGCTCGATCTGCCAGAGCAAATTACACATAATAATGATTGTAATAGATTTGTGTGCAGGCAGTGTTGTGCAGCTTTACTGAAGGTTAAGTACTGTATAGTAACATACACAGCTATAGCAATATGTTTTATTAAAGACGACTGATTTCGGTCTAAAGTCAGATCATTATCGGATCTCAAAAACGTCTCTTTACTCATTTACAGAACTGGAATAACAGTTATTAGTTGTAGACTTTTCCATTACAAAAATTAGCTGTATGTGCGTCACATGTATCTTCTGTCTGTCTCAAAGACTCTAATATGTGATTATTATCACTGAACAGAATTCAGTTCACTAGATGATAGCAAGCACACAGAAGCGTATCAGAGGCTGACAAACATATACGTGACGCACATGCAGCTAATGTTTGTAATGGAACAGTCTACAACTTGTAACTGTTATTCCAAACTTGTAAATGCAAAGCCGAGGTGTTTGAGACTCGTTGGTGGTCTGATCTTAGACCGGAATCGATCGTTTTTAATAAAAAATAATGTTGCAGCTGTGTATATCATTATGTCATTTTTAAACAATTATAATAATCGAGAAAATGAGTGCACCCGGCGGTACAGAGGAGGAGGAGGAGGAGGAGGAGGAGGAGGAGGAGTAGGGGGGGGAGGGAGGGGGAGAGAGAGGGAGAGAGAGAGAGAGAGAGAGAGAGAGAGAGAGAGAGAGAGAGAGAGAGAGAGAGAGAGAGAGAGAGAAGGGGGGGAATAGAGGGAGGGACGGGGGGGAGAGGGAGATTATGTCAAATATGTTAGAACGGCAGCATGGATGATTCCGCGGTTCAGGTGTGGTCGTATTTTCGAGATAGCCTCTTTATAATTCTTAATCGGAGTGTCACTACGAATGAGCGACAAGATGTATGATTTTATTTTTATTTTTAAAGTGGTATTTTTAAAGTGGTAGCTGATCGTTGGACACACAACATCGTTGTTAAAATCTACGGCAACCACTTCACAGATGTTACCCACTGATGGGATCGTGTACACGACTGTAGTGAACCCATCAGCATCAATTGAGGTCTGAAGATGATATTCTTAATCACCGAAACTGGTAGCTATAATAATAAATAACTTCGAAAGGGCGGCTACAGATGTTCCACTTCGCGACTAAGTGAATAGACGAAGTCCTTCAAACCTTCAATCAGGAAGATGGACTACAAAAGCAATAATGGTTTGCTCGTCGATAACCACAAGCCTTTCCTAAGCTACTGAGACTTCAGCATTAAGGAACATTTCTCCATTATGACGCCAAAGCTTTTGGTCCTTGTGGCCCGGGCCTGACTGTATCCGTTTTATAAACGCTTCTTCAGTTCTCCACGGCGCTCCACAAAGTAAGGGCCTTCGCTCCAATTGAGTGCTATTTAGCAACTCAGCTCTCGAAAGAAACAGTGGGTAAACTAATGTGGTCCTACTTACGTATTATGGCCTCTACGATTTTATGTTGCCTGCAACTGGCGTCTCCCAATCGTCACTTGCAGATTTATCCCTGCAAGTTCACGAAAAGAGTTTTAACAGTAAGCGCCATCTTGGAGATATCCAGGATTATTTTAATGCCACTAGGAACCGACAGAGAAAATACATCTGTACCTATACGGTGTGATCTCAAACAATTTGAGAAGCTTGTAAGGGTGTTGCAGGATGAATTGTGCTGAGACATAATTGTCAAGAAAAAAAATTCTACACTTTGTGCCATTCGCGTGTTAATTAGTACTGATGTTAGCGAATCAAGCCATCGCTCGCAAAAAATCAAAAGGCCCGCCAGAGAAGGCGTCGCTAAACGTGTTTTTCGGTTGATTTCCTGAAACCTAACAAGGGAGCGATACAAAAACTAGACATGGGACGGTAGTAAGGATCGAACCCGAGCCAAAGGCTGAGCAGTCTCGCGCGCTGTCATTTAGGCTATGAGAATAACTGACACTGACTGCATCTGGCAGGCCGCTTCAATTTGCGTGCACAATGGCCTGTTTGACTAATTGCGGTGCTAATTAGCACGGAAACGGCTCAACATATCGAATTTTTTTCTTAACAATTATTTCTCAGCACAACCTACCCTGAAACACCGTTACAAGCTTTTCAGATTGTTTCTGGCCACCCTCTATATTATCAATTATAAACTCTCGAGCCGAAATTTAGACACTCATTAGTTACTGAGTTTCTGAATTAATTTTCACCTTTAAGTGCTTAACCCTCCTAGCAACATGTGTATGAAACCTTTCGAAGTCTCCGGACGATTTAACAGTGGTCTTGCTCCAGAATAGGAAGCACAAACCTCTGATGTCCATGTGTGCCACGGTACTGGCCTCTTCCGTGGTTTCCTCCACAGAAGCACCAGCCCAACTAATATAAGCCTTCAATTCGGCTTCTTATGTATTGATTTTACGTGCTCGTCGCGGCTGATATCGCTTGTCATTATTTCCCTAAATATTTTAGTCGATGTGTCGTGTTCCGCACGTCGCCATTAATCCTGTAATCAGATACTATATGGTCCTTTACTATGGCCTTCACCTTCCATCTAATCACATTAACGAGGGCTTGTTGTAAAGATAGTGCCTCTGAAATTTTATGTCAAAACTTGTGAAGCTTTTTGAATGAAACAAACGTTATTAACGTTCTACGTCTTTACGTTTCGTAAAGGCTTCTGGCGTTCGAGGGCTCCGAATTGCGGAGGGTAACATGGTGGCGTGCAACGATACCTACGGTGGGGCGTTAGAGACAGCGTGCTGTAATCGAGTTTCCAATTCGAAGAGTTCGCCCACACATGGAACAGCCTCTCCGTCAGCATGAGAATGCGAATCCATACTTGGGCACTGCGACCTCTGCGACAATCCAACGCCGTGGGCCCACTGTCATCAATCATCCCTTCATACAGACCCGACTTGAACCCATACGATTTTCATCTATTTTCAAAACTTAACGAAAGCCTTCGAGTACTTCACTTTGACAGTGATGAAGTGGTGCAGGCAGAAGTGAGGTTGTGGCTCCGTCAACGAAGTCAAACATTCTACTGCGATCTATCAACGAACTGGTCTCTTGTTGGGAGAAGCGTGTTCGCCGCGAGAGTGATTATATTAAGAAATAAATATGTAGACATAAAGAATAAAGACGTTAATAAAGTTTGTTTGATTTACAAAGCTTTAAGATTCTTCACTTATAAAATTCGGAGGCATTAATTTTCAGCATGACCTCGTAAATAAAGTAGCCATTCATTACACCAACTGGAAATCCTGCGTTTGGCTTTATACACTTCATTACGGTCGTCCAAATATGACTGCTCCCTGCAGACAACAGTATTTTCGGCCAATACTCTGACAATGCTTCTTGTATTTGTTAGTCTGAGTCGTCAGTCTTCTGACTGGTTTGATGCGACCCGCCAAGATTTCCTCTCCTGCGCCAATCTCTTCATCTCAGAGTAGCACTTACTACCTACGTTCTCAATTATTTCCTGGATGCATCCCAATCTCTGCCTTCCCCTGCAGTTTTTACCTCGGCAGTTCCCTCTAGTTCCATGGAAGTCATTCTCTTACGTCCTTAACAGATGTCCTATCATCCTGTCCCTTCTCCTCGCCAATTCAGCGGAGAACCTTCTCTTTCCTTACCTTATCAGTCCCCCTAATTTTCAACATCCTTCTGTAGTATCACACGTCAAATGCTTCTTCTGGTTTTCAAACAGTCCATGTTTCACTACCATACAATGCTGTGCACAAAACGTACATTCTAAAAACTTCCTTCCTCAAATTAAGATCTCTGTGCAGTAGACTTCTTTTGGCTACGATTGCCTTTTTGCCAGTACTACTCTGCTTTTTATGTTCTCCCTGACCCTTCCGACTTGGGTTATTTAGCTGCCTTGTTAGCAGAATTCCTCAACTTCGTCATCCCCAATTCCAATGTCAAGTTTCTCGCTGTTCTGATTTCTCCTACTTCTCATTACTTTCGTCTTTCTTCGACTTACTCTCAATCCATATTCTTTATTAACAGATCACGTAATTTTTCTTCACTTTCATTCAGGATTGCAAGCCATCAGTCACTCTTATCATTGATATCCTTTCACCTTGAATTTTAATCGCGCTCTTGAACCCGTCTTTTATTTCTGACATCACTTCTTCGATTTGTAGGACGAACAGTACGGGCGAAAAACTACGTCCCTGTCTTACATCCTTCTCAATCCAAGCACTTCGTTCTTTGCCTTCCACTCTTACTCTTCCGTCTTGGTTCTTGTACTATTGTATATTACCGTCCTTCCCTATAGCTTGCCTTTTTTTTCTCAGAAATTCAAATATCTTGCACAATTTTACATTGTCGAACGCTTTTCTGGTCGACAAATCCTATGAACTTATGTGGATGCTGTTTTTCCGAAAGTCTGATGGTATCTCGCCAGTCTAATACATTCTACACACTAACGTTAATAGTAGTTTTGTTGTCACTTCTCCAATCATTCTACCAATTCCGGTGGAGTGTTATCCATCCCTTCTACCTCATTTGATTTTAAGTCTTCCAAAGCTCTTTTAAATTTTGATTCTAATAACGGCTCCCCTGTCTCTTCCCTACTGACTCCTATTTTTCTTCTGTCACGTCATCAGCCAAGTCCTTCCCATCACAGAGGCCTACAATATAATCTTTCCACCTATCCGCTCTCTCCTCTGCAATTAATAGCGGACTTTTCACTGCACTCTTAATTTATCCGGCCTTTCTTTTGATTTTACCGAACTTTGTTTCGACTTTTGTATATATTGAGTCAGTCCTTCCGACAACCGTATCATTTCCATTGCTTTACATTTTTCATGTACCCATTTCGCTTTAACTTCCCTCCACCTCATTTATTTCGTTACTAAGTGACCTTTATTTTTGTATTCCTAAATTCCCTGAACATATTTGTACTTCCTTCTTTTGGCAATCAAGTGAAGTATTTCTTCGCAGTTGCATTCCCTGTACCTACGGTTTTCTTTCTAATCTGAGATTGCCCTTTTTAGAGGTCCATTCTTGCTCAAGTGTACTGTCTACTGAGCTTTTCATTATCTCCGTATCTAGAGCTTCAGAGAACTTCAAGCGTATTTCTTCTTTCCCTAGCATTGTTGTATCATACTTCTTTGCTCATGGATTGTTCCTGACTAGTCTCCTAAACTTCGGCCTACTCTTCTTCACTACTAAATTGTGATCTGAATCTATACCTGCTCCTGGGTACGCCTTACAGTCCAACGACTGATTTCCGAATCTCCGCCTCACCATGATGTTATCTAACTGACATCTTCCCCTATCTCCCGGCCTTTTCCAAGTCTTAAGACTTTCGGTATAAGAAGTCACCTTCATGCTGCCAGCGGCCTTGTCAGAGAGAGCAGACGAACGGGCAGAGATTCAGGGCACTCTTTTTGCCCTTGGAGAGGGAAACTGCCTCAAAAAGAGGGAAGAATTAGCAATGATCAACGGCATGAGGATGCAGAAGGCAGTGGAAACCGCTGCATTGAAGAGACACAATGTGTATGCAGATGATATGCGGCCTGTAATTGGAAAAGTGTCATGATGATCTCTCGACATGATGATCTCTCGACTGCCAAAAGTTTTCAGACCAGTCTCTCATTCGGATCTCCGGGAAGGGACTGCCAAGGGGGGAGATGACCATGAGAAAAAGATCGAAAAACCAACGAAAAGATAACTTTCCAGAGTCGGGGCGTGGAATGTCCTAAGTTAGAACGTGATAGAGAAACTAGAAAATCTGGAAAGGGAAATGCTGAGGCTCTGTTTATCTAGAGTGACGGGGAGACGAGTTCTACACTAATATCAACAACAGCGAAAATGGTATAACAGGAGTAGGACTCATTAGGAATGGGAGGTAGGGCAGAGAATAAGTTACTGCGAACAGTTCAGTGATGAGGTTGTTTACATCACGTGAAGAGAGATGAAAATCTAATAGCCATGGGGAGTGGAATGTGACAGTAGGGAAAGGAGTAGAGAAAAAGGTTACGGCAGAACACGGGCTTGGCAGCATGAATGAGACAGGAGAAACACTAACAGAGTGCTGTTCACTGATTGAAAAATCGTATCTGTTGTTATTGAGAATATCAGCATTCTCACGCCATATCCGACGTTGCTCTCGTTTCCATCTAAACGTATCTCGAAGCCATAAGTTATCTGTGAAAATATACAATAAGATAGAATCTTCGTTATCAATCGACAATGTGGCACACCGTCTGAAACTGCACCACTGTTACCAAGATAAGGCGTGTGAGACAAGTGATCTGTGATCCACAGACGATTTTATCTGACCAAGTGCTGTCTAATCAGAACTTCCTACAACTTTCTGACATACGACTGTGGAAACCATACCTCGATTGGTATAACAAATTGATTCATGTTTAGCTGTTTACAAGGCTGCTACCATTCCAACAACCAGTGGGAGTACGTGCTTGGTCACACCTTCTGTTCCATTTACCGTTGTCAAAGTGCAATAATAGCCGGGTACAGACGACGCTTATAGCCTAACAGTGGTGACCCGTTTTCGTCGTGTGCTTTCTTTCTCTTCGCGGACTCTTCACATTGCGCTACAGAATGCCTGAAGCTTGCAGTGAATGTGTGCAGGTGAGTATGGTTGCTAAACGGATTGTTCAGCGACCTGCTCACCTCACGTTTTGCGGGTCAGACATGGTAGTTTGTGCGATGTGGGAATGTTTAGAAAAGGAGAGAGACTATAAGGCGAATATACTGGTTCTAAGGAAGATAAAAAGAACAGCAAACGCTTTGAAGTTTAATGAAAACACTGTCGTGGAAGTTCGTAAAGAAAATCATTGTGCTGAACAGGAAGATGCTGGTTCGTTTAAGCTACAGACACCTCAAAGACAGAACACGAGTAACGAACTCGAACTCATTCCAAAAGGATGCGGTTCGTCGCCACATATGCGGATACTAGCTTAGCGCCCGCTCCTTCACCAGCGGAGGCTGTATGGTCTCCAGAGATTTTTTGCTTTCATTTAATCGAATTTTTATGTTGTTCACAAATTGCAACAACGTCTAAGCTTTTCACGCTAATTGAGGCCATATAAGCATGGTCTTTCCCGAACGTACTTTTGACCAAAAAGCGATTCCGGTAGTTGGCGTCCAAAGTTTTTGTTAATCATTCCTTCTGCGTTCTTTTGGCGATATTTCCATAGCAGCTTTTATCCCCTAACAAATATTTCTTTGCATCGAAAGGAGAAGCGAAACAGCAATTTTCGTAAACTAAAATTTTTTTAATGTGACGAAATACTTTCTTAAAAATTTTCATCCCCTATTGCACTCCCTTAGGGGTAGAATTTCGGGAAACATGGAAAACGTATTCATTTTATTTCCAACCGAGACGTCAAATAGCAATTGTCATAGATCCTTTAGTAGTTCTTTAGCATTTAGTTAAATTAAAAAAAAACTTTGACCCAACATTTTACACCTTACTGGTTGAATTCCCAAAAAAGTCGAAACAGTTTTTTTTCTGACAGAGAAATTCCAGTTTTCGTAGTTCTAGTTTCAAAATTATTTTAATAGCAACATACCTTCAGAAAGCCCTTCCTCTTCTATTTCACCCCCTTAAGAGTGGAATTCTGGACCATTCCTTCTCAGACGATGCCTATAGTATAAGATCCACACCCCCTCCAAGATCCTACCCCTACCGGTGTGGCAGGGCGATGGTAATCCACTGAATCAGTCTCATCTTATTTCACCCCCTTCGGGGTTCAGTTTCGAAACCAACGAAACACGTGTTTTTTCATCTCGAACCGGGAAGTCAAATACTAATTGCAAAAGATTAGTTTTAAAAATGCTTTCGCAACGAAGTATTTTCATAAAACGCTTTATTCCCTATCTCGCCCCCCCCCCCCCCCCGTTTTGATTGAATTTCCAAAACCAGTGACATGCGTGTTATTTCTAACAGAGACGTCAAATACTAATTTTCATAGTTTTAGCTTCAAAAATGTTTGCACAATGAAATATTTCCATAAGAACTTTCATCCCCCGTTTCACCCCCAGTAGGGGCTGAATTTCCAAAAACAGTGAAAAACACATCTGTTTTATTTCTAAATGCAAAACCAAATTTAAATTTTTATAGATTTACCTTTAAAATGCTTTCATAATAAAATACTTCCACAAAAAACCTCGTCCTCTCTAACCACAAGCAAACTGAGCGTTACACTTTTTGAGACAGAATTATTCAGTGGCAGCAAGACTTCTTTGTTAGCGGTTGTCAGATCCTTCCGTTTTACTTACAAATAATGGGTGGATGCAATATTATAATGGAGAGAAGTGATATCGTTGCGTGGCGTTCTCGATCTTCAAGAGGCATTATTAACCGTTAGAGGACATTGCGTGTCTCGCACTCCCAAGAGAAATCTCATTTCGTTATCAAGGAATACCCTTCTGCACAAGTACGATTTAATCGAGTACGCTAGTTCTGTTGGTTGGTTGGATGATTTGGGGGGAGGGGATCAAACAGCGAGCACATCGGTCCTATCGGATTAGCGAAGTAAGGGGAAAAGAAGTCAGCCGTGCCCTTTCAAAGGAACAATCCTAGCATTTGCCTGAAGCGATTTAGGGAAGTCACGGGAAAGCTAAATCAGGATGGCCGGACGCAAGTTTGAGCCGTCGCCCTTCCGAATGACAGTCCAGTGTGCTAACCACTGCGCCACCTCGCTCGTTTTTCTTTTTTTGTTGTTGTTGTTGTTGTTGTTTTGATTTTGTTGATTACTGTATTCGCGTGAAGGATTGAAATCCATCCGAGCACCCCTTTCATACCGAATACGTCACCTTTACGTAAATCATGCTGATTATTGTTAAAGACAGTGTACGTCCTATTGCGATTTTTGAGATATAGAAATAATAAGCCGAGGAGTGCAGTCGTTAAGAGACGATGATATAACGATCCCGTAGCGCGAACTCAATACTGCAACGTCGGCAGCGAGCTTAAGATGGCACAGAACAAGACAGCTGTTCCTTGCTAGAGCCATCGATGGGGAACCGATAACATCGCCCCCTTCCATGTTCAACTGTGCTTCGCTCTCACTCACTCACTCACTCTGTTATTCTGATCTAGGTGTACTGCAGGTTCATGCACGTGAACACACCTCAGGGCACCATGTGCGTCGGAGTACTATGGCAAGCAATAATGGCAGCTTCTCCACCTACCATACAAAGGCAGGTGTGCAAACTGGCACACGGCAGCCGTGGAGATGACAAATGCTCCCTCTGCAGTAAACAACCCTCCCTGCCCTCACCCACCCCTTCCCCATGTCACGGAAACTCAGGGTATCGGGGGCTTAGCGAACAGTAGCATCTTGACTCACTCTGACGCTTGGCACGGTAGTCTTCCACGCAACCATAGCCTCTCTAGTTAGATTATCCCATTTATCTTTGTCCTTTTTTATTTTCGCAATTTCTTGGGAAACTGACTGATTTCCTCAGTAGAAGAAAGCCAATAACAGGGAAAAATAATGGAAAATTACAAGGATGAATTGAGTGTTTCAAAATGTGAGCTACAAAGAAGAAATGAATTCGCTAAGCTGTTCAGTCTCTTAAAATGTTTTATTGTATAATTTGCAGATGGGTGTTCAGTGGTTGCCAACCTTTATGAAACTGTTACTCATGGATATCAGATGACATCCAATACCGCGAACGAAATTTAGGAAGTAATTAAACATTACATTATAAAAAATTAACACTCCTCTTCTATACAGATGGTTTATAATAATTAACGTCCAGAGAAGTGAAACCCACACAGTTTCGCCGCTTTTTACTAGATCAATAAATAATGCCTCAATGGGGCGTTTGATTCTGCTTATTTCTAATAATACTTTTTTAAAATCTTTGGTTTGGTGACCTTCACTGAACTTATTTATCCACAGTGTAGTTTCTTTCTTTGTGCATGTACCGTAAAATTCAAGTTATTTTTATACTTTTGGTTGTTTCGTCTCTCCTGCGCGACTGTTATCTTACGATAAGTAAGCCCTCGCGCAACCTCTGCAATGCGCCACGACATCAAAGTAAATAATAATATAAAGATTAAACAAATGAACAGCACTAAATCCAGAACTGCAACACGAGGGAACGACGCGAGGATTAGTGAACTTCCGATGTTGGCAGACGACACCATCGGCCTATTACTGCGAATGCGCGATCTTCAACATTTTCAGGATTTTAGGTCCTAACGGTTGGCACTATCTACTGGTCATTAACGTCACAGAGCCACTCGCAGCGTGGTTTGCATGCTTATGCTCGTTGGCATGTAACGCATATCCAGCACAAATAGTTGTTTTTGTCCACAAAATCGTTTGTGTGAAACAGGCTCTATAGGTTTAATTGATGAGCGATTGCGAAGGGTTGAGAGGGCGAAGTTAAGGCGGACCGCACTTTCCGGCGGCTCTAACCGCAAATAAAGCATTGGAAGATGAAGATGCGCCTCTCTCAACTGCCTGACAAGAGCAAGTGGTACTTAGGCTGACCCACTCGACCTGATTACTGCACCTAGTACGTAAGCCGATTAACAGGCACGAAGGCTAAGAGGGAGAAACCTACAACAGATCTCATCCTAAAGGGGCAGACACGTAATTTCACATTGCATCCCCTTTGTCACATTGTTCCCTTCGGACCAACAGTCATATAGCAAAGTTGCGAGTATGTGGGCGAGTTATTCGTCAACCTGTAGTCCGATTAAAATTACTTGATAGCTGACACTTCACGCGTCGGAGCTGGTTTCCTCCAATCAGAAGGCTCAGCGTCGCCCTCGAACCATTCTCCGTTGCCAAACTGCCCCAACAAGTTGGCCAGCTGGCTTCCAGTATCTCGTGCGGCATTCTTTCTTGGTGTGTTTGGATCCCGAATCATGGATCTGTAACTTTTATTTCTTATTTCATCACTCGAATAACATCTACACATAACGATGCCAATGAAATACACATGTGATAAACAAGGCACTAAAGGTACGTTTATACCTGCACACCTTGAGCTAGGCACCGTACGGCCCACACGCAAGTAGAGGCACGCGGTATAGGTTGCATGCCGCCCCCCCCCCCCCCCCCCCGGCCATGTGCATACGAGTGATTCCATTCACACCTGTGTTCACACTGGGCGCCTCTATTTCCAAGTTGGGGATCAAGCACCACGACGAGCTGCAAGGAGCACAGGTGAGAACACACCTTAAACACTACTGGACACTTCCACACGATGCGATGCACCGTCACATATGTTGATATCATAATCACAGATATCAGCTTACATTAGATGAGCTTCGCACGGCAGTGCGTGAAACCGAGTTTTGTAAGACTGCAATTGAAGACATGCGCGGAAAAAACGGGCTAACTCAAATGTAAAGGCTTAGACACACATGTTGCCATCTGTTGCTGGGCACGGGAACTATCAAAATTGACTATGGTCTCACCCGTAAGTGATATTTAGTGGTGAGACGAATGTCAATTTTGATATTTCCCACACCCAGGAACAGATGGCAAGATCTCTAAGCTTTTACTTGTGAGGGTTAGCCCGACTGCGTGGTCACACTCAAAAATTTAACATCTTTATTCAGTGTTGTACTTCAGCGCAATGGTTAGCTTATTAATCTGCCATGCTGAAGGCCCTAGGTTCAAATGTTGTGAATATTTTTATTTCTAAATCGAATCAAAAGAGATTGATAATCTTTTTACTAAGTTAACCGGTTTTAATGTATTTTGTTTATTTTTAATTCTTTGCCACGTCATTTTCATCATCATATTTGTTCTTATTTTTCTACCTATCATTTTTTCGTCTGGAATCCGCCTGTGGCGTCTATAATCTGCAACGAAGTGCCAACGAAGACTGCTCGTCGGTTGCAAATGCAGCAGCTCGTATAGCCCGTGAGACGATACTCTCAGGTCAACAATGATAGCAGGAAATTATAAAAAATGGTTCAAATGGCTCTGAGCACTATGGGACTCAACTTCTGAGGTCATTAGTCCCCTAGAACTTAGAACTAGTTAAACCTAACTAACCTAAGGACATCACACACATCCATGCCCGAGGCAGGATTCGAACCTGCGACCTCAGCGGTTCCAGACTGCAGCGCCTAGAGCCGCACGGCCACACCGGCCGGCAGGAAATTATAGTATGCATTTAGCGCTAAACTGGGCTTTTTACGTCTTCAGTTTTGTCGTAGAGGTTAGCTTTAGCTGAACAAAGCAATGGAGATTTTAGTTCTACCGCAGACTGCTGACCTCTGCTTTCTCGCTTACATTACACATCACGAGGCAGTGGTTAGGTTAGGACGTGAGTTTAAATTCAGGGCTACAGAACGCGTCGTCTGCTGCAGTTCGGTCATTGGTCAATTAAAATCAGCATCTCCGACATACCTTGAGGCGGCCACTTCCAACACTGCTCCACATTACACAGTAACAGCATTTGTGAAGAAACTTGACGTGCTTGTGGGTTACTTAAATGCGAGCGGTAGCCGGCGGCCGATGTGGCAACACTTCAGCGGCAAATTACAGACGTCAACTATCAAGTAATTTTTAACGGACTTTGGGGTTGATACTGAGGAGAGCTGCAATTGCTTGGCTGGGTGCGTATCGGCGGGACGAGGACATCACACAACAGCCCCAAGCGAGATCATGAGCAGAGACAAGGAGCGCGTATTCGGAAAAGGGTAAATCCCAAAGCTGGGAATTTGGACGACTTTTACTCGCATCGCCTTAGTGTAGAAAAGACAATATTCCAATAAATGGTGAAATGTCAGACAAGCGGAAAGACGGTTACTTCCCGCTCTACGCGAATCTGTAATAGTTCACAGTCCAGTATTAAAACTGAATACATCTGCGATCTCAGAAAAATGTAGTGTTACTAAATCATTGATAGTTAGCAAATCCGATATTATCGGTAGTATTCTTAAAAAGCTATAGATGTATCGAATAACTATCGATTGTTTCGTGCAGGTATTTAAAATGAAAAATAGCTTTCTAAGGATTCTTATTGCTTAAAATACAACAATGCAAGACATGCAAATTTTGTTTTATAAAAACTGAGGTATTTAAATTCTTGTCCTTTACTCTATTGCTTAAAATACAACATTAAAAGGTAGAAGTAAGATGTTTAAATCCTTCTCCTTTAGTGTGTTGTATTTTTCAGTAATTATTTTTCCTGCCGTGGAGAATACCCTCTCTGCAAGAACTGTAGTCGCCGGACATCACAGAACTTTAGTGGCCATTACACGCAACATACTATTAGATCTTGCACAATATTCTATTACACAAGCACGCTTGTCTATTACAAGTGATCAAAATATTGATTTAGATCAATTATGGAATCAGTGACTGGTGAACAACATCGACGTTACGCTGTTGCTAATTGGGCAAAAAAAGTAAATCATCCAATTTCAAACTGTTAGACGTATCAGTAGACGTATTGGCACTGCTCATGGATGGATCTGTTTCAGGTATTATTCTTGTAATTAATGCGATGATAGCAGCATACTCTTTCTGGAGTAGCTTGGAAGAGCTTGTATGGTTTCATATGCAAACATCGACGCAATACACGCCAAACGGACATCGGGGGCATCTTGGACTGTCGAGCTGCACGGCGAACGGATTTCTGCGGACTTCTTGTGAAACTATGGCGGATGTGTTCGACGTCTGTGTCACACACTCGGGGACGGCCCGGCGATTTGCCGTTATACAAACAACTTGTTTGTCGGAATTGTTCATGCCATCGTCTAATCCTCTATGCTGCAGGAGGATCCACACCATACCTAGTACGAAAGTCACGATGAACAGTTATTACTGACCTGCACTACGCAAAAGTAGAACAAAAAACTCTTTCCGTTGTCTCGACAGCATTTTTACTAAAACTGAAGTGCGCACACACTGCTGCTACCTAGCGGGAACCATCTGAAACTCGACAGTTTGCTCTTTCCAACAGTACGTTGTTCAGGCGCTATCTCAAGTAACACAGTAGTTGCGATTTTTTAAAATCGGTGATTCTTTTTGATACACCTTGTATTTCCACGCTGCAGGTCTGATGTTGCTCTCTTTTTCTAGAAGTACACAATAATATCCGTTACAAAGGACTTACATTACAAACGGGCAGTTCTACCGTAATTACACGATGCTTTTTACGTCAAGAGGAACCTTTCCCACAGTCAACAGACCATGGAAAGGTGAACACGAAACCATCTTGTAACATGGGTCTGCGTTTTCCGTGCTGATGATCCCACAGCTGCCCACCTGAGACAGTTTATCTGAATAATGCTGGTTGACCTCTTTACAACAGGTTCCGGTGCACAACTTGTTATGCAATAAACATCAACATTCGGGACGAAAATTGAGCTATTACGTCGCGAGCTCCCTTCCACCTCTTGCTGGGATACCAGCGGAGAAATGTTCCTATTGGAGGACAAAAAAATGCAAGTATTCCTGTTTACTAAAAAGACTGACTGAGAAGTGGGAGACCAGGTCTCTCATTCTAACTTCCGCAGTACATTTAAAAATTTTCCCAAAATTTTGGCATGCGAACATAATCGCTCTTTTTCTTAACGTGCAACTCACTTCTCACTCCCACTCGCTCCATTATGTGGTAATAACTCACACCCACCAGACCAGTACAGTAAGTCGCACACGTCCCTTCGCTTCCAATTGCCTTTCTCACTCATTCAGCCCAGCTCTCTGTTATTGTCTCCTGTGTCACACTCACAGTCCCCTTCATTCTGTCTTACTACTACTGTCTCTTCTCAATGTCACTGTCTCCTCCCTCTTGCTCTCTCTTACTTCTAATATCACATTCCTTCCTTCCTACTGTTGCTGTTGCTCTCTCTTCTCTCTCTCTCTCTCTCTCTCTCTCTCTCTCTCTCTCTCTCTCTCTCTCTCTCTCTCTCTCTCACACACACACACACACTCACTCGTTGTCACATGCTCGGTCTCTCCTTACCACTGGCTCTCACCCACTTTCACTTTCTGTTTCTCTTTATTCCCCCAACCCCTCAAGCGCTCTTTTCCTAGTACGGTTCTGTCACTCAACTATGTTCCAATGCCAGTGCGTTCTCTCTCTCTCTCTCTCTCTCTCTCTCTCTCTCTCTCTCTCTCACACACACACACACTCACTCACTCATCAATGCGATTTCCTGTAACACAATCACTGTCTACTAATTTCCAGTTTTTATTACTTTTTCCGTCTCTTTGCCATTGTCACTATCTTCTCTCTCAGTATAAAAAAGCGCGAGTATGTTCGCGCGCCAGAATTTTTGGATAATTTTTAAAGGTGCTTAGTAAGGTAGAGTGAGGCAGCTGGTATCCCACTTTTCAGTCAGAGTCTTTTATATAAACAGGAACGTATTGACATTTTTTTGTGCTCCGATAGGAACGTTTGTCCGCTGGTTCCCTTCTTTTCCCTGCTGTAGCAGGGCACCCAACTCATATAAAAAGAAGTGTACTGGTCAGTAAAATTTTCATAGATTACTGACTATGTTGGTTGGTTGGTTTTGGGGTTTGAGGGGGGGCTAAACATCGAGGTCATCAGTCCCCTGTTCCAAACAGACATACTTGTCAAAGGCCTATACAGTAAAAGCGTAACCTCTGCACCCAGAGGAAGGGAACACCAAGGGGTACAGAGCTAAAATGAACACCGCAATAACACAAAATAGAGGACACTTAAAAGGAGCAGAGCAAATAGTTGACCATAGTAAAACAGACTAAAGTGGTTGATGGATCAGGTAAAAGGTCAACCACCCAACTACAAACGAAGAACCTCCAGCTGGAAAGCGTTGATAGAGGTACCAACACAACTTGTTACCATAAAAGACACAAATTTGGTATCCACGTCACAATTAAAAGTCGCTGGAGTGGGTGTAGCCTGAGAAATCATGCGAGAGCGCCCACACTAGAGTGAGTGATAAAACCCAGCTGCACGGATAAAACGTAAAACTGAGTCAGTTACAGAGACATCGTCACCTAGAATTAAAGGAAGTGCAGCTGATAAATTAAAGGACTGCCGTAAGGGGGCTCAAAGGGGGCAGTCCATCAGAAGATGGACCACTGTCAGCCCTGCACCACAGAGACACTTGGGCGGGTTCTCACGGCGAAGGAGATAGCTGTGGGTCAACCGTGTATGTCCAATACTGACTATGTGAAACTTAAATCACGCAAAAGTAATTTTGCATCTCAGACCAGGTTTTACGTGCAAAAATTTTTGCGTATGCTTCAGTACTACAAACATGGCGTTCCCACATGATAACGGAGACACTTTACAGCATATTTCTCCGTGCATCACTTTATAAAGTACGTTTTCTCCTCACGCCGGATTTTACGAGCGTTTTTTTACGTGTATAAGCAAGACAACTTTGAACCTTTGTACCTCGGAAAAAAAGTTATGAAGAAAATTTCGAGGTTGTTCGAGACCAGTGTATTAGTAACACATTGCAAAAATTTCAGCAATTTTCTGTGCATAGCCGTATGGATTCTTAGGCTGGGTTTTGGACTGCTGGTAACAGCAAAAATATAGCAAAAAAAAAAAACCTTGTTGTGGTATTTTCTGATGAACAGCCCATGAACTAATGATGCCTCCACAAGGACCATAAAGCCCACCATAGACCACATTAAATGTAGAAAGAACCAACCGATTTGCTCCATTTGCCTAAGGAGCATTTAGTGTATTTCATATTTTTACCCTGCACTGTAGGATAATGACACTAAGACGATCTTCTGTTCCGTATAAAATGGTCCCTAGCTCAAGGGCTATCGAAAATTCGAACTTTTTATCGTCAATAGAGTCGGTAGTATGAGCACCGCAAAACCCCATTTCTGTGCGCGGCGTTCTGGATCATAACAGGTACGCGTGCTGTCGCATACACACTGATTC
Organism: Schistocerca americana; assembly: GCF_021461395.2. Classification (NCBI taxonomy): domain Eukaryota; kingdom Metazoa; phylum Arthropoda; class Insecta; order Orthoptera; family Acrididae; genus Schistocerca; species Schistocerca americana. The sequence goes on from NC_060121.1 coordinate 615,120,018, forward strand.
TTCGGAAACATCGTCTGCCAGTGAATAAAGGCTGCCTAAATGACATTATCTAATCTCCATAAATAATATTTACTAACTTTTTACGTTGCTCAGTGTTAGAGGATGGGTTAATGTTAAGGGGGCGAGGTAAATATTACAGAAACTTCCGCTAAATGTAATATTTCTGTACACTGTAGCGGTGCTGGCTTTATTTATGCTAATTGTTTGACGGTTTTGTGAAGACGAAGCTGCGAACTTAGTGGCCGAAACCACGAAGCTCAAATACAGAAGCCATCTCTCTTCAGCCGGAAACCTCTTCGGAAATTAGACTGCCCCCCGGCCTTCCCTTCACTGGTAGCATCCCAATGATTTTATGCCTTTAACACCGTTCAATTCCTCAGTCGGTCGCTTACTGCACCCAGCAGTAACTCTAGAAGGTGACGGGCAAGAATAGTGCAGGCAGCCGCTGTTAGCCTTTCCTCCTCTTAGAGATTTGGAAGCTTATTTCTTTCTTCATGTGCTGATGGCTCTCCGCTGTTATTGGTTTTTTGGTTTATTGTCTATATGTATTCCGGGAAGAAAGTTCCCTCACTCCCTTTTCCAAGAATCAACCCTGGTGCTTCAGCATGAGCTGGTGAAGAGGTAGAACCTCCGTTTTGCGAGTATCTGCTTGACTCGTCGTCCACGTTGAAATTTCTCAAAGCTGTCCAGTTCTCATTGCACAAATATCTTTATCAAAATGAAGTATGATAACATTGGAAATAAGCATCCTATTTCAACATGGACCAGCAATGAAGCATTCTTGTAATATGCGTGCGAGACTGCTTCTCCAGGTCGTGACGGAAAGCCTGAGGTGAATCTTCGAAGCCCTATTGATGGAGCTTCTGCTCCGAAACACTTAACGGAAAAAAATTAAAATGCCGAAGTAGACAGTCTACGGACAATTATGGACTGCAGTAGGGATTCTGATATAGGATGCCACAGCTACATATTTGTTGGAACACAATTCTATTTTCCCCTCTTGACTGTATTACGACCAGTTTTAATAGTGGATTCGTTAAAAAATAAAAATCAATATCTTGGTCACGTTATCATTTCTCGGTGAGATGACAGTTACGTACGTTTCTTTATTCATCGCTAAAATATTAAGTTCAGATGTAACTCTGGGATAATGAATATCCAACTGTTGCTGAGTGATGGCAGAAGGGCGACGAATGGCCAAAAACCGGAACCGTTAGAGGATAACTTTGTTGTCTGTCTGGCCGACTCTTAAGAACATTTTTTCTCAGGAACCCGTACACGTACCAAGTTGAAATTAATGCGACATACCTGAGGTCTACGGTCTCTTAGAGATGTGAAAAACTGAAGCTTCTGTGTCAACGCAATCAAAATATGCGGCCATTTGTGTCACAATGTTGATACTCGCAAACTCACTCATCAAAACCTATAAGGTACTTCTCGATGACCTGGAATCGTGAAATTTGGCAAGACACCAGGTTTCATTGTACAACTAAAAGGAAAAAAATGTGGAAATATTTTATTTCTCATTATATCATACGAAAAAATAATTTTTTAGTTTCCGTCCGTCCAACACTTAATACCCATTTTTCGAAGCAGAAATTTGCGGTGCAAAACATTTAAGCTTCTACGTGAGTGCAATCAAAAGGTACAGCAATTTACTGTACATACACTCCTGGAAATGGAAAAAAGAACACATTGACACCGGTGTGTCAGACCCACCATACTTGCTCCGGACACTGCGAGAGGGCTGTGCAAGCAATGATCACACCCACGGCACAGCGGACACACCAGGAACCGCGGTGTTGGCCGTCGAATGGCGCTAGCTGCGCAGCATTTGTGCACCGCCGCCGTCAGTGTCAGCCAGTTTGCCGTGGCATACGGAGCTCCATCGCAGTCTTTAACACTGGTAGCATGCCGCGACAGCGTGGACGTGAACCGTATGTGCAGTTGACGGACTTTGAGCGAGGGCGTATAGTGGGCATGCGGGAGGCCGGGTGGACGTACCGCCGAATTGCTCAACACGTGGGGCGTGAGGTCTCCACAGTACATCGATGTTGTCGCCAGTGGTCGGCGGAAGATGCACGTGCCCGTCGACCTGGGACCGGACCGCAGCGACGCACGGATGCACGCCAAGACCGTAGGATCCTACGCAGTGCCGTAGGGGACCGCACCGCCACTTCCCAGCAAATTAGGGACACTGTTGCTCCTGGGGTATCGGCGAGGACCATTCGCAACCGTCTCCATGAAGCTGGGCTACGGTCCCGCACACCGTTAGGCCGTCTTCCGCTCACGCCCCAACATCGTGCAGCCCGCCTCCAGTGGTGTCGCGACAGGCGTGAATGGAGGGACGAATGGAGACGTGTCGTCTTCAGCGATGAGAGTCGCTTCTGCCTTGGTGCCAATGATGGTCGTATGCGTGTTTGGCGCCGTGCAGGTGAGCGCCACAATCAGGACTGCATACAACCGAGGCACACAGGGCCAACACCCGGCATCATGGTGTGGGGAGCGATCTCCTACACTGGCCGTACACCACCGGTGATCGTCGAGGGGACACTGAATAGTGCACGGTACATCCAAACCGTCATCGAACCCATCGTTCTACCATTCCTAGACCGGCAAGGGAACTTGCTGTTCCAACAGGACAATGCACGTCCGCATGTATCCCGTGCCACCCAACGTGCTCTAGAAGGTGTAAGTCAACTACCCTGGCCAGCAAGATCTCCGGATCTGTCCCCCATCGAGCATGTTTGGGACTGGATGAAGCGTCGTCTCACGCGGTCTGCACGTCCAGCACGAACGCTGGTCCAACTGAGGCGCCAGGTGGAAATGGCATGGCAAGCCGTTCCACAGGACTACATCCAGCATCTCTACGATCGTCTCCATGGGGGAATAGCAGCCTGCATTGCTGCGAAAGGTGGATATACACTGTACTAGTGCCGACATTGTGCATGCTCTGTTGCCTGTGTCTATGTGCCTGTGGTTCTGTCAGTGTGATCATGTGATGTATCTGACCCCAGGAATGTGTCAATAAAGTTTCCCCTTCCTGGGACAGTGAATTCACGGTGTTCTTATTTCAATTTCCAGGAGTGTATTTCGATACCTTGCCAGTATTGATGTCGACAGCAAGCAAAAATCGTCAGTTCCGAAATAGCTAACTTACACTGCTAAAGTTGTTTATGCTATTTATTTTTGGCGGGTTCTAGAGACTTATCTATCGCATTTGAGCCCAGTCGGTAATCTGTGAGTAGTATCTATGGTGCCGTGTAATGTATTTGGTACTCAGGATTTACGTAAATTCAGTTTCACTCTCTGCTGTTTAAGGCATGTGGGTACTGCTTATATTGTATTTCTAAGTTATGTTATAGAATTAGTCTGAGCGATCACAGCAGAAAACCAAGCAAAGTACACTGGTACAGTGTCTTCCTGCTGAGATGTGCATCGACCAAATTCCACGTCTGGTTATTTGTTCCTTATCTCAGGCTCTTTAAGGCGGCAATTGCTACCCTGTTATGAGTGTTCGAACTGTCTTCCTCTGTTTTACGCAAATGTTACCGTTGTTCTTATTGTTGCTCATTGACTGTTGTGATTTTATGTGGTTGCACGTGTTAATTGGTGTGTTAACTAAATGATTATTCATGCTTGATTTATACTGGAACATTTGTCAACTGAAATGATTTTGTGTCTGCTCTACAAGTACCTGAATTCATATTGTGATTTATTGAATTTGCGTTGCGACATGAGTATATGAGTGAGGTGAAGCTGTACGCAAGGTTGTTACTTGAAGTCTCAAATTATTATTCATCAAATCAGAAATACTACAGGTTTACTGCTAATTTTTATTGTTATAAATAATAGAATTAATTTAAGCTTGTCAAATTCACGTGTTAAGAAAATTCACACTTAGTTTGTGCAATTTGTTTGGTACTCTGTCCAGTCACATTAAATGTGAACGTCTGCAGAGGCCTCGATAAGCACCTTTTCCTGCGAGACTTGCTGGAAGTGAGTCAGTGAGGTTCTGGAAGGTACGGACAGGACGTGAAGCCATGCCGACTTCAGTGCTGTGGCCAGATGCTACAGGTTGCTCGGTTGACGATCCACGCCGCCAACATCGCGATCGAGGTGGTCCAGCACATTCTCGCCTGGATTTAAATCCATGAAATCGATGGCCAGCGCGGTACGAGAACTCCTATTGGAGCTCTTGCAAACGCCCGTGCACATCCCAGTCTGAGTGGCATGTTGCACTGTTGCGCTAGTACACGCCGTAGTGCCGAGCAAAAAACAAATTCATGTCGGGGGTTGCCATGTTCCCCAAAGGTAGATGCGTATTTGTGTTGATCGATTGTGTCATCCAGACTAACGAGAGCACCAAGGGAATGCCACAGAAACATTCCCCGGACGATAACGTCCCCTCCTGCGGCCTGGACCCTCCGACAATTGTCGCAGGGTGTCTGCCATGTGTCCGATGGAGCATTGAACGTGGCTCCACAGTCGTTGTTCACCCCTGTCGCCTATGGCCTGTGGTGCAGCACAGTTGTGCCGATTTTGGACAGTGCCATTTCGCCATCCACGGTGTACTTTAACCACGCTTTGTATATCCTGCTCTGCAGCGACTGCCACCTGCCGCCTGCGAATTAAGGAGCATTTCGCTCTCATTTAAATATACGGCCGAAAGAGTCAGCCTTCAGGAATTGTGAAACGAACCCTGTCGTCCAGGACCGTGTGCCACAAAGAGCGCAGATTCGCCACGAGATGGATAAACCATGCTGAATTAGGCCTACGTGCCGTAGTGTGTGTGTGTGTGTGTGTGTGTGTGTGTGTGTGTGTGTGTGTGTGAGAGAGAGAGAGAGAGAGAGAGAGAGAGAGAGAGAGAGAGAGACGAGAACCTATAGAGCCTACGTCATAGAGAAACTCCATAGAGGCTGTTTGTGGCTAAGGAGATGTAACAGTGTTAAATATGGCGGCCCTAAGATCGGCCATAAAGTGAAACATCCATGAAAACTATTTAATTCTGTAGTTCTTCAGGGAATGAAGCCACAGTAATTTTCATCTACCATCCTTCATAAATTTTCATGGTGAACCAAATAAAACTGAGTATTCATCATGTCTATAGTTTAGGACTTGCTGTTAAAGTGAAATTAACAAGTTTTGTAACAAAACCTGAATGGTAAAATCTGAACGCTCTGGTCGATCTTAGCGATCGACATTTCATATAGCTCATTAAAATGACAAATGTTGTAAATATCAACACACTAACTTTGTTTATTTACAATATATAGTAAATTTAAATTATCAGTATTTTCAGTTAAGCATCAGATCATCTTTTCCTCCACACAAAACATATTGAACGATGACAGCATGACACCTTACTGAATCATTAGGTAATAAAATATCTGTTGTAAAGTTTAGTGCGCAATAGTTACTTTTGTTCTTTATTTATTTATCTGAAAGCTCATTGGTGCAAGGCTACTGGCTGTGACATTCAAAGTTAAGAAGGAAATTATGATAGTTTTATGTAAAATAATTTAACGTCTGTTATGTAATGGATATTATGGTTACTTTATTTAGAACATGAAAGTGGTCAAGCTTTGATTATTTAAATGTGTAAAAATGTAGAATAAGCTGTATCAAATCAGATGGACGGCTCCAGGAAAGGAAACTGCCCTAGTTAGTTGAGCGAGAATGTCCGGCGCGTTGGAAAACGCGACCGGAGACAGGCAGGGGCACAATTCGGATTGAGACGCGAAAGCGGACGGTCGGTCTTTAGGTAGCTAGGAAGTGAAACGACTTAAAAAATTTCGCGTTGTGTGGCATCGAGGGACTTAGTCTCTGAGCGGTGAGCAGCCGCGCGCCTTGTGTGAACTGTAACTTTTCCTATAAATAACGAGGTGGAGTATTATGTTTCGCGATGAGATTGCGAATGATCAAACTGTTTCAAATGGATATGCGCTCGAGTGCAATAGTAATTCTAAATGCGACCACTCTCGCTATTAGTTTGCTTTCTTAATAGACATTAGTCTAACCGAATCGCACCTGCGTGGACTACGTCATTTATGGGTCGTTAATTTAGTTCCCGATATTGTTATTACTGTTATTATATGTTATATTAACTTTGTATTTCGCAAACTTGCCATCAGCCAGACAATTTAACCAAAGAGTCACAAGTGTCTAATTTAGGACGTGTAATGCGACACGTGCGGTTCAATCCCTAGACGAGTTTGAGCCGAGACATTTCTACGTCGAGGAACCGCATGTGAGCCGAACATCTTTGGAATGTTAGCTCGCAAGTAGATATTGCACACTCGCGTCGAACACAAGCGGTGGTTACATGTATGTGAGTGGCTCGTGTAAAATTACGTTAACTTTCCCGGGTAACGTGCAACTCTCTTGTGGACTGGCGCCTTCCACTCCCAGCTCGTCAACTGTTAACGTTATCAGTTTTCTTAATGCTGTTTAGGGAAAGCTTGAACAATACAAATCTGAATGAGCAGGCGGAGATATGTGCCTCCGTCCTCACGAATGCGAGCATCGTGTCTTAGGAACTTGTGTCGCCTCGGTATTCTACGTACAAGCATAACAATTACGGAATTACGGGGGAGGGGGGGGGGGGGGGGGAGCAGGGAAAAGCGGCGCGATGACGAGAATAGAGGAACGTCTTCACAGCTTACTGTGGAGGCAGTGCCACAGCACGTTTTACGCGAGTAGAATAGGAATAGATGTGAAAATCTGAGTATCGAAAAATATTAGCACCAAGGGGAAGGCTATGAGGAAGGGAGGGTGGGGGAGGGGGCGATATCTTTAACACTAAAGCTTCGCCATCTAGTACTCACGCAGCCATCACACCACATGCGCTAACTCAGACAGACCGACCGCCATGTGGTCGGTGTAGCGCCACATTGCACATGCTGCAGTGCTACGTGGTAATGCGGCTTCCTCTCTCCTCTCCAGAAGAGGACCATAAAACTGGCCGCCGCATGCCGTTTTATTACCTCGCAGCGGACCTTCACCGGCGTCTGCCGTCTAGTTCCCCAACTGGTTCTGCCAGACCACGCGCCCTGCGGGACCGGCTACACTTGCGTCTCACCGCGACGCTTGACCTGGGCGGCAGAAGAAGCGACGACTGAGACAATGTGACGGACCCGGAACGTGAAGATTACACTTCCCAAGACAGAGCGCATCAAGGATTGAAAGTGCTGTATATTAACCGCTTTAAAGGTTCGCAAGTTTAAAAACGTGTTAGTGATACGGCCACAAACAGCGTTCTCAGTAATTTGTACATACTGCACTCTCTTGTCTTTTTTTTGCAAGGTGACAGTCATTTCTTCTAGAAATCTGCTGCTTTCAATTACTCCGTAGCTCACTAAGTAATATTTTTTCACTTATTTCCATTTTTCTGTTATGAAGCAGTGAGTAGGTTGTATAATTGGCCGCAATTTTTATCGTCACCCTTCTCACTGGTTTGATAAGGCCTGCGACGACTTCGGAGGTGTAACACCCTTCAGTATCACACCCAACGTCCTCAATTACTTGTTTTACATATTCCAATCTACCTTCCGCTATTGCTTCTGTTCTCTACATATCCGTCTAGAAGCAAAGAAGTTATTTTCAGATGTCGTAGCCCGCGTTCCGTCATTCTCTCCTTGTCAGTGTTCCCAAATATTCCTTTTTATCGTCGATTCTGTTTTTATTATTCTCGTATCAGAAACATACATATTATACACAGTTATAACTATATTACTTTTGCTCTAAACCCAGGCTACTTCCACGGCACTTTTTGTTCCTTGATGTATTTCAGCCGTGCGGAGTGGCCGCTCTGTTCGGGGCGTCATGTCACGGACTGCGCGACCCCTCCCGCGGCAGGTTCGAGTCCTGCCTCGTGTGTGTGTGTGTGTGTGTGTGTGTGTGTGTGTGTGTGTGTGTGTGTTTTTGCACTTAGTATAAGTTAGTTTAAGTAGTGTGTACATCTAGGGTCCGATGACCTAAGCAGTTTAGTCCCTTAGAATTTACACACATTTGATGATCACTTTCGTGCAGGAGCCTTGACAGTGTCAACATTGAAGTACATGATGACAGTCTGGTCTTCAGTCACACCGAATTTCATTTTCATTTGTGTACCCCATCTTGGCAAACTGATCTATGATCTACCAATTACAGATCTAAGTCTATTCATGGACATGGCTTAGCAATATCCTTTCTTTCAGGAGTGCTAGCCCTGCAAGGTTCGCAGGTGAGCTTCTATAAAGTTTGGAAGGTAGGAAACGAGGTACTGGCGGAAGTAAAGCTGTGAGGACGGGGCGTGAGTCGTGCTTGGGTAGCTCAGATGGTAGAGCACTTGCCCGCGAAAGGCAAAGGTCCCGAGTTCGAGTCTCGGTCCGGCACACAGTTTTAATCCGTCAGGAAGTTTCATATCAGCGCACACTCCGCTGCAGAGTGAAAGTCTCATTCTAGAAGAAGGAAATGTTAGATGTCTACTGCAGCATTCAGCAATAATTAGAGGCCGGAAGAAGCAATCGAGAAGGAAAAACTAGCAGGGGTAAAGAGGCGAGAATATGATAATTACTGTCCGTGTTAGGTGTAGTAGTCCAGTGCAGGAAAAATATTAACGTAATGTAGAAGACGATAGAGCGCAGAATCATAGAAGTCTATAGGCCTAGAAGTGTTAATGACTGTACCACAGCATTTCACCGCTTCAATTTCAAGATTGGCATTTAAGTCGATATTCACCATTCACTGTGTAAGTAGATATGACAGGTCCAATTCCTACACCCCACGACATGTGCAAAGTGGGTCACGTGCAAATTTCCTGTAGTTTCCTCGGTTGTATGTAATTAATCCTGCTAACCCAGCCGCCCCCCCCCCCCTCCTCCCAGCACTGCTTATCTTCGATTAGAGTCAGGAATTCAGCTATCAGCGTGGTGATTTTATATTTTATTAGCAAACCCGGCAATGCTTCGCCATTGCTAAATGGGTATGGAAATTTGATGTAACCTACTTATCTCTCCTCTGTCCATCTCCACCTCTCCCCCTCTCTTTGTCCATAACCCCCTCCCCCTCTCGCTGCTATCCTCCTTCCACTCTCTCTTTCCACCTCCACCATCTCCATCTCCATCTGTCCGTGCCTCCTTCCCCGTCTGTACGTCCACCTCCTCCCCCCACCTCCGCGTCCATCTCCTCTCGCTAACATTGAGCCTTGTTTATTGTTACTGCCAATGGAACGTTGACTGCTTAAAATAAATGGATAAATGGGTTAGGATCATTGGCATTCGAGATATGAGGGACGCCGTCCTGCTGCTTGATTTTTCAGGATAGTAGCTTCAATGACGGTATTTCGCGTAGTTCTACGTTGCAAACGGGTGGGGTTACGAAGTTTCGATTCATATTCGGTAGTAGTAGTAGTAGTAGTGGTGGTGGTGGTGGTGGTGGTGGTGGTGGTGGTGGTGGTGGCGGTGGCGGCACTGGATGGGGAAAAGAGAAGTGGTCCGGACGAGTGGATAATGTTGAACCACCGTGGCAGCATTAATGGAGAAGGGAACCAACAGCAAGCAGCAACTGTCCATAAAGCAGACTAACCTTGGAGCACATTTATAAGATCTTCACGCTTTACAGAGTTGTTAGAGGTCAGTCAGGTCGCGGCCCTAGCTGACCACCCAGGTCACATCTGTCTGTGCGATTACTTTGCGTGGGGAGCCCTTAAGTCTAACGTGTATCACACAACCCTCAGTCTTCAAGAAATACGGGGTTATTACAATCGATTGAAGCGATTTCATAAATTCACTGTAGCTCCATTCATTGACATATGGTCACGACACACTGCTGCTGCTCCTATTATGACTTCCTCACTGTGAGGATGTTCGGTTGGAAGTTTGTGGCCTGTTGGCCTTTACTCCCCTGGGAATCTTCTTTTTGTACTGGATGGTATTTCTGGACTGGCAAGGAGTGCCGATGACCTATTTCTTGGGCTTGTCGATATGACGATTTTTCTTCTTCTTCTTCTTACTTGTTGCTGAGGTCTCTTCCTCGGCTGGGATACCGTGCTTACGGATTCCTAATTTATCATATTCTTTGTTGACCAGAGAGATGATGATACAGCGCATTTGCAACTCTGTGAAGATAGGGTAGGAGTCAATCAGATTGAACTCCTCCCTAGAAAGACCAATAAGGCCTTCTTGATACCCAAGTGAGCGATGTGGGGGTGGAGGTATAGGATGGTTAGGTGAAACGAAAGGATAAGGGTGGTCGTGGTGGGGGTATGTACCATCGCGAAGCGAGTCAGCGATCTTCTTCGTTACAGCGCTTGCGCTGTACATGTCTGGAAGCGGGAGCAATTCGACTTCTTCCCACTCTTCTTCTTGCGCTGCTGCTTCGGTGTCCGTCTTGTGCTGTGTTGCCTCCCCTTCTGCAGGCACGTCGGTCTGCGTGGCCACCGTCGCCAACTCCTTCTCACATGGAGGAGTCGTCTGGGTGGCGGTAGCTTCCTTGGCTGACCGAAGCTCCTGCGTCAGCACAGCTATCTGACGCCGAGCCTCGCCCAGTTCCGCCAGCATGGCCGCCCTCTCTTCCGCCATGACGGATTTGAAGGCGGACATGGCTTCTTGTACGGCGTCGTTAAGGCGCCTGGTGACGACGTCTTCTGTACAAGTGACCACCTCTTCGTGTGTGGTGGTCACTTGCTTCTGCGTCTTCTCCGGTCCGCGCCAGTTTCTTCTGTAGGCGCAGGAACGGGCGTTGGCCGCGTGTGCGCCGCCGCAGTTGGCGCAGGTACAGGGGGCGTCCTTCTGCTTCTTGCAGTCACGTGTGTCGTGTGCTTGCGCACACTTCAAGCACGCAACTGCTCCGCTGCAGTGCTTGGCGACGTGGCCAAGCTTTTGGCAGCGAAAGCACTGCGCTGCAGTCTTCCTCTTCTTCTTCTTCTTCTTCTTCTTCTTCTTGCCGGAAGTCCCTGCTATCGTGAGCAGCAACTCCGCCAAGGCAGCAGCTTTGCGTCCCCTTCCGCGTCCAGGCATCTCCAGTAGCAACAGCTATGCGTAACTCACCGCAGTGTGAGCGGGAATGACAAACGCTTTGAATTTTCGGCGCGGTTGCAACAGCTCATGGAAGAGGATGCGTTCAGTGCGAAACTTGTTTTCAGTGATGAAGCAACATTTTTTCTTAATGGTGAAGTGAACAGACACAATGTGCGAATCTGGGCGGTAGAGAATCCTCACGCATTCGTGCAGCGAATTCGCAATTCACCAAAAGTTAACGTGTTTTGTGCAATCTCACGGTTTAAATTTTACGGCCCCTTTTTCTTCTGCAAAAAAAAAAAAAAAAGTTACAGGACACATGTATCTGGACATGCTGGAAAAATGGCTCATGCCACAACTGGAGACCGACAGCACCGACTTCATCTTTCAACAGGATGGTGCTCCACCGCACTTCCATCATGATGTTCGGCATTTCTTAAACAGGAGATTGGAAAACCGATGGATCGGTCGTGGTGGAGATCATCATCAGCAATTCATGTCATGGCCTCCACGCTGTCCCGACTTAACCCCATGCGATTTCTTTCTGTGTGGGTTATGTGAAAGGTTCAGTGTTTAAACCTCCTCTACCAAGAAACGTGCCAGAACTGCGAGCTCGCATCAACGATGCTTTCGAACTCATTGATGGGGACATGCTGCGCCGAGTGTGGGAGGAACTTGATTATCGGCTTGATGTCTGCCGAATCACTAAAGGGGCACATATCGAACATTTGTGAATGCCTAAAAAAAAAACTGAGTTTTTGTATGTGTGTGCAAAGCATTGTGAAAATATCTCAAATAATAAAGTTATTGTAGAGCTGTGAAATCGCTTCAATCATTTGTAATAACCCTGTAGTGTAGAAAGAGAGTGACGCAGCGTATTTTCACAGCACAGCAAAGCATTTTCTTTCTCGCCGTCAGTTTTAACAAAAAACTTGATCATCATTGTTTAAAAAATGTGTGGTCTACATCTATACAATTGTTCATTACAATACCGTTCAAAAATTTAAAGAAAATCGTTCAAGAACTTTTCGAAGTGTTTGCTAATAACTTTTCCTTGCTGTAAATCCAACTTTTCTGAGAATTTTGGTGACGAAATTCAACGACTTGTTTTTATATAGTAGTATACATTCTCCTATCACAGGTAGTTGGTACAGATACTGTAATTAGACTTTTCTTTAGCAACCATCATCACCTCTTCCCACTGAATCACAAATAAGATCCAGTTATATTTAATCTGGTCTACAGCTACTTTCCTCTCAGCTCACTCGTTTTTCTTGTTGGCTTCAACTACTTAAAAAAAAGCACCTGCAACTTCAGAGTCTAGGTCAATGTGATCGGCATATTTATTGTATGTTTGTTGACACTGTCAACATGGACAAGCGATCTGCCGTAATTTTTGTATTAAGCACTGAAAATTCTAAATCAAAATCGCAAATAAACATCTGATTGCTAGCTTCAGCTACACACGAGTTATCTTCTGATTATAAAAGGATTCTAGATTAGTGTAATTGCCTTAACGGCTTAATAGATCGCTAAAATCTTTTTTTTAAATGATAGCATACATTTTATTTACATGTCGTATAAAGAACGCACTAAACGACCACTTTTACACATTGTGATAGAGCCTCAAGTTATTTGTAATCTAACAAAATACATAACATGTCTTTCGGAATATCCGTGTAGACGTCGTGGTGATACTAGTTTCGCACTGTGCGTAATCTACTTTGGAAATGTTCTGCGTGTAAGTTACGTCAGTGTGTTCCTAAAGATCGGAAGACTTTGGCATGGCAACTTGCTCTAACTCTCAGAAAATAGGTATCTTTATAGTGTATTTCCTGCGTTTTTCAAGAATTTCACTGTTTTTTTTGGCTTTTCTTAATTTTCATTATCCTACTACAGAACGTTTTGTGACAGGGAAATTGTGTATCATTCACAAGTATTTTAATCTAGTGTAAAACCTGTGATTTCCAACACTCCATGTGCCTGTGCTAGAACAATAGGAAAGATAAATACAAGCCTTAATCGAGCTTTTGTTTTCTATGAATTATGTAAATCCTTTTGTCTTAAAATGTTTGAAAAAGTTAACTTCTTTGTGTTAAGTGAGTCTTCCGTCAATTCGTGGTAGAACAACTTCACAATTATAAATGAAAATCACAGTTTGCTGTAGAACGTCCACAACTTGGTGCTGTTGATTCATAATTTTTAAGTAACTTCTTTGCTGCACGAAAACAACATTGTGTGATGTACAGTGAGATCAATACCCGACTTCCCGCCTCAGAATGCAACACGTACTGTTCTTGTCTTTTATGTACCTTTCATTTCTTTGAACTATTTTTCTCTGTTAAGTGTGTGTAGCTGTTTCATTTAACAGTCCGCGTAACAACCCCTTGGCCATTTCACCAGTCACTGCAAGGAACAGCCCAAGCCTGCGCTAAAACATCATTTGAAACATGCTTTTTAACTCAGTGGGTGAAGTCGGAACCTTGTAACTGGCGCAGAGTTATGAATTTTTTATCCCCATTTCAAGTCAGTCTCAGTCCGCATAATATAGTTCATAATACATGTAACTGTCACGTATTCTTGTCTTCGAAACCTACAGGTATCTCCTACTTAAACAGTTAGATTAGATTAGATTAGATTAATACTAGTTCCATGGATCATGAATACGATATTTCGTAATGATGTGGAACGAGTCGAATTTTCCAATACATGACATAATTAGGTTAATTTAACAACATACTTTAGTTAATATAACTACTTATTTTTGTGTTTTTTATTTTTATTTTTTTATTTAATATTTTTTTTCTTAATTTGTATCTAAAAATTCCTCTATGGAGTAGAAGGAGTTGTCATTCAGAAATTCTTTTAATTTCTTCTTAAATACTTGTTGGTTATCTGTCAGACTTTTGATACTATTTGGTAAGTGACCAAAGACTTTAGTGCCAGTATAATTCACCCCTTTCTGTGCCAAAGTTAGATTTAATCTTGAATAGTGAAGATCGTCCTTTCTCCTAGTATTGTAGTTATGCACACTGCTATTACTTTTGAATTGGGTTTGGTTGTTAATAACAAATTTCGTAAGAGAGTATATATACTGAGAAGCTACTGTGAATATCCCTAGATCCTTAAATAAATGTCTGCAGGATGATCTTGGGTGGACTCCAGCTATTATTCTGATTACACGCTTCTGTGCAATAAATACTTTATTCCTCAGTGATGAATTACCCCAAAATATGATGCCATATGAAAGCAATGAGTGAAAATATGCGTTATTTAAGTTGCAGTGCATATCTCAATTTCTGTCCAAAGTACACCCCAGCTTCCGTTTATTTAATCTTTTTCCTGCAGATATTCATACTACTGTTCCACTCTCGTTTCAGTTTGTCACCGAAAACTGAAAAGTACGTCGCTTTCAGATCGACAGGGCAATTTCTGTCAGTGGAATATCTACCGAAGAGAAACGGGAGACGCAAGGTGTACTTTGTCCGTAATGAACAGCGGAACTGATTCGCAAGCCACTTAAGTGACTGCGGCATAAACATTTCCATCTTCCTCAAGGCAGCACATTTGTTTCGCAAACTGAGAAGGAAAACTTCGTTAAAACGCAAATGAAATACTGCACGGTCGAACAGGTGGCTTCAGTGCTAAATTCACGAAGTGCGTAGTTAGAACCATGATCATTTGAGACAATGTTATGTACAAAACCAGTTAACAGTTCGAAACAGGTTTAGAAGTAAAGCAAAGAAAAACTGCTTGCATACAGCAGTTACGCAATAACATTTACGGAAGCAATAATAGCCTTGTCAGCGTGCCTTGCTTTATGCAGAAAAACTGCCAACAAGTTCTGTTCGATGTATCACGAAAACGATAGCTGCAGTCTTCACTACGAGGAGTCAATGTTTGCAACCACTGCACTTGAGGAAAAATGGAGGGACTTCTCGCCTCCGGCGGGCATCTCTATATGTAACAAGACCTTGGAATGCTTAAGGAAATCGGCCGTGTTCTTCCCAAAGGAATCACTCAGGCATGTTTCTTAAGATATTTGGGGAAACCAATGAAAATCTTGGTGTGAATAACTACACGATTATTTGAACCGCCATCCCCCAAAATGCCGGCAAGTACCAACTTCCCTATCATCTCGTTCAGCCGAGATGACCCGAGCATGCATTGCGTTAACTCAACTTCCACCTTCTTTCAGCTGCACGAAACAAATCTGCCGTTTGTCGCTACAAAAAGTTTTAACTTTATCGCCCTATCATCTATCGGGCGTGTTTCGATGAGCCTCGAAAGTAATGCTTTTATAGCAAAAAGAAGTTGAATAGTTAGTTTTAAGAACGACTTCATTCCATAAAACTTACCAGGTAATTGGAAGAAAACTCAAGTTACACCTATTTACAAAACGGGTAGCATAAGTGATGAGCTAAACTACCGTCCATTGTCCTTGACATCGTTTTGGTGTAGAATCTTAGAACAATCTGAGCTCAAACATAATGAGCTCTCTCGAACAGAGTGACCTACACTCCATGCCAACTGGCATGGGTCCCGAAAACATCAACCATGCGAAATCCAGCTCTCACTTTTCTCACATGGCATAATAAAAAACTGGATCAAGGCCGTCCGATAGATGCAGTACTTTATCTCCGAAAAGCATTTGAATCAGGGGACATTTGATACTGGATGGAGGATATTTTGATAGATAAGTTCTGGAGTGCCCCAGGGAAGTGTGTTGGGCCCTTGCTGTTGGTGTTTCAAGACCTCGAGGGCAATATTAATAGTAACCTCAGAATTTTTGCAGACGATGCAGTTATCTATAATGAAGTGCTATCTGAAAGGAACTGCATAAATTTTGTCATTCTAGACTACTGATGAAGTGTGTGGAACCCGTGCCAAATAGGACTAACGGGGGATAACCAAAGCATAAGGAGAAGAGCAGCACGAAGGGTCACAGGTTTGTTTGACCCGTGTGAATGTGTCACAGATGGCGAAGAAACTTAACTGGCAGGCTCTTGAAGATAGACGAAATCTATCCCGAGGAAGCCTCCTTACCAAGTTTCGAGAACCAGCCTTAAATGGTAACTAAGAATATGCTACAACCCCCCTACGTATCGATCACACAGGGATCGTGAGGACAAGATTAGATTTATTTCCGTACGCACAGTGGTATTTAAACAGTCAGTCTTCCGCGCTTCAAATGTGAATGGTACGGGAGGAAACACTAATAATTGGTCCACTGGGACGCACCCTCTGCCATGCACTTCAAAGTAGTTTGGAGAATACAGACGCAGATGTACATGCTGGGTGCCTCCTTATTTAAAACACCTGAAACTGCACCTCGTATCTGACTGCTAGTGAGTTAAGGACACTGATAACAAGCCATAAACAAGTCTGCAGCTAAGCGTTGTTGAGGTCTGCACCAGAGGTCGTTGCATAATGACTAGCACCTCCCACGTAGCTGGACAGTAGTAGTTTCACTGTACACAAGACCAAATTACAGTATATGCGTTCTGGTGCCAGAATAACGATGTGGTACGTCAGGGGTTTTATCATCACCATTACTAAGCTGAACTCTTCAGACAGACAATGTAACGACTAGTTTTCTTTTAGAGGCAGAAAACGCACTAGCGTTACTAGTCAGGAGTAGTCATCGTATTCAGCAGTGGCCGTGTTCAGGGAATTATTGCTCCAGGAAACTATGTAAAACAAAAGAGGGATTTGTCTAATCCATTATACTAAAGATTTCTAAAGTTATAATTACATCTACATCTACATTTATACTCCGCAAGCCACCCAACGGTGTGTGGCGGAGGGCTTTTTACGTGCCACTGTCATTACCTCCCTTTCCTGTTCCAGTCGCGTATGGTTCGCGGGAAGAACGACTGTCTGAAAGCCTCCGTGCGCGCTCGAATCTCTCTAATTTTACATTCGTGATCTCCTCGGGAGGTATATGTAGGGGGAAGCAATATATTCGATACCTCATCCAGAAACGCACCCTCTCGAAACCTGGCGAGCAAGCTACACCGCGATGCAGAGCGCCTCTCTTGCAGAGTCTGCCACTTGAGTTTGCTAAACATCTCCGTAACGCTATCACGGTTACCAAATAACCCTGTGACGAAACGCGCCGCTCTTCTTTGGATCTTCTCTATCTCCTCCGTCAACCCGATCTGGTACGGATCCCACACTGATGAGCAATACTCAAGTATAGGTCGAACGAGTGTTCTGTAAGCCGCCACCTTTGTTGATGGACTACATTTTCTAAGGACTCTCCCAATGAATCTCAACCTGGTACCCGCATTAGCAACAATTAATTTTATATGATCATTCCACTTCAAATCGTTCCGCACGCATACTCCCAGATATTTTACAGAAGTAACTGCTACCAGCGTTTGTTCCGCTATCATATAATCATACAATAAAGGATCCTCCTTTCTATGTATTCGCAGTACATTACATTTTTCTATGTTAAGGGTCAGATGCCACTCCCTGCACCAAGTGCCTGTCCGCTGCAGATCTTCCTGCATTTCGCTACAATTTTCTAATGCTGCAACTTCTCTGTATACTACAGCATCATCCGCGAAAAGCCGCATGGAACTTCCGACACTATCTACTAGGTCATTTATCTATATTGTGAAAAGCAATGGTCCCATAACACTCCCCCGTGGCACGCCAGAGGATACTTCAACGTCTGTAGACGTCTCTCCATTGATAACAACATGCTGTGTTCTGTTTGCTAAAAACTCTTCAATCCAGCCACGCAGCTGGTCTGATATTCCGTAGGCTCTTACTTTGTTTATCAGGCGACAGTGCGGAACTGTATCGAACGCCTTCCGGAAGTCAAGAAAAATAGCATCTACCTGGGAGCCTGTATATAATATTTTCTGGGTCTCATGAACAAATAAAGCGAGTTGGGTCTCACACGATCGCTGTTTCTGGAATCCATGTTGATTCCTACATAGTAGATTCTGGGTTTCCAAAAACGACATGATACTCGAGCAAAAAACATGTTCTAAAATTCTACAACAGATCGACGTCAGAGATATAGGTCTATAGTTTTGCGCATCTGCTCGACGACCCTTCTTGAAGACTGGGACTACCTGTGCTCTTTTCCAATCATTTGGAACACTCCGTTCCTCTAGAGACTTGCGGTACACGGCTGTTAGAAGGGGGGCAAGTTCTTTCGCGTACTCTGTGTAGAATCGAATTGGTATCCCGTCAGTTCCAGTGGACTTTCCTCTGTTGAGTGATTCCAGTTGCTTTTCTATTCCTTGGACACTTATTTCGATGTCAGCCATTTTTTCGTTTGTGCGAGGATTTAGAGAAGGAACTGCAGTGCGGTCTTCCTCTGTGAAACAGCTTTGGAAAAAGGTGTTTAGTATTTCAGCTTTATGCGTGTCATTCTCTGTTTCAATGTCATCATCATCCCGGAGTATCTGGATGTGCTGTTTCGAGCCACTTACTGATTTAACGTAAGACCAGAACTTCCTAGGATTTTCTGTCAAGTCGGTACATAGAATTTTACTTTCGAATTCACTGAACGCTTCACGCATAGCCCTCCTTACGCTAACTTTGACATCGTTTAGCTTCTGTTTGAGAGGTTTTGGCTGCGTTTAAACTTGCAGTGAAGCTCTCTTTGCTTTCGCAGTAGTTTCCTAACTTTGCTGTTGTACCACGGTGGGTTTTTCCCGTCCCTCACAGTTTTACTCGGCACGTACCTGTCTAAAACGCAAGTACTGTATTTAGTTTCCCTTATCACGACCACGTTAATTTGGGTCAGCCTCATTTCATTACCACTCTCCAATATAACACTGAATAAACCTACATAATTTTGTGTACAGGTACACGTCATCAATCACTTTGTAAGTTGAAGTTACCGCGCCACATAACATTAACACCGCTAAACCAGTCCAAAACAAATGGCGCAGACCTTAGATAAAGCTGAGTGTTCTCTGGTAATTCAGCAGCAGCGGAAATGTTGCAGCTGTTAGGTCAATCCAGATGATTTCTTTGGTCACGTTGTCAATGAATAGCGCCTTTATTTTTATTTTATTTTTGCTTTTCTGCCTACCAAGGAATCTCTTGAGTGCGAGACAGCAAGCTTAATCTTTAGGATGGTTCATCTGAAACTGTTGTGCTCACAATTACATTACGAAACATAATAGCTGATGATAAGGCACCATGGGCATAAGGTGGGCAACAGAAATATGTTCGGGAGGTAGATACGTATGTATTACACTTCACAAAACGGACATAGTCAACATTCAAGAAATGTTCGAAACGGATCAACTTGCACCACGAACACCAAATGAAAAAATGGCGCACCACAGTGATCAATAAGTTTCACTCCATCAAGATCGAAGACTAACTGCTTGGGAGTTACGAACCGTGTAAGAGGTTCGTCTAGTTATCCGCCCTTACGGAGGGTACGACGTCAATCGGGCCGGCTTGGAGCAGGGGAGGCACCACAGGACATTTTAATTTCCAGAGACTATAATTTTAAAAATATGTCAGAAAACTTTGTCAGCATGACCCGGAAGGATTTAGTCATAGCAGTGGAAGTTCATAAACATGTTGTTGTGGTCTTCAGTCCTGAGACTGGTTTGATGCAGCTCTCCATGCTACTCTATCCTGTGCAAGCTTCTTTATCTCTCAGTACTTACTGCAACCTACATCCTTCTGAATCTGCTTAGTGTATTTATCTCTTGGTCTCCCTCTACGATTTTTACCCTCTACGCTGCCCTCGTATGCTAGATTTGTCATCCCTTGATGCCTCATTATATGTCCTACCAACCGGTCCCTTCTTGTCAAGTTGTGCCACAAACACCACTTCTCCCCAATTCTATTCAATACCTCCTCATTAGTTATGTGACCTACCCATCTAATCTTCAGCATTTTTCTGTATCACCACATTCCGAAAGCTTCTATTCTCTTGTCCAAACTATTTATCGTCCATGTCTCACTTCCATACGTGGCTACACTCCATACAAGTACTTTCAGAAACGACTTCCTGACACAAATCATACTCGATGCTAACAAATTTCTCTTCTTCAGAAACGCTTTCCTTGCCATTGCCAGTCTACATTTGATATCCTCTCTACTTCGACTATCATCAGTTATTTTGCTCCACAAATAGCAAAACTCCTTTACTACTTTAAGCGTCTCATTTCCTAATCTAATTCCCTCAGCATAACCCGACTTAATTCGACTATATTCCACTATCCTCGTTTTGCTTTTGTTGATGTTCATCTTATACCCTCCTTTCAAGACACTGTCCATTCCGTTCAACTGCTCTTCCAAGTCCTTTGCTGTCTCTGACAGAATTACAATGTCATCAGCGAACCTCAAAGTTTTTATTTCTTCTCCATGGATTT
This sequence comes from Schistocerca americana, assembly GCF_021461395.2. Lineage (NCBI taxonomy): Eukaryota > Metazoa > Arthropoda > Insecta > Orthoptera > Acrididae > Schistocerca > Schistocerca americana. The sequence continues at coordinate 615,140,383 of NC_060121.1, forward strand.
TAATACCTACTCCGAAGTTTTCTTTTGCTTCCTTTACTGCTTGCTCAATATACAGATTGAATAACATCGGGGAGACGCTACAACCCTGTCTCACTCCCTTCCCAACCACTGATTCCCTTTCGTGTCCCTCGACTCATAAACATAACAAAATAAAATTTGCTTGTGAGATATAATTTATTCACTTATGGTTGCAATTATTGCAACACGTTCACTTTTCATAAGTAAGAGATTCTTCGATGAATTTTGCACAGCATACAAACCACACATGCAGGTGTATCGAACTCTAGATTTTTCCAAATCCATTAAAAATTCTAGTAAAAATTGAGATAATTAACCATAAATTTTGAATTTTTCTAAACAATAAAATGCTTTATGAAAAGCAAATAAGTCCCCATGAATTAAACATCAAGCTTACTTTGGCTAGACAATACCACATTTTGCTGCCTGAAAAAACTACTCTTTCCAGATGATCTCTCAGCATTTTTACTCCACCCCAGGTGAACAGGTACAGAACTTGAAAGACTAGAATTTTTCCTTCTTCGCCCTCACACATCGGCAATCTGAGAACAGGGACTATTATTGTCTCCCCTACTTGCAGAAGCTTGCTGTCTCCAGCCTACATCTCTCACGATAACTTAAGACAATCTTTCTTAATGCATATAAATGATCCCACCCAACAGTGCTTTAACAATCTACACAATATATCCCAAGAAACACACAACACACAATAACTACCTTAACACACGAATACCTTCTTTCCCCTAATGAATACGGAATACGATGCACACAGTTGTCATCCTCTGTTTGCACACTCTTCTGCTGCTTCTCTGGTCTCTTCTTTGATTCTACTGATACTACTACTAGTATCGATTCTGGCGCATCCTTGAACTGTCTTAAGGGTCCAACATATATGATCATTGACCTATTTTGTAATGGCTGCTTCACCTTCACAGGTTACATGGTTCCAACCACTAGGTACATGCGCTGTTATTCTCTCAGGAACTTATTTGCTTTTCCTTTCAAAGAATATCCATGCACTGCTCTGCCTTCTCTTGCCTCTCAAACAGCATTGTGTTTACTTTTTGGACCTCTTCCAAACTTGTCACAGTTCTCGCGAACACGCTGACTCCGTTCCTACTCGCTTTCTGCTTAATTATTTCCAATGGTGATGGCACCTTTTTACAACACACCAGCTTCAATTGCCACAACTGAATGCCGATATGCACTTCCGATTTATTTGGACGTAGCACAGAAGATTAACATGAATCCTATTCGCTATGGTAGTCGAAGTAACAACTGAGCATTCTCCTGTTGGATGAGTAAAGTCGGTCGGTCTGACGAAGTTTGTCACATGATACATTAGTATTCTCTCTGGTACCCCAAACTTCAACACCCATCTATCCACCAACACCGTGTGACAGACTACCAACTGGTCTGGCGTTGGCACCATCTCTATATAACGAGAGAAATTGTCTATAGAAATCAACACAAAACGACTCCCGTGCACACTGCATACAATTCTTGATGTACTTATTGACATTATTTACAACTTCTGTTACACCAACACTTCATTCCCCACAGGAACTGTTCCGTCGACAGCACTGCAGGCCATTGCCCCTGAAAAATAAAACTTGAAACTATACATGTACAATAATTTTTCTACATAAACAGCACGCTGCATCAATTAAATTACTACCCTCCAGAAATTACAATGTACTACTGGTAATTCCGACTCCATCCTCACCCACCGTGACTACCTGGTGCCACTCGACACACACACACACACACACACACACACACACACACACACACACACACACACATTAAGCCTTACTATTTCACTGCTGATTGTGTATGTTGATTGCTACTGAGATAAATGCTCTTCATGATAGATTAACATTTACAACAGGCTCCATTACCCAGTATCTCTTCCCACTAACAAAGGAACCTCCCCATCGCATCCCCCTCAGATTGGCACAGTGGATAGGCCTTGAAAAACTGAACACAGATCAATCGAGAAAACAGGAAGAAGTTGTGTGGAACTATGAAAAAATAAGCAAAATATACAAAGTGAGTAGTCCATGCACAATATAGGCAACATCAAGGAGCGTGTGAGCTTAGGAGCGCCGTGGTCCCGTGGTTAGCGTGAGCAGCTGCGGTACGAGAGATCCTTGGTTCAAGTCTTCCCTCGGATGAAAAGTTTAATTTTTTATTTTCAGTTTACGTGACAAACTCTTATGTTTTCATCACTTTTTGGGAGTGATTATCACATCCACAAGAAAACCTAAATCGGGCAAGGTAGAAGAATCCTTTTACCCATTCGCCAAGTGGGTTGACAACATATTCCTGTTATGTGACGCACATGCCGTCACCAGTGGCGTACAGAATATATCAGACGTGTTTTCCTGTGAGGAATCGGTTGACCTATGACCTTGCGATCAAATGTTTTCGGTTCCCATTGGAGGCACGTCCTTTCGTCTACTAATCGCACGGTTTTTCGGTGCGGTCGCAAAACACAGACACTAAACATATTACAGTGAACAGAGACGTCAATGAACGAATGGAAGATCATAACTTTGCGAAAATAAAGAAAAACTTTTCACTTGAGGGAAGACTTGAACGAAGGACCTCTCGTTCCGCAGCTGCTCACGCTAACCACGGGACCACGGCGCTCCTTAGCTCACGTTCGCCTTTATGTTGCTTATCTTACACATGGACTACTCAGTTTGCATATTTTGTTTTTTTTCGTACTTTCACACAACTTCTTCCTGTTTTCTAGATTGACCTGTGTTCAGTTTTTCAAGGCCTATCCACTGTGCCAACTTATAACAAATCTGAGGGGGGTGCGATGGGGAGGTTCCCTTGTTAGGAGCAGCAGCGCGAACCCTAGATATTTCCAGTACCAGCCCCTCATGAATTCATCTTGTGCCCCTTGTTTATCTTCCTGTTATCTTCTTCGTCTCAACACTGCGTTAATTCATACATACAATTTTCCTAATTATGTCTGAAGGTTCTCTATGACTTCAATAGACATCTAAGTAATGTTTACCCAATCACAAAAAATTCACACCATTCTGCTTCTTGCACATATTTAACAATCCTATTTAGGGCATCTACGCATCATACCTCCTGGAAGGCGCGATCTTGCTAAGTGCAGCAACTACTTGTCCGACCTACCCACTATTTTAGCACATGACAAGAGATCCTTCAGAAATTTAAAACATCCTTGGACGACCTACCAATAAAGAAATACCAAGGTTCGTAACAGTTGGATCTATCCTCGATTCTGATCGTAATAATCCCAACTCTTCATTTCTTGCTGTCAGCTTATTATCTGCAGACGTATTTTCAGCTGTTCGAATACTTAATGAACAACACTACAGTACTACTTTGTCTAATCACGAGCCACTTGGACTCCCACCGTTGTATCGCCATATGGCGAGAATGATGACACGTGAAACAGGCAACTGCCACAAACTCAGTGCAAGAGGCAGAATGCCAAGCAAATTACATTTTGTACACCGTACAAGGTCCTTACAATTACCCCTGAGTTGAGAAACATCCACCGGTTTTGACAGACGTAACTTTAAAGTTACAATGACATTTCTCGATCCGATGTGGTACGAAATACGAGCATAGTTCCACCCTACAACGAAGATACTCTGGGTTGTGGCCTGGTATCTGATAGCACTGCTGAGCTCCGAATGCCTCTGTCTCAAAATTCGCAGTTATCTATGCCGCTCTGAGGGGCATTTATTGTACTACAGCCTGGCTCCCGGTCATGTAGCTCGTGACATTTCCGTCCCCCTTGTGGTAACGCCGTCCTGCGCACTATGACTGTTACTGCTGTGCACTTCAGGTTTCGCTTAGCACAGCTAGCATGTCTCACTGTCATTTTGTGTACGTATTGCTAAAACCTACACATCGGACTGTGCTTACCGGCCAGCAGTAGCTAATGCAATGTACCATGGCAGCTTCTCACAAATGTCACGTAAGACCAGACAGCGGAACTTAATTATGTCTGTCTTCAAGGCACTGCCGCTTACGTAAGCATCGTAAAAGAGGTGCCCGTATTTGACACACAGTGAACCTGCACAGCCTTTGACGACTAAGAGGTTCACTGCACTCCTAAATATATGCATTAATGAAGGAATGAATAATATCATGGGGGAAACTGACAGCCAGAGAAGTATGTGAATTTTAATCATCAAAATGATTCAATGATGCCGATTTCAGTCAAACATCCGGAGATGTAACCATACGTTATTCATGAAAATGATTTATCGGCTGACTAATGGTGCAATGGAAAACAAGCTTAGGTTAAACATTACTACAGCAGTTCTACCTCCGATTTCATTTCTTCATCTGTGAAAATTTAAAGAAATACACGACTAGCCGGTTTCACCCCAGTAAGCCACTCTAGACTCCAGTCGCCATGGCAGGTATGGAGGGCAAATATTTCAATTTGTTTTCACCGTCACTGAGGTAAAAACAGATCCTGTCTGTCCTCTCACTAATGTCATTGTATCTAAGGCAAACGTACTCAGAGTTTCAAAATGCTGTGGAGTGTGCAATGTTTCCAGACTTCCTGGCGGATTATGAATGTGCCACACTACGACTTTGATCCGGAACCTTACAGAAGTACAGCTATGAGAGCTGATCTTCGATTGTACCTCTGTAAGGCAACGTTCAAGGTTACAGTTCCAGTCTGCTCGTCTGGCAGTTTCAGTGTACCACAAGGATTCATGCTTGGAACATAGTTAACTTCGAAAACTTTCTAGGTCTAAATGGGGCAATACAGTGAATGTGTTAGATGAAACTATCCTATAAAGTAAATTCACGTGCAGAAAATCGTGTTAAATATGTGGCAGACGAGATTGAAATTCATCACATCTGCTGGTCAGCTGACGTCCAGCAGTTAACTAAAGGTTTCAGAACATAAGCACAGTACAGCAAAAATGTCAGGGTTTTACAATATTCTATTAGCTGAAAATTACTATGTATTATTCTGTTATAAATGGAGTCACAGGTTGGTTAGCTCACAGTTTGGGCTAATAATGCCCGGTGAGAGAGTAGGGAACGAATAATGCTGCCGTATCTAGGTATAGTGGGAGAGAAGGAATTAAACCATCTTTAGAAATAACTTTGGATGCACAGGGTGTCAGAAGCAAAGGTGTAAGACTAGCACTACTGACGAAGCAGATATACTGCCGGTCAGCAAGAACTAAGTTCTGAGCACGTGTAAAAGCACATCACACAACAGTGAAATTTTAGAGGGTAGAGCATTCAAAATGTAAAAGATGTAAGTGTGAAATGTAGCGAACTGACTAAGTGTGAAAACTTCACAGAAAGTAAGGGTTATGTGGTGCCCTATTGTAAAACTAACAAGCGCAGAATTACAATGGAAGGCAATTTTAACTGTCAAACGGTGTGCTCATGCATAACCACTTAGTCCAACACTGAACGGCAGATACCGGGTTGTAAGATATCGTTCGTGATACAAAAATTCTGAAAAGTGTTCAGGAACTAGCATGCTTATACAATAACCGGCCTATCAAAAACAGTCATGGATGTTAAAAAGCCAATTTTCATGTATCTGATTTACTGAGGGAATGTCTTCATGGTAGTACACGGAATCGGGAAGTTAACTTTTTAACTCGGGACAATACTCTCGTCCTCACATCTGTGAGGTTACTTTACACTGGATGTCTTAGTTGTCTCATCAACCAAAACGTCACTACTGCTCATAGTGGTACTAGACTATCAATAGCCACAGCAAAATTCTGAACTGATCTCCATAAAATCTGTATGCTACACTGCTGACAAGTGGAACAATAACTGAATTGTCGTCCAGTCAATGTGGGTCTGGACAAGGTGAGGAGGGGCTTTACTCACAAAGCTGTTTTATCGAAACGACAGCAGTAGTGCTACTGCTCTTCGCGACCATCAACGCACTGAAGGAATACAGAGAGGTCCTCTTCCAGCACCGAGGTTGATGGTCTGGGTTCGAAAGTTGGAATTAAATGGCAGTTTGGGAACTGCCCCTGGGGGAAGAGGGGGGGTGAGGAGAGGAGCGGTGGGGACGACACATGACCAACTGCGCCAAAAACTGTTTAAGTTACTGTTTTGCGATGGCTGGGAATGTTCCACACAATGTGCGATCTTCGTACGAGCTGCGTCACTAACTGAACATTCCATTGTCCACCAGTTTCGGGCATCAATAGAGCAATCTAGTGCGGTTTCAAACTGTCGCTTGAATGCAGAGGGTCGTCACATTGCGCAACGTTTGCAACCAAGAACAAACAAGGTGCGCAATTAACAAATCAGCCCCTCACGTGGTAACTGAAATTGTGTTTCAATGCCTGAATCGTTTTCTCTTCCGCATGTCCTTAAAAACGGCACCAGAAAGTTTCGCACTCTTAGGTAGTGAAAGTTTAATTATAACCACCCTGAAAATATACAAATATACTTGAAACTGCCTTTTCACCTTATAAATTGCGTTTTGCCTTCTTTTGAACGTTAAGAACTCCAACAGACCTCACTTTCATGATAAGTTGTTAATGAAAATTATTTCATTATGTTCGTATCCATGCCAGAGTAAGATTTTTTACGTCCAAGTATCTTTCGCTTTCGGATATCTGAGCTCCAGCCGAACTCAAAAATTACAAGAGTCATGTAAACTTTGTGAAGTGTCACGAAAATTAAGTATGAAAAAGATTAAGGAAAGGAAAGCAAAGCAAACCATCCACTGCTGTGACAGGAGTGAGCACGGTGAGGATAGGTTTACTTCCTGTGTTAGGGAACGACGCCACTACCACGAACGGCGAAACTTCCTTCCGAGAATACTGTACGTTAACTGCCTGCTCCATTCACAGTCTGTGGTGTGAGTGCTGCGCTCTGAAAGGCACTGTGGAATGTTCTGACGTTCCGTTCCGTGACGTTCAGAGTGACCCGACCTAATTCTAAGTACTGCTCCTCTGTTTAGCGTCCTCGTCACGTAAGCATGGCAGCAAACAAAGAACATGTCAATGCAGTTGACAGGAAAGCGAACAGCGTTGATCGGAGAACAATTATGGGAATATTTTGAAGAAAGACTGCTTTCTCGCAATACCGACGGGTACATTTACCGAACCAGTATCCCAGGGAAATCTTGTAATAATTTTTATGCTATCATCATACGAGGGTATTACCAAAATTCCTTTTATTTTACAGAAACTGCACCTGATGCAAGAAACATTAAAGAAATGTAAGAGCGTGATTTCAGCTACAGGCTGTCTTTCTTCCACAGCCACAAACCTTCGTAATGCTTTTTGCAAACGACGGAAAATGCCTGCATACTGCTCTCGTAAGTACCTGAACCGTCTTACGTCATATAGGTTTGACGATAGATCCTGAGTTGGCCACGTAGTCCAGCTACCGTAGGTCCAACGAAACTATAGTCCAAAGGGGCTAAACCAGAACAGTCAAGTTTGGCAGTACGTTCCCTGGTTACAAAAACGTCGAGCTCGTCATAATTCAGGCTTTCATTCTGGACCGTTTGCGGCGTTCTGGAATGGTAACTGCTTTAGAGTGCACGTCATCCACAAGAACCATACCTGAACTGTAACAGAAGTTTGTACACATCATTAGTTGATAACGGCTGTCTTGCTAGTACCATGTTGAATTCACATTTCTAGAGTCCACACTTTTATATTCTAATTCGCAGTTCTGACGTAGCGACTCCTCTCCAGTGATTGTAGTACGAATACTTCGCCTTCAGCTTCGTATTAGTCCCGTAGGTGCAGTCAGGTTTCCATTCGATGATATTTCTGGTGTCTCAAGCACCCGCGTAACCCATCTCACACACGCAGCTATAACCAAGGTCTGAAGTATTACAGCACATATTTAGCTGTGCACACTGTAACGTGGCCGTCATCTGTCAGTCGTTACGGATGAGCTGATCGAGACGCTGTCCACGACAAGGGATGTAAGATGAACAGGCGTATCGCCTCCTAAAACCTTCAAGCAAATATAGATGGATTTCAAATCGAACAATTTGTTTAGCGGCGAAGATTGATGCCCATAATACCTCTTCCATTCGCCATTTGGACATTTTGAAATGTTTCCCTACGTTTGCTGTCTGTGACAAAAGAACCTAACTAATAAGCCACTTTAGACTAAATTCATGAAATTTTACTGTAGTCTTAAAAAAAAGAAAAATAGGAGATATAGAATTACCTCTAAACACCTCACGCAGAGAACTTTAGATAATATTAAATTTAGGCGCATACACAAAGCCTAGCAAAGTAATAAGTGAATGGAATACGACAGCGCACTAATATAGGTATGTAGCACTCTTCGCTACATGCTATACAGTGTATTGCGGGTCTCCTTGTAGAGGTAGCAAGCGTTAATGGGACCTAGAGCGACAAAATGAACGTCTTTGGTTTTTTTTACGTTCAAGTATTAGAAACTTTGCTTAAATATTTGCATTTCGTATTCAACTCAATTCTAAGCATGCTCTAACAAATATGCCGACGGGTTTGTCGCGACTGTCATTCATATTCATTAATTCCACATATACACGGACCATTTTGACAGTCTGCTTACGTCATACTACAGCCATTTCCGTTCCATACTGCGAGTCTCGACAACAGGTTAGGGTCTTTAGCGTCTCTGAAGATTTTACGGTCCCTTCAGTGCAGCACTGCGTTTTTCGGAACTCATGTTTTTAAGAAAGGTCACTACCGGAAGGTACATGAGTAACTGTTTCACGATGCGGACAACGTTGCGAGCGGCAGTGACGTTTCAGGTGATAAGACAACTCTGACATCCAGTGGAGAGAAGCTTCACTGATCTGACGACGAGAATATTTGATCGAAGCACACTTTCACAAATTCCGATCCCGTGTACGACCATTAAGACATTTCTTCATTAACTCGTTAAGACTGGTTTACGTGCATGAACATGCTCCGATCCTTGTCTACTGTATTTATACAGTGTCCGGCCTCTTCGCATATATAGGTTCCAGGGGACTTCAAAAAATTACACCTGTGGAAAGTCAAGTGATTTCTATTGAATGTTGCACTTCAAAGTGACATATATGGTACTATTCAACATTCAAGTGTCTGAAAAAACTGAACGTTGTTTCAATTTTTCAGTTCCTAGACGATAGAAATCCTCTACTTCGTCACAGAGCCTTTCAAGAACTGACATGTCAATACTTCCACCGTCGAAAGTCTGCCGTTGCTGCAAATTTATTCTTAGAGTGCCTGGACACTTAGATAGCCTTCCCCATCAGTACCACCATCGTTTTTGAGGTCTGTGTCAAATTGTTGACGCCATTTCATTACGGATGGACGCGATATTGCATTAGGTCACTATGCCGCCAGAATTTCACGGTGAATACATGCAACTTTGGACGTTCTATTACAACGGCCTTACTGATTGGACAACGTTTCCAGTTTCTGTGCCACGTCAGTCTCGCACCTGTTATCTATACCGCAGCAGATGTCTCCGCAGGACACCCAGAACGTACTCGCCTCTGACAACGCGTCACAATTGTCGCACGATGGTCTTAGCATTGGACGATGTGTCCAACTTATTTTTTGCAGACTCCTCGTAAACGTTGCAGATCGGGAGACAGGCTATGTATGGATTATATGATGCCGTTGCCACAACAAGGTAATTAAGAGCCATGAGTTCAATAAAATAAATGTCATTCACTGGCAACGTGAGCAAGAAGAATACAGAGAGGAAAGTAGTTAGGCGAGATAAAGTTTCCAAAAGCCTGAATTCGGTCCTGTCTAGTGTCACGGAAAATCTTTAGTCCAAAACTTCGCGAATCTGTTGAAATTTCATCAACAGTTTCAAACAAAACTTTGCCTTGTAAGGAACATTTTCAAGTTACGTATTACGTCATAAAAGTTTTGATGTTTGCATAACTTATTTTATGTATTTTATTAAACCCTTATAACACACTGCCTGAAAAAATTAAGCACCCAGAAAATGTGGTCTGAGAAATGGAACTTCCAACAGTTACAAACCATCGACCAAAACGTAAATAATCTTAATTCCTGTGGGAGGTAGAGCGGCTTCGAGACTGCATTAGTGTTCGTGTTATTAGGCTTGGTTGGGTATGTGAGGCGATCATCAGCACCCGACAGTTTGACATGGGACTCACTGTAGGTTGACATTTGGTCGGCTGGTCGAATCGTGTGACACTCAGATCTGTCGCGCCTTCCGATATCAGCGGCTCGAGGTTTTGCTGCTTGGTAACTTCAGGGCAGGTACTCGCCGGTCAGAGTTTCGGTTGAGCACGTCTCACAAGCGCTAGGGATGGCCACCGTATTTAGCACCATTCAAGTCGTAACCCTTCACGTATGTGCATGCCATCCGAGACGTAATGGAGCGCCTGCGAAGTTCTGTATCATCCCACACCACTGGCCGGAGACTAGCAGCCGCCGGACTAGACCTCTACCGTCCCATCCGCAGGCTGCCATCAACACGAACGGCTGTGGTTGAAGTGGCGCCGTGACCGGGAAGCAGCGACTGCTGATGAGTGGCATCACGTCTGCTTCACTGATGCATTCTTCTTCTACACTACCCCGGATGACTATCATCGTCAAATATGGCGGCGACCTGTGGCGAGGTCTTATTTTTCTAATGCTTTGTCGTGATTCCTGGCATTGTGTACAAATCGATCGTGGTGCCATTTTTAAAATGAATAATGTACGTCCAGACACTGCACGTGTCTATGAACTTTCTGCGAGATATTGAGGTGCTCCTGTGGCCAGCGGATCCAAGATCTGACCCCGGCAGAAAATGGGTGGGTCTAATGCGGACGCAAACTTCGTCCCAGAGCCAGTATACAGTGGGGTTTGTGTGAGCACTTGCCAGTGGGCTCGTGCGCATGCGCAGAGCTGAATTCGTGTATGAGCAGTGCCTTCCTCCCGCTTCTGGCTACTTGAACGTGGCTGTTTGCCGTATGAGCAGTAGCAGCAGCGCGTCCAAGCTGCCAGTTTCGCGCATAGGCAGAGCAATCTGTATTATAGTGGGGGGTCCTTCCCCACGTGACTCGTATAATGTTTCGTGTCTCCGTAATATTGCTGGTCTCTTCGTTTACAGCTCCCACGGCAAATGAAATCAAAATAGATTTCTGTGGCCGGGAGCTAGCAAGTGAATTAATGCGCATTCTCACAACCATGAAAGACCAAAATAAGTTAGTAGTTCCAATTTTCTGATTTTATATTACTTCCACGTAATTAGCAATCAACCATTAATGTCTTAATGAAGCTATTTCTGTTTTGTGTAGAAATCTGCTTATATTAATTTTTTTTCCGCTGAGGCAGTTTATTTGAAACGAAGTGTTTCATTCCGCATTATTGGCTACTTTCAACTTCGTTCAATTTCAAGTGCAAATTTTCATTTTCTGGGACGAACGACATGAAAACCACATGAAAAGCTGAATCAGGTACTTCAGAGTGCATCTGGACATAGAAATGTGCAATTAGAGCGGAATTAAGCATTTTAGTATGGTTTATGAAATTCCGATGCTGCTGGAGTAGTCTGATTTCCTGTTCCTTTTATGACAGAACTCTTAATGTTATATACGTACGAACATACGTAAACTTTTACTCGAAGCTAAGTACGCAAATTTGGCCAGTAGTTTTGAACTAAATATTTTGTTACAAATATGACAGCTGTAGTCAGTGAACTGACGACGATGGCGGAAATGGCTATCGAAAGCTCGACCATTTTATACGAATTGACGCGGCTGGAAAACCGAGAACGTTTTATTCAACACTGGCAGTGTTTGCGCAATATATTGAAGCAGACTCCACAATTTTAAAAACACCGACGGTCACTAATACATCGCTCAATACAATGAACCATGTGAGGAGATGCATTGCATCCTTGACTTTTCAGACTTGTAAATAACTGATATAGCGATACCCTATGAATACGTACACACCAGACGAAACAGATTAAAGGAACGATCTGTTTAAGTGGATACAGGGAAGTAGTTTGATTTCATATTTAATACTACTAACGTAATTAGCTGTATAAATATTCGACAGAAGTTTTAAAGTACAGGGAAATAACGCAACTGCTTATTTCTTCGTTTCGGAGGCTTGAATTATTGTTGCAGAAATACATAACAGCACTACCTACCGATCTTTTACAATTATGTCTTATTCTTCAGCTTTATAGATTGCTTCCAGCATTGTGGAAAGTGACATTCAACGACTATATGAAAACTCTTTTCTGTGTACGTAAGGTAGTTTAATTCGTTTGAATAGTGAACGTCCATCTGAAAAAAAATTGTTTGGCTCTTCTGCATGTTGGCACGGCCGTAGTATGTATAACGCATTCCAAGTAACTTTTTCGTCCGCCGGTGCTTCATCTTCCTTTTCTTTTTAAAGCACGCTGCGACTGCTATCTCAACACATCCGAACTCCACATCGAAGAGTGCCGACGTGTTTCGTACGGAGGTAGAATTCTAACTGACGTGTCCCGGTTACAAACATTCCGCAATAATATTGTGCCGCTCTTGCCCTTGCACTTTCGCACAGTACATTGACAATATTGCGCAATACATACTGATCGTGTGAGGGCCCCTTAATAGTTCATAGAGCCAAGCTGTGTGATCTATCAGTGAAATAACCTCTCAACCCGCGACGTTTTATTTTATTTCCTCTTCCCCCTCTCGTTACCTCTTTTTTTTTCTTTTTTTTGAGAAACAGTAGGACAGAATAAATCAGTATCAAAAGAAATTAGTTGAAACTTTTATATACCTCGAATATTTCAGAAGTTATCTATTACCACTGTATCGAAAACTAACAGTTCATGTCGTGAACAAAAAATGTTCCCTAAATGTAATATGGCATGTACAGAATGATCTGGGGCCAATGACGTTACGGCTTTGAATGGCTACTCGTATGGGTAAGAAAGAGCGCCTTGCGTATATTCGGCAGTGGCGGGTTCCTAGCCGCGAGGTCGGTGACCGTGGGGCTGTGGCTACGGCCACGCCAGTGCGCCAAGGCCACGGCGGAGCAGGCGAGCCTTCCGCGTACCCACCTGGCGCCCATCTGCGGCCACGCCCGCCCATGGTCACCGAGGCGGCTGCCAGCCCACGTGACGACACGGCTCTGCCCTCGCGCCGGACATCAGCTTGTGCAGCAGCCCGCTGTCATCTGCACTCTGCGTTTACCTCGTCCGGGGGCAGTGAAGCTTTGACTTCCACTTGAGCCGTATCCATCCAACTAAAACTATGTCCATAATGCTGCGTTTACAGTAGCGGCGACGACGATCATCAGACACCGTCGCCAGAGGTCGCCCGATAACATCGGTCGACAGCGTGGTCGTAATGCGTCCGATAGCCTCCGTCAGTTTTCGGCAGTGTCAATGAGGTTATGTTGAAATGTATTCTGTGTATGAAGTTGGTTTGATTTTAATCTCTTGGGGGAGGGGGAGTTTGGATACCACGACGCCTCTATTTGGATACGAGTGCTGCATAGCGACTTCTGCTATTAAAGATACGCCGAATGCATGTGAACGAGCTTTCCTCTCTCGTAAAGAATGTGGCGAGTACAACGCACTGTCCTCAGTTATAGGAATAACCAGACAAGTTTTCCTAATATGCGAGACGACGTGAAAAACACTAACATACTCGAGAATTCGTGGTGATCTTGAAAAGTTATACTGAAGCTGTGCTGACGTACGTCAGTCAACTAACTTTCAGCGACTTATTTGCTACATGAGTGAAAGACAAGCACGAAATGTAGCAGAAGGTACTCTGAAAACCTAAAGCACTTTAAAGTGGAAATGCACAGCACATTTGCAAACCACTTCATATTATCAGTGTCACTACCCTACTGGTATAAAACGTCAGCAAGCAGTTATAATAATTTGTAGACAACTAATGATAACCTACTACAAGAAAGATCCACTACAGGAGCTATAATCATGTAAAATATACCACACTACTTGAACAAATTTTTTGAAGTTATGTCAAAAATTTCCACTAAGATCCTATTTGTGCGAACAAACCTGCGCTTTGAGTCCACGGATTACAAACTATATACCGATGATTTTTTCATCCTCAGGATGCCATAAACTTACTCTTTGGATGAACTTAACAGTTTCTCACCCTCCACATTTCGTGTGCGAGAACATCGGTGGATTTGACCGAAGGAAAACTGATTTCAATTTCACCTATTGTTGTCCGCAGTCTGTACGTGTGGGGGATACGATCGGCTGTTGAGAGACCGTGCACGTAGTGGCGTACTCATTTGAAATGACTGGCCGTCTCCGTCCGATGTGGGTTGTCCGCGGAATCCACTGATTTCGGAGCCACTGTGAACGTACCTAAGGTCGCACGACTACGGCCGAGCAGTGAAGTTGCTCCACTGCAGCCGAGGAACATTGCACACATGACCGGCAGCTGAACTGGAGACTCACCTGAGACCACTCCCAGGGTCAACGCTTCAATCAGGGCCAACTAGAGGGTATCCGTGAAGTAGGGACGAATATCGAAGTGCTACAGAACATTAAATTTTCAGTTAATTTTGCGCTTTTTTTACAAACACCTTAAGTAACTTCTCCCATTTATGTACGAAAAATCTCTTCTATATGACCACTAAAGGCCGCCCAGCAATGAGCAACGCGCTCACTGACGTTATCGATGAGGCGTTCGTAAACATGTAAAATGCCCATTAACCGTTTTAATTTCATCCTTAAAATGGCTCTAAGCACTATGGGACGCAATATCAGAGGTCATCAGTCACTAGACTTAGAACTACTTAAACCTAACTACCTAAGGACTTCACACACATCCATGCCCGAGGCAGAATTCGAACCTGCGACCGTAGCAGCAGCGCGGTTCCGGACTGAAGTACCTGGAACCGCTCGGCCACAGTGGCTGGCTTTCATCCTTCCATTGGTGTATTGTTTGTGGTTTGTTCATGTACACTTCATATTTTACAAATCCTCACAAAAATATCTCTAGTCTTAAGATCACATCTGGCATGCCATTCCTGGTTTCCATACAACGAGAATTTTTTAGGAACTTTTCACTAAGAGCCATCGTTTACCGGATGTGTAACATGTCACACGATCTTGTTAAAACCAAGAATCGCGATATTCATCAGTGAGAGGAAAAAACCAATCAGAAAACATGTCTCGGTAACGGCCGCCATTCACAGTGAAGGCAGCTCCCTCATTTTCAACAAAGTACGGGTCGCTCACTTCTGCCCAGAACGCGAACCAGTCTTGCCTTGAGGATGCATCTCAGTCACTCGCGGATTTTCGTTACCCCATGTTCTGCAGTTCTGCTTACTGACGCACCCACTGAGGTGGAAGTGGGTCTCATCTGAGAAAATTATTCTTTTTGTTAAGTTCTCTCTGCTTGTCGAGCCTACACCCACTGAGAATCTGTCTTTCCATGATCTGCAGGCTTCAACTCTTGTTTGAATTGAATCTGGTGTATGCATGCATTTTCAGATCTTTTAGGATTTGATGCACTGAACTGTGATCCACTCAATTGCTGAGCTCGACGAACCGATTTTTTGGAGTTTACGGTTACATTGTCATGAACGACAGGAATGTTCCCTTGTGTTCGAACAGAACGCGGTCGTTCTGTTTTCTTAATGTTTGAAACAAAACCTGTGGTCTCTGATGATTCGGTTAGGGCAGCGTTACATCTGAGAACACGCAATTTACGAACGGTTGCCGCGGGACTTTCACCGTTTTGTAATAACTTTTTATCACTTTGATACGTTGAATTATGATCTGCTCAATGACGAAAATAAACACCGAACAATAGTGATCAAGCTATCAGGAAGGATCTCATATAAAAATGAAAAAACGGTTTCCAACCGTCTTATGACAAAATGGCGCAAAATTCAAATTCGTTCTTACTTTCCGGACACCTGTTACTTTCAACGAGTGTAACTAAAAGTGCTGGAATGTGCGTTTGAAGTAATTACTAGTAAATGAAGATGGTTGCGAAATAGTATTGAAACTGGTAAGCGTGATAATGCTGAGACAGTAAAATTTACATGCTTGCTGCGCAACAGCGTAAATGACAAGAATGTGGAAGAACCAGCAGCTGCATTCACTTACCAGCTAACAAAAGTATTTGTCGGTGATACACGTTGTATCAGTGCAGCATACTCCAACCGGATGAGTTTACGACGTTCTTTTACCCAGGGAAGCGCAGAATGGAACCGGTTTGAGCACTTTAAACCTTAGTTTGCATAAGATGAACTCACGTCACTCATCACACATTGACTAAATCTGGCTGTCTAATGTCCTGTTTTTGCTAGATCATAATTGTTTCCACTTCACGTCTCGTACAAATTTATCCGCTTGGTGCCGGCAGCGCTAATTCGGATTACTTGACTTGTCGCCGGCCTTTCTTGACATTATCGGGAGATTATAAATTGATACGTTTTACTAATGTCATCGTTAGTTCCAGTAAGTTCTCAACCCTGCTCCCCTACTTTCATGAAATTTCGATGATATACATACGTAAATAAATACAAAATTTGTTTCATATAATAGTGTTTATTTGCATTGTCTTTGGTACTTAGTGTTTCTCTTTCATATGATATGCAGCAAAACAGTCTCCAAGATGTAACGCAATTCCACAAGTCTTGCACATTAAGTTTGTCGTTCCTTTCTTTTGTTTTTGGAACATACATGGCAATTAGTTGGTGTTGCTTTATGCGACCGGAAAGTCTGTCAACCGGATAATGAGACGTACGCGATGTAGTAGCTGCCTCTAAGTTTTGGTCCGAGCATTCATCGTAAATAATCGTATCGTCTCTAGTCTGCCATGATGAGACGCCACAAGTACTTATAAAAACCAACAACCTTGATGTCGTATGTAACTTACTGTTACCTAAACAAAACTCCAACTATGTAAAAGATACTAATGTGCTGTCGCCGGCCATGCGCGATACAATGCTTACGACACCGCTGTGGTGTCGCCGGACGGCAGAGTGTTAATATCCCATGCAACTCAGTTTCCTCCGTAGTTCGCAGTTTTATCTCCTGCCTTGCACGCCCACAATGGCCTATTATTCTCGTGAATTATCTCTACGTTCTTAGTTGTCCATTATGTACGAAATATCCCCAGAAACAAGCAAGGTGCACCAACAGACGGTCGCTTGCAGCTACGAAGTCCAACTCTGTCCGACCTATCCCATTTCGCTGGGACGGGTGGCCGCACGCGGCCGACTTCCGTCTGTACAGTGGATGCGTGCCAATGGAGCTGCGTGTCTTCGGATTAGTCTGCCGTCCAACCAGTCTGAAGAATAAGATTCCAATTGACGCTCAGCTGAAGTTTACCGGTTCCTTGTTCATGCTGTGTTCCTCTATGTTCGTTCCAATTCCGCACCGTCACCAGGGGCAGTGTTCAGTGGGTCGCCAGCAACATCGGCCGGCTGCTTGGTTACAGTGCGTCTGGTCTCCGTCAGTTCAAGTTGGAATCTATTTCACCAACATCTGCCTCGATAAGAACGTGGCGGGTATTGCACATTTCTCCGTTACCGGAAAAAGTAGTCTAATTTTGCGAATGTCGTAGAATGTAGAGCGAAACATTCTATTACATACTCCAGATAATTCGTTAAGTATACATAATCCACAACCGCCCACCACTAAAGCTGGAACTCCGTTCCTACTAGCGGGAGGTAGTGACCCCACCTGGTTGACCACCACTGCTCTGAACAGTGAGAGCTGAGTTGCTATTCGCTTGTACGATGTTCAAATAACTCACAGGAATGTAGCCAACTCACAACCGCGAATATTTCGAGACACACAAACGTGCGCTATCTTTCGTCGTGTGGTACCGCCAACGCACTTTCCGGAACTTCGCTGTAAAACAAGGTTTTGAATTCCCTTTCACACCGCTTACTTGCTGCAGTTTTTCCTTTAAAATGACAGGCGTGGACCAGTCAAAATAATGGCGGCTGTGAACGTCACCCGGCTGCATTCGCGAAATTTGCACGGCCCCTTAAAACAGTGGTTCCCAACTAATGGGGTAAAATGAAATTTCCTATGCGGTAAAACCAAAAGCGTTAAATTGTGTTTCAGCCCCGAAACTTTCTTTAAATTTCATTACTATTGTGGTTCAAATGGTTCAAATGGCTCTGAGCACTATGGGACTCAACTGCTGAGGTCATTAGTCCCCTAGAACTTAGAACTAGTTAAACCTAACTAACCTAAGGACATCACAAACATCCATGCCCGAGGCAGGATTCGAACCTGCGACCGTAGCGGTCTTGCGGTTCCAGACTGCAGCGCCTTTAACCGCACGGCCACTTTGGCCGGCATTACTATTGTGTTTTCTGTGACTAATATTGATTATATAAATTGTCAATCCTTTTTCTCTCGTCATTGCTAGCATTGATGTTTGACACTATGCAAAATGGTTACACCGCTTCGAACCGAAGTGACAGAACCACATAACAGCAACTACGTTACAGGCTACTACAGTGATATATAGGCGGTATAAGCCGACCACGATATTATTGAACTTTGCCTCCCGTGGCCATTGTCGAAAAGGCGGTTGTATTACAGTGATCAAGCACGGTCGTAACCAAGGAAAACGCATCGCACTGTCAATTATTTCAAGACAGTTGTGCATGTACGGGCAAGTGTTTCGGCGTATCTTCGTGAAAGATCACGATAAAAGCTCACGATAAGGTGACAAGCGCCCTCACTGCATGGTGCAATAACGATTTGGTCGAGTAGGAACTCGACATTTCGAGTTTCGATATTACCAATCTCATGAATCCGCTACTCGCAAAATATTAAACTACTGTACGGTGCATCGATCCTCGACCCGTTACCCGCAACTGCTCATAGCACAACCCCTGTGGAACCACTGCAGCATCTTGGGTTTGTTCAAATAGTACTACACATAAGCTTCTCCCAGTTAACTGTTTACAGAAGGAAACTTGTTTCATGCGGCTTTAAGTTTGTCATTGCCGGTACATTACAGTGTTCTGTTTCATTTCCTTTTTTGACTGTACACTTAAGACTATCAAAGGGAAAGAAATTTGTAACAATGTTGAAGTTAGCACTGAAACGACTTGAGAAAGCTGGAACAAAAAACTTGCTCTTGCATACGGCGTCGGGGAAGTTATATTGGTGACTGGCGAAGAACGGACGAATTGTAAGTTTACTTTAAAGAAATGGTAGAAATATCCTTTAACGGAAAAACTAAAGAAGCTGGAGTTTGAAAAACAGGAGGCGGCGTTTGTGACATTCTTTTCAACATTGTTTTATTTCTTTTTCCCCAATTCCGATGGCCCGAGTTTTTAACAGTTCGCAGTGGCCTCATTCTCTATCGAGACTACTACTACTATTGGCAGTGAGCAGAAAGCATTAACAGACCCAAACCGTCCGTTTTCTGCTCGATCATAAGGAGCGCATGATTTACAGAAGTGTAGCGCACACATTTTAACTTTGCCGATTTTAAATGGGGTTGCAGGGTGCAGGTCAAGCAACTGCGTAATGGTGGAGACTGCGACCGGGAGTATTATGAGTACTAGCATCGGACTGGTCAACGTACGGTTATGAACAAGTGCATAGTAAGAAATAATTAACAGGCTGTTCACCTAAAACAATCCAAGAAAGGTGCAGCGGAATAATTAAGCATCGAAACTGAAGCGCCACGTTATTCAGTTGTTTTGGTTTATCATCTAGGTCAAATATTTCCGATAAACATTTTGCCTCTGCTCCAGATGACATGCTGCATTTACTATAGACAACGTTAGTAATGTATTAAAAGTCAACGTTCACTATATTTAAGTTGCTCGAAACTAGTGGTTCCCAATAAAGTAGTATTTCAGACCATAGATTCACAACTCTCTCTGGATGCCACTATTAAACTTTGTCTCAATCCAAGTTTTTCGTGTGGGAACTTCAGGAGATTCGACCAACCGAAAAGAGCTATTTTGAATACCACCAGTGTCTGAACTCTGTAGGTTCGCGCTTTGAAATTTGTTGCAGATACCTTGCAAGTAGTAATGCTTTGAAGAGACCGTCTTCGGGCGACGTCTATCGCTTGCGTTATGTGCCAATATCTGTGCCACTGAACTCTGCCTAACGAATATACGACATGCTTGGTGCCTGGATTAAATATGCCATACCCCTGGAAACGACCCTGATAGCTCAAGTGCTTTTTGTTAAATTTCCGGTTCAATCCTCATATACACAGGTGATGAGTTCCGACATGGTCGTCTTCAGATCTTCCACATGAAAAATTTTTGATGTCACACGCGGAATATGTTTAGTATTTTATAAAATCGCCCTCCTGTGCAGAGACTGGAGTATCTGAATTTTATGGGCTCATTATCGGTAAAATGTTTGAGTGAGCGAAAACGAGACTCTTCGAAATTATAAAATGCATTTTCTGAATTTTCATCGCCTAAGAGCAGAAAATGGGGAAATGACATATCAAATTTACGCGTGTGAGGTCTAGTTTTGCAAAGGAATAGTTATTTGCTTTAAATAGCATAATTAAGAAAAATTTAATGATTAAACAAGTATTTAACAACTACTGCTAGCAACGTACATGAAGTAACGAAGTTCATCTCTTCAGCACATGCCTTTTTGGTTAAGTTACTTTAGTGCAGCGTTTGTCAAAACCGAAAGAAAAGAGTAAGGTCTTGTGAAATGATTTGTCTGAAAGTAAGGGATTAATGGAACATTTCATGCGCCTCTGGATGATCGAAATCATGGATAGCAGATGAAGTGCCAATAGAGAATTTGAAGTTTAGCTGTGAGTCTTAAAATTTAGTGACTACAAAGAAATATATGTATTACATAGACGTGCCGTCTGCTGTGCGACCTTTTAGATACTACTGTTGACGATTTGTATAGCTGTACTAACTACCGCTAAAATACTTAACCTATTTTCCATAGCAGTATTGTTGCAAGGCCACACAGCAGCAGGCTGCATCGTTTGTATAATCCAGAAGGCAAATATACTGTACTACTCTTCACAGTCCTTTGATTCCAAGTTAACCATTGAACTTTGACTTCTCTCAGCACCTCATTTGCTGCACCTGATTTCTAGCATCAAAGGATATTTTATTTCATACTTTTAGGGAAATTTCACGAAAAAATTTGACAATTGTCTACACTATGCAATACGAATACATGGGACGTGCTACCGTCATTGTAAAGTTGTCTAAATGTTACTGTTTGGCCGTCCTCAGCTCGAGGCTTAAGAGACGGAAGAGTACAGTAGATGCACAAACCAATCTAAATATGATATAGGAAAACTAACCAGACTATGGAATGCCAGGGCAAAATTCTTTTCATGAAGTGATTCTACATTGATATAGATTTCTCTTTAGACAAGTGACTCAGTGGCTTTAATGCAGTACAAGGAAGCTTTTTAATGAGTATGTATGAGGAGAATGGGGTATGGTATGGGCGTATTTTATTACCAGCCTTTTATTTGGTGGTTCAGATTGTGTGTGTGCGCGGTGATTAAAGTTTAAACAGTGTGACAAACTTAATATTAACATATTAGTCGAACATTGCAGTGAACGCAGCATGGAAGCAGAATCCAAGGTGCAAAAATATTCAAGTCAGTCACACATTTACTGACAAGCAAAGAAATGTATACACAGTATAAACAAACGGAAAATACAGGGTGTTTAATTATAGTTCATTTACTCACACAAGTCCAGTGCGGGCTGTAATTATGGAAGTGGAACTTTGTAGATGCTAGGGCGTTAACAAGTTATACTGGAAAAAGTAGTTCCATTTTCGCCGAAAAGTAATCCCTGTGCAGCACATCTTCGACGCCTCCAGTGCTCATATTGAATTATGTAAACGGCGGTTAATAAATGATCGCTATCCCTTTCTCACTCGTTTGACCTTTTCTGACCACGTCCCATACCTAATCCTTTACTTATGGAAACATTTCTATACATCTCTTACAATAACGTCTGAGTTGCAGCTGGTGGCCAGAAGTGAAACAAATTTTTTCCAGCGTGAATCCTTCTACACAAACGCTTTTCAGTATCCACAAAGTTTCGCTGTCATGCGATAATTACAGCCCACATTGTACATGTAACTGCGCATTAATTATGACCATCCCGTACTACTGAAGTTCAAAAATGAACATTGTTGGTAATATTTGTTTCGTCTTCCATCAGATAACGGTAGGCTTTAATGACTAAATGGCCCTAGGAGTAAGAAATAGCACTTTTGTTCCGTTACACCAAAACTGAGTACGTTTCGCGGCATTCTATATTGTGTGGCTAGGATATAGGCCATACACGGGAATGGGCCATGAATTAAGTGTCGCTAGAGATCCGACTTCTGTCTAGCAGTGTTTTCCTAAGTTGTGAAATCGAGTAGTGCTTAGCGCCCTTAGGTTAGTTGACATAACCGTTTGAGGTTACGTTTATTATCCGAGAAACAACGAAACAGCCTGTATGTTTTGCTAGCATGATGGCAACGACAGTTGCCATGAGGTATTCGCAAATTTAGTATTTGGAGAGACTAGTTAAGAGTTTCCTCGTTCGAAGTACTACTATAGAGCAGAATCTTAAGGTTTTGCTAAGTTTCATGTACATCTCTAGGACATCTATATTTTTGTATTCAAGGTGCGTGAAGTTCAAAACCGAAATCTTCCTAAGCTGCTCGATGCAATTCAAAGATTCTCCAGAAAATGGGCTTAATTTTCCAATAACGCTTAATATACTGAAGAAACATCGATCTTTTGACAAGCTGCGTAGCTCTGTGGTACAGTATTCGCCAGCCATGCGGGGACCTGGATTCGATTCCCAGCTGATTCAAATTTAAGAACATGCATTTTCTACGAGTACTTCAAGGAAGCGTAAAATACAGAGGTGAAAAAATCGATTGCGCTCCAGACGTAATCTATGGGTCGCTGATCGTTTCGATTCTTTGTTTTCCCCTTTAGTTTGACTTAAATATGACTGTTCTAAGGGGTTAAATTTCTTATTGCGGGTTAAAAAGAAATCGGGCAAGTGGTTCCATGGCTATTAGCGCTTCTTACACCTGATGAATTATTTCTAACTGATATTCCTGTACATGGAACAGCACTTTAACGTGGTATATTTCGTGATCACTGAGTAGTAATAAATTTTGTACACAAATAGGCATAACAAAAAATTTATGTATTTAATACCAAGTTTCAGGTGTTCTATGCGTTTCTCGCAAAGCAGATTTGTCGTGGCGTGTGTTTTGCTTGATTTAGTTCACAAACTGCAACACATTCTAAATTACTCACGCTAATTGAGGTCATAAACGCATCGTCTTTTGCAAATCTACTTCTGACCAAACAGCGATTCCTCTTTCATAATGGAATTTCCATAAAACGTTTCGTACGATGTTACACTGGCCCCCTCAGACGTCGCATTTAGAAAAATCCCTTCGTAGACAACACCTGCACGTTCGCCACATTTAAAGACTATCCCTAAGGGTTTGGGCTGGGCGGTAAAAGTGAATCAGTCACGAAAATTCCTTTTATATATAGTGTGTTAACGGAAACTGCTTGGATTAAGACACTGCAAATTGAGTTTTATGCTTTGTGGAAATGCTATTCGTACACGAAACAAATTTGAATCTGCTGGGAACTGAACCCAGGCACCTCTTGCAGCAGGTTGACATCCTACCAAAAAGCCACACTGCTTTAATAAGCGCCCTTACTTCAGCACATTAAGCAATCCGTATACTTGGGTCGATTTCCTCGAGAATTTTTTAGCGTTGCATTCACTTGCTTTGATGTGTTATTTGAATTCTGAACTTTTGCCATAAATATAAAACAGAATTCTATAGCCGTCAATAGAAAGGGCCCGATCAGTATAGAATTGCAGAAACTAGCACCACCACCACCACCACGCAAATCTCCAGTCACTAAGGTGACTGGATGTGATCTGGCTACGGTCTTCATGCTTTTTCCCTTCGTTCCTAAAAACAGATTGAGAAGAATGTGCTGAATTTCTTATTTTGTCAGTTTTTTTAAATTTCCCAAGATAACAATAGGAAGAAAATGCTAAATATATATATGTACTCAATACGCCAGTGCAACAAAATTCGGCGACATTTTCTTCTATTTCATTGTAACAAAATTCACTAATGACACTGTGGAACTGTTTCCCGGTGCGAATAAATTTTTCCTTTAATTTAAAAATCTAGCTGTAATGGTGTGAGACAAGCCGAAGAATCAAATAGTCTCCATAATCGGGCTGTTATTTCGTTTTCCTTCTCACTGAAGTAACTTCTGAGTAAGGAATTATCTTTCTCAGCATCCGCTTTCGTCAAGGTAAATACTTCAGTGACTTCCTTATGCTTTTGAAAACCCGGTGTTTTCCCTCATTTGCTAAAATTTTCGCAGTTTATTTTTGAAATTAACCTATCCGCCTTTTGCCACACAAAAATTTTGCTGCCTTGTCTTGCCTAATAGGAGGAACGGCCCTGGACGGGTAAAAGGTATCGTGCTACCTTTACACAAACCGAAACAAGCGTTCTTTGGAGTGAAATGGAAATAACGTGAATGGCAGAGTGTTTCGTGCGATTTTACGAGTCCCATGTTGCAATGTAGACATTCTGCTGGCCTGAGTATGGGCGGGAATTTCTAGCGGTGGGCTAACAAGGTCTCATTTTCAGACAGTACCGCCACTTCCGCAACTTATTGAGAGATGCTTCAGGTAGTATCGGGACTGGAAAATAGTCCCATTTTTGGGTACCTCCAATCGTTCAAGAAGAAGCTGATATGGCAAGATGGAGCACCCCGTATTACGGAGTCCGTATCAGATTTTCTAAATGAAAACTCGATGGACTGGCGTAATGAGTACTAGTGAATGGCCTCCATGATCCCAGGTATACCCATAGATTTTTCAGTCATTCACTAGTAAACGAGATTCGATAATCGTGATGCTGAGCATCTTAAGTGCTACACTTGTGATTTTGCAGACGATATTCTGCCAATAAAACTACTTATGTTGTCGAACGTAGCCGCTAGGCTCTGAGGTGCACATTGTTCGTATCTTCGTTCCCAGGAGGGAATGTTTCCGAGACGGAAAACGTTATCTGCAGCTTGAGTTTTGAGTTTTATCGCAACAAGAGGAATGTTTAAACATGCCCGACTAATTATCTGATTTTGGTTATAGACGAAAACGACGAAAGTAATAGACTGGCTGTGGAACTACCTAAAAATGATCTATTGCTATCGCAGAAGTTCACATGTTCCTAGGTTAGATCTGAAGAGATACGTTTTGTGTACTTTGTCAGGAGTCAAAATACTTATTTGATTCTTAATTTGGCCACGTCGCTTCGCAATGGGATAAGCAAGCTTGTGCTTCACTACAAAATTTTCCTCTTGGGAGTACAGCACTTGTCTCGGACCCCCTCCCATCACGTTTTTCGTACCTAGTGAGTGGTTGGTTTAACTGATCTGGACGAGAGCGAGAGAAGGTCTGACAACAGCGGTTCGAAGCACAAACTGCCTACGCAGTAATTCGAGTGACTTTTTGCATCATTCGCAGGAGGTAACCCTTAGGCGGGACGTGCATGTACGGATTATTATTGCCACTACTTCGAGTAAGATTAGGGCACAGCCTCGTTGCTATTTACTTGTTTGCTCATCACTGTCGTAATCCCCGTTGCAATTACGTTGCAGGCTATGCTCTCCGTTGGTAATTACCCTGCAGCTGTTCACACATCAAGGAGAGTGCTAGCAGAGTCAAACACGGTAGTGCTGAGTTCTCAAAGAAGCCCATCACGTCTCAAGTTTCAGGGGATACAGCGGTGGCTGCGCCGCGAGACACTGGCTTCGATCATTGGCTGGCCAGGACGGTAGCGAGCGGCAATGGTGCAGGATAAATGGATCGGTAAAACATGTGGGCTCGGTGGCGGCACAAACGCACCCTTACGCACGTTACACATGCACATGGCCTAGGTATACGCTGTGTGGCAAACCAAGCGACTGCGTAGCTAGTTAGGAAACGCAGTGACTTCGGTCAATCCCTTTGAAGACTTACCTATACGATAATTTTATACTACATGTTTACTGCAGAAACTTACACGAACAACGAAGCCACCTAATGCACATATTTAAAGCTGTGCTATCAAGCCAGGAGACTTACAAGTTTCGAGACAGCAAAAATACTGTCAGTTTTCTTGTGAACTAGTCTGAGGTGAGCCGCATGGCTAAGCATTTGTAGCCGCTCTAGTTTACGCTATAATTTGAAGTATGCGCCTGCCACTACAACAGACTGATATAGTAAGGAATGGAGATGGCAAACCAATAGCTATTTCCGCAGGGGGCTATGCTTTAAGGGAAGGAACAGTTAACAGTGCGAGAAAACTTGCTTTTGTTCCTCGAGAAGACTTCAGCGAAGACAATTCTAAACCAATGATCGTCCGGCACATCGTTGATGGATCCGCGTCTTTCTGAGCTGTTAACATCTATCGCGAGGAAATCTAACTAGTTACATGCATAGGACACGAACTGTAGGACTGCACGTTTCTGCGTGAACTGCTTTTTACAAAGCGTCGGGAAACACGTACGATATACAGCCTTTCAGTTTATGTAACAGGCGGACGACTCCAGCACGCCCCGAAATATCTTAATGGATCCGCATAGATATCGTACCGCAGTGCATTTTCTAGTAGATGTTTCTCTGCTTTGCAGAAAGTTTTGTTCCACAGCTCACCTGAACTTCAGCACCTCTACTCACCTATATTAGTAACGTATCGGTATCATATTCAAATACTATAAAATATGGTAGTCTGCGCGACAAGAATTTAAGACCATGGACTTAAAGACGACATACCGTAATTTAGGGAACTGTGCGAACAAATCGTACGAGCCGAATTCGGTGACTTTTCTCATTTACTAAATTACACCCTATACGCATGGGAAATACGATTAAAATGGCAGTCAAAAGCTGCGAGGAAACTGACTGAAATTTTTCAGCAGCCACAGACTGGCAGAGACGGTTGCAACGGCACTAAGTTGACTATCTGAAAGATTATTCAAAGTGTTTTCAGTTCGTGGACAAACTAGCAAATCGGTTCCATAAGGCAGCATTCCTGTGACGTAAGTAATATACGTAACCGACCGAAACTCATCTGCTGAAATTTTGAACACTTCGAATCCCGGGATTCCAAAATAAAGGGAACAATTCGCTTTGCTGCGAGGAAATACAGTACAAGTTACTAAGATGTCACGAGGAAATTCAGGTGATTAAACCTGTTCATTGTCCACAACTTTACTTTTGAAAAAGTATTTTGAAAAAGTTGCGATGGTCACTTGTTAACCTTTGCAGTAATAAACCCAATGCCATGGTTCAAGCTGGTTTCAGTTTCGTTTAAATAACACCCGAATACGCAGTACGGTGCCGAAACCAATAGATACACATTGAGACTAACATAGGCTTCAGTCTGAACCAAAGACCATTACAATTTGATTACCCGACTCCAAAGTTGGCGAGGGTAAAAGCTAATCGTTATCAAACTACACGATTTAAACACTTCTGTAAAATACAGTGTGATTGAAATTGCTGAGGGGTAAATGGGGGAGGGAGGGGTGAGGAAAGTACGTTAGCTCAGTCGCGGTATGCCAGTGCACCATTCTTGGAAAAAATGGACATTCCACCTCCAATGGGACTGTTAAACTTAGATTGGATGGGAAGCTACCGATCACAACAGGCAAGCTCAAAATTACCCTGTTGAGGTATCCTCGAGACAACGTCTCATTTCCACTACTCGAGAGCGACTCATTTCCCTCTACTTCCCCTTTCAGATCAAGGTCACTGCCAATGAATACCTCTGCCTCGCTATTAATGCCTGTCGAAGTCTACCTTGTGTGTAGTATTTAGCACCCTACTGCACGTTACGTCGCACATTCAACCGTCATTCATCTCCACACTTCCCATTATCTCTGCCTTCTAAGATCTGATATTTACACATTACTGAGCACCGGTTTAGCTGTATGACATTCTGCTTGCCGAACGAAGGCAATGAGTAACAGGGTATCTATGGAACACACTAATGCGCTTAATTACGTTTTGCATGGAAAAAGCCTTTGGCGAACGGACTGTAGCACATAATCTCAGGTTCGGCCACTTTATCAAAACCTGTAGACCCGGATTCCAATCATTCTCGTGAGACCAAGTACCGAAGTTAGTCACGTAACTCTAGTAGGCAAAAATTTTGCCTTTCATATATTTTGGACAGTTATTTTACAGCGTCACGGAAGTCTTGCTGGCCCAAGGGTACGTCTACTCCAACTGCACCCGCCAGCGGTTAAGGGAAACCGTTTCCTCTGAATTCCGTTACGCGTCGATACGACTTCAAGGTGGCTAGCGGTACGCGAGTTGCACGGCATCGAACATGTACGGGAAATTTCCAATTTGGTGCCATTTCAGCAACAAGAAAGACCAGTGGTACTGATTAATGTTAGTTTATGCGAGCATCTACCTTCAGTAACAAATCTACGGATCTTACGGACCAAGGTTCCTTCCGAGCAATGAAGTCGCATCTTTTAATTAAAATTCGCTATTCGTACACCTTTGCCGCGAATCCCATCTTATCCGCCTTACACATCAGTAATTTACGTTTTAGAGATACAGGTTTTGTGCTAGACACTGCCGTATATTTTCTGAGTTATTAGTATCAGTTTGGTATTAACATGCGTACGGAAGCCGATGCAAATCGGCACATCTTGCTAGAACCGAAATTGTACGTATCCTAAATGTCTTGAACATAGAGCGGTGGTTACTTTCACACACAAATGACTAGAAGCTTATCTTCAGACACGTTGAGAAATCAATCTTACTTTCTTTACCAACATAGAAGCGATTATTAAATAAAGCCTTTAAACGAGACAGCGAAATTACATGTTCTGTAGTTCAGTTGAGTATGTAAAGAGCTAATTAAGTCAACAGCTGTCTTTCAGGGCGTCCAGTTTCACCACTTTAAATTTCCTGTTTTAAGATACCAACAACTAGTCCGGTTCTTGCCGTCGCCAAATCCACCTCTACAACTCAGCGCTATCAAGCGTTGCAGCCAGTATTGAAGCCTTTATGATCTAATTTTACTGAAATGTGTCAAGCCTGGCTGTGATGAAACTTGCCTGTAATTTATTCCTAAGTCTAGGTTAGGCTGGAAAGTGACCTGGTTGCGAGTCTGCGAAACCAGTGAACGTATACGCGAAATAAAAATGGAACACGATTATCTGCAGCTTAGCCATAGGTATACAATCGCGTCATATTTAATGCTCTTCTCGTTAAGACTAACTGCAAGGGAAATTTGTAACTCATTAGATAACGGGCAAAGCTCCGGCGAGTTTTGATGTGTAGGATGGTCATTATTGTACCTGAAGTATGGAGCACAGCTCAACAAAAACTTTGTTTCATCAACATTCATCCACTTCGAAAGCGACTGTTCGTTCTCTCGAGCTGCAGGGCTATCAATAGCCGAAAAAAATCTACGCAAATCTGTAGACATCATAATTAGTATAGCAACAGAATAAGTTATTTGACAGCCGATTTTGTTTACCCCTTATCTATGCTACAGTCACCTGTATAACTAAGACTGATTAGATTCCTTAAAAATCTAAATGCTTACGTTCCACTGAAATCTCAAACGTTGAGACATCCGGGAAAAACAGTTTCTTTTTCATAGTTCTAGATAAAGCTTTGTACGCTAACACCAAACTTCTTTGGTTTACAAGCACCGAATGTGCTTTACGACTCATTCGTTCAGTCACTAGACAGAACTGATCTGTCAACTTCCACTTTATCGAGCTCGTAGCACGACGAAGTGCCCACGTTACCCCAAGTGCAGGCTGCTGATGCAAGATGGTAACTCACCACAGCTGGCGACGGCGTCTCGACGGAACGGAGCCCGGAGGACATCGTTACCTGACAGTATTAGAAATCACAATCACAATCTAATGCTGCCCGGTAAGATGTTGACAGGCGCTCCCAAGTGGCGAAGATCGCTGGCTGGCAACGCTGGCAGACCGGCTCCAGCTGGTCCCTGTGACGCCGAGGGGAGACCAAGGTCACATCGGTCTACCAAGCCCTCACACCGACGAATTAACACCGGCTCCCAAATAAGAACACTACGTTGTCACCAACGTTCTTTAACTTTCCGCAGCCACGTTTTATTCCGGTAAGAAAATGTGCTGTAGTACCGTATCTCGGCGAGTAAATAGTCCCAACTTCAGGTTGTTCTATTAACATGCCTGAACCAGTATTACGGAAACTATAGTACAAAAGCAAAAGCTACGAACCCACTCAGGCTAACAAAAATAAGTTCTCGCAACGTTAATTCACCCCAATAAAACCAATATGGCGCAAGGAGCTCCCATTTTGTTGACAAGCTCAATAGCTTACAGATTGTAGTGCGCACTGAAAACGATTTGATACTTATTTCTGGAATGAAAAAAGGAATAATACATTCCCATTGAATTTCATTCGTGAGTCGCAAAGCACATGCAACAAGCTTCCTGTACGAACGTTTTATCCATGATAAAATCGAAGCTGTGTTTAAAAATTTCAATATATGCCCGACCACCTTTCACAATCTACATTTACGGGCTTCGAAGCAGCAACTTTACATGGCATTAAAACCATGGAAACGATAAACATGAATTTTACTTATTTCAATATTACAATTCTGACGAAAGCTTCGAAATCAGACTTGTGAAAGGTAGTTGAGCCTACAGCATAACTTTCAATATGATGTTCCCCGCAGACTGGAGCAATTTGTCGCTGGTTTGGTATCTGTCCTGGACAAAACTTACTCTAGTCAATTTAATGCCTTGCGTATTATCAGGAATGAAACGCAACGCGAAACTTAATTGTGAAGGGATCAACTTAGTAGTAACCGAAAATTCAAGTATTCACGAAAAATATGACGACCCTACTTGTATGATGACCTTACAGCACAAAGGCGCAAAATAAAAGGCGGAAGAAATCGCGTACAGCTTGCGTAAATGTTCGTTAGCCTGCAGTAAATCAACATATTCAAAGATAAAATACCTATTCGAGACATCATCCCAGCAGCCAAACTGTTGAAAGTGATGTAGTGCTGAAGTCCTAACAAAAATGGATAGCCCAACACCACGACGTTACTCTTATGAATAGATGCGACACACAAAGAAGTCGTGAAAATATCTGCCAAAAGAAACCGACGTGGTATTACAATAAAACTAGCGACACCTAGTAGCAGTCAACACCCACGCGGAACGCATATTCGCAGCGACCGAGGCACTGGAATGCGATGCCCGCCGCGCGCTTGCCAACCCGAGACCGGTCTAAGAATAGCACACCGGCGCGCCTGGCCCAACAGGTTGGGTCGCCGCGGCATAACCGACCACTGCGCAGCAGCACATGTACACACCTCAGCAGACCCGGCCCGACTAGCTCGCACTGGGCGTCGGACCGCGCCTCGTCGTCACCACGTGGCCAACATGGCCGCCGCGCGCAGCGCAGCCGCCGCCCAATGGCGTGGACGCGCGCGCAAACCGTCTGGCACGACCCCCTGCTATTGGAAAATCTTGAACGTGTTCTTTGGCCCCAGGACCTCTGCCCAATGATCTCTGACCTCGCCCTGCGCTACTGGGCGATACGGGGAGTACGTAACGACTTATCAGTCGCTTTCTGCCCAGTATGCATCTCCCAGTTAAAATAAGCAGTACATTGCGCAGTACTAGTCCCCTATCGTCTGTATAGCGTGAAGTCGTTGAGAGAGTTTATTATTTTTTTTTTTACCTCCAGCAACTGTACAAACTGACGTTTTCATCATGCTAAACAACTAATGCTACACTTAACATTTAAAGCGTCTTAAATCAGCCCACGGCGTCACTTGCGCAACACTTTCACGATTCAACGAACAATGAGCTGAAATTTTGTGCATCGGTTCACGCCTCTTAAGAACACGCAGCAGATACATACGCACGGAAAAACTATTTCCACTAACGGTCAAAATCTTGCAGCATATTTCAGGCATCCTCCACCCAGTAAGATAATGGTGCACACGCTGCTCAAAACATTACAGCCACCTATCAACATAGTTTTGTCCATAACTAATGCCGCCATTGGACGTTCTATTAATAAAACAAGCTTCCCTCCCACGCCCAATACCTTTACGTCTTCATATGCGTAGTTCCTTAACTGTCACACAAAATTATTTACAAGTACCTGCTCTGCCAATACTAGTCGTATAAATTCTGTAGCAGCCGAGATAATTCCACCGCGCTTGCTGCTATACATAGTTGAATCACCAAAACTTCATAACTGCACATCCACTCACCTCAATTGCTGCCGAACAACTGAGCGACTGCACCACTGCATTTCGTCGGGTAGCTCACTAGCGGCAGGCGTGCGAACTACAGCGCTACGATCGACCATAGTTCCAGATCCCGCCACCAGAGCTGGCATGGATGGCAACAAAACACAACCGCAGATTTGAGTTACAGCGCGGTCTGAGCAAACGCATCGGCGGAGTTCATGTCGTTTATTTCCCTCGTTGAGGTTCGTTAATGGTTTATTGACAATGTTTATAGAGGGCAGTTGCATTTTCAAGTTCAGGACACGAGTGTTATCAAATTTATTTGAAATTCGTGTACGGAAGACAGAAAGATAAGTGCAGGTTGCAAGTTCTCATTATTCCGTGAGTGATAATTCAGTGGTGTTTATCATGTAGATAAGAATAAATGTCACTGTTTACTGCAACCGTTTACGTGCCAGGTTGACAAAGAACCACCGTTATAAGCGATTATTAGTTCTGCATTTGTTTCTTACCATACCAGTTTGCCTTCATTCGATGGCGTTTCTTCGCTAGTGTTTCTTAGAAAATGTCATATGCACCGTTTTTTTGTCTCTTATCACACTTCTTAACAATGATTTCGAATCTTGCGCTGTTCAGCTTCCACTGTCTGTAGATTCTTCTGCGCTCCTAAAATCTAGTTCTTAGTTCTGTCAAAAAGTTGTGGAAGATATGATAGGTTAGTCACTGCTGACTGCTGACGCAGATACATAATTCTGCAGCGTTCTCAACTCCATATACTTTATTTACGTGTTCGCGCTTGTCTGTATCATTACTTTGGTGTGGTTTCTGTCTTTGTTGTATGCGGAACGTTGTACTGAATGCTTTCTCAGAAAATTATTTTGAACAATTAGTTCATGAGCCCACTCGAAGCGTAAATGGTTGCGAAAGCACACTTGACCTCTTAGCAACAAATGATCGTGGACAAATAATCAGTATCGTGACGAATACAGGGATTAGCGACCACAAGGCAGTAGCTGCTAGGCTGAATACCGTGCTCCTACAACCATCAAAGAGAAACGCAAAGTATATTACTTAAAAAAGCTGATAAAAATGCTCTTAACGCCTTTTTAAGAGACAGTCTGCAATCCTTCCGATCTGATCATGTAAGCGTAGGAAAGGTGTGGAAGGATTTCAAAGAGATAGTATAGACAGCAATGGAGAGATATATACCACATAAATTAATAGGTGATGGTACTGACCCCCCCCCCCCCTTGGTACACAAAACGGGTCAGATCGAAAAAGCGAAAAAAGTATGCCAAATTTAAAAGAACGCAAAATCCCCAAGATTGGCAAAGTTATGCAGAAGTTCAAAATATAGCGCGTACATCAATATGAGATGCTTTCATAAATTTCCACAACGAAACTCTGTCTCGAAATCTGGCAGAAAACCCAAAGAGATGCATAAAGCACACCAGTGGCAAGATGGTAATCAAAACCTTCACTGCGCGATAACAACGGTGAGGTCAGTGATGACAGTGCCACTAAAGCACAGTCATTAAATGCGATTTTCCGAAACTCCTTCGCCAAAGAAGACGAAGTAAATATTCCTGAATTCCAATCAAGAACAACTGCCAAAATGAGAAACATAGATATCCTCGGTGTCGCAAAGCAGCTTAAATCACTTAATAAAAGCAAGGCTTCCGGTCCAGATCGTATACCAGTCAGGTTCCTCGCAGAGTATGCTGATACAATAGCTCCATATTTAACAATTATACACAACCGCTCGCTCACAGCATGATCCGTACCTAAAGACTGGAAAATTGCTCAAGTCACACCAATACCCAAAAAGGCAAGTAGGAGTAATCCGCTGAATTACAGGCCCTATCACTAACGTCGATTTGCAGTAGGGTTTCGGAACATATACTGTATTCGAACATTATGAAGTACCTCGAAGAAAACGATTTATTGAACGTAGTCAGCACGGATTCAGAAAATATGGTTCTTGTGAAACTCAACTAGCTCTTTATACTCACGAAGTAATAACTGCCATCGACAGAGGATGTCAAATTGATTCCATATTTTTCGATTTCAAGAAGGCTTTCGATACCGATCCTCACAAGCGTCTTCTAACCAAACTGCATGCCTATGGAATATCGCCTCAGTTGTGTGACTGGATTCGTGATTTCCTGTCAGAAAGGTTGCAGTTCGTAGTAATACACGGGAAGTCTTCGAGTAAAAGAGAAATAATATCCGGCGTTCCCCAAGGAAGTGTTATAGGCCCTCTATTGTTCCTGATCTCTATTAACGACATAATCTCAGTAGCCGTCTTAGATTGTCTGCAGATGATGCTGTCATTTACCGTCTTGTAAAATCATCAGATGACCAAAATGAATTGCAAAATGATTTAGATAAGAATCTGCATGGTGCGAAAAGTGGCAGTTGACCCTGAATACAGAAAAGTGTGAAGTTATTCACAGGAGTATTAAAAGAAATACGCTAAATTTCGATAACGCGATAAGTCACACAAATCTGATGGCTGTAAATTCAACTAAATACTTAGGGATTACAATTACAAACACTCTAAATTGGAACGATCACATAGATAATGTTGTGCATAGAGCCAACCAAAGACCGCGATTCATTGGCAGAACATTTAGAAGATGCAACAGGTCCACTACTAAAGAGACTGCTTACACCAAGCTTGTCCGCCCTATTCTGGAGTATTGCTGTGCGGTGTGGGATCCGCATCAGATGGGACTGACGGATTACATCGAAAAAGTACAAAGAAGGGCAGCTCGTTTTGTATTATTGCGAAGTAGGGGAGATAGTGCCACAGACATGATACATGAATTGAAAAGGCAATCATTAAAACAAAGGCGTTTTTCGTTGTGACGGGATCTTCTCATGAAATTTCGATCACTAGTTTCTCCTCCGATTGCGAAAATATTCTGTTGGCACCCACCTCCATAGGGAGAAATGGTCATCACGATAAAATACGAGAAATCAAGGCTCGCACAGAAAAAATTTAAGTGCTCGTTTTTCCCGCGCGCCTTTCGAGAGTGGAACGGTAGAGAGACGGCATGAAGGTGGTTCATTGAACCCTCTGCCAGGTACTTTATTGTGAATAGCAGAGTAATCACGTAGATGTATATGTAGAAATGTTAATTTTGTGAATGATACATCTTTCAGTTTCTCGACAGGTCTAATATTATTTTTTTTTATGATATTAAGACGTCGGATTCATGGTATATTGTTAGAAGTCAATTCCTCCGGCAGTTGAAAATCCGTTTTAGAGGTTAAGTATCCTCAGAGAAAACTTGGTGTGGTCTGGCTTGACTGTTGACGTCAGCTTGGTATCAGTGCTGGCAGTCGACAGGTATTCATCTTTAGATCCATTTAAAACGGCTCTCTAAGTCTTTTCCTTCTGCGAATTTCAGTGATTTGGTTTTAACTAATGAAATTATCTGCAAATTAAAAAAAACTGTCATCCTAAGGTTTCTGTGACAGTGGAAATTAAATTTGCATGTTAATGTCATGTGATGGCCATCTCTTATTTCGAATTTCCCTTTCGTTGTTACCGATGTGGACACAGGAAATACGTATACCTGTATTCGTAAAACCACGTTATATTTAATTTTAGAACGAGCTCTTCAGACGTCTGAAACGTATGATCCATGATTATAATAAAATTCGGGCATGTACTAAGTGTAGTATCATTCTCGTTTAGGCTTAGGTAATTATGAACGATAACAATATTTCAAAATGTGATGATCTTCTGATTCAAAAATAACATCGAGCGAAGTGGCGCATTGTTTGAAATCGCAAAAAATTATAGCGGATTCAGTTTGACTTGGAAAGAAATCCGACGAGTATCTACTGGCCAAATCTTGCCTACACAACACCCAATGTTGTTAAAATAGTTGGGCACCTTCTACTTATTCCCAGCTGTACGCAAATTTTGGCTGCTACTTAATAATTATCAGTCGGACCTGTTTGATTTTGAAGAGAGTTTGATTTTGAAAAGAATCTTATATCTCGCGTACGGATTATGATGGTAAGAGAGATTAGGTCGAGAGCATAGGAATATAGACCGCTATTTTCCCCTGCTCAAGACGCGAATGAAATATGAATGATAGTACAGCAGATATATTGGTATCCTCCGTCACACACTGAACAGAATGTTCACGAAGTCCACTTACTTCCTATGTATTACATAGATGTTAATGCATTGTTGTATCTTATTGTTGCGGGTGCTGATACACATCTAAATCATGACTGGTAAATCCACTTACACTAGAGGGGAACGGATGGTAATAGAAATATTCAGCATGTCTTTAATGCAAAGTTTCAGAAACCTTTCCCACAAACGCCAACAATTTTATGATGGGAGAAAAAGCTCTATGAAACTGGTTGCATAAATGATAAGCCTCGGTCAGCGCGACCATCAGCACGACTGGAAAAGTGTATGGAGGCCGCAGCGTCTGTTGAACGTTCGCCAAAAAGCGCATTCGTAAGTGGTCACAAGAATTGGGAGTTACATACTCGATATTACAAAAACATATGGGAACTAATTTGGAGTTAGACATTTCAACTTTCTGTTAGTATAGGTTATCCGTCTTGAGCTGATTGCAGTCTAATTAAAAAGAATTACACCAGACGCGTTTCGCTTCTTCCGTGGTTATTCTGTTAATTGGATACGTAAGTTTGTACATTTTCTTTGTTTTAGGTTAAAAACAGCGTTTTCTTTATAAAGTTGGTCTGCAGGCTACTTACGGTGTTTCTCTACATAACCTGCTCCTTCCCTCCTTGCTAGCAGTATTATTTAAACTTTTGTTTGTAAGACAACTGAGTGATAACGACATGCAAAAACTTCATCAGGCTTGTGGGCGAACGCTCGATGTCTTTACAACTCTTTCTTCAAGAGAGGAAGTGGATATTTTATAATGTATTTTTTTTTTTCGGGCGAGTGTGCAATATATCGCAGTGCAAAAGGAACAAAAACCCACACTTTTTATGAATGACTTTAACACTGACCACCATATGTCATGATCTGGACTGCAATGTTTCCATCCCACTTCGTAGGTACATATTACATATCTCAACATGTTATGTAGCTGTTTTGTTCCACATCTGCAAGACTTCGGACTGCCCAGTCGTGTACGGTTCCAGCAGGATGGAGCACCAGCCCATTATGCTAGTACTGTTTGGGAATATATCAGTGAGGTATTCCCTGATAAGTGGAGTGGACGTGGTTATGCCCATTTGCTTGCAATTTTTGAGTGGTCACCCCGAAATCCTGATCTCTCATCTTACGACAACACATTATGGGCCTTCATTAAACAAAGTTTGCTGCCACAATTTACGAGACAGTTGATCGACGGAAGAATCGGTTTGACGTACTTATACTGCCATCACAGAGAGGAAGAGAATTTCAAGTCTACATGGACACTCTGGAATAAATAATAAAGGATAGTCATTCTATCTCAAAGTTGTCCTTTGGCACGATCCCACATTAATACAGTGCGACCATCTATGAATATGTGGACACGCGATAGAAGGTAATGTGACTTTGTGATCACCCTGCACAGTGGCTTACGGAGTATGCTGGGTGAACCAAAGGTCGCGCACTCGGACGTCAAGCTGCAACAAAATTTCATCGGTACATGTTTTATGCAGAATATGGACGGAAAAGAGAGGCAGTTGGCAACTCCGTAGTCGTATATGCGACATGTATCTTCATTCAGTGCTGTTTGGCTGTACTGGCTTCTTAGTGCAGTGGGTAGATTTTTGCATTGGAGTACCCTGGTTCGTGAGTTCGAATCCGGATATATACGTATTTCTTATTCCTTCTTATTCCGAATTGCTGAACAATCCTGCAATATACACTATTTCTTAAGCGATACATGTCCTACAATCAATTATTTTGATCTTGAACAGAAATATCCGCTGACTGTAATAATCAGTTAAAAAGAAATTTCTCTGTCTCAGGACGGAAATAACTACCAAAAATACCAGTATATAGATGTTAAACATATAAGGGTCAGTCAAATGAAAACGAGACAGATGCAACAAAAGAAGATAAACTGCTTATTATTTCAAAAGTAATCGCCATAGTTGTTAATACATTTGTCGTGCTATGAGACAAGGCGGTCAGCGCCACCACGCAGATGTATTTGCGGTTGCCTGCAGTACCATCATTGTACTCAGGCGTCCACCTCCTTGCCCGAAGAAACTCGACGGCCAGAATGGTTTCCTTCAGAGCAGGCCCAGATATTGCCAAAGTTGTTTCCAGTACTCTGTAGAAGTTTTGCTGGGAGTCCTTACGTATCCTCCTTGCATCCCGATCTCTCCCCATGGGATTTCCTTATTTTGGGAGCCCTGAGGAAAGACATTCGTGGTGGTCGGTTTTTCTTCGGACGAGGAGGTGCACGCCTGGATGCAGTCATGGTTCCGTAGGAAACCGCAAACAATTTTCGATTAAGGTAATAACCGTCTTGACTCATACTGGGATAAATGCGTTAACAGTCCTGGCGATTATTTCTGAAATAATTAACAGTTTAATCACTTTTCCATCTGTCTCGTTTCCATTTGACTGCCCCTTATTCTTACCACATCCAGTAGGAGCGGATGTATATTTTGTATATTTTGCTTATTTTTTCATAGTTCCACACAACTTCTTCCTGTTTTCTCGATTGATCTGTGTTCAGTTTTTCAAAGCCTATCCGCTGTGCCAACTTATAACTAAATCTGAGGGGGGTGCGATGGGGAGGTTCCCTTGTTAGAACTACTTAAACCTAACTAACCTAAGGACATCACACACATCCATGCCCCAGGCAGGATTCGAACCTGCGACCGTAGCGGTCGCTCGGTTCCAGGCTGAAGCGCCTAGAACCGCTCGGCCACAACGGCCGGTTGTGATGGTCAGTTGCAGCCTTAGTGTTGTGCAGTATGACACAGTCACGTACATGAAACATCTAAGTGTAATGTTCCAAGGCGATAAAAGGTCTTCCGCAGGAGGGGCAATTGATCCACTTCAATTCGTTTGGCTTGCGTATGGAAGAGTTCGCGTACATAACACTTGCGTGATCCGTTTTTGAATACCGCTCGAGTGTTTAGGACACCCACCATGCCGAGTTAAAGGAAGACATCGAAGCAACTCAGAGGTGCGCTGCTGGATTTGTCTCGAAACGTTCTATGAAATTAAATGTTCCTGGAGGGAAAAAATTCTTTCCTCGAAACAGAACTCGGAAGTCTTAGAGAACCGGAATTTGTGACAGACAGCAGACTGATTCTACTCCCACGAACGTAGATCTCGCATAAACACCGCGAAGACAAGGGATGAGACGTTAGGGCTCGCACAGAGGCATATAGATAGTCATTTTCTCCTCTCTCCATTTGCAAATGGAACAGTAAAGGGAATGAATAACAGTGATACAAGCTCCCCTTCAGTCAGGCTTATGTATTTAGATGAAGATCAACCAAACTTGCCACTTGCATGATCTAGTATCTGAAAAAAAATACTCTTGTAGTTATACAGCCTACAACCTTTCTACACTATTAGCGTATCAAGACGCAAGGAGCTCAACAAGCGGCTTCACATAAAAATTAGTACTAACGACGAGTAAGACCTGATGACTAATTATTTATCCCTTTGCTTCTGCGTATGTACCGCAGTTCCCCTAATGGTGGGAAGGCGCCCATCCACGGTTTATTTATTATCTTAATTCTGTAGCTGTGTGCCCTTCTTATAGCTGCAACTATCATTTGAATCAAGACACAAAGGAATTAACGTCATGCAGCTGCCAATAGGCACTGATTTACATCAATGGGGAAAGTTGAAAATTTGGACCGGACTGGGATTTGAACCCAGGTCTTCTGATTGTCAGGCAGATGATCTGGGCAACGCGTTATCTGGACACAGTGGTCATTGCAACTGTACGGTCGCCCTTAGCATGCCATAGTCAGACCCAGATTCTCAACTTAACCGATCAGTATTGACGTTGTGCTCCTGCCCATTATTCTCACGATTCGCGGCGTTTCGCCGATTCCCGTCAGAGTTCGAGCGTGGTATGGATCTAAACTGAAGGGCTCATTGACCAGTCTCGCCTTAATAATGTATGTGGTGTCTGTTCTTTCGAGCATGTCATTTAAATCGAGAGGGAAGGAGAAGAGGAAACAGAGTGCGCCATATGCTTATGAACACAATAAACGGTGTCGCGTTTTAGCTGATTATTTATTAAGTTCTAAGACTGCAATGGGAAATTAGCCTAAAAAAGTTTGGTGTCCCGATGACGGTGTGGGCTGTGTTTACATGGAATGGACTGCGTCCTCTGGTCCTAGTGAACCGATCACTGACTGGAAATGAGTATGTTCGGCTATCTGGAGACCATTTTCAGCCACTCATGAATTTCCATTTCCAAACAACGATGTTCAGTGTCACCGTTCCATAATTGTTCCTGTTGGTTTGAAGTACATTCTGGACAATTCGAGCCAATGATTTGGTCAACCAGGTCGTCCGGCATGAATCCCGTCGAACATTTATGGAATAAATTTCTTTTGTTTCGCGGCTATGGTCACAAACGTACAGGTTCTTAGACTACCGCTTTCAGTCAGCAAAGGCCATAAAATATATACAAATAATACATGTGTGTCGATGCTGGCGCCGATTTTGTGTTTAGCACTTTGTCTCCAGTATATTAGAAGTTTTTTATAAAACAGATCTCAAGATGGTCATTGCTGACCGAAACCGGTAGTCTGAGGACCTACAAGTTTGTGACACAGACGTGAAATAAAAGAAATTTATTCTACATTTTGCTGGGGCCACTTCTGTTTCTTTTTTGTATAAATGAAATGCCCTCTAGTGCTACAGGTGACTGTAAAATACTTCTGTGACACTAGGTTGGTAGTAAAGGATGTTGTGTGCAACATTGGCACTGTTTCAAATAGTGCAGTTCATGATATATTTTCATGGCGTATAGAAAATAAACTAACGCTAAATCACAGTAAGACTCTGATTTTACAGTTTCTAATACAGAATTTAAAGAAACTCGACGTTTTAATTTCACAGA
Source organism: Schistocerca americana (assembly GCF_021461395.2). Lineage (NCBI taxonomy): Eukaryota > Metazoa > Arthropoda > Insecta > Orthoptera > Acrididae > Schistocerca > Schistocerca americana. The sequence goes on from NC_060121.1 coordinate 615,181,713, forward strand.
ATGGGTGTATGATGAGTGAAACTGAACAGTTCAAACTTCTAGGTGTTTGGATAGATAGTAAACTGTCGTGGAAAGCCCACATTCAGGATCTTGTTCAAAGACTTAATGCTGCTTTTTTTTTACTTTTCGAACCGTATCTGAAGTAGGTGATAGTGGGAGAAAGTAGTCTACTTTGATTGTTTTCATTCACTTATGACGAATGGTTTATATTTTGGGGTAACTCTTCCCATTCTTAAAGGATATTTTTGGCTCATAAACGGGCGGTTCAGACAATAAGTGTTGCAAGTTCGCGAACCTCTTTTCGACCCTTTTCATTAGTCTGGATATTCTGACATTGGCCTCTCAATATATGTATTCTTTACAGTTGTTTCTTGTTAACAATATCAGCTTATTCCCAAGAATTAGCAGCTTTCACTCAGTTAATACTAGGCAGAAATCCAGTCTGCGTTTGGATCGCACTTCCTTGAATCTTGTGCGGAAAGGTGTACAGTATACTGCTGCATCCATTTTCAATAAGCTACCACAAGAATTCAAATATTTTGGAAGTAATCCACGCGGTTTCAAATCGAAACTGAAGAGTTTTCTCATGGGTCACTCCTATTCTGTCAAGGGGTTCCTTGAAAAATTAATCTGGTTCCTGTGTTATATTGTAGACTATGTTTACATAAACTTACGGCTTATCTTTTTTGGGTTAATTTCATGTACCGACACGTTCCATGACGTTGGAGATCTGCTCCTCACTTCGGTCCTACGGAACCAAAAGTGTAAAATAACATAAAATAAAATACAGTAAAATATGCAAAAGACTACACTGGCGACACTTTCGCAATTACGGACGGCTGTACAGGCAGCATGGTTCAGTATTTCTGCAGGGGACGTCCAACGACTTGTTGATCCAACGCCACGTCGAGTTGCTGAACTACGCCGCCAAAGGAGGTCCGACACGATATTAGGAGGTAACCAAGACTTTTGTCAGTGTACCATGCGTAAAAAGCTTTAGGAAGACCGCTGGCATTCACGCAGCATCCAGTCATTTCGGAATGGATAATTACATGTCCTGTATGGTTTTCAATGAAGCTTTTCACAATTCTTCCTGCAAAATGGTGGCAGGTGGATAGCAATCACTCACATTTCTCTCCAAAGTAGATAATAAATAACAAATGCTCAATAATATTGAGATCTGATGACTATAGTGGCTAGGGAAAATGCGACAAGTCATCCTCGTGATCACAAAACCAGTCCTAGACGATGCGAGCTATGTCAACAGGGACCCTATCCTGTTAGATCACAGCACCACCATTCCGGGGCAAACATCGCGGTATTTAGGATGCACCTGATCACCCGAAAGAAACATCTAATCCTTGACAGTTAACCGACGTTGCAGAGTAACCTTGGGGCCCATTGAATACTATGATACAGCAGCCAAAATCATCACCGAAACCCCGTCATGTTTCACTCTTGGGTTGCATAACTCGGCCGTAAGTTCGAAACAGTGCGAAACAAGACTGATACGACCAAATGCCATTCTTCCATTGCTCCCTAGCCCAGGTTTTACGGCTTCGGCACCACATTTTCCTGTTACGCTCATTCGCATCATTAATGAGCCATTATGGAATTCAAGCTCGCCCTGCAGTTCCCACTTCGTGTAGTTCTCTTCGTGTTGTTTTGATACTGACAGGGTTCGCAAGTGCACACTCAGCTTTACAGTGACTTTTCCAGCTGTCGTCCTCTTATTTCTTTGTCACAATCCTCTCCAGTGATCCTTTTGTCGCGATCACTCAGCACAGACTTGCGTCCGCGTTGTGACTCAGCAGATGGTGTATTTTCACTTTCCCTTCATGCGGTATAGACCTTCGATACGGTGTTCCTTGAAACATAAAAATATTTCGACTGCCTCGCTTACGAAAGTACCCACCATTCGAGCACCAACAATTTGCCGACGTTCGAATGCACTTTGCTCCGACACAATGCACTCACAACAACACGGAACACTGTTCTGACCACAAATGAAACTTGCAACGTATTGACGAAATTGCACAGGTGCTGTGCGTGCTGAAATACACTGAAGCACCGAAGAAACTGGTATAGGCATGCGTATCCAAATACAGCGATATGTAAACAGGCTGAATACTGCGCTGCGGTCGGCAACGCCTATGTAAGACAAGTGTCTCGCGCAGTTATTAGATCGGATACTGTTGCTACAATGACATGTTATCAAGATTTACTTGAGTTTGAACGTGGTGTTATAGTCGGCACACGATGGATAGGACACAGCATCTTCCAGGTAGCGATGAAGTGGGGATTTTCATATGCGACCATTTCACAAGTATACCGGATTCCTAATTCGGTAAAACATCACATCTCCTACGTCACTGCAGCCGGGAAAAGATCCTGCAAGAACGGGACCAACGCCGACTGAATCGTTCAACATGTTGGAAGTGTAGCCCTTCCGCAAATTGCTGCAGATTTCAGTGCTGGACCATCAACAAGTGTCAGCGTGCTAACCATTCAACAAAATAGCACCGATATGGGCTTTCGGAGCCGAAGGCGCGCTCGTGTACCATGGATGACTGCACGACACAAAGGTTTACGCCTCGCCTGGGTCCGTCAACACCATTGGACTATTGATGACTGGAAAAAAGTTGCCTGGTCGTACGAGTCTCGTTTCAAATAGTATGGAGACAATCTCATGAATCCACGGACCCTTCATGTCAGCGGGGGACTGTTCGAGCTGATAGCGGCGCTGTAATGGTGTGGGACGTGTGTAGTTGGAGTGGAATGGGACCCCTGATACGTCTAGATACGATTCTGACAGGTGCCACATACGTAAGCATCCTGCCTGATCAACAGGATTAAATCATGTCCATTGTGCGTTCCAACAGGATAATGTGACACCCCACATGTCCACAATTGAGACGGAGTTGCTCCAGTAACACTCTGAATTTAAACACTTCTTCTGGCTACCACACTCCGCAGACATACGAAGCTTTTAACATGCTGTTCTCGTTTAAGCACATCTAATCTTTTCCTTTGCAAATTATTTATCTTGTTCTCGTGATGCGTGTGCGAGATATACGACGGTGGCTGCAGAATTGTGTCCTAGTCTCCTTCGAACACGGGTTCTTTAAACTTAACCAACGTCTCTGTTCCAACTTTCAGTGGTTCCCATGTTCACCAGAATAGCCAAGCGGCTTTTATTCAAGATTCCCATTTGAGCAGCACGTTTCTGAACTGGATGTCTGATGTCGTAACTGCTTGATAAGGAATGCAAACACTGGAACAGTACTCCAGAGATGGTCACCCCAGCATCTTTTATGATATTTGCTTTACAAGCACATAGCATTTCCCTAGATCGCCTTTCAACAAATTTTTCATCAGTATTCCCGACTAAGTCAGACAGGCACTCAATTTAGGACCCCAAATGCCTGGAGATCTCTCCTGTCTACGATTTCCTACCACATACAGTGTCCCTCCTCGTTAGCCTGAACATGTCTTTCATTCACCGTTTCTATTGCAGATATGGTAATCAGCTCTCCATTCTTCGCGGGATCTCCGGTGTTACAGCAAATTTATTTTAATCCTCCCGGCTCCCTTACTGATTGCCTGTTTCTACCCTTATTTCGTCATTGATCACTGTTGTAAAATTATTGCCGGGAAATACTACCGATATTTTGGTAATGGCAGCAAGGAAATTAAAAACGCTACAGGTGAGCTAGCAGAAGCGTTTCGTTATTTAACATTACATCAGCTAAAGAAGTATTGATTGTGGAGATAAACTATCGACGTATGTTATGGATAACTCTAATTTGTAGATATAAACAAGTAGGGTACCGGTACACGTAATATATGTGTAAATACGTTAAATTTTATTGTGATTATAACTGTTTACTATAGGCCTTGAATAAATAAATTGTTTTATTCAGATTGGATTAGAATTATTTTACATCCCACAGACTCACAGGTTTGGCTTAGGTCAGAAAAAATAATATAGCAAATATATTTAGAACACTTGAGTGCAATACACATGTCCGAATTTGCACCATGAGTCTTATTAGACGCTTTCACATACTGAAAACTTTCGGTTTGTGAAGTACTCAGAATATGATACCGTGTAGCATAATAGTGACATAAGGAGAGCATGCCAGTTCTCTTTTTTATATTTATATTTGTATTATGAACCATTCCAAGAAAATGCGACGTAGATGTGCAGTTGAAATTTATTGCGACCAAATCTCCCCTAAATCTCCCTTTAAAATCGTGGTCAGAAGTTGGTCATCCTCCGTAGAACCATGATCAAATGTTATCACCCTAAATTATAGCTTTCTTGTGTTCAATGTACCTCGTATCACTTCACGGATTCTTCAACGATGTGATAAGTTTTCGAAGTTGAGAATTAATTCGTAATCATGTACTTGCATGCTCGTTTACGACATTTGCTCGGAGATAAGCAGGGGTGCCAACCGCATGCAGGCACGTGGGCGTTAGATGCCCAGTAGTGTGCAGGCGCACGCTGCGCAAAGCGGAAGTGGTGGCGCTCGCTTCTGACTCGGCGGGAGGGGGCTCACTTCCGGTCCCCGTTGGCGGTGGCTTGTACTTCGCTCGTGGCTGTTTAGCTGCCCAATTAGAGACCTGAATACCGCGCCAGCGTCGTTACACCAACAGTTGCCGAGTGTTGTACGAAGACACTCGCTCGTCTGCAGGCACACTCTACTTGGTCGCTATTGAAGCTATTGTTGCAATTTTAATCGACCCGCCTCCTATGTATCATCTATGTCGATTAAATACAGAAGTAGCAAGTTACTGTCTGGCATTCAAGGTTTTTTCCTCATTGCTTGGTACTGTGAATGTTTCTACTACCTCATTCACTAGTCTACATGCCATACTCTGACAATTGTTTGTATGTTGTCGATGTTTGTCTTATAGTCCTTGTGTTATGTACTATAAACGTCCATATCGTTGTTGATAATAATCAGGGAATCTAACTCTTTTTTTTTTTTTTACGTCTGCAATGGTTCCCGTGTCGTAAAACCTTACTTGTCAGTTTCAATCAATAATAAATTATCAATATATACATGTACGAGGCCTGTTCAGAAAGTAAGCTCCGATTGATTGCCAAATTGAAACCACAGTGAACATCAGAAATGTTTTACTTGTAACAATTAGCTACACCTTTCAGCTACTTCTCTATGTAGTCGCCGTTCTGACTTAGACTTTTGTCATAGCGTTGTACCAACTTTTCAATAGCCTCATAATAGAAGGCAGCCGCCAGTGCTTTCCGCCAATTCTCCACGCTGGCCTACACCTCGTTGTCTGTGTCAAAATGTTGTCTTCAAAGACAGCGGTTCATGTGACAAGAGATGAAACTCAGGGGGAGACAATTGCGGACTGTATTGTGGGTAATCTCACATTTCCATCTGAAAACGATGCAGGAGCATCTTCATTGCCCCTGCAGAATGCGGCTGAGAATTGTCTTGAAGAAGAAACAGCACGACAGTTATGTAATGTTAGCTGCATAGCTTCAGGCGAAATTTCTCACCAGGCCCTCGTACTTGGCGGCAGACACTATTTTCTAGACATCTTTACGCACTCACTGCGAGCTCAGAAATGAGAAGAGCGACGTGAGACGTGATGCTAACTGGGGTTATACTAGAGACACTACCCAACACATCTGTGCAAAGCTTTATCGGATTTTCATAGTCGTTTCCATTTCGCGACCGATCGGAGCTTACTTTCTGAACGCCCCTCGTATATGTGGGCACAGGATCCACTCCTGCAGAAACCAGGTAGGTTAGTAGGTAACACGACACACTCCTCCCGTAAAGGCCGAATGACCTGCAGGTAACAGCCCTGAGACCTTCCAGCCGTTTGCGGGCTCAAATCTCAGTCTACGGATGATTATTTTAGACTGGAAATGTCTTTCGACGCGCTAACAGCTTCAGTCAGTAGAATGAGAGGGAAAATGTTTCTTCTGAAAGGTAACACCTTAGGGTTTCGAAAATTGTTATAAACTGGTGTAGCGTTTGATGAGTGGGATGTCGTCGAGATTCAAGGAGACCACAATCACGGGGAAATACCTTCTGACAAAAGTCAGAGGCAAAAAGCAAATTGTAATCTGAACGGAAAAGCCAGAGAAGATATTTGTGAGACACCATCAAAGCTAATTTGCAATCAGTTACAAGGAGAAGATACACAGAAATAACAGACGTCGAAAGCTTTCGTAAATCTAGTTACAACACTAGGGGGAAAATTCTGCCGAAATTGCCGAAGGGTGTTGAAGGCGTTAATGATGTTATCAACATGCTAAATATGGCAACTACTGAAGGGACAAATTTCTTGCTAGAAAATAGTGCTGAGAAAAAAATTTAGTACTTTGTGAATCGCAAAACCTTAAAATACTTTTTCAGTGCGACACAACATTCATTTATGAAACGTTCAAGTGTCGCACAAAGTTTTTTACCAGCTGTTTATTACACTCAGGCTAGTTAATGGACATTACATTCCAACCGTTTTTCCTTTATTGAACGACAAGAAACTTCGTCGCATCGGTATGCCTTTCATAGAGTCGTCGATAAATGTAATGGTCTAGGTCTGAAATTTTCATCGTCAACAATGTTTTCAGACTTTGAAGACAGCATAATGAAAGCTGAAAGTGAAGTCTGGACTGATACAAGAATCCAAGGATGAAGAATTCATTTAATCCGGATCTGGTGGCAAAAAATACAAACATTGGGACTTGCACATGACTGTTGCGCAAGAAATGAAACTGAAAGGTTTCTGTCGTCTGTATTTGGTTTGCTGATGCTGGATCGTGCTATGGTTGGTGACTGTTTTGTTGAAGATTTCGTGTCAACGATGCCTGCATCGGAAAAAGTGCAGACTTTTGAGACCTCTTAGTGGAAACGAAAATATAAGAAAAAGCTGTCTTTCCTCTATCTATGAGGGCAGAAATAAACTGTAAAAGACAGAAATCGACCAATTTTGTTGTGAAAGTTTCCACTGCTGCAATCCAGATACTTCGACATTTTTTTGAGGTGATGAAGCAAATTCATCTTGAATTCAAAATCACAATAAATTCGTCAGAAGCCAAGAATAAGGTAAGGAATTTCTGATACTTCAAATTCATGATACAGCAAGAGGCAAATTTCAAAGCTAGAAAAATTTCTAGATTTCAGTATGTGAAATCGATTTCCTACAAAACCAAACCAGGAATTACACTGTAAAATAAAAGAAAAAGAGAATATTGCGATTTTAGATGCACCTATACGTTTTAGGATATAAATGAAGAAATTTTGTAGATAAATTTAAAAATACAAAAAATTAAATACGTAAACATTTTTGAGGTGTGAATCAGTCTCCTCGTGATGCACTCTGGGTAATGTTAAATGAACTGGTATTCTCAACATGCATTTTTTAATGATGTTCGTTTTTAACGACATGAACTTATTCCCAAGAATTAGCAGCTTTTATTCAATTAATACTAGACAGAAATTTAGTAGGCAGTTGGATCACACTTCCCTGACTTTTGTGCAGAAAGATATATAGTATTCTCCTGCATCCCTTTTCAGTAAGCTACCACAAGATGTCAAAGATCCTGCACTTCCAAATCTAAATTGAAGAATATCCTCCATCGTGGCACACTCCTTTTGCTATGTCTAGCAGTTCCTAGGAGAAAGTGAAGCCTGTTACTGTGTTTGATTGCTATTGTGCTAGTTTATATCCAGCCTTTTAAAGAGCTTTTTACTATGTAACGTAACTGGACGAGTAAAAAATGAAAGCCTCGTGTCATATTTAACCATGTTCACGATAAGCACAAGAAAGTTTTATAGCTTCTACTATAAGTCCATAATCTAGAAATCTTTGAATATCTAGAATATTCGTAAAGCTTAGGCGGAAGATTCGGTCGGAATGAGCGCCGTTTTATGGACAGTAAGAGCCCGTGCGAGAACGGTTCCACGGGCTGGCCACATTCCATCCTCATCGCCCGATATGCTGAAGGCCCATCACCAGCTGCGGAAGAAACGTCTATCTGCTTTAAACAGGAGGAATGGGTCCCATCCTTTTTCAGGCCCTTGCGTGCAAGGGAGGAACGGATTCTGTTTTTCTGAGCGCGGGAGGAATCGGTTCTGCGCACATACATACAGGGTGAACCAGAACTGCCATGACAAACTTTCAGAGCTGGTAGTATGGACCAAAACAAGAAACAAGAAAAAGGTGTCCAGTGAGCCTGGGCTCTTACACATTTACCTCAAGAACTATGAGCACTTGTTCTCCTTCACTACTGAACATGTACTCATAGGTCTGAAGGTATGCATGTTACCTCATGTTTACTGGACATTTTTTTCTTCTTGTTGTACATACTACCTCCTACGAAAGTTTGTTGTGGGACTTCTGGTTCACCTTGTATGTCAGCGTCAATGCAGGTTGGCAAGAGAATATTTTTTCTGGTTCCTATTTTAGAAATTGTAACTGATTTACAGTAAAATATAAACAAAAGACAATAGCCTGTGGGTGTCTAACTTAATTGTGCACGACTGTTACCGACAAAATAGTTTCGTCTGCAATAAATACCTGCGTGCACACGACTGTTACTTATACTGAACTGATCGCAATGTGAAACGTTCAACTATTTTTTACGCATTTGTTTAATTTACCAGCTTAATGAAGCATCGCAGTTGGGTCGCCGCAGAAGTATGCAGCGGCATGTAGGTGCTGCTGTCGACATTTAGACAATAAATGCCGCTCTTATGAATGACAGACAGGACCGAGTAAGGGTGGGAGGAAGGACTGGCGTAACGCCGAACCAGTGTAGAGGGATTAATATGTTGGGGGGAGTGGCTGTTGTGTGTTGGGGAGGGTTGTGGCAAGAGACGAGGGCTGGGCTTGAATGGCGCGAGGGTTGTGCTGTGGGAATAATAGGTAGGCTGCGTAATGGAGCCATGACCTATACAGAGGATGCGGGAGAAGGGAGTTGGAGTTGGAGTTATAGCGGACAGGAGGGGTTAAGCTCTATGCAGTTGTAGGTCAGCAAGAAGGGTCTGTTCAGGTCACCTTGGGATAGGACAAGCAGCAGATGGTAATGAAAGGAAGGGAAGTTACGTTTAGACAGACGTTGCACTAGTCCAGACTCAAAAAATTTTCACGGGGCAACAGCAGTATGACTCTTGATTTCATAATAGGCACGTAAATATAAAAGGGTAGACCGTTGCAGAAGGTGAGATTGAGTCAGAAAAATATGACAGAACTTAGTAGATGTAAGGATAAAAACTATAAACTAGATTTAAGTTTTAAGATTTTTTTTTCTTTGGAGGGTGGGTGCAACCTGGGGAGACGGGTATGTTAGAAGTTGTTGTGGCGAAGCAAGCGCTGTGTCATTTGAGATATAAAGAGACGAGCGAGTGTGCCGGGACTCACTCCAGTACACTGCTACTAGCGCCTCGTTATCCTAACGCGCCTGTGCGTAGCATAAAACTATAGAACGGAATGTTTAAAATGTTAGATCTCAGAGTGATCAGATGAATATGTCTCCCTAAATACATCGTTTTAAATAGAAAAATAAGTGGCGCTAAATAATAAAGCTAGTAAGCCAAAAATTGTTCAGAATGTGCAATTGTATGTCAGAATCAACTGTTACCAGTCTCAACTTGATCGGAGCAATATTTTGGTCAAAATCGGTATTTTTACGAAAAATTGAAGGCGCTAAATATTAGAATGATGAAAATTGGTATGAAGCGTCAGTTTGATATAAAAATCTTAAGTATGTGATCCCGTTAAGCTACCTCGAATAGTTTTCAAGTAATTTAGTAAAAACAAAATCTGGAACAAAATCGTCCTTATTTATAGTAATGATAGAAAGTTCTGGTTACATCCATTAAATAGTGAAGATATAAGAAGTTTCAAGACTTTGATGTAAATAAAAATCAGTACAAGGTCTCTTACAGATGCAGTTCAGAGGTCATGTTCTACTGGCGGTTCCGTTCTAAAAATTTTAGTCTGCAAAGTTAAAATGCAGTCGAGCTAAAAAAATTTCTGTCATCAAAGCCAACTTAACTCCATTCATATAAAAATTACGAAAATTGTAAATTGATTCATGGCACGGTTATTAAATAGTATGTGTCCGAGAAAGCGGCCATTTAGATGCTACCATCCTGGCATAGAGCGGATGACGGCATGTTCCCTTCGGCACTGCGCCCGTATACGACCTGACAGGCAGTTGAGACACACACACACACACACACACACACACACGCACACACACTTACGCACTCAGCTATGATGCGGTCCGCGCAGTCAAACCTCGGCTTACGCGCTGCCTCGGATGACGTCACAACCAGGCTGCTACTAAGCGCATATTTTCAGTAATAATAGGAAGTGAACTGGCGAGGACTGTACACCGTCCTGGATCGCTTAGATTTCACGAAAGTAACTGTTTGCGTGCCGCCCGTAATGCTAACCAAACCGCGTGGCAAGTGGTGAGATCATTTTCCACTTTTGATTATTAAAAGTTAGGGAGAGCGAAATACCATTTAACGGGAACTTCCCGCAGAGATCGCCTCTGAACTGCTCATAGTGCTGTTTATGGTAGAGACTACAGGACTTAACTTCTGAGGTCATCAGTCCCCTAGAACTTAGAACTACTTAAACCTAACTAACTGAAGGACATCACACACATCCATGCCCGAGGCAGGATTCGAACCTGCGACCGTAGCGGTCGCGCGGTTCCAGACTGTAGCGCCTAGAACCAATCGGCCACTCCGGCCGGCTACAGACGTCATTATTACTATTGTTACAAATATTATCAGGAATATTACTATGTTGTGAGCATGAAATTAGATCAAATATATCAACCAGTTAGAACTCAGAACTCTCATTTATAATCATAGTTCCTGATCCCGTTGAGTAAATCGAGGCGAGAAATATTTCTTTCAGTGAATACAATAACAATGCGGACTTGTAGTCTGGAAATTATGGATGTTCTCCATCGCTTTCTGGCTGACTGCAAAAATAGTTTTCAGGCTCTTGTTAAAAAGACGGCGAACAAAATATGTTCTTATTCTTTTGTTAACCCGCGGCCCCACAGCGTCTATGTCTTGTCTGTGTTAGCTTCAGGATAACAATGGTTGAACGGGAGACGACCTACTTGGATCGTGATTTATTTTCAGATAATATTCTTAAGAATTTATTTTATTTACTAGCGATTCATCAAGAAAATTAACACATTTAATCACACTATGTAAGCATGGAAGTAGTTGCCAGGGGGTAACTGATGAAATCATAACCACATTCCTTTTAACAAATGGGAATTTTATTCACTTTATAGTGCCTAAAAGCATTTTGCAAAAGAAACAGATTTAAAATTATAATCAGAAAGCACCGTCTAAATATCAAAGTTACAATTTATTCAGAGGCGGAAAGAAACAAGTTTTGACTGTATGAGCTTTCGGGCAGAAAACCTTGCCGCTCCCTTTTGACACAGCCGTAGTTACGACCACTCACAACAGCCTCTGAAAGACTAGACTGGTGCAAATCTGCAACACACCAGATTACTTTAAACTAAGAGATTTATCAATTTACACAAGCACACAAACTATGCAGCCCCCGTAGGAGGGATGGAAATGGTACAAAACACTAACAATTAAAATATTAACCTTGCCACCAAAGGTGCAACTTGATTTTAACTTCTAAGAGAAGTCTTACGGTGAAAGGGTGGCAACTTTATATACTAAAATGGTCATTTAAATAAAAGCCCATGAAATGCAGTCTGATATAAAATTCTACAAGATTGGCCAAACAATAGTTAAGATGCTCTACAGTACACAGATACCGCCTCTCAAGATCATAGGCAATAATATCAAAGTTTCCAAAGATCAAAATATATTTCAGGTATTACCTTCCCGCGGGTGGGCATACGGAGAAGAATGGAGGGACGACCCCAAAGCAAAACGGGTGGTGACCTCACCAAAAAAACAAGTAGAATTTAACAAGAGTAAATCAAACAAGATATCGCCAATCACTTAACTTCTAATAAACTGCGATTTCTCGAGAAGACCTGGCGCTGCCAGCCGCTTCAACGGACGCAGGAAGGCGCGCCGATCTCCTGTCTCACTGCGTCGCAGCTCGCACCGGACAGACCCATGTCGTGGGTTGCCTCCTGTTGCTCTCGTGTCGACCGCGAAGTCACTACCCTTCGCTATACGCCGCGGCCCACTGGACTCACGTGGCGACCTCACATGCGCCGACGCTCAAGACGGACAAGTCATCTCGTGTCTCAGTGCGTGACCGACCAACCGACCATTGCCTGACAAGGGAACCTCCCCATCGCACCCCCCTCAGATTTAGTTATAAGTTGGCACAGTGGATAGGCCTTGAAAAACTGAACACAGATCAATCGAGAAAATAGGAAGAAGTTGTGTGGAACTATGAAAAAATAAGCAAAATATACAAACTGAGTAGTCCATGGGCAACATAGGCAACATTAAGGGCGATGTAAGCACAGGAGCGTCGTGGTCCCGTGGTTAGCATGAGCAGCTGCGGAATGAGAGGTCCTTGGTTTAAGTCTTCCTTCGAGTGATAATTTTAATTTTTTATTTTCAGACAATTATCAAAGTTCAGGCACTCACACATAATCAACTTCGCTCTCCGAAATTCTAGGATATGTTCAGATTTACTTGGACATATGCAGGATTTGACGGTCTACACACGGAAAAATTTGAAAACGTTAAAAACATATGTTTTGACAGGGCACAGAGAAAACTGTGCGACTGTGAAACTGTTGCATTCATTTGTTGCAGTTTATGTGACACACTCTTATGTTTTCATCACTTTTTTGGAAGTGATTATCACATCCACAAGAAAACCTAAATCGGGCAAGGTAGAAGAATCTTTTTACCCATTCGCCAAGTGTGCAAGTTAGGTGGGTCGACAACATATTCCTGTCATGTGACGCACATGCCGTCACTAGTGTCGTATAGAACATATCAGACGTGTTTTCCTGTGGAGGAATCGGTTGACCTATGACCTTGCGATCAAATATTTTCGGTTCCCATTGGAGAGGCACGTCCTTTTGCCTACTAATCGCACGGTTTTGCGGTGCGGTCGCAACACACAGACACTAAACTTATTACAGTGAACAGAGACATCAATGAACGAAAGGACAGATCATAACTTTGCAAAAATAAAGTAAGTAAAATTTCCGCTCGAGGGAAGACTTGAACCAAGGACCTCTTGCTCCACAGCTGCTCACGCTAACCACGGGACCACGCCGCGCCAATGTTCACATCATCCTTGATGTTGCACATGTTGCTCATGGGCTACTCAGTTTGTATATTTTGCTTATTTTTTCATAGTTCCACACAACTTCTTCCTGTTTTCTCGATTGATCTGTGTTCAGTTTTTCAAGGCCTATCCACTATGCCAAATTATAACTAAATCTGAGGGGGTTGCGATGGGGAGGTTCCCTTGTGAGTAAACTCAAGCAGACTGGCGGCCTAACGCGCAGACTCAGATGCAGGAACTAAGCCCCGATCGGGCGACCACTCGCTGAGTTCTCTTACTGGCGGAGTGGTAAGACTCTCATTTTGCCGGCTTTAAAGGTTGATCCGAACGACAGACAGACCTAACTGCCTAACAAATGGGGACGAGAGACAGATTGGCAAGCTGGGGACGAGAGACTGACCCAGACTAACAGACTGGTGAGTTCTTAGCGCCCCTTAAATGCACGTGAACAGGCAACCTTTCCCCTTTCCCACCAGAGGGAAGACACCAAAGCTGCGACTGCCACAGCGGCGCCACCGCCAGAAACGGAGGGCGACTGCTGCACACTACGCGCTGCGGCGCGCTCTTCAAAACAGCAATTTTTACCATGGCTCACTACTATTGTAGCTTAATACATACCACGGTAGCTCACGAGACAGAGGGGTGAGACAGACCCGGCTAGAAAGCTGATGTGGTACACTGGTCAGCAGTGTGGTTTTAAGGTTGTTTTCCACAGTCGTCTAGATAAATGGTGACTTATCCAAAAAATTCCACCTTAAAAAATTCCATTCACAAATGTTTAATATCCGATAACAATGAAGAAAACATTCACGCGATACATAGGCAGACGACGGATCCGTTAGTAAGGGGATCGGGCCAGATAGATGACTTATTTTTTCCGAACTGTGAAAACGGCGGACAACGTACGACAGAATGAACCAGTGTTCGTCAAACTGCGGACTGCAAGTCGCATACGGTCCGAATTAAGTATTCGTGCGGTCGCGATTCTCAGTCTTATTTTTTAGTAATGAGCATCTAGCAATTAACAGCAAAATCCAAACACTTAAACTAACGTTGTTGTTATGGTGTTGGTCATCAGTCCGAAGACTAGTCTGATGCAGGTCTCCACGCTACTCTGTCCCGTGCAAGCCTCTTCATCTCCGAATAGCTGTTGCAACCTACAGCCTTGGTCACCCTCTACGATTTTTACCACCCACACTTCCTCCGGCACTAATCAGCGATTCCTTGATGTCTCAGAATATGTTTTAGTTAAGTTACGCAACAAATTTCCTTTCTCCCCAGTTCTGTTCAGTACCTCCTCATCGATTATGTGATCTACCCTAATCTTCAGCAGTCTTCCGTAACACCATATTTCAAAAGCTTCTAATCTCTTCTTATCTGAACTGTTTATCTTCCAAGTTGAATTTCCACTCAAGGTTACACTCCAGACAAACCAAGGTTACACTCCTGACAAACACTTACACAAAAGATTTCATAATACTTGAATCTGTATTCGATGTTCACAGGTTTCTCTTCTTGAGAAACTCCTTTTCTTGCTGTTGACAGTCTACGTTTTATATCCTCTCTTCTTTGACGATCATCAACTATTTTGCTGCCCAAATAGAAAAACTCATCTACCGCTTTAAGTGTCTCGTTTCCTAATCTAATTCCATCCGCAAGGCGTGATTTAATTCGACTACATTCCATTATCCTTGTCTTGCTTTTGTTGATGTTCATCTTATACCCTCCTTTCGAAACACTGTTCATTCCGCTTAACAGCTGTTCCGAGTCTGTTCTCTTCTGACAGAATTACAATGTCATCGGCAAACCTCGGACTTTTCATTGCTTCTCGCTGAACTTCAATTACTTCTCCATATTTCTTTGGTTTTCTTTACTGCTTTTTCTATGTACACATTGCATAACATCGAGGATAGATTACAAACCTGTCTCACTCACTTCTCAACCAGTGCTCCCCTTTCATGCCACTCGACTCTTATAGCTGCCGTCTCGTTTCGTTGCATGTAGTGTACAATGTTTCGCATCCTGTATTTTACTTCTGCTACCTTCTGAATTTCAAAGACGGTATTCCAGCTGATATTGTCAAGTTTTCTCTAAATACACAAGTCTATTTTCTAAGATAAGCCGAAGAGTGAGTATTGCGCCACGCGTTCCTGCATTTCTCCGGAATACGAACTGATCTTCTCCAGGTCGTCTAGAATTTTGCAGCCATGACTTATTAAACTGATAGTTCGGTAATATTCACACCTGTCAGCACTTACTTTTGTTTGGAATTGGAATCATTACATTCTTCTTGAAGTCTGGGGGTATTTCCCCTGTCTCATACATCTTGCATGCCAGATGGAATAGTTTTGGTATGATAGGCCCTCGCAAGGACATCAATAGTTCCGAGGGAATGAAGTTTATTCTGAAAGACTTGTTTCGATAATTCTTTCGGTGTTGTGTCAATTTCTTCTCGCTCTACCATATTCCCATCTCCATCTTTCTATAATTTTTCTTCAAGTTCATTTTCCTTGTTCAACCTCTCTCTCTATATACTACTTCCACCTTTCAATTTTCGCTTCTTTGTTCAGTACCAGTTTTCCATCTGAGGTCATGATATTCATGCAGACGCCTTTCTTTTCTCCAAACTTATCTCTAATTTTCCTACAGGCAGTACTATATTTCCACTAGTTACGTATGCTTTTGCATCACATTTGTCCTCTAGCCATTGCTGCTTAGCCATATTGCACTTCCCGTCAATCTCATTTTTCTGACTTTTGTATTCCCTTTCAGCTACTTCATTTGCTGTATTGTTATATTTTCGCCTATCGTCAATTACATTGAGTGTCTCCTGTGATACCCAAGGATTTCTACCGGGTCTTGTCTCGTTACGTACTTGATCCTCTGCTGCCTTCACTATCTCATCTCTCAAAGCCACCCACACGTCTTCTACTGTATTCCAGTCACGTCTTTCAGTCTATCGTTGGCTGATGTGCCCTCTGAAACTCTCACCAAACTCTGGTTCTTTCAACTTATCCAGGTTCCGTCTCCTTAATTTCTGTTGTTTTTACAATTTATTCATTGTAATCTACCATTCGCAACCAGAAATTGAGGGCAGAGTCCACATCTGTCACTAGAAATGTCTTCCAGTTTAAAATCTGGTTCCGAAATGTCTGTCATAGTCTTATATAATCACTTCGAACCCTTCTTGTGTCTCCTTTCCTCTTTCAGGTACACAACTTTCTATCACGATTCTTAAAACAAATGTTGACGATTATTAAATTATGTTCTCTGTAAAATTCTACCAGGCGGCTTTCTCTTTAATTCCCTTCCGCCAGTCCATATTCACCTATTACTTTTTTCTTCCTCTTTCTACTATAGAATTACTGTCCCCCTTCTTAAAAAATGGTTCAAATGGCTCTGAGCACTATGGGACTCAACATCTTAGGTCATAAGTCCCCTAGAACTTAAAACTACTTAAACCTAACTAACCTAAGGACATCACACACACCCATGCCCGAGGCAGGATTCGAACCTGCGACCGTAGCAGCCTCGCGGTTCCGAACTGCAGCGGCAGAACCGCACGGCCACCGCAGCCGGCCCCCCCCCCCCCCTTCTTAAGAGTGTAGTTCTCCTGTACAGTAAAAAACAAAAATAGTTACTTCTTAGACAGTAATATTTTAATTTTAAGATGTGCGTAACTGTAATTGACTTTGGTAAATTCGGTCGCGAGCTAAGTGAAGTTGGACGACCATGTCTGGGTCAGGCGGCTAAGTAGCGCAGCGACTGCCGGGTTAGAGGATGTTGGAGGGGGAACGTTTTATTTTTTGTCTTCGAGTACGTAAAACTCCTGGGCGTGTGTGCCTCGTCCCGATAGGCCACAGAGATATAAATTTCAAACGAAAGAAACATGGATTTATGAATGTGCATTAGCGAGACCAGCAAGGGATAATAGACTTTAGTATTTGACATGAATTTGAGCTTGATATCTCCAGTCCTGAGAGAAAGGGGCTTAACAGACAACAATACAGACAACGAAATGATTCCGTTTTTACGTATTGAAACCGCCTCCACAGCTGTGTGGTCAGCCTAGCTGACTGTCATGCAGAGGACCCGGGTTCGACACCCGATACTGCCAACGATTTTTTCGTTGGTGGCAGGACCTGAATGGTGTGCACTCAACCTTATGACGCCATATGAGGAGGTACTCGACCGAATAGTAGCGGTTCCAAGATCAAGACATCACGACGACGACCGTGAGACCAGTATCCAATGACGCTTGTTGCAGGTGATGACACGACGGACGGTCGAGTCCGCATGGGCCGTCTAAGGGCAGAAAGCAGAGCTCTTTACCAATCGAAAATGAAATTCAGAACATTTAGTAAATGTTTGTTATTGTGTCTCATATTTCCTAACGTATTTAAATATAAGTAATATTACCGTTATTAATTAATCATTGCTGACACAGACAACTGGACAACACTTCATCAAGCTATAACATTGTCAGAACTTCGGGGTCGATGATGGAATCAGTGTGAAACAGAGAACAGTCGACTTTCAGCGATCAGGATCTGGGGGCCAAAATAACTGATGATGGTCGGCCAAGAGAGGATATAAAACGTAGACTGACAATGGCAACAAAAGCGTTTCTGAAGAAGAGAAATTTGTTAACATCGAGTAGAGATTAAAATCTCAGGACGTCTTTTCTGGAAGTATTTGTGTAGAGTGTAGCCGTGTATGGAAGTGAAACATGTGCGACAAACAGTTTAGACAAGAATAGAATAGAAACTTTGAAATGTTGTGCTACAGAAGAATGCTGAAGATTAGATCGGTACATCACGTAACTAACGACAAGGTACTGGATAAAACTGGGGAGAAAAGAAATTTGTGGCACAACCTGGCTAGAAGAAGGAATCGGTTAGTAGGACACATTCTGGGACATCTAGGTATCACCAATTTAGTACTGGAGGGGAGGGAGGGGGGGAGGGTAAAAATCTTAAAGGGAAACCAAGAGAAGAATACAGTAACCAGATTTAGAACTGTGTAGGTTGCAGTGGGCTTGCACAGGGTAGAGTAGCAAGGATAGCTGCAGCAAACTAGTCTTCGGACTGAAGACCAGAACAACAACGTTTGGGGGTCGGCGGCCAATTTATCGCGCCTTACTATAGCTGGTCACTGGGGGCTCATAATACACTAATATACACTCCTAGAAATGGAAAAAAGAACACATTGACACCGGTGTGTCAGACCCACCATACTTGCTCCGGACACTGCGAGAGGGCTGTACAGGCAATGATCACACGCACGGCACAGCGGACACACCAGGAACCGCGGTGTTGGCCGTCGAATGGCGCTAGCTGCGCAGCATTTGTTCACCGCCGCCGTCAGTGTCAGCCAGTTTGCCGTGGCATACGGAGCTCCATCGCAGTCTTTAACGCTGGTAGCACGCCGCGACAGCGTGGACGTGAACCGTATGTGCAGTTGACGGACTTTGAGCGAGGGCGTATAGTGGGCATGCGGGAGGCCGGGTAGACGTACCGCCGAATTGCTCAACACGTGGGGCGTGAGGTCTCCACAGTACATCGATGTTGTCGCCAGTGGTCGGCGGAAGGTGCACGTGCCCGTCGACCTGGGACCGGACCGCAGCGACGCACGGATGCACGCCAAGACCGTAGGATCCTACGCAGTGCCGTAGGGGACCGCTCCGCCACTTCCCAGCAAATTAGGGACACTGTTGCTCCTGGGGTATCGGCGAGGACCATTCGCAACCGTCTCCATGAAGCTTGGCTACGGTCCCGCACACCGTTAGGCCGTCTTCCGCTCACGCCCCATCATCGTGCAGCCCGCCTCCAGTGGTGTCGCGACAGGCGTGAATGGAGGGACGAATGGAGACGTGTCGTCTTCAGCGATGAGAGTCGCTTCTGCCTTGGTGCCAATGATGGTCGTATGGGTGTTTGGCGCCGTGCAGGTGAGCGCCACTATCAGGACTGCATACGACCAAGGCACACAGGGCCAACACCCGGCATCATGGTGTGGGGAGCGATCTCCTACACTGGCCGTACACCACTGGTGATCGTCGAGGGGACACTGAATAGTGCACGGTACATCCAAACCGTCATCGAACCCATCGTTCTACCATTCCTAGACCGGCAAGGGAACTTGCTGTTCCAACAGGTCAATGCACGTCCGCATGTATCCCGTGCCACCCAACGTGCTCTAGAAGGTGTAAGTCAACTACCCTGGCCAGCAAGATCTCCGGATCTGTCCCCCATTGAGCATGTTTGGGACTGGATGAAGCGTCGTCTCACGCGGTCTGCACGTCCAGCACGAACGCTGGTCCAACTGAGGCGCCAGGTGGAAATGGCATGGCAAGCCGTTCCACAGGACTACATCCAGCATCTCTACGATCGTCTCCATGGGAGAATAGCAGCCTGCATTGCTGCGAAAGGTGGATATACATTGTACTAGTGCCGACATTGTGCATGCTCTGTTGCCTGTGTCTTTGTGCCTGTGGTTCTGTCAGTGTGATCATGTGATGTATCTGACCCCAGGAATGTGTCAATAAAGTTTCCCCTTCCTGAGACAATGAATTCACGGTGTTCTTATTTCAATTTCCAGGAGTGTATATAGGTTACCACTTATCAATAAAATGGACACGTATGTGGCCTGCGAGGCCGCTCCACAATGCCACTGTTAGCTCTTGCACAAAGAAGTTTGACGACCAGTGGCATAAGCGGTAACAAAAGAAAAGTCGAAATGAACTGGAAAGGGTGGTGGCGTTAGGACACTGAAACAGAGACCACGAGTGCCTGACAGTATTAAGCAGATAGGCGAAAGGCGGTGGTACCTCCGAGAACGACGCGATCGATTTCCTTCGTTGCCCTTGCTCCTTTTCGAACTTATGATCTGTCTGTAAGGATCTTGGCGCTGACGGAAAATGAAACCGTAATCTTCCTTCCGTAGAGGAATTTCAGATAAGACCAGGCAATGATACCCAGGCAAATGATAGCTCGGACAGAGGAATAGAATTGGTCAATGCTTCATCCGTGAATGTAACGGGAAGAAGCTTTAATGTATGGTATAATAAAAAAATACCCAATGTTCCGCAGTTCGCATTAATTAGCAGAGTTTAGATGTGGGTATTGGTCGATATGAACTGTCGAGGACAGAGGGGCCACAGTGGCGCTACTCATTCGCCGGTTCGGTGGTGAACAACAACAACAACTGAAGTGAAGGAATTCTGCTACAGTATGCCTTGATGGACGAAGAAAGGAACATACGCAGAGTGTCACAGGCAAAGAGAGCATTCCTCGACTACGAGTATAAATGTAGGACTTGAGGAAGCAAGTTGTGAGAATGGATGTTTGGAGCATAGCTCTGCGTGGTTGTGAATCATGGACACCAAGAAAACCAGAGAAGAAGAGAATCGAAGCATTTGAGATGTGGTGCCGTATTAGGATTTTAAAAATTATGTGGACTGTTAAGAAATGAGGAGGGTATAAGGAGAGGAGAGGAACATGGGGAAAACATATGCTAACACATCGAGGAATAACGCCATGCTACTAAAGGAAGCCGTAGACGGTAAAAATCTGTAGGGGAAGACAGAGATTGAAATATATCCAAGAAATATTTGAGGACGTAGGGTGCAAGCGTTACTCTAAGAAAAGACGATGAAGACGTTGGCACACGAAAGGAATTTGCAGCGGACCCTATCAAACCAGTCAGAAGACCGATGACACACAAAAAAGAGGAATACTACCTAATAGTGTGCTTCCATATTATACATCATATCAATGTAGGTACAGAGCCCACCACCAAATGCTCGTTTCTCCTTTTAGCGTACATCACAGCGCAAGTTAATTAGCATAAGCTCTGGAATAGAAGGACTGGACGCCCGAGGCATGGAAAAGGATGGCGAAGACTGACGAGTTGGTACAGTTGTTGGTACACCGCAATAGACGCGTACGAGTGCGTCCAAGAACAGCTACAAAAAGCCATCATTTAAGCAGGTGTTGGAAGTATTAGTGCAAGGCGTCTCATGAGGTGTCTGATACTTCTACCATCCTCACTCATCGGCGAGAAAGCGACTGTCACGAACATCTATCGATTCACCTGCTTCAACCCAGAGGCGATGTGTACCATGAGGAAGGTAACGATCGACCACCCCTTCACTCCCGAAATGTGTCGTAATAATTTGATCAACACTCCGCGGAGTTGAGAGTGTTTATGTGTCTCTTGAGGCCCATGGGGCCCATCAAGGACGACGTTACTGCACGAGAGATGTGCACCGTGCAACCATCTCCTTGAGACGTAGGCTACCGTTGAGGGAAAATAAGCTCTGCAGCGCTTTTAGTATCTCAGCGAGTCTATGTCAAGAAGCATCGTCCCTGTCTTCGGATGAACAGGATAACATTAAAGAAAGACTAAGTTGATTTTTATAACGCACTGCTCATTAGCAGTGTGTTTTACTTTCTGGCATTTAACCTTACAAACAGTAGCAAACTTCAGCTTTCTGTCCGGATAAAGGCGTCTTGTGTAGATTGTGACTCCATGAGATTACTATTAAATAAATTTTTGCCGGAGGGCACAAACGAACGACTGAGTGAAAAACTATTATTAATTTTATTTAGTTGTTTTGATGCCACATAAGGTCTGTTTCCTCAACCATAGTCTCAAAGTTCTCTCAACGTCTTCATGAGAAGCAGAATGATGGAGGATGCCGTACGGTGGTGAGGTTGTATCTGAAGTTCTGCTGTAGTGGTACGTGAAGTGTGTGGTTTGGCATTGTCATGCTGCAGGAAAACATTTCCCTATTCCTTTCGGACCCTTGTTAGCCGTCGTTACAAAGTTCGCAGCGTTGTGATGTAACGCTCTGAATTTATTGTTGTTCCACGACCAAGGAAATCAACATGTATAACACCATCTGCGTCCCAGAACACTGTGGCCATGATTTTTCCAGCTGAGGGCTCCGTCTTGAATTTCTTTTTCTGGGGCGAGCATTTGTGTAGATATTCCATAGACTGACGTTTCGTCTCCGTGTCGTAATGGTGTACCCACGTTTAGTCTCCTGATCTCCTTTGGGGTGACACCTTCTGCTGTCAAGAATTCAGTGACTACACGTTGCTTAAATCGCGTTATCACGCAGTAAATGTGCCCAGTTAGCAGAAGTACTAATAGCAAAAATGTTTCATTTATCTGTATTATACATTGCGGATAGAAACTTACATCTGAAGTTTGTCTACGGTTATTTTCCTTTATGGTTTCAATTTTAATGGTGGTCAATGCATAGTATTCCAGCTAAAGACTGTTTTAAATTTTACTAACATGTGTCGCATGAATACAAAGGTGGTGGATAGCGATAGAGCTGTACCACGGGATGAAGATTTAGAGTCCATACTTCTGATACTCGCGCAGGGTTCAATACATTACCCAGTAACAACACAACCGTTCGATGCTTCCCGCCAACTGGAGCTGTAGAGAAAAGGCTACGGAGCAAGCCCGTACCTGCCGCATACCAATGCGAATTACGAAGGTGCAAACAGTATTTTTCAATCAACCCTCGTAATTTACAAAGCATTCCGTAGTTAGCAAATATTTATTCTGTGAGAGAATGTATGCAAGAAAGCTCAGGTTATCTACGTAGGCCAAGACGAACACCCAATCGGTGCACTATCCCACATCGTAACAAAATTTTAGATAGCCCTACAAGAAAAAAAGTTAAAATCATACTACTTGATACCTAAGTTTTACAATAACAGTAATGCAGGTAAGGAATCATTCAATAGAAAAGATGCAGCCAAAATTTGGCACAAATTAGTGTATGTGAAATCACTTCCAATCACTGTGGAGAAGCATACTCGTATGTTGGGCATTCAGGCAGAGCTGTGACAATTAGGGCGTAGGAACATGAGAGAAGCTGGTGTCTAGGGAAGACAGATCCAACCTTTACAGAAAATTTTTTAACAGAAAAAACCCATACGATGTACCTTACAATGTGCTTAGTGACAATCTAGTACTCTCAAGGGGAGCAGAAAGATGACACTTAAAGTCGATGACCATGTGACACAGAACGTTAACTTGGTTTGAACGAGCAGACACAATTTCCTTTCTCCCCTCTGTTAAATTAAGCGAGAAAATAGGATTCGAATACTACCTTCAGTTATGATATTCGTGCTGAAACTGTAATGCTTTCCAGCGTAATTTTTATTTGTGTTTTAAAGTATTCTTTTGTAAGAACTTCGTTCTGTGTCACTAATTTTCGTAAGTCACTCGTCATGTGGTAGTGTATCCATTTGTGAATAGTTGATAACTTAAGGAGTTGAAAACAGTTTAAGAAAAATAAATAAATTTGCAGAACATCAAGTATGTTGTTCTGGTAAATCAACACCACTTGCATGGCAGCCTGTATTATGTACACTGCACCACCATCAATGAGACGAGATGCAGCAGCTGTAAGAGAGTTCAAAAAGTGTGCTACCGATCAGTACTCACTTCGGTATTACTAGCCACAGGCTATACCTGGCAGCAGACTCAAATCCAGAAAACCGTCCTGGGCAATGGACGATGCGCCTCTTATATATGATCTGTGTCAAGAACGGAGAGACATTTGGCAGTAGTTTCTTCCAGCAAATTCTCGCGTCATTGCTGATTTTACAAAACGTGGATTTGGCCTTTACAGGAAGTTCTGAATAGATTCCGTAAAGGACATGGAAGGTGTGGTGTCTGTTCGCATAACTGGAGGTTCAAGGACGCCTCGGCGTGCGACTGTGGGGCAGCTGTGCTAACCATGCAGCACCTGAATGAAGAGTGTTTGTTACGAAAGTTTCCCGGTGGACTCGGTGAGCTGCTTTCGGTGACACCAAGATCTGTGGACTTGTTAAGATGCCCAGATATTCAGCTATAAAATTTCCGGGGATATGATTTAAAAAAAAGACTAGAAAAGAAGTAAGTCTGTAGTACACACAGGCGGTAATGTTTTTTTAAAAGAAAAAACCTCAAAAAAATAGAATCAGGCGGTGCTAGAAGCTTTGATTTATATGAAACATAACTGCTTGAAACCACCTATGGAAGACAGGTACATCAAAATTAGACTGTTTAGCGCGACAACGCTTCGCACTTCGAATATACGTTCGTACTGATCATCAACTGTAATAGGCTTCAAAATTCTTTAGATCGTCCTTGTGACACATATGATAATTCGTCTCAATAGTCACTAATTATCTAGAGATGCAGAGTTATCATACAGTAAATGTGCCCATTTAGCAGAAGTACTAATAGCAAAAATGTCGCATTTATCTGTATTATACATTGCGGATAGAAACCTACATCTGAAGTTTGTCTACGATTATTTTCTTTTATGGTTTCAATCTTAATGGTGGCTAACGAATCGTATTCCAACTAAAGACTGTTTTAAATTTTACTAACATGTGTCGCATGAATACAAAGGTGGTGGATAGCGATAGAGCTGTACCACGGGATGAAGATTTAGAGTTCATACTTCTGAGAATCGTAACGATCCTCTTTTTGTTGATACTGTAACGTTATAAGCTGTTCAACAGTACTTTGGAGCTCAAGTAACTTCACTTTTGGCAAGTGATCCTATCGTAGCTCGTGGGACACACATGTCCCGTTAAAGTAATACACATTTTTGAGCGTTGAAACCACTACATTCCATTTTTGTCTCGTGCTTTCGTTAGGGATAAGCTTTAGGAAATTGGAAAACAATAGTACGGACCCTGTGTGGATGCAAAGAGGGGTTGGAAACAGTTTAAAAAACTTCTAACGCTTCTGCAGGGTAGGCTGCACGGAGAAATAATTGTTAAGAAAAAAATAATACGTTGCGTCGTTTCCGAGTTAATTAACATTGAATGTAGCCAATTAGGACGTTTCGAGCAAAAATTCAAGCGGCCCGCCAGGTACAATTAGTACCAGTTGTTCTCATACCGAAGATGATAGCGCAAGAGGCTGCTCAGCCTTTGGTTCGGGTTCTGTACTAAGCACCGTCCCATGTCCAATTTTTATATCGCTCTCTTGTTCGGTTTTAGAAAACCAAACGAAGAACACTTTGGCGGCACCGTCTCTTGTAGGACCGCGCGCTCAACGACCTGATTAGATGACTTCAGTGCTAGTTATCTAGCAAGCCTGCAACGTATCCATAACAATCATTCCTCAGCAAAATGTATCCTGCAATACCCATACAAGTTTCTGAGCACCGTTTATAAAAGACTAAGAGGGATGGAATAACGTATGGTGTGCTTATAGCCGGCACGATACGTCTGTTTCCCTAAAATCAGAATAGATCATCATGTTCTCCGTTGCAAAGATGACCGAAGAAAGGAAAGGAATTTTTTTATAAATCATGGTCTTTGCTGTTAAACATTACTACATTCCTCTGAAATATTACTGGTTTGTACACCATTTGTATTTAGTGGGACGTCCATGCCGCAGCAAACTTCACAAAATCTAGAAGACACTATCATATGATATGTCGAAGCCTATTTGAAATTTGATGTTGGAAATGTGTGTTGCATGGGGGCTTAATTATTATTAAATTTGAAAATCATTTTTTTTATTTTTCGTCGCTGTATGTCCGATTACGCTGTGTCTCGTAAACGGTTGGCCCTGACTAGTATTATTACGCAATCTGACTGCATAGAAAAACAATAAAGAATGAAACGAAAATTTTCGTTAACACAATCAATTAATTAAGTCATCAGCAACTATAAAACCTACGAAGCCAACAAAGCACAAGTGTTGCTGTTCTGTGTGTGGAAGTGTGACTCAACGTACACATCTGGCACGGTTCTTCTTCAATAAGACAAGAAATTTCAAATACCATTTATACTGAGGTGATAAAAAAAAAATTAGAAATACTATAATTGCGCAATAAAACCAGAATTACACTCTAATACAAGAACACAAGCCAGATGCTTTGTTGACTGAACCTGTAATGACACATTATTTGAGACATTGAGATAATAAAAAGAAAAGGAAAAATTTTTTTTCTTTTACCTTCATATATCTACATCTACATCTACATTTATACTCCGCAAGCCACCCAACGGTGTGTGGCGGAGGGCACTTTACGTGCCACTGTCATTACCTCCCTTTCCTGTTCCAGTCGCGTATGGTTCGCGGGAAGAACGACTGTCTGAAAGCCTCCGTGCGCGCTCGAATCTCTCTAATTTTACATTCGTGATATCCTCGGGAGGTATAAGTAGGGGGAAGCAATATATTCGATACCTCATCCAGAAACGCACCCTCTCGAAACCTGGCGAGCAAGCTACACCGCGATGCAGAGCGCCTCTCTTGCAGAGTCTGCCACTTGAGTTTATTAAACATCTCCGTAACTCTATCACGGTTACCAAATAACCCTGTGACGAAACGCGCCGCTCTTCTTTGGATCTTCTCTATCTCCTCCGTCAAACCGATCTGGTACGGATCCCACACTGATGAGCAATACTCAATTATAGGTCGAACGAGTGTTTTGTAAGCCACCTCCTTTGTTGATGGACTACATTTTCTAAGCACTCTCCCAATGAATCTCAACCTGGTACCCGCCTTACCAACAATTAATTTTATATGCTCATTCCACTTCAAATCGTTCCGCACGCATACTCCCAGATATTTTACAGAAGTAACTGCTACCAGTGTTTGTTCCGCTATCATATAATCATACAATAAAGGATCCTTCTTTCTATGTATTCGCAATACATTACATTTGTCTATGTTAAGGGTCAGTTGCCACTCCCTGCACCAAGTGCCTATCCGCTGCAGATCTTCCTGCATTTCGCTACAATTTTCTAATGCTGCGACATCTCTGTATACTACAGCATCATCCGCGAAAAGCCGCATGGAACTTCCGACACTATCTACTAGGTCATTTATATATATTGTGAAAAGCAATGGTCCCATAACACTCCCCTGTGTCACGCCAGAGGTTACTTTAACGTCTGTCGACATCTCTCCATTGATAACAACATGCTGTTGCTGCAAAGCACTCTAATCATAACAATATATCTCCACACCGACTTGCTACTACCACATCTCAACAAGAACTCTCCACCACGACCTCTCGACAAGCACTCTTCACTACGACATCTCAGCAAGCACTTTTCACTAGCACATCTCAACAAGCACTCCCTGCTACGAGTTCTCAACAAGCACTGACTACTACAAGTTCTCCCCAAGCACTGCCAGTGGAGGCGGCTGAATAATACTCTTTGGCGCAATCTCTGGCGTTGTGGCTCAGTGTAGCCACTTTTCGTATGCCCCTCCTCCACGGGCCAGAATTTGATGGTATTTTTGCCAGCATTGGTGGTGAAAATACCACCAAATTCGTCCACAAAAATACAGACAAAAATAAAACATAATATTAATACCTAAATATCACATAATTAGACAAAATTTTGGCTTTGCACTGACCTTTCAATAACGTAATATATAAAATACAGTAAGCAATACAAATTCCGTCATACATGAGACTTTACATAATAGTTTACACAATACACAGAAAATCAGTTTATACAAATGTTCACATAAAATGTTCTGAATGATTCAAAAAAAAAAAAAAAAAAAAAAAAAAAAAAAAAAAAACAAGTAGTTGATAGTTCCAACAGTAGCACCCAGCAATTGTCAACAGGTGCAAATACCAAGAAGAGACATCATTTTAGTAGAAGCAGTTCCATTAGTGGCACTCAGCAATGTTGAGCAAGTACAGACACCAACAGGTGACATCATGTCAGTAGAAGCAGTTCATCAGTGGCACCCAGTAATGTTGAACAGGTGCAGACAGCAACAAGTGACATCATTTCAGTAGAAGCAGTCCATCAGTGGCACCCAGTAATGTTGAGCAGGTGGAGACACCAACAAGTGACATTATTTCAGTAGAAGCAGTTCCATCTGTGGCACCCAGCAATGTTGAACAGGTGCAGACAGCAAGAAGTAACATCATTTCAGTAGAAATAGTTCCAACAGTGGCACCCAGCAATGTTGAACAGGTGTAGACACCAACAAGTGACAACATTTCAGTAGAAGCAGTTCCATCTGTGGCACCCAGCAATGTTGAGCAGGTGCAGACACCAACAAGTGACATTATGTCAGTAGAAGCAGTCCATTAGTGGCACCCAGCAATGTTGAAGAGGTACACACAGCAACAAGTCACATTTCTCAGCAGAAGCGGTTCCATTAGTGACATCCAGCATTGTTGAACAGGTGCAGACACCAACAAGTGACATTATTTCAGTAGAAGCAGTTTATCAGTGGCACCCAGTATTGTTGAACAGGTGCAGACAGCAACAAGTGACATCATTTCAGTAGAAGCAGTTCATCAGTGGCACCCAGCAATGTTGAGCAGGTGCAGACAGCAACAAGTGACATTATTTCAGTAGAAGCAGTTCCATTAGTGACACCCAGCATTGTTGAACAGGTGCACACAGCAAGAAGTCACATTTCTCAGCAGAAGAAGTTCCATTAGTGGCACCCAGCATTGTTGAACAAGTGCAGGTAACAGTTCATAATATTCACCATCACTAATCAGACAGTTCAGGCATGAACAATAGTTCGAATACACATACAAATGCTTTCACACACTAAACATATAAATTCTAATAAACACACAAATGATATCAGATAATTGTCATATTAACTATTACAAATACTCAAATATCAGTAAACCTATAATATTTATGGGTGTCAGTGCAAGCCACTACATACAAATGAAATAATATTTAGGAAATAGGTTGGGACTAATTATTTGGGATTAGGAAAGGAAAATACACAAAACACACTCACTCATCTTTCATCCACATTAAGTACTACTGTGTAATTGAATAGCGTTAACTGTGTAAATGCAATTCTGTCAAAATTTGATGTTCATCATGTGTATCAAGTAGTAGTGGCAGCAATGTATAACAGTCAATAATAGTTAAGTCAACGTCATAGTCATCATGTCAAGACCAATGTTTGCCAAGCCAGATCAAAATGTACTGTTGCTGAACAACTGTCAGTGAGCCAAGATATGCAATTACTTCCTCTCTCCAAAAAAAAAAAAAAAAAAAGAAAAAATGTACTGCTTATTGACTTGACAAAGTGTGTGTAGACAATCTTCCTTCTACTTGAGTGTTCTAGTCTGCTATCTTCATCCTCCTTGTTCCATATAGACCAACAAAAAAAAAAAAAAAAATGCACCTCACTTACTTTACCTCCCATCCACCAAAACTCCAATAATCATCAGCATCACATAATCTCAATACTTCAATAATGCCTCTTACGTCGATACGTATAAATCTTATCATCAATATCATTTACCTTACCTCTTGTCCACAAAAACTCCAATAATCATCAACTTCATATAATCTCAATAATACCTCAATAATACCTCTTCAATATGTCGATACCTTATTACCAATATCATTTCACTTCCATAACAACTCTTTCCTCTAGTCAGTCTCCTCGAACAAGTACAGATAAAATCCTAATGCAAACCTCATCATCCCATACAATCCGAAGACACATTGTCAACACACAACCTCTGTGTAATCCATCTGAGCCAAATCTTCTACTCATTATGAATTATAAACAAAAGAAATGCATACATGACCTCTAACAGACTTAGTTCGAATAACTCTCAGTAATTAAGTACGATTACGGAGTGTGAATGATCGTAATATTTCACAGTGTGTACACCACTTCAAGAATCATGGCGGAAGCAAACAAGTGGAGTATTTTTTGTGTCAAGTGTCACTTGCTATTTCAATTGCTCACGAAGAATGCAGTGTAATAATTGTTAATGGTCTAAACCTAGTATTGGTATGTCATGTCGTTAGCTTCCTTTCTATTAGCATAAATTTATACAGCTTCCATAAAACCGAAGCTCATGTGACTTGTATGAAGTTTCTTGTACTAATGTCGTTCGTCGAATTATAGCAGTTCATTTTCTTATCTTAAAAGTACACTCCTGGAAATTGAAATAAGAACACCGTGAATTCATTGTCCCAGGAAGGGGAAACTTTATTGACACATTCCTGGGGTCAGATACATCACATGATCACACTGACAGAACCACAGGCACATAGACACAGGCAACAGAGCATCCACAATGTCGGCACTAGTACAGTGTATATCCACCTTTCGCAGCAATGCAGGCTGCTATTCTCCCATGGAGACGATCGTAGAGATGCTGGATGTAGTCCTGTGGAACGGCTTGCCATGCCATTTCCACCTGGCGCCTCAGTTGGACCAGTGTTCGTGCTGGACGTGCAGACCGCGTGAGAAGACGCTTCATCCAGTCCCAAACATGCTCAATGGGGGACAGATCCGGAGATCTTGCTGGCCAGGGTAGTTGACTTACACCTTCTAGAGCACGTTGAGTGGCACGGGATACATGCGGACGTGCATTGTCCTGTTGGAACAGCAAGTTCCCTTGCCGGTCTAGGAATGGTAGAACGATGGGTTCGATGACGGTTTGGATGTACCGTGCACTATTCAGTGTCCCCTCGACGATCACCAGTGGTGTACGGCCAGTGTAGGAGATCGCTCCCCACACCATGATGCCGGGTGTCGGCCCTGTGTTCCTCGGTCGTATGCAGTCCTGATTGTGGCGCTCACCTGCACGGCGCCAAACACGCATAGGACCATCATTGGCACCAAGGCAGAAGCGACTCTCATCGCTGAAGACGACACGTCTCCATTCGTCCCTCCATTCACGCCTGTCGCGACACCACTGGAGGCGGGCTGCACGATGTTGGGGCGTGAGCGGAAGACGGCCTAACGGTGTGCGGGACCGTAGCCCAGCTTCATGGAGACGGTTGCGAATGGTCCTCGCCGATACCCCAGGAGCAACAGTGTCCCTAATTTGCTGGGAAGTGGCGGTGCGGTCCCCTACGGCACTGCGTAGGATCCTACGGTCTTGGCGTGCATCCGTGCGTCGCTGCGGTCCGGTCCCAGGTCGACGGGCACGTGCACCTTCCGCCGACCACTGGCGACAACATCGATGTACTGTGGAGACCTCACGCCCCACGTGTTGAGCAATTCGGCGGTACGTCCACCCGGCCTCCCGTATGACCACTATACGCCCTCGCTCAAAGTCCGTTAACTGCACATACGGTTCACGTCCACGCTGTCGCGGCATGCTACCAGTGTTACAGACTGCGATGGAGCTCCGTATGCCACGGCAAACTGGCTGACACTGACGGCGGCGGTGCACAAATGCTGCGCAGCTAGCGCCATTCGACGGCCAACACCGCGGTTCCTGGTGTGTCCGCTGTGCCGTGCGTGTGATCATTGCTTGTACAGCCCTCTCGCAGTGTCCGGAGCAAGTATGGTGGGTCTGACACACTGGTGTCAATGTGTTCTTTTTTCCATTTCCAGGAGTGTATAAGGCACTGAGCGTAAGCAAAACATGCAGTAGCGAGTAAATATACCAGTAGAGAACAGAATGTCAACAAGTGGATGCAGCACAATTCTTACAACGAGGCTCTGCCAAGCGAACAATCTATAATTAATACAATAATGTGACCTAAACTCTATGTTCATACACAGTATATCAGCATTTCTATATACCAAATTAAAGAGTAGTTATGACAACAAAACAGAAATGTGTAAATATGCAATCCATAAGCAAGGCAGCAAATATGTTATCTAACATAATAAACAGGTCATTAGCATCATATCAGCATAAGCAAATAAATGTTCATATGTAATCTTAATAAGTAAACATGAAGGCGCAAGCAGATAAATCACAAAGTATAACTTACATACATGTCAGCACAACTAATCAGGTGACAATAAATAAATAAGCACAGCAGACACATAATAAAAAAATATGACATCAGTGAAAAAGCATTGCAGCCAAGCGATGCATAATATACACAAGTTACTACCCAGTTCATTAATAATCATTGTCCAAATCAGTTAACGTACGCAAGCACGTCGCTTCACAAGTAATTTCATAGAACATGAAATTAGCACAAAGTATGAATCACGTAATTGCGAGCAGCAAATTACGTCTAAAGTACGTACCTAAGTGGAAATATGTTACCTGAAAAATGAACTCAATTAATAGTTACCTTTTTTAGTTTATTAGTTTCTTCTTCAAAATTACATTCTTCCTGAAAATTTCTCGATAGCAAGTCGTCTTAACGTCGGACACGCACAGAATTTACCTGAAAATCTTAAATATTTTATAGAACCGTATCCTGAAAAATACTGAACGTTAATAACATAATTCATCAAGTCACTATAGCTTTATATTGAATTTAATCAGAGAAATTAAACTGTGTATTTGTTTATGGCTGTCAGTGCACTCGCACTGAGCGCTCGATCAGCTGTAGGCGCGTGACGCAGGAAGCAATTGTTTGCGGTCAACGACCGCCTTGTGCGGCGGGCAGACTTGACCGTTGCTTTGAGTATATGCCGCCGCCAAAACACAGGGCGGTATCCTTGTATTCTCTGCATGTTTACGTAAACTGTTGGTTTCTCGAAAGTATGTCATTCCACAAAAAGTTTGACGTTAGATATATGATGTATTCCCTTAGAGCGCCGAGATTTAAGAGTTTCTACTTCGACAGTGTTATCATGTATAATTTTGCGAACTCTATATGGACCGTTATAAAGCAGAAAAAATTTGCGACACAAGCCTTTTCCTTTGTGAGACAAGCGATGAGACTTAATTAACACTTTTTGACCAACTGACAAGGTTTTTGAACGACCAGAACGTTTAGATGATTTCTCTCTTCTAGCAGCCGCAGATGCCTTATTTTGTAGAGCCAGGTTCACAACTTCAGAATGCCGCAGTTTCCGTGTAGGCGGAAAAGGAACGATTTCAGATATGCGATTTGTCGGTGCTTTGTTTTTTAATATCAGTATAGGCAGTAAAGAAGTTGAATCAGTAGGAAGTTCATTCAGGATGTTTTGAAAAATATGATGGTACTGATCCCACGTTCTGTGATTCTGATGACAATAAAGACGACACAATTTATTGATTTCCTTCATCCATCTCTCTGAAGCGTTAGATTGAGGGTGAAAAAGTGAAATGAAAATTGGTTTAATTTTACGACGCCGTAGAGTACGAAGACAAATTTTAGAGCGAAACTGTGATCCATTATCTGATATAACCTTATCAACATGACCAACTTCTTTAAGAAAATGTTTGATGAAAGTGTTAGATACTGAACGAGCTGTTGCTTTGCATAGCGGTGTAAAACACACATATTTTGATGTCAACTCCACTGCTACGAAAATGTATGCAAAACCATTAGTAGAACGAACCACTGGACCGAACAAATCGACTGCAGCCATGTCCTTTAATTTCGCTGGAATGATAGGAAACAACGGTGCTCTGTGAGAAATTGTTGGCGGCTTAGCCTTTTGACATAATTTGCATTTGGCCAGAACAGATCGAATACGTTTTTCCATATTACTGAAGTAGCAATTTTCTCGTAATTTATGAAAGCATTTTCTGGGACCAAAGTGTGCGTAACTGGAATGCGTATACCAAATCAGCTTATTAACCCACTCATCAGGAATACAAACTAACCAAACAGAGTTGTCGACCGATTTTCGTTTAAAAAGAATGTCATTGCGAACTGAATAGCATCTAGTTTCTCTGGATCAGGAAGAATACCTTCTGTAGAAATAATGTAGCCGAGAAATTTCACCTGAGAACGACCAAATTCAGATTTTTCCAAGTTCTCTGTAATGCCAACTCTTGCAAAATACGTAATAATGAATCCAAAATTTTGTTATGCTCACTCCAAGAACGCTCAGCAACAAGAATATCGTCAACATATGAAGCAACATTGTCACGAAGATAAACAGGCAAGATTTCGTTCAAGCTACGAATGAATGCTGATGAAGATACAGTAAGTCCAATCGGTAATTTCCGAAATCACTTTTGGGTAAATGAGTCATATCCGGTTATTGTTTACTTACTCTCTAGATAGATTGATAGTCGAAGAGTTGTTTTGACAGATGCAAATAATAGTAAAAGAGTAGGCAGCGGTGCAGAAAACTAAAAGGGAAATAGCACCACTACAGCTCGGGGCCCTATGCACGCTACGGCACATATTCACTTAGAATAGTGAATCCCCTGAGCACTTTAATAGCCGCACATAATTTCCAGTTTGTGACTTAGTGGCCAATTCGGTGGAAGTGCGTACATAAATTGATCTAACCATGAACATGGATGTATGTCATTCTTAGAATTGCGGAAGATCTTAAATTTCCGAACAGTCAAAAAGTGTTTATAGTCAAAGTTTTCGCCTCGTGGTGACAAAGACCTACCCCGTCTGTCCCAGTCCGAATGTCGATTATTGTCAAGTTCACGCGCCTGGCGCTCTCTTGTTCCTTCTCGTAAATGAAACAAATTATTTTCTTCAAACCCTTCTGGTGTCTGTGATTCTAAATTTCTTTTGCTGTCTTTTCCTACGATTTCGCCTTCAATTTGTTTGACTTGCTTTTTTAATGCCTCAAATTCCCTTTTCACGCGTTCATTAAATTTTCCGTGATTTTCAACATGCTTATTTATATTCTGGTACTCTTCGGTTTCTGCAAATGGTAATGGAGCTGTATCATCTGAATCTCTGTCCCCATTTAAACTAAGACTTGTCAATTTATCTGAAATCTCCTCAACTCTTTCCGATAAATCACCTATTTGTTCTTTCTGTTTATGTACGTCTTCCGTAAGTGTCGCGACTCGGGTTTCAGTATTAACACATTTGGTAGTTAACTGTTCATATTGTTGTGTTAGGTTATTTATTCTGTCATTTGATACGGATTCCTCGATTCTCTCAAATATTTCTTCCTTATCGCGTGCGCGTTGTAAATTTAACTCTGAAAATTTCTGTACTATCACGCGATCTCTTTCCTCCTGTTCCCTGCCCTGTTCCTCTTGTCTGATTTCTGTTGAAATTAAGCTATTATTGTGAGCCTTCAAAATCGGTTGTACTTCTTCTCTAATTTCTTTATTTGATTCGTCTTTCATGTATTTGAAAGATGTCCCTGTTCGTGAGCCTAACTGTGTTTCCATTGTTCCCATATCAGTTTCTAATTCAGATCGTAACTGTGATCCCACTGCTTTCATCTCGGTTTTAATTGTTCCTATTTCTGTTTTTAATTCAGATTGTAACTGTGATCCCAGTGAGTCTAACCGTGTTTCCATTGTTTCCCTATATATTTTTAATTCAGATCGTAACTGTGATTCCAAATTTAATATTGCACTCATCAACTGCTCCATCTCTTCTGTCGTTAATCTCGTATTCTGAAAATTTTTCGATTGTGAAAAATTTTGAACTGTTTCCGGCCTATTTTCCCGACTTATTAAATTGTTTTCAACTCCATTATTCATCATCCCTTTCTCCTCTGTTGGCGAGTTCGCCATGTTAACAATTTCGTTATTCTGACTATCCATCATTTTTGCCTTTTTCATTGATCGCGTACTCATTTACAAAACATACAAAACTCGTCACTGTACGAAAATTACACACAATGACTCCTTATCTCCAACAATACCATTCACACGAAATGTTTCCCTCAAACACGATTAACGAACAATTGAAATAATTGCATTAAATTGTCAAACCCATAGACAAGACAACAAATTTAAATTTTGAAAAATACCATTAGAAGAATGCCAATTACCAAATCTACACATGCAATATAAACTACAAATTACTACAACAATACTACTGTCTACTATTTTTACAATCAGAAGAATTCCAAGGGACGATCCGAAGCAGCGGTCGCCACGTGCATGGGGGCTTAATTATTATTAAATTTGAAAATCATTTTTTTTATTTTTCGTCGCTATATGTCCGATTACGCTGTGTCTCGTAAACGGTTGGCCCTGACTAGTATTATTACGCAATCTGACTGCATAGAACAACAACAAAGAATGAAATGAAAATTTTCGTTAACACGATTAATTAATTAAGTCCCCAGCAACTATAAAACCTACGAAGCCAACAATGCACAAGTGTAGCTGTTCTGTGTGTGGAAGTGTGACTCAACGTACACATCTGGCACGGTTCTTCTTCAAAAAGACAAGAAATTTCAAATACCATTTATACTGAGGTGATAAAAAAAAATTAGAAATACTATAATTGCGCAATAAAACCAGAATTACACTCTAATACAAGAACACAAGCCAGATGCTTTGTTGACTGAACCTGTAATGACACATTATTTGAGACATTGAGATAATAAAAAGAAAAGGAAAATTTTTTTTTCTTTTACCTTCATATATTGACGAAAAGCACTCTAATCATAACAATATATCTCCACACCGACTTGCTACTACCACATCTCAACAAGAACTCTCCACCACGACCTCTCGACAAGCACTCTTCACTACGACATCTCAGCAAGCACTTTTCACTAGCACATCTCAACAAGCACTCCCTGCTACGAGTTCTCAACAAGCACTGACTACTACAAGTTCTCCCCAAGCACTGCCAGTGGAGGCGGCTGAATAATACTCTTTGGCGCAATCTCTGGCGCTGTGGCTCAGTGTAGCCACCTTTCAGTGTGCAATGTTTTAGGTTTTTTATTATCACGAGAATAATTATATTTTGGTACTGATTTGTTATTTATCCATATTTGCCACCCTGATAAAACAATTCTGTAAACAAAAATTTAACTAGGTTCACATGAGCACATGAACCTAGTTAGGTTCGAACGACGCACGAGCTCCATCTCACTGATTTTCAAAATCAGTCAATTAAACTTTTATTGTTAGTGAAAGTGTATTATTGATCATAATAGAGTATGTAAAATGAATTTTAGCCACGAAATGGTTAAATATTGAACACTTGGATCAAAAATACATTCATGAAGTTGACAGATATTGTTTTTCCCGTTCTGTTTGTTATTCGCATCAGAGACAGATAATTTCAGAGCCCCTATGGAAAAAGAGGTGACAGGTTAATTTTTTACATACGTTTACGGAACTCCCACTATGTGACAGTTTCGTGAAAATATAAGGAAAAAATCTGGATTAATCCAGCAACAGATGAAGTCACTTTAATTAATGGGAAATTTGTACATATTTACCAAATCTGTTGTTTGAAAGAGATATGCGTGTTTTTTTAATACCATGATACATGACTTGGACTTAATCAGTATGTTGTTGGCTATTATAGTCAATGAAAGCTTTAAAAACTGAGGAGTACCTCAGGTAACGGCCATTGCATAATATGACGTAGTTGACGTGTGCTTTGGAGCATTTTTGTAGACAACAATGAAGTGCTGATCATTTTGGATTAACTTAATTTTCATTAGAATAAAATTTTGCTATTGACCTTAATCTCCGACATTCTTGCGAGGCATGTACGCGTATTTCAACAAGAAAACAGTTTGGGTAGGGTTGGCTTGCGCTCAATGAGGAATTCAGAAATGCGATACGGCGACCGGAAGTCATCGACGTTAGTAGTGTTCGTCTCCCTTTGCAACGATCCATTTAAAGCGAGTGTGCGGCAAAACAGGATGCAGGCAATGCTGCGGGGAGTAGTTAAGTTTTCAGTTCCAGATGAAAACAAAGACCTGCCTAATATTTTCATTTGTCCAGTTTCCCTTGCATCACACTGACAATAATGGAAGGAATCAGACTCTTCCATAATACGCCATTTTGAGTGTATTAATTCCAACGAAGCAAATTCCCAATAGCCACCGAAAGGTTTTTCCCGTTAAAAGATGTACGGTGATTGATGCCAAATGTTGAGTGCAGCGTGTGTCTCTTACAGACAGAGGCGTATTGGATACGACAGTCTGTCACGAGATCCACGACTTTTATCGTTGGCCGATAATTTGCGCAAAACACATGGTCTTCGCATATCGGAGAAGAATTAGGGGCTCAGAAACCAGCAATGTCTTGAGTGGATGCCCAATATTGCAGACACATTGTTTCCCATGCGTAAAGCGCCGTATAGGACGACCCCACGTGTCTGACTGAAGGAAGTCACATCGCCTTCGCCGACTCGTACGGGGCGACCGAGAATCTACTCTGACGCATACTGCCTCCGATTGTAATGTGACGTCAGGAACTGATTTCTCCCATGACTGTGCAGAGAGAAATGCGCTGCAGGGGCTTCAGGAGCAGAGGGGCGACCCGCTGTTAACATCACATTCCGTGACTTCCTCTGACTTTTGGCCACTGAGTGTAAATATTTACATGTGTCACAGTCTCGTGGTGGTGACTGACCGGAACACACACGATTATCAGAACATTCCCAGAACTGCGCTGTGCCGCTTGCCTTGATGTGTACGCAGCTGTGAATACGCTATGGAAGCTCCCCAGTCCGAAGACGTACACTCAGATTCGGTTTCGCAGGGCCGACTACAGTTAATTACGTGGATAACTAGTTAGCTCATGAAGTACTTTTTGATAGATTCGGAAGTACTAGGGCTACAGTAAGACCACGTAGCAGATGCGATTTTAGCGAAAATAGACGATGCTCCCTCTAGGTATCTAGAACACGGGAACTGTTGTTTGAAATATTTTGGTCATAATAACAATCTTTATTGCCTCGTTTTAAATGATACTGTAGATTACCTGTTTCTCCATTGCGATGAAGGACGACACACATAACTTGTTTTTGGCCCTAAGCTCTTTCAAAAAAGTACCACACATCCGATCTCTGTTCTCACACATATGAAAAATATTTGTATACCGATTTCAAATGTAATAATACTCTCAGATAAAGTATGAGGGACAGTCAGATAAAACACAACACCCGTTACAGTGCGACCATGGAATGGTTCCATTCAAAATAATCACCACATGCTTTAAGACATGTATTCCAGTGGGAGATGAGGCGATCAGTTCCTGTTTGATAGAAAGCAGTCGGCCGCTGACGGATCGACAACAGCATCCCTCGTATTTCCTCGTCCGACTGAAACCGAAGTTCAGGCATGTCTTTCTTTAGGTCGCCAAAGGTGTGGAAATCACACGGTGAAAGATCCGAGCTGTACCGAGGATGTTGCAGTGTTTCCCAACAAATCACTGAAGCGTAGCCTTCGTCCAATTGACAATGTGGAGGCGGGCCTTATTGTGCAGCAGGATGATTCCGTCCGACCAGCATTCTGGCATTACGGCGGGCCTTATTGTGCAGCAGGATGATTCCGTCCGACCAGCATTCTGACATTACGACATGTCGCATTTCTGCAAAGTTTCCTGATAGCGCTGCCCACTGATTGTAATTCCATGTTCAAGGAACTCGACGAGCAGAGGAACCACTCTATTGGAGGATAAAGCCGACCCCCACACTGCCGATAGAACGAAGGCTACGCTCAACGATTTGGATGGGAAACACGCAACATCCGTTGCACAGGCCGTTAGTCGGATGACGAAGTGCAAGAGAGGGGCGGTTGGGATCCGTCAGCGGCCGATCGCGTTCTGCGAAACGGGAATTGACCGTCTCATCTGCCAGTGCGGTAAAAGTCTCACCGCGTGTGGAGATTACTTTCGAATGGAACTATTTCATGGTCCCATTGTGGCGGGTATTCGTTTTCCATTTGACTGCCCGTTATACTTACTGTAGATAAACCTGCAAAACTACATAAACGTCAGCGTTACTGGTTCTCTGTACGACATGCAAAGTACCTACGTCTACATCTACGTCCACGTGATTACTTTGTAATTCAGAATTAAGTGCGAGAGTTCAACAAAGCATCTTCAAGCTATTTCTCTACCGTCCCAGTCTCGAAACGCACGCGGGAAAAACGAATACCTAAATCTTTCTGGGCAAGATCTGATAATTTTGTTATGATGATAATCTGTCCCTACGTAGGCGGGCGCCAAGAAAATATTTTCACTCTCTGAGGAGAAAGTTGGCTAGAATTTCTTAGGAAGATCCTGCCGCAGCGAAAAACCCCTTTGTATTAATGACTGCTACTCCAACCCACGTATGATACCCGTCGCGCTCTGCCTCTCCTTCTTCCCGACAGTGCAAAACTAACTGCCCTCCTTCGTCAATACTGTCTGGACCCTCCAGCGTAGTGTAGGCAGTCTTAGTCTTTGGTTTGCTTTACCCACAAATTTATCTACGTGATGGTTCCAACTTAACTTTTTCGTAATCATAATCTCTAAGTATTTAGTTGAATTTTCAGCCTTGAGATTTGTGTGATTTCTCGTATAATAGAAGTTTAGCGAATTTCTTTTGGTACTCATGTGGATGACTTCACATTTTTCATTATTTTGAGTCGATTTCCACTTTTCCCACCATGTAGATATCTTGTCTAAGTCGTTTTGCAATTTGTCTTGATCATCTGATGATTTTATAAGAGGGTGAATGACAGCTCAAATGGTTCAAATGGCTCGGAGCACTATGGGACATAACATCTGTGGTCATCAGTCCCCTAGAACTTAGAACTACTTAAACCTAACTAACCTAAGGACATCACACACATCCATGCCCGAGGCAGGATTCGAACCTGCGACCTTAGCAGTCGCGCGGTTCCGGACTGAGCGCCTAGAACCGCTAGACCACCGCGGCCGGCTGAATGACAGCATCATCTGCAAATAGTCTAAGAGTGCTACTCAGATTGTCTTTTAAATCGTTTATGTAGTTCAGAAACAACCGAGGTTCTATAACACCTCCTTGGAGAACGCCATATATTACTCCTGTTTTACTTGATGATTTTCCGTTAGTTTCTACGAACTGTGACCTTCCTGACAGGAAAACACGAATCCAGTTGCATTACTAAGATAATAATTCAAATGCACGCAATTTTACTAGAAATCGCTTGTGAGGTGCGGTGTCGAAAGCCTTCTGGAAACCTAAAAGTATGGAATCAGTCTGACAGCCACTGTCAAAAACTCTCACTACTTCGTGAGAATAAAGAGGTAGTTGTGTTTCACAAGAACGATATTTTCTGAATCTGTGTTTCTTCGAGATAACCCATAATGTTCAAAAGCAGTATATGTTCCAAAATCCTACTGCAAATCGACGTTAGCGATATGGGTCTGCAATTCAGAGAATCACTCCTACTACCTTTCGTGGGTGCTGACGTTACTTGTGCAACTTCCCGGTCTTTAGGTACGGATATTAGAACATTAGAACACGCAGTGTCATTGTTTCGTCGAATGACAGCCTCAGCTGTTCTCTCATCGCCTCCTATGGCGCACTGCGAATAATCGGAGTGAGGGTATTAGAGTTATTCGCCCGTTAAGCTGTCAACATTTGGGACGTCTTTCTCATCCTTAAGAACTTCAGAGGTGGCTTAAATCTTGGTTGGTGCACCATCAGAAACGACCCGGCACATCACACGGAACGTGCTACTCATGGTGATTTGAGACTGCAGCGCCCTTCTGAGGCAGTTGTCTGCTTTATTTTGCTCACAAATGACACAGTTTGTTTACGAAAACAGACGCGCGTAAAATTCCCTCTAGTAACAGGCACATTTTCTCCCTGTGTTTAAAATACGCAAATAAAACCTTCAGTATCCATGAACATGTTATAAGGAAAAAAAAGGAAAGTTCCATGTAAACTCTGTAAGGACACCGACAGGTGATATTTACTAGCTTATTACTTCTATTCGGCAGCAGAATTTTTAGCGCCTGTGAAATCAAGACTTGAAACACGAAAGTGAAGATTCTGCTTCCGCAGTGTCTCTTGTAGAAAAAACTTATTTATTGAAATATTGTTGTTAAATTTTTGTACTTCTTTTATATTTGTATGAGTGTCTGTGACTGTGTAAACAATATTTATAAAGAAATTAGCTGTTACCCACAGCCGTGTTCGCATTTCAGTAGTTTTGTCATGCTCAGTGATGGTGAGCAAGTAAGCTATTATATATACAATAACGTCAGCTGCCGTCACATGTCTGCCTCTTCTGATAAATGTAGCTCGTAATGTCCGCCTCTCTTAGGGATTCAATTTCCCCCTTTTTTATTTACTTTCCAACTTTCCAAAGTAGCCTGTGTTCTTCCTCGGGTCTGAAGTTATCTCCATGCCAAATTTAATCGAAATCGGTTCAGCGGTTTAGCAGCGAAAACATAATTGACAGTCACTTTCACATTTATAATTTTGGTATGGATTATATATCCCAAAATATACAACATGTTTGGCTAAATAAACAGATAATGAATTGCGATCGAATCAGGCAGTGACGTAGAAATCAATCTTGCAATTGACTGGTCCATATTTCCTGGCATGTTACAAAATCTAACTGATTCACTTATGAGAGAGAGTACTCTTACATTTACATGTACGTAACATCGAATATCGAAGGACAGACTTCTATGAAATTGGTAAGAAAGTGCCGGAACCTTTTAGAAAACGTGAATGTGAATAAAATAACATTTGAATATAAAAGAACAGCTACATCTGACTTTACAACTTCACTCCTCTATCCGCTACATTACAGTGAACTTGTAGAAATATATCATGTAGGCTGTAACAGCCGATATGTCATAAACTGAAATTCAATTATAACAAATCATACCAAAAACGATGTGCTGTTGATTAATCTTCAATGTGTCGTTGCTTTGAACAGCATAATTTTGTAGCACGCAGGTTATAATACAATAATAATGAAATACGAAAATTCTTTAACCATCATTACGATGTTTCCCCTCATTTCATTACAACAAACTGTACAAATAACGATTCGTTTTCGACAGATCCTGAATGTGATGGTGCTCTGAAAAATCAAATACCCGTAGGTTCTTGTAACAGTGCCGGGAATAATCAAAGACAACTTTTCGAAACTCTGAGTAACTCACTGGTTAACGTCACCTGCTGACCAGTTCGTGACATGATGGATTGCTACTGACAGTTGATATGTAACTCTGCAGTCAACCTGATCTGCTGATCAGTCCGTGACATGAATGACTGCTACTGACAGTTGATATGTAACTCTCAGTCAGCCTGATATACTGATCAGTCTGTGACACAGATGACTGCTACTGATAGT
Source organism: Schistocerca americana (assembly GCF_021461395.2). Classification (NCBI taxonomy): domain Eukaryota; kingdom Metazoa; phylum Arthropoda; class Insecta; order Orthoptera; family Acrididae; genus Schistocerca; species Schistocerca americana. Next base: position 615,224,874 of record NC_060121.1, read on the forward strand.
TGACCCCAGTTAACCTGACATGCTGACCAGTCCACGACACGAATGCCTGCTACTGACAGTTGATATGTAACTCTCCAGTCAACCTGATCTGCTGATCAGTCCGTGACATGAATGACTGCTACTGACAGTTGATATGTAACTCTCAGTCAGGCTGATATACTGATCAGTCTGTGACACAGATGACTGCTACTGATAGTTGACCCCAGTTAACCTGACATGCTGACCAGTCCATGACACGAATGCCTGCTACTGACAGTTGATATTTAACTCTCCAGTCAACCTGATCTGCTGATCAGTCCGTGACACGTATGACTTCTACAGACAGTTGATATGAAACGCACAGTCATCCTGATACGCTGACCAGTCTGTAACATGAATGACTGCTACTGACAGTTGATATGTAACTCCCTGGCCAATGCGATCTTCTGAGCATTCTGTACATGATGGATTGTTACTGTCAGTTGATATGTAACTCTGCAGTCAACCTGGTCTGCTGACCAGTCCGTGACATGAATGACTGCTACTGACAGTTGATATGTAACTCTCAGTCAGCCTGATATACTGATCAGTCTGTGACACAGATGACTGCTACTGATAGTTGACCCCAGTTAACCTGACATGCTGACCAGTCCACGACACGAATGCCTGCTACTGACAGTTGATATGTAACTCTCCAGTCAACCTGATCTGCTGATCAGTCCGTGACACGAATGACTTCTACAGACAGTTGATATGAAACGCACAGTCATCCTGATACGCTGACCAGTCTGTAACATGAATGACTGCTACTGACAGTTGATATGTAACTCCCTGGCCAATGCGATCTTCTGAGCATTCTGTACATGATGGATTGCTACTGTCAGTTGATATGTAACTCTGCAGTCAACCTGGTCTGCTGAACAGTCCGTGACATGAATGACTGCTACTGACAGTTGATATGTAACTCTCAGTCAGCCTGATATACTGATCAGTCTGTGACACAGATGACCGCTACTGATAGTTGACCCCAGTTAACCTGACATGCTGACGAGTCCACGACACGAATGCCTGCTACTGACAGTTGATATGTAACTCTCCAGTCAACCTGATCTGCTGATCAGTCCGTGACATGAATGACTGCTACTGACAGTTGATATGTAACTCTCAGTCAGGCTGATATACTGATCAGTCTGTGACACAGATGACTGCTACTGATAGTTGACCCCAGTTAACCTGACATGCTGACCAGTCCATGACACGAATGCCTGCTACTGACAGTTGATATTTAACTCTCCAGTCAACCTGATCTGCTGATCAGTCCGTGACACGTATGACTTCTACAGACAGTTGATATGAAACGCACAGTCATCCTGATACGCTGACCAGTCTGTAACATGAATGACTGCTACTGACAGTTGATATGTAACTCCCTGGCCAATGCGATCTTCTGAGCATTCTGTACATGATTCATTGTTACTGTCAGTTGATATGTAACTCTGCAGTCAACCTGGTCTGCTGACCAGTCCGTGACATGAATGACTGCTACTGACAGTTGATATGTAACTCTCAGTCAGCCTGATATACTGATCAGTCTGTGACACAGATGACTGCTACTGATAGTTGACCCCAGTTAACCTGACATGCTGACCAGTCCACGACACGAATGCCTGCTACTGACAGTTGATATGTAACTTTCCAGTCAACCTGATCTGCTGATCAGTCCGTGACACGAATGACTTCTACAGACAGTTGATATGAAACGCACAGTCATCCTGATACGCTGACCAGTATGTAACATGAATGACTGCTACTGACAGTTGATATGTAACTCCCTGGCCAATGCGATCTGCTGAGCATTCTGTACATGATGGATTGCTACTGTCAGTTGATATGTAACTCTGCAGTCAACCTGGTCTGCTGACCAGTCCGTGACATGAATGACTGCTACTGACAGTTGATATGTAACTCTCAGTCAGCCTGATATACTGATCAGTCTGTGAGACAGATGACTGCTACTGATAGTTGACCCCAGTTAACCTGACACGCTGACCAGTCCACGACACGAATGCCTGCTACTGACAGTTGATATGTATCTGCCCGGTCAACCTGACCTGCTGACCAGTCCCTGACGTGAATGACAGCTACTGACAGTTAATGCGGCCTAGATCAATGCTGCCTGATGAGGCATACAGCGCTCAAGTCATCTAACTCTTGCTCCTCCAACAACAAGCAATTTGTATTTGTATGTACGAATTTATCAACTATTACTCCTAAAACACAAACTCGAGAAAGCTGAAAGATATAGTATTTTGATGTATCTTGAAGTTATTTGTTATATCTAACGAAGGAAACGAAAACTTTTTGTCACAATATATTAAAACGTTCATAGTTTTTGTTTTCTTTTTCTCCGTCGTCCACTGACTGTGGACGACAGTGGACTATCTAAAGCAGACACCTAGAGGGTCTTTGTTTCAAATAAAGTTCTTCTTCTTATACTTTTCCATTACCTTGTCGACAGTTCTATTGTTCCTGAACGATAATTCCTCCATGTTTCTTCTCTTTTCCTTAAAAAAATTTAAGTTTTGTGATATTGGTCTGAACGTTTCTGTTTTGAGTATATTCTTCAGTTATGTCCGTCCCTCCTATGACTTTCCGGGCATCTTTGGTCGACTGATCTTTGGCATTTAGTTATTGAAATACTGTAAGATTGTTTTAATTAATATACTGTCCTCCATCCTCTTTACTTGGTCAAGGAAACTTCTCTGGATCGTGTTTGGGAACTGGGAAATTTTTTGACAGAATTCTTTGTTGTTTCTTAATTTGTAGTTGTCTTTCCGTCTATGGTGATCCAGAACTTTTTGATGGTTTCTCCTCTCGTTTTTTTTTTCCTTTTTTTTTACTATTTCTTCTACTTTAAGTCCAGAAATGCTCTCTGCTGCATAGAGCACTTGCGGCGTTATATCTGTTATAGTGCCTAATTTTCGGGTTAATGGACAGTGATTGTTTATTATAGGTGTACTTGGAGAGTTGATACGTTATCTCAATCTTCCGGGACCTGGCACAGTTTTTTCTTTGGTGAGTCCATTGGTTTAAATGATTCCTCTGATGTATTTAAATTTTTCGAATTTGTTAATTTTCCTGTTTTATCTCTTGTTTTGTGGGGTGATGTATTAGTACTCAGTTCCAGTCTTCCAGTATTCCTTCTGTATCCAAGATCTTTAGAATCATTTTATGTAAAATCTTTTTCTTAATGTTTTAAACTGTTGTTTTCCATATTTCTGTCAACATGTCCATCATTACAGATGCTTTATAACTGCCTAATTTTCTGATTCCTTCTTGTATTTCTTGGAAACAAGAGGGCGAAGAATTTACGTTTTGGATTTCAAAATGTAGGAAGATTAATTTTTTCACTAGTTTTTATTTCACAGGTCCGTTTCGATCACACATTTTTTTTACACTCCATTATTACCGGCTTCCGCTACTGTCATGTTCAGATCTGTTACAAAAACAAAAACAGTGTGTAACCAACTATGTTAGTTTGCTGACGCTAACTCTATAAAAGTCCTGCTGCTACATCAGAAAGATAAAATGTTTACATGATTAACAGCCATGTATACTAGCCATACATGCAATTAAATATTCTGCTGTAGTATCAACGTCAGACTAAACATGTAGTTACCTAGTAAGTGCTGTTGATGGTCAGAACGCGTCTGGTATTTATTCAAGGAAACTGAGGCCATCAGAGGGCACTATAGCTAGGCTACATGGTTAACCAGTATCGCAAATGTAACGGTTAAAATGTGGTATGCGTAGTCATTAATTAAAATTGTTTCACATGGCAAAACGAGCGTCTGACAATAAAACATGTACTGACATTCTCTATGTGGAGTTGGATCCATACTTAAAATCTACATAAAAAAGTGCAAATATTAATCATGTGAAGCTTCTAGCCTCGCAAGGTGAAACATACAGTTGTATAAAAGCCAGTATAAAAAGTGTAAGATTAAAAAATCTATAAAATAGAGTTTTCCGGCCTGACAGATCAATTATCGTAAACGTAATTGTAAGATAATTAACGAAGCAGTGACTATTAATTGAAAATTAAAAAATCGGTAGTCGGCAATACATCCGGAGTGTGGTCTCAATGACGGCACGCCTTGGCTTCTCTGTAAGGCGTTCTTGTGTTCCTGCTGAGGAAGGCCCAGCCTCCTCGACGCCGGCGTCCGGCGCACACGACCGCACGCTAATCCGCTGGGGCGTTCGACGCTGCCCAAACCAGTAGGTTTCTGAATACATCAGAATAAGCATTTAGGTTAAACTCATTCTGTTCATTCAGCAGTATTTACGGTGGCCGTTTTATGTGCACTTCAATCTCCATTTCCTCGAGTAGGTTCAGTAACTGTCTCTTTGGCGCCCTATGCAACACTTTCATATTATTCTGTATGTTTCCTACGGAATGTTTTTCGCTGTCTAAATGTGACCCGAAAGCCCTCTTACTTTGGTTGTACGTATACTCTAAAACGACTCTTGAAATTCCTTCCCGTCTGACCGATAAAAAACCTGTCAGTCTCTTATAGACAACAGATTCCAAATATTTGTTGCTGCTGTTGCCAACTTCGTGGCGTAGCCTACAACCAACTCTAGTTTTCGTTTGAAATCCAATTTTTATTTTAGTTTTTCTGAAAGCGTGCGCAATTCTGTGGGAAAATGCACCATTGTACGACATGGCAACAAACTTCTTGCCCTCTGGTTCTATTGTCTCCTTCTTGTCACATACTTTTGATTTTAGTTTATTATAAAGTTTCATTACTTCATGATCCTTATATCAGTTTTCCTTGGCTACTTACCTAAGCACACTTAATTCTTCCACCTCGTCGTTTAGGGTAAGTGGCAGTTTTAACATTATTATGTAGGTACTTCAGACTACTCTCTTTTAACATGAATCTGACATTCAGAACTCAAGGAAAAGTTTCTCCCTGGGTTTTATTTCAGGGTTTTCAAAATGCTTTGACATACTCTTGCATGGTGTATTGGTACCTCCAGAATTCTTAGCTCCAGCCGTTCTACCTGTGACAGAGTAGGCTATCATAGATTTTACCTTTCCTTCCCTCCTTTTTCAATTGTGTTTGAACTGGCTACAGAAGAGTTTCTGTTTTCACTGTAAATTGTTCTTTCAATGAGCAGCAGACGACTCTATCTGCATGTTAGTAATTATAATCTGATAGAATACAATGCCGTGACCTGTTGATGGCATCCTTTTCATTAAATACATTTACAGTGATGAAAGAACACTACTCACTTCAGCACCTGGTTGCGAATCACATACTGCTCGAACAAAAACTACTAACTTCTAGATGTCTAACCATTCTTGTAACACAGTCTTTCACAGTGCCTTTGTACTTGGTTGCCTCTCTTATAACACTGAAACACATCTGTATTCACTTACAAATTGAATTATCGTTTTGATGATAGTGGCAATAGTTACAAAATAAAAGATGAGTGTAACCTGAGCTTGATAGTTTAATTGTCCTAGCAGTTGTTGTCAAGTGAAAGTAATCCACATAAAGTTGCTAATTAACAGTCCTGGTAGTTGTTAGGACAAACTTACAAAATAATTAGTTGAAAAGATTATCCCTGGAAATATGTAACACTTGATTAGGTGTTGTTATTTGTAGTGACTACCCACGCAAGCTGCATGTTTACACTGTCTGCACTAGTTCAATAATTACATAAAGATTAATTAAGAAAGTATACATGCATCTGCCTACGAGAATAATATTCCCACTGACCTGTCTACAAGTCCATGGAAATGTTGAAGTTTTTATTAGTGAGGAAATGCATATTACACATCTTACTATGACGATGATGATGTTTCCACTATTTTTCCAAAATCCCTCAGAAAAGTTAAGTATTAATGAATGAAAAAATATATATTATGCACCTGAGTGTGATGATATCATCTCTGTCTTGTCCTTGTCTTCAAACTCAGAGAGAAACTGAAGCATAGGTGCACTTTTAATTGTCTGACTCACACAAAGAATTTGTACTACATATGGTTGCATCTTGCTGAACTTACCTTCACAAGAAACATAGACATCACTTTGCTGCTGCTGGAGATTGTAATACCGAGAGGACTGCACCAAAAAAAATTAAACAGTTAAAGAGGCTTAAGATTGTCTCTATTACTGTACAATGAGGAGATGTTAGCATAATATCAGAAAGATCACTCGTTGGACGATATTAATTTTTATGCACCTATTTATTTATGCAGTAACTACAATTATGGGTGCTGATGATAGTTGCCAACCAGCAAAGGGAATTATTAATTACACATGAGTCAGCTTACCAAGAAAATTCATACCACCAAAAATTCAGTCCCTTACAGAAAAATTATGGAAGAAAAACAATAATGAAATCTATCTCTGTTGTATCTTTTTATTAATACTTCTAGAAAAAGACATGGGATGATATAGAAAGTGAAATAAATCTTGAATACACCTGGTTATCGGTCATTCCTAATAAAGTACTCCACAGAACATACTGATTTTAAAAAATGTACAAATTACTCTAAAAATATCGTCTGCCTACAGGAGTTTATTCTCATTTCTATAAGAAAGAGACTAATGAGAGTAGATACCAATGCTGGTGGACAATCAGTGAATGAACAACTGGTCCATATGGCCGTCTTGTCGTAACCAATAAGAAAATTTCTAAGTCACTACACATATAAAAATCGCAATTGTTACCTAAAACGATACGTAAACATACCCATAGAAAGCTACAAGAACAAAGAAAATACCTAGGAAAGGCTGTAAAGCTGCTGCAACACGCTTCACACACAATGCATGGCCAATTCTCAACAAAGGAATCAACGAACGGAGCTGTCGAGATCTGTTATCCTCCATCTCAGGTTTCCAGAATAGAATTCTCCAGATTCTAACGCTAACTGAAAATCATGTTTGTAGCCCACACTTTTAACCAGCTTGCAAAGAACTTGTGATGAAGATGCTGTCACTCGTCCGAGTGTCTATGATCGACTATCGCGCGCACCTTCAAAGATGTAAATGTATGCACTAAACAATTCTATTGTAGTAATGTAACGAGGCAAGCAGGCACATTCCAACGCTGTTCATTATTTTTCTCTATGACTCATCAGTGAGATGATGCAAACATTTCACAAGTAGTTTCCCACAAAGGCTGTAATCTTTTGTTATTTGAACAATTTATTGTTGTGTTTGGGCCTTAATATTTTTTAACATTGCAAGTATTCCCCACCAATAAAACTGGCGTGTCTGCCTGCAGGCAAGAATCCAATGGGGGAGGGAAGGGGGGTTGAGTTTCATGGGTGTTATCACCCCCCAAAAAACATGTATATATATATATATATATATATATATATATATATATATATAAACGTTGATGCATTAATATGTTCTGAAGGCGGTGCTGATATTCAACAATAAAAGCGGGTTAAAAGCTGTGAGCTATCTGGAGAAGTTAACCTTGAATTACAGAGCAACTGTTTCACCAGGTCTGCAGTCTAGCTTCCCAAATTCCCAACCAGACTAACATTAATTATAATCTTTTAATAGTCATCTTATGAGAACCGGTGATTATATATATATATATATATATATATATATATATATATATATATATAAAGAGAATTTAAATAAAAAGAAATAAATCAGATTATATATGGACATTTATTTTAACATTGATCATTGAAATTTCAACATATTAAACTTGATTCATAACTAAACTGGTGCCTTATTTAGGATTGTGAAAATGTGAGTTTGTAATCTTACAGAACACATCAAATATGGAGCCAAGACTGGGAGACTGCATACAACACTGCATTCATAAAATGACACACGAAGAACATTGAAACATATGCAAGAGGAAATTAACCACAACCAACCAATTCAATTTCCACCCAAAGAAGTTACGTTCGTAGCACAATCCTGTCCGTCATGTAATTACCACACACTGGTATACTAAATTCATACTAACTCTCTGTGAAATCTTCCCAAAAAGAATAGCTGAGGGCTACTTTGATGATTACACCACATGCTTCACGTGGTCAACTTGGTTTACACAAAGAGTGTAACTCCACAATAATTTTGATAATTAAAATAAATTACATCGAAACGCAATTTACAAAAGAAAAACCTCGAACTGGTTACTATCGTCTTACTATTAACCTGATGGGTCAAACAATTGTATAAGCACGTGGTACTGGTCTCACAGAGTACACCCCATGTGGGTTAACATAAAGAAAAGTTGCTATATTGAAAAATATTGTCAAGACGAGACATTATAATCTCACGCATATTCGCATTTAAGATTGATGATCTTAGTTAGAGTTACCGATCAACACGTGGTTCCACGTCACTCACAAAGTAGTGACAAAGCAACTACTGGCAGATATTCTGAACCCCACACTCGAAATACATTATGTTGCAATTTAAGATAACATAAGATATTTTAGATCTAAACCTGAAATAAAGGTTATTAAATTTTCAGTTAGGCTGAACTTAAGAAATCCATTGTCCTACGGACTTAGCAGAGACGCGCTTAGCCGGAGATCTTACCACTTCAGACGCTCGCTGCAGACAGACTGCCGTGGGCCCCTACCAATAGTGCTTCCAAATACAAAACGGAAGTGACCAGAGAAGCAGCTTTCTATACCAACATGACAAGGGACGGACAGGACCATACTAAGAATAGAAACCTCTTTGCTTTTAGAAAGCGTAGCTACCTGTTCCGACGTTGGTTCTACTGTTCTCTAGCAGACAGGCTTGTCTGCTACCATCAGGCATGCAACTAGAAATACATTTGCTCGTTCATCCTTCCACACAGAAGGGAAGGGGGATGACAGTATCTTATCATATACAGTATATAAAAAAAGCGCATGTAGGTTCCTTATGAGACTGTGAGACATGAATTACATAGAAACTGTGTTTTAAAGTGTAGTAGTGTGACAGGTCGCTCTTGTTTATGTGTAAAAGTAACACGTTCCACTGCTCAGCCTTCTCCCAGATGGAGTCAGAAACAGCACAGTAAATTCAGAAGTGGAATGTATGCCGTAAATGACAACAGATTTAAGAAATTGACATGAAAGGAATCCAACAGAGACCTTTCAATATTTACAAGTTTCAAATTTCATAACAAACATTTGCGAATTAAAACAGCATGAAATCGGTAGGAATTCTAAGAAACTGGAGTTACGTTTGAAAAAGGATACCTTTCAGTTACTTGTGTGAAGGCCTGGGCACGTGGATACGTTTCCCATTTAACCAGCAACATTCTAGCCAGGAAATACCCATATTCTCAGCCTAACTATTAGCAACAACAAACTCGATGTGCTTCACACATCCACAAACAGAATCGATAAATCCACTGAAAATAAAAACAATAACAGGAAGTCTGACTTCCTGGATGTAGGAAACGACTGAAAGAAACAGCGCTTTCGTCATTTACAGGCTCACATAGCCACAGTCCACAAACCTGTCTTAAAATACGCAGTGCTAAGTGAAAAAATTATAACATTGTCAAATATGTGAGAAAATTTTAATTTCTTAAAGGTCATATCTCTTCTGACTGGTTAGCTGTGGCCCTCTAGGAATTCCTTTCTTCTTTATCTCAGAGTACAATTTGTTACTTCCTTGGTTCTTAAATTAATTGGATGATAGGCTCTTCTCAAATTTTAGGGCAAATTTGATTTATTGGATGTTATGCTAAAGGGATGCACTAAGTACATTTGTCCTTCTTTTTAGCCTGCTAAAGAGCTCGTGAAATAAATTATCTTTTTTATCCCCTTACTTTCTCCCTGTGTTTACTCTCCTTTCTTCTGCCTATATTATGCCTTTTTCTTTGTTTTCTCCTGGAAGTACTTGAAAGTTTTTACTTTTGCTCTCAACTTTTTCTTCCTCTGTTTCCAATTCCTTCAAGTATTCTTTAACTTTTTATATCCACATCATTGATGATTTTGAGTTTCTGTCAGAAAAATTTCTTTCATGTTATCTTTTCAGGTGTTCATAACATACAACTCTCGCCTTCCTCATTGTATCCAATTTCGTTCTATTTTTATCATAAACTTCTTATATTACTTCTAAATTTCCATTTTCCAATTTCATATTTTGGTCCCAAGATTTTTCTGATTGTTTTGCTTTTCTTCTTTTCTACTTCACCTAATTGTTTGACTGTATTTAATGAAAAGCATTCTGAAACAATTCTCGTCTAATGACTATAGTGTTAGTAATTGTAGCAATAATAGTAGTAGTAGTAGTAGTAGTAGTAGTAGTAGCAGCAGTTTTATATGTATTTAGATCCCTTTTACAAGGATATTGGACATGTCTTGGTACCAGAGAACAACAAAAATAAAGTAATCTATATATACATACATTTACAGACTTGGAGGTCTAGAATGACAAGGGTGGGGAAGGTAGTTGGCGAATGCTTTGTAGTAGGTACTTCCCAGCACTTACCTAAAATAATTTAGGGAAACCATGGAAAACCTATCTCAGGATGGCTGGATGAAGATTGGAGCCTCTCCTCTATCAAATACAAGGCCACTCTGTTTAAAGCATTTCCACTCGATTCAGTTCATCCTTAGTGTAAAACATTGTTTCACAAACAAGTTATTTAAAAAAATAAAAGGCTAATGCTACAGTTTTCATTCATTTCTCAATCCCAGTCGCTGTACATTCTACACACACTATACACACATTCTTTCATAACATTATATTCACTCGTAGCTGATGTCAGGACCATCTTGTGCGCCGCAAATTCCCAGTATCTTTTTATCGTTTGTGAAAGGCAAAGGTCCCGAGTTCGAGTCTCGGTCCGGCACACAGTTTTAATCTGCCCCGAAGTTTCATTTGTGTTACCTTTTTTATCAAACCTGTACTCTGTGTTATCTAAGCAATCCTTCAATGTATATAATGTTTGGTTTAAAAGAAAATTTTATTGCCTTGTTAACTAAGTCTGTGTTAGAAATTTCTTTAATTTCGTTTGGTTATTTATTGAACAGTTTCTTCCTTGGTAAAACATTTTGATTTCAGTATAATGTTTATTTTTTCTTGGTTCATATAAGTTCACTTTAGATCTTGTTTCATGGTGATGGACAGGGTTGTTTGTACAGTAATCACTGCCGTTATTCTTGATGTGTACAACTGTTCGTTAACTGTATTCACACAGTGCAGTTAAAATTCCCAATGTTTTGAACAGACCTTTACAATGAGCTCAGATACTATTTTTGGTTATTGATCTTGTGATTCTTTTCTGCAGTTTGAAAATTATGGTCGTATTTCGTGCATTTGATCCCTAGAAAAGAATGCTGTACCTTAGAACTGAGTATTCATATGGATACTATGTAAGTAAAAGACACTGGCTGTTACACTCTTATGACGGGACCGTAAGGGCATAAGTGTTAGTGCCATTCTGTTTGCAAAGTATCTCTATGTATCCTAGAAATTTCGCATTTGTTTCTCAGACTACAGAGGTGCCATTTACATTTGGTTTAATAGTGTCATTTTCCCTCTTTGACCTGGAATTCATAGCGTTTGTTTTCTTTATGTTGTCTATTTAATACTCTGTTAATTTCCATCATGTGATAAATTCATTTATTATGTTTGTTAAAGGGGCTTGCATACTCTCAAATATTGTTTCAGTACGCACGTTGGTACGTCATCTAAGCACTCTGACTTCTCAATTATCAATTTTTGCACAGTTTTATTAAGGTACTCTGTGGTTGGTAGCAACATCATAGTACACAATGCATAATTATTAGTATGTGTTGTGCCTATTTCTGGGAATTTTTGCTATAACTTGTCTGCAATACTTGGAAAATAGTTTGGTAAGTGGTGCAGATAATGTATTACTCTATCCTCCCACCCTCTTCAGTAATGTTGTCATGTCTTTGTTTGTCTCTCCTTGTTTCCTTTTCTATGACTCCTAATTGCTTTGATTTTATTGACTGCATCACATACAATTTTTCGCAGCTATAAGCCTCTTCCTATAAATATTTTTGGGGCTATGATTCAGTAACTCTGGGTCATTATGACTCTCTTTTATGGACTGAGGTATGTAGGATTTGGGATGACCTCTTAATGCCATTTGTTTTGTGAGACATGATACTGATATAGGTACTTTTGGAAACGTCTTTCCAAAATTCAATTTAAGTAATGTTGAGTGTCTGGAGAATTTCACATTTATGTTGGTCGTGGTGTAGTGTTGCAGTGCCAGAGTTTGCCTTTATCAAAAAAGATTTTTTGTTATACTGATTTGTTATTATAGTAAAATATCTTATATTTTTATTGTTATTACCGCAGTAATTTGCCGAAGAGGCACTTAGAAAGTGTGAGTGACTTCGAGTAAAACGATCCGCCACTGCCTGACTGTGTAGAGTACTTCCTTTCCTCCATTTCACTTTACGTGTTGTTCTTGCACAGGACATACGTTTTGCATAGTTCAGAATAATCTGAATAAGTACTAAAACCGAACTAAACTACTAAGTACACTTTAATGTAATCAAAGCAAAACGACAGTACTGTTTACATGAACGAAGCTCATTGTTGAGGCGTGTGTCCAGTAGCAATTAAATTTTCGCAAGTCGCTTGCACGAGCTACTTCTGTATGTTGTTTGTCATGGAAACAGCTCCAGCAAGTCGACTGACACAAGTTTCACCAGCTTACAGAAGTAGCGTCCGCAAGTTAGTGGAAAAAGTTTCTCGCATCAAGTACTTGCCGAAATTACCAGTTGGTTCAAGTTTTTCTCTAGTTTGCAGGAGTTTTGTTTGTTCGATTCCGGTACGAAAATGTCAGTGACGAAAAGGTGAATGACACGAAGACAAATGGGCCCAAACTAATGCACTGTTGGAACCCCTAAACCTATATACAGGTAATTGGCCACCAGCCAGGCATTTACCGTCTTCAAAAGTCATCAGATGACCAAAACGAATTGCAATATGATTCATATATAATATCTGTATGGTGCGAAAAGTGACAATTGACCCTGAATAAAGAAAAGTGTGAAGTTATTCACTTGAGTACTAAAAGAAATACGCTAAATTTCTATTACGCGATACGTCACACAAATCTGAAGGCTGTAAGTTCAACTAAATACTTAGGGATCACAATTTCAAATAACCTAAATTTGGAACGATCACATAGATAATGTGGTAGAGCAAACCAAAGACTGCGATTCATTGGCAGAACAGTTAGAAGGTGCAACAAGTCTACTAAAGAGACTGCTTACAGCACGCTTGTCCGCCATATTCTGAAGTATTGCTGTGCGGTGTGGGATCCGCATCAGGTGGGGCTGACGGATGACGTCGAAAAAGTTCAAAGAAGGGCAGCTCGTCTTGTATTATGGCGAAATATAGGAGATGGTGCCACAGACATGAAACGTCAATTGGAGTGCATAGGCGTTTTTCGTTTCGACGGGTCTTCTCATGAAATTTTAATCAGCAGTTTTCTCCTCCGATTGAGAAAACATTCTGTTGGCCCCCACCGACATAAGGAGACATGATAATCACAATAAAATAAGAGAAATCAGGGCTCGCACAAAAAAATGAAAGTGCTCTTGTTCGAGAGCGGAGCCCGCATCTCGTGGTCGTGCGGTAGCGTTCTCGCTTCCCACGCCCGGGTTCCCGGGTTCGATTCCCGGCGGGGTCAGGGATTTTCTCTGCCTCGTGATGGCTGGGTGTTGTGTGATGTCCTTAGGTTAGTTAGGTTTAAGTAGTTCTAAGTTCTAGGGGACTGATGACCATAGATGTTAAGTCCCATAGCGCTCAGAGCCATTTGAACCATTTCGAGAGTGGAACGGTACAGACACAGCTTGAAGGTGGGTTATTGAACCCTCTGCCAGGCACTTCATTGTGAATAGCAGAGTAGTCACGTAGATGTAGATGAAGCCAATGAAGTGCGTAATTAATTTACAGATTACTCTGCAGAAGGGGAAATAGAACGGCAGTACTGGTTCTTTAAATTTTACCTGATTTGTTAATGCTAGCGGAAAAATAAATTCATGACATAAAAAGTAACAAATAATCTTTGTAAAAGTAGAAGAGTAATTAAAGGATAATGACCTGGTAGTATAGCTTGGCTCACTTTTGTATCCTGTTTCCGAATATTTCACTGTACGAGTACAATAGACAAGAGATGTCCGAAACTAGCATATGGCATTCTCAGAAAGTTCTTAATTTGAGCGATGTTCTCTCTATGTCATTCAGTAGTGTTTCTTGGTAACTTAAGTATGAGGGCCTCTTTATACATTCGTTCATACAAACAGTCCTTTTATTTCTTAGTTTCGCTTTTCGCAAAGCATCCACCACCGTCGCTAAGCCATTACATTATTCTTTTCTTTTTTTTAAGCGTGACACTCTACACTTCCACCTGCAGGTCTCGCGAAGTAGTTACAGTGGAGACATTTCTGGCAGTACGACGTGCACAAGTAAGTTTGCGCAAGTTGTTATTCTCGTGTAAACATCTCAGTAAATGCTTGTAGAAGTTACTGTGGTGTACTAAGATATCACACAAGAAGAGTTTGCGACAGTTGGTACCAGAAGTACCGCGGAAGTCTGTCCGAAGCAGGCACACCGCTGCGCGCAAACCAATCACGAGAGAATCAGGTCCCATGGAGCAGCAGCGCCATCGGGAAGAGAGGCACGCGCCTAAAGTAACTGTGCGTGACCAGAAGTTCTCAGCTGCGAGTTGTAAATCAGCCCGAGTCTTGCTAGAGAGTTCCTGCAGAACGTTCGTAATGTCTTCACATCTTCTTCAGCAGGAAGATAACAGTGAATGGAATTATCGGGTGTGAACAGAGTCCTCCTGCTAAGAGACTGAAATGAGTACTGTTCAAAAAAAATGGTTCAAATGGCTCTGAGCACTATGGGACTCAACTGCTGAGGTCATTAGTCCCCTAGAACTTAGAACTAGTTAAACCTAACTAACCTAAGGACATCACAAACATCCATGCCCGAGGCAGGATTCGAACCTGCGACCGTAGCGGTCTTGCGGTTCCAGACTGCAGCGCCTTTAACCGCACGGCCACTTCGGCCGGCCATGAGTACTGTTAGTTTTGAAATGTTCATCAAGGCAGAAGATTAATTTTCTTCCTACTTTAATCAGATAATAATATTTATTTTGTGTTCATGGAGATGTAGTCAGTGCAGGACGGACAGGCTAAACCTGTAACCAGCGTTACGAAAGTTGAGTAACATATTACAGTATTCACTCTTTTTTTCGCTACTGCCTTTATCCCGCATTGTGCGCAGGGTCGGCAGGGTTAAGTACGGATTTGGCATGGTTAATTTTAAGGGGTGGCCAGATGTCCTTCCTGCCGCCACCCCATAACCCCCGGGACGGAATTAGTGTACCCCAGCTGTCTGCGTCTAGTTTAAATCGTGAAATAGTGTGAATGTGTTTCAAATGTCTGCGAATCATGTAACTGAGGCGGGACGTGGGGACCAGGCCGGTATTCGCCTAGGAGGATGTGGAAAACCGCCTAAAAACCACATCCAGGCTGGCCGGCACTCCGGCCGTCGTCGTTAATACGCCGGGCGGATTCGATCCGGGGCCGGCGTGCCTACCCGAGTCCAGAAAGCAGCGCGTTAGCGCTGTCGGCTATCCTGGCGGGTCATTATAGTATTCACTATTCTGTGTTATTTTCGTTGTGCGGTGCCGCTCTCGAAGCCACGCACCCGTCCTACGAGAACAATTGTGTCAGTCTTTTTCAGCGGCAGCGAGTTTTCCATCAAAATGGACGCCTCCAGTCCACAGCAGTTACTTGCTACCGGACACACGCCTTTACGTTTCACAGTCGCGCGTGCAATTCCTACAGCGCGGCAAGTTGGATTCTGCGCACCTGCCGCTGCCGACTGGAGCACGGCGTGCTGGCGGCGGCTATGAGGAAACGGCGGGCTGACATCAGGCCCTCGAGCGTCGCGCCGCTGCTCAACATGCATGCCGGGGACGGCGACCAAGGATGAGCAGCCTGCATTCCGCGCCGCCCCACTTCCTGGTCCCTGGCCGTCCCCTGCGGCTACCGCCAAACGGATCTCTTTGTCAGGCTTACATTGCCGGATTAGAATTCTCGTATGGTATCGCTCAGCGGAGTGCGTTCTGAACGCTTAGGAAGTGTCAGTGAATAAAACTCACGCGGTGTGTCCTGACAGCTTATAGTTGCTCTGAGCTTGCTGGAACTGCGCGATCGTCAATGGAAACCGACCTCACATACATTGTACGTCCTTCATTTCTCTCTTAGGTCGTCCGGAACGGTTTCCATTTAACAAGGCGTTCCTCCACTTGTGCCTTTGTCACACGTACGCGCAGGGTCTGCACACATACGCGCAGGGTCTGCATGGTTATGAGTATACCACGGATTTTTAGGTCACAAAAAGTGTGTTTTAGGCACCTAAAATAGGCTCCTTCAGTAGTTCATTTAGGCTATATAAAACCTAAAACAGGCTCTAATAAAAATGATGCAGAGAAAGTAAAAATAAATTAAAGTACACAGTGTTGACAGTATGAACATCTTATTAGTCATTAAAATAAGGAGAATGAATATTTACACAGTTATAGAGCACAGCAATCTGCAACATTAATGTTGAACGTAACTCCAAATATTTTTGAGTTCCTGCAAGATAAAGATCTCCGAAAAAAGATGTGGCAATGGTTTAATTAATACATTCGTAGTTTCACATATTCTGACCATAGTTGGCTTCGCAATAAATAACCAAAATCTTTTCTAGGTTTTCTAGTGAAAAGCTGTGGCGCTTGTCAGTCAGAATCAATTCATACGCTGAAAAAGAACTTCTACATCAACAGATGTGACAGGGGTTTACTTCATTTTCGGCACATGTTGGACAGACATGCTGCAGTCAGGAGTGCTGGATTTTCCACTAAGTATGTTGGCAGCTGCACACAACTCCTTCAGGCCAGTGTCGTTCTGCAAAACCGTTTGCATTTTTGCCCGTACTTTTTCCCCTACTTCACCTGGCGCTTCTTTAATTTTCATTTTGACTTCTTCAAGCAAAGAAATATTGTCGTAGATAGGTCTCCCTGAGCCTTGTAATTGTGAAATTATTCTTGCCATATATGTGTAGTGGACCCTAATGTAAAGTAAGTCCTGTTTTAAAGAACAATCTTTGAGTAACTCCATTGCTGCAGTTACGGATGCAGCATCCTCCGGTATATTTTCAACCACCTTCTGGACAGCTGAGAGATGCGTACTATAGTATTCTGCTGCTATCAGCCACGTTCCCCAGCGGGTGGCAACAGGCTCTGGCGGCAATGGGACATCTGGAGCAGTTCTTTGAATGCCTGTGTTCTTGATGGTGCCTTAACAAAAATTTTCTTCACCATAGATATTACTTTATTTACTTTAGGAAATTTTAGCCTTACTTGCTCTGCTATGCGGTTGATCCCATGCACTACACAAGTTACGTGCAGCATCAATGGGTAGAATACTTTTAATAGTTGAAACGCCGGCCGAAGTGGCCGTGCGGTTAAAGGCGCTGCAGTCTGGAACCGAAGGTTCGAATCCTGCCTGGGGCATGGATGTTTGTGATGTCCTTAGGTTAGTTAGGTTTAACTAGTTCTAAGTTCTAGGGGACTAATGACCTCAGCAGTTGAGTCCCATAGTGCTCAGAGCCATTTCAACCATTTTTGTTGTTGTTTGTTGGTTAGTTTTTGCAAGCTGTTTTGAGTAAATCAAATGAGCCCTGGATGGAGCATCTGGATCTAGTTTGCCAATAATCAGGTTTGCAATGTAACGGCCAAGACTGTCAGTAGTTTCATCCACAGAAATCCATATAAAAGATTCTCCCAACATCTTCTCGGATTCTGTGCAATGCAGCATTGTAAGCTGAATCCACATAAATCCTTACGTAAAGTGGACTCTGCAGGAATAGACTGATGGCAGTACTTCTCAAGAAAACCTCTGAAAATAGGGTTCTCTAGTTTCCGAAAGGGGATGTTTGCTGCCACAAGTGCATGACACAATTCACTGCAGAACTTGTTTTTTTCGGAGGATTCACCAGATTTATTGGTTAAAGGAGTTTGCTTCAATTTTGACTTTCGTTCAACATTAGCTTTATGTGCGATTCCATCTTCATGCTGAGTTAAGTGAGATTTCTCTACACTCTAAACCTAATACGAGAGAAAAGGGAAATGCAGTTTAGAATCGCATATAAAGAGTATTTCGTATTACTAAAAGATAGCGATAAAAAAGAATCCTAGGTGACAGGAAAATAACAAGTCTAAGAAAAACATCAACTAACCTCCTTGTTGCATGCTTGGCAGAAAATTATTTTCGCATCCGTTGTATAATGCGGAAAATCTTGCAGCCACTGCCTTATATAAGTAGACTTTGAACTAGCTGTTTTCGGCATGGCATAGTATTCTCACACAGAAACTAGAATTTATTTTGCACTTAGAACGTCAATAACACTTAACACGTCGGCCCTATACAATGTACTGATTTGTTTTCGCTGGGAAAAAGTGAACATGACCTTTTTTTTCCCTTTTACTGCGGTGCATGGGAGCGGTAAGGGAAGTACCGTACTTGTTGCTGGACATATGGCACCTGACAGATGGCCGCCCCTTCTGAACAAGCGAATGGAATCTTCATGCTTCAGATGAAAACATCTCACTACTGGCAAATTATTTTTCGAACCAGAAAATTCACGTATAATACCTTTCACGAAACAGTAGTTTAAAAGGACTGCCTGTAGACAGCAGCGAGAAAATGCGCGAAGGGCAGTAATTTAGCTATAGAGGGCGTCTACGATTAACATCGTGATTTTTTAATCCGTGCTCAGCTTAAGGCCTATGAAACCGTTTCTTTGCGAAAATACACAGCTGGCCAGAATCCTACGAACGAAATATTTTCAAATATAACATGTAGTACTCCCACGTTCGATTCTAATGTGTAACTCAAATCTTTGACCGGTTCCCATTCACTCACCGAAGTTAAGCACTGTCGCGCACGGCGCGAACTTGGATGGATGACCATTCAACCGTGCTGAGTGCTGTTGGTAGTAAGGCAAGCAAAGGAATTGTAAACTGTCTGTAACGACCTTCGCTTTCGACGAGACGTACAGCCCTAAGTTTACTTCCTTTTTCTTATCTTTGAAAACACAAGAACTCTAGGTCAGATTAACGAAATAGGTACTTTTTAGGATTTTGATGCCGAAATAGGCAAAATTATGCGTCAACTTCGAAATACGCACTTTTAGGTCCTATAGAACTAACGGTATTCAGTTTAGTTAGTCATGAAACGCATAAGTACCAACTGATATGCAAATTGGAGCTTAGGAAAAAAAATAGGTTTTAACCTAAAGATCCGTGATCTATTTTTTACATATGAATAATAAAACACTTATAAAGAGTATTTGGTATTAACAGGGATAGCGATATAAAAAAAAATAAAAAAATACCGAAGTATTAGGCAAATACGAAGCATGAGCGCATATCAATTAGCCACCTTCCTGCACGCTGGGGAGAAAATATTTTTTCCATCTGTCGTATAGTGTGGAAAAACTTGGAGCCACTGTATTATATGATGAAATAGGCACTTTTTATGATATTAAAGTCGAAATAGGCAAAAATAGCCACTAACGTCGAAATAGGCTTTTTTAGGTCCTATAGATGGTTCAAATGGCTCTGAGCACTATGGGACTCAACTGCTGAGGTCATTAGTCCCCTAGAACTTAGAACTAGTTAAACCTAACTAACCTAAGGACATCACAAACATCCATGCCCGAGGCAGGATTCGAACCTGCGACCGTAGCGGTGTTGCGGTTCCAGACTGCAGCGCCTTTAACCGCACGGCCACTTCGGCCGGCTTAGGTCCTATAGAATTAACGCTATTAAGTGTAAATAGTCATGAAACGCATAAGTACAAATTTTTATGCAAATAGGAACTCAGGAACAAAATAGGTTTTTACCTAAAATCCGCGGTCTAGTTATGAGGTATGGTTAAAAGGAGTTGCCGGATGCCCTTGCTGTTGCCACACCGGTACCCTACTGAAACGCCAGCGAAACCCCCTCGTCAGAACAGGTAATTAGGATTGTGGAAAGGGCCAAATAAGGTTGGGGTCAATTTAATCTAAAAATTATAATTTATTGTAATTTAATAACACATTTACAACCAAAGCGGCACATAGCCGAACTTTTACAATTACGAGTTTCCAAAATGCAATTCTTTCTCGGCTGAAGGCCTCCAAACAAGAAAACTTGAAAATCGACAAGATAAAATGCAGTTAAAATAGCAAATAAAATAATTAAAATATATTTTTATCACAGCTAGGGTGAAAGCCTCAAGGCAAGGGTGGATAGACAAACATAAAGAAGGTGTAATACAAACGGCTGAAGGCCCACAATAAAATTTTCAAGATTTTAAAATAAATTACCATAACCTTTCAAAGGCAGAAGGCCGCAATGTTTAAGCTTGAAAGATAAATTTAAGAATAAGGCTCCAAGGCTGAAGGCCCATAATTAATTTTCCAAACTATTAAAAAAATATAGTCATAAGTTTTAAGTAGCTGAAACCAGACTAAAAAAAAAGACAACACAACGGCAATAACCTTTCAGCAAATATCCACTTGTCGGAATTCAAACTTACATAAAGCACAGTGAAACCAAGAATATTTTTATCATTGGCTAAGATAGATTATAAACAGACAATTAAACACCAATGAGAAAGACAGTAAAGACATCAGCACTCAGAAGCCTCCAGATGGTCGGTCAGCCCTCGTTCACTTAGGTGAGACAGGTGGTGAGCCCAGCTACATTTGATTCATCGGAACCCAAACAAGGGACAGCCATGGACCGATCAACAAACGACTTGCTTGCCACCAATCGGTACATGAGAATGCAAACACAAAATGTTACGGGCGTGATTATCTACAATCAAATACGTATATGTATTAACCTGTCAAAACTACACACCGTGTTGGACAGCGACCACAGGTGAGGAAAGGACGCTGCCTGAAATTACGTTAACGGCTAGGGCAGGTAACCAGAACACTAACGCCCACAAGGCAGAATTGAATGTGTCACACTACAAAGCCTGTGTAGTCTCTCGAATGCCTAAGTATCCCTCATCATGATAGAGTTTACCTAGTAAATTCTGAAGGTATTTCTACATTACCTGAATTTTCAGTCGCCGTAATATGAAAGAGAATTGTGCTGGAACGTTGCAGCTCTCTTCTGCTCCGCACTACTAACGCTGCTAAAATCCGTCGTTCAAAGAAATGTCCTATATTTATATAGCTTCACTATGGACAGATATGACAACGGGGTAGGTGCTGGCGTACACTCCAACGACTCTTGAATGCTGACGTCAGATTAGGGGAAGTTACTGATAAAATTAAAACAGTTCTGATACAACGAGACCTCATCCAATGGAACTGGACTGTGCATAGACTCGAACCGGCATTCATTCAAGGGAGACGTTTTTCTATGCGTGTCCACGCACTTCTGTAAAGTTCGTTGAATGAAAAATAGCTCACCTTTTCGAAAACTTCTGTTCATGTAATCTTTTTGAAGCCTTTACTAACATTTAATTACATTTAAGCTGTCTTTTACACATCTTAGCGCTTAAATATCACAATGGTGGCTTATCGACAATAGGAAACTCTCCACATACTCCAAGACGTCCTTTAGCAATTAATTAATAGAGAAGCTGCTGCTGGATGTTGGTGAGCGCGGTTCGTAGTTCTCAAGCGCGGTCTTGCTGCCCTAAAGTCGTTGTGAATGTAGAAGTTCTTCAGCCTAAATGAAGTGTTTTATCTCCTTTCCGAAGATGTGTTCAGTTAAAAGCAATTTCTTTTAAGTCATCAGTGTTATGGCTGGTTTGATGAGGCCCGCCACGAATTCCTGTCCCGTACCACTTCATCTCAGAGTAGCACTTGCCACCTCCGTCCTCAACTATTTGCTGGACGTATTCCAATCTCTGTCTTTCTACACAGTTTTCCCCCTCTACATCTCCCTCTAGTGCCATCAAAGTTATCCCCTGATGTCTTAACAGATGTTCTCTCATCCTGTCCCTTCTCCTTATCAGTGTTTTCCACATATCCCTTTCCCCTCCGATTATGCGCAGAACCTCCTCATTCCTTAACTTTTCAGTCCACCTAAAGTTTAATATTCGTCTGTAGCACACATCACAAATGCTTCGATTCTCTTCTGTTCCGGTTTTCCCAGAGTCTTCATTGTGATTTGAGTGTGTATCTGTACCTAGTTACGCCTTGCAATCCAGTATCTGGCTTCGGGAACTCTGTGTGACCATGATGTAATCTAACTGAAACTTCCCGTATAACCCGGCCTTCTCCAAGTGTATCTCCTGATCTTGTAATTCTTGACAGAGTATTCATTATTACTACCGAATATTTATTGCAGAACTCAGTCTTTCTACTGCCTCACAACTTGTCCCAAGCTCGGTCCCCCCATGACTATTGGAGTTTCATCTCCCTTTACGTGCTCTATTACCTTTTCAGCATCCTCACATATAGTTTCTCTGTCTCTTCATCATCAACTTCCGATGTTGGCATGTATACCTCAATAATGGTTATCGATGTTGGTTTGCTGTCGATTCTAGTGAGAACAATCGGGGGTGTCACTGAACCGTTCACAATAAATTGCTCTCTGCCCTACCTTGCTGTTCATAACGAATTCTACTCTCGTTAGACCATTTTATGCTGCTATTGATGTTACCCTATACTCATCTGACTAGAAATGCTTGTCTTCTTTCCATTTAAATTCACGATCCCCCATTACATCTGGATTGAGTTTTAGCATTTTCTTTTCCAGATTTTCTAGTTTCCCTTCCACGTTCAAGCTTCTGACATCCCACGCTCCGACTCTTAGAACTTTATCCTTCCGTTGATTATTTAGTCTTTTTCTTATGATTTCCTCCCCGTTGGCAGTTCGTTCCCGGTGATCCGAATGGGCCTATTCCGGAATCTTTTTCCAATGGAGAGATCATCATGACACTTTTCCAGTTACAGGCCACATGTCCTGTGGGTACACGTGTTTTTATTGCAGTGGTTTTCATTGCCTTCTGCATATTCTTGCCGTTGATCATTGCTGATTCTTCCGCCTTTATGGGCAGTTTCCCACCCCAAGGACAAGAGACCGCCCTGGGCCTCTGTCGGCTCCTCCGCCCTCTTTTCACAAGGCCGTTGGCAGAATGAGGATGACTTGTTATGCTGGGCGCTTTCTGCAGATAATTAATCACAAATTAAGCGGTGGCGTGTTTCGAACCCGGGACCGAGGACGTTTTGATTAGTGATCGAAGAGGCATAGTGCTTCTCTAATGCAAGAGGTTTCTATTTATTCGGTAGTCTGGGTTTTCTCTATTCCTTTGGAACATTATGGTGTAGAATGTTAGTCATCGTGTAATGATTAGACCACGTTAGGGTGATCTTTACCTTGTGTGAATGTGTGGGTAATTGTGTCTTCATGTGCGTGTGTTTCTATTCTGATTTGTGTGTGTATTCCTGCCTCAGTTTTATGTCTGATTAGGGGACCGGTTCCCTCATGTGCTTTATTTCACATATTTCCAACCCTCAGCCCGCCTTTCTGTAATCCAGTTTGTGATTCTAATTAGGTTAAATGATCAAGATCTAACGTGCTATGTAAGCACTTATATTTTCATAATTTTGTTGGGTTTTAGTAACCTCTTTTATTTGTGGGGACCACGTGTTGCATGAAAAGTGAGGCCTTCGGCTTTCCTGGTCTCGTTGATCTATTCGCAGTTTCTTTATGATTTAGACTATCTTTTATAGTCGCGTATTTTTGTCTCTAAGAGTTAGTGATTTTTGCCTGTTTTAGCAAGGTTTTGTTCAGTGAGTAATTTATTCCCCCACGCGTTCTTTCCCTTTCTTCATCTGTGTTGTGGAAACGATACTTCTTTCAGTCGTTCAGTCGGTATAAATCTCTTCGCCGTAATTGCACCCTGATGGTGATGGTTAACTTCTCTCCGAACTTTGTTTTCAAAATTTTGAAATTTGTGGTAAGGACTATGGGAGCAAGCAGCTAAGGTTATCGGTCCCTAGGCTTACAAAAATGGCTCAAATGGCTCTAAGCACTATGGGACTTAACATCTGAGGTCATCAGTCCCCTAGACTTAGAACTACTTAAACCTAACTAACCTAAGGACATCACATACATCCATGCCCGAGGCAGGATTCGAACCTACGACCGTAGCAGCAGTGCGGTTCCGGACTGAAGCGCCTAGAACCGCTCGGCCACAGAGGTCGGTGCTCCTAGGCTTACACTCTAATTAATCTAACTTAACCTAACTTACGCTAAGGACAACAAACACACCCATGCCCGAGGAAGGACTTGAACCGCGGACGGGGGGAGCCGCGCGAACCGTATCAAGACGCCCAAGACCGCGCGGCTACCCCGCGCGGCCTATGTTTCCATGTGCGAGTCCAGTTGAACGCATTAGTGTATACTTTCCTTTTCCTCTCCCTTCACTTCCCTTGTAACTAATTACGCTGGACGAAGTTTTATTATTTTAACACGTTCTGGTGATTTATTTAGTGCTTGACCACCAGATTTTGGATTAGGATTTTGAAATTGGGTCTAATCTTTTACGTAAAGAAGGGCGTGGGCTGGTGGTGAACCTGTAATTTATAAAAGCTCATACATCACAGGAGTGACTTCAGCACCGAAAACGCGTGTCCACTTAGAAGGGTATGTTGCAGCGTGATTCATCTGACCCAACGACAGATTTCCATTGATCCACGGTCCAATGCCAACGATCCACTGCCCGCTGTAATCTTAATTGACGATCTCGTTAGGTCACTACGGGACTCATGTTCAACAATGTGCACTGATCGCTGTGCTCCTGAACACTTGTGCCGGCACCAGCATTGCACTGTGTCATCGGGTGCCCCACAGGTCGCCGTCTATCCTGTTTCACAGACCGAGCAAGCCTCCAATCTCAATTTTTCGTGATAAGAAGTGCGCATTCAACAGCTTGTTGCCTACTCGTTGCTGTAACGACTCTCAGCATCTTTCCACAGATGCCCACTGCAGCAGCACGCGAACGGCGGACTAGCTTCGTCGTTTCCGAGATGCCCTTTCTCTTTCTCCTTTTGCAGACCGTGATGTCGCTAAAATGTTTCTCCGTTCGTCTCCATTGCGGTTATATACTTCCCTTTCCACGTCACGTTCTCGCAACAGCTCCAGGCGTCATTCAGTCTCCCGGTAATGTTTCGCCTCATCAGTGTATAATTAAGAAACCAGACGATACATTAAAGTGTTTCCTGTCTTCTTGACAAGTGAAACAACACCATTACCGTACCCAGACTCACGCCACAAACATAGATATCGAAACTTCCGCATGCCTTTTCTGAAAATGAGCTTTAAAAGCTTCGAAAACTGGGTCAATAAAATGAAGAATTATTCTGCGTAAGTGACTAGTCGAAGCTGTCTGTATTTGTGCATAATTTAAAATACAGTCATGAGGTTCTACGTATCCATAATGGGCAATCGTAAAAATGGTACAGTGAAACTCATCTTCTACCCGGACTGTCAGTAGCGCTTCCACCTCCAAATATTTCACTCTTCCTGTGGGCGCCTGAAAGAGCCAAACGCTGCGCACAGGCGCTCACGTTAACATTCCTCTCTTCACCAGTACACTGCTCGTTAATGGTGATCAGAGTCTCACCAATCACGTATTCTTGTTGATCATGCAGTACGTACTAGCAGCGTGCGAGCTCCACTTGCTCACGACGCATAGAAATTGTCTCGTTGCCTTAGCGTCTCCTGCAATGTGAATGTGCTTAGCGCTTTCTGCCGCGGATCTCCAAGGACAAATCCGGAAGGATTTTGGTAGCGGCAGTATGCTGTACAAAAATGCATATAGCTAAAAAATGTCTTAATGAGTATTTTACCGCCCACTAATAAGGAATGAATTATAAGCACACCGGACAAAAAGTTTGTCACGCGCAGTGTCACGCAAATACCGTGTAACATGCACCGTAGGTGGAAGCATAAGCAACCAATGACACTGTTAGCTAGGGTCTAACCACGTATGGCGAGCTAGCTAACACTCACAAGCGACAACTTCGCCCAGCCCCTGCACATCAGCAATATTGACTGGACATGCCAGCTGCTATCAAAGCCGACCAACAGGCACCAGGAGGGAAGCCGATAAACTCGCACACTAACGCACAAACTGCCTACACTACCCTACACTGTGCATTCGATATACGAGCTATCGGACACTAACCAACGTCGAACTCAACTGTTACAAGTATACCGAGGCTGGCCGAGAAGACAACGGCGGCACGCAGCTGAAGGCGTCGAGTGACAACGCATCGCGAAGTCAATGATATCCACACGATACGTAGACTAACTTACCCTTGCAGGATCTGTCATAGATACCAAGCAATCCGTTACCGCTCTTACTACCCGACCAGTCTGTCGCAGAGGATTTTTTCCCTTGGCTCTTTTTTACCTCTGCCCTCCAGACTGCTACCCTCCGTTCAATTGTATACCCGACCTATGTCCAGATGAGTGCATATTACTGGTTAATCATAACCAGATGTACGCAAACATTGCAGTATCCACATCCTGCGAAGACCTCACATAGCGAATACTAACCCCTGTGCAAAGATGGCAGTAGCCTGTTGTGTTGGTCATCATCCCAGTGTGGTCGTGGAGGGGCTCCACACTATACACCTGGCCTTGATAATGGAGTCAATTCGGTGAGGAAGTCATTCACCAAGTTTCTTAAAGTATGGATCAAAGCCAACTAATTGCAGGGATGTTGATAGGTTACAGATAGTCGCAGATATTTGCTGTAGTTGTTGTTGTGGTCTTCAGTCCTGAGACTGGTTTGATACAGCTCTCCATGCTACTCTATCCTGTGCAAGCTTCTTCATCTCCCAATACGTACTGCAGCCTACATCCTTCTGAATCTGCTTAGTGTATTCATCTCTTGGTCTCCCTCTACGATTTTTACCCTCCACGCTGCCCTCCAATACTAAATTGGTGATCCCTTGATACCTCAGAACATGTCCTACCAACCGATCCCTTCTTCTAGTCAAGTTGTGCCACGAACGCCTCCTCAATTCTATTCAATACCTCCTCATTAGTTATGTACCTACCCATCTAATATATAGCATTCTTCTGTAGCACCATATTTCGATATCTTCTATTCTCTTCTTGTCCAAACTATTTATCGTCCATGTTTCACTTCCATACATGGCTACACTCCACACAAATCCTTTCAGAAACGGCTTCCTGACACTTCAATCTATACTCGATGTTAACAAATTTCTCTTCTTCAGAAACGCTTTCCTTACCATTGCCAGTCTACATTTTATATCCCGTGTACTTCGACCATCATCAGTTATTTTGCCCCCCAAATAACAAAACTCCTTTACTACTTTAAGTGTCTCATTTCCTAATCTAATTCCCTCAGCATCACCCGACTTAATTCGACTACATTCCATTATCCTCGTTTTGCTTTTGTTGATGTTCATCTTATATCCTCCTTTCAAGACACTATCCATTCCGTTCAACTGCTCTTCCAAGTCCTTTGCTGCTCTGACAGAATTACAATGTC
Source organism: Schistocerca americana (assembly GCF_021461395.2). NCBI lineage: Eukaryota > Metazoa > Arthropoda > Insecta > Orthoptera > Acrididae > Schistocerca > Schistocerca americana. The sequence continues at coordinate 615,252,448 of NC_060121.1, forward strand.
ATCTCTGAACCTTAAAGTTTTTATTTCTTCTCCATGGACTTTAATACGTACTCCGAAGTTTTCTTTTGTTCCCTTTACTGCTTGCTCAGTATACGGATTGAATAACATCGGGGAGAGGCTACAATCCTGTCTCACTCCCTTCTCAATCGTTGCTTCCCTTTCGTGCCCCTCGACTCTTTTTTTCTGTACAAATTGTAAATAGCCTTTCGCTCCCTGTGTTTTACCCTTGCCACCTTCAGAATTTGAAAGAGAGTATTCCAGTCAACATTGTCAAAACCTTTCTCTAAGTCTAGAAATGCTATAAACGTAGTTTTGCCTTTTCTTAATGTAACTTCTAAGATAAGTCGTTGGGTCAGTATTGCCTCACGTGTTCCAATATTTCTACGGAATCCAAACTGATCTTCCCAGAGGTCGGCTTCTACCAGTTTTTCCATTCGTCTGTAAAGAATTCGCGTTAGTATTTTGCAGCCGTGACTTATTAAACTGATAGTTCGATAATTTTCACATCTGTCAACACCTGCTCTTTTGGGATTACAATTATTATATTCTTCTTGAAGTCGAGGGTATTTCGTCTGTCTCATACATTCTGCTCACCAGATGGTAGAGTTTTGTCAGGACTGGCTCTCCCAAGGCTGCCAGTAGTTCTAATGCAATGTTGTCTACCCCCGGGGGCTTGTTTCGACTCAGGTCTTTCAGTGCTCTGTCAAACTCTTCACGCAGTATCATGTCTCGCATTTCATCTTCATGTACATCCTCTTCCATTTCCATAATATTGCCCTCAAGTACATCGCCCTTGTGTAGACCCTCTATATACTCCTTCCACCTTTCTGCTTTCCCTTCTTTGCTTAGAACTGGGTTTCCATCTGTGCTCTTAATATTCATACAAGTGGTCCTCTTTTCTGCAAAGGTCTCTTTAATTTTCCTGTAGGCAGTATCTATCTTACCCCTAGTGAGATAAGCCACTACATCCTTACATTTGTCCTCTAGCCATGCCTGCTTAGCCATTTTGCACTTCCTGTCGATCTCATTTTTGAGACGTTTGTATTCCTTTTTGCCTGCTTCATTTACTGTATTTTTATACTTTCTCCTTTGATCAATTAAATTCAGTATTTCTTCTGTCACCCAAGGATTTCTACTAGCCCTCGTCTTTTTACCTACTTGATCCTCTGCTGCCTTCACTACTTCATCCCTCAAAGCTACCCACTCTTCTTCTACTGTATTTCTTTCCCCCATTCTTGTCAATTGTTCCATTATGCTCACCCTGAAACTCTGTACAATCTTTGGTTTAGTCAGTTTATCCAGATCCCATCTCCTTAAATCCCATCTTTTTGCAGTTTCTTCAGTTTTAACCTACAGTTCACAACCAATAGATTGTGGTCAGAGTCCACATCAGCCCCTGGAAATGTCTTACAATTTAAAACCTGGTTCCTAAATCTCTGTCGTACCGTTATAGAATCTATCTGAATCCTGTCAGTATCAGATATTTGCTATGGGATTACTATCGGGTGATTTAGTCGAATTGCGATACGGTGCTTCAGAGTTCGTCAAACTAGGAAGTTTTTGTGGAACCCTGTGAAAACAGCTGTCGTCATAACGGAAGATGAGTGTGCCTACAGTACACACATCAAGGAGAACTACAAGATAAGGCAGCATTTGCTCACCGCGAATGTTGAAAGAAGTGCTTCTGTTCAATTTTAAAGTGACCTGAATGAATGGACACAAATCATTGACTAAAAAAAATCCAAAATGTTTGACGTTCAAAAGTCTTGAGTATGACTCATCCATCTGGGACCCTTATGAGGTTGGATTAATAGAAGAGATAGAAAAGATCTGAATAAAAATGGTATATTGCGTCAGGAGATCGTTCAGTAAACGTGAGAGCGTTACGATGGTACTGAACAGCTACTGCTGGCTGACTGCAAAAGACAGAGATTTTCGCTGGTGAAATTCTGAGAGCTTACACTCCAGGGAGAGTCCGGCAGCCTCCAACACGCGTCTCGCGAAAGGATTATGAGGAAATGGGAGACATCAGATCTCATATCGCCATTCTTACCACGAACCATTGGCGAATGGAAGAGGCAGATTAGGAGGGGCAGGACTGATATCGGTAGTAGAACTGACCTCAGCCACATATCGTAAACTGCAATGCGCAGTATAGATGTAGATATAGACGAGATAGTTGCAATGTAATTTCCCACAAGCCAAGGGCCTCTACATACATCTTAAGCCGCATTCCACTTTCTGATACCAGACGGAAGAGCGCGCTGCTACGTGAATACCAGAAGATTGGATAACCCCGATCTCCCAAAAGTGAAAGATGAATTCCTTGTGAAACGAAAAAAATAAATATTGAGATATTCCACGCTTGTGGAAACTAAATTCAGTACCGTCGAGGAATGGAAACGCTGTTGGCAACAAAACTGTCCCCCGCAATGTCTGAATCTGCCTTGCATCCAGAAGTAACCCCCTAGAACTGACCGGCCTCGTGCAATTTAGACTACCCTGAAAGGTATCCGTGATTACCAGGGAAAATATACAGGCACTCTCCACGAATGGGACAAATGTTCTTCAGCGTCGTCTGACTGCAGTGCGACACGACAGACATTTGCTCATGTTGTATCGATATGTCCGGTACGTGCCTACGAGGACTCTTTCGAAGATTTCGTGACAACGACGAATGTTGTGATAAAATACGTAAAAGACCTTGATATCTGTATTTAGCTGTTGTCATTTGCGTTATTTAATCCTGGACAACTGCTTTTAAATGTTGACATGCAGTAATTTTGTAGTCTTTGTGTTTGTATTGCCGCACGATAAATAAATAAAATTTCCGCAGTTCTGCCACTTAAGGAATCATAAGAGCTGACCGTACAGAAAATGCCACCTCTTTAAATGCGAACATTTTTGCTTAGGATTTACTGTGGCACTTATCGATATCGCATGAAACGACAAGTTTACTGGTAACAGTGGCTCGTAACAGTAAGCTTGTTGCTTCATTAAATATTAGCCACCTCCTGTCAAGAGCGCATAGGTCACTTTCGAGCGTATGTGGGACTGACACCCAGCGGTCATGTGACTGCTGACGTAAGTCATGGCAGTGATGTGGTGTGTATGTGCCAGTAGGTGGTGGGACGACGTGACAGAATGGTAGAAAGGAGTTATTGTGTCTGGACGTGCCCACGGCCGCTCCATCAATGAAGCTGCCCGATTTGTTGGTGCGTCAAACCGGACAGCCCAAACTGTCTGCAGGAACGGTGCATCATTCTCAACCATTTCGCACGGCTGAGCTCAGTAGTCGTAAAAAGGGTCCTAATTGAAAGGCACCGGACAGGATTGTCGCGCCATGTAAATGACAATCGTTATAAAATCCGAAAAGCGTTGTTACTATCAGTGAATACAGGTCTACTACGCAAAGTAAATGACACTACTTAACTTTGAGAATTACATAGATGTGTCGCAAACAAAGGGCGACATCTGAAATAAACAAGCTTCTTCAGAATAACAGTTATAATACAAGCCAAAGTAACGCAGTTGACGCTCCTATTCAGGTCACTAGTCTTGAAGCTTCTCTTGGACTGTGGTCGCGACCAGTCGGGCGCGACGCTATGTCCACTTCGCACAGAGGCCGCTGCTGTCGCGTTGTCGTCCTCAAGAGGGGTCGATCAGCCTGCAATTGGCTGGCCTCTTCTTCACAACCCCCTCTGCTCTCTCGTTCCCGACTGTTGTGCCGGCGCTTCGCTTTATGCCGTAACAAGGAATATCATTGATATGATTCACTGGTGGCTCTAGTATTGTCAGTGAAAGTGAGGAAGTATTCTGGCACTTGAATTCAATGAACTGTCTTCTGGGTATACAATATGTATTGGGGGTAAGCGGAAGGAAGGAGAAAGTGATAAGGAGCAGCAAAAATTAGCGATAAACTGTAGAAGTCCAGGAATTCTACTGCCTTGGAAGCAGAGAATAGGCAAAGAGAGCATCCCTGGCAAATGACGTGTTCTAGACCTAGGCCTTAATTTGAGCAAGACATGTACGTGGGAGCACAGCACTGTATGGCAGTGAATCATAGACTGAGGGAAAACGTGAATAGAATCCAAGCGTTTGAGGTGTGGTGCTACAGAAGAATGTTGAAAATTAGGTGTACTGCAACGGTGAGAAATGTGAAATTACTCTGCAGAAACTGCGAAGAAATGAACATATTTGATAACACTGGCAAGAACAAAGGATAGTATGATAGGATATGTGTTAAGAAATCAGGGAACAACTTCCATGATACAACAGGGAGCATCTTTTTTATTTTTATTTTTTTATTTTTTTGAGTCATCAGTTTTCTGACCGGTTTGATGCGACCGGCCTCCAATTCTTCCCTAACCTCTTCATCTCAGAGTAACACTTGCAACCTGCTTCCCCATTTATTTGCTGGATGAATTCCAGTCCCTGTCTTGACCTACAATTGTTACCCCTAACGGCTCCTTACAGTACCATGTAGGTCATTCCCTCACGTCTTAACTCTTGTCCTATCATAGTGTACCTTCTTCTTGTCAGTGTTTTCCATACACTCCTTTCTTCAGCGATTCTGGGGAAAACTTTCTCATTCCTCAACTTATCAGTCAATCAAGTTTTCAACATTCTTCTGTAGCACCGTATCTCAAACGCTTCGGCTTTCTTCTTTTGCTGTTTTCCCCCAGTCCATGATTCATTACCACACAATCGTGTGCTCCAAACAAACATTCTCAAAAATTTATTCCTAAAATTAAAGCGTATGTTTGATATTAGTACGCTTCTATAGGCCAAGAATGCCCTCTTTGCAAGAGATGTATTCGCAATTGCGACCGCGATTAGACTTCAGTAACGCCTTTTATTGGTGTCGTATGAAACTCTGTGTCGGACCGGGACTGGAGCCCAGATTTCCTGCTTTACACGAGTGGTAGCCTTAACCACTCCGGCTATAAGAGCACACCTCCCGAACCGACCCAAACTTCATATGTCGGTGAGTGTCCACGTCCTGCATTCGCACAGTTGCTGTGATTACACAGGGAAGATTTATTCATTATTGTCGCAGCCATTCTAGGCATGTAATACTACGTTACAACGTCCGTTTGTTACAGAGTACAATGCAAAGTCCTTCAGACAAGAATGCGTGCATGTGGCCACCGTACCTGATAGTTTTTATTCAAAATATATGCAGCGCCTGGGTTAGAATGCGGGACCCATGAAATTTTGATTGCTAGCCAAAGACTCTGCCACTAAACCACTTTTTCCCTTTGCCGTTCTCTCTATCTGTTTATTCTTAGTTTTTTGTTATTTGGTGAATGTTTCATGACACGCATCAGATTCCGTCGATGAGAACTTCACTCAGATTTTTTTGAGAGAGGGTCGTCGGTCCTCTGACCGAGCACGTTGAGCTATCGCTCCGGGAGACAGCGGGTGCAGGCTGTAGAGAGTGAAGGCCATAGGGGAACACAGAGATTGGAACGCACTCAACGAATAATATAATTGAGGATGTTGGCTGCAAGTGCTACGAGCCGTATAAAACACTTCCTGGCACCCCCCTCCCCCCCCCCCCCCCTCCCACACACACACATAAAAAGTGTTTCTAATGGTTAATCAGTATCTTCCGTTGGGTGTGGCTACTTGAAGAAACTTGCGAACTCTCCCTGGCCGAACTGAGGCCACTGTCAAGGCTGTGATCGGTTTTACATGGTATTAGTGAGATGGAGATGGGGGTACCAAACTTTTTGTTCATTGTACTTATACTGCCGTTTAATCTCTTTCAACGTAATGCTGAAGAAGGTAGTTCGGTCTCGGTCTCTCTCTCTCTCTCTCTCTGTCCCTCTTCGACGCACACACAGAGGCGGTGCTCGCCGTGGGCGCGTGAGAGATGGTAATCAGAATTAATCTGCGCTGTCAGCGCGGCAGCTGGGGGCAGGTGGCCACCGGCGGGCGCCTCAGCCGACCGCGATAAATAACGCAGGCGGCTAGCAGCGAGCAGGCGAGGCGTCCGGGAGCGCCGCCGCAGGCTCCCACTCTGCATCGCAGATTCAGCTAAGGCGGCCGTGGTGCTCAGTTGTTTCCACCCAGCGCCTCGGAGCCGTACTGTGAGCTTAGCTGCCTAAGGTTACTTGCGAGGGAGGTTATTTCACAATGATTCCAACTTCTAGCCGGATTTTGCCCCGAGAGTGAAATGTGGTGAAGGTTCGGTGATGATTGGGCAGCCGTATCATGGTATTCCATGGGCCTCGCGGTTACTCGGCAAGGTCCAGTTACTCCCGAGGATAATGTGACTATTCTGGCTGATCGGATCCACGCCCTGCTATAATGTTTGTTCCTCAATTGTGATTCTGTGTATCAAGAAGACAGAGCCCCTGTTCACACAATTTGCATCGTCCGGGTGTGGTTTTCTGAGTACGAGGATAAATTTTCGCCATCACAGTCACATAACGCAGTGTTATTGAGTCTTTTTGGTGTACTTTGGAGACATCACTATCCACCTCCATCATCGTTACCTGACCCTGAAACTACACTCCTGGAAATTGAAATAAGAACACCGTGAATTCATTGTCCCAGGAAGGGGAAACTTTATTGACACATTCCTGGGGTCAGATACATCACATGATCACACTGACAGAACCACAGGCACATAGACACAGGCAACAGAGCATGCACAATGTCGGCACTAGTACAGTGTATATCCAACTTTCGCAGCAATGCAGGCTGCTATTCTCCCATGGAGACGATCGTAGAGATGCTGGATGTAGTCCTGTGGAACGGCTTGCCATGCCATTTCCACCTGGCGCCTCAGCTGGACCAGCGTTCGTGCTGGACGTGCAGACCGCGTGAGACGACGCTTCATCCAGTCTCAAACATGCTCAATGGGGGACAGATCCGGAGATCTTGCTGGCCAGGGTAGTTGACTTACACCTTCTAGAGCACGTTGGGTGGCACGGGATACATGCGGACGTGCATTGTCCTGTTGGAACAGCAAGTTCCCTAGCCGGTCTAGGAATGGTAGAACGATGGGTTCGATGACGGTTTGGATGTACCGTGCACTATTCAGTGTCCCCTCGACGATCACCAGTGGTGTACGGCCAGTGTAGGAGATCGCTCCCCACACCATGATGCCGGGTGTTGGCCCTGTGTGCCTCGGTCGTATGCAGTCCTGATTGTGACGCTCACCTGCACGGCGCCAAACACGCATACGACCATCATTGGCACCAAGGCAGAAGCGACTCTCATCGCTGAAGACGACACGTCTCCATTCGTCCCTCCATTCACGCCTGTCGCGGCACCACTGGAGGCGGGCTGCACGATGTTGGGGCGTGAGCGGAAGACGGCCTAACGGTGTGCGGGACCGTAGCCCAGCTTCATGGAGACGGTTGCGAATGGTCCTCGCCGATACCCCAGGAGCAACAGTGTCCCTAATTTGCTGGGAAGTGGCGGTGCGGTCCCCTATGGGACTGCGTAGGATCCTACGGTCTTGGCGTGCATCCGTGCGTCGCTGCGGTCCGGTCCCAGGTCGACGGGCACGTGCACCTTCCGCCGACCACTGGCGACAACATCGATGTACTGTGGAGACCTCACGCCCCACGTGTTGAGCAATTCGGCGGTACGTCCACCCGGCCTCCCGCATGCCCACTATACGCCCTCGCTCAAAGTCCGTTAGCTGCACATACGGTTCACGTCCACGCTGTCGCGGCATGCTACCAGTGTTAAAGACTGCGATGGAGCTCCGTATGCCACGGCAAACTGGCTGACACTGATGGCGGCGGTGCACAAATGCTGCGCAGCTAGCGCCATTCGACGGCCAACACCGCGGTTCCTGGTGTGTCCGCTGTGCCGTGCGTGTGATCATTGCTTGTACAGCCCTCTCGCAGTGTCCGGAGCAAGTATGGTGGGTCTGACAAACCGGTGTCAATGTGTTCTATTTTCCATTTCCAGGAGTGTATTTTGCAGGAAGAACGGTATAAGAGACCCTTGAGAAATGACAGTACCTGTATTTATCCATTCCGAAACGATTTGAAGCTATTTTGGATATCAACGGTTTTGCTGCACCCATGTTAATGTGTTGTGTTTTTGGTGTTTCCATACTTCTGTCCACATCCTTTACCCTTTACGTACTAGACAATCCCATTTTCTTATTAGCCGCGAAAAGTCGCTATGCTCCACCATTTTCAAGCCTTTGCGACAAACGCGATTCCGTCATGCGACATTAGCGCACTACTTTTGCCGAAGGAACTCTTATGCATTTAGTCCGTACTCTGTCAACACTTCCAGATGCATGGTAGAGGATAACTTAATTCTGCAGCGTTATCAGGGTTTTCTCTCGTTTCTCTCGCATCTGGGCCTCGGAAAGAATTTTTGCAGATTTCAAGCTTCTGTGAGCGCTTTACTTAGTTAGTCCTGTCTTCGCCGTCCCGACGGGGAGCGATGCGCAGTAGGCTATAGTATCGTATGTACCTAGTTCCCTCACTTAATACTCGCTGTATAAGTAGCCTTTAGCGAAGTACAGTATGCCATTTTCAGGTATGCCAGCACCTTGGGGGCGCCTTCACAAGGGTCGCACAAACTTATGATCCATTCTGCTACCCTTATTTGTATACATTCAGCATCTCCTCGTTCACGTATTCACTCACTCCCTTACTCCATTGGCTTCTTGGGACGTGGTGACCCCACGCCGCTATCATTGTCTACCCCCAGTTTCTTCCAGTCTTGTACCTCTGTACATTCTGTAGTCGGATGTCACCTCATCTTGCCATTTGTTTCGGATCTTGAGCGTTCCATCTTCTAGCCATATATCTGACGGACTATTCTGCCAGGACCCATTTTGACAACATGGCCTCCCCATAGCAGACGACTTGCTTTGGTAGTCTTCACTGCAGATGGTTGGTTGGGTAGCTGAACTACGTAGCTCTTCATTGGATCTCCGAACCCATCTTCGTCAAATGTTGGCCCAAAGATTCTTCTGTACACTTTATTGTCGAAGACAGAGTTAGTACTCTTCTCTTTTCGTCACGCTCCGTGTTGCCGCTCAATAAAGCAGTACTGCCCTGACGATCGTGTTGTAGAGTTTTGGTTTGGTTTTTGTGGTCAAGAGTTTGGAGGGAAAAGTAAATTTCATTTAAGTTAGTAGTCTAATTTGGTATTTTATTCGACTTGTCATCTATTGCATGCATTTATATTTATACAAGGGTATTTGGAATTGGTGTCGTTCTTGAGAGTGCTCTTTTCTATGTGCAGGTCATCACGTTGTTCCTTAGTCATGTTTTCCCTTTTTTTTAACCTATTTCCATGACTGTTCCATTTAGATTCTTGAACAACATTTCCGTTGCAGAAATGCTATCTACTATTACAGCCAAGTCATCTGTATAGGCCAATATGTTTGGTTGTTTACGTGTCATGTTTGCGTTTGTTGCTAGTTTCGTTTCCCTTACTACTTTTCCATGACAAGATTGAAAATAAGTGGAATCCGGCTTTGTTCTCAAAACAGATTACGAGCCGCAGTATGTCATCTTGCTTACCGTCTTCTCCATACACATTTAGATCAGGATGACGAGTTTCTTAGGAATTCCGTACTCTGCCTTGATTTCCCCCTAACGTTTCTCTGTGCACCGAATCGTAAGCTTTCTGAAAGTCTATGAACAGGTAATGGATGTTCTTGTTGTATTTCACACTTTTTCATTGATGGTCTCGATGCAGAATACGCCGTCTATTGATCTGTTTTCCCGATATCGATTCTGGTGAGCCGTCCGATGTGGCCGTGCGGTTAAAGGCGCTCCAGTCTGGAACCGCGTGACCGCTACGGTCGCAGGTTCGAATCCTGCCTCGGGCATGGATGTGTGTGATGTCCTTAGGTTTCATTACTTCTAAGTTCTAGGCGACTGATGACCTCAGAAGTTAAGTTGCATAGTGCTCAGAGCCATTTTTTTGATTCTGGTGATCCCCTATTATGTCCTCGGTATAATTCAATGTACCCTGTTACTCCTGCTTCGTATAGGTATCTCACACTTCAGCAGTACTATAGGACGTGTCGCACGTAAAACGCAATTCACCACTATCCTATGAATGAAAAATCCGCCACCTGTTTTATCTACGAATGTGCCTCAAATTATTGCATCAAGATACTTACATGAATCGAGCTATTCCAGTTAATACTCATTGATATTATTGTCATAGGATGAGGCGCAAATTTTACATTTGTGAGCATTAAACTAAAATTGTCAATTTTTACACAATATTGTAATTTTATCGAGATTTTATTGAATATTTCAACGGCTTTTTTCGTATTTCATTATAGATAGTGCGTCATTTGCGGCTTCACAGGACATCTTACTAGAGGTTGCCTGCGTATTAAACAGCAACGTCAAGACGCACTCCAGGAAGCAGGAAGAACAGCTTACGCGCAAATGCGTCAAGCGGAGAGTTGCTGGAGTCGAGTACGTAACAGGAAATCTCGATCTGTGTGCCTCTAGCGAAAATCAAGTACACAGAGGGACGAATTCGACAAATAACAACTTCAGAATGAATACTCAGAGGACAGGCCTATGTTACGCTGTTCGCAGATGTTCGAGCTAAAGCGCAATCTGAGTCCTAGCAATTTTGAGACATTCAATGCTCACACGAAAACAGGTGCAGGAGTCGGATCTAGTACAGCCACAAGGTCCCAAGAAGGTGAGAAGAAAACAACAACACATTGAGCACTGACAAAAGTCATCATAGACAGCAGTCTGAGAAATCCAAACGGATGGTGCGAAAGCATAAAATTTCAACGTGGAAGCAAAAAGCTTCAACTTGGAAAATATCAGAAAAACACAGCACCACAGAAGAGCTGAGGATGTTAATATGAGCGTGCAAGACAAGACAGGGGAACTTATGGACACAACAGACAGCAACTTTCCTGACAGCATGAGTACTTAGTCCAACGACGCCGATCAAGAACAGAACCCCCACATTCGTGCAAGCACCTAAGAGAACTACTTTTTTATCTACATCTAAATCTACATGGCTACACTGCAAATCACAGTTAACTGCCTGGCAGAGGGTTCATCGAACCATCTTCACTATAATTCTTTATTATTCCAATCCTGTATCATATCAGTGACACTCTCTCGCCTTTTTCGCGATAATTCAAAACGTGTTGGTTTTCTTTGAACTTTCTGGACATATTCCGTTAACCCTACTGGCAAGGATTCCTGATGGTGCAGCAGTACTCCGAAAGAGGATGGACAGTCGTAGTGCGAGCAGTCTCTTTAGTAAATCTGTTACATTTTCTAAGTGTTCTGCCAATAAAGCGCAGTCTTTGGTTTGCCTACCCCACAACATTTTCTATTTGTTCTTTACAGGTTATCAGTAACATTGTCTGTCATGTAATTAATGTAAGTGAACAATAAGCGTCCCTATAGCCATCCATGGGGGACGTTTGAGATTACTTTTATGTCAGTAGATGACTGTGCATCCAAGATACGCTGCCTGCTTCCTACCAAGAAATTTTCAATCCACTCTCACGCTTCATTTGGTGCCCTACGTGATCAAACTTTCGTCAATAAAGATTAATGTGATCGAGCGAGGTGGCGCAGTGGTTAGCAGACTGGACTCGCATTCGGGAGGACGACGGTTCAAACCCGCGTCCGGCGATCCTGATTTAGGTTTTCCGTGATTTCCCTGAACTGCTTCAGGCAAATGCCGGGATGAATCCTTTGAAAGAGCTCGGACAACTTCTTTCCCTAACCCTATGGGTCCGCTGACCTCGCTGATTGGTCCCTTACTCAAATCAAACAATCAACCAACCGAAGATGGGTGTGGTGTTGTCAAATGTTTGTCGCAAGTCAAGAAGTATTGCATCTACCTGACTGCCTAGATTCATGGAGTCTAGTCGTCAAGTAAGTTTGGTTTTGCATGACCGGTTTTTTCGGAAACCATGTCAGATAATTTGGAGGAGTTCATTCTATTTTGCTTATACACTCAAAGACAAAAAAACGACGCACCACGAGAGATTTATTCGAAGACGGAAATCGGTAGACATGATGTGCAAGTACAGAGAAACAAATGATTACAATTTCTGAAAAACTGAATGATTTATTCCAGAGAAAGAGCTTCACAAATTGAGCAAGTCAATAACGCGTTGATTCACCTGTGGCCATCATGCAAGCAGTTATTCGGCTTGGCCATGATTGTTAGAATCGTGACAAATTCTGTCCAACTGGTGCATTACGTAGTCAAAATACCGAGCTTTTCGGACCCGTCATGCTCCAAACGTTCTCAGTGGGGCAGATATCTGGTGAACTTGCTGGCCAAGTTGGGGTTCGGCAAGTACGAAGACAAGTCGTGTGCGGGCGGGCATTATCTTGCTGAGTGTAAGCCCAGTTTGACTTGCCTTGAAGTGCAAGAAAGCGGGGCGTAGAATATCGTCGACGTACCACTTTGCTCTAAGGGTGTCCCGGATGACAACCACAGGGGTCTGGGCGGCAGTCAGGGTGGTATCCCACCGCTCATTGGGGTGCCTGCAGACACGGCTTCACCGGTCATCGGGCACAGATCGAAGCGGGAGTCATCACTGAAGACGTGTGTACTCCAATGAACGAATTCCAGGTTCAGGGGGATTTTATTAAATGGGGATAAACAGCAGGAAACGATCCCTGGCAGGATAAGCAGGAGAAAAAGGACAGGTGAACAAATGATCGGTAATGTGATCCACTTGCAGGTGGAGATAAAAGATCTTTGGCAGTGTAGGTTTCAATCATTGAAAGCGCACATGCGAACACATCAGGCAATTCGGAATGTTCTCTCTGTATTAGTGTTTTAGTTCCACACTCATGAGGTTGTCGACGTTGAGGATGGACCGATGCTGATGGTTCACTGTCAGCATATCATGGGAATTCTCTCTAGCCCACAGGCGGATGTTGTGAAGGTAAACGACACTGCACCTTAAGGAGACAGCCTCATTTTCGAATCAGATGAATGACAGAACTGGCCTCATAGACTAACCCTGCCGAGGCAAGTTCGTAGGTAATAAGCGCCCCTAGTGTCGTAAGTGATACGGACAGTTGTAGTAATCGTGAAGAAGTTCCTCATCCGTCTTACCCCAAGCTGGGGGACCCGGACCACCTGCCTCGCTTTGATTCTTTTTTTTTTTTTTTTTAGTCATCAGTCTTCTGACTGGTTTGATGCCGTCCGCCACGAATTCGTCTCCAGTGCCAACCTTTTTATATCAGAGTAACAATTGCGCCTTACGTCTTCAATAATTTGCTAGATGTAGTGCTCCAAGAGTATATTCTCAAAAACTTCTTCCTGAAGTTAAGACCTGTATTCGTTACTAGCAGACTCCTCTCCGCCGGGAATGCCTTTTTCGCCAATGCTAGTCTGCTTGCCCCGTCCGTCATAGGTTATTCTGCTGCCTAGGTAGCAGAATTATGGACCTTCGTCTACTTCGTAATCGCCAGTGGTAATGTTCAGTTTCTCGCTATTCTCATTTCTGCCAGTTCTCGTTACTTTCACCTTTCTTCGATTTATCCTCAACCCATATTCTGTAATCATTAGACTGTTCATCCGTTCAACACATCCTGCGGTTCTTCATCACTCTCACTGATAATGGCAATGTCATCAGCGTATCATTGATATCCTTTCACCTTGAATTTTAATCCCACTCTTAAAACTTTCTATTATTTCCCTCTTTAATTTTAATTTTAATAATGAACAGCCTCAGTTGCACCGTTTACCTAGAAATTTACCTAGGTTTCAGTCGGGATAGCCCAACCTTCTTCAGAATAACAGTATCTATCGTTTGTCCATAGTGGACATCGTCAAGTTAAAACTACATATTCATAAATTATCGTCAGAATGTAAATTTATCTGGCAACTCTAAAGTATGAAGTAACTGACTAGAGTACAATATTTTCAAATGGTGAGCGTAAAGTACTCCACCCTTGGTATCGCAAAGGTTAAATAACAGCACCGTAATACATCAAGGTAATTGTGGAGTTACGTAGATGAAGAAAACTAGATAAAGATGCGATAGGAGATATGATACTACGACAAATATGACAGTGTGATACACGACAGTATATTGCCAGAGTGGCACATCCCATGTGCTAACTACACTAAAGCGCCAAATAAACTGGTGTAGGCATGCGTATTGAAATACAGAGATATGTTAACAGGGAGAAAACGGCGCTGTGGTCGGCAACGCCTGTATAAGACAAGTGTCTGGTGCAGTTGTTAGATCGGCTACTGCTGCTACAATGGTAGGTTAGATCGGTTACTGCTGCTACAATGGCAGGTTATCAAGATTTAATTGAGTTTTAATGTAGTGTTATAGTCAGCGCAGAAGCGATGGGACACAGCATCTCCGAGATCGATGAAAAAAAATGTTCAAATGTGTGTGAAATTTTATGGGACTTAACTGCTAAGGTCATCAGTCCCTAAGTTTACGCACTACTTAACCTAAATTATCCTAAGGACAAACACGCACACCCATGCCCGGGGAAGAACTCGAACCTCCGCCGGGACCAGTCGCACAGTCCGTGACTGCAGCGTCTGAGACCGCTCGGCTAATACCGCGCGGCATAGCGATGAAGTGGGGATTTCCCCGTACGACCATTTCACGAGCGTACCGTGAATATCAGGAATCCAGTAAAACATCAAATCTGCGACATCGCTGCTGCTGGAATAAGATCGCACAAGAACGGGACCAACGACGACCGAAGAGAATCGCAAGTTGCTGCAGATTTCAGTGAAAGGTCATCAACAAGTGTCAGCGTGCGAACCATTCAACGAAAGATCATTTATATGGGCTTTCGGAGCCGAAGGACTACTCGTGTACCCTTGATGACTGAACGACACAAAGCTTTACGTGTCGCCTTTACTTTTGATGACTGGAAACATGTTTCAAATTCTTTCGAGCGGATGGACGTGTACGGGTATGGAGACAACCTCATGAATCCATGGACCCTGCATGTCAGCTGGGGACTTTTCAAGCTGGTGGAGGAGTGGCAGTTGGAGTAATATGGGACCCCTGATCCCTCTAGATACGACTATGATGTTGACACGTACGTAGGCATCCTGCCTGATCAGCTGCGTCCATTCATCTCCATAGTGACGGACTTGGGCAATTCCAGCAGGACAATGCGGCACCCCACTCGTCCAGAACTTCTGCAAATTTGTTCCAGTAACTTTCTGAGTTTAAACACTTCCGCTGGTAACCGAACTCCCCAGACACAAACATTATTGAGTATATCTAGGATGCCTTGCAATGTGCTGTTCAGAGGAGATCTCCACCGCCTCGTACTCTTACGAATTTATGGACAGCCCTGCAGGATTCAAGGTATCAGTTCCTTGCAGCACTACTTCAGTCCATGCCACGTCGTGTTGCGACACTTCTGTGTGCTCGCGGGTGCCGTACATGATATTAAGCAGGTGTACCAGTTTCTTTGGCTCTAAAGTGTGTAATATGATTTATAATCATCCGCACGTTCAAGCATTGCAGGAGTGGCAGCTGTGTGCGATCGGCCGGGTAGGTGCTACCTTGTTGCGATGATGTCAGATTTATCGTCCAACGACTCACCATGCTTTTGTTCACTGTCCGGTCTCCGCAGACATTCTGCAAGCGGCTATGAATATCTGCGATGCAATGGTTTTCCGCCAAAAGAAACTCAATGACAGCTGTCTGCTTGGAATGAACCTCTGTTACAGACGCCATTTTGAAGGCTACGTAAAGTGAGGCCACTACTTCAACTTCTTGAAACCGTAGGAGCTGACGGGGAAATGTCCCACAACAAATTCGGCATTTTTCAAATTGAAATTGACTGAGGAAATAAATGTGTTGCATTACTTATTGAATGTCCCTTGTACATCACATAAAGAGAACACATTGTCCTTCTTTCCCTACAGCTTACAGCGCGCTGCCTGAGCATGGTAAACATGTTATTCCATTCCGTGTTAGTAAAAGTTTTCTCCACATCTGGAAGTGACAGGGGTTTCTTTGTTTTCTTTTTCTCGCAAATCTGCCTTCTACTATACGATGGTCAGAGTATTTGTTTAGTAGTGTGTCAAACGCCTGCAACCTACATCTACATCTACATCTATACTCCGCGAGCCACCTTACGGTGTGTGGCGGAGGTTACTTATTGTACCACTATCTGATCCCCCCTTCCCTGTTCCATTCACGAATTGTGCGTGGGAAGAACGACTGCTTGTAAGTCTCCGTATTTGCTCTAATTTCTCGGATCTTTTCGTTGTGATCATTACGCGAGATATATGTGGGCGGTAGTAATATGTTGCCCATCTCTTCCCGGAATGTGCTCTCTCGTAATTTCGATAATAAACCTCTCCGAATTGCGTAACGCCTTTCTTGAAGTGTCCGCCACTGGAGCTTGTTCAGCATCTCCGTAACGCTCTCGCGCTGACTAAATGTCCCCATGACGAATCGCGCTGCTTTTCGCTGGATCATGTCTATCTCTTCTATTAATCCAACCTGGTAAGGGTCCCATACTGATGAGCAATACTCAAGAATCGGACGAACAAGGGTTTTGTAAGCTACTTCTTTCGTCGATGAGTCACATTCTATATATAAATTGTACTCCAGAGTGCCTAGTTTACAGTATAACTTTTTATTCTCTAAAACTGCATATATTTGTTTTGATATACAATTTAAATTTGCTTTCGTGTTCTCATGCTTCCCTTAAAAGTATACTGGTCTTCTGCTCACCAGATTTCTATTTTCCCTTCGATTTTTCGATACTCTTGTACTTTGACGAATTTACCATTGATTGTGTACAATTTTCACACGTATCAGCTCTTGCTTGCTTCGGAATCGCAATTATTTTTCAAATTTGATCGTTCTGCCACCGTTTAATATGTGTCATTCACGAACTTGTATAGCTTTTGCTCCGATCCTTGACCTGATGCCGTAGAACTTCCGTCGGGTCTCATCAATGTTTTGACATTTGTTCCTCCGTATAACAATTTTTGAAATTCAGAGGTGAGGATAGAATTTCATGATTGGAAACATTTCTTTGTATATTTTTGTTTTTTCGTGTTGTTCCCAAGATACGTTAGAAATTGCAATTTCGCAGTTTGTCGCAGGTAGAAGACGTAGTGCATCTTGTGGGCGACTATGCATATGACGGCTGATCTCTTGCATGCAGGAAATAGCTTAAAGTCTGGTGCTGTGATTGTTGCTACGTCGAAATGGTTCGGTGCGGTTTTGGTGATCAGACTGACTATTTGTTTAGTAGTATGTCAAACGCCTGTGACCATTCCATACAAAATATTGTGCTCCAAAATGTATAGCTTATTGCATAATCTTTCATCCGCTAAAACTGCTTACACAGTGTTTCTTTTAGTTTATAATCCATTTTTTGTCGTTTATCTTTCCGGATCAGGTGCGTGCATACCAGTTTGCCATTGGTCGATATTGTTCTCTTAGCAACTTTATACCACGTGTTGCGGACTTATAGTGATAAAAGAGAGCGCTAAGACATTTTGCCACACGTTACTCCATTTGTACTGTTGAAATTTTGATTCAATGGCATTGTCGAATGGGTTGCCTCGGATAGCGTCATATAGTCAGATGACAAAAGTCATGGGTAGCGACAGGCACACAAGCAAATGGCGGTAGTATCGCGTGCACAAGGTATGCAAGGGCAGTGCATTGGTGGAGCTGTCATTTGTTCTCAGGTGATTTATGTGAAACGCTTTCCGACGTTACTATGGCCGCACGGAGGGAGTTAACAGACTTTGAACGCGGAATGGTACTTGGAACTAGACGCATAGAGCATTCCATTTCGGAAACCGTTAGGAAACTCAACATTCCGAGATCCGTAGTGTCAAGAATGTGACAAGAATATCACATTTCAGGCGTTACCTCTCATCACGGACAACGCAGTGGCTCACGGCCTTCGCTTAACGAGCGAGGGTAGCGGCTTTTTCCTAGAGTTTCAATGCTAAGAGATAAGCAACATTGCGTGAAATAGCCGCTGAAATCAATGTGGGACGTACGACGAACGTATTCGTTAGTACTGTGCGAAATTTGGCGTTAATGGCCTATGGCAGGAGAGGACAGACACTAAAGGCACCACATCGCCTGTAGCGCCTCTCCTCAGCTCGTGACCATATCGGCTGAACCCTAGACAACTGGAAAACTGTGGAGTTTTCCGATGAGTCCCGATTTCAGTTGGTAAGAGCTGATGGTAGGGTTCGAGTGTGCGCAGACCATGTGAAGCCATGGACGCAAGTTGTCAACAAGGCACTGCGCAATCTGGTGGTGGCTTCATGATGGTGTGGGCTTTGTTTACATGGAATGTACTGGGTCCTCTGGCCCAACTGAATTGATCACTGACTCGAAACGGCTACTTTCGGCTCAACGAGCATTTACAGGTATTCATGGCCTTCATGTTCCCAAACAACAATGAAATCGTCACCGGGCGACAATTGTTCGCGACTGGTTTGTGGAAGATTCTGGACAGTTCGAGCGAATGATTTGGCCACCCAGATCGTCCACATGAATCCCATCGAACATTATACAGGACATAATCGAGAGATCAGTTCGTGTACGAATTCGTGCACCGGCAACACTTTCGCAATTATGAAAGGCTATAGAGGCAACATGGCTCACTATTTTTGGAGGGTACTTCCAACGGTTTGACGAGTCCGTGCCACGTCGAGTTGCTGCACTACACTGAACTAAAGGAGGTCCGACAGGAATATCTCTGGGACTGAGTACGCTTCGTATTACGTACCTCACATGTAACAGAGTCTCGTTGGACTTTTGGTTTAGTCCATGGGACACTGTTGCAGACTCTGGCCTGTATTTGTCGAACGAGGCCGTTGTCGGGGCTGCCGGAGTGTTTTCTATGATTGTGGAAGTTCCGTGTATCAGCAGAGGGGCACACACCGAGCAGGGTGGCACAGCAGTAGGACAGTGATTCGCAATCGTCCGGTCTGACCTACACGTTCCCACCCGGCCATCAACATTCAGGTTTTATGTGATATCATTAAATCGCTCCAAACAAATGTCACAAAGGTTCCTCTGAAGAGGACACGGTCCAGTCCATTTCCTTCCTTATCCTACTTCAGTGTGAGCTTGTACTGTGCGCTTATTGACTACGTCATCGACGGTGCGCTGATCCCTAACCTCCTTTCCTCTCTTCGAAGCTGTAACAGAGAGTAATCTTCTTCTCGTGATTATCAATTGAAGACATAAAGTCTGGAAATGAGTCCGTGATCGTATTTTTAGCACTTTATCTTACAGGTCCGTCTTGATCACACAAATTTGTACACTTCACTATTAACGGTTTCGGCTACTGCCATCTTCAGATCATAACTATTATGATGTAGTATCAACGTCGAACTGAACATATAGGTACATAGTAAGTGCACTTACATAGTAAGTGCACATACATGTACTTACATGTTTAGTTCGTCGTTGATACTACATAAGAATATTTTATGATCTGAAGATGGCAGTAGCCGAAACCGGTAATAGTGAAGTGTAAAAATTTGTGTGATCAAGACGGACCTGTAAAATAAAGTCTCCTGATTAAAATTGTAATTACTCGAGGAATTTTCCCGCCAACGTTACTAAATTGATGAGGTGGTAAACCTCACTTCCTGGTGGCCGACAGCTCAGCCTCTTTCTCCGCGCGAGTAAATAACGGTGGCCCCGCCGGAGACAGCGGGGCCGTCGAGTATCGATCGCGTGACCCCTCGGCTGGCCTAGGACAATGGCATCGCAGTCACGCAGGTAGCAATGCCCGCTGACTGTCGTTTCGTGTCGTTCCAGAATGCAGTTAGTAAAACCAGGTGTCGCGCTACTCCGTGGCGCAACTTGGTAGTTTCGCACCCGGTGCGACGTTCTAACTTTGTCATCCCTCCCCTCTATCCCCATCTAACCCACAAATACACTAAATTATTGTTTTGGGGATGGGAGGAAATTTTTTGATACAACTGGGTAACTAAACAAAATGTAAGGTTCAGTCAAATAAAAATGTTATAAAATATATATATATATATATATATATATATATATATATATATATATATTACGAGTAGAATATGAACGTGTGGAAAATTACGTAACTCAATAATATTCATTCAATTATGTAATTATTTCTTAAAAAGATGATAATTATGTAAAACAGAGACAATATTTGTCTCCCATTCTTTGTTAATCTATGCCATTATTTTCTTTTGTTTTGTACACTTTTGTCGTCTTCTTCTGATGTACGTCGCTGATGCAAGACACGAATCGATGTGAGGTCTGTTGAATGAAAAACATTTAATGTAAATTATTGTACTTTTATGTTCATTTGCCGGTAAAAAACAAATAGAGCCAAATGCGTTAAAACTAATTATGATTGATTATTGAAAAATCACTTCCT
The DNA here is from genome assembly GCF_021461395.2 of Schistocerca americana. Lineage (NCBI taxonomy): Eukaryota > Metazoa > Arthropoda > Insecta > Orthoptera > Acrididae > Schistocerca > Schistocerca americana. Next base: position 615,272,817 of record NC_060121.1, read on the forward strand.
CTTTTAATTATAATTTTTTATTAATTGTTTTATCATAGCTACAAGAAGCGCAGCCATTGTTAGTTGCGATTATATAGCAACTTCGTCTGTACTTCTAGTTAAAAATAGCATGGGTTTGTGTTAAACTATTTTGAAAAACAATTTAATAATTTTTTTTATTGGTGGCATCAATTTAAATGATTAATTATTTATTGAGCTAAGGAAAATCTTAATTAAAAAAGAAATCCTCTATCTTTTGTTGGCCGCCATCTTAACTTTTATCACAGCGGCAAATTTAAATTACTTGAAACTGCAAACAATAATCCGATGTGTAAGAAATAAATGTGCATCGGTGGTACTGAACTCTATTTATAAAAGAAAAAAATAATCTAATCAGACTGCATTTTCTAAGCACAGTGCTGATGGTATTTATTGTTGAACAAGATTTCATTGCTGATGTATGAGGCCAAAATTAAACTACGGACGAATCACGGAGAAAAATATTTCTGACAGCATACATCAGTGTTGTGTGCAGGTGGTATTTTGTCGTTCCTTTTCATGATCAATTTGCTAAGAATAATTAAATCAATCGAAGAGAAAAGTTATGAAAGCTCTGATGTACGATCTGTAATTTTAGTGATATGAACACAACTTACAGTCAACATTATTACACTACGTCAGGTGGAATTCTTGTGCAATTTGAACGAAATAATTATCCGGTAGAAGTTGTAGTATGAATAATACATTATACATGTGTATAATATTGTCAGTATCATTTACAAAATCAAATTAATGCAACTGCTAAAAAAACAGAGTGAACTCAAACCGCAGAATACCATAGAGTATCGAAACTTCCTGGCATATTAAAACTGTGTGCCCGACCGAGACTCGAACTCGGGACCTTTGCCTTTCGCGGGCAAGTGCTCTACCATCTAAGCTACCGAAGCACGACTCACGCCTGGTCCTCATAGCTTTACTTCTGCCAGTATCTCGTCTCCTACATTCCAAACAGAAGCTCTCCGCAGTATCCTTTCTTTCAGGAGTGCTAGTTCTGCAAGGTTCGCAGGAGAGCTTCTGTAAATTTTGGAAGGTAGGAGACGAGATACTGGCAGAAGTAAAGCTGTGAGTACCGGGCGTGAGTCGTGCTTCGGTAGCTCAGATGGTAGAGCACTTGCCCGCGCAAGGCAAAGGTCCCGAGTTCGAGTCTCGGTCTGGCACACAGTTTTAATCTGCCAGGAAGTTTCATATCAGCGCACACTCCACTGCAGAGTGAAAATCTCATTCTGGAAACATCCCCCAGGCTGTGGCTAAGCCATGTCTCCGCTATATCCTTTCTTTCAGGAGTGCTAGTTCTGCAAGGTTCGCAGGAGAGCTTCTGTAAAGTTTGAAAGATAGGAGACGAGATACTGGCAAAAGTAAAGCTGTGAGTACCGGGCGTGAGTCGTGCTTCGGTAGCTCAGATGGTAGAGCACTTGCCCGCGAAAGGCAATGGTCCCGAGTTCGAGTCTCGGTCAGGCACACAGTTTTAATCTGCCAGGAAGTTTCATATCAGCGCACACTCTGCTGCAGAGTGAAAATCTCATTCTGGAACCATAGAGTATCGTATCATACACATTCATTGCATTTTTCCATGTTGATGATACGCAAAAACCGCCACAATGTCCAATTGTAGACATACGGACAACGTGTTGAGGGAGATGTTAGTCCTGTGTGCTGTTTATATCGATGTATGTGTAGGTGATAATAAAGGTTGTATTCGTTGCGCATAGGCGTGGTGTGTGCAGTTCAGCAGAGGTTGGTTACTTATCACTGTTCCTTTCTCTCTCCCAGGTCAGACGTGGCCACGCGTAACTCACCAGTGGAGGTACCAGTGACGAGCGTTACCAGGGAAGAATAGTGCGGAAGGTGTTCGTCCAGAGACCGTACACAAGAGAATGCAAGGTGCGTGTTGTGCGAAGTGGATTTCGAACAAAATAGTGCGTAAATGGTGTCGGCGCATTCTGGTGGCAGAGATACACTAACGGGAATTTTGTGACCCGTGCAGGTGACGAATCGTATTCCTGATGAGACAGTAGCTGCCATTGACAATTGCATTCACACTAATAGACAGGTCGCCTAGGACGCCATTAGTGCTCAAGCACAGGCTTTCCGTGGCAGTGTGCATGCCATTGTGCGCATTACACTTGGTTACCGGAATGTTTGTGCTCAATGGGTGAGGAACAGCGACAGAACAGAATGGGAATATCACTGAACCATTTGATGCGATATCGGAACGAGGGCGACGATTTCCCTTCTAGGATCATTGCCGGAGATGAATCGTTATGCCCACTGTTTCAACCGGAATCCAAACGTGAGAGTATGCAGTGGAAGCATGCGGGGTCACCTAAACCAAAGAAAATCCGTTCCACATGATCAGCTGCTAAGGTCATGGTGACTGTGTTCTTTGACGAGCAGCGGCCTTTGCTAGTGGAGTTCTCTCCAATAGAGAAACAATGAAGTCCAACGAATATTGCGACGTTTTCCGTCGGCTGCGGCTAGCAATCAAGAAGAGACGCCATGGTAACCTCACAAAGGGCATAATCTTATTGCACTACCATGCCCGGCTTCATATCTTTTGGCGTCATGGCAGTAGGAAGTGCTAGACCACCTCGCATTCAGTCCTCACTAGAGTCCTTGTGATAGTTTTTGGGCCACCCAAGAAATGCCTTCGGGGCACCACTATGGATCGGATAAGGAGATGCATCAAGCTGTGGCAGAGTGGTTCCATACCCAGCCCAAGGAGTTCTTCTTCCAGGGCATTCATCACCTCGTGCCGAGGTTAACAAATTTTTGAACAATTTTTATGAATGAGAGCAGAAAGTAAAACTCATTGTTATGGTTTCTCTTCTCAGTAGATAAAAAATGAATCTTTATAAGATAACTTTGTTCTTCGTCTATCTGTTTCCCCGATTGTTAAGACCGCTATTTCTCAGGAACGGGTAGAGGTTTCAAGTTGAAATCATGGTATAAAATGGTTCAAATGGCTCTGAGCACTATGGGACTTAACTGCTGAGGTCATCAGTCCCCTAGAACTTAGAACTGCTTAAACCTAACTAACCTAAGGACATCACACACATCCATGCCCGAGGCAGGATTCGACCCTGCGACGGTAGCGGTCTCGCGGATCCAGACTGTAGCGCCTAGAACCGTTCGGCCAAAATCAAGGTATAAAGTTGGGGTGTTAAAGTCTACGGTCCCTTGACAGTGTCAAAAATTTAATCATCTTTGTCAGTGCAGTCAAGAGATATAGCCATTTGTCTTGTACTTCGATACTCGCAAACTCACTCATAAAAACATATAGAGTGCTTCCCTTTGACCGAGAATCGTGAAATTTGACAATTTATTTATTTCAATCAATAAGAACAACTGTTCATTTATAAAAACGAAGTAAATACAAAAACTATCAATTCCTTAAGCATAAACAGCATTTACTTATCGCACTTAATGACACTGAAATTATTATGTGCAAAATAAAGGACGTCTGACTTAGTATGCAAACAGTGTTTCACAGTTATAGCCCAAAACGTTTTGTTGCATTACGACGCTAAAAATTTTGTGCATACAACGCTGGAAAGCATTTTGCACACACTACCCTTACAAGTAGCACACGACGGTGAACGCTAGTTAACGTTTGTGCTACTGCAGTTGTGACGTCTCTTCATTTTCTGCAGTGCTGGCACAGTTCTCCTAGTGTTTTAGTTGCTCGTCCTGCTGCTGCTGAATTGGAACTTTCCTACTCGTTGGAAACAACTTCATTCCCTCTAATAATATGGCATGTTTGATTATTAGCAATTTCCTGACAACGTTTTCCATGATGTGTTATTTTTAAGCGCCTTGAGAAATACCCTTGTTGGTGTTTCTACTGGTGATCATTTTCGAAATGACAGACAAGTTTAATGTTCAAACGTTTACGAATTAGAACACAACTAGGGATCATGTGCTTGTTTTGCGCCCATCATTATACTAGCTCCCCGTAGGTGTTCGCACATGTGCAGTCTTCGCTTACTGTGACTGTAGAAAGACAATATTTTTTGCTGGCATCTGTATCTTCGTGTATGTTATCATTACTTTTCATTGCTTATATTAGAAGTAAATAGTGAGAGTTACTCGTGAAACCAAGCAAACTTGAACTCAACATCTATGTGCTTATTGGAGACGAGCTCAGCAGAAATATCATGTTTATTTTTGCGTAATGTTTACACAAAACTCAGCTTCGACTCGACCAAGGTTCTGGAAAGTGGGACACTGACATGCCAGTTTCAATGGTTACGTTTCTCCCTGAGTCTTTTATGTTAATAACAATATGTGTAACAACAACACCTAAAAGATGATTAGACTGCCTGAACAAACAATTACACTGCATTCCTGCATATACCTCAAATGTGTATAAACAGAAATTTCGAAATTCTACTACAGCAGTCACTTTTTATTCCAAATTTCTTTCGATTTTTAGGCAAATATTGTTTAACCGAGCAATGCTCCCGGAATGGAATGAGCTACTTATCAATCGTCTGATATTATGTGGGAGTATATGCTTTCGTGTAATTTTTTCCTACAAATGTCAGATTTTCACGAATAGCAAACAATAGACAATTTTTTTCATTTCATAGTCACGTACTTATTACGCAGATACTGAGTCATACCACTAACTGACGTCACATTTGGATTAAAAATCAACCCATACTGCATTTTTTTTGTAATTTCCAGTGTGTTAGCCGGCCGGGGTGGCCGAGCGGTTCTAGGGGCTACAGTCTGGAACCGCGCGACCGCTACAGTCGCAGGTTCGAATCCTGCTTCGGGCATGGATGTGTGTGATGTCCTTAGGTTAGTTAGGTTTAAGTAGTTCTAAGTTCTAGGGGACTGATGACCTCAGAAGTTAAGTTCCTAGTGCTCAGAGCCATTTTGAACGAATGTGTTATTGTTCCACCTTGAACTAATGATAATAGTCATGAATTTTATGTTATCTGTTCTCCAACTACAAAAAGGGAACTTCCGTCACAGTACATGGAAGAGGTATGGATTAAATCCAGTGTTCCAGGGATCAGCATGCAAAATCACAATCACACCAAAGCATTTAAAAACTACGGCAAAGAGGTAGGTAGATATTGCGACGAATTGGGCCTGCTTGGACTGTGGGAAAGCTAAAAAAAACAGATTCTTGAGGGACTTTGTAAATAAATTATGTTATAGACTATCAGGATAGTCAATGTATATGATATCGCCTACAAAGCAAATTGGTGTGGATGGACTCAACAAAGAAAGTCAACCGCGAAGTTTAAAACTGGAGATAAATTAATGAATTTAGCATTTACAGGTTATTACTGCACACCAAGGGATTGAAACAAACGGCTTGCACGGACAAAGGTATGACGAATTCACGGTGGCGGGCGCATGGAGTCCTCTAGAATTTAGCAAAGCAACTCACCAAAAATTACTAAGCTATTACGTACGATATGGCTGATGGCCATCAGAACCATCATAACTTACTGCAGGAAATTAAATAACATCAGAATCAATCCCAAATTTGTGTACCTTGTGAACTACTGCTACACACTCACAAGGAACGAGTTATAATAGAACAAAAATTCTAGCGGAAGGTGGTATCACACTTCATGGAACCGCTTTTGGTGAACATTAATACGCTTTAGCACACTATGGGTCCTCAGGTTGGCCCAGAACAGATTCCGGGCATCCTCGTGGCAGACACAGTAGAGACATTACAAGTCACAAGGAAAACTGCCTAAAATTTCTAAAATGACTGACTGAAAATACTGTGGCCCCATTCTGTTCTCTTTAGTAAGCATTTATGATGGTTAACCACCCTCGAAACATTGACTTTCTAGTTGTTAGTCTGCGCTCACCGAATTGGCGCAAACATGTGCTCATGACCACATTGCAAACAAAACTGGTACAACATCTAACTTTACTCCACAAAATTTTACTAATTAAGCAGTAACTTGACACATTCTCTCAAAAACGAATAGTTTTTACTTACAATTATTCCACAAAAACAACAGTGCATAACTGATGGCCAACACTCACACTTAACGTTCACGACCACAACTGTCCATTTACTTTATACCAACAAAATTATGATAATTAAGTCGTTTTCTGCCACTTCCCTGACTAAACTGACTCGACACGACGTACTAAGAACGCTATCCACGATAATTTAACTCTTTTTTTATACCTTTTATCCATTGGTTGTTGCCTCCTGACGTCACTACTCTCGACTCTGTCGACCTGTTGTGAAGCCTACAGGCAACCTTTTTGCTTAGTTTTCCCACAGGATATACTTTGACCAAGCCCCCTACACTCTGATTATCTTTGGCTACTCCGTCACCTTTCTATATCGCATCACATCCAAACTTCACGTAATCACATACTCATTCAGGGGGAGGGGTATAATAGGTAGGAACTGGGAAGTCTGATGCATTAAAAAAAACGCAGATGGGTTCATACCTACAAGCCAAATTTTGGAAAATTTTTGTTATGCCAGAAAGTTCTATGACAATCAGTCTGGTGACATTCTAACATAACTGGTATGCAAATTGTTTAAATGGAATGTACTAACAGTACCGCTTCAGCTTTATACTTTGAATGATCATGAGTGACAAACATTTTGGCTGGTGTGGTCCGTGAAATCTTAATTTTCAGCAGGAATAATAAATCTAGAACAGTTTAAGAGTCCCTAACATGTAATCAATTACTGGTATTGCAATATAACGTTTGTAAATATGTTAATAAAGTGTTACTTTTTAAAATAGAGGGAACAATGTTTGCAACTTGCAGTTTCTTGTATCCTGTTAAAATAAGTACGAGTGACATACCTGAAAAAAAAAGAGTGAACGAATTATTTAATTACATAACGTCAGTTCCTCGTTAACAGTTCATTACAACCTCAAGACAACGGACCTATGACGTAAGTGCTACTGACTGTGCAGGGGCCATATTTAAATTACTACATATTGGTCAAAATTAACAAAACTCTTTGCATTTCACTCAGGACGATGAAAGTGAATAGGCGCATCGCATGTAATATACTGAGTGATCAAAAAGTCAGTATAAATTTGAAAACTGAATAAATCACGGAATAAAGTAGATAGAGAGGTACAAATTGACACACATGCTTGGAATGACATGGGGTTTTATCAGAACCAAAAAAATACAAACGTTCAAAAAAAGTCCGACAGATGGCGCTTCATCTGATTAGAATAGCAATAATTAGCATAACAAAGTAAGACTAAGCAAAGATAGTGTACTTTACAGGAAATGATCAATATGTCCGCCATCATTCCTCAACAATAGCTGTAGTCGAGGAATAATGTTGCGAACAGCACTATAAAGCATGCCCGGAGTTATGGTGAGGCATTGGCGTCAGATGTTGTCTTTCAGCATCCCTAGAGATGTCGGTCGATCACGATGCACTTGCGACTTCAGGTAACCTCAAAGCCAATAATCGCACGGACTGAGGTCTGGGGACCTGGGAGGCCAAGAATGACGAAAGTGGCGGCTGAGCACACGATCATCACCAAACGACGACCGCAAGAGATCTTTCACGCGTCTAGCAATATGGGGTGTTTTTTTCTTTTGTTCTAATAAAACCCCATGTCATTCCAAGCATGTGTGTCAATTTTTACCTCTCTGTCTGCATTATTCCGTGGTTTATTAAGTTTTCAAATTTATACTGACTTTTTGATCACCCGGTATTCTCAGAACAAATGGGATCATAAGCACGTGACCTGTGGTAACATAGACGAGGTTGATATGATATTCAATAATCATAATATTAAGCTGTAACTCCCACAATTGAAGCATTTTACAATCGTTGCAAACACTTTGCTTATCCTTTAACTCTGTTGCAATATCAGTTTCTTCGAATTTCAGTGCTAGCCACACTGCTACTTGGAGACGTCTTGGCCCCCAGGGCACACACTCCTAGATATTTCAGTTGCTAAACCCCCAAAAAGCATCGAGAGCCCTTTGCTCAGCTTCCTGTACCACCACCTTGTTTGCCTCATCATACTGCGCTAATTCGTACGTTCACACATTGATTTTCCTGATCCATTCTGCAAAATACTCCCCGACTTCATTAGGCCTCTTAATAATTACACTTAATTGCTGAGGGAAAAACGCAACACTATTTTGCTGCTTATACCTTTGCACTGATCCTTGTCTGAGCTGCTCAAAAGTATCCACCTTGTTTAGTGCAGCCTTGCATCATACAAAAGGTTTCCCTTCTCCCGAAAAGTGCTGTTTCGCTATTTGCAACATTTGTCCGACCAGCCCCTACCTCGCCCGATGACAAGAGATCCTTCACAAACGATAACACATCCTCTGATAGCCTACCAGAAAAGGGAGTAACAAGGCTTACAATGGCTGCGTCTACCTCTAGACTCTGATTTTAACAATTCCAATGCCTCATTCTTCGCTGAAATCTCATTATTTGTAAATCTATTTTCTTTTTTTTGGTTACAGCAGCGGTATATGGGGGTGCGTTAACCTGCTGAAGAATACCCCCGGAATGCTGTACACGAATGACAGCACAACAGGTCGAATCACCAGAATGAAGTCCAAATTTGCAGTCAGGGTGCGTGGGATAACCACGCGAGTGTTCCTGCTGTCATACGAAATCTCACTGTAGACCGTATCTCCGGGTGTACGTTCAGTGTGTCTGCACCCAGACAGGTTGGTTGCAGGCGCTCATCTTGCCTCCTTCTAATCAACACCCCCTTCACTGGTACGACGACAGAAGCAATTCTCATCAGAAAACACAACAGTCGTCCACCTTGCTCTCTAATGAGCTCTCGCTTGCCACTACAGTAGCAAATGGCGGTGGTTTGGGGTCAGTGGTATGCACGATACAGGGCGTCTGGCTCGGACCTGTCCTTCAAGTAATCGATTTGTGTGTGTTGTGTCACTGTTATGCCAACAGTGGTTCAAATGGTTGCTGCAGATGTAGTAAGATGCGCCAGAGCCATACGCTGAACACGGTCTTCCCTCTCGGCAGTGCTTGGTGGCCGTCCGGAACCCGGTCATCTTGCAACCGTACATTCTTGTGAGCACCGCTGCCAGCAGTCACACACAGTGGCTACATTCCACCAAGTTTTTGTACAGTGTCGCAGAAGGAACATCCAGCGTCTCGCAGCCCCATTACACAACCTCGTTCAAATTCAAAAAATGGCTCTGAGCACTATGGGACTCAACTGCTGAGGTCATTAGTCTCCTAGAACTTAGAACTAGTTAAACCTAACTAACCTAAGGACATCACACACATCCATGCCCGAGGCAGGATTCGAACCTGCGACCGTAGCGGTCTCGCGGTTCCATCGTTCAAATTCAGTGAGGTGTTATGGCATCTTTGTCGCGTTAAAGGCATTATTGATTAACATCAACTCACAACGTCTAATCTCAAAGCTAACTAACGGTCACGACCGTTACAGAGTGTATTTAACGCAAACGTGATTTGCGTCCTCATAGTGGCGCCAGTAGCTCCACTCTAATGTGACTGGAGCGAAAGTTTAATAGACACCAGCTTTCAGATGTAGAAACACGCCTGCCAACTTTCATTTATGTTGCACAAGCCCTTCTTGGTACTGAGATTTTTCTTCGTCATTGTATGTGATAAAACGCACACACAGTGACATAACAGATGCAATTAACGTTCATGATGACTCTGTATTCCTGTTAGAAACAAGTGCGAAAATGAAATGGCTAGTTCAGTTACAATGGAGATTACAGTTATTCAAGTCCAAGCTAGCTGAAGGAAAAATACGACAAAATTGTGGAAAGGAAGATAGATTGTGTCATATAAAAGTAGATTAAAGACGGAAAAATAAGCGCGAAAGATAGACGCAGGAGATGTCTCGGGAATTATTAAACAAGATCCCGGAGTGAAAAACTTAGTGAATGACAAAATAATGTCAGTGTCTGAAACTATCTTGAATCGATAACTTGTCGCATTTTCACTCATACTTATCAGAAACGAACCCTTCATTCTTGAACAGGTATCTATAACTTCCTGTCTTTTGATGTAGACCTAATAAAGAAAACTAAGAACCTACGATCGTTTAAGACAGACTTGATTTATTAGTAGTTGTGAAGTAATCATCCTTTTATTTGTTCTACAGTTTCCTTTCTTGTCTCACATACCGTTCAAATGGCTACTGTAGTCCAGTATGCATATTAATTCTTGCAAATTGTGGCTTCATTTCGGGAACAGTTGCCTCACTTCCCCGCTACGGAGTGCTAGGGGCTTGGTTGTTAGAGCTATATGGCGAATACCGTAGTGCAAATGTGGCTTACATTTATGCTACCACAAGTTACTTGGTAAGAAGTTAATGTTAGTCGAATGTAAATTGAGCGTCTATTTCTGAATAAATAAATTCCAAGGAATTCTCTCTGATACGAAAATAAAATGAAAAGTTAAAGTTAATAATCCTTAAGATTACATCCTGTCTTGTCGACATGTTACTAACTGTGAACGGTAGTACTAATGAAGTCGTAGCCATATTTTCAGAAGATCGGAAATATTCCTTTATTCGATGTTCTGTGTGCGAGAGAATCTGTTGGATGTCTCACAGATGAAGCTGAAGACCTCAACGACCCTGAAAACCTAACTCGTCTTGATTGAGTCTCCTCGCAATAGATCCCCGGAAACCTATCCTTGTACAGTGACAGCAGCTTAATGAGAAGTGATTGGTGGTCCCATTGATTTCGTAATTTCGTTCAACAGAGTGGAATTTTTCTTGCTATATTCGCGATAGGGTGCAGGCTCGACGACCATTCAGTTGGCATTAATTCGATTACACCTAAGTGACTCCTTGTTGCTGCTCACATGAAGTTCAGGTAGTCGTTGGAACCGATGAACGAACGTACCACAGTATTCATAATCTTCTGGAATATTCTCTGAACGAAGCTTTCCTACTACATAGAAGTAATTAATTATCTGTTCAGTATTAAACTTCCTCAAATTAAGATTTCATCTAAAGGTGGCCTTTCATGAAGTACCGCAATACAAAGACTTTCTCGTTTAAGATTAGATTACAAGACAATGCTAATTATCCACATAAGATTAACACTGCTATATTTAAAGAGTATTTGTGAACGTCTTAGAGTTCTGAAGGAGCTCGCGAGTGAATATCGCTGTCTGGTGTTCATCACAAATTAATAGCTATTTTCATTAAAGTTAACATTTTCTCTCACAGCGAGACAATCGAATCACCTTACTTACAATTTCTTCTTTCACACCCGGTGTGTATTTTCAGCGTGAACGAGGAAGTCTGTTGCGCTCCTGCCTGTTCTGACATGCGTAGCGTTACTTGTTCCGGCCACAAACTACTTCCCAAAGTCGTTCCTGTGAAAGAAAAAACTTCGACGTTAATAATTATTATTGACTGAAATGATGGGCGAACAGAAACGAATTTCCCTCTGAGGATTATCTGTAGCCTACATTTCTGCAGGCGTTACTGTTTGCATCGGGAAGTCACTCTGTATATTCATATCACAGATTCTTTTGTTGAAGATTTCAGTGGCAGCGTGTACACTAGCCTGCTAGCTCTGCATATGATGAAGAGATTTAAACAGTGTATGACGAGATAAAAGAAATTTTGCAATACTTAAGGAAGACGAAAATTTAATTGTGATCAAAACTGGAGTTCTGTAGCGGGAAAGGAAGACAAGTAAAAATAACCTGGTGTGCAGAATTTTAGCATGATGTGTCACTCCCAAGTAACATAGCTCGATAGACCTTGGACCGCACATAGAAAGAATGGGTACACAGGGGTATAGTGCAATACAGTGAACCGTAAAATTACTACTGGTTCACCAAAGGTTATTAATCTCAATCAATACACAAAATGTAAAGTGGAAGCAGACGCCAAGGAATATCTGGTGAAATTACACACAATTTTCAGTAACACTTTTTTTCAAATTTGGTACAAGACTTTACGATATTAAAAAAAAAACAATCATTAACAAATAAGTCACAATTTACGATAAGAAAGGACTTTTAAATTATTATAAAAAAATTTCACGCCAGTAAAAGGCAAGAACAAGCAAGCAATTTAACGTATACAACGCGACGCTGTATAATACTCGTATTTCAAGCTCATCTACATTACAGTTGAATTTCACTCCATTCATTAAATGGCACAGAATCTAACTTGCCTGCAACATATAAAGACAATCCTGTTTACAAAAGTTCTCAAAACAGAAAAACCATAATGCATGAGTCATGCACACGTGGGGACAGTCACAGTTAATAACATTAACATTTCCAAACTATATAAAAAGAAATTTTACAAATTTCTGCCAGTAAACTTACGGCAAACACACACGCTCGCCTGGTAGGACTTGCGAACTTTACATGGCAAGTAAACACACTAATAACTACCTGTATGAAACACATAAGCACGTTGAGTAAAAGCCATAAAAGGTATTGAATTGGAAAAACACACAACAGTTTTTGCTGACTAGAAATATAAAAAGATCCACTACGGCGTACATTAACAACTTTACTTAATTATAGCCAAATATACATAAACACAAATTTACGTAAGTTTCAGCTTCCAGATGAGCAGGAATTCGTTATGCAATTGACTAGTTCTTACCACGAGGCAAAAGGAATTTTTCTTCTTTCTTAGAGTACCTTTTACTCGTGAGTCTAGTAATACTAGTATGGCAGGCGAGAGAATGGATCAGGTCTTAGTGCCTTGCATTTGAAACAGTACAGTCATTGGTGCCTTAGATTTTCACAGACATAAACCCGTAGGTAAGCTTGGAGGGGAAAGAAGCAATCCGAACCACAGATTTACTTTGACTCCCCCTCTTTCGTTCTCAAAAGGGGACAAACGGACCACCCTTCCTAATATTACGACCTTCCCGCGGGTGGGCAGACGAGAATGAATGGCGGGAAACCCCCCCAAAAATACGGCTGGTATAATTAACAAGAATAAGTAGATTGAATTCAATTAAACTTCATGAAATCCGTTAACAGTCAATACTCAACTTCTACCGAACCAACGCAGCACCTCCATGCTCTTCCGAGTCGCTGGCTGCCAGCCGTTTCAACGGACGCAGGAAGGCGCGCCAATTTTCAGAACCTCCTCGCCAGTCGACAGCACACGGCCGAACTGCAGATTAGGCCACTTGCGGACCCACGCTCAGGAAGATTCCTTTCGCGACGAGCAGTTAACGCCCCATACCACGGGGCCGCTGCTCGCGTCGCTTACGCTGATGCCGCGGTCTGCGTACTGTCCCTCTAGCACCGGCGGAGAAGTCGCTTCTTGATGCCCCGACTGCCAACTCTCTCCGAGAGCCCATACAGCCACTTCTTAAACCCACGCGAACAGCCCACTTTTCCCCTTTCCCGCTAGATGGAGACACCGAAGCCTTCAATTGCGACAAAGGCGCCACCGCCAAAAAACGGAGGGCGACTGCTTCACACTACGCGCTGCGGCGCGCTTTTCAAAGCTAAACTACGGCTCATACAGTACAGTACAGTACACTACAGGAGGCAACTGAAGGAAATGCTCAGTGAGACGAACAGAAATGTCACTTTTATTCAAAGACAATAATTACACTGAAGTCACCGAAAAATTTGATTGAATGTCCAGGACATTACAAAAGGTGAGACGTAGTTCTTAATAGGGTGTGTGATAACCACACACGGCAGTGCATGCTCTGCAACGCCCTCCCGTGCTGGTAAGGAGTTACTGAACTCTGGCGTTCCATTGCTGCGCCAGCGCTGTTGACAAATGTTAGATATTCATTGGTGCACGTGGAAGTGCTGGAATACGATAGGGTTCAAGTGGGGACAACAGGCGGGCTAGTCCATTCGCCGAAATACCATTCGCTCCAAGAGTTCCTCCCCCTGCACTGTTCGATGTTTTAATCCATAGAAACGAAATCAGGGCCGAATCCACACCTGAGATGACGCACCTGGGGAAGCACTACACTGTGACAACGCTGACCAGTAAATGTACCATGTTCAAAGGTTCGGGGGTCAGTACACTTAAGCAACATTATACCGCCCCACACCGTAACATGTGGACCACCAAAACAATCGTGTTGGACAATATTCAGTGCATTAAGTGTTCCCACATCTCACCATATGAGGGTACGTCCAGCACTGTGAATATGATAGTTTTGATGGTCCAGGGGTTATGGTATGGGGAGGCATAATCTTGTATGGGCGTATTGTATTGTATTGTATTGTATGTCAAACGGGGGCCTATAAACGATGGAGAGGCTCCGTCCCCGCCGCAGCCGCCGTGTTCCACAACCCCTCGACGACTACCACAGTCCAACCCTCTGCCGCCCCACACCGAACCACTCTTTCAGGGCTATAGTGTTGTTCGGCCCCAGGTTTACCGCGCCCCCCCCCCCCTCACACCAGACGAGTGTAACGCCTATGTTTGCGTGGTAGAGTAATGGTGGTGTACGCGTACGTGGAGAACTTGTTTACGCAGTAACCGCCGACATAGTATAACTGAGGCGGAATAAGGGGAACCAGCCAGCATTCGCCGATGCAGATGGAAAACCGCCTAAAAACCATCCACAAACTGGCCGGCTCACCCAATCCGGAAAGCCGTGTGTTTGACTGCACGGCTAACTGGGTGGGCTGTATTGGTGTACTGACCTGCAAATCTCTGAACACGGTATAGTCGCCGGTCAACGTTATTGTAAATCTGCACTCCTACCCAATGTGCGTTTTCTCAGAGGAGCAATCGGCACTGATTTCATTTATATGGGTGATAAAGTGACAGTACAGGTGGAAGACCTCTTGGAAAAAGAGGATATTCGGCGAATGGACTGACCTGCGCGTTGTCCCGACTTAAAGCCCACCGAGTATGTGCGGTACGCGTTATGGATAGGTACTGCAGCTCGCACAAATAAACCAACGACCATCCAGCAGTTGGTAACCGCGCTGCTGAAAGAAGGAAACATGGTACCACAAGAACTCCTCAGTACCCTTGTGTCCAAACTGGGAGCACTTTGCAGAGCATACACTGCCGTGCATGGTGATCACACACTCTATTAAAAACCATGCCCCTGCCTTTGTAATGTCCTGGGCACCGTCATCAATCTCGGTGACTTCAGGGTAATTATTGTCTTTTGAATAAAAGTGTCATTTCTGTTCGTCTCATGGTGTATTTCTTTCAGTTACCTTCCATGCTACAGTGTATCAGTTCCTTCTCTGTAAGGTGCAAGTTTCATTGACCTATGTTAGGTGGCAGTTATTATCCTCCTCAAGTGTCATGCCCCAGTGTAACGGAGAAACAAGGTCTGGGGGAAACGAATGATAGGGGAAGCTGCCCGGTTTAATTTTTTGCAGAGCGCAATTTAATCACTGCAGAAACTTGGTTTAAGAATCAAGCTTGAAGGCTGAATATGTGGAAGAGACATGAAGATACCGGAAAGTTTCAGAAAATTGTATACACCGTAACACAAAAGACACATGCCATGAAGCAATTATCCGAATGGAACGGAAATCTGTAGATCTGATGTACATGAACAAATAAACAAACGATCACAATTTCAGAAAAGTTGGATGGTTTTTTCAAGAGAAAGAGCTTCACAAATTGAGCAAGTCACGTTTTTGTTCACTTCTGGCCCTTATAGAAGCAGTTATTCAGCTTAGCATTGCTTGATATAGTTGCTTAATGTCCTTCTGATGGATATCATGCCAAATTATGTCCAGTTAGCACGTTAGCTCGTCAGAAACCCGAGCTGGCTGGAGGGTCCTGTCCATAATATTCCAAACATGCTCAACTGTGATGAGATCCGGCGACCTTACTGGCCAAGATAGTATTTGACAAGCATGAAGACAAGCTGTAAAACTCTCTCCGTGTGCGGGCGGGCTTTATCTTGTATAAACGTAAGCCATGAATGACTTACCATCAAGAGCAAGAAAATGAGGCGTCCAGTATCGTCGACGTGCCACTGTGCTGTAAGGTTGCCGCTGATGACAACCAACGGGGTCATTCTATGAACAGACATAGCACCCCAGACCTTCACTCCTGGTTGTCTGGCTGTATGGCGGATGATACTCAGACTGGTATCCACCGCTGTCTGCAGCGTCTCCAGATACGTGGTCGACCTGGAGTTTCGCAGTCTGGAGTAGAATTGTTCAATGATGAGTCCCACTTCAGATTGAGGCTCTATGACAGCGAAGACGTTTGGTGTGTGCTTCTCGAGACTCGCATCATTGGTCCCTGTTTTACTGATGGGAATCGAAATACACTCAAGCATCTGGAGCTATCGCAGTTATTGGGGAACATCCCTGTCAGTGTGGAACCAAAGTGACGGATGTCCCTCCCAGTCCGCACATGTAAAGTACGGTCACATGTGGTATCAGACGAAATATGTGACTGGATTGAGAATTTCTTGGTAACGAAGACGCAGATATTATCTTGGATGGACAGTCATCACTAGATGTGGAAGTAACTTCCGGTGTTCCCAGGAAAGCGTGTTGTGTTCCTTGCCCTTCGTGTTGTATATTAACGATATTAATAGCACTCTCAGACTTTTCACACATATGCAGTTGTCTACAATGAAATCCAGTCTGAACGAACATGTACAGATATTGATTCAGACCTCGATCAGATTTCAAACTGGTGCAATGATTGGCAGCTTGGGATAAATGGTCGAAAATGTAGAATTGTGCACTTCACAAAACAAAGCAAAATAAAAATAGTATTCTATGCATATAATATCATTGAGTCACAGTTGTAAACTTTAAACTCATGAAAGTACTTAGGTGTATCGCTTATTAGGAATATGAAATGGAACGATCACAGAGGCTCAGTCGTAGGAGAATAGGTAGCAGACTTAAGTTTACTGGTAGAATACTAGGGAAATGCAATCAGTGTACAAAGAAGATGGCTAAGAGACTACTCATGCAATCCATTTTGGAATATTGCTCGAGTGTGCGGGAACCGTGCGAGATAGGACTTAAGGGTGCTATTGAACGTATACAGAGAAGGACAGCACGAATAGTCACAGGTTTTACGACCCACGGGAGAGTGTCACTGACATTTTGAAAGTACTGGACTGGCAGAATCTTGAAGATAGACCGAAACCATCCCGAGAAAGTGAAGAACTGCATTTTAATGATGACTCTAGAATATACTACAGCCCCGTGTATATAGCTCCCATAGGGATCGTGAGAGTAACCGAAACAGTGGAACATAGTCTCTGCCATGCAATTCGCAGTGGTTCGCAGAGTATGGATGTAGATGTAGATGTAATGACAGACCCTCTCCAGAAAACATTTGAAGAGCATTGGTACCGTCTTTCAGGAAACGTAAAATGGTCTGCGCTCTCACAAAACGTAACACTTCTGTGCGTTTATTGTTGCAAAAATCAAAGCAAGGAGTATTATGAGCATTATTAGGAAACACCGATGACTGCCTAAGGCATGAAATGTTTTACGGCATAGGCCTATGCTGCCATTAACTCCAAATGAAAGTCAACGTCAGTATTATTTCACCTGAATCACTTTGTAGCGTGTAGCAATGCTCAAGGTGAACATTTCGAGTACTTGGTATGACAGCCGTCATAATAAACAGACGAATCATACTCAAGTAACGTGTCAGCTTCCATTTGGTGTAATGCGGCAGACATTTGTGAAATTTCTTCTGCTACAGGGGGACAGTACTTTGGAACACTGTTATCTTGATACTATCTGATCAAGTCCAATTAATGTTATGGCGAAGTTCCCTTGTGATATTCATTGAAATACCACATTAGAAAAAGGAAAAAAGAAAAGAAACCAAAGTCTGTGTCGTAACTCGGCGACTACAAACAACAAAAATTACTGTCAAATGTCAGTAAATTCGCCATATTGTCAGCCTTAGCTTGGCGAAAACCGCATCTTGATATATGTATTCATTCTGGATATATTTCGGCTGGCCTGTCTTTGCCGCCCCGCCCTGTATTTGTAATAGCCTCGTTTTGGATAATGTGTATAGTAGTAGTAGTAATAGTAGCCTTTGAAGCTGGAAAATCATTAATATAGCAGGCGTTTGTAAAATGTGTTAAAACAGTATGTGACAACATAAGTTGACGTTCCTTTTGCCGTCTCAGTGAAGGAACACCCGAATGAGAATGGAAAGAGACCAAAGTGCCGGTAACCATTTAAGTGTTAGAGCGATATTAGAGATAGTAGCAGAGGTAAGGAAAATATATACGCTATGTACTGTCAACTTTGTTCAACATTCAGAACGGAAGAAAATGCAGAACACTGACTGTTACAATAATTGACATAAATGTGGACTAGAAATAATGAATTAATGAATGAAGAACGAATATTTTTCAACGAGATAATGCAAGGCCGCATGTTTCACGTGCTGTCCCTATCCACCTCGATGCAAACCGTGTTCGATTCTTTCGCTGCTCAGCATGTTCTCTAACATTCCCATCCGGAAGAAACATATGGCCATGGGTTTCCGAGATAATGGCGGGTCAGATCTCGCCCTCCGCTAAGGCTGATGAATTCTGGCATAGAATTAAAGCATAATAGAATGATGTACCCATATCTCTCATCCAGGCTAACATCGACCTGAAGTGCGGCCATGTAAGAGCCGTTATTTTTGCCAGGCGTGGAAGCTATGTGTATTAAATTTTGCGCCTTGTATACAGCCAAATCACATAAAAATTTAATCTTTTCCGTCTATACTTCATATGCACAAGAAAATTTTTCTCTGTCTTTTCTGGTACTGTAATTTCAATGGACAGAAGTTCAGTTTCGTTGCTGTATAATACATATAAAAATCCAATGATCTCCACGATTGATTCCAATGACACTTCCAGCGATGAGCCGAAACATTCCGCCCAAGTGCCTACTGGTGTACTGATTCACCTTTGTTAACACAACGCGGCAGCGACTTGCGTGGCATGGATTTTAAAAGTCCTTGGGAGTCCCCTGGAGATACGTGGTACAGGATGTCTAAACACAGATCACGCGGTTTCTGTAGGTTACAGATCGTGTTTTTGCTGGAGCGGAGCTGGCGCCAATAACGTCCCAGATTTTTTCCATCTGGGTCAGATCAGGCGATTTTGACAGCCAACACATCAGTGTGAGTTCATATCATGCGCCTCAAACCACTGCGGTACGATTCTAGATTTGTGACGCGGACGATTATTCTACTGGAAGATGCCATACTCATTTGGCAAGACAAACATTAAGTCCCATAGAAGCCCAGGTGAATGTCCCCCACTGCATAAAAGTGGTCCGCTAGCCTGTGTCCGCAGCGCAGCGCAAGTTTCGATCAGCCGTTCCCATGGATGACGTCTGCGGACACGACCATCGACATAGTGTGACAAGAAAAATGATTTATCTGGCCGGGAATTCGTATCCACTGATACGCTATCCAATCTCTATGATCCCGTAGCCACTATAAATGGACGATATCGTGGGTGTCCATAGAAGCACGTGGCGGTCGTCGGCTACAAAACCCATTTTTCAGCGATGTAAATTTGTGTCACTATTTGAAAATTGCTTTCCTAAAACAATTTTCCAAAAGATTCATTAAAAAAACAGCCTTGGATACCAGCGTGAGCTATGATTCTAAATTACTTGCATACTACAAAAAATACTCAATATTTTAAGGGAAGTCATTAAAATGTCAAGAAGTATGCATGTTCTGACAGAAATAAATAAAACAGATAATAAAAATAAAACTATATGCGACATTGATAAACGGTTGACAGGACAGCCAGTCAGTATACAAGGTTCCATAACAATTAAACTAGATGACGGTCTCATGACTGATAATTCACAAGCTACAAGAGCTTTTAACAATCACTTTCTAAACGTAGCAGCAAATACATAGGATTAAATGGTTCAGCTGAAGAAGCAAATTAATATATTACAAATGTCATTCTACAAAACTTTAAGCAACTAAAATTAGCACCAAAATCCGTCACTAGAATTAATACAATTGTAGAAATACTAAAAACAAACGCTCTTTTGGGGCTGATGTAATTTCAGATAGAATTCTGAAAAGTTGTTCCAGCTTAATAAGTATGCAATGCATCACTGGCACAGGGAATTTTTCCAGACGGGTTAAAATATACAATTACTAAACCACTTCATAAGAAAGATGACAAGACAGACTTAAACACTTATCGTCTCGTTTCCTTACTGAAATCTTTTTCAAAAAAATTTGAGAAAGTAGTGCACTCGAGAGTAGTCACACATTTACATAGCATACCACAGTTTAGACACTAAACAGGTTGCCCGAGTGAGAAAGCTATTTATACATTCACTCATCAAGTAATACAAACCTTAAATAATAATACATTTCCAGATGGTATTTTTTGTGATCTCTCGATTGTATAGATCATGATTCTCCCTTATAAAAACTCACGTTTTATGGAATTGATGGCTTTATGCACAGCTGGTTCGAATCGTACTTGACAAACAGAAATCAAAAGGCTATGTTGAATAACTTAGATAATTTCGGAAAGGTAGAAAATTTTAGTGACTGGGATACATTAACAATGGGAGTCCCACAGGGTTCAATTTTGGGTCCAGTCCTATTCCTTATGTAAGTGAATGACCTACCACTTAACATTCAAAAAGCAAAATTAGTACTTTTTTGCGGATAATACTAGTGTTATAACAAGTACCATGATAGAAAGAAACCAACAGAAGATTTAGTAAATTCTATTTTCCAAAGAATTATTAAGCGGTTCTCTAAAAATGAACTTTCCCTAAATTTTGAAAAAAAAAATTGATTGCATTCAGTTCTGATAGCAAACAGAGTCATACCAACAACTGCTGTAGCACATGAGTAGGAGTCAGTAAGTAGGGTAGAATTCTCCAAACCGTTGGGTGTACACGTTGATGAAAGCTTGAGCTGGAAGAAGTGTATTACTCAGCTTCTCAACCAATTAAGCTCAGTTTCTTTTGCTCTTCGTATAATTACTAAGCTTGGAAACAAACTATCAACCTCGTGACATATTTTGCGTATTTCCACTCAGTAATGTCGCACGGTATAATTTTTTGGGATAATTCATCACTTAGGAAGAAAGTATCGATTGCACGAAAACGAGTAGTAAGAATAATATTTGGTGTTCACCCACAGACGTCGTGTAGGTACCTATTCAAGGAGCTAGGAATTTTAATTGCTCTGTCGCAGTACATATTTTCGTTAGTGAAATTTGTGATAAATGATCCATCACAGTGATGTGCACAGCTACGGCACTATAGGGAAAAACGATCTTTGTTATCCTCTGTTAAAGCTGTCAGCGGCTTTAGAAGCGTTCAATATGTAGCAATAACAATTCTTGATTATTTCCCCTGTAACGTAAAATGTCTGCCAGGCAGCGAAGCAAGTTTTACATCTAATTTAAAATCGTTTCTCCTGGACAACTTCTTTTCCACTCAAAAATTTCTGATTGAAAGCTGGTAGCCAGTAATAAGACAAAAAACTTATTTTAAGTGTACTTACATGAATAGGAATCCAATGATAATGTGTTCATCAATGTTACTCTAATCACTGATAGATATACTGTAAACTTACTCATTCCACATCATTTCGATAAAAGTATCGTTCGAATGAACTATGGAACATGTAAGTAAGTAGCTAACTAACTGCGTGCTGAAAGGTATAATCTGAAACGCCTTTTACCGCAGCAGCACTATATCAGATCTGCCACAGATCACCGCCTATCCTGCTTTACAGAGCAGTCAAGCCTCTGTCTTCTACGACGCCTGATGAGGCGTGGACGACCAGCAACTTGCCGCCTACTTGTGATTTCATCAGCGTTTGACCATTTTTCATACACTCTTACGACAGTAGCACTTAACAGCCGACGAACTTGGCCGTTTTCGAGATCGTCGTTGCCGTTCTCCGGTCCTTAACATCCCGCTGTTTGTCAGAGTTGCCTACGTCAGTTTGCGGCTCGTATCGACGCCTGAAAGATTCACCGCCCGTCTCTGCTCCTAATTTCCTTATCGCGTCAGGTGACGGTATTCATTCTCGGCAGTGGACATAAAGCTCTCGCTCACCTGTGTACGTGACTGCTCACTGCTCTGTAAACGTTGATTGATGCCTATGGAAATCAATACTAGCCTCATATCCTCAGGCAAGTTGGTAGCTCACAGGTAAAGCTCACCAATTTTCAAAGGGAACTGGGATCTCGTCATAACAGGCAGTGATCGATGCCATTTAGGGAGCGAGAGCAGTTGGGGAAGCGAATGTGGAAATAATTAGGAGGCGGCTGCACGAACAGCCGCTACCTGCGGAGCTGTGCGCGGCGCAAACACGGTGGCGCCTCTTACGTAACCAGGTCTGGGGGCAAGTGCTCGCTAGGCCAGCCGGCTGTTTACTCTTGGACAGCGCAGGTGCGCCCGCTGCCTTCCTCTCCCGGCTTTTCCCTCGTCTGGCCACGCGTCTCTCGATTACATCGCGTCGGTAGCTACTAGCACTACGGCTGCAAGAACTTCCGATTTCTAATTCACTGGCGTTGAAAGTTATTGAAAAACATGCAGAATGTAATCGAGAACCCATCTAGCGTTCGCTGACCTGTCACACGTATACATTCCAGCTAATAGATCTCTAGAAATCTAAATCAAGAGAACTCAAAAACCAGGTTAGAACAACGGGGATGGGGGTGGGGTGAGAAGGAGCAATCAAGGGAGCAGCATTTCGCCCACGACTTGTATCATGTTATTCCCTAAACGCGAATTTCATGACTTTAGCTGCCAGTGGGTGTAAATGTGTCATTCAATCGGATTGTACGACGATAAAAATGTTCTCGATTCCTTCTGGTAGTGGCATTCTCCCTAAGAGAGAATCAAGTAATGTTTATATCAGGCTGGGGAGCGTTCACTGATATTTGACATGGTTAAAGCGACAAGCAAAATGTTACTTATGTAGTATTTGAAGTCTCCTGAGTGAGCGTGCCATGTTTCCGTCACTTCGGATAAATAGCATAGCTGCAGGACAGTTTCAAAATGGAGTCTGTAGGTGATGTACATCACAAGCAACGTGCCGTCATTGAATTTGTTACTGCAGAGAAAGAAATTGTGGGGGATATTCACAAACACTTATGCAAAGTCTGTGGAACATCTGCTGTCGACAGAAACACAGTTAATCGCTGAGAACGGAGGGTGAGGTCATCAGAAGGCGATTCGACTGAGCTCCGGTCGGGGACACCATCCACGGCTGTCACAAATGGTTCAAATGGCTCTGAGCACTATGGGACTTAACTTCTGAGGTCATCAGTCCCTAGAACTTAGAACTACTTAAACCTAACTAACCTAAGGACAGCACACACATCCATGCCCGAGGCAGGATTCGAACCTGCGACCGTAGCGGTCGCGCGGTTCCAGACTGTAGCTCGGCCACCCAGGCCGGCACGGCTGTCACACCTGACAGTTGCAGCGAGCTGATGTCATTCGCGACGACCGTCGCATTTCGACTCGGCAGTTGGCGCTGCATCTGTCAGTGATGAGGTAATTCACACAGTGAAGCAGCTCCGCCACCAGGGCAAGGATTGGTACCGACAGGGCATACCGCCCTTGTTTCGCGATGGAGGAGGACCATAGAATGGGATGGAGATTACGTGGAAAATTAGGGTCTGTAGATGAAACACCATTCTTTCATGTGTGTAATTCTCATTATGTTCAATAAAGAATTGTTGAAGAAAAAGATGCGGTGCATTACTTTCTCGGCAAATCTCGTATTTTAAATAGAGTTGACTGCAGACTGCTCGCAATACGATTTTGCAAGACGGGAAGGATCTTATTTCTGATTTCATGACAAAAGTGGATGCATTTAAATATAAAATCGCATTGTGGAAGGTGCTACTTCTGACAGGGAACGTCATCCCTTTCCTTAGGGTCTCTAGCGTTAAAGAAAACGCTAATCTGGAACAATCCATAGTTGCATTGAACAAATTACAGAACTAGCTTTCTGAACGTTGGAGGACACTGTCAGTTTTACTTCTGTTTTCCAGCTGTTTTCGAGACCGTTTTCCATTTCAGTTGAAAGGCCTCTGCGCATCTGCAGATGCAGGTAATTGACATGCAATGTAATTCCCGTTTAAAAGGCAAATTCTTTTACGTCAAAATTATCAAGGACTTCTACATTCGCCACGGTCGCAGGTTCGAATCCTGCCTCGGGCATGGGTGTGTGTGATGTCCTTAGGTTACTTAGGTTTAAGAAGTTCTAAGTTCTAGGGGACTGATGACCTCAAATGTTAAGTCCCATAGTGCTCAGAGCCATTTGAATCATTTTTTTTTTTTTTAAGTTAGGCTTCTGACTGGTTTGATGCGGTCCGCCGCGAATTCCTCTCCTATGCCAACCTTTTCGTCTGAGAGCAGCACTTGCAAAGTACGTCCTGAATTATTTTCTGGATGTATGCAAACCTCGCTCTTCCTTTACAGTTGTTACCCTCTACAGCTCCCTCTAGCATGGAAGTTAATCGCAGATGTCTTAACACAGATCGTATCATCCTGTCCCTTCTTCTTCCTCTCCTCGCCGATACTCTGTCGAACCTCCTCATTCCTTAACTTACCAGTCCACCTATTTTTCAACGTTCTTCTGTTTCTCCTGTAGTACCACACCTCAAATGCTTCGAGTCTCTTCTGTTCCGATTTTTCCACAGTCCCGAGCGAGGTGGCGCAGTGGTTAGACACTGGACTCGCATTCGGGAGGACGACGGTTCAATCCCGCGTCCGGCCATCCTGATTTAGGTTTTCCGTGATTTCCCTAAATCGCTCCAGGCAAATGCCGGGATGGTTCCTTTCAAAGGGCACGGCCGATTTCCTTCCCCGTCCTTCCCTAATCCGATGAGACCGATGACCTCGCTGTCTGGTCTCCTTCTCCGAAACAACCAACCAACCACAGTCGATGTTTCACTACCATACAATGCTGTCCTCCAAATATACATTATGAGAAATTTCTTCCTTACATTAAGGCCTAGGTTTGATACTAGCCGATATCTCATGGCCAGGAGTGCCATTTTTGCCAGTGCTAGTCTAAGCAGACCTACTTGCTCCGTCCTCATGGGTTACTTTGTGCTAGCTAGCAGAACTCCTCAATATTTTTCGTCTACTTCGTGATCGCCAATTCTGATGCCAAGTTTCTCGCTGATCTCATTTCTGTTACTGCTAACTACTTTCGTCTTTCTTCGATTTACTCTCAGTCCACATTTTTTACTCTTATACTGTTCATTCCATTCAACAGATCCTGTAATTCTTCTTCACTTTCACTGAGAAA
The DNA here is from genome assembly GCF_021461395.2 of Schistocerca americana. Classification (NCBI taxonomy): domain Eukaryota; kingdom Metazoa; phylum Arthropoda; class Insecta; order Orthoptera; family Acrididae; genus Schistocerca; species Schistocerca americana. The sequence continues at coordinate 615,298,073 of NC_060121.1, forward strand.
AGCAGTGTCATCAGCGAATGTTATCGTTGATATCCTTTCAAACTGAATTTTAATTCTACTCTCGAACCTTCCTTTTATTTCCGTCATTGCTTCTTCGATGTATAGATTGAACAGTAGTGGAAAGAGACTACAACCTTGTCTTATACCTTTTTTAATTCGAGCAATTCGTTCTTGGTCTTCCGCTCTTATTGTTACCTCTTGGAACTTGTACATATTGTATATTACCTGCCTTTCCCTATAGCTTACCTCTATTTCTCTTAGAATTTCGACATCTTGCACCATTTGAAATTGTCGAAAGCACTTTATAGGTCGACAAATTATATAAACGCCTCTTGATATTTCTTCAGTCTTGCTTTCATTATTAACTGCTATGTCAGTGCTGCATCTCTGGTGCCTTTACCTTTCCTAAACTCAAAATAATCGTCATCTAATACATCTTCAATTTTCTTTTCCATTCGTGTGCATTATTCTTGCAAGCAACTTGGATGCATGAGCTGTCAAGCTGATTGTGCGATAATTCTCGCACTTACCGGCTCTCGCCATACCCGGAATGTGTGGATGATGTTATTCCAGAAGTCGACAGATATCGCCAGTGTCACACAATCTACAGACCAACTTGAATAGTCCTTTAGTTGCCAGTTGTGAACCTAAATAAGTCAAGAGTACGGGGCAACCTGAGTGACAATAATCTACGAAAATGTCTGCGTCTGTCCGTATGCTGAATGTTGTGTCAAATTTATTTTTCATTATGTTTTTAGAGAGTCAAAAAACTTGTCTAGCTTGTGATCGATGTTATATGAAATATAAAACAAAACTGCATGTCGCATCAGCAGTTTAGCAGTTTGTCCTCCTTCCTCCACTGACACCGAGATATGGGAGAAAGGCAGACCGGGCGAGAGAGATTGGCACACATGTACGAGCACCGCACGCAAACTAGATTTTTGGTCGTCCCTGGTCTACAATATAGGGTGGTCCGTTGATAGTGACCGGGCCAAATATCTCATGAAATAAGCCTAAAAACGAAAAAACTACAAAGAACGAAACTCGTATAGCTTGAAGGGGGAAACCAGATGGCGCTATCGTTGCCCCGCTAGATGCCGCTGCCATTGGTCAAATGGATATCAGCTGCGTTTTTTTTTAATAGGAGCCCCCTTTTTTATTACATATTCGTGTAGTACGCAAAAAAAAATATGAATGTTTTAGTTGGACCACTTTTTTCGCTTTGTGATAGATGGCGCTATACACAATCGTGTAAGTACGTGGTATCACGTTAACATTCCGCCAGTGCGGACGGTATTTGCTTCGTGATACATTAGCCGTCTTAAAATGGACCGTTTACCAACTGCGTAAAATGTCAATATCGTGTTGATGTATACCTATTGTGATCAAAATGCCCAACGGGCGTGTGCAATGTATGCTGCTCGGTATCCTGGACGACATCATCCTAGTGTCCGGGCCGTTGCCGGATAGTTACGTTATTTAGGGAAACAGGAAGTGTTCAGCCACATGTGAAATGTCAACCACGACCTGCAACAATTGAAAATGCCCAAGTAGGTGTTTTAGCTGCTGTCGCGTCTAATCCCTACATCAGTAGCAGACAAACTGCGCGAGAATCGGGAATCTCAAAAACGTTGGTGTTGAGAATGCTACATCAACATCGATTGCACCCGAACCATATTCCTATACACCAGGAATTGCATGGCGACGACTTTGAATGTCTTGTACAGTTCTGCCACTGGGCACAAGAGGAATTACGGGACGATGAGAGATTGTTTGCACGCGTTCTATTTAGCGACGAAGCGTCATTCACCAACAGCGGTAACGGAAACCGGCAACGGAAAATCCGCGATGGCTGCGACAAGTGGAACATCAGCGACCTTGTCGGGGCAATGTATGGTGCGGCATTATGGGAGGAAGGATAATTGGCTCCCATTTTATCGATGGCAATCTAAATGGTGAAATTTATGCTGATTTCCTACGTAATGTTCTACCGATGTTACTACAAGATGTTTCACTGCATGACAGAATGGCGATTTACTTCCAAGATGACGGATGTCCGGCGCATAGCTCGCGTGCGGTTGAATCGGTATTGAACAGCATATTCCGTGACAGGTGGATTGGTAGTCGAAGCACCATACCGTGGCCCGCACGTTCACCGGATTTGACGTCCCCGGGTTTCTTTCTGTGGAGGAAGTTGAAGGATATTTGCTATCGTGATCCACTGACAACGCCAGACAACATGCGTCAGCGCATTGTCAATGCATGTGCGAATATTACGGAAGGCCAACTACTCGCTGTCGAGAGAAATGTCGTTACACGTATTGCCCAATGCATTGAGGTTGACGGACATCATTTTGAGCGTTTATTGCGTTAATGTGGTATTTACAGGTAATCACGCTGTAACATCATGCGTTCTCAGAAATGATAATTTCACAAAGGTACATGTATCACATTGGAACAACCGAAAGAAAATGTTCAAACGTACCTACGTTCTGTATTTTAACTTAAAAAACCCACCTGTTACCAACTGTTGGTCCAAAATTGTGAGCCGTATGTTTGTGACTATTACGGCGCCATCTGTCACAAAGTGAAAAACGTGGTCCAACTAAAACATTCATATTGCTTTACGTACTACACGAATATTTAATAAAAAATGGGGGTTCCTATTTTAAAAAAACGCATTCGATATCCGTTTGACCTATGGCAGCGCCATCTAGCGGGTCAACCATAGCGCCATCTGGTTTCCCCCTTGAAGATAGACAAGTTTCGTTCCTTGTAGTTTTTTCGTTTGACACTTATTTCATGAGATATTTGGCCCGGTCACTATCAATGGACCACCCTGTACACATAGGCTAGTAAGTAAAGTCGAAAGCACCATGGGGCTGTTCACAGAAGAAGCTGTTGCCTACAGGCAGGTCACAACGGTAGACAACTTTAACGACTTGTAGGAAGACTGGTGGAGGCCCGATAATTGTTGCAGGGACTGGCAGTTCGCCCTGAACGTTAGTAAATTTAATGTATTGCGCATAGATAAGCAATGGGGCCCATTACTTTTCTGCTACCTTACTTGCGAAAAACCATTTGAAGCAGTAGCAACCATAAAATATTTGGGAGTAACCGTCTACAGTCGAACGACTACATAGAGCCAATAGATAGGAGAAGCAGATTCCGGGCTGAGATTCACTGGAAGAGTCTTAAGGAAATGTTTCTCAGTCGCAAAAAAAGTAGCTTGCAAAACAGCTGTAGGACCAATTCTTGACCATTTCTCATCAGTCTAGGGCCATAAGCATGGATTAATAGAAGAGACGGACTAGATCGAACGAAGAGAGGCGCTTTTTGTTATGGATCGTTCACGTCTCGCGAAATGACCACAACGAGAAAATCAGTGATAAAAGTCATGGGATACCTCCTAATATAGAGTCTGACCTCCTTTTGCACGGCGTAGTGTAGTGCAGCAACTCGACGTTACACGGACTCAACAAGGCGTTGAAAGCCACCTACAGAAATACTGAACCATGTCGCCTCTATAGCCGTTCATAGCTGCGAAAGGGTTGCCAGCAGGATTTTGTGCACGAACTGACCACTCGATTATGTCCCACAAATGTTCGACAGGATTCATATCGGGCGATGCGGACGCTGAAATTGATCGCTTGAATTCTTCAGAATGTTCTTCAAAGTAGTCGCGAACAATTGTGGCTCAGTGACACGTTTGGAAACATGAAGTCCTTAAATGGCTGCAGATGGTCTCCAAGAAGCCGAACATAACCATTTCAAGTCACTGTTCAGCTGGACCAGAGCATCCAGTCACTTGGATGTAAACAAAGCCGACACCTTAGGGAGTCACCACCATCTTGGACAGTACCTCTTTGACAACTGGCGTCCATGGCTTCTGGGGGTCTGGGCCACACTCTTACAACACGAAACCGAGATTCACCTGACGAGACCACGGTTTTCCAGTCGTCTGGTGTCCAACCGACACGGTCACGGCCGTAGGAGAAGCGCTGCAACCGATGTCATGCTGTTAGCAAAGGCACTCGCTGCTGTCATACCCCATTAACACCATATTTCGGACCACTGTCTTAACGGATCCGTTCATCGTACGTCCCACGTTGATTTCTGCGCTTATTTCACGCAGCGTTGCTTGTCTGTTAGCACTCACAGCTATACGCAAACGCCGCTGATATCGGTCGTTAAGTGAAGGCCACTGCTTTTTCTGTGGTGAGAGGTAATGCCTGGAAGTTGGTATTCTCAATACACTCTCGACGCTGTGGGTGTCGGGATATTGAATTCCCTAACGATTTCCGAAATGGAAGGTCCCATGTGTGTAGCTCCAACTACGATTCCGCATTCGAAGTTCATTTATTCGCGGCGTACGGCCATAATCACGTCGGAAACCTTTTCACATGAATCAACTGAGTGCAATTGACAGCTGCGCCGATGCACTGCCTTTTGATGCCTTCCGACGCGGTACTACCGAAATCTGTATGTGGGCATGTGGGCATGTCACCTCAGTACATATCGAGGTGCATTTTTCCCAAGAACCATTCACGAGTGGAACCATGAAGAGGGTTAGGGAGAGGGGGGGAGGAGAGTGGTATGGTGATACCATAAATACCCTCAACAACACACTCCTAGTTGGCTTGCGGGTTGTAGTTGTCGATGCAGACGCAGAAAAAGAAGTGCCTTTGTGGAGAGGGTGGGAGCTACAGCGGTCGGCGTGAGCCCTGGGCCAGGTATTTGGAATATTCAGGGTCTCGGAGGTAGGGCACAACTGCGGTCGTGACAGTGGCGCGACTCTCAGCCCTCCCGGCTAATTGGCTTCCCGGCAGACGTCTGGCTTCGCCTTGTATTGATTGCTCACTGGACGTCCACCAGGCCGCTTCCTCTTCTCCCCACACTTTCTAGTACTCGCCGAATTCTCGGGCTTACATCGGTTGCATCAATGATGCGCTGCAGATATTGTCAATACTTCACGCTCTACATGCGAGTGATACTTCTGTGAAAGTCCTAGAAACTACTCACTCCAGTCGGAATTTTATAAGGGCAGGGTTATTCAAAATGCTGTAGACACGTTCATGTGATTGTAAAATAGTTTGTACTGAGGTAAGGTGTTGCAAGGTTATATGTATGGAAACAGCAACTAAAGGACTGCGTTTCATTACAGGGATATCCAGCCACATTGCTGCCAGACCTGCGGAAGATGCATTTTGCGTACTTCGTGTCACAATTGAAGAGGATGGTATTAATTTCATTTGTGAACAGGATGGTGCTTCACTGCTCTTTCACAACGATGTTCTACATCTACATCTACATCCATACTCCGCAAGTCACCTGACGGTGTGTGGCGGAGGGTACCTTGAGTACCTCTATCGGTTCTCCCTTCTATTCCAGTCTCGTATTGTTCGTGGAAAGAAGGATTGTCGGTATGCTTCTGTGTGGGCTCTAATCTCTCTGATTTTATCCTCATGGTCTCTTCGCGAGATATACGTAGGAGGGAGCAATATACTGCTTGACTCTTCGGTGAAGGTATGTTCTCGAAACTTTAACAAAAGCCCGTACCGCGCTAATGAGCGTCTCTCCTGCAGAGTCTCCCACTCGAGTTTATGTATCATCTCCGTAACGCTCTCGCGATTACTAAATGATCCTGTAACGAAGCGCGCTGCTCTCCGTTGGATCTTCTCTATCTCTTCTATCAACCCTATCTGGTACGGATCCTACACTGCTGAGCAGTATTCAAGCAGTGGGCGAGCAAGCGTACTGTAACCTACTTCCTTTGTTTTCGGATTGCATTTCCTTAGGATTCTTCCAATGAATCTCAGTCTGGCATCTACTTTACCGACTATCAACTTTATATGATCATTCCATTTTAAATCACTCCTAATGCGTACTCCCAGATAATTTATGGAATTAACTGCTTCCAGTTGTTGACCTGCTATTTTGTAGCTAAATGATAAGGGATGTATCTTTCTATGTATTCGCAGCACATTACACTTGTCTACATTGAGATTCAATTGCCATTCCCTGCACCATGCGTCAATTCGCTGCAGATTCTCCTGCATTTCAGTACAATTTTCCATTGTTACAACCTCTCGATACACCACAGCATCATCCGAAAAAAGCCTCAGTGAACTTCCGATGTCATCTATAAGGTCATTTATGTATATTGTGAATAGCAACGGTCCTATGACACTCCCCTGCGGCGCACCTGACTTCTTGGACACTGAGCAACTACGGCGATGGATCGGTTGTGCATCGGCTCACAATCTCCAGCTGCTGGCATGGGCAACACGTTCTTCGGTACTGACACCGTGTGATTTTTACCCGTGAGGTTACACCAGAGACACTATTTTCACATCGATGACATACGAAAAGGTATCAGGACATCTGCGACAGACATCAACGCGGACACTTCAGGGCAAGAATGGGCTGAATTCTAATATAGACTGGAGGCGTGTTGCGTGACTAATGGTTCACACGTTGAACTTTTGTGAATATGGCACAAAACATTTCCTGATTTGCTTGTAATTGTGACATAAAGTCATTTAGCAGTAATGGGACCATACCGAAAATCAGAAGAAGTAATGCTCAAGTGACGTATTGGTCAATAAATAAGAAGCCCCGAGCTGATTGGCTTTGCAACAAGACTCAGTCTGCCATGACTGCTTTGTTACATACTGTCTTTATATATCTGATCATCAAGATGGTCATGACAATCTGAGGATGTGTTCTACCCGTAACACGCCAAATAAAATATTTCGTTTATCAGCTAGTGGCTTCTTATATAGTGACAAATACAGCACTTGTATAGTACTCCTATTGACTCTTGAGCTGCTGCTTCTCGTAGATACAATCATATAGTACCTAAAGTCAATACAAACATTTTTTATAATCATTTGAAAGTGTCTGGATTATTTTCAATAACCCCGTATTACATGGTTTTCATATCACGCACTTGTAGCGATTAAAAAAAAAGACAGAAACGCGGGAATGTTTACTGGCAAGCTCTAAGCGCGCATATGTTTATTGACATACACGACGAGCCAGACCAACGACATTGAATTCCGCTTCTTGGCGTTCCAGGCAATTAAGGAAAGACATAAGCACAGCAGAGACGAATGGGCAGTCATTCTCGCGAGAAAACGGACCACAAAGTGAGAACTCCAGTAACATAAGGTACTTTGAAAAAGGGCAGATTATTGGGCCCGGCGTCTGGGAACGAGCATTTCGAAACGACGAAGCTGGTCGGCTGTTCGCTTCCCAATGTAGCAGGCGTCTATAGGAAATGAATGAAGGAGCAAGAGGAGGAGGTAAGTTGTTTGATGTCTACACTTCATCACATGAGGAGGTCGGAGGCTCACCTGCTCTGTAAAGTATTATAGGCGGCTGTCTGAGTAGATTTGTTGACACTGTGCAGGCAAAGTGTTTCGGAGCACAACGTTCAGTGTACATTATCGAACATGTGACTGCGTGGCAGACAGCCCCTAGGTGTTCCCATGTTGACCCAGCGAAAACGGCATCGTCTGTTATGACTGCAGCTGGCTCAGGATCTTCTAGATTGGCCTATGGATCAATTGCAATATATGGCGTGATGGGAAACCCCATGTTCACTATTACACTACGTCGATGCTCGTGACGGGCTCCAACGTCATCCAGGAGAACAGCTGCTCGGAACAAGCACTACCTAACTGACACAGAACTTTTCTTTGGCTTCTTCTTCTTGTTCCAACAGACTTTCATTCCTTCCGAGAAGGCTTGTTTGTCTTCGTCCGGCCATGTTGGTCTGGACTGTTTTTGTTTTAGTTGTTCTGATGCAACTTCTCATTTGTCTGCTTTGTGCTTGAAGGTATCTCTGTCTAAAATGTCGGCTGGTTTTATGTTTGCGGTGTATTTGAGTATAAGATTTCACTTTTCTCGAATGAGATTTGTCACTCTACTTTTTATGCACGTTCCTTAAGTATCTCGAGCTATTTGACGAAGTCTCTTCGTCCTCTGTATCGTCAGATCGTCTGCAAACGCGAGGTATATGTAGAACTTGTTTTTTGGGGAAGCCCAGTAGGACTGGCTTCCAAAACCCAAGTTTTAGTTGTGTCACCCATTCTCCCACAGCCTTGTCTAGGACGACGTTGAACAGAATAAGAGAGAATCCATTTCCGTGTCTCGTACCTGTTCCTGAGATTTGCCCCATAAATTTTACTTTAGTAACAAACAACAGACTGTTAAGTATTACTAATCCCAAGATTCGAACACGATATTCATACTGTAAGCCGTGGCTGGTAACATTCCGGCAATTAGGGCACTGCTATGGTAATCCAAACGGAATCGCTCAATGAGCACGCTACTGGCGTTTGAGCACGTCTTCTCTCGACGGCAAGAACTGAGGAAATGAATCTTGGGATTGATTTTTATCCCGTTCATCAATATTTTCTCTGATTCGTAGGCGTTTCGTCTGAAACAGTTACCACATATTTTGCACTGAAGAACCTGTTACCGTCTTTATTTGCCAGGCGTTTCTACGAAAATGATTACTCTCTCATCGGCGGCTTGTATGTCTACGTTGAAACTACTGTCTGTTTCGTCCTTTCTTTGATGCATATTACTCGTTTCATGTGTCTCCTTCACACCACAAATTTCACTTTATTTTCCAAATGCTGGTTACATCCCTGATAATGGGTGTGAAAACAGACGCAGCTTAAAAAATACAATAACAAACGTTTAAACGTAAGTGCTCATAAGAGCCATTTATGAGGAAATTACGAATGTTTTGTTACGGGACACTAACTTCAGTATGAAATATTGTCCTGGTTAACACAAATTGTATGACATACGTTAAAAGGAGATATCTGTATCGATGATGAGCTCCAGACTAAATCTAAGCGCGGTTCGATGGATACTAACACATGTATTGCACAACGGTACACTCTATCAGTATTTTAGAGACGGTCTTGATTAATAAACAACCTCTGTAGGCTGCTAACGGACAATTCCTATCCTTAGATAAGAGAACACAAAATCACAGGTACAGTAGTTACTCATACACTCACTGACGACGCCACACCACCTCAAAAGAGTGATATAAGAGCTCGACAGGCACAGCGTCATCATTCGGCAGCCTGACTTCTCTCACTTTTGTAAAATTCACCCTAACATACAACTGTGGCTGCACAGAGACATCATACTGAGGCAGTAAAAGTTAATTACCCACGGTTCAATAATGGTTCAAATGCCTCTGAGCACTATGGGACTGAACTTCTGAGGTCATCAGTCCCCTAGAACTTAGAACTACTTAAGCCTAACTAAGGACATCACACATATCCATGCCCGAGGCAGGATTCGAACCTGCGACCGTAGCGGTAGACCCACGGTAACATTAATCACTAAATGTATATTGCTTATTGCTTTAGAAAAAGAATGAGATAGGAACTTTTGTCTGACCAAAGTAAAGAAATTGGAAAACTCAAAATAATTTCTGGTTTATTAGAATAATTACTACAAATTACCCTAGCATCAATTAATACACTTATATTTGGCTCGATTCCCGAATCTGTAATGTTAAGAAAATATACAAATATGTCACATATGTTTGGTGAATAAAAACAATGACTTAATAACTCCCGATCGCGGGTTAAATATTGAACGCGAACGTAACCAGCGCTGAATATTGAGCTTAGCCTAGTCGTCACTCTGCTATGCGGTTCATCAGGAAACCTAATCAGTCACACTGCCACCACATACAGGCCAAGCCACAAGAAACGGAAAGCAGTAACACCTTACCTTAGATCGCAGAACAGAGTACTTAGAGAGGAGCGACATGTGCATGTCAAAATCAATTCAAAAAACGTAGCGAGCTGTCTCAAAACTAATACTGCAGTCACTCTGAACACCGATAACATGCACTCGGTCTCTTCAACTGGGTAGCAACAGAATTATCAGACCACAGCTCGTCTGATACAAACAACACCCAACCGGCCTCTTCCGGACCAGCACTGCCTGCCCGCACCAACTCACTGTAACATGTAGGTAACGCAGATCACTGCTCAGCATCAACTAACTCACAATAACATGCACTGCGCTACATGGCAGGTTCACTTAGGACTGCGATCATCTGACAATAGCGGACTGATCGCCTCTGAACAACTGTTTCCATACAACTGATTCCTTACAACCGCCACCTTGCAACTGCCACACTTCCTTCCTTCCATCACATACAACGCGCTCACGTGGCATGAGCACAGCTTAGGCTCTCGCTGATTGACGTAATCTCTCCAAAGATCGCCAGAGAAACCTAAATGCTTCCCATGCGACAGACGGATATCGCAATCAACCAACGAGCGGCCGGAAAATATGGCAAACAGCTCTACCGTAGTCATATGCAAAAATACATAAATCGAAATGCAAAGTGGCTGAATCTACATACACCTTCCAAAATGTATTTGAAATTTAAACTTTCTGATTAAATCCCTGCCAAACTGGGCTCAAATTTCGTCCATCTTCGCTATATAACGTTGGGAAATGTACATCATGGATGTTGGGGCGTTGGTACATGTTGCTCTTGCCTACCAGGAATCCGTAGGTGCCAAAATAGGAAGCCACCGTCGAACCTTCAAGCAATCCGGTGATATCCCCCAAGCCACAGCCTTCCTGCAACAGATCTCGTCTGATGCTATCTCCGCCAAAATTCCTACTAAAACTACTCTTCCGCCACTCTTCTTGTCATTGAATCCCGTCACTTATGTGCCTCCCTCATGACTGGGATAAACTCACCGACAAATACAGTGAAACATTAGAAATTTACTCAGTGCCAACAAACGTCTGGACTGGCGCCGGACATGCGCCAGACTTAATGTTACACTACCAGTTAACTCTTTCAAGTACTGGAAAGCTCTCCATCGACTTACTGGCAACCATCTCATCCCTCACTAATCGATCTTTCGCAACAACCATTGCTTAGCTGACGACCCGAGCAAAGCCATTCTCTTTGCATCCTATCTTTCCAACATCTTCTCCATCCCTGACGATCCACATTTTGACTACTTTCAGTTCCCTACTGCACATGAACGCAAAGATACCACAATCCCATCAATAGCTCCCAGTCCGATCACAAGCTCACAAGCTCCCAGCTTTCGGTACATGAATGATGTTCCAGAAATAGAATTAAACACCCTAGTCATAGCAAAGGACGTAAATCAATTGTGCCACACATCTCCCGGTCACAGCTGTGTTACCTATCTACACCTCAAGGAATGCTGTATCTCCTTTTTCATCACCCTTGAAACCCCGTGGAAAATGTCCGAAATTCTACCTTTTCTCAAACCAAAAGAACCCCCCACTGATACCTCCTTGTACAGCCCCATCTGCCTGAGCTCAATTTTTAGCAAGGTCTTTGAATCCATCCTCTCCTGGTGCATCGACTGACGTCTGCACCAACTTTATGTGCTTTCTATTGCCCAGTGTGGCTTCCATCCCTCCTTCTCTGCTGATGATCAATTCCCTAGCCTCACTCATCTCCTATTCCAACAGCTCAACAACCGTAAATCCGCCATGTTTGTCTCGTTGGACCTAGAGAACGCATACGACTACGTATGGCATTCTGGTCTCCTTTTCACATGCACTTCCGGCCATGCGGTTCTAGGCGCTTCAGTCTGGAACCGCGTGATCGCTACGGTCGCAGGTTCGAATCCTGCCTCGGGCATGGATGTGTGTGATGGCCTTAGGTTAGTTAGGTTTAGTTAGTTCTAAGTTCTAGGGGACTAATGACCTCAGAAGTTAAGTCCTATAGTGCTCAGAGCCATTTGAACCATATGCACTTCCAATCAACTATGTCAGCCTTCTTGCATCCTTTCTTCACAATCGGCAATCCTGTGTCGTTATTAACAACACCAATTCCCATGCCTTTCACCCCACGGTACGAATGGCCCAAGGTTCCGTTCTCTCTCCTCTCCTTAGCCCCATATACTCTGCCGATATGCCCAAACCACCTCCTCCCGTCCATCTCCTTCACTATGCAGATGACATCGCCTGCCTCGCCCTCTATCTGCGTTCCAGAAATTCCAACGATCTCTCCAAATCCATGTCAGTGAGTTTACCTCCTAGTGTAACCAGTGGCTTCTTAAGCATACCCCTAGTAAGTAGGCTGTTTAGGTTCTTATATTGGTAACGCCACCGCCACGTAGCGCTCTGTATGAAAATCACTGGCTGTGCTGTGTGCAGTCTGTGGCTGGTTGGCATTGTTGTAATAGTCGCCATTGTAGCGTTGGGCAGTTGGCTGTTAACCCTAGGATGCATGGTGCCGAAAACACACATGAATGCATATGCAGGGCCTCCAAGGCCCTGCCCTAATTTAAAATTTTCCTCTTTTCATATAATCATTCTTTGGAGTTAAATTTATTTCTGTCAAATTTATTGTCATATCGAAAGATTCCTAAGGTACAGTAACAGGATCTGGTGGGCCTGATTAACAATTTATTAATTTTTTTTAAAAACTCTAAGAGTGAATTTTTTTTAGTTACATCCATTTATATACAACATATACAAATAATTTTATTAATTCACTTATAAGTTGCAGTTTACATTTTATAACACTTATTACAACCAATTTCTTCAGTTAAAACATACTCATTATTCACAATATTATGTATATATTCAATATTTGGACAAAAAGTTATTATTCATTGTTTACATAAAATTGCATTTTTCTTAGTTTTCAACATGTGACAAACAAACAGCACAAAGAACGCCACTGTGTTCCTTACAAATGTTGGTTTTACACTTAATGCATGTCATAGTACTTTTCCTGTGTTTACTATATGGACAATAATTGCATCTTCTTCTTTTTCCTGAAACAGGTAGTTGGTTCGGCAATATGACATCTTTTTGAACACCACATCTTTGCATGGCATCAACGGTTTTCTTTGGAAGATTAGGGATCTGAATACGAAGTTCCATTAGTGGTTTTACCATTTCCTCTTCTAAATCTCTTAGGAACAAACGCCTTTTATTACTTCTTCCACTATGGTATGTCAGATGTTGGGCGGAAAATAAAATTTCACTGTTCATTGCTGCGACGTCCATCATATTCATCCATAATGTTTGTCTCTTGCAAGTGTAATAACGAATTTTCTGGTCCATTTGATCTACTCCACCCTTCGTAGAGTTATAGCACTTTATTATATCTGGTTTCTTTTTTGCACGAGTTTCATCAATGTTTCTGTCGTGATAATGAGAACTACAGACTTTTTCTTTTTGGGAACATAACTCACCATTGTAATGTCACCTATAAATGCAAACAAAGAGGAATGAATCGCTCTTGAGGCAGATGGTTTCATCTCATTAGGAATTTCTGGTTTATTTTCTTTGATTGTTCCCACCACTGTAATTTCTTTCTGAAGCATCTCTTCTGCCAGATGCAAACTAGTAAACAAGTTAACAACAGTAATATTTTTTGATGGTCCATCAATGCTTTTAGCAAGATCTTTCACCACATTCAATCCAAGATTTTTCTGAATAGGTTCATGGGACATCCTTCCCGTGTAAACAATTCCATCTAAAGCATATGCAGATGTAGCATCACATAACCAAAATATTTTTATGCCATACTTGGCTGGTTTAGAGGGCATATACTGTGTGAAACTGCACCTTCCATGGAATGGGACTAGCTGTTCATTTGTGAGCAAATCATTGGGAATCATTCTATTTCTACACTTGTTAAGAAATAGTTCCCATACATAGCGAACAGCTGCAAGTTTGTCATCTACAGATCGAGATTCACAGGTACGCCTGTCATCAAATCTAATCATTCTCCTTATATCCCAGAATCTATTTACTGACATGATGGCCTTATAAGTAGGATTTGCCTTTTCATCCAACAATAATTCTCCAATAGGGACATCCCAACTCTTCTCAATACCACAAAGCAGTAAAAGACCAAGAAAACACTCCATTTCAGCAAGCGAAACGTTTTTCCACGTTTTACCACGTAAAGTACCCACTCTTCTGCCTTCCATATTTGTGCAGTTGATGATTTCCTCTAGTATTTCCTTGGAGATGAAATAGTCCCAGGACTCCTTAGGTTTACTGGTTTTCAAACCATGGGCCGGACCAGGTGCCTTCTTTACGATATTATGGACAGGCGTACGAAAAGTTGCATGAGGATCTAATTTCCAAATCGTTCCATTCCGACTAATGTATGTGTGGTCTGCTATACATTTTTGTGGTGGTTCTTCATTTTCAGTGTCTGATGAAGTAATATTATCGGAAGAACTGTCATCTGCCTCAATATTCACATCTGTAGGTTCATTGGCTGATTCTCCACTACTTGCATCTTCAAAAATATTTCCTTCCTCGCAAGAATCATCTTCTTTAAACCACTGAGCCACAACACTTTCAAAATTAGCTGCATTTGCACGTACTGACTCTCTTGCTTTGCGTGTCGAAGCCATAGCAAAAGGCATGTCTCTCGAACAGCAGCTTGTGCACCACTAAACATGCCATACTCGTAACAATATGGGTCTTGCAGCAACAAACAAACTACAGTAACAATGAGGCTGACAAGAGCAGCTTGGGATAACTATACTATGCAATAATAAAACATTTCATGGCAAAAAGATCAATAATATACCGACATCGCCAATATGTGAAAGTAGTGTGCATTATTTTTTAGTTACACTATTACTACTACAGCTACTGCCGCTGTTGGCACTCCTGTTGTTGGAAATACCACTATAGCTAAATTTGAATAAATAACTGCTCCCAAACAAATTTTGAAGACAATATAGGCTAAAGAACATTAATAAATGTGTGAGGGCTTCTGAAGCCCTGCTTATGCATTCATGGTGTATGGGTAAACGTATTTAATTATACAAAAAACTTAAAAAGGTATCTCGTCCAGACTTGATAGGAAGAATTTCATTGTGTTAGTGAAAGACTACTGGAAAGCAGTTAGAAATCAAGAAAAAAATTACAGAATTTTTTTAAAAATGAAGACATACAAGGGCCTTAGAAGCCCTGTATATGCATCCTAGGGTTAAAAGCGCGTAGCGTTGCGCAGTTGGAGGTGAGCCGCCAGCAGTGGTGGATGTGGGGAGAGAGATGGCGGAAATTTGAAAGCCGATGATCTGGAATTGTGTCCATGAGAGACAATACATTTGTAAGACTGGATGTTATGAACTGCTATATATATTATGACTTTTGAACACTATTAAGGTAAATACATTGTTTGTTATCTATCAAAATCTTTCATTTGCTAACTATGCCTATCAGTAGTTAGTGCCTTCAGCAGTTTGAATCTTTTATTTAGCTGGCAGTAGTGGCGCTCGCTGTATTGCAGTAGTTCGAGTAACAAAGATTTTTGTGAGGTAAGTGATTTGTGAAAGGTATAGTTTAATGTTAGTCAGGGCCATTCTTTTGTAGGGATTATTGAAAGTCAGATTCCGTTGTGCTAAAAATATTGTGTGTCAGTTTAGTGTTGATCAGAATAGGTAAAGAGGGAAATGTCTGAGTGCGTTCAGTTCTGCTCAGCTGTTTGAAAATCAAATAATGTAAGAGGTTTATCAGCACAGTAATTAATTAATTTTTCTAAGGGGACTTTTCATATGTCGACCCTTAGCCGAGGATACCTCACTGGAATCTTCTGATTTTTTCTTGTAGTTTGTGCAATTAGTGCAGCCTTTGTTTATTGCTAGCCCTTAATTGTAGAAAGAATTTCCTTTGTAGTTGTAGGTTTTCATTCTTGTTCAGTGAAACAGGTGTGGCATGCATGTAGATTTTGCACCAAGTGTTTCGCAGCTGCGCTTGCAATTAACGAGATATTATTTCAATGCTATGTTAATGTGTTTTCTTATTTTGCTCTTCAAACTGTTGTTTTCTGTGTTGTCGTGTGAAATATTGTGACAATAATGGCGTGTGAAAAACGTAATACTAAGCTCCAAATTAAACTGAGAAATGACAGTGAAGACGAAAGCAGTGTGTTAGCGCCATCCTGTAATGAATTAACTAATGTTCAAAGTAGTAATTTGGTAATTGTGCATAGGGAAATGGAGCGGGCTGCAAATAATGGTGTAGGCAGTGAAACAATTAGTGAACAGGGATGCATTATCGATCGATCGGTCGGCAACGGCTTGCCACAGGAACCCTAAATGACAGGACACAATCTTGCAAATACTGTAGATTCAGGTTTTGCGTCCTCGCCGTTTTCTCATATAAGTCAAGACACATTTTCTGCTTTTCAAAATGCGAATATTGCCGGTTCAAATGCATTGCCGAATAGCACTGAGAAACGTGTTTCAGACACCAGTGCAATGTTATTACAATTAATGGAACAAAAGGGACAAAAGCTTCGGACAAAGCTTCAAAAGTTAGACACAATGGAACAAAACCTTCAAAAGTTAGATACAATGGAACAAAATCTTCAAAAGTTAGATACAATGGAACAAAATCTTCAAAAGTTAGACACAATGGAATAACACCAGAGACAAACACAGCTACAGTTAGACACAATGGAACAAAATCAGAGACAAACACAGCAAAAGCTTCAAAAGTTAGACACCACACTTGAACAAACACGTGAGGATTTAACTACTGAGTTACATAACATTGAATCGAAATGTCAAAAAGTCTGTAATGACGTAAAAAGACAAATTTGTGAGCATTTTCAACCTACTTTTTCGCGGCATGAAAATGCATTACAGAATCACGAAGCAGCCATAAAAGAACTGCAAACCATTGTTCATCAAAATCATGAGACCTTGTCGGCTAAAATTGACTCAGTTGCATCTACCGATTCGGTTACGCTACTTGCAAAAACTCAGGAAAACTTAAAGAACAGTAGATACAATTTCAACACAAATGGACACTCTGAAACTTGTTTCAGAAAAACACACTGAGGAAATAAGTACACTATCAGAGAAAGTAGCCGAACTTTCGGATCAGTTCACTAACTTATCTGCAAAGGTAGATGATGATGTAGCCATCACTGACACAGAAGAGTATGAACAACTTAAGAAATTCAAACCAAATCAGAACCAAATTAATACGCAATACAAAAGAGAAATCCGGGAAGTACAAGATCAGTTGACACAAGTAATACATAAATTACATATTTCAGAGAACACTCGCTCTCCAACACGGGAAGAGGAACTTACAAATACGGAAAAGCCACAAAATAATAACACAGGGTATTTCGGAAATTATGAAAGAAATTGGCAAGGTGCACCGAATTTTGTGAACCCATACAGTCCCTCAGAACTCATCCGCATTTGCTTAATCAAACTACCTGAACATTTACGACATATTATTTTGGCAGGACGTTGCAAAGGTGACATTGAAGCTTTTCAGGGACTGTTACAAGAATTGGAAATTGACACTGACAATCGCGGAACGCGAAAACAGGAACACAACAATTACAGGTCACATCCGTCACAATTCCGCGATGAAAGAAATAATAACTGGACACGACAAGGCTATTCTCACAACACATATCGTGACCAAAACAGACACCACCCGTATGGCAACCGTTGGCAGGGTAGTAATAATTACAGGGAAAGATCACCTCTCCGCGGTAGTGACTATCACAATCAGAGAAACAGACAATATGGGAACCAAAATAATTATTATCAAGGGAGACAGAATAACTTTAGACGCAACGGTCCAGCGCGCAGTTACGATTCAGGGAGAAATTCTCCACCACGTGACCGACTAGAAAGAAACTATGGAATCCACCGACATGACGACAGACGATATGATCGTAACGACAGACCTGAATTGCATCAGAACTGGCGGGATTCAAACTGGGTGGGGCCCTCTCGCCAAGGTGAATTTGTAGAAGTTAGGTCTCCAAATCCCAATAACGACGCGCGCCGACAAAGAGACAGTAGGCAATGACTCATACCGTTGGCAGCCACAAAACGTACTTCTGAAACTGACGACGCAGCTGCCGTAGCTAGTAACTACGTAAAAATGGAAGACATTAGGGACATCTCACTCCAGGAACACGACGTAAAACATAACAACATTGCATATCCTGTGAGTCACATTACAGTAAATGGCGTAAAATTTACGGCAGTACTTGACTCTGGCAGTCCCATTTCAGTAATTAGTGAAACAGCCTTTAGCAAATGCAACAAATCGAACGATTGCCCCACACTTCCGTTACGTAAGATTAAATTACAAGGTGCAATCGTTGGAAAAAGTGTAGATGTACGCCAACAAACCAACGTAGAATTCTTTTGTGAAAGCCACAGCTTCTCTATAAACTTTCTTATTGTTCCATTACTGTCGACGGAAATTATATTGGGAGTAGACCTTTTGAATGAATACAAAGCAATCTTAAACTTTCACGATGCTGAAATAAGTTTAGAGAAATAAGGTAAGTCAATAGCTTTGAAATTTGAAGATTGGCTCTCAAACCACGACGAAGAAATTAATCGGCTTTACCTCCTGCTAGACAACAGTTCGGAATTTGCGACGGAACTTGACACCAACAATCACTCTGCATGTACTGACAGGGATGATATCGACGGCGCATTTGATACTAATGAGTTAATTCAGAATAAAATTCAAACAATTGAGAATTGTAATGACACTGATAGGCAAGACCTTTTTGAGATTTTACAAGCACATTCCACAGTTTTTACTCACAAAACAGGAACAATCAAGGGATTTCAATACCAATTTCGTGGTCGTGAGCATACTAAATTTTATGTTAGACCATACGTATTTCCGGCGCGTTATAGGGACCGTGTTGGAACAGAAATACCATCTATGCTTGACGAGGGCATTATTGAGCCTGCAGTAAGCTCATACAACAATCCATTACATGTTGTTGAGAAGAAAAATGGATCGATCAGGCTTGTCTTAGATTCGAGACAAATCAATACTATCATCATTCCTGAAACAGACAGGCCGCAAACGTTAGAACAACTTCTTCAAAAATTTAATGGTGTAAAAGTGATGTCTTCTATTGATCTCAGATCCAGCTTTTATCAGATCGAACTTCATCCAGAATGTAGAAAACACACAGCTTTCCTTTGTTTCGGCGTTTGTTATCAGTTTCGGAAACTTCCTTTTGGTTTGAACATTTCTTCAGCAGCATTCATTCGCGGGCTAAATTTCATATTACCTGAGTTCTTAAAACGTCACATCACCTTATATGTGGACGATATTCTGATAGCAGAAACCTCATGGGAACAACACAATCGCATCCTCAACAGCGTGTTACATATTTTTGCAGAATCTGGAATTAGAGTTAACTTGGAAAAGTCTGAATTCGGTAGGACAAAGGTGAAGTTTTTGGGACATATTATTTCTTCTGAAGGCATCCAGCCGGATCCTGAAAAGTCAGAAGCAATCAGAGCCGTTCCAGTTCCATCCACAAAAAAACAAGTCCGCAGTTTTCTAGGTCTCGTAAATTTTTACCGTCGTTTACTGAAAATGCAAATTCTAGTTACACTAAAACTTTGTTCTCTCACTGGAAAAAATACTATTTGGAACTGGGACGAACAAGCACAGTTGAAATTCAATTCTTTGAAAGAATCGCTACTTAACGCGCCAATACTGGCTCATCCAGATCTGTCACAAGATTTCTGCCTTAGCACGGATTCTTCTAAAGTCGGTCTTGGTCCCCATTTATTTCAAGAAGCAACAGAAAATGACACTACTGTTCAGAAAACCATTGCTTTTGCTAGCCGAGTGCTAACAAAATCTGAAAAAAATTATTCCGTTACTGAATTAGAAGCTTTAGCTATCGTTTGGGCATTTAACAAATTCCATTTCTTTCTTTCTGGTAAGCACGTAAAAGTATACAGTGATCATCGTGCATTTCAATTTCTTATGTCTTCAAAATTAAATCATGACAGGTTAAAACGTTGGGCATTGTTTCTGCTAGAATTCCACTTCACAATAGTCTACATTCCCTGCAAGGAGAACATTGTTGCGGACGCACTGTCACGCGCCCCGGCTGGGCTTGAGAAAAGTAACACAGAAGGCAACCTCGAGAAAAATTTCAGTATTCTTTACATTCAGAAAGTCGCCTTTGAAAACTTCATCTCCATATCTTTAAAGGACATTGCTCATGAACAAGATAAAGATCCGATTTGGAAAGACATCAAAAGCAAATGGCATGAAAAGACACTCACACAGATTCGGCATTATTATTTGGTTACAAACAACATACTGTTCAAACGCTGCACTGTTGATGACAAGCTATGGGTACTGACGATTTTGTTAATATGCTCATTTGGTACATTCATTTCAGCTATGCAAATTTTGGCCCACGAAAATGTTATCATATTCTTCAGACGACTTGTTATTTTAACAATATGGAGAAGAGAATTCGAAGAGTCTTGTCTATTTGTAAACTTTGTCAAAAGGTGAAATCATCTACTATCTCACATCGTGCTCCGTTGTTTCCTATCATTCCTTCTAAATTAAAAGAATTTGCTGCTGTTGATCTCTTGGGACCCCTTGTCAGAACATCAAATGGATTTTCGTACGTTCTAGTCGCTGTCGAACTTTCAAAATTTGTTTCTTTCACTCCGTTACGTAAAGCCACTGGACGGTCTGTATCCAACGCCTTTGTTAAAAATTTCTTACGTGAAGTTGGCCACGTTGCTAAAGTCATTTCAGATAACGGACCACAATTCAGATCTGTTGTTTGGTCACGCATGCTTCGGAATCATAAAATCAAACCTGTTTTCATTTCATTGTACTCACCACATTGTAACCCCTCCGAACGGATTGTGAAAGAAATCAATAAGCTTTGCAGACTTTATTGTCACAGAAAGCATCAGCATTGGGACAGATATTTACACTTATTTCAAAACGCGCTGAATGAAATGCCTCATGACTCCACTGCTTTACCACCTATTCTTGTACAGAAAAATGAACCACCGAACAGAATCAGAGAGCTTGTACCTTTCCCGAATACACGTAAACTTCGACACAAAGACGTAATTGATTTGGCTATTAAAAATATAAATTCTGCTGCAGACAAAAGGAGAAAACTACACGGTAAAGCAAATGCAAAGAAACTTTATATTGGTCAGAAAGTTCTCATTAAAGCTCATTCATTGTCACATAAGAAGAAACACTTGAGTCACAAATTCTTTCTAGTTTACAATGGACCTTACAGAATCCGACGTATACCACATGATAATTGCGTTGAAGTTGAAACTTTGCGTACTAGAAAGAGTAAAGGTTTACACCACATTTCACATGTAAAACCATTTATTGAAAGATAATCTGTTTTTTAACTTAGTCTTTGCCATAAAACTCTTCACTTCACGCAACTAGTACAATTTGTCACACTGAGAAACTGGTAACATTCAACAATGTTTTAAAGTTAACTATCCAGTCTAGAACCTAGGGAACATTTTTAAACAGAATTTACGAATGTATTGTTATAGTGAACAGACGACACAGTGTTGTTATTTGTCCATTCTTGCTTGTTAGTTGCTCGATTACGTAACGACTATCAGGCTTACATACTTACGAAATATACTGGTACTGCTAATGAGACTTTAATGCAACATGTTGGTTTACTTGATTTTTACTGGATTTAAAGTACTTTCTGTGAGATACCAGATGACACAGTGGTTAGTTTATGCGATAGCTACACGATTTTATCACGACGCTACTAATGAGTGACAATTTACAATGTTGCTTTTGCGGTGTTTCTGTTTTATATCTGCACAGTTTTTCTGAATTCTTCTGGAAAGTAAAACATGTTTTAGTAGTAACTTTGTGGTATAGCGACAATAAGACAGCCTTTTTTTTTAGCACAACAATACGTTACAGTGTAGTACTTTCTTGATCACGATACTGTACATAATAACTAAGATATCTATACGCAAAGCATTTCACTTTTGTTTATCATGAGGTAAGTACATTGACTTCTGCAGAACTTAGCTTTCAGATGACGATAACTACGACACTTTCACAGAGATTATCTTATAACAAGACGCACAGTTTAGCGCTACAGTACACGTATTTGAGTGATTAATTTTGTACTTAAAACATTTATTTTTAAAGATATTTGAAGTACAATGATACAAAGGTTTTCTGTGATACATTTCATTCCATTGCTGTAATCTGTAACACCTGAGGGTATTATTACATTAATACTCAGGGGGTACACGCTTACTTTGTGTACCATGTGCTTGACAAGCACAAGGAGCCCTAGCTAATATGGTATTTGCTTATACAACTTTACACGTCGGTACCATATTTCTCTAACACATAAATTACACAGCTATCTGATCATTCAATTGAGAGAGACAAACATTTATTTTACTACATTAGTGACAGATGTTTACGTAATTACACAGTTGGATAACTTCACACTTATGAAATTGTATTTTGTCAGTACTTTGTGAACTGTTCATTTTTTTTTTTTTTTTTTTTTTTTGGAACCATTGTGATACTATGAGAGCTTTGAATGTCGCATTTGGTATGGGGTCATGATTTTTAAGGTACGTTTGAGGTAGATGACACTATTGAAATGAGCAGAGAATTCTTTTTCTAGGTTTCGAAATTATTGGAGGAAGATACGACGATTTTGAAAATTGACTGAGATGTTACGATATTATTACGATGACGATATATATTATGCTGTTGAGGTATGTTTATGATCAATAAGATGATTCTACTGTATATGAGGAATTTGATTATGCTACATATATCTTATGATGAAATATTGAAGAAGTGTTGACAAATATGTATATGTATAATAAGGTAAGGAATAACGAGTAGTGATTAGGGACTCTGATTTGTGGGGAAGGATGTTGGAAACCAAGAATCGTACTTCAGAATTATGAAATGTGTGTACATGTGTGAATGTATCACAATGCCACTGAAAATTTTTTGGACACTGTTGTATTTATAGGATTTTGTTTCTACACATTTGTAACGCAAATTCTCGACCTGTGAAATTTTTTATATGAGACTGTCACTGTAGCGCAAACTGCTGTCTTAAATATTTCAGTAGGAGAGTTAAGTGACCATCACTTAATGGGTGGTGGGCACCCAGCTGCGCGATAGTCGCCTGGGAAAAAGCCATTAGTGTGTGCCTTTCAGAGGCACAGGTGGAGAAAAAAAAGAGACCATTAACCTCGCTATTGACATTCCTTTGTAGAAAGCATCGCAAATATGACATGCTCAATACTTGAAAACATATGATTACTCGTGCTTTGTGCTACTTACTGAAATACTTATGAATTGATGGGAAATATTCGTACATCGGCACACCTGATTAAGACAAGTGTTTTTCTACAAGGATTGAGAGAATTTCTACTAACTTATGAAATGCCTCATGACTACTGAATGATTATTTTATGCTTTACTTTGTATATAGTTGATTATTTTATTTGATATCTGTTTTCCAGGTGTGTTGCATCATTGCTTTTATAAAATAAAATTAAAGGCATTTACTAATGTGAACGCTTTCTGTCAACAGATCAGTTAGATAATAATTTTATGATCCACATTCTTCAAAAAAACAAAAAAAGGAGCACTTGGAAAGGAAACAACAGTAAGGAGGGACTAATAACTGTAACTGCATACATAATTTACTTTTCAAGTACTTGGTAATTTTTATGGCAGAGTAAGTTGTGATGCACCACTTTAATTACATAGACATTAAGATGTGAATAGACATTTCCCTTATCTGCATTGTTGTCTTTAGTGTACTATTTTTTTCTGCTTGAGCTTTGTCATGTTTAGGTATAAGTTATTGCATTTGCTGCTGCTGTGTACCAGGCATAGTGCTACTGAATTTCACTTTGTATTACTCTGTTAAGCCAGTTTTACTATTGATTTATTTTTCTTGTTGCTGCACATTGGCTCATATTAGTTGTAATGTTGCATTTTATCTGTTGATTTAGATTTACAGCTACTTACTTTGTCAATTTGCATTTTTTATCATTGCTGTTTGTACTAATTGTTTTGTGCTGCTGCGTTACCTCGTCCCTTAGTTTATGCATCTGAGCTCAGTAGATTTAAGTTAGCTTAAGAGGGGGTAGACTATATAAGGAACTAACTATGATGAATTGGAAGAAATGCATTAAGAAGCTGTAAGAAAATGGTTTGGCCAAAAAGTATTTTGAAAGTGGATATGAACAAAAAAGTAGGGTTTAGGGACAACAGGTTTTGGTAGGATTTTCTTGGAAATAAATGATGAGTTAAGATAATGGAAAATAAATAATGAGGTAAGAAATATGTGAACATATAAATACAGAAAGCATGCTTGGATAGGATTTTTTTTGGTGGAAACAAATGTTGGAATAAGATGAAAGATCTATGGAATGAAGTTTTGGATTGGACTGCAGTACCAAATGTTACACTGAAAACAAACCCTGCCCTTTCCTCTTGTGTTATTCTGCTATGTGTTTGTGTACCCTTGTTTATTTGCGTTTTCCCTGTCTTTATGTGTTTAGCTGATGAGAGCTATGTTGTAGATTGTCTAGTACTAAGGTACATTCACTATGATGAGGAATACTGTTATCCTCAAATATAATTTGCATTAATAATATGTTATTCACATTGTAAAGATGTTTAGACATTATTAATTCTGTTCTGTTTCAATGCTCAAGTGTGAAATTAATGTTTCGAAAACTATTCTCATTATTTTATATATTTACTTATGTCATAATTCCTGTAACACTGATGTATATGTTTATTTCTATTCTTTTGTAAAGCCTGTGTTACTACAAATGCTATCTATACTGTTATGTTCTTTAATGATGTATTTTGTACCTTTGTTATTGTATTCTTATGTTATAAAATTGTAATTGACACCAGTTCATCAAATTAAGTAACTTGTAAGCATTCATTTCACTGCACATATTTCTGTTGGTCATAGTATATGCACAAGATGTGAAAAAAAGAGGACGGTTAGTGTTTGGACGCGTGTTAATAATTCAGCAAGGGACTGGATAACGGCATTGCTGATTCTAAGGACATTTCAAAAAAAATTTTTTTTAGTGCACAAGTGGTGGTTCATGGACTTGCTATATTCTCTGCAAGACTCTTCGATGGTGATTGTGCATCTGCACAGTCACAACAGATGGTTGCTGGCCGTCTCTACAAGGACTACAGTGGGTCTGCATCTCTGGTGGCCCACCAATACCATTATTTCTACAGGGACTGCAGTGGGTCTGCACCTCTGGTGGCCCACCAATACCACAATCTCTACCAGGACTACAGTGGGTCTGCTCTGTGATGACCTACCTACCAGTATTCTTCAAAACTTTGACTGACTCTCCTGTGGGTTTGCTCTGTTGTGGCCCATTACCTGTCTGCATGTCAAGAGTCAGCACTGTCTTTCCATTGGAAGGACAACACTGCTTCTTCAAGACTACACTGAAATCCACTACTTCCGTATGCATTTTCTTTTACTGCTCAGACTTTGAGAAAAAAAAAACACTGCAATTTTACTGTGATGAATGATCAAGACTGTCTTTATGGACTGTGAGAGAATTTTAGCGTTTGACCAACATTGTATCAATAAGTGTGTGCATTTGATATCTGTGTTATTGTAATTATGAAAAATTTTATCAAATCATTATTGGCCACTGCACAAAACAATTTGTAAAATTTTTTGTAGTGAGCATGGGGGCTATGTAAGTGGGCTGTTTAGGTTCTTATATTGGTAACGCCACCGCCACGTAGCGCTCTGTATGAAAATCACTGGCTGTGCTGTGTGCAGTCTGTGGCTGGTTGGCATTGTTGTAACACTCGCCATTGTAGCGTTGGGCAGTTGGCTGTTAACAGCGCATAGCTTTGCGCAGTTGGAGGTGAGCCGTCAGCAGTGGTGGATGTGGGGAGAGAGATGGTGGAAATTTGAGAGCCGATGACCTGGACTTGTGTCCATCAGAGACAGTACATTTGTAAGACTGGATGTCATGAACTGCTATATATATTATGACTTTTGAACACTATTAAGGTAAATACATTTTTTGTTCTCTATCAAAATCTTTCATTTGCTAACTATGCCTATCAGTAGTTAGTGCCTTCAGTAGTTTGAATCTTTTATTTAGCTGGCAGTAGTGGCGCTCGCTGTATTGCAGTATTTCGAGTAACGAAGATGATTGTGAGGTAAGTGACTTGTGAAAGGTATAGTTTAATGTTATTTAGGGCCATTCGTTTGTAGGGATTATTGAAAGTCAGATTCCGTTGCGCTAAAAATATTGTGTGTCAGTTTAAGCACAGTCATGTATAATTGTTCAAAGGGGACGTTTCACCCTCTACAACTGAAGCAGTAATTATAGGACACACCACCGACACGTTCCGCCTCCACGACTTCTATCTCACTATCTAAGACGTCCTGTCCAGCTAACTAACGCACTAAAATACCTTAGACTAACCTTCGATGTCGAAACCACGCTACTAACCATACAACAGAAAGACGCCAATACTCTAAAACAGGGCTTCACAACATACGTGCTCACGTGCTCACGGAGCAAGCTGCGAGCAGCAAGGCGCGAGCACGGAGCAGCACGAGCACGCTACCCCCACTACCGCACCAGAGCGGAGAGTGGGGAAAGTCACGTGGGGCACACAACAGCTGCCGCCAGTCAATGTAAATCCGCGGCCAACTGCAGGGATATCACTCACGAATTATTACTGCGACAAATGAAACAAATAGAGGAGAATGTACACATGCCACATAATTTTATTAGCTTAGTGTATGCCTCTACATTCGCATTAATTTGTGAACTGTTACACAATAAAAGGTGTCACTGAAGTGTGGGATTCGCGGTTATCTTGTACTTTTTGCCCTTTACAATTGCGTCTATGTTCGGAGTAATTGTTATTGTGCATTTTAGGCGCAGCGTGCAGTTTAAATTTCGATCAGACAATGCGTTTCTCAGGCGCGTCTTGTTACATTTCATTGCAGAGAACAGTTGTTCACAAACATGCGTGGAACCGAACATTGATATTATTGTAGCCGCCAGTTTGTGCAAACGAGGAAATCTATCCTGAGGGAAGTGTCTGTAGAATTCCAAAATGTTTTTCTTGTTCTGAAAGTTGTCTCTCTATTCTCTGTCACACTGCAGGTCAATAATTTCTTGCTGCAGCTCAGGACGAATCTCTTAAATATTCGCTGAATATGGAGAGAACAGAACAAAATCACTGTCTAGTGCTGTCAGATCTTGAAAGCGCTGATCAACTAAACTATGTGAATAACGTTCACAGTCTTTGTGAACATCTGGCATGGATGATAATTTAGGAAAATGAGCTAGGTTTCCTGTTTCCAGCTGACTCACCCAAAGTGTCAATTTCATTTTAAAAGCTCCTATTCGATCTATGAAATGAGTAATTAGCAGATCTTTACCTTGTAGTAAAATGTTCAAAGCATTCAGATGGCTAGTTAAATCTGCTACGAACGCGAGATGACATTCAAACGTGCGCGCGCATTTCCCCTCCCTCCCCTCCCTCCGTACTCCGCGACCTTGCACCTGCTCGTGAGCACGTGCCTGAGCAGACGCGAGTACTCGCGCTCAAAACCGGCCAGTTGTTAAGCCCTGCTCTAAAATTAGCAAAACTACTAGTTGGCCGAGCATGTGACTACACCCCTCGTTCACACAATACCTGATCCACCCCGTTCTTTTCTATGCAAATATTGCATGGATTCTGCCCCATCCAAGATCTATAAGTCCCTCCAGATCCTCGAACGCCATGCTTTCCGCTTCGCTTTCTGCATCCGCATACCTTCTCCCACAAGGATCCTTTATCAACTCATAAAATTACCATCTCTCCTCATTCACACTGAACACCTACGATTAGCCAAACCACCCACAAACTCTTCTCCATCACTCCTACTGTGCCCCCTCTCCTTTCCTATCCTAGTGTGCTGCTGCTACTTTACCTACGCATCTCACCAATCCTGCACCTACCCTCTTACCCCTACGTCCTCTCCCAAAGAAATTTCAACAATCACCCTCTCCCAGACCATGAACTCTGTCCCGACATACACAGGGTGTTACAAAAAGGTACAGCCAAACTTTCAGGAAACATTCCTCACACACACATAAAGAAAAGATGTTATGTGGACATGTGTCCGGAAATGCTTAATTTCCATGTTAGAGCTCATTTTAGTTTCGTCAGTATGCACTGTACTTCCTCGATTCACCGCCAGTTGGCCCAATTGAAAGAAGGTAATGTTGACTTCGGTGCTTGTGTTGACATGCGACTCATTGCTCCACAGTACTAGCATCAAGCACATCAGTACGTAGCATCAACAGTTTAGTGTTCATCACGAACGTGGTTTTGCAGTCAGTGCAATGTTTACAAATGCGGAGTTGGCAGATGCCCATTTGATGTATGGATTAGCACGAGGCAATAGCCGTGGCGCGGTACGTTTGTTGACGATAACCCTAATGTCAGCGTCAGAGAAGTTGCTACTGTACAAGGTAACGTTGACCACGTCGCTGTATGGAGACTGCTACGGGAGAACCAGTTGTTTCCATACCATGTACAGCGTGTTCAGGCACTATCAGCAGCTGATTGGCATCCACGGGTACACTTCTGCGAATGGTTCATCCAACAATGTGTCAATCCTCATTTCAGTGCAAATGTTCACTTTACGGATGGGGCTTCATTCCAACGTGATCAAATTGTAAATTTTCACAATCAGCATGTGTGGGCTGACGAGAATCCGCACGCAATTGTGCAATCACGTCATCAACACAGATTTTCTGTGAAGGTTTGGGCAGGCATTGTTGGTGATGTCTTGATTGGGCCCCAAGTTCTTCCATCTACACTCAATGGAGCACGTTATCATGATTTCATACGGGATACTCTACCTGCGCTGCTAGGACATGTGCGTTTACAAGTACGACACAACATGTGGTTCATGCACGATGGGGCTCCTGCACATTTCAGTCGAAGTGTTCGTACGCTTCTCAACAACAGATTCGGTGACCGATGGATTGGTAGAGGCGAACCAATTCCATGGCCTCCACGCTCTCCTGACCTCAACCCTCTTGACTTTCATTTATGGGGGCATTTGAAAGCTCTTGTCTACGCAACCCCGGTACCAAATGTAGAGACTCTTCGTGCTCGTATTGTGGACGGCTGTGATACAATACGTCATTCTCCAGGGCTGCATCAGCGCATCAGGGATTCCATGCGACGGAGGGTGGATGCATGTATCCTCGCTAACGGAGGACATTTTGAACATTTCCTGTAAGAAAGTGTTTGAAGTCACGCTGGTACGTTCTGTTGCTGTGTGTTACATTCCATGATTAATGTGATTTGAAGAGAAGTAATAAAATGAGCTCTAACATGGAAAGTAAGCGTTTCCGGACACATGTCCACATAACATATTTTCTTTCTTTGTGTGTGAGGAATGTTTCCTGAAAGTTTGGCCGTACCTTTTTGTAACACCCTGTATACATCCTACCAAACCTGAATCCATCCCACCCGAAGGACTCCTTCCTCCTTCTCTCCACATACCACACACCCTTCTTTTCCCCTTCCTTGTCACTCATCACCCTATTTTAAATTCAAATTTATAGATTCTAACACGAGCTACCCCTCTCACCTGGCCCCCATGGCTGTCCCTATCTCATCACCACCTTTTACCAGTGTTCAGTCCTCATTGCCACCACTCTCCTATCTCCCCACCTTCCTTTTCAACAGCGGTCTAACATTCCCAGGCAGTTCCTCTTCCAGTTTTAGTGAAAGTGTGCAGTGCTATATTTTTAATGGTCAGAGACTCTTCTGTCATGCATGGTGTTTTCCAAGTGTTCATTGTTTATTTTTTTCAGTTTTTTTGGCTGTGATGTCTGTCCACATTTTTATCATTGTTTTTAAACTATTCATGAAGACAGCATTATCTCTTACGTCCTCCAATTAACATCACCTTTAAAAAATAAATTAAATAGAAATAAATCTCCTTGTTTTGTGCTTAGCGTTTTAAGTTTGTGAAGAATGCCTACTGGCTGAAGAGCTTGTTGTTTGCATGGCTGCCAGCCCGTCCACCGCACTCACAGGGCGAGGGGGTAAGATGTAACAATAAAGGAGATAAAAGGACCAGTATGATCCAAGTAAGACTTGTCGAGCAGGGCCTGTACGTTGGCTGCATCGATCATTTGACCTCTATCGTCTGCATATTTCCGTCTGGGGTCGCCCCACAGCACTACCGTTGATGCGTTTGAAGAACTGCGACAGCGAATTGTATTGCCTTGTCAAGCTCTACGAGATGCTCCGGGGGTATTTGTAACAGTTCGTAAGTCACTTCAGCGACGAACGCAGTACTGCATTCAAATGCTAGGGCGATACGTGTGTAGTAACACCTCCTTCAACAGGCACGAGCGTATAAAAAATTGTAACATGTAACGCACCGAAGCATTATTCCTTATTAAGGTGTACCGTCGGTGAAGTTTGAACCCACTCAGATGAGCACTTGACGGAAAAGTTTACATGTCAAATACAATTGTAGTAACTAGGACAACAATTCATAATGTGGTCTGTGGTGACTTATAATCACACAATCGCAGTTATCTTGGACCCATTGTTACTGGAACCTTTTTGTTTCTATTATTGTATGCTTTCATCTGTGCCAGTTATCACTAATAATTAAGTTGCATCTTGTACTGTTTAAGTAGAGGAGAACCTAAACCTATAAAGGTAACATTCCTTAGACTACATTTTCTACGTCTCATTTGTTCTCTCATCCCTCTCCTTTTCCTCCTTCGTCCTAAACTAGCATTCGCTTCCCCTGTCTTCTTTCCAACCCTCTAGAAAAACACCGTTTCTCATTTTCTCTATCTCTTTGAACTTTCTCTAGAATCGTGTATTTGGAAACGGAGGGGGGAAGGGGTGGGCCGACTGGGAAGGAAGACTCTTTGAGTGACACCCCAATACACTTCCAGATTAGAGTAGGGCCCTGAATTTTGCTTACATCAGAAAATATATTGATTTTGATTACTGTTTTTCACTTCCAAATGCTGAACTACTCCACATTCATGGTTATTACTTATCTCTGGAGACAGTTTATTTTTCTACGTTTATTTTAATAAATATACTAATTACTTCAATTTTCCAGTGCGTAGTGACGCTCGATTTCTTGTAACCTGCATATCACTTGAGATTAAGTGCAGTGGTTTCCACCGCATTGGCTTTCCTATCCTTGGTTAAAATGAATACGTCGTCCTAGCGTACAAATTGGTGACTAGTATTTCAGCCGAATACTCTTCTGTCTAGTGATAAAAACCTGCCGCAGTAGTGGGCGTTCGAGGGTCTGAATTTGTTTCAATGCTGCAACGTTGTTGCCACTCCTCGAATGTAAGAGGTCAGAGGGAGAATTTATCGAACATAAAGCAGACGTGCTAAAGACAGGTATTTCGTTGGAATGATTTTATTTTATAACAATGCGTTTCATCCGATTTGCAAATGTAACATTCGTTCTTAAATAGTCCATTTAATGCGTGTATGGTCGCTGTTTTCAGCACCACATTACAACGTCCTTCGCCGACGTGAGACACTGCGCAAGAGTTCTCAAGCGAACGCTTGTTGACACACACACACTGCTGCAAGGTCGTGCGTAGGAAGCATTGTTCTTTTTAGCGCTCTGTGTTATCTGGCTTTCATCGCTACAGGCCAGCAGAGGGCAAAAGAGTGTTTTCAGGAATTTCTGAGAGATTCGCGTCTGCTTTCTTCGTGCGACCGCAATGGGTTCTTAGTTCAAGGTTAAGCTGAACTGTTTTATACATCTCGTGCGTGGAGCTTTTATTTTGTGACACATTTCCAGAGAACAACCTCGTCCTGAGACGGCAGAACTCCGAGATACTTAAACTCTTTTTTCCGTTTTACTAAACGGTTTTAAATATTGCAGTGTGGAAACGTGTATTTCGACACGTGTTATTAGAACCTAGTCTTAATGCGACTCGTCGCAGCTGTGAAATTTTGTGACTGACAACCTGCCACGTGGCTTTAATTTGACTGTACTACTTCGAATGTATGTCATTATGTCAGCTTACTATGTACATTTCAGTTCTTCCCTTTCCCCTCCTCCCTCACTCCCCGCCCCTCTTTGCCGACATCCGTCCTTCGCAAACCGGGAGAAACTATACCTTTAACTGATGAAAGAACAAGAACGTTCCGTAAGCAGTTATAAAATATGCAATCACATAATACGTTTCTAAGGATTAGCTACGTCTGCAGGTGAAAATGTTGGGTCTTCGTTAGGGTAGGTCGCACGGCACGAAGACAACACTTTTAGTCGTTCTGTTGTTTTGTCCCATTTATATTGTATGTTGTCCATGCCTTTCCCGTTGGCTCTGGTACATTTTGTTTGAGCTTCATTTTGAACTACACGTTTCTGTTCATTTGCAGTCAAACTAGTCTGCTAAGCTCAGTGAGTTACACACGTAACTAAGAGACCCACATGTCTGACTCGTTCTGTTGCTAATTTACAACCAATTATTTTGCAATGCCAGAGGGCAAAACCAAAATCTCATGCGATATTCCTCGCCCTCCCCCTCCCCTTTCTCCGTAGCCCCTCACCCTCGCTGTACCCCACAAGAGATTATCGTATTATCAGAATATGAGTAATACTTGGACATATAATGACGACAAACTTACTGCTTTTTTTGGTTATTTATATGTTTACAGCTCGCTCAGCATCGAAACACGTTTGGGCGCTAATGACCATAGAAGTTTTGCGCCCTAAAACCACAAACAAAAAAAACAAAAAAATCGAGACACGTAATACACGATGTAATGGTGATAAGCGCAGATGTTTCACTTGATTACTGAGGATTGGGTACCCAACACATTACATCAGAGTTTACATCATCAAAAAACTAATAATTACAGCAAGTCGTATGTTTTCAAGTTGGTTGATACCTCCAAGTAAGTGCGGCAAGAACAAGACAAACAGCCGGTCTGGTGTTCACATATGGACCCAAAATAGTTAGTCTATATTGACAGGCGTAGTCCACTTAGGGGTGCAGTTAAGACTATGCAGAAAATATTAGGTCGTAAAGCTTGTGAGGTGTTTGTGCGACGACTGTTAAACGCAGAGAGAAAACAACCAACACACTGTTGTGTTTACATATTATGGTACCACATATAAAAATATTTGCGCTTATACCCGTTATACCCCACATATTTAATACAAAACCGATTCAGGTAAATACGTTTTTAAATTACTATACATGAGTTCACGCACAAACATGTTCACGGGAAAGATATGTTTCTTCCTACTGTATAAGAGTTTATAAACTCAGGAACTATATTACTATCAAACTGGAACCAGAATCTTAGCGTGAACACATTACATTAAGTTCAAAATTAAACTTGCATTTTGAAGTCTAGAGCACATATGTACGCAAATTTTTTAACTGTTGTGTTTTAAATGTGACACGTAAATATCTTTGTCACGCATAGGACATAATATTGTTTCCCTATTCACATACTCCGGAACTTTTAGAGACTTTTCATGTGAAAACACTGAATATTCCTTCCTTCTTATCCAGTCGAAGGCGTCGTATATTCACGGCAGTGAGGAGTTCAAATCAACCCATGGACTGGTTATGTTTTTTCCTTCTAAATAAAACGTATTATGTCACTGTGATGAAACTGAGACTGTTAAGAGCCTCCCATCCCCTCCCCCCTCCCTCACCCACACATATGAGCAACATTTTGAAGCCATCCGTAGCGAAATCTGCTCTTAAATAGCACGAATGTGGGCCAATAGCAGATCGCAGCGGCAGACCATGGAGACTGACAGCTGATCACTCTTAATTTATAATCAGTCTGATGAATCGATAACGTGAATACGCCACGTGTGCCAATTTGGCTGCCTGGTTGCGACTCATTTGCCTAGTTATTGTGATTGTGCAGATTTCTTTTGTTTCGCAATGCCCACATGGAGGGCGAAGCTGAATACAATATCGTCACTTACTTGAAGAAGACATAGAAATAAAAAATCAGTGATAATTCTAGGGGAAGGATTTGTCGGCCGAGTAAACTATCGTTTGGGAGCGATATTTTGGCAATTTCCCGACTTGTCATCTTCTGGTGAAGGTTTATTTCCCGAGAAAAATCTATCACTGAAACTGTTAGATTTTGCAGAGAGTAGCGTTTTGATGCTTGTTCTATATATGTTATAGGCATTTCATAGTAATATAATGGGCTCCGCCTGCTCATCTTGAGTTATTTATGAAACAACTGGACACACCACAAAAGTTTCCAACATCCAAACGGGATCAGCTAGTATAAAGTGGATATTTGATATTACATGTTTTGGGCACATCTATTGAAGAATTATAATTGTGTATCTTGTCGTTTCATAGAAACTTACTACAATTTATAACAACAATTATGGAAATGAGCAGTGTTGTTATTGATAACATTTCTGTAAACACATCAAGACTGCAGAGCCATTGTGCAAATACTTGAAATGCAAGAATAATAAATGAAAAAGAATTGAAGACTTTGTGAGGTACTGACGGGAAAGTCACAGCGGACTTGACGACAATGGAAAATGAAATCTACCAGGTGCAGAAGTATGAAACCGGAATTTAGTTGCAATAATTAACGTCTGTTGTTTGATAAACAATATTTTATTCAAAATAATCTGCATTGCTATTTATACATTTCTCCCACCCTTCCGGAGGCTAGGCCGGCTGAAGTGGCCGAACGGTTCTAGGCGCTTCAGTCTGGAACCGCGCGACCGCATGCCTCGGGCATGGATGTGTGTGACGTCCTTAGGTTAGTTAGGGGCTGATGACCTCAGATGTTAAGTCCCATAGTGCTCAGAGCCATTTGAACTTTCGGAGGCTATAAATGCCACGCCAAAACAACCGTTCTTGTTTTGAAGCGAAACAGTCAGCGAGCCATTTTCGTACATTCTCATACGAATTGAAGCGCTGTTCAGGGAGAGCGTGTCCCAGTGATGCAAATAGATGACAATCGGACGGAGCCGTCTCGAAAATAAGCCGCATGGTTCAAATGGCTCTGAGCACTATGGGACTTAACAGCCATGGTCATCAGTCCCATAGAACTTAAAACTACTTAAACCTAACTAACCTAAGGACACCACACAACACCCAGTCATCGCGAGGCAGAGAAAATCCCTGACCCCGCCGGGAATCGAACCCGGGAACCTGGGCGCGGGAAGCAAGAACGCTACCGCACGACCACGAGCTGCGGACTAAGCCGCATGCCCTGGTATTTTCCAACTGAACGCCTCGATCGTTTCCCTTACCCGTTTTTCTGTGTGTAATGGGGCGTTATCGTGGAGTAATATGATTGTGTTGCCTTTTTGGCTGCGCGGCGTGGCCGCGCGGTTAGAGGCGCCTTGTAACAGATTGTGCCGCTCCTCCTGCCACAGGTTCGAGTTCTCCCTCGGGCATGGATATGTGTGTTGTTCTTAGCGTACGTTAGTTTAAGTAGTGTGTAAGCCTAGGGACCGATGACCTCAGCAGTGTGGTCTCTTAGGAATTCACATACATATTTTGTTGCCTTTTTCCATATTCCTGTAGTATTCCACGTAATTCTCGATTTAAATCGATTATTTGCTGTTCGTAGCGATCAATGGGTTACCAGGTTTTAGCAGTTCATAATAGATGGCATCCTTCTGATCCCACCAGACTCACAGCACTGTCTTCTTCCCAAAGCGATTTGGTCTTGCAGTGGATGTCGATGGTTTGCCTGGATTCACCCACGACGCTTAGGGTTCTCTAAACATATCCATTTTTCATCACCTGTCACTTTACGATGGGAAAACGATTTTCTTTTCTATCTGGCGAGCAGCACTTCACAAGTGGTCTTTCGATTTGCTTGCTGTGTTTAATGCCTTCAGTGATTGCCAAATTGGTTTAATTCATTTGCATTCTGTACTTAACTAGAATACTGTTTAACGCTTCCGGTGCTTGTCAGACGAGTTTTTTGCATTGGTGTGTTATATTTTATTAGAACTGTCCATTTTGGCTTATATGTGTATGTCAAAAGACGGACTGGTCGTTATTTAATGTTTTATTTATCATGAGCAAACCCAGAAAGGGGCCTCACTGTTTCCTTTTCTTGATCTTGTGGCATTCACCAAATCTTTTTTTAAATTCCTCTTACATCGATGGGAAAGGTATCTGTTTTGGCAAGACAGCTGTTAACCTGATAGTAGTAAGTCCGAATCACTTATCACTTGCTGTTTTCCGATCTGATCACCCTTGTAACAATTATATTGTGATTTGTTTATTTGCCATTTCTCCCCATCGGGTGAGTCCGTCTGAATATTTAGACAGCTGTTGCCATCGTAACATCTGACATTAACCGTTAGTATTGCTTTGATGTTTTATATATCATTTGTATACAATCAACAGCAACTGATGTATTCTAAACAGCTCCTAAGTAAATCAACCAACACCATCTAAAGTCAACCTTTAGTATAAAGTATGGTAAAGCTGACGTATTAGTTGGCCATTGCCTGGTAACCTGCCTGCCCCTGAAGGCATATTTAGACGTATGCTTAATAGTTACTAATTTCATGTAAATCCTGATGCAACTTCACCAAATGTAAAAGTTAGTTACATGGCTGCCAATTGTTGATTCAATTATCCTGTAACTGTCGTAAATGCTATTAAAGTTGATTGCAGTGAAATGGTGTTCACTTAAGAATGGTCAGCGCCCGTAAACTGACCTTATGGCTGGGGATTTATATTCCTTAAGGGAAATTGTATGCAAAACTGCATTACTTCAAATGACTTCGCATGGTAGATATTTGTCACTGGGTGTTACCTATTTGTGCAGCTGCTAAGTTCAGTTATTTTCTTGGTAAACCGAAGTCGTTGACGTGTAATTCTCTTTTAACACGTTTTAGTGCAGCCGCTTAATACTTCAAATTATTTTGGCTTCGCCCTGGAAGACATCTATCATGGAGTCTTAAGCCGTTTGTACAGTTGTAAACATAGTCATGTGCTTGTCATTTGAAAGGCGGCAAGATTTTGCCACCATACATGAATAATTTAGACGATGCGTATTTCGTACTTAGTATGGGATTACGTTTTTAGGCGGGGTTATCCAATTATTAATCATTTATTGGTTGACACTTGGTAGCCTCATACTAACAATTCTGTAGAGCTGTATGCCTGGAAAGTAATTTCGCTACGGTTCTTTGCTGTGCACCACAGGCGCAAACATGCGAGCTCGCGCCACTGCCACACAGACTCGCCACTTTATCGAGTTCCAGCAGCGCCGTGGGCGACTTCGCCTCGGCCAGGTGCTCACCAAGTACAATCCGCCAGTGACCGGACGACAACGGACAGAAGCCTACTCGGAAGATAGAAGAGCAGCTCTCGCCACTTGGTTATAGATCATCGTCCAGGGCTGACTTAGGCAAGAAAAGTCGTTTAGTGAACTCTTAGAAGTGAACAGACAGTTGTAAATTGCATTTGCTATGTACTGTGACCCCCCATGAACCATGGACCTTGCCGTTGGTGGGGAGGCTTGCGTGCCTCAGCGATACAGATAGCCGTACCGTAGGTACAACCACAACGGAGGGGTATCTGTTGAGAGGCCAGACAAACTTGTGGTTCCTGAAGAGGGGCAGCAGCCTTTTCAGTAGTTGCAAGGGCAACAGTCTGGATGATTGACTGATCTGGCCTTGTAACAATAACCAAAACGGCCTTGCTGTGCTGGTACTGCGAACGGCTGAAAGCAAGGGGAAACTACGGCCGTAATTTTTTCCGAGGGCATGCAGCTTTACTGTATGATTAAATGATGATGGCGTCCTCTTGGGTAAAATATTCCGGAGGTAAAATAGTCCCCCATTCGGATCTCCGGGCGGGGACTACTCAAGAGGACGTCGTTACCAGGAGAAAGAAAACTGGCGTTCTATGTATCGGAGCGTGGAATGTCAGATCCCTTAATCGGGCAGGTAGGTTAGAAAATTTAAAAAGGGAAATGGATAGGTTAAAGTTAGATATAGTGGGAATTAGTGAAGTTCGGTGGCAGGAGGAACAAGACTTCTGGTCAGGTGACTACAGGGCTATAAACACAAAGTCAAATAGGGGTAATGCAGGAGTAGGTTTAATAATGAATAGGAAAATAGGAATGCGGGTAAGCTACTACAAACAGCATAGTGAACGCATTATTGTGGCCAAGATAGATACGAAGCCCACAGCTACTACAGTAGTACAAGTTTATATGCCAACTAGCTCTGCAGATGACGAAGAAATTGAAGAAATGTATGCTGAAATAAAAGAAATTATTCAGATAGTCAAGGAAGACGAAAATTTAATAGTCATGGGTGACTGGAATTCGAGTGTAGGAAAAGGGAGAGAAGGAAACGTAGTAGGTGAATATGGATTGGGGCTAAGAAATGAAAGAGGAAGCAGCCTGGTAGGATTTTGCACAGAGCATAACTTAATCATAGCTAACACTTGGTTTAAGAATCATGATAGAATGTTGTATACATGGAAGAACCCTGGAGATACTAAAAGGTATCAGATAGATTACATGATGGTAAGACAGAGATTTAGGAACCAGGTTTTAAATTGTAAGACATTTCCAGGGGCAGATGTGGACTCTGACCACAATCTATTGGTTATGATCTGCAGATTAAAACTGAAGAAACAGCAAAAAGGTGGGAATTTAAGGAGATGGGACCCGGATAAACTGAAAGAACCAGAGGTTGTACAGAGTCTCAGGGAGAGCATAAGAGAACAATTGACAGAAATGGGGGAAAGAAATACAGTAGAAGAAGAATGGGTAGCTTTGAGGGATGAAGTAGTGAAGGCAGCAGAGGATCAAGTAGGTAAAAAGACGAGGGCTAGTAGAAATCCTTGGGTAACAGAAGAAATATTGAATTTAATTGATGAAAGGAGAAAATATAAAAATGCAGTGAATGAAGCAGGCAAAAAGGAATACAAACGTCTCAAAAATGAGATCGACAGGAAGTGCAAAATGGCTAAGCAGGGATGGCTAGAGGACAAATGTAAGGATGTAGAGGCTTATCTCACTAGGGGTAAGATAGATACTGCCTACAGGAAAATTAAAGAGACCTTTGGAGATAAGAGAAACACTTGTATGAACATCAAGAGCTCAGATGGAAACCCAGTTCTAAGCAAGGAAGGGAAAGCAGAAAGGTGGAAGGAGTATATAGAAGGTCTATACAAGGGCGATGTACTTGAGGACAATATTATGGAAATGGAAGAGGATGTAGATGAAGATGAAATGGGAGATACGATACTGCGTGAAGAGTTTGACAGAGCACTGAAAGACATGAGTCGAAACAAGGCCCCCGGAGTAGACAACATTCCATTGGAACTACTGACGGCCTTGGGAGAGCCAGTCCTGACAAAACTCTACCATCTAGTGAGCAAGATGTATGAAACAGGCGAAATACCCTCAGACTTCAAGAAGAATATAATAATTCCAATCCCAAAGAAAGCAGGTGTTGACAGATGTGAAAATTACCGAACTATCAGTTTAATAAGCCACAGCTGCAAAATACTAACACGAATTCTTTACAGACGAATGGAAAAACTAGTAGAAGCCGACCTCGGGGAAGATCAGTTTGGATTCCGTAGAAATACTGGAACACGTGAGGCAATACTGACCTTACGACTTATCTTAGAAGAAAGATTAAGGAAAGGCAAACCTACATTTCTAGCATTTGTAGAATTAGAGAAAGCTTTTGACAATGTTGACTGGAATACTCTCCTTCAAATTCTAAAGGTGGCAGGGGTAAAATACAGGGAGCGAAAGGCTATTTACAATTTGTACAGAAACCAGATGGCAGTTATAAGAGTCGAGGGACATGAAAGGGAAGCAGTGGTTGGGAAGGGAGTAAGACAGGGTTGTAGCCTCTCCCCGATGTTATTCAATCTGTATATTGAGCAAGCAGTAAAGGAAACAAAAGAAAACTTCGGAGTAGGTATTAAAATCCATGGAGAAGAAATAAAAACTTTGGGGTTCGCCGATGACATTGTAATTCTGTCAGAGACAGCAAAGGACTTGGAAGAGCAATTGAACGGAATGGATGGTGTCTTGAAGGGAGGATATAAGATGAACATCAACAAAAGCAAAACGAGGATAATGGAATGTAGTCGAATTAAGCCGGGTGATGTTGAGGGTATTAGATTAGGAAATGAGACACTTAAAGTAGTAAAGGAGTTTTGCTATTTAGGGAGCAAAATAACTGATGATGGTCGAAGTAGAGAGGATATAAAATGTAGACTGGCAATGGCAAGGAAAGCGTTTCTGAAGAAGAGAAATTTGTTAACATCGAGTATAGATTTAAGTGTCAGGAAGTCATTTCTGAAAGTATTTGTATGGAGTGTAGCCATGTATGGAAGTGGACAAGAAGAGAATAGAAGCTTTCGAAATGTGGTGCTACAGAAGAATGCTGAAGATTAGATGGGTAGATCACATAACTAATGAGGAAGTATTGAACAGGATTGGGGAGAAGAGAAGTTTGTGGCACAACTTGACGAGAAGAAGGGATCGGTTGGTAGGACATGTTCTGAGGCATCAAGGGATCACCAATTTAGTATTGGAGGGCAACGTGGAGGGTAAAAATCGTAGGGGGAGACCAAGAGATGAATACACCAAGCAGATTCAGAAGGATGTAGGTTGCAGTAGGTACTGGGAGATGAAGAAGCTTGCACAGGATAGGGTAGCATGGAGAGCTGCATCAAACCAGTCTCGGGACTGAAGACCACAACAACAACAACATGTACTGTGAAGTCTACCTACGATTATTTGCACTTAGCCATTGAGGGCCTTTTTTGTCTTATATTACACTACTGGCCATTAAAATTGCTACACCACAAAGATGACGTGCTACAGAGGCGAAATTTAACCGACAGGAAGAAGATGTTGTGGTATGCAAATGATTAGCTTTTCAGAGCATTCACATAAGCTTAGCGCCAGTGGCCACACCTACAACGTGCTGACGTGAGGAAAGTTTCCAACCGATTTCTCATACACAAACAGCAGCTGACCGGCGTTGCCTGGTGAAACGTTGTTGTGATGCCTCGGGTAAGGAGGAGAAATGCGTACCATCACGTGTTTGGCGTGTTTGGCGTCATCGCGGTGAACGCACATTGCAAGCATGTATTCGTCATCGCGACACTGGCGTATCACCCTGCGCGATTTTATGGGGTGCCATTGGTTACACGTCTCGGTCACCTCTTGTTCGCATTGACGGCACTTTGAACAGTGGTCGTTACATTTCAGATGTGTTACGACCCGTGGCTCTGCCCTTCATTCGATCCCTGCGAAACCCTACATTTCAGCAGGATAATGCATGACCGCGTGTTGCAGGTCCTGTAAGGGCCTTTCTGGATACAGAAAATGTTCGACTGATGCCCTGGCCAGCACATTCTCCAGATCTCCTACCAATTGAAAAGTCTGGTCAATGGTGACCGAGCAAGTGGCTTGTCACAATACGCCAGTCACTACACTTGATGAACTGTGGTATCGTGTTGAAGTTGCATGGGCAGCTGTACCTGTACACGCCGTCCAAGCTCTTTTTGAGTCAATGTCCAGGCGTATCAAGGCCATTATTACGGCCAGAGGTGCTTGTTCTGGGTACTGATTTCTCAGGATCTATGCACCCAAATTGCGTGAAAATGTAATCACATGTCAGTGCCAGTATAATATATTTGTCCAATGAATACCCGTTTATCACCTGCGTTTCTTCTTGGTGTAGCAATTTTAATGGCCAGTAGTGTACATGCAGTGTAGCAGACTTCGTTATTCACCAAGTCACAAAGATAAGTAAACTTTTTATCTAATTTGTGTGACTGTTAGAGTGTTGTTGAACCTTCATTCTCCTATCCTGTTACCTATTCCCCCGCGTTTGAATTGCCTGTCCTCCTGGTGATGACAGCTTTCCGGACTTAACGCATAGCCATGGCCACTGTCAACACTAGTCGTATACACCATAAACTGGCTTTACCCTATACATGCTTCATGCCGCGGACGTTGTCGCAGCTCCCCTTCAGGAGGTACATGTTGCAACTTTCTGTGCTCCCCATGATTTTACAGCACATGTCTCTCGTGCTTCCCCTACTGATAGTGGGATGGCGGTCCTCTTCTGTGATGGTATCCTCGATGATGCAGTTGCCTATCTCCCTGGTGCCAGAGGTATGGCTCTCACAGTTAGTGACGTCAGGATCGTCAATATCTATGCACCATCTGATTCGGGTCGCCGCCGTGGACGTTCCACCTTCTTCTCAGAGACAGTCACACCTCTCTTTCTGCGTTGGCAGGATGCATTGATCGTGGAAGGCGATTTCAGCTCCACCCAGGCACCCAAAAACCAACTATCACGTCACTCTCCGTGCGCGGCTCTAGCGACAATTTTACTGCACCTCAGCCTAATGGACTCTTGGGAGCATGTTCTTGGCGATCGTTCGGGTTCACGCATATTCTTACAACCGACTCGATTGTGTTTACACCTCGCACGATATTTTCAGTGCGGTGCAGGCTGCTGAAGTCTGGCCCACTGCGTTCTCTGACCACGATGCATGCATCTGCGCCATCAGTCTTTGCTGCCAGAGAGTGTGGCGCGGCCGTGGACCATGGAAACTGAGCACAATCCACTTTACTTCACCCGACGGCCGGCAGCTCATCGAGACCACGTGGGCAGCTTTTCGTCGACGCCGTGATACTTATCAGTCTGCTCTGTCATGGTGGGTGCTCTGTGCAAAGCCTGCTCTTCGCAGGCCTTGTTTGGTTACGGAAGGGAGGTTGCGGCGTGGTGGAAACGGACTCAGGAATTCTATTTCACCATTCTCCGGGAATGTACTATGATGCCGCATTCGCCAGAGCACCAAGAGATGGCGAATCGTGCCAAGGCACATCTCACGTCCCTCTCTCGCCGCCACCTTGAAGGAGTCATGGATAGTGCAAGAGCGTCCATCTATGTATCTTGTCATAGCGGAACGACGCCACCGTCGGAGCAATTTTATTAATCTTCTTACGACTGATGATGGTGAGCGTTTTGATACCGAACGGGATATCGGGTCTACCCCCCATGCACATTATGTTACGCTGTACTCTGAACGTCACCGCCCTGACAAAATTACGACGGGCTCCAGGCTCACCTTCGGCTCGGTTTTTCGTGGATGCGACGATGTATCTGATTGCTAACGTCACAGAGGACGAAGTCTATGATTCTATCCAGGCGGGTTCTACGAACAGGTTGCCTGGCCCTGAGGACCTCCCTAAGGAGTTTCACCTGATGTATCATCCCTTTCTGGCGCCAGTGTGGATGGAAATTTGTCAGGACATTATGACACCTTTCGTGCCGATTCCAGACGGTTCCCTCTATGGTTTCCTCATTCCCACCCACAAGCCTCGGGCTACCTCACGCATATGCGATTACCGCTCCTTGGTGTTACTCAACAGCGATATAAAGATCTTTACCCGGATGTTGGCTGCACGGCTTAGACAGACAGCTCGGTACGTGGTTTCCCCTGATCAAACTTCTTTTGGAGGTACCAATAACATCTGCACTGCCCTTTGGCGCTATCGGGACATAATCGCTCTTGCTCACGCTCGTCGTATCCCTAGGCTTTTGGCAGCTCTTGACTTCAGCCACGCGGTCGATTGAGTAGATCACGACTTCCTGGAAGAGATGCTCCCTGATAGTACCGTCGGCGTCGTAATGCGTTTCCTTCGTGGAGCTACGTCTCGTGTACTCTACAATGGCCGTC
This sequence comes from Schistocerca americana, assembly GCF_021461395.2. Classification (NCBI taxonomy): domain Eukaryota; kingdom Metazoa; phylum Arthropoda; class Insecta; order Orthoptera; family Acrididae; genus Schistocerca; species Schistocerca americana. The sequence continues at coordinate 615,341,737 of NC_060121.1, forward strand.
TTACTCCTCCCATCTCGATCCGTCGATCAGTGCTTCAAGGCTGCCCGCTCTCTGCACTGTTGTATGCATTCGGTATGGAGCCGATGCTATGCGGCCTTCGTCAAGGCCTCTCCGGGATGTCTTTCGGTGAACATGCATTCAGCTGCACTGCATATGCAAACGATCTCGTCATCGTGTGAAACCCAGCTCGCGCTATTCGTCCACGAGACTCAGAGGGCCATAGACACGGGTTCCCAGGTAGATGCCATGTTTCTTGACTTCCCAAGGCGTTCGATACAGTTCCCCACAGTAGCTTAATGAAAAGGTAAGAGCATATGGACTATCAGACCAACTGTGTGATTGGATTGAAGAGTTTCTGGATAAGAGAATGCAGCATGTCATTCTCAATGGAGAGAAGTCTTCCGAAGTAAGAGTGATTTCAGCTGTGCCGCAGGGGAGTGTCGTAGGACAGTTGCTATTCACAATATACATAAATGACCTTGTGGATGACATCGGAAGTTCACTGAGGCTTTTTGCGGATGATACTGTGGTATATCGAGAGGTTGTAACAATGGGAAAATTGTACTGAAATGCAGGAGGATCTGCAGCGAATTGACGCATGGTGCAGGGAATGGCAATTGAATCTCTATGTAGACAAGTGTAATGTGCTGCGAATACATAGAAAGAAAGATCCTTTATCATTTAGCTACAAAATAGCAGGTCAACAACTGGAAGCAGTTAATTCCATAAATTATCTGGGAGTAGGCATTAGGAGTGATTTAAAATGGAATGATCATATAAAGTTGATCGTCGGTAAAGCAGATGCCAGACTGAGATTCATTGAAAGAATCCTAAGGAAATGCAGTCCGAAAACAATGGAAGTAGGTTACAGTACGCTTGTTCGCCCACTGCTTGATTACTGTTCAGCAGTGTGGGATCCGTACCAGATAGGGTTGATACAGGAGATAGAGAAGATCCAACGGAGAGGAGCGCGCTTCGTTACAGGATCATTTAGTAATCGCGAAAGCGTTACGGAGATGATAAACTCCAGTGGAAGACTCTGCGGGAGAGACGCTCAGTAGCTCGGTACGGGCTTTTGTTGAAGTTTGGAGAACATACCTTCGCCGGCGGGTCAAGCAGTATATTGCTCTCTACTACGTACATCTCGCGAAGAGACATAAGGATAAAATCAGAGAGATTAGAGCCCACACAGAGGCATACCGACAATCCTTCTTTCCATGAACAATACGAGACTGGAATAGAAGGGAGAACCGATAGAGGTACTCAAGGTACCCTCCGCCATACACTGTCAGGTGGCTTGCGGAGTATGGATGTAGACGTAGATGTAGACGTAGATGTTAGTAGCGGTACTGAGGTCAGGGAGTCACTGGCATGGATTACCACCTACGGCTAAGCTGCTGGTAGCTGCCTTAATGTCTGCAAATCGAGAGCCATAGCTATAGGCGCGGGACTTACTGTTCCCTTGTGTGTAGCTGATACTCTCCGATGCTTAGGACTCGATTTCGCAAGTGATCTGCGGCGGACAATCGCCCTCAGCTGCCGAAGTCTACTTTCCCAACTACGATCTGAGCTCTTATATTACCGTTTACGCGCACTCGATCTTCTGCAACGCACACAAATCGTAAGTGTATATTTTGCGTCACGTATCCCCCACGAGGCATAGACACGTCCTATTCCGCCATCCACGGCCCTCCGCATGTTAGCGGCATTGGGTTCGTTTGTTTGCCAGAGCTTGCTGTTCAAGGAACGAACCGCTCACCCTCCCGCGATGCAGGGGCGGTTTAGGTCTGTATCATGTGCCTGACGGCGCGGTAACCCTTTTCATTGGGTCTCACATGACGTTCTTACGTGCCGTACCAGCCTATTGCTGGAGGCCCTTGCACCACATTCTCTCTCAGCCCCTATCCAACTTTTGGAAGTCCTGCCGCCTTTTTCTACTTCTGCCGCTTTTTCCTTGAACTGAACTGCGTCCGTACTGTGACACTGCCAGCGCAATTGATATCCACGAAGGCGATCTACGCTTTCCTTCAGCAGCACATGTCACCGAATGTGATTGACGGGAAGCTTCCCCACGTCGTTTGGCGATTGGTGTGCGCTCCTTATCTTCACACTGACGCCCAGTCTGCGTGGTACCTTACTGTCAATAGGTAGTGTGTCGACTCTGATGTTATGGACACAGAAGAACACCGGCTTGTGTGCAGATCGTCGAGAGGTGTCTGGTTCTTGGTGCGACAGATGTAATCCCTAGTTACCCGTACGACTCCTCATCAGATACCTACTCAACTGCTCCTCTTTCCGGGCGCGAGATAACTTCCTACAAGCGAAGGTGAACTCTGTGAAGTGGATTTGTGGACACACAGCACACTAGTTGTTTGCTGATGGTGAGAAAAATATCCTTGGCTTTTGGCAGTTCCTTAATGAACGCCATTGTGCAGTTGTCTGCAATCCAAAATACAGACAATTTTTCTCCAATTTCCTCTCCAGGGGCTTCCTTAACCCAACTCATAGCTGTGGTGTTTCTGCCATGAAGAGTTGATCCCCACCTCTTCCACACTTAGAACTGACATATTCACTGGTAATCGGAATGTTGTTCTCGGAAAAACTAGTCTCAATTACTCTGACACCTCGCCACGCACTCGTCCTCGCATGACGCCGGTTTCCTGATATTCTCGGTGGTATTAATGACAAAAATAAATAAAAATAAAAAAGAACGAGAAGAAAAATAAATAAATAAACGATGTTCATTGTGCCTTTACTCCACGTTCCCTACGCTTTTCTTGGTTCCTGGAGTTTTGGAACGGAACATGGTGGCCAGGCCTCGGGTTGTGACCCCTGTCCCTTTAGGTCCCGGGAAGGTTACTTAAAAAAAAAAAAAAAATAAATAAATCTGGCACAAATTTTCACTGTCGTCATTGCATTATATAGCTGATAGTTGTCCATATTCGCAACTGCGAATTTCTTTCATGTATTTCATAACGATTATAGTAGCCGCAGTATCTGTTCCTTTGGACATACATGCACGTCCAAAAGAACAGTGCATCGTAATTCGGAATAACACGGGCACTGCAATATCATATAATTATAGCATTTGTCTGATTGTGTTAATCCTTAAAAATAAGATTAAACCTCTTACTGAGTAGATTATAACAGCATATTAAATATTTGAATTCAGTGAATAGTTAAATGAAGAACTGAAAATCAAATTTTGGCGCCCCTGGAAGCTGTTAGATAGGCAACATGGAACAAGAAGTGTACGCCGCGTTAGGTTTTAGTAATACACTGAGCAAAAAGTCTTGGGTTAGCGATATGCCGTGTACAGATGGCGGTAGTATTGCGTACGCTTGGTATAAAAGGGCAGTGCATTGGCCGAGCTGTCATTCGTACTCAGGTGATTATGGTTGCACGGCGGGAAGTAACAGACTCTTCGGAGCCAGATGCATGCCACTTTCCATTTCGGAAATGTCTAGGCAGTTCAATATTCCGAAATTCTATGAAGAACGTATTCGTTAGGACAGTGTGGCGAAATCTGGCGTTAATGGATTTTGGCAGCAGACGAGGCTGTAGCAGAAGACGACCGACAAGAGGGCCTTTACTAACAACACGACAACGCCTGCAACGCCTTTCCTGGACTCGTGAGCATATCGTTTGGATCCTAGACAATTGAAAACCGTGGTCTGGTCAGATGAGTCCCGATTTTAGATGGTAAGAGCTGATGGTAGGTTCCGAAGGAGGCATAGAGCCAATGAAGACATGGACTTGAAAACGAGGCACTGTGCAAGCCAGAGGTGGCTCCGTAATGGCGTGGGCTATGTTTGACGGAATGGACTTGGTCCTCCTCCCCAACTCAACTCATCACTTGTTATTTTCTGATACTTGAAGACCATTTGTAGCCATTCATAGACTTCATGCCCCCAAATAACGGTGCAATTTTTATGGATGACAATGCGTCAAGTCACCGGGCCACAATTGTTTATTTTATTTATTTATTTATTTAACCTGATCAGATTACGGCCATCAGGCCCTCTCTTACATCGGACCAGTGTTCCACACATGCAGCATTCACACATCAGAGTTACATCATGACGGTAGTTTAAATAAGAAATTAGATTACTCTAGTGACAACATGAATAAAGAGTAATGACTAAGACCTAATAAAGTAAATGCTGGCAGTATTTTACAACAGATGCTATACATACAAATTATGATAAAAGCAGTAATAATAACAGTAAAAAAATCAAATAATAATGATAAACATGAGAAAAATTGGCAATACTAATGAAGATTTGTGCAGGTGTACGTTAATATCTTGGTGTGTAAAGTAGGTGTTTACTAGTATAGCGAGTTTTGGGAAAGGGAGATTTAAGGACGGGGAAAGAGGAAAGTAATGAGGTGAAGTGCATTCATGTACAGAGGAAGGCATTACTGTTGCTTAAGTAGATACGTCATTAACTGTTTTTTGAAGCCGGACATGTTTTTAAGTTCTCTAACATAACGAGGGAGGTTATTCCAGAGTCGGGTTCCCGCTACTGTAAAGGACTTGGAGAAGGTGACTGAGCGATGCAGTGGAACAGAGAGGATTTTATTATGATGGGAACGTGTGTTTCTGTCATGTTGTTCCGACATAAGCGTTAAGGACTAGGAGAGATATGAGGGACAGTGTGCATTTATAAGGCAGTAGATTAGACAGAGTGTATGGAAATCTGCGTTTGTCTGCATGCAGCCAGGACGATTTTGCATATGCTGGTGAAATGTGATCAAAAAGTCGAACGTCACAGTTGGTTTGAAGAACGTTATGGACAATTCAAGCTATTGATTTGGTCACCCAGATCTCCCGACATGAATCCCATCCAACATCTATGGAACAAAATCGAAAGGTCAGTTCGTGTACAAAATCCTGATTCGACAACACTTTCCCCATTATGAACGGCTATAGAGGCAGCATGGCTCAGTACTCCTGCAGACGAGTTCCAGCGGCTTGTTGAGACCAAGTCACGTCGAGATGTTGCACTGCGTCTGAGAAAAGGAAGTTCGACGCGAGATTAGAAAGCATCCCATGACTTTCGTCACCTCATTGTATGACGCGGCCTGACGTGCGAAAAGATTTTACTCAAACGTAACCTTGGTTTTCAAGGAGATAATTAAAACGTTAAGACTACGCTTCAGAGTGTATCATTTTCCACAGCGGAGCTTGACGACACAGCGGCGATGGCAGTGGTGAAGGAAATAGCTTGGGAAATTGCTCGTCTGTGGCGGGGGTGAAGCGCGAGAAGTATTGCCGGCCATATCGCCAGCGATTTATCTCTTGTGTGTGAGACCCCCTTGTGAAGCTGTGAAAAGTGTGAGCCCACATGGCAAGAAAGGGAGATGCGCAATGTTTGACCAACAGCTGGCGGCAGCAGTCGAGATGTCCGGCCCGCAGTCGCGCAGCTGCGCAGGCGTGGCGGTGCGTGGCTGAGCTCGACTCGCGCCGTGTCCTTGCGGCTTCTGGAAGGCGTCCAGAGGCCTTTCCGCAAGGACGCGCCGCCGCCGGCTGCGCCTGCGCATCCCGGCCCCAGACGCACACTCTCGATTTCTCTACAGTTTTCCGTCCTGCTGTGTACAACCATACAGCTCAATGGTGAGAGCTCTCGGCTCACAAGTGATCCCTGTGGCTTGAGCCGAGTAGTAGCATGAAAATTCATTTTCTGCGCCATATACAATCCGCAAGCCGCTGCGCAGAGCCTGGCGAAGTCATGTAGCTTCACTGTTTCCGATTTTCGTCCTGTTACATTCACGTACCCTCTATACGTCTCTGCGCGTACCCAAATGTCTCTCTTTATCTAATTTCACTAGTCTTGAGATATCAGATAGCGGCAGCGTGATTGTTGCAGATTCTTCTCGAGTACAGGTTCTCTAAATTTATCCAACACGGTTTCTCGAGAGCAACGTCGTTTTTCTTTTAAGAATTCTCACTGCAGTTCCCTTTAGTATTTCTATTACACTTTCGTTATACCGTCCTGTCTTGAACCTAGTGGCGCGCTTATCAATTACTTCGATTTCTGTCATCACAACTACGTGATAAGAACTCCAGACATAGGAACAATACTGTAGAATTAATGACATTAGTGTGCAGTTGGCTGTTTTCTCTACAGATGGATTTTTCCAGAACTCTTCCAACGAATGTTTTCTATTCCAGTGTATAATTTTACTTGCTAATCCCGTTTCATATCGCTTTTGCTAGTTCATTACACCAAGTAGAAATTTAATCAAAATCTTTATCAGGTTTCCTACAATCCTCCAACGTCCTTTCTTGTAGATAACAGCTTCATCAATCGACATACTTCTGCTGCTGCTTGTTGTGGTGTCACCGCCAGACACCACACTTGCTAGGTGGTAGCCTTAAAATCGGCCGCCGTCCGTTAGTATACGTCGGATCCGCGTGTCGCCACTATCAGTGATTGCAGACCGAGCGCCGCCACACGACAGGTCTAGTCTAGAGAGACTCCCTAGCACTTGCCCCAGTTGGACAGCCGACTTTGCTACCGATGGTTCACTGTCTACATATGCTCTCATTTTCATAGTCTTCAGCTACGTCATTTGCTATGACCTAGCAAGGCGACATATTCAGTTACTATGAATGTATTTTGAACAGATAATATTGTGAATCATGTACCGTCAAGAGCGACGTTCATCATTAATCGATTAAAGTTAAGTATCAAACTAATTCCGTCCGCTTTCTGAATTCTAATTCTTTGTCATGTTCCAGACCTCACGTCAGTATAGCCCTTCCCTCCTCACGCCAGCCTGCTTGAGCTAAAACGCGTGCATTTCGGCCTCCACTAGTAACACAGTGTTGGCTCTTCTGCCAACACAACATTGGCGACGAGGATGGGATTCGAACCCAAGCGTGCAAAGCACATTGGATTACCAGGACACACTTGACTTTGCTCAGGAATCATTTGAAACTTTGCCAGCCGTGTGTCAGGTTACCCAGCCCGCCGGGCAAGTTGCACGGAGCAGTAAACAGCCCTTGCGCCCGGTCGCGCCGCTGCCGCCAGGCTCTCAGCCACGTGTGCCCAAATGCAGTGCTCAAATCATGCCCGTGGTGCGCTACTAAACGTTCACGTGAAAACTGCCCGTCACGCCAACCTATTTGCTTTTACTGTGATAAAAACGACATGTTCAGAGTGTTTGCCAGAAAAAGCTCAGATCGGAAACTCCAAACCATTCCAGGCCCTTTGCTTCGCACCGGAATCGGAATCGAACCAAGGATACTTGGGCTCGCAAAACTTCACCCATGGAAATTCATGTCGTTCATTCCACTCCGCCCAGTGCCACTCTCTCTAATAGTGACTGTGTTCATCCCACAAATAGTGTGCGTCGACGTTGCCGGAACTCCCGTCAAGTCACAAGTGATTTTGTACCAGTGTCAGTTCACGTCGCACAAGACAGTCGCTCTTGTCGTCAGCAGGACAATAAACTTTTTGTAGACTTGGACGTTAATGGCAAAGTGATACCATTCCAGATCGATACCGGAGCTGCAGTTTCACTGATCAATCAAGAAACTTACAAACAGCTTGTCACACCTCCGTTGCATGCCGCAAATGTTACATTAACTAGCTATTCAGGTCAAGAGATCCCTGTGTTAGGACAGTGCAGCCTTCTTGCAACATACAAAGGACAAACAAAACTTGTGTCATTTTACGTCCTTCGCTCTTCTTCTGCAGTGAACTTGTTTGGTTTCGATTCATTTCAGTTGTTTAACCTGTCTATAGTGAATCAGGTCCTATCAGTGAACCAGACTGTGCCTTCAGACAATGTTTCTCGTCTATGTGAAGAATTTGCAGACATTTTTGCACCGGGCCTCGGTTTCACTAAGAACTATAAAGCACATTTGGAACTGAAAGTAAACGTGTAACCAAAATTTTTCAGAGCGCGCAATGTTCCCCACGCATTGCGTGATGAGGTTTCAAGAACATTACACGATTTGTAATCACAAGGAGTAATTGAATGTGTGCAGGCTTCTCTCTGGGCATCACCCTTAGTAATTTTGCCAAAACCTTCGGGAAACTTGAGACTTTGTGTGGACTTCAAGGCAACAGTGAATCCACAACTAGTGATTGCAACTTTTCCTTTACCCCGCCTGGAAGATCTTTTTGACAAACTGTGCCCAGGCAAATACACTCCTGGAAATAGAAAAAAGAACACATTGACACCGGTGTGTCAGACCCACCATACTTGCTCCGGACACTGCGAGAGGGCTGTACAAGCAATGATCACACGCACGGCACAGCGGACACACCAGGAACCGCGGTGTTGGCCGTCGAATGGCGCTAGCTGCGCAGCATTTGTGCACCGCCGCCGTCAGTGTCAGCCAGTTTGCCGTGGCATACGGAGCTCCATCGCAGTCTTTAACACTGGTAGCATGCCGCGACAGCGTGGACGTGAACCGTATGTGCAGTTGACGGACTTTGAGCGAGGGCGTATAGTGGGCATGCGGGAGGCCGGGTGGACGTACCGCCGAATTGCTCAACACGTGGGGCGTGAGGTCTCCACAGTACATCGATGTTGTCGCCAGTGGTCGGCGGAAGGTGCACGTGCCCGTCGACCTGGGACCGCAGTGCCGTAGGGGACCGCACCGCCACTTCCCAGCAAATTAGGGACACTGTTGCTCCTGGGGTATCGGCGAGGACCATTCGCAACCGTCTCCATGAAGCTGGGCTACGGTCCCGCACACCATTAGGCCGTCTTCCGCTCACGCCCCAACATCGTGCAGCCCGCCTCCAGTGGTGCCGTGACAGGCGTGAATGGAGGGACAAATGGAGACGTGTCGTCTTCAGCGATGAGAGTCGCTTCTGCCTTGGTGCCAATGATGGTCGTATGCGTGTTTGGCGCCGTGCAGGTGAGCGTCACAATCAGGACTGCATACGACCGAGGCACACAGGGCTAACACCCGGCATCATGGTGTGGGGAGCGATCTCCTACACTGGCCGTACACCACTGGTGATCGTCGAGGGGACACTGAATAGTGCACGGTACATCCAAACCGTCATCGAACCCATCGTTCTACCATTCCTAGACCGGCAAGGGAACTTGCTGTTCCAACAGGACAATGCACGTCCGCATGTATCCCGTGCCACCCAACGTGCTCTAGAAGGTGTAAGTCAACTACCCTGGCCAGCAAGATCTCCGGATCTGTCCCCCATTGAGCATGTTTGGGACTGGATGAAGCATCGTCTCACGCGGTCTGCACGTCCAGCACGAACGCTGGTCCAACTGAGGCGCCAGGTGGAAATGGCATGGCAAGCCGTTCCACAGGACTACATCCAGCATCTCTACGATCGTCTCCATGGGAGAATAGCAGCCTGCATTGCTGCGAAAGGTGGATATACACTGTACTAGTGCCGACATTGTGCATGCTCTGTTGCCTGTGTCTATGTGCCTGTGGTTCTGTCAGTGTGATCATGTGATGTATCTGACCCCAGGAATGTGTCAATAAAGTTTCCCCTTCCTGGGACAATGAATTCACGGTGTTCTTATTTCAATTTCCAGGAGTGTATTTTTCGAAGTTGGACCTAGCAAGTGCGTACTTGCAAATACCGGTGGACGAAGAATCCCAGCGCGTTTTGGTGGTTAACACGCATCTTGGTTTGTATCAGTTCAAACGACTGCCATTCGGGCGTGCATCCGCCCCTGCATTGTTTCAGCAATATCTACAAACTGTTTGTGCGTCCGTCCCTACTGCAGCAAACTATCTGGACAATATTGTGATCTCCGGAAGGACGGAAGAACATTTAGCCAATCTCAGAACATTATTTCAGGTCTTGCGACAAAGTGGTCTTCGCTTACGGAAGGAAAAATGTGCGTTTTTTGCTCGTGACTTGCCATACCTGGGCCATGTACTCAATGCCCAAGGCATACATCCCAGTCCCACGCACCTCCGTGCCATACAAGACTTGCCTTCGCCGCAGGATTTAAAGCAGCTACAGAGTGTGCTGGGAAAAATCAACTATTATCACGGATATGTGCCGCTTGCCTCTTCCATTTCAGCTCCGCTTCATCGCTTACGCCGTAAAGGTGTTCCGTTCGTCTGGACGACGGAATGCGAACGCGCCTTTCGCCGGTTGAAATCGGCGTTGCTTTCCAATACTTGCCTTACGCCATTCGATCCCTGAAGCCCCTTTTGTTGATGGTGGATCCATCGGATTTCGGGATCGGTGCTGTGCTTGCGCACAAAGATGGCTCGCACGATCCCCCTATTGCCTTTGCGTCCAAATTGCTCTCGTCTGCGCAAAGAAATTATTCACATATCGAGAAAGAAGCATTGGGTCTCGTGTTACAAAGTTTCATGACTTCTTGTATGGTTGTCACTTTACCATAATCACAGACCACAAACCTTTGACATCGCTTTTTCATCCGAACAAGCCTGTACCTCCACGTACAGCGCAGAAATTCATTCGATGATCTATTTTCCTCTCGCAGAACCGCTACGATGACTTGTATCGGTCCACTGCGAAGCACGGAAACGCCGATGCGTTGTCCCGTTTGCCTGTTGCTGAGGATAGGGCATTCGATTCCTCCGAACTTGCTTGCATGTTCATTGATTCGGAAACCGATGACGTGGCCGAATCGTTTCCGATGGATTTTCGTCGTGTAGATACAGCCATAGCTGCCGACCGTGTCCTTGCTACCGTTCTGCGTTTTGTTGCTACGCAATGGCCCTAGTCAAAGTCACGGATCGGAGACCCGTTGGTTCGCCGATTTTTTGCTCACAAGGAGAGACTTTTTGTTCGACGTGGTGTTTTGCTGTTGCGTTCTGATAGTGTTCAGTCCAGGGTCGTGGTACCACGTTCGTTACAGTCCTCTGTCTTAAAGCTTCTCCACGAAGGACATTGGGGTATGCTCGTCATCACTGTACTTGGTTCGGTATCGATGCTCTTCTTGCATGGTGTGTGCCGAACAACAATCAGCGCCACCGCGGAAATTCTTTGCATGGCCGGAAGCCACTTTCCCTTGGCAACGCTTACACATCGATTTTGCTGGTCCATTCTGGAATGCTCGATGGTTGGTTGTGATAGATTCATTCAGTAATTTTCTTTTAGTTGTCCGGTTGTATGCCACCGTCCAAGCGTTATCTGCTATTTTTTGCATTGAAGGTCTTCTACAGACTATTTTTTTCCGACAATGGCCCACAATTCATGTTCGCAGAATTTCAGTCATTCTGCAAGACCAATGGTATTCAACATCTGACGTCCGCGCCGTTTTCGCCACAGTCGAACGGTGCCGCTGAACGATTGGTCAAGACTTTCAAGTCACAGATGTTGAAGTTGAAAGAGTCGCATTCTCGGGAGGACACGTTATTGCTCTTTTTGTCCTCGTATCACTCTCAGCCCCGAGATGGTCGCTCGCCGGCTGGGTTGCTCCACGGTCGCTCTCATCGAACCTTGATGTCTTTGCTACATCCGCCGCATCAGGTTCCTGTGCAGCGGCAGACACCTGCTTTTGCCCCAGGCGACGTTGTCTACTACCGCAATATCGTGGTTCACGGCGTTGGCTCGCAGGGCGCATTCTTCGCTGCCTCGGCCGCGCTATGTATCTGGTTTTGGGGGCCTCTGGTGAGGTGCGCCGGCATCTCAATCAGCTGCGCCTCTGTCGTCGCACTGGATCTGCCGCTCGCCGTCTGCTTTCAGCGACGGTGCCGTCCGGTCAGCGCCCCGGGGACCCATCTACTGGCTCGCCTCAGCCCCAGGTATTACCGACGCTGCCTTCAATTTTGCCCCATGGCGACGCGACGCCGCCGCCGCCGCCTCCGCCGCCGCCTCCGCCGCCGCCAGTTCTCCAGCTGGCGACGCCCGAGGTGGACGCGTCGCTGCAGCCGCCGGGCGCCCCCCTGGGTCACGCGCCGCCGATCGCTCCCCGTGACCAGATGTCCTCCGGCATGGAACTCTTGCCCGCTCCGGGCCATATGTCGTCTTCGCCCGTCGGGTGCCCCGGCCCGATGGAGGTCGTCCCATCGGCCCCTCCTGTCTCTCTACGGGCGCATACGCGGACGGAGGCCTTATACCACCCGTACGCCGATTTGCGGGGGAGGAATGTGATGTCACCGCCAGACACCACACTTGCTGGGTGGTAGCCATTAAATCGGCCGCGGTCCGTTAGTATACGTCGGACCCGCGTGTCACCACTATCAGTGATTGCAGACCGAGCGCCGCCACACGACAGGTCTAGTCTAGAGAGACACCCTAGCACTCGCCCCAGTTGGACAGCCGACTTTGCTAGCGATGGTTCAATGTCTACATACGCTCTCATTTTCAGAGACGATAGTTTAGCATAGCCTTCAGCTACGTCATTTGCTACGACCTAGTAAATCGCCACATTCAGTTACTATGAATTATTCTGAACAGATAATATTGTGAATCATGTACCGTCAAGAGCGACGTTCATCATTAATGGATTTAAGTTAAGTATCAAACTAATTCCGTCCGCTTTCTGAATTCTAATTCCTTGTCATGTTCCAGACCTCACATCAGTATAGTTCTTCCCTCCTCACGCCAGCCTGCGTGAGCTAAAACGCGTGCATTTCGGCCTCCACAAGTAACACAGTGTTGGCCCTTCTGCCAACACAATACTTGTCTTCTCTGAAAAATCATATATATATAATGTCGACCCACTTTCGCCATCTACCCAGAAAGGAGACCACTTGGCGATCTCTCGTCCAAACCGTCGTAGAGTTCCAAATAGAACACGTCGCGATCTCCAGGAGAAACAGCTCTGAAATTATGAATATCAAAGTAAAGAAAAGCATAAATGTGGCTTCAGATCATTACATGTCCATAATTAAATTCAAACCTATACCCACAAACACCAAAAAGACCACCAAAAGAATTATACGCTTAGAAAATGATAAACTTCGACAAAGGGTCATGGAGTTCCAAGAAAAGGCAAGACCAAGCGACTGTGACTTCAATACCACCAAAGAGCGCCTTGTAGAGGGCGTCAAAGAAGTTGCAGAAATCAAAAGAAGCAAAAAGCATGCCTGGTGGAATGACACATGCGAGTCAGTCCTCAAGGAAAGGCTCGGTGCATGGAAGCAACACTACTCAAATAAATTGGAAACTGTCTGGGAAACCTACCAAATCCGCCGGCTGGAGTGGCCGAGCGGTTCTAGGCGCTACAGTCTGGAACCGCGCGACCGCTACGGTCGCAGGTTCGAATCCTGCCTCGGGAATGGATGTGTGTGATGTCCTTAGGTTAGTTAGGTTTAAGTAGTTGTAAGTTCTAGTTGACTGATGACCTCAGATGTTTAGTCCCATAGTGCTCACAGCCATTTGAACCATTCACAGCCTACCAAATTCAACTTGCTCAAGCAGCCAGAGCAATGAGAACTGAGAGACGTAAGTACGAAAAATCACTCATTGAAAAGATAGAACAAAATTTTAAGAAGACTGAAACCTGAAAGTACTACAGAGCCTTCAAACGCAAACTGACCGGTTACAAAACGACGTCACTATGCTTTCAGTGAAAGTGAATTGCCAGATTCTAACAGACTACTTTCAAGACCTACTGAACTGTAATAAACCCTCAGACCCCACTGAAACAAAGAACCACTGTTCAGGTGCCCAGAATCCAGACCACCTGACAAAGATGAAATCAAGCTCCACATTGCCCGTCTCAAAAACAACAAATCTCCTGGAGAAGACTCAGTCGTAGGAGAACTGAGGAAATATGCCCCAAAGAAATCACTTACAAAAACAAATAGAAAAAAAATTTAGAATGAAGAAACACTGTCCGAAGATTGGAAATCTGCCCTGGTCCATCTCTTACACAAGAAAGGCAGCATGAAAGACGTTAACAACTACCGAGGAATATTTCTGCCACCGGTAACCTATAAAATTCTCTCACTCGCCATTCTGGAGCGTTTAGAAGCCCAAGTCCCACATAAAATAGGTGAATTCCAAGGGGACTTCATATAATGTCGGTCAACAGCCGAACAGATCTACAACCTCAAAACAGTAATCAGACATTTTAATCTAAGGTCCAAACACCACATGTCAGTCTTCGTGGACTTCAAGAAGGCATACGAGTCTGTAGACCTTGATGTCCTGCGGGACATCCTAAATGAGTTCGGAGTTGACCTTAAATTGCAGGCATTAATTAGAGCAAACCTAACAGATACAGAAACCAAAGTAAAATTCCTCGGGTGTCTCTCAGATTCCTTTGATGTCAAAACAGGGGTCAGGGAAGCTGATGGCCTGTCTCCATTGCTTTTCAACTCCGTCCTTGGAAAGATCAGCAGAACCTGGCGCGAAAGATTAATGGAAACCAACTATAGCCCGTTGCGAATTGGAACCAAACCGAATGGGATCGAAGTAAACTGCTTGGCTTTTGTCGATGACATTGCCATTCTGTCAAACGACGTAGACACTGCTAGAGTTCAAATCGAACTGTTCAAAGAAATCTCTGAACAAACTGGTCTGCAAATACCATTTGAGAAAACAGAATTCATGACTAACATTAAAGACGCCCCACCAAAACTCCGTAAATAATATGGGGTCATCGTCAGGGTGGACAAATTCAAGTACATGGGTGAGATCATCATGAAAAATGTACTGGACAAGGAAGCGCTTAGCGAACGGATACGCAAACTAGAAACAGCTTACCAAACATCCCGCACGATCTACAACAAGAAATGTCTTTCCTAGAACGCTAATATACGTCACTACGAAACAGTTCTGAAGCCAGTAGTTCTGTATGCAGTCGAAACCTTATCCCTAAACGCTGATAAAAGACTCCTAGAAGAACTGGAGGAAAAAGAGGGCAAAATCATTAGAAGAATCCTATGATCCAAGTACAAGAATGGCATCCATCAAAACAGATCCAACAAGGAAGTCTACAGCAAAATAGAAAAAATTACAGACGCAATCCGTAAAAGACGAGCACCTCAAACGAATGGACGGAAATAGGTTAATCAAAAATATATTTCTCTTTTTTTATTCAAAACCAAAAACTACGATGCCATGGTTTAAAAACACCAAAGAAGACCTCCAGATTCTTCATATCAAACTCGAATATGCTTTTGACATTCTTTTCCGAAAGAAGATAGTGACAAACGGAATAACCGAAGACAAGCAACCGAAAAGAAGACACGGCGTCCTTTGGACGGAAGAGCGCAAGCAGGCCCACTCACAACGAATGAGGGAAATCTGGGCTCAGGAAAAAGCCGGGCTCAGTGCTAAGTACAACAAGACTTAACGTGGTCCTATATAGCCCCAACGAATGAATAATAATAATAATAATAATATACGTATTGAGATGTTCAGTAGATTTCAAGAAAAAGTGTACACGTCTGACTGAATTCGAAACTGATTAATTGCATAGACACATTGGCGATTGGTGTGTAATACACCAAAGCCTTTAAATGTCCCAAAAGCCAGAAATCTAAGGGATTCATGCCAGGTGAATGTGAAGGCTACTCTACTAGACTTCGTATTGTCATACGATGCGTAAGAAACTAGCGTTTTGTCCTCTCGTGTATGAAGCACATCCCTTGTCGAGCTGGAAACGGTAACGTCATTGAATAGCGCACGTAATTTATTGAGTATAATTTGGTCATGAACAGTACCTTATAATTTGTCTGGTACTGTGGCCCTATGAGTTCCTCACTACGAGTTACTTCCCACAAACCGATACTGAAACGAACCGGACGCCTCTAGATTTTTTATCTGCCCACACGTGGTTACTGTGACACTGTAACGTATTACTTTCACTGAACTGTGACCCATTGGCAGAACTATAATCTGGTGTAGTCGCATGATATAGACTAAGGTATCTGCTAGTGCAGAACTGACCGCGCAAGAACTCGGTTCATACCTCCGCCAACAACAATTCTTCTCACATTTGTTTCAGGATCATTTTCTACTCGTTCCAACCCTCTCTCTTACACATACAACTTGTGAACTGTGGAAAGTATACCTCGATGCT
Organism: Schistocerca americana; assembly: GCF_021461395.2. NCBI lineage: Eukaryota > Metazoa > Arthropoda > Insecta > Orthoptera > Acrididae > Schistocerca > Schistocerca americana. Next base: position 615,357,697 of record NC_060121.1, read on the forward strand.
TTGCACTTGTTACGAACATCCCGTGTCTGCAAGTCGCTGGAAAAGCTAGCTGTACTTTTTCAGGAGCAATGCGGCAGTGGGGAAGTAGCAAAACAGAGGCAAAAAGAAACGAACAGTGAACGTCAACAGGAAGGCCTAATACATGTGAGTGCTGAATGGTCCATACCTCAACAACTAATTGTTTCCAGACATGTGTGTAGGACTTTTTCCCTAGTTTTATCTCCTGCAAGAGACTGGGACATTTTTAAGCACCCTGGTATAGTCCTACGGTCAGGTATAGGAGAGTGTTGTACCTTGAGGACTAGATACCTAGGAACACATGACGTTTCCTCGTAGTACTTCAGTATACAGATCGATTTTATAATAACGTCACGGAAACGCACTCGTTGCTGCCATAAAAAGTTTCCGGCGTTTCCTACCGTTTTTGCTGTTAGACATGGTTCAAATGGCTCTGAGCGCTATGGGACTTAACTTCTGGCGTCATCAGTCCCCTAGAACTTAGAACTACTTAAACCTAACTAACCTAAGGACATCACAAACATCCATGCCCGAGGCAGGATTCGAACCTGCGTCCGTAGCGGTCGCGCGGGTCCAGACTGTAACGCCTAGAACCGCTCGGCCATCCCGGCCGGCTGTTAGACATGAGATTGTGTTTTGTGCAGCATTTGAATACAGGGTGGTTCATTGATCGTCACGGGCCAAAAATCTTACGAAATAAGCGTCAAACGAAAAAACTACAAAGGACGAAACTTATCTAGGTTGAAGGGGGAAAGCAGATGGTGCTATGGTTGGCCCACTAGATGGCGCTGCTATAGTTCAAACGGATATAACTATTTTAAAATAGGAACTCCCATTTTTTATTACATATTCGTGTAGTAGGGTAGAGGGAGGTATGTTGGCCAGGGAGGGAAGTTCGCCGTATTTGCCTTTCTATTGCAACAGATCTGTTAGCACTCACTGCCATCTGTTGACGATCATGAGAAAAACTGATTCAAAGCTATTGACCTCACAATCAGTAGTGGAACACACTTCGTGAGAAGACTGACACTGAGACAGGGGACTTTTTTCCCTCTCCACCATTTGAGATCCGTTTTCGCTACTGTAAGTATAAATAAATTATTATTTTGACTGCTAAAGTGTATAAATATGTGCTGCTAGTGAAACGACAAGGAATTAATTTTAAATTACTTAACAATGCTGTGATATATTATTCTATAAAAAAGCGTGCTTCTGGAGGGAATTTTGCCATTAGTGTGACGAATTTCCCTCCCGTTCTCGTCTGACGCCATACATCGACATTTATTAGACTAGACTCGTGAACAATAAAAGAGATTATTGTAAAAAAGCTACCTCACATGATATTTTGAGAATTTTTCCTTTAATTGACCACTTAATTAATGTTTATTAATATTCATCGATTTTAATGTTGACAATAATTTTGGTGGAAATTAGAAGTTGATGTACATTTCATATTCTGTTGCCCTGTTTAAAATTAGCTAAATTGGCGTTCTCTATTGACTTTCCAGGCATTATGGTTAGACAATCGAAGGGTCTGTACGGTAAATGGAAAGAAGAGGATTTAAAAAGTGCTGTTACAGCTGTTCGCAATGGACAATCTGTGTATGCCGCCGCTAAATTGTATGGGATTCCGAGGAAAACTCTTGAAGGCCACGTAAAACGTGTTGGTAGCATATCTCCAAGAAATATGTTCGGCAGGCCACCAACTCTCACAGTGGATCAAGAAAATGAACTTGTTACCCGCATCATCAGACTCCAGACTGTGGGATTTGGGATTACAAAAGAAAAACTACAGACGATGGTATCTGAATATTGTGCAAAGAGAAATACCCCAAACATGTTTAGAAATGACCGTGAAGGGAAATTTCGGTTTCAAGGATTTCGTGCACGCTACCATGAAATAGTTTTCAGAAAAGGAGAAAGTTTGAGTTACGGAAGATTGATGCGTTTTAACGCTGAAGTTTTATAATCTTCTGGGAAAAGTATATGATGCCATGAATCTTTCATCTACCCCACAGCTGATCTACAATGTGGATGAAACAGGATTGCAACTCACTCTTAATCCACAGGAGAAAATTTTTAGCTTTGAAATGTTCAAATCCTGTTCACGTGGTAACACACAGGGAAAAGGGAGAAACTGTGACAGTCTTGGCTTGTGTCAATGCCACTGGAACAAATTTCATCTCCTTCCCCTCTCCCCCCCCCCCCCCCCCCCCATGATTCTGTACAAGGGAAAGAACAGGAAGGATATTTGGGGTGATGGGTTGCCACCAGGCTCGATATTTGAAATGACACCAAAGGGTGCATCACTGTCGATTCATTCTGCAGATTCATGGAACATTTTAAGCGCCACAGACTGCCAGGAAAAGCACTGCTCATTCTGGATGGACACAAAAGCCATTTGGACGAAACAGTCTTGAATATAGCGGAAAGATCCAACGTCGAAATCCTCTGTCTGCCTGCTCATTGCTCTTATCAGCTGCAACCCCTGGATAAAAGTTTATTCCGAGTACTCAAAGTTTATTGGAACAAAGCTGTAGACAACTTTAGATGGCGATACCCTGGACGCCCTCTTTCTTACAATACTTACAGAGGCTTGGTTGAAGACGGCAGTCCCAAGCAACGCTATTTCCGGTTTTAAGGCAACCGGGATTCACCCTTTTAATCCGGAAGCCATACCACAGGATGCTTTTGCACCAAGCACTGTCTCAGATAATCCAGTTCCTCCCGAACAGGGTTCTGCAAGCACATCTAAAAATGACCTGGAGAGCAACGACATTCACAATGTTTCTTTTCATGACCTGATGTCAACTCCTAATATCCAGAGGAAAAGGATAACAAATTCGATGAATTCGTCGGCAGTTTTGATCACTCGGAAGCTCTTTTCTTCCAACGAAGACGAAAATAGTTCCACGATGAACACAGATAGCAGTAGGAATGAACAAACAAGTACGTCGGATCCTGTTCGAAGAAAAAGTAGACACAGCAAAAACAAAGAGCTGCAGCCTGAGTGCAGTGGAGTAACACTGAATCCCAAGAAACGTAAATGTGCCCCCATCTTCTACCTGCAAAGACTGTGGAGAAGATTACTACGATCCAAGAGCAAGGCAAGTGGAGTGGTACCAGTGTGTAAGTTGCCAGAACTGGTTTCACGAAGACTGTGACAATCAGTCTGTGAAGAAGTGTGGCTTGTGTTCTGTTTCTAATGTCTTGGACTCTGATACAGATTAACGTGCACTGAAATGTCACAAAAATTATCTAAAATTGTATTTGTATGTCCTGTAAAATTTTCAAGTGTCTTTTATAAACAGCAGGATTCAAAGTAAACAAAATTTGATTTCAGGCGAAACTCCCTCGCTGGGAGGGAATTTGACCAGTTGGCTACATTGTACGGAAAAAATTTCCTATCATTTAATATGTCACTTTCAATAGTTAATGGACTTTTTATTTCATACATAGAAGTAAACTTATCATATTAAAAATATTTCATTATGTTTTCATGAGAGAAAGCAATTTAAAATATTGTTTGTAAATTGGTGGCGAACATCCCTCCCTGTACCCTACGTTAAGAAATATGAATGTTTTAATTGGAACGCTTTTTCGCTTTGTGGTAGATGGCGTTGTAATACTCATAAACATGTGGCTCATAATTTTAGACGAACAGTTGTTAACAGGTAGACTTTTTATATTAAAATACAGAACGTAGGTACGTTTAAACATTTTATTTCGGTTGTTCCAGTGTGATACATGTACCTTTGTGAACTTATCATTTCTGAGAACGCATGCTGCTATAGCGTGGTTACTTGTAAATACCACATTAATGCAATAAATGCTCAAAATGATGTCCGTCAACCTCAATGCATTTGGCAATACGTGTAACGACATTCCTCTCAACAGCGAGTAGTTCGCCTTCCGTAATGTTCGCACATGCATTGACAATGCGCTGACGCATGTTGTCAGGTGTTGTCGGTGGATCACGATAGCAAATATCCTTCAACTTTCCCCACAGAAAGAAATCTGGGGACGTCAGATCTGGTGAACGTGCGGGCCATGGTACGACCAATCCACCTGTCATGAAATATGCTACTCGATTCCGCTTCAACCGCACTCGAGGTGTGTGCCGGACATCCATCATGTTGGGAGTACGTCGCCATTCTGTCATGCAGTGAAACAGCGGTAGAACATTACGTAGGAAATCAGCACACATTGCACCATTTAGATTGCCATCGATAAAATGGGGGCCAGTTATCCTTCCTCCCATAATGCCGCACCATAAACTAACCCGCCACGGTCGCTGGTGTTTCACTTGTCGCAGCCATCGTGGATTTTCCGTTGCCCAATAGTACATATTATGCCGGTTTACGTTACCGCTAAGGCGAATGACGCTATGTCGGTAAATAGAACGCGTCCAAAACATCTGTCATCGTCCCATAATTTCTCTTGTGCCCAGTGGCAGAACTGAGATTCCCGATTCTCGCGCAATTTGTCTTCTACTGATATGCGGATTAGCCGCGACAGCAGCTAAAACACCTACTTGGGCATCATCATTTGTTGCAGGTCGTGGTTGACGTTTCACATGTGGGTGAACACTTCCTGTTTCATTAAATAACGTAACTATTCGGCGAACGGTCCGGACACTTGGTTGATGTCGTCCAGGATACCGAGCAGCATACATAGCACACGCCCGTTGTGCATTGTGATCACAATAGCCACACGTCAACACGATATCGCCCTTTACCGCAATTGATAAACGGTCCATTTTAACACAGGTTATATATCACAAAGCAAATACCGTCCGCACTGGCGGAATGTTACGTGATACCACGTACTTATACGTTTGTGACTATTACAGCGCCATCTGTAACAAAGTGAAAAAAGTGGTCCAACTAAAACATTCATTTTTCTTTACGTAGTACACGAATATGTAATAATAAATGGGGGTTTCTATTTTAAAAAACGCAGCTGATATCCGTTTGACCTACGGCAGCGCCGTCTAGCGGACCAACCATAGCGCCATCTGGTTTCCCCCTTCAAGCTAGACGAGTTTCGTTCTTTGTAGATTTTTATTTTGATGCTCATTTTGTGAGATATTTGGCCTGGTCACTATCAATGGACAACCCTGTATATCTTCAGTTCTACGGGTTTAAGTGTTGTGTAAAGCCGGCCGGTGTGGCCGTGCGGTTCTAGGCGCTTCAGTCAGGAGCCGCGTGACCGCTACGGTCGCAGGTTCCAATCCTGCCTCGGGCATGGTTGTGTGTGATGTCCTTAGCTTAGTTAGGTTTAAGTCGTTCTAAGTTCTGGGGGACTGATGACCACAGATGTTAAGTCCCATAGTGCTCAGAGCCATTTTGTTGTGTAAACTCTTAAACGTATTTTGAAGATGTTGTTAATTCTTCAGTTACAAAATTTATTTGTAAGTAAAATCCTACGTACATGTTTTTAAAATTTGTTACGTGATGTGTGGATGCTTAAGCCATACTTCGTTGGTCGTGCACCATCTTGTACCCTGAAACGAAAGCTCTTCCTCCATGGAACATCTGATATCTGCAAATAAACTGAGTTTCATTGGTATCTTATTAATCTTACCCATCTTGAACATTGAACTTTGTGTTAGTTTCCAATAGCTTCAGTTTCAAACCGCATTTAACTTGCGTCTCGTTTTTGATAATACCGGCTGTTTCAAAATGAATATCCAGGTCTTAAGGCTTCGTAGCTTTTATTACATTCAACTTACAATCATAAATAATTTACAAATAAAAGAGCAACTCAAACAGTTTTGTTTGTATACCTGTTACAAGCTCTAAACCCTACACACGACTGTTTACGTGCCAACTTTGCAAATGTTGGTGCATGACGATGAAGTGGTTTTGAATCGTGTCGGCTCTAGTGATGACATATCAACTAAGCGGAAATGTGAACACAAAAAATGTCGGCACATAGTAGTCAGCAAATCTCGACGAGATGTTTTTTGTGTCATATACCGGAGAAAAGCTTATGGGCGTTTCTTTTTTCGGTGACGCGATAGGACTATGGCTCTTTCCTTAATTTTTAGAAGCTGACTATAGTACTTCATTAGCAGCAAGGTAGTCCTCTGCTTCACTGGTATTACTCAGTCCGCGACTGATTAAACCAAATCGGCGTTATACCCGACACCTGGATAGGCTGGAAGAGGCTGGGCGACAGAGCTTGTTTCGCCTGGCCTCCACGTTCACCTGATCTGACGCCATGTGATTTTTACCTCCGAGGTTCATAGAAGACCGTGTGTATGAGCGTCCGCTACCAAATGATCTGACCCACTTAACAAACAGCACTGAAGCAGTTGTTGAAACAATTACTCCTGACACACTGATAAAGGTTTCGGAAGAACTCACCTATCCACTCGATGTTTATCGCGTGACGAATGGTGCTCCCATTGGACACTTGTAAGAAAATCTTGTTGAGTTGTTCTTTAATTTGATGTATTATTTATAATTGTAAGTTGAATGCAATAACTGCTATAAATCCTCAAAACCCCCATATTCATTTTGACACAACCGGTAATTCTACTTAATTTGATTTCGATTACTGATTATTGGTGTTTTAATGAGGAAACAGGTAGCCTTTCAATACAATAAAGAATTTCTCGACTCCAATATTTTCAATTTCAACAGAATCGTTCATAGATACATGACCATTTAGTATCTTCGAACAGCCGGCCGAAGTGGCCGTGCGGTTAAAGGCGCTGCAGTCTGGAACCGCAAGACCGCTACGGTCGCAGGTTCGAATCCTGCCTCGGGCATGGATGTTTGTGATGTCCTTAGGTTAGTTAGGTTTAACTAGTTCTAAGTTCTAGGGGACTAATGACCTCAGCAGTTGAGTCCCATAGTGCTCAGAGCCATTTGAACCATTTATCTTCGAACATTTTTTTTCACAATTGGTTGTCCTGAATATTTTCTGTAATTTCAGAAAAAGACTGCAACATACAAAAAGTGAATACTGTCATTTAGTTTAATTAAACTTCTACTACAGGACTGTCTAGAGGCGAGACTCTCTGAAGTAGTTTAAGGTACGACATTCTCCTCTACATGAAGTAACCTCAACAATCAAGTGCCACTAGCAGCTCTTAATAGTGAAGGATTTTTAAGATATATCTGCATCAGATGATGAGACTATAGAGTTTACATTGATTGTACATGAACTGTAAATCAAAATAAGTTTTGTTACTGTAAGTAGGCTGTTTAGGTTTTTATGTTTGTAACGCCACGTAGCGCTCTATATGAACTTCACTGACTGTGCTGTGTGCAGTCTGTGGCTGGATGGCATTGATGGAATATTCACTATTGTAGTCTTGGGCAGCTGGATGGGAACAGCGCGTAGCGTTGCGCAGTTGGAGATGAGCCGCCAGAAGTGATGGATGTGGAAAGAGAGATGGTAGAGTTTTGAGAGCGGACGATCTGGACGTGTGTCGGTCAGAAAAAGGAAATTTGTAAGACCGGATGTCATGAACTGATATGTATATATTATGACCTTTGAACACTATTAAGGTAAATACACTGTTTGTTCTCTATCAAAATCTTTCATTTGCTAAGTATGCCTGTCAGTAGTGAGTGCTTTCAGTAGTTAGAATCTTTCATTTAGCTGGCAGTATTGGCGCTCGCTGTATTGCAGTAGTTCGAGTAACGAAGATTTTTGTGAGGTAAGTGATTCATGAAAGGTATAAGTTATTGTTAGTCAGGGCCATTCTTTTTTAGGGATTATTGAGAGTCAGACTGCGTTGCGCTAAAATTATTGTGTGTCAGTTTAGTGATGATCAGAATAAGTAAAGAGAAAACTGTCTGAGTACGTTGAGTTTTGCTCAGATGTTTGTAAATCAAATAACTTAAGAGGTTTACCAGCACAGTAATTCATAATTTTTCTAAGGGGACGTTTCAATACTGCTGTATGGACATATAAATTGTTATTAGAATAAAAGGAATATATGTAAAGCCCAAACTGACGTCGCACACACAATGGACTACGAGATAAAAATGGATGAAATCATTTTCTTGCAAACTGATTCTGTAATTATAATCATTAGTACAACCTTTCGATTGTTGAATTTTATGTATCCAAGTGTATCGTACATACGGACCGATGATGATACAAACATTCAAGGATGATGGAAAACAGCAAAGGTATCAATTTGAGATAGCCAACTCTCAGAAAAATGCAAATAAAAATAGAATTTTTAATAACTTTACTTCTCTGTGTTACGTGCGCAGTATTTCACAATACTTGTCCAAAGAAGCGACCCACAGGTTCTATACAGACACGACATCGCTGCACAAAAATTCTGTCGTACCTTTCGAACAGCCCCAGTTTTATTTGAACAGTGTCACAGTCAGCAAAGATTCTTGCCAGGAGATTCGCTTCAGTCTCATCGGTGTCGCATGCACAAGACATTTCACGTACGTCCGCAAGAAGAAATCATCTGGGATCAGATGAGATGAACAAGTTGCCCTAGGCACACGACCTGCTCTTCCTGATCACCCTTCAGACGTGGCGGTTAAACAGCAGAACCGTGCACTGTCATACCTGGCATAAAGTGATGAAATTTGTATGATATCCGTTGTTGATGTCACTTAAGTTCCAGCTATCTATAACTACTGAAATTCCATTACGTTGTCGCCTAAATCGATCATCGTCACCTTCATCTCTGTTTCATCAGTTCGTCTGGGTACGCGCCTGATTTGTTTCATAGTAATCATTACGTTACCTTCGGTTTCACTCATTTGTTCGTTTTTTTCCTTTTGTTTACTACTAAAATGATTCTTCCCGCCGTTTGGAAATTCGGATTTTGGCTGATTTGTACGTATGTTGCTGCTGTATGCACACCTGTTAGGGAGTCCAAGTTACGTGCGTATTATGTATTTCATTTATAATACGATAGAATTTGCTATCTCAGTCGAGCTCCAGGTCATTTTTACTCTAGCGTTATTTCCAGCGATGTACATTCGTGCGTCTTAGCCAGCTTCCTTCCTTACGTAAAGAATGCATCAAATGATTTAACAATTAACATATTTAATACTGAACGGTCTTTCTCATCCTTTTGATTTTGAGATGAACTATTTATGAATGCTTTAAACTCTAATCTCATATTTGCATGGGAGTGATGGAAAACCCAAAAAAGCAAATAAGTATTACATCCACGAATCTAATGAGCTATTGATGGCGATTCCATCTACAACTCAATTCCGTGATCGGGGAACATCTTTGAAGACTGCGAAATAGTTTTGGTGAATCAGAAACATTTAGTTCAAATGCTTTTCTAATTCCATTTTTTTTTCTCGCCTGCCGCGGTGGTCTAGTGGTTCTAGGCGCGCAGTCCGGAACCGGGCGACTGCTACGGTCGCAGGTTCGAATCCCGCCTCGGGCATGGATGTGTGTGATGTCCTTAGGTTAGTTAGGTTTAAGTAGTTCTAAGTTCTAGGGGACTGATGACCTCAAATGTTAAGTCCCATAGTGCTCAGAACCATTTTTTTTCTCTGAATGTAATGTAACTGAAATTATGGGCTTACTGTGTAAGTTAATATGTGTATGTAAATGACGATGCCATTCCATAATAGTAATCTGTTAGTTACACTGGAGCATAAACAGTAATCTGGCATTCAACAAAGTTTTTAGCTATGGAATGATTGCGGTAACGTTATTTCAGTATCAGCCAGTGAGTGGGTAATCGAGGGTAAACGCTTTCATCTTAAGTATGGAAAATTAAACTTTAAAAATGTCAGAAGTACAGGGAAAATATCATAAACTGTATTTCTTTTCACTATCTTCTGTCTGCTTTGCAAGGTCAGTGTGCAGTCAAAGGTCAGCTGGCGCTGATACGGACATCGTTGGCGTACGGCCAAGAGACAGTGTCTCGTTACGTCAGGGTATTTTGAAGTTTTGCCAGATGATAGTCATCGGAAAATTCAACAATTAGTAAAATATTTGTATCATAAGCGTGCGCTCTTCTAGCCCAAAGCTCTTAAATACTAAAAATACGAATGCCTTACTGCAGTGTACCCTGGCAGAAGACTTCTTGTAGCAGAAGTAACATTCATTAATTTCAGGACAAATGAAGAGTCATCATAACATGAACATCATCATAACATGAACAAACCTACACACCGTGAGATGCCCCTAGTATTTTATTGCTGTTATTAGTGAATACAGTTAATTAATATTTGCTGTAGTGTGACTGGTTAGAAAAATTAGGCATCAGACATTAATGAGTAGCCAGATAGAGAGGGCAAACTTACTCCGAAAGGAACATGCGTCTATAATTAAAGTTCTCGCCGTGAGCCTAAGACGCATGCCCCTTCTATTCTGCCACGCTGTTCTATGATTTTGTCCCTTCCCAAATACCTTTATTAATAATGAAGAGGTTGAAATATATGAACACTCTGGTACGACACAGTTCATGCATACCACTTTATATTCATATAATATGTCCCTACATCTGTATGAGTTTACCATTGCCAGTTCATTATTGTACGACCTCCTTTTCACTCCCCCGATATGAAATTTAAATCAGAGCTTCAAAACTGTCACTTTGCTTACAAACATATGCGCCCTTCTCGCCCCTTAACTCTGGTACGGCTTTCAATGTTCTTCCCACAAAAATTTTACTTTTATAGATTCGGGTCTGCTTCCGCAAGCATGCTCCGGCTCCACTGGCAATAATCCGCAATATCATATAAAAAGGGACGAGAGAGGCAATTCTGACGTTACGGCTAATAATGGAAGCAAGGCTAAAGAAAAATGAAGACACTTTCATAGGATCTGTCGACCTGGAAAAAGCGTTCGACAATATAAAATGGTGCAAGCTGTTCGAGATTCTGAAAAAAGTAGGGGTAAGCTATAGGGAGAGACGGGTCATATACAATATGTACAACAACCAAGAGGGAATAATAAGAGTGGACGATCAAGAACGAAGTGCTCGTATTGGTTGGTTGGTTGGTTGGTTTGGGGAAGCAGACCAGACAGCGAGGTCATCGGTCTCATCGGATTAGGGAAGGACGGGGAAGGAAGTCGGCCGTGCCCTTTGAAAGGAACCATCCCGGCATTTGCCTGGAGCGATTTAGGGAAATCACGGAAAACCTAAATCAGGATGGCCGGACGCGGGATTGAACCGTCGTCCTCCCGAATGCGAGTCCAGTGTCTAACCACTGCGCCACCTCGCTCGGTGTGCTCGTATTAAGAAGAGTGTAAGACAAGGCTGTAGCCTTTCGCCCCTACTCTTCAATCTGTACATCGAGGAAGCAATGATGGAAATAAAAGAAAGGTTCAAGAGCGGAATTAAAATACAAGGTGAAAGGATATCAATGATACGATTCGCTGATGACATTGCTATCCTGAGTGGAAGTGAAGAAGAATTAAATGATCTGCTGAACGGAAAGAACGGTCTAATGAGTACACAGCATGGTTTGAGAGTAAATCGGAGAAAGACGAAGGGAATGAGAAGTAGTAGAAATGAGAACAGCGAGAAACTTAATATCAGGATTGATGGTCACGAAGTCAATGAAGTTAAGGAATTCTGCTACCTAGGCAGTAAAATAACCAATGACGGACGGAGCAAGGAGGACATCAAAAGCAGACTCGCTATGGCAAAAAAGGCATTTCTGGCCAAGAGAAGTCTACTAATATCAAATACCGGCCTTAATTTGAGGAAGAAATTTCTGAGGATGTACGTCTCGAGTACAGCATTGTATGGTAGCGAAACATGGACTGTGGGGAAGCCGGAACAGAAGAGAATCGAAGCATTTGAGATGTGGTGCTAAAGACGAATGTTGAAAATTAGGTGGACTGATAAGGTAAGGAATGAGGAGGTTCTACGCAAAATCGGAGAGGAAAGGAATATGTGGAAAAAACTGATAAGGAGAAGGGACAGGATGATAGGACATCTGCTAAGACATGAGGGAATGACTTCCATGGTAGTAGAGGGAGCTGTAGAGGGCAAAAACTGTAGAGGAAGACAGAGATTGGAATACGTCAAGCAAATAATTGAGGACGTAGGTTGAAAGTGCTACTCTGAGATGAAGAGGTTAGCACAGGAAAGGAATTCGTGGCGGGCCGCATCAAATCAGTCAGTAGACTGATGACAAAATAATAATAATAAAACTAATTCACTTCTTTTTTTCGTTATGCGCGGAGTAAGAGTTCCTGGAACCTGCCCTGCAGGCTTGTTCAGGCTCGACTGAATCACTCTTTCGCGCCAAACGCTCCTCCAGACGCCAATCTCTCCTTTCTAGAACTGTGGAGCAGTCTAGCAAATGAGCTTAAGGGTAAATTCAGTCCTTCCAGTACAGGATCGATATCTGCACTCTTACAACATAATAATAAAGGAAACAAATTTCAAGCCTGAGGCTAGGAGACTGTGCACTTCAGTTGAGTAATTTCCGCGTAGATCGTTCAAATTGTACGTGACAAGTTTCGGCAGCTGCCATCATTGAGAACTTGAAACACTAAATCGTCGTTTCTGAGCGGCTTAAATGTTGCGTAGTTGCAGTCTGGTGCTCCGGCGAGCCCTGCTACGCAGCCGGTGCTTTCAGCAGCCGCGCCGTGTCCACGCGCGCGTACGGCGGTTGCTAGCCGTGGAGCCAGCGGGTTATCTGCGGCCGGAAGTGCTGTCCAGCAGCAGCCCGCGCTGACGTCATCCCAGGGTCGCCAACCACGGCCGCCGGCACGCAGCCAGCATCGGCAGTTCCTAACCGTCGGCAATCTCGTTACCGTCACATAAACGTTTCCATTGCACGACTCTTTCTCTCAGTTACTGTTGTAACTGGGCAGAAGGGGCGGAACAGCATAATAGTTCTAGAAGCTCAGTGCTACAACTAGGGTTGCGCCGTCCAAACACAGAAAAGCCGAACCCGGCGTCATACAGAGTGTTTGGCACTGTTTCGATGATTTAAAATTTAAATAATGAGCGCCAAAAATAAGATGCAGCGTGTTGGCAGCGTCTATCAGTAGTGAGGAATGTAAAGTTTCATCCACCATTCGGGATAGTAATCATGTCTTACCAGTCGTTGCTATTTTCGGCGTGCAACGTGCCATTCGTAAGCATTTCAAGATTCAGCCGTGACATCCAATTCCTTGTCGTGGAGCAATGTTGATTTGGGTAAGAAACTTCCGTGAAGTTGCCAGTGCATCGAATCAAAAGTCAACCTGTCCGCGGAAAACCATGCGAACTCCTGATAACATCTAACGTATGCTTAGAAGTTTACAGGCAAGCCTTTCTCGTTCGCTACAAAAACTTGCTTCCAACAAGAACTTGCAAGTTTTCCGTGAAGCGTTTGGTAACCGCATAATTTCCATACGCGCTTGTATCGAATTGCCGCCTCGCTCGCCTGATTTAACCTTGCCGGACTTTTCAAATGGGGCTTGAGTGTACTCCGGTTGGCCGAGACGCTTGCAACACTTACAAGATCGAATTCAAGACGAAATATCCAAAATTCCTTTAGTAGTTGATGCTTCGAGTATTGTGGAGCCGCGAATGGTCGCCATTTGTCCGGTGCAGTATTGCATAAGTAAACTTGAATAAATGTTGTGTCTTCTGTAAAATATCAACTTCGTTTCGGGATTACTCTATGTGTTATTCAAATCTGAAATCGTCAAAATATTGTGCAACACCCTCTGTTTAGCCTAACTTGAGACCTGAAAACCGGACTACCTGTTTCAGTTAGAAATAGTCACGTGGATATTTTCAATTGTTTATTAATAATCACTTACTTCTTTGTGTGACCAACCATAAACGTGCTTAAATTAGGAAAATAATCAGTAAACATCTTTATAATTTGGTATTTATGACAATGACAAAGTGCTCAGTCTTCTTAATTGCTGAGTCTTTTTCGAAAGAGAATCTTACGTTTAAATGAGCTAGAAGTTTTTCATTAAACAAAATATACATTTATCTATTATTCTGGGACGTAAAACTAAAAGAAATTCAATAACTTTTGTCATTTCAGTTACACTGAAAAAAGAAATAACAGTAATCGGTCCGGCTGGTAGGCATGGGCTGCTAGTCACATCCTACTTTGCCTCTCTGCCACTTCGCATAACGTGAGTGTGACATCGTGTGGTGGGTTCACTCCATCGACAAAATAAAACATAGCACACAGAAGTAAAGAACAGCATTGCTTGTTGGTATATTTATATGTCCGTTGTGGTATATCTACTTATTCCTCCTTCTACTTACTCCTCGCACTTACGAAATTAACTGCAACGGCTCTTAGTTGTGCACTCTCTGCTTCATGGCTAAGAAGCCTAACAAAAGCGGAGCAGGCCGGACTTGTATCCATTATTTCGGCTAGACTCGACCGTAGAAAGCCGGCCTTTCAGAGCTGCATTGCGGCCACTTTACAACAGATGTTCAAAGTGGCCTCCATCGGATGCAATGCACTCGTTCACAGGTCGCATCATGGACTGCCATGGAACCTACACATAATCGTGCTTTGCCTTACACCATGTTGGCTGAGAGCTTGCCTGGTTCTTGTACTAAGGTTCGTCTCAATATCCTGTAAAAATCGGTCCTCCAAATCTGATGCACGCAAACTCCGCCGCCTTCCTGCACGTTTGTCTGTGGAAGGATCACACAAACGCCCAAAAAGGGCTTGAAATGTTGAATGACGCTGTTGGTATCTGTGAGGGTGATTGTTTTATTATATACTCCGTTCGTCATAAAAACAAGCCTTATGCAAACAAACACAAACGAAATTATTGACCAGCAGCCATAGCTCCCTTACACTGCCTTGCTCCGCACTTGGAAATAGGTCCAACTTATGTAGTAGATATCTTATTACTTTGTCGCTGTAAATGAAGCTTTAAGACATTCTGATGTATCAACAGCCATCAGCGTTTTTCTTAAGCTACGTAATTTTTCTTTCAAAAATCGTGTACAGTCACTGTCTCTGTAAGCGCTACTTGTGCTCTGATTGTCTCGCTGTTCGTACGAACCGCTAAAATGGACGACACTGCTTGTTGTTTTGCAGTGAAACACGCGAGCGGAACACCGTTAATGGCGAGAAACAAGTTTTTCTTAACGTTTTTGAGAAGATTACAGAGAAAAATCAGCTTTCACGTTTTTCGAGAAACAGTACGTGCTAAATATAAAGAAGGGTTTGAAAGTTTATGCGTGGCGTAATCGGTAGCGTCGTTGATCGTTTATCGTGTGGGCCAGTGGGCGGCGGTACGAATCTCATTGAGGTTTACAATTCCTTTTTTTCTGTTTGAATAGGTAAATCATTTATATATAAAATTTATCAAATATGTGGTAATTAACTCAAACTTAATCACCATCTTGTCAAGAAAAATGCACGTCTTCTAGTTTCTAATTACATATCACCCGCAAAATTCTGGTTTTCATTGCAAATACACTTTTTTAACCATCGATATTTTATGAAAGTTTGTTAAAAATCTTGAAGTTAAGAAAAAAATACATAGTTAAACTTTTTGGAGAAAAATGAAAAACCAGATGTCTCTTTGAATGAATACGCCCATTGTTTTGTACGGCAGACGCGGTCTCACATGACCCAGAGTGACAAGCGTCGTAGGAACATACAAAACAATTTTCACGGTATCGAGCACACTGTACACGCTGCATTTTTACACTTGTCACCTTAATACTGCAATCTGAACCTAATAGAACTGATCTGGAGCCAAGTTAAGGGATTTGTCGCGAGAAACAAGACATGTAAGCTGCCAAATGTACTGGAACTAATGCACGAAGCTTTGTGACATGTCACTGCCGAACGATGGCGAAATGCAGAACAGCACGTCATAAAAGAGGAGGCGGAGGAAATGTGCACTTTCCTGTGGCTTGGGATTCTGTTGCTGATCGCCTCGTTATCAACGTAGCAGTATTGAAATGTGCCGTATTCCTCGGAGTACGATATGGAAGAAGTTTAGAGATTACCAGACGACTGACTGTAATACTTCCAGTGGCTTCAGTATTTAACTACATGGTGAAATCCCAGCAGTGCACTTTTACGCTGCACATAGTTCTTGTAGAAAAATTGCCCTTGTTAAAGTCAGTACTATGTTAGCTAAGATCGAGAGCATGTTATGGTTTTCGTATCACCTAACAAGCGTATCGCCTTACTTTCACCATTATTTCCTTCTGTTCCAAAATTAAATGACATTCATGGCTGTATTATTCTCTGCTCGTCTCTTTTTACGTCTTTACTGCAACCGCTTACATCACTGCTGGTTAGTTGGACGAAGTGACTGGCCAGTGCTGTCCAAGTTAGGCCCCTTACATGTGCCATTTCCGGCACCGCTGCTGAGCAGCGGCCAGCGTTCCATAGTGCAAATAGATGGGACATTTACGTGGCAGGCGAGTCGTACGCAAGCGACAGGGGCAACCGCACGAGCGGCTGCCCGCTGCTGACAGCAGCGTTTTCACACATGTTGCCTTTCACACATGGATTTTCACTAGCGTATCAATCGTCCACACAGCGCCATGAGTTTTAATACTGAGCGTTTCATTTGTAAGGTAGAAAAACCTTCCTTATATTTGGAGCTCAAGATGTAGCGAATACAGCAACAGGATTGTGAAACGCAGAGCATGGGAAGAATTGTGTGTACTGTTTATTCCAGGATTTGCAAATGAAACAAAAGATTATAAAAACCAAGAAGGTATGTATTTAGAAATATATGTACGTTGTTACATTATTATGTTCAAATATTATAAGTCCCCATATCAAATTTTGTTCAGTTGCCAAGTCACTGCACCTTGTTCACTTGGAAAGAATTCAGCAAATTTATGTCTGATAACAGCGGCTGATTTCCTCCTTGTTCTCGGCATTAGGTCTTCCTCGACTCCATGTAGTCCAACGATGTTCAGCGAGTCTTCGAATGTATACCCATCTCTACGACGAACGACATTATGCAATATGCAGCATGCTTTTGTTATATCTGAGGCCAAATCAATTGAAACATTGAGTGGGCGATGGAATATTCTCCATCTGTTGCTGAATATTCCAAATGTACTCACTATGAAATGTCTCGCTCGTGATAAACGATAATTATATATCATTTTGATGACTGGCAAATTATTTTCGCCATAGGGTCTTTGCATATATTCTGTCAAACCAAATGCTTCATCGTCAACGAATGTAAATGGCCGCGGCTCTCCCCCAGCACATATTGGCTTCGGTCTAGGAATGTTCAGTTTGTTGTCTCTTATCTTATTGAATAGCATGATGTTTTTAAAGATCTGTGCATCCAAACATTTGCCCTAAGACCCGACATCTGCGTAAACGAAATTATAATTTGCATCACAAACTACTAATAACACAACTGACAAAAAATGTTTGCAGTTAAAGTGAGCCGCTGTGCCGGGGCGAAATCAAGTGCATGTGTCTACCATCTATTGCCCCTACACAGTATGGAGAATCTGCATTTGTCTTGAAACCTTCTGCATTATTCAACCAATCCTCTTCAGTAAGCATCGGAAATGTAGACTCTTCCGGAACATTCCAAATATTTTGACATGTGCCCCTCACTATGCTTGAGAAGGTAGAAATCCCACACTTATAAGTGTAACATAGATCTGTGAATGTATTTCCTGATGCGAGATACCTGAAATCAGAAAAAAAATCTTTTTATTCCAGCATCACAGTTGCAAAAGAGGTGGGAAAATGTAAGAGATTCGTACACTGGTGAGCTGCAAAACCAGAAAAAAGGAAGAGTGGTTCAGCGACAGATGCCAGAAAGCAGTACATTTTGTTCAAGCAACTTTCGCTTTTAGCGCCTGTATGTGAAACTAAATCTCCTGTTGAGAAAGAGACAGACAATAAGACAAATGAAGAGTCAAGCGATTATGAATAACCATCTCCCACTGTCTCAGGCTCTAGTGTTTCCGAAAAGAGACTTTCAAAAGAGCAGAAATTGTTTAGGATACTTGCAGAAAGTGTTCAAAATAAATCAAAATCAATGGAGGAAGATCCTGATGGATTATTTCTCTTATCTTTCCTACCTCATTTCACGGTCATACCTGAAGAAAAGCGATTTAATGCGAAATTAGAACTTACGAGTGTGCTGCAAAAATACATTACAGACGATACTGCTCAGGGAAATGTGGTTGTATCACAGGGAAATGTAAGTGGAAAGCACTTAGTGGAACATGGGTCGTCTGCTTCCATGGCCACTTATGAGGAACAGTTCGCTCTGTCAGCACAGAGGGCGTCGTTGGAATCAACATCTGAGTTTTCTGATACATCAGTGAACGAAGATTTGTTTTAGGATGCCTACACATATTATAATTTCCTTATGTAACAGCCGGCCGCGGTGGTCTCGCGGTTCTAGACGCGCAGTCCGGAACCGTGCGACTGCTACGGTCGCAGGTTCGAATCCTGCCTCGGGCATGGATGTGTGTGCTGTCCTTAGGTTAGTTAGGTTTAAGTAGTTCTAAGTTCTAGGGGACTGATAACCACAGCAGTTGAGTCCCATAGTGCTCAGAGCCATTTGAACCTTATGTAACACAAATTGCTAAATGAAAATCATATTACGTCAGCTATCTGTACTAACCTTAATGTGATGACCAACCTTTCTTCTGCAGAAATGCTGTTTCTCATGCAAGTATTCCGGCGTGAAATATGTTTTCAGCAAATGTAGTATTTCCTCAGAGGTCGGTACCGACATCCTGAAGTCGTTGAAGAACTTGGCACTGTCTTCACTTCCGTATTTTGCACGAGTGGTGCACATTAGGTGTTGCCAGTATTTAAGTTTACGACGTTGGGGCCTGAATTTTCTTTTGATCAACAAAGCCAGACCCAATAGTTCTTCGTCTATATTATCGACTGAGCGGGATGTACACGTCGTGAGCAGCGCCGATTACGCGCAACAGCAGCTCTGCTAAGCAGAGAAACAAGAAGAAGAAGACAGCCGGGACACACACAGACTGCTCAGCAACGTTGCTGAAAACCGCCCGTGTGTAAGAGGTATTAAATGCACCGGTAAAGATGTTGTCCCGTATTATCACTGAGTCGATGTACGCGTAACGCACAGCATAAAACGTATCCTCATTACTTGAGTGTACTCTAGACAGCTTGTCTTCCGCTTCAAGTGAAGCAAAATCCAACGAGGTTCCAGCAAACGCGGAAGAATACATAGTGTAATGTTTACTTGAGGTTTACTCTTATGATGAACGGGTTATAGCCGTGCTGCCTCCCGATCGTTTCCATCTGCTTGGCCGTACACAAGCACCATCTCGGCTTTCTCCAGAAATAAATGCCGAACCATTGTGCTGTACGCTGTGTCAATCACACAGCGTAGAACACGGGACACGTGGGCAGAGGAACTTTCATTCGTCAGCGCCATCTACTGTGGCAACGATGCATTTCTGGAGACATGTTCATAGGACCTTTTTTCCTCCGTTTCCATTCAAGAATCCGTCCCTGCACTTTGTCGATTTTATTAGTGATCACCCCGTGTCTTCCGAATGGTTCCATGTGGCCTTCCACGAATTCCTATACTGTGCCAATCATTTCGTCTTTGAGCAGCACTTGCATATTACGTCCTCGATTATTTGTTGAACATGTGCCCATCCCGTTTTTAACCTCTACACTTCCCTCAGGTACCATGGAAATTGTTACCTGTCGTCGTTAACATGTCCTACCATCCTGTTCCTTCTTCTTGTCACTGTTTCCGAAATGTTAATGCCCTCCCCAGTTTTTCAGAGAATCTCAACATTTCCCATCGTACCAGTCCACTTCTCTTTTAACATCCTTCTGTAGCACCACATGCAAGCCGCTTCGATTCTCTTCTGTTCCGGTTTTCCAATAATACTGCAATTAACTCCCACACAATGTTGTGCTCCAGACGTACATTCTCAGAAATTTCTTCCGCAAATTAAAACCGATGATTGACACAAGTAGACTTCCAGAATGAGATTTTCACTCTGCAGCGGAGTGTGCGCTGATATGAAACTTCCTGGCAAATGAAACTGTGTGCCGGAGCGGGACTCGAACGAGTGACCTTTGCCTTTCGCGGGCAAGTGCACTACCAACTGAGCTACCCAAGCAGGACTCACGCCCCGTCCTCACAGCTTCTTCTTAATATATTTCTTTAAAAAAGCATGTCAGAAACAACAGCGATCTATGTCATTTAATGAAAGAATAAGTTATGATCGTAAATTATGTTCTATTCCACTACTGGTGACCGACTTCAATCTTAGTAGACGATCTGCAGACCAGACGTTGACGTAACTGATGACCTGTGTAGACGATTAGCAGAGCTATGGTACATGCTGGGAGGCACCAGTGGTAAACTGTTGGTGGCTCCCGGCATATTCCACAGTTCTGCTAATCGTCTACACAGGTCATCAGTTACGTCATCGTCTGGTCTGAAGATGGTCTACTAAGATTGAAACTGGTCACCAATAATGATATAAAAACATCATTTGCAATCACAACATTGACTTCATTTTGACTTCTTTAAACTTAAATTCATCTTTGTTACATGGCATGAGTTGTAATTTTATGAAATAATTTTTACTGCTTCAGTCACTTTATTCTGATACTAGCGAAACCGGCAATGCTTTACAATTGATAAGTTCGTTTTGGAACTGGATATCGGTCCTAATACCTTCTCCCTCTCTCTTTGTCGCTGTCCTCCTCCTCACTCTCTGTCCATTTTCTCCTCACCTCTTCCTCTCTCTATTTCTTCCCCCCTCTCTGTCTGTCTCCTCCTCTGCCCTCTCTATGCCCATTTCCTCACCCCTTCTCTAACCTCCCCTCTTCCCTTCTTTCGCTGATCTTGGAGCCTTCTTTATTATTATTGCAAACAAAATCTTGCTGAGGAACTGGTATCCTATTTAGGTGAAAGACCTTTCCAGTGCTGGATCTGTAAAGATAGTAGCTTTCGCATAGTTTAAGTCTACGGCCGGTTACGATTACAAAATTTTGTACAATTCAGTTTCTGTACTAGTATTCTAATCATATGCTGATAAGTCATAAACGCAACTTTCCTGGTTTCTATTAAAACCGACCGCGATGAAGAGAACAAAACAGGACTTCTTTTGTAAACAATTTTTGTTTAAAATCGTATATAGGCCTAAGGAAAAAGGAATATATATCGGAGAAACAATATGTCTAGAGGTTTAAATGCCGTGTTGTTGTAGTTGTTGAAGTAAATATATACGCTATGTCCGACGGAAAGTTTCTTAGAGTACTGTGTAAAAATTTGAAGTAAATCACTCAAGAACTTTTCGAGGTTTTTGCTAACATTTACCTATATAATATGAAGGGTGAAGCGAAATTCGTGCACTCGGCCTTCGCAGAGTGACTCCTCACGTACCAGCGATCTCCCAAAATGTCGTCTGGCGAGTACATCTGGCAGAAAAAGGATGTTAAAGAGTGGCAATCTGGCAACACTGTAACCACATGTATGGTGACTACCTCTGTCAGCACATATTGGTTGTGTTGCGAATATGATGCAGTGTATAAAGTTTTGGGTTAGCATGCAGGAGGTCCTTGGTTTTATTATTTGCTGATTTCATTCTGACGTTTTATTCTGTAATATACACCATTTCTTAGGTGACTCGTATCCTAAATTTACATTTTGTAACGCTGAACATTAAAAATACGTGGTTAGACAAATAAGAAATAGACAGTTATAAAAATGACCTGTCATACGACAGAATGATTACAAAAGTACAATAACACAACGTCTACATGTAATATGAGCACTCAGATGTCGCACATTAGCACCCAGTGACAATATTAATGTCCATATTAATGACCACATGACCTTCACAACAGAATACGTTGTCCTCAGAACAACAGATGCTCAAAGGGACCTCCCTCCACGTCCAAACATTGCGCAACTCGCCGGATCATACAGCTCTGGTCCCGTCGCACCAAAGTTGCATCCACAATAACAAGAGCATCATGAACACGCGCTACCAATTCTTACACATTCGTCTGCGGAGTAGAATATACTTGCTCCTGCAGGTGTCCCCACAGGAAGAAATCCAGGGGATTTAGGTCAGGTGAAAGCGGTGGCCATACGACTGGACCTCCACGTCCTAGCCATTTCCCTGGAAATGTTCTGTCCAAATACTGTTGCACATTAATTCCAGAGTGTGGAGGTGCACCATCACGTTGGAACCATATCCTCTGTCAACATGTAGTGGAGAGTGCAGTCAACTGGTCAGGCAACATGTAGGACCCAACCAACTGTCGACCAATATTCTGGCCCAGACGTTGATACCAAAGCGAACTCGGTATCCACGGTCGTGGGTGATGTGTGGGTTAAGCTCCTACCAATGGTGGGCGTTGTGCATTTGAAGAAACCCTCACGAGTTAATGCTGGTTCATCTGACCATATTACGGTGTTCACAAAGTCATCGTTGGCTTCCTGTTGTTGTTGGAACCATTCACAGAATCGCATTCTCTGATGGCGACGTGCAGGATGCAGGTGTTGCGTGAAAGCATAGTGATAGGGGTGCAGCCCTTGCTCGTGCAGCAAGTTAACGACTTTGCGTTGAAGACACGCAGCTGCCTTGCTACGCTAAGTGTACTACGCTGATGTTCTTGGTGTACGACCTCCAGAGTAACTTCCTCAGTAGCTGGGATACGGCGAGTCCGTGGAAGATCACTATCACACATTGGTGGAACGAGACAACCTGAGTGAGCGGCAACACCGGCCCAGTTATCAGATGCACCAAGGACCAGAAGAATATCCACATATACATCGTTGGTCTATACCATATGTCTGCCACACTGATTTAGAGATTTACAGTGAGAAAATTCGATACATATACACTGGTCAGGGGCACGTTACTCTGCTCTCAACGAGTCCCTGTCTGGTGGACAGCGCATACAGTATAAACACGGCGTCAGTCCTGTGCGCTGTTCCACCGAATCTACATTACCCTTCTGACAGATATTGTTCTGCATGCTTCATCCCGACACCTCTAATTGTGAAATATTCTATTTCGAATTAAACTGTTTCCCTAACTGTAATAGACGTGATGTTTCCACAATCCTATCGATAGAAAAATAATAATATTAATAATAATACATTGAGATACGTACTAAACAACATGCGGTTACCAGACTCAATGTTGAAAGGCATAATTAGTGGGACCATGGTGATAACACATAGAAATAGTGACCGAGTTTGGACATTATTCAGAAAGCACGTTGCTAGTCCTACTGGTAACGTGAAGCCCTAACGAAATGTAATAAACCTGAACGAGGCAAGGATAATAGTTGGTACTAATCTATGGGACCATTGGAGGAAGGTACAAAGAAAACAGGTTTCGCATCTAGTAGATGAAGTGGTGCGAATAAATTCACCCCCACGATGTGGAAAGGGCTTCTTCCAAAGCTGACAAGTTTTCCATTTCTACGATTGTAGTGTGTAAGTGCAAATGTTTTATAGAGGACGCGCTGAAATCTCTGTTGACGATTAAGCGATTAAGATGCGAGATACCGTACCACCTGGACTACAGTTAAAAAAAAAATACGTATGCCTCAACCCAGGATAGAAACCAAAACTTTATACACTGCCCCAACTGCACTTTACAAGAAATATGTGCTGACAGAGGTAGTCACGAAAATACATGTGGTTTCAGTGTTGCTACATTGCCACTCTTTAACATCCTTTTTCTGCCGGATGTACTCGCCAGGCGGAATTTTGGGAGAGACATTTTTTTTTATCGCTGGCATGTGAGATGTCGCGCTGCGAAGCCCGAGTGCGCGAATTTCTCTTCACCCAGTATGTACAGGATGATTATAACAGAATGAAGTGGTACTGGTTGATTTTCGTGTGGGTTTTCCGTTGCCCATATTCGACAATTCTGTGTATTGACTTATCCTGTCAGATGGAAGTGGGCTTCGTCTGCCCACAAAATCTTCCTCGGCTAATCACTGTCCACTTCCATGCGAGCAAGGAATTCTAAAGCAAATGTGTCTCTTGCTGGCAGGTCAACAGGAAGCAACTCGTTCGTGCACATGTAATTTTGAATGGATAGCAAAGAAGGATGTTTAGTGGGATTTTACGCACAGTGCTCTTGGGTATGTGCAATGTTCGGGCAATTCTCGATGCACTACACGTTTGCACACCACCGCGCGTCTCCTCCTGCATTGGTGTGGCCACTGCTTCCACCGACGTCGAATCAGTTCGTTACCTCCCTCTACGAGGTTGCACACCAAAAGAAACCGTCTTTTCGAACTTCCGAATAATTTTCTCCAGACCCACGGCAGTCATCGGACCAACGCCTTTTTGCAAACCCGGAATCTTTGCAGAGCGACGTGTGCACAGTCATCTTTCTTGTACTACAGCTTTCCAAGCACAGCGCGATCCTGCATTGAGACAGTCATGGCAAACGTCGCATACGCGAAAGAAGGAAAAGCCGTGTACCCGACGTGTTTATACCAACTTAATGGGTCGTGCGCATGGCAGTTGTTTTCATTTAGGTATTCTCACACATACAGCGCCATCTACTGATCAATTTTCACAGATTGTTTTTCTTCTGCCATACGTTTCCCCCTTCTCCGATAATATTCCATTGCAATTTGACGTCATTCTGACGTTTCTACAGCGTTTTCAAAAAATGGTTCAAAAGGCTCTGAGCTCTATTGACTTAACATCTGTGGTCATTAGTGATATAGAACTTAGAACTACTTAAACCTAATTAACCTAAGGACATCACACACATCCATGCCCGAGGCAGGATTCGAACCTGCGACCGTAGCGGTCGCGCGGATCCAGACTGAAGCGCCTAGAATCGCTCGGTCACCACGGCCGGTTCTACGGCGTTTTGAAAGTTTAATTAATCACCCTGTATATATCGAATGACCCTAATCACAATTCACATTACTTTAATGCACATTACATGTAACTGGAGTACACCTGATAATGGCAGCATGTTGCCGAAAGGCGTCGTGCTAAAAAAATTAGTAAAAAGTCATTGAAACAATAGAAATTATTTCATAATGTGGAGTGCCAGTCTGCTTTTTATATCTGCTTGGTTTCCTCTGTCATGTGTCATTTTGCTTCCAAGATACGAGGTCCGTATTACCTCGAACTATATATGTATATACCCTATGTCCGGCTGCAGCTCGTGGTTTTGCGGTAGCGTTCTCCCTTCCCACGCCCGGGTTCCCGGGTTCGATTCCCGGCGGGGTCAAGGATTTTCTCTGCTCGTGATGACTGGGTGTTGTGTGCTATCCTTAGGTTAGTTAGGTTTAAGTAGTTCTAAGTTCTAGGGGACTGATGACCATAGATGTTAAGTCCCATAGTGCTCAGAGCCACGGTCGGAGGAAGGCAATGGCAAACCACCTCCGCTAGGACCTTGCCTAGTCGGCGGTGCAGGTCTCCCGCATCGTCCCCTACGCTTCTCGAAATATGGCACCTCGTCAGCATCCGTCCAAATATTTATTATAATATTTTGTAAAAATCTGAAGTAAATCGGACAAGAACTTTTCGAGGTATTTGTTAAAAATGTTAAACAACGTCTTGTCTTGATACAGCAGTACAGATTTAATTACGACGACGCGTTTCGGCAGCATGCTGCCATAACCAGGTGTACATTACCAATAAACTACAATTTAAAAAATCAATTTTATAAAATATACTAAGACAAAATCCAACAAAATTATTTATATTAAATAATTAAATAAACAAAAAAATAAATATAATAAAATAGATAATCAAGATAGCCTGATTTGCACAGAAAAATTTTCAGTGTAAGTGAAACACTTTACTAATAAGTTATATCTTGAACCTCTTCGCCGGCCGCGGTGGTCTCGCGGTTCTAGGCCCGCAGTCCGGAACCGTGCGACTGCTACGGTCGCAGGTTCGAATCCTGCCTCGGGCATGGATGTGTGTGATGTCCTTAGGTTAGTTAGGTTTAAGTAGTTCTAAGTTCTAGGGGACTGATGACCACAGCAGTTGAGTCCCATAGTGCTCAGAGCCATTTGAACCATTTTGAACCTCTTCCTAGATACACTTTCCCGTACATCTACTAAATTGAAGCTACTTTAAAACAATCAAAATAGAATAATCAATAATGAGAGCGACGGGCGATGTGTACACACCTCAGAGCCAATATCAGATAAATTAAATAAATTAAATTACTATCAAACCCACCTTCATTAACAGTATTTCACCATCTAATCCGTTATAAACAAAAATCTATTGTAACCCACCTCCTCTTAACTATAAGCTGCACCTTGACCTGAAATATTTTATAATTATAAATCTTGAGAATTATAACTCTAAAAAGATTCTCTGATAACGGAGATATACAAACAAATAAATCAAGTAGAGTAAATCGTGTATTATCAATCACGGGGTAGGTTCCTCTGAATGGAATGAGATACCGCCAAATTCTATGGGTTTAAAGACCTTAACTAATAGTACCCTGGTAAATATAATTAACATTTAAAATAATAGGGTATCTAATCCTAGTTTATTATTTAAATTTGCCACCCACTCCGTGATGTCGTGATTGATATTCATATATTACATAAAATGGCATCAAGGGTCACCAAACAGACTTACATGGAGTATTGGGAATTTTCACACATGGCACAATACATGGAAACATGTTACTACATGAAAGCTAGAATGTAAGCATGGTAATTTTTTCAAAAACTTCTCCAATGTTGAATGCTCGTTTTATTGAAAAATATTGTCTTTACAGTAAAAATTGGCCTTTACAAAGTAATAATGTTACCTAATACGTGCCATAATATAAATGCATCGCTATAGAAAAGATTTCATCTTCACTGTATATTACTGTCTTAGCAACTGAAACTAGTTTAGCTTAGCAGTTAAGACTCTGAATGTGGAAGTATTAAGCTGTGATTTGCTTGTTATTGTGCTGTGCGTGCCAGACAACTAAGTTTCGAACAAAAATGTAACTAAATGGCCTAATGAAATTCTGTACATGCAAATTATTTAATGTACATGCTAAAATATATCTATCATTCTGTACAGATTTCTGTTAAGATTCAGTCCGTATTCGGCGTTGTAGCAGCTCGGACGTGTTTAGCGCACCGGCCGCGCCCCGTTTAGCGCGAGCTTTGTTTACATCCTTGAGGCTTCGCGAAGCGGTGTATTGATTACTACAGATCACGATGGCTCTTTCTCACCGGAAGGCGACTATCGAGTTCACGTTCGATGCGCAATACACAAGACCAAAAGTACGCGAAATCGAACGTTTCATGCGCGAAGTGGTAAAACTAGATCCCCGGGAGCTGATAGGAATTCACCTATCAATAGTGGCCAGCGTCGTATACGTAAAACTCATAGACGAGGCAGCGTGCGACAGACTTATCCGTCGATCCACCGAAGGTTACCGCTTTTGCCACGCCGACGGGAACTTGGGTGTGTTTTCTGTTGATCATGCCGGTTCAAAATGGTTCAGATGGCTCTGAGCACTATGGGACTTAACTTATGAGGTCATCAGTCCCCTAGAACTTAGAACTACTTAAACCTAACTAACCTAAGGACATCGCACACATCCATGCCCGAGGGAGGATTCGAACCTGCGACGGTAGCGGTCGCGCGCTTCCAGACTGTAGCGCCTAGAACCGCTTGGCCACTCTGGCCGTCGATCATGCCGGTCTCTGAGTTAGAGCGGTACGCGTATTCGAGCTTCCGTTTGAAGTCCCTGCGGGCATGGATATCGCAGCACTTCGCCCTTACGGCACGGTTCTTAATCAAGCTGCGGACGAATGGACCAACCTCAGGACGTATCCCGTACTCAACGGAGTGCGCCAAATAGAACTGAATTCCAGAAGCACATACCATCTTACGTAACAATAGGTGGCTGCCGAGCCATCGTTATATACGATGGTCAACCGAAAACCTGATCTGGCTGCGGGCAGGAAGGCCATGTCCAAACTGACTGTCTTCAGCGACGTCTAGTACAGCTACCTCGGGATACCCAGCAGCCGACACAGCAGATGATGTCGCTGCGTATTACGTACGTGGAAGCGCTAAGGAACGACGTGGGCGACGCGCATGACGAGCCGTTTCCCGTAGAATATGCGAGTATCGCCCCCGGCCCCACGTCACTGACAGCGCAAATGACCTTGTGACACCACCAGCCAGACGTCCCACAACAGCTGCGGAGCCACGGTTCTACCACGCTCCATTCGAAATCTTCAGATATAGAAGCGGATCTGCAAGAGGATCGCACTGAACAGCAAACGTGGAAGCTCCACCACGAAAACAGCGGTCGAAGAAGCGAAAGAAGAGGCGGCTGTTCACAGAAGAGTACCACAACCGAGGCGGCGAACAAGACAGTGGGAACGATCGAGATTCGTTTCCACCGCCAGGCCAGGACGACGTTGCATCCACAGCGTCGGCGCTACAAACCGTTGAGAAGTCGCCACATCAACGAGACGCAGTGGATACAGAAGTGCAACAGGATGAGGTCTCACCTGCAGATGAACGGCCGTCAACAGCGAGAGTCCTCACAAGTGCATTACGAGACTGGGCGCAAGAAATGCAACAAACTGATGAGATGCAGGAGGCCGACGTTCAGTCATTGGTTCCAACCTACAATGAGTCGGGAGGGAACCTTGCCCATGGCGGCGAATGAGGCCGTGTCGTGTGGTCTCGGTCCAGGAAGAACGCTCCGTCAATGGCCGATCAGTAGATGCGTGAATTCCCAGCAATGCACTACGATAAGATGACACACGTCTACCGTATTGGTACAGTTAACATCAATGGTATTAGCTCCTCAGTAGAGATACTAATTGTGGTGTCACCGCCAGACACCACATTTGCTAGGTCGTAGCAAATGACGTAGCTGAAGGCTATGCTAACTATCGTCTCGGCAAATGAGAGCATAATTTGTCAGTGAACCATCGCTAGCAAGGTCGGCTGTACAACTGGGGCGAGTGCTAGGAAGTGTTTCTAGACCTGCCGTGTGGCGGCGCTAGGTCTGCAATCACTGATAGTGGCGACACGCAGGTCCGACGTATACTAACGGACCGGGACCGATTTAAAGGCTACCACCTAGTAAGTGTGGTGTCTGGCGGTGACACCACATTCCTCCCCCGCAAATCGGCGGACGGTTGTGGCATAAGGCTTCCGCCCGCCGTGGGGAGGACCGCATGTTGAATACCATTGGCCTTGCAGAATGACTGAAATTCTGCGGACATGAATTGTGGGCCATTGTCGGAAACAATAGTCTGTGGAAGACCTTCAATGCAAAAGATAGCAGATAACGCTTGGATGGTGGCAGAAGACGTCGTGGAAGACATCCGGACAACAAAAGGAAAATTACTGAATCAATCGACCAGAACCAACCACCGAGCGTTCCAGAAGGGACCAGCAAAATCGATGTGTAAGCGTTGCCAAGGGGAAGTGGCTTTTGACCATGCAAAGAATTTCCGCGGTGGTGCTGATTGTTGTTCGGCACACACCATACAAGAAGAGCACATATTCATAATCGCGGCATCGATTCCGAACCAAGTCAGTGCTGACGAGCAAGTTGTTTCGTTCTCACTATACCCCAATGTCCTTGGTGGAGAAGCCGTAAGACAGAGGACTGTAACGAACGTGAGACCACGCATTATCAGAATGCAACAGCAAAACACCACGTCGTATAAAAAGTCTCTCCTTGTGACTAAAAAATCGGCGAACCAACGGATCCCCGATCCGTGACTTTGACAAGGGCCATTGAGTACCAACGAAACGCAGAACGGTAGCAAGGACAGGGTCGGCAGCTGTGGCTGTAGCTACACGACGAAAATCAATCGGAAACGATTCGATCCCGTCATCGGTTTCCGAATCAATGAACATGCAAGCAAGTTCGGAGGAATCGAATGCTCTATCCTCAGCAACAGGCAAACGGGACAACTCATTGGCGTTTCCGTGCTTAGCAGTGGACCGATACAAGATATCGTAGCGGTACTGCGAGAGGGAAATAGACCAGCGAATGAATTTCTGCGCTGTACGTGGAGATACAGGCTTGGTCGGATGAAAAAGCGATGTCAAAGGTTGGTGGTCTGTGATGATGGTAAAATGACGACCATACAAGAAATCATGAAACTTTGTAACACCAAATACGAGAGCCAATGCTTCTTTCTCGATCTGTGGATAATGTCTTTGCGCAGACGAGAGCAAGTTGGACGCAAAGGCAAGGAGGGCGACCGTGAAGCAACTCATCCGGCGAGCGACCATCTCGAGGCTGAGAGCGATACGAGGACAAAAAGAGCAATAACGCATCCTCCCGAGAATGCGACTCTTTCAGCTTCAACAGCTGACGTCCGCGCCGTTTTCGCCACAGTCAAACGGACGATTGGTCAGAACTTTCAAGTCACAGATGTTGAAGCTGAAAGAGTCACATTCTCGGGAGGACGCGTTATTGCTCTTTTTGTCCTCGTATCGCTCTCAGCCTCGAGATGGTCGCTCGCCGGCTGAGTTGCTTCACGGTCGCCCTCATCGCACCTTGATGTCTTTGCTACATCCGCCGCATCAGGTTCCTGTGCAGCGGCAGACACCTGCTTTTGCCCCAGGCGACGTTGTCTACTACCGCAATATCGTGGTTCACGGCGTTGGCTTGCAGGGTGCATTCTTCGCTGCCTCGGCCGCGCTATGTATCTGGTTTTGGGGGCCTCTGGTGAGGTGCGCCGGCATCCCAATCAGCTGCGCCTCTGTCGTCGCACGGGATCTGCCGCTCCCCGTCTGCTTTCAGCGACGGTGCCGTCCGGTCAGCGCCCTGGGGACCCATCTACTCGCTCGCCTCAGCCCGAGGTGTTACCGACGATGCCTTCCATTTTGCCCCATGGCGACGCGCCGCCGCCGCCTGTTCTCCCGCCGGCGACGCCCGCACTGGACGCGTCGCTGCAACCGCCGGGCGCCTCCCTGGGTCACGCGCCGCCGATCGCTTCCCGTGACCAGTTGTCCTCCGCCATGGAACTCTTGCCCGCTCCTGACCATATGTCGTCTTCGCCCGTCGGGTGCCCCGGCCCGATGGAGGTCGACCCTTCGGCCCCTCCTGTTTCTCTAAGGGCGCATACACCGCACGTTGGCGTGCACCCTGAAGCAGGTTTTCAGGCGTTTCCTAGCTCCCCTCGGTGCGAATGGCAGGGTGCGGATGGCACAGCCTCGCCTGTTGTTAGGCTCCCCACCTCGTCGCATACGCCAACATGGGGTCCTCTCCACGGCGGGCGGGAGCCTTATGCCACAACCGTCCTCCGATTTGCGGGGGAGGAATGTGGTGTCACCGCCAGACACCACACTAATGCTGCAAGATATGCAGCGGGCAGCGAACGTTGACAAAGTTTTTCTGCGGGAGGTCTGGAACGATGACCCAGTTGAGTTTTACGGTTATGACGTCTATCGTTTGACAGGTTACGACGGTAGCGGTGGCACAGCCATACTGTTACGAGAAGGAATAGGTGCGGAATATGTGGAATACTTACCATCGACCCGTGGTGTTTCCCTGACTGTAGGGGATGTACGTTTGATGAATGTTTACGCACCGTCTGGCTCGGCCAAGAGACACGAACGCACAGTCTTTCACACAGAGGGTGCGTCGCCGCTATTTCGAGGACGTCAGGAGACTTACATTTTAGGCAGCGACTTCAACTGCGTTCAGCGGCCCGAGGACCAACTTCCACACTTCATTGCTTATCCGGCGTTAAAGACGCTGGTCCGGTATCTTGCACTGCATGACACCTGGGAAATGACGCACGGCGACAGCCGCGGATGTACGTACTTCACAAGCCACGCAGCTAGTCGACTAGGCAGGGTGTATGTGTCACGTGGGCTACGCAAGGCGACGATTGACGCCGAGGTGTGGCCTACGGCCTTTACAGACCACCAGGCTTACATCTGCACCATCGTTCTGCCACGACAGAAGACATGACGCAGTAGGGGCCCGTCGAAGCTCAACGGTACCCACCTGCAGGATGGAAACTGTTTACGGGAGGTTGAAGTCATATGGCGAAAATGTCAACGGCGTCAACGTCCGTACGATTCAACGCTTAAATGGTGGCTGTGCTGCGACAAACCGGCTTTACGCAGAACGTTCACACGATATGTGGCCAAGATAAACCATTTATTTCACATCCCTACGTGAGTTAGCGAAACAACCACCGTCTGCCGACCGTTAGCAGACGGCCCAACGTATCAAAGCACAACTGCTTCGCCTTACGGCAGTGAAGATGGAAGGAGTTAAAGTACGTGCGAGAATGCTCGACAGATTACGCAACGAACGGCCGTCATTCCACTATATACTGAGAGACAGAAGGCAGCGGCGACGTACACTTATACGTGATCTTGAAATTGACGATGGATCGCGGGCCACGTTACAGAAGGATGCTGCACGTGCTTTTGCTCACCACTAGCGCAGTTTCTATGCGGAGGACCAGCTGGACAGACGTGCTTCGCGAAATGCCAGCGGAAGAGCATCCCACTGAAGTGGGCGGCCTTATGGCTGAAATCACCATGTGGTGCATTAAACAAATCCCCTGGACCGGATGGGCTCCCTCTTGAGTTCTACCGCACCTTCGTTCCTATGATGGGACGGACTTGGGTACAATGTACAATGAACTCTTAACACCTACCTTATGTGTCCCTACCGAGTTCACAGAGGCTATCATGATATCCGTTCAAAAGACCACAAGACTACCGGCCTATGACATTCTTGTATGGTGACTACAAAATCTTTGCACGTATCCTCCGTGTGCGACATCAAGCGGCGATAAAGGACAAAATACATTTAGAGCAAATGTTTCTGGGTGGGAAGGGCAACATACACACAGCGCAAGGGGCATACAGGGATGTTGGGTTGGGTTGGGTTGTTTGGGGGAAGAGACCAAACAGCCAGGTCATCGGTCTCATTGGATTAGGGAAGCACGGTGAATGAAGTTAGCCGTGCCCTTTCAAAGGAACCATCCAGGAATTTGCCTGGAGCGATTTAGAGAAATCACGCTAAACCTAAATCAGGATGGCCGGACGCGGAATTCAACCGTCGTCCTCCCGAATGCTAGTCCAGTGCGCTAACCACTGCACCACCTAGCGCGATATACAGGGATGTCATAGCATTGATGTCGGCATGTCGATTACGAGGAGCCCTCGTGGCAGTGGATTTCTATCAAGTTTTCGACCGAGTGGACCATGTGTTCCGCCGAGGGGTTATGGAACGGATGGGAATCCTGCTCCAGTTTGTAGACACTATCATGAGGTTGATTAATGGCGCAAACTCGAGAGTCTTGGTGAACGGTGTTAGGTCCGAACCTTTCACGATCCAGCGCTCAGTGCGGCAAGGTTGCCCCCTTTCGGCCGTCTTATTTGCAGTCGCTCTTGAACCTGCACTACACGGCCTCCGACGACGACTTAAGTGCTGACCTCCTCTTCAAAATCCGCTACGATAACCTGACGCTGCCACCGAGAGGAGGAGGCATCGGGCTCTTAAACATGAAGAACAGGGCGCGTGCGCTATTTCTTAGTACGATGAACGCTCACCTTAATGGGCGCTGTGATCAACAAAATGGCTCTCCATTCACTCTGTCCACCAGTCAATGTAGGCCACAGCACGGCACCGCTCGCACACCTCCGGGACTTTTTCTTCCGTTACAGTTACTTTCAGGACAGTTTGCCGGAGATCAGACTGTCCACAACGAAAGACCTATATTGAAGCTTCCTTAAGCAACAATCTCGCAACATCGCCGAACAGAAGTAACCGGCGAGACAGTGGCAGAGAATATGGAGAGCGGTCCACCTTCCCTCTCTCCCTACAGAGGTACGCGCGTTGTGGTATGTAGTGGTGAATGGCAATTTCCCGAACCGTCAACGACTGCACTATATTCATCTGGACGACACGCCGATATGCCCCCACTGCGCGGTCGTCGACTCCATATGGGACTTAACATCTGAGGTCATCAGTCCCCTAGAACTGCTTAAGCCTAACTAACCTAAGGACATCATACCCATCCATGCTCGAGGCAGGATTCGAACCTGCGACCGTAGCGGTCGCGCGGTTCCAGACTGAAGCGCCTAGAAACGCTCGGCCACCCCGGCCGGCTGTGGCAGTTTCAACATTCCCCACAAGAACTAAACGTTCCACTAAAAATCAGATCTGGAATAACAATGTGTCATCGAAATGTTAAATAAATCTTTCAGCGAATGAAATGTTCAGTGTCTCAAATGTCTGGTGCAGTAAATATGCGGCACATCCAGTTACAACTGACAAGTACAATATATCTTAGATTTGAACTTATTTAGCCGCGCGGGGTAGCCGAGCGGTCTCGGGTGTCTTGTCACGGTCCGCGCGGCTTTCCCGTCGGAGGTTCGAATCCTCCCTCGGGCAGTGGTGTGTGTGTCGTCCTTAGCGTAAGTTAGTTTAAGTTAGATTAAGTAGTGTGTAGGCTTAGGAACCGATGACTCCGGCAGTTTGGTCCCATAAGACCTTACCACAAATTTCCAATTAGAACTTATTTACTCCATAAAGCTTCATTACTGGTTAGAAAAAATTATTTTTGGTTCCATGTTCCAAGCTGAATTTTATTCAGGTATTACTGGGTTAAGATTGTTCCAACATTTCCTTTTCCTGTAGTTTGTTTTGTGTGGTAGTTACACTTTAGGTCGCTATGGGGCATGGTTGTCGCCAGTAGTGTACCCGAACAATCATGAATTTCAAATGGCTCTGAGCACTATGGGACTCAACTGCTGAGGTCATTAGTCCCCTAGAACTTAGAACTAGTTAAACCTAACTAACCTAAGGACATCACAAACATCCATGCCCGAGGCAGGATTCGAACCTGCGACCGTAGCGGTCTTGCGGTTCCAGACTGCAGCGCCTTTAACCGCACGGCCACTTCGGCCGGCATGAATTTCTTCGCCTATTTCAAAAAGGGGCGAACAAAAAGTTCCCCTTTGCAGCATATATGCAACGAATCGCCACTTCGATGCGGGTATATAAGCATCGACATGTAGGCAATTGATGCTGCATTTGCGTCTTTCTGATGTGCGTGCGCAAAGGTGGAAACGTAAACCATGGCGACATTATTACCAAATGCGTCCAAACAGGATCAACGTGCTATTATTCTTTTCATGGCTTCCAAAGAACAAACGCAGGCAGACAACCGTCCGAGAATGAAGAATGTGTATGGAACAGCAGGTCTGTCGATAACCTCCGTCCGGGAAAAATGCGACAAGGGGTGCTGTGGCTCCATGATAACGCACGTCCTCTTATCGCAAGTGTCGTAACGCACAAGCTGCGACGACTCAAATGGGAGACACTCGAGCACGCATCTTGCAGACTTGATCTCTCCTCATGCTCTAATCACGGCCTGGTTCCCGTAAAATAATGGTCGACGATCCCTGACGGACAAGCATCTCCAACAGGCAGTTGCGGACTTCTTCACGCAGCAGGAAGCGGTGTTTTACAAAACGAGTACCTTCAACCTGTGTGTCGGTGGGATGATTGCCTCAGTGCTCACAGCGATTGTCCCTGATTAGGACACCGATTCTTAACTGTACGGCCTTCGAACGGAAGCTTTTTGATCGCCCCTTATATTTGTTACGTTCCCTGCACCAATCATTAATCCTTTACAGGTCTTCCTATGCTTTGATACAGCTGTCTGGCGTTGCTATCTTCTCATAAAACATCATCATCGTCTGCCTCATGAAGTTTCCCACGTTATTCGTTACGATGTTTTTTTTCTTTGCGTATAGGATGTCCATAAAGTTCCACTTTCATTTCAAAACTGATAACATGGAAACTATTGGAGGCAGAGAATCGTGGTTTGTTGGAAAACTTTTATCTGCTCTCAAAGATTTTTTCTCTTGTCCTTTCTTGCAGGTTTAACTTACAGCACATCAAAATCGCGACAGACCAGGAGAACGCGGACTGTGTGTCTGGAATCCCGAATCCAAATCTGACGCAATTATCGATGCCAGTGTGGAAGGGCACCATCGTCAAAAAACAATCAAAATTTGGAGATTCAGAACCATTAGACAGGCAGTTTCAAAGACGTGCCTCGAACTGGACGTCCCGTTGGGTCTCAAGGACGCGTTTATAGAGTGCACGCTACATTTCATCGTAGCCCCCCAGAAATCAGTAAGTCGTGCATCGCGCAAATTTCAGGAACCAAAATAAACTGTCCACAAAGTGTTACATAAGCTCTCATGCCTTTTTTCGTACGAAGTGTGAATGGTCGCCGGCCGCTGTGACCGAGCGGTTCTAAGCGCTTCAGTCCGGAACCGCGCTGCTACCACGGTCTCAGGTTCGAATCCTGCCTCAGGCATGGATGTGTGTTAGTTAGGTTTAAGTAGTTCTAAGTCTAGGGGACTGATGACCTCAGATGTTAAGTCCAATAGTGCTTAGAGCCATTGGAAAATTTGTGAATGGTCCAAGCAATGCAGCCTCTGCTGTATGCAGTCACGTGTTCCATGCTGGCCTCCAAAGATGCTTACATTAACTATCTGCAAAGTTGCCTGTTTTCAGATCAACAACATTCTACATTTCTGGACATGCTGATCAGCAAAACATTAGGATTTGGGGCTTCGAAAACCCACACAAAACACGTGAATACATCCGTGGTAGTTCGAAGCTTAATGTTTGGTGTGGTCTAAGGGACAATAGGATGATTATGCTTGAAAACTTTTAACGGGCACGAATCTATGGTCCGCAGCTCGTGGTCGTGCGGTAGCGTTCTCGCTTCCCACGCCCGGGTTCCCGGCTTCGATTTCCGGCGGGGTCAGGGATTTTCTCTGCCTCGTGATGACTGGGTATTGTGTGATGTCCTTAGGTTAGTTAGGTTTAAGTAGTTCTAAGTTCTAGGGGACGGATGACCATAGATATTAAGTCCCATAGTGTTCAGAGCCATTTGAACCATTTTTGAACGAATCTATGAGCTGCAGCCGTCCATTATCTTCCAGCATGAGGCTGCACCCTCACGTTGGAGTCTGAAAGGGGGACGTGGTGAATGACAGATTTCCTGAGAGCTGAATGGACCGTGATCGCCTTTTCGCCATCTGTGTCAATCCATTTGACTTGTTTTTGTTGGGACATGTCAAGGATCGCGTGTACACATCCCACAACACACAGTGAAATCCTTAATCCACGAATGAATGAAGCAGCCAGAACTATTGATGCTGCAGTGCGACCCGTTCATTGGCCGAACTCGAATATCGCCATGCTATTCTATAAGCAAAGATTGGCGCACATATTAAATTCTGGCGTAACGGAAAAAAAGCTTTGAGAGCTGCTCAACATTTCACAATAAACCACGGTGCTCTATCTCTAACAGTTTCCAAGTTACGAATTTCTGTAATGACAGTGAGTCTTCATGGACGTCATTTACAGTGTAACAGTAAATGTCGTATCACACCTCCTTGGTGTTATCCTGGAGTCACTTTTACATTCGTCGATTTTGTTCCATTAAGCGAGATGTGCTGAGTTCTACCTGCAAACAGTTTTGAGTCTCATGACAAACGTGGTACGATACTCGGTAGGATCATATTTTGTCCAATAAATGACCGTGCGGAACTGTACCAAATGCCTTCCTGAAGTCAAGGAACACCTAATCCGTCTTGGCACCAAGTGAAGCTGCAAGCTCGATCTTACGGACGAACAAAAGCAGCTGAGTTTAACAAGATCTTTAGTTGTAGATGTTGCACAATTCTACAGCGGACGCAACTTGGAATTTTCGTGATGGTCAGATGGACTGTACCGAATCATGCCAATGAACGATGAACAATTAGGCCAAAGTCTGACTGTGCGGAAAATAAAAGCTTCGAGTATTCACTAAAAACACGAAAACCGTTCTAATTTGTAGAACATCTTTTTCAGGTCGACAAATCCTATGAACGTGTCTTGATTTTACTTCAGTTTTGCTTCCATTATCAACCGCAACGTCAGAACTGCCTGTCATGTGCCTTTACTTGCACGAGGCGAACACGTCTACCTGCCGGGAGACCTTGTCCACACGACATTTCATTTTCATTTCATAAGCAACCTGCGTTCATTCGGTTATTTAATTCCTCTTTAATGTTCCTGCGTTAACCCTTACTTCCCCTCCTCGTGTCGCTTCGCTTCATAATAAGGTTTAACTCTACAATGTATGTTTTCATGTATTTCAACTGATTAATTAAAGCCTGAAAAGGTGAACTACGATCACGGGGAAGAAGTGAAAGAAAACATTCAGAAGCGAATTTATAGGCTCATGCGCACGTGGCCTCCTTTTCATATACAACACAGCAGCAGGTAATGTGTTGTGGCTTTCTGTCCAAAGATTGGTTTAATCCACTGCTTCACAGTAGTCTCTCGTGCGCAAGCCCCTTCATCTCTCCCTAAATACCACAACCTGTATGTCCATTTGAACTTACTTACTGTAGCCAAGCCTAGATCACCCATTATAATTTTTAATACCCCACATTTCTCCCCATTATCAATCTGTAATACAATTCAATTACGTTCTCGAACATGAGCACTTACTACCGGTGTAACATAACACCGACCCTGGTAGACGTCACCGTATCGAGGAAACACAAAGGACCTGTAGGGGTGGACATTCTCCCTAAGATTGATGGAAACATGTGCTGACCCACTGTGCCTTCCAGAATGACGACAGCACCCAGAGAATGGCACGACAACATTCCCTCCTCCTGCCTAGACCCTTCTGAAGATCCAAAGGCCTCCTGTCCGATGGAGCATAAAACATGATTAATCTGAAAAGACTAACTGTCGTCACTCAGAGAAAGTCCACTTGTGTACTGGCGTCCAAAATCCAGCCTTCATCGCCGACGCACAGCAGTGAGCACTGGCTGCATGAACCAAGTGCCTGCTGTGGAGGCCCATAAGCAGCAACAATCGATAAACGGTCGTTGAGGAGTCACTGTTGGTAGCCCTTTGGTTCATCTGGGCGATTAGTTGCTCCAAAGTTGCACATCTATTCGCCCATACACATCTCTGCTGCCGTCGATTATCCCCGTCATCTACGACGCACGGTGTACCACTGTTGGCTCGGCACAGGTTTTGAATAGCCCCATTTTGTCATGCACAGTACACTTTAGCCACGGAGCATTCTAGCAGTTTACTGATTTAGCTGTTTCGCTAATGCTTCTTGCTCTTTTGGACGTTTCCGCATTATGACAACGACTGCACTGTTTTCTGCATCCCCCCCAGCATGCCTTACACACCCTCCATTGCTAGTGGTGCCACCTGTCGTCTGTGAGTGGTAGTTGCACGTTGACGTCTGACATTGGCGGTGGTCACATTAATGTGACTGGACTTCGTGCATATGCACCGCATAGTTCGTGTCTTTGATAACAGGGAATGACAGCTCGAACTTGCCGTAACTGATAACATGATACGTCTCAAGCCCAACGGACAAAATGTTTCTCACCCTCAGAATTCATCATGCTAACATCGTGCAGTACTGCCCCTAGCCTTGATGATGGCTACAGTTCGGCGAAGTATAGTCCACAAGTTTCTTCAGGTTCGCTTTATCCAGCTGGAGCCTGTTACTGATGTTTAGATCAGGTGGAGCTACTAACTTGCGCGAATGTTTATTACCCCCTTTTAGCCACTGTTCCAAATAGTACCAATCATTTTTTATGAGATTAAGATCGGGTGATTTAGCGGGCCATTCGAGGTGCGCTATTTTGGCTGAGTGTTCTCAACCCAGCCCTGCGATAACAGCTGTTGTGCTCAAGGAAGATATAAATGTTCACAATATGCGCATCATGAAGGTGTAGACGAAAGGGTGACCCAGTATTAACGAGAAGAAATAATCGTCTTTGTTCATGATCACGGTATTCTGAATGAGAGGCGTGGGGTGGGAGAAATTTCATGGTATTAGAAATTCCACAGAAACTCGTCCATCCTGAATTGTTCTCTCCACACACTGCAGACTAGATGCCCCATTGGCCCGCACGTGGACTAGAGGCTAAATCGTGACTCGCCTGACCACACTACATCCCTCCAGTCGTTCACTATAAGGCTTCTGCGTCGTCTGGCTCTCGCAAGACGCGCAGCTTCCTTCATACACTACCTTCGCATGGAACTCGACTCTAAATGTCAGTTTCCCGCATTTTCTTTTGCAATGATCGTTTGCATGCACCGACAGCAGGAATTCTTGTCGGATTTGGAACCGATTGTCATTGACTCCTATCCCAGTCAGTTAGGATATTTTCAGGATCATTGTTCTTTAACAGTGTTACATGGCTGCGAGTGGTACATCATTCCCTGTAAACACATTAGACAGTCCATGCTGATACACATACAAACACACACACACACACACACACGCACGCACACACATACACACACACACACACACACACACACACACACACACACACACACACACACGCACACGTGTCTTGTGTAAAAAAAAGTTTATGATAACTGATCTCTTAGAAAGTACTGGTTACACAAAAGTGAGCAGTAAGAATAATATGTGGTATTCACCCACAGATGTTATGTAGCTGTCTTTTCAAGGAGCTAGATGTTTTAACTGTGCCATCGCAATACACATATTCCCTAATGAAATTCATCGTAAATAATCTGTCACAATTTAACAAGAACATACATCCTGCAACAAAAATGAGCTTTATTGTGCATTATTGAAGGTGTCAGTAACTCAGAAAGGAGTTAAATGTGCAGCAACAATAATTTTTGATCATTTGCTAAATAACATAAAATGTCTGACAAGCAGCATAGCAAGTTTTAAATCTTAATTAAAATGACTTCGCCTGGATAACTCCCTAACTGATGATAGAATGAAGGCTTTCAGCACCAGATGACATTGCTGTTGGTAAACTTTTCGCGTTATGAAGTCGTGATCCACTAAACTCTCCTGTTTCTAATGTTTCGTCCAGAACAGAGCTGGACATCTTCAGAGGCGTTGTTTCCCCGTTGAGTCTTGCTGAATGACGGGTCGGACGTCTGAGAGCGATATATATACTATAGAAAAAGGGGCTTGGCCAGAGTTACACTTGATAAGCTGAGATAATCCTTGCCAGAGATAAAACTTAGCTACTGATTGTTGGCGTGTCAAAGATAAAAAAACATGTTTAGCGAATCTGCAGAGCTGCTGTCCACGTGTTGCTAAGTTTCATGCTTTCTTCTTTCCTATTAAAATTATCCCTATGTTTACGTGTTTCAGTGCCTTCTCTGCAAAGACGTGGATAATAATTTGCCGTCTACATAAAATTTTTGTTTCAGAAAACTTCACTTCGTGGCTTCTTGACTGAAGAGCGTGCTCTGCTACAGTCCATCTGACTATTTATTTCCGAGTCGGGAAAGACTTTAGTGTTCCTTTAGCTGTGTATTCACGCTTCTCTTGATTGTTCCAATACAAACTTTACCACACGTACACGGGAATGCTGACAGAGGAGGGCGTTTATTCTTCAGAGACCGGAGTGCTTGACCTACTTTCTCTGTTGGTCTCAAAATAGTTACAGATCAGAAAGATTTTACAGAAACGTGACATTACACCGGTTTTCCGACGAACAAAAAAATAGGTCAAGCATTCCAATTTCTGAAGGCTAAACGATCTCCTCTGTCGGCATTCCTTATACGTGTGGTAAAGTTTGTATTGGACCAACGAAGATAAGCGTGAATAGACGACTGAAGGAATACAAAAACATTTTTCGACTAGGTAAAATAGACAAATTGGCTGTAGCAGCCAGGAAGTCACGAAGTGAAGCTTTCTGAAACAAAAATTTTATCTTCGATGACGAACTATTATCCACGGCTGTATAGAGAACCCATTGAAATATATAGAGATAATCTTAATAGGAAAGAAGAGACAATGAAACTGAGAAGAGACCGTGAAACTTACCGACATGTGGATAGCAGCTCGGCAAGATCGCTGAACAGCTTTTTATCTTTGACACGACGACAATATAATTGTTATCTTTGAGAAGAATCATCTCTGCTTATCATGTGTAACTTTGCCCACGCCCTTTTTTCTACAGTATATGTGTTGCTCTCAGACGTCTGTGCCGCGTGGGGTAGCTGCACGGTCTAAGGCGCCTTGCCACGGATTGCGCGGATCCCCCATCGAAGATTCGAGTCCTCCTTCAGTCATGGGTGTGTGTGTTGCCCTTAGCGTAAGTTAATTTTAAGTTAGATTAAGTAATGTGTAAGCCTAGGACTGATGACCTCAGCAGTTTGGTCCCATAGGGACTTACCACCAGACGTCTGGCCCGTGAGTCAGCAAGACTCAACGGAGAAGGAACACTTCTGAAGACGGCCAGCTCCTTTCTGGACGAAAAGTTAGGAGCAGGAGAGTGTCGTGGACCATGACCTTTTACCCTGAAAGGTTTACCAGCAGTAACTGCCTAACTATTATTCCATTGGCGAATTTCTGCTCAAAAACTGGTAGCCAGCAATAAAAGAAAAGACGCCTGTTTTTAAATGTAGTTGCATGAGTAATATTAAAATAATAATGTGTTCGTTTATGCTAGCACTAATAATATTTACATATGCTGTAAACAGACTCGTTCCACATGTCTACGCATATAAAGCTGTGCATATGTATGTATTTAATAACTCCTCCCGGGCCCTTGGACCAAAGTGGGCGAAATCTGACACAGAAATCCCATGCTCCTAGAGGACCAACATATATAACAGTATATAAGAAACTA
This sequence comes from Schistocerca americana, assembly GCF_021461395.2. Taxonomy (NCBI): domain Eukaryota; kingdom Metazoa; phylum Arthropoda; class Insecta; order Orthoptera; family Acrididae; genus Schistocerca; species Schistocerca americana. Next base: position 615,400,294 of record NC_060121.1, read on the forward strand.
TCAGCCTCGATTGTGGTAATGAAACCAACCTTTACCTAGGTTTCAGCCCAAATAATTGAGCCTTCTTCAGAAGATATACCTGAATCTATAATTTTGCTAACAGGGTGTGGTCTAGAAATAAAACAACAGGCTAAACAGGCGTAGTCACATTTTAAAAATGTGGTACATAAGTACTAAGTCAACACCAAGACTTAACTTAAGCTCTGGTGTGTGCCTCGTCCCCATGGACGCCATGTGGTGGGCCTTGGGAGCTCATGTGAAACTAAGTAGGAGTAGATGACATGCTGCAAAATGACATCTAGACCATGACCTGTTAGACAAATTATAGATTCAGGTATATCTTCTGAAGAAGGACCGAGCGAGGTGGCGCAGTGGTTAGCACACTGGACTCGCATTCGGGAGGACGACGGTTCAATCCCGTCTCCGGCCATCCTGATTTAGGTTTTCCGTGATTTCCCTAAATCGCTTCAGGCAAATGCCGGGATGGTTCCTTTGAAAGGGCACGGCCGATTTCCTTCCCCATCCTTCACTCACCCGAGCTTGCGCTCCGTCTCTAATGACCTCGTTGTCGACGGGACGTTAAACACTAATATCCTCCTCCTCCTCTGAAGAACAAGGCTCAATTATTTGGGCTGAGACCTAGGTAAAGGTTGGTTTCATTACTACAGTCGAGGCTGATAGTTTCTTATATATTAGATTATCACGATTGCTGACTGGGCTGCAATGTTGAAAGTACAAAAAAAGCGTTTACAACACTCTAGCTCTAATATTTATAGAGATACAGACACATGCATTTTATACCCCTGTAATACAGGCTGCCCTGCACAACAGATGAGTTGCATAGGAATATTATCGATTTGTGTGCACAGGGCAGCCTACATGTCAGAGGCTATAAATAGTTTTCTGGTACCTGACTTGTAAGCTGGCAGGCTTCCTGGCTGCTTTATTGTCCTACATCGCATGGCAGCCTACAGGTCACAGGACAAAATGAGTTTCCAAGTCCACTGTGCTGCATGAGATGTGTATTGTGAGAGCAGTACCAATCTTCTTCATCAACCTTCCTTCCAGGTGATGCATCTGAAGATGTGCATAACTGGAAGAAGGTTGAAATGGATAGAGGAGGAGATGGGGAGAGAGAGGAGGTGCAGGAAGGGATGGATAAGGAGAGAGGGGGCAGAAAGGGATGAGTAGGGAGTGAGGGTGCATGAGGAGATGTAAAGACGAAGTAGGAGGGCGAGGAGAAGGAGAACAGAAAGAGGGGATAGAAGAAGAGATTGGCTGAGGAGTGAAAGGTAAAGATGGATGGGTAGGGAGCGAGGGGTGATGGGAGAGAGAGAGGAGGAGATAAACCAAGAGATGTGCCTGTTATATGTGACATACATGCACACAGGAGGAACGGTTGGGGGAAAGGCTAGTTGCTTTGATAAAAGAATAGTTCAAATGATCTATGGAACACGTAACTAACTAATTAACAAAAATAAAAATCGGGCATCTTGATTACAGTGTGGTTATGGACACCTCCAAACAGCTCCTTTCTGCTATTCTCACCATCTACAGTGACCCAAAGCAATCGGTATGCTCTTTCAAAGGGATGACCAATATGGTGTCCAATCTATTGATGCCCAATGAGCTTAGTTTCTTTCACTGTATAAGTCCCTCAGTCAAGCGGATAAGTGTATGTATGAAACTTCCCTGGCAGATTAAAACTGTGTGCCCGACCGAGACTCGAACTCGGGCCTTTGCCTTTCGCGGGCAAGTGCTCTACCATCTGAGCTAACGAAGCACGACTCACGCCCGGTCCTCACAGCTTTTCTTCTGCCAGTATCTCGTCTCCTACATTCCAAACTTTACAGAAGCTCTCCGGCGAACCTTGCAGAACTAGCACTCCTGAAAGAAAGGATACTGCGGAGAAATGGCTTAGCCACAGCCTGGGGGATGTTTCCAGAATGAGATTTTCACTCTGCAGTGGAGTGTGCGCTGATATGAAACTTCCTGGCAGATTAAAACTGTGTGCCCGACCGAGACTCGAACTCGGGACCTTTGCCTTTCGCGGGCAGGTGCTCTACCATCTGAGCTACCGAAGCACGACTCACGCCCGGTCCTCATAGCTTCACTTCTGCCAGTACCTCGTCTCCTACATTCCAAACTTTACAGAAGCTCTCCGCAGATGGTAGAGCACTTGCCCGCGAAAGGCAAAGGTCCCGAGTTCGAGTCTCGGTCGGGCACACAGTTTTAATCTGCCAGGAAGTTTCATATCAGCGCACACTCCGCTGCAGAGTGAAAATCTCATTCTAAGCGTATGAATGCCTTGCGTGCATTAGAGCCATCTTTCAGTTGCTGCATTACACTAAGTGATGTTCGCAGAAAGCAGAAAAAAATAGCAGTCGGTGGCGCCCACGTAGGAAATAAGCGGAACAGGGGTGGGCAGCCACAAACAGGCAGACAGACACATTAGCCGGGGACCGAAGGGTTGATCAGCGTCGCGGCGCTGCATGTGCGCGGTGCGTGCGCCGTGCAGTAATTGCCACGGCCACGCCCTGTGCCTGCTGCCGACCACGCCCAGCCGCACGGCGCACGCTCCACGCACATCCTCTCCTCTCCACTCCACCCCCGCCCTATCCCTGCCGCTGCTGTCTGCTCCGTCACCCGCCCCGGTTTGGCGTATACCTGTTTCGCGAACTCGAGCGCTCTTTATTCTTTTCAAACAACGTATCTTTGTTCATGTGGCTGATTTTGACACTTGCTTTGTAAGATTAAATTTCCTCATTTTGAGAAGAGCGAGGGAGCGATCTGTTTTACTTGCTATGAACATTCAACAGCCAAGATTGAATACATACCGGTTTAGATAGACTTTGCTGTCATCTTCAGGTCTTAAAAAAATTTCTTTCTCGTGAAACGTGTTAATTTTACTTTGGACCTCAGGCCAAGCTGTCATGTGGATAAATATATGCACTTTATAAAGCATCTGTCTGAACTACAATATTTAAAAATGTAAAGCACCTTGTGCGAAAGGCCATGTCCATACATATATCGCTCACAGATGCTTGTTACAACTAAAAACACTATACAAGGTAGAACATTTGTTTACGTAAATTAGACATATTGCAGAATATGTCCAGCTTATGTAAACAGATCTGTGAGCGATATAAAATTATAGTTTATGACAAACCTGTTCTGATTTTTATCCACAAGACAACTTGGCGCTAGGTCCAACGTAAAATGAACACGTTCCAAAACAAAATATTTGCTAAGACGTGAAGACTCTGTCGAAACTGGTTGTTTTAAATAAAAAAGTATTTATGTGATCTCGGCTGTTCAATGCTTTTCGCACTTTTTGTGACTCATCAGTCTCCTGTCGTTTGATGCAGTCCGCCACGAATTCCTCTCTTGAGCTTATCTGAAACTTTGCTGGAGACTTTGAAGCTGTTAATACTTACCGTTTGGATAGTAGAAATAATTCCTGAAGAATGGAAGGGACAGGTTATATGTCCCGTCTTTAATAAAGGTGAAACTACAGAAGTACGCAACTACCGAGGGATTTCATTACTTGAAACTCATTGTAAGGCCTTTGAAACGCTGCTGCTAAGGAGCATTCAAACTATTGGCTGGAGGACTTGTAAGCCCCTATCAATGTGACTTCGACACTGGATTGTCCACTCTTTTTATCTTGAGGTAGCTGATAGAAAATTTTACCAATTCGATTGTCAGTTACATCTTATTTCCATTGATTGTCAACAAACTTAAGAAATCATTTACCGCTCCTTTGCCATGGAAAACGTTAAGCGATTTTCACATCCAATTGAAATACATCCGATTAACCGCAACTTGATACTCTCAGTCAACCTGTCAAGTGCGATTCGGCAACCATTTATCGCCACCATTGAGTATTAGAAATGGACTGAGGAAGGGGATTCATTGGCACCAAAATTACTCAACTTGGCCTTCGAAAAAGTGAGCTGTGACACTGGTCGAATCAGAGAAATAGACATGGTGGGAGCAGACAATCCTGGCGTTTGCTGACGCCGGCCGCGGTGGTCTAGCGGTTCTAGGCGCTCAGTCCGGAACCGAGGGACTGCTACGGTCGCAGGTTCGAATCCTGCCTCGGGCATGGATGTGTGTGATGTCCTTAGGTTAGTTAGGTTTAAGTAGTTCTAAGTTCTAGGGGGCTGATGACCACAGATGTTAAGTCCCATAGTGCTCAGAGCCATTTGAACCATTTCGTTTGCTGACGATGGTGTGATTCTTAGCGATACCCTGGAGCAATAAAGTGCTGATATTCCCGGTTTCTTCCCAATGCGATGAAAATCAGGCTGTTGGTGATAAAACCAAACGTCTCGTTGCATCACTCCGTCACACTCTCCTTCCTTCCATTGCTGTTGACGTACACAGCTTCTAACGAGTTCAGTTGTTCAGCTACCTGGGTTCCACACTGACTAAAAAAAGTGAAGTGTCGAAAGAAGTGCAACAATGAATAATAAACGTTTATAACAATATTGTGAAAAGAGAAGTTGCTACTCACCACGTAGCAGAGATGCTAAGTCGCAGATAGGCACAACAAAAAGACCGTCACAAATAATAGCTTTCGGTCATAAGGCCTTCGTCAGAACCGGACAGCAAACACACACACATACACACTAACGCAAACGTAACTCACACACCTCGTGACTGCAGTCTCAGGCAACTGAGATTTAATAACGTTTATCGTATATTCTTTAGCCTGATCAATTTTTTCACTTCATGATTGATAGCACAGGATAATAGGTGCAGCTGTACATGACGCTAGTACGGCCAGTACTTCTAGATGGTTGTGAAACCTGGGTGTCGTCAGTAAGAACTGGAGGAACGATCTGTTCCTTCGAGGGCAAGGTACTTCGAAAGATCTATGGCTCGTCTACAATACCAAGGAAGGTAAATGAGAACGAAGAAAGAAAGAAGACCTGTACCAGCTGTTTGGAAAATCATACATTGGACGAATCTTAGGACGCAAGAGGCTACACTGGTATGGCTACATCCTTTGACATGCTAGGTTTCTCCCATACCGAGTCCTCCATTCTCTACCTGCTGCAAAACGCCCAAGCAACGTCCAAGGACGCCATGAAACGATTGAGTGTTAACAGCCCTTAAAGAAGTGGATCCGACAGTGGCGGAAGATGAAGCTTGAGACCGGCGGCGATGGACCACCATCTGCAGTGGACATACCGTCTGTTGTTGCTGGATGATCTCTTTATTTCTTATTGTGCTTATTTTTTACAGAGTGCTTTTTTTCCTCCTTTTGTACTGTAGTTATTTCTTTCGTTTTTCTGCTGTTGGCCTTAAAGGCCCGTTAATTTAATAAATGATGATGATGATGACGATGATGGTGATGACAACTTCCGTCTAGTATCGCGAAAGCTACACTACCTAATCAAAAGTATCCGGAAATCCCTATGTAATGCGATATGGACCACTAGATGTCACGACAGGAGGACCAGCCAATACAAAAGAAGGCGGGAAAGTACTGTACTATCAGTAGAGAATGGGTTGGTCAGGATGTGGATGTCACCTAAGTAAAAGCCCTTGAACTGATGCTCAATTCGACTCTTGATGATGTGATTGTGGAATGGAAACGCGAAGGAACCACCATAGCTAAGCCAACACAAGGCAGACATGTTCTGACGGGCATGGACCGTTGACCCTTACGGAGGAGGTGTAAGTAATCGCGTGAAATCAGACTCAGTCCAGCTAACACGGTGACTGTATCTTGGGAGTTGCAAAGAATGGGGTACAGTGGTCGAACAGCTCGTCGTAAGAAACACGCTTTGTAGTCAGTGCTAAGTGATCCTTGACTGGTGTAGAGAGCTACGCTATCGAGTAGTAGATGACGAAGCGAGTGAACTGAACTGACGAACCACGCTGTACCTTGCGGCAAACCCATGAAAGAGTTTTCGCTTCAGAATGCCTGGAGAGCGTAATCTGCATGAAGTATAGCGCCAACAGGAAAGTATGGAGGAAGTCGTACTGTGATGTGGAGGTCTTGTTCCTAGGTAGGGTGTGGTGCTATTATTACAATTAAGAAAGAGCTAACTGCGGGAGGAAGGAAACACAATTTATAGCCCTGTGTATAGTGTACAGTAGATAAACAGTTCTGACACGATATTTGATTGTGTCAGCATGGCAATGCACTCTGTCATAAAGCAGGGTCTATTAGGCAATGGTTTCTGGACAATAACATTAGTGAAATGGCGTGGGCTGCCCAGAGTCCTTATGCGAAACCAAATAAAAAACTTTTGGATGAGTTGCGACGTCGACTTCGCTCCAGATCGCGGATTCCAACATCATTGCCTTCTCTGATTTCAGCTCCTGGAAGGAAGAACGGGCTGCCATTCCACCACAGACATTCAGACGCCTCATATAAAACGTGTGTAGCAGAGTTCAAGTCGTAGTAATGGTGGGATTTGAAGGTAGCCTATTTTAAAGTCCACCAATAAGTATCTGGATGGTTTTGATTCATCATTCTATCCCTTCTTCTTGTCGTTCTCTTTCACACGTTGCTAAGCTCGTTCCTTCACCGCTTCTGTGGAGAGTCTCCTTGTACCTTACCAGTCTACCAACTTTTCAACATCTTACTATAGCACCACACCTCGCACGCCTCGATTTTCTCCTTTTTCCGGTTTCCCTACAGCTCATGTTTCACAGCCATTCAACGCTGAGTTCCAAACGCACATAATCATAAATTTCTTCCACAAATTACGACCTATGTTTAATGTTACTAGACATCTTTTGGCAAGGAAAACTCTTTTAGCTTCTGCTAGTTTCTGTTTTATGTGCTCCTTGCTTCGTTTGCAATGTGTTACTTTGCATCCAAGGTAGTAGAATTCCTTACAATGATTTTTTAGTTTGAGTAGTGAGCCGTGCGCGGCTCGTGTTCATGCCGTTTATTGCTTGTCATCTTGTCTTTACGGTAGTGCCGCCTCGTTTTTCGAGGTGCCGGGGTGGAGAAGAGTTTTTACCTCTTTAATTCAGACGAATTTTGCATGAGAACGAGACATGCGCTCGACCCCACTCCTTATCTACCAACTAATTAATTGTGCGTACAGCGGTAACGGAAGGAAATGATGGTGGACCCTGCTAGTTGGTAAAATAAGGAGTGCACACTTACAATAATTTAATAAAAATCGTAATCTTCTCAGAAAAAAAGAGAACTTTATCATATTAAACAACAGGAAATGGGATTCTGCAAATATCTACGAAATAATATGCGGATTAAGTATTACAATGAGATTTATTATACATCAGAACATAAATGCACATGATTATTGGCACTAACAGTAGGTTAAAGGATAGGGTATTCTGACCTATTATGAGAATAAGATGGTTCAAATGGCTCTGAGCACTATGGGACTTCACATCTATGGTCATCAGCAGTCCCCTAGAACTTAGAACTACTTAAACCTAACTAACCTAAGGACAGCACACAAAACCCAGCCATCACGAGGCAGAGAAAATCCCTGTCCCCGCCGGGAATCGAACCCGGGAACCCGGGCGTGGGAAGCGAGAACGCTACCGCACGACCACGAGATGCGGACTGAGAATAAGACTTGGCTCAAGAACAAGGGGCTCCTACTCTCTGTGATGCAATAGATTTACGATAATGACTGGAGCTTCTAATGAATCAAATATTATCATCCAACTATATAGCAGTATCGTAATTACTAGTGAGAGCTCAAATGGGATCACTTGGGGGAACAAGCAAGGTGGACTTGTAGCACAGCGCGTCGTCGGTAGGCAGCGTGCTGATGATGTAGGCGCCGACTTCTGCCGTGCAGCAACTCTGTGTCAACCCCTGGCCTCGAAGGCTGTCCAAGAATTTTAAGTTCTTCTGAAAAAGAGCGACCAAATCGCAAGACTGTCCGACTCCGACGGAGATCAGATCCCGAATTCCCTGCGCCCACGCAACGCAAGAGAGAAGCCAACATTGCTCAACTCCCTACTCTCCTAGAAAACCGCGAATCAGCATTCAGTGCTGATTCCAAAATCCCCCCACACTGCCTCAGAATATCATTCGCGCCAATAGCGACTGTTCCCTCCAGTTTCGATCAGGGCATTATGACGTCAACTAACCTCAGTTTAAGGTGACCAATCATGCCTCTGCTATTCAGCTGAGGGCACTGAACTTGCCATTTGACTGGCCTAGACAATCGACCATCCGGCGCCAGACAGTCGCACCCAGCAGGGCACGGTCCACAACAATTCTCAGTCAGTCGGTGCCAGGAGTCTTCGTTCCGGACACGCCGGAACAGTAAACAAATAAACTGCGGCGACACTCAGACGTCTCGCTGGTCGTTTCGCCCTGCGTACAATAGGCGAAACTCGACCGATGTCAGTCGTTCCGCCTGGCGCTTAAGCCCATTGTATGAACCCTTCAGAATTCGGGGAAGTGCAGCCCCCAACCGGAATGCAGTGCTCCGCGTCCTCCGATGCTCGCCTTGCACAGGCCACCTAGGGAAGTAAACCAACATGCATAGGAATCAAGTGAAAAGTATTTTTGAGCTCTTAGTACAAATTCATTACAATAACCTTATTTGGTCTGTTACTACTGTGCAATGACATAGAACATTAATAAAATTGATGAAAATTAGAGGCGACATGCGATAGAGGGCATGGAACCTCTCAGTTTCTTATCCGATTTACTGGCGTCACTAAGTTGTTGGCTTGCCTGTCAATGAGTGACAGTAGCAGCGCTTATCGATAAGAGCACTGTCATATTATCTTTGGAGCGACCGCAAATATTTCCAGGTCGTTGTATGTCGGGAGTTGAGTCAGGATGGAGCTCCAGTAAGGTCTGCACAGCCAGTACTCACCTGACCGCTGGAGACACACGTGGACTGTCCGACGGAAGGACTGTGGGGATGGAGCAGCAGTGAGGTCCGGACAGCCATGACTCACTCGCCTGTTGCCGGCACACATGACTTCAGTAGGGATGACCTATGTTGGTCGTTTGGTCAGTCGTCTCATCGGACAATGTGTATTTGGTTGCTGACCACTTCCAGGTTCTCTGTGTGTGTCGACTTATGATTCCTCCTAGTTTTTCCACAGTGACTGGTTTTAGTATTGTTTGAGTTATTTGTGGAAGTGTTTCGCGGAACCATGTGTTGCTTGTGTGGTTTGACTGAGCAGTTATTTTAATGCTGTCTGCGTGCTGGATTGAGTCAGTCAGTTGGGACAGAGTAGCGAGTAAGTCTTTGTGGCGCGAGGTCAGGCCGGGGCCGCTGGTGGCATGCACGCACGTTCGGATTTGTGATGCGCTAGCTGCAAGAGCTACAAAGTTCGTCGCCCACCGAACCTGGACACTGAAGTCGTTGATAGTTAACCTGTTATGAACCCTCAACTGCTGTGACATCTCGTCGTTCATTGCTGGTTGTTGCTTTCTGAGCCATTCCTGCAAGCAGCAACGTATGGTGTATTGGAGTCTGCGAAATTTTGCAGCCGTCTTCGTGTATGGTGTTTGTGTTTAACTATTGAATTGGTTGATACTTATTAGTGAAGTGTATCAGCGGCATCTTTTGCCTTGTGGCCGTTAAAGTTACAGTTACCTGCCCTGGTTGTTAGCGTAGTTTTCTGGCAGTGTGTTTTTCCTCATTGTGTTGATGCTGTCTGGCATGGCGTGTATTCGACAGCCTTTGTTGTTGTTCATATTTTTGATTGATTATTGTGTCTTGACTCTATTTAGACGCAAATTTTCAGGACGTAGTGCTGCTGGTATCTTCGTCCTCACAGATTTTTCCGTTGTCCTGCTGTTTGTCGTGTGGAAGGGAACTGATTAGGTCCTTCAGTCGTCCCTGGGTCCAGTTGCCTTCTGATTGACTGCCTGTCTCATCTAAACTTCTGTTAGAGTTACCTCCTCAGGCCGACCCTTGGAACGTTTCTGAACACCACTGTTCTGTTGTTTTAGATTGTGATTTTCTTTTAGTCTCAAGCACTGTGCAAGGCCTTCAGCCATCTATTAATTTAGTTTGTTTTAATGTTAAGATAAGGCCTTCAGCTGTCATAAATTACAACTTTGAGTATTCCTGCTTAAAGTAATTTTTTTTTAAAAAAGAAAGGGGATTTTGCCCATTGGAAATCCTTATTATTATCCAGGCCTTAAGCTTTGAGTTGTTTTATGTTCAGTATGCGGCCTTCAGCCGAACTTTACGTGAAATATTTTAAGATAAGGCCTTCAGCCAACTTAAATTAAAATTTGAAAAGTCACTTGTTTAAAACCTTTTAATATTTTCTTCTCTGTCCGAAATTCTTGTAGGCAACAGCCTTGCCGCAGTGGATACATCGGTACCCGTGAGGTCACCGAAGTTAAGCGCTGTCGGGCGTGGTCGGAACTTGGATGGGTGACCATCCAGGCCGCTATGTGCTGTTGCCATTTTTCGGGGTGCACTCAACCTCGTGATGCCATTTGAGGAGCCACTCGGCCGAATAGTAGCGGTTCGGTCAAGAATACCATCATTACGAGTGGGAGAGCGGTGTGCTGACCCCACGCCCCTCCTATCCGCATACTCCACTGAGGATGACTCGGGAGGTAGGCCATTCGTGGCCTGAAGACGGAGTGAGTGTCTGAAATTCTTGTTATCCAGGCCTTAAGCCCTCAGTTCTTCTATCACCAGTGTGTGGCTTTCAGCCGAGTTTTTATGTAAAATTTTGTAACTAAGGCCTTCAGCCGTGTGTATTCCTTAAAAAGCACTCCGTCTTCGGGCCACGAGTGGTCTACCGGGACCATCCGACAGACATGTCATCCTCAATGGAGGATGCGGATAGGAGGGGCGTGGGGTCAGCACACCGCTCTCCCGGTCGTTATGATGGTGTTCTTGACCGAAGCCAATACTATTCTCTCGAGGAGCTCCTCAATTGGCATCACGAGGATGAGTGTACCCCGAAAAATTGCAACAGCGCATTGCGGCCAGGATGGTCACCCATCCAAGTGCGGACCACGCCCGACAGCACTTAACTTCGGTGATCTCACGGGAACCGGTGTATCCACTGCGGCAAGGCCGTTGCCGTGTATTCCTTAAGGCAATTTTAATAACTTGTGTTTGGGCTTTCAGCCGTATTGTTTTGAATGCTTTTAAGGGCATGTGTGATTAAGTGTTTTAGGAAAATAAAGTCTGTATGTTTTGTACAGCTGACAGTAACTGATTTTGGCCCCTTTCCACAACTATAACCTGATCCGCTCTGTCCTGCGAACCAGATTTCAAGTAGTTTCAGTAGTTTCTTTTTTTTTTTTTTTTGAATGCCTGCTAGAAAAGTTAGTAGACGTTGTTGTTACTCAAAGTTTCGTTAATGACTTTAATTAACTAGCAACAATATGAACATTCAAATGCTCTAGTCTCTTAACTGTGTTAATCTTGGTTAGTCCATCATATGCAATGTTACAGAATCAAGTCAGTGCAAGGAGTAAGCTGACACGAGTATGACACTTTTTTTCAAAACACATTACAATGTCATTTCCAAAACACTCATTAAAACATAGTAATATTCAAATACTATTCAATTTAAAAATAATATAATTTTAAATTACAAAATGGATGTACTTCATCAGCCTCCACAGCAATTACAAAATACAACTAAAATAATTTGCGAAGGATGCGATAGTAAAACAAGTTCAGTACACAAATTTATAAATCTCCTATCATCCGTGCATGAAAAAATATTGTTGTGACTTGAATGACAGCAAGCTCAATATGACAGAAAATAATGTTTTTCCTTACATAAACAACAATCCTCATCTAGGAACAAAGTCAATAAAATATATGATAACTTGTCCCCAACTGGAGCTCCGATTAAATACCGTAACAGATAATACCCCGTGATCTAGAGATACTGTCTTTGATTAGTGATCAAAACGTCCTCGGTTCCGGATTCAAATCCTGCCCCCGCTGAAATTCTAAATGAAAGTCATCAGCAATGGCGACTGAAGACTTCCGGCATAAGAAGCCAACCTCATTCTCCCAACGGCCTTGTGAAAGAGGGCGGAAGAGCGGATAGAGGTTCAGGACACTCTTTTGCCGTTGGGGTGGGAAACTGCTCACAAAGGCGGAAGGACCATCAACAGCATGAGGATGCAGAAAGCAATGGGAACCATTGCATTAAAGGCACACAATGTGTATCCACAAGACATGTGGCAAGTAACTGAAGAAAGTTTCAGGATGATCTCTCCATTGGCAGAAGATTCTGTATTAGTCCGCCATTCGGATCTCCGATAGGGGACAGCCAAGGGGAAAGTGACCTCGATAAGGCTGAATAACCAACGAAAGGATAGCATTCTACGAGTGCAGGCGTGGAATGTCAGAAATCTGAACGTGGTAGAAAAGCAATGAAATGTGAAAAGGGAAATGCAAAGGCTCACTCTGGATACAGTTGAGTCAGTGAAATGCAATGGAAAGAAGAAAGGATTTCTGGTCAGATTAATAGAAGGTAATGTCAGCAGCAGAAAATCGTACAGCGGGAGTAGGATTCGTTATATAGGAAGGTAGGACAGAGAGTTCATTACTGAGAACGGTTCAGTGATACGGTTTTCTCATCAGAATCGACAACAGACCAACACCGACGACAATAGTTCAGGTACATCCGCCGACGTAGAGCAGAGGACGAAGAGAGAGAGAAAGTATATGAGGATATTGACAGGGTAATTCAGTGCGTAAAAGGAGATGAAAATCTAATAGCCATGGGCGACTGGAATGCGGTTGTACGGGAGGGAGTAGAAGAATGCGTTACGGGAAGGTGTGTGCTTGGTAAGATAAACGAGAGAGGAGGAAGACTAATTGACATCTGCCACAAATATCAGTTAGTAATAGCGTATACTCTCTTCAAGAATCATAAGTAGAGGACTTATGCATAGAAACGGCTAGGAGATATTGGAGTATTTCAGTTATATTAGATCATGGTCAGGCAGTGACACAAAAATCAGATACTGGATTGCAAGGCGAACCCACGAGCAGATATAGAGTCAGATCACAATTTAGTAATGATGAAGAGTAGGCTGAAGTTTAAGAGACGTCAGGAAGAACCAGTGAGCAAAGATGTGGGATGCAGAAGTTCTATAAAGTGAAGAGTTACGGTTTGAAGTTTTCTGAGACTATAGACACTGTGATAATGAGTAGCTCAGAAGGCAAGAAGGCAGCTCGGTTGAAGAGGAATGGACATCTCTAAAGCAGGGCAATCACAGAACTTGCAAAGAATAGGTACAAAGACGGCACTTGTAAAGTAAACATGGATAACGGGTAACATACTTCAGCTGATCGATGGAAGGAGGAGTACAAAAACGTTCAAGGAAATGATGTCAGAAAGACGGACTCATCGTATAGAACAGTCGAAAGAACCTACGGTAAAATAAAAAGTAAAGGCGGTAGCATTACTAGTTCAGTGAGAATTCCACTGTTAAATGCAGGGGAGAGAGAAGATAGATGGGAAGACTTGTCTGACGACGTGATAGAAGAAGAAGACGACGTGACAGAAGAAGGAACAGGTGTTGACAGGGAATAGGTAGAAGATCAGAATTAGAATCAGTATTTAAAAGAGCTTTGAAAGATTTAAGATCCAGTTATACAAAAGGGACAGGTAACATTCCGTCGAAATTTCTGAAGTCATTGGGGGAAGTGGCAACAAAACGACTACTCACACTGGTGTGTATAATTTGTGGGCCTGGTGATATGCCGTCTGACTTCGGAAGATATATCATCTACACATTTCCGAAGATATCAAGAGCCGACAAGAGCGAGCATTATCGCACAATCAGCTTAACTGCTCAAGCATCCAAGTTGCTGACAAGAATGATATTCAGAAAAATGGGAAAGAAAATTGAGGATGCATTAAATGACAATCAGTTTGGCTTTAGGAAAGGTAAAGGCACGAGAGAGACAGTGAGCTGTGGCGGCTTTGTGACATCTTTGGATCCACTGATTGACTGGCGTCCCGGCAGGAGACCCGAGTGCCGCATTGATTAGCTCGGTTTATCGCTTTTGGCGTGTGAGGAAAAGGCGGGACCCGCGCCGCGCTTGGGGAGTAACCCGAGAGGCGGCAGCAGGAACGGGCTGAGGGGCCAGTCTGTTGACATGGCGGCCGTTGGGGCCTCTTTGGTATTCGGAAACGTATGCATCCATGCTGGCTGATTTCTCGGTTTTGGAGAGAGACTTCACCAGCAATTTTCCTTCTGTAACGTTCTCGGCGTGTGCAGTTTGGACGTTGGTGGCCTTGAATAGTACTTAGAATGATGGCACACGGAGTGCTAAAGAAGTACGGTGCGTATTGTGTTTATTCTCTCAGTGAACCTCGGCCTGGAGTTTGGAAGATGAGTTTTTCTTGCAATTACTGTAACCTGTTTGAAGGTGTGAGTGTAACTTTGCTGATTTGCGTAGTGATTTCTGTTTAGGTATACATACGAAGTACTGTACCTGCGGCTGGTCTGTTAGAATCTCCGAGTCGGTCTCGGGTTACTTGAATGTTTACTCGAATGTTTACTTAGATGGGCCACTGACTGAAACGGTAAATTTGTCTTTGATCTGTTCTGCTCCGATTCTGCCGGCAGTACTTAACGTGCACAGGTGTTTCCACTTGTTGTTCCTTACCTTTAAGTAATTCCTTATCTGTTGTAAGTTCTGAGTAACGTTGAATCAACTTTTGATTTTCTAAAGTAATGTTCTTTTAAATTTGTCTTAGATGGATTTAAATCTTAAGGGTCTGCAACCTCATTCGTATCTATAAATTTTAAGCCTACAGTCCGTGCCAGTCGGGTAAGCTTGTATCTATTGTTCTGCAGTTTCAAAAGAGCATTCTATATCTGTTGGTAAATCTGCTATTGGTTACTACAAGAGTCTTATCGTTTTATGTTATCGGTTTTAGTACAGTAGTTGGAATTTCTGCTTATAATTAAAAGGTTTAAGACTTATTCACTTATCTTAGGGTTAAGTAATTGCTTAGTTAACGTTATGTTACTTTAATTGATAGACCTGAAGAGCTTATTGCCGGAGCTCTTGACTTTAGTGTCGTAATGTGTATGCTATTTGTTGACAGCTTTGGTTTCTGTAATTGACGCGGCGTTTGCCCTCGTGTACGTACTCCTGTATTCTGACCTCTGCCTGTACCCGGATGGCGTCTCCAGTGGCCGTTAACTCTCACTGGAGTTTTGATTCCAGCTGCAGTTGCCAAACAAGCTAAATTTTCCTGATATTCTACTTAATGGGTGGTTTTAAGCAACTGCCTTTTCGAGCTTCTCTGTCTCGTGATCTAACGTAACGAACCTAAGAATCTGTTTTCTGTGCTTGAGTTCACGAACTTTTACTGTGCGTAAGTTTCTGAACGTTTAAATTCCATCTCTAATGCAGTGCTCTTGATAGCGTGGCCTAATTTCGTTGCACACTTCATGTAACTCCTTGGAAGATTACCAGATTTAAAGCTGTAAATCTGCCCTCTTTCTCGGAGGATTGATCCTTGTTCGTGGTTGTTGTGTTGTAAGTAGGCTGTTTAGGTTTTTATGTTAGTTGGTTCAAATGGCTCTGAGCACTATGGGACTTAACATCTGAGGTCATCAGTCCCCTAGAACTGAGAACTACTTAAACCTAACTAACCTAAGGACAGCACACACATCCATGACCGAGGCAGGATTCGAACCTGCGACCGTAGCAGTCGCGCGGTTCCGGACTGAAGCGCCCAGAACCGCTAGGCCACCGCGGCCGGCTTTTATGTTAGTAACGCCACGTAGCGCTCTGTATGAAAATCACTGGCTGTGCTGTGTGCAGTCTGTGGCTGGTTGGCATTGTTGGAATATTCGCTATTGTAGTGTTGGGCAGTTGGATGTGAACAGAGCGTAGCGTTGCGCAGTAGGAGGTGAGCCACCAGCAGTGGTGGATGTGGGGAGAGAGATGGCGGAGTTTTGAGAGCGGATGATCTGGACGTGTGTCCATCAGAGACAGTAAATTTGTAAGACTGGATGTCATGAACTGATATATATATATATATATTATGACTTTTGAACACTATTAATGTAAACACATTGTTTATTCTCTATCAAAATCTTTCGTTTGCTAACTATGCCTATCAGTAGTTAGCGCCTTCAGTAGTTAGAATCTTTTATTCAGCTGGCAGTATTGGCGCATTCTGTATTGCAGTAGTTTGAGTAACGAAGATTTTTGTGAGGTAAGTGATTCATGAAAGGTATAGGTTATTGTTAGTCAGGGCCATTCCTTTGTAGGGATTATTGAAAGTCAGATTGCATTGCGCTAAAAGTATTGTGTGTCAGTGTAGTGTTGATCAGAATAAGTAGAGAGAGAAATGTCTGAGTACGTTCAGTTTTGCTCAGCTGTTTGAAAATCAAATAACGTAAGGGGCTTATCAGCACAATCATTCACAAATTTTTCTAAGGGGAGGTTTCAGTGTAACTCAATTTGGGAACCTTCATTTAATTTCACTCTTATACTTGTGTGGGTTTAATTTAAGGGTCTTAAGGTCGCTTAAAATTTTGGGTTATTTTAACTTGTCCACGGAGTTTTAAGAGTGGCCCCTGCGGGGCTGAGGGTGGCTTCGGCCTACTCATCGTGTTAGTTATTCCAATTATTGTTTCTCTGTTTTAAATTTGCTGTGTAAGTGAAGCTTGATATTTCTCTTTTCTTAAGACTGCTTATTTAAGAGAAACTTGGTGTTCATTATTATATGTATATCAAATGCAAGAGAAGACAGTGGATTTAATTATCATTCTTGTTGTTGGATATATTTTGAAATAAGTTTGTAATTTCTTAAGGAAAAATGATGTGCTCAACCCGGGGTTCATCCTTACACGTCTCCTATGGTTTGTGCATCTTATATTAGGACATTTCAGGCAGTTCTGACGTTGCAATTGATAATGGAAGCAAGACCGAAGTAAAAGTGAGACACATAGTCGACTTGGAGATAGCCTTCGACAACATAAAATGGTGCAAGATGTTCGAAATACTGAGACAAATAGGGATAAGCTATGGAGAAACGCCGGGAACGTACAGTATGCACAACAAGATTGGAAGACCAAGAACGAAGCATGCCAAATTTAAACGAACTCGAAATCTCCAAGATTGCCGATATTTTACAAAAGATCTAAATTTAGCGCAGACTTCAATGCAAGATGCTTATAACAGTTTCTACAACGAAACATTGTCTTGAAATCCAACAGAAAATCCAAAGACATTCTGGTCGTGTATAAAACAATCTTGCGGCAAGGCACAATCAATGCCTTCTCTGCGTGATAACAATGCAAATACTATCGATGACAGTGCTGCTTATGCAGAGTTACTAAACACAGCATCCGAAATAAATATTCCAGAAAATAAAGAACAGATGGCAACATGAGCAACTTAGAAGTAGATATCCTCGGAACAGTGGAGCAACTTAAATCATTTAATAAAAGCGCGTCTTCTCGTCCAGACAGCATACCAATTAGGTTCCTTTCAGAGTATGCCGATGCAATAACTCCGTACTTAACACTCATATACAACTGCTCTCTCGACGAAAGATCCGTACCCAAAGACTGGAAAGCTACACAGGTCACACCAGCATTCAAGAAAGGAAGTAGCAGTAATCCACTACATTACAGGCTCATATAATTAAAGTCAGTATACAGCAGGATTCTGGAATACTTATTGTGTTCGAACATCATGAATTATCTCGAAGAGAACAATCAACACCAACTCAGAAAACATCGTTCCTGTGAAACACAACTAGCTCTTTACTCACACGGAGTGTTGAGTGCTGTTGACAAGTGACTTCAAACTGAATCCGTTTTTATAGATTTCAGTTATGTGACTGGAATCACAATTTCCTGTCACAGAGGTCACAGTTCGTCGTAACTGACGGAAAGTCACCGAGTCTGGCGTTCCCCAAGGTAGTGTTCTGGGCCCCTCTACTGTTCCCTATCTATATAAACGATTTAGGAGACAATCTCAGCACCCGTCTTAGTCTGATTACGGATGATGCTGCCTTTTGACGCCTAGTAAAGTCATCAGAAGACCAAAACCAATTGCAAAACAATTTAGATAAGATATCAGTATGGTGCGAAAATAGTAAAGCCGTCAGAAGATCAAAACCAAATGCAAAACAATTTAGATAAAATATCGGTATGGTGCGAAAATTGGCAACTGACCAAACTAATGAAAAGTGTGAGGTCATCTACACGAATGCTAAAATGATGCCGTTAAACTTCGGTTACAAGATAAACCAGTCAAATTTAAAGGCCGGAAATTCAACTAAATACCTAAGAATTACAATTACGAACAACTTAAGTTGGAAAGGTGAACAAAAGACTGCAATTTATTGGCATACTCTTAGCATATGGAAGATCTTCTAGAGAGACTGCATATACTACTTTTGTCGGTCCTTTTTTGGAGTACTGCTGCGCAATGTGGCATCGTTACGTGACTTGATACAGGATTTGGGGTGGACAGACGTTTTTCGTTGCGGCGGAATTTTCTCACGAAATTTCAATCACCAACTTCCTCCTCCGAATGCTAAAATATTTTTGTTGACGCCGACATGCACAGACAGAAACGATGATCATAATAAGAGAAATCAGAGCTCGCACCGAAAGATGGAGGTGTTCGCTTTTTCCGCGCGCTGTTCGAGATTGGAATAATAGAGAACTATTGTGATGGTGCCTGCCCGGTTCGCCGTGCGGTCTGACGCATGTCTTTCCGGGCGGGAAGGAGCGCCTGGTCCCCAGCACGAATCCGCCCGGCGGATTTGTGTCATGTCCGGTGAACCGGCCAGTCTGTGGATGGTTTTTAGGCGGTTTTCTATCTGCCTCGGCGATTGCGGGCTGGTTCCTCTTATTCTGCCTCAGTTACACAATGTCGGCGACTGCTGCGCAAACAAGTTCTCCACGTACGCGTACACCACCATTACGCTACCACGAAAATATAGGTGTTATACTCGTCTGGTGTGAGAAGTTCCCTGGGGGGTCCACCGGGGGCCGAACCGCACAAAAACCCTGGGTTCGGTGTGAGGCGGCGGAGGGGTGAAGTGGACTGCGGTAGTCGTCGTGGGGTTGTGGAACACTGCGGCTGCGGCGGGGACGGAGCCTCTCCGTCGTTTCTAGGTCCCCGGTTAACATACAATAAAATACAATACAATTGTTATGGTGGTTCGATGAACACTAAAAATGGTTCAAATGGCTCTGAGCACTATGGGACTTAACATCTTAGGTCATCAGTCCCCTAGAACTTAGAACTACTTAAACCTAACTAACCTAAGGACATCACACAACACCCAGCCATCACGAGGCAGAGAAAATCCCTGACCCCGCCGGGAATCGAACCCGGGAACCCGGGCGTGGGAAGCGAGAACGCTACCGCACGACCACGAGATGCGGGCTCGATGAACACTCTGCCAGGCACTTCAGTGTGATTCGCAGAGCACCAGTGTAGATGAAGTGCTCAGATTAAAAATGGATGTAAGACAAGGATGTAGTCTTTCGCCCCTACTGTTCGATATATACATCAAGAAGCAATGAGGGAAATGAAAGAAAGGTTCAAGAGCAGGATTTAAATTCAGGGTGTATGGATTTCAGTGATAAGATTCGCTGACAATATTGTTATCTTCAGTGAAAATGAAGAAGAACTGCATAATGTACTGAATGGACTGAGTAAAGGATATAGATTGAGAGTAAATTGAAGAAGGATAAGAAGTAGCAGAAATGAGAACAGAGAGGGACTTAAGGGGAGTTAGAAAGGAAAAAAAATTACATTTTCGAACTTATCTCATTATAAAATTTAGGGCTCCGGCGGGGAGGATTCCGCCGCTGGTCGCTGCAGGTTTCCAACTAGTCGTGGAAGAGAACTCCTGTTGTCACTCCAAGGCAGAAGGCAGGCGGCTCATTTAGGGCGCGCCACAGTCGCGACAGTGCCGCCCATGTACAAATGCATTGGAACAGTAGCGACATTTTCATTTTGCTTATAAGGCAGCAGAATTCCTTAACTCCGTCTACTTCATGGTCCCAAATTTCGAAATTAAGTTCATCACTGTTCTCATTTCTGCAACTCCTCGTTAATTTCGATATCCTACGTTTACTCTCAATCCATCTACTGTATTCATTAGACTATGCATTCCACTCAACATGTCCTGTAGTTCTTCCTTGCTTCCACAAAGGGCAGCAATATCATAAGCGAATTTTGTCGTTGATGGTCCTTAACTCTTAATTTTAATCGTATTCATAAACCTTATTACTTTCAAAGCTTCTTTGATTTAGAGCTTGCACAGTACAAGACAAAGATTGTATCCCTATCTTACAACCTTCCTAATCCGAACACTGTATTCTTGGCCTTCCACTCTCTTTGTTCCCTCTTGGTTCTTCTACGCAGTGTATTAGGGGATGTTAGGATAATGATGCCACCTTAAGGGAAATAGATTTTTTGCCTGATTAAAAGTGTCTTCTTCTTCTTCTTACAGAATAATACTGTAGCTTCACCAATACTATTTGACTATCATTATTTCAGCCATGCATCTTTTTAAGTTGTATGGTTAACGAATATATTGTAAAATGTGTAGTGGCATCATTACCATGAGTACTGGGGGAAAACGCCAAGTCGTTAGGATAATGACGCCATACATCTGCAAAACAAGAATAAACGTACATACTGACAGAGTAATAGTAAAGAGGTATTATAGCTGTTGTAATTTACACCCATTCCATTTTATGAGACAATAAGAAGCCTTAACAATACTTGTCGAAGTAAAACTTGGGTAAAAGTACATTTTATATCTTAGGCTCCACTAAGACATTTAGAAAAAATCACAGATATAGTTTACTGCATCATCAAAACCACTAAATTCTGCATTTTCCCATTTATCACAATCTATTCATCTGTACCACATTTAACACTCCACAAACAAGGCAGATTCCAAATTTATCATAAAAAATATATAATGTGTAATCATTCTTGTCATCATCACACAGAGCTTCGTTAGGATCATCATCATCAGCAGCAGCAGATGATGAAGACTAAAAGCTGATTAGGCGTCTCCATGGCTTTTTCTTCTTTACCGTGTCTTGTTTTTTTTTTTATTTTCTTCTCATTCACTTCTTTCCCCTTTGCGTCTTTTTTTACTGCAGTTTTTTCTCTTTTCTTTGCCTCCGCTTGTTCGAGGACTTATTTTTGGAGTTCCTGTAAGTACTGTCGAATATCTTTTACGGTTGGAGTTCCTTTCCATTTGCCTTTTGGAGTCTTGGGAACGGGTGAAATTTGCTCAAGGCTTTTGCAAAATTTTCACCATATGGTTCTGGAAGGTTCAATTCAGTTTCAACGAAAATACGCTTCGACCGTTGGTGTAATTTCCTCAGACATAGGCCTGCTTTCAAGGTGCATAGCTTCTTGAGAAGTTTCTTCTGCATCATCAGTTACGATAGACTGTGTGTTCGGATGCTGTACTGCAGTAAATTCGTTCTTGTTCAACTTCTTTGGATTCAGTGGATATATACTCCTGCTCTTAAATCCGGAACACCTTCCCAAACGGTGGCAACGCTCTTGTGTCATTTATTAAATATGTAGGAGGTAGCATAAGGAATGATTTTAGTATACATGTTTGATCTCATAAATCTGTCATATTCATTCAGTGGTCCGTAGAAATATACATCGAGAGGCTGCCCTTTATGAGAGGTACAGCGAGATGTGAACACTAATATATGTGATTTACGCGAAAAACTGATAAGTATTCGACGAAATACGACTGTCTTAGTCGTCCACCAGCAACAAAACAAGATCGTCCTGGATGGGTTTACAGATTCTCTTGAAGTGCTCCAACCACTCTTGAAATAATACCTTTTGAGGGACCCTGCTGCCCAATATTCACCCGTCAGTTCCTTTCTCTCTTAAAATTGTGCTTAATTTTAAGATCTTCTGCAAGATGGTATGCTACTCGCTCAAGTTTAATCAATGTTATTCCATAGAAGACATTAGTTAGCTCAAGAAACCTTGTAGCTAGTTTTTCTTGTTCCTTGTTGAACACTGTATTTCTTAACATAAAAGGGTACCTTTAGTTTTATTTTTCCATCAGCCTCGCAGAGTCGTTCTGGTAATGCTAAATCGATTTGAGACTCTTTTGACAGATCTGCACTCTGAAACAAGATACAATGCATCATTAAGCTGTCCTGCCGTCCACTTCACTTTATCTGTAGTTCGTTTCCTTACACGAACCATTTTTCAGTTACGATAAAATGCTTTCTTTACATCCGGCGTAATGCCGCCACCATGGCGCCATTGCCCCAGTTTGCACAGTATGGCTAACAATGACAATTAAAGCGTAAGGGCGCGCTAAACAAATGGGCTAGAGGCACAAAGTTGTAGGTAAATAACTTAAGATCACGTAACATTATTGTATAAACGCACAGACCGTCTACAAAGGCAAGTACTTCAAAAAAATATAGGCTCTAAAGTAAGATCGAAACGTCGAAACCGACAATGTCTTTCACATGCTTAACACTTGTCAACGAACATTAATGGTGACGACAAGAATTATTTCCGCGGTGGCCCACCGAGGTTCAGCACTGGCATGCGTACCAGTACTGCCAACCTTTCGTAACATAACTTGGGTGGCGCGATTGCCCTACCCGTCTTTCGCCGCAGTTTATCCCTATTTCTCTTAGAATTCCGAACACATAGTACGATTTCTCACTGTCGAATGTTTTTCCTCGGTCGGGAAATGCTATGAACATGTCTTAATTTTTCTTAAGTGTTACCTCCATTGTCAAGAGCTACGTCAGAACGATCTCTCTACTCCGCTTACCTGTCATAACACCGGACAGATCTTCATCGAACAGAACCTAAATTTTCTTTTCCATTCTTCTCTACTCTTGTCAGCAACTAGGATACATGAGCTGTTACGAGGGACGTTCAATGAGAAATGCAACACTTTTTCTCGGCCAATTTCTGTTGAAAAGATACGGGTTTTTTTTTTTTTTTGTAGGAGATAGAGGCGATATTCCCACTTCAGCCCCTGTAACTTCATGAACTTCCCATTGGTGCTGGCGCTATACGTAGCATTAAAAATGGCGTCTGTAACGTAGGTGCATTCCAAGCAGAGAGCTGTCGTTGCGTTTCTTTTGGCGGAAAACCAGAGCCCCCCAGACATTCATAGGCGCTTGCAGAGTGTCTGTGGAGACTGGCAGTGACCTAAGGCACGATGAGTTGTTCGGTGAGGCGTCTATCATAATATCAACAAGGTCACGCAAACCAGTCCGATCTCTCGCGTACCGGCGGGAGCACACAGCTATAACGGTGCACACTCTCAAAATGCAAAAGAGCTTCTCCTTCTGCATCACACAAATCTGGATATTCGAGAGGAGCTCTATAAACTTCATTAAACTGTTCTTCTTCATTCACACTACAGCCCGGAACTCGCATCTTCCGACTTTCATGTGTTTGGCTCAATTAAGGATGCACTCTGCGGAAAGCAGTATGTGGATCTGGCGTCGAACAATAGAGGCCCTCCCAGTAAGGTGGCGTAAGGCCGTCGCAGTGAACGGAGATTGTGTTAAATAATAGAGTTTTGTAGCAAAAAGAGTGGAAAATAATAAGGTTTGTTAGAGTCCTGAATGAA
This sequence comes from Schistocerca americana, assembly GCF_021461395.2. NCBI lineage: Eukaryota > Metazoa > Arthropoda > Insecta > Orthoptera > Acrididae > Schistocerca > Schistocerca americana. The sequence goes on from NC_060121.1 coordinate 615,423,874, forward strand.
ACCAACCTGCTTTCGGAAAAAAAGTATTGCATTACTTATTAAATGCTCTTCACAAGTTCGTTCAGTTGCCGCGTACCTTAATGATTTTAGAAATTCCGGAACAAAGTTTAGCGCTTCTGGCTTATTTGATCTCAGCTCCTCCAAAGCTCTCTCAGATTTCGACAATATTGTGGATCCTCTGTGTCTTCAACATAGACTTCCATTTGTTCTTCTATAACGTCATACGATTCTCCTAGAGGCCCGCGATGTGCTGTTTCCACCTATCCACTCTCTCCTCTGCATTTAACAGAGTACTTACCGCTGGTTTTCTTCGTATACCTCCAGATAATTCGTTATCTGGCTGAAACTGGTAGTAAAATAAATGTTAATAATGTGTAGTAATGTAGAATGCAGCACCGCGTTTTTCTGAACCCACTCGTGTTTGTATTAATTCAGTGACTGGATGTAGCCTCACCTCTGAACAATCAGCGGTATTCTAAATATGAGACACACGATCTACATATCAAACTATCAAGAACAGGCAGAGTCTCTCTCTTGTATATTCCACTGAGTACAATGTTATCTGCAGTCGGCAAGACACCCTATGATTTATTTAAAAATGCGTAACTGAATCTGACTGAATGACTTCAGTACCACTAATCGTAGAATTATTTTCACTGATGTTTTAAAACAATACTTTTCAAGAAAGGATAGCTAATCTCATTAATCACAGAAGATAGAAAGGATTCAGTTTACTCTTATGGTCCCTTTAAGGGTTCCATTTATCAACGAATTCTATGGACATTATTCTATCAGTAAATGATCGTGTCATCGGAGATATCAGGCATGGTTGCCCTTGTGAACAAATTAAAAACTCAAGTACTCACTATATCAGTGGGAGCAAAACACTAGAAGATAGATTCCTACAAGTTGTGTACATTGTCGTCATTGTCGTCAAATCTGGCTTGTGACCATTTATTCTGCTGAGTCTGTCGAGAACAATCATGGTATCCTAACAGGGGCTACTAACGAGAAAACCAAGTACACCTCCCGAAAACTAAGTTGGATCACAATAAAATTTTACACACATGAAATTTAGCTACACAGCTCCCTCGATAACTGAATTTAATTACTGGACGGGTTACCTACATGACGAAGCGACTAATCGGATTTTCCCAACCAATATGTTTTATCATAAATGGGATCAGAAGCAGCACGTGTTACTCACCGCAACGCCAGGTCACGATTTACTGTTGCCAACAAATTTCTAAAACTTCCCAAACATTGTGATCTGGTGGATCCTCCCAGAGTGAGGTTAGCCACCACCCAGCCATTACCCCAGAAACTACCCCTTGGCGCCAAATGTTCTGCCCAGCTAAAACTGCCACTGCCCATTACTCAGCCTCCCAGCAATTTACTGAACAAAACTTAGAACGAGAGTTCGGTGGATAATTCCACAGTCCACGCCTTGGTCGAACTGACCAACCACAAGATGTAATTTCAGGGAGAGCAGGACTAACAGCCTCCGATCCGGTCACGCCATGAGCCAGCATTAAAAGCTAAAATTCGGTGGACGGTCCCATACTTCTATGAAAAGAACCAAGAAAGCTATACTGGTTCTACGATCTCACATGCACTTCCAACTAACCATACTTTCATACATCACAGAGCTGACTCTGATTAGGTTATAGATAAAGAGTGACATGGATGCTGCTACTGGATGAAAAGAAAATCAGTAACATTTATTCACCACAGAACCCTTCTCCCAGGCGTGGCTGCATGATAATCAAATAACAGGAAAGCAATCTGATGAACCAGGTGAAAGGTGGCTGAGACGGATACCTATCGACAGTACTCAATTGTGACGTTAGGCACTCGTATTTGTCTTTTCACTTGTGTCCCGCATGCTGTTCCTTTATTACAAAAGTGGATAGCTTTGTGCTTTGGTACCATGCTGTTTAAGTGTTCACAGAAATGACGAAGTACTGGAACTATATTACCGGTCACTGATGTAAGTACTCCCAAGAGTGTTACTCAAACTGATAAAGTTTCTCGTGAAACGCTACTCGCAAGACTGGATGTAAAATGATGTCTATATATTCATTAAAATTACCTCCAGACGCATAGAAAGGGAAAAAAAACACTCGACTTTAAAAAGACGAACCATCTGAAAAAGGCACAGAAGACCATCTGCAAGTGCTGAACGGTATTAATAGGCGGAGTAACAAATATAAATCACTATAGTGACTGCAGTTTTTGGGTCATCAGTCTTGTAACCTGTTTGAGGCGGACCGCCACGAACTTCTCTCCCATGCCAACCTCTTTGTTACAAAGTAGTACGACTCAATTATTTGGATGAATTCCAGTGTCTGTCGCCCCCCACCCCCCCATAGGTTGCACCCTGCACATCTCTCTCTAGTAGAATGGAGGTTACTCCCTGAAGTCTCTTGTGCTATCATCCTGCCCCTTCTTCTTGTCAGTGTTCTCCATATGTTCCTTTCCTCGTCAATTCTGCGGAGAACCTCCTCATTTCTTATCTCCATTCATAGATTTAGAAGGCTTTTGACACAATTTCAGCTTTACTGACAGTCCTTGAGAATAAGGCACTGAGGCAACCCGAGTTAGTATGCAGACGGATGTTGTAATTGTGGTCTTCAGTCTGAAGACTGGTTTGATGCAGCTCTCCATGTGAGCCTCTTCATCTCCGAATAACTACCGCAAGCCACATCCTTCTGAATCTGCTTACTGAATTCATCTCTTGATCTCCCTCTACGTTTTTAACCCCCCCCCCCCCCCCCACACACACACACACACACATTTCTCTCCAGTGGACCCTTGACGCCTCGGAAAGTGTCCTATCAACCGACCCTTACATTTGGTCATGTTGGTCTACAAATTTCTTGTCTCCCCATTTATATTCATTACCTTCAGTACCTCTTCATTAGTTATGTGATTACCATCTAATCTTCAATACTCTTCTGTAGCACCACATTTCGAAAGTTTCTATTCTCTTTTGTCTAAACTGTTTATCGTCCACGTTTCACTTCCATGCCTGGCTACACTTCACACAAATACGGGGTGTTCTAAAAGTCTGTCCACAGTGCCTTTTGATTGTCAGCCGCGTGTGCCTTATGCCGCAGTCAATATGCCGAAATGAAACTCAGTGAAATACAAGTTATTAATTTATTGAATATTCATTTTTACTTACAAATTTTCACATTAAATGTTGAAAGTGTCCCCCCTTTTGTTGAGCCGGCCCTGGTGGCCAAGCGGTTAAAGGCGCTACAGTCTGGAACCGCGCGGCCGCTACGGTCGCAGGTTCGAATCCTGCCTCGGGCATGGATGTGTGTGATATCCTTAGGTTGTTAGGTTTAAGTAGTTCTAAGTTCTAGGGGACTGATGACCTTAGAAGTTAAGTCCCATAGTGCTCAGAGCCCTTTGTCGAATACACAATTCAATTCGTCTAATCATGTTTCCAAACACAAGTTGTAACATTTCTTCTGTAACAGAAGCAGTGAAAGTGGATATTGCAGTTTTCAATTCATCGATGGATTTTGGTTGGTTTTTATAGACAGTTGCTGTCGCTGCACCCCAGAAGAAAAAGTCAGGTGGTGTTAGGTTAGGCGATGCGATCGTGGAGGCCAAAGTCCATGTGAAATGATGCGATCACCAAAAAACATCAGCAAGCAGTGACATCGAAACGCGAGCTGTATGCGCGGTTGCACCATCTTGTTGAAAATAACCGTTCAGTATCTCACTTAACACAAGTTCTCCTATGAATGGGTACAGAATATCATTACAGTATCGTTGTGCGTTTATTGTTTCGTTGAAAAATATGGGACCCCAATCCGACGACTAGAAATTGCAATCCAAACGCCTATTTTCATAGAATGAAGTGGTTCCTCATGAATACACAACGGATTTGCAGTACTCCACACACGAGAATTTTGCGAGTTCATGTACCCGGATTAATGAAACCACGCCTCATCAGTGAAAAACGTTTCATTAAGAATATCCCTTCCATTTTCTTGAACGACTGTCACTTTGTATGGGAAAAGTTCTAATTTTTCCTTACAGCTGTGTGGGCCATTCCGACGCTAACATCGATTTCCTGGGCGAGTTTTCTTACTGACTTGTTCGGACTCATGGGCATTTTATCGGAAATATCGAGTAGTTTATCCTCAGACAAAACGCTAGGACGACCACTTATGGGTGCATCTGTCACTGAACCCTTACTTAGAAATTTGCTAGTCAAATCTCGCACAGTATCGCGATGTGGGAGTGTTGTCTCCGGGAAAATTGAATTAAATGTTTGACGAACTGAAACTGTGTACTTATCGCCAGCTTTGAACACTTGTTGGACTAAAAACACGCGTTCTTCAATGGTTAGCATTTTAACAGTGACAAAAACGAAACAAACGAACAAAGGAACTAAACTTAAACGTTCACGTCAACACCTAACGACACACACCAACGATACTACTGACGCTGGCTGAGATAAACGAAACAATGATATGATATGTTGGGAGAGTCCACTTGAAGGGAAGTAACCCAGTCAGGCGAAAAATCATACGGCACGCGAGGCTAACAGTCATACAGCACTGCGGAGAGACTTTTTGAACGCCCCGTACTTTCGCAAAAGGCTTCCTAACACTTAACTTCGTATTCGATGTTAACAAATTTCTCTTCTTCAGAAATGCTTTTCTTTATATTGCCAGTCTACATATTATAATATCCTGTCTACTTCGTCCATCATCAGTTATTTGGCTGCTGAAAGAGCAAAATTCATCTACTACTTTAAGTATCTAGTTTCCCAATCTAATTACATTAGCATCACTTGATTTAATTCGGCTACATACCATTGCCCTTATTTTGATTTTGTTGATGTTCACTTTAATTTCCCTTTTCAAGGTCCACTCTGGTCAACTCCTTTTCCACGTCCTTTGCTGCCTCTGACAGAATTACGATGTTATCGGCAAACCTCAAAGTTTTTGTTTCTTCTCCGTGAACTTTAATTTCTTCTCCGAATTTTCTTTGGTTTCTTTACTGCCTACTCAATGTACAGTCTGAATAACATCGGAGATAGGCTACAATTCGGTCTCACCTCATTCTCAACCACTGCTTCCCTTTCATGCCCCTCGACTCATAACTGTACAAGCACTTTCGCTCTCTGTATTTTACCCCTATTACCTTCAGAATTTCAAAGAGAGTATTCAAACCAATATTTTCAAAAGCGTGTTTTTAAGTCTATAAAGGCTATAAACGTCGATTTGCCATTCCTTAACCCTTCTTTTAAGGTAAGTCGTGGGGACAGTATTGCCTCGCGCGTTCCTAAATTTCTCTGGAATCCATACTGATCTCCCCAGAGGTTCGCTTCAATTATTTATAGGACATATTTCAATCTTTGTCTCCCTCTACTGTTTTTGCCCTCTGGAGCTCCCTCTAGTATCATGGAAGTTGTTCCCTGATGTCTTAACAGATATCCTCTTATCCTGTCCCTTCTCCTTATCAGTGTTTTCCACATATTCCTTTCCTCTCCGATTCTGCGTAGAACCTCTTCATTCCTCAACTTATCAGTCCAGCTAGTTTTTCAACATTCGTCTGTAGCACCACATCCCAAGTGCTTTGATTCTCTCCTGTTCCGGTTTTTCCACAGTCTATATTTCACTACCATACAATGCTGTGCTCAAAACATACATTCTCAGAAATTTCTTCCTCAAATTAAGGCCTATTTTCGATACTAGTAGACTTCTCTTGGCCAGGAATGCCCGTTCTGCCAGTGTTAGTCTGCTTTTGATGTTCTCCTTGCTCCGCGTCATTGGTTCTCTTGCTGCCTATGTAAAAATTCCTTAATTTCATCTACTTCGTGACCATCAATCCTGATCTTAAGTTTCTCGCTTTTCTCATTACGGCTACTACTGACTACTTTCATCTTTCTTCGATTTACTCTCAATCCATATTCTGTACTTATTAGACTGATCATTCCATTCACCAAATCCTGTAATTCATTTCACTTTCACTCAGGATATTATCAGCGAATCGTATCATTGTTATACTTTCACCTCGCATTTTAATGCCATTCCTCAACCTTTCTTTTATTTCCATCAGTGTGCAGATTGAAGAGTAGAGTTGAAATACTGCATCCCTGTTTAGACCTTTTTTAATCGTAGCACTTCATTCTTCGTCGTCCTCTCTTATTATTCCCTCTTGGCTCTTGTACATATTGTATATATATATTACCCATCTCTTCGTTTAGCTTACCCCTACTTTTCTCAGAATTTCGAACATCTTGCACCATTTTACATAATCGAAAGCTTTTTCCAGGTCGACAAATAATATGAACGTCTCTTGATTTTATTTAGTCTTGCTTCCACTATCAGCTGCAATGTCAGAAGTGCCTATCTGGTGTCGTTACCTCTCCTAAAGCCAAACTGATCGTCATCTAACACATTCTCAATTTTCTTTTCCATTCTCCTGTACATTATTCCTGTCAGCGACATGGATGCATGAGCTATTAAACTGATTGAGCGACAATTCTCGCACTTGTCAGCTCTTGCAGTTTTCGGAGTTGTGTGGATGATATTTTTTCAAAAGGCAAATGGTATGTCGCCAGACTCATACATTCTACACACCAACGTGAATAGTGGTTTTGTTGCCACTTCCCCCAATGATTTTAGAAATTCTGATGGAATTTTGTACACCTCTTCTGCCTTACTTAATCTTAAGTCCTCCAAAGTTCTCCTAAATTCTGATTCTAATACTGGATCGCCTATCTCTTCTAAATCGACACTTGTTTCTTCTTCTATCACACGAGACAAATATTCCTTCTCATAGAGACCTTCAATGTATTCTTTCCACAGTGGAATTTCGGTTACACTCTTAATGTTATCACCCTTGCTTTTAATTTCATTGAAGGTTGTTTTGACTTTCCTATATGGTGAGTCAGTCCTTTCGACAATCAATTCTTTTTTTATTTCTTCACATTTTTCATGCAGCCGTTTTGTCTTAGCTTTCTTGCACTTTCTATTTATTTCATTTCTCAGCGTCTTATATTTCTGTATTTCTGAATTTTCGTGAACATTTCTGTACTTCGTTCATTCATTGATCTACTGAAGTATTTCTTCTCTTGTCTTGGGTTTCTTCGCAGTTACCTTCTTTGTACCTATGTTTTTCTTTCCAACTTTTGTGATTACTCTTTTGAGAGATAGCCATCCCTCTTCAACTGTACTGCCTACTGAGCTATTCCTTATTGCTATATCTATAGCCTAAGAGAACTCCTAGCGCATCTAGGTATTTCTTAGTACTTCCGTATCTCACTTCATTGTGTATTGATTCTTCCTGACTAATCTCTTGAAGTTCAGCCTATTCTTCATCACTACTACATTGTGATCTGATCTATATCTGCTCCTGGGTTCGCCTTACAATCCAGTTACTCATTTCGGTATCTCTGTCTGACCATGACGAAATCTAACTGAAATCTTCCCGTATCACCCAGCTTTTTCCAAGTATACCTCCTCCTCTCGTGACTCTTGAACAGAGTATTTGCTATTACTAGCTGAAATTTTTTCCAGAACTCAGTTACTCTCTATCTGTCACTCCTTTTCTCAACCCCATATTTCCTGTAACCTTTGCTTCTACTCCTTCCCCTAAAACTGCATTCCAGTCCCCATGACTTTTAGATTTCATCTCCCTTTGCGTACTGTATTACACTTTCAAAATCCTCATACGTTATCTCTTCATCGGGAAAATTTACGGCTGTAGTTTCCCCTTGCTTTCAGCTGTTCGCAGTATCAGCACAGCAAGGCCGTTTTGGGTGATGTTACAGGGCCAAAGAAGTCGATCATACCGACTGTTGCCCTTGCAACTACTGAAAAGTCTGCTGCCCCTCTTCACCCGAACCACACGGTTGTCTAATCACAGATACCCTTCCTTTGTGGTTGCACAAACGGTACCGCTATCTGCTTCGCTGAGGCACGCAAGCAAGCAAGCCGCTCCCCGAAAGACAAAGTCCATGGTTCATGGCGGGGGAATACATACACCAAAACGTTATGACCACAGTTCACCACGAGACTGAATACAGTCTGGTGGCGTTACTGTCATGTCACTGGGCAAGGAAAATGTACATGATGAAGAGAGACCAATGAAGAATCATTTTAGCGACGATATGGGTTGCACATATGGAAAACCGCTGTCATAAACGGGAGATCATTATGGTCCGACGCCTGGTGGCGAGCAATTTGGAGACGGCGATGTTAGTCGGCTGTTCGCATGCTGTTGTCTTTGAACATCTGTGGAAAGTTGTCGAAAGACTGAGACCACGATTATAGCTACAACTACTCACTCTTAAACGTCTGTTTATGCTGCATTCGATCGTTACGTTAAAATAGATATTTTCTAACATAGTTTTTTACCAAGAATCTCACCAAAGGGGCAATAAAGGGTCCGAAACGTGCGTAAACTTCAACAAACGTGCATCTTGATGTAAACAGCTGTCTGACGACGAATGTGTCGGTTCGAAACCGGTTCCGGCGCTATTTACGTAAATAAATAGCAGTATCAATAGTGGCTGATTGCTGTCCTCTACTCTGAAAACATCAACTTTTATTTTGTACTCACCCACGGTCATAAAATGTCGGTTTTCTAATCATTATGCTTTAGAGGATTAGAAAGCAAAAAATCAGTAACTACCAAGGAAATTGTCACTCTAACTACAATATTTTACAGTTTACAATAAAGAAATTAAATGATGATGTGCGATAACAGGCTAGATACAGAGCTTCTCAGTACATTGACAATCATCTTCATCAGTTTTCTGCAATATTAGCGGGTCCTTTGCATCTTCATTTCCTGCGATCCGTAGCTCGCTTCTTTATGCTGCTGTATGTGCTGCCGTCTATAGCATCATTCAGTATCAGAAATCTCTTCCTCCTTCGCCTCCTCTTTTCTTCCACGTATTCTTCTAAGACTGTTATTATAAGCCCCTTCTCCTTTCTTAACAGATTTTCAAACCAGTTTCGTTTCTTCTTTTTGTTACATCGCAAACTGTCTTTAGTCTCCCACCCTTCTCAGTATCTCTTCATTTTTCACTCTACCCATCCATGTTTTTCTTTGAGTCCCCCGCCACACCAACATTTCAGAAACCTCCACCCCTGCTCTGTCTTTCTTTCCCAGTGTCCACGTTTCAGCGCTATATAGGAAGACACTCCACACAAAACATTTTATTAGCATTTTCCTTAACTGTGTCCACGTTGTTGTTGTTGTTGTGGTCTTCAGTCCTGAGACTCGTTTGATGCAGCTCTCCATGCTAATCTATCCTGTGCAAGCTCCTTTATCTCCCAGTACCTACTGCAACCTACATTCTTCTGAATCTGCTTAGTGTATTCATCTCTTGGTCTCCCTCTACGATTTTTGTCCTCCACGCTGCCCTCCAATGCTAAATTTCTGATCCCTTGATGCCTCAGGACATGTCCTACCAAACGATCCCTTCTTCTAGTCAAGTTGTGCCACAAACTTCTCTTCTCCCCAATCCTATTCAATACCTCCTCATTAGTCACGTGATCTACCCACCTAATCTTCAACATTCTTCTGTAGCACCACATTTCGAAAGCTTCTATTCTCTTCCTGTCAAAACTATTTATTGTCCATATTTCACTTCTATACATGGCTACACTCCATACAAATACTTTCAGAAACGACTTCCTAACACTTAAATCTATACTCGATGTGTCCATATTGCTGCAGAAAATTCTCCTTTTCTTATAAAATGCCTCTCTCGCCATTTCTGTTTTGGTTTTAATTTCTGTTCTGCTCTTCCAGTCTGTTTATATCCTGCTTTCGAGGTATTTAAAGCTCTTACACATGTTCAGATAAGAACGTGTCCAAGTAGTGCTTCGTTGTACCGCCTCCGCAGCACTACAGTCAAAGTTCCGCACATCCTCACTCATTTCTCCGGTTCATTGTCTTTCCACTGACGCCATTATAGCCGGACTGTGTTGTGTTTACATTTTTTAGTGATAGTTCAAATTGTTTAAGACAATTTTTGTGCCCGTCGACTGTGAAGTTCGTTGTGAAATACGATCTTTGAGCGCAAAGAACGTTGTCAGCTGAAATTCATCATCTTGTATAGATTTTTGGTAAAAATGTTATGACTGAAGCAATGGTGAGAAAGTGAGTGAAACTGTTCAATGATGGGCGAACCAGTGCTCAGGATGAAGCACAGAGTGGGTGGTTTTCTATTGTCATTGATGGTTTGCTTGAGAAACTGAGAAAATTCGTAAAAACGGACGGTTCACAATAAGAATGTTTTGTGATGAGTTTTCACAAATTTAAAAACTGTTTTGCATGAGATTGTCACACATCGTTTAAACACAGATTGTGTTCCCGTTGGGTTCCGATAATGCTTATGGGTGTCCATAAAACGAAGCGACTTCGCAGTGCTTTGACATTTCTTATCCTCAGTGATGAGTGATTAAAGTTATTAAACAGAATTGTGACCGGTGATGAAACATGGATTTGTCATGTCACCAGAAGCAAAACAACAGTCCATGAAGTGGAGGCAATCATGATCTCCCCAAAAAAATAAAAATTCAAAACAACGTTGTCAGCACAAAATAAAAATCATGGGCACTGAGTTCTGTGTCAGACATGACATCTGCTTATTGAATTCCTTCCAGGAGGTGAAATCGTCAAAGCGGTACGATGCTTCCAAACACAGAAAGCTTCGGCGTGCAGTTCAAAACAGGAGGCGTGGAATGCTCACTCAAGGCACTGGGTGCTGCATAACAACGCACGTCCCCATACTGCCGGTGTCACTCAAAACCATATTCAGCTCCTCAGTTGACAGCAGTTCTATCACCCACCGTAGAGCACCGATCTCGCACTTTCTCTACCAACTGTTCCGGAACTTGGAGTGTGGTTTTGGAGAAAGGAGCTGTGACAGCGGTGTTCAACAGTGGCCGACTTCGCTGACTGCATATTTCTATGAAGATGGGGTAGAAAAGTTGGTTTCCCTTTATGACAAATATCTGAACAATGTTGGTGAGTATTTAGAAGAATAGTTTAAGAAAAGTGTCTTTCTTGTAAAGAAAATTGTTTTGGTTCGGAAAAAATGCTTTTATGAGCTTTTTTTCCAAAATGGTACTTACTTTGCGCACATACCTTGTACTTCTCCTTTCAGCATTGTCTTTACATTCACCATTATGAGTAGGGTAGTAGACAATAGAAGGTCAGTGTTGTCCACCTAATTTCCTTCCTTGCTGTAGCTGCAGAGTCAGAAAACTGGGAAAGTTGTCAGAAGCTACCTTATACAATAGTTAAAGCTGTAACGTCTTTGCTTTTACCGATTGGGATACGGATCCCTTAAATAGAAAAGAATAATTCATTCATCTATGGATATGAATTTGAACACAATGTTGCAGGGATTTTTTTTTTTTTTTTAATGGACTTGTAGTCCAGGGTGATATGTTTTTTTTCCAAAATGGTACTTACTTTGCGCACATACCTTGTACTTCTCCTTTCAGCATTGTCTTTACATTTACCATTATGAGTAGGGTAGTAGACAATAGAAGGTCAGTGTTGTCCACATAATTTCCTTTCTTGCTGTAGCTGCAGAGTCAGAAAACTGGGAAAGTTGTCAGAAGCTACCTTATACAATAGTTAAAGCTTAGTAGAACATCATCAATAGAAAAGTGTTGTTGACAGTGTAGTCATTGAGTTGCAGGTAGCGCAGACTCCAGCTGCCTTCTGACTGAATCGATGAAGGCCAGCGAACGCACTTAGAGGAGATGAGACGAGGCGGCTCCCCTGAGGCTGCAGCCACGTACACGGGCCATCGACACCGAGTCCCGCGACCAAAGCGGCTGAGGATTGTTTGCATAATTACGGTTGCGTAACCCGGCGGCGCCACAGCGCAAGATGCTACATTTAGAACGCTATCTCCCCACTAAATGGCCACAGGCCATAAATCAACATAATTAATGCTTATGGAACGCACCATGGGATTCCTTTTTTGTTGTTCTTCTCGAGAGCTGTTTACATTTCTGTGACGTCGGCTCGCGTGATCTGTTTGAAACATCTGTCCTCCTATGTATTCGGCAAACCTGTTGCTGATTCCTCAGTAGAACCGCACCGAGGTGATCCTGTCATCCCCTCCCCGAACCTCCCTCAATGACAACTACCTTCCTTCAGGTTTTTTTAAGCAGATTTATCAAATGTTTTGACTTTGTAGGTACATTTAACAAAAATGGAGCGTTAATGAAAAATATTACTTATACGAATGATATTGAATAAAAATATTTGCACGTGACAAATTCACTATAGCATATAAATTATAAATAAACTTCCTGAAAAATTGAAAATAAAATGATATTGTCTCTTATTGTTTAACGTGAACTTTGATATGATGTACAACATGTAAGGTGGTCATGTGATTTTGATTTTTGTATGTTATCAATGTGCACGTCAGAGAGAGAGAGAGCAAGTTACATTGCTGTTAAACAATCGTTGGTCTTGACGTGGCACAGTCCTTGCCTCTGTGCAAACTGATCCATTCTTAGTTGAAGTGTGGTAGGTGACAGACGTATTCAGAAGTGATGTGTCGACTTGTGATTATAACTGTTAGATGAAGAAAGATTTATTGTAGAAGACAGTAAGGATGACTATGATGCATACATCGAAAGGTGAAAAGAATATAAATTTTGAATAATGAAATTCTTTTTAAAGAGAAGAAGTCAGCTTGTTAGCTTTGTTCACTTTCTAAGAGCTGAGAGAAAGACCACCCCATTTCTCTGGGTCACGCATTAACATACTGATTGCTGTCTGATTTTTATAGAAAGTCTTTGTTAACATTGTACCCTCTTTAAATCACTGTTCACTTTGTTAAGCATGGCACTGTTCAGACCTATGTCATGTGTTAGCATCAAGCGAAGCTTTACTCTGTCTTTTTGAGTACATACTTCAATGTAAAGCCGTTGTGTTCGAACATCATTTCATAAGAACAGCTACTCTCCCCACGCTACCGTTTACCATTATTGCCTGCTTGCTGTTTGCTGTTGTGTTTTCGAGGAATGTACAATAATTTTGTCGTAACGAGAGGTGAGTGGAAATTTGATTACGGCCAGATAATTGTTTTACTTCAGTCGCGCATTTAATATGAAGAGAAGTTGTATTCAGACCAGTTACAGGTCAGTTCAAATTAGGTTAGCATACGAGTTTAACTTGGGTAACAGTTTGTGGATACATAATTTTGGTAATAGGTAGACTTTTATATGGTGGGAGGTAACGGTGGGCTAAATTTCATGAAGAAACAAATATGGTGAAGAGGTTGCAAATAAACAACTTATTTTACTTGCTCCTCATACATTATTAATAATGCATCAATTATTAATTAGAAGTAAATGGTAACGGCTACAATTATTAAGAGTTGAGAAAATATCTTTCTCCAGGAATGTGTTTTTATTATATTTTTATGAAGCATTTCGTACTTTTTGGCGAACCAAATGTAATGTCCCCACAGAAAATACCCTCTACCACGCACCAATTAATCATTGTCAATCAAACCATCCACATTAATTCACTTTGGAAAAGTATCTGATCTGATTTTCTCGTAACATATGCGGCGACAGCTAGACGACGCCAAAGTATTTTCTAGCGCGTTTATTCTTTGAAATAACAGAGATGCATATATGCATTCATGCATTCTTCATGGTTGTTAGAGTGGTAACTAGGACAGCTTCTGGAGTAGGGATTGAGGGATTGACGTATTTCTGAGAATTACATATTCTGATTTTCTTCTCGCTAAATCGAGCGAATTAACTTTTGTGCCACTAGCGGTTTGTTTGAATAGAAAGAGAGTGTAAACGGAAAATAATTAAGACGTGGAATCACCGGAGATCTGGACATGTAACGAAGATGGATTTCATACACAATTTCCTTCATAAATAAGGTTTGTGACTTTTTGTTCCGGAGTGAATGAACGAATGAGTTTTTTCTGAACCATTTGATGATCACGTTGGCCCTGTGATTAGTGGGGAAGTTTCAGCTGTGTCGAAGAGAGCCTGCAATCACTGAGTCTGTGTTAAATCGTCCATAAAGGCTTCGTACACATCTGGAATTCGCAATCTTTCGTAAAAGGAACAAATTGTCCGCACGATTGATTCCCCCGACTGAATACAGTGTTTAACAGTAATAATAAATGTAAAGATCTCTTACAGCAAGCCAGCCGCTGATTACCAAGACGAAGGACTCCACCAAAGATCCAATTTGGCTGATTTCACGTAATGAAATATTATATTAAAAACTGTACATAGATAAAGGAGAGAAAGAGAGAGAGCGAATGAAAATAGAGATAATACTAATAATCCTCCATTAGTCTAACCTTTCGCCTGTCTTATCACGGATCAGCCAAGACACGGGAGGCCCTTACATTACTGTATAGATTTATGTGTGAAGGTGAAAGGGTCTTAAAGGCAACAGATACACGTCTATACAGACAAGACATTACACAAAGTTAGCGGCTAGCTGCATTCATCATCTATTCATAGAGAAAGAGACGACAACTTATTATTATCTTGTTAAACAAACTCACTGATTATGTGACTGGAGTCGAGTTTTGCAGCTGTGTCGTATTCTGTCGGCAAAACAGCTAATTTTAATAGTCTACTTTGACCCGTACTCGACTTCAAGTAGTGTTTCATCACCTATGATTTGCCGAAACTATGTTCACAATGTGATACAGCCATTGACATTCTCGTAAAAATCCTAAAAAGTATTCATATGTTTGGCTAGGCGTAACTTTATCCATACTTCGGGAAAAAACTTCAAACTCTCCAAATCGGGAGCCGTTTCTATGCTCTTTATTAGCTCTTTCACATGGAACTTGAAAGCAGTTGTCCGTTAAATAGCTCAGCTGTAGCTATCACAAAAATTAGCTGTCCATTTTTCAAGACATAGAACTTTCATTTAAAATGATTCCTAGCACGAAATTAAAGTGAGATGAAATGATCAGATATATAGAAATACATGACATGATTTCCATTTCACGTATTAGTATGTCAGATAAACTCTCTGATACAGATCTTTTTACACGAGCATTGAACTCTGGTTAACAGAGTGCAAGTATAGGAACAACCACTAACTAACCCAGTAATACACTCTAAGACAAAAAAAGAAAGAACGACGCACCACGAAGGAATAATCCGAATGGGACGGAAACTGGTAAATGTGATGTACATGTGTAGACAAAAGAACTATTACAGCTTCAGGAGAATTGGATGATTTGTTGAAGAAAAGAACTTCACAAACTGAACAAGTCAGTAACACGTTGGTTCGACTTTGGTCCTTGTGCAAGCGGTTGTTCGGCCTGGCAGTGACTGACAATATTGTTGGATATCCTTCTGAAGGATATCGTGCCAAATTCTATCCAACTGGGTATCTAAGAAAATCCCGAGTTGGAGGACCTTGCCAATAATATTTCAAACGTTCTCTGTTGGGGAGACACCCGGTAACCTTGATGGCCAAGGTAGGGTTTGGGAAGCACAAAAACAAGCAATGGAAAATCTCGCCGTATGAGGGCGGGCATTATCTTGCTGAAATGTAAGCCCAATATGGCTTGCTATGAAAGGCAATAAAAAGGGGCATAGAATATTATCGACGGACCGCTGAGGTGTAAGGGTGCCGCCAGTGACAACCAAACGTCTCCTACTACGTAGAGAAATGGCAGCCCCGACCATCACTTCTGATTGTCAGGCCGTATGGCGAGCGAAAGTCAGGTTGGTACCCCGGTGCTGTCTGGGGAGTGTACAGACACGTCTTTGCTGGTCATGGGGCTCAGTTCGAAGCAGGAAACGTCACTGAAGTCAATTCTGCTCCAGTCAATGAGATTCCAGGCCGAATTCCTGTCGCTAGACGCCCTGGACAGCGGTAGAATACCAGCCTCAGTGTCGCCCGCAGTACTGCTCGGCAGCCAGGAGTGATGGTCCGGGGTTCCATTTCTCTCCGTAGAAGGACCCGTTTAGTTGTTAATGGCGGCCTCCTTACAGCACAGCGGAACGTCGACGATATTCTATGCCCCGTTCTGTTGGCTCTGTAGCAAGCCATCTTTGACAGCAAGGTAATGCCCGCCTCCATACGGCGAGAATTTCTATCGCTTGTCTTCGTGTTTGCCAAACTCTTACGTGGCCAGCAAGGTCGCCGAATCTCTCCCAAGCTGATAACGTATGGAGCATTATGGGCAGGGCCCTCCAACCAGCTCGGGATTTTCACGACGTAATGCGCCAATTGCGCCGAATTTGCCGTGATGTCCTCCAGGAAGAAATCTAACAACTCTCTCAATCAACATGAAGCCGAGTAACCGCTTGCGTAAGAGCCAGAGGTGGACCAATGCGTTACCTACTAGCGCAATCTGCGAAGATCTTTGTCTTGAATTAGTCATCCAGTTTTTCTGAAATTGTAATAATTCTTTCGTCCGTATATGTACATCACATCTACCGATTTCCGTCCCATTCATGGCGAGTCTTTTTTTGTCTTACAGTGTATTATTAGTCAGCTACGGAAGACATATTCGTGAATTTTTGGTTATTTACACAGCAAATCGTTCCAACACTGGCTGGAGGGTCAAGTATATTACAGATCCTGTCCACCTGATCTGCTCACTTCCTCCACAGTGGCGTCCTGCTATAGTTCTCAGTCGTCAGAAATTGGTAAAGATGGAAAGCGTTCAGTCAAACATCACCGACTCGCCGACCTAATTTGAGATCCAATAAAACCGTAGCGAAGAACAGTTAGAACAACATAGCTGAACGCGAGCGAGCTAGGTATGCAGCAGCTGTGTGAGCCACATCCGCTGTTGCCACATGAATCATGAAAGCGACAGGCGTCTATTCATCACTGGTCGTTTCTCTATGGTGCCTCTTGAACAATATGATTCTGTAGAAAAGACTGCGTGCGTCTACAGTCGTTATTACGGAATGGCTTCTTCTCGCAGAAACGAGTGGTGGGGAAACTCACATACCTTTCCCAGTTAATTCTAAAACTGCTTTTCTTGTTCCTTTCTTCCGGCCAGGTTTCACCCAACCTCTGAGGTAGCGCCCTTATCGGAAGCCTATCTGGTCACCCCCTCAGTATGGCCCTGCTCTGCTAAAACCCTACCCTCTTGAAGAAGTTTTCCACAGTGAAAATATCTACAGACACTGAACAGTCTCAAATGTATTCCGAGCAGCTTGTGCGTAAGAAAATCGTCTTGCAACTTGTTGCAGTCCTGGCTCCTTTAGTTCTAAAATGTATCATTTATGATTATTAAATCAATGAGCGATAAGAAACTAACCCAATAGTGTTTACAATGAATTTTTAAAGAAATGTTTCGTGAAAAAATGAGAATTCCAAAAGAAGATTTTCGGTGGGTGATTTTTTGCTATTTTCGTAAAGCTGTAACTCAACAATACAACAGTACCTCGAATCACTTCTTCCACCTTTTGATAATCAGTCACCTTCAGAGAAACCTGTTTGCAAATGGTTTGCAGAACTTCGTCGTGGTCGTGCCTCCCATTGCGATTAAGTTCGCGAAGGGGAGATAGAATCGGTTGCTGTTCCGAAAAACACTCTATGCTGGGCGCAGTATGATTGAGGAGGATCGGCATATGCCATATCGTGAAACAGGGACATCTTTAGTCATATGGAAGACTACCATACATTCGATTTCACGTGAACGTTTAGCTGAAAGAAAGATATGTTTTAATACACTATCCCAATTTGACTGAAACTCAAGCGGAGTAAATGAAGGGTCGAAAAATTTGGACCGAGAGAATGCAAAATCACTATACGACTTCATAACAGGAGACGAAATTTAAATATATTCCTTTTTTTTGTTTAAGTCATTAGTCTTCTGACTGGGTTGATGTGGCCCGTCACGAATTCCTCTCTTGCGTCAATCACTACATCTCAGAATAGCCCTTGCATCCTACGTCCTCAGTATTATTTGCTGGATGCATTCCAACGTTACCACTCTTGCTTTTAATTTCACTGAACATGGTTTTGACGTTTCTGTATTATGAGTCATCCCTTCCCATGATCAATTCTATTTAGATTTCTTCACATCCTTGCCTTCCCGTTTATTTCGCTCCTAAGTGATTCGTATTGCTGTATTCCTGTTTTTCCCTGAGAGTTTTTGTACTTTCTCCTCTAGTCGATTAATTGAAGTATTTCTTCTGTTGTTCAAGGTTACATCGCAGTTACCTTCCTTTTATCTATAGTTTGTATGCCCATCTGAGATTGCTTTGTTTAGAGATGTCCACCCCTCTTCAACTGAAATGTCTACTCTGGTATTCCTTATCGCACTATCCATATCGTAAGCGAACTTCAAACGCGTCTCATCATTTAAAAGTACTTCGTATCCCACTTCCTTCCACACTGAGGCGAGATAGGTAGCCGTGCGGTCTAGGGCGCCATGCTACGGGTCGCGCGGCCCGCCACGTCGGATGTTCGAGTCCTCCCTTGCGCATGGGTGACTGTGTTATCCTTAGCGTAAGTTAGTTTAATTTAGATTAAGTAATGTGTAAGCCTAGGGACTGATGATCTCAGCAGTTTGGTCCATTTGGAACTTACCACAAATTTCTAAAAATTTTCCACATTGATTCTTCCGCATGGTTCTCTTAAAGTCCAGCCCACTCTTCATCATTACTAAATTGTAGAAGTCGGAAACTAAGCAGCAGTCAACAGTTTGGACGTATGACAATTAAACTGAAAGCAATGACAACGGTTCATTCGCGAAGAACTTTAAGAAAATGATCGCTTGTTTCCTCGACGTGTTGCGACCATTGGTTAACAGGATCGAAGAAAACATAATGGTGAGTGCTATACAATGAGTGCTCTACAACAACTTGTTTGGTATTGGTACAATTCGACAATCACCAGAAACTACCGTATGCGTTTTCATCACGACAAAGCCGGCTGCCACAGAGCAAGTGTAACAATATCGATTATATGGTGGAGAAAAGCGTTAGACTAATGTCTCATTTCTCATATTCACATGATATATCGCCTATCGACTTATTTTCTTCCTCCTTATCAAACAAAATATGCATGGTCAGCTCAAGAAGCTGTCTACTTTCAAAACATTTTTTGAGCTACACTCCTGGAAATGGAAAAAAGAACACATTGACACCAGTGTGTCAGACCCACCATACTTGCTCCGGACACTGCGAGAGGGCTGTACAAGCAATGATCACACGCACGGCACAGCGGACACACCAGGAACCGCGGTGTTGGCCGTCGAATGGCGCTAGCTGCGCAGCATTTGTGCACCGCCGCCGTCAGTGTCAGCCAGTTTGCCGTGGCGTACGGAGCTCCATCGCAGTCTTTAACACTGGTAGCATGCCGCGACAGCGTGGACGTGAACCGTATGTGCAGTTGACGGACTTTGAGCGAGGGCGTACAGCGGGCATGCGGGAGGCCGGGTGGACGTACCGCCGAATTGCTCAACACGTGGGGCGTGAGGTCTCCACAGTACATCGATGTTGTCGCCAGTGGTCGGCGGAAGGTGCACGTGCCCGTCGACCAGGGACCGGACCGCAGCGACGCACGGATGCACGCCAAGACCGTAGGATCCTACGCAGTGCCGTAGGGGACCGCACCGCCACTTCCCAGCAAATTAGGGACACTGTTGCTCCTGGGGTATCGGCGAGGACCATTCGCAACCGTCTCCATGAAGCTGGGCTACGGTCCCGCACACCGTTAGGCCGTCTTCCGCTCACGCCCCAACATCGTGCAGCCCGCCTCCAGTGGTGTCGCGACAGGCGTAAATGGAGGGACAAATGGAGACGTGTCGTCTTCAGCGATGAGAGTCGCTTCTGCCTTGGTGCCAATGATGGTCGTATGCGTGTTTGGCGCCGTGCAGGTGAGCGCCACAATCAGGACTGCATACGACCGAGGCACACAGGGCCAACACCCGGCATCATGGTGTGGGGAGCGATCTCCTACACTGGCCGTACACCACTGGTGATCGTCGAGGGGACACTGAATAGTGCACGGTACATCCAAACCGTCATCGAACCCATCGTTCTACCATTCCTAGACCGGCAAGGGAACTTGCTGTTCCAACAGGACAATGCACGTCCGCATGTATCCCGTGCCACCCAACGTGCTCTAGAAGGTGTAAGTCAACTACCCTGGCCAGCAAGATCTCCGGATCTGTCCCCCATTGAGCATGTTTGGGACTGGATGAAGCGTCGTCTCACGCGGTCTGCACGTCCAGCACGAACGCTGGTCCAACTGAGGCGCCAGGTGGAAATGGCATGGCAAGCCGTTCCACAGGACTACATCCAGCATCTCTACGATCGTCTCCATGGGAGAATAGCAGCCTGCATTGCTGCGAAAGGTGGATATACACTGTACTAGTGCCGACATTGTGCATGCTCTGTTGCCTGTGTCTATGTGCCTGTGGTTCTGTCAGTGTGATCATGTGATGTATCTGACCCCAGGAATGCGTCAATAAAGTTTCCCCTTCCTGGGACAATGAATTCACGGTGTTCTTATTTCAATTTCCAGGAGTGTATCAACATCAGTGTGGACAAAATGTTTCCAGAACAGGACCATCCACAACAAAAAGTGTATGAATTTTGAAGGCGAATATTTCGAGAACTAATGAAATTATTTATACAAAAAAATGTCTTTCTGTCATTGTTTCTGCTGTACTAGCTCTACATAGGGAAGACGATGAGCCAATTCTCATCTGCATCCGCATAGAGACGATAATCAATAATGAGACGAAAAGTACCGAAATGAAACGCTTGGGAACACTCTTTCGATGCACTTGTAAAAAAAAAAGGTGTCCGTGCAGTCCCGTTACTATTTTTAAAAAACCATAACTTGTTTACTATTAGAGATAGAGAATCATGGTTTATTGTAAAACGTTTAGCAATTGTCAAAGATTTTTTTCTTTTGCCCTTTGTCTTAGATTTTACTTGAACTGCATCAAAAAGGCGACGGACCAGAAGAAGGCGCATGTGTCGTCTGGTATGCAGAAGACAAATTTGGGCAACGGTTCTGCGTAATTATCGTCACCAGAATGGGAGGGAACCACAGACAAAAGCAAGCATAATGAGGAGTTTCAAAAAGTTTAATGAGACAGGCTGTGTCAAAGACCTTTGTAACGTGTATGCAACAAATTTACAGCAGCAGCGGCCAAATCTGACCTGCATAACACTGTGTGTGTGTGTGTGTGTGTGTGTGTGTGTGTGTGTGTTGTATGGGTGTCAGTTTAACTGTCATTTAAGCCCTCAACAGATCATTACATGAAAAACTTAAAACTAACATTTGGATAAACTACCCGACTGCCTATTTGCATATGAAAAACTACAGGAACAAATGAACATGTAACAATGAATACCTAAGCCATCTAACTGCGTTTTTTAACAACAATTTTCGGGTGATATAGAATCTGACTTGTGCAGAGGAATTTACTGGGCTAGAGTACGTGACATGTTGTGGTGTGTCAGTGTCTCTGTTTTACCTAATAACTTATTTTAAAAGGCTCACAAAATGGTCACAAGATAATTGAGCCAATAATGAACAATCCTTTTAACATTAATAGAACTTCTACATTTTTATGTATTTTGTTTAAATATTTGAATTAAGAATTTTTAGCTCCTTTTGCACATAAGTCCCTTTAAAGTTCTTAAAGAAGCGACAGGGAGGCTATGTAAGGAGTGTTTCAGAACTCTCCATTACATGAAACAATACGTCCAACTCAACGCTATTCTTGGCATTCTGTAAGCACGCAGATAATAGATAGTAACAATCTGAGGGCGAAACATAGGAGCGCGATTCTAAGCATTGTTGTGAGACGAGGTCTGTCTGTGAGAGTGGAAGTAGTAATGTCGGTCGAGAGCTCGGAGACAGAAGACGTGTCACGCTGCCCTCATGTCGGTGATGGAAGATCTTACCACACGCAAGGCCTGATTTCATTTATATTGCCAGGAGAGGTTTAGATGGCCTAACTACTGTTGAAGATGGAATTCAAGGTAAAATTCGCAAGCACAGCGCAAAAGTAATTGCAGGGTTAGGCTCGTGATTGTTAGTCCGAGCTTGCAATAATCCCATGTTTTGCTTGTCAGTAAAAGAAGCCTCCTTATCCTCAAAATAATAATAATTATTTTCCATATCTAAATGATATGCTGTGGTTACTAAATATTAATGCAGTTTTGAAACTGGAATAATTTGTTAATCTGGCACTCAGCCATTATTTACGCATATGTCATTCGTCGTTGTCATCATCAATATTTGTTGATGATGATTCTGAAGTTTTAAATAGATATAATTAATTAAATCCCTTCTCAAGCTTATGTAGTTGTTAAAAGGACCTAAGATAACACTTTTTTATTAGGTTCATTCATAGTGGGAATAAGCTTTAGCCGCTGCTGCTGCAAATTTGTCGAATATAAGTTACACCTTCCTCTAGGTGGATGGCCCTCTGCATCTGAAGCACGTTTTTATAGAGTGCAAGCAGCATTTCAACTCAGCCCCACAGAGTTGCAGCAAACAAGAACAGCTATCCATAAAATTTTATCTAAGTGCTTTTGCCTTTTTCCAGGTTTTCAACTAGCAATAGTCGCACCTCAGTAATACTTCATTGGTTGCAATATTGCCACTGCGCAGAGGTACGCCTTTTTTTCGCACAAAGTCCAAATGGTTCAAGCACTGCAGACAAACGATCGTCTTCTGCTGTAAGCATTTTCGTGTTACATGCCGATCTCCATAAATGCTGACAATACCTACCTGAAAATGTGCTTGTTTTCAGCTGAAGCAGCGTTCCTCATTTTTGGACTTGTGAATCACCACACTATTATGATTTGAAGGTCCGAAAACCCACACAGAGCACGTGAATGCATCCGTGACAGCTCGAAGCTTAATGTTTGGTGTGGTGTAATTCACGAAATGGTGATAGACACATTTTTCTTTGTGGGGAAAACCGTAACAGGATATTTTTACCCGGACACGCTCGAGCAGCTCCAACGACCACAGAGCTAAGAGCTGCGGCCGTTCATCATCTGCCAGCATGATGAAGGAACCCATATTGGCATCTGAAGGTGCAGGATGTGCAGAATGTCATAATATCCTGAGGAGTGGCTGGACCATGATGGCCACATCGCATCGTTCCCCCTACTCTCCCGATGTCTACCTGTTTATGTTGGGTCACGTCAAAGATCGTGTGCACACAACACTAGTCTACTACATTGCTACCAGTCTATTACATTGCTACCTTCGTGTACGAATCGATGAAGCTGCAGCCCTGACCCGCCTATGAGCTGAACTCGAATATCGCCTTGATGTCCTATGAGCGGAGAATAGCGCACATACAGAAGGTCTTTGAGACCGGCTAAACGTTTTACAACAAATCACGTTGCTCTGTCTCCAGTGGTTCGTCAGTTATGATTTTTTAAAACAATAGCGGAGCTTTATAGACACCTTTCGTGTAAGAATAAAATGTTTCCTGTTTTCAAGCCGTGTCAATTCGAATAAAATTCTCGAGCTTTTGATGGCCATCTCTGCCATCGTCATCAGCAGAAAAACCACCGGCTGCCGAGGCTGGTACGAAGATTTTATTCAAAGAAATGTAATGTCTCATTGCCTGCTTTAGAATCCGATAAATAGATGTGTGTGTGTGTGTGTGTGTGTGTGTGTGTGTGTGTGTGTGTACTTGCTCACGCCGAGTTAAATTAACGTGACTGAGTAGACATTTATGTCTTTCCCAAACTGGACTACTGGCTTTCCGTTTTGAGCTGTAGCCACAGTTACGCATTTCATGAAGCGCAGGGCCACAGTCAGAAACATTATACCGCAGATCATGCAAGTGACAATGTTTGAAGTAACGAGTATCTAGAGCGCGTCATGCTGAGTGATGGAGAATGCTGTTTTCTGTGGCTTTACAGTGAAACAGACACTGCATCTCGAAATTACAGAGCGAGATGATGCAGCAATATGACACTGGTCTCGAATCTGGCAGGATGAATATGGAGGGAATGGAAGGGCGAGGTTGAAACCTCTTGTCGATACTTATTACGGGAGCATACATCCAATAGGTCACAGAGCGTTTCTATGATTGCAGTTCGTACTTAGCTGTAAACGAGTGCTGCTCTAGTATGAGACACTTATAAAATTTTTCCCGAAATCAAGGTTCATAGTTTTACGAACCTGTTGTGTTACGGCGTAAAGTCAAGCGCCGGCACGCCAGTCGGGAACGATAGAGCAGAGATGGCTGTGACAAGATGTCAGCCAATAGCGCGCTGAGCGACCCCTCTCCAGGACGACAACGCGACAGCAGCGGCCCCTATGTGGAGAGGACATAAGCGCCATGCCCGACCCGATTTCCGGCATTCTCGCTCGCCGCGCCAACATGTCTGGACGCCAGCAGGGAAGACGAGGAGAACAAGTTGCCGCAATCGTTAGCCTCCTGGGCCAAGCGCTTGGACTGGACAGCAAGCAGAAGAGGAAGAAACCTGTTCAGTGCTTCCGCAGTCAGAAGTTGGGGCACTTCGCCGCGGATTGCACAGGAGTACTCGCGTGTTTGAAGTGTGCAAAGCCGCACCTCACACGCGACTGTACGAAGCTCAGGGAAGCCGCTGCTACATGTTGTAATTGCGGCGGTTCTCACGCCGCCAACCACCGTGGCTGCAGTTACCTCAAGAGCTGTGGCCGCGGGAAGGAGCGGCACACACACCGACGGCGAATTACTGCGCAAGAAGAGGTGACAAGGAATCTACATCTACATCTACATGGATACTCCGCAAGCCACCCAACGGTGTGTGGCGGAGGGCACTTTACGTGCCACTGTCATTACCTCCCTTTCCTGTTCCAGTCGCGTATGGTTCGCGGGAAGAACGACTGTCTGAAAGCCTCCGTGCGCGCTCTAATCTCTCTAATTTTACATTCGTGATCTCCTCGGGAGGTATAAGTAGGGGGAAGCAATATATTCGATACCTCATCCAGAAGCGCACCCTCTCGAAACCTGGCGAGCAAGCTACACCGCGATGCAGAGCGCCTCTCTTGCAGAGTCTGCCACTTGAGTTTATTAAACATCTCCGTAACGCTATCACGGTTACCAAATAACCCTGTGACGAAACGCGCCGCTCTTCTTTGGATCTTCTCTATCTCCTCCGTCAGACCGATCTGGTACAGATCCCACACTGATGAGCAATACTCAAGTATAGGTCGAACGAGTGTTTTGTAAGCCACCTCCTTTGTTGATGGACTACATTTTCTAAGCACTCTCCCAATGAATCTCAACCTGGTACCCGCCTTACCAACAATTAATTTTATATGATCATTCCACTTCAAATCGTTCCGCACGCATACTCCCAGATATTTTACAGAAGTAACTGCTACCAGTGTTTGTTCCGCTATCATATAATCATACAATAAAGTATCCTTCTTTCTATGTATTCGCAATACATTACATTTGTCTATGTTAAGGGTCAGTTGCCACTCCCTGCACCAAGTGCCTATCCGCTGCAGATCTTCCTGCATTTCGCTACAATTTTCTAATGCTGCAACTTCTCTGTATACTACAGCATCATCCGCGAAAAGCCGCATGGAACTTCCGACACTATCTACTAAGTCATTTATATATATTGTGAAAAGCAATGGTCCCATAACACTCCCCTGTGGCACGCCAGAGGTTACTTTAACGTCTGTAGACGTCTCTCCGTTGATAACAACATGCTGTGTTCTGTTTGCTAAAAACTCTTCAATCCAGCCACACAGCTGGTCTGATATTCCGTAGGCTCTTACTTTGTTTATCAGGCGACAGTGCGGAACTGTATCGAACGCCTTCCGGAAGTCAAGAAAAATAGCATCTACCTGGGAGCCTGTATCTAATATTTTCTGGGTCTCATGAACAAATAAGGCGAGTTGGGTCTCACACGATCGCTGTTTCCGGAATCCATGTTGATTCCTACATAGTAGATTCTGGGTTTCCAGAAATGACATGATACGCGAGCAAAAAACATGTTCTAAAATTCTACAAGAGATCGACGTAAGAGATATAGGTCTATAGTTTTGCGCATCTGCTTAACGACCCTTCTTGAAGACTGGGACTATCTGTGCTCTTTTCCAATCATTTGGAACTCTCCGTTCCTCTAGAGACTTGCGGTACACGGCTGTTAGAAGGGGGGCAAGTTCTTTCGCGTACTCTGTGTAGAATCGAATTGGTATCCCGTCAGGTCCAGTGGAATCAAGAAGCGGTAAATGCTCTGCCCGCGCATCACGCCACTGGCACTTCTGCCGGTGCTGGCGCGACTGGAGGGCCATGCTGCTGCAATCCCTACAGCATTCACAAGACCGACGATGCTGTCGCCAACGCAGGTGCCGCTCTCAAATCTGCCATGGCAGGGTAGAGGGCTGCACTTCGGGCCGAGGTGGACGAGGTACGCCTCCAGCTCGCGCAGCTCCGCGAGTTGTTGGCCTGCAAATCTCGCAAGGGGCGAGAAGTTACGACTGCCACCATCGCCACGCAGCCGGACGCTCTCCCGGCTCCTACGTTAACGCAGGGCGCTGTGGGGGTGCCCACGGAGGTGCCAAATGAGATGTCTGCTCCCTCCTCGAAGGAGGAGGGCCAACGGAGACAAGATTCCGAGCCAGCCCCACCAGCAATACAAGATGACGTGACCAAAGGCATCGAAACGCCCGCCCGCCCTTCCGGAGGACAAGGCGGGACTGCCGCTGCTGGGAGATGAAGTCACAATTGCTGCGCCCATCCAAGAACAGGACACAGAAGAGGTAGTCCACGCGCCGCCAGCACAGACAGAGATAACTGCGCCAGAACTGCTGAAGATGGTCGCAAAATCATTGCGTGACAAGACGTTCGCGCATCTTAATACCCCGTACCCTTTTACCGCCTCCAATGTTCCTAAACCAGCTCTACCCCATAAGCCTTATGATTTCGGCTGGGCAATTGCAAATCTGACCGCCGTCATTCCTAAGAGGGACTTGAACCTTATAAACCGCTTTCCTATTTTTACCGACTATGACTGGCAGCGTATAATCGCTGCTATTCCGAGAGTTAAGCAGAAGAAGAACAAACATTCCTCTTCCTCTCGCCGCTAGTTTCCTAGCACCCATTTTACTTTATCCTGTCGAGCTCAGACAAGTTTTAGCAAACCCTTTTTAATCCCAGTCAATTTTACCTTTATACTTGTGGAGTAAATGTCAATTGACAACAAACTCCGATATTGTAGACCACCTCGAGGGGAGGTTGTCCATACCAGAGAGCTGCAAGCAAGCCATGCCCGACTGGCCGCGGCGCAGTCTAACAGCAGCCTCAAGACGAGCGACTTGAGTAGAAGCGCGAAAGGTCATTACTTCGCCTGTATTAAGATTGTTTATACTGAAGAAGCTTCATTAATTTCTTTCCTTGCGACACTTCTGTGTACTAGTCAAAGTTAAGCATTGACATTCATTCTTTTGTGATTAAACTGGTTAATAGGGGAGAGCGGGGCATGTTGAGACAAATTTCAGATTTTATTTTTTACATTTTTTGTTTTAATTGGGAAAATTATGATACTATACTTCAATTAGTTGTGCATTTTTCTATGGTATTGACGCTTTGATTAACCACATATATCTCCCAAAATTACAATATTTGTTTAATGCTGCAAAGTGTATCAATGTTCCCTACATGTGGGCAAGTTGATACTAGCGAGAGGCAAGTTGATACAAATGTATAAATAATAAGCTAATTGACATTAAGGTAGCAAATAATCACTCAATAGATAAACATTTATTAAGCAGAATATAGTACAAAGGTAACGTAAGACATATTATTAACTTATTTTAAACACACAGATCATGAGATTCTGTCCATAACCTACTCAGAATCACTGATTACAAAGTCAGATGTACAGTGAATACAAGTGTACATCTTACAGCCTTTACCACATTCTATATGTGCCCATTCTTTGCAAGAAATGCACTGTATCCAGTCCTGACCTGGCATGGATTCGGAGAATGGCTCCAAACATATGAGACACAAGGCGTCGTTCTCTTCCTCAGACTCTGATGCAACCTTCATTTTATTCTTTGGGATGCATTTCTTTTTCTTCACCTTGTTCTTCTCCTTAGTCTGACTCTCTATCATTTTAAAAAGCCTTTTCTTGGCGTTTTCTGACTTGGCTACCGTTTTAGCTTCCTTTTCTTTGGCTTCCTCTTCCAGTCTCTCCTTTACTGGTGTGCTAGTGAGGATAGCGGATTTTAAAGGTTTCTTCCCGTTTTTGATATTTTTTCGGTGTCCGCCTTTAGGGTAGGGGTGGATGCCTTGAGGGCTTACAGTGAATACACCTAGAGAAACATCCTTACTTGTAGATGGAACTGCAGTTGTAGTATCAGCTCGGTTCACTTCGGACTGTAGACCATCAGCGTTGCTTGTCCCAGCCTGAGAAGTCTTGACAGTGCTGTCTTGTGAAGTCATCTCTCTATCCGTGACTGCGCTGGACAAGAAGTGATCATCAGTAAACACTTCTCTGTTGTATGGCGCGATTCCTGTTTCCAAATATAATATTTGTAGGATTTATTACTCTAGGTAGTGCCATCTTTACTAGGCCAGGAATGTCGTAGATTGTTACAGTTTGCCCTGGATTGTTCATCATCCAATCGTCGAATGAAGCGAAGTAAAATTTCTTGAAGGCCCATAAACTGACCTGTCAAGCGGTTGCAGGCGGTGGTAAGTGTGCGGGGGAAACGACAACATGACGATACCATTTTCTTTGCAGAAGTTGAGCACTTCAATAGATAAATGTGATTCATGGTTATCCAAAACCAATAAGCAGGGATTGCCCTTGGTAGATCTTACATGGTCGTGAAAATGTTTAAGGAACTTCAAAAACGATTCAGATGTGATCCATCCGGATGGGTAGGAGGGTTCCAATACATGCTGGTGGTCCGTTAATGATGAAGTGATCCTTGAAGAATACTCTTGGAAATATAAACATCAGAGGAACTGAGTTGCCGATGGCACTGACAGCCAGTACCATAGTGACAGTCTGCCCCCTTTCCGCTGACGTAGCTTTCCCTACTTGGCGTACTCCTTTCTGAGCAACGATTTTGTTTGGTCTCTGAACTGTTTGCACACCGGTCTCGTCGACATTCCAAATATCCTTAGGTTCAAATTTGTGTTTATCTAAAGTACTCTTCAAATTGTCAAAAAATAGATCAACATTGGCTTTATTAAAACTGGTAGCGCGACTAAGGCTCGTAGCCTCAGGCTCCCTGATTGATAGCCGAGGGTGTCTTTTCATATATAAGCTAAACCAGTCCTTTGTAGCCATTTTATGGTTAATCCATGGATCAGGCAATGTAATGATATTCCTATTAGCCACAGCAAGTTCGTAAGCTAAAACTTTGATGTTTTGTGGTGTAAGTCCGTAGTAGATTTTAGAGGAGTGTATTATATACTCTTCGAGTTGAAATTCTAATTGGTCTGGAACAATTTGTCTTGGTTTGTCATACCCCATTGTAACCGTTTGACCTTGCGATTCATCTGTTTTTCTTATAAATCTAAACAATGTCATTTTGTCGATCTCGAAGGCTACAGCTGCTTCCCGTAAAGAACATGGTTTTGGTCTTGACGGCTTCGTAGGCTTTTACAAAGCTCTCATTCGGGACTTTCCCTCGATCTGTCCTCCTGGTATAATTCCGCACCATGTTTCTGTAAGAAAAGACAAAACTCTGATTTTTACAATATTGGGGTACGTTTATACACTGTATCAATTTGCCCCAGCTACGCGTATCAACTTGCCCCATTGAATAAGTGTCTCTTAAGTCAAACTTAAGTCTCTAAAATATAAAGTCTAGAAAAATGGAACTATCATGAAATTCTTACCAAGAAACAGGCGTTTAACTGTGCCAACAGTGAACTTCCTGAAGAATATCCTCTTGCTGGTACGCCAACTCAAACACACTAGCCAACAATTACTTTCTACTCATGAAAACACAATTTCAACAATAAAAACGCGTAGAGTACTCTGTTGACAGCTGGACGCCGTGTGGCACTGCGTCGCGGTAAACAACAGCCTCTACTCACTCATGTCCGCCCTGCGCATGCGTGTTAGCTCGCAGTCCCATCTGCATCAACTTGCCCACGTATCAACTTGCCCCACTCTCCCCTACGATTTGCTTGAATTGTTGTCTAGCTATCTGAGAAAGCAAGTCTCATCGACAACCCTTATTCGATAACTAGGCAGGACTTAACATGTTGAATACTACACGAGTGCGCCATCTGTCGAACGGCGTTGCGCAAACAATTTGGAAATTTGTGGTAAGGTCTTATGGGACCAAATTTCTGGGGTCATCGGTCCCTAAGCTTACGCACTACTTAATCTGACTTACGCTAAGGACAACACACACACCCATGCCCGAGGGAGGACTCGAACCTCTCCGACGGGGGCAGCCGCGCGGACCGTGACGTCATTATACCGAATCATGTCTCATCGGAAAGGAACAATAATAACGATAGTTATTGTGGTACATTCTTGGTGGGATATAATAAGGAATCGTGATCAAAATAACATTCATTTATCGATACACCAACGCATATATCGGAAGTGAAATTCATATGGCTCTGAGCACTACGGGACTTAACTTCTGAGGTCATCAGTCCCCTAGAACTTAGAACTACTTAAACCTAACTAACCTGAGGACATCACACTTCACTTCCGCCGGCCGGGGTGGCCGAGCGGTTCTACGCGCTACAGTCTGGAACCGCGCTACGTTATTCAATACAGATATAGCCACGTATGACATCAATGCGACATACTCATGAATGTATCGGTATGTTTACACTGTCGTATCGTTCTGCGTAAGGGTTGACATTGTCTGAGGAATGGACTGGCGGCATGTATTCCACTACATCGGCTTCCATTGGCCAGAAATCATAAATCAACTTCGTCATGCACTAAACACGTGATCATTATTGCTGATCCTAAAAGGAAGCTGTAACGTTTTCGGATACCTTCTATCGCAGCTTATCCTACCAAGTGTTGGCCACTACCGTGGCAACCACTATCATGGCGACTGCATGATGTTGCCTACAGTGTTGAGCGTATAGAGGTCAGTGTGATGGTTTGGAGCGCCACTGGATCAAACATGCCGAAGTATTGTCCTCTTCCACGCAACCCTGATTATCCTATTCCTAGCACATTGGACTCCCATTCGGGAGGAAGTCGTTTCAAACCCGCGTCCGGCCATCCTGATTTAGGTTTCCTGTGATTTCCCTAAGCGGCTCAGGCAAAGTCCGGGATGATTCCTTTTTAAAGGGCAAGGTCGAATTTCATTCCCATCATTTCCTGATCTGATGGGACCGATGACCTCGCCGTTTGGTCCTCTCCTCAAATCAACCAACCAACCAACTAACCAACCCTATTCCAACAGAACTGTGGCCAGTCACACGGGATGACGAATACACATGTCGCCGTCGAAGTACGACTAGGTATCATTGCTTCTCTGGCCTTAAAAGTCGTCCAAAGTATGTCTGCGATATACTTGGTTGTCATCTTATTCACACGGTGTGCGAGAAGTATAGCCTCAGGCGTGAGCTGATTGTACGAGGGTAGGCTGAAAATGAATGCCTCCGACTTATCGTGCGAAAACTCTTAAAGCATTCCAATTAAAACAAACGTTACTAACATGCCACATCTTTATTCTTTAAGTCTATACGTTTGCAGCTCTCTGCCATTAGAGAGCTCCGAATTGTAGCGTGTAGCATGACGGTGCGTGACGGAACTATGTCGGTGTGTGAGAAACAGCATGCTATGATCTAGTTTGGAGTTCGAAGAATTCGTCCACACATGGAGCATCCTCCCCTTCATGATACTGCCAGACCACACACCGGCGCTGTGACATCTGAAATAAACCTACGCCTTGCGTTCATTGCCGTCGCTCATGCTCCGTACAGTCCCGACTTGGCCCCATCCCATTTTCATGTGTTCCCGAAGCTTGAACACTTTCGTGGACTTCGATTTGATAGTGATGGAGTGGGGCAAGCGGAGGTGAGATAGTGGCTCCGTCAACAAAGGCAAACATTCTACAGCGGCGATACCGACAGACAGGTCTCTCGTTGGGGAAATGTTCATCGTTGGAGCGACTAGGTTGAGATATAAAGATGCTGACATGAGGAGTAAATAACCAGAATGCCAACAACGTTTGTTTTATGCAAAAAGCTTGAAGAGTTCCCACATAAAAAATTCGAAGGCATTACTTTTCAGCATGCCCTCCTGTATGTACATTAACAACATAAATATGAGTTCCCCAAAAGAATATTTTGGTTCGCACAGTCAAATGTCGTCGTCGAGCCTCAGAGATTTCTGCTAGGTGATACGTCTAATAGGACTTTTGTGTAGCTTATGAATTTACAGTAGGAGTGCAACTTGTGACTCACGCAGTCTTGTTATTGCAGAGGTTTGAAACTGTTATTTTTTTCATTACCTTTAACTTGACAGTAAAAACGATATTAACAGTAAAACTAGTTAGATATTTATTAGTTTTTTATGTCTTTCTTACCAGAGTCTACAAGCTGCTTCGAAAAAAGGACATGTATAGGAAACGAAGACACAGCTTTCAATATCTTGCTTCAAATGTTTTTTTCACTGCTTTAAAAATTTCTTATTTTCTTGTATGACAGGGGATTATTTGTTCTTTGGCTTACCTGGAAGCATTTTCACTAAAATCAAGTTAATTTAATTTTTGTGATACCACTGTCACTACTCAAATATATTCGAGTGTTTCCAGTTCTTAATAAAGTATCCCAGTTTCCTGTATCATGTTTTGGAAGTTATTAAAAATATTTGCTAAGAGAGTGTTATCATGACAACTTTTGAAATTAATTACAATAGTCTAGATCGTAATGCACGATTTATCCAAAGGTGATCGATTTAGATCATCACATGATCATCTTCAGACCTACAACCATACTGATTGACAATGACTGTGCATGGAACCGCTGAGTGGCGATAGTCAACTGAACAGTTGACTATCGTCATTCAGCGGTCCCTGCTCCATGCACAACCATTATCCATCAATATGGTTCTGGGTCTGAAGACGATCGTGTGATGGACGAAACCGGTCACCTTTGAATAAATCGTGATCTGGAATGTTATAATTAATGTCAAAGATTATATTTTGAAACTTGATTTCTCCAATAACGTTTTCAAACACAGTAATTATTGATTGTTTCTCCTTCTGGAAATTCATAGTCGTCTACTATGCAAACAACTGTTCTTTCAATGACCAAGTAAGTTTCGCTACCTACATGCTAACATCAGTGGGCACTTTTATTCAGTTACGTAAGGAAAATGTTTTAAATGATAACAGACCTGAATAAATGTATCCCTGGTGATGGCATTTAGGTGCCGATGAATGTTTGGACGTTAAGGAGAGTAGTTGTTTGCACAATAGACGACCTGAAACACCCAATTTATTCTGCAAACATGGCTAATTTTAGAACTGGAAAACCAGACAGAGCAGTTCTTTTCTTTCTCGGTTTTGGGTACGACGTGTTTGTCATAGACTGGGGGGACGCTTTTGTAGCAGCATGCACCGTAGCTCGTAAAGCACACAACATCTTCGAGGGTCCGTCGTGTTGCACGTGCGGTATTTATGCCTCTGGCAACGCCGGAGATGGCACCACCGATGTCAACGCGACGAAATAAGAAATGGTGCGTTGAATACCGACCCGGCGCCTCGTGAGCGCTAACGCGCTGAAGGAACGAGGCGAAGGGGACGAACGTGCGCGCTGAGGGAAGGAAAGGGAATAAAGGAGGAGGGAAGGAGGAGGAATAACGCCGACCCGGCTGGGGCGACACTCGGGGCGAGAGTTACGGTCGCTGGGCGGCCGTTAGTTACGATTAATAGCCGCGTGGCAAAACAAGCGGAGAGAGAGGGAAAGGAGATGAGAGGAGAGGAGAGGAGAGGAGGCCACATTCCGCGGCCGGGGAGCGCTTCGGGTCGCCCGGCGCCAGCCGAATGGCGTCCGCACTTTTATAATCAAACTGTCGGCTCCACGTTTGCGTTTCCGTTTTTACTACTCCACCCCTTGACGTACATGGCGAGTAATATCTCTTCCCACCGCCTCGTCGTTCCTTAGCGACCTCCTGACGCAGGTGAAAGGTGGAGTGGTCTGCAGGAAAAGGAGCGGGGGAGGTGGCAGGCCGAAGTTTTTCTGTTTTATTTATGGACTCTACGCGTCGTCCACACTGCCAGCCTCTGATATGTGAAGTTCGAAGCAATGCCGTTTTACAAACTACATCCCAAGTCTCACATATACTCAGTCGCGCAACCCCGTGTCCCTCCACACACACACACACACACACACACACACACACACACACACACACACACATCAAGTTCTGCTCTAGGTCCGCCTATACAGGGCGTTCATTTTAACTGAAGATATTGAAATATCTCTACAACTACACATCGGATCAAAAAACGTTATGATTCCAATTTATTTGTCCAGGAGGAAAACACCCAGCGGTACCATAGCCGACCCGCCAACCCACCCCGTGCTTCTGACGGGGGGCAACTTTGAAATTTTCAGTGGGAACCCCCGTTTTTTATTGCAGATTTACGATTCTGCTGGAAAACCTAGATACATTTTGTCTGAAGCATCTTCTTCATTTCGCCATAGACGGCGTTGCAGTCGGAGGAATAGAATCGTAATTTACGACATGGCCCCTGAATATCCAATGGCACGTGGGACCCCCTTCCATGCTGCGAGGGTGGAACAGAGTAACAGACCAGTGTTTCATAACTTCTAGCTGGAAACCCCATTCGCAACGTTTTATTCCTCCGATATATCGAAGAGGGGACTACTCGACGCGCCACGATGACCACATAGCGATCTACGACGTGTCATAACAAGCTGTACACTGCTATCAGAGCTCACGTTTCGTGCAGCGGCTCTAAATACAGAGCGAGTCAAAAATCCTTGGACACCTTCATAAGTTGGAAGATTAAAGGGAAAACTGAAATGTGATGATGGGAACATAGGTTTGACGTAGGGCCGCAACTTTTGGAGTGAATGTCATTCATGGCCGCCATCTTCAAATCCGCCATTTTGGATTCAAGTAATGTTTTTTTAATGGGAAGGGGGGTGTATGATACATCAAATAACACTCGCTTGAGCTGTGCAATTTAGTGGTATAATTTGATTTAGTCTATCTTGTACAGTTTAGAAGTTATTAATGTTCAAAG
Organism: Schistocerca americana; assembly: GCF_021461395.2. Taxonomy (NCBI): domain Eukaryota; kingdom Metazoa; phylum Arthropoda; class Insecta; order Orthoptera; family Acrididae; genus Schistocerca; species Schistocerca americana. The sequence goes on from NC_060121.1 coordinate 615,459,082, forward strand.
TTACCTTGATACCGACTCATGTCGCGGGATGGACAACACGTAGAACATGCGTTGTAGCAGTCGGTATGAAGGTAATTTCCCAACTTGTCTGCGCGGCAGTCTACTGCTAATCAGTGCACTGGCGCGTGTCAAAATTCCCAGTGTCGTCAATTCGTGCATGTGTTGGTTGAAGTTTTAGCCTGTTTTTTGTTCGTATAGCGTGATTTCATGCCATTGCCTGCCATCTATTGGAACTCCTTGGAAGTACAGTACGTACAGTATTACTCTATGCAGGGCGACGTAGCCCTGACGAAACCGACAATGAGAGTGCGGCGCCAAAAACTTTCGCCTGTTGTCGGTACAGCAAATGAAGCCGAGCGTTTAACGATTTAACAGTGAACGTACAACGCACTGGTGTTGCCGCGTGGGATTGGGCAGGACAGGGGAGAGGGGACAGATGTATCAAATGTTTTTCATTCGATAGCTGCCACAGGCTGGTTTCATAAGTCAAAAGCTTTGTCTAATGCGTCTCGAGTGTTGTCAAGTCGTGCGTCTGTGTGTTTTCGATTTAACGTTTCGTGCTCGCGCTACATACTTTAAGATGTCCAGAGATAAAAGTGGCCAAAAACCAAAAAATAATCATTCGAGTGTAGGTAAAAAACCCTAACCCTCGCGCTTTGCAGAGACTTGATGCTGGTGAGCCACCCGCGAAAGTTGCTGTGGATTTGAACGCCGGAGGAATAGATTACTGACTGGAAGACAAATCGATCAGAAAATGAAAAATTTTTTCCATCCAAGGGTCAGGCAGCGCAGTGAAATATCGAAAAACAATGAGAAAAGGTGCACATCCTCAGCAAGAATTCCTCGGAAGTGATGGCTGGCTGGATCGGTTCAAGAAGCGGCATGGCATTCGTGAAATTGCCATCAGCGGCGAATTATTATCCGGGGATGAAGCCGCTATAGCTGATTTTAGGACAAAACTGCACACAATCATCGACAAAGGAGGTTATGCTGGCGGTCACCTTTACAACTGTGATGAAACTGGGTTGAATTACAAAATGTTGCCGACAGAAACCCTTGCCTCTAAACAAGAAAAAATGGCATCTGGATACAAAAAAAAAAATCAAAGAAAGAGATACTGTCCTAGCATGCAGTAATGCCACTGGCAGTCATAAACTGCGCCTTACTTTAATTGGCAAATCCAAAAAACCAAGAGCATTTAGACAGCAACCAGTTGATACACCTTTGCCATTGTGGTACACGAATCAATCTAAGGCATGGATGAACGATGCCATCTTCAATGAGTGATTCCAGGCAGAGTTTGTTCCAGTTGTAGAAAAATACACGGAACAAAACAGACTTCCTCGAAAAGCACTACTTCTCGTGGACAACGCTCCTTCTCACCCACATTACCTACAAGATAGTGATGTCAAAATAGTGTTTCTCGCACCAAACGTCACGTCTCTATGTCATCCAGTGGACCAAGCTATTCTTGAGGCGATGAAAAACTTACAGACGCAAGCTGCTGGTATACTTAATCGGTACGATTGATGCTGAAGATGATTTTGTGCAAGCTCTCAATAAAATCGATGTTTTAAGTGTCAGTCATTGGATTGCTAAAGCTTGGACTCTAATCCTTCCAATTTCTCTCGTTAGGTCTTGGAAGAAACTCTTAGATCATAACTCAGCTCATCAGTGGTGGGAAGAACGAGGCAACACCGAAACTCAAACTGACCCGTCAGAAACAGATGAAGATAACGTAATTTTGGTGAATTTACTGGAGAAGCTACTGGGTTGTGAAGACGCGAACTTCGAAGACGTTGAAGAGCGGATGGAAAACGACTTTTTTGGTTTGACTGAGGAAATAATCGTCCAAATCGCGACCCATCAGAAAGCGTCAGAAGAATATGTCTCAGACGACGAAGAAGAGAAAAAGATTCCTCACACAGTCGGCTATGAAGCGATCCAAATCGCCCTGGAATACATCAGCCAACAGGAGGAGGCGACTTATCCCGAAATCGTTTGTTTATATTATTTGAGATACATTGCCGCAACAAAAGTTTCTCAAACCAAAAAACAAAAAACCATTACAGACTTTTTTTACCAAAAAATAAAGTCTAATGAAACGTCCTAGAACTTCAATGTCCATAAGTTAAAAGCTTTTTTTGTTTTTTTACTTTAAAGTTAATCTAGACAAACTTTTCCTTCCTTTGAGTAATCTCTACATTTGTTTCATAATTTTGTACAGTAGTTTACTTTTTATTCAAAAGAGTAGGTAATAAAATTAAAACTCCTGTTTTTTCCTGCTGCCAAATAAGGCGGCTTTTTCCGTAAGAACGCAAAATAAACGAACTTCGTTATTCAGCATTTACAAATTTTGAGTTTTCAATCATAATTGGGCGCCTTTTTAACACGTCAACACAATTTTTTCAGTCAGGAACAAGCTGGCTTATTCACAACCACATCAATAACATTCTACATATCCAACGCACGTTTTACGATCATATTTCGCGGTATTGACGCAATTCGGGGTGTTTCACGCGTGGAAACAGGGAGACTTCGGCTTATCCGAAATTTTCTTTATCCGAAACGGCCGCCGTCCCTACCATTTCGAATAAACCATTTGGTGAACAGAGGTGCAAGCGGACGATGATGTACGTTGCAACGACAGAAGACAAAACTGAAATGGTCCTGATTTATGGAGAATGTAGAAGAAATTTTGAGGCTGCTGTTACCTTGTATACCGAACTTTTTCCAGAGAAAGCTCTCTCTCGTTCGATCTTTTACAAGGTTGTAACGCCTTCATGTCTCATGGCAGCGTACACAACGGCAAAGGGAAACGAAGCAAACGTGTTACAGGAGGAGCTAATGAAACAGCTGTACTAGCGGCACTGCACTACAATCCACGGAATATGCGCTCGGCAGTTACACCACGTTGCCGGTATGTCCGCAGGTAGTATTGTCACAATACTCATCGTCATTAGTGTCATAGAAACCACGTGTCTCTGCATCAAGAACTTGATGGCGCCGATTTCCATAAGCGTGTAGTGTTTAGTGAATAGGCATGCGCGGGGTAGCCGCGCGGCCTATGGCGTATTGCCACCGGCCGCGCGTCTCCCTCCGTCGGAGGTTCGAGTCCTCCCTCGGGCATGGGCGTGTGTGTTGTCCATAGCGTAAGTTAGTTTAGATTAAGTAGCGCGTAAGATTAGGGACCGATGACCTCAGCATTTTGATCCCATAAGACCTTACAACAAATTTCCAGACATTTGAATGGGCATGTCAATAAGTGCAAACGACTCCACTTTCTTTACCGACTTACTGTTTTCCGAGAACTGTACATTCACAAACCAAGGCACCGTTAATGGGCATAACACTTTTTATTGGACTGCAGACAATCCCCACTGGTTACGACAAGTTGACCATAAACGTCCTTAACATCACAGCGAACAAATTTATTGGTCGATATTTTATCGATGGCGCGTTGAATGAACGCAAATATCGAATGTTTTTGTAACAGGAACTGCCCGTACTACTGTAGGATGCTGCCCTGGATGTTCGACAACGTATATGGTTTCAGCATGACTGTTACCAAGCGCATTACGCAATTGAAGCATCGGAGGTATTAGAACGTGTTTATACTGGTCAGTTGGTTGGCAGAGGTGGACCTGTTAATTGGCCCGCTAGATCGCCGGATTTGACGTCACTGGTTTTCTTTCTGTGGCGACATTTAAAAGATAAGGTGTACCAACAAGTGTCAACAGGTCGTGAAGACCTGGTCGACTGCATCAGAAACGCCTGTGCTAACATTCACGCAGATATGCTTCGGTCCCTTGTGTTCGTTTGTTGTGTGGTGTGTCTTGTAGTTTGTTTTTTCTGCTCAATTCCTGTGTTTTATTTTGTATTGTTTCCTGTGTGATTTTGAGTTGTTCCATGTCATTTATTACTTCATTCATCCATTTGTTGCCTTCCCTTGTGCTAACCCAGTCCAAGATCTGTCTCGTTATCCTGTGTGGCGCCATTCTGCTGAGGTGCCTGTAAAAATGTTGTCATATTTTCCTGATATGGTCTGTTATTTTCTTTGTGTGTTCGTATAGTTTTTCAGCTGACCTCTTTACCCATAAACACAACACGCCGTCTTCAGGCCACGAGTGGCCTACCGGGACCATCCGACTGCCGTGTCGTCCTCAGAGGAGGATGCGGATAGAAGGGGCGTGGGGTCAGCACACCGCTCTCCCGCTCGTTATGATGGTATTCTTGACCGAAGCCGCTACTATTCGGTCCAGTAGTTCCTCAGTTGGCATCACGAGGCTGAGTGCACCCCGAAAAATGGCAACAGCGCATGGCGGCTAGTTGGTCACCCATCCAAGTGCCGGCCACGCCCAACATCGCTTAACTTCGGTGACCTCACGGGAACCGGTGTATCCACTGCGGCAAGGCCGTTGCCTCCTTTACATCCATACCTGAGTATTTTTCGTTATGTCTTATCTATCTGTAAGATTCGTGTCTGTCCTTGTAATACTTGTGGTCTCGGCTGCGTATAATGTTCCTGGTAGCACCACCGTCTCGCAGTGTCGTAGCTAGGCCTTTCGTGAGACAGTTTTCTTATTGTAGTGATTCCAAGTCAGCAGAGGTTGAAAATACCGCTTCAGTTGTGAATTTATTTATTTTCACACGACCGGTTTCGGACTGTTATAAGCTCATCTTTAGGTGCCGTAGCTGTGCTGTGGTCCCCGAGCGCCGCGTGTACCAGGCGCGGTATGCTGCCTATGAGCGCTCATAGGCAGCGTTACATACGTTATTAAGGAAATGTTAGACATGCACCAGAATTAATACGTGCACTAGGCGAGTTAACGACCAAGTCAATGGTAACTCAAGATTCGCTGTAACAAACGTTGCATCCAGAAATACGAAAAAATTCGAATCAAAAGCAAAAATCATGACCAAGTTTGTGAAACGATTCTAAATTGGTGACAAGTTTCCTAAACTTTAGAAGACGCCGGTCTCAGAGCTTAATACTGCAGCTGGAATACTCACTATAGTGGCTGCCGCCTTGGCTCTCGAATGAACTGCTCGCTGTCGATTTCAGAACAGTGTCTTCTCTCTACTGCCCCTCAGAACAGATTGTTCCCTCCACAACCGAATTTTCTCTGTACTTTTTAGTTTCTCTAACCCTAGCGTCTCAACAAAAATAACTCCACCAAAAACTTATGGCAGCCAATCAGGGCTCGTGTTTACTTGTTTGACCTATTGGAAAAAGGAAACTTTTCCACACGTGTCCCCTCCTCTTACGAGCGTAAGAATGATCTACAACATATATTAACGCCCAATATGAGCTCTAGCTTTGGCGTTAGCCGTGAGAAATGATGCTCGTTTCTCCCCTCCCCCCTACCATCCAGAATATTTTTTGAAAGAGTCTTAAGTCTTTCCATTATTCTGCTGAACACCTTTGGCGTCGGTATCTGCCGGGGATGCATAATTCATACTTTATCAGCAGGCTGTCAACCTTCTACTGGCGCCAGTACGTTGCCTGCGTTGTGTATAAGATCATGTGTTTCTGAGCTGTCTTTTCGGGGCTGGAGCCATCTTGTCGGCAAGAGGCGTGTCTCCACTGTTGATCACTGAAATGTCACCCCCGGTGCATTCTCCTGAGAACGGACCGTAAAGAACTATCAGGCATGTAAGGCAACCGCCATGGGTAGCGACTTTTCTGAATGTGTTACGCAAAGGTTCTGCATTGTCTGAGGGACACAAGAAGGGCTACCTAGCCTGAAAGGACGCTCCACTCGCGTATGAAACTCGGCCATCCTAATGTCACCTCACACGAACTAAAAACTTATTTCAGTATGATCTGAGTTGCTTGTTCCTTGACCTGTTAAGAGGAGCACCGAGTTGCCAGTCTAGATTCTATTAAAATGAACTAATTACGGGGGTGACTGCAAATTGTTTCTTTTCTATTTACACTGAAATTACTGGTGGTAATCTGTCTTAACCGACTCCTGACCACAGCGATCAAACTGAAAGTTGTGAGACACACGCCAGCATCTCCCTTTAATTAATCTACCGCCTTGTCTTTTGTTGTCGTATTGGATTTTCATATTAGGAAGGAAGTGAGGCGTTCAGACTCAGATTATAATTTATCGAACATGTAAACGTAAAGAAAACAATGGCACACTTCTTTTCAAGATGTTGGTTATTTTCGCAAATATTTAGCAAGTGTGTTCGGAAAAGCAAAAAGATGTGAGAGGGAACTCACAAATCTCTCTCACCGTAATACATTTGATTATGCGATTCGCCAATTAGGGATCATCTTCAGATAATTTTGACTTGGTTACAACGTAAAGTGTGAACTTTGTCGTCCTGTGTGGAATTTAGTGCTGAGGCTACCACATACGGCGACAAAGACGACACTTTATCTTGTAACCATTGAAAATTATCTCAATGTGATCTCTTATGGTCGAAATCCGTAACCATCCGTATAATATCGCAACTCTGATTGTAATAATAAACAGTTTTGAAGTACTTCGTCTATCAAAATGTAATTTTTCCGTTTACTGGCCGTATGTTGTTTTGTTATCTTCCTTCCGAAGACTAGTGCGATGTAACTTTCCACTCGAATTTAGCCTTTCTTTACCTGTACATAACTGCTGTAACCGACATCCATTTTAAGCTGCCTGCTTAGGGTACTAAACCCTCGATTTTCCGCATCATTTTTTACCTCCTCCGCCCCCCCCCCCCCCCGCCCCCACCCCTCCGCTGTTCCCCACACATACTTCCCAGAATTGCCCAAGTAGCTATTCTTCGATGGTTTCATTTAGTCCACTTATGCAATAATGCTCTTTCTTTCCCATTCCGATTCAGTACCTCTTCATTACTTACTCAATTTGTCCACCTAATCTTCAGCATTCTTCTGTTGTTGATTGCACGTTCACAAATGCAGCAGCTGCGTTAGATTTATTTCTTCATCGTCATTCCCTCCACCCCAAAACTCACTTGAAGGTGGCGGGAAGGACTGAGTTACCGTTTCTAGAAGTTTTAGCAGGAAAGAGCCGTGGAAGTCCACGCACAACGACCTGCTTCAGGGAAGGTCTCAACAGTCCTCTCTATGGAACGGAATACTACCGAAATTCTTAGACAAAGTTCGAACCACATCGAATACGGAACACTTTTAAGAAAAGTACAGCTAACTATGCAAGCACCTTTCTGTCAGAATGAGGGTTCTGCACAACATAGTTGCCAAAACTTTGCCGCCGCAATGTCACATTTGTCATTTTGTCGAAACAGTGAACTACCTACTTGTATGATGCCCATGTGGATCTTTTATGTATCATCATGCGACGTACATGCGACGTATCATGTACGTCTTAAGTTTCTTCTTTTCTTCTCTTTATTACCACTGCTAGTAGCACTACAGAAAATCTATTTTTATTCTCTAGGTTCTACTAGCAGAGCATCTTAATTTTGCGATCCCGAATCAAACAAATATTTACATTCATATGATTTTATCACTTGACAAATATTTGTAAATGTCTTTTATATGTCTTACGTAAAAATACACATTATTTTTTCTTTTTTTTATACATCTGACTGTTAAGACCTTTTCATGTTGTTGAAAACCTATGATGTAAGCATAAAAATGCAATTGTATCAAGAAAGAAATACGACTTTGAAAATATGAAGCAAGAGAGCAACCAGAAGATACAGATAGACATCTTGTCTCGTTACGTGTCTCGATCAGGTCTACTACGATATTTAAAAATAACGATATTAAACGTTGTTCTTGGAATTTCACGTGTTCGTAGCCCTCCTATATTCTGTTAAGGACAACAAAGGTCACAGGCAGCAAGGTGTTCACGGGTTCTTGTGTCGCTTTGAAAAATCTTAAATTCGTGGAACTTCTCGCCCTTTTGCGAGAATATATGACAATCGTCGATGCCCCGCACAATTAAAGCAATCGTACTAAATACGAAGGATGCACTACAAAATCATCGATATCGTCATTAGAAGTTTCCTTTCGTCATAGAAGCTTCGCACATCTGAATAAGTGATTTTTTTTTTACATGGACTTTTACCATGAGTCATTACTGAATCGTTTGCAACAGAAGTAGATCGAAAAACGACCAATATGCTCATCCAATAAATATCCTTCTAGAAAGAGCCACAATGACCACATCCATCAAGTGGAAAAGAGATTTGGTCCCCACCCACCTTATTCTCTTAAAAATCTGGGTACCTGGCATTGCCTGGGTATAAATTTATTCTAATCTCCTATTTGTCCATGTCCTCCTTCCCCATCTCTCCGTCTATCTCCCTGTTCTATCTGTCCATTTCCTGCTCCATCTCTATCTCCTTCTACCCCCGTCTTTCTCGCCCCCTCCATTAAATCCTCCTCTCTTCTTTCATCTCCTCCTCCCCTGTCTCTGCCCATCTCTTCCTCACTTTTCTCTCTCTTCATCTCGTCCTCCCACCTCTCCCTATCCTCCTCCATTTCGATGTTCATCTCCTCCTCTCTCTGTCCATGTACTCCTCTTTCCTTTCTTAATCACTCTCCTCCTCCACCCTCTCTCTTTCCATCTCTTGCCCTTTCTCTTTCCGTTTCCTCCTCTCTCTCCCTCTGTGCATCTCCATTTCTCCATTGCCTCTGCCCACCTCTTCCTCTCACCTGCCTGTCTATCTCCTCTTTCCTTTCTCCAAACATCTCGTTCTCTCTCTTCTCTCTGTCCATCTCTCTCTCTTCCCTTTCTCTGTCCATTTCCTTCTCTGTCTGTCCACCTTCTTCTCCTCTTTTCTGTTTCCACGTTGTCTCCCCCAACCCAGTAACAGGTTGCTGGTTCTCATTCTCCGCAGTATTTCTTACCAGATAGTACTTAATATGTGAACCAAACTTGGTTGAAATCGAGCCAGAGGTTTAGAAGAAGCTTTTTCCAGTGATTTTGCTCACGTACGCACATGTCACATAATTTCACAGATATTTAACATATTTAATATGTATTTGTTCACATATTTCATCTGTATCTCTAGCGAATTTCGCCATTCAGTTTCATTTTCGCGCAGCTCAATGTTTTTGAGGTTACCTCTCCTGAACTATGTGCGAAATATGTCAGGAACAGACTTAATAGCAAAGGAGTAATAAATTTAAAAGTCATTCTTGGTACGGCGGCTTTTCACGCTGCTCAATCTCTATGACGTCATACCTGCCGAACTACGTGGCGTACAGTCACATTCAGTGGCATATGTGAATGTGTGAAGGCTGTGTGCAAAATGTATAGCGAATGCACTTAATAATAAATAAGTCATAGATTAAAACGTGATGCCTCATGTGGCAGTTTTACTACGTGAAGAGCGAAAATGTTGTAAGTTATAAGCTTTCTTCCTTTCATCATTTTTTGGGAGTAGTCAGGAAGAAAAAGTTTCGTAAAGGTTTCAAATTATATGAAAAGTTTGTTAACAGTAACTAAGTGCTCTCACTCTCATGTAGTAAATGAGAGAAATCTGGATATTCAGGCGGCCGGACATGTGTACGAGCGGTTCTAGGCGCTTCAGTCCGCAACCAGACTGCTGCTACGGTCGAAGGTTCGAATCCTGCCTCGAACATGGATGTGTGTGATGTCCTTAGGTTAGTTAGGTTTAAGTAATTCTAAGTCTGTGCGACTGATGACCTTAGATGTTAAGTCCCATAATGCTCAGAGCCATTTGAACCGTTTTGTATTGGGGCGTCATCAACCCTGCCCCAACCCCTTTGATTGGTAGATGGTTCTTACCCCAACAGAGATTCTTTCCACACAATATTTGATGCGTATACCAAATTTGGTTAAAATCGGTCCATTTTTTTAGGGGAGATGTGGAAGATATATACACAGTACACAAATATATCTAGTGATTTTTTTCTATTCGCCAAGTTACAAATACGATGTAACTGAATGATATTGTCTTGAATGGGTTTCGAAACCAAATAGTCTATGGAATTAAAAAAAAAAAAGGATAACAACGTGTAACACTTCGCCGCGGTCGTTGCGGTCAAGAGGGACCCTTGGACCACGACCTCTGCGCTACATTTGGAGACGCGAAATGAGGTACGCTTCTTTTCTTTATGATCCGTTGCTACTAACAGTTGTGAAGGGACAAAACAATAGCGGTCTACGTCTACTCGTTTATAATAAAGTAGGGCGCTTTAGTCCACTATAACGTACGACTACCACCATCAGGGAAGTCTTCTCTTTCCTTATATTAAATGGCTTTTTTCATTCAGTTTCCGAGATAAACACGACAATCACCCTAAGATATCTGACTTATGAGTTTTCTAATTGACATAGAAATTCTTCTCACCACATGTTCATAGGTAATACCGAACCTCTGAAAATAAATGATTAAGCCCTAACATTCTTGATATCCATAACAAAGTACGCAACGCAAACGCTTGTGATCCTATGTGACCAAACGGTGACGAACAGTTGTACTGGGATTACGAAATGTATTCGCAAATTTCAAATACGGTACCACCACAGCTATGCAATTTACTGGAAACATGTGAAAAATTGTGCCAGACCAGGACTAGAACGCTGATTTCCCAGCTTGTCGCGAGTGGTGGGGCTTAACCACTCCTGCTATTCGAGCTTGTTTCCCCGACTGACACAAATATCCAAATGTCCTGTGTCTGCTTCCTATAGTCCTCGCACAATTATGTGATTCCCACACAGGTTTGCCTTGGCCTTGGTCTGAAATACATTAGTGGAGTGTCTGTACAGACCAATGTTACGTTCCGTCGAACATGCTTGCGTGTCCGAAGGGACATTGCATCGAACTATACACACACTCTCAAATACAGACACTGCATTTATGTATGTCATGCCAAAGCCAAGGCAACGTGACGAGAAATATAAATAAATAATCCCCTCACTGTGCGGGAATCACGTAATTGAGTGAACACTATGGGAAACAGACACTGGGACACACAGACATTTGGCTCGGTGCTGGCAGCGTACTTAGATAGCGGAGGTCGTTAAGAGACCTCTCGCGAGAAGCGCGAAATCCAGGTTCCAGTCGAGGTCCAGCACAGATTTTCATATAAGTCTGCAAGTTTTCGTGGCCGTTGTCATTGAAGTTAAAATCTTTTGGGATATTAGGCCGCGTCATATTTCCTCTACAATGATCGACGTTTTCACCCATCTACTGGGATCATCCTCAAGATCTTCCGGTGCCCACTACTGCTAGAACACTGTCAGAGAAGAGTGTCGTGTCCTCTTATAAAGGGGAGTTTTCCCACTTTCGTGCAGGAGAAGTGGTAGTATTGGTTAAAATTCTTATGTCTGGCATTGGCGGGCCATAGTCATAGGCTAAAATTCCCGCACTGAGCAGAAAAAGGGGCGTTGTTGCCGAAACTCTTGTGGATACTGCTGGTGGCCCATCGTCACTGAATAGAAAGGCATTTTTCCACACTTCCGCTGGAGAAGAGTTGTTGGTTGAAATTCCTCCTACTGCTATTGGTTGGTCTTCATCATTGGCTACATTCAAAACGGACAGAGCAAAAGAGGGGGAATGTTTACCCAAAATACACTCCTGGAAATTGAAATAAGGACACCGTGAATTCATTGTCCCAGGAAGGGGAAACTTTATTGACACATTCCTGGGGTCAGATACATCACATGATCACACTGACAGAACCACAGGCACATAGACATAGGCAACAGAGCATGCACAATGTCGGCACTAGTACAGTGTATATCCACCTTTCGCAGCAATGCAGACTGCTATTCTCCCATGGAGACGATCGTAGAGATGCTGGATGTAGTCCTGTGGAACGGCTTGCCATGCAATTTCCACCTGGCGCCTCAGTTGGACCAGCGTTCGTGCTGGACGTGCAGACCGCGTGAGACGACGCTTCATCCAGTCTCAAACATGCTCAATGGGGGACAGATCCGGAGATCTTGCTGGCCAGGGTAGTTGACTTACACCTTCTAGAGCACGTTGGGTGGCACGGGATACATGCGGACGTGCATTGTCCTGTTGGAACAGCAAGTTCCCTTGTCGGTCTAGGAATGGTAGAACGATGGGTTCGATGACGGTTTGGATGTACCGTGCACTATTCAGTGTCCCCTCGACGATCACCAGTGGTGTACGGCCAGTGTAGGAGATCGCTCCCCACACCATGATGCCGGGTGTTGGCCCTGTGTGCCTCGGTCGTACGCAGTCCTGATTGTGGCGCTCACCTGCACGGCGCCAAACACGCATACGACCATCATTGGCACCAAGGCAGAAACGACTCTCATCGCTGAAGACGACACGTCTCCATTCGTCCCTCCATTCACGCCTGTCGCGACACCACTGGAGGCGGGCTGCACGATGTTGGGGCGTGAGCGGAAGACGGCCTAACGGTGTGCGGGACCGTAGCCCAGCTTCATGGAGACGGTTGCGAATGGTCCTCGCCGATACCCCAGGAGCAACAGTGTCCCTAATTTGCTGGGAAGTGGCGGTGCGGTCCCCTACGGCATTGCGTAGGATCCTACGGTCTTGGCGTGCATCCGTGCGTCGCTGCGGTCCGGTCCCAGGTCGACGGGCACGTGCACCTTCCGCCGACCACTGGCGACAACATCGATGTACTGTGGAGACCTCACGCCCCACGTGTTGAGCAATTCGGCGGTACGTCCACCCGGCCTCCCGCATGCCCACTATACGCTCTCGCTCAAAGTCCGTCAACTGCACATACGGTTCACGTCCACGCTGTCGCGGCATGCTACCAGTGTTAAAGACTGCGATGGAGCTCCGTATGCCACGGCAAACTGGCTGACACTGACGGCGGCGGTGCACAAATGCTGCGCAGCTAGCGCCATTCGACGGCCAACACCGCGGTTCCTGGTGTGTCCGCTGTGCCGTGCGTGTGATCATTGCTTGTACAGCCCTCTCGCAGTGTCCGGAGCAAGTATGGTGGGTCTGACACACCGGTGTCAATGTGTTCTTTTTTCCATTTCCAGGAGTGTATTAATGTCCGCTGAGGTGACTTGCAGCTCGTTGATTATGTAGCTCGCACACCGCTGCGGCATATTCACTTCCTTAATGGCGGAGAGCCACGATGCCGAAAGCCTATAGCCGTCTTCTCTATTAAAATTAGATGCATTCTTCGAAGTTTCAGCCGCTTCTCGGACCTTTCTTCTATAAATTTGTAGAATATATATATTTGATTAAGAAAGGTTATCACAGGGTTGTACAATTCGTAAGACAAAAAGGGGGGGGGGGGCTTCAGAAAACTCCAAGTCTAACAAACCCACAAAGAGTTTCATTATTATGTTAACAACCAATCAAGGGAAATTTTATCATGCATATGGCAGTTATTCTACCCAGGAGCACTAGTACCATGGGGTTAAGTTGGAGGTTAGGAATGGACATCGGAAACAGGATCAATCTGTTGGAGAAAATCTCGTTAAATTCAGTAAAATTCGTTACAGGAATTTAGATTAGTGATATTGATATTCTTTATGTCCATAGAATCGAGTTCTCTTTGGTAAAAGAGATTATTAGTCGAACAACATAAGTTGATGCCACACAAAGGACGGACGTTATTCTACCACACGTGTTGCTTTGAGAACAAAATTAGCGGGTTGCGTTTGAATTATAGTGGTACAGCTCACTGAAGGCGATAGGAAGAAAAAAAAATAGCTCGAAGATCGAAAGAAACAACACGTGGGCCTATCACCCGCGAAAGACACCAAGTCTGCTACATTGGTAAAATTTTGTTATCTTGCATTACACTCAATTAACACTCCGCAAAACCAATGTGAGTGGATAATCAAGGCAAGAAGTGGAACATGGGGCTTATAACCTGGTAGCGGGACATGACTACATGGACAGATAAAAATGAAGAGCAAACCATGAGCACTTAATCTTAAGTTACACAGGAATCTATTGGCGTCCAAATGCGAATATTACTGAAAAAGTATAATTGATCATTAACTGACCGTGAAAGTGATGATACATTCATATCGAATAGCACCCTAACGTACACAAAGCAACCTGACTTATACTAAAGCCATGGGTCTGCGATACATACCTGAGTCTGCAGGAAGAGTGAATCTGAAAGCGAATGTCTGGGCACCCATTGAGGATAGGATCTCGTTTTCTTGCAAAGGGAGATGATGGCGCCGCTCGGGTAGTCAGTCGAGTAAAACAGGAAAACCGGGAAAGCTCACGGTGCATGGCACACTGCTTTACCAGATATTTTTGGAGCGCACAGTGGGATGATGCGGTATAAATTGGGAGGTCGGTTTTGCTACGCTGCAAGTAAAAGACACTTCTTAGATCTACTTCCGCACATTTAGAGTCTGCCCCCGGTAGCTGAGTGGTCAGCGCAACAGAATGTCAATGCTAAGGGCCCGGGTTCGATTCCCGGCTGGGTCGGAGATTTTCTCCGCTCAGGGACTGGGTGTTGTGTTGTCCTAATCATCATCATTTCATCCCTATCGACGTGCAAGTCGCCGAAGTGGCGTCAAATCGAAAGCCTTGCAGCCGACGAAGGGTCTACCCGACGGGAGGCCCTAGTCACACGACATAGCACATTTAGAAATACAAACCTACGCTACTAGACCACGCAGACAGGCGAGAGATGCACCCGTTTCAACTTTCTCACAAGACTAGGCTGGGGCATCCACTGAAGTTTTTGATTGGCCTGAGACAGGTTGCTCTGACTGAAGTGTGGCGGCCAGTGAGAAGGATGGAGACATTTGAACGAAGTACAGGCAGCACAAGCATAGCTTTTGAATGTTTTACTCTGGATGGAGTTAAACTTTATAAAATCTGACACCAAGAGATGCACGCAGACGCTAACATGAAGAGTTTCCCATTACAAATGAGCAAGTTCGTTGTCGCGTGGGTGCGTCTTTAACAACCCAGGAATGCACCTAGACCATCGAAGAAAAAATCCGCTGAGAAGATCGCAGCGAATTCTGCGTGAAGCATCTGAGAACAAGTCGGAGATCCCGAGAGAAACGTCGGCTGCAAGATCGAAAATTTTCATGAAGACTGGGAGGCGAGGTCACGAAACGGATGTTGATGACTGAATGAAACTGCAAATTAGTTCCGCGAATGGCGACGCTGATACGAAGGAAAATTCGGGCAGTCTGTAGGCCATGTGTTGAGAGGGAGGATTCAGAGAGAATTTCAGGTGTCCAGGGAGACAGTGACTGGACAACGATAAAACATTTCGCCTTCTGGAGGCATGTCAACCCCTTACCTACTCAATCTCCAGACTCTGAGTCATATTCCGACTTCAACTCTAAAGGCACTTTTCCCGCTTCATGTTTGATGGAATTACCTTGCAAACAAGTGTTTGGGTCTTAAGAATTCTACTGCACACTACATTTTCCTCGTCTTGCGATAAGACTGCTTCTGCGGGGCAGTTACCGCGGACAATAGCCTAGGGCAGCTCAGAGGCCGGAACGCCGCGTCGTCCGTCGCGCGTGCTGCCCTAAGGGGGTCGAGGCCTCAAAGCCACTGAACACGGAAGACGAAAGCCGCCGTATGTCGATTTACCGCCATGCAACCACGGGATGATCGATGCATCGCACCGACCTCGCATCTGCCCGCATCTCTAGCCCTTGCATTCGCAGTAAACTCACGCAGCAAAGCGGCGAGATGGTCCATTAGCCCATCCTGCCTGTCAAGTACTGAATCGTACCTACGTCTACTCACTCGACCCCGACATTTATATGTGTACTAATTACATAACAATAAATGTAAATATTCTATGTTTCAACCCATTAAATAATTTGTTTCATTTTGACATCCATTCTGTCAAACCACACGTTGGCGCACAACCTCGGGCATCCTCATTGGAGATCTTCATGTCACTTCCCATATTTCAGTTTTTTTCATATTCTCACTATGGAAATCTCATGAGGTTAAGTGTGCTGTTGCGGAACAGATCTCTTACGAGGAATAAAATATCTTATTTTTATGTTTTTTGTTGCCTTCACCAGACTTATTAATCTACTATCATATATGTGATACTCACTAACAGATGCTGCGTTTCGGTCAGTACGACATTCCTAATGCATAAAGAGACTGTAGTCTTATATCTCATCCTTTTTCACAATCTACACAATCTACACAGAATGATCTACAATATATGATCATACACATAGTCAAGGATCTTTCTGTAAAAGGTCAAAACTCAAGAGACTCACTTCACATTCTCGTGTAAGCCTGTGATATCTGCCCATTAGAAGCCTTTTATTCTACGTGTACAAACTCACATGTCTACTATTGTGTTTCTCAGTTTAATAAAAAATGGGTCAAATGGCCCTGAGCCCTATGGCACTCAACATCTGAGGTCATCAGTCCCCTAGAACGTAGAACTACTTAAACCTAACTAACCTGAGGACATCACACACATCCATGGCCGAGGCAAGATTCGAACCTGCCACCGTAGCGGTCGCGCGATTCCAGATTGAATCGCCTAGAACCGCTCGGCCACAGCGGCCGGCTCAGTTTAAACCACCTGATGCAACTTACATTCCCTTTTGGTTTTGTGTTACAGATTTTCTTGTCTGAAGTGAGTGAATCTCATCAGACTGGACTATAGCTAAGCACACGGATTACTGTCGCGACGTTATCAGCAGAAAACGTACACCAGACCTCTGTTCGCAGACTCGCCCATTTTGGATTACATCTGATTAAATTACACATATTTTTGTTCTGTGCAGTCACAGCAAAGTCTTCCTCAAGGACGTAGAATGTGTCATTAGACAAGAATACGCGATATATATTTATAAATTAAAACACAAAGGAATTACAGAGATTGGCTGCGAGCAGGCATCGATTGAAGTCAATGGTGGAAGTTGAAAATTCGTGCCAGAGCGGGATTCGAAGCCAGGTTTCTAGCTTATTAGGCAGATGCTCTGACCACTAAGCCATCTGCACAGAATGCAACTGCAAGGACTACCCTAGAACGCCTCCCATCACACCCAAATTCTCAACTTAGCCACACACTTATAATGTAGTGCTGCTTGCCCATTATCCTCATTGCTTGTGGCATTTCGTCGATCCTTGTAAGAGTTCGAGCCTGGTGTGCGTCTGCACTGGAGGGATCTTAGGCCGTCTCGAGTTAAATTTCAATCGACGGACGGTCACAGACATTGTCTGTAATTCCTTTTTGTCTTAATTCATAATGGCTGTAGGATCAAAGTGGTGCCCACATGTACACGTATTTATAAAACAGAGACATACTAATGTTTCCCCAAATCGTAAGTGGAATAGCACTCATGTACGTGGAATAAATAAAGAAATCTTAAGATATTTTTATAAGGTGGAAACGGCCTTGCACCTTACACGAGTCCATTTAACGTGACACTTTAGGTTTTGTTGGAGTAATACTCTGAATTACGGTGTAGGAAATCTATGTGGAAACGCATCGGCACGCGATAATTCCGCGATTTTGTAATTATAAGATTTTGCGGAAAGGCAGTATGCGAGACAGAGCTCTGCGTACTGCCCGCCTAGCCGCCGAAGGCCACAGCCTAACGGTATGAATGGTGAACTGGGGGATTTCTGCAATCCGTTTAGAGAGGCCACAGCGGTCGCCAACCTCTGAGGAACGTGCGGCTGCAGGTGTTCAAGTGTTTACCAAAACAGAGCAGTGGATAGCTGGACGGGCTATCCTGTGCGTGCTCTCGCCTATGTCCCACTAATTTTACGCCTTCGAAAATGGCTCTGAGCACTATGCGACTTAACTTCTGAGGTCATCAGTCGCCTAGAACTTAGAACTACTTAAACCTAACTAACCTAAGGACATCACACACATCCATGCCCGAGGCAGGATTCGAACCTGCGACCGTAGCAGTCGTTCGGACGCCTTCGAGTAACTCAAGTGGGGCAGGTCAGGAGTTCCGAATAACAAACTTTCAACGCAAGAGTCTGTGTTCGCTACGACGGGGAATCTTGCCGGGAAAATCTCGAGTAATCTCTTGGGAGAAAACTTCCAGTAAACGTGTTATTGCCCACAGCTGTGGTTCTTCCCAGTCGACGAGGGCGGAGTTTACTTGTGAAATTTTGTAGAAATAAAAGAATTGTGGAAAAGAGTTCTATTCCCAGGCCGTACATTGGTCGGCACTGGCAAACTGGGTATTTTGAGAGCTTCTAGTGATGTGATTCGCTCGGTAAAAGTTGAGGTGAGAAAACAAAGGTGAAGAGCGATTTTGCTGAGCTCTCGGTAGAGGTCTTCCGTTCTGGGCTCTCGTGCTGAGAGGACGTTTGCCAAGTCGTCTCCCCTCTTGGTCTTTCGTTCTGAGAGGACGTTAGCCGCGCCAGCTCATTGCTGACGGAAACACTGTCGCAATTAGAGAAGTTTACAGTCAGGAGTCTGGTGTTCGAATACTGTACGATTGTACTTCCCGAGACGCCACACGCCGATCGCACGGCCGCGCCGTCGCCGTCGGAGACCGCCGCTACAACTGGAATATTACGGTGAGATCGCTCCCGCTTCGGCCTGTGTTAGGAGTAACGTTAAATAATTGGATCAATGGCAATTTCTGTTTCCACAGAGGTTTCACAGTACTTTGGAGTGTAGTGGTTCTTCGTATATACACTCCTGGAAATGGAAAAAAGAACACATTGACACCGGTGTGTCAGACCCACCATACTTGCTCCGGACACTGCGAGAGGGCTGTACAAGCAATGATCACACGCACGGCACAGCGGACACACCAGGAACCGCGGTGTTGGCCGTCGAATGGCGCTAGCTGCGCAGCATTTGTGCACCGCCGCCGTCAGTGTCAGCCAGTTTGCCGTGGCACACGGAGCTCCATCGCAGTCTTTAACACTGGTAGCATGCCGCGACAGCGTGGACGTGAACCATATGTGCAGTTGACGGACTTTGAGCGAGGGCGTATAGTGGGCATGCGGGAGGCCGGGTGGACGTACCGCCGAATTGCTCAACACGTGGGGCGTGAGGTCTCCACAGTACATCGATGTTGTCGCCAGTGGTCGGCGGAAGGTGCACGTGCCCGTCGACCTGGGACCGGACCGCAGCGACGCACGGATGCACGCCAAGACCGTAGGATCCTACGCAGTGCCGTAGGGGACCGCACCGCCACTTCCCAGCAAATTAGGGACACTGTTGCTCCTGGGGTATCGGCGAGGACCATTCGCAACCGTCTCCATGAAGCTGGGCTACGGTCCCGCACACCGTTAGGCCGTCTTCCGCTCACGCCCCAACATCGTGCAGCCCGCCTCCAGTGGTGTCGCGACAGGCGTGAATGGAGGGACGAATGGAGACGTGTCGTCTTCACCGATGAGAGTCGCTTCTGCCTTGGTGCCAATGATGGTCGTATGCGTGTTTGGCGCCGTGCAGGTGAGCGCCACAATCAGGACTGCATACGACCGAGGCACACAAGGCCAACACCCGGCATCATGGTGTGGGGAGCGATCTCCTACACTGGCCGTACACCACTGGTGATCGTCGAGGGGACACTGAATAGTGCACGGTACATCCAAACCGTCATCGAACCCATCGTTCTACCATTCCTAGACCGGCAAGGGAACTTGCTGTTCCAACAGGACAATGCACGTCCGCATGTATCTCGTGCCACCCAACGTGCTCTAGAAGGTGTAAGTCAACTACCCTGGCCAGCAAGATCTCCGGATCTGTCCCCCATTGAGCATGTTTGGGACTGGATGAAGCGTCGTCTCACGCGGTCTGCACGTCCAGCACGAACGCTGGTCCAACTGAGGCGCCAGGTGGAAATGGCATGGCAAGCCGTTCCACAGGACTACATCCAGCATCTCTACGATCGTCTCCATGGGAGAATAGCAGCCTGCATTGCTGCGAAAGGTGGATATACACTGTACTAGTGCCGACATTGTGCATGCTCTGTTGCCTGTGTCTATGTGCCTGTGGTTCTGTCAGTGTGATCATGTGATGTATCTGACCCCAGGAATGTGTCAATAAAGTTTCCCCTTCCTGGGACAATGAATTCACGGTGTTCTTATTTCAATTTCCAGGAGTGTATGTTATAAGACATCGCGTTTTGGACCGATTTTAACACAGTTACTGCCAAATGCCAGTTAGGAGGATAATTTGTAATTTGTTCCTTGTATTTTATTCAGCATTGATCTGAAGGTTATAATAAAATTATTGTGATTCAGTAGAGCCATTACTTTCAGTAGTTGATCCTGAATTCACCCTTTTGCTTTATTTTATTTTTGTGTGTGTGTTTGATGCCATTGAACACCCTAAGTGTTCGTGATCCTTCATGTTTGGAAGTAAAAATAAGTGTGATTTATCGTCAACACTATCACTGCAGATTAATTAGGGGTGACAGGGCCACATTTAAATCTAGCGTTGTCCATTTTTGCGTACAGTTCCACTCCCAATTTCTCTGTAAGTTGTTTGTCAGGGGCGAACACACGCAAAAGTCGGACAAGCAACGGGTGGGGTGTTACATTTTCATTTCAGAGATAATAATAAGCTTGTCATAAGCGTGGTATTGTTCTACACACTGAGTTGCATATGATAATCCTTAGGCTAAGGCAGTCAAGCGTTATCCAAGGTAAAAATAGTTTATAATATTTATTTACATCGCGTTATTACAATGAAGATGCGCAGCATTCAGATTACACATAACGTTCGCTTTACTTAATACTATTAATAATGTATACACCAATTGGTTCAGCTAAGAAATTAGTTGATGGAGTAAGATTTTGCAAGCATTAAATCCCTAGCGCCCTCTTCAACTGAACGTATTTAGTAGCTGAAGATCTTATGGCTGCTGACAAGTTATTGAAACTGTATTTTCCTAGATAATGGACACCTTTACAGCCCAAAGCACGTGGCTTCACACCTTTTGGTTTATTTTTATTTTAGTGCTGATTCCATGAACTTAGCAGTTGGTCTGAAAAAGTGATGCATCATTAGCGACAAATTTTATTAACGAAGAAATATAGTGATAACCAGTAGTCGTTGTCCCCAAATCTTTGAACAAGCTTCTGCAAGACATTTTTGAAGTCACATCAAAAAATAGTTCGCACTACTTTTGTACTCGGAAAACATAGCGTGTCTCGTTATGTTAACGCGATAAAGGATTCCGTATCACACTGTGGAATGAAACGAAACGAAGCATGCCAGCTTTTTTTAATTTTTATATCAACTGTGTGTGACAGACACCCGTGTTGCAAGTATTGATGATTCAGCAGTCCAGTGGTACGCTCTTCCCAAGGAAGGAGTTCAGACTCAGCAACTTCAAGTAATTAAGTAAACTAAATATATAATAATTAATTAAAAAGCAGCTACTAACTCATTTCCGTTAATTACAATCCATTGTGGTTGCCATCTAACCGTGTTGTAAAGGTTCAAATGGCTCTAAGCACTACGGGACTTAACATCTCAGGTGATCAGTCACCTAGACTTAGAACTACTTTAGCCTAACTAACCTAAGGACATCACACATCCATGTCTGAGACAGGATTCGAACCTGCGACCGTAGCAGTCGTGCGGTTCCGGACTGAAACGCCTAGATGTTGTAAAGGAAAATGTTATAAGGGTAGGAACAAATCACTTACACGCAATCCCATTCTTTTAGTATTCTTGCATATCTAGATTTCAGCTGTAAACAGCCATCTTCAGTGCATTTGAGTGAGTTGTAATCGAGGAATCTCCCAGCGGTGTATGTCACCATACGACGATCAGTAAAATCGTTTGGTGACATGTACTGCTCGGAGTTTATTGGATTATAACTAACTCAAACCCACTGAATATGGCTATTTATAACTGAAATCTAGACATACAAGAATAATGGAAAAAAACAATGGGACTGCGACTGATTGCTTTGTTTCTATCCTCCCTTACAAAACTATACAGCCGCTGTCCGCTTCGGTTCCATATGGAATCAAAGTTGACGAAGACAAATCTTTTTGTGCAGTCTGTTAAATCGGTTTTGAACGCGATTTGACTTGATGTGCATAGCGGCTATTCGCTCTCTTGGTGTGCGTTCTTGTTACTGTCGTAATCACATGACGCATCGGCCGCGTACCACATTTGTCAGCGGGTACCGCAAACCGCATCAGCGGCCAGTTGACGTGGGCGGCCAGACGGCGCATGCGCAGTGCGGACTGGCTGCGTCCGCCGCGCTACACCCGACTGCCGCCGCCGCGGTCCGACAATTATTGCCGTGTGCGACCTGGCCGGTCGATACCGGCCCGACGCCGAGCCGCGACCTCGACCGCTGTCGTACTCCGACGCACAGCCACCTGCCGTTCTTTCCACCACCGAGCAGTAGCCCAGCGATCCAGAGCTCTCTCTGGTCGCGGTATTAGTCCAGAGCGACTGGTATTAAGGCTTTTTGAGTACGTGACATTTCGTAGTTACCGAACACTGACACGGGCGAAAATACGAGATTATACAAGGAATAATGTTTCAGCAAACATGGGGCAGCAAACGAGGCATATGACAGTAGCAGTATACAAAATGGTTCAAATGGCTCTGAGCACTATGAGACTTAACATCTGGGGTAATCAGTCGTCTAGAACTTAGAACTACTTAAACCTAACTAATCTAAGGACATCACAAACATCCATGCCCGAGGTAGGATTCGAACCTGCGACCATAGCAGTCGTGCGGTTCCGGACTGAAGCGCCTACAACCGCTCAGCCACAACGGCCGGCAGCAGTATACAGAACTTGAAAATGTACATGAGTATAATCATAAAAGTACAACACATATTACTGGAATATAAGTAGTTTCATATTAGATTTTTAAGTCTAAGCCCGCCGGGGTGGCCGAGCGGTTCTAGGCGCTACAGTCTGAAACCGCGCGACCGCTACGGTCGCAGGTTCGAATCCTGCCTCGGGCATGGCTGTGTGTGGTGTCCTTAGGTTAGCTAGGTTTAAGTAGTTGTAAGTTCTCGGGGACTGATGACCTCAGAAGTTAAGTCCCATAGTGCTCAGAGCCATTTGAACCATTTTTAGTCTAATGAGGTCAACTAGGCAATGGCATATTCCGGGTGGTTGCATAACGCCAGGTAATTGAATATCTGCCTTATTTGGTGCTACACTCCATAGCTCGCTCCGACAATCAGTACCGAAGATCATTCTGATGGACTGTTGTGAGTTCGGCGCCGGTGCTGTTAACTTTCGTTCTCCACAGCTTTTTCTGCATTGTGGCCAAGCTAAACATTTTCTAGATTTCAGTTGGAAGTCCTTCCTCAAGCCAGGTCAGACGCACTTTCAAAGTATTTCGTGCGAGACGGTCGTTTGAAGTATGCACATCCTTATCTAACCGATAAAACGTGTCGTGTGGAGTTCACTTAATGGTCAGGTCGTGCCTCAGTAGAAGCAAGGGATGGTAGCTAATAGCGGACAGTAACAGGTTGCACTATTTCGGGTACACGAAATTCGGCGTCAGCGTATACAAACAGATGGTCTGCATTTGTTCCAGATGCCACCTTTCCGGTGTTTCAGAGACAAAGACGATGGGTCATTGATGGGTTTGGTATACTGCAGAGCCCCAACAAGTGGTTGTAATGGTTTCAAAAAATGTGCGATCTATCCATGAGACCCCCTGGTTCCTTCATCTGTGAATTTTCGTCGTCATCGACCTGCAGCAATTGGAACATGGCCTAAAAGCCACAACAGGGCCATTGTCGACTACAGTTAATGGAATGCAAGAAACAGCGTTCCTCCTTTTGAAATCATCGCACCTCCAGCAGTTCCACCATAAATGTCAAGATTAGGTAAAGCAGTAACGTTAACGTCATCTCCTTTTAAAAACGCTTCGAAGCAGTTCCTTGCTAACGGAAAAAAAGACAGCAAGTACCAAGACTATAGGAAAAACACCACCTTCAGCAAAACCTACTCCAGGAGCTTCATTTGATGCATCTGATAGACCTTAACATCTGGGGCTACGAAAAAGAACCTCTTCGTAAGAGAGAACCAGAGAATCACGAAGCAGCAGGATCATGGTGAGGAATACTCCGATTCAAGGGGTGATGAAGCCATGCTGAAATACTTATCATCTGAATATGAAGAGGATGTAGAATACCATTACTGAGACCAATTGTGGTCAGATGATACCTCTCGAGACCTGAATTAAGTGCATGGGTTTCTTTCGCCGGTCTCATGAGATTTGTGCAGGTGTCGTCGTTGATACTTCGAAAGTTTTGTATGTGACTTCTCTATCAGAAAGTACAAATACTGAGCATTTATCTTGTTATGGCTGAAACGTCTGCAGAGTAACCGACAGTTATGCAATACTCTTTGCTCTTGGAAAAAAGAAAACGTTTGGTGCGAGTAAAGGCCATGTTACTAATTAATTAAATTATAGCGTTTATTTACAACTCGTAGTTAGGAAACCCGAAAAGCAGAAACTAGGACCATATTTTCCGGAGGTAAAAATAACATAAGTTAATTTACTGCTCTGCTATTAAAGATTGAAAAAAATATTGGAAGATTTTTTGCAAGGGTAGTATTTAAACATCACCTATTAATACTATAGCACGTTTTCTATATTTTAAAGACTGACAACGTAATGGTAATTTTAAATTTAAAAGCAGTACCCCGTAATAGGACACTTTCCACTATCGGTTGCTTCAATCAGATCTCTTATAGATCTTGATACTTCTTTACTGGACACTCTTACACTATGTGGTCTCAGGGCTATACAGAGAGGGCGCCGAGATGTTCCACAAGGGCGCAGGACAGACGGGGCGCAAAAACTGGTCTGTCTTTTGCCTGAGACGACAGAGGAACGATCACCTCGATACCGCCCTGCAAGGTCTACAGTCTGCCCCCCCCCCCCCCCCCCAAGTCAACCACATTCACACACCGCAGAATTCGATGCTTCGTAGAGTAGCACCCCCACATGTCATTTACTTATTCCGTTCAGCCTTGTCCCGAAAACCCTGCGTAGTATTTAAAATACCGAAGTGATTTATACTTGTTATTCATCTCCTCTTCCATTCTTTACTACTAGGTTCTGTGATACTTCCCCTGGTCGATTTCTGGGACTTGAGCTGACGTTGTGGTAAATCGTTCGTGCTCATGTGTATAGGGAGGTTTTATAGTCAGTCATGGAATTTCTTCCACTTTCGCGAAGCTGCCTGTTCTGCCATAGCTCAGGTGATGCATTGTTTTACGTATTCAGTTAAACACAGTATTTTTTTCTGCGCACTCATTTGAATTACACAGGAGCACAATAGTCTGCGGTCGAGTATATCACACCAGTTGCCGTTGAGCAAAATACAGGGCTATTCAGAAAGAAGGAACAAATTTCAAATATTTATTGTTTCCATACAACATAAGATAGAAACAATTCCAACGTTCCTGAAAAGAGAAAAGTTCAAATTTTTATGCATTCAATGTGAGCACCATGTGTTACACGATAAACAACAGAACAGTGGCTCATTTCCTGCCGCACACGAAGCAGCTGGTTTCTTGTTATCGAATTCACAGCTTCAACAATGCAGTCTCGCAGAGTTTCAAGAGTGTCAGGCATAGGGGGGATAAAAACGCGATCTTTTACGTAAACACCCAGATAAAACTCACAAGGTGTGAGGTCTGAAGACCTGGGAGGAGCAGAAGATGAACTTCGTCGCCAGCGGCCTCCCAGGTCTTCAGACCTCACACCTGAGCCACTGCTTTGATGTTTATCGTATAACAAATGGTGCTCGCATTGAATGCATAAAAATTTGAACTTCCAGGAACGTTGGGAATGTGTTTCTATCTTTTGTTGTTTAGAAACAATAAGTATTTGAAATTTGTTCCTTCTTTTTGAATAGCCCCGTATTTAGGGTCAAAGTTGGAGAGGATCCTGAAGTGGCTGTTGTAAGGTAAGATACTAATGGGCAGAAACGAAATTTCGTTTTATAAAGACACAAACAAGTTGCACTTAATAGCAACAATTTCAGCTCGTTGCAAGGCCCGCCATTCTCAGTGCATGCGTTACTACATAAACCAGTGACATCTTTGAAACATGGGTTCAAAATCATTTGAATGCACTACATGCACACGGGGTTTATGATAAGAGATGTGATTCCTTCACCACCAGGACTTACCACTCTGTATCCTTTGAGGTATGTACATCACAAGCAAGATTATGCTAAATTGTTAATGAGTCTTATCCCACACGACACAGTAGCATCTCCCCAGATGCTACTGTATGAACAGTTCCTTGTCACGAATCCATCCATAGCGATGTATCTTTCAGTCATTATGACACCCATTGTGAAAATTTTCTCTGTACATATTTGGGATTTTTCATTCTTACATTTGCTGCTTAACCCTTCCAAGTATTTTACTATCATACAGTTATCTATTGTCTTAAGATCCAGAGACCAGAGTGGCGAAACGACTATAATTTGAACGCTACTGTGATCAAATTGGTCTGTTCATTTGAAGGGTGGAAGTGTCGAACGTTCTAAGTGCCAAGTCTCCAGGAGAATCAAAAAAAGTTGGTCTCTCTTTGTACGTAACTTACATGAAACTAAAAGATTTAAAAGTTATTCTGGTACCACAAAATTATACCGTTAACGACGACGAAAGGTTGGTTACGTCTGCAGGGCCAGAGGGGTTGACACTTCAGAAATACGATTTCGTGGCGTGTGTGGCGAGTTGTAGCCACGACAGCGCGAGGCTGTAAGACGAGACACACCTTCCCGCTTCGTCTGCCCGGCAACATGTCAGTTACAAATCGAGGAGCTGGCTTCGTAATACAGCTGCTGCGACGTGCTTGCTTGGTCGCGCGCTAATCCGAAGAATAGGAAACGAGAGGTTTTGTTCTCTAGCCAAGCTATTGTTCCCGAGATATTCCTCAAAGTATCACTTTGTCGTCGACCAGACACCAGCCACGCCTCCGCACGCAACGTCTGTGCGGTTAGGCGTCGCTGGTGGTCGCACCTCAGTGATCACAAAATACTTATTGTCGCTACAAATTGGCGCCACACAGTTCAGTAAACAAAAACTACTACACTCATGGACCGTAAAATGACTGGACACTCACTAAATTTCATGTGGAAAGGGACAGTAACTTCTAACACTTCTGTAAAGCAATATGACCAAGCCGTTGATTTTTGTCCCGTCAGGTCGTGTACTTTTTGGGCGAACTCATTCCAACTGACATCTTTCGTTCCGTCTTGCTAGATCTCCTCGTGGCCCAACCACGCCAATTTCTTAAGTTCTTTGAAGATCTTAGTTACGAGTATTGTTCACGTATCCTTACTGCTGTTGTGATGTTTACGAGAATTATTTAAAAATTTTTAAGTAATTCCCTCTAACTAGTCAGAATCAGCAAACAGATGCCTTTCAACATCATCAGTACAAAAAAATAACGAGAACAATCAGAAAATAAATAATTTATTAAGAACGTTCTAAGTGCCATACCAGGGCAAACCCATGACTTCATCTACTTTGTGATCACCAATTTTGAGTTGAAGTTTTTCGCTGCTCTCATTTCTGCTGCTTCTCATTACTTTCATCTTTTCCCTGTTTCTCTCCATGCATATTCTGTACTCATTAGACTGTTCATTCCATTATGCAAAACCTGTAAGTCTTCTTCATTTTCGTGACATTGCTGTCATCAGCGAATCTTGTCACTGATATCCTTCCAGTCAGAATTTTAATCCCGCTCTGAACTAATCTTTTACTTCCGACACGGCTTCTTCTATGTACAGATTCAACAGTAAGGGCAAAAGATTGCCTCGCTGCTGGTAAACCTTTCGGGGTATAAGGTAGACCACGATCTTATACCCCGAAAGGTTTCTTTGAAGACGTTAGTTACGAGTATTGTTCAGATATCCTTACTGCTGTTGTGATTTTTACGAGAACTATTAAAAAAAAATTTAAGTAATTCCCTCCAACTAGCCAGAATCAGCAAACAGATCCCTTTCAACAACATCAGTACAAAAAAATAACGAGAACAATCAGAAAATAAATAATTTATTAAGAACGTTCTAAGTGCCATACCTGGGCAACCCCTGACTTCATCTACTTTGTGATCACCAATTTTGAGTTGAAGTTTTTCGCTGCTCTCATTTCTGCTGCTTCTCATTACTTTCATCTTTTCCCTGTTTCTCTCCATGCATATTCTGTACTCATTAGACTGTTCATTCCATTACGCAAAACCTGTAAGTCTTCTTCATTTTCGTGACATTGCTGTCATCAGCGAATCTTGTCACTGATATCCTTCCAGTCAGAATTTTAATCCCGCTCTGAACTAATCTTTTACTTCCGACACGGCTTCTTCTATGTACAGATTCAACAGTAAGGGCAAAAGATTGCCTCGCTGCTGGTAAACCTTTCGGGGTATAAGGTAGACCACGATCTTATACCCTGAAAGGTTTATCAGCAGCAATGTCATCCGGTCGTGAAAACCTTCATTTTACCAAAAGATTACATCCCTATCTTACACCATTTTCAGGCGAAACATTTCGTTCTTCATCATCCAGTTTACTACTCCTTCTTGTTCTTGTACGTACTGTATATTACTCGTCTTTCCCTATAGCTTACTCCTGTTTTTTTTCAGAATTTCGAACGTTTTGTAATTTTTTACATTGTCGAACGCTTTTTCTAGGCGACAAAATCTATGAACGTGTCTTATTTTTCTTCAGTCTTGCTTCCATTGTCAACCGGAAGTTCAGAACTGGCTCTCACGTGCCTTTACGTTCCCCAAAGCCAAAATAATCGTCATCTATCAGATACTCGAATATCTTTTCCAATCTTCTGTATATATTTTTTGTCAGCATCTTGGATGCTTGAGCTGTTAAGCTGATTGTGTGATGATTCTCACACTTGTCGGCTCTCAGAACTTTCGTAATTGTGTGGATGAAGTTTTTCGGAAAATGTGATGTTACCTCGCCATTAACACAACTTGAATAGTCGTTTGGTTGCCGCTTCCCCCTTGATTTTAGAATTCCGATGGAATGTTATCTATCTCTTCTCCCTTATTAGGTTTCAAGTCTTGCAGGGCTCTTTTAAATTCTGACTTACCCCTCGTACAGGGTTTCAATGTACTCTTTCCAACTATTCGCGCTGCCCTCTTTATGTTAGTACACTTGCTTTCAATTTTGCCGAAGGTTGTTTTAACTTTTCTGTATGCTGAGTCAGTTCTTCCGAGAATCACTTCTTTTTCGATCTCTTCACATTTTTTCTCCAGCCTTTTAGCCTTGACTTCCTTGCACTTCCTATTACTTAATTCCTACGTGATTTGTTGCTGCATTCCTGTGTTTCCACAAGCATTTTTGTACTTCCTTTCTTTCGTCGAGCTACTAAAGAATTTCTTCTGTTACCAAAGGTTTCTTCGCATTTACCTTCCCTATGCCTGTGTTTGTCCGACCAACATCTGAGATTGCTCTGTTTAGAGATGTTCACTCCTCTCCAACTGACCTGCCTGCTCTAGTATCCCTTACCCCAGTACTCACATCTCACCACTGTATATCCACTTCCTTTCACTCTATTTCTTCCTGGCCGATCCCTTAAACTTCAGCCTACTCTTCATCATTACTAAATTGTGATCTGAATCTGTTCCTGTGTACACCTTATATTTCAATACTTCATTACGAATCTCTGTCTGACCATGATGTAATCCAGCTGGAATCTTCCCGCATCTCTGGGTCTTTTACAAGTATACTTCCTTCTCTCGTGATTGTTGAACAGGGTATTCGCTGGTATTCGCTTGTACCGTTTGAAATTTATTGCACAACTCGATTAGTCTTTCTTCTCTCTCATTCCTAATGACACGATCATATTCTCCTGTGACCCTTTCTTCCATTTCCTCCCATAAAACAACAGTGTTTCATTAGCTCATGACTATTAGATTTTCATCTCTCTTAACATACTGAATTAGCCGTTCATTATTATTATATACTCTTTATATCTCGTCATCTTCTGCTTGCGATGTCGGCATGTAAATCTGAGGATTTTTGGCGTCTGCCGAATCTGATGAGTACAATCCTGTCTCTGAACTGTTCACAGTAGCTAACTCTCTATCCTAGTTTTCTGTTCGTAGCATATTGCCATTACACCATTTTTTGCTGATGCTGGTACGATCCTATATTCGTCTGACCAGACATTCTCATATCCTTTCTGTTGTGGCTGGCAGGAGAGCCAACACCGTGTTACTAGAGGAAGCCGAAAGGCACGCGTTTTAGCTCACGCAGGCTGGCGTGAGGTCTGGAACAGGACAAGGAAATTAGAATTTAGAAATAACGGACGTAGCTGGTGGAATACTTAACTTTAATCCATTAAAGGGTGAACGTCGCTCTTGACGGTACATTATTCACAGTATCAATAGTAACGGGTAATGGCGCCTTGCTAGGTCGTGGCAAATGACGTAGCTGAAGGCTATGCTAACTATCGTCTCGGCAAATGAGAGCCTATTTTGTCAGTGAACCATCGCTAGCAAAGTCGGCTGTACAACTGGGGCTAGTGCTAGGAAGTCTCTCTAGACCTGCCGTGTGGCGGCGCTCGGTCTGCAATCACTGATAGTGGCGACACGCGGGTCCGACGTATACTAACGGACCGCGGCCGATTTAAAGGCTACCACCGAGCAAGTGTAGTGTCTGGCGGTGACACCACACTTTCCTTTTCATTTCTCTTTGCCTTTTCAGACTTTTTTGCTTTCTTTCCACGTTTAAACTTCTGTCATTCCATGTTATTCGTAGAATGTTACCCCTTCTTTGGTTATTCCATCATTCTCTCATCGTCACCTCCTCGTTGGCAGCCCCTTCTCAGAGATCTGAATGGGGGGCTAATCCAGAATCTTTTCTCAGTGAAAAAAATCATGACACTTTTTCAGTTGCAGCCATGCCCTGTGGAAACATATTATTTTTAATTCAGTGATTTCCATTAGCTTCTGCATTCTCATGCTTTTGATCATTGGTGATTCTTCGGCAATTTATGGGCAGTTTCCCGCCCGAAGGGCAAGAGAGTGCCCTGAACCAGTATCCACTCCTGGCTAGGTTCGAACCTGAGACCCATGGCATGTTGATGACTTCTAGACCATGGATAAGACCCGGGCATTCTTACATTCTGTTAAAGGTTTGGTGTTTGCTTGAGCGACGGCACATGCCTACCTCGCAAGTTCCCACTCCACTTTCTGATGTTATCTATTGCGGGTGGTGTATTTCGGAAAATCTCTGCTTTTTATGTGCTTTTCGCAACAGCAATTTTCCAGGCCTCACCAAAAATGGCGCTTCCCTTCCATCTACATTCAGGTTGCTAAACACAGACTCTGTCTGTGGCCCTGCACTGCTTATCCGCAATGTGACTTGGGGTGAATGGCCGGCTGACCAAGTGGCATTGATCTCCGCCACTACCATTGA
Source organism: Schistocerca americana (assembly GCF_021461395.2). NCBI lineage: Eukaryota > Metazoa > Arthropoda > Insecta > Orthoptera > Acrididae > Schistocerca > Schistocerca americana. Next base: position 615,490,350 of record NC_060121.1, read on the forward strand.
GTCTTTATGGGAAATTTGCTGGCGACAGCCTTCCCTATCTGCCTTCGTGACCTGCATGTATGTGCGCTTGCAGCCTAGTTCCATATGCGTTCAAAATTCACTGTGGGAATGTAGTCAACGTTAATGAGGTACTGGAAGTCACTGATACTGATAAACACCTGGAGATTAATTATTCCTATTTGACTGGTATTTCTAACTCTGGTCTTATATCGGTTACAGGACAGTAGCATTTTCTTGCTTCTCTAGCTACTTCCGTGAATCCAAACCTTGGCCTTTCAACACGTTTGTTTTTCAGACATAACATTTTAACCACCTTTTATCTTGTTGACTGTACCGTTATAACCATCATTAAAATATCCTCTGCACCTCTTTCTTCTCTCGAATGGGTTCACCACCTCGTATGCAAAATGGTTCAAATGGCTCTGAGCACTATGGGACTTAACATCTATGGTCATCAGTCCCCTAGAACTTAGAACTGCTTAAACCTAACTAACCTAAGGACAGCACACAACACCCAGTCATCACGAGGCAGAGAAAATCCCTGACCCCGCTGGGAATCGAACCCGGGAACCCGGGCGCGGGAAGCGAGAACGCTACCCCACGACCACGAGCACCTCGTATGCAGCGAATTTGGCTTCAGTCTCGAGTTAGGACTTGTCCACATCATTTCCCTCTTCTTCCAGGTAGCAAACCTGTTTCGAATTTCAATTGCATATCTGGCCGGCCGCTGTGGTCGAGCGGTTCTAGGCACTTCAGTCTGGTACCGCGCGATCGCTACGGTCGCAGGTTCGACTCCTGCCTCGGGCATGGATGTGTGTGATGTTCTTAGGTTAGTTAGGTTTAAGTAGTTCTGAGTTGTACGGGACAGATGACGTAGTTCTGAGTTCTACGGGACTGATGACCTCAGATGTTAAGTCCCATAGTGCTCAGAGCCATTTGAGCCAGTTAACTGCATATCTGTCCTTAAAGTAATCTTCTTTTAATAGACTTGCGTTTATTTTCTGGTCTACGTCTCTTCTCCTGCACTCACTGCATTCTGACCTTTAACGAATAGCGGTCAGCACTAGATAGTGGTCTCATCCTGTTTCTACACCTGTTTGACGTTTTACATCCTCAGTAACACTTCCGTCTTTTATCTACTATTACGGCCTATTTGATAAAGAGTGTTTTGGTTGGGTGATTTCCAGGTTATCTTAGAAACATGTGAGGAAAGTAGATATGTATAATCCTTAGCTTTTATTAAGTTTACAGACTGAGTATTCTCATTCAATTATTGATAAAGGACTATGAGGGCCAGCATAGTGTCTCAGGAAGGTCGCTCTTCCTACTTTGGCACTGGGATCACCAAGAAATACTTTCACACTTACAGACCATTAAGTGAGGAAATTGTCATATGGTGACAGTTGATCTAACGATTCAGTTGCGTCACTTGTGTCGAAGTCTGTTTCACTTATTCACCGTTTCGATTTAAGGTCGACGGTGCACTCTTAAATTGGGATATTCGTTCAATAAACGTATAATAAAAAAACGTTTTAAGGTGAGATTGTAATATATTTGGGATACATCGAACTGTAACTAGCGACTGCGAACTGTGTCAAACTTGTGGGGATGTTGAGTCTCTGGTAATCCATGAAGGAAAGTAGGACAGCAGCCGGACACGAATTACTTGAAAAATGATACCGGTTCTCCAAAATTTCTCAACAGTGTTTCGCGAAAGTAACAACTCTTTTGCTCCAGGAATTCACACTTGAGTTTACGGAACATTTACGTAATACTAGAGTGTTCATCGAACCAGTCGCTAAGAAATCTGTGAGGGGCTATCAAAACGTTTCCTTTCGAAGACAGCAGAGTCCAGAATCGGCAATCTAATCTGGCAAAATAGCCATGGGCATCGAGGCAAACATACCATCGAAGCGTTAGGTTAAAGACACCCGTTTGATAAAACACCGTGACCTGCTGCGTGAGGAAGTCAGTAACTGCCTGCTGTCCATCCTCGTCCGACTGGAATCTTCGAACCTTCAAGCCCTTGTTTAAGGGATCGAAGGTGTGATAAGCAGAAGGTAGAGATCAGAACTATAGGACGGGTGCTCTAGTGTCTTCCACTGGAGTTGGCATAACTTCTGAGTTACGACATTTGGGATATGGGGACGTGCTTTATCATGAAGCAGCAGGATCCTTTGTTGCAGTTTTACACAACGGTGTTTTTCGGCAGATATACTGCCCCAGACACATTTTACATTCTTCGATAGATGTCTGCTGTTGTTTGTCCGTTGATAGCCAAGAACAGAAAAGCAGCACATTGGTCTTGTTTAGACGTATTTGGTAATAACGTCACCATACATCCCGTTGCCGCACTCGCCGCACGCACGTCGGAAAGACACGAATGCCACACTAATCCTCTCCCTTCATGTCGATGCTTATATACCCGCATTGGAGTCTTTTTGATCCCCCCTGATAGCAGCACCGCTCTGAGTTGCTTTGAAGTCATCCTTTTAGCGCGACCTGAGGGTGATCCCAGACACTCGCACAGTAGTCAAAAATGGGTCTCCAAGGGTTCTGTACGTGGTCTGCTCTATAGATAAGCTACATTTTGCAAGAGTTCTCCAAATAAACAGAAACTGATCATTCACCTTTCCTACAATCTAGCATAAGTGCTCGTTTCATTTCATGCTGGTTTGCAACGTTACTCCTGGATATTTAGCCGACGTAACTGCGTCAAGCAGCGAAGAGCTAATACTGTATTCGAACATTATACGCTTGTTTTTCTTACTCATCTTACATTTTTCCACGTTTAGAGCAAGTTGCGATTCATCATACCAAATAGTGTTATCCGAGTCATCCTGTATCCTCCTTCAATCATTCAACTACGACACTCCTCCGCCATCACTAAGCAGTCGCAAATTGCTGCTCACGTATCTGTCAGATCGTTTATGTAAGCAAGGAACAACGGCAGTCAAAAAAAAAGTTCAAATGTGTGTGAAATCTTATGGGACTTAACTGCTAAGGTCATCAGTTCCTAAGCTTACACACTACTTAACCTAAATTATCCTAAGGACAAACACACACACCCATGCCCGAGGGAAGACTCGAACCTCCGCCGGGACCAGCCTCACAGTCCATGACTGCAGCGCCTTAGACCGCTAGGCTAACGGCAGTCCCATTTACCCAAAACGTAACAGTCTCACACATGTTTTTCGTATATATTTTTCTCTCCGTTCTAAATCCGAGTCACAGTCTTCTCGAGTAACAGCTGAGTATAGTTGAACGTGAAATAAAATGTGTTCATTACCCACTGTTACACTAAATAATTTCAATTTACAAAGCTGAAGACGCAAACAGCCGCTGAAAGATAGAAAATTATAACTAAGTAGCGTTACGTCGTGTCATCGTCTTTGTTCGGATCTCAGCAATTATCTGGGTCTCTTACAGGTTTGTAGAGGCTCGTCATGCGCTAAATATTTGACAGGTCAGCGTGTATAGCGAAGAGTGTAGGAAGTATGTTCAGGGGTGTCTGTTTCAGTACAATAACACCCTGACTGAGGTGATCTCGATGGAGGTGCATTGCGTAACGACCATGTCAGTCAGAAAGTGTCCCATATTTCGACTGATGTCTGGATGGTGCATTTTTGACCATCGAGATATGAGCAAGAAAGGAGTAAATTATACGACCTTTAACAGCACTGCCAGCCGCCTTGCCTCAGTGGTAACGTCGGTTGGCCGGGAGAGCGGTGTGCTGACTACATGCCCCTCCATATCCGCATCCAGTGACGCCTGTGGCCTGAGGATGACACGGCGGCAGGTCGGTACCGTTGGGCCTTCGAGGCCTGTTCGATCGGAGTTTAGATTTTTTAACAGCACTGTTTCCCATTCCGTTTTTGGTATGTGGGACAAAGAAATGCAACAGTAGCAATATTTGTTGTTTTATTCATCTGGAGACCACTTTTACAAGGATACTGGACATGTCATGGTATTACAGTTTAAAACAGGCAACAGTGTAGCGTAATGTAACAACTTTGTAAGGAACGGAGCTATATTGTCTGCTGTTGTGCCGTTGATATGCAGTAGTTGAAATCAGTATATTTGTAGGAAAATTAACATTGTTAGCTGGAATAGTGGCGCACAGTGTATATGCAATGGTATGAGATCCAGGATATTGACAAATGCAGTCAAATGGTATCGCATTTGATGGCAGCAGTACGGTATATAACAAGACAACACGATTCAGGTGGTAGAGGGTGGAACCCGGTATAAAGACAGTCGGCTCTGTGCGGTGTTAGTGTGTGCAAACATGTTTTTCTGCAGACATCGTTAGTAACAGTGCATACTGTGTAGTTAAACCACTATTGTGACGTATCCCAGCGGGAAACAGTTATCATGCGATGAAAAAGCAAAACTCGGTGCGTAGAAGGAAACGAGACTCTCTAATCATCAAATCGCCAAAAGCCGAAGTGTTTAAATACAGTGATTTATTCAGCGCACGAAATGGACGGAGTGGAAAATCCAGGCAAAACATAAATTTATCTGAGGTATCAAAACAGTTACTTTCGCGCAAAGCAAGGACCACAAATCCTTATTCTTCTTAACTTGTTGCTAATTTACAGTTGTCAGTAAGTACCAAACGTGTACTACAAGTTCTATCAAATTAAAAATATCTTGCATACAAGAAACGACTGCAGAAACTTGCTCTAACACCCAAACGTAAACAGGCTGGATTCGAGTATGTCATGTACTTCAGAATGGGATGAAGTGATCTTCAGTGATGAGAAGACGTTCAATTTAGGTGCTTAGGGTGGATTTAAATATTATTGGCATGATCTGAGAAAGAAGCAGCATGTGAGAATGAGCAGAAATTTTGGTGGCGGAAATGTTGAGACCAAGGCAGACTTCTGCACTAAAGGTAAATCATGCACTGCTCGTGTGAAGACTAGAATGAATTCTAATATGTACACTGAGATGCTAGAAAGAGACCGGATTAGAATATACAGGATGTTCCCGAAAGAGCGTCCAAAACTTTAACGGGACATATAAAATGCTCCACTGAACAATTTGAGGTAGAGAACCAGGAGTCGGAGAAGCCAGCTTAAGAGATAATAGGAATAAAACCACATTACTGTGTACTTTTTTTAATTTACGTTAGTTTCAGCTAACTGCAAGTACCATCACTTACACAATGAACGTACCTTTTGGGGTACTGTACCTTATAAAATGCGCTGAATCTGATGGCCATCAACCTCAATGCAAATATGACATCAGCAAACAAGATTCTGACGCACCTTGACAAATATCCACTGTATTTTTCGAATCACATCACAGGCAGGTACAGTTCTGGCAATTCCTTGTTTCCTTGCAGGAAATAAAGAATGTACATGTAAATAAACACCACAGTACGTGTAAACTTGTAGTTGTTAATACGCTGGAAAACAGTAATGCTAGACAGAGCGGTAGACAAGTTTACTTCCATACCTTCTTAAGCTGACTTCTCCGACCACAAGTTCCCTTCCTCAAATTTTTCAGTGGAAAATTCTCTATGTCCTGTTACATTTTTGCGCGCTCTTACGGAAAATAAAGATGTAGATGTCTTGCCCTGGCCTGGAAGTAACCTGGTGCAAGAACTAAAAATCCTAACAAAACCAGTGCCGAAGAAAATTTGTGAGATAATTAGAAGTAACTGAGCTTAGATAAAGTACTAACAGTACAATAACACAACAGGAAAGTTGGTGTGTTTGTATCAATTTCCATCCAGGAAACACAAACGCCTTATTTTGTTAATCGTGTTATGAAGGAACGTACGTAATCCCATTATGACTGTTTGTTTTAAATGTATCTACTACTTTCATAATAAATTCGATACATGTACGATTCAGACATTGAATATTACTTTCGTTGAACCTTGCCTTTGTACTGATTTCCGCTACTGTAGATGCCAAGAGCAGACTGAGCAGATGTTGCCGGGAATTTCCAACGAGGGGAAAAAGGGAGAACTGAGGAACTGTCTGGCTACATCACACTGAAGTGGAGAGATTCTGGCTGGATTTGGAGCTGAAACATTCCCACAAAAGTAAAATATTAAAATCACAAAATAAAGACAGTCTCTAGAGCAGTCACTATGTTTGCGCCATTTTGTAGAATAAGATATTAACAATTGTTTATAAAAAAATCATCTAATTACTATAACGATAAATATCAACACATTGCCTTTGCACACGAAATAGAAGCTGCTTCTGCATGAAGTCCACTATGAAATGAATGTCTGGCATAAAGAGAAAACTACCGACTGATTGCAAACAAAACCCTGCGGTTAAGATTGGTGTGCCCAAAACAAATTCTCCATACACACGAAACAGTTGGCTTGTGCTTGAATAAATGACACTAATATTTATTTGTGCATGTTTATTTGATGATAAATATGCACATTAACATTTATAAGAAAATATTTGAGTAACGCAGTGCGGAAACAGCAGGAATGAATAAAGGAGCAACAGTGTACGACCAAAACCCTGTGTAGACGATCCATCTAACAGTTTCCTTACGGTGTGCTCTCACACACAGGTGGTTGGATAGCTGAAGGTAACTACCAACCCCCAGGAACGTTGCAAATTTAAGAACAACAAAAATAACGAAATTTATATTTATATTAGACTTACATTCTTACAGGTCTAGTTTGACAAGTACAGAACAGGTTGTCGGCTGTCATTATGTTAGGAAACATACCGGCATTTATCCGAAGTAATTTAGGGAAGCCGCAATAACTCCCTATCAGGGAGGGGAATAAAATGCTATTCTGTTTACAGTGCTACCTCATTCGGTAGTTCCATAGTATAAAATACTGTTTTTCAAACGAGTTATTTAATAACGTAAAAGGCTAGCGCTACACTGTTCATTCACTTCCCACTCCCAGTCATTGCACACACTATACATACATCATTCCATAATGTAACGTTATACGCATTATCAGCTGATGTCTGGACAATAACGACAGTACCTGGTTTACATTTTGTGTGCTGCAACTTCCCATTGACTAGCCTGAACAAGTGAGTCACCATCCCTCTATAATGAGACACGATGAGCTCAGAAAAGGGATAAGATGTTTGTATGATACATTGTATAGTTTGGGAGTATGTTCCTCCAGAAAATAAAAAGGAAAAGGAATGAAGAAACACTGTGAAAGTGCTACGTGAAACATATGTTTTATTATCGTTATGATTATTTGTTTGTGTTACATTTTTTTAGAAACTGCTACTGTGTATTGCTTAACAGATACTTTTCAACGGCCTTTTTAAATAAGCTTTAGTAATCTCTTTATTCTCATTGTGATGTTTACTGTTTCGTTTTATTCCTTGGTAGAGAACGTTTTTTTGGTTTTGTGCTGATTCTTGTTTGATAAATGCAGGAAATCTTTGGTGGATTACAAGCTCTATGTATGATTGTTAAGTAAAATGTAAATGTCGACTAGGGCCTCCCGTCGGGTAGACCGTTCGCCAGGTGCAAATCTTTCGATTTGACTCCACTTCGCCGACTTACGTGTCGAATTGTTAAGTGAAAAGAACTGAAACGGATATAAAAATATTACCATCTGAGGCACAATGAACACTGACTGCTGGTGATGAGCACGATAATCTTGAAGGAATGCAAGAAGACACAGAACCAGGAAAAGAGAACCAGAACTGAAGAAAAAGGAAGGAAGAATACCAGCGGATTATAAGGGAAAGCTTACTAAAAGATGAACCAAAAACAGCAGAGAATGAATGGGAACAATTTAAAAGTGTTATGGCAGAAGCTGCAGTAGTTGTATGCGGAAGGACAAGTGGCAGAAAACGGTCGAAGGAGACACCATGGCGGAATGAATGAGTCAAGGAGGTAATAGGAACGAAGAACGAGGCCTTCAGGCTATGGTTCCGAGAGAGAACCGGATTCACTACAGAGGAACATAAGAAAAAGAGGAAAAATGCAAATAAGAAAGCAGCTGAGGAGAGTAGAAAGTGGATGGAAGAGCGGACTAAGATGATGGAGGATGATAGATAGCAAAGGAAGTAAGGAAGTACTATATGGAACAGTCAAAAGTAAGACGAGACGTTAGAGAGGCGAGGACGCACCAGACTGAGCACAGAAAGATGGTGGGAAAACAGAACGAGATGGCGAGGCTTATGTTCCAATCACACCCAGCCTGGGCCTGGAAACTGTTCAAGATGAACGATGTTGAAGTTCAGTCTGGAGCTAGTTCCACACCATAGCCATTTACAGAGCTATCACTTGTTTACTTGTCTGCCTTATGTTCAATGTTACTTTGTTGCGTATTGGTCAATTGCAAACTTCCTTGACAATTTCATTTGCTGCAAGAAGTTTCCTTGTTTTCTCAGTGACTATAATATTGTTTTCATCAGCAAAGAGAAGTTTTCCGTATGAGTAACTCTACTGAGAAAGTAATTGATGTATATCAGGAGCAGTATTGGTCGTAATACGCTACCCAGTGGAACATCAGTAGGTGATGAACAGAGTGAAGATGGTGTTGTCCTGGCGCACCGGCCAGCTCGGCATCGGCCCGGCGCTGGACCAGCCCAGCTCAGCTGGAGCAGGTGCAGTAGCACAGCCGGCTGGCTGTATTCGCCCCGGCTGGCGGCTGGCGGCCGGCGGCTACCGACGTGGCAACGCGGCCGCCGGGTGGGTGTGGCTGTGTGCCGCCGCCGTCGCCGTCGCCGCTGCAGCTCCCGCCACGGATCGATAGTGGCGCCGCGGTCGACCACTGTGCGCAGCGCCGCGCTGCGCCGGCAGACATTCCCGGGAAGGACACACGCCCACACCCACACCACTGCAGCGCTGCGCCGCCGTATGTCCCACCCACCAACCGTCGTCCGGGAACGGACTTCATATTTGGGCGACAAGTTTCCCGTATTTCCTGGTGTCTCCCGTATTATAGCAATATGTATTTTTTAATTCTCCCTGCTTCCTTATTGACCTCCTGTTTCTCCCGTATATTTTGTTATCGGCCATTGTTTTAAATATTAATTCCGTGAATTACTGTCGATATTTCCAGTTCTACGATCGATAGAACTGAATAACTTCCATATAATAATCGGTACTATTGTCGACATACGGTCTGTTTTCTCTTCGTGAGTCTCAGTGAAAAAACATTTGGGGCCAAAGGAATAAAATACGAGCTCACTTGTGTAGAGGGTCTTGAGGGGTTGAACGTTTACTTGTTTCTCATAAGTGTTGGCAAACCACAGATGTGGTCGCCTTATACCAATCAGCTCTGATACAAACAACACATGGAAGTAATAAGGACTCGCAAAAGAGGTTTATTGACACACTCATATCTAAACAACCTCCTTACGTTATGCACTACTGGCCATTAAAATTGCTACACCACGAAGTTGACGTACTACAGACGCGAAATTTAACCATCAGGAAGAAGATGCTGTGATATGCAAATGATTAGCTTTTCAGAGCATTCACACAAGGTTGACGCCGGTGGCGACACCTACAACGTGCTGACATGAGGAAAGTTTCCAACCGATTTTTCGTACGCAAACAGCAGTTGACCGGCGTTACCTGGTGAAACGTTGTGATGCCTCGTGTAAGGAGGAGAAATGCGTACCATCACGTTTCCGACTTTGATAAAGGTCGGATTGTAGCTTATCGCGATTGTGGTTTATCGTATCGCGACATTGCTGCTCGTGTTGGTCGAGATCCAGTGACTGTTAGCATAATATGGAATCGTTGGGTTCAGGAGCGTAATACGGAACGCCGTGCTGGATCCCAACGGCCTCGTATCACTAGCAGTCGAGATGACAGGCATCTTATCCGCATGGCTATAACGGATCGTGCAGCCACGTCTCGATCCCTGAGTCAACAGGTGGGGACGTTTGCAAGACAACAACCATTTGCACGAACAGTTCGCCGACGTTTGCAGCAGCATGGACTATCAGCTCGGAGACCATGGCTGCGGTTACCCTTGACGCTGCATCACAGACAGGAGCGCCTGCGATGGTGTACACAACGACGAACCTGGGTGCACGAATCGCAAAACGTCATGTTTTCGGATGAATCCAGGTTCTGTTTACAGCATCATGATGGTCGCATCTGTGTTTAGCGACATTGAGGTGAACGCTCATTGGAAGCGTGTATTCGTCATCGCCATACTGGCGTATCACCCGGTGTGATGGTATGGGGTGCCGTTGGTTACACGTCTCGGTCACCTCTTGTTCGCATTGACGGCACTTTGAACAGTGGACGTTACATTTCAGATGTGTTACGACCCGTGGCTCTACCCTTCATTCGATCCCTGCGAGCCGGCTGAAGTTGCCGTGCGGTTAAAGGCGCTGCAGCCTGGAACCGCAAGACCGCTACGGTCGCAGGTTCGAATCCTGCCTCGGGCATGGATGTTTGTGATCTCCTTAGGTTAGTTAGGTTTAACTAGTTCTAAGTTTTAGGGGACTAATGACCTCGGCAGTTGAGTCCTATAGTGCTCAGAGCCATTTGAACCATTTTTGATCCCTACGAAACCCTACATTTCAGCAGGATAATGCACGACCGCATGTTGTAGGTCCTGTACGGGCCTTTCAGGATACAGAAAATGTTCGACTGCTGCCCTGGTCAGCACATTCTGCATATCTCTCCAATTGGAAACGTCTGGTCAATGGTGGCCGAGCAACTGGCTCATCAGGATACGCCAATCACTACTCTTGATGAACTGTGGGATCGTGTTGAAGCTGCAGGGGCAGCTGTACCTGTACACGCCGTCCAAGCTCTGTTTGACTCAATGTCCAGGCGTATCAAGGCCGTTATTACGGCCAGAGGTGGTTGTTCTGGGTACTGATTTCTCAGCATCTATGCACACAAATTGCGTGAAAATGTAATCACATGTCAGTTCTAGTATAATATATTTGTCCAATGAATACCCGTTTATCATCTGCATTTCTTCTTGGTGTAGCAATTTTAATGGCCAGTAGTGTATATTCTAAATTGACTTACAGAAGGCAACAGTATTTCGCAACACTTGAAAGAGTTCTTTTATCCAAGGAACAATAAGTGGACTGATCAGAGAAACAGCAGCAGCTTAAACTGATTCATTGAGTGAAATCGGTTTTGATTATAACTGCAAAATAAAATTGAGTTCTGCAGTTTCTATAAATAAGTACTTTAGGGTAAACGTAACCGTAAAAGTGCAGATCTGTTAAATGTTACTGTGATTATATTTCTGTATTATATGCGATGAACAAATGAATTGTTTGGATTAATTTTTCGTTCCACAGACTAAAAAATGATGGTAACCTTGTAGCTGTCGAACATGTCAGAAAAAATAATATAGCAAACATATTAGAATTAGTTGTGTGTAACATTCATTTCTAAATTTGCCCCGTAAATGAGTCTTATTACAAGCTTTTGCTCTCTAAAAGCTTTCTCTGGGTTTTTTTAAGTTACCCCAAATTATGGTACCGTATGACGAATAGAGAAAAACTAGGCAAAGTATGCTAGGTTTCTTTTGGTATTTATATCTCCACTGTCACCCATTCCAAGAAAATGTGACGTTGTTGAGCAGTTGAAATTTATTGCGGCCAAAACCCACTTAAAATTATAATGAAATGTTGGCTGCTCTACTTTACATTGAACGTACAATCTCCTAGGTTACTGGCCGCGTTTTTGTCCTCTTTAACTTATCCTTACTCAACGACTTTTCGAATCCTCTGCTGGGATCTTATAGAGGATCTACTGATGAATACTGTAGAACTCCATTATGGCCTTCACTTATGAAATGAAATTTTCTCGTATTTGTTTTGAGAAACTCCGGTTATTGGATGAAACTTTTCCGGCTATTATTGAGGACATAGTTTCTTCCAGTTTCGCCCATATACACTTTGCCACAGCCACATATCACTTCATAGAGTCCCGCAGTGTGGCGGTAATCAGGTGCGTCCGTTTTACGTCGGTAAAATGTGGTATTTACATCACACGACAAGCAGATTCTGCTTATGCGACCAGTGTCTATAGAAACGAACTGTAACCTAACAGAGTGGGAAGCGGTTCTTCGTCCTCCTTATCAGCATAATTAATAACATTTCCTTTGGAAGTCCTATCTACGGACAAACCATCATGTCTTCTTTAAGAAATGCAACTCCAGTTCAGAACTGTTACTGGCACTGAAACAAAAGCCACGTGGAAACAAAGTGAACTTGCACAGGCTTCACATCGTTATTCTTCTTCCTTCTATAGTTTTGCCCATGTATGCAGCACATTTAAGCTTGCTTGACGGTTTAAAACTCTATTCTTAACCTGTCAAAGTCTCTTCAAAAATTCTTTCATCCGTTCTTCTGACCATTACTTGCCACCCTTCATTTTAAGCTTCTCCCCGAGCCTGTGCTTCTGACCATTACTTGCCAGACTTCTTTTTATGCTTCTCCCTGACTCAGTTCTTCGTTACTAGTGTTTCGAAGCTACACGGTTAATTATTATGATTTTGGTCTTGGAAGTTCATGTGTTGCAAATCTTCCACATCTGGTTTATTTTAACTTTCTTGGAATGAATAATGTTGAGTGTTCATCCGGAGAGTCCAGTGACTAGACTCTAGTTCCTAAGCAAGACCACAAAATTTCAAGCGTTGGTTGCGTACGGTTTTAGTGAGCAAATGTGGGCACCTCGCTGTCTGAAGTGCCGTCGAGCCCGCGGATGATTTTGCAGGGCGCAATGTTATTACTCAATTACGAAGGAAGGTTGTACGCAACTTTGAGGCAAATTTTAAACTTGCGTCGCAATGAGTGGGAATTACGGGGTTCTGAAAAAGCGATCCTTTAATTCTGTTGAACAGTGTATTCGGTAACTACAGACGCACACGACCGTGCGACGTGAGAGGTTACAAACAGCGCGGAGAGCATCCCTCCAGTCCCCATTCCGTTGCAGTTCCTGAACGACTCTACATTGCCAGAGACACTGTGCCGCAATAAGCGCCACTTTATTGCAAGTGTTGCCGTCCACCTCTTTCTGAACAACATTGCGTTTCGCCAGCCGCGATCTGTTTCTCATGATTTGCGCCAGGAAGGGCGCCGCGTGTAGGGTGGTTGCAACTGTGTTATCGTGATCTTTGCCCCGTGAGATACCGACACTGCAGCTCCTCGTGTGGTAAGCTACTACTACTCGTTATCCACAGCTGGCTTCTTTCATTATCGAGTTTCATGGCTTCTTTCATTACAGAGTTTCAATGTGCCTCTGCCTCTAGGAACTGGACCTTATACCACAACTGCCTCTATTTATAGAACAGTTTGTAAATTCTGAGTTGTGCTACAGCGAGTCAGATGCTCTGCAAGAGGTTATTAATTGAGCGATACTTTAAGAAAGACTTGTGACGGGGCTACCACGCATTTGTGTGTTAATGTCGTCATATATGATTTCATTACCAGGGTCTACTCACTTTCATAGGTCTATAGCTCCATGCTGGCGCTCTTTCTTTAATTAACTCATTACTTGGCGACGAAACACTTTTAGTGGAAATGGAAGATCAACAGGTTTAGTGGAAATGGAAGATCAACAGGTGAGTGATCTATTACGGAACAACGATAGCAAGTCGCCGAAAGTCACATTCTTTCTTTTTTTCTTCTTCATCAGTCTTCTGACTCCGCGAATTCCTCTCTTGCGCTAACCTTTTCATCACAGAATAATACTTGCAACCTACGTTACGTTCTCGATTCATTGTTGGATGTATTCCAATTTCTGTCTTCCTCTGCTAATCTTGCCCTCTACAGCTCCCTATAGTACCATGGAAGCCATTCCTTGATGTCGTATCATCCTGTCCCTTCTCCTTGTCAGTGTTTTCCACATATTCCTTTCCTCTCGATTCTTATCAGAACCTCCTCATACCTTACTTTATCGGTTCACCTAATTTTCAACATTCGTCTGTAACACCACATCTCAAACTCTTCGATTCTCCTGTGTTCCGGTTTTCCCACAGTCCATGTTTCACTACCGTACAATACAGTGCTCCAAATGCACATTCTCAGTTTAAGACCTATGGTTGATACTAGTAAACTTCTCTTGGCCAGGAATGCCTTTTTTGCCAGTGCCAGTCTGCTTTTTAAGCCGTTCTTGCTTCGCCCATCATTTGTTATTTTTCTATCTGCTACTAGAATTCTTAACTCCATCTACTTCGTGACCACCAGCCCTGATGTTTCTCGTTGTTCTCATTTCTGCTACTCCTCATTACTTTCGTCTTCCTCCGATTTACTCTCATCGTTGCTCCTTCAACGTATGGATAGAACTGTAGGGCCGAATGGCTACATCCCAGTGTTATACCCTTTGTAATCCGAGTAGTTTGTTGTTGGTGTTCCAGTCTTCTTGAGCCCTCTTGGGTCTTACACATATTGTATATTACCCGTCTTTACCTATAGCTTACCCAATTTTTCTCAGAATTTCGAACACCTTGCACCATTTTGCAGTGTCGCACGCTTTTCCCAGGTTGACAAGTGCTATGAACGTGTCTTGACTTTTCTTTAGTATTGCTTCTATTATCAACCGCAACGCCAGACTGGTCTCTCACGAGACTTTTCATAGTCTTCGTAGTAACAGATAATCTACAGAGACACTCGGTGGAAAGACTCGAATGTATCTTCTAGGAATATCCCAATAATCGATTATCAGGACGAAACCTACGGATATTCTTCAGAAGCCATACGAATCGCTCACGCAGGTAAAATTAGATATGCACCGCGTAACAAGGAATCTGTCTTCTCTTCCTCCTTTCGAAAATGAAACGGTAGTGAACCTGAACGTATGGTACAATACGAAATAGACTATGTCATGCACTCTTCAGTAATTTGCAGAGGCTGTAGTGTAGATGTTACGTTGCAGAAAGAAGTACATATCACCATGTTGTCTGCTGAATGGAAGTATGTTCTTCTGAGAACTAAGAGGCCACGTAGACAAGATGTCTGGCATGACTAGACGGGAACAGATAGCTGCTGAGCGCAGATGATGAGCGAAGTGTAGTGAGAATAGGACGCCAGCTGCACTAGCCACCAGCCTGCGATTACGGCTGACGTAGAGGCGTGCGTAGCCGCAGCAATGTCCATGTAATTCTGTGCGCCTCACACAAACATTGCATCTCACATTACAGAATTGTGCGTAATGTCTTCTCTATCAAAACGGCTGTGCGTGTCGCACCCTGTGGTGAATAAAATCGATCTTCAGTTGATAATAAGCTTTAATACTGTCAACGACTGCAGTAGAAATTTGCATGCTGCATGCGTCCACGAACTGTAGCGGTTAATTGGATTAAGACTTACTTGCTGCAACAGTTGTCTGTGGTTTATTGATAACGTCTTCTACAGTTGGCAGGCATTAAGATGTACAAAAAGATAGCTGAGGTTTCGCTGTAGTGCATTCATGAAAGGGCCATAATCCAGAAGTTACTGCGGAGTGTAAACTGCTAAGTCCTCAGGAAAGAGAAGCAATGATGTATTGTTATCGCTCAAAAAACATGTGAACAAGACAGAGTGGTAACAATTGTCTATGAAGGGGAGACCACGAAGTTTGGATCTCGGGTTTACTTCAAACTTTCTACACTTTTAGCAGTCCGTTAGAACAACATAATGCACAAGTAGTAAGGTGTAATACTTCGGCGATTTCGAGAAAACCGCAAGGGAAGTTTGGTTTGTGGGGCACTCAACTGCGCCGTCATCAGCGCCCTTACAAAGTCCCAATTTTTACATAATCAATTTCTTTCACAATCCAAAATAGTCACTGTCACAAATGCTGAAGATGATGATGACGAAATGATGACAGCACAAACACCCAGTCCCGAGCAGCGAAAATCGCCAACACGGCCGTGAATCGAACCCGGGACCTCGTGATCCACAGGAAGCAACACTAGCTGCCAGACCACGAGCTGCGGATTTACTCGTGAGTGATGTACCGCTGGGTTGCGACCCGTAACACGAGACTGCCGGTCAGGTGGTTAGCATCCAAGCGTCATGATCGCTGGATCATTCCATCGAGTCCCGCTCACCTTTGCTTTTCGATTTACATTTTTTTACACTAGTCACGTTTTTTCATACACATTGTATTTCAGAGGTAATATGATTAAAAGACACGCGTATCTTAATGATTCTTTAGTTGATTTTCAATGTTATTTGGTAGTTTGCTGACTTTTATTATCACGACAAATATTATAAGTATCGACAAGTAAACGATCAAATGCATTATGTTTTCCTGAAAATGTATGCCTGTCGTAATTTCCGAAATCCCTTATACCTGCTTTTCACCTGGACGTTTCTTTCTGCAGAGACAGGTTTCTAGGACTAGGCAAAGGCTTTGAAAGCCCAAGGCAAACATCCGTCCAGTAATACAATGAGTTACAACGTGCCAGAATATGACGGCAATGTACGATTAAACGTCGGACGCGCTTTCGACATAGAAACTTGTAAGTTGCACCGCAAGTTCTATTATCCATACAGACACGGAAAACGCAAGATAAAATGGCATGTACTACATCAAATGAATGCAATTTCCCTGTATACAAAAGGAATCATCAGAATTTCAAAGGAAAAACAAAACACGCTGCCATCTTGAAAAATTTCTCTCTCTTCCGACGATACGGATCAAAAGCACGCGTAACGCAGTGTTTTCATAATTATCGGTGGCGGAAATTGGCGATGTACGACTGAATGTATTTTAATAGCATCTTCACGAGAAGCAGTGTCTTTTTTGTTGTCAATCAAATACGAACAAATTTTAAGGAACATGATGAAGTTTTCAACTTGTCTGTAGAAATAAAAGTCGCATAATGTTTCTCAGTAACAAAAATTAGTAAACAGACAAATAACACTGGAAACTGAATAAAAAATCATGCCAAGTCACGTGTATTTACATCGTATTACCTTTCAAATGTAATATGTATGTCTATTTCGGAAAAAAACATCAGTTAAAAAAATTACCGGGACTCGATCTAGCGAGCCACTGATTACGGAGCTAACCACATAACAGCCGCAAGCTATCACTGGAAAATGCAACGCACGGAGCTCAATGCCTCTTAGAATTTCTCTTGCGATTTTCTCTAAATCGCCTAAGTACTACGCCTCAGTTAAGTCGCATAGTGCTCAGAGCCGTTTGAACTACGCCTCACTGCTTGCACATTGTTTTGTCCTAATTGACTACTAACAGTTTACATATTTCGAAGTAAATTCGAGATCCGAACGTCGTGGCCTCCCCTTCGCTTTTTCCACAACCCCGTGTTCAAAATGAAATAGGTGCCTTTTGCGACAGTGAAGTGCCTTTGCTCTTGCAGATCTCTGGCCATTTCAAAAAATATTTTATTAAATTGGGTTTGTTACCTAAGAAACTACACGCAACAGAGAATTGTGGGACGCACTTAAATGGCAACAGTGAGAAAACTATTAGGATTCTCGCTGCCTGGAGCTTCCGTGATCTTTAGAGAACGTTAGAATTAGGAGTAACGATCTGACACAAAAGTACTGACTGACTGATTACTAAAGTACTGACTGATAATTAGAGGTGCGAAAAGAATATGGAACCATTACGCAAATCATTTTTAGAGAGTATCTAGGTTTTCTTGTAAAATATAAATTGATATGTACATAATTTCTTTTATCGTAAATGTGCTACTTATGATTTTAAAAAATGAAAAACTGTTCCAGTTACTTACTTTCTCATGCTTAGGAGACTGCGTTTCGAGAATTTATACTCATTTTCAAGTATATTTGTTTGCATAAATATCTTTGTGATGTTTTCAAGCGACACAGAAAATCCCACATTCAAATGTCACAAAAAACGCATTTGAAACTGGGAATAAATTCTCGTAGCGCATTGTGTTAAGCCTGAAAAATAAATAACTGGTACAGCTTTGCATTATTTAAATCATGACAAGTCGTTACTATTGACATATGCGTTGACAGTTTCGATATGGTGTATTTTTCCGGGCAAACAAGGAATTAGAAGAAAACGATATTTACTTCCTACTGAGTAATCGAGTCTGTCTTAAATGACTGCAGTGTCCTTGTTTTCTGTATTAGGTCTCCATCACAAGTCGGGAAGTTATAATATCCATTTAAGAACATGCCGGCCGCGGTGGCCGTGCAGTTCTAGGCGCTTCAGTCCAGAACCGTGCGACTGCTACGGTCGCAGGTTCGAATCCTGCCTCGGGCATGGGTGTTTGTGATGTCCTTGGGTTGGTTAGGTTTAAGTAGTTCTAAGTTCTTGGGGACTGATGACCTCAGATGTTAAGTCCCATAGTGCTCAGAACCATTTGAACCATTTATTCAAGAACGTAGGATTCGTTTCCTACGAGTACGAGTGAATATGCGTCAAGTTTTCTAGTCAACCCAGTTGTCTGAAACTTATGCATTAACGGATAGATTAGTTTCTTATTCAGTAATCTTGTCGCTTTCCGTTCTTGTTTAACCAAACGAAGTTTACACTGCTTTGAATAGACATGCACCAACAAATCACAAAAACAGAACACAGAAAGAGCAAACAGAAAATTTTTGGGAAACTGTGTTAATCACTCCCGACACATGCCATCGGAAAACCCAGTATTGCTACTTGCAGATTTTAACGCACAACTTGGCAAAGAACGTCAGCACAGATCAACAGTAGGAAAATTCCCTGCTCGTACAATAACCAACGCAAACGGTGAAATACTTAAGCCTACGCAGGCAGCATAACTTAGTACTAAAATCTGCACCCTTCCGAAAGTTTCCTAGAAAACGGACTACATGGGTACCACCATATTCGATTTTTGGTGAAAAACATACTCGATCACGTTGCTATAAGAAGACACTCTCCAATGGAGGAATTCAATGTAAAAGTTGCCAAGAGAGCCAGTTTAGATTCAGATCACCACTTATCTGTCATTAAATTCAAGGTTAGACCAATACCAACCCAGAAAGTTTTACATGTAGAAGTTAACTAGAGAAAATGATTACAAAATGCATTTGGTAAAATGAATTCCTAAATGTGGGAAATGACTTCAAAAAATAAACACAAATAAAAATGGCAAGAACAAAAACAAATATAGAATCAAGGAAACATGGGTCAAAAGATCTCAAAAAGATAAGAGAGCAACATTTAAAACATCAACTAACGTCTGTTGAGACACATTTGGGGCAGAACGACACAAGGACCTTTTATAAAACATCAAAAAATGGTTTAAAAAAGTATACACAAATACGTTTACAGTTTATAGATGCAAAAACACAAAATACTGCATATAATAACGCAGAGAACTGCAGAATATTTGCTAACTACGTCAAAGAAATATACAACTGCGATCCAGCAAAAGCAGAATTTTGTTTTGATAATGTAATCCAAATACAACCAAACACAAAGCCACCAACAACAGATGAAATCAAAGAAATAATAAAACAACTTAAAAATAACGAAGCATCAGGACAAGACAATATACAGGGTGATTCAAAAAGAATACCACAACTTTAAAAATGTGTATTTAATGAAAGAAACATAATATAACCTTCTGTTATACATCATTACAAAGAGTATTTAAAAAGGTTTTTTTTCACTCAAAAACAAGTTCAGAGATGTTCAATATGGCTCCCTCCAGACACTCGAGCAATATGAACCCGATACTCCAACTCGTTACACACTCTCTGTAGCATATCAGGCGTAACAGTTTGGATAGCTGCTGTTATTTCTCGTTTCAAATCATCAATGGTGGCTGGGAGAGGTGGCCGAAACATCATATCCTTAACATACCCCCATAAGAAAAAATCGCAGGGGGTAAGATCAGGGATTCTTGGACGCCAGGGATGAAGTGCTCTGTCACGGGCTGCCTGGCGGCCGATCCATCGCCTCGGGTAGTTGACGTTCAGGTAGTTACAGACAGATAAGTGCCAATGTGGTGGCGCTCCATCCTGCTGAAGTATGAATTGTTGTGCTTCTTGTTCGAGCTGAGGCAACAGCCAATTCCTGGGCTGCGAACAAGTGCTTGCTGGATGCGTGCTACATTTTCATCACTCGTTCTCGGCCATCGAGAACTTTTCCCTTTGCACAAACACCCACTCTCTGTAAACTGTTTATACCAACGTTTAATACACCACCTATCAGGAGGTTTAACACCATACTTCGTTCGAAATGCACGCTGAACAACTGTCGTCGATTCACTTCTGCCGTACTCAATAAGACAAAAAGCTTTCTGTTGAGCGGTCGCCATCTTAGCATCAACTGATGCTGACGCCTAGTCAACAGCGCCTCAAGCGAACAAATGTACAACTAAATGAAACTTTATAGCTCCCTTAATTCGCCGACAGATAGTGCTTAGCTCTGCCTTTTGTCGTTGCAGAGTTTTAAATTCCTAAAGTTGTGGCATTCTTTTTGAATCACCCTGTAGTTGCTGAATTGTGAAAACACTCTAGTGACAATATTGTTCAATATCTAACAGAAAACATTAAAGAATCTGGACAACAAATAGCTTATTATCAAAATGGACATCGTCATTCAAGTATCCATTATGTAAAAAATGGAAATAAAACTGATCCTAACGATTACAGAAAGCTGGAACTCGTTTTATTTTATTTTTGACTTGAGCATAGCTGCTCTAATTTCTGATCTTTGCTTTCTCTCAATGTAATTTTACGGTTCTTCAACATTTCATCCTGATGAAGACATCCTTAGTAGGTGTCGAAACATAGGTCAATGTACCAAACAATTATTTGCTGCCGGTTGGCTGTATAATACTATGTTCGAATTGTAGAAGGGTCTCCCTTTTACCAATGGCATATGAGATCTTGTCCATGGTACTTTTAAAGAGAGCTGAAAGAATACTCGACCCACAATTAGGAGAGTATCAAGCAGGATTTAGGAATCGAAGGTCTTATGCTGAGCAAATATTAAATCTAAAGAACATAACAGAAATGAGGAAAATCAGACGCCCGACATACGTGATAACTTATGTAGATTTTAAAGAAACATACCAATCTACTGATAGGAACGCACTGATCAACACTTAAAGGAATTTGGACTTGACAATACAATAACAGAAATAATCAAAGGAACTTCAACAAACTCAATATCGAAAATAAAATTTATGGAGGAAGTGTCAAAACGTTTTGAAATAAAATCGGGGGTAAGACTGGGAGACAGTTTATCACCCTTACTTTTTAACTGTGCATTAGAGAGAATGGAGAAAATCCATCAATGCTAACGGTATTCAGCTAGGGAGAAACCCAAATAAAATCACCGCAGATTGTCTAGCTTTGCAGATGATGTGGCATTAATTACGACTCACTGGATAGTACCAAAGAACAAATCATACAACTCTAGAAACAAGCAGAGGAAATAGGACTAAAAAATCATTAAAAAAATACATTTCATGACAAATATCGATGATGCCCCTCCAAATCTTAAAAATTATAACAACTCAATATCTAAAACAAACTGTTCTAAATACCTAGGATAATGGATAACAAGCAACACAAAAGAAAAGATAGCCATGGAATGTAGAGTATATAAAATAGAAAATACATTCCAAATGACAAAAAATTTCTTTAACAAGGAAACTTCACCCTGAAACACAAAACTAATACACTGTCAAGCAGTGGTAAGACCTGAAACAATATATGTAGCAGAAACACTTAAACTAACAAGATTTGGGGATCTTTAAAAACAGAAAAAAGTTGAAAGAAGAATTCTAAGGAAAATACGGGAATCTAGAAGTAATACTAGTGTTGAATACCAATTAAGATCAAACAGAGAGCTTTATTTGGTAATGGAAGAGCTAACTGATGAAATGAGGAGAAGCAGATTACAGTTTTATAGCCACTTATAATGAATGGATAATAACAGACTAATCAAGCAGATCTTCAATTTACTAAACAGCTACAAATCCAAACCCACATGGTTCACCGAAATTGACAAAGATGTGAAAAACATAGGAATTTGATGGACATAATAGGTAACAGAATACTTTTTAGAGAAGCAACTCAAAAGGCATGATTTCAGGAAAGAAAGAGATCTGCAAAAGGAAGAAACTGGACCCAGGTAGAAAAGGAACGACATTCTCGAGGGATGAAGGAAGTCTGGGAGCAACGAAATTAAATACAATGAAACAAAACCAAAATTGGTTTATCGTACCTTCAGAAGGGTTATTCGAATAAATAAATAAATAAATAAATTTCCTGGCACATGCTCTGCGTCTGTTTTTGGGATTATTCTTCAGTCTTATTGCTGTAGGGCATAATTCTGTCTACCTTATTTTCCACAGTGTTATCGTTGTAAGTAGGCTGTTTAGGTTTTCTTATTGGTAACGCCACGTAGCGTTCTGTATGAAAATCACTGGCTGTGCTGTGTGCAGTCTGTGGCTGCTTTGCATTGTTGTAATACTCGCCATTGTAGTGTTAGGCAGCTGGCTGTGAACAGCGCGTAGCGTTGCGCAGTTGGAGGTGAGCCGCCAGCAGTGGTGGATGTGGGGAGAGAGATGGCGGAGTTTTGTAATTTGTCATGAACTGCTATATATATTATGAATATTAAGGTAAATACATTGTTTGTTCTCTATTAAAATCTTTCATTTGCTAACTATGCCTATCAGTAGTTAGTGCCTTCCGTAGTTTGAATCTTTTATTTAGCTGGCAGTACTGGCGCTCGCTGTATTGCAGTAGTTCGAGTAACCAAGATTTTTGTGAGGTAAGCGATTTGTGAAATGCATAGGTTAATGTTAGTCAGGGCCATTCTTTTGTAGGAATTATTGAAAGTCAGATTCCGTTGCGCTAAAAATATTGTGTGTCAGGTTAAGCACAGTCGTGTATAATTCCATATGAAACGTCCCCATTTGAACAATTATACACGACTGTGCTTAACCTGACACACAATATTTTTAGCGCAACGCAATCTGACTTTCAAAAATCCCTGCAAAAGAATGGCCCTGACTAACATTAACCTATGCATTTCACAAATCGCTTACCTCACAAAAATCTTGGTTACTCGAACTACTGCAATATAGCGAGCGCCACTACTGCCAGCTAAATAAAAGATTCAAACTACGGAAGGCACTAACTACTGATAGGCATAGTTAGCAAATGAAAGATTTTAATAGAGAACAAACAATATATTTACCTTAATAGTCATAATATATATAGCAGTTCATGACAAATTACAAAACTCCGCCATCTCTCTCCCCACATCCACCACTGCTTGCGGCTCACCTCCAACTGCGCAACGCTACGCGCTGTTCACAGCCAGCTGCCTAACACTACAATGGCGAGTATTACAACAATGCAAAGCAGCCACAGACTGCACACAGCACAGCCAGTGATTTTCATACAGAGCGCTACGTGGCGTTACCAATAAGAAAACCTAAACAGCCTACTTACATCGTATTTTTCATTCAACTAGCTTGCATGTGGTGGTGGTGGTTAGTGTTTAACGTCCCGTCGACAACGAGGTCATTAGAGACGGAGCGCAAGCTCGGGTTAGGGAAGGACTGGGAAGGAAAGCGGCCGTGCCCTTTTGAAAGGAACCATCCCGGCATTCGCCTGAAACGATTTAGAGAAATCACGGAAAACCTAAATCAGGATGGCCGGAGACGGGATTGAACCGTCGTCCTCCCGAATGCGAGTCCAGTGTGCTAACCACTGCGAACTAGCTTGGACTTGTATAATTGTAATCTGTAATATAACTTAAACTAGCCACTCCATTTTCACACTTTTTTCCAACGACAGAGATACGGAGCCTTTATGAACGTTATTTGCATTTGCTAAGTCATGGTGTATGCGTTTTATCACATATTAGATATCACCTAAAGCGCAAACACAGTGTTGCCCTGCAAACAGCGGCTTTAGAATGGGAGAGCTACGCTAGCGCCAGTGAGTAGTCTAATTATTTTTAGTAAGCCTGTGTCACAGGTAGGGCGCTGTCGCCGGCTTTAAAACGTGAGAGGAGTAACAGGTGCTGTCCAGATCACCGGCCGGGCCATCCGGAGTCGGTTTGTTGTTATCCAACGCAGCCCACCATCATGCCAGTTAATGAACCCGTACGAAGATAACAAATTCTGGGAGCTGGCGACATTCATTATACTTGGAGTGTCCACGTACAGAAACGTCCATTGTGTCACTGTACTTAGCAACTGGACTCGTCCTGAAAGACCACGTAGTGCCACTTTCGTGTTGTTGGGCACTCCACAGTCGGCGCCATGGGTGAAGTCTTAGCACTGGTTATCCGTAGCGCTCCTGACGTCATCGCAGAGAGATTTAATATATACTCAGCATAAGACCTTCGATTCCTAAATCCTGCTTGATACTCTCCTAGTTGTGGGTCGAGTATTCTTTCAGCTCTCTTTAAAAGTACCATGGGCAAGATCTCATATGCCGTTAAAGGGAGACCCTTCTACAATTCGAACGCAGCCAACCAATCAACCATCTACATCTACGTATATACTCCGCTAGCCGCCAAGCGGTGTGTGGCGGAGGGCACAATTTACGCCAAAGTCATACTCCCCCCCCCCCCCCCCCCCCTCTGTTCCAATTGCTGATCGAGCGAGGGAAAAACGACTGTCTGAACGCCTCAGTACGAACTCTTATTTCCCTTATCTTTGAATGATGATACCGTTAGCATTGATGGATTTTCTCCATTCTCTCTAATGCACAGTTAAAAAATAAGGGTGATAAACTGTCTCCCAGTCTTACCCCCGATTTTATTTCAAAACGTTTTGACACTTCCTCCATAAATTTTATTTTCGATATTGAGTTTGTTAAAGTCTTGCTGCAAAGAAATCCATTTTCTGACTCAAGCGCGTGACGTGGCTGTACGATTTTGCACGGCTGCGTCTGTTTTTGCTATTATTCTTCAGTCTTATTCGAGCGAACGATATGTTTGTCATCTCGGGCCCAGATTTTGCATGGCACTGAGTGTGATTCTCCTTAAACAAACGATTCCATGTTCGTGTCCGAGCGAGGTGGTGCAGTGGTCAGCACACTGGACTCGCTTTCGGGAGGACGGCGGCTCAAACCCGCGTCCGACCACCCTGGTTTAGGTTTCCCGTGATTTCCCTAAATCGATTCAGGCAAATGTCGGGATTGTTCCTTTGAAAGGGCACCGTCAACTTCCTTTCCCATCCTTCCATTATCCCATGCGACCGATGACATCGCTGTTTGGTCCCCACCCGCAGCCAACCAATCAACCATCTACATCTACACCTACGTAGATACTCCGCTAGCCACCAAGCGGTGTGTGGCGGAGGGCACAATTCACGCCAAAGTCATACTCCCCCCCCCCCCCCCCCCCCCCCTCTGTTCCACTTGCTGATCGAGTGAGGGGAAAACGACTGTCTGAACGCCTCAGTACGAACTCTTATTTCCCTTATCTTTGAATGATGATCATTACGCGATTTGAAAGTTGGTGGTAATAATGTGTGCTCTACATCCTCGGTGAAGATTGGATTTCGGAATTTAGTGAGCACCTCCTTCTGTTTAGCGCGTCGCCTATCTGCAAGTGTGTCCCACTTCAAATTTTCTATGAGATTTGTAACGCTCTCGCGATGGCTAAATGTACCAGTCACGAATCTTGCTGCTCTTCTTTGGACCTTTTAAATCTCTTGAATCAGACCCAACTGGTAAGGGTCCCACACAGACGAACAAAACTCCAAGGCTGAACGAACTAACGTATTGTAAGCTATTTCCTTTGTTGAGGGACTGCATCGCTTTAGGATTTTACCAATAAACCGCAATCTAGAGTTCGCCTTACCCGTTACTTGTGTAATCTGATCATTCCATTTGAGATCATTTCAAATAGTCACACCCAGATACTTGACTGATGTTACCGCTTCCAAAGACTGATCATTTATTTTGTACTCATACATTAATAGGGATTTCCACCTTGTTATACGCAGTAGATTACACTTACTAATATTGAGAGATAACTGCCAGTCATTACACCACGCATCTATTTTCTGTCAATCCACATTGATTTGTTCACAACTTTCGTGTGATACTACTTTCCTGTAGACTACAGCATCATCGGCAAACAGTCTAAGGCCGCTGTCAATACCATCAACAAAATCGTTTATGTAAATCGTAAAAAGCAGAGGACCTATTACGCTGCCCTGGGGCACACCTGAAGTTACTCTTGTTTCTGTTGAATTTACCCCGTTCAGGACGACATACTGCTCCCTGTCTGTTAGAGAACTTTCTAACCATATTCGTGTAACAGTGCGGCGATGCAGAACATCGCAAGCAGCACGATAATCGGCACCCCCAACCCTTCTGGTTTAGAATACCGGCACAACGGGTTTTTCTCACAACCAACATCCTCACACGATTTTTGAATGAGAAGCCCGCTGAGTAATGTTTTCTTTGCGTACAGCGTGATTCAGCTGCCCTGCAATGCAACCCTCAATGTTATATCTGGCCTTTAAAAACAAAGCGCAAATTATTAATCCCACGGAAAAAAGTGAACAGGATCTTTTTGTAGCAAATTTGAGTCTGCATTTACAGACATTCTCCGCAAGTCACAGTACGGTGAGTGGCGGAGAGTATCCTGCACCACTACTGGTCAATTCATTTCCTGCTCCACTCGCAAATAAGACAAAGGAAAAAGCGAATATCTACACGCCTCCGTATGAACCCTAGTTTCTCGTCATCATTAACGCGAAATGTGTGTTGGCGGCAGTAAAATTGTTCTGCAGCAGTCAGCTTCAAACGCGAATTCTCTAAATTTTCTGAACAGGTTTCCTCGAAAAGAACGTCGTCTCCCATGCAAGGATTCGCATTTGAGTTACCGAAGAATCTCTGCAACATTTGCGTGTTGTTGGAAACTACCGGTAACGAATCTAGCAGCCCGCCTCTGAACTACTTCGACGTCTTCCTGAGCACTATGGGACTTAACATCTGAGGTCAACAGTCCCCTAGAACTTAGAACTACTTAAACCTAACTAACCTAAGGACATCACACACATCCATGCCCGGGGCATGATTCGAACCCGCGACCGTAGCAGTCGCGTGGTTCCAGACTGAAGCGCCTAGAACCGCTCGGCCACTCCGGCTGGGGGGCAGATATAGGAGGTATATTGAGAAAGCAAGTGTACCGTGGCCATAAATGGTTATAGTTTTTTGTTTTTTGAGGATTGGCAACAGTGACTGGGGGAAGGGGATCCTCCGACCACAGCGAGCATCGCAGGAACATGGTAGTACGTAAATACACGTTGAAGCGTCCAGTTGCGCGAAAGCGCCAAGTGCGAACCAGGTGCTGCGATCCGCTTCCTACAGGCTGCAGCAATATCACCTACCGAATTTTTTTAGTGAATCAAAACAGTTTACGGCGAAGATGTTACGAACAAAAGAAGTGTGCTTAAGTGATGTACAGAGTTTAGTGTCGGCAGAACAAATGTTCATAACGAATAGAGGACTAGAAGACCTTACATTTTGAAGATAAGATGGTGTAAAAAAATTGAGAAAACTGTTCGTGAAGACTGCCGATTGACAGTGGATGAAATTTCTGCAATGTTTCCACAACTCTCCAGAACTCTCCCTTACGAGAAACTCACAGACCCTCTGGAATACCGAAAACTATGCGCAAGATGGTTCTCAAAATAACTGACAGAGCAGTACAAGAAAAATCGGGTCAATAGTGCCCGCGAGTTTCTTGAGCGACTTGAATGGAAGGTGAGTATTTTCTGAGCTCTATTTTGACTGGAGGTGAAATATTGGTGGCTCATTACACGCCTGAGACAAACCCACAGTCGTCACAGTGGCATCACATTAGTTCCCCGTCTGTGAAAAAATTCAGAACCACGATTTCGGTCAAGAAGATCATGGCCTAGTTGATTCCGGTCCGAAAAGGCATCATTTTGATCGAATTTTCGCCTCAGAGGTAGACCATCATTGCACAACGATATTGTGAGACCTAAAAAAAGTCATAAGGAGCATTCACAGCCTAAGGAAGGGAATGCGGACAAGAGGAGTGTGCTTGTTGCACGACAAACTCTGTTCTGAACCACGCTCCCGTGTTTTTCTACACTACTGGCCCTTAAAATTGCTACACCACGAAGATGACGTGCTACAGACGCGAAGTTCAAGCGACAGTCAAAAGATGCTGTGATATGCAAACATGACATGAGGAAAGTTTCCAATCGATTTCTCATACACAAGCAGCAGTTGACCGGCGTTGCCTGATGAAACGTTGTTGTGATGCCTCGTGTAAGGAGGAGAAATGCGTACTTTCAAGGAGGTGAAAAGATCACTATAGGAGGGCGCCAAGATACACTACTGGCCATTAAAATTGCTACACCAAGAAGAAATGCAGATTATAAACGGGTATACATTGGACAAATATATTATACTAGAACTGACATGTGATTACATTTTCACGAAATTTGGGTGCATAGATCCTGAGAAATTAATTACTTAGAACAACCACCTCTGGCTGTAATAACGGCCTCGATACGCCTGGGCATTGAGTCAAACAGAGCTTGGATGGCGTGTACAGGTGCAGCTGACCATGCAGCTTCAACGCGATACCACAGTTCATCAAGAGTAGTGACTGGCGTATTGTGACGAGCAAGTTGCTCGGCCACCATTGACCAGACGTTTTCAATTGGTGAGAGATCTGCAGAATGTGCTGCCAGGACAGTAGTCGAACATTTTCTGTATCCAGAAAGGCCCGTACAGGACCTGCAACATGCCGTCGTTCATTATACTTCTGGACTTTGATGAAGGTCGGATGGTAGGCTATCGCGATTGCGGTTTATCGTATCGCGACATTGCTGCTTGTGTTGGTCGAGATCCAATGACTGTTAGCAGAATATGGAATCGGTGGGTTCAGGAGGGTAATACGGAACGCCGTGCTGTATCTCAACGCTATCGTATCACTAGCAGTCGAGATGACAGGCATCTTATGCGCATGGCTGTAACGGATCGTGCAGCCACGTCTCGATCCTTGAGTCAACAGATGGGGACGTTTGCAAGACAACAACCATCTGCATGAACAGTTCGACGACGTTTTGCAGCAGCATGGACTATCAGCTCGGAGACCATGGCTGCGGTTACCCTTGACGCTGCATCACAAACAGGAGCACCTGCGATAGTGTACTCAACGACGAACCTGGGTGTGCGAATGGCAGAACGTCATTTTTTCGGATGAATCCAGGTTCTGTTTACAGCATAATGATGGTCGCATCCGTGTTTGGGGACATCGCGGTGAACGCACATTGGAAGCGTGTATTCGTCATCGCCATACTGGCGTATCACCCGGCGTGATGGTATGGGGTGCCATTGGTTACACGTCTCGGTCACCTCTCGTTCGCATTGACGGCACTTTGAACAGTGGACGTTACATTTCAGATGTGTTACGACCCGTGGCTCTACCCTTCATTCGATCTCTGCGAAACGCTACATTCCACAAGGATAATGAACGACGGCATGTTGCAGGTCCTGTACGGGCCTTTCTGGATACAGAAAATGTTCGACTGCTGTCCTGGCCCGCACATTCTCCAGATCTCTCAGCAATTGAAAACGTCTGGTCAATGGTGGCCGAGCAACTGGCTCGTCACAATACGCCAGTCACTATTCTTGATGAACTGTGGTATCGCTTTGAAGCTGCATGGGCAGCTGTACCTGTACACGCCATCCAAGCTCTGTTTGACTCAATGACCAGGCGTATGAAGACCGTTATTACGGCCAGAGGTGGTTGTTTTGGGTACTTAATTTCTCAGGGTCTATGCACCC
The DNA here is from genome assembly GCF_021461395.2 of Schistocerca americana. Classification (NCBI taxonomy): domain Eukaryota; kingdom Metazoa; phylum Arthropoda; class Insecta; order Orthoptera; family Acrididae; genus Schistocerca; species Schistocerca americana. Next base: position 615,520,019 of record NC_060121.1, read on the forward strand.
AACTTTCGTGAAAATGTAATCACATGTCAGTTCTAGTATAATATATTTGTCCAATGAATACCCGTTTCTCGTCTGCATTTTTTCTTGGTGTAGGAATTTTAATGGCCAGTAGTGTATCTTGGCGCCCTCCTATAGTGATCTTTTCACCTCCTTGAAGCCACAGATGAGTAGAATTAAATTTACAAGGGACGAGCATGTGAAGAAAGATGTTCCGGGGTGGAGGAAGGAGGTGTCGGGTGAATTCTTCGAGGAGGGTGTAAACAAGTTTGTACCACGGCTCACCTCTGCTTTGAACGGGATGGCAATTATGCAAAAATTAGTCATCAAGAATATCAACATTACGTTGCAATTTTTTTAAAACGAAATTTTTCTAGAAAAATACAAAAATATAATACACTTACTTTTTGAACATGCATCGTAACATTGCGGGAGGCAGTTGAATCACCCCATATAGCAGTAGAAGTCGCCACTCCAACCTAGTTTGAACATAGCATTGAAATGACAGGCCGGCCGAAGTGGCCGTGCGGTTAAAGGCGCTGCAGTCTGGAACCGCAAGACCGCTACGGTCGCAGGTTCGAATCCTGCCTCGGGCATGGATGTTTGTGATGTCCTTAGGTTAGTTAGGTTTAACTAGTTCTAAGTTCTAGGGGACTAATGACCTCAGCAGTTGAGTCCCATAGTGCTCAGAGCCATTTGAACCATTTGAAATGACACTTTGATGATTGGTGCACTCTGTCTCATGTTGTTGCTGTCTTAGTGGCCAGTGGCGTATTCTGTTTTCTTCCAAGAGCGAAGGACGTCCTAGTAAACGAGAGTATCTGGCGATGTTTGCCTGCTGAATCATACACTTGCGTTACAGCGTCGTGTTGTCCATTGCAGATATCTAGTGTTTGCAGCCGTAGGGGAGGAACCAGAGCTCAGCACGCTGGGGAGCTGAGCCGCTGGCGGCGCTGCGGGTTGTTTGCGGCGGGCCCTGTTAGCGTCTGTTGGCGGACCTAATGCGCCCACTTGCGGCCATTGAGGACCGCTTTGTGAGCCCGCAATCAGCGCCCGCAGACGTTCTCACACGCGCCGCGACTCGCTGTGCGCGGCGACCAGCCGCGACCCCATACAGTATATTCACACCGCACGCCACAACATTCTGGGCTGCGGCCGGTTGTTTCTGCAAGAGCCGAGGAGATGTTGACGTCCGCATCGACAACTGTTCCCGATTAGCACTGAAATGTTCCTCTCGTCCGTCCTCGGAGCTCCCGAGGCGTTGCGCGTGATCTCAATCGCTACCGCGGATAGAACTCGCTCACTATTACCAACGTGCGGTGCGTGAGACAATTCACGCAACGCAGTGTTGCGCTGATGTACTCGGGAACGTTTACTGGTGGACCCGGATTAATGCTCAGCAGATGTTGTCACATCAGTCTAAGTAAATGTCGTCAACTTCACTTTGTCCGTGAAACAAGATCGAACTTCTTGTTACTCCTGCATCAGGGGCATGTGACGGCAGTTGACTTTAGTTAATAGCTGAGTTTTGTAAGAGTGAAATGTGCCAATGTGAGATGCACTAGGGAGATTGTTACATATCTATGAAGAGTTTCATATGTTTGCTGCTTGATTTTAACTTTTGCCCAATGGCATATTAATTGGAGAGTATACAGAGCAATATAACAATGAGCAAAAATGTTAATGGCTGGCCGCTGTGGCCGAGTAGTTCTAGGTGCTTCATTCCGGAACCGCGCTGCTGCTACGGTCGATTCCCGGCGGGGTCAGGGATTTTCTCTGCCTCGTGATGACTGGGTGTTGTGTGATGTCCTTAGGTTAGTTAGGTTTAAGTAGTTCTAAGTTCTGGGGGACTGATGACCAAAGATGTTAAGTCCCATAGTGCTCAGAGCCATTTGAACTATTTTGCTATGGTCGCAGGTTCGAATCCTGCCTCGGGCATGGATGTGTGTGGTGTCCTTATTTCAGTTAGGTTTAAGTAGTTATAAGTCTAGGGGACTGATGAGCTCAGATGTTAAGTCCCATAGTGCTTCGAGCCATTTGAACTAAAAGTGTTAATGGGTCTCAGTTTCGAAATCCCATTATTTTCACATGTTGCGACGCAGAGGTGTGAAATTTGGCTTGAGGATGCCTACATCCTTCCTCTCTAATGTTGGAAAAAACTTACAATTTCTAGTGAGGTGCAAGATAGGCTAATGAGATCACACTGGCACAAAATTTCAGTACAGCTCTGCCCAACACAGCCGTGGACGTGCCACACGATGAAAAGGTCGCACCCCTCAAAGGGTTCAAATGGCTCTGAGCACTATGGGACTTAACATCAGAGGTCATCAGTCCCCTAGAACTTAGAACTACTTAAACCTAACTAACCTAAGGACATCACACACATCCATGCCCGAGGTAGGATTCGAACCTGCGACCGTAGCAGTCGCGCGGTTCCGGACTGAAGCGCCTAGGACCGCTCGGCCACCGCCGCCGGCGGTCGCACCCCTCCCTCCGCACCCCACCCTCTTCGCCACATCTTGACCCCTTTGCGATGAAGGCCAAAACCACGACGCTCAGCGCTGAAGGCACGTGGTTTTCGTATCAGAGGATGAGGAAAACATTTCAACACAAAACGGCCTCAGGTATCGTAAAGAGTCTCAAGGGAGCCACCTCTTCCCCTGGGCCGTTTATTTACACACATTTCGCGGTCAAAAAAGACATTTCGCATTACGATGTGCAGCAGAACAACGTCCTTGACAACCTTTGACACTGCTCACATCCCCGGACAAGTCAGTCTTTCTCCAAAGACATCGTGGGGCTGCAACCCAATTGAACGTCATCTGAAGGGACTGATGACCTTAGCAGTTAAGTCCCATAAGATTTCACACACAGTTGAAGCACAGTTGAACGTCATCTGACTCTTATGGAGTGTAATTTGACCGCAACATTTTTTCTGGTACATTTGGTGGAACCAGTAGGGACCGCTCAAAACCATTCGACTTGAACGTGATCCGAAGCAGCAAAAAACGTTCACACCTTCCCAACCGTCCTGTTCTAAGTACTCCTGTGGCGTGCGTGTACACAAGGGGGTGCGGCACTGACACATGCACGAATGAAATGGCAGAGTATCCCTGTGAGGTCCCCCAGCTTGGCAGCACCATCAGTGCCGTCCGTACACTTTTGTTGAACAATTTAAGAATGCACCCTCGCACCCCCGCGCCACCCCTCTGATCAAATCACAGCAGGAGCGATACAGGAAGGCTGAAAAACCATAAACACCCTTTGCTGCTTTGGATCACCTTCAAATTTCGTAGAATCCTTTTGAACGTTCGCTAGTGGTTGCACCTGTACTTTCTTTGAGTCATCAGTCTTATGACTGATTTGATGCGTACCGCCACGAATTCTTCTCCTGTACCAAACTTTTCATCTCATATTCGCAATTACAATATATACCCTCAGTTATTTGCTGGAGGTATTCCGACCTCTGTCAGCCTCTACAGTCTTTACCCTCTACAACCTCCTCTAGTACCATGGAAGCTATTCCCTGAGGTTTTCACAATATCGTGTCATCCTGTTCCTTCCTTTTCAAGCGTTTTCCACATATTCTTTTCTTCGCTAGTTCTGCAGAGAATCTTCTAATTTCTTACCTTATCAGTCCACCTAATTTTCAACATTCTTCTGTAGCACCACATCTCAAACATTTAGATTCTCTTCTTTTCCGGTTTTCCCACAGTCCATTTTTCACGATCATACAATGCTGTGCTTCAAACGCACTTTCTTACAAATTTCTGCTTCAAACTGATACCTGCGTTTGATACTAGTAGACTTATCGTGGCCACGAATACCCTTTTTATGTCCTCCTCGCTCTTTCCATAATGGGTTATTTTCTTGCCGAGGTAGCGCAATTCCTTAACTTCGTCTACTTTGTAATCCTCAATTCTGATATTAAGTTTTTCGCTTTTCTAATATCTGCTTCTTTTCATTACTTCCGTCTTTCTTCATTTGTTGTCAATCCATATTCTGTAGTAATTAGACTGTTCATTCAATTCAACAGATCCTGTTCTGCAGTTCCATTCAGCAATGTCATCTGCGAATCTTATCACTGATATCATTTCATCCAGAATTTTAATCCCACTCTTGAATCTGTCTTTTGTTTCTATCATTGCTTATCGATGTAGAGTTGAACAGTAGGGTGAAAAACTGCATCCCATTTCTAATTCGAGCATTTGTTCTTAGTTTTCCAGCATTGGTTCTTGTATATGTCGTATATTGCCAGTATTTCTTATAGTTTACTCCTATTTTTCTCAGAATTTCGAATGTCTTGCTCAATTTTATATCGTAGGACGTTTTTTCCAGGTCGACGGATCCTATGTACGTGCCTTGATTTTTCTTCAGTCTTGCTTCCATTATCGACCGCAACATCAGATCTGCCCCTATGGTGCCTGTTTTGCTTTCTTAAAGCCAAAGTAACCGACGTCTAACAGATTCTCACTTTTCTTTTTAAGTCTTCTGTATATTATATTGCCCGCCCGGTTAGCCGTGCAGTCTAACGCACTGCTTTCCGGGCGGGAAGGCGTGCCGGTCCCCGGCACGAATCCACCCGGCGGATTAGTGTCGAGGTCCTGTGTGCCGGCCAGGCGGTGGATGCTTTTTAAGGCGGTTTTCCATCTGCCTCGGCGAATGCGGACTGGTTCCCCGACCGAGCGGGGTGGCGCAGTGGTTAGACACTGGACTCGCATTCGGGAGGACGACGGTTCAATCCCGCGTCCGGCCATCCTGATTTAGGTTTTCCGTGATTTCCCTAAATCGCTCCAGGCAAATGCCGGGATGGTTCCTCTGAAAGGGCACGGCCGACTTCCTTCCCCATCCTTCCCTAATCCGATGAGACCGATGACCACGCTGTCTGGTCTCCTTCCCCAAAACCATCCAACCAACAGGTTCCCCGTATTCCACCTCAGTTACACTACGTCGGCGATTGCTGCGCAAACACTTTCTCCACGTGCACGTACACGATAATGACTCTATCAAGCAAACATTGTGGTTACACTCGTCTGGTGTGAGGCGTTCAGGGGGACGGGGGGTTCGACTGGGGGCCGAACCGCACAATAACCCTGGGTTCCTTGTGGAGCGGCGGAAGGGTGAGTGGACTCCTGTATCCTGTTGTGGGGTTGTGTACCACTGAGACTACGGCGGAGACGAAGCCTCTCCGTCGTTTCTAGATTCCCAGTTCAATACAGTACAATAAAATACAATATTACTCTTGCCAACAACTTGGATGCACGTGCTGTTAATCTGATTGTGCAATAATTGCCGGCCGCTGTGGCCGAGTGGTTCTAGGCGTTTCAGTCCGGAACCGCGCTGCTGCTACGGTCGCAGGTTCGAATCCTGCTTCGGGCATGGTTGTGTGTGCTGTCCTTAGGTTAGTTACGTTTAAGTAGTTCTAAGTCTAGGGGACTGATGACCTCAGATGTTAAGTCCCATAACGCTTAGAGCCACTTGAACCATTTTTTGCGCAATAATTCTCACACTTGTTGGCTGTTGTTGTATTTGGTAGTTGGATGGATGATGTTTTTCAGAAAGTGTGATAGTATATTTCCAGTGTCTAAGATTCTAGACACCAACGCCAGTAGTCGCTTTGTAGCCACTTTCCCAGTCACTCTAGAAATTCTGATGGGGTGTTAGATAACATCCCATCAGAATTTCTAAAACGATTGGGAAATTCGTCTAAATCTCTTTTAAATTCTGATTCCAATACTGGTTCCCCAGACTCTTCCGTATCGACTCCTGTTTGTTCCAAAAACCACCACAGTAGAACAAGTTTATATGCCAACTAGTTCCGTAGATGATGAGGACGTTAAAAGAATGTATGATAAGATAAAAAAAATTGTTGGGACACTTAATGGAGAGAAAAATATAATTATTTGTGAGGATTGGAATTCGGTGGTGAACAGAGGACGAGAAATGAAAGTACTAGTACATGAATAAGGACTAGGGGGAAAGGAGTGAATGAGAAAGCTGCCTGGTAGAATTCTGCACCGAGCATAACTTAGTCATAGCTAACACTTGGTTTAAGCGTAATGAAAGTAGTTTGTACACGTGGAAGAGACCTGAAGACATCGGAAGGTTTCAGTTTGATTATATAATGGTAAGAGAGTGATTTATTGGTTATGAACTGTAGATTAAAACTAAAGAAACAGGAAAAAAAAGGTAAGAGACAAGTTGGAACAACCAGGGGTTATTAAGAGTTTCGGAAGGAGCGTTAGGCAAACGGTAGAAGACGAACAGATAGCTTTGAGAGATGAAATAGTGGAGACAGCCGAGGATCAGACATGTAAAAATAGAAGGCCAAGTAGAGATCTTTGAATATCACAGCAAATACTGATTTTAATCGACGAGTGGAGAAAATACAAAAATGCGGCAGCTGAAGTGGAGAAAGGGAACATAAACGTTTAAAAAAGTTAGACTGATAGAAAGTGCAAAAAACCCGAGCAGGAATGGCTAGAGGACAAATGTAAAAATATAGAAGTTTTTATAACCAGGGAATAATGGATATAGACTATAGGAAAATTAAACACATCTTTGGAGACAAGAAAAGGAGCTTATGAATATAAGAGCTCAGTTGGAAAATCACCACTAAGCAAAGAAGGGAAAGCTGAAAGATTTAAGGAATCTGTAGAGGGGCTATACAAAAGAAATGAACAGAGGAAATGATAGCCAAGGACTTGGAAGAGCAGCTGAACGGAATGGAAAATGCCTTTAAATGACGATATGAGACGAGCAGTAACAAAAGCCAAACAACGGTAATGGAATGTAGCCGAATGAAGTCAGGCATTGCTGAGGGAATTACGAGTAGAGTAGGAAACCAGACACTTAAAGTAGTAAACGAGTTTTGCTATTTGGGCAACAAAATAACTGATAATGAACGAAATAGAGAGGATATAAAATGTAGACTAGCAATGAGGAGAAAAGCGTTTCCGAAGAAAAGAAATTTAAGTGTTACGAAGCCTTTCCCTAAGGTATTTGTTTGCGGAGGGGCCTTGTGTGGATGTGAAACGTGGACGATAAACAGATCTTACAAGAAGAGTGTGGGAGCTTTTGTAGTGTGGTGCTACAGAAGAATGCTGAGGATTACATGGGTAGTTCACGCAAACAATGAAGAGGTACCGAATACATGTAGAACTGGGGAAGAAACGCCGGCCGAAGTGGCCATGCGGTTCTAGGCGCTGCAGTCTGGAACCGCGAGACCGCTACGGTCGCAGGTTCGAATCCTGCCTCGGGCATGGATGTGTGTGATGTCCTTAGGTTAGTTAGGTTTAACTAGTTCTAAGTTCTAGGGGACTAATGACCTCAGAAGTTGAGTCCCATAGTGCTCAGAGCCATTTGAACCATTTGATTTGGGGAAGAAAGAAATTTGTGGCATAGCTTGACTAGGATTGAGTAGCGGAGAGAGCTGCATCAAGTCATCCTCAGGAGTGAAGACTACTACAATGACAACAACCTGAACATGAAATTACAGCACAATCATGTTAAAAGTTGACCTGCTCATCTAACAGAAAAGCATATAAAAAGGGGTTATATTCTCAAATCTTTCAAGTATAGCAAGACGACGATACATGTCGGTAAACAGCAACCGATGGTCACCAGACGTTGTATAGCTTCGCTCAGGCATGAAGGTGTGGTTGACATCTTCTTCCTTACTGTAGTCGCACAGTGGAGATGCGACAAGACCAAGACAATGTATATTCCTCCGTGGAAGAGTCGTGGTTGAAGATGAGGCATCTTATTATAATTTTCGTGAGTCTTCTGGAGCCTCGAAGTTTCTCGTGACAGAAGTCAGTGAGCGGCACTAGGTTCACTTTGCTTGTTGTTGCCTTTGTACTTGATGGTTTCTTCCCATCAGGTGCAGCGTTCTCGTCGCCTTCATAACACGTAACGCAACAGTCTGTAGTCAGTCGCTCTTCTAACGATTAACTTAATTGTTGTTCTTCATGTAGTAATTTACGATTACTGCTGGTGCCCTAACAGTTACAATGTTGCCTAAGAGGCGTAAATGTGATGTAGAAAGTAGTGTTAATAAATCTTGGAAGGAGGGATTCGTTTTTGTGGAGAGAAACGGTAAAGAAATGTGCCTTTTGTGTCAAATAATGCTGTCACAGTTGAAGGTTATTAATCTGAAATGCCATCATAACAGTAACCGTAGAGGTATCAGTAAAGCGTTTCCTGTTAGTTCCGTGCTCTGGAAATCTAAATTGAAATCATTGTACGAACTACTTCAATTTCATTGTAATGTCCACTTTTAGTACTGCAAAAGAGAGGAACCTTACACAGACGTGGGACATTATATAAAAGAAAATTACAAAAATTGTTTCTATTTTAGAAAATGAGAAACTGCAAAAAATAGTCGACCAAATGCCATCTGCTGGAGGATAGTTTCTGTTATCAGAGGCGGTGACGTAAGTTACTTGCAAAAAACATATCATTCAGCAATGAGTCTGGCTTTGGTCGAGTGTACAGGTGTTAGTTAACGGCAGATTGGCTTATGCGGAGGGGTGGCACGGTTCTTAGACCTGGTCACACTACTGGAAGTTGCGGTGTTAAAGAGGAGCTGGGAGGTGTTTCAGTGAGAAGTTCAGTTCCTATCGGGAAGACTGTCACTCCTGTTGCCTACGGAGTACTGTCTGTGACAGGGAAGAAACTAGGTCTGAGGGGGTTTTAAAAACGCTCATACTGCAAGTCCTGATTTCACTCCTGTCCATAATAGAATTCCCTGAAAACACTTAATACCAAAATTTACAAATCGTCATGATATGAAAGTAATTCTAACATTTGTCATTACATGATTCTTCATTATCAATCATCTTGTGGCGGTTGGAAGCGCCTGTTGGCGATTTTCTCCGCAATTGCGAATTAATTTTGAGTTTTTAAAACTCCGCTTTCAGCGTAACGGACTGTAATGGTTGTTTTCTATTCTGCATCTAAACGTGTATGTCTTCTTCAGTGTGTCTGTTTTTATTTCTGTAGTTACCTGACTTATGAAAATTGAATTGTACAGGGAGGCTTGAATTGATAGGTTTGTATTGCTTAACGCACAATATGTCTATGGTGTGTTTTCTTCGGTTACTGTAATCACATACACTGTTTTTCACATCTCTCGATCAGTGTGTCGAGGTAAGTTTTCCTCTACATTTCGGTTTTGTGGACACAAACAAGTCAAACTAGGTGAGAGTGAATTGTAAAAGGCGAATTAATGTTTAAATTAGGAGGCGGACGTACATGATTGTGACCTACATCTACATCTACATATATACTCCGCAGGCCACCTACGGTGCACCACGGGGGATACCCTGTACCACAACTAATCATTTTCTTTCTGGTTTCGCTCGCAAATGGAGCGAGGGAGAAACGGCGTTCTATATGCCTCGGTACGAGAATTTCTGTTGTCTTTGCGCCTTCACGCGAAATGTGCGAGGGGCGTTCAATAAGTAATGCAGCACCCTTTTTTTTCTGATAGCGGGTTGCTTTTATTCAAGATTCCAATAGACCATATTATTTCCTGCTCTTCTTGCTACAAAACCTTATTTTTCAGCATAATCTGCGTTCAATACGATGGCCTTAAGCCACCTTACAGGGAAAGCCGCGTGCTCGCATGGTACCACACAACTGCACTCTTGCTGCATCAATAACCTCCCCATCACCTATATATCGCTTCTCGCGGGGAGTATCCTTCATTGGGCCAAATACATGGACGTCGGAGAGTGCGAGATCCGGGCTGTAGGGTGGATGAGGAAGAACAGTCCAGTCAAGTTTTGTGAGCTCGTCTCAGGAGCACAGACTTGAGAGAGGCCTTGCGTTGTCATGGAGAATTTCATATGCATTTTTGCGGCAACGAACATGTTGAAGTAGTCTCTTCAATTTACTGAGGGTAGCACAATACAATCCAGAGTTGATCGTTGCCCTATGAGGCAGGACATCAAACAAAGTAACCCCTTCAGTGTCCCATAAGACTGTCGTCATGACTTCACCGGTTGAGGGCGCGGCTTTGAACTTTTTCTTCGGAGGAGAGGTGGTGTGGTGCCACTTCATGGACTGCCGCTTTGTTTCCGGTTCTAAGTGCTGAACTCATGTTTATCAGTTTTATTGACATTGTCAACCAGGAGGCACGCATCCTGTTGCAACTTTTTTTGTGTTACAGACTGAAGAACCATGAAGTCAAGCTCGCACAAAAAATGTTCTTTATTTAGACTGATTACTCGATTGGGTTGATTGCTAGATTGCAAGCCGAAACTAGCAACCACACCAAATAAAGGATATTTCATCTGCAGTATTGACTTCATTCCTTTTTCAATACCGACCAAAAATAAAAAAGAACGCACGTTTCATTGCATGTGACGATGTTCGACAAATAGTTGTCACGATCAGCGCAAGCAATTCCGCACAGATGTTGCTTCTTTTAGGCGGTGAGGAATCCAGCGGGCACATACCTTTGAGCACCCCAACTGGTGGGCGAGTGTGTCAGCACTGTCTACAAAGACGTCCAGTTGTGCAGCGAGGTGTTTGGTTGTGATCTGTCGATCACCTCGAATGCGAGTGCCTGCACGCTCCAACGCCGCGGGAGTCACAGCTGTGTACGACCGGTTGGCACGCGGGAGGTCCGACTGATGACAGGTGCTGCGCTCAATGACTCGCTGTGTTTTTGTTCACTGCCAGATCTCCGTATTCATTCTGCAAATGTCTATGAATATCTGCGACGCTCTATTTTTCCGCGTAGACAAGCTCAATGGCAGCTGTCTGCTTGGAATTCACGTCCGGTACACTCATTTTGATGGCTTCGTACAGCGTCACCGCTTATCAGAACTTCATGAAACTTTAGGGACTGGAGAGGGAATATTCCACGATGTCCCACAACAAATTACTAATTTTTTCAACCGAAACTGGCCGAGAAAAAATGTGCTGCATTACTCATTGAACATCTCTCGTACGTTGGCGCCAGTAGATCATTGCCCAGTCAGCTGCAAATGCCATTTCTCTAAATATTCTCAATAGCGTATAGCAAAAAGAATGTCGTCTTTCCTACAGGGATTCCCATTTGCGTTCACGTCTGTGATATCAAACGTTATACCTAAATTGACTATTTCAATAATTATCAGTTATTGCCAGTGTTGAATCCCTAGTTAAATGCGTCTTTTTTGTTTATTTATTGTGGGACCTGCAGCAACACAAATATCTTTGATTAAATAGCTACCTGTCAACCTTAGAATTTCTACAACTGTCAGATAACAAAAAAAAAAAAAAAATGGCTCTGAGCACTATGCGACTTAACTTCTGGGGTCATCAGTCGCCTAGAACTTAGAACTAATTAAACCTAACTAACCTAAGGACATCACATACATCCATGCCCGACGCAGGATTCGAACCTGCGACCGTAGCGTGTCAGATAACAAAAGACTTATTATAATATAGGTGCAACTGCAAATTATCGAACAGTTTTAAAATATTGCTAAAAATAATATTACAACCAACAACTACAGACAGCGATAATGGTTTACTCAGAGTTGACATATGTGCATTTTCAACGTCAGGATATGTACTGATGAGGACAATAAAGCCGAAATAAGCTTATATACCAAAATGAAATATCAAGAACATACTGTTTTCCAATTCTCTGCATAATGTCTTTTATGGCCCAAGAATGGTCAAAATGTGATCGAAATCGACTGACAAAATAAAAATGAGTACAATTATGCATTGTATGGTGCATTTCACAAGCTAAATCATCTAGACACGAGGAAGAAGAACAATGGGGCAGATGCTAATCCAGACTCGGCTCTAGAAAGAAGCGAAAGAGGTGAGAACAAAGCATCCTTGGCGTTACTTAGTACACTTGTCACACAGACTGGAAGACAACGTGTCAAGAAACACACTGAGCAGAGAGCGCCGTCATTTCAGTACAAACTGAGTCTGTCTCCGTTTGATCGTTCCTGCTGAGATGTACACAGTGTTTGAAGATCTCGCACACTGCTATTGTGTCCATATTCGCCTGGTGCCGGTAAATGACCTTCGAGGAGTATGCCACGTGTAAATTATAGAAATATCGTGTGTGATACTGACCAATGCTTACAATTATGACGGTTGACCTGAGGAACGATACCATCTAGCTTATTGAGTTTGTAGAATATTAACATCGTACAGTGCTGCGACCTTCTCGCCTTGAAATGCATTTCTCTGGCCCGCCAGATTACTGTGTAGTTCTTTCTTTCATTAGAGCGTAATATCTACAGATTTCTAGACGTGATATCTATCCAAAGCTAAGGTGACCAGCTTTTTCTTCCAGTGATACTTAGTGGCTTCTTGGCTTCACTGCAAATGAATAGTAATTTATGATCATTGGTTTTCATCTTTGGCGCACTATGTACTGTGTCGTAATCAGCGGCGGAAGTACCGCTGCTTAGCTCTGGATGTGACAAACAGGAATTTCCTCATTCTGTAATGGTCGGTACGAGAACAGCGCTGAACGATCAATACTTTTGAAGTTGACTTGCGCCTTCTCTGCCACTGACATAGAAGTGGCGTAATGGTGAGATTTGCGAGGTACTTGTAAGGACAACGAACAGAGATCTTGAAAAAACCCAGCTTCATAAGCAGTGTAATGTCAGTGGTTCTAATAACGTCTTAGTCCAGCATAGTTCTTGCTCCAGTCACCGACGCAATTCCTCGTTTCACAACCAGGAAACGTTTAAATTTCGGTCGTTACTCTAACAATGTTTGCATACCAACGAAGTCCTACGCCTCGTGAAACTTACAGTGACATACTGGAACGAATTTAAAACTATGACCTGGAGTTAATGAGTTACAGTGTATATCATAATTAATAGCGGAAACTGACGTGGATCAAAGTGTAAGATATTAGAAGAAAAAACATACTAGTAAACATGGGTTCACGAGCAACCAGCTTATGAGGTAGCTATGAATATATGCTTAAGAGCCGAAGCTGACTCAGTATAAAATATTATCCTAGATAGTGCAAATGAATCTGAAATATCCACTTAGAGTCTTCATCTAACTGGACTCATATTTCAGTTGTCACTCATGGCTGTGGAATGCATAACGGGATACCACTACATTTTGTTTCGGATGTAAGATCTAATGCGCCACTATAGCCCAGGATGGATAGGTGGAGCTATGCACTTCTCAGTCAAGCATACAGAATTCCCATTGATAGGTTGAAGAACTGGAGCAAGAATTGTGCAGTATTACCAAAATTTTCGAGGTGAGCAAGAGCTTTTAGGAAACAAACAAAGACGAAAAGCAAATATTATTAAAAGGCAGACAAGTTTCAATGGTTTTTAAGAACTGTAAAAAGACTGAGTTTTGTTGCTATTTGTATAAAAACAGCAACACAGTTGTCTTTACTTCCGGTTTACAATCAAAGTGTTAAAAGTCAAAAAACCCAAAATATGTTCATTTAAAAGGAGGGTGACGCACCTTTAAGAAGCAGCACTGCACTTTCACTTAACAGCTGAAGGACATGCTCTAAGAGGATGTGGGGAGCAGAAAATGTATTCTGTGGGTTTGATGTGTGGATAGAAAGTATATGGGGGTCTGTAAGGTAGGAAAACAATGGAGATGAAGGTAGACGTTGGGGTAGAAGGGAACACAAACGAGGAGGAGTCTGGTGGGTGGGCAGGGCTGTAATACAAAGAAGAGACGGCATGGGGAGAGGTGGATAGAGGAGAGGGAGGGGAGAGACGTGATATGGATTGGAATAGGTCGGGAATCTGTAGTTGGTAGAAAGGACAGACATGGAGGTCGTTCTCACTGTCTGGGTGAGGGAGTCAGTTGAAGCTGCACTGGGAGAGGATGTGGAGTATATGTGGGTGTATACAGGGGATGCGTTTGTAAAGGTGTGGCAGCATACTGGAATTGGTGTTCAGAGGGGAAACAATAGAATTATTGGAATCTAATTTGTGGATTGTGTAGGCTATGTGGAGATATTTGATGTGGGCGAGGAGTGGTGGTAATTTGTTGGCATAGTAGAGGATCCACATGGGAAGGGAAACGAGAAGTGGAGTGCATGACGTAAAAGCGCTTAGAGAGACTTATAAAACTTTTATGGTGTAGATAACCACTCAACATTGGCGTAGGAGAAGCTAGATCGGATCAAGGTTTCAAAGGTGTGACAGATAGTGCAAGGCTGTAATTTGGCCTTTTAGCTGTTTTAGTAGGTTAAATCTATTTTGGGCTTTCTGTTGAATATTTAGTAAGAGCGTTTCCATGTTAGTTGCCAGTCAAGGGATAATCAAAGATATTTTAATGTATTAGTTAACTGACAGTCATAAAAGGGAAGGTAAAAGTCATATGGAAGGTACAGGTGGTTCGTCCTATAATCATTGCGTGGGTTTTTAGGGGTTGATCATGAGCAGCCATTACTCGCACCAGAAGGTGAACTGATTGAAGTGGGTTTGGAGGGATTGTTAGGGTTTCTGCAGTGGAGGGTGGAGGGGAAGGAAAGCATACCAAAAGAGATGGACTGGCAGAGATGGTTTGGAAATGTCAGCAGGGTAGGGGAGATAAAGGAGAGTAGAGAGGATGGCGACTTGGGGAGCACCTGCAGTAGTGTGGAAGGTACAGGAGCTGGCATTGTTAAGTGTGACAAATGATGGTCGATTATATAGGAAGGATACAATAAGGTGGACATAGTTAATTGGAAGTTCGTATGTCTGGATTTTGAACTGGCGACTAGAATGCCATATACGGTCATATGCGTTCTCTAGGTCAAGGGAGGCAGAAATATGGACTTAATGGTTGTTGAGATGGTGGGATCGGAGGTGAGTGAGAGATAGGAGCAGGTCATCGTAGGAGAAACAGGGATGGAAGCCTCACTGGTTGACAGAAAGGAGATGGTGTTGCTTCAGAAGTTGATGGATATGACAGTAGACAGGTAGTGGGTGTACTTGTGCAGAGTACATGGTTTCCAGATTTCCCCCTTCCCCTTGGCATATGTCGTGCACTGTTGTCAAATTTCTGACAAAGGACAAATACCCTATGTATAAAGCAGCGGTAAATTTAAATTTTTGGTGGGAAATTTAAAAATTGGTTGAAAATTCAAGAATAGGCCAATTATGTGTGTTACAGGGTCCCCTCTCCCCCCTGCTCCCTACCCTGCTGCAATAGCACTGAGTACAGACTGGTGGGAAATTCAAAAATGCAAGGTGGCACGTTGCCATGCTGGTGGAGGTAGATCAGTTGTGCTGAACACAGAATTCAAGATGGCTAACCCTGAATACTGATGCAGCTTTATGATGCCAGAATCCAAAATGGTTGACCTGGAATTTGAATGCAGCCTGCATTGTTGCCTATTTCCCTGGGCATTCCAGTTGAGACAAAGAATGTTTCTTTCCCCCATAGGCACAAGCGTGTGGTTCTAGAACAAAGAGCAAGGATACCCTCCCACCCCTCCCCCTCTCGCCCATATCAGTTCTAGGACAAAAGATTTTTTTAGTTTCCCATGAAGCTCTAAACCTGTCTCTTAAACAAAGAATTCTAGTCTGGGTCTGAAAATGTTTTTCAGCGTGCAAGTAGAAATCCATTGAGTGACATGAAAGGCGCTTAACATCTTTTCCCCAAGCTGTTATTCACTCAAATGAGGAAGTACTTGCTGTCATGATTGTCAAGTCACTTGTTCTAAATACAAAATCCATGATGGCCAACAAGTTTCTCATGGCGTGACATACCATCTGCCCCAAGCTGAAGTCCATCTGTCTTCAGTTTAAACAATGCCCCCCCCCCCTCCCACCACTCTGACATTACAGCTTAAACAACTGTCTGCGTTCTCTGAAGTCCACCTGTGCTCTGCTTAAACTGCTGAAAACAGGATAGTAGCAACTGCGTCTTTATTCAAACAAATATCATGCCAGGGAGAGTTCCCTTTCCATAATTGCGAAGTTCATGATCGCCAGAAGAGCCGAGAAGTCTACGCCCCACCCCGCAGGAGCAGGATTTTCTTTCGGAGTTATCTCCCTTAGCCGATATGTTCTAGTCATTTAGAGGAGCCCCAAAACTCGCCTCTCATCCTTTTCTGTGCGTAACGTACAGCCATTACACGCCAAAAGAAGAGTTAGAACTAGCAAATACACAAAAAGACATGAACATCGATGCTGTAGCAATCACAGGAACAAAAATGAAAATGAGAGGTAATAAATATGTAGGCGATTACAATATGTTCTGTAGAGGAGTCGAACAAAATGACAGAGCAAGCAAAGGTGTGGCATTACTCTTGCATAAGAGATGGGAAAGACAGATGGAAGATTACATATGCATAAGCGAAAGAATACTTACAGTCAGACTCAAACTGAAAAGAGGCAACACCCCCATATGCACCAGACGAAGGAAAAAAGAATGAGTTTAGAACCTTCTATTAAGAACTACAGAAGACTCTGAATAAATACAAACCTTTGATTAGATTATTATGATAGGTGATTTTAATGCCAGAATAGGAAATACCCTAGTAACGAATATTATATGACCTTTCGGAGAACCGGTATGTAATGAAAAGTGAAAAATACTAAGAGATTTTCCCATTTGCAATGATCTGAAAATAACAAACTAACGTTTTAAGACTGGACTCGAAATCGGCAAGACGATGGTCCAAACTCGCGTCCGGCCATCCAGTTTTAGATTTTCGGTGATTTCCCTAAATCGCTAAATCGCTTCTAGCAAATGCCGGGATGGTTCCTTTGGAAAGGCACTGCCGATTTCCTTCCCCATCCTTGACACACTCCGTCTCTAGCGTCCTCGATGTCGACGGTACCCTAAATTCGACATTCCTTCCATCCTTACACTTTTTAAGAAAAGAGGGATACGTAAATATACTTCGCGCAATAACTGACTACATTTTAATAGATGATAAACTAGTGGGTCAGGTAAGGGATATAGAGGACAAGACGTAGGATTTGATCATTTTCTACTAATCTCCAGAATGGATATTTTTGTGGAATGGAAGAGTTACGAAGGTGGAGGCATTACTTTTCAGTCAACCCTCGTATCTCAAAAAATAGTGCTTGGCCACTGTACAGAACGGAATCTTTTGAGATACCATTAAAAGCCTTCTGCCGACTGTACGGGAATGCGGAGCCCTCCAGATCCGCTCCCTTCAGGCGATAAATCGAACAAAACTCCCAGCGAAATGTAACAAGTTCACGTAATAAATTACAGAGTAACTGTCAAGGAGATGAATCAACATTACAAAGCGGTATGTGAGACTCATGTTCAGGCTTTTCTCCAAACATGTGATGAGACATCCATAAAGTTTTGAGAATGTGCCTGTAGCATTTGGGAAGTTGAAAACACAACACTCAGTCATCTCTAGTGTGTATGGCACGTCGTCAGTTCCTTGAGTCTAAAGAAGACGAAAAAGTATCACCTCCAATGGTTGACTTACGACCACTACAGTTGATTTTTTTTTAACTGGCTAGATGTTCGCAGAGCCATTTATTCAAAGAAACGTGCCGAGGAAGGTGAAGTGAGCTTGATTTGAGTTTCTGAAAAGTATCGTACGAATACCGCAAAATCTGTAAAGAATCCAGGGTGGTGTCGAGCACCACAATGAATGTCAGCCAGGGTACGATGTGTAAACTAACGAAGGCAAAATTCTTCTCCCTAAGAAAACACTAGACAGACTAGTTAGAAGATGTACACACTCTTCATGCAGATCGGCGCCTTCAGCTTAGTATCTGCTACCTTATACTGTGGTAGGACAATGCTATTTCATACCTCGCTCGTTCCGTCGGATGGGTTAGTAGTACCACACTACTCCAATAACGTCTATAAAATCACTTGTCCTTTAGACGGACGTTTTCATTATACGAAGAAAATGTCACTGAGAAGCACATTCTCTTTGCTACAATATAATTTTTTTACATAAGTTATTGTCTTGAAGGTGGTGTCGCTGTCTTCTTTTCAGTGTATGACGTAGGTCTCTAGATTTGGTTGAATAAAGAAATACGCTATTTCAGGGTTTGTTGAGTTTATAGCTTGTTAAATGACTTATACAACTCTTCATTGAATTTTCTGTATTGCAAAAATTCGTAGTCAACTTGTTCACAACGTATGTCTCAAAAAAGATTCCATAAGACTTTCCTTTCCACAACTAAACTTTACTACATTTTACAACCTTCTTTCCAACACTCCAACGTACCAACACTCCTCCCGCCAAGTGCCAACAAGAAGAAGTACAATTATAACATCTGAGGCAAAGAGGTTTACACGAGTTACGTCATTGTGAAAGACATCAACTGATACATAATTTAGCAAAACGTAATAAAAATAAATTTAAAGATTTTCATATCAAAACTTGAAAAACCATCCTAATAAAACACTAATAGTTATTGTGAAATAAAAAGTGTAAGTTATTATAGTTTTATACGAACTTTTCTACCCATAAAAGAAATAATCGATATCCATTGATATCGAGGGGTTCTAAATGTGTATCAGGCTTGATTACATCACAAAACGTCGTGTTGATCACACGATGAACACAGCACAAATTTCTGGCAGTGATTCACCCAGAGTGCCCTCAAGGACTTCTAGAAACTGACTGCGACGAGCAAGCCTTCCACTCATCTCACTCTCTCGTCATCGAGCACTCTTCTTCTAATGGCTCTAAGGAAAGGCTTGAATAAATCGACGAATGACACCAAGTAGTGTGACTGTTGATTTGAGAAAGCTCTTGCTGTTGTTTTCTGGAGTCTTACTGTTGTTTTCTGGAGAGCCCGCGATTTTTCACGGTTTCTATGTGCAGAGCATCTGATAGGCCCTTTGCCGAATTGTGGCATGGAGTGGGAGAAGATCTACGAGAGTAGGAGATTGTTTAACACCTTCGCTTGTGAGTAGCGGGCGTGAGTCGTGCTTCGGTAGCTCAGTTGGTAGAGCACTTGCCCGCGAAAGGCAAAGGTCCCGAGTTCGAGTCTCGGTCGGGCATACAGTTTTAATCTGCCAGGAAGTTTCATATCAGCGCACACTCCGCTGCAGAGTGAAAATCTCATTCTGGAAACATCCTCCAGGCTGTGGCTAGGCCATGTCTCCCCAATATCCTTTCTTTCAGGAGTGCTAGTTCTGCAAGGTTCGCAGGAGAGCTTCTGTAAAGTTTGGAAGGTAGGAGACGAGGTACTGGCAGAAGTAAAGCTGTGAGTACCGGGCGTGAGTCGTGCTTCGGTAGCTCAGTTGGTAGAGCACTTGTCCGCGAAAGGCAAAGGTCCCGAGTTCGAGTCTTGGTCGGGCACACAGTTTTAATCTGCCAGGAAGTTTCATATCAGCGCACACTCCGCTGCAGAGTGAAAATCTCATTCTGGAAACATCCTCCAGGCTGTGGCTAGGCCATGTCTCCGCAATATCCTTTCTTTCAGGAGTGCTAGTTCTGCAAGGTTCGCAGGAGAGCTTCTGTAAAGTTTGGAAGGTAGGAGACGAGGTACTGGCAGAAGTAAAGCTGTGAGTACCGGCCGTGAGTCGTGCTTCGGTAGCTCAGTTGGTAGAGCACTTGCCCGCGAAAGGCAAAGGTCCCGAGTTCGAGTCTCGGTCGGGCACACAGTTTTAATCTGCCAGGAAGTTTCAAGTTTCACCTTCGCTTGAGTTTTTTACTGGTCGGCGATCAAACACTTTGCCACCACTGCTCTGATGAAGAACAGAAACGTCCCAGAGCGACCAGAAGGAGTAGGTCCCTTTAGATTTTCGGAGAGTAAACCTCTTCAGTTTAGGCTTTTGCAGAGGCCAGGTCAGGGCAGCAGAGATGGCTGAGGAGACGAGCCTTGCTGACAATACAAGATAGTCCCTATCAAGCATTAAGTACAGAGAGACGGCTGAAATCACATTCTCCATCCATTGCACCCACTGACTACCGTATTCACGCTCCGCGGGTTTGGTAAGACCGACTTTCGTCGCATCCGCCAACGTCGTGCAGATGCGAAGTTAATTTGCTGCCTTCAAGAGCCGAGTACGCAGCCAACTTTTTGCTCTCAATGTACATTTTGGCAGTTTTATGGTACTTGCTCCTATCTTCCTGCGTCCTTTCAGTATTTAAGTAACAACTTACGCAGTTACGAGTCATGTCCGTGAATTATTAACGCAACAGTATTCCATCCTCCCCACCAGCCGGTGCAAAGATTATACTTTAGAATTATAATCCGTTGGCCGTTTTCCAATGGTTCTTTTTAATACACTAGTGACTAATTTTCAAGTTAAAAGAGAGTAAAGTTGATCGTTATAGTGGCCATTTGTTTTCATTCATGATAGAAGATCTTTGTTCCCATTAACACATCGACGACCCCTACTAATATTCATTTAAATAAGCCGTTTACACTGCACGATAGTACCCTTGTTTTAATTTAATTTCCATGATTATTCCTTGAAAGGATAACGATTATCATCATCATTCGGGGTTGTTCGTCTCGATAGGGGTCTCCAGAATTCGGTATTATGCGTCATAGCGGTATGCTCCAGCGACAGCCGACACCCACTGTTTCTTATGTGTTAACGCCGTTTGTTGTCGTAGAGGTACCTGTAACTTTACTTTTCAACAAGATACCTCACGACTGCATATTACATGTGTTGCCCTAACTTACATCAATACAAAAGGCGGTAGAATGTTGTCGGCCTGGCCAGCAAATTCTACACATCTCTGACTCATTTGAAACATCTAGTCACGGGTTACTGGCAGACGCACGCACCCACTAGGCAGCCACTAAGTATCATTCATGAACTCTAGTATAGAGTAGAGGAGGTGTGGAATGACACTATATCTGTACTCCGCAACCCACTTTACAGTGTGTGTATTAAACTGTCGCTTCCTTCTTTTCCTGTTCCAGTGACAAATGGTTCGCGAGAAGAGCGTTTTCTGGGTAGTATCCAAGAGAGCTCGAATCTCTGTGATTTTATCCTCATGGTTTCTCCCTGAGATTTACGTAGGAGGATGCAGTATATTAAATGACTCTTCTAGGAACGTACGGGCGCGGTACTTTAACAGTAAACCACACTATGGTGCAGAAAGCCCGCCCGGATAATCGCGCGGTCTAACGCCCTGCTTCCCGAATGCGTCCCGGTCCCCGGCACGAATCCGTCCTGTGTATTAGTGCCGGGTCCGGTATGCTAGCCAGCCTGTGGATGGTTTTTAAGGCGGTTTTCCATCTACCTCGGCGAATGCGTACTGGTTCCCCCTATTCCGCCTCAATTACACTGTGTCAACGATTGCTGCACAAACACCGTTTCCATGTACGAAAAAATGGTTCAAATGGCTCTGAGCACTATGGGACTTAACAAATGGTTCAAATGGCTCTGAGCACTATGGGACTTAACATCTATGGTCATCAGTCCCCTAGAACTTAGAACTACTTAAACCTAACTAACCTAAGGACATCACACACATCCATGCCCGAGGCAGGATTCGAACCTGCGACCGTAGCGGTAGCGCGGTTCCAGACTGAAGCGCCTACAACCGCTCGGCCACCAGCGGCTGGCCATCCATGTACGCGTACACCATTATTCCTCTACCACGCGAACATTTGGGGCTATACTCGTCTGCTATGAGACGTTCGCTGGGAGTGGGAAGTGGGGAGGGGGGTGGGGGGTGGGGTGGGGTGTCCTCTGTCCACTGGGGGCCGAACCGCACAAGAACCCCGGGTTCAGTGTGGGGCGGCGGTGGGGTGGGTGGACTGCTGTGGCCTGTTGCAGGATTGTGAACCACAGAGGGTTACGGTGGGACGAAGCCTCTCCGTCGTTTCTAGGTCCCTGGTTCAATACATACATACATACATGGTGCTGAACGTCTCTCTTGCAGTGTCTGCCACTGGAATTGGCTAAGCATCTCGATGATGCTTTCGTACTTACTAAATGTATCTGCAACGACATGTGCTCCTATTCTTTAGATCTTCTCTATTTTGTCTATCAGTCCTGTCTGATACCAGATTTACGAGCAGAATACAAGTATTGGTCGAACGGCGGTACTGTAAGCTACCTCCTTTCTTGATCGACTACAGGAAGGATTCTTCCAATGAATCTCAGTCTGGCACCTGCCTTACCTGAGAATAGTTTTATGTAGTAGTCCCACTTCAAAGTGCGCTGTACGCTTACTCTTAGAACTTCTGTGTCTGTGACTGCTTCCAGTGATTGTTCTGCAATCGTGTAACCATAGAATAAATTGTTCTTATTTGAAAAAAAAAATGTTCAAATGTGTGTGAAAACTTATGGGGCTTAACTGCTGACATCATCAGTCCCTAATTTTACACACTACTTAACCTAAATTATTCTAAGGAAAAACACACACACCCATGCCCGAGGGAGGACTCGAACCTCCGCCGGGACCAGCCACACAGTTCATGACTGCAGCGTCTTATTTGCAATACGTTACGTTTGTTTATGTCAAGGGTCAGTTGCCACTCCCTACACCAAACATCGATCCTCTACAGGCTTTCCTGCATAGTTTTCTACTGTAGGGACTTCTCTGTACACAAAAGAATCATTTACGAAAAGTCACTTGGAACTTCCGACGTTATCCACTAAGTCATTTAAATATTCTGTGAACAGTATTGGTCCAACAACACTCCCTTGCGGTATTACTCTGCTGTTTACAATTAAGTACTTGGCACATAATTCATCGAACCACCATCAAACTTCACTCTCAAACGGCGCGTTGGAAAGATGAGCACTTAAATTTTTATGTGTGAGCCCTGATTTCTCTTATTATGATGATCATTTCTCCCTATACAGCTGGGCGCCAACAGAATATTTTCACAATCGGAGGAGAAAGTTGGTAACTGAAATTTCACGAGAAGATCCTACAGCAACGAAAAAGCCTTTCCTTTAATGACTGCGACCCCAATTCACGTATCATGTAAAGTACACACACTCCTCTGTTTCGCGGTAATACAAAACGAACTGCCCTTCTTTGAACTTCTTCAGTGTATTAGAAATAACCTTATAGGTCGGGCAACCACAGCTAAAAACTTGTACATAATGTGAAAGACAATCACACAATTTAAAATCAGACATGGTAAAAAGGTCTAAATTAAACTGAGTGAAAGTTCAAATCCGCAACAGCTGTCGGTTTTTTTTCACTTTATTATGACTGGTCGCCATACAGTGAAAACAGACGTAAACAGCTGTTGCGGAATTGGACTTTCACTCATTTTAACTAGACTATTTTACTATCTCTGATTATAAATTGTTTGATTTCCTTCATATTATGTTTTTCGGTGTCCTCAGTGCGTCCAATCTGATGCGGATCGCACACCGCACGGCAGTTCTCCAGAAGACGGAGGACAAGAGTCCTGTAAGAAGTCTCTTTAGTAGAGCTTTTGCACTTTCTAAGCGTTCTGCTAATAAATCGCAGTCTTTGGTATGATGTGGCCACAGCATTACAAGAGAGGTCGAACATGAAGTGCAGACGGAATTGCCGGTATGTTGGACTTGCCTTCGAGCACGGCGAATAAAATCCTACAAAACATCCATACTATCCATACTAAATCACCCGTATTCAAGAGTTGCTTGCTGCTGACCTGCCACAAAGACAAACATTCGCTATGGAATCTGTTTCTCTCATGGAACTGGACAATGAATGGCTGTGGAACATTCTGTGAACAGACGAACCCCATTTCCATCCCCAAGGACATGCTAATAGGCAGAACTGCAGAATCTGGACAACGAAAAATCTGCACGCACATCAACCGACACCACTTCATTCTGCAAAGGTGATTGCGTGATGCGGACTAACGGCATAGGTTAATGCATGTCCGTAGCTTTTCGATGAGTTCTGTTACCTGCACTGTCACTGCTAAAGGCTGTGAGAGTCTTTGGTGCACCAACGATATTCCTACCCCTCGACAACATGGATGTGTGGATAGCATCATTTTTATGCAAGATGGCGCTCCTCCGCACATTGCACAACTAGCGAAGCGGCTGCTGCAGAGGCATTTCGGAAATGCTAGAATTATCAGCCTTTATGTCCCTACAGCCTGGCGTTCCAGATCACTTGGTTTTACTCTCTATTTCTGACTGTGGGGGTTACCTGAAATATGTCCGCCCCCGGTAGCTGAATGGTCAGCGTGACGGATTGTCAATCCTCTGGGCCCGGGTTCGATTCCCGGCTGGGTTGGGAGACTTTCTCCGCCCAGGGACTGGGTGTTGTGCTGTTCGCATCATCATCCTATCATCTTCATCGACTGCAGGTCATCGAAGTGGCGTCAAATTGAATGACTGGCACCCGGCGAACAGTCTGACCGACGGGGGGCCCTAGCCATACGATTCAATAAATAAAATTAAATAAAACCTGAGATATGTGTTCAGTGTTCCAAATACAAACGTAATTGAATTGAAGACAAGCATTCCGCAATGCATTCTGAACCTGACAGAAAAAAAAAATGGTTAAAATGGCTCTGAGCACTATGCGACTCAACTTCTGAGGTCATCAGTCGCCTAGAACTTAGAACTAATTAAACCTAACTAACCTAAGGATATCACACACATCCATACCCGAGGCGGTCGCTCGGTTCCAGACTGTAGCGCGTAGAACCGCACGGCCACTCCGGCCGGCCTGAACGTGACACTCTGGTCTGTTGTGGAACTTGCTATTCCTCGATTTCAAATTGTGGCAGAAAAGGGTGGCCAGCATACTGACTATGTCTTGCACCAGTCTCAGGAAAGTTAGAAACCAAAGTCATTTTGCTTTTTATGTCGTTTTTGGGCCCAGAACAAATATAAGCTGATTTTTCCCATCCGACGCGGTACGACCATACGACCTTGCCTTACAGATCCTCAACTGTTGACTGCCGAACTTGTGCAGTCATGTACATTAAACGGTACGGATGGTGTAATGTGCCCGTTTTTAGTTCCATTTTTTTCCCTGTTTCAATAATATGCTGTACAAATTTGATGTCATTCTGAACAGTGGTTCTCTTTCTACAGCGTTTTGAAACTAGAACTTCAATCATGGACGCCCTGTATATTTCTGAGTGACCGTTGTTTTGGGTGTTTATTTTCCTGATGTATTGGCTGCAGTGCAGGGTGGCCGACGCGTCGCCGCCCCTTCCGCAGGCGCAGTGTCGGCGCCGTGTCGTGACGACATTGCGAAACGCGGCGCGGGACCGCTATTTGCACGCTGTCGACTGTCGGCGAACTTTCGCACGGCGCTAAATCCGTCCGCGCGCTGTCCCGGGCACGACTCTCGCCGGCCCTGAATGCATTACGCGGCCGGCGCGACTCAATGGGAGGTATCAGCGGCCGCCATCAGCATCCGTAAAGGCGGGCGGCGCCGGCGGCCGCTCGGGGAATCCGCTACCGTGCGCGGCAGCAGCTGACTCAGCGAGATTCCTCAGCCTCGTCGCCCTTGTGACGACCACGGAAAGGAATGTTTGTAAATAAAAGTGTTGTCAATGGATGTGACATAATGATTATAAATTCATGTTGCTCAATGGTATGGCGCAAGGCTTTCAATTGAATTCCACTTTGCCCACATGCGTATTCCCTATCTACCACAGTAATGCTACTGGACAAAAGGGAGCCACAGTGTCATCTCACTGGCATCGTTCCTGGTGGCCCGATCAGACGTAAAAAAATCAAAGAGACACACCACAAACGTCTCATTAATTAATAACAAACGCAGATACGTCTTCGTACACTAAGATGGGGCATAAATCATGGGATAGCGATACTCACATATACAGATGGCGGTAGTACCGCGTGCACAAGGTATAAAAGGACAGTGCAATGGCGGAGATATCTTTTGCAGTCGGATGATTCACGTGAAAAGTTTTCCGGCGTGATTATAGCTCCATCACTGTAAATAACAGACTTTAAACTAGGACTGCTGATATCTTTAAAAATAACGGGAATCCAACGTGTCGATGTTTAAGAAATTGTCATTATCGGATCTTGATGCATCGGAAAAGATATTCACATGTAGACGAAAATAATATCGACGCAACGGCCTACAAAAATATAGGCTGAACATTGTAAATATACTGCCGGTTTTAGAACTGTATACTGTGGTATTCAAAAAGAAAGAACAGGTTTCAAACATTTATTGCTTTCGAACTGCAAAAGTTGTTGTTGTGGTCTTCAGTCCTGAGACTGGTTTGATGCAGCTCTCCATGCTACTCTATCCTGTGCAAGCTTCTTCATCTCCCAGTACCTACTGCAACCTACATCCTTCTGTATCTGTTTAGTGTATTCATCTCTTCGTCTCCCTCTACGATTTTTACTCTCCACGCTGCCCTCCAATACTAAATTGGTGATCCCTTGATGCCTCAGAACATGTCCTACCACCCGATCCCTTCTTCTAGTCAAGTTGTGCCACAAACTCCTCTTCTACCCAATCCTATTCAGTACCTCCTCATTAGTTATTTGAGCTACCCATATAATCTTCAGCATTCTTCTGTAGCACCACATTTCGAAAGCTTCTATTCTCTTCTCGTCCAAACTATTTATTGTCCATGTTTCACTTCCATACATGGCTACACTCCATACAAATACTTTCAGAAACGACTTCCTGACACTAAAATCTATACTCGATGTTAACAAATTTCTCTTCTTCAGAAATGCTTTCCGTGCCATTGACAGTCTACATTTTATATCCTCTATACTTCGACCATCATCAGCTATTTTGCTTCCCAAATAGCAAAACTCTTTTAATACTTTAAGTGTCTCATTTCCTAATCTAATCCCCTCAGCGTCACCCGATTTAATTCGACTACATTCCATTATCCTCGTTTTGCTTTTGTTGATGTTCATCTTATACCCTCCTTTCAAGACACTGTCCATTTCGTTCAACTGCTCTTCCAAGTCCTTTGCTGTCTCTGACAGAATTACAATGTCATCGGCGAACCTCAACGTTTTTATTTCTTCTCCATGGACTTAAATACCTACTCCGAATTTTTCTTTTGTTTCCTTCACTGTTTGCTCAATATACAGGTTGAATAATATCGGGGATAGGCTACAGCCCTGTCTCATTCCCTTCCCAACCACTGCTTCCATTTCATGTCCCTCGACTCTTATAACTGCCATCTGGTTTCTGTACAAATTGTAAATAGCATTTCGCTCCCTGTATTTTACCCCTGCCACCTTCAGAATTTGAAAGAGAGTATTCCTGTCAACATTGTCAAAAGCTTTCTCTAAGTCTACAAATGCTAGAAACGTAGGTTTGCCTTCCCTTAATCTAGCTTCTAAGATAAGTCGTAAGGTCAGTATTGCCTCACGTGTTCCAATATTTCTACGGAATCCAAATTGATCTTCCCCCAGATCGGCTTCTACCAGTTTTTCCATTCGTCTGTAAAGAATTCGCGTTAGCATTTTGCATCCGTGACTTATTATACTGATTGTTTGGTAATTTTCAGATCTATCAGCACCTGCTTTCTTTGGGATTGGAATCATATTCTTCTTGAAGTCTGGGGGTATTTCGCCTGTCTCATACATCTTGCTCAACAAATGGTAGAATTTTGTCAGGACTGGCTCTCCCAAGGCCATCAGTAGTTCTAATGGAATGTTGTCTACTCCCGGGGCCTTGTTTCGACTCAGGTCTTTCAGTGCCCTGTCAAACTCTTCCCGCAGTATCGTACCTCCCATTTCATCTTCATCTACATCCTCTTCCATTTCCATAATAATGCCCTCAAGTACTCGCCCTTGTGTAGACCCTCTATATACTACTTGCACCTTTCTGCTTTCCCTTCTTTGCTTAGAACTGGGGTTCCATCTGAGCTCTTGATATTCATACAAGTTGTTCTCTTTTCTCAAAAGGTCTCTTTAATTTTCCTGTAGGCGGTATCTATCTTACCCCTAGTGAGATAAACCTCTACATCCTTACATTTGTCCTCTAGCTATCCCTGCTTAGCCATTTTGCACTTCCTGTCGATCTCATTTTTGAGACGTTTGTATTCCTTTTTGCCTGCTTCATTTACTGCATTTTTATATTTTCTCTTTTCATCAATTAATTTCAATATTCCTTCTGTTACCCAAGGATTTCTACTAGCCCTCGTCTTTTTACCTACTTGATCCTCTGCTGCCCTCACTACTTCATCCTTCAAAGCTACCCATCCTTCTTCTACTGTATTTCTTTCCCCCATCCCTGTCAGTTGTTCCCTTATGCTCTCCCTGAAACTCTGTACTGCAAAAGATAGAAAAACAATTCTCACGTTCCCGGAAAGTGTGAAGTTCAAATTTTTATGCATTCAGTGTGAGCACCATTTGTTACGTAACAAATATGAAAACGTTAGCTTCTTTCTGCCACACGTGAAGCAGCTAGTTTTTCGTTATCGAATTCACAGCTTCAACAATGCGATCTCGCAGACATTCAAGAGTTAATTTCAATTTTAATAATCAACAGCCTCAGTTGCACCGTTTACCTAGAATTTACCTAGGTTTCAATCGGGATAACCCAACCTTCTTCAGAATAACAGTAACTACCTTTTGTACATAGTGGACATCGTCAAGCTAAAACTGCTAAGAGTTCCAGTACAGCACTCGTGGCTGCCGCATCGCGGTCGCGAAGTGGGACCAAGGCAGTTCCAGATAAGTTTTACCGTCTGACGATAATTTAAGGATTTGTAGTTTTAGCTTGACGATGTCCACTATGGACAAATGGTAGTTACTGTTATTCTGATGAAGGTTGGGTTATCCCGACTGAAACCTAAGTATATTCTAGGTAAACGGTGCAACTGAGGCTGTTGATTATTAAAATTAAAATTAATATTTATACAGTTGCTGACAGGGCCGCGAAATGTTGAAGATATTTACTTTCAAGAGTGTCAGGAGTAGGGGGGATAAAAACATTGTCTTTTAAGTAACGCCACAGATAACAGTCACAAGGTGTGAGGTCTGAAGACTTGGGAGGCTCCTCGTCTTCCAATCCAACGTCCTGGATTGGTGTCATACATGTGTCGTCGAACGCGCTTAGAGAATTTCTCTAAAAAATGAATAGAAGCCAACCTTTCCCTGTAATTTTCATTAGTTAGTTTAATTTATTTTTCAATCCCATCTGATCAGCTCAACTGAAAGCTATTTGCCTGAGGTCTAGTGGTTTGGGAGCAAAGTCACGTACTTGCAATTTCTTTACATGGGCGACTAATTTCCTTTCTGCATCGTCATCCAACTATGACGATGGTCCACCCCCTGTTTTCTTGAAATAGCGCGAAGGAAGTCTTCTCCTTAATGTTCGTTCTGGTATATTTTTCATTCAAGCTGCTTTCCTTTTAGCATTACCTTCCTCTTCGACTACTCTCACGACCTGTGTAAGGTTCTCTGCATTCCATTTTCTTCTGTGGTTGTTTCCGTAAAACAAAATCGTATGGACTCCTGTTAGCGTTGCAAGCATCGCGGTATCTGTCCCATAGTAAGGCTGCATCATCGTCCGTTTTCATAGGGACGGATGCCGCCCCCATATTTTCACCAAAGATATTAGCGAAAGACGCCATTACTCGACAAACATAACCTACAGTGTTTCTATTGCATGTATCCACTAGTACCTACGATTGAAAAGAAATCGTGAAAAATTTCCTTGACTTCCCTTGGTCTCGAAATTCTCATTTCTTAAATTCCTCTTCATTTTCACTGCTGAAGTATAAAAACTTGCGAGTAAACTGATGCCTCCAGCGGTTACAACAACAACGAGCGTCGGTCGCATTTACTAAGGAATTTATTGGAAATGCGGCGTCAGTCGCCCAGCCTCACCTGTCCCGCTTTTACGTTAGAGAACAACAAAAAGTCACGTCATGATGAATGCAGATGGCAAGTGACATCATTCTCGATTACAAATAACCGATAGTTAGAATTCCTCTCTCCGTGCAAAGTGATTACATTGTTTACATATTTCAATTGTTTCTCCATATAGATGGGAAAAGAGAGAGAGACAGATAAAATATGTACGCTAGTCCCTCACAAAAGGAGGAACCTGTGGTGCCGATCGATGCTTTTTACCCCTAACGCAGGGCTTCCCAACCTTTTCAGCTGGCGGACCCCTTCTTCAGCCGAAAATCCATGGTGGATCCCTAGTCAGTCAAGAGCGCAGTAACTTTAAATTTCAGAGCGAAACCCATGGGAACAGAAAGCTTCTTAATGCAAGTGCCATGTTCCCAATGACCCCCCCCCCCCCCCCCCCCCGCGAAGTATCAATAGTCTTTGGTTTACAGATAAATGAAAACAACTTGAAATTAACGATCCAATTTGAATTCCCACTGTATCCAGACACTTGCTAGTGGATTTACTCCCTTTGTTCAACACGATGGAGCCGTCTTCCTCCAAGAGCAATCAACGTCGCGTCCAAACTGTTCGCTATTGACAAGCTTCC
Organism: Schistocerca americana; assembly: GCF_021461395.2. Taxonomy (NCBI): domain Eukaryota; kingdom Metazoa; phylum Arthropoda; class Insecta; order Orthoptera; family Acrididae; genus Schistocerca; species Schistocerca americana. Next base: position 615,550,314 of record NC_060121.1, read on the forward strand.
GCTTATGTTCTGTTCACTTCCACTGTTTGGCTACTGTTGTGTAAGGAGCTTGCATATTTAGTCAGTCGTGTGCGTGTGTGTGTGTGTGTGTGTGTGTGTGTGTGTGTGTGTGTGTGTGTGAGGTTTTTCGTGAAATCCGAAGAAATGCGAAGAAAAATGTTCAAATGTTGTAAAGTCTTCCTTTGATCGTCCTCCCTCCTCATTCATTTCAACTAGAAACTTCCCTTGTTGTGAAGGTGTTGGAGAAACTGCGCCCTTCTTCAATGATCCTGACTTCAGCCACCGATCCATGTTAGAAGTAATAAACTGGTCAAAAATCGACTTATGAAATAGGTAGTGCACTGACAAGGCAAGTTTAACATTTAATGATGCCTGGGGCCGCATACGTGCGAGTGAGCGCTGTGATTGGTCGACAAAGCTCGACCACATTGATCAGCCAGACCATTATGACCACCTACCTAACAGCCGGTATGTCCATAACAGCGGCGACGCGTCGTAGCATGGAAGCAATTAGGCCTTAGTAGGTGTGCACCACATCTGCACATACAAGTCATCTAATTCCCGTAAATTCCAGAGAGGTGGGGAGATGAGCTGTGACGCCACGTTCATCACATTACAAATGTGTTCACTCGGGTTCAGATCTGGCGATTTTGAGGGCCAGCAGATCGACTGGAACTCGCCATCATGTTCCTCGAACCACTTAATCACACTCAATTACAATGTGGCCTTGTAACATGGAGCATTATTTTGTTGAAAAATATCACTGTCGTCGGGAACCCGCAACCAATGAACGGTATTCCTTGGCCGACGTGATGCCTTGCACGAGCTCCATTGGACCCATGGATGCCCACATGTTTGTTCCTCACAGCATAAAGGAGCCGCCAGCAGTTTGTCTCCATACCACGGTAAAGATGTCAAGGGACTACTCCTCTGAAGACGATGGAATCGCGCCCTTCCATCGGCATGATGAAGAAGGTATCGGGATTCTTCAGACCATGCAACGCTTTGCCACTGCACCAACGTCCACTGCCAGTGGCCATGTGCCCATTTCAGTCATAGGTGTCGCTATCGTCGTGTTAACTTTGGTACATGCACGTGTCGTTGGCTGCGGAGGCCCATCGGTTAGGAGTGTTCAGTGTACTGTGTGTTCAGACACGCTTGTACTCTGCGAGCGTTGAAGTTTGGTGTTAGCTCCGCCACAATTCGCCACCTGTCCTGTTTTACCAGTCTGCCAAGCCTACTACGTCTGGCACAACGACATTTGGACGTTGTTTCGCCACGTGTTGAAGACGCTCACCACAGCAATCCTCGAACACCAGAAAAGTCGTGCAGTTTCCGAAATGCTCGTGCCGAGCCTGCGGGCCATCACAATTTGGCCTCGCTCAAACTCAGATAGATGGCGCACCTTCCCCATTCTGCACACGGACAGCGCATTCCCTGATACTACATGCACCGTTCGTGTGTCTGACTAGCAGTCTCTCCTCACCAGATGACTCTGCTATCGCCTAGACGGATTTGTATCGATAATAGACCGGTGATCATAACGTTCTGGCTGGTAAGTGTACAACAAAAGAGAAATTTTCAATAGAATTGTACGCAGTGGTGGAGAAAAGGCATAAATATTCGTTTTTTAATATATTCAGGGGTCGAAAATCTTCGAAGTCAAGATCGTAAATGAATTTTTTTTATCTGCTTACTATTTTCAGAAACACACGAGCACATGAGAATGCAGCAACGTACAACAGCTTCTGAAAATCACATTATAGACCCAAAACTACACATAAAATTATAGCAAAGTTCAAAAGTAAAATGTAATTACAGGATACATACCATAAAAACATTCTTGATTAGTGTAATTGCCACGACGTCTCAGCACATCATTAAAATCTTTCTTAAAAACTGACAACATCCAAACATAATGTTTGGATAAAATAAATTTACATCGTTCGTAACCTGTCAAGTTGAACGAAGGTAATAAAATTTTGAACAATGGGCATTAAGATAAGGAAGAAGCAGTGAAAATCAGAAAATATTTAAATAAAACCATCCATTAGAATGAATATGTTTGTATACGGTATCGTCTTGCCTAAGGCCTTCAGCCGTTAAAACGTAGTGACACAATTTAATAAATATTTGTATTATCTCGTAGCAGAGATCATCATGTGGACGTTATTACAATGTGCTCTTCAATGAGATAATGTTGTTGTTGTGGACCTCAGTCTGAAGACTGGTTTGATGCAGCTCTCCATGCCACTCTATCCACTGCAAGCCCTCCATCTCCCAATAACTACTGCAACCTTCATGTTTCTGAATCTACTTACTGTATTCATCTCTTGGTCTCCGTCTACGATTTTTACCTCCAACACTTCCCTCCGATACTAAATTGGTAATCTCTTGATGTCTCAGAGCCTGTCCTATCAACGGATCCATTCTTTTCGTCAAGTTGTGTAACAACTTTCTTGTCTCCCCAATTCTATTTAGAACCTCCACATGATCTACCCATTAATCTTCAGCATTCTTCTGTAGCACCACAATTCTAAAGCTTCCATTCTCTTTTTATCTAAAATGTTTATCGTCCATGTTTCACTTCCGTACATGGCCACACTCCAGACAAATACTTTCAGAAAAGAGTTTCTAACACTTAAATTTATATCCGATCTTAACAAATTCCTGTTCTTCAGAAATGCTTTTCTTGCCATTGCCATTCTACATTTTATATCCCCACTACTTCGGCCATCATCAGTTATTTTAAGTGTCTCGTTTCCTAATCCGAGTCCCTTAGCATATCTGATTTAATTCGATTACATTCCGTTATCCTTGTTTTGCTTTTGTTGATGTTCGTCTTAAATCCTCCTTTCAAGACACTGTCTATTCCATTCAACTGCTCCCATAAGTACTTTACTTCTTTGACGGAATTGCAATGTCATCGGCAAATCTCAGAGTTATTATTTCTTCTCCCTAGACTTTGCTTCCTACTCCAAAGTTTTCTTTGGTTTCCTTTACTGCTTGCTCAGTGTACTGACTGAATAACATCTGGGATGGCTATAACCTTGTCTCACTCCCTTCTCAACGGCTGTTTTCCTTTCATGCCCCTCGACTTTCATAATTGCCATGCGGTTTCGGTACAAGTTTAAATAGCCTTTCGCTCCCTATATTTTGCTGCTGCTACCTTTAGAATTTCAAAAGGAGTATTCCTGTCAGCGTTGTCAAAAGTTTTCTTTAAGTCTACAAATGCTGTAAATGGAGGTTTGCCTTTCCTTAATTTGTCTTCCAAAATACGTCGTAGGGTCAGTATTGCCTCCTGTGTTCCTACATTTCTCCGGAATCCAAACTGATCTTCCCCAACGTAGGCCCCTACCATTTTTTCCAGTCTAAAATTTTATATACAGTTTTGTATTTTGGATCTGTAATGTAATATCTATTAACTATTTTATGTTTATGTATACTCATGTGCAGTTTTATATTTTAGATCTTAATATGGATCGAGTGTAGCTAGTAATCAAATTTTAAAAAATCGTTTTCGATCTTGACTTTGCGGATTTTCAACCTCTAAATGCGTGCTGAAAGCAGGGCAGAGTGCATGGCGGTGCAGGATCTGTGGAACTGATAGAACTTGTGAGGGGCAGAGCTCCACGCAACATTCGTATAGCAAAGGATGGATCGGATCAAGATTTTATACGTGTAGGGTGCTGTGGAGGGGTGAAATCCCTGAGTCTGGCCAGTTAGTAGTCTATTGTTGGCTTTCTGTTGGATAGTTAGTAGGTGAGGTTTCCATGTCAGTTGCCTGTCGAAGGTTAGTCTAAGGTATTTTAGTGTGTTAGTTAGTTGGATAGCACGGTCGTAAATGGTGAGAGGGAAGTGGTGGAGACGGAAACTGCAGGTGGGGTGGTCTATATTATTGCCTGGGTTTTGGAGGGGCTAATCTTATGGAGACATTGGTTACACCAGGAGTTAAACTGACTGACGTGTATTTGGTATTTCTGGAGCGTAGGAAAGAGAGTGAGGGAAGTGGTGTCATTAGCATATTGAAGGAGGTGGTTTGGGCATATCAGCAAGAAGTAAAGCAGGGGGGACAAAACGAAGTCTTGGGGCACTGCTGCAGTGGGGTGGAGGGTATAGGAATTGGTGCTAACAGTGACATGGGATGGTCGATGGGAGACGAAGGATGCAAGAAGGCGGACATAGTTGTCTGGAATGTCAGAGGAACGAAAATTCTTTAATCGCCCCTTACAATATCGAGCTTGTCCCAAAAAAGAGAATCTCTGTTGTAATATGTCTTGTAACAAAGAGAAGAAACTGTGTAGTATCTGATTACAAGATTAGTCGTGAAGATCTGAACACGTCTTTGAAAGTGCATCAACACGGTTACGCCACCTAGCGTGACCGAGCCTTCCTCCCAGCACGCAGGGTGACGCTGGTTATGTTTGGCATTTCAGCTGTTAGGATCGAACTGTGCAGTCAATGGTGTTACCTGTTATTCTACATATTAGTAATGACAGTGTTTGATGACCACATCAAAGTCTTCTGTATTTGAATCTAAAATTGTATGTATTTCTATATTTAAAAACATTTTGTTTCCGAATATTGTTCGTGTAGAACTGATTTTTATATGAAATTTGCGTTTCTGTAAAGTTTGTAACATAAATCTGTTACATCTGTCTGTTTTAATAGGTTATCAGATGATGGGTTAATCGCGAAACGCGTCATGACAGTTAATAAACAAGTCCAGAGGAAACCAACAACGGTTCTTAAGCCACCAAACTGCCTTTTACGATCTTTCCAATAATTAGATTTAGTTTCATTGTATAAACTTTTTATTACCAATGTCAAGTGTCGTGAAATTCGATTTTTTTTTCTAATACTGACCAGAGTTCCTTCCTGTGTAATCTGTCAAAAGTCTTAACATGATAAAAGCTATGTGGTGTCTCATTATCAAATCGTATTCTTCTGTGTATCGACATCTTAAAAGTAAACATATTATCCATTGTTGTTTTTCGAAATTTAACTTCACTCTAGTCTTCCGTTAAAATTATTTCGGCTATAGGTCTCCTTATATGACAGAAATTACAGCACGAACAGAACCATACTGCCATTCATTTTTCCCTCACTCAGTACGCGACTGGAACGGAAAACAAAATAAAGATTTTGGTGAAACATGCCTTCAGCCAAGACTGAAAATTGGCTCGCGGAGTAGATCTGCAGGTGAAGATTTCCAGGTTGTTTCCTGCTATAAGACCAAGGGTGTATGTATTCTCCAAGACCTGTCGGGAGCTAGTGATCTGTCTGTTGTGACCCTGAAGATGGTGAGACTTAAACCTCCCGCTTTCCGTCGACTACTTTAAATCCTTAGAAATTCCAAAGCTATATCTTGTTCAGCGAGCAGTGGCTCGTACCTGCACCCGCGGATCGGCTGCCTCGCAGTGTGACCGGCATGGCCACCCAACTAGCGGAGCACCGGCTTCGCGTCGCGGACCAGAATAGACGCGCATAGCGGCAGCTTCGAAATAGAAACGAGTTCCTCCTCACGCACCTACGCATTCTTCCGCCCTCTTTCACCGACTCAGACACGTTCAGGCAAAGCTGGAAACTTAATAGATTTTTATTTTACGCTTATTCAAATAACATTAGAGAAATAGTTATAACTTGCACTAGTATGCAAAACTGAAGTCACCGCAATTCACATTACAAAAGGCGGATCACCGTTTTCAATAGGATGTGTGATGACTATGGACAGCAGTGCATTCTCTGTAACGTCCTCCCATGGTGGCCACAAGGGTGGTCAGGAGTTCTTGTGGTAGGCCGTTATGTTCGTCTCCCAGCGAGGTTGACAGCTGTTCCGCAGCGTGTTCCCACCTCTCGCCATATGATCGTACGTTATGCACATAGGAACATGGTTAAACATAATAGTTTTGGTGATCCAGGTGTTACGGTGTCTGGAGGCTTAATGTTGCACGGGCGTACCGAACTCCGAATCTCTGAACACGGTCTTCGCTATTGTGACACTATACTGCTTCGCTTCGTGCGTCTTATCAGTGATAAATTCCGCCCCGACTTCCTTGTTATGGAGGAGAGTGCTCAAACTCTTCTAACAGAGCAGGTGGAAGAGCTCTTGAAAGGAGAAGATATTCGGCGAATGGTCTGGCCTGTCCGTTTCTCCGAGTTAGATCCCATTTCACAAATGTGGAATGATGTGGGGAGATTTATTGCAACATGTCTACATACACTAACGACCATTCAGCAGTTGGTAAACGAGCTGGTGAAGGAATGAGACGCCCTACCTCCTTACCAATCTTGTGGGCAGCATTGGAGCACGTTGCAGAGGATGCACTCCTGTCTTTGGTGCACACACACCATATTCATAATCATGTCCTGCTTTTTGTAATGTCCAGGGGACCATCATAAATTGCCTTGACCTCAGCAAGATTATTTTTTTTTTTTTGTATAAAAGTGTCATCTCATGGTGTATTTTCTTCATTTACTTCTCTACTGTACTACAGCAGTTTCTAGTGTCCTCGACGTACGTTATTTGGCCGTGACACTTCAAGCGAAAGTTACTTTCATCCTAAAGTTTTGTACACCAGTGCACAGCAGCTTCTGTACGAAATTTACAACGCAATAATTTAGTGGAAATCTCTTCAACGGAAAATTGTCCCCAGTAATTGAAACCGAGTGTAGATGTAACTACATGGTCCAGTCACATCAATGTACCCACCGCCTATGTTCGACATGAACGCGTAATAATCACTCACAGACGACACCTGGCACCCCAAACAGTGGAGGGGTGCGTAAACAGCTCAGTCTTTGCGTAATTAGGAAACGGAGCTCTTTATCTGACGTGCATAAGGGTACATCATTAGCTTTCGAGCCAAGGGCGGAAGCCTTTCCGGAACGCTAATTTGTGAACTAGTCGCGTGCCGCCCTGGGTGAAGTATACCGCCAGTCAAAACCGGCGCCCAGGCAACTGTGGTGCATCACGGACCGTAGATGACAGGGGTGAAAGGTGCCTGCGGTGATATGTACGGCCGAACAGACGAGCAACTAACCGCCCATACGAGCGGGACCACGAACAGTGTCACCACAGCAGGCGTCTGGGTCGTGCACTCCTGCGGACTGCTATTCATCGACGACGAAAGCTGGAATTTGCGCGCCAGTGCCACACCTTAACGTGCTCTGAATGGCGACAAACGGCATTCTCAGCTGAGTCACGTTTTATGCTCCATCGGTGTGAAACGTCTGAAAGTAAACATCATGCAAAAAGCGTCGAAAGAGTCCAAGTCGGAGCGGGGGGCGTTATGGTGCGGAGGATGTTTTTGTGGCATTCCCTGGGCGATCCCTGGAAGGCATAATAGATGAACGCAAGCGTGTTTCTGTTCTTGGGGACCATGTCCACCGCTAAATGTACACTCCTGGAAATGGAAAAAAGAACACATTGACACCGGTGTGTCAGACCCACCATACTTGCTCCGCACACTGCGAGAGGGCTGTACAAGCAATGATCACACGCACGGCACAGCGGACACACCAGGAACCGCGGTGTTGGCCGTCGAATGGCGCTAGCTGCGCAGCATTTGTGCACCGCCGCCGTCAGTGTCAGCCAGTTTGCCGTGGCATACGGAGCTCCATCGCAGTCTTTAACACTGGTAGCATGCCGCGACAGCGTGGACGTGAACCGTGTGTGCAGTTGACGGACTTTGAGCCAGGGCGTATAGTGGGCATGCGGGAGGCCGGGTGGACGTACCGCCGAATTGCTCAACACGTGGGGCGTGAGGTCTCCACAGTACATCGATGTTGTCGCCAGTGGTCGGCGGAAGGTGCACGTGCCCGTCGACCTGGGACCGGACCGCAGCGACGCACGGATGCACGCCAAGACCGTAGGATCCTACGCAGTGCCGTAGGGGACCGCACCGCCACTTCCCAGCAAATTAGGGACACTGTTGCTCCTGGGGTATCGGCGAGGACCATTCGCAACCGTCTCCATGAAGCTGGGCTACGGTCCCGCACACCGTTAGGCCGTCTTCCGCTCACGCCCCAACACCGTGCAGCCCGCCTCCAGTGGTGTCGCGACAGGCGTGAATGGAGGGACGAATGGAGACGTGTCGTCTTCAGCGATGAGAGTCGATTCTGCCTTGGTGCCAATGATGGTCGTATGCGTGTTTGGCGCCGTGCAGGTGAGCGCCACAATCAGGACTGCATATGATCGAGGCACACAGGGCCAACACCCGGCATCATGGTGTGGGGAGCGATCTCCTACACTGGCCGTACACCACTGGTGATCGTCGAGGGGACACTGAATAGTGCACGGTACATCCAAACCGTCATCGAACCCATCGTTCTACCATTCCTAGACCGTAAAGGGAACTTGCTGTTCCAGCAGGACAATGCACGTCCGCATGTATCCCGTGCCACCCAACGTGCTCTAGAAGGTGTAAGTCAACTACCCTGGCCAGCAAGATCTCCGGATCTGTCCCCCATTGAGCATGTTTGGGACTGGATGAAGCGTCGCCTCACGCGGTCTGCACGTCCAGCACGAACGCTGGTCCAACTGAGGCGCCAGGTGGAAATGGCATGGCAAGCCGTTCCACAGGACTACATCCAGCATCTCTACGATCGTCTCCATGGGAGAATAGCAGCCTGCATTGCTGCGAAAGGTGGATATACACTGTACTAGTGCCGACATTGTGCATGCTCTGTTGCCTGTGTCTATGTGCCTGTGGTTCTGTCAGTGTGATCGTGTGATGTATCTGACCCCAGGAATGTGTCAATAAAGTTTCCCCTTCCTGGGACAATGAATTCACGGTGTTCTTATTTCAATTTCCAGGAGTGTAGTTTGTTTTTCCTGGCACGATGGAGTCTACCATCAGGACAATGCAATGCTTCACATAGCTCGCGTGATAGAGCGTGTTTCGAAAAGCACGAGGATGAGTTATCATGCTACCCTGAGCACCAACCTCAGTGCGGAACCGCGCTGCTGCTACGGTCGCAGGTTCGAATCCTGCCTCGGGCATGGATGTGAATGATGTCCTTAGGTTAGTTAGGTTTAAGTAGTTCCACGTTCTATGGGACTGACGACCTCAGATGTTAAGTCGCATAGTGCTCAGAGCCATTTGAACCATTTGAACCATACACTGAAGTGACAAACGTCATGGGATAGCGCTATGCGCATATACAGATGACGGTAGTATCGCGTACACATACGATGTTAGGAGGTATGGCAACAGTTTTGTCACCTCAGTGTATTTACATTTGAATGTGTAACGTGAATCTAAAATGGCTCATGCACATAATTACGATTAATCCATAGAACATGAAACTATCAAGATGTAACGCACCGAATGTAAAATTCTCTGAGAGCAACACTCACATGTTGTTCCTGTTTTTTCAGTGAGATTTTTATCGTAATGTTTGTAACGTTTTGTGACTAGAATAGTTGAGTCCAGTTTGGCAGATAGGCTTTTTCATCGTAATGTACCCCACGTGCTGGAAAGCTAATGCTGTATATGTATATAGACAGAAATTAATTTTATCTGCAAAATATGAATTATATTACACACTAGAGCTTGGAGAGGACTTTATGGGGCGGACGACAGAAGGTTGGTAGAATTGTCTGGGCAAGACAATTTTAAGAGAGAAAAATTTGATTTATTTTTGTTGAACTACACATAGAAGTTCTGTGCCCCTCAGCGGCGATTTAGCAACGCTACCGACGACCATCAGACTTGAATATTATCACAGTCGTCACCGCTGTCTTTCGTATCCTACTACCTTTTACTTCTCACGTCTATGAAATCCTAAGCTGCAAATCGAAAAACTGAAATTATTAGACAGTCAAGACTTTTTATGCACAGCAGAGAACAGAGAACTTAAGCAGAGATTCTTTGCTGTCTGAAATGTTATGCGGTTTTCACCAAACTTGAAGGAGATAAAATGAAACAAGTAAAAACTACGACTATGGCTACGACACGCCAAAGTGCTGAGCTGAATCCAGTAACGCCCTGTGACCAAAGGTTCTGTATGAACCAGAACGCTTCGCTAGGCGGCATATTTACAAGCTGCACACAAACACATGTCATATTGATGTAGAGTACACAATCTTAACTCATCCACCAGGTTTTCACTCATTTTTCAGACGAGGAAAGAAGGAGAGTTTCGATCTACGAGATGTAAACATATGGTGGTCAATTCCGATGACGTTCAGAAGTGCAGCCATATTGTAAATAGAGAGTAAGGATATGATGGGTTTCAAGAGAAAATTATAATCGCCGGCCGGTGTGGCCGAGCGGTTCTAGGCGTCTCAGTCTGGAACCTCGCTACCGCTACGGTCTCAGGTTCGAATCGTGCCTCGGGAATGGATGTGTGTGATGTCCATAGGTTAGTTACATTTAAGTAATTCAGAGTTACAGGGGACCGATGACCTCAGATGTTAAGTCGCATAGTGCTCAGAGCCATTTTGCACCTGGGCACCAAACTCCCCGAATTTGAATCCTGTCGAGAACTATGGGACCATCTCGATCGGGCTGTTCGCGCCATGAACCCTCAACCGAAAAACCTAGTACACCTGGCTCCACATTCCTGTCAGTACCCTTCAGAGCTGTAGCGACTCTCTTCCTGCGCGCCTTGCAGCGGTTCGTGCTGCAGAAAGTGACCATTCAGGCTTCTGACAGGTGGAGTCAGATTGAATTAAAGTGCTGCCCACAGATGTGGCTACAGGATGGATCACAGTTTGTTATAGTCTTTCACCGCCCTCAAATCTAACTAGTGGAAGCTCACACTTTAAACGTGAGTCACTTGCTTACCACAACAGTGATAACAATATGTTCCTTCTTTTCGTTAGCTTGTACTCCGCCAAGAACGTGCGATCGTATTCTGACTGTTCACGTATCGTTTTTTCTGGGGCGGAAAGTGGAGACCAGCGCAGCGTCTGCTTAAAAGAACATGGGAAACCGACTGAAAAAGAACACTCAGTCTGGCCAGCTCACTAGCCACGGTCATTAATCCGTCGCGCGGATTCGATCTGGATCTGGCTCACTTTCCTTACTAGGACACTGTGCGTCACGCTATATGAGCAGGTAGTAATATTTAAGGATATAAGGCGGCCTGAGTGGCCGTGCGGTTCTAGGCGCTGCAGTCTGCAACCGAGCGACCGCTACGGTCGCAGGTTCGAATCCTACCTCGGGCATGGATGTGTGTGATGGCTCAGAGCCATTTGAACCATTTTTAAAGATATAAAATGTTTATTGCAATAATAGTAACAATAACAATCATAATTCTGAGCCATGGCGGCTTCCTTCTTTCAAATCTCCGCCGTGCGCACTAGAGAACTAGCGGTCTCTCGCCTCAGAGAGCGCCTTCCAACTAGGGGGCGCGGCCATGCCGCCGTGAGTGGCCAAGCAGTGGTCGTCAGCGGCAGTGTGGTGTGTGTGTGTCATGAAGTGGGGCGCGGCTGCGCTTGCATTGATGCGCTGTGCAGGACCCGGGTTTAGTCACATTGGCTGCTAGCACTTGCTATGAGGCCTCTTGACACTGCGGTTCTCTGACGCTCCTCCCGAGCGCGCATTATGGTAGCGATCTTAGCCCTGTGTGTTCCACGAGCGCCAAAACTTACAGGGCTATCACAAATGATTGAAGCGATTTCATAAATTCACTGTAGCTCCATTCATTGACATATGGTCACGACACACTACAGATACGTAGAAAAACTCATAAAGTTTTGTTCGGCTGAAGCCGCACTTCAGGTTTCTGCCGCCAGAGTGCTCGAGAGCGCAGTGAGACAAAATGGCGACAGGAGCCGAGAAAGCGTATGTCGTGCTTGAAATGCACTCATATCAGTCAGTCATAACAGTACAACGACACTTCAGGACGAAGTTCAACAGAGATCCACCAACTGCTGACTCCATTCGGCGATGGTATGCGCAGTTGAAAGCTTCTGGATGCCTCTGTAAGGGGAAATCAACGGGTCGGCCTGCAGTGAGAGAAGAAACGGTTGAACGCGTGCGGGCAAGTTTCACGCATAGTGATGTGAAAGATTCAGTGTTTAAACCTCCTCTACCAAGAAACGTGCCAGAAATGCGAGCTCGCATCAACAATGCTTTCGAACTCATTGATGGGGACATGCTGCGCCGAGTGTGGGAGGAACTTGATTATCGGCTTCATGTCTGCCGAATCACTAAAGGGGCACATATCGAACATTTGTGAATGCCTAAAAAAACTTTTTGAGTTTTTGTATGTGTGTGCAAAGCATTGTGAAAATATCTCAAATAATAAAGTTATTGTAGAGCTGTGAAATCGCTTCAGTCATTTGTAATAACCCTGTATTTCATTTGTAGGTTTAAGTCATCTGCCTCTTAGTTGGAGATTCAATTCCTTCAAACTAATGTACTGAGAGTCTGGTGTTTTGGAGAGTCCGATTCATAAGATGCTTTTTGTCTTTGGATTACGAGGCCACTGTATTGTCGCACATACTGTACTACTTGAGCACAGGCTGTCAGGAGAAGGTAACGTGTTGATGATGTTGAGTTTGTTTCCTGTCCCGATATCTCGCCTCACCGTGCTGAACAGAATCAAGGGGCTACAATGTTTGAGATCTGTTTCTAGTAAATGTATGCACAACGGTAAATCTGACAGGGCAAAGATATTCAAAATTGTGTAATGATTGTTGATTCTGGGTGCGGAGAACTGTTGACCTTGGTGGAGGTAGCGCCTGCTAAGAAAACCCTTTCCTGACTGAACAGCTGACTATGGAAGATTTTCAAAGGGGCTAGTGCTGCCGCAACATAGATGCTCCCTTAGTTTGTTCCAGTCTCACAGCTGTTGTGACACACAGAGAGGACATCGAACCTATTGACCCAATAGTGCTCTTGTGGGTCTGCTCCCTGCCTGCATCAGCTGCCGACATTGTCTTCGCCGAGCCTACTGCCGCTTGTACCAACTCATGTCACAAGGAATTAAGTTAAGTAACTTTATTACGGGCTTCTGCCACAGTAATTGTAGTATTTTGTTTTCTTCCCCTTTTCCAAAAAGGACATCATCCTATCGGCTGTTTTAATTAATGTGAGTTAAATAGTTTCACTCTGTTCGGTTAATTTTTTGCAGGGCCATGAACGGCCGTTGCCCATATTTTTAAATTTCCTCGAATTTTATCATCTAGAACTGGCCAGGTTTAAATTTTTGAAGAGCCATGATTGACTATTTGTTAATATGTCAAAACTTTTCTTACATTTTTGTTATCTAGTACTGGCCAAGTTTTTAATTAAAAGGGCCTTTAGATGTAGAGGCAATAAATAAGTAATTATCTTAATTACCCATCATGTTCTTTGTTTTGTCAGTCGGAATCTGTTTGTAGATTTGAATTGTCGTATAAGATTCTAGAACACTAGCTGGTCCCCTTTGTCAGAATAATTACACCATCCAAATGCGTAAAATTCAAAACTAGACTAAATTCTGTTACTTCTTGTTCAGTTTCATTTAAGATCTCCGTGGGCTTGTTTTCAAATTGTTAAAGAATTCTTTGGATTCCCTCTGTTTTAAATTCATTAAGCACCAATAGCCACTGTGTTTGAGCAGAAACTTTGTTTAATGTAAAACAGGAAATTTGAAAAAAAAAAAAAAAAAAAAAAAAAGAAAAGAAAAAAAAAATGGTTCAAATGGCTCTGAGCACTATGGGACTTAACTTCTGAGGTCATCAGTCAACTATAACTTAGAACTACTTAAACCTAACTAACCTAAGGACATCACACACACCCATGCCCGAGGCAGGATTCGAACCTGCGACCGTAGCGGTCGCGCGGTTCCAGACTGTAGCGACTAGAACCGCTCAGCCACTCCAGCCGGCGGAAATTTGCACCTTATAATCAGTTTGCATAATGTGAAACCAGAAATTTGCACTTTCTAGTCCTTTGTAATAAATGTTTTACAAATTGTAAATTATGTTTACCTGAAACCCAGTCCAGTTCTTCCATGTAATTTACTCTGAGGACCTGGACGCCATTTCAATTTGTAGCAGAGCGTGATTTCGATTCTCGGACATCTAGGTTATGCTTCCATCACACTGAATGTGGCATATTCTGAGCTCATATGCCAAATGTTCCTTTTTCAAAAGGGACAAGCTGGGACAGCCACGAGACCCCATACTCAGAAGTAAATATGTGAAAAAACACCAATCAGTTAGTGCCAATGAATGAGACAATGAATGAAATCAACATACAAACAGAAATAAAAGAACCAATGATAAAAGATGTTACATGGTCCAACTCCCCCCCTCCCCAATCCAATCTTGTCCCAAGAAAAACCACACTCTGAATTTAAATTAGTGGTTAGTACATCACTTAACCATAACTTCCAAGAAACAGCAACACAGGGAAATATAGCATTTGAAAAACACTTATTCAGAAATTTCAGAAATATACAGGGTGTCCGGCCTAAGAGTCGTCTGGTAAAATTTTCTTTATCGATTTGGTAGATACATGCAATTTAGTTTTTGCAATTTGTAGCTGGAGTCAGCACAAACAAATACTGCTAATCACGTATTTCGCGCAACACTCAGTGTCAAGGAAAGCATCTGTTCGTTTTCCTTTACAAACAAAATGATTTTCAAACTGGAATTTCAAATGCTCATTTGACACAACGGCCCAAAATTAGTCTGATGCCATATTATATTAGTTTTAGCGACGTTCATTAAAAGGGACAGTAAAACATGAAGTGTAACCAATTCTCCAGCAGCGACTAAGCAGGGTAGATTCGTGGTAGTAGCAGTCAGTGTGTGCCACTGGTCCTGAACTACTGGTTATTCTTCGTGTTTGACTGTTCCTGTTAATATATATCGATATAATTATTTGACTAAAAGTATTTTTAACGTAAGATGTTTTAAAGTGGACTAAAAAGTATAAAATAATTTCTCCGAGCTCCATACAGATTCCTGACCCTTGACCCTGAATATCTGTGATTGTGAATTTTTACTCGCTGTGAAAATAATTGTGGAACTTTAAACCGGAAACGTGGGGTGTATGTGTTATGCAGTTGATATAAGAATTTTAATAGCAACAAACTCCCACGACTTTGACTATGTCGTGATTTTTTTTTGTCGTTGATCTTCTGACTGGTTTTATGCGACTTGCCACGGATTCATATCCTGTGCTAATTTCTTCTTCTCAGAGTAACACTTGCACCGTACGTCCTCAGTTATCTGTTGGATGTATTCACATCACTGTCTTCCCCTTCAGTGTTTATCCTCTACAGCTCCCATGACGGTTATTCGCTGATGTCTTAACACGTGTCCCATCATCCTGTCCACTACCTTTGTCTGTATTTTCAATACGTTCCTTACCTCGACGATTCTGCAGAGAACCACCTCATTCTTTATTTTCTCAGTCCACCTAATTATCAACATTTTTCTGTAACACTTCAATCGGTTCTCTTCTGTTCCTGTTTTCCTACAATCCGTGATTCCAAGCGATATAATTCTGTGCTCCAAACGTACATCCTCAAAAATTTTTTTCCTCAGATTGAGGCCTCTATTTGGTACGAGCAGACTTCTCTCTGCCAAGAATGCCATTTTTGTCTGTGCTTGCTTCGTCTGTCATGCCTAATTTTGTTTCAAAGGTAGCAGAAATCTTTACTTTGTCTGTTTCATGATCATCACTTTTGATGTTAAGTCTCTTGCTATCCTCATTTCTGCTACATCTCATTGCCTTTGTCTTTTTCCTGTCTCCTCTCAATCCGCATTCTGTACACATTACACTATTCATTCCATGCAACAGAGCTTGTAATTCTTCTTTATTTTCAGTGAGGATAGCAATGTCACCATCGAATGTTGTCCTTGATGTCCTATAATCTTCAATTTTAATCCCATTCTTGAACCTTCCTTTTTTCCACCATTGCTTCTTCGACGTATAGATTGAATAGTAGAGGCGAAAGACTGCATTTTTTTTTCAGAAATTTGAACACCTTTCACCATTGTACAATGTCGAATGCTTTTTCTAGGTAGACGATTCCGAAGAGCGTGTCTTGAATTTTCTGCAGCCTTGTTTCCATCACCATGCGAAACGTCAGAACTGCCTTACTCATACCTTTTTACCTTTCCTAAACCCAAATTGATCGTCACCTAAAAGATCCTCAGTTTTTGTTCCCAATATTCTGTATTTTATTCTTGCTAGCAGCTTGAATGAATGAGTTGTTAAGGTGATTGTGCAATAATTTTCACACTTATCTTCCCTTAATATCTTCGGAATTGCGTGGATGATATTTTTCCGAAAGTCTCGTAGATGCTACACATCAACTTGAACAATAGTTTGGTGGCCAGTTCCTCCAGTTACTTTTGTCCATCCCTTCTGCCTTATTTGACCTCAAGTCTTCCAAGGCTCTTTTAAATTTTGGCTCTAGTACTGGAGCTCCTATCTCCTCAATATCAACTTCAATTTTTTCTATCACGTCATGTGACAAGTTCTCCACATCATACAGACCTTCAGTGTACTTTTTCCATCCACTCCCTTTCTCTACTGCGTTTATCAATGAAATTCGTGTTGTAGTCATAATGTTAGCACCCATGCCTTTAATTTTAGAGGAGGCTGTTTTGACTTTTCTGTATGCCGAATCAGTCTTCTCGACGAACAGTTATTTTTCGATTTCTTCAGATCTTTCCTGCAGCCATTTTGCCTTGGCTGCCGTGCACTTGCTATTTATTTCTTTCCTGGTGATTTAAATTGCTGTGTTCCTGTCTTTCGATGAACATTTTTGCACTTCCTTCTTTCATCGATCAGCTAAAGTATTTCTTCTCTTACCCAAGGTTACTTCGCATTTACCTCCCTTGTACCAACGTTTCTGTGTAGCATCATTGACTGCCTTTTCTAGAGATGTTTACTCCCTGTATTATGGCTATCTTGCTTACCTACAACTGTACTCTGTTCATATAAGTCGAAACCTTGTGCAAACAAAGGTGTCATTGGCCATCAGCTGCATTGCTCAAGCACGTGGCGTCGCAGTACCACACGAAGTAAACCTTACATACACATTAGTATTTCATTATAGCGCGAATAAAACTCTGACCCATGATAAGGCATCGAAAGTCTTAAGTTTCTTTGCTAATCAGAGTGCTATACTTGTATCAAATCTCGCTAGACACTCAGGTTCGCAGTCTAGTTGTTCAAACCTAGTTACGCATCTATAAAATTTGGTACACTTTTACAGAAAGGTAGTTTCAGGGGAGGGGAAGGGTGAAGCAGTTTTGACTCTTCTGGCAAGGCCGCAGGGCTACCTCAGTTCAGCTCTGGTCCTTACTAAAATGTTTTCTTTTTATGGTGGGGTCATGACCTCTTGAGGGCTCACTGTAAATTTCCCCGAGATATTCTAAGAACGTGACGGGTCGATTGCTCACAAGCAACTACAACAAGAAACAATCATTACTTCGTCATACAACGATGATTCTTTCAGCTGGCAGCGAATAATACGCTTTCCTCTTCAGCCTAAGCTAGAGTTCCGGTGCTGACAGCCTTTTTGTCAACATGAGATATTAATATTCCATTACAATTCAATAAACTGCATAGCAACGTCACACAATTGAACATGATGAGAACAACAAAATAGAAGAATTAGCAACTATCTTCAACACTTTCAGCAAACCTATAACTACAAATACTGTGATCCACAACAACTCTTGCCATCATAGAAGCCATAAAGAAGCTTATTTTCATCCTGTATCAGCAGAATATACAAATATTCACTAAGTCACGATAATATTAAATCAAACATTGTCACACTAAAGATCATAGCACATAATAATGGACACCATCTACATCTGTCGACAAAATTTATTCCAAAATGAACAAAAGGATTGAAGGTAAATCAAATGACGAAATTACTTTTGACCGAATGCAAAATAAAAAGGACAAACACATTATCACAGATTATTGGTGACAAGTATCAGATAAAATTCAGCATGAACTAAAAAAAAAAAAACAACCTAAAAACACAACACAATAAGAGTACATAAATGTGATTCACTGGAATAACTCATAAAATTTTCTCTAGCTGGAGTTTAGATGCTAAAATGTAGAGCCTGTGAAAAAATGTACATCGATAAACAGATATTTTAAAAAGAGGTTCTGTTCACGCATGAATAACTGTGGAAACAAAACCTTCAGCATTCAACACATTTGAGAGAACCAAATCGCGAAGTGACAGACACAGTACACTGAATACAAGAATGGATGCTAACTTATAAACTTTTTTCCTTCGTCAACTTGATCCATCCGTTCTACAGAACCGTGTACTAGCTCGTGTGAGAGATGACTCACGCTGCTATCGACGATGGGATACCCTACTTTATCAGATAATCATGTGACGGAAGTTGGCTACGCTATCGCGTAAGCATGCCAGATATCTTCAGCCTGCACTGAATTCTTGACAGGCAACTGTTGGAAGAACGAGTAACAGTATTTACTAATTTAGTCCGGCGGTATATATACACTCCTGGAAATTGAAATAAGAACACCGTGAATTCATTGTCCCAGGAAGGGGAAACTTTATTGACACATTCCTGGGGTCAGATACATCACATGATCACACTGACAGAACCACAGGCACATAGACACAGGCAACAGAGCATGCACAATGTCGGCACTAGTACAGTGTATATCCACCTTTCGCACCAATGCAGGCTGCTATTCTCCCACGGAGACGATCGTAGAGATGCTGGATGTAGTCCTGTGGAACGGCTTGCCATGCCATTTCCACCTGGCGCCTCAGTTGGACCAGCGTTCGTGCTGGACGTGCAGACCGCGTGAGACGACGCTTCATCCAGTCCCAAACATGCTCAATGGGGGACAGATCCGGAGATCTTGCTGGCCAGGGTAGTTGACTTACACCTTCTAGAGCACGTTGGGTGGCACGGGATACATGCGGACGTGCATTGTCCTGTTGGAACAGCAAGTTCCCTTGCCGGTCTAGGAACGGTAGAACGATGGGTTCGATGACGGTTTGGATGTACCGTGCACTATTCAGCGTCACCTCGACGATCACCAGTGGTGTACGGCCAGTGTAGGAGATCGCTCCCCACACCATGATGCCGGGTGTTGGCCCTGTGTGCCTCGGTCGTATGCAGTCCTGATTGTGGCGCTCACCTGCATGGCGCCAAACACGCATACGACCATCATTGGCACCAAGGCAGAAGCGACTCTCATCGCTGAAGACGACACGTCTCCATTCGTCCCTCCATTCACGCCTGTCGCGACACCACTGGAGGCGGGCTGCACGGTGTTGGGGCGTGAGCGGAAGACGGCCTAACGGTGTGCGGGACCGTAGGCCAGCTTCATGGAGACGGTTGCGAATGGTCCTCGCCGATACCCCAGGAGCAACAGTGTCCCTAATTTGCTGGGAAGTGGCGGTGCGGTCCCCTACGGCACTGCGTAGGATCCTACGGTCTTGGCGTGCATCCGTGCGTCGCTGCGGTCCGGTCCCAGGTCGACGGGCACGTGCACCTTCCGCCGACCACTGGCGACAACATCGATGTACTGTGGAGACCTCACGCCCCACGTGTTGAGCAATTCGGCGGTACGTCCACCCGGCCTCCCGCATGCCCACTATACGCCCTCGCTCAAAGTCCGTCAACTGCACATACGGTTCACGTCCACGCTGTCGCGGCATGCTACCAGTGTTAAAGACTGCGATGGAGCTCCGTATGCCACGGCAAACTGGCTGACACTGACGGCGGCGGTGCACAAATGCTGCGCAGCTAGCGCCATTCGACGGCCAACACCGCGGTTCCTGGTGTGTCCGCTGTGCCGTGCGTGTGATCATTGCTTGTACAGCCCTCTCGCAGTGTCCGGAGCAAGTATGATGGGTCTGACACACCGGTGTCAATGTGTTCTTTTTTCCTTTGTCACTCTGGGTCTGAAATTAACAGTTAGAAATGCGAAGATTTCACGCCATCACGACATTACTGAAGAGCCAATGAGAAAGTGGGTTAGGAAAATATCATATCCAAACTACCTCTTCATCCAATCGAAGTTTCGTGAGGCGCCTAATGGAGTAGTGATTCATTTGATTACCTGTTTGTCAGGATGATATAAAAGCAGTAGTTACTTATAATAGGAGCCGACGTTTCGAGGGAGCGTAAAATATGTTTTATGGACAGTACTTACTCCGAGTTCCTCACGAACTTTACGAGCCACGATTTTCTCGCAGCGAGATGAAGCGGCACATTAATGAGTCTGGCGGCTGGGCGAGCTGCATTAGCGATCTTCCAATCGGATGCGATGTGCTTTTAAGCTGAACTCTGCACTCTGCGAGGTAAATGTATTGGACACCTAGCTGTAGTTCATTTGAGATGCAGTGACCAATTTTACTCTTTTTTCCTTACTGCCTTATTGAGATCGACATGACTTTACAATAGGGTAACAGTTATACATCACGATAATTTCTATTTGTTTGATACAATTCAAAACGTGTAGCAACGCACAGTCCGACGTCCCCTTTCTTCCAACAATAACGTGATTGTTTTTCCTTTGCTGATCAATGCAAAGCCGTAACAAACAAAGCAAGCACAAAATGTACGGTTTATACTTCAGTAGCGTCGGCTCATTTGACGTAAGGAGAGAGGCTCCATCTAGCAGCCGAAAACGAGGAAGAAGTGTCGCCGTACTAGGGCGAGGTGTGTCTTATGAAACTATTGCAGAATACATGATTCATACATACATGTCCATCCCCACTCCCATTTTAGTGCCCTAGAATCGATTCAGTTCTCCCTCTGCTACTTCTATGCCCTGCAACTTCTCCTTTTCTTTCGCCGTTCATAATTTTTTTCGCTTCTTAAAAAACTCCGTCCCCATGGAAATGACGTCCAGGGCATACGGCCCAGCTGCCATGCCCTCGTTACGCTGCATAGCTAGCTGGCAGGCGTGCTTCGTCTTGCATCAGTGTTTGTGAAAACTGTAGCCCTTAGAAATAATACACACATTAAAAAAAGTTTTGAATCACATCGGTTCCAAGAACTCCTGAAGATAGCCGTTTACTGTGGATACTGCATCACAGACACCGTCCCTATGACTGTTCAGAGATGTGACTAAACCTGTCCAAAGATGTGAACAACCATGCATGAGCAGCGCGTTTTAGACGGAGGGGATGCGACAGCCGTCAGTTACAGTCATTCCACCAGGAATGAGGTACACGGCTCGTGTTGTCTGTAATTCAACCATGGCTAGACGGTAAATACGGTGGTTCGATCGCGTTACTTTGTGCAAGGAAGGGCTCTCAACAAGGAAAGCGTCCAAGCGACTCGGAGTGAACCAAAGCGATGTTGTTCGGACATGGAGGAGATACAGAGAGACAGGAACTGTCGATGACATGCCTCGCTCAGGCCGCCCAGGGGCTACTACTGCAGTGAACGACCGCTGCCTACGGATTATGGCTCGGAGAAAACATGACAGCAACGCCATCATGTTGAATAATGCTTATCGTGCAGCCACAGGACGTCGTGCTATGACTCAAACTGTGAGCAATAGGCAATAGGCTGATGCGCAACTCCACTCCCGACGTCCATGGCGAGGTCCATTTTTGCAATCACGACACCATGCAGCGCGGTACAGATGGGCCCAACAACAGGATTGGCATCACATTCTCTGCACCGATGAGTGTCGCATATGTCTTCAACCAGACAATCGTGGGAGACGTGTTTGGAAGCAACCCGGTCAGGCTGAACGCCTTAGACACGCTGTCCAGCGAGTGCAGCAAGGTGGAGGTTCCCTGCTGTTTTCGGATGGCATTATGTGGGGCCGACGTCCGCTGCCGGTGGTCATGGAAGGCGCCGTAAAGGCTGTACGATACGTGAATGCCATCCTCCGACCGATAGTGCAACCATATCGGCAGCATATTGGCGAGGCATCCGTCTTCATGGACGACAATTCGCGCCCCCATCGTGCACATCTTGTGAATGACTTCCTTCAGGATAACGACATCGCTCGACTAGAGTGGCTAGCATGTACTCCAGACATGAACTCTATCGAACATGCCTGGGATAGATTGAAAGGGCTATTTATGGACGACGTGACCCACCAACCACTCTGAGAGATCTACGCCGAATCGCCGTTGAGGAATGGGACAATCTGGACCAACAGTTCCTTGATGACTTTGTGGATAGTATGCCACGACGAATACAGGCATGCATCAATGCAAGAGGACGTGCTACAGAGTATTAGAGGTACCGGTGTTCAAATGGTTCAAATGGCTCTGAGCACTATGGGACTTAACTTCTAAGGTCATCAGTCCCCTAGAACTTAGAACTACTTAAACCTAACTAACCTAAGAACATCACACACATCCATGCCCGAGGCAGGATTCGAACCTGCGACCGTAGCGGTCACGCGGTTCCGGACTGAGCGCCTAGAACCGCTAGACCACCGCGGCCGGCGGTACCGGTGTGTACAGCAATCTGGACAACAGCCTCTGAAGGTCTTGTTGTATGGTGGTACAACATGCAATGTGTGGTTTTCATGAGCAATAAAAAGGGCTGAAACGATTTTTATGATGGTCTCTATTCCAATTTTCTGTACAGGTTACAGAACTCTCGGAACGGAGGTGATGCAAAACTTTTTTTTTTGATGTGTGTATATGGGTGAATCCAAACTTGGAGGATGTGTCGAGCAGCGTCCCAGGAATAAGTGAAAAGTTTCGAAAGATAACATATGTAGTTAGCTACTGTTCTGTAGATTATCTGACTTTTTTTTTTCTCTCGAAGTGGCAGGAGCTGTGGCGCAAGCTAAATTCATTGGCAGCCAAAATATCAGAATGTGCATCCAAAATCCTACATGAAGATTCTTAATTTTCTTTACTAATTACCGCCGGCCGCTGTGGTCTAGCGGTTCTAGGCGCTCAGTCCGGAACCGCGGGACATCTACGGTCGCAGGTTCGCATCCTGCCTCGGGCATGGATGTGTGTGATGTCCTTAGGTTAGTTAGGTTTAATTAGTTCTAAGTTCTAGGCGACTGATGACCTCAGAAGTTAAGTCGCATAGTGCTCAGAGCCATTTGAACCATTTTACTAATTATCGGCTTGAAGAGCCATCCTCAGATCAACCTATAACGTTGTTCAGTGTATGACAATCATTACATATCATCGTATTTTAAGCACTAAGTCACCCTAAAATAGGAAGTCGTTGTTGGTTATGTAAATTAACAACGTTAATCACTAATCAGTTTACATAAGCAACTACGATTTTTCATTTTAGGATGACTTAGCAGTAAAAATACGATTTTTAATGATTGTCATGCACTGAAGAATATCTTTTTTTAGATCCGAGGATGGCTCGTCAGTGAGTCGAAACCCTACGATGAAGAAAATTTGCTATCTAAATTTTTATCCATATATGTTTTAAATCAACTGACCGTGTATCTCCCCATTGACAGTGTCAAAGATTAACAAAATATCAGCTTATGAACTGCAAGCCTATATGGCAGAGTGACAACCAAGAAGAGGTCCATACATAATGACAAAGAGACGCACCACAGCTGAACATCCACTACAATAGCCTTCCGGAATTAGTGAGGAGATAAGACTCGGAGAGGACCAGGAAGGATTTCCTATTACTCTGGCAGCTATCTCTCAATCCCTACACCTTGCATGGCACGGCGGCACAGAGTCTGCGACTTCCGAGCTGTGTCCCAGTGCGCCAGGGGATAAATATCCAGACAAATGAGAAAATTTGTCTCGGTTCTAATACAAATCACACTAGTGAAGTGTAGTGCTGTGTAGTGTAATGTTGTGTAGTAGAGTAGACCAGAATCATACATTACAAAATTTGTGATGCAGAAATGCAGAGTAGTACAGTACACCCAAAGCACGTACATTCTGGATTCCGGATGAACATACATCTGTGCGCCAAATGGACTAAATAAGTACACTACTGGCCATTAAAATTGCTACACCACGAAGATGACGTGCTACACACGCGAAATTTAACCGACAGTAAGTAGATGCTGTGATATGCAAATGATTAGCTTTTCAGAGCATTCACACAAGGTTGGCGCCGGTGGCAACACCTACAACGTGCTGACATGAGGAAAGTTTCCAACCGATTTCTCATACACAAGCAGCAGTTGACTGGCGTTGCCTGGTGAAACGTTGTTGTGACGCCTCGTGTAAGGAGGAAAAATGCGCACCATCACGTTTCCGACTTACGGATTGTAGCCTATCGCGCTTGCGGTTTATCGTATGGTGACATTGCTGCCCGCGTTGGTCGAGATCCAATGACTGTTAGCAGAATTTGGAATCGGTGGGTTCAGGAGCGTAATACGGAACGCCGTGCTGGATCCCAACGGCCTCGTATCACTAGCAGTCGATATGACAGGCATCTTCTCCGCATGGCTGTAACGGATCGTGCAGCCACGTCTCGATCCCTGAGTCAACAGATGGGGACGTTTGCAAGACAACAACCATCTGCACGAACAGTTCGACGACGTTTGCAGCAGCATGGACTATCAGCTCGGAGACCATGGCTGCGGTTACTCTTGACGCTGCGCCACAGACAAGAGCGCCTGCGATCGTGTACTCAACGACGAACCTGGGTGCACGAATGCCAAAACGTCATTTTTTCGGATGAATCTAGGTTCTGTTTACAGCATCATGATGGTCGCATCCGTGTTTGACGACATCGCGGTGAACGCACTTTGGAAGCATGTATTCGTCATCGCCATACTGGCGTTTCACCCGGCGTGATGGTATGGGGTGCCATTGGTTACACGTCTCAGTCACCTCTTGTTCGAATTGACATTTCAGCACGATAATGCACGACCGCATGTTGCAGGTCCTGTACGTGCCTTTCAGGATACAGAAAATGTTCGACTGCTGCCCTGGCCAGCACATTCTGCAGATCTCTCACCAACTGAAAACGTCTGGTCAATGGTGGCCGGGCAACTGGCTCGTCACAGTACGCCAGTCACTACTCTTGATGAACTGTGGTATCGTGTTGAAGGTGCATCTATCTGTACACGCCATCGAAACTCTGTTTGACTCAATGCCCAGGAGTATCAAGGCCGTTGTTACGGCCAGAGGTGGTTGTTCTCGGTTCTGATTTCTCAGGATCTACGCACCCAAATTGCGTGAAAATTTAATCACGTGTCAGTTCTAGTATAATATATTTGTCCAATTAATACCCGTTTATCATCTGCATTTCCTCTTGGTGTAACAATTTGAATGGCCAGTAGTGTAGGAATATTTGTAAATTATAATCTTGATGTAGAAGTTTTCTCCTTAAACGCCATGACGCTTTGTTACAGTAACACATTTGAAATTATGTTACAATATTATGTGCAATATTTATGCCATTCACGTACAACATTTGTTCTGTCCTTGTATGCAGATAAAAGACTAAAAGGAAACAACAAACAAAAAACTATCGAAATGATGTGGAGCGAATCAGCTTACAGGACATGTACACATGATTTGTTTCAGTGCTGGTCATTAACAAGTTCATAAATTGTACGCTGGCCTTAATTTGGCTTCAAAGAAATTATTTTTCAGTCCTACTCATGCAACACACTTAAAACTTCTGTGTACAGGATGCAGTTTTTAAATACTATTGTGTCGGTGAAGTAGCAGGTGCTGCGTCGTCAGTCATCGATAACTTCACGCCAGCAATCGACCACAGCGAAGACGCTGCGTGTCAACACTGTATCACCAATCCAGACGAGGTTTGAGCCACGCCCCCCGGAGTTGTCAGGCGCCACTCCCACGCAGCGATTATAAAATGCGGCCGCATGCGAAAAGCGAGACAGTTCACTTGGGTGGAGTGCTACCTCTGTTTCCTGTGGATGAAGTCGTGGCGTCCTCGCTATGCCGAGCTTACGTCAGGCTAGAATATTCAGAGTGTTGAGCTGTGTCCCGCGGTCAAGGGTTCAAGAATTACAGATATATTGTTCCCATACTTGTTACCTTCACTCACAGCAGATAGGTGAGCTATAAAAGACAAGTGTCCTACTATTAGTAAGTAAAACGCTGGTGTGTGTGTTAATCAGTTCATTGTTCTCAGCGTCCGTCCAACTGCGTGTACAAAAGGGGACTACAACAGCAGGAGTTATCCAAAATAAATTCTTATAGGTTGCATTTAAAACTTGCTTTACTACCTGCCAGACATTTTATATTATTGCATTTTGAACTCCTTTCTGAGCCACTGACAACTTTAAACTCGATAAAGTATTGAGAGGTATTGCTCATAAACAGAAACCAGATACACCAGATAGAAAACCTTACGAAACTAATGACGGTGTAGATGTCTAATCTTCACCAAATTCATTGGCAGCCAGTACAGCACCTCTTCATGAAGGGTATCAAAACTAGAAAAATGGAGAATGAAACTATTAAAAGGAATGAGGATGTGGAAATGATTAATGCTGAATTGACTGAAACTGAAATAAGTTTGTAAACATTTTATTATTTTACTTTTATTAACTGCATATCAGTAAGTATTTTGTATGTACACACTGGATCAAATTCTTTTCTAAATATTTTAGTCCATTTTCTAAAATGACATTTTACAATTATTTCTTCCCATGCATTTCTTCCGCACATTTGTGAATTTCTACATAAAACAAGATGTATTTTTGTAAGTACAAAATCGGTTTCATAAAAAACGCAATATTTGTACTGTTACCTACCTGAAAATACACATTTCAATCTTTCCAAAGAATCATTATTTAAGTATGGATCATCTATTATAATTAATCTTCACAAACAATATTCCTGCATATCAAAATTTACAAGTTTATTGTTTTCAGTGCGATAACCACTCCTCATGATAGCGGAAGCAATAATAATTGTCAAGGTACGTTTAAAAAACTTTGGTTCAACGATTAGACCTACGCAGCTTTTTCCTATTATTGTAATTTAGTGAACGGAATTCAGTAATGATTAAATCAGTAATTCTATCGTAATCTGAATCAAAATGATGTTCCAATACGGGTAAGTCACTGATACGTCTAAAGGATGATAGAAGTCATTAAAGTTACGATCATTAGATCCAAAAAATACATATCAGCATTTTGATAATATGTATATAATTCAGCAACTCTATAGTCTGTTAGTGCTGTTTGTATATGCGTAAACTATTTTTCCTTGTTTTTCACTTACTGCACACAAATCTCCATTTGATAAACACAATTTGGTTTGTTTTATTTTACTGATAGGTAGAGGAATAGTATTTTCTATGAGTTCAACCAATTCCGGAAATGTGTTACAGTTTCGCTGTTTCATCAAATTCTGAAGGTAATCTTGCGATGATCGAACAATCATCTTCACAGTTTAACTCAGCACACTTGTCGAATCCTCCAGGTCGCCATAATCACACTTCCAGTATCGTTGCTCCATATTGTCTCGATTTTGGAAAATCCTTGTTTTCTGTAGTGTGGAGTTGTAAAACGGTACAGCTTGAGAGGTCATTCACACCACGAGTATGACGTGTCGCATCTGTCTTTTATGATAGAGAGAGAGAGAGCAGTAGATTTCGTTTCTGCTCGCGTTTCCCTGCCATGGAGATTTCTAAATGTTCAGGTTACCCTGCTCAAGCCATGGATTCTCTTTGGTAGACAGATCTGTAATTGCCATGCGTTCGCTTGCATGCGTGCATGACATGGAAGTGTGGCTGTAGATGGTTTACTTCGTAACAGAGGTACGAAAGAACTAAAGCTGTTTTAGTAAATTGTGTAAATATTTTTCCGTTTATGTTGAACTCGCTTTCGTTGAATACATGATGCGTATGTACTTGAGTGAGCTAGAGTTGCGTTTATACTGTTTCGGCTGCTTCAATGTTACCGTCAACACTTGGTAAAAAACAAGACTTCAGGTTCCCTTGAAAAGAGTTGAGTCAGCCAATGCACATATTTTTCATTTTTATTGATTTTTTAAAATGTAGTTTCCATCAAAAAGATAATAACTAATCACTGAAATTGAATTCAGTCCATCTAAAATATATTATCCACGACACCTACCAGTATTCGCAGATGAATGCTCCAAGAAAAATTCGGTCGGATGCGTCTACAACAATGTAATATTTTACAGACGATAAAACTATTTCAAGGAATTTTCTTCCTGAACCACATTTCAGTTCAAGTAGATAACATTCGTATCGCTGTTGTGTTGGTTGTTACAGTAAGATATTACATTTAGCTTAGCTTGTTATTTATGTACATTCTGCATGATGCATAATTTCAAATCATCTTCAGAACCGACAGAATAATCTAAATAAAACTTCTGACAAAATGCCGAAATTATACGCTCCCGTTGCACTTTATGCTGACGACCCCAACACAATTTTAAAACAGAATAAGCATGTTTAATTTGGTATTCGATTGCTCAGCTCGATGTTCATTAAACGATATATTTCATAGCAGTGCAATGGAACGTCACTCAACTTACTGTTCTGTTCACAATAATATTCATTAAGCAATCAAATAGCTTACAGAGTTCCCATTCTCGTTCTATGCATTGATAAATTCTTCTGATGATACTAAGTTACATGTAACGAATGGTTATATTACCTCGTTCACTAAAGACTTTCGATACAGTAACTTTCTAGTGTTCGTATAACGAAATTAATTTACCAGTTCACTTTCAAGCTCTTGTACCATTTGGGCACAATAATTCGTATTGTCAACTGCGAATTTCCGAAGACTAGATGTCGTTCAAACAAATTACTCGAAGGTTTATGTACAGCACTTGTTACGTCGTGGTATTAGGATGAAATACCAGAGGTTCACACGAGAAAACGACGTGCAATCGGTATATACAAATTCGTGCTGTGCTTTGGTAATCACGTTCCGTTCAATGACAGTTGAAGAATCCATCTTACCTACTCGTATAATGTCTGAAATCCAGCCTTGGCGAGTTATAGTAAAGCACGTTTAACACCACACTGAGACCACTAACGACTGTCTTTTGGTAGTACCGTGCGTTATTTTCAGCTTTGTATTTGCCGTGGAAATCTCACTGATAATTTTCAGCAGCTGCAGCAGTAGAAGCAGCAGTAACCAGCCGAAAGGCTTGTCAAATGAAGTGGGAAACCGAATTCAAGTGTCAGCGTATCTCTTCAACGTCAAATGGCCCATGACCGGCCTGTGAGTAGTCGTAATGGGTTTGTCATACTGTGACATTCCCGCTCGTACTGAGCGTGGTGTCACTACAGCACTATGTCTGTCGGACAAGTGGAATTTATATGGTGTCAACATCGACAGCGTCGCAGCCTGCATTGCTAGTTCGACGCTGGAGCACGGAAGTGATTTAAGGCGTTCCCCGAGGTAGCGTTATAGGCCCTCTGCTGTTCCTTATCTATATAAACGATTTGGGAGACAATCTGAGCAGCCGTCTTCGGTTGTTTGCAGATGACGCTGTCGTTGATCGACTAATAAAGTCATCAGAAGATCAAAACAAACTGCAAAACAATTTAGAAAAAATATCTGAATGGTGCGAAAAGTGGCAGTTGACCCTAAATAATGAAGTGTGAGGTTATCCAGATGAGTGCTAAAAGGAACTCGTTAAACTACGGTTACACGATAAATCAGTCTAATCTGAAAGCCGTAAATTCAACTAAATACCTAGGTATTAGAATTACGGATAACTTAAATTGGAAAGAACACATAGAAAATGTTGTGGGAAGGCAGGACACTTAGAAAATGTAACAGACCTACTAAGGAGACTGCCTACACTACGCTTGTCCGTCCTCTTTTAGAATACTGCTGCTCGGTGTTGGATCCTTACCAGATAGGATTGACAGAGTACATCGATATAGTTGAAAGAAAGGCAGCACGTTTTGTGTTATCGCGAAATATGGGAGAGAAAGTCACAGAAATGATACAGGATTTGGGTTGGAAATCATGAAAAGAATGTCGTTGTGACGGAATCTTCTCACAAAATTCCAATCACCAACTTTCACCTCCAAATGCGAAAATATTTTGTTGACACCGACCTACATAGGGAGGAACGATCACATCATAAAATAAGGGAAATCAGAGCTGGTACGGAAAGATATAGGTGTTCATTCTTTCCGCACGCTATGCGAGATTGGAATAATAGGGAACTGTGAAGGTGGTTCGATGAACCCTCTGCCAAGCACTTAAATGTGATTTGGAGAGTATCCATGTAGATGTAGACCTATCTGCGTCGATCGTTTGACGCCGCTGGGCTTGTAGCACGCACTCCTCTGCAACGGCTTCCACAATCTAGGAAACACAAACGCTTTTGATTGCAATAGGCCCGTCAGTGTAGTTTGACGAAATGAAGTATTTTCTGACCTGTCTCGCTTAAATCTGTTCGACAGTGATGGAATCATATGCGTTAGACGCGAGATTACCACGCTTTAAGAGCACTCTCTGTTGAACTGCTTAGTGAACAGAACTCAAATACGATGGTTTTATGCGTAATTGTGCACATCAAGCGATCTCGAGGTAACGTTCCTCTTTTTTTGGACCACATTTTATTTGCTAGTTTTAACGTTGTATTGAGGCTTTCCCGTTAACAGAGAAAGTCGCTTTCTTATGCAGCAGTGCATAATACTGTAGCGACTAGCAAGAAACAGTTCTCACTCTTGGAACTCAGGCAGCATCGATGACCGGTCGACAAGCGAGGCCCACGAGAAGGACAAGCCACGGCGGTTCGTCACAGCACGTTATCACTACAGGTCTTACGAGTACCAGAAGCCGTCGCCAGGGGGGAACGGGTAACTATTTCAGACAAATTTAATAATTCTTAACTGCTAGTGTAAATGGATGCATGCTGTCGACAGCACACAACAAAATCGAAGACCTTTAGTGGGTACCTTTTCATTGACGTATTGACTTCCAGACGGCGATGCACAGTGCCGAGCGTTCGCGAGTATGGCTGGCAAGAGACTTGTTTAACGCTAATGCTGCGAGGAACTATGAGCAACCCTGGCGAGCGAGTCCTACTTGAAGAGTCTGAACGTCGGGAATCCACCAACATTTAGGCAAGAAGATTACACTTTTAGTTGTTAAATATTAATTATTAAAAGCCACGTTGGGGATGTTAAATGTTAGGAGGAGTGGAAGTGTCATTAAAGCTTTGATGCTACCGTACAATTACGCAGTAAACAGTTTGTATCAGGACATAATTGAATATATTGATCTCTCGACAGCTAAGAATGGTTTCGAAGTGATACTAACTGTTCTCAACATTTCTTTCTGTTGCGCTCGAAACTACTTAGTAGGAGTTCGGATACACTCCACATCTGATCTCCGTGCTAGCCAAGCTACCATTTTACGTAGTATTTAAGTTATTTATGTCTAATACTGCAATTGTTAACTCTTTGACTGTGTTTGTCATTAAATGCATCGTAATGGCATCCCGGGACTGATTTAAAGTACACTAGGTACCCGCATTTCCACTTACAGTCACATATATAAACTGATTGAATCTCCGAATGAATTCAGTAGTGCTGGAGGTATTGCTTCAAACGACTACATCAACGAGGAAGCTGCGCAGAATGGTTAGGGACGAGTTGTAAGCGTCGATTCAGTAAGTTGATCAAGGAAGGGGTTAACTTAATATGTACAGTCTCGAGTGGGAACGAACGACCAGTTGTACTGTACATCGCTTATAGCACATTCTAGAGCCTCGTGGCTAGCCCGAGAAACTTTTATGGAGGTTAAGTACCACAGGGAGATATTGAATTGTCTCTTTCGTGTTGAGGACAGTCTAAACAGCATCCTTTAGAGCAAAGAGGTTTTAGATACCGCGGAACTATGCCTCCGTTAGAAAACTTCACTTAGTGTATTTTTTCATGAATGACGATAATCTCCCGCACTGGCTGCCGTTATAACATCTTATTTTATATCCTTCACTACTGCACTGTTTCGGCTGTCTACTCATTTTAAGTGTACAGTATAACCATGGAACAGACATACTTGGTTTGTATTTAATGACCACTATAGCTTTCGACTGTAAACAGAATATGTCCGCCCGATCTGAAAACGATTACGCCGCTGAAACCGTGCAGCAATGAAGGATACAAAATAAAAGGATGTTTCAGTTCAAGTAATTGTTATTCAGGTAATTTGTTTTGGCTGTGAGCCCCATTGCAAGTAAAATTACAAGGCATAATCCATCAGAAAAAGTCCGAATGACATGGCGAGGATTGTGCAAGCATTCTTAAAACTAATCTCGTTCATAATGAGCGCCTCAGCTGATTCTACATCAACATCTATATGGATACTCTGCAAATCACATTTAAGTGTCTGGCAGAGGGTTCAGCGAACCACCTTCACAATTCTCTATTATTCCAATCTCGTATAGCGCGCGGAAAGAACGAACACCTATATCTTTCCGCACGAGCTCTGATTTTCCTTATTTTATCGTGGTGATCGTTTCTCCCTATGTAAATCGGTGTCAACAAAATATTTTCGCATTCGGAGGAGAAAGTTGGTGATTGGAATTTCGTGAGAATATTTCAACGAAAAACGCCTTCCTTTTAATGATGTCCAGCCCAAATCCTGTATCATTTCTGTGACGTTCTCTCCCATATTCCGCGATAATACAAAACGTGTTGCCTCTCTTTGAACTTTTTCGATGTACTGCGTCAGTCCTATCTGGTAAGGATCCCACACCGCGCGGTAGTATTCTAAAAGACGACGGACAAGCGTAGTGTAGGCAGTCGCCTCAGTAGATTTGTTGCTTTTTCTAAGTGTCCTGCCAATAAGACGCAGTCTTTGGTTAGCCTTCCCCACAACATTTAAATTGTCTGTAATTGTAATACTTAGGTATTTAGTTGAATTTACGGCTTTTAGATTAGGCTGATTTAACGTGTAACAGAAGTTTAACGAATTCATTTTAGCACTCATGTGGATGACGTCACACTTTTGGTTAATTAGGGTCAACCGCCAATTTTCGCACCATTCAGATATCTTTTCTAAGTCGTTTTGCAATTTGTTTTGATCTTCTGATGACATTATTAGTCGATAAACGACAGCATCGCCTGCAAACAATCTAAGACGGCTGCTCAGATTGTCTCCAAAATCGTTTATATAGATAAGGAACAGCAAAGGGCCTATAACACTACTTAGGGGAACACCAGAAATCACTTCTGTTTTACTCTATGACTTTCCGTCAATTACTACGTACTATGACTTCTCTGACAGCAAGTCACCAATCCAGTGACATAACAGAGACGATATTCCATAAGTAGGCAATTTCACTTTAAGCCGCTTGTGTGGTACAGTGTCAAATGCCTTCTGGAAATCCAGAAATACCGAATCGATCTGAAATCCCTTGTTAGTAGCACTCAACACTTCATGTGAATAAAGAGCTAGCTGTGTTGCATGAAAACGATGTTTTCTAAACCCATTTTGCCTGTGTGTCAATAGACTGTTTTCGTCGGGGTAATTCATAATGTTTGAACGCAATATATGTTCCAAAATCGTGCTGCATATCGACGTTAACGATATGGGCCTGTAATTTAGTGTGTTACTCCTACTACCTTTCTTGAATATTGGTGTGACATGTGCAACTTTCCTGTCTTTGGCTACGGATCTTTCGTCGAGCGAACGGTTGTATATGATTGTCAAGTATGAAGCTAATGCATCAGCATTCTCTGAAAGGAATCTAATTGGTATACAGTCTGGACCAGAAGACTTGCTTTTATTAAGTGATTTAATTTCCTTCACTACTCCGAGGACATTTACTCATGTTGGCAACTGTTCGTGATTCGAATTCTGGAATATTTACTTCGTCTTCCTTTGTGAAGGCATTTCGGAAGGCTTTGTTTAGTAACTCTGCTTTGGTAGAACTGTCTTCGATATTATCTCCATTGCTATCGCGCAGAGAAGGCATTGATTGTTTCTTGCCGCTAACATACTTCACATACGACTAGAATCTCTTTGGATTTTCTGCCAGGTTTCGAGACAAAGTTTCGTTGTGGAAACTGTTACAAGCATCTCGCACTGAAGTCCGCGCTAAATTTCGAGCTTCTGTAAAAGATCGCCAATCTTGGGAATTTTGCGTCTGTTTAAATTTGGCATGTTTGTTTCGTTGTATCTGCAACGGTGTTCTAACCCGTTTTGTGTACCAAGGAGGGTCAGCTCCGTCGTTTGTTAATTCATTTTGAGAGGCACCCACATGCCTTGCTCATACTGTGGCATCAAGCAGTCAGGCCTGCAAGATGAGTGGTCTGCCAAGCGAGTGGATTCATTCATATTTATCGAGTAACATGAACTCTAGTACTCACACTTAAGCTACAAGTTATCCTCCTATATGATTAATACGCAACGGAAACACGCATCTGACTATCAGTAATTTACAGAACTCTGACTGTACACTACGCACTGGCAATACCACATTTCCTTTTTGTCTTTTATTTAACGGCTTTTGTCAACACGTGGCCACCGCACTGAATATGAATGGCGCACACATTGTAAATTCGGGACATAATGACAACATACAATTCGAAGGAAAAGCCCACCAATCTCTTTCTTTTCACTATCTTATTTATTCCGATAAATTCTCTAACCTAAACACACAAATTCTATAACCTACAACAATAACACATGAGAAATTCCGCCCAGTGGGCATGGCTTTACATTGGTGAATCTCTATATTATGGTCTCGTAATTATTTAACGCTACACTGCACTTTCTGGATAGGATGGTGGATCTTTTATTATATCTCACACTTCGACTCTCACAATCATCATCACGAAACTTTCCTCCAGATCGAGCGATACAGAAGGAACAAGCATAACCCACTAATCTTTTGAAACTACCTTGCTACTCTCCCATGCAAACCACACATACCCAAATTACATGACATACATCACACTGCAATAAGAAATACAAAACACTAAATAGTCACAACATTATCACTTTCAGCTTTCCCACTTCAATTAGTATTTATCCCAGTTTCACACGACACTGCCCCACTTTGTAATTCTACTTTCCCACTATGAGCTCTGGAGATATTTACACGTCTTCCTGTGCAATGCAAGCCAAGTGGCGTTGCTGGATAGACGGCCGACTCACCTTGCTTCTCTCTCAGAGTTTGAATCTAGCGTCACACGGAATCATATCACGCAAAGTAATATTAAGAACGTATTCATCACACACGCGAGTCCACAACTGATACCATGGACGAGTACTTCTCTTTATCTTTTGTCTCATACACAGTTTGAGACTCACACAGTACTCACCACGTGGAAGTACTCGTCTCTAATTTCAAGTCCTGCCCACGCCATTTCTTAAATATTTCAACTTATGGTACACACGCTATTTCTTAAATATTTCAACTTATTGTACACACGCTAGTAATTCAGCTTAACTTAAGCACATGGAAGTATTTCAACTTATTGCTACACGTGGTTTCATTGTGACCGTTGGTCACTTCCGAAGATTACTACAATCCCATTAATATTACCTGCCTGACATTTAATTCTCCCCACAAAAGTTCCTGAAATAGAGAAATTATTATTTCAAACTATTCTTAAACATTCCACATGCATACCATGTCTCCACTCTTTTGTCATTACGGAGCACAACTAAAACAGGTCTTAACAGCACAAGATCCAGCGGCAGAGTGCTGAAACATGGCCGTTCTCCAGGTCCTCTCGCACCTCTGTCGAGGTGGGGGAAGACCATGCTACCGTATTGGTCAGCCACATTTCAGGCGCTCAAAGCTCCGGTAAGTTTCATCTCTTTGGTTCCACCAAAGGTGGCCAAAGGATCGTCTCAAAGATGATCATATATTCACATTCACTATCTGCGGTTAGCAGACGACCATACATTCATTCATTTCACAGATCTCACCAAACTGGATGTAGGGATTTAATTTGTGGGAGTGCACATGTGATCAATTAAATAAATAAATTGTCATTCTTTCCCACACTGGTATCCGGCTTCGCTGTATTAATTGAAATTGAGTTATTATTAGAAAAAATATGTTGTTCAGACAAGAATAATGAAGTATGTTGTACCTATTTTCAATGTTGGGCAGTACTGTACCCTTTCAATTTGGTATAAATCTCTCAATTGCTGCCGATACTATTTCCTTGAATTCAAGCCACATCTGGTCTACACTTACATTATTAATTTGGAATTATTGGAGATAGTCTCTCAGGAAGGCGTCAAGTGAATTTTTATCTGCTTGTTTGAACATGTATATTTTTCGCTTATTTTTGGAGGATTTGGGGATTACAATATTCAATCTCGCTACGACAACCCTGTGTTAACTAGTCCCTGTATCGGTTTTGATGCTCGTTATTAACTCAGGATTATCTGTTTCTAAGAGGTCAAGTGTGATTTCACAACCGTTTACCATTCGCGTGGGCTCGTGAACTAACTGCTGGAAATAAATTTCAGGAAATGCATTTAGCACAATTTCGGGTGATGTTTTATGCGTACCTCCGGAATTAAACACGTATTTTCGCCAACGTATCGTGGGTAAATTAAAGTCACCACCAACTATTATTGTATGAGTCGGGTACATGTTTAAAATCAAATTCAAGTTTTCTTTTAACCTTTCAGCAACTGTATCATCTGAATTGGGAGGCCGGTAAAAGGATCCAATTATTATTTTATTCTGGATGCCAACAATGACCTCTAACTCACAGGAAGTATCTACTTCAATTTCGCGATAAGTTAAACTACTTCGAACAGCAACAAACACGTCACCGCCAACCGTGTTTAGCCTATCCTTTCGGAACACCGTTAGGTTCTTCGCAAAAATTTCAGCTGTTCTTATACCCGCCTTTAGCCAGCTTTCAGTGCCTTGTTAATATTAACAAGAGACCACCAAAGCTGTACTCATACACATTTATTACGTCACGATCGGATTCGCTGGAAAAAATTTATTTTATCTGCAGTTGAATAAAACAAAGATTAGGATAAAAGCTATAGTAAGTTACATATAAGCAACTGATCCTCTTATGTGACTGGAACTTTTTCTGCTGGTTTATGCCTTGTGCTTTTAGCTACATCGGGGTCCACAGCCAATACAAATTATCTTAATTGTAATTACCTACTGCACAGGCTGTCATTATTTGGATTGAAAAATTCTTCTATCTTATATTCTTCACTACTGCACGCTTTCAGCGGGGTAGCCATTTTGTGATCGAGCAGTTATATTTTGCTTACAGTCTAAATTTAAATTGTCTATTTTATGGGTTATATCATACACTTTACAATGAGTACGCAATCGAAACAGTGCATTAGTGTTACACGTAGAAATCAACGTCACACACAACACTTCACTCCGTTTACTAACACACACACATTCAAACAGAAACAGCATATAAACACGTGACAGGTAGACAACATTTTATTGTTTTGCTGGCACAACAAAAGGTGATGTCAAATAAATTAATTTGGGTTCATTCCGCCCGGTCTCGAATAAGGTTTTGGGGAGATTTCACTTGGCTGCAAAGCGAATACCGGAACTGGTAAGCCCTTCCCACTTTTTCCCAATTCGGATTGTCCATTTGCCCCACTATCAGCTTGTCGAATAATTGTATGAACAGAACCGTGACTCATTTATAGGTCGGATCTCGAAGAGCCCGCTCCATTTATCGGAGTGAGAATGAAAAGAATTAAAAAGACTCATGTGAATGATAAGCAACTCACACTGCCAACAGTCTTCATAAGAAATCCCACAGATTTGTCCCAGAATCATGACTTAAGAAGTCTAGTTATCTCACGTAACGTTAAAGGCAATTTTTGGAACATGACTGTTATATAAACACACCGTCAACCGCCAGGCAGAAGTA
This sequence comes from Schistocerca americana, assembly GCF_021461395.2. Taxonomy (NCBI): domain Eukaryota; kingdom Metazoa; phylum Arthropoda; class Insecta; order Orthoptera; family Acrididae; genus Schistocerca; species Schistocerca americana. The sequence goes on from NC_060121.1 coordinate 615,588,043, forward strand.
CGGCTAGCAGTTAAGTGCAGCGTGCTGAGTGTACTAGACCCTCCAGACAGAGTCGCTCAACAAGAGGGGTGAACACGTAAACGTAGTGGTTGGCCCCCACCAAGTGCGATTTATCGATTGTTGGTTTCGTAATCGTTACGAATAAAAACAGTAACCATAATTACGAAATGCCATTCAAGTACCACACAGTTATTCTTTAGTGTTACATCTGACAGTCGTGTTCTTGTCTTGTCACTATATAGTTAATTTGGTGATAATTCCCGTAATGGAAGTAACTTCGTTTTTTAATGTTGTACACAATACAGAGCCTAAGTATGTAGCGATACAACCATTGAAATACTTGTATTTCCTGAGCGGTTAAGATTTTTTAACACGAGTCCTTGAAGAGTTCTAGTTTATGTATATTTTCGAGCATGAGTAGCTAAAGCTGTTTTCCTTGAAGTGCTCTTGCCTAGTATCACATTCCACATGTAGGTGTTATAGTGCTATGAACTGTACGGTGACCTCTGGTCAAATGCAGAGACGATTACCAAGTTTAACAAAGCTTATTTAATTTTTAATTTCATGCGCCTGAAACCATTCGATTTAACTATTTTAACCCTTTTAAACTCTCACTGACAATACGGTTTTCTGTAATCGCTTTTATTCATTAGTTACGATCATTCTGTGTGATCACCATCATCGCTCTTGTTATATAGTATATAATTACTTCACCATCGTTTTCTGTAAACAGTCACGTATCGTTTACCTTTTTAATGATGATACAACGTTGTTTAAGCAATGATATTTAATCCTGTTTTATTATACACAGCTGTAGCAAGTTTAACATAGCTCTATTTCAATCTTGTTAACGCCATACAACTGAAACCACCCAGGTTACTTATTTTAAATCTTTTACAGGGACCTTATTCATTGACAATGTCGCTTTTGTAATCACTTTTATTCATAGCTTATGATTATTCTGTGTGATCTGTTATTTATATATAATTATTTTGCATTCAGTTTGTATATCAGTCACTAATTGTTTTATTTATCTAATGACGATGCAACTTTATCTAAGTATTGACATTTTTTCCTCTTCATTATGCATTATTGTTTTGTTCTGATTTTTTTTTTGTACGGATTTTTGCAATGTTGTTGCACAACTAGTGGTACGTTTTACTCCAGAATGTAATTTCTGAGTTGATTTTCAACGATTGTGATATCCCACAATCGAGAAATCGCACTCGGCAGAGGCAAACCAGCATATTTACGTCTTTCGTGGAGCGATCCTATATGGACTGTGTAATATACGCAGCACGCCAAGCTGCCTGCAATCACTGCTTGCCGTGCTTCTACAGGAAGCCAGACGGTGTATTCACATGATCGTCATGTTCCAGAATTTGCCTACAAGCTTACGTAAGATAACCAGACTTCTTAAATCATGATACTGGAATCACTCAGCAGGGATTTCTTATGGAGGCTGTTGGCAGTATGAATTGCGTATCATTTATACGTACAAATTACTTTAGCTACTATCCTAATTTTTGTTTTGTTCAGTCGCAGGTAACCTGACCTGCTTCCGAAAAGCTGGTCGTCATATAATAAATATGTATCACTACAGCTGTGCTGATCTCATTAATCCACTGTTTCCTTCCTCTGCATATTTCTCTGACATGCCTTCCATTGAACATGTCTGGGGTCAGGCTGGTAGGCAAGTTGTTTGTCACAATCCTCTACTAAAAACTGTTGTTGCCGTCTGACCTCGTAATCAAAGTTGCGTGGAGGAGGAGCTCTCCAGAATATATTCAGGTCATCCTTTATTTCACAATACAACGTTCGTAGGTTCTGACTGCAGCACATGCAAGCTTCACACCACACTCTAATGTCAGTGTCAGACAACGTTTAGTTATGCGTTGTCAACAATTTGCTCAAGGAAACCAGGAAGTGAAACTCCGTCGAAATAACGGTTTTTTAGTTAATTTATACCCCAGTCCTTCCTGAACCAGGTGTGGTTTCTGTATATTTGGTGCATACTAACAGGAAAGGAAAAACATTTTCTAAACAACGACACCTCTCCTTCTGTTTGTTATCAACTGAACTGTGTTTATCCGGACTGCAGCGGACTTCCTTTGTCTTAACGTTACTCATTCTTTGACCACTGCTTTACAGGTTGGTCAAGCTGGTGCTAAGCGAGTGTAGTTAATAGCTGAACATCACTTCAGCATTGTTTTACACGTTGTAGCGGTTTGAAATAGTCCTTGAGTTTAAGAAGTAATCTTATTCTGTTTATAGTTATATTTTATCCGTGCAGATCGTAGATATGGACAGTGCGAGGAAGCTTTACTGCCGGCCGAAGTGGCCGTGCGGTTAAAGGCGCTGCAGTCTGGAACCGCAAGACCGCTACGGTCGCAGGTTCGAATCCTGCCTCGGGCATGGATGTTTGTGATGTCCTTAGGTTAGTTAGGTTTAACTAGTTCTAAGTTCTCGGGGACTAATGACCTCAGCAGTTGAGTCCCATAGTGCTCAGAGCCATTTGAACCATTTTTGAGGAAGCTTTACTGCAGGAATAAGTTTGAGGGTAACAGAGGATCCCTAGCATTCTCTTTGTCCAAAGGACCCCGACTCATGAGCTAGTTTTACTGGTGATGAATATAAACAAAACTGTCTCATACCAATGTCAATAGCAGATGCTATTAAACCTATCTATAGACACTCAGCTAGCAAAAACAGGCTTGCTAAATGCATCCATGGTAAAATACTTGCCTAAAACAATATCTGTGGGCCTCAACCCATAAAACTGATGTCATGGGTGCAACGTTGTGTTTTAATGATGGGCCAGCCAATAGACTGAAATCTTTCAGTGAAATGGGCATAGAACCTGGAGTGAACATATAGAATGCACTTCTATCAGTTTGCCAGTAGAGCGTGTCAGAGGCTGAGAAAGGTACCCTACAAATGACAAAAAGAGGCCAGGATTCAGGAGAGGGTCTCCAGACGTAAGCTGGAAGGATACAGAAACCCGCAACGGTGACAGCTACGGACCTGGCGAGTTTTAACTTTGCATTTAGGCCGAAAAGGTTGTATCAAACACCTTGAATTCACTTTCTCTAAAGTATGGAATTTTTACCATTTGGTAAAATTTTCTCTGAAATTAATACATCTATGTCAATGAAACTTGGTACAGAGATAAATTATACGAATTTCATTAAATGTACTAGAAGTACGACAGTAACATAATAGGTCTGACAAATACACTCCTGGAAATGGAAAAAAGAACACATTGACACCGGTGTGTCAGACCCACCATACTTGCTCCGGACACTGCGAGAGGGCTGTACAAGCAATGATCACACGCACGGCACAGCGGACACACCAGGAACCGCGGTGTTGGCCGTCGAATGGCGCTAGCTGCGCAGCATTTGTGCACCGCCGCCGTCAGTGTCAGCCAGTTTGCCGTGGCATACGGAGCTCCATCGCAGTCTTTAACACTGGTAGCATGCCGCGACAGCGTGGACGTGAACCGTATGTGCAGTTGACGGACTTGAGCGAGGGCGTATAGTGGGCATGCGGGAGACCGGGTGGACGTACCGCCGAATTGCTCAACACGTGGGGCGTGAGGTCTCCACAGTACATCGAGGTTGTCGCCAGTGGTCGGCGGAAGGTGCACGTGCCCGTCGACCTGGGATCGGACCGCAGCGACGCACGGATGCACGCCAAGACCGTAGGATCCTACGCAGTGCCGTAGGGGACCGCACCGCCACTTCCCAGCAAATTAGGGACACTGTTGCTCCTGGGGTATCGGCGAGGACCATTCGCAACCGTCTCCATGAAGCTGGGCTACGGTCCCGCACACCGTTAGGCCGTCTTCCGCTCACGCCCTAACATCGTGCAGCCCGCCTCCAGTGGTGTCGCGACAGGCGTGAATGGAGGGACGAATGGAGACGTGTCGTCTTCAGCGATGAGATTCGCTTCTGCCTTGGTGCCAATGATGGTCGTATGCGTGTTTGGCGCCGTGCAGGTGAGCGCCACAATCAGGACTGCATACGACCGAGGCACACAGGGCCAACACCCGGCATCATGGTGTGGGGAGCGATCTCCTACACTGACCGTACACCACTGGTGATCGTCGAGGGGACACTGAATAGTGCACGGTACATCCAAACCGTCATCGAACCCATCGTTCTACCATTCCTAGACCGGCAAGGGAACTTGCTGTTCCAACAGGACAATGCACGTCCGCATGTATCCCGTGCCACCCAACGTGCTCTAGAAGGTGTAAGTCAACTACCCTGGCCAGCAAGATCTCCGGATCTGTCCCCCATTGAGCATGTTTGGGACTGGATGAAGCGTCGTCTCACGCGGTCTGCACGTCCAGCACGAACGCTGGTCCAACTGAGGCGCCAGGTGGAAATGGCATGGCAAGCCGTTCCACAGGACTACATCCAGCATCTCTACGATCGTCTCCATGGGAGAATAGCAGCCTGCATTGCTGCGAAAGGTGGATATACACTGTACTAGTGCCGACATTGTGCATGCTCTGTTGCCTGTGTCTATGTGCCTGTGGTTCTGTCAGTGTGATCATGTGATGTATCTGACCCGAGGAATGTGTCAATAAAGTTTCCCCTTCCTGGGACAATGAATTCACGGTGTTCTTATTTCAATTTCCAGGAGTGTATTTAGATATTTTTAAAGCTAATTTTTTACGTCGCATACCTCTTTTGAATTTTCTGTTTTGATAACAATGTTACTGCCATAAGTAATACAGTTTGAAGAAAATATGGCAATTTTTACATGGTTCAAATTTGGTTTGATATGAGCAAATAGTTTTTGAGAAAAGTTTACCAATCATTGGAAATTAGCTCACGACCGGGTGTCCTTAAAGCAGTGTACTTAAATTATCGTCTATCTCTTGTTCGGAAAAATTGTTCTCACTATTGTCTGCCTGCATTTTACATCTATCTACATCTACGTCTATGTACCTATTCCGCAGTCCATCGTATGGAGCGTGATTGATGGTACCTTCTACAACCGTTGGTCATTCCCTTTCCACTCGTAAAAGGAGAGAGACAGAAAAAAACACGTGTCTACATGCTTGCGTAAGATTCCTGATTTCTCATATTTTGCCTTTTCTGTCCTCAAGTGAGATGTACGTTAGTGACTGTAGAACCATTCTGCAGCCCGTTGCAAGTGCTAGTTTTTTTAAACTTTCTCAATATAATTTTCTGAAAAACACCTATTCTTCCCTCCAGTTACTCCATTTGAGGTCACGGAGCATTTCCGTAAAACTCAAGGGTGTCTCCCCCTGTGTTCCTCGCCGCCTAATAGAAGAGTTCCATCTATTTGGCCCAACGAAGGATGCATTCCGCGAGAAGTAGTACGCGAATGATGGTTAGGTTATCATTGCAGTTAGGTGGACTGCGGCGTCGACCAATAGAATGGTACTATACGGACATACAGCCTCTCCCAATAAGGGGGCGTAGGGCCGTCGTATTGAACGGATATTATGTTGAAAAATAGGGATCTGTAGCAAAAAGGGTGCTAAATAATATGACGTATTGTAATCCTGAATAAAACCAAACTCCTTTCACATAAAAAGGGTTTCATTACTTAGACTATGTTGTGTCCCTCGTATTTGCATATCCAAGCAATGAGTACACCTCGTGACAGTCTGACGTTTTTTGCATGCTGTTTTGTGGCGATGAAATTTTAATGGCCAACAACCGTGGAGTGTGAAGGTTCCCCAGCTAACTTCCTCCCAATCCACGTCGTCTGTAACCATCTCAGTTTCTAAATCAGGTCTGATTTCGCAAAGCAGGAGAACGAAGTGGTGGTCACTCGGGACTGGCTGTTAGTGGAAGCAGCGAGCGAGACCCCAGCAGTCCTCGCGTGGCGGCGCAGTGCGCTCAGCGGCGTCCGTGGCACGCAGAGTGTGGTGAGTGAGTCCTTGCGGTGATGTGCCGCCGCTGCGGCCTTGACGCCCCGGCTCGGCGCCGCCCGTCTGCTCCCGCCTGACGCGCCGGCCCGCGGCTGCCGACTGGCGCTGCCTGCTCGCTCCAGCCGCAGTAGCAGTTGTGATGCCTCGTGTAAGGAGGAGAATGCGTACCATCACGTTTCCGACTTGGATAAAGGTCGGATTGTAGCCTATCGCGATTGCGGTTTATCGTATCGCGACATTGCTGCTCGCGCTGGTAGAGATCTGATGACTGTTAGCAGAATATGGATCCGGTGGGTTCAGGGGGGTAATACGGAACGGAATATGGATCCGGTGGGTTCAGGGGGGTAATACGGAACGTCGTATCCCAACGACCTCGTATCACCAGCAGTCGAGATGACAGGCATCTCATCCGCATGGCTGTAACGCACCGTACAGCCACGTCTCGATCCCTGAGTCAACAGATGGGGACGTTTGCAAGAGAACAACCATCTGCACCAACAATTCGACGACGTTTGCAGCAGCATGGACTATCAGCTCGTAGACCATGGCTGCGGTTATCCTTGACGCCGCATCACAGCGCCTGCGATGGTGTACTCAACAAGGGATATGGTTGCACGAATGGCAAAACGTCATTTTTTCGAATGAATCCAGGTTGTCTTTACAGCATCATGATGGTCGCATCGCCGGTCGGTGTGGCCGAGAGGTTCTTTGCGCTTCAGTCTGGAACCGCGCGGTCGCTATGGTCGCAGGTTCGAATAGTGCCTCGGGCATCGATGTGTGTGATGTCCTTAGGTTAGTTAGGTTTAAGTAGTTCTAGGGGACTGATGACCTCAGATGTTAAGTCGCATAGTGCTCAGAGCCATTTGAACCATTTGATGGCCGCATCCGTGTTTGGCGACATCGCGGTGAACGCACATTGGAAGCGTGTATTCGTCATCGCCATTCTGGCGTATCACCCGGCTTGATGGTATGGGGTGCCATTGGTTACACGTCTCGGTCACCTCTTGTTCACATCGACGGCACTTTGAACAATGGACGTTACATTTAAGATGTGTTACGACCGGTGGCTCTACCCTTCATTCGATCCCTGCGAAACCGTACATTTCAGCAGGATAATACACGACCGCATGTTGCAGGTCGTGTACGGGCCCTTCTGGATACAGAAAATGTTCGACTGCAGCCCCGCCCAGCACATTCTCCAGATCTCTCACCAATTGAAAACGTCTGATCGATGGTGGCCGAGCAACTGGTTCGTCACAATACGCCAGTCACTACTCTTGATGAACTATGGTATCGTGTTGAAGCTGCATGGGCAGCTGTACCTGTACACTCCATCCTAGCTCTGTTTGACTCAATGCCCAGGTGTATCAAGGCCGTTATTACGGCCAGAGGTGGTTGTTCTGGGTGCTGATTTCTCAGTATCTATGCACCCGAATTGCCTGAAAATGTAATCACATGTCAGGTCTAGTACAATATATTTGTCCAATGAATACCCTTTTATCATCTGCGTTTCTTCTTGGTGTAACAATTTTAATGGCCGGTAGTGTAAGTAAGATAGGCCCGCTCTTTAACTTCATATACAAGGGGCGTTCAATAAGTAATGCAACACATTTTATAAAGCGGGTTGTTTATTCAGGATTCCGACACACAATATTATTCCCCATTTTGGCTACTGTACGCTGTATTGTATGGGAAAGTGTGATGGAGTGGCTGTAGCAGGATACAGGATAACTTGAGCAGAATTTCTGTTTGGTATGATGAATGGCAGCTTCCTCTAAACGTGGAAAAATATAGGTTCATGCAGATTAGTAGATACAAAATCCTGTTTTGGTATTATTAGTGTGCTGCTTAACATTGTCATGACGATGAAATATCGCCGGCCGAGGTGGCCGAGCGGTTCTAGGCGCTACAGTCTGGAACCGCCCGACCGCTACGGACGCAGGTTCGAATCCTGCCTCGGGCATGGATGGTTGTGATGTCCTTAGGTTAGTTAAGTTTCAGTAGTTCCTAGTTCTAGGGGACTGCTGACCTCAGAAGTGAAGTCCCATAGTGCTCAGAGCCATTTGAACCATTTGATTAAATATCTGGCCGCAACGTTACAAAACAGCATGAAATGGAACGAGCGCATAAGGTTTGTTTTACGGAAGGCAAGTACTCGATTTTCGTTTAGTCGGAGAGTTCTGAGGAAGTGTAGTTCGTCTGCAAAGGAGACCGCCTACACAAAAATTGGGCGACCCTGTCTTGAGAACCGCTAGAGCATTTGGGATCCACACCATGTCAGATTAAAGAGAGACATCGAAGCAATTCAGAGCCTTGCCACCACCAACTGGTGGACGAATGTGTCAGCACTGCCAACGAAAAATTTGGAAATTTGTGGTAAGGACTATGGGACCAAACTGCTGAGGTCTTCGGTCCCTAGGCTTACGTACTACTTAATCTAACTTACGCTAAGGGTCAGCAGCTCGTGGCCGTGCGGTAGCGTTCTCGCTTCCCACGCCCGGGTTCCCGGTTTCGATTCCCGGCGGGGTCAGGGATTTTCTCTGCCTCGTGATGACTGGGTGTTGTGTGCTGTCCTTAGGTTAGTTAGGTTTAAGTAGTTTGAAGTACTAGGGGACTGATGACCATAGATGTTAAGTCCCATAGTGCTCAGAGCCATTTTTTTTTACGCTAAGGACAACACACACACCCATTCCCGAGGGAGCCGTGCGAACCGTGACAAGTCCCCCTAGACCGCACGGCTACCCCGCGCACTACCAACGGAGATGTCCAGTGGAGCAGCGAGGTGTTTGATAGTGATACTTTGATCATCTCGAATGAGAGTGTCCGCACGTTCCAACATAAAGAATCACAGCTGTTTGCGGTCGGCTAGCACGCGGGAGATCATACGGGTTTGAGCGACTTTGTTCCGATTATGACAAACGCCTCACCCAATGACTCACCGTGCTTTTGTTCACTTCCGGGTCTCCGTAGAGATCATGAAAACGCCTATGAATATCTGTGATGTTCTGGTCTTCCACCTAAAGAAACTTAATCTGAACTTCATGCAACTATACGAGCTGCAACGGGAGTATTCCACGACGTCCCACAACTAACTCTGCATTTTTTCCGACGGAAATTGGCGGAGAAAGAAAAAGTGTTGCATTTTAGCGCGTTTGCACAAAGTAGACAGGAGGAACGCATAAGCAGTGGTATTCTCATTCAGAATTCGCTTTTGAATATTATTTGTTTGTGAGAAGATCGTGTAGCGTCTCGAATGAGAAGGAACAAACGTGTACCAGCACGTTTCGGAATTCGACAGCGCAGGATTGTGGCCTGTCTTGACCGCAGTTAATCATGCCAGAATACTGCAGTTCACGATTGGTCAGAATCGCACTACTGTCAAGCGAATATGGATTCGATGGGTTCAGGAGGACCGTACTCAACCGCATGCAGGACCTAAACGGCCGCATACGTCTAGCGCCAGAGAGTACAGACATATTGATCTCTCGCTCGTACAGGATCGTAATGCCACGTCACGTGATTTAGGAAGTGCATTTGTTTGCAGCAAGACAGGTGAGACGACATCTCGAGCCCCACGAATTCTCAGCACGGAGGCCATTGTAGCGGCTTCGCTTGAGACGCCAGCAGAGAGAGGCATTGGTGTCTCTAACGACAACGTTCTGCGTATGCGATACTAACGTCGTCTGTATATGTGCATATCGCTATTCCATGACTTTTGTCACCTCACTGTATGAACAGTAAGAAGCAGAATCTCTCTGCATGGCAGTTAGGTTACAGGTGCTGATAAAAAAAGTAGATCATCACATGCTGGGCAGCTGGCTGCTACAATGAGGCACTGTGTTGTGTCGCCTCACTCATCAAGCACTTGAGCAATTTGGTTGCTTTTCCTAAATCACATCAAGCAAATGATAGGATATTTTCTTTCTAAAGAACGTAGACCATTACCTTCCCCATCCTTGTTCAATTCGAACTTTAAAGACTTCTTCGTCGACAGTTACCTAACCGTTAATCGTCTGTTTCTTTCCTAAGTGCGAAGAGAAACGATTTTTAGTGCTGCAAACGACCTGCAATTGTTTCTGGCGATGAAGTGTAGTTAGGAATGTCTCCTGTTACAGGGGTGTAGATTGATGTTCAGAGTCTCTACAGAGCTTCATGTTCAATGGTTGTTGTGTTTGTCATGTATTACGTGCGGCGTAATTCCTCTGGGTGTGCTGCTATCTTTGAATCAAAACGCCTGAAACTCCCTCTCCTCACTCTTCAGGATGCCAAATCAGTTAAATCTGAAAAGCTACATGACAGTCTCTTCCATTTCTCAAGATCTTAGAGTACTTAAATTTAAAGTCCCGACAGGATGCTTGACCAATAAAGAAGGCAGTCCAAGAAACAATACGTAATGAGATCAGAATTCAATCTCTCTCAGAAAAAATGTAAATGTCGTGTGACTAGGGCCTACCATCGGGTAGACCGCTCGCCTGGTGCAGGTCTTTCGATTTGACGCCACTTCGGCGACTTTCGCGTCAGTGGGGATGAAATGATGATGATTAGGACAACACAACACCCAGTCTCTCGGCGGAGAAAATCTCCGACCCAGTCGGGAATAGAATCTGGGCCCTTAGGATTAACATTCTGTCGTGCTGACCACTTGTTTTTTTTCTCATTTTGTTAGGTATTGTTCGTTGCGTTTGGTCTGGGCGGACGTCACAAGACATCCGTTCAAGTTGATCGCTGATTCCTTTACTCAGTTTTTTTACTACTGAGGGCGAACACGCTGAGCTGCCGTGCGGGCATTTTTCTCATTTTGTTCGTTGTTGTTCGGGGAGGACGTCCCATGACGCTTGTTCAACTTCATCATTGATCCATTAACTCAGATTTTTTTATTACAAGGTCAGCTAACCCTATGACCGAACACGCTGAGCTACCGTGCCGGCTAACTTCTTAAACCTAACTAACCTAAGGACATCACACATATCCATACCCGAGGCAGGATTCGAACCTGCGACCGTAGCAGCAGCGAGATTCCGGACTGAAGCGCCTAGAACCGCTCGGTCACAGCGGCCGGCGACCACTCAGCTACTGGGGGCGGACATCTCTCACAGTAGTAATTCGGTAATGTGAGGTGACCAAAAGATCATTACAGAGTGCCAACCTCTATACATCTGACCAAGAAAGCATTAGCATAATGCATATGGTTCCGTGATGCACAGGTGACATAAGAAACTGTATGAACTCCTCCTTAGTAAATTCACTGACAAGTTGTAGGTGTCGTCGATGTGAAAGTTAGTGAACTCTGATGACCATCATACTCGTATTTATACCTCAGGCGTTTATGACGCTCGCCCTATTTGCTTTCTATTGTTATTACTTTCAAGACCAGAAATAAATACGCGCACGCACCAACGAAATCTCATAAATTTCACGGTGGATGACTCATGCAATCATATTTCGTGCATCTGTGAACTCATTGTTATCAAAATATCACAACATGCAGGCGTTTCGACTCTGATCACAATAAAATAAACGGAGGAACAGTCCTAACCAAAGCAACGGGTTGTATCCTGCGAAAAATGTAGATAACGATGTTCGTCTCTATTCCCCGATTGTTTTGCTATAGCTGTTAATGTGTTCTACGTGATAATCTCTTTACAAGGGAAAATATTTTCCTGGCCCTTATAAATCTCTTCAGAACCTGCTTGTTACTTGTCTCAGTCTTTTGGCTCTGGTTAAACCATAACTCTGTAATACACTCCTGGAAATTGAAATAAGAACACCGTGAATTCATTGTCCCAGGAAGGGGAAACTTTATTGACACATTCCTGGGGTCAGATACATCACATGATCACACTGACAGAACCACAGGCACATAGACACAGGCAACAGAGCACGCACAATGTCGGCACTAGTACAGTGTATATCCCCCTTTCGCAGCAATGCAGGCTGCTATTCTCCCATGGAGACGATCGTAGAGATGCTGGATGTAGTCCTGTGGAACGGCTTGCCATGCCATTTCCACCTGGCGCCTCAGTTGGACCAGCTTTCGTGCTGGACGTGCAGACCGCGTGAGACGACGCTTCATCCAGTCCGAAACATGCTCAATGGGGGACAGATCCGGAGATCTTGCTGGCCAGGGTAGTTGACTTACACCTTCTAGAGCACGTTGGGTGGCACGGGATACATGCGGACGTGCATTGTCCTTTTGGAACAGCAAGTTCCCTTGCCGGTCTAGGAACGGTAGAACGATGGGTTCGATGACGGTTTGGATGTACCGTGCACTATTCAGTGTCCCCTCGACGATCACCAGTGGTGTACGGCCAGTGTAGGAGATCGCTCCCCACACCATGATGCCGGGTGTTGGCCCTGTGTGCCTCGGTCGTATGCAGTCCTGATTGTGGCGCTCACCTGCACGGCGCCAAACACGCATACGACCATCATTGGCATCAAGGCAGAAGCGACTCTCATCGCTGAAGACGACACGTCTCCATTCGTCCCTCCATTCACGCCTGTCGCGACACCACTGGAGGCGGGCTGCACGATGTTGGGGCGTGAGCGGAAGACGGCCTAACGGTGTGCGGGACCGTAGCCCAGCTTCATGGAGACGGTTGCGAATGGTCCTCGCCGATACCCCAGGAGCAACAGTGTCCCTAATTTGCTGGGAAGTGGCGGTGCGGTCCCCTACGGCACTGCGTAGGATCCTACGGTCTTGGCGTGCATCCGTGCGTCGCTGCGGTCCGGTCCCAGGTCGACGGGCACGTGCACCTTCCGCCGACCACTGGCGACAACATCGATGTACTGTGGAGACCTCACGCCCCACGTGTTGAGCAATTCGGCGGTACGTCCACCCGGCCTCCCGCATGCCCACTATACGCCCTCGCTCAAAGTCCGTCAACTGCACATACGGTTCACGTCCACGCTGTCGCGGCATGCTACCAGAGTTAAAGACTGCGATGGAGCTCCGTATGCCACGGCAAACTGGCTGACACTGACGGCGGCGGTGCACAAATGCTGCGCAGCTAGCGCCATTCGACGGCCAACACGGCGGTTCCTGGTGTGTCCGCTGTGCCGTGCGTGTGATCATTGCTTGTACAGCCCTCTCGCAGTGTCCGGAGCAAGTATGGTGGGTCTGACACACCGGTGTCAATGTGTTCTTTTTTCCATTTCCAGGAGTGTATAAGTTATTCCAGGAGTCATAGTTTCACAAGTTTTGCGAGAGAACTTCTGTGAAGTTTGGAAGGTAGGAGGAGGAAGTAAACTGTTATGGCGGTCGGGGGAAGGGGGATGATAGTGAGTGCATTTTCATTTAAGAAACAAGGGTTCCGGGTTAGAATCTCAGCGTCGCACACAGTTGCAATCTACCAAGAAGTACCAATTCAGCTCATATTGCGCTGTCAATGGGAGATTTATTCTGGTCTCAACTACAGCTATCTCTAGCTACACATAAATTAGATTTCAACGATTTTGTGGAGCGAGACGTTTCCCTTATATTACACTGATTGAAGATGATGCTCGTTTGGACGAACTTTATATTTGACACACAAGTTTTTCGGCGATGGAGAAATAAATTGTTAATGTTATTTTCCTTTCCTATCATCTTTATTATAATGAACAACCACGACTGAGTAAAACAAATTACGAAAAACAATACTGAATAGTCATAATCAATGGTCGCTCGTACTATTGGTCCCCGGCGAGGCTCACAACATAATGAAATACCGAGCGACGTGACACTGCCGTTGCTTAGCAACAGTCTGCTTCAGCAACTGAAGTTACTCGCATGAGTATCGGTATTCTTTGTAAGCGAGTCTAGTGACACGTAAAGCTTGCGACGCATCTCTACAGTAGGCCTCGAAACAAGGTTAACTATTGAAGAATTTCAGACTTGTGAGTTGGAAGACCTTAAAACGAATCGAGGTAAGTGACCTACAGTCATCTGTACTTAGCCATCGTCGTATGTCCGCGCAGAAGTTCTCTACTGTGGACATCAACTATAAAAACTACCACTGCTGAATGCTGTGACCTCATACGTCCTAATCAGAATAATGTGCAGTATGAAACCGAGTTCCACCAAAAAACCGAGTCCCACCAAAAAAATTGTAGTTTATGGATATTTTCTGAGAGAAGGTACGTGGGACTCGTGGTCTCAAATATGAATCGTGTATCATTCTGCGTCCACATCTATACTGTGCCACCACTATATGGCGTGTGGCGGAGTGTGCTTCTGTTTTCCCATCTTTCCTCTTGTATTCGCGAATGGTGGGTGAGAAGATCGCCCGTAAACGAACCACAGTAAGAGCTCTAATTACTCTCATTTTCACGTCGTGGTCACTACGCGAGAGGACATCGGTGTAAGTAATATATTACCCGACTATCTTCGAAACTATGCTTTCGGAATTTCAACAATAACTTTTCTGTGGTGGATAACTGCGCTTGTGGTGTCTTCACTGGAATTCGTTAAGCATCTTTGCAACGCTCTTGGTGCTACTAAATGACCCCGCGATGACATCTACCGATCTTCGTGGGATCTTTTCCATCCCTTCCATTACTCCACGCTAGTCGAGGGCCGAGACTGATCAGCAGCACATAAGAAGTGGTCTAACAAGATTTTTGTAAGCACCTTCTATCTTGGATGAATTACGTTTCTCTAAGACTCTTCGAGTGAACCTTAATCTGTGATGCGTTTTTCCCACAATTAGTCTTATGTCATCATGCGGCTACAGTGCAGTTACGGTGTATCCAGCTGTTCCGATATATACTACAATTGGTAACTGTGCGATGAGCGATGGGAAGTCTATGGCTACATTTGGATTCGGTATGGAGAGCAGGAAGAAAACTAGATGTGCTTACAGACTCACCTGTAGTGAAGCTTGAGGGCGAGGTTAGGCTTCAATGTGAAAACTTAATTGTGAGTTATGGAAGTCAACGAATGTGAATGGAAGAAAACTAGATGTGCTAACAGACTGAACTGTAGCGAAGCCCGAGGTCTATGTTACGTTGGAAAGTGACAACGTATCTCGACACAAAAATACGATTTACGATTACCGTAATAGATATGTAGTGTAGCTCGAGACATATATTCGTCACTGCAATAACCTACTTCTATGTCTCTATTTACGATTATGCCGAAAACTGATGATACTGTTACATGCTAAGGTAATAGAATAAAATAATAGCTAACGAACGATCACTCTGACTGCCTTTCGACAACCCACCCACCATTCGTCGTGTTGACTTCCCATCATTCATTGCACAGTTGTCAGCTGCAGCACGCAAGGAAAGTAACCATATCATTCAACTTTAGGTCGCTTCGGATGATTAATCCTAATTTTTTTACTGTTATTTCTGTTTTGCGTAGTTCGTTGCTAATAGCGTATTCGTTCAATAATGAATTTCTTTGCCTATTTGTACGCAATATATAATAATTCATATTATTTTCGGAGACCTGTCAATCCCTGTACTATTTATCGATCCTCCCCAAATATGTCTGCGTTTCGCACACGGTCTTCTGGCGTTGAAAGCTTCCTATAGACAGCAGACTCGTCTGCGTGTAGTGAGGTTCCGACATTATCCACTCAGTTGATTAACATTTCTGTACTTTAAGTCTTTCAGCATGTACAGTACCGCTTTTCGGTCATTAATTGGTTATGATAGCACAGCTAACACCCTCCACAATCTCTCAACTGTAGCTAAACACAGAGCATACCCCTTTCTCTCATATAGACCGCCACTTCGTTCCTGGTCTGTACACCCTAGCCGGCCGCTGTGGCCAAGCGGTTCTAGGCGCTTCAGTCCAGAATCGCGCTGCTGCTACAGGCGCAGGTTCGAATCCTGCCTCGGGCATGGACGTGTGTGATGTCCTTAAGTTAGTTAGGTTTAAGTAGCTATAAGTCCGGGGGACTGATGACCTCAGATGTTAAGTCCCATAGTGCTTAGAGCCAGTTGAACCGTTCTGTACACCCTATCACCTGTTTATTTTGTAGTTATAGTAAACTGTTAATGTTACTTAGACGGTGAATTGTTCCATCCATTGTATAACAGATCAGCAGTATTTACAGGGAACATCCAGATAAGCATACGCGTATATTGTTCTCCTTTCTCTCGTGGGCATGAAAGTGACACTGCGAAATGTGAGTCGCAGTTTCATGGAATTCCGACGTACCCTTGTTGCTATCCGTGAAAAGTTTACCATCATCGATTACGTGGACATCTGGTCATTTAATATGAATGACGCATATGCCGCAGTGATACTGCAGTCTTTAATTAGGCATAGTCTGTGGACATTAATACTCCCTTGTCCGAATACTTCCTCGAACTGAATATTATCAATAATTTGTGTTCGGCAGAGAACCTTCTGCATCAAGATGCATTGAAGTTTCCAGACAACAGATGTTTCCCTGTGTATTCTATACGACCTCAGAATACCGCGTAATGTCACAATTTGCTGTACCTCGACTTCGTACTGCAGAAATGGGTTCTTATCCATGTGGCGCTGTGTCACTGAAATCTCTCTCTGTGTTCATAAAAACAACTCGTATGCAAACAGCAGTGCAACTGAGAGGTCCAGCAGGACGTAGTTTCGTCTGACGGGCCATCTGAAACCGAATTGCGATGCTTGTACACACCTCGAGAATTTTGTGGCTGAGAGTACTTGATATACCTGAATAATAACCCGTCGCCCGTTTCTTATTCCATGTTTTAAAATCTTTATTGATAAAATATAATAATAGTTATACAAAATAACCCACCTCCTAAATTAATTAGTGGTTCTTCAGTTGATACGGCCGGCCGAAGTGGCCGTGCGGTTAAAGGCGCTGCAGTCTGGAACCGCAAGACCGCTACGGTCGCAGGTTCGAATCCTGCCTCGGGCATGGATGTTTGTGATGTCTTTAGGTTAGTTAGGTTTAACTAGTTCTAAGTTCTAGGGGACTAATGACCTCAGCAGTTGAGTCCCACAGTGCTCAGAGCCATTTGAACCATTTGAACTTCAGTTGATACAATAACAAATGCAGTTTCTACTTGATTGATGACCGGCACAATTCTGTGGATAAGGTTAATCTAATCTAATCCATTTGCCGATGGTGCATAGAAAGAAATGTTTTCGATGCCGTTCTATGTACGCCCAAATGTCTGTAATTTTTCACTTGTAAATGTAAAGCGCGACGTTCGTTGGACATACTTGATCTCTCCAAATAGTGGGAGTGTAGCTCTACTCGATGCGTCCGAGTCCCAGTGAGGTACACAGGTTCAATCTGAAGGTAAAATTCTCTGATGATCAGGCCGTACCAGTTTACTCTTCCGCCTTCAGTATTCAACGTTTAGACACCTCTGCTGTGATCTTCTTAAGGAGTCTTCTCGTGTCTTCTAGCGTCATTGTTCAACTGGGGTCATCAGAAGGGGGATCGAAACTTCGAACACGGAAGAAGAAGTGTGAAGGGGATCATGACGCAGTAGTTCACCCTGGAGATTTTCTTTCAGTCTGAACGACCACGAAAGTCTTCAGAGTTGTACTGTTTTTTATCTGCCAGGATGTTTGTTGCCTTGGACAACCACAAACTGAAAATAAATACGATCATGCCTAAAGTAATGGTGATAGATAAATCCAACAAAGTCTGGGTAAACGTCAACGTATGAAATACAACAGTAACACGAGTAAAGCCGGCCGGAGTGGCCGTGCGGTTCTAGGCGCAACAGTCTGGAGCCGCGTGACCGCTACGGTTGCAGCTTCGAATCCTACCTCGGGCATGGATGTGTGTGATGTCCTTAGGTTAGTTAGGTTTAAGTAGTTCTAAGTTCTAGGGGACTGATGACCACAGCAGTTACGTCCCATAGTGCTCATAGCCATGTGAACCATTTTGGAACACGAGTAAATGAATTTTGCTACTTGCGAAGCACAGTAACAGATTATAATAGTAGTGCAGTGGATATTAAAAGATGAAGAACTGTGACCAAACAAGTCTTCAGAAGTAAGAGTAATTTATCAACAAACATAAACCTTAATAGAGAAAAAAAGAAATCCATGAAGACATTTATTTGGAAGATTTTAAGCTCTGATTGTGAAGGACAGATCTTGGGAAAGACGCAAAGAAAAGATTAGTATTAGAGCGGTGAACATGGAGAAAAGCCACAGAACCTTCCTGAACTGAAAGAAAATATACTATACAACATGTAAAACATTCATTGATTAATATGATAGCAGAAGAAATAAAATAATTGGACTCCCAATTCGACGTAAGAGTTTCGCTGGTAACAACTCAGAAGGAAAAATCCCGAAAAATAAGGAAGAGGCAGGCCAAAAAGATAAAGTGTTATCAGTGCAAAGAACTGCAGAAACTACAACTAAATGCCTCGCGCAGTGGCCTCGCGATTAGAGGCGCCATGTCACTGACTGCGCGGCCCTTGCCGTCGGGTGTTCGAGTCCCCCCTCGGGCAGGGGTGTGTGTGTGTTGTTCTTAGCATAAGTTTGTTTAAGTTAGTTTAAGTAGTGTGTAAGTCTAGGGAAAGCTGGCGCTGCCTTTGGTGTCTGATGAGGGGGAGGTTGGAAGAGTCATTCTAGTTCTGCTCTGGTATATACTGCGCTCTGTAATCATAGGGTTGATATCTTACTGTTTGTTTTATATGTTTTGTCACCCATTCCTGTAGACAGGGTAGTGTTCAACCGTTGTCAGAGTGAAACCTGAGGGCGAAGAGGCTAAGGGCAATAGAAACGGTTTATTCGCAAAAATGAAATTCCCGTATGAAACACATTGACGTGCATTGGTGTGCTTATGTTACCAGAGCAGCACTGTCCGAAGAAGATTGCCATCAAACACTGACCTAATTACCTGCAACTAGCCACTGGAGATCAAGTGATACTAGTATGAATACATCCATCCGATAATGTTGACAAAGCTTTCGAAAGGTTGTCGATAGCGTTCAGAGAAATCTTTTATGTCGTACAGTGAGAAGCAAGATTTTTTCCTATCGCCGACTAACAGCTGCGTCTACGCTGCTTCCACTTCCAGTCTGACTTGTTCTGCTCGTCAGCTTCCTCTTACTCTTTTTTCCACCTATAGGTGGAACAGTGAGAAATCAATATAACTGCTGACAGGTTGGTATGCGTTGAGATCTGTCTCTCTCTCTCTCTTTGTCTGTCTGTCTGTCGGCAAACAAGCCCCGATTTTACTGCGCGTAATGCTTTGGCTGTCCAGAAGAAAGAATGCCTTCTGAGAAGCGACCGGCCGCACTATGCAGTGCGTTGCTCGTTCCTGAGAAGGAGGAAGGCATTTCCTGTGTACTGACCTTGGCAGCGGCTACCTCCACCCTGGCCGCGCGGTATTAGCCGAGCGGTCTCAGGCGCTGCAGTCCAGGACTGCGCGGCTGGTCCCGGCGGAGGTTCGAGTCCTCCCTCGAGCATGGGTGTGTGTTTTTGTCCTAAGGATAATTTAGGTTAAGTAGTGTGTAAGCTTAGGGACTGATGACCTAAGCAGTTAAGTCCCATAAGATTTCACACACATTTGAACATTTTTGAACCTGCACCCCGTACGTCCAGTGATCCTCTCGGTAGAGAACTGAATGGGTTCTCGGACATTCGGTTGGGTTACAGCATCCTGTTGCATCATGTTCGTGCACTGTAATGTTCTTATTTTACTGACTGACGTGAATAAGATGATGATGTTGATGACATTTCGTCATGTAAATTATTACTACTGTTAGAGTTAATTATCTTTGCAAGAACGACCAGAGAGGAATGCTGGGAGAACTAAGCATTGGAACGGACTGCTGATGACAAATAGGAAACAGCCCATCCAGGCAGATGTAAACATTTATGAGCCCCGAAGAGACTGACGGCAGTACAGAAACGTTCTACATCGTGATGTACGAAATTGAATGACGCTGGGAGAAATGTTTTGGGAAATGTAACACATTTTTGCCAATAGTACTGCAGTTTGTCTGGCGCTAGGACATTTTATAACAAGCTTTCGGGCTGATGCGACTGCAGAAACAATGAGAACGTTGCAGAACCCATACGGAATTTGCTGATCCTCAAGAGAAAAGAGAGATAAATTTCGTCACGGCTTCCATTCTAACTTGTGTTTTGGACAAAACGCTTTCCGCTACGGAAATCGACTAGGCATTCAATTTTGAACACTTCTGACACAAAAACTGCTCGACAGTTCTGACATGAATATCGGAAACTTCAATAAGTCAATTTGTGACCAGTCGCCGTCACAACCTCGCGGCTTTGGGCTAATGACAGTTCGAAGAAAGCCGCCGCTGGCGAAGTTATATTTTGTGGGCGACACCTCGATAGCAGGCGTTGTCTCGTCCACCGCCAACAGCAAACGCGGATCAGCGGACGAACACGCACCGCTCAGTAACGAATGTCGAGGCATGTTCTACCGCATTCTTCGTGCTTCATTTCTGGAAAGAAGAAAGAGTGGGATTTAGTGGCTCATCGGCGCCGAGGTCATCAGTGCCGGGATTCATACTCGGATAGTACAATGGGGAAAGAAATCAGGCATTTCCTTTACCAATGAACTATAATGTTATTCATTTCATTTTTTAACATTTCGCTTGGTTTTATTGAAGTGTATTGCCAACAGTTTGGTACAAATACGAAGACATTATGCACAGGAGCACAATATAAGTTAAAATTGTTTTACAGTATCCACTTAGGCAAAATTCGTATAGCTAAGGAATTCCAACACGATACCTACTATGTATGGATGAAACATGATATAAAAAGGAGCTCAACAGAGATTGCGGAGCAAACACCTGCGATTAAAATGTTTATGTTATCAGCGATAGTTTACCAAAATTCATAAACACAAATTACCATCACGAAAAAAAAATCGGTCCTTCCATATGTCAGTACTTTGATGACACAACAAAACAGTAACACTTGTTTGAAGATGCACTTTCATTTTCAGTACGGTTTGCAGTAACCGGTTTTTCTGCGCTTCTCTGAAACTGCAGGAAACAGCAAGCTATTTACTTCTTTGTAATGAGACAAGTAGAAAGGGTTTCCCTCGATGCCTGTGCGATGTAAATGAAAAAAGAGTTGAACCATGGTTGGTACGCATTCGTATCATGGCTGTTATTAGCTTCCTACTTGCCTGATATTTTCGAAAGCAGGAGGCTCTTCCAATTACTGGTTGCATCGCAGCATAATATTGACTTTGAAGACTAACCTTGTGTGCTCACAACGGAGAGATGATGTTTGTTAGTGTTCGTGGCGTAGTATTTGTTTTGCCTGTGACGTCACTGCCGCAGTGTCTGCCCTCTTAGTTGAGTGTCCAGCGCGTCTGTCTACCATGCAGCGGGCCAGGGTTCGATTTCCGGCCAGGTCGGAGATTATCTGCGCTCGGGAACTGGATATTGTTTGTGCTAATCATCACTGCATCTTCATCGTCTTGCAAGTCGACACTGTGATGTCATGGTTTCTTCTGCTCGGCGGCCTAACATTCCCAGGTGGGCCCTCCCGGCGATCAATGCCATGCGATCTTTATATCGTCACAGTGTAGATGCAAACGTGTGATAATTACGAATTAGCATTGTGCAGCGTGAAAACGTGTTTAGCTGAGACATTTATTTGGGTATCACATGAAGACAATAAGAAATATTCGCCGGATCGTAAGCTTGCTCGGGATGATAGAAAACGCAATTAAGAGGCAAGCTCGAGTGGAAATGAATGCAAAAAGCGAGCAGAGTCCACTGTCGAATGAATACGAGAGTTATGGCAGTGACGAAAAGGAAATGAAGAAAGCGATTACAGCATATCAACGTGTAGTATTATATCACGTCCACCAAAGGTCATGTCATTTCGTGTACGCGTATGGTGTGCTTCAGACGGTTGTCAATTTTATGAAAGATGCCACTGCCGGCCGGTGTGGCCGAGCGGTTCTAGGCGCTACAGTTTGGAACCGCGCGACCGCTACGGTCGCAGGTTCGAATCCAGTCTCTGGCATAGATGTGTGTGATGTCCTTACGTTACTTAGGTTTAAATAGTTCTGAGTTCTAGGGGACTGATGATCTCAGAAGTTCAGTCCCATAGTGCTCAGAGCCATTCGAACCATTTTTGAAAGATGCCACTGCTGGTCATGCTGACTTCATCGATTATGATACTAAGCACACCGTTAACCATCACTCAGTACACCTGTTCAACTTAATGAGCCCGCAAACCCATGCTACATCCAACAAATTATCTGTTCTGTAACCATTAACAAGACAGAAGGGGTAGATAATATTTGATAGGTAACATTCCATCGTAATTTCTAAACTCAATGAGGGAAGTTGCAAACAAACGACTATTCAAGTTTGCAACACACCGTATCTTCGGAAAAATACCACCCATACAGTTCCGAAGTTAGCAAGGGCAGATAACTGCGAGAACTGTAACATAATCAGCTTAACAGCTCTTGCATCCAAGCTGCTCACAAGGATTAATATACAGAGGAATGGAAATGAAAGCTGAGGATCAATTAGATGATGATCAGTTCGGCTTTAAGAAAGGTAAAGCTACCATAGAGACAGTTCTCACATTGCGCTTGATAATGGAAGCAAAGCGTAAGAAAACTTAAGATACACTGATAAGATTCGTCAGCCTAGAGAAATCGTTCGACAGTGTAAAATGGTGCAAGATGATGTAAGTTGTGCGAAATATAGGAATAACCTATAGACAAACACGGGTAATGTGCAATATTTACAACGCGCTAGAGGGAAGAACAAGGCAACATCAAATTCGAGGTACTCGGTTTAAAAAGTGTGTAGGACAGGGATGTAGTCTGTCACCCCTACTGTTCAGTCTATACATCTAAGAAGCAATAACGGAAATAAAGGTTCGAGAGCGGGATTAAAATTAAAGGTGAAGGGATATCGATAATAAGATGCCCTCCTCAGTGAATTCTCTGAGGACAGAATGTACAGTCTTAGACAAAAAAACTGACAGCCGGCCGGCCCCCACAGAGACTAAGTCCGAGTCGCTCACTTACAGTGGCCAATAAAACTGACCGCCCCTGACAGCTCTAAGTCCGGCCATCTGCACAATCTGGCAACACTGTAAGATGCAGAAGTGTTAGGAGGAAGTATTATCTACTACCGAGACGGTCTGGTTGGACTGAGCGCGTGGTTTTGCGGTAATCGTTGTGCATTCTCAACTTAGAGTCGCATGTTCGCGTCCAACAGATTTTTTATTTTTTAACCATATTTCGTTCTAAACTTATGAGTCTGATTGAACATCGAAGACAATTCGCTTAACATTCTACCCACCCGCAATAACAAGTATTCCAGAAACATTTCCGCAGGACAGCTCGTGGCTGTGTTGCGATCATAACAACTTACGCTCGGGCGTTTCCTCGCGCTGTAGCGGCTACCGGCCACCGGCCAGACGCCACCCGCTGCCTGAAATCCGGCGCCGCCCATGTGAAGGCGGCGCCACGCTGTCAGTGTATGTATCAATGCCATTTTCGAATCTGAAGTTCTTGCAGTTAAGCATTGGATTTTGCATACTTCAAAATCATGAATTACAGTTAAGCATTGTAAAATTGAGTCGCAAGTGGAAAAAGGTGTAACATCTGCAACACAAAGTTTACTTTTGGTATAACAGAGGGGTGAATTTAGAGAAGGCAGCTAGAAAGATTTGAAGAGTGTGGAGCGAATGATTTTGAGAAAATTACGCCGGAAAAAGATATTCTTGTTTCAACAAAGATCGTGCTGGCATGAATGATTTTTCACATTAAGGAAGTCTCGACTACTGATATATGTGACAGATTACCATTTTACCATCATACGACATTTGCATTCAACAGGCAAAGTTCAGAAGTCTGGTGTAGGAGTACTGCATGCTGTAATTCGAAACAACAAAAATCACCGGAGTGACTATTATTGAACGTCATCAGGTGGCTCATTGAGCATTCCTTTGCAGTACTGTTACTAGTGACGTGTTATGATGCCTTTATCGTTAACATCCTAATGATAGAATAAACGAAACGAATGATAGAATAAATGAAAGGCTGAGCTCCACCAAAAGACATAGACTAGAGCAAAGAGTAGTGTGAACATAATATTTTACATTTGATAGCTCCAAAAGTGTGTTTTGGACTACAAATTCTGCCTCAAGGGGTGTGTGCAACACAGCTGGAATTTGTTGTCAACAACTAGGACACCTTTCGGTCGTAGTGCAAGAAAGTCGAGCAACGAAACTACATCACCTTTGCTACTGCATGATAACTCACTCTGTTGATTTGAGTAACAAAACTATCCAGGAGATTGATGGGAAAGTCATCTCTCAGACACTTGTATTGTTAGGGAAGTCCTCTCTCAAGCACTTGTCCCTCTCGTCATATATTCGTAAAATATTACCTTTCCCGCTCTTGATCGATCAACCGTCAAGGCACTTCATTTCTAGACGAAAATACTCTTAAAACTACTATGGTTTAATGACCTAGTTAAAACAAGTA
Organism: Schistocerca americana; assembly: GCF_021461395.2. Taxonomy (NCBI): domain Eukaryota; kingdom Metazoa; phylum Arthropoda; class Insecta; order Orthoptera; family Acrididae; genus Schistocerca; species Schistocerca americana. Next base: position 615,612,388 of record NC_060121.1, read on the forward strand.
GGTTTCTACGGGTGTAGAATTTGTGAACAACTGTAGCATTGTCAGATTGTTTTAGATATCGTGAAAGAAAATTCAGCAGCTGATTAATTTCTCTTTGATGATTACTGTTGCGTTTAGTAAACTAATAGAAAATGCAAATAAAATATTCACTTTACTAATACAAATTAAATTCAGCTTACTACAGAAACATCACGACGGCAGTCTATCTTAATAAAGCATTAAGTTCAAAAATGGTTCAAAGTGCTCTGAGCACTATGGGACTTAACTTCTGAGGTCATCAGTCCCCTAGAACGTAGAACCAGTTAAACCTAACCTAAAGACATCACAGACATCCATGGCCGAGGCAGGATTCGAACCTGCAACAGTAGTGGTCGCGCGGTTCCAGACTGTAGCGATGCATTAAGTGTCTGTAAGACGATTGATCCTATCTTAAGACGAATTAGTAGGATATCACCGACTTTTGACTTTGATAGGATCTGTATTTACTTCATTTCCTGTATCATTCGCAAGTCTTATGAAAATGTGGCATTTCATAGATAAAATTATGTATTAACAACAACAAAAAATATGTCGGCAGAAAACAAAAGTGGCATTATGAAATTGGCAGTACCGTAAGGTTTTCGCTCTGACACTAAGGGTTACTGTAAGTAGCAAGACGAATTTTGCTCGAGCATTATCTTACGATTCCATTATTGAGTTTGTATCTGCCTGCTTGTAGCTCTACTACAAAAGAATTAAAAATCTGGCTTTCAGCGAGTCTAGAAAGACGAATAACAGCAGCTTGCACCTGGTAGCCAAGCATGTTACTTGAGAAATTGTATTTTCCAGAAGTGGGAAGACATCCTTTTGTGGTTGAATTGTTGGCAAATATCAGTCAGACGTGTGCCGTTGGTCTAAGCGTTTCGGTGTGTTGAATTTGTACCAATGATTTTTCTATAGGTTTTTTCTGTCCCAAATAGAGAGTTGAAGTCTCTCGTTAGTATTTTCACGTCATCTTGGTGAATTTTGCTCATAGTATTTTCGAGCGTGTTCCAGAAATTTTCGACATTTTTGTTGTTTTTCTTATATTATTTTGCTGGGGCTCTGAATGAGCATAGTCATAAGTCGATTGTTGATGACTGTGATTTCTTTGACAGAGTTGATGATAGATCTGTGTTCGAGTAAAGCAGTGCCGAAGATAGGTACGCCCTTCGCTACCTTTTGTTGTATTTTGCTCTTGAAGATGCAATGGCTTCCGTAATGCAAGGTTTCGTTGTCAGTTAGTTGTGGTCGATTTATTATGTAAGATTATTTAGTTTTCGTATTTGGATCAATATATCGATGTTTAGTTATAAAAAAAAGTTCTTAAGTGTGTGAAATCTTATGGGACTTAACTGCTAAGGTCATCAGTCCCTGAGCTTACACACTACATAACCTAAATTATCCTAAGGACAAACACACACACACCCATGCCCGAGGGAGGACTCGAACCTCCGCCGGGACCAGCCGAGCAGTCGATGACTGCTGCGCCTCAGACCGCTCGGCTAATCCCGCGCGGCGTGTAGTTTTCAAATGCATGTTTTCTGTTCGTAGGGAAATTTACAGGATATCTTCAATATTCTCTGCCGTGCTAACCTTGACTCCCCAGAATCCGAAATTCCAACTGCCGCCTGTCGACAGCCGGGTTGTGTACCACCTGGGGTAAAGTTGACTTCGCTTGCACAGTTCATGTTTGCTTGTGTTTAATTGGTTTGGCCTGGGTGATCCAGGACCGGACAGGACCAGCAAATATTTTCAGCCGAGCTCATTTAGCTAACAGACGGTGACCAGAGTAGCGGTGGTTTTCACTCAGACGTGTCTGGATTTTGAGTTCAACGGATTGACTAGCCATTCAGGATTGTGTTAGTATTTGGTTCACCCCAAGTATTTGATTTCCACGGTACCACCCATATGGGGGAGGGTTTCCCCTATCTATCCCACGGGATTATTATTATTATTATTATCATTATTGTTATTATTGTCATTCTGTCATCAGCAAATCCGACATGGTGCATCTTCCCACCACTGAAATAGATGTACCTTGTTCGAGTCAGTATTTCCGTCACATAAATATGGGTTGTAAGTACGTTACATTGCTGCTAGTAGACATATTTCTCACTTTTTCTTAGGCAGTTGCTACCTGTTACTCCATGATAGGAATTTATGTGCGCAGCATTGTTGCAATACAGACGTTCAAATTATCCGATTTCTGTGATTTCATTTCGATAGCAGTTAGTTCTAATAGGATGCAGGCAGTCAGGCTTAATGTGGATATCCGACTACGACTCTCGTCATTTGATAGACTGGGTAAACCACATTCTTAATCGGACGGTTGAATCTAGATCACTTATTTATGACAGGGCCTGAATTCTTAAACACTGTGGAAAATAATAATACAATATGCTTATTACTAATATGTTATTTAAATATAAATATATGAACGAACGAGATAACAGTTTATTTACAGGAGCAGAGCCCCATCCATCATAGCAGAGCAGAGCGAGATTGGTTTCAGGGCCGAGAGAGGATAAAGCTGTTCCCATTTGTTCCACGATCACCGAACATCAACCAGATAGAGAATATGTGGGCAGAGATAACACGATCACTGCCATGTGGTCCTACAAATGCAAGCGACCTTTGGAAGAATATAGAAAACGTATGGTGGGAAGTAAACCATCACTCTATACTGTCGACGTCTTGCTGAAACAATGCCCCTACGCCTTACGTAATGATCGTGGGTGGGTTGGTTACTAAATGTATACTCGCCCACAAAACCCATGTGGACAATTATCTGATAGTCGGTCAAGCTTTGCTTTGTCGCAGTTCTTTAGATACAAGTTCATTTGCTTTCAGTCTCCTTCTTACAATTCTTGCAATGCAAGGTAATTGAAAAGTCTCACCCACTCGACGTCAGCTGAGGAATTGATTGGTGCATGTGTTGTTCAACACACAGTAGTTGTCACCCTCACTGGAATCGATGACTGTGTGTGTGTGTGTGTGTGTGTGTGTGTGTGTGTGTGTGTGTGTGTGTTTTCGTGTTCACGCACAATCTGAATCAATACTATTACCATTAGAGAGACAACCAACAATAAATATTGCATCAAATGTGACTGTAAAGTATTTTAATGCGATGGGAAGTGACAAACTGAATTTTTACCCAACCCACGACCTGCATATTACGTTAAGTAAGATGTATTAACTCCATAGTATCGTTAGCAGAAACAGTGCGCTCGTGTTTGGAGGTTCGCGACAAGTGCAGCGATTAGCAGTGCCCAATGCCGCCGCGATTTGTTTATGTTGGCTGAGCGTGGACACTGCAGCACACGCTTCGCCATAAAGAAATCACCTTGGCTCTGACAGCAATGAGCGGATATCACTGCCTGCGTGTTCTTATGGTAACCAACGTGAGACTCTACTCACAGGTGCCATGGAGCAATTGCAACGGGTATCATGTCATTAGTCATCAGAATATTAAACAGTGATGGAATGTCCACTCTATTTGAATCCCAAGAAAATAGGAACCTTCTCACAAAGGAATGTGAGGTGTTATCAAAATTTATCCAACACACAAAAATTAACTGCAGGGCTTTCATGTATGCAGTAGTAGCACACAAGGAAATATTCTGTCTTGGAAGCGTATATTTCATTTCCTCTTCTCATATTAACGCCCTTGTTTTAGTGTGAAGTGAGAAAATAAACACGAAAAACTAAAGTTCCTGAGAAGAATATCAGTCATTTCCTCTTCTCATATCATAACTTATTTTAGTATGAGGTAAAAAAATAAACAGTTTAAGGTTGTGAAGCATAATATGACACCAGATCCTTATCGTAGGCGCTATCGGAAATATTTGCAAATGTCTGTATTCAGCAATGCCTGCCAGCTGCCACAACACTTCACAGAATCCATGCGGCAGGCAACACAACTGTGCGTGCACTTCAGGACTTCATTCAGTAAGACGTCAGGTGATCGATGGAAACGTCAAATTAACGTCGCTTTCCGAGTCGTATTCAATCCAGAATGAGGTGTTATTAAGGTAGTTGAGCGTTCTAGCAGTTACACTTTTGCAATTCGCATATGAGTATTCCGATAGCCAAAAGAACCCGTTAGTGTGAACCTATCGGGAACTGCATTAATATCAAACTGCAAGAACTTGAGACAATACGTGGACTCTTCTCTTCGCTGGGTGACCTATTACTGTTATTTAGGATTCTCTCTGTCCTAGACGTAATGCAAATGGAACTTCAGAGGCGCTTTCCGCTACTCTTGACAAACATCAGCAACTTGTAATCACTGCAAGTTACAACTGCGTGATGATATGGCTCAGGTTGTCAGTAGTTGTGGTGGTGTTATGCTGTCAAACTGCTTACAGTAACGTTAATGGTGGCCCACAGAATTTAGCGCTGACTACTTTCTTAAGTAAAGATAGTGTTGTGGCGTCGTCGCTTCTCTTTATTTGGCCTCAGCTTGAGTAATCCGATTTAACGAACATAGTACTCCATTCGCGGGCTGCTAATGATACAATATGACTACAGAGACCATCGTGCGGGTATTACATTAATTCTGCAATGAATTGCTTAACAGATGTTACCCTCAGCTATGCAGCTGGAATGACTCATTAAACAGGTACTCTATGTTTCACTTGATTAAGGAATCCTGCTTCTGCTGTTCGTAAATACTTGTATACTTCATAAATGGTTCAAATGGCTCTGAGCACTATGGGACTTAACTTCAGAGGTCATCAGTCCACTAGAACTTAGAACTACTTAAACCTAGCTAACCTAATGACATCAGACACATCCATGCCCCAGACAGGATTCGAACTTGCGATCGTAGCGGTCGCGCGTTTCCAGACTGTAGCGCCTAGAACCGCTCGGCCACCCCGGCCGGCATACTTGTATACGGACCATTCGTTATTTGACTAAATATGAACTACAATCTGATTCGCATATATATGACATGGGTTAGCGCCGGCACAAAGCAATGACTAAGGGTTGGATGCCGTTGAAGTCCCGTTACGCTGATGGCAAGACAAATGTTTGCAAATCACCTCTATTGCCTCAAAAAACAATTGCATCTTAAATATCGAAGGACCGACGTCCACACTGTCACAGCGCCTTGAAATAAGGCTAAGACGGCAGATGAATATTTGTGACCGACTGGGCTTCGAACCTGGACCTCCTGCTTACTAGACAGACATGCTGATCACTGCACTATTATATTTTTTAAAAAGTTTGAGAAGACTTTCAGCACCAGGTAGGCGGAGGCAAAGAGGGCAGGGGTCGAAGATCCGAGGCCTGGCCTCAATGCCTCCCCCATACCTGTCACTGAGCAGCTGCATTATTCCCATGTATTCCATGTTTGCACCCGTATATACCTTTAAATTGTGGAACAAAATTGAAGTAGTAATTAAGGTAAAATAAATTACAGATTGCCGCCTCCAATGGCGTGCTTTCCTTGTAGAACATAACTTATAACAGTGAAAAGGGTGACGGAAAAATGCATAACAAACATTCATTCAGAAATATACTCACAATTTAAGTTATTTTGCACTGGATGCATATGAGGTCTGTAAGGTAGCCATATGTTTTTCAACAAATGAAAAAAATTTCGGGGCCGGAGGAGTTTTGCCAAATTAGAACAGTTCTGATTTTAGAACCAACGTAAAAGAACATTCCAGGAACAATAAAAGTGGAAGAACAGTATTCTTCTAATAAAAAACTGTCCACCTCTTCGTAGCCCACATAAAGCAATAGATAAAAAAAATTTGAAACCATTCCTTATATTTGTTATTCTTCTTCAGCGTAAAATGTTCTTCTGCAATATAAAACATGCACTCTTCTAAGTTCTGTTTGTTACGACGTAAAACAGAAACTGTCCCAGAAGCCACGATTAACTGTTATTCTTTGCGGACGGGTAACATTTCCAGTCGGGTTGTAAAGCTTCAGTTATCGGTATATGACTTTCTGCGGTTCTGTTGATAGTGCTAATTTCTTGCTAGTCCAGTTCCAAATTCTGATTCTATTTTCACATAAGAAGATGTGCGCTAAAGTTTCTACAATCCGACATTTGTCACAGTATGGAGATGGTCTCAATTTGATTTTCCATACTCGTTCCGCTGTGGGTATGGTTCCGTTTACAACGTCGCACTATACGGCACTGACTTTAGTTGGTAGAATTTTATTGTTGATATTTTTCCAGTTTTTTGTAGGTTAATTTATCGGAATTGGTTTGTGAAGACTATGTCTGGTAATATAATCATAGACGGCTCTAGTGTTGGTTTGTTCTGGTGGAAGTCTTATACAGCTACTACAATCGCCATAGTACTTTCGGACGTAATCTAGGCTGGCATGCTACATTAACAGGAGCGTTCATATCCCCAGGATCTAACGAGAGGAACAGAAGTTTCGTGATGCCTGGCATGTATTAGTTTAAAAGCACGTCTTTAATTCCAAGTCCTCCGTTTTGCCTCTGCAAAGATATTTTGTTTCCATACATACCAAGAGGCTACAGCTAATATTTTATGTGCATTGACCTGCAGTATCGGTAAGACTGCTGCGACATGATATATTTTGCTAAGTATGTATGTATTTATAAAGTGAACTTTCTGCAGTCGGTCTAACAACCGCATGTCATGGTTCTTCAACAAGGTTCCGATGACATTAAGTTTCCGCTCCCAATTGTTCGTGACCATACGCTTGGGATTCGCCCTTAACCTCAAGCCGACTTGGAGTCTCTCTTCAGTTACATCTAACCAGTGCGCACCTGTTGCACTATTGTAAGAACCGAGATGCAGGTTCATTTGGCTACAAGAGTGCGTATATTCCTCCAGCATGCCGGGTCTCCTGCACAGTCTAGTCGTCAGGTCACACATTATCCAAACCTAACATTTCCCGGAAGGTGGATCATAAGATATGGGCACTTTTCTTGGCCTTCAAGGTCCTCAGACCTTATCTCTTTGGATTTTTGCCTGCGGGGATGGTTAGAGGCGAAGTCTACAAATAAAAAGTAAATCCAAGAGCCGATTTGATCGTTCGGGTTATGAATAGTGCAGCCCTCATAAAAGAACGCAAAAACGACCTCAGTAGAGCTACACGTGGTGTTATCAAGAGAAGTCAAATGTGCATTGAAGTTGGTTGGTGAATTTTTGAAAATCAACTTTGAATGTCCTCATTTGCCTTTGCTTTGACTTTGTTAGCGTTACGTACTAACAGCTGTGTCTCTGTACTCAATAAAAAGTGGACACATTTATATGGAATTTTTTTCGTCTGTACTACCACCTCCTAAAATATCTACTATTCCTCCTGAAACACCCTGTATATGGATATATGTGTGGTGTCTGTTCTTTCGGACATGTCCGAAAGAAAATGCTTCATGGCATTCTGCAACGACCTTCGATCTAGTTGCAGGGGCTGATAGAGATTTCAGAGCTGCTTGGCTGTCTGAATAAAAGTAGAATCTCCGATTTTTGTAGGGTCTACTCTAATTTTCCTCCGTGCACATGCTGACAGAAAAAAAAACGTGTAATACTGTGGCCATCATCCTTAAAGAGATTCTAGGCAGTACACCAGACCTGGTACTTTCATCTGTTTTCGACCTGTCAGTAAACCACTGTGTTAAGTATCCTGCACGGTGTTGTGGTTCGTTTTTCCACTGCTCCCAGCTTCCAACTGTTACGTGGCAAAGTTTATTGAAACAGCTAGAAGTTATTGTGTAGTTAGTCGGCATTTTCCCAGCCATCGCCTTACTGATTTGGGATTCCGTATATTCTAACTATATCCAGTTATTTCCAATTTTTAGCCTTTATGTCCCTGCCGCTGCCTCCATTTTAAGCCACAGGTGTAAGGCGGGCAGGTCTAGCATAATATCCATTCCAAGAGTGGATGTCCTGCTAATTCCATCTGTTTGTGAAAGCAGGCCAGTCTCTGCACTTTGCCAGGCTCCCTAGCAGCCACCTTCTGTTCGACTTTGTTCATATTATAGGCCAATAAATTATCATTGGTCTTTTTGCAGGGATGTGTATCCAGTACGTACTGGGTTTAGACCCCAGTTTACCCTACAGCAGCTTCTAGTGCTTATAAGATTATCTTTCGCAGTGGAAAATAATCTTTATATGAGGTGTTCATAATAGTTCTCCATTCAGGGCTACCTCTAGATACACTACAACCCTCTCTAAAGTTTCATCGAGAAACATAATTTTTCAGTATGTGTGCTGGACATGCTTCCCCATAAATAATACTACACCACTTTTCGTGGGGCTCGTCTTTAAATACTTTTTCACAATGTTCAGTGCACATAGGTTTAACAGTACTAGCAAATTTTCTAAGCCTTACTGTGAATAGATCGTGTACTTATTCTTTTCAAGAGTAGTCTCCCGCATTCAGCTCATCTATGAGTTCATTCACGACTAGGTTCTTCATCTCTAACCATTTACTCGAAGGTCGTATTACTCGACATCCAGGAAGATACAGAGAGCATCCAGAAACGGTAGTGCTTTTTCCACCTTCCCAACAAGTTGGTGAAGTGTTACTTCACATGATTTGCTTCGCAAGTATTATGAAAATGTTGCAGTTCATAGATAAAATTATGTATTCACAACAACAAAAAATATGTCGGCAGAAAACAAAAACGTGGCATTATGAATTTGACAGTACCTCAAGGTTTTCGCTTTGACACTAAGGGTTACTAAAAGAAGCAAGACGAAACTTGCTAGAGCGTTGTCTTACGATTCCCTCATTGAATTTGTATCTGCCTGCTTGTAGCTCTGCTACAAAACAATTAAAAATCTGGCTTTCGGAGAGGCTCGAAAGGCGAGCAGAGGCAGCATGCACCTAACAGGCAAGCACGTTACCTTTTTTTTTTTTTTTTTTTTTTTGCCTTTCGCGGGCAAGCAAGGAAGGTAGGAGAAATAGAAACCTTTATTATTCACAAAATAAACATAGTACGTCCCGACACATGATAACTGTCCTGGAAGGAACCTCGCTGCCGTCCTACCATGCAGCATGAAATAACAACAAAATCAAAGTGGGGCCACCTCCGTCACCCTAAAGAAAAGTACACTCCTGGAAATTGAAATAAGAACACCGTGAATTCATTGTCCCAGGAAGGGGAAACTTTATTGACACATTCCTGGGGTCAGATACATCACATGATCACACTGACAGAACCACAGGCACATAGACACAGGCAGCAGAGCATGCACAATGTCGGCACTAGTACAGTGTATATCCACCTTTCGCAGCAATGCAGGCTGCTATTCTCCCATGGAGACGATCGTAGAGATGCTGGATGTAGTCCTGTGGAACGGCTTGCCATGCCATTTCCACCTGGCGCCTCAGTTGGACCAGCGTTCGTGCTGGACGTGCAGACCGCGTGAGACGACGCTTCATCCAGTCCCAAACATGCTCAATGGGGGACAGATCCGGAGATCTTGCTGGCCAGGATAGTTGACTTACACCTTCTAGAGCACGTTGGGTGGCACGGGATACATGCGGACGTGCATTGTCCTGTTGGAACAGCAAGTTCCCTTGCCGGTCTAGGAATGGTAGAACGATGGGTTCGATGACGGTTTGGATGTACCGTGCACTATTCAGTGTCCCCTCGACGATCACCAGTGGTGTACGGCCAGTGTAGGAGATCGCTCCCCACACCATGATGCTGGGTGTTGGCCCTGTGTGCCTCGGTCGTATGCAGTCCTGATTGTGGCGCTCACCTGCACGGCGCCAAACACGCATACGACCATCATTGGCACCAAGGCAGAAGCGACTCTCATCGCTGAAGACGACACGTCTCCATTCGTCCCTCCATTCACGCCTGTCGCTACACCACTGGAGGCGGGCTGCACGATGTTGGGGCGTGAGCGGAAGACGGCCTAACGGTGTGCGGGACCGTAGCCCAGCTTCATGGAGACGGTTGCGAATGGTCCTCGCCGATACCCCAGGAGCAACAGTGTCCCTAATTTGCTGGGAAGTGGCGGTGCGGTCCCCTACGGCACTGCGTAGAATCCTACGGTCTTGGCGTGCATCCGTGCGTCGCTGCGGTCCGGTCCCAGGTCGACGGGCACGTGCACCTTCCGCCGACCACTGGCGACAACATCGATGTACTGTGGAGACCTCACGCCCCACGTGTTGAGCAATTCGGCGGTACGTCCACCCGGCCTCCCGCATGCCCACTATACGCCCTCGCTCAAAGTCCGTCAACTGCACATACGGTTCACGTCCACGCTGTCGCGGCATGCTACCAGTGTTAAAGACTGCGATGGAGCTCCGTATGCCACGGCAAACTGGCTGACACTGACGGCGGCGGTGCACAAATGCTGCGCAGCTAGCGCCATTCGACGGCCAACACCGCTGTTCCTGGTGTGTCCGCTGTGCCGTGCGTGTGATCATTGCTTGTACAGCCCTCTCGCAGTGTCCGGAGCAAGTATGGCGGGTCTGACACACCGGTGTCACTGTGTTCTGTTTTCCATTTCCAGGAGTGCAGATATGAAAACAAAATTTGAAGTACATCCATTTGCTAACTGTGCAAGCGTTAGCTTTTCATAGGTCGCATACTCGCATGGTGTTCTTAGTCGATCACTTTACTTGGTCGGTTTCACAACGAAAGCACCTCTGCTCATCTTTGCGCACCCGGCGCACCCCAAGTATATGGCGGGTCCGCAAAAACCGTTACTAGGAAATTGGCATACCAATCCTTGTACTTTTGTAGCCGTAATAGTTTTGTGTGTCTATCTTGCAAGTATTGCCAGTAATCCAGGACGTTCAGTAAATTCGTACGTGTGTCTCTATAGATGTAATGGACCGTCATACCTGTGATCCACGCCACTGCGTTCGTCTTATGACGCGGAAAATACGTTTCCTCTGGAAAAAATACTATGTCAGAACAGACTGATGTATAGATAGTGCGCCGCATGAACGCTATTATCGTTCTTGCGAGAGTCCAGACAGCCAATGCCTCACCGCAGACCAGCCGATGGGCTGGTATATTCGGTTGACGACAATGTACCATGTTGATCTGACTGTTGTAGGTAGGTGGGTGTGGTGAACCGTGCGCCACACCACGTGCCAATTAACAGCTGGATGTTGCCGTTCCACCCTATTCCGGGCGATCTTTCGAAGAAGCAGATGGTACACGTCCTTCGATGTCGACTGTCGGGTCGTCGGTAACCGCTCTCGAACGTAACTGTGTTCCACGATGAACGTGCGCACATACGTAAAAGGGGGCGATATATGGCCGACACTGACTGGAGGAAGATGCGATGTTGGTACGAGTTCTTCGATGATCGTCCCCGTAAGCGAGTGATTCCTGTTGCGCCACCATTTGAGCATAGTATTAATATACTTGGCACGCGCCTTCTCGTGCACGTTCACTAAACCAACGCCCCCCTCTCGCGCTGGGAGGGTAAGCGTGTTGTACTGTACCTTAAAGAGTTGTCCCAGGCATACATAGTACCCAAAAGCCGCCTGAATCCTCATAGCCATCTTGCGCGTCAAGGGGAGAAGGTGTGTCAGGTGGCACATCATGGGCGCGAGATAAAGGTTGACGAGTAACACTCGCTCCAGCATATCCATCGACCGTAGGGCGTTTAGTCGTACTGCCGTCTTCGGTAGTTGTCCACAGCCGTTCCCGCTGTCTCTTTATGAAAGGTGATACTCAAACGGCGCAGGGTTTGCACCGTAGGTAACGGTCCTTCCGTTCCTGGTTCTAGTCCACGCCCCACATGCATGAATTGTTATTTTCGGTAGTTGACCACACTTCCAGCTGCCATCCCATACGTCTGTAGCCAATCCAGTGCTGTTTGAGTCTCCCCCTCATTCCGTACGAGGAACACAGTGTCATCCGCGTATGCTCTGCATTTGAATGATAAATGCCGTAGGGAGACCCCGGTAAGACGGCGGCGAAGGCCTGCGAGACACGGTTCTAAGGCGATCGCATAAAGGAGGATCGACAAGGGGCAACCCTGTCTCACTGATCGTAAGATCTTAAAATACTCTGTTCTCCCTCCGTTGACCACCATCGCTGATCTGGCGCCGTTCAACAGCCGCATCACAGCATTGGTCAATAAGACACCCATCCTGTTCATCACCGCCGCGAGGTACACATGATCCACGCGATCAAAAGCATGATCGAAATCTACTGCAACCATCGCGCCCCGGAGACGGCACGCAGCCGCGAGGGCGACGAAGTCACGACAGTCTCCCAAGGCTGTGTGGATATTACTGATGCCGCTAAGACAACTCTGAACGGCATGTATTCGATTCTCCAGCGACTTTTTGATACGACTGCCCAGGATGTACATGAAGATCTTGTAGTCACTATTAAGGAGGGTCAAGGGGCGATAATCACAAGGCCGTTTGCCAGCACGGGGCTTCGATATCGGTATCATGAGCCCTTCCGTGAATTGAATGTGAACCGGTACTTCTTGTCGCAGAAGCTCATTAAACATACATAGCCACATCAGTGTCATAATGGTCACAAAGGCACGGTAAAATTCCAACGGGAATCCGTCTGGACCTGGGGACTTGTTGCAGGCACCTCGTGTAATCGCTTCCTCCAGCTCTTCACACGTAATTTCAGATAACCCGTCCGCTTCCCCGTTCACTCTCGTCGCGTCTGGAATCTCTTCCAGGACGTTCCCCAGCTCCCTCTGACCCTCCCCGTTGCTCTCATAGAATCTGCTAAAATGATCCGTGAACGCCTGTGCTATGCCCCTTTGTGTTGTAAAACTACGGCCATCGCCGAGATCGATCTCGTTGATTAAATTCCAGCGTCTTCTTCGTCTTTCCTTTATCACATAATGCATTGAGGGAAGCTCATTGGGCAGGAAATCCTGCGACCTCGCGCGTATCATTGTACCTGCCATCCTCTGCGTCGCAAGTTGTACCAGCTTTGCCTTAACTCGGTGGACTGCCGTCTAGCGTTCTGGTATAGGTGGTTGAGCTAACAGGTCCCGGAGAGCCGTTAAGTAAAACTCGGTGGTTGTGCGCTGCCATTGAGAAACCTCCTTCCCGTAACCTATTAACGTCCTCCGTAAAGCTGGCTTCGCGCACTCGATCCACCACTGCTGGATAGAACCGAAAGAATTTTGTCGACGAGGGCAGCCATGCCACGCGTCCTCCACCATGCGTCGGCATTCTGTATCTCGCAGGTGGGAGACGTTCATCTTCCAATTACCCCTCCGTCTCCATGCGTGCTGTCTATCAAGGTTAACCGTACAAATATATGCCTCGTGGTCTGTAAACGCTGTCGGCCATATGTCTGCGTCCACCGTCGACATTGCTAACGCCCTTGAAACGTAGATCCGATCCAAACGGCCCGCGGAGTGGCTAGTAAAAAATGTATATCCCGGTTGGTTGCGATACTTCCGGTCTCTTGTATCGACTAATTTCATCCCGTTGACCAGCTCCCTAAGTTCTTGGCTAGTAGTATAGTTAGGTTGATGGTCCTTTCTGTCGAGCACACTATTAAAATCTCCGCCGAGTATGCAATCATCGTATCGTCCCTGGAACTACGGTGTAATCTCATGGGCGTAAAAATCTGCTCTGTCCCTTCTCTTATCCGAGCCTGACGGTGCGTATATGTTGATCAAACGTATTCCACCTATAGTCACGGCCGTACCACGGGCAGAAGGCTGGTTCAAATGGCTCTGAGCACTATGGGACTTAACATCTGTGGTCATCAGTCCCCTAGAACTTAGAACTACTTAAATCTAACAAACCTAAGGACATCACACACATCCATGCCCGAGGCAGGATTCGAACCTGCGACCGTAGCGGCCACGTGGTTCCAGACTGAAGCGCCTAGAACCGCACGGCCACTCCGGCCGGCACGAGCAGAAGGCAAATACTCTACGTCGTCTGCACGTATCCCTTCTTTTAATAGTATAGCTGTGCCAACGCCTCTCTCGTCACACGGGGAACAGTAAATGTCGTAACCGTAAAAGTCCGAGGGGGGGAGTATCCGAACTTCTTGTAATAGTACTATGTCTAAATCCGCAGCCTTTATCATGTCACTGAGCATCTTGATTTTTACCGGCGTCCCAAAGCTATTGATGTTAACAGACCCTATCCGATAAGCTTGTTGCATGGCGGTCAACGTAGATAGGGTACCGTACGGTCGCTAATTTTGCCGTACATAGGCTGCTGTCGTACTAACGTCCCCCGCCGTCCCCTCATATGGTCTGCCGTTATTCCGTGCACTCTGCCGGTCTTACACCGGGAGAGTGCGAGGAATCAGTTCCTCCGGCAGCATCTGTTCCCCACGGGGGTGGCTCTTCTGACCAGTCCCCTAGTGTCCCATCGTTGTCGTGCGGTGCAGGCCCCGTAGCCTCCTCAGTAGCCTGCTGCCGGCTATCGAGCTCCTTCGCTGTGTCTGGAGTATCGTCAGCGGTAGGTCGTGTCGCCGTCCCGCTGGACACCGTTGCATCCACGCTAGGCAGTTCTTCTGTATCCATGGTCGTCTGTTCTGTACCCGTTAACGCCTCAGAATTGTCTGCTAGATCAGAGTGGTCGTTCACCACCGTGAGGTGGCGCTTCTTCCGGCGTTTTGGTGATCGCTGTTTACGTTGCCGGGCCTCGGAATCAGAGGTCAGCATTGTCTCCAGTTGTTCATGGGGGACATTCGGAATCGTGCGCCGTCGTATTATCGACGTCTCCAAGTGCCTTATCTGAAGGGGCCGCAAGCGGCACCGAAGAGAGGGCGTCCTGTGACTGCTGCAGGCGGTCCAGCGCAACGTCGTCCGTCCGTGGCTCGCCACGATCTGCCGCTCTCTGTGTGTTCTGGTACGCGTCTGTCTCGCGGCCCACGTCATCACGTAATGCGGCGACATAAGTCATGGGGAGCACAGTCGGATGCGGCGTGAGAGGTGGATCATCCCGTGGCAGCTGTAATAACCTTCTTTGAGCGCTCTCAGAACGTATGTGTCCCTCCTTCCCACACCCAGAGCACGTCCTTGGTTGTCCGTCGTAAATGACAATCGCCCTACAACCGGCGATGTACAAGTATGACAGGACGTGTTTTCGGAGTTCGATCCGTATTTGTCTGACGCCATTGAGCACAGGATACGTCTTGAAACTCGCCCATTTTTCAGCCACGTGGGAGAGGACCGTTCCGTAAGGACGCAGGGCGTCTGTCACCAATTCTTCTGGCACTTCGAATGGAAGCTCAAAGACGCGGATCGTTCGGAGTCCCATGCCGGCGTGTTCAACTGTTACCGCTCCAACATTCCCGTCCGAATGACAGAAACGAAGTCCTTGTCGGTGTCGAAGTAGTAGTTCGTCACACGCCGCTTCATTTATGAGCTTGACATAGACCACGCTGCTGACTATAGATAAGTGTATTCCAACTAGAACGTCAGGTTCGATTTTCACCTCGTCCCGTAAATAACGTTCGATCTCGTAAGCCTTCGGTCGAGCATATTCGTTAACAAAACTAAATTTCAGAGTCGATTTGCGGAACGACAAGGCCATGATTCGTTCTATGTATACCGCGACACACCGCTACACACGTAACGTAAACACCTCTCGCGCAGACGTGCGGCAGGGACGTAAACATCGTCCGAACCGCTGCGCCGCTGAAGGCTGACTGTAGGGGTTAGCGAATAGGCGCGGTGTCTTCCACTTGCTTATTGACCCAGTAAGCGATATGGCAGATAAATCGCAACATAAAAAGGCGACAGTAGTTGTATTTCCCATGTGGAACGACTTACGTGGACTCAAAGGGATTAACTGATATCCTTATGCCACATCTCAAGCGAAAATCACTCAGTATTAAATTGAAATGACACGATAATATCAAGTGAATTTAGCAGGATAGTTCTGAGCCATCAAGGAAGTAACTCGTCGGTCACAGAGCTGCCAAACATATTCTGCACTGTTGCAGTTATACCGCCAGGAAGGATACCAGCTGATGTGTTCTGTGAGTGACCTCGGAAGTGGCTATAGCTTCGTTTCAAAGTTGCGGGTGGCGAGGGCCGCAAGATCCTCATTATATGTCAATGAGTCTTATTCGCATTTCTGTAACTAGGTTTAGGGGCTAGAGTGCAATTACTTGTAATACATCGATGCACTGAATGCAAACTAAATGTCATAAGTTAATAACTGCGGCAATGATTTGTGTTTTACTGACTTAATCGCACCGAAACCTTGAAAGCGTATTCACCAGACGCGATTCACAGTTTTGGAGCTTCTTCAGTGGTTGAGTTGGCAATGTATATTTGCTGTACAATATTGTTATTGAGATCATTGTCATTGGCACATCCACCAGAAGACAGGCATGGCCTGGCTTATTGTTGTCAGCTTTGCTGACGGATATTCTGCCTTTGTTCGAAACGTGAAGACTTAGAGCGAATTCGAATATTCCATATGGCGAAAATTTTATGTTTCTATTCTTCCAGCTCTAACATTCAAATAACAGTTACAATAAGCGGCAGAAAAGCGCCTGTGAATCAACAGTTAATAATGCAGTCATAATTAGTGGAATCTGACAAATTCCATCTGTCATCTGATAATTGTGAGAAACTACTTTCATCATTTTCACGGCACCACGGTATTAAGTCAAGAGTTTCATAGGATACCTATACTTAATTTCGTTGTGATCGTTTTCAATGACAGTACGGGAGGAGCAAAACCATCTGACTTGAAACATACTTTTCCAGCGGGATTTGAATCTATGGCTACAGTTGCAGTAGCACGTCCAGTGAGGTATCAAGAATGTGAGCAATCACTCATTGCTACAGTATAGGCTAGGACAGAGAGAAGCAGGTTTCCGACAAAGTAAACGATAAGAGACACTGTCGCTATCACTTATTAAACAGGAATTGTTCAGAAAA
The DNA here is from genome assembly GCF_021461395.2 of Schistocerca americana. Classification (NCBI taxonomy): domain Eukaryota; kingdom Metazoa; phylum Arthropoda; class Insecta; order Orthoptera; family Acrididae; genus Schistocerca; species Schistocerca americana. Next base: position 615,629,232 of record NC_060121.1, read on the forward strand.
TTACAACTATATCTTGTGAAATGAGTAGGTTGATGCAGCTCCAGTCCGGCACTATCACTGAGTTGCCAAACATTTTCCGAATAGCACTTAAGATAAAAAAGTGTGTGTGTGTGTGTGTGTGTGTGTGTGTGTGTGTGTGTCTGTTCTTTCGGACATTTCCGAAAGAACAGACACTACGAATCGAAAGAGACAGCCTTGTTAGTCAATTAAAGACAGCAGGACAGATGTCCAGGCTGTCATGCGCATTAAAATAGAACAACGGCGTCAGATGAAAATTTGTGCCTGACCAGGTTCGAACCCGGATTCGTAGTGTCTTTTCTTTCGGACATTCCCGAAAGAACAGACGCCACACATATATCCATATACAGGTGGTTATATGGCATTTTTTCTGCAATTTGTCTATACCACCGTCTCCTACAATATTTACTATTCCTCCTCAAACATCCTGTGTAATTATTTGGGTCTCGAGGGGTTATCGAAAGTTTTCAGTGCTAGACGCACAACATCGTCCGAACTCTAGCGGGAATACAGTGTGGCCGCGACCGAGCGGAATAATGGCCGCGGGGGGAGGGGGGTGGGGGGGTGGTTGGGGGTACCGCCCATGTGGTATGCCGGAAAGATGGGAATTCGCGTCTGACGAGGAGGGTGTGTAGACAGGTGCTGAAGAGAGGTTGGCTGCTGTATCCCGACAGTGCCCACCGTCGTAGGTTCGAGTCCTCCCTCAGGCATGAGCGTGTGTGTTGTCCATAGCGTAAGTTAGTTTAAGTTAGGTTAAGTAGTGTGTAAGCTTAGGGACCGGTGACCTAAGCAGCTTTATCTTATAAGTTCTTACAACGAATTTACAGAATTTTAAATCCAAAATACTGCATCTCGGTTCTTACAATAGTGCAATAGATGCGCACAGGTTAGCTGTAACTGAAGAAAGACTCCAACTCGGATTGTGGTTAAGGGCATAATAACTTAAATTGTGAATATATTTCTGAATGAATGTTCGTTACGTATTTTTCCGTCACCCTTTTCACTGTTATAAGTTATGTTCTACAAGGAACGCACGCCATTGGAGGCGGCAATCTGTAATTTATTTTACCTTAATTACTACTTCAATTTTGTTCCACAATTTAAAGGTATATATGGGTGCAAACATGGGATACATGGGAATAATGCAGCTGCTCAGTGACAGGTATGGGGGAGGCATTTGAGGCCAGGCCTCGGATCTTCGACCCCTGCCCTCTTTGCCTCCGCCTACCTGGTGCTGAAAGTCTTCTCAAACTTTAAAAAAAAAAAATAATAGTGCAGTGATCAGCATGTCTGTCTAATAAGCAGGAGGTCCAGGTTCGAAGCCCAGTCGGTCACAAATATTCATCTGCCGTCTTAGCCTTATTTCAAGGCGCTGTGACAGTGTGGACGTCGGTCCTTCGATATTTAAGATGCAATTGTTTTTTGAGGCAATAGAGGTGATTTGCGAACATTTGTCTTGCCATCAGTGTAACGGGACTTCAACGGCATCCAACCCTTAGTCATTGCTTTGTGCCGGCGCTATCCCATGTCATATATATGCGAATCAGATTGTAGTTCATATTTAGTCAAATAACGAATGGTCAGTATACAAGTATGCCGGCCGGGGTGGTCTAGCGGTTCTAGGCGCTTCAGTCTGGAAGCGCGCGACCGCTACGGTCGCAGGTTCGAATCCTGTCTGGGGCATGGATGTGTCTGATGTCATTAGGTTAGCTAGGTTTAAGTAGTTCTAAGTTCTAGTGGACTGATGACCTCTGAAGTTAAGTCCCGTAGTGCTCAGTGCCATTTGAACCATTTATGAAGTATACAAGTATTTACGAACAGTAGAAGCAGGATTGCAGCGAACTGATTCCTTAACCAAGTGAAACATAGAGTACCTGTTTAATGAGTCATTCTAGCTGCATAGCTGAGGGTAATATTTGTTAAGCAATTCATTGCAGAATTAATGTAATACCCGCACGATGATCTCTGTAGTCATATTGTATCATTAGCAGCCCGCGAATGGAGTACTATGTTCGTTAAATCGGATTACTCAAGCTGAGGCCAAATAAAGAGAAGCGACGACGCCACAACACTATCTTTACTTAAGAAAGTAGTCAGCGCTAAATTCTGTGGGCCACCATTAACGTTACTGTAAGCAGTTTGTCAGCATAACACCACCACAACTACTGACAACCTGAGCCATATCATCACGCAGTTGTAACTCGCAGTGATTACAAGTTGCTGATGTTTGTCAAGAATAGCGGAAAGCGCCTCTGAAGTTCCATTTGCATTACGTCTAGGACGGAGAGAATCCTAAATAACAGTAATAGGTCACCCAGCGAAGAGAAGAGTCCACGTATTGTCTCAAGTTCTTGCAGTTTGATATTAATGCAGTTCCCGATAGTTTCACACTAACGGGTTCTTTTGGCTATCGGAATACTCATATGAGAATTGCAAAAGTGTAACTGCTAGAACGCTGAACTACCTTAATAACACCTCATTCTGGATTGAATACGACTCGGAAAGCGACGTTAATGTGACGTTTCCATCCATCTCCTGACGTCTTACTGAATGAAGTCCTGAAGTGCACGCACAGTTGTGTTGCCTGCCGCATGGATTCTGTGAAGTGTTGTGGCAGCTGGCAGTCATTGCTGAATACAGACATTTGCAAATATCCCCACTGCTTTAGGGGAATCGTCTTTGTTGCATTTTTTCCATACCGTAACTAGCACAATAACATAAGACTTGTTCTGCTGAAGAATTGATGCCCACAAGTCCTTAAATAAGAATCTCCTAGCGGGAGTAATGCACGAAAGAAGACAGACTGTTGGACAAAAGAATCGACAGCTCCCTGCTTTTTGCGTTTCCGATAGCGCCTACGATAAGAATCTGGTGTCATATTATGCTTCACAACCTTAAACTGTTTATTTTTTTACTTCATACTAATATAAGTTATGATATGAGAAGAGGAAATGACTGATATGCTTCTCAGGAACTTTAGTTTTTCGTGTTTATTTTCTCACTTCACACTAAAACAAGGGCGTTAATATGAGAAGAGGAAATGAAATACACGCTTCCAAGACAGAATATTTCCTTGTGTGCTACTACTGCATACATGAAAGCCCTGCAGTTAATTTTTGTGTGTTGGATAAATTTTGATAACACCTCACATTCCTTTGTGAGAAGGGCCTTATTTTCTTGGGATTCAAATAGAGTGGACATTCCATCACTGTTTAATATTCTGTTTATTTTCTCACTTCACACTAAAACAAGGGCGTTAATATGAGAAGAGGAAATGAAGTATACGCTTCCAAGACAGAATATTTCCTTGTGTGCTACTACTGCATACATGAAAGCCGTGCAGTTAATTTTTGTGTGTTGGATAAATTTTGATAACACCTCACATTCCTTTGTGAGAAGGGCCCTATTTTCTTGGGATTCAAATAGAGTGGACATTCCATCACTGTAAAATATTCTGATGATTAATGACATGATACCCGTTGCAATTGCTCCATGGCGCCTGTGAGTAGAGTCTCACGTTGGTTACCATAAGAACACGCAGGCAGTGATATCCGCTCACTGCTGTCAGAGCCAAGGTGATTTCTTTCTGTTTATGGCGAAGCGTCTGCTGCAGTGTCCACGCTCAGCCATCATAAACAAATCAGCCGGCCGAAGTGGCCGTGCGGTTAAAGGCGCTGCAGTCTGGAACCGCAAGACCGCTACGGTCGCAGGTTCGAATCCTGCCTCGGGCATGGATGTTTGTGATGTCCTTAGGTTAGTTAGGTTTAACTAGTTCTAAGCTCTAGGGGACTAATGAGCTCAGCTGTTGAGTCCCATAGTGCTCAGAGCCATTTGAGCCATAAACAAATCGCGGCGGCATTGAGCACTGCTAATCGCTGCACTTGTCGCGAGCCTCCAAACACGAGCGCACTGTCTCTGCTAACGATACTATGGAGTTAATACATCTTACTTAACGTAATATGCAGGTCGTGGGTTGGGTAAAAATTCAGTTTGTCACTTCCCATCGCATTAAAATACTTTACAGTCACATTTGATGCAATATTTATTGTTGGTTGTCTCTCTAATGGTAATAGTATTGATTCAGATTGTGTGTGAACACGAAAACACACACACACACACACACACACACACACACACACACACACAAACAGTCATCGATTCCAGTGAGGGTGACAACTACTGTGTGTTGAACAACACATGCGCCAGTCAATTCCTCAGTTGGCGTCGAGTGGGTGAGATTTTTCAATTACCTTGCATTGCAAGAATTGTAAGGAGGAGACTGACAGCAAATGGACTTGTGTCTAAAGAACTGCGACAAAGCAAAGCTTGACCGACTATCAGATAATTGTCCACATGAGTTTTGTGGACGAGTATACATTTAGTAACCAACCCACCCACGATCATTACGTAAGATTTCCCCAAGGCGTAGGGGCATTGATTTCATCAAGACGTCGACAGTGTAGCGTGATGGTTTACTTCCCACCATACGTTTTCTATATTCGTCCAAAGGTCGCTTGCATTTGTAGGTCCACATGGCAATGACCGTGTTACCTCTGCCGACATATTCTCTATCTGGTTGATGTTCGGTGATCGTGGAACAAATGGGAACAGCTTTATCCTCTCTCGGCCCTGAAACCAATTTCGCACTGCTCTGCTATGATGGATGGGGCTCTGATCCTGTAAATAAACTGTTATCTCGTTCGTTCATATATTTATATTTAAATAACATATTAGTAATAAGCATATTGTATTATTATTTTCCACAGTGTTTAAGAATTCAGGCCCTGTCATAAATAAGTGATCTAGATTCAACCGTCCGATTAAGAATGTGGTTTACCCAGTCTATCAAATGACGAGAGTCGTAGTCGGATATCCACATTAAGCCTGACTGCCTGCATCCTATAAGAACTATCTGCTATCGAAATGAAATTACAGAAATCGGATAATTTGAACGTCTGTATTGCAACAATGCTGCGCACATAAATTCCTATCATGGAGTAACAGGTAGCAACTGCCTAAGAAAAATTGAGAAATATGTCTACTAGCAGAAATGTAACTAATTGCAACCCATATTTATGTGACGGAAATACTGACTCGAACAAGGTACATCTATTTCAGTGGTGGGAAGATGCACCATATCGGATTTGCTGATAACGTAATGACAATAATAATAATAATGATAAGTCGTGCGGTAGCGTTCTCGCTTCCCACGCCCCGGTTTCCGGGTTCGATTCCCGGCGGGGTCAGGGATTTTCGCTGCCTCGTGATGACTGGGTGTTGTGTGATGTCCTTAGGTTAGTTAGGTTTAAGTAGTTCTAAGTTCTAGGGGACTGATGACCATAGATGTTAAGTCCCATAGTGCTCAGAGCCATTTGAACCAATAATAATGATAATAATAATAATAATAGTAATCCCGTGGGGCCGATAGTGGAAACCCTCCCCCATATGGGTGGTACCGAGGAAATCAAATACTTGGGGTGAACCAAATACTAACACAATCCTGAACGGCTACTCAATCCGTTGAACTCAAAATCCAGACACGTCTGAGTGAAAACCACCGCTACTCTGGTCACCGTCTGTTAGCTAAATGAGCTCGGCTGAAAATATTTGCTGGTCCTGTCCGGTCCTGGATCACCCAGGCCAAACCAATTAAACACAAGCAAACATGAACTGTGCAAGCAAAGTCAACTTTACCCCAGGTGGTACACAACCCGGCTGTCGACAGGCGGCAGTTGGCATGGGTGTGTGTGTGTTTGTCCTTAGGATAATTTAGGTTATGTAGTGTGTAAGCTTAGGGACTGATTACCTTAGCAGTTAAGTCCCATAAGATTTCACACACTTAGGAACTTTTTTCTTATAACTAAACATCGATATATTGATCCCAATACGAAAACTAAATAATCTCACATAATAAATCGACGGACAAAAAATTCTCACCATTGCTCTTCAAGAACCACAACTAACTGACAACGAAACCTTGCATTACGGAAACCATTGCATCTTCAAGAGCAGAATACAACAAAGGGTAGCGAAGAGCGTACCAATCTTCGGCATTGCTTTTCTCTAACACAGATCTATCATCAACTCTGTCAAAGAAATCACAGCCATCAACAATCGACTTATGACTATGCTCATTCAGAGCCCCAGTAAAAAATATACACTCATCAATGCACATGCCCCCACCAACATCGAAAATAAGAAAAACAACAAAAATGTCGAAAATTTCTGGAACACGCTCGAAAATACTATTTGCAAAATTCACCAAGATGACGTGAAAATACTAACGGGAAACTCCAACTCTCTATTTGTGACAGAAAAAGCCTACAGAAAAATCATTGGTACAAATTCAACACACCGAAACGCTTAGACCAACGGCACACGTCTGACTGATATTTGCCAACAATTCAACCACAAAAGGATGTCTTCCCACTTCTGGAAAATACAATTTCTCAAGTAACATGCTTGGCTACCAGGTGCAAGCTGCTGTTATTCGCCTTTCTAGACTCGCTGAAAGCCAGATTTTCAATTCTTTTGTAGTAGAGCTACAAGCAGGCAGATACAAACTCAATAATGGAATCGTAAGATAATGCTCGAGCAAAATTCGTCTTGCTACTTACAGTAACCCTTAGTGTCAGAGCGAAAACCTTACGGTACTGCCAATTTCATAATGCCACTTTTGTTTTCTGCCGACATATTTTTTGTTGTTGTTAATACATAATTTTATCTATGAAATGCCACATTTTCATAAGACTTGCGAATGATACAGGAAATGAAGTAAATACAGATGTTATCAAAGTCAAAAGTCGGTGATATCCTACTAATTCGTCTTAAAATAGGATCAATCGTCTTACAGTCACTTAATGCATCGCTACAGTCTGGAACCGCGCGACCACTACTGTTGCAGGTTCGAATCCTGCCTCGGCCATGGATGTCTGTGATGTCTTTAGGTTAGTTAGGTTTAACTGGTTCTACGTTCTAGGGGACTGATCACCTCAGAAGTTAAGTCCCATAGTGCTCAGAGCCCTTTGAACCATTTTTGAACTTAATGCTTTATTAAGATAGACTGCCGTCGTGATGTTTCTGTAGTAAGCTGAATTTAATTTGTATTAGTAAAGTGAATATTTTATTTGCATTTTCCATTAGTTTACTAAACGCAACAGTAATCATCAAAGAGAAATTAATCAGCAGTTGAATTTTCTTTCACGATATCTAAAACAATCTGACAATGCTACAGTTGTTTACAAATTCTACGCCCGTAGAAACCTACTTGTTTTAACTAGGTCATTAAACCATAGTAGTTTTAAGAGTATTTTTGTCTAGAAATGAATTGCCTTGACGGTTGATCGATCAAGAGCGGGAAAGGTAATATTTTACGAATGTATGACGAGAGGGACAAGTGCTTGAGAGAGGACTTCCCTAACAATACAAGTGTCTGAGAGACGACTTTCCTATCAATCTCCTGGATAGTTTTGCTTCTCAAATCAACAGAGTGAGTTATCATGCAGTAGCAAAGGTGATGTAGTTTCGTTGCTCGACTTTCTTGCACTGCGACCGAAAGGTGTCTCAGTTGTTGACAACAAATTCCAGCCGTGTTGCACACACCCCGTGGGGCAGAATTTTTGTCCAAAACACACTTTTGGAGCTATCAAATGTAAAATATTATGTTCACACTGCTCTTTGCTCTAGTCTATGTCTTCTGGTGGAGCTCAGCCTTTCATTTATTCTTAGGATGTTAACGATAAAGGCATCATAACACGTCACCATTAACAGTACTGCAAAGGAATGCTCAATGAACCACCTGATGACGTTCAATAATAGTCACTCCGGTGATTTTTGTTGTTCCGAATTACAGCATGCAGTACTCCTACACCAAACTTCTGAACTTTGCCTGTTGAATGCAAATGTCGCATGATGGTAAAATGGTAATCTGTCAAATATATCAGTAGTCGAGACTTCCTTAATGTGGAAAATCATTCATGCCAGCACGATCTTTGTTGAAACAAGAATATCTTTTTCCGGCGTATTTTTCTCAAAATCACTCGCTCCACACACACTTCAAATCCTTCTAGCTGCCTCCTCTAAATTCACCCCTCTGTTATACCAAAAGTAAACGTTGTGTTGCAGATGTTACACCTTTTTCCACTTGTGACTCAATTTTACAATGCTTAACTGTAGTTCATGACTTTCAAGTATGCAAAATCCAATGCTTAACTGCAAGAACTTCAAATTCGAAAATGGCATTGATACATACACTGACAGCGTGGCGCCGTCTTCACATGGGCGGCGCCGGATTTCAGGCAGCGGGTGGCGTCTGGCCGGTGGCCGGTAGCCGCTACAGCGCGAGGAAACGCCCGAGCGTAAGTTGTTATGATCGCAACACAGCCACGAGCTGTCCTGCGGAAATGTTTCTGGAATACTTGTTATTGCGGGTGGGTAGAACGTTAAGCGAATTGTCTTCGATGTTCAATCAGACTCATAAGTTTAGACCGAAATATGGTTAAAAAATAAAAAATCAGTTGGACACGAACATGCAACTCTACGTTTAGAATGCACGACGATTATCGCAAGACCACGGGCTCACTCCAACCAGACCGTCTCGGAAGTAGACAATACTTCCTCCTAACACTTCCGCATCTTACAGTGTCGCCAGATTGTGCAGATGGCCGGACTTAGAGCTGTCAGGGGCGGTCAGTTTTATTGGCCACCTTAAGTGAACGACTCGGACTTAAGTCTCTGTGGCGACCGGCCGGTGGTCAGTTTTTATGTCTAAGACTGTACATTCTAATGAGTAAAAATATGCACTGAGAATAAATCGGAAAACGACAAAGATAATGAGCTGTATCAGAATTGAGGGTTGCGAGAAAGTTAACAACAGAAGTAGTGATCACGAAGCAGATGAAGTTAAGGAATGCTGCTGCCTAGGCAGCCGAATAACCCATGACGGAGCAAGGAGGACAAAAAGAGCAGACTATGCCAACCATAGAGGTCATTCCTAGCCAAGAGAAATCTACTGGTACCAAACATTAGGCTTGATTTGAGAAAGACATTTCTGAGAGTGCACGTTTGCAACACAGCGTTGTATGGTAGTGAAATATGGGCAGTGGAAAGACTGGAACAAGAACAGAATCGAAGCGTGTGAGATGTGGTGCTACAGAAGAATGTTGAAACTTCATTGGAGTTATAAGTGTAAGGATTGAGAAGGTTCTCCGCGAAATTGGAAAAGAAAAAAAACATATGATAAATACCGACAAGTAGAAGGGACAGGATAATAGGACACGTGTCACGACATCACGGAATAACCTCTACGTACTATAAGATGCCGTAGACGGTATAAAGTGTAGCGTATCAGAAGAAACAGAGAGTTCAATGTGTCTAATTATACTACTCTGTGTAAAAATTTAAAGAGTTTTATTATTAAATTACATATTAATGTGAAACGCTTGTTATGATTTTATTCCCCGTTTTCACGAAAAATCTACGGCGCGGATCCGAACTACGTATGCAGAAATTTTTTGGTTGAAAAACAACTTGTACTTGACCTGGGTACACAGAAAGGAGATTCACATACCTCTTCGTTTATTTTTTTTAATGATTCTTGTACAATTTTCAGAATTTGGATGTTAATCTTACCGTCACACTTCAGGTTGCAACAAATTATAATATGCTTTTTGAGACTGATACTGTTAGTAAGTCCTGGAGTCCCAAATACGACCAAAACTGAGGGATTCCCGAAATGCAAAGCTTCAAGAGCATAGATTGTATACACCTCAAAAAAAGTTTTGCATCACCTCGGTTCCGAGTTCCGGAACCTGTACAGAAAATTAGAATAGAGATCAACGTAAACATCATTTCCGCCCTTTTTATTGCTCATGAAAAACATACATTGCATGTTGTGCCACCATACAGAGAGAACTTCAGTGCTGGTGGTCCAGATTGCTGTACACACCGGTACCTCTAATACCCAGTACCACGTTCTCTTGCATTGAGGCATACATGTATTCGTCGTGGCATACCATCCACAAGTTCATCAACGCACTGTTGGTCTAGATTGTCCCACTCCTCAACGGCGATTTGGCATAGATCCCTCAGAGTGGTTTGAGGGTCACGTCGTCCGTAAACAGCCCTTTTCAATCTATCCCAGGCATGTTCGATAGGGTTCAAGTCTGCAGAACATGCTGCCCATACTAGTCGAGCGATGTCGTTATCCTGAAGGAACTCATTTACAAGATGTCCACTATGGGGGCGCTTATTGTCGTCCATGAAGACGAATGCCTCGCCAATATGCTGCCGATATGGTTGCACTATCGATCGGGGGATGGCATTCACATATTGTACAGCCGTTACGGCGCCTTCCATGACCACTCGCGGCGTACGTCGACCCCACATAACGCCACCCGAAAACATCAGGGAACCTCCACCGTGCTGCACTCGCTGGACAGTGTCTAAGGCGTTCAGCCTGACCGGGTTGCCTCTAAACACGTCTCCGACGATTGGTTAGAACTATAGCGCGGTCCTGCGGCTGCCTCGTGCTGCGGCTAAGTCCCGTTCAAGGAAGACAGGAGTGGAGTTGCACATCATCCAGCCTACTGCACACAGTCTGAGTCGTAACACGACGTCCTGTCGCTGCACGATAAGCATTGAAACTTCCTGGCAGATGAAAACTGTGTGCCCGACCGAGACTCCTGCAGGAGAGCTTCTGTAAAGTTTGGAAGGTAGGAGACGAGGTACTGGCAGAAGTAAAGCTGTGAGTCGTGCTTCGGTAACTCAGTTGGTAGAGCACTTGCCCGCGAAAGGCAAAGCTCCCGAGTTCGAGTCTCGGTCGGGCACACAGTTTTAATCTGCCAGGAAGTTTCATATCAGCGCACACTCCGCTGCAGAGTGAAAATCTCATTCTGGAAACATCCCCCAGGCTGTGGCTAAGCCATGTGTCCGCAATATCCTTTCTTTCAGGAGTGCTAGTTCTCCAGGTTCGCAGGAGAGCTTCTGTAAAGTTTGGAAGGTAGGAGACGAGGTACTGGCAGAAGTAAAGCTGTGAGTACCGGGCGTGAGTCGTGCTTGGGTAGCTCAGTTGGTAGAGCACTTGCCCGCGAAAGGCAAAGGTCCCGAGTTCGAGTCTCGGTCGGGCACACAGTTTTAATCTGCCAGGAAGTTTCATATCAGCGCACACTCCGCTGTAGAGTGAAACTCTCATTCTGGACGATAAGCATTATTCAACGTGGTAGCGTGGCTGTCAGGATTCCTCCGAGCCATAATCCATAAGTAGAGGTCATCCACTGCAGTATTAGCCCTTGGTCGGCCTGAGCGAGGCATGTCATCGACAGTTCCTGTCTCTCCGTATTTCCGAAGAACATCGCTTTGGTTCACTCTGAGACGCCTGGACACATCCCTCGTTGAGAGCCCTTTCTGACACAAAGTAACGATGCGGACGCGATCGAACCGCGGTATTGACCGTCTACTCATGGTTGAACTACAGACAACACGAGCTGTGTACCTCCTCCCTGGTGGAATGGCTGGAACTGATCGACTGTCAGACCCCCTCGTTCTAATAGGCGCTGCTGATGCATGGTTGTTTACTTCTTTGGGTGGGTTTAGTGACATCTCTGAACCGTCAAAGGGACTGAGTCTGTGATGCAATATCCAGGGTCAACTTCTATCTTCAGGCGTTCTGGGAACCGGGATGAAGCAAAACTTTTTTTGATGTTTGTAGAATATGGGGGCAGACGAAATTGTTTGGAATATTTACGACTGGGGACAAGAAATGTGAACCCTACTGATGAAGTCTCTTGATCATTCACCTTTATCGATTCAGTAAATGCAGGCTTCAATCTCATGCGGAGCCAAATGCGATTCCAATGGTTTAACCTCTGTGGCACTTCACCCGGCACTCCTTCTCTATCCCAGAGCTGTAATACTGCAGGAATGAAAATGCCAAGTAAAAACAAGACACTGGTTGGAACTGCCCGGCACTTGGACGGAAGATTCGTAGAACGAAGCCACCCGCAGCAGAAGAATTTTCGCGGAACGAACAAACCACCTGCGCGGCGCTGGCGTGAGCGCGATCACGTCCACCGCGGTGCAAGTGCAGTTTACGTTCGCGAGAGAAACTCATTTCGCAATGAGCAGGTCCAGTGGCACTCCTTTAATGTAACTGATCGCATCCCTGTCCAATGGCGCGTTTGTCGTAGTACGACGAAGGGCACTGTGATCAAGTCGTACGCCGCTTTTGTCTCTCTGCAGTCACGCAACTGCAAACGTGTGTGTGGTTGCCAGGCGATCGGCTTTAGCCGAACGTGGCCGACATGTAACAGTCATGTCCGGCTAGCTGCGTGCCAAGTCCGGCCAGTCTGGCTTTCGTCAGGCTTTTTAGAGATGAAGTAGAGAACGCACAACTATGGCCCGTTCCAAGCTAATGACGTAAGCACGAGGAATAAATATCAGGCAGAATAACGAGATATATCACACGGATATACAGACATAGTAACCAACGCTATTCATGTGTCAGCACCCTATGGTTTCTCCGTAGACCAAAAAAGTCTAACACAGAATGTCATAACAATGCTATGCGCAGAACGAGAGAGACAAAGTGGAATATGCCGAACAGCCAATGCCAATCCGCCCCACTATCCTACAATCGCGCGTTGGTCCTATCGCCGGTGAGGCACGCAATTGAGAACGAGAGTTAACTCTGCGCTGCACCATCGCATTTTCGTTTTTATTTCTCTCTCTTTGTTACCGGAATTACCATGGTTGCTGAATACCCTTTCGTTTTCCGTCCCACTAGAATAGATAATTGTTTATTTTGTTAGATGAAGAAAGTTTAGATTACTCTGAGATGAGATTATCTTAAGGAGAGACTCTGAAATTAAAAAGGCTGAGCACTTAGTTGCTATCAAATCTGCTAATTATATGACTGTTTACTGATATTTTTTTTTAAATTTAAGCACGTTTCAAAATGGTTCAAATGGCTCTGAACACTAGGGGGCTTAACATCTGAGGTCATCAGTCCCCTAGAACTTAGAACTACTTAAACCTAACTAAGGACATCACACACATCCATGCCCGAGGCAGGATTCGAACCTGTGACCGTAGCGGTCTCGCGGTTCCAGAATGAAGCGCGTAGAACCGCTCGGCCACAGCGGCCGGCTGGTACTTAAACATGGTACACAATTACCAAATGTTTCCCTCTCATGCGGAAATAAAATCTGTTTCTTTCAATGGTATTTTCGTTATTTCTGTTCCACTAGTCCTTACAAACGTTTCCACCAAGTTTAATTGTCCTATGATAATTCTTTTTCGTTCAAAAATGTTCAAATGTGTATGAATTCCTAAGGGACCAAACTGCTGAGGTCATCGTTCCCTAGACTTACACACTTCTTAAACCAACTTATGCTAAGAACAACACACACACCCGTGCCAGAGGGAGGACTCGAACCTCCGACAGGAGGGGCCGTGCAATCCGTGACGTCGCGCCGCAAACCGCGTGGCCACTCCGTGCGGCTCGTTTTTCGTGAAGACTCTCTCATGTAGCGAGAATATAATTATAACTAATCTCTACTCGCAAGTTTCACTTTTGGTAGGAGCCATTCGTTCGCCGATTCACGAAGTCTGCCACCTAAACTGTTTTAAACGACGTATCGTGAGAACGAGAGGAATCCAAGTACGAACGAAACGTTACCATGCTCATTGAATCGTCGCAAATGTTTTCGTACACTAGTCTGTCGGCCGCACGCACACCGCTCGTTCTGGTGTTGGCCTGTCGGTGCTCGCGCGTTGTATTGTTGAAAAGTTCTGGAACTGAATCATGTCGCCACAGGTTTTCGTAAATACCAAAAATATTTTGGTACGATAGCTAGCGGGTGGCTACAATTAAAATACAGCTACTCGTCGTAGTCCAGGGTGGGCTGTTAATTGTTGTATGGCAGCAAAACTTGTTTCACTACTGGCCATTAAAATAGCTACACCAAGAAGAAATGCAGTCGATAAACGGGTATACATTGGACTAATACATTATACTGGAACTGACATGTGATTACATTTTCACGCAATTTGGGTGCATAGATCTTGAGAAATCAATACCCAGAACAACCACCTCTGGCCGTAATAACGGCCTTGATAGCCTCGGCATTGAGTCAAACAGAGCTTGGATGGCGTGTACAGGTACAGCTGACCATGCAGCTTCAACACGATACCACAGTTCATCAAGAGTAGTGACTGGCATATTGTGTCGAGCCAGTTGCTCGGCCACCATTGACCAGACGTTTTCAATTAGTGAGAGATCTGAAAAATGTGCTGGCCAGGGCAGCAGTCGAACATTTTCTGTATCCAGAAAGGCCCGTACAGGACCTGCAACATGCGGTCGTGCATTATCCTGCTGAAATGTAGGGTTTCGCAAGGATCGAATGAAGGGTAGAGCCACGGGTCGAAACACATCTGAAATGTAACGTCCACTGTTCAAAGTGCCGTCAATGCGAACAAGAGGTAACCGAGACGTGTAACCAATGGCATCCCACACCATCACGCCGGGTGATACGCCAGTATGGCGATGACGAATACACGCTTCCAATGTGCGTTCACCGCGATGTCACCAAACACGGATGCGACCATCATGATGCTGTAAACAGAACCTGGATTCATCCGAATACATGACGTTTTGCCATTCGTGCACCAGGTTCGTCGTTGAGTACACCATCGCCGGCGCTCCTGTCTGTGATGCAGCGTCAAGGGTAACCGCAGCCATGGTCTCCGAGCTGATAGTCCATGCTGCTGCAAACGTCGTCGAACTGTTCGTGCAGATGGTTGTTGTCTTGCAAACGTCCCCATCTGTTGACTCAGGGATCGAGATGTGGCTGCACGATCCGTTACAGCCATGCGGATAAGATTCCTGTCATCTCGACTGCTAGTGATACAAGGCCTTTGGAATCGAAGCACGGCGTTCCGTATTACCCTCCTGAACCCACCGATTCCATATTCTGCTAACAGTCATTGGATCTCGACGAACGCGAGCAGCAATGTCGCGATACGATAAACCGCAATGGCGATAGGCTACAATCCGACGTTTATCAAAGTCGGAATCGTGATGGTACGCATTTCTCCTGCTTACACGAGTCATCACAACATTTCACCAGGCAACGCCGGTCAACTGCTGTTTGTGTATGAGAAATCGGTTGGAAACTTTCCTCATGTCAGCACGTTGTAGGTGTCGTCACCGGCGCCAACCTTGTGTGAATGCTCTGAAAAGCTAACCATTTTGCATATCACAGCATCTTCTTCCTGTCGGCTAAATTTCGCGTCTGTAGCACGTCATCTTCGTTGTGTAGCAGTTCTAATCGCCAGTAGTGTAGATATTCTAATGCGTTCATGCGGAACTGACTTACACTGGAAAATTATTAGTTTCAGTTTTGGCCACCAGGTGCAACTCTGATGCTGTGAATGTGGAAAAAACGTGTAGAAATAGTCCATATGTACTTCATTAGGAAAGGGACGTGGGCAGAAAGACTCAAACTAGTGTGAAAAACATAATGTTTACTTTATTATGAACCGCTACTTACGCAGTTTGTTCGATATAAGCACAGGAGACGTCGACGAGATGCTGCATCCGTAAAAGGACGTGATGAATAGTTGCCTTGCAGCGGTTCTGGTGGAATCTGAGCAACGAGTTCCTGTATATTAGCCTCCAGATCAGCTATAGACCGAACGTGTCCCTCGTAAACGCGTTATTTTAGACAGCCTCAGAGACAAAAGTCACATGGATTCAGATCAGGTGATCTTGCAGGCTACGCCTCTGGAAAACCTCTGGAGATCATACGTTCGTGGAAGGTTGCATTAAGCAGATCTATCACTTGGCGAACGAAATAAGGTCTTGCCTCCTCTTGCATGGAAACAGCGGTTTCCACACAACTGCGCTCTACCAAAGTAGGAATAACATGTTGTACAAGGTGGTGTCGTACAGACGTCACGGTGTATCTGACAGGCCCTGTTGGTGTACTTCCTTCAAAGAAGAAATGAGCTAGAATAGAGATCCTTGTGAATCCATACCACACAGTCACAAACGGCGAGTGCAGTGGGTGACCGTGCAGAACACGCGGTTAAACAGCTAGCCAAATTCTGTGTATTCACTGAATCAGTAGTGTAAAATGTGCCTCATCATACCGTAGAATATTGCCCGGCCACATGTTACCGGCTTCGATCCGTTCGAGAAACTGAAGTGTAAATTCAGAACGTTGCTGCGGATCGTGAGGTTGCAGTTGCTGTACCGTCTGGATATTGCGCGGGTACCAGTGTAAAATAGACCGCAAAATTTCCCGTACTATCGACAATGAGGTGGACAATTCTTGTGACGCTGCAAAAGCATTGGTACTGCCCGGGGCACGTGCTGCATGGTCAGTTACTGCAACAGCAACCTCGTCAATAACTTCCACCGGGAGAAGACGCCTTTCTCTTCCAGGTACCACACGAAACACACCCGTGTTTTCGAATTTCATTATCATCCTCTTTAAACCCTTTTTAAATCTTTAAACCATTGAAATGACATCAGACCTCTCCTCACACCAGTCGGCGATCAGTTCCACTTACATCGCACGGTCTCTCTTCTCGATAGTCATATTGTTTACTCATCTTTTGGCTTGTCGAATGGCAGTAATATGTCATATCGTCGTACAGTGTACCTCGCCAGATTTGCACACAGTGGCCAAAATTGAAAAAAAAAATTCCTGCGTAAATCGGTTACGTATTGACGCATTTGTATACTGACCAAGTTTCGCTGCCATGAGGTAATTACAGCCCACACTGAACTTCCTCGAGTAGCCACACTCCTGTTATAACCACCCGGTATTTAAAAAAGCCGATACGAGTGAAAGTATCAGCTAAAAAGTGTGGAGTTAAAAGAATGGGTATCGATGCTTTTTCCGCGTCCCTAGGCACATTTACACGTGTCGGGTCGGGCCGCGCATACAGCAGCGGGATTCGGCGGTCTGTTGCCCTCGTGGCACGGTTCCGTTACAGCTGCAGCGCTCGGCCGCCCTCGGTCCGTTACGCCAGCTGTCGGCACAGAGGGCTTTTCCCGTCGCGCGCAGCCATCCTTGACGGCGGTCGCTGCGCCGTTTGGGCATCCCTGGAGCGCACCAGCGAGACCAGACAGCACGCGCGGCTCGGCAGCGCCGCATCGCTGCTTCGTACCCGGACCACGCCACGCGCCGCTGCCACCGCGACACAAATATCAGCACCCGCAGGTGCCCACAGTTAAAGCCCGCCATTTCCAGCCGCACATTTATTACTTCGGTTGGTGACTGTGAGTTTAAGACACTTTTGAATCAGTTGCAACAAAATTTGTACTAGCAATCCTTGAGAAGCAACGCACTCGTATCCGCCGCAAGTTTCTGTACAGTGGGTGGCTGAGTGTGCTTCGCGAATTTCTGTAATATTGTTATCGCTGCCGGTGGGGGGGGGGGGGGGGGGGGGGGAGGGGCAGGGCTTTGTCTTATGTCTCGAAACACACCCGTATATTTATTTCTTTGTTTATTTTCATGGTCCTGGGCGAGATATACGATGGTCCCATAGGCCACTTCGAAGACAGGTTGTCGCAATTCACCTAAACAGCGTTACGCAAGAATTACATCACCTTCACTCCAATAATTCCCAAGTTTCCAGCGTGTGTTAAACCGACCTGTTACGATCTTAAACGTGCGTCTCTCTTTCGATGTATGTTGCTATACCTGCTCGGTAAGGACGCCATACGCTACAATAGTACTCTGGAATTGTACGCACTAGCGTTTTCTATGGAACTTTCGTCACAGATGCACTGCACTGCGTAGAATAATACTGATTCTATGTGCTCGACCCATTTCCTATTGCTCCTTCGTATTATCCCTTAATACTTCTACGGCGTGAAGTGCTGAAGATGTTCACTATTCATTTTGCAATAATATTCTTTCTCTTTCTTATAGACATTATCTTGCAATTATCAAGATTTAAGGGCAGCTGGTGTTCATTACACAAAGTGGACATTTTTTTCTGTCTTTCGGCATTTAGGGACGGTTCTTTCTTTTCGACAAGAGTATCGTCAGCGAAAATTCTAGGCCGTCCACGGTGGCCGACGCCGGCACGGTAGCTCAGCGTGTTCGGTCAGAGGGTTTAATTACCCTCTGTAATAAAACAACTGAGTGAACGGATTAACGAACCTGAACGAGTGTCATCGGATGTCTGCCACGAACAAATTCAACGAACAATATAGAACAAAATGAGAAAAAAAGCGGTTCTAGGCGCTACCGTCTGGAACCGCGCGCGCGCGAAGTTAAGTCCCATAGTGCTCAGAGCCATTTGAAGCATTCTGAAAATTCTGGTGGTTATTTTCAAAGAGCGATCATATACTTCTCGTTGGAGGACTTCGCTGCAGCGTTTACGCAACGCAGTGCGACTCCGATGCGGGTGTATAAGCACCGACATGTGGGCAAGGGATTATTGTGGCATTCGTGCCTTTCCGTCATCCGTGCTGCAAATGCGGAAACGTGAACCATGGTGACATTATTATCCAATGCGTCCAAACCGGAAGTACGTGCCGTTATTCTTTTCTTGGCGGCTGAAGGGCAGATACTGCTAGACATCCATTGAGGAATGAAGAATGTGTATGAACCAGCATGTCCGTCGAAAACCACCGTTGTGGAATTTCGGGCGTCAAGAGCTGCTGCTGCTTCATGATTACGCTCGTCCCCATATCACAGATGTCGTAGCTTAGAAGTTACGCCAACTCACGTGGGAGATATTCGAGCACCCATCCCATAGTCCTGATCGCCTACGATGCGGTTATAGCGCCTTCTGTCAGTTAAAAAAGGCCTCGAAGGGTTGACGAGGATGTGCAGCAGGCAGTCACGGATTTATACACGCAGAATGACTCGGTGTTACACTAAACGGGTATCTTCCACCTAGTGCGTCAGCGGGATGATTGCCTCAGAGCTCAAGGCGATTTTATCTGATTGGCCTACCGATTCTGTTCTATGAGGCCTTCGAACGGAAACATTTCGATCATCCCTCATACAAGCAAAACATTTTTATGCTTCAATGACGTTATACTCCCTGCATGTTTTTTGGCACAACACGTTTGGCGATATGATGTCAGTATCAGATGCCCCTCTACTAATGTAAGTAGGCTGTTTAGGTTTTTATGTTGGTAAATCACTGACTGATCTCTGTGCAGTCTGTGGCTGGTTGGCATTGTTGGAATATTTGCTATTGTAGTGTTGGGCAGTTGGATGTGAAAAGCGCGTGGCGTTGCGCAGTTGGAGGTGAGCCGCCAGCAGTGGTGGATGTGGGGACAGAGATGCCAGAGTTTTGAGAGCGGACGATATGGACGTGTGTCCGTCAGAAAGAGAAAATTTGTAAGACTGGATATCATGAACTGATATATATATGATGACTTCTGAACATTATTAAGGCAAATACATTGATTGTTCTCTATCAAAATCTAACTATGCCTAACAGTAGTTAGTGCCTTCCGTAGTTAGAATCTTTTATTTAGCTGGCAGTATTGGGGCCGGCTGTATTGCAGTAGTTCGAGTAACGAAGATTTTTGTGAGGCGAGTGATTCATGAGAGGTATAGGTTATTGTTAGTCAGGGCCATTCTTTTGTAGGGATTGTTTAAAGTCAGATTGCGTTGCGCTAAAAGTATTGTGTGTCAGTTTATTAATGATGAGAATAAGTAAAGAGAGAAATGTCTGAGTACGTTCAGTTTTACTCAGCTGTCTCTCTATCCAATAACGTAGAAGTTTACCAGCATAGTAATTTATGATTTTTTTAATGGGACGTTACACTAATAATATATTATTCTGTAATTCTGCTATACAAATAATATATAATTAATACATGGACATGTGATGCTGGCAGATAGTTGCTAAAACATGTGGTGCCAAGCTACACATTGATAGTACAACGCGACTCATGGAGTGAAGTCTCTCGTTTCTGAAAATTGAAAAAAAAGAGACACATGGACGAATTCTTTCTTCTGAACTCCATTGATTAGGCTACGCTGTCTGTTCTGGCTTCAAAACATGCATGAGCGTCGTTTCCTTGGTCTTTCCAGGCATCTTCTTCCTTTAGGGCTTTAGTACGGCAGTCTTCTTGGGATCCTCTCCTTCGGAGTTCAATCAATATGTCGTCTCCAGTCACTTTCAGGGTCGGTTTGAGGCATAAGCGACAGGAGTAGCCATGATGAGCACCAAGCTGAGAGGGGCGCAGGATTTGTACACAGTACGTACCACAATTAACAATTAATAAACTGTTCCGGGCTATTATACCGTGGTCGGATGGATTTCTCTTTAAACCCCGACATTTAAGGCTTGGGGCACGCGGTTTACCAAAAACTCATGCACACAGACCGCTATCTACACCAGCATTCGAACCATCGTCCACAACAAAAGCAAGGCTTCATAAAAAATAGACCAAGAAAAATCTTCGAACCAGAGCTGCTTGACGCAGAACTAAAACATCTCACCAGTGCATTGCTCAAGAATCGTTTTCAAATGGTTCAAATGGCTCTAAGCACTACGGGACTTAACATCAGTCCCCTAGACTTAGAGCTACTTAAACCCAACTAACCTAAGGACATCACACACATCCATGCCCGAGGCAGGATTCGAACCTGCGACCGTAGCAGCAGCGCGGTTCCGGACTAAAGCGCCTAGAACCTCTCGGCCACAACGGCCGGCCAGAATGGTTTTCGTTCGCTGAGGTGAAAAGAGAGTTACGACCACCGCGTAGAAATCATAGCGATGCTCAAGCGCCAATTAAATCGAAGGTTTTCCTGCCGTTCATTAGGAACGTGACTGACCATGTAGGAAAAATCTTGAAAAAGCGGAACATCGCGGTCATCCACACACACACAAGGAAGATGCAAGGTTACCTAAAATCAGTCAAGGATGCTCGCCAACCGCTGGAAAAAACTGGAATTATGGAACTCCGTGTAGTTGTGGAGAGGTGTACGTGAGTACTGCAGAACGAACTGTCAAAAAGTCGACTAAAAGAGCACAATGACAATCACACAGGAGGAGTGACTGACAGATCAGCTGTTGCGGAACATACTTTATAGCCAGGAGACCACCAAATTCAACCGAGCGAGGTGGCGCAGTGGTTAGACACTGGACTCGCATTCGGAAGGACGACGGTTCAATCCCGCTTCCGGCCATCCTGATTTAGGTTTTCCGTGATTTCCCTAAATCACTCCAGGCAAATGCCGGGATGGTTTCTCTGAAAGGGCACGGCTGACTTCCTCCCCAATCCTTCCCTATTCCGATGAGACCAATGACCACGCTGTCTGGTCTCCTTCCCCAAACCAACCAACCAACAAATTCATTTTGATATGACTCAAGTACTAGCATCCACAAGCGTGTACCATGAAAGGCTATACGTCTTTGGTGTGACGTCGCATGCGCTGGAATGCTGTTGTTCAAATCCTCACCAATATTTTGTATAGTTACATTTTAAAGTTTACTGGTGATAATATTTGCTGTATAAGTAACTTACTAGTGGATTTTCATTCATCTCAGTCGTTCTTTTTGTGTTATTGATTCGAGTGGAGCCGGCCGGTGTGGCCGTGCGGTTAAAGGCGCTTCAGTCTGGAACCGCGTGAACGCTACGGTCGCAGGTTCGAATCCTGCCTCGGGCATGGATGTGTGTGATGTCCTTAGGTTAGTTAGGTTTAAGTAGTTCTAAGTTCTAGGGGACTGATGACCACAGATGTTAAGTCCCATAGTGCTCAGAGCCATTTGAAGCATTTTTTGATTCGAGTGGTCTGTTATTCGTGACTGTGCTTACGTCGTTCATCGAAGTCTGAGAAGTGTGTTTGTTTACATTGTGCGGCCTGTGGTTGCAGCTGTAGCGGTTCGTAAGTTCTGACGCAGTTATTCGTGCATTGTTATTCAATTACTAAATTTAGTAGTTTTCCACGATGTCTTGTGTTGTTTCTGGCTAAATATCGGTTTAATAAACTTTCGGAAACTTTCACCCACTGTGTGTTTTTAGAGTTGTTTGTGCATTTTAAGTCATTTATTAAATTTCGTATTGCAGTTTTCAGCTGGCGTTTCTTATTGTTTTTAGTGAAATATTTCAGTAAAATTTTCATTCACTGTGTTTAATTTCGTTGAGTGTTCCAATAGTCGCTTGAATTTTTGTATTTAGGCAAACTGTGTGAAGTTTTGCTGGTATTGGGATCAGTTGTGGTTTAGTAGTATCAATAAAAGCAGTTCCTTTCTTAGTAAAAAGAGAATTTCGAGATCATTGTTGTTGGTTCTTTAAATAGTTATACTGTTGTAACTGAACTTAGGTAACGTAAACGTTTAGTTTTTTCAGTAACTGTAAAAATTTTGCCATGAGTAAGAAGTGTGGGCTTTTTCGTAGGTTTGTGAATAGTGGGTTACGGTTTGAGATTTGTTCAAAGTCTTATCATTGGGGTGGAATGCTGTGGGGAAGCCAGTGGGCATGCTAGCGAGGTACTCTTCTGAAAACGCAGAATATATAGCAGAAATAAGTTGATAAAGGAGCAGGATCTGTGCCCTTGTCGTGCAATTAGAAGACACTAAGTAGAAACTAGATAGGTTGAGGAGGGAGAAGGGCTCCGGGGAATGGGAAATGGGAGTTGGTAAGAAGGCAGCTAGGAGGAGAATATATTCATACTGTTGTACTTCACTTACATGTCGTAAATTTGACCAACTGTCAGAGTTGAGTGAAGGGGAGCATCTTGTAGATGTAGGTCTAACAAACATGCAGCAGTTCTCAGCAGTTAGGAAGCGTAAGTCAGTTGCCAAGAATAATGTTCTGCTGCTAGGTAGTTCGCACGGTAGAGATGTGGGCCAGCAGTTGCAGGAAGTGTTGGGGTGTAAGTACTAGATCACCAGCATTGTGAAGCCTAGTGCAGGGTTTGCCCAGGTGACTGTTAACATAGGGGAGTTATGAAGGAATTTTACGAAAGAGGATCAGGTAGTGACTGTGGCCGGAGCAGCGAATAGTCTTGATAGGGACGGGGAGTGTCATGTATGTGGTGACCTGGTAAAGATAGCTACTTAAACTGGCGGCACTAATGTGCAGTTCGTGCAAACTGTTTCAGCGTCATGATCGACCTCATCTAAACGCTGCTGTAAGGTGTATTAACATGGGGCTGGGGAGGGCGCTGATTGCAGAGGGCATGGCTCACATTGCAGTAGTCCCAGCTGAGTCTGTCAGTAGCTCGGGTTTCACTAGGCATGGCCTGCACGTAAATAGGTTTGAGAAGGGGAGACTGGCAAAGCTTTTAGGTGACAGTGTGGTGGGCGGTGGTGGGATCTCTCATGGAAAAATTCCTGTAGTAGTTGGAGTTAAAACTGCACCTTTTTCAGATTGAAGTCAGCTGATAGGTGCCCTTGCTTAAGGGAAGTCGCTCTAACAAAGTAGTCACCTTAAGAGGAGGTTAGGTATCCAAGCAGAGAAGGAATTAGCGTATTTCGTCAAAATACAAGAAGTGTTTGAAATAAAGTTAGTGAACTGCTTATAGATGTTAACTCTGACATTATTGGTATATCGGAGGACCACTTAAGTAATCTGACAGTTCAGAGGCTTCCTTTACCACGGTAGACTGGTTGCTGCTTTTCAGGGAGTTCTTTGCGGTGTGGGGTAGTGGTCATTTATGCAAAAAAACAGCATTCCATTTGAGTCCGTAGACGTATCACGGCGCTGCACTGATCAGCTATTTGAATGTTATGCAGGGGCAGTTGAATTTAGTTAAACTAAACTTCTAATTGTTGTTGTTTATAGGTCGACCTAATTCTGAGTTCAGAGCATTTATGCTCAAGCTAGAGAGGATTCTTGCTTCACTTTACAGGAAGTACCAAAAATTAGTTACATGTGGTAACTTCAGTATTAATGTTGTATGTGAGTGTGCAAGAATAAGGATGTTGCAAAATCTCCTAAATTCATACGATCCGATGGAGATCGTGCTTTTTCCAGCCAGGGTGCAGGGGAACAGTAGCACAGCCATAGACAATGTTTTTCTTCATTTTTCATTACTAGATTCTGTTAGTAAAAGGGTAAATGGCCTTTCAGACCACGATGCACAAATTTTAACACTAAAAGGTTTTTGTACTCAAACAAATGTTATATATAATTACAAACTACCTAGAAAAGCTAATCCAACGGCAACAGAGAGTTTTTTAAACCTCGTTAAGGAACAAGAGTGGCAGGATGTCTACAGTGCCGATAACATAGATGACAAATACAGCGTTTTCCTTAAAACATTTCTCATGCTCTTTGAAATCTGCTTTACATTAGAACGTTCTAAACAGGTTACTAGCAGTAAAAGCAGCCTGGGTGGCCGACTAGTGTGATAAGGATATCGTGTAGAACGAAGTGGGAATTGTATCAGGATGTTAGAGGAAGTCACAATCAAGCTACAGTAACCCATTACAAACAGTATTGTAAGGTGCTTAAAAAGGTTATTAGGAAGACAAAGAGTATGTGGTCCGCAAATAGAATAATTCACAGGATAAAATTAAAAAGTTATGGTCAGTTGTGAAGGAACTGTCTGGTCAACAGTGCAAGGTCGACAATATCAGTAAAAATGTTTCTGTTACTGGTAAGTCAGACATATGTACAGTATTTAGCAGGTTAGTTTCTACAGGGAATCATATAACTCTCTTGGAAAATGCCTGTCCGAGATTGCTGCCTGAAATACTCCTCTGTGATACTGACAAGAAGGAGACTGAGTCAAAAATGAAATCACTGAACACTAAGGACTGGAAGAATATTGAAGTACTGCACTGCACATGTTGGCCCTGTACTTAGCCATATTTCTGAGTTTTCCTTTAAGAATGGTCAGTTTCCTGAACGATTAAAGTACTCAGAAGCAAAACCGCTTTATAAAAAGAGAGAAAGGGATAATTTAGACAGTTTTAGACCTATTTCTAGGCCATCAGTGCTTGCTAAAGTCACTGAAAAGGCTGTATGTATGTAAGGATAATTAATCATTTTATTGCACATAATTTGCTGTCAAGTGTACAGTTCGGTTTTAGAAGCGGTTTAACAACAGAAAATGCTATATTCTCTTTTCTCTGTAAGGTGTTGGATGGATTAAACAAAAGGTTTTGAAAGCTAGGTATCTCTTTTGATTTAAATAAAGCGTTTGAGTGTGTTGATCACAAAATATTACTCCAGAAGTTGGACCATTATGGAATACAGGGAGTAGATCAAAATTGGTTCACCTTTTAGTTTAACGACAGACAGCAAAAGGTCATTATTCACAGTGTTGAGAATGACTGTTATATGGGATCCGAGTGGGGCATGGTCAAACGGAGGGTACCCCAGGGATCAGTGCTGGGGCCACTCCTGTTCCTTATTTATATAAATGATATGCCCTCTAGTATTAGGGGTAATTCTAAAATATTTCTGTTTGCTGATGACACTAGCTTGGTAGTAAAGGATGTTTGGTGCAACTCTGTTCCAAATAGTGCAGTTCATGACATAGCTCATGACTTGTAGAAAATAAACTAACGAAAAATCACAGTAAAATTCAGTTTCTACAGTTTCTAACACACAGTTCAACAAAACCCGACATTTTAAATTCACAGAATGGTCATGTGATTAGTAACACTGAACAGTTCAAATTTCTAAATGTTCGGATAGGTAGTAAACTGTCGTTGAAATCCCACGTTCAGGATCTTGTTCAAAGACTTAATGAGCCATTTTTGCTATTCGAACGATATCTGAAGTAAGAGATAGCTAGACACGAGAAGTAGTTTACAGTGCTTATTTTCATTCGACTGTGACGTATGGTGTTATATTTTGGGGTAACTCTTCCCATTCTTAAACGATATTTCTGGCTCAGAAACGGCTGGTTCCGGCAATCAGTGGTGTAAGTTCACGAACCTCTTGTCGACCCCTGATCATTAGTCTAGGTATTTAGAAATTAGAGTCTCATATACATATTTTTTTACTGTCGTTTCTTGTTAACAATATCAGCTTATTCCCAAGAATTAGCAGCTTTCACTTAGTTAATACTAGGCTGAAATCCAATCTGCATTTTGCTAACACTTCCTTTACTCTTGCGCAGAAAGGGGTGCAGTATACTGCAGCATCCATTTTCAGTAACTTACCACAAGTACTCAAAAATCTTAGCAATAATCGACGCGCTTTCAAATCTAAACTCAAGAATTTATCAGTGGTCATTCCTTCTATTCTGTCGAGGAATTCCTTGAAAAAATTGAGCTGATTCCTGTTTTATATTGTTGATTGTATTTGCATAAACTTATGGCGTGTCTTTTTTGGGTTCATAAACATTTTATTTTATCTTTTATTACTTTCACGTTGCAATATCATGTACTGGCACGTTCCATGACCTTGGAGATTTGCTCGACAATTTGACCCTAAGGAATTAGACGTTTGAAATAAAAAAAAAGAGCCCATAGAGATTTAAAACACCCAGGAACTTCAGTAGAAAGGAGGAGGGCGTGAAATTGATTGACATTTGGATCTCAGTGCTGAGTAAGATGTGTACCAGTCTTCCACCATGGGATGATAGCAATAGCGGACGACGGCAGGCGACAACGGCCAGTTAGTTCAGGGCGTATTCGAAACATGTGACGTCAAGCCACTGAGAGGATGCTCGCGGAAGCGGAATTTTGCTGTAGTCAGTAGCGAGCCAGGGTGCAAATCGCGATTCAAAAAAGCTATGATTCCCCTTAAAAATGTCTTCCGCAAATGGCAACGAAATGTACGGTTTTAAAGTAAATCCACTCGACCATGGCATAATGGCCATTTTATTAATTGTGACATTACCGGAATGAAAGTTTACATTTTACAGGTACCGCAATTAGTAGCAAAAACTTACACTGGTGAAACTTTACGTGAGAAAGGGCGGCAGGTGGGGGAGGCGTTCGAGACGATAAATCACCTATACGGTAAAATGTTCAGCAGTCGGAGCTGATCATTTCTGTAGATTAACGCAACACTGTCTGTGTGGGCGAGAGGGTCTGCTTGTTTCAGTGAAGCAGAGGCTTATATCGGCGGTAGAATAGCTGCTGGTAGGATCTCCCATACTGGACAGGTTTCTTGTAAAGGAGAAAGAAAAACAGGTCTCACGATGTCCCATATTTCGTTTATCCGATCCTGAGTGTTGCTTTTTTGAGACGGCAACATCCTTCTAGGGAACTCCCATTCGTGAGTACGTGCATGTGAACAACTTGGGCCCTTAGCTAGCCAACATCACTTCTACTTAACTGTATCAAGCTTCTGCTGTATAATTTTTGTGAGTCTTATTTGTTTAACTCTTCGTTTTTCAACCCCGATGGTATTAGTTTTCGAGGCCTGAGGGTGTCTTTCTTTCTACCTGAAACGCACTCTTCGATCGAGGAAATTTCTCTAGGAGAGGGAGGCACCAAAGTGTCAGCCCCATCAGAGTGTACTTGCATATGGCTCGCAACTCGAGCAAGCAAGATATTCTAAGCTTCATAAAACAAGACGATGAAAAATTTAAGCAATGTACTTGGGTATGCTGAAGAATATATTAACATCAACGCATGAATTTGAACTGCGCGCATTCCAAAAACGAAAGAAAGATTCGTGCGGCTTCGTTGGCTGTTGGCTGGGGGATCACGGGGGATTGGTTCAGCTGCAGCACTCAACAAGGACGGTCTTTCTCAGCACGCGGTGGGTTTTGTCCTCGCGGTGCATGCGAGTTTTGTCTTAATATGTTTGTTGAGTGTAGTTGTGTGTATTACGTGGTGTCATATTTGTGTTCTATGCTGTTGAGAGGGAAGAGGGGATGAAAATGGAGTCAGCACATATCCTACTCGTCTCGAATAGCACCAAAGCCTACTCCTGTCGAATAGCACCAGACAATATCGCCAGGCTTGATGACCCCATTCGAGTGATGGATAGTTCGCAACAGAATCACGTGTCCTCACGAGGCATTGCGAACGGCAATGGAAAGCAATCCAGGACATTGGTGGAACCCATGGTGTTAACGCCACCACTTCTCGTCCCTTGCCGGCCATCTACACCATCTGATCAAAAGTATTCTGACATGTATTGGAGGACATTAATATTCGATGTGTCTATCCTTCACCTTTATGACGGTTTCGTCTCTGCTGTGGACACTTTCAGTAAGGCGTGTGAATGTCCGTGGAGGAATGGCAGCCAAATCTTCCTCAAGAGCCGAAACTCGAGAGGATAGTGATGTTGGATGCTGGGGTCTGGACGTTCTACCTCACCCCAAAGGTTTTACTCCGAGTTCAGGTCGGGACTCTGGAAAGGTCGGTCCATTTCGTCAATGGTTGTCCACAAACCATTGCTATACGGATGCTGATTCATGACAGGGTGTATTGGCATGCTGATAAAAACAGTTAGGTATCGTCTCCTAAATGTTCCTCTACAGTACGCAGTAGAAAATGCTATTAAACGTCTTCATATTCTTCCGCATTTTTGGTTCTCTTATGCGCGACAGGGTGACTATACCATAACCACGCAAAACAGCCCCATGTCGTAATACCACTTCCTCCGCACTTCACTGGTGGCGTTGCACATGATGGCACGAAACGTTCTCCAGGCATTCGCCAAACACTTCCATCTCATTGCCGAAGGCTAGAGCGTGATTCATCACTCCAAATTACTCGTTTCCAGTTATCCACGGTCCAGTGGCGTCGCACTTTACACCGTTTCAAGCGCCAATTAGCACTCACTGTACAAATGTGTTGTTCACGAGGAGCTCCTCGACCGTCGTACTTTATTCGTTTTTACTCATTATGGCTTACACACAGTCATCACGCTAGCTGGACTGCTGGTAGCACTGCATCTCACGAGTGATTCCATCTGCCGCCTTTGGGTGATTAGTTACAATTACCCTCTGCAATACTCGACAGGGCCTATGGGTCAGTACGTGAGGTGTACCTGGTCTCAATTTAGCTGTGGATGTTTCTTCGCAATTCCACTTCATAATTACACCAACAGTTGATACGTGTAGCTTCAGAAGGGCTGAAATGTCCCTGATGAATTTGTTACTCAGGAAACATCCAATCAGTAGTGTATGTTCGAAGTCACTGAGCTCTGCTATCGACGCATTTTGCTGTTACTGCCTCCCTACTGACAACATACACTGACCAGACAGACCATTATGATCACTTACCTAACAGCCAGTATATGCACCTTCGGGAGGGATAGTACTGGCGACACGTAGTGGCATGGAAGCAATGAGACCTTGGTAAGTTGCTGGAGGAAGCAGCCACCGTATCTGCACACACAGTTCACCCAGTTCTCATGTCCGGCGAGGGGGGCGAATAGCTCGGACGCCACGTTCAATTGCATCCCAGATGTTTTCGATCGGGTTCAGATCTGGGGAGTTGGGGAGCCAGCACATCAACTGGAACTTGCTGCTGTGTCCCTCGAACCACTCTATCACAGTCCTGGCCTTGTGAATGACGCATTATCATGCTGAAAAATGCCACTGACGTCGGGAAACATGATCGTGATGAAGGGGTATACTAGGTCTGCAAGCAGTGTACGATAATCCTTGGCCGTTATCGTGCCTTAGTGCCCCACTGGACGAACGATGCCCACGTGAATGCTCCCCAGAGCGTAATGGAGCCGCCGCCAGCTTGTCTCTGTTCCACACTACAGGTGTGAATGAGCTGTTTCCCTTGAAAACGACGGATACGCACCCTCCCATCTGCATGATGAGTAAGGTATAGGGATTCATCAGACCATGCAACGCTCTGCCACTGTTCCAATGTTTAACGCCGAAAGCCACTTGCCAGTTTCACTCGTAGTTGCCGATGTCTTGGTGTTGACATTGGCACATGCATGGGTCGTCGGCTACGGAGGACCGTCGGTTAGGAGTGTTCAGTGCACTGTGTGTTCAGATACGCTTGTACTGTGCGAGCGTTGAAGTTTGATGTTAGCTTCGCTACAGTCCGCCACCTGTCCTGTTTCACCAGTCTGTCCAACCTAGCCGGCCTGAGTGGCCGTGCGGTTCTAGGCGCTATAGTCTGGAACCGAGCGACCGCTACTGTCGCAGGTTCGAATCCTGCCTCGGGCATGGATGTGTGTGATGTCCTTAGGTTAGTTAGGTTTAATTAGTTCTAAGTTCTAGGTGACTGATGACCTCAGAAGTTAAGTCGCATAGTACTCAGAGCCATTTGAACCCTTTTTTGTCCAACCTACGACGTCCGACATCTGTGGTGAGGAGTGGCCACTCAACACAAAGACCCTGGACGTGGTTTCACCAGGTGCTAAAGACACTCACCACAGCACTCCTCGACATACCCGACCAGTCGTGCAGTTTCTGAAATGCTCATGCCGAGCCTCCGAGCCATCACAATCTGCCCACGGTCAAACTCAGATAGATCGCATGCCTTCCCCAATCTACACAGACAGCACGCTCAGTGATACTAGCAGTCGTTCCTCACCAGGTGACGCTTCTATCACCTGGACGAGTTTGCAGCCCATAATAGGTCGGTGGTCATGATGCTGTGGCCGATCAGTGTAATATTTCTCTCCCCTTTTATAATATCGGGTCTGTCTCCTGTGGCAACTAGTGGTGAATTCCGAATTACATAGGATTGTCCAGAGGCCCTTGGATTGGATAGTGTACTAGCGGTAAAAATTTCTTTTCCCATCAGGATTGCTACCGGCTATTTCCGAGACAAGTATCACCTCCAAGCGTGCGCCAGCGCAGCGTCCTCGGCTACAGAAGGGGGTACCAAGTAAAAAAATAGAAGCTGTGTGATACAGAATACTCCTGATATACTTACGAAAATCTTCACTATATTCCATGTCACTTCAGGAATTGTGCAGGACATCAAAGGTTGTTGTGATCCTTCTTTGTGCCTCAAGCTTCATGCGAACACTAAATAACCACCCTACAATGGAACTGCAATGGCCACTCCGGTGATTAGAACGCTGCGCGGATAATGCTTTGATGAGATGCATTACACCTGTACAGGAACTATCTGATGAGCCACGCAACGGAACCCCTTTCTACAGTCATGACAAAGTGACTCACGATTACATTAGGTACACATGTCTTTCAACACTACCATCCTCACTAATGGGACATAATAGTTGTATTACAATTTTCAATATTACCGTCAGCTGTAATTTCATTATCAATTAATTGGCAACCGGTTTCGACAACATATTCCGTGATCATCAGGCCCTAAAAGTGATGCAAAAGCAGCTGCATTAACAACAGCATGACATTAGCAGCAACATAGTACCTACAATTAATATATATATATATATATATATATATATATATATATATATATATATATATATATATATATATATATATATATTGACGGGTAGACATTTGTCGAGTCAACGCTACGTCGTGTTGCGGCACTTCTACGGGCTGGTGGGGTTCCTACACGATATTACGCTGATGTACGAGTTTCTTTGCCTATACAGTGTATATACGTATAGCAAAAGCTGACATTATAAAAACATACCCATAGAGGTCTGTGCTGTATGAAATGCGGAACTAAGTATCAAACAGAAATTACGTGACAACGAAACCGTGTGTGACATATAACATTCCCATGCAAAAATACATCAACGCGAAAGACTGTCCGATGTAATGGAATATAACAAAATACATACCATAATAGTTGTCTAATTTGGTCGAAAAATATGTTATTCTTATATTCCGTCTGCTCTTTTAACAACTTCTCTGGATTTTTGAGGGTACCAAGATAGATTTTCAATCTCTTGAGGACAGTCATAGTTCCTCCTTTATCTAGAATGTACAAGATCTCTAGACTCCCTTCAGTGCTGGTCACTATGGTGTTCTCGGTGTGTAGGATGCAAACTCAACGGCGTTTAGTGCTACATGCTTATTGTGCCTCTCTCTAAACGCCATGCCACTATGCCCCATTTACATTCGATCACAATCACTACATGAAATCCTGTACACAAGTTACTCTACAAATGTGTCATATTGGTCACCAGAGTGATGTACATTAGCTACGTTATTTCTGTTTTGGCAACCGACATATACATTCCACTTCCTCAAGATCTGCGTCGGTTTGGTAAAGATCTCACGCGGTCAAACTATGCAGGAAAATATTATTCTCTTTTGTACTTCTTGCACAAAAGTAATATCGTTCATAAAATCTGATCGCCTATTCATTACAGTTCTGTACATCTGGTCTGCCATCTCTGGGGTATACCCGTTATTAACAGCTACAGCTTTAAAGACTAAAATTTCATTTTCTCTTCTACCCTCTTTCAGTGACGCTTTGTACATTCTACTAATCGTACTGAAGAACAATTTTTTTTTATCCTTGTCACAATGTGCTGAATTATAGGGAAAAACAGGATCTGTAGAATGAAATTTTCACTCTACAGCGGAGTGTGCGCTGATATGAAACTTCCTGGCAGATTAAAACTGCGTGCCGGACCGAGACTCGAACTCGGGACCTTTGCCTTTCGCGGGCAAGTGCTCTACCAACTGAGCTACCCAAGCTCAGCTTTACTTCTGCCAGTACCTCGTCTCCTACCTTCCAAACTTTACAGAAGCTCTCCTGCACAGTTTTAAGGAAGTTTCGTATCAGCGCACACTCCGTTGTAGAGTGAAAATTTCATTCTACAAACATCCCCAGGCTGTGGCTAAGCCATGTCTCCGCAATATCCTTTCTTTCAGGAGTGCTAGTTCTGCAAGGTTCGTAGGAGAGCTTCTCTAAAGATTGGAAGGTAGGAGACGAGGTACTGGCAGAAGTAAAGCTGTCAGGACGGGGCATGAGTCGTGCTTGGGTAGCTCAGTTGGTAGAGCACTTGCCCGCGAAAGGCAAAGGTCCCGAGTTCGAGTCTCGGTCCGGCACACAGTTTTAATCTGCCAGGAAGTTTAAGGATCTGTAGAAGTTGGTTTTCTGTAAATGTCAAGGTAATGAACCCCTTCCTTATTAATCAGAATGACATCCAAAAAAATTAGTCTACCTTGTTGGTCCGTCTCGTGGGTGAAGCTAATTAAATGGTGCAAATTACTGAATGCGTGTAAAATATCATGTAAATACTCCTCATTGTACAATATTATAGATACATCAACATACCTGAAATATTACAGGATGTGCCTAGTAACCTTAGGTTGTTGCTGAAACAGGTTAGTCTTTAGATAATTAATAAAAATGTTAGCCATGGTACC
This sequence comes from Schistocerca americana, assembly GCF_021461395.2. NCBI lineage: Eukaryota > Metazoa > Arthropoda > Insecta > Orthoptera > Acrididae > Schistocerca > Schistocerca americana. Next base: position 615,662,396 of record NC_060121.1, read on the forward strand.
AGGCAAACAGCAATCCATGGTCAGCCCATCGTTCTGTTCGTACACATGGCCAGTGAAAGAAAAGTATTTGTACGTTAGTACCAATTCCAGTAGTCCTAAAACCTCATTGTGCCCAAAAGAGTGGTGCATGTGGGTTCAAGATACTGACTTTTTTACAGTGTATCTCATCAAATAAAATTCATTATTTTTAATCTATCTTTTGCCTGATCCAGTCCTAAACAGGAAAAAGGTAAACCAAAAGTAGGGAATTTTCTATTTGATGAGAAAAACAGCAAATAAATTTACTGTCATGAACTCACATTCACCATTCCTATGGGCAGAACCAAATATCCATAAAGATAATCGTCCTATTATTCTGACGGCTAATTATATAGGAAGCCCAGCATGTAAGATGGGAATTAGGTTGAATGAAATTTTGACCAACAGCTATATGTTTGAACAACATTATTCAGTACAAAATACATATAATTTGATAGATAAGATAAAGGCCAGTAACATCCCAATATGGTATATGGATGTCGTCAGATATACTGAATTTGTATACAAACGTCCCAGCTTCATAAGAAATAGGAACATGATTGTGGTGTCACCGCCAGACACCACACTTGCTAGGTGGTAGCCTTTAAATCGGCCGCGGTCCGCGAGTATACGACGGACCCGCGTGTCGCCACTGTCAGTGATTGCAGACCGAGCGCCGCCACACGGCAGGTCTAGAGACACGTCCTAGCACTCGCCCCAGTTGTACAGCCGACTTTGCTAGAGATGGTTCACTGACAAATTACGCTCTCATTTGCCGAGACGATAGTTAGCATAGCCATCAGCTACGTCATTTGCTACGACCTAGCAAGGCGCCAGTATCATTTGCTATTTATCTTGTGATGCATGTAGCGTCAGACCGATGTTCACCAATTATGGATTAAAGTTAAGTATTCCAGCAGCTACGTATTATTTTTACTAGACTCAACTCCTTTAACTGTTCCAGACCTCACGCCAGCCTGCGTGAGCTTAAACGCGTGCCTTTCGGCTACCAATCATAGTGGCTTGGCTGTCTTGCCAAGTCACAACAATGATATTAGGTGAAATCGATACGTTGGAGACACTGGAATTGATACTAATGTACAATTACTTTTCTTTTGATGGCCACGTGTGCAGACATAACAATGGGTTGACCATGTCGTTGTTTGTCTGGCACCCTGGCAAACATTTTTGTTAATTATTTGATTACCAACCTGTTTCAACAACAGCCCACTTTTACTGGACACATCCTGTACTGTTACAGGTATGTTGATGATACGATAATATTGTTGAATGAGGACTGTTTACATGATATTTTACATGTAGTCAATAATTTAGACCATAACATTAGCTTCAGGCACAAGATGGAACAACAATGTAGAATCAGTTTTATGGACGTCACCCTCACTAATAAGGAAGGGGTCCATTACTTTTACATTTACAGAAAGCCTTCTACCGCAGATGCTATTATTCCACATAACTCTGCATATTGTGATAAAGAGAAAATAATTTTTCTTCAGTATGATTAGTATAATGTGCAAAGTACCACCAGAAAAGGATAGAACATCTAATGATGGCCGGCCGAAGTGGCCGTGCGGTTAAAGGCGCTGCAGTCTGGAACCGCAAGACCGCTACGGTCGCAGGTTCGAATCCTGCCTCGGGCATGGATGTTTGTGATGTCCTTAGGTTAGTTAGGTTTAACTACTTCTAAGTTCTAGGGGACTAATGACCTCAGCAGTTGAGTCCCATAGTGCTCAGAGCCATTTGAACCATTTCTAATGATGTGTACTTAGGTAAATAGTATCTGAGATAGGACTTTGTGGTTTTCATACATGTTACTGTCCGCATCAACTGCTATGTCAGTTACGTATTGCAGTTCGCTGGGGTAATATCTCGATGTAAGACCATTGGTGCGTGCCTGGAGTACTGTGCACTGATCATTTGTGATGAATTTTTCAGTGTTTTGGCGGCTATTCCATTACACCAGGCAGTCTTTCCGTGTGTACATATTTTTGCATGGAAATGTTACACATCACGCGCGGTTTCGTCGTCACGTTATGCCTGTTTGACACTTATTTAGTTCCGCATTTGATACAGCACAGTCTTCTATAGACATGTTTCTATACTGTCAGCTGATGCTATACATACACAGATTCAGCCGACTAGTTTAAGTCGACGTCCTTGGAGATTTTGTTTACTTCCTCTCTGACACACTCGTTTTCCGTACTTCTGGTCGCGGTCTCACTATGTGTGGTTGCTTACTGCAAGAGCTGGTATGTTGGTACAGGATGTTAATTGTAATTACTTATTACCTGATAAGACTACATCCCGTTTTGTGGCTTGTGTACTTCGTATACTTATGTGTTTTTTTATTGGTTTACCTGATTAGACCCGATCACATTTTACGACTTGTATATGTTGTACACTCATACATGTTTTCATTAGTACATATTAATGGGGATTTTCACACTGTAGAGTTCATACGTTACTATGTTCCTGTAGTGTTGACACTTTAGTAATAAGGTCACGCCTACATGATCCACTTATATCTCACGAACCGGCAGAATGACAGATTTGATGAATGGTTCTATTTCCATTAGTCGGTCCTCTTCTTCCTGTCTTGGCTTCAGACAAGCTTCTACAGGCTTATGATTGGTTTTGTTCTCTATATTTAGGTATTTTGTTTTAACTTCTGTACTATATCTGAAAATGCGCTTTCATTTTTATTGCTGTTTGTTACATGGACCAGTTTTACAGAGATATGTGCCTCATACCATTAGATTATGTTTTTAATAGTGTTGTATACACGATCATGCCCAAGATTAGTGATAATTTATTTGTGTGATGTCTTTAACAACGTATTTTTAAATACATCGTTTATTGTTTTAGCCTTGCAAGTACGAACATGATTGGTCCTGTAATGGGTCTTAATTGTATATAGGTACTCATTTCTATTTTCACGATACTCTGTTTGTACGGTGATTGAATTTTGTTATAGGTGACTATGTGCGTAGCAGAACTGACATAGAGTACAACATGATGTTACACGCAGTATATATGTTTGTTTTCTTACAATATTTTAAAATACGCTTATTAAGGTTGTATACAGAACATTTTCAAACAGTAGAATAAATGTGTATTATATATTTTAATTCTAGGTACCAGTTTGCTTCTGATGTCATGTTACTAATGTGGCTGCTTTTACACCAGTTCTAGGGCTTGATAATGACGAAGTGTATCCTCGAAACTACAGCTGACGGTTGTGTTGAAATTTGTGACATTCCTTTCTGCTGTGAACCTCTCCTCTTATTTAATAAAGATGGATATGCCGATAACAGCTGTAATTTGTATAACAACAATACGCATTTCAATTATAATACCTATTTTTGTGACCTAAAGGTCTTAAATTTTTATACCTCGTGGTACAGCTAGCTTTCTTACGCTAATCAAATTCTTTTTGCTTCGCGTTTCGTCAAAAAGTGTGCTCACATATGAACACTGTGTAGTAGTATATAGTGACGTTTTAAAAACCAAATGCCTTACTTGTCATTGTACAGTTGACTTGTGTACTTTACCGGACACAGCTATTAATGCCTAAATTTGGACTGATTTTCCGAAGAGATTGTGCACTAGTGTTTTTATTTTTCTTCTTTCTTTTATGAACTATTCTTGCAGGGTTGCCAGAACGTAGCTCTACGTGATAACCAGAGATGAAGATACTTCTTATCTTTTTATTTATAATGACATTTCTTCCACAAGTTTAAAAACAGTATGTTAAAAACAGTCAAATGTAACTACAGAAAATGGCGTCGTCATGTGGCAATGGAAACAAGGACATTTGCTGTTTGAGAAATTATTATTTGAAACAAATATTCCTGTTGGTGGTGAAGAACATCGAAATTTTCTTAATACGTTGGGACCATGTAGTGCTTTTATCTGTAGACTTTTCATGGTTATTTCTTCCGAAGTTCCACGAATCCTCGTGTACGGATCTGGTCTATTTAGACGATATGCTGCATTTAAACTAACTGTTTTATAAGTATGTCTGTGCTACCAGTGAACCGTGTCTGACGACTTCCTCTATGTAAGCTATGTTCCAAAAGCGAGATTTCAAAATTGTTTGAATAACGTTGAGGGAAAAAGCCTTCCTTACTTATGGACATGACAGTTCAACGTATATGTTGTTACTTGTATCAAGAACTGAATGTTTCGTTCTTGTTCACACATTCTCTTCTAGTAGTGATCATAGGTGTTTTCTTTGGCGTCTGCAAGTGGCGGAGGGCGAGAACGATCACTTCCTCCCGCCCATGATTCTTGAGAGTACGGGCATTTACACATCACAGAATTCCCGTGCATTTTCAGAAATAATTGTCTACGACTCAGCTGTATCGCAGGTTTAGGTAATTGTATCATAACGGAGGTGACCTCGACGTTAAATACGTTGGTTTGCCACAGTTTTGGTTTGTCACATCGCTCACGAGAAATGCATATCCTTAGGTGGAGTTGGGTTTTCAGCTGACCTTAAATCAATCCAATTCCGTACATTTGGAGAACACTGTTGTAAAAGAACTGTCGATTCCACATATAGGATGTTGCTGGGTCCATACCAGTGCATAGAGACAATTCAGTTTTACACTGCAGTTCGCTGGACTGGCTGCCGAAGAACTGTCTTATTCAGTAGGAGTGTTTGTTTCAACTGCAACAAGGCTTTTGTGTAAAATCTTCAGTCGTCTGAAAAGTAAGATATGATCTTTGAAACATAAATACACACGTTTTTAACTAGGTCATACTCCGTTGTATGAACGATGGTGTCGATTTGACACGAAAGTTTTAATTTTTTCTAGATTTTTCAAAAAAATCCTTCTTTTAAAACGTGTCGTTCATAATTATTGAAAAATTTCTAGACTTATCACTTTTTTCTATACTACAAACAGTTGTTTTTATGCTTTATGTAACCAGATATGCAGGCCAGTGAGAGCCAGAATGGGCCCTAGGGCAGGCCTTAGCGTGCCATCTTAGGTGACTGCAAACACGACTCCATATCTTCAATAATATTTTGCAAAAACTTGTAAGTGGCCTTCATAGGCCTATTCCCAAAAGATGCTTTGCTTATTGCATGGCATGTCTCTGAAATGTAACAATAGCATATGCGTCCTTTGTGAGTAGGCCTAAGTGATGGGAGTAGCCGCGTCGAATGAAATCAAAAGCTGGTAATCGGTATTAACTTTTTTCCGATGACTACCAACTTTAGACCGCAGACAACACGTCAATATATGATTCCACAGTCAATAACTGATAACAGTCAGATATTAATTTATTTCACATCTGATATCAAATAATAAAACAAAAAATTACGTAACTCTGTTGCTGTTTTTGCTGCGTCACTCATGAACAGTATATTTGAATGTAGAAATACTTGCAGATACAAAAGATCTATAAATCAGTCACTCTTCAATACACGGTCTATTCAGAGGACGTCGAGCCCTGGCCGCTAAGAAAGTCTGTAATTGTTACAAATGTTACAAACTAAATGGGCTCATTACATGAGTGTCCGAACTTACACGGGCCGCTGGAGCACCGCAGAGGGGAAGCCTGCATCTCATTGACAGCGGCGTATTTGTTCGTGGCAGCGCTCACGTGCCGCGGTGGCGGCAGGTGGAAACGCAGCGTGTGTATTTGAAAGTGCGGCCGACCGGATAACGGCCGATACAGCAACTTTTTTTTTTGGTCATCAGTCTACTGACTGGTTTGATGCGGCCCGCTACGAATTCCTTTCCTGTGCTAACCTCTTCATCTCAGAGTAGCACTTGCAACCTACGTCCTCAATTATTTGCTTGACGTATTCCAATCTCTGTCTTCCTCTACAGTTTTCGCCCTCTACAGCTCCCTCTAGTACCATGGAAGTCATTCCCTCATGTCTTAGCAGATGTCCTATCATCCTGTCCCTTCTCCTTATCAGTGTTTCCACATATTCCTTTCCTCTCCGATTCTGCGTAGAACCTCCTCATTCCTTACCTTATCAGTCCACCTAATTTTCAGCAACTATACCAAACCACAAACATAACTCAGTTTCCTCATTGGTGAAAACAAATTGCAAAGCTAATAGGGCAAACTGATTCAAAAAGGAAATATGGCTTTAGAGCAGGAAATAAATTCAAAATTCTTCCAAGAGCAGGAAGCAATGCAAACCATTTTGTACTGATGTATCCTAGCAATTGACGGTATTGGACGTTTACAAAATCACAGTACTCTTTGAGTCTTTCCACCCTTACAGTATAAATATGAAAATACCTCTAAATTTTACAAATGATATTCTCTGTCTCAACTGGCAGCTTCCCAGCGATTGCCTCCGTAGTGCTGTGGATAATAAGTGTCACGCACCCAACACTTAAAAGATAATTCCTACCGAGTCTTGCTTGTAATTCAGAAAAATATTTTGTCTGCCACCTCTGTTTAATCAGTTCGTATTGTCAGTAGGTAAACACACAAAGTTTGATTTTAGGCAGTGACTATGCAAAACCGTCTGTCATTTTTAGATATTAGATTACAAGTTTTATTTTCAACAGATGCGAATCCCAATATTTTTGATGAAACCCACTTTCTGACACGAAATATTTTACTAATACTGGAAAGAACTTTGTTGGTTTGTAATTAGTGTTATCAACGAATAAACTTAAAAAGTTTACTTTGTCAAATCTCCTTTAAGAAGTTGTTTGCACGAAGAAGCTACTAAGTTATTAACAGTGGCTTCAGCTTTGGTTTTCTTACAACTGACCTTGACATCATAGAGTTCTGTAAATACAGTTGTTGTTTCTATCTTTATGCTAATTAAAACGCATAACTACAACACAATGAGGCATCTCGAACAGAGCGACCTCCTCCATATCAACCAGCACGGATTTCGAAGATATAGATCATGTGAAACCCAACTCGCACTTTATTCCCAATATATCCTGAAAGCCATGGATCAAGGCAGTTAGGTAGATGCAGTATTTCTCGATTCCCGAAAACTATAGGATTCAGTAACACATCTGCGCTTATTATAAAAACTACGGCAATATGGGGTATCAGACGAAATTGAGGATTTCTTGGTAGGGAAGACACTACATGTTATCTTGGATGGAGAGCCATCTACAGATGTAGAAGTAGACTATGAGTATAATATTAGTGACTCACAACTGGAATCCGTAAACTCAGACAAATTCTTGGATGTAACACCTAGTAGGGACATAAAGTGGAACGATCACATCGGCTCAGTCGTGGACAAAGCAGGCAGCAGACTTCGCTTTATTGGTAGAATACTGGGGAAATGCAGTCAGCCTACAAAGGAGCTTGCTTAAAAATAACACGTGCGACTCATCTTAGAATATTGCTCAAATGCGTGGGACCCATACCAGACCCGTCTAGCATGAATAGTCACAGGTTTGTTTGACCTTGGGGCGAGTGTCACTGAGATGCTGAAAGAACTGAACTGCCAGACTCTTCAACATTATAGTAACTACCCCGAGAAAGTCTACTGACGAAAGTTTTCAAGAACAGGCTTTAATCGATGACTCTAAAATATACATCTCCCTACTTATCGATCCCATAGGGATTTTGCGATAAGCTTAGATTACCTATAGTACAAACAAAGGCAACCAAACAATCATTTTTCTCGCGATACCTATGTGAATGGAACAAGAGAAAGTGCTAATAACTGATACAGTTGGACTTACTCTCTGCCATGCACTCCACAGTGGTTCTCAGAGTGTAAATGTAGATGCAGCATGTGTGGTTCTCACTAGATAGATAGGACTTTAATGAAATGTCTTATAGTAACTACGGCGAGTTGTTGTTGTTGTTGTTGTGGTCATCAGTCCTGAGACTGGTTTGATGCAGCTCTCCATGCTACTCTATCAAAAATGGTTCAAATGGCTCTGAGCACTATGGGACTCAACTGCCGTGGTCATAAGTCCCCTAGAACTTAGAACTACTTAAACCTAACTAACCTAAGGACAGCACACAACACCCAGCCATCACGAGGCAGAGAAAATCCCTAACCCCGCCGGGAATCGAACCCGGGAACCCGGGCGTGTGAAGCGAGAACGCTACCACACGACCACGAGATGCGGGCGCTACTCTATCCTGGGCAAGCTTCTTCATCTCCCAGTACCTACTGCAACCTACATCCTTCTGGATCTGCTTAGTGTATTCATCTCTTAGTCTCCCTATACGATTTTTACCCTCCACGCTGCCCTCCAATGCTAAATTTGTAATCCCCTGATGCCTCAGAACATATCCTACCAACTGGTCTCTTCTTCTTGTCAAGTTGTGCCACAAACTCCTTTTCTCCCCAATTCTATTCAATACCTCCTCATTAGTTATGTGATCTATCCATCTAATCTTCAGGATTCTTCTGTAGCACCACATTTCGAAATCTTCTATTTTCTTCTTCTCCAAACTATTTGTCGTCCACGTTTCACTTCCAGAAACGACTTCCTGACACTTAAATCTATACTCGATCTTAACAAATTTCTCTTCTTCCGAAACGCTTTCCTCGCCATTGCCTGTCTACATTTTATATCCTCTCTAATCAGTTATTTTGCTCCCCAAATAGCAAAACTCCTTTATTATTTTAAGTGTCTCATTTCCTAATCTAATTCCCTCAGCATCACCCGACTTGATTCCGCTACATTCAATTATCCTCGTTTTGCTTATGTTGATGTTGATGTTCATCTTATATCCTTCTTTCAAGACACTGTCCATTCCGTTCAACTGCTCTTCCAAGTCCTTTGCTGTCTCTGACAGAATTACAATGTCATCGGCGAACCTCAAAGTTTTTATTTCTTCTCCGTGGATTTTAATACCTACTCCGAATTTTGCTTTTGTTTCCGTTACTGCTTGCTCAATATACAGATTGAATAACATCGGGGAGAGGCTACAACCCTCCCTTCCCAACCACTGCTTCCCTTTCGTGCCCCTCGACTCTTATAACTGCCATCTGGATTCTGTACAAATTGTAAATAGCCTTTCGCTCCCTGTGTTTTACCCTTGCCACCTTTAGAATTTGAAAGAGAGTATTCCAGTGAACATTGTCAAAAGCTTTCCCTAAGTCTCCAAATGCTAGAACCATGGTTTGCCTTTCCTTAGTCTTTCTTCTAAGGTAAGTCGTAAGGTCAGAATTGCTTCACGTGTTCCAACATTTCTACGGAATCCAAACTGATCTTCCCCGAGGTCGGCTTCTACCAGTTTTTCCATTCGTTTGTAAAGAATTCGTGTTAGTATTTTGCAGCTGTGATTTATTAAACTGACCTGTCAACACCTGCTTTCTTTGGGATTGAAATTATTATATTCTTGAAGTCTGAGGGTATTTCGCCTGTCTCCTACATCTTGCTCACCAGATGGTAGAGTTTTGTCAGGGCTGGCTCTCCCAAGGCCGTCAGTAGTTCTAATGGAATGTTGTCTACTCCCGGGGTCTTGTTTCGACTCAGGTCTTTCAGTGCTCTGTCAAACTTTTCACGCAGTATCGTATCTCCAATTTCATCTTCATCTACATCCTCTTCCATTTCCATAATATTGTCTTCAAGTACATCGCCCTTGTATAGACCCTCTGTGTACTCCCTCCACCTTTCTGCTTTCCCTTCTTTGCGTAGAACTGGGTTTGCATCTGAGCTCTTGATATTCATATAGGTGGCTCTCTTTTCTCCAAAGGTCTCTTTAATTTTCCTCTAGGCAGTATCTATCTTGCCCCTAGTGAGATAAGCCTCTACATCTTTACACTTGTCCTCTAGCCATCCCTGCTTAGCCATTTTGCACTTCCTGTAGATCTCATTTTTGAGACGTTTGTATTCCTTTTTGCCTGCTTCATTTACTGCATTTTTATATTTTCTCCTTTCATCGGTTAAATTCAATATTTCTTCTGTTACCCAAGGATTTCTACTAGCCCTCGTCTTTTTACCTACATGATCCTCTGCTGCCGTCACTACTTCAGCCCTCAGAGCTACCCATTTTTCTTTTACTATATTTCTTTCGCCCATCCCTGTCAGTTGTTCCCTTATGCTCTCCCTGAAACTCTGTACAACCTCTGGTTTAGTCAGTTTATCCAGGTCCCTTCTCCTTAAATTCCCACCTTTTTGCAGTACCAGGTCAGTATTTAAAGATATAATATTGTCTTTTCATTATTACAACTAATGCAAAAGCTATGTGACACTGAACATCAGAGATTTGATTTCCTAATGGCCCTTTAATAAAGCATGTGTACTCTGACAATATTTTACATTTTTAAATAAAGGTTTCATGGAAACACTCCAAGCATAATTTCTCAGGATGTGTGAAACAAACTTATACCTTTTTATTTTTATTTATTTATTTTTGCGAAGAATTCATTCATTTTAGAAGTTGTTGCAACAAGAACAGCAGAAGCGACTTTATATTTGTTAGCTTCATCGTGTTGAAAAATATCAGGTATCCCCCACCATTTGCTAGTGGATATATGACATAGCTAATTTTACAGTGAACATCACAGCTATACTTTGTCTCTTCTTTTTCTTTAAGTTGGCAGGAAAGCTGCATTTGCATGTAGGCATAATAACTTCGTTCACGCAAACAACAATATACCACATGAACTGTCAATACTACACTAAGCAAACTTTGTCTTCCTTGCTCGCAGAACGTGCTAAACAGTGACAAGAGTTAGTGAGATAAGCACCGATCCAGCATTTCTCACAAGAAGAAATGGCGAAAATAGTTCGGAGATTCATTTAGCAAGACAGTGTTAAGAAAACACGGGATCTATTCGCGTCCCAACAAAAATTATTGGAAACGCAAGTTAAAAACAAAAAAGTGGGGATTGTCCCCTTTTTTATGGGACGAATAGCTGACTTGGGCATGACACATTCCCAAACTCGCAAACTCCCACCCTTTTGCAATAAATTTTGCGGACGCCCTTGGGTGTTTGTGTTGATGTTCATAGGCGTAGATAATAAAATGTCTAAGTTTGTTAAAATATTCAATAAAGAAGTGTTTCCAGTGCCGCGCAGTAGATACATCAGGCCCGTATCTAGGGGGAGAGGGGGGGGGGGGGGGGGGAGCAAACCGGTATCTGTCGCGGGCAGCAATTTCAGGGGGGCGCCATGTACATATTCTAACATCCAGCGCACATTGGTCTATCGACTGCTCATATGATTTTGAAAAACGACCCTGCTGATTTTTGAACACATTCTAAGTTGCTTTCTAAATGAATCTGTTGATTTTTGAATGCGTGCATGGTGTACGCGACGTCTCTGCCTGGGGGATCCCCGCCACATCTAGAAATAAATAAAAAAGAAAAACTTCCCCTCAGGCAAAAGGGGACGGGGCTATATGAGCTGAGCAGAATAAACCCGAACGGGTGAATGCTAATTGCTGTTTGTTTACGTGTTTTATTTGGTGTGCGAATGATAAGTGTTGTTATAATTATTAGCGAAATCCACAGATTCAAACTACCAGATTCGAAACAAACGACTAACGGATAAGAAACATTACATATTATCTTCTCAGAGTATTCAAGAAAATTCTGACAGAAAATTTTTGCAGATCGCTACATTACTTAGGGCCAGTTGTACAGTCCCCGATTAGCAGCCGCTTAAATTCTGTTTCTGTTCTTGGAATAGCGCGGAAAACACGTTGTGTGAATACGTAATGACGCCTACCCGGAGAATAAACGCGGTGTAACTAAAGTGGTGATTATGGCAGGGTTAGTGAAGTTAGCCGGAGAATAAGTTTCGACAATGGCAGTAATAGTTACAAAATTAGTGATGACAAGATTGTTTGTCAGAACGAGGAAATAGAAGAAATGTGAACATCACACAAATTATGCGAAAAAATATGACGATTCCAAATTTGTGTAAAAATTTCGTGATACTATTACTTTTCGATCTCACACTTGAGAACTGGAGCACATGAACGAAACATGAAACTATTCCTAACATATACCTTTTTGCTTGTTTTTTATCTACCTCACTTATGTAAGTATCGCAACGTAATGTAATTCGTGAATTACATTATGTCGCGATACTTACGTAAGTGAGGTAGATAAAAATGACCATTTGTGCCAAAACAGTCTCGGTCGTTTCGCGTGTGTTACAACTGCTGCAATATTAGAAAGACCTGTTTCGTTTTATCTAGCAGCCAGTGACAAAATGACGTAATCAAATCGAGAAAACACACCAGTCTTGCGTACTGTATGTATTAACAGCTTTTTCAGTATTAGACAACGACATTTTGACTTCTCATGCAGCTAAACGTTTGACGACTTTTCGTCTCCTTTCGGAGAAAGGAAAGCACGCCGCCATGTAAAGCTGAAGCGAGACTAGAGAGAAAAAAATGCTGGACGTAAGGACTGAAAAAATGTGTACTGTCTTGCTTGTATCTCTGTCTTTACTGCTTTTCTGTTTCCTGTATTTAATTTTATGTCACACAAAAGAGAAAGTTATTACCTAATAGGCAATAAGGAGTGCAGATTTTCTGAGGAATTCTTATACCCCCGGTCACAAAATTGTGATTAAAAAAAAAAATAGAGGGTAGGATGACAAACCGGCCGACTGGGACCAGGAGACACACCACAGGACATTTTAGTTTCCACTGCCCTGAATAGAGGCATGATGGCTTCCATTAAAAAATATGCACGTTTGAATTCCACAGAGCAAAAAATACGGGGACATGTTATAGAAGGTGTGTGAAGAGGCGTGGCACTGCTCCTTGGCACACTTAAGACTAAATAACATGTCTTCCATTTCCTCGTAAATATATGTTTTACGTATCAAACACTTCAGAGTGATGTGCGGTACAAAATGTATGTATTTTTGAAAACTTGATTTTAATTTTTTTTAAATTTTTGAGGTTCTATCACAAATGCTCGAGGCGGAGTGAGGGGGCGCCACTACCCAGTTTTTGCCCCGCTTCGGAAATATCGTAGATCCGGGGCTGGCCATGTAAAACGTAACCGATGAGGTAATTTTATTTTCATGGAACTGTCGACGGCTCGAGAAGGCAGCCCACATAGCGGAAACCCTCCCGAGGGTCGGCGGCTCTGTCTGTTCGCATTCGTCGGGCTTCCACCAAAACTCGAGCAGAGCTTCCTTGCCGACCCGCTGCCATTGTGGCTTAGCTTTGTCCGCAAAATAACTAACAATATATCTATTGGTGAGAAGATCTAGAATAATAAGAGATTACTGAGCAACGAAAGAAGCGACACATAAGATGAAAATGCAGATAAACCTTTTTTTTTACTCTTCACACAAAGGGTGCTCACTAATCTACGACACGTAACTGCATTTTCTGAAAGTGCAAGAGTAAATTTGAAGAGGGTTTTCGAGATCAGTGATCTACAACATATCACTGCATTTTATGAAACTACAAGAGTGTATTTGAAGATCGTTGTCGAGAAAAGGAGAGTTAATTTTCACTTAGTAATTGAAGCTTAAATATTGATATTGATAAATCATTTACCTATACAGTTACAAATAAATGAGTTCTAAAATCTTTTAACTATATATTCATTCCCACTACATTCCCTGCCCGTCTCCCATGTGGTCTAGTGGCTAGGATAGCTGGCTTTCACCCAGCAGGCCCGGGTTCGATTCCCGGCATGGGAACATATTTTAAATTCTCAGTCTCGACGCCTGTTTGTGCTCTTGCTCTTACAAGCATCAAGAGATACATTTCATCGAAATACGTACTACTGTCAAGCAAAATCTGTTTTGATGTTATTTTATGGGCGATGGATGTTATTGCATTTACTGGCTATTTATTCATTGATCGAGTAGGGATGGAGAACTCAGCCAGCCACAAATACATTTAAGATACTTTGTTTCACCACCATGACCCATTTCGGGCTATCATGCCCATGTTGCAACAGCTACATTTCTTTTCTTATAGTATTACATTCATCAGCACTCTAGTAGTTAGAGCCACTTTAGATCCTTTATGGATGACTTCCGTAATATAGAAAAACGTGTTAATGTGCACGCAGCTGAATATATATAAAGCGAATGAATTGAATGCACTTGAACGTTCCAGTGAAATGCGTTTTCTCTAGTTTTCGACCTTAAGTATTTCGAGCAGGGGCAAAGAATACTTAACCGTAAACATCATGCACATATTACTCAATCAAGGGTGGCACACAAATATTTCAAAATATTCTTCATGTCTGTTGCAGCTTCAGTCACATAGATCTTGCAAGTTCAACCATGTGCTTTACATGTAACATTTTCGTCTAAACAGTTAGCCACTAAGCAAAGATACCACTTATATCATGACAAGCAAAGATCTCAACTTAAGCAAAGAATGTGGTAAGTACACCGAGTTAAGAACAAAAACAAAATTCTATCTATAAAAATAAACTCATTATCTTTCAGGAAAATGGTTACACCCGTTGTCTGGTATGATTTTTATCTTCCAAATGTTTCACACACTCATTAATTGAGAGATAGTGGAATGTAATGTATTTAAAGTACGTCTTTATCCTCACAATCCTAGTATGCCATTGCTACACCAACTTTCTAACGTGTTCGATTAGTAGCTATAAGTATGAAATATGCAAATCAAGTCATTTAAGTAATGAAAAATGTTGAAAATTAGCTTTCTACGTTTATCGAATTTCTCTGTACAGATTTTTACGTGACAGACTAAGTACCAAGAAATCGTCATTATTTGATTTTTGACCTCCACTACTGGATAAAGGCATCCTGTCTTAACCTTGTATTAAAGTCCTCAGTCACATGCATCCACATTGCTCCAACGTGTTATCTATCGGGTACGCTTCGTCCATGAAGTCGTCACCTTGGTCTTTTCTTCTTGTGAAATCTTAAGTCTTCTTGGTTCATTTGATGTATTTGTCGAACTAACACGCTATGAAAAACGAATTAGTGAATTATTGCACGCTTATAAATGTACCTGGTAAGACAGTCTCTCTGTGGTACTGGGCACATTCCCTTCTTGCACAGTGAGCGCGTTAATGTTGTGTGTATATTTACAAGCAGTAAATAAATTATTCTTATTCAGCATTTTGATATGCATGTTATGTATTGTGGCTAACATACCCACACTACTATCATAGTATAAAGGCACCTGAATAAAATCAAACTGAAGGAGCTGTGGAGAAAACGAACGCAGTATAGGGTAGCACTGCTACAATATTTTAATGTTACAGATACCTTTTAAGCTATTTGTATTTCCTTAAAAAATGTGCATAAAGGCGAAAAAAAATGTCGTAAGGGATTCAAACAGTGTTATAAATCTATCACTATTCAGGTTGTTAAGAAAACAATCCATTTAAATCAATATTTGGAAAATGCCATATTTAGCTTCATCTAAAAAAGTGAAAATAATTTCACTTTACATCGGCTCTAGTTAGTTATCTCTCAGTTCCATCGTGCCGACAAGAGGGCAAAGCAATGAAAATTTGCTTAAAGATACGCTTAACCTGAAAAAATTAAACTAATCGACCTTTAGTTGAAAAAAAGTAAAACCCAAACAATACTGAGTTTGAAGTCTATTAAAAACAATTAGATAAAATGAACCCGTGGTCTGATGGTGGCGTCTTTGACTAGTGATCAGGGACACAAATTGGCAATAATAGGTGACAATGGCTTCCTACCGCAAGTACATCTGCCTGCTCGTAGCATAATTAAATAAAAAGCAATACGAAGTCAACACATGCCGAAATAGTTTCGTTAGTTCAACACCAATCCTAACCTCAAGGAATCGTAACGAATCAGACGGAGCAATGTGAGTGAAGAGAGAGCACAACAAAACTTAATAGGATGTCAGGCTCATTCAAATACTTCGAGGAACATGCCTTGGGTATGGAGGCTTTTGAGGTTCTGAGGTGGTTTTGAAAGTTGCGTATTTTTTTCCAGTGTGTAGACGATACTTTTGTTATTCGGCTCTGTGGCAGTGAGAATTAGAACAACTTTGTAGAACACCTGAATTCAGTTCACCCGAATGTTTCAAAACGGAGGTGAAAAAGATGGCTGCATTTGCTTCTTTGAGGTGTTGGTCAGAAGAAAAGCTGATGGTACGATGGACATGCCGTTCAGAGGACGCTTACTCATACTGACTTGTGTCTACAAGTTGACAGTTATCACCATCTATCTCAGGGTGAATGGGGACTCCCTACCTTGGTTCACAGGGCCCACGCCATCTCGATCCCTGAGAGTATCAGCTGAGTTAGCCCATCTTGATGTGTTCTTTCGTCGGAATGGTTCTAGTGAAACACAGATCAGACGTGCGTTGCGCTATCGACGAACGTTGCACTGGGTGAGTGTAGTACCAAGGTGGCACCAAACTCAATGGTCTTTTAGCCTAAGGCAGGGAGCATTTCCAATAGGATTGGTCGTACTTCGCGGAAATATGATTTGAAATTAGTTTCTCGACCGCTGTCGAAGATAAGGTCCTTTTAACTCCCGTATATTACGATCTTCGTTTGCGTAATAAGTATGCTCACGGTATTCCTTGGAGTTCTGGCACGTCATACCGAGCATAAGTGTCGCTCACCTTTACAACAGCCAAGCAAATCTGCTATTGCAAAACAATGTCTTGCCACAGTAATTCTAAGGAATATAACGATAGGGAGATTTATGCATGCACTTCCAGCTATTGCGGTGATCTAGCGGTTCTAGGCGCTCAGTCCGGAACCGCGCGACTGCTACGGTCGCAGGTTCGAATCCTGCCTCGGGCATGGATGTGTGTGATGTCCTTAGGTTAGTTAGGTTTAAGTAGTTCTAAGTTCTAGGGGACTAATGACCACAGATGTTAAGTCTCATAGTGCTCAGAGCCATTTTATTGGGGTAGTGTTATTAAGTAAACAGTTGAAATTAAATTAGCAAGTAACCTTGCAAGCAGAGATGGAGTTTTTTTAATTCTGTGTAGAATCCTGTTCTCTCCCTTGTCAGAAAATAGATTGACAGAGTTAATATTACCTTATTCGTTGGTTATTAGTTTTCGCTATCGATAACTTCTGACGTCTGTCGTCTTCTTTGGTTGTGTGACGGCGCTAGTGTTTACAGTGCGTGCATGTGTGTGTGCGTCCGGAATTGCTCTCAAAACCGGGATTTTAAATTCTATTGTACGGTGCTTTGTTGTTGCAGGGTGGTCTCCTGTCGAAATACCGGCGGTTGTCAACGATGTCACCTGGTTTCCTCTTTCCGGTAAGTTATCTGAACATTGCATACGCCGGAACAACTCATGTCTCACGTGTACAAAAGTGATCCGCAAGTAACAAGGTGGGTAGAGGTATGGCGCTCAGAAGCAAAGAGCAGTATACTATGTGACGCTTCAGTCAGTGTGGCTATTTCATTTTTTTAAGATGATGCAATATTCTATAACGTGCTGTGTGAATAAAATTGCACAAGTAGTCGGTCATATCTTGCTTTAAATGTTCAGGAATGTAAGACTATACCCTTGACAAAATGTAAGAACATAGTATCCTCCGATTATAATATCAATGAGTCGCAACTGGAATCGGTCAACTCATACAGCTGCCTGGGTGTAACAGTTCGTAGGAATATGAAGTGGAATGATCATAAAAGTTCAGTTGTAGTCAAAACAAGTGGCGGACTTCTGGAAAAACGCGATCAGTCTCCAAAGGAGATTGCTTATAGAACACACATGTGACTCATTCTAGAATATCGCTCATGTGTTTTGGACCCATATTGAACGTAAACAAAGACCGGCAGCTGTCACGTATTTGAGCCATTGGAGAGAGTTACCGAGTCCTGAAGAATTTGAATTCGGGAGAAGGTTGAAGGTAGTCGCTGAAAGACCAGTATCTAGAATCTTACTGCAACCCCTACGTATTGCTTCGATAGAGACAACGAGGGCATTATTAGAGTAATTATACCATGGAAAGAGACGTCTAAGCAATCTTTCTCCATACAAGAATGAAAAAAGAAGAAAAACTAACACGTTAAATAATGAGAAGTACCCTCAGCCATGTGCTTCGTGGTGGTTTGCTGAGTATGGAGTTAGATGTAGATGTAAGTTCCTAGCTTGAGAGTAATCGCCTCAGTTCCTAGTTTGATCGTAATCTCCTGAGGACAATAAGCTGAACGTGCTTAATAACTGAAATCACAGAGGTTTCCATTGCAGTTCAGTCAAATAAAACATCATCTCTACTGCTTATTAAATATGTAACTAATAAAAAGCTTAAATTTTCAAATACGAACATTAGCGAGTGACGCGATGTGACAGGCATCACAACATGTGAAACGAATGTTAGAACGAAGGCATTTGTAGTTCGACTGAAAAGGGGCTGGTCGTTCGGTACAGTACCTTCAGTGATACGGTGAATTAAGTTCTCGCCTGCCGCTTTATGCTTGATCAATCAGTTGTTCGCTAGCCGACCAAGCCAACGTAACAGATAATTTATTTGAAACTTCCTGGCAGATTAAAACTGTGTGCCCGACCGAGACTCGAACTCGGGACCTTTGCCTTTCGCGGGCAAGTGCTCTACCAACTGAGCTACCGAAGCACGACTCACGCCCGGTACTCACAGCTTTACTTCTGCCAGTACCTCGTCTCCTACCTTCCAAAGTTTGGAAGGTAGGAGACGAGGTACTGGCAGAAGTAAAGCTGTGAGTACCGGGCGTGAGTCGTGCTTCGGTAGCTCAGTTGGTAGAGCACTTGCCCGCGAAAGGCAAAGGTCCCGAGTTCGAGTCTCGGTCGGGCACACAGTTTTAATCTGCCAGGAAGTTTCATATCAGCGCACACTCCGCTGCAGAGTGAAAATCTCATTCTGGAAACATCCCCCAGGCTGTGGCTAAGCCATGTCTCCGCAATATCCTTTCTTTCAGGAGTGCTAGTTCTGCAAGGTTCGCAGGAGAGCTTCGGTAAAGTTTGGAAGGTAGGAGACGAGGTACTGGCAGAAGTAAAGCTGTGAGTACCGGGCGTGAGTCGTGCTTCGGTAGCTCAGTTGGTAGAGCACTTGCCCGCGAAAGGCAAAGGTCCCGAGTTCGAGTCTCGGTCGGGCACACAGTTTTAATCTGCCAGGAAGTTTCATATCAGCGCACACTCCGCTGCAGAGTGAAAATCTCATTCTAGATAATTTATTTGCTTCCAAAGTGGTAAAACGTGTGGGTTTCTGTGAAGGAATAAACACGGTTAACTTCGGCTTGCAATGAAATATGGCAAATATTTTAACAGCAGAAGATAAGGTTGGATCTCTACGAGTACAGTGCAGAAGCTGTGGACCGTTTGATGTTTCCATAGATGACAATGATGCTCGACGCTAGCAGTGAAAAATTTTCATTCACATATGAAGTACATCAGCACAGAAAATCAAAGCAGCCCCGTATCAGCATACAGAAGGAATCAACGTAGGGGAGCAGATGCCGAAATATTGCATCGCCGCTCTTGGCAAAGTCCTAGTTGTGGTGGTATGACGTTGCCTTCCCCTATCTGTTATGACGTGTCAATTGCGTTCCTGTGGCGTGTGGGCGACTGTGATGAGTGATTGTGTATTGTAGTGTTGGGTTTATACCGTTTTCAATGAAAGGAAGGGAGAGGGTGACATTCGGTGCCGGCACATAGTCTGCTTCCCGCGAAGAACACCAAGTGGGCCGCCAACGGAGGCATCAGCATCAACAGTGTCACATCGCCCTCTTCGGAGAGGTTTGGAATTTAATCCAGGACATCGGCGCAAAGGCTGGTAGTCAGAAAGTCTACTGCACGACCCGTTCTCCCTTCGCAGCTAGATAGTGGCAGTGGAGATTTTCCACCAGCAGGATTCGAACCTGATTACCTCAGAGTGGAGCGCCACAGCACAGGCGTGTGTTAACACCCTCGGCTAATGAGGATGGTATGGCACGTCTAACTATCAAACTAAATTCTATTAGAAACTGCTTCCCTAATTTTGAGAGCTGCTAATATAAATACACCGGATCTAAGACAATTTTGAGTGAATTAAAGAACATTTTCAGGTAGCATAATTCTAGCGAAAGTTCAGTATCTTGGACACTGTAAAAACAACGGACAGAAAAATAGGTTTTGATGTAAAAGTGCGAGGTGCCGGGGCTAGCAGTGTATTTAACACTAAATTCTTCTAGAATCTACATATGTAAATGATGCTCTAAGCCCCCCCCCCCCCCCCCCCCCCCGCTATTCTAACTCCGACTTTTGCTGTTGCACATGGATTAAAAAGAAACACAAACTGACTGTAATCGACCCTGCAAGTGGAGTAGAAAAGAGTTTGGCACCTGCAATAATTTCATTTGATAAATAAGTTAAATAAAGGAAAGTTTCATTAACATAGTGAGAAATGATAGGGTTGCTCTACCGATTAACAGAATGCAAGTTCTGTCCAAAATAACAATATGATTTATTATAACTCAAAATAATAAACAAAAACACATGAAACATTTACAATACATCAAATTGGCTCAAATTGGATACTCAAATAAATGATGTGAAGGTGAAGTTGTCCCTAAACTAGATTGTGACATTTATGACGAAGTGGTATGTGGAGCCAATTCCTTGCAACTCAAGTCTTAAGAGAGACACACAGCCAACCCAGCATTAATTGCTGCTACATTAGTGAGAACTCAGACAATGAACACCCAAGACAGATCAAAGTTAGAAAAGACAAACAGGCGCGCTCTGCTGAGCTCGGATTATCACCTAGCAAAATTGCCTGCTTTGCTGGTGCTGCAGACGTACATTACCAAGCTGTCTTCTTAACTGCACGGACACGATATGGCATACCGGAGGCGATGGCTGGTTGCTTCGACGTCCCGTCGTGGGGATGATAATGTCGCGAGTATAGCCCGAAACAAATTATCCTGACCTGGTTGTTCCTGACTAAAGACTTCCTAGCAATATAAATGCGCCTCTGAAGGAGACGAAGAAGGCTCGCCACACAATCACTGTCGGTACAGTGATTGATTTTAACAAGCGAAGTCACACAGTAACTCCGATACAGTCAACTTTAGCCAAAACTGCTCAAGACAAACAACATAGGCCTCTTGTAAGCATAACGCTCAATTGCCAACTGTACTCGGAAAGTTACGTTGAAGTCGAAACTTCAGCAACTTCGTCAAACAGTTACAATTAAATAAAAGTATATTAGACAGCCAACGGAAGGCAGGCTGACCAGAGCAGCGAGAGCTGTCTTGTAACCTACTCCGACCGAAAGGCGAGAGCCGACTCCCCACAAGAGCACCTGTACAAACCGAACACAGAACATTCCCGCCCCCACGACAGTGGCCATGGTTAACCGTTCCAATGAGCAACTCGAAAACCGGCGGAAAATTCCACTCTATTGCTGGAGCAGTACCATTCCACCAATGGAGATTCTTGGCGCCAATTTCTGCGCTGATTTTGCTACGTCACGGAGCTATGCCCTGAGCAACCCAATCACAGTTACGATTTTGCAGAAAGCGCGGGAATTTGCCCGCCAAAAATGCCTGGGTACACAAGTCATTCCCACGCCTCGCTGGTAGCCCGCCAGAAAGTGTTTTCGCTAAGTTTCTGCGAAGTAACGGAACCTCTAGCCCATCCGCTACTTCAGGCCCCTGCGAGCGTGTCTCCGCCGCTATTCTACAATGTCGGCTTCTGGAAAGCATGCACTCGACTCCCTCACACCTGTCGGCTTACCCTTTCAAGATCAGCAGGGCCCGCCTGTCACCGGACCACCCGGGTGACGAGAGACGCTGCGCGGGAAGTCCGCGTGTGAAGGAATAGCAACTTTTCACCGCATGCAATTAGAGAGGAAAATCGTAAAATAGAAATATGAGAGGGGGCTCATGCCATCTCTCAACAGGACTGGGAAAATTTTGGTGAAAAGTTGGCAGCTGGTATCCCTTATTGTCAGTAAAAGACAGACTTCCTTTGGCACAAATTTTATACCTGAAGGTCGATTTTAGATTATGGTAGCAATGAAAAGAAAAGTGAGGAACTGAACAAAGTTAGAGCATGACTTCCGATTTGCACTGGCTAAGATCAAACTGAACAAATAAGGGGAAAAAGAAGATATTGTTAGAAATGAGCGATGCCAACGGCGTCACTGACTCATTCCGTCTTGGTGTACAGATCATCTACAGAAACATGTGAGTTTAATTTACTTGTGTAGTGTCCAGTGACGTTAATGTGACCACCTGTCAAAAGCCTGAATAATCATCTTTTGCAGCGCAGACCGCTCAGACCGCTGCAAGACCTGCAGGGAAAAGAGTCGGTGAGGTTCTGGAAGATACCGACAGGGATGTGGAGCCATGCCGACTCTGGTTCCATGGCGCGAACTACTCGATCGAGGGGGTTCCACAGACTGGGTTTAAATCCGGAAATTTTGGTGCCAGGGAAGTATGGTGAACTCATCCCGGTGCTCGTTTAACTACGCACGTACGCTGGGAGCTGTGTGGTACGTTGCATTGTTCCGAGGAATAACAGACTGCATCTAAGGGTGCTGACGGCCCGCGAGAATAAATGCATACTTGTTTTGATCCGTTGTGCCTTCCAGAATGACGAGATCACACAGGGAATACCCTCCAGCCTGGGCCCTTCCAACGATTGTAGCAAGATGTTTGCTTCCAGACGTTTCACACCGTACGCGCCAACGGCCATCTGTCTCATGGAGCATAAAACGTGATTCCTCTGAAAAGTCCAATTGTCGACATTCAGTGGCCGTTCAGTTGCGGTACTGACGTGCAAATTCCAGCCTTCGTCGCCGATGAACAGCAGTCAGCATGGGTGCATGAACAAGACGCCTGCTGTGGAGGCCCATACGGAGCAACGTTCGATGAATGATCGTTGAGGAGACTCAGTTGGTAGCCCATTGGTTGATTCGGGCCGTCAGTTGCTCAACAATCGCACGTCTGTTCGCCCGTACACACCTCTGCAGATGTCGTTCGCCCCTGTTATCTATGGCCGACGGTGACCCACAGTTGCCTCGGCGGCGGTTTTGGATAGCGCCTTTTTGCCAGGCACGGTGACCTTTAACAACGGCGCCATGAGAACAATTTACAAACATAGACGTTTCGGAAATGCCTCCACTCTTCGCCCGAAAGCGACCGTCATGTCCAATTGGACATGTGATAAAGTGCTCCATTTCCATATTACGACAACGACTACACAGTTTCCCGCGTCCAACTGACACCCTTGTACATCCTCCTCTGCTACTACAGCCACATGCCCTCTGTGAGTGATTAGAGCACATAGACTTCCAACATAGGAGGTGGTCACGCACGTAGAAAATTTTACGCCAATTTTCGCGTTAGTTTAGGCATGATGAGGCTACTTAATCGTTACGAAGTTGACTAAGAGCGACATGCAGCAAACTACAAGTATTACTCAAAGAAGTGATAGCGACAGTTTTCCAACTATACAACGTGAGCAAGCAGTAAAGGAAACAAAAGAAAAATTCGGAGTAGAGAAGAAATAAAAACTTTGAGGTTCGCCGATGACATTGTAAATCTGTCAGAGACAGCAAAGGACTTGGAAGAGCAGTTGAATGGAATGGACAGTGTCTTGAAAGGAGGATATAAGATGAACATCAACAAAAGCAAACCGATTATAATGGAATGTTGTCGAATTAAATAGCGTGATGCTGCGGGAATGAGATTAGGAAATGAGACACTTAAAGTAGTAAAGGAGTTTTGCTATTTGGGGAGCAAAATAACTGATGATGGTCGAAGTAAAGAGGATATAAAATGTACACTGGCAATGGCAAGAAAAGCGTTTCTGAAGAAGAGAAATTTGTTAACATCGAGTATAGATTTAAGTGTCAGGAAGTCGTTTCTGAGTCCGCAGCTCGTGGTCGTGCGGTAGCGTTCTCACTTCCCGCGCCCGGGTTCCCGGGTTCGATTCCCGGCGGGGTCAGGGATTTTCTCTGCCTCATGAAGACTGGGTGTTGTGTGATGTCCTTAGGTTAGTTAGGGTTAAGTAGTTCTAAGTTCTAGGGGACTGATGACCATAGCTGTTAAGTCCCATAGTGCTCAGAGCCATTTGAACCTGTCGATTCTGAAAGTATTTGTATGGAGTGTAGCCATGTATGGAAGTGAAACATGGACGATAAATAGTGTGGACAAGAAGAGAATAGAAGCTTTCGAAATGTGGTGCTACAGAAGAATGCTGAAGATTAGATGGGTAGATCACATAACTAATCAGGAGGTATTGAATAGAATTGGGGAGAAGATGGGTTTGTGGCACAACTTGACAAGAAGGGACCAGTTGGTATGACATCATCTGAGGCATCAAGGGATCACAAATTTAGCATTGGAGGGCAGTGTGGAGGGTAAAAATCAAAAGAGGGAGTCCAAGAGATGAATACACTAAGCAGATTCAGAAGGACGTATGTTGCAGTAAGTACTGGGAGATGAAGAAGCTTGCACAGGATAGAGTAGCATGGAGAGCTGCATCAAACCAGTCTCAGGACTGAAGACCACAACAACAACAACGTTTTCTAGAGAGTCCGAAGCACGTGTCTGCACGCGGTGTATCTCCAGCATTATCATGGAAGGTTAAGAGAACAATAGACCGTCTGGTGTGAGGGAGACAGAGGCCACTCTGGCGACTCAGCAAAATATCCTCCGTTTCTCACCGTGTACATGACTCCTAACTTGAGACCACTGTAGTAATCTGGTATGAAAGCACCTCTAGAGAGAAATTGCTGTAAAGAATGAGAGTCGTTATCCGTTCTGAGTCCGCCTCGCGCAGTGCTTTATTGCGGCAGCTGCACTGTTCCACAAAGCGGTCTGCAGAGGGCGTGGAACGCGTCTGCTGCGGCCAGTTGTGGTGAAGCGAATGCCGCCTACAAGGCGAGGCGAGGCGTAGCGAAAGCGGTGGAGGAACCCTAGAGACGGGTAGGCCAGGCTGTCTCTGTCGAGTGGGATTTATGGGCTACGGTCGCGTCACGGGCTGAGGCGGGCAGAATCCCCAAGATTTATGCCTGCCACACAGTTCCACAGTCCAAAGAGGCCGGACCGACTGCAGGTGTTTACTCGAGTCTCTTCCACCAACTGCCCCCCCCCCCTCTTTCCCCACCCTCCCCGATCTCCAAGCCCCCACCTTGTAAGAACACTCTGATGGCGCTGTTGGCCGGGAGACCACTTATATTATTCTGTCGATGTACTGACAATGTGGATATAAATGCACTGACAGAAGAAAAATCGCGTCACGAAGAAGGAGTTGTGTGACATCAACGAAAGTTGGTAGGTGTGTTTCTACACCTGAAAGATGACGTCTATTAAAATTTCGCGCATACGAGTGGCGCCTGTGGCACCACTATGAGGATGCAAATCAGGTGTGTTTTAAATACAGGCTGTAACGGTCATGGGCATTAGTTACCTGTGACACTGGACGTGGTGAGTTGATGTTAGTCAAGATTGGGTTTAAGGCGAAAAATACACCACTATCAAGAACTCACTGAGTTCGAACGAGTCGTGCAATAGGGCTTCGAGAACCTGGATGTTCGTTCTGTGATATTGCAGAAAGACTTGGCAGAAATGTTAGACTGCTGACGGCCGTAGTCACGAGAATGTACGGTCTCAAGGATACTGGGCCTCGCACGGCCAAGGGGCGCTACCAAAAGGGAAGACCATCGTTTTCGGCTTATGGCTCTGGGGCATCGTTCTGCATCTGCAGTAGCAATTTGAGTGATAGTTGGCATCACAGTTGGTAGGGTTCCTGCACTTAACTTAGGATCCTCTTAGCAACTAACAAATACACGAAATCCTCCGTTGCCAAATTTACCTTTATTGTAATTTTAATTAACATGGAAGCCATAAAAACACCAAAAATGGATGCAAAATGTACGCATCTAAAAGCTACTTAAAAAAGAAATAAAATCACTTAAATTTGTTTCCACAAGAGCAGAATACAACGTCACAATTCGGACCTCGCTAACACTTACATTTTACTGACATTAAATATAACAAGATAAATAATCATACACGTGACGAGAACAAATGAATAGCACTATCAATCTTTACAGATGAGAATACGACTATATCCACGAAGGTTCGCGCCCTGACAAGGGAGACACTTAACTTCAACATATAAGGAGATTACAGTACGCCCTAATTCCACACGACAAACGAAGTAACGATATAAGCGAGACAAATGTACTGAAGGAGGATAGCCGGATGTGCCGTAGTAAAAGGGGCCACTATCAACCCCGTCAGGACGCGACCCCCGTGAACACGTTAGTTTCAGCTACATGCAACGTACACAGAGTCATTTGTAGCTCCTTAAAAACAATTAACATGAAAAGGCACAACGCGTAACAGCTAATAAAATAAAACGACTACATCACAGAACTAGCTCCTCTGTAGACAAAGCAAACAGCAGTATATTAATAACAGGTAAAATACTTCTAACCTATAACAAACTAAGGAACACCTTTATGCTCCAGTCATACTGTGCCTTGTGTTCTTTTAATCGTCGCAGTGTGCGGCTTTTTGTGTGTGCTACTTTTAAACAGTTTTTTATCTCCATTTTACAGTCACCCCGTTTTTTTCTTTGTCTATTGCCTTCCATGATGTTCTCCCTTTTTATATCTATGTTCGCCTTCTTGTCTCCTTTGCTGTTTTTAAATGTCTTATATTGTTTTGTTCTATGTCTTTCGGCTGAAGAGCAGCGCATATGCTGCTGCCAGCCCGCCCCGATGGGGAATTGAAATACAATAAAGGAAAAAAAAAAAAAAAAAAAACAAACTAAGGTACCACGTAATAGAATATAGTCTTCAGCTCATAGAATACTCAGTCTGACTTGCCTGTTTATAGGTCTTACAAAACTTGAAATATGACAGGAATAATGATTGAAGCCACTGACAATGCTAGCCTGCGGCACAGAGGAGACAATAGTAATTTACAACGGCACACAACCGACCTTACATCTCCAATTTTATATAATCAGAATAAACAATTTTGTGTATAATAATTACTTACAGTACCATGACAACCTCCGAATAACACTTATTACCCAAGGTAGGTGCTGGTATGGAAAGGCACCTTTAGTAATACAGAGTTCGAGTGTATTCACTTATTGGAAGGGTTTCAACTTTACATCCCTTTCCACATATCTCTCTGTTTACACACTTCTATAACTTCTGCAACTAAAGACGGGCATATAAATGCACATATAACTGACACAGGTTTAAGCAGAATAAAACAGTACCTTAGTATGGCGCAAATGGCTTCATTTTCTTTATACTTGGGATATCTTCACCATTCAGTAATTCCGAAATATTCAACAACGCGTGAGGGCAAGATGTCGCCGTGGTATCAGCTATTTACTTCACATAATTTCCTGCACAGACACAAGGCAGACGAAGCGTTTTCACATGCAACAGCGGCAATCATCACACATTTCCTCCGTCACGCCATAGACACATCTCAGTTTCAGTGGCCAGTAACAAGAACCTATACATGCCCTCGCAGCAAAAAAGCCCCAAAACACAACATTGCACCACCGCGACACCAAACCCGAGGTCCCATCAAGCCACTGCCGGGATCTCTCGCTGACCCTGCCCATAGCGCACAGGCGTCGTACCACAGGCCTCACGGTAAACTTCAACAAGCGACCGACCGCCGACCCTGCGAATATCCACTCCGCTGTCTCTTTTCTCTCTCCTTTAACCACCCGACCACCGCCCTGAATCGCGGAAGGCAAAGATGGTGACCCTATAATCGATGGCAGCGATGCCATTGTAAGTGCGAGAACACTGGCGCCAGCCGCGCCACGGCTCAACAGTAACACAACAAGTCGGTTACTTCAAGCACAACTCCGGGCCTGAACACCAGTAGTTTGCATTTCACCGACTCCAAATCACCGCCGTTTGCAACTTCAGTGCTGTCACTGGGGCAGGGAGGGGGGCAGGGAGGAGGTTTGCCGTGTTTTCTGATGAAAGTTGGTTCTGCCTCAGTGCTAGTGGTGGCCATATGTTGGTTACGAGGATGCCAGTTGATGGCGTGCAATCAAGCTGCCAGCGTGCTAGACACACTGGACCTACCCCTGGATTTATGGTCTGGGATGCAATTTCGTGTGACAGTTGGAACACCTTGCCTGCAAATTTGTACGTCAGTCAAGTGATTCGACCTGTTGTGCTGCCGCCCATGAACAGCGTTCCAGGGGTGTTTTCCAATAGGATAACGTTAGCCCATATACCGCTCTGATAACCCATGCTCTACAGAATGTTGACACGTTGCCCTGGCCTGCTCGATCAGCAGATCTGTCTCTAATCGAGCACATATGGGACATCACCGGACGACAATTCCTGCGCCATCCACAAATGGCCTTAACCGTCACTGTACTGGCCGACCAAGAGCAACATGCCTGTAACCCCATCCCACAAACTGACATCCGCCACCTCTACAACACTTAGCATGCACGTTTGCATTCTTGCATTCAACGCAAAATGTTTCTTTGTAGGAACTCGACACTATGACTCTCGGTCTACCTTCTGTACTCCTTCTGCGGCACCAACCACTGGCTGGAGAGTACGCTGACATAAATGGCTCATACCTCGGTCGACAAGCGCCAAAAATGCCATTTTTTCCCCTAAACGCCTGGCCGATTGGAGCTCCCACTTCCGTCACTGTCATTTCCTGTCAAACCCAGCATACAAGATAAATGTGGACCAAATCGGTGACGACGAGTAGCGCGGTGCATTGTAAGAACTAATCCGCCCTTTTCGAAACAAACCGGCAGAGCAGTAGCTCGCAAATCAAAAGCACACTGTTATCAAAGGCGAGTAAATTTTTGTGAGGGGTAAGGCAGTCGCAATTCCTCACAAAGTAAATTTTCCTTAGTTCATCCTGTTTACTGGGGAGCAATATTAAACGTCGACAACTGTTACCAGTGAGAGTATGAACATCCGCAATACATTCAACAACATGGTCAATGAGTAAGGTTTTCGGTGAATCTCCAGGCAGAAATTGTCGGTGACAGCTTGACTGGACCTTTCATTCTACCTTCCAGATTAAATTCACACCATTATTTACAATTTTCCAAGTAAAATTGCTCATGCTGCTGGAAGACGTTCCTCTCCTTGTACACCGGTTGATGTTGCTCCGTCGCATTCCACTCCGTACCTGCGTTTATTACAATGATTGTATGTTTGTAAAGACTTTTCAGTACGTGTATTAGGTGATAAGGGTATCCACATCGAGACAAAATCTTCCTTACGTTATCACAGCGTACACGGTCAAAAGCCTTCAGAAAGTCAATAAAGGCCGGATGGATTTTCATATTAAATTACAAACACATTGTGTATGAACGATCTGATCTAAATCCACATTGTTCCTCAGAAATAACAGCTTGTTTGACATTCTTATGTGGTTCCTGATATCTTCAGTGTTAGGAGATCGATGCCACGATAGTTTGTATAGTGACTGGGTATACATTTCTTGAAAAGAGAGAAAAATTCTGCTTTATAAGCTGCCTAGAGGCTCTCTGTACATTAGCAAAAATTAAAATACGCTGATGAATCAAAACAATATGCCATATGCTTAGTTGCTTGTTTGTGCGTCTTTGGAACGAAGTACATCACTGATTCTGCGTATCAGGGATCTGACAGATTGTTGATAGGTTTGTGGAGGTATGTGGCGTTAGATGTCTTCGCACAGATCATGTAATTCACGTAAATAACGGGCTGCTGAATTGCGTACACGGTGATGGCGCCCGATAGCGACGCAGAAGGGTTCCTTAGGATTCACATTCCAAGATGCTACTCCAGACGGGTGTAAAATGAATGTGCGCAACGGAAATACTGAACGCGAGAATGAAGATTTGGCCCTGTCTGACTACCGCCTGAAGCAGATCTTAGGATCTCTTAATGGTGATATCTCCTCCTTCTCGCTCTTTAACATATAAATTACAACATGAACATAAATGAATGATTAAGGGAACTAGTAACTATAAAGTGATAAATGCTGTTTCTGCTTGTACATTTATTGTAGATTAAAACCCCTTTATATATTACATCAATGTCCAATGGACATAAAGAAACACGAATGAATTTCCTGACTATTGTCAGTGATCAATTGCCCAAATCTGTCTCTTGTTATGGTTACGCTATCTAATGTAAATAACAGGAGACGACTGACATCATCTACGTACCAAACACTAGAAGACACCACTTTCAAAGATGATCTACAGTGGTGTGCAATCTCAGTTGAAATACAATTCACGTAATCACAGATGTTTAGCTTTATAGCCCTAATAAGCCGAAGCAGTTAGCAATATCACCGTACGTACTGCGTCCAGTGCGTCGGAGTGGCGGTTCTCATACACGCCTGTGACTATGGGAGAACTCCAGCCACAAAATAAAAACTCTTTCAAACACTAGGACGGCAGAGGGCGGTCCTCTGACTAGTATGATCTAATACTGTCTTCTCCTCTCTGTGTTCTACAGACAAGAAACGCGAGTTCCGAGCCACAAGGACGGAATTCAGATAACGTCTCTAAGTGAGTATAGACAGAGGAAGTGCTCTCAATCATTGACCGCTACGTACTCATCGACGACTCCCTACCCGGAGGCAAAGTCCAGAATCGTATAAGTTCGCAATAGTACAGTACCTAACCGTTATAACTATTAAATCTCCTGAGAGCAAAGACAGTAAGTCTGTCTGTACCAACAAAAGCTGATACTGAGCGACCGTCAAACTCGGGTGCTCAAAACGGAAGATCTCTTCTCTCCACCGCTGGCTTCCCAGCAAAACTCGGCTCCCTTCCTTCGTAACTTCAGAAGGCCAATCCTATTCTCGAAACGATGGAATATTCCTCCATCTCTACAGATTCTTCCGACCGCCGACCAACCGTATTTTAGTCTTTTGTCGTCCAGCGCTGGAAGTTTGCGAGGAAATGCCTGTACTCATACAATGGTACGCTTCTCAGAGTGAAAATCCTCAGAAATAACCCAGCCTGTGATTTCAGAGGTAACGCTTCCTTGTTCTTCTCTGCTGCGTGCAAGATTTTCAAAGTATCTGAAGTATTATCTGGTTATCCTTCCGGTCCCACTACAAAACCAGCCGGCCGCTGCTGTATTGTGCTTCCGCGCTCAGGTGCCCAGACCGTCCGTCTTGGCACTTCCTGTGTGAAGCAGGACCAACACATCTGTGCGGGCTCTCCCACCCAGGGCTTGAGTTACGCCTGCCATTTCATTTCCACTGGCGTTCCAACCTCTACTAGTATAGGTAATCATTCGTTACGCCGTTTTGATAATAGTCACTCCGTCACCTTTCATGCAATAGGCATTAACAACTATTTACAAGGTGTACGTGACAATGTCAGTCTTTTTAAAATATATATATATATATATATATATATATATATATATATATATATATATATATATATATATATATATATACGATGCACAACCTATCAAATGATACCTAATTCCGGTTGTAAATGATGG
Organism: Schistocerca americana; assembly: GCF_021461395.2. Lineage (NCBI taxonomy): Eukaryota > Metazoa > Arthropoda > Insecta > Orthoptera > Acrididae > Schistocerca > Schistocerca americana. The sequence continues at coordinate 615,693,777 of NC_060121.1, forward strand.
TAAAGTATGTAGATGAGTGCTTGTAAGTTGCGAAATTATAGCTGCGTTACAACATCAGGCGAATCTAGTCGCCGAGACATCACCGTGAATTCACTATAATGCACTTCAAACCACTGAAGCACGGTCCTGGCTCCGAGTCACGGACAATTGTACTGCTGAAAGATGACATCGCAGTCGGGAAAGAAATCAAGCTTGAAGGGATGCTGGTCGTTCGCAGGTGTCAGCGTCTCTTCCATTACTTCCACAGGTCCCACGCCAGCACAGGAGAATGTCTCCCATAGCTTAATACTGCTCCCACCAGCCTGCGTCCGTGGAGCGCTACACGTTCACCTCGATGACGGCGTTTGTGGAGGCGACCAGAGATCTAGTGTAGCAAAAATGTGGTTCACCGGAAGAGCCGACAAGTTTCCATTGATCGACGGTCGAATCCCGATGGCCCCCCGTGCCCACTGCAATCGCAGCTGACGGTGTCGTTGGGTTAAAAAATGGTTCAAATGGTTCTGAGCACTATGCGACTTAACTTCTGAGGGCATCAGTCGCCTAGAACTTAGAACTAATTAGACCTAACTAACCTAAGGACATCACACACATCCATGCCCGAGGCAGGATTCGAACCTGCGACCGTAGCGTGTCGTTGGGTTAACATGGTGGTCTGCTGCAGAACTCCCTGTTCAATAATGTATAGTGAACGGTGAGCTCCGAAAGACTTCTGCGCGCACCAGCATTGTGCTCTTTCGACAGAGGTGCCACAGATCACCACTTATCCTACTTTACAGAGCAGACAAGCCACCGAACCGCACGTTCTGCCAAGAGTCGCGGACGTCCAACCATTTAGCGCCTAGTGACAGTTTCACTGTCCTATCTCTTTCCGTAGATGCTCACGACAGTAGCACATGAACATTCGACCAGCTTCGCCATTCTCGAGATACTCGTTCGCAGGCTCTGCTTAATAATAATCTGCCCTTTGTCAAAGCCGCTTATCTCAGTGGATTTCCCCATTTGCAGCTCATATCTCCGCTAGGATGATCCTTCGACCGCGTCTGCTCAGCTTACATACTTCTGTAACCGCGTCACGTGCCCGCAACGCCATTAGGTGGCATCCAACGTCACAGTGGGCAGTGGTCATAATGTTTTGGCGTATCATCTATGTGGCCTTTAGATTTCATTATGATAACACTGTAGTGGTCGTCAAACGTTTTTGCTCAGGTGTCAATACTGACATTTTGGGACGGCACGCCGGGCAGCATTGATACCGACCTTATTTTTAATTTCTAGCCCACATAAATTAGTATGTTATGAGCCCTAATAGACTATCTGTAGCAAGGGCGCGATAATTTGCCCGCCGACCTAAAATGCTGATCGTTGAAAGTCGGCAGCATTCGGAAAACTTCGTGGCAACCGTTCTGCTTCGGATTGCTGCCACTCTCAGCGTCCCCAATGTTACGACACTACAATTACCTGACGCAATGTTGTCACGCTGTCTGCGTCAACCGATGACTAATGGATTAATAATAATAACTGTAATTATATTTAAATGTACCTTTCGCTGGCAAGTGCTCTACCATCTGAGCTACCCAAGCACGAATATCGCCCCGTACTCACAGCTTTATTTCCTCCAGTACCTCGCCTACTACTTTCCAACATTCACAGAAACTTTCCCGCGAACTAACACTCCTAGGTCCCGAGTTCTGGTCTCGGTCTGGCACACAGTTGTAATCTGCCAGGAAGTTTCGTATCAGCGCACACTCCGCTGCAGAGTGAAAGTCTCATTCTGGAAACATTCCCCAGGCTGTGGCTAAGCCACGTCTCCGCAATATCCTTTCTTCCAGGAGTCCTAGTTCTGCAAGTTTCGCTGTAAGCTGTGAGGACGAGGCGTGAGTCATGCTTGGGTAGCTCGTATTTACATGTACTTTGAAATATGAGTCACGATAATAAATGTTTACTATATGTTTTGAACGTTACGTGTCTTCCACTCATCCAGATTTGAAGATAACCATCACTGTAAGGAGCAATCACGAATCTGTGTTACATCCCTGTCGAAATTTATACCACAGCAGCCGATCGGTACGCGTCGCGCACGTCGGTGAGTTGTCAGTACTGGAAGACAAACAATAAAACATCCCTGTCTCACATCGTCTAACCCTGCAGTGGCCGCACTATTTACGACCCTGCTCCTGACGTAAGCGGCCAACTTTATTTAGTTCACAGCCGAATTCGCAATGTCAATTAAATTAAGCACATCTTACAATATTAATGTCTCTATAAGTATTTTTGTTTGTTACAGAGCAGGAAAACTAAGAAGCTCTTAACGTTAGCTGACGTTTTGCCATTCAGCCATTAGTTGCTGGATGCACATTACTCTGAAATATGGCTGAGAATCGCGGGCCGACGAACACTTGATTCGAGCCACGTGCGACCCTCTGGCCGTAGTTTGACTACTACAGTTATAGTGTCTCAAGTCGGCTACGTACTGCAGTTTCTGCAGTACGCATTGTTGTCTAAAGAAGGTAATGAAATTATGCAACAGATTTAATACTCAAGCTTTATCAGAAAATACTCGTCTACCATAACTACCCTTAAATGGGAATTGAAAATTTGCCTAGCTTTGACTGTTCGGTTGAGACCATTAACTTCAGCCAATCTAATTAATAACACGGCTCTTTAGCTTAAGAGGTATTAGTTGGGTAAGACAGTTGAAGGAATCATCTCAGCGTTCGTTTCAGGTATTGTAGGGAAACTAGAGAAATCTTAAATACCGGTGATTTGACGGGAGTTCTTAAACTCGCTCCTTCTGAATATGAATACGACGTCTTCTTGCTAGCTATTATGCTTTTCTATTCTCTCTTCAGTTTAGCCAAAAATAGGTCATGATTCCGCAGAGAACCTCTTCATTTCTTATTATCAATTTTAACGCTCTTCTATAAGCACCACATTTCAAACGTTTCTATTTTCATCTTCTCTGTAACTCGTCTTTCCATAGCGTGTACGTGTACACGCATTGCAAAGTTCGTTACAGTGGCTCTTGCGCTTATACATTTAAAAAGAATGTTAGGATTTAATGTCCCGTCGGCGATTCTGTCATTATAGACAGGGCACAGGCGAGGATTGGAGAAGAATGGACGAAGGAAATCGGTCACGTTCTTTTCGAAGGAACTGTGCCGATATTAACGCAAACCGTAAAACGGGGTAACATCGGGACACTTTTATAGTTTTTTTTCAGCACTTACCAACTCACTGAAACTTTGTTTGTATGTATAGTTGACCTTCCTTTTCTTGAATATGGATGTGTCACTATATTATTACCAATTATCTGTATTATGACCAATGACCTGTAATAAATGCTCTCAACTGGTGTCCCAGTCTTGCCCCGTTACGTGGGGAAACAATAGACAGATACATTTTCAGTATGAAATACTGGGAGAAGTCAATTTCTATCATGGTTACACATCAGTCATTTGTTTATGAACATCTAAGACAAAAATTAAGCATAATGATAAATAACATGATTAATGTGGAAACTAAGGTTTTCCCACACAAATAGTAGCCTTGGTTCTTCCTGGCGTGGTCCTCTCCCCCAAATCAACCAACCAACCTTCCTGGAGCTTCAAAATAGGCGAACGTACTGATGTGAATCAACCCTGTAACATGTAACCATCAAGTCAACCAGACGTGGTTCGACTGTAATGACCTCTGGAGGACCTTTTGCGGTTCAAGTTATCTAAATTTACTCCGACTTTTAGTTTACATAAAATGGCACGATATCCCCTACTGCCTTTTCACACACCATTAGCGATGTGAATGCTTCACAGCTAGATGAATTTTGTATCCTCTTTGGGTTCTTAGTTTCCATTTTTGTGATGATTTTTCCAGCACTAGGATAGTCAATAAGAATAGTTTCGTTATAGTTCCAAATGTGATCAGGTGGTATTCCACTTGCAACACCTCATTACTCTTAATTCCTCTGTGTAATTGCTGTTTGATCGTGTTCCAAGAGTATGTTACGGATTTCTGGGCATCGATGTTCAGTTCTGACACTGAAAACCGGTGAAAAATGCTTGAAGTAACGCATGGGGTACACTTTGGAACAGCGGCTGACTTCTTATAATTTTAAAATTGTAAAATGCTAAATGCAAATTAAAAAATCTATTATGAAAGAAGAGAGATGCCAGTGCATTTAATTTCAAAATAAATACGTGTCAGTAATGTAATACGCACAGATTCCTTCTGGCATGTGAATTTTTCGAGAAATATACAACCTTGAAAATGTGGCACCAGAAACAAATCTGATCTATTCAGACGACAGTGGCGTTATAGCTCCCAAACGTTTGCAGCCGATGGAAGCACGTACTAGCTTCACATCAGCAGCGATTACGTGTAAATTCGAAACGAGAGCGTTGGAGATTAATTAAAGTACTGACAATTATGCACTGATTCAAAGTTATCTCATTTCATGGAAGCGGCTTAGGAAATAAGGCAGAACTGTAATCTGGTGGGCCGACGGGAATTTGAGCCAGTATCCTCCTGCGGCGCCACCTCGCTACCACTTGGTCTTGCTAGAGAACTCCACCGTCTGGCTTGTTTGGCCTCTTGGAGGCAACGCGTGGCACTGTTAAGGACGCCCGCCCGGACACCCCTGGCTGCACCGGCTGCCGCCAAACACCCAGCCGGCTCGCAGCAGGACGTGTGCTCGCCTGAAACGCTGTGACGTGCTGCCAAGGTTCGGTAAAACAATTCGCGTACGTGGCATGGCTGCGTATCTAGTGCTTTTCCTTAAATAGCAGAATACCATATTTCTAAAGCCTGAAGCGAAACAATTGCCATTATTACTTTACTCTGCCTCTTTCTATTTTGTCATCTCGTAAGACAAGACAATTGCGAGATTTACATCTTCATATTAGTGTGGTGATAATACTGTTCGAAACCAGTTATCGTGTAACGAATAATTCAAAAGCAAACAAAACTGTAAAATTAATTTGAGTCTGGAAGTGCTGAAGGCAGCACGAAGTAGTTACCAGAGAAATGTACAGAAGGGCACAGGATTTTTTTGAATACTGACAAACGTTACTACCAAAGAGTTTCGTTTTTCACCAGTTCAGTAATACGTTTCTAGTAGGGCAAGCATAAACAGTTCTCTATGTGCTCTAAACATACATCTCGCATTTGTATCCCATCACGAACCAGCAATCATGTTAAATTATAGCGGCAACAGTATGGCGCAGCTACCAATACTTTTTAAAAATGGGAAATTTTTATCTTTCTGCTACTTTTGTGTCACCTGATGCTCTTTCTTCTTTTTACCCTTTCTCGCTCTGTCCTGAGCCACATCATTGTACAGCTCATAATTTTTTAAAATCCGCTTCTCTTTCTCCTCCTCTTAGACCGTCTCATAACTTGTCACTATCAGCCTAAAGAATCCCTTTACTCCCCGGCGGTAACCAGCAACAACCACAGTGTATCATGAAATCCAACACCTGGTGGTATTTAGCATTTTTTACAAATGCAGAGTGTCACCAGTGGCAATGTGTATTTTCGAATGAGATTTTCACTCTGCAGCGGAGTGTGCGCTGATATGAAACTTCCTGGCAGATTAAAACTGTGTGCCAGACCGAGACTCGGACTCGGGACCTTTGCCTTTCGCGGGCAAGTGCTCCACCAACTGAGCCACCCAAGCATGACTCACGCCCCGTCCTCACAGCTTTACTTCTGCCACTGCCTCGTCTCCTACCTTCCAAACTTTACAGAAGCTCTCCTGCGAACCTCCTCCCGCGGCGCCACCTCGCTACCACTTACTCTTGCTAGGTTCGCAGGAGAGCTTCTGTAAAGTTTGGAAGGTGGGAGTCGAGGTACTGGCAGAAGTAAAGCTGTGAGGACGGGGCGTGAGTCGTGCTTGGGTAGCTCAGTTGGCCGGCACGGTAGCTCAGCCTGTTCGGTCAGAGGGCTAGCTGCCCTCTGTAATAAAAAAAAAAAAAAAACTGAGTTAATGGATCAACAACGAACTGAAACAGGTGTCTTTCGACGTCTGCCCCGAGCAGATACAACGAACGAAAACGAATAAAATGAGATTAAAGAAAAAGTTGGTAGAGCATTTGCCCGCGAAAGGCAAAGGTCCCGAGTTCGAGTCTCGGTCCAGCACACAATTTTAATCTGCCGGGAAGTTTCAATGTGTATTTTGTTATACGCATCTTCAGGCGAAGAAGATACAAACAACTGCCAGGCACTTAAATGTGATTTGTAGAGTATATCCATGTAGATGTTGAACTCTCTCTGCCCCACACATATTCCCACTGTTGCTGAATTAGTGTCTGATAGTAATATTACTAGTGCGTGCTGAAAAGTAATGCCTCCGAATTTTTTATATGAAAACTCTTAAATATTTCTAAACAAAACAAACTTAATTAACACTCTAGATCTTTATTCTTCATATCTACATATTTACATACCTCTACCGCTAGAGGGGTCCGAATTGTTGCGTGTAACATGGTGGCGCGTAACGTAACTACGTCGGTGCATGAGGAATTGCGTGCTGTTATCGAGTTTGCAATTCAAAGTGTTCGTTTACGCATGGAGCACCCTCCCCTTCGTCATGACAGTGATACGACAATCCCACGCCTTGGATTCACTGTCATCGACAATTATCCATACAGTCCCGACTTGGCAACATACGATTTTCGAGGACTTCTCTTTGATGGTGATGAAGCGATGCAACCAGAGTTGAGGTTGCACCTCTGTCAACAAAGCCAAACATTCTACAGTGACGGTATCAACAAACTGGTCTCAAGTTGAGAGAAATGTGTTCGTCGCGAGGGCGACTGCGTTCAGAAATAAATATGTATACAGGAAGAATAAGCTTTTAAGAGTTTTCACATAAGAAATTCTGAAACATTGCTTTTCAGCACACCCTCGTCGCTATGGATGTACGGCGAGATTCAGTTCCAGTATTGGAGGGAGAGGAGATTTTTTTGTCACTGATCTAATTTAACGGCAGACTGAAATGGGACGCGTTACACAAGTAAAACGCTACCGAAATGAAACTCAGTCTTTCCATGCCGTGGAACATGTCGATTAAATTGTTATTATTATGTGTGCTTGTATTAAGTACAGAAAAAAAACAATTCCTACGGATGAATGACATGAGTACATCAGGACGTTATTGGGTGCAATATTACTGGAACTTTTTAGATGTATTCGCAATACAGCACGCCCAGAGGACTTCCACATGCAGCTTATGGCCAATTTCGGTACTTCGAGAAAGATCGAATCGTTATAGTGAGGGCACGGGAGCCTTATGTCTAGTGATCCCATAGACAGTTGACCGTCGTACAAGAAATGCAGGGAGAGCGATGGCAACAAGAGTAGGCACGGTCTTCCAGAAGGACAAGACAACGAGAATATCGAAGGACTGTTCGGCTGGCTCCGACGAATATACGGATAACAACAGATGAAATCTGTGCAGATATCACAAACAGAGGGTGCCACGAACCGACGGAAACAGATTACGGGATGGTGGGTTGAGCTTTGGAGTTCTCACCTGTCATTTAGCGGCGACGCCGTACTACAAACAGAGACTTTCGCTGTATAGAGCCAGAGACATCTAGGACACTGTGTGGCATTCTGTACTGTTCAGCGATCTGAATCATTGACGTTCATGGCGCTCAGATCGCCACCAGCGTGTCCGTAGACGACCAGACGAAAATTCGCATGTGGCTGCATTTCTTTGGCCCCTATCTCTCCAATCTCGTGGTATCATGGTGTGGATACGACAACACGAGCGCATTGGTAATTTCTGAAGGGATGAGCCTGTATCCTCCACTCCGATGTGTGACAAGATGTTAAACCCTATTGTAATAGTTTTCATGACCAGGATACCAAATGGCGTTTTCCAGCACCATAATACAAGACCCCCACACTGCAGTTCACACAGTAGAATGTAGGATTCTTTACTGGCTTGTCTGGTCCCCTTGTTTGGCACCCACAGAGCACGTCTAGTATACGGTTGGAAGAAGTATAATTTCAGGCCAGCCAATTATCATGAATTAACAGCATGTTTTTCACGCAGACAAGAAATTCCTTAGTACGACGTTGTTGACGTTGTTCCAAGACACAGCATGAAGGTACTCGTGCTGTGGGGGTCCCAGTCATACTGATGATGATGGACATCGGTTCCAAATGGAATGATGTTCAGCCATTTAATAATCGTTCGCGATGGACATCAACAGAAATATTAATAAATATCGGAACTGTACTTCACGTTCACGGTGTAATACTTCCCATCTTCGTCTGTATAATTATTCGAAACGAGTGAAGTGATTCAAAGGCAGCTGCTAGTACACAGATCATTCCTGCAGAAGTGTCCAGTATTTGCCATCGTAACCCTATAAGGAGGAGTTGCGTAATGGGTGAAGAAGTCGTACAAGAAGGGACGATATGCCGAATTTAGCGCGGTTGTCCAACAGAGCGTGAGAGAAGCGTGTGATGAGTGCAAGTGGTCAGAAGTGCTTCCCTTCACAGCCGCGAATGCGTCAACTGCGAGCAGCTCGAATTTTTGCAGCGAGGTCACTCCGTTAAGAGGATGACTAAGAAGGAAGCTGATACCCATCAGCATGCGGAGGCCGTTAACGGGGGGAAAGACGACGTGTGCGCCGTCCGTCACACTATTATCCCGGGCCTGTACACACACACACACACACACACACACACTCTCTCTCTCTCTCTCTCTCTCACACACACACACACACACACACACACACACATATACAGGGTGTGAAATGTAATAGTTTACAAGCAAACACAGTGGTATAGAGCAAGTGGGGAAACTACCACAAATTGTCCTACAAAATCCACCAAAACTGTAGTGATGCATGCCGGGCGCACGAGATTTTCGATATTCTCTCGCTCATTTTGTAGGAAATTTAATGTACTGTAGTTTAATTTTGCGATTAGATAAATTTTCGTCAGAGTCCGCGGTTTTCAAATGATTCAAGAAAAACTTACAAAAGTAGCCTTCACAAGCACCTCCTCACCCACATTATAACCTCGCCCCGTCCCCCCTCCCCCCACCTTCACGATTTTTAGTATGTTGTTCATGGCACGTCGCCTAACTCACTGACATGATGCGGTAGTGTCGTGATGCCTCGTTACCGCATTATCTACACAAACAACCGTGGCTTCCCTGACGTAATCGACACTGACTGCCTCCCCCGATCCCTGAAGCAAAAGTTACTGGTTTGTATTTTTAGTTTTTACATATAGCAATTTTCACTTTTCATAGTTGAATTAGCGAAGACTCTTGACAGTGGTAAGGAGTTCTGAAACATTACAAGCTGCTTTTAGCATAGAACACTTTTCTTATTTTCTGCCTGAGGACCACCCCACGTGGACTGGCTTGCATTCTGAACGGCTGCAGAAAACATTCCAAGCGGGAAAAGTGTCCATTCAAAAGCTGACCAAATTTCTGTCAACAACAAAGCCAACGCTGTCCACAGACAGAACAGACAAATCACAGGAACTTGAGTAAGGCAAGATAGAATGGGAAAGTGTCTCTCTTAACATAAAATAACTAATAACGAAGTTCGGCGTCTCTCCCTCCCCCCTCCACTCCATTTTCACGGTCGCATAACTGAAGACCTGTGTTCACAATCGCAGTGCTAACTGAGACAACCATAATAGTAAGCGCACACTTCGATTTCATGTCGTATAAATCATGAAATTGGCGAAGCTATTTGATAAAACATATAAGCAACAGCTAAGCCAAGATCGGTAATTATAGTTTGATTACTGATGACAGGTTTTGGCCAATCTAAGTTGCTACCACCAGAACTGTAAACCATGTAGGTGGCAACTTACAATCATAATCAGCTCAGATACAATAAAGTGGGGTACATATTTCCACAAAATGGAAATGTACAACATACCTCATGCAAACACCTCTCAATACACCTCCATCCTATGTACAGTATATCGTGTCAAGTCTTGACACGTCATTCCAGGATCATGCAGAAAGTGATATGTCAATAAAACAGGACTAAAGAAAAATATCGTGCATATTACCCCCTACTGCACAATCTCATTTTCACAGAACAGATAAAGGAACTGAAGGTAACAAGCCAAAACAAAGGTGTTACGAACTACCGGCAGGTGGCACTCTAGTAATAAACAAACAGAAATGCGATAGTAACATAAGAAGCATAAGGAAAAAGCTACATACAACATATACATTTTAGTTGTTATAATTAGGCCTACAACTTTACTTCCGCCGTTTTTTTCGAAGTTCGGGGCTTTATTGTGAAAAAATACAAAAAAAATTATGATTCATAGTATTTCTCATCGCTTGCCACTACATTCGCCCATCTTTCGGATAGCATACGAATCACGTAGCGGAAAAACTGGGCGTCTTTTGTTGGGACCCATGAATCGATTAAATTTTGCACGTGTTCGTATGATCGGAAGTGCTGGTCGGCCAGAGTGTATACCACTGATCGAAAAAGGTGGTAGTCAGAGAGCAACGTATGGAGAATAAGACGGGACGGATAGGACTTCTCGTTTCAATGTTTCCATGTGTATTTTGACGGGTTTTGTGACATAGGGTCGAGCACTGACCTGCTGCATTGTGGCCGTTTGTGTTTCAGTGCTGGCTCGAATGCATCAATTGCTTTCGATAGTTATATCCTGTGTCTGTCTTCGTCTGTTTCAGTAGCTACGAAAACGTTCTGTCTTCCCCCGTCATGCCGGTCTTCGACAACAAAATCACCGTTCTTAAGGCGTTGAAACCATTCTGTGCGCGTTCTTCCACTAATAGTCACCTCACCTTGAGTCATACCCAGCATTTTAAGAGCCACAGCCGCAGATTTCTTCATGTTAAAGCGGAAAATTAAAACTTTCCGCAAATGGCGAGAAATGGGTACGTAAGTTGACGTACTTAATCGAGAATTTTTATGACATGTTTACAGATGCCTAACCTTATTGTATTACACCTATGACCAAACACCTGAACTCCACTTGTCGCTTCTGCCGTCTGTTGCAAAACGACGGAAGCAAAGTTGTAGACCTAATATATAAGAAGAGTAGTCGGAACCAGAGTGTATTAGAATAACAAACACCCTTTTTTAAATTTTTTAGAATTAAAATTCCTAGTGGTTCATGGTGTGGGTTCCTGTAGTCATGTCCTAGTTCATGAACCACGGGCAACGTATGAGTGGCCAAGTAAGTGGTCCCGACGGTCGGGATACCAGTTACTTTGGAATAAGGCTGGGCATCTCGGACATATTCTGAGTCGTGGTCACCTTTGTGCTCATACGGCAAAGACTACCAAATCCACCGGTTAGTCCCTCAGCCGTTAGGGGTAAAACCCAATGGGACTCGGGGCAAGTAAGGCTAGCAACCTGCTTCCCTGGTACTTTAAATATGATGCTGGCAACAATCAGAGCAAAATGCCTCGGACCTTTGGAGGTGACGGAGTCCCACCTCTAACTGACAAACCAGGGACTCCTAAGATACGACTTGGCAAACAAATGGTAATGAGATGGGGAGCTATTAATATCAATGGGGGCTACTCTGGGAAGAAGGTAGAGCTGGCAGAGGCTGCAAGTAAGATGAGGCTGGATGTTTTAGCTGTTAGTGACATTCGGGTAAGGGGTGAGAAAGAAGAGGTAGTGGGAGAATACAAGGTCTACCTGTCAGGAGTCAAAGCAGGAATAGCACAATGGGGTGTAGGGCTTTACATCAGGAAAGAAATGGAACCCAGTGTAGTTGCAATAAGGTATGTAAACGAACGACTGATGTGGATAGATTTGACAGTGTCTAGCAAGAAAATTAGGATTCTGTCAGTATATTCGCATTGTGAAGGGACAGATCAAGATAAGATGGATAGTTTTTATGAGGCACTCAGTGATGTAGTTATTAGAGTAAAGGACAAGGACAGTGTTCTGCTCATGGGTGATTTTAACGCCAGGATTGGAAATCGAACAGAAGGGTATGAAAAGGTTATGGGTAAATTTGGAGAGGATATGGAGGCCAACAGGAACGGGAAACAACTCTTGGATTTCTGTGCCAGTATGGGCTTAGTAATCACAAACTCCTTTTTTAAACATAAGAACATTCACCGGTATACTTGGGAAGGCAGGGGAACCAGATCTGTCATTGACTATATAATAACAGATCAGGAATTCAGGAAGGCTGTGAGGGACACACGTGTATTCAGGGGATTCTTTGATGACACTGATCATTATTTAATCTGCAGTGAAATTGGGATTGTGAGGCCGAAAGTGCAGGAGGGAGGTCCATATGTAGGAGGATAAGAGTGGAGAAACTTCAGGATAAGGAAATCAGGCACAAGTACATAACAGCGATCTCAGAAAGGTACCAGTTAGTTGAGTGTAGTCAAGTACAGTCATTGGAAAAGGAATGGACAAGGTACAGGGACACAGTACTAGAAGTGGCTAAAGAATGTCTTGGAACAGTAGTGTGTAAAAGTAGGATGAAGCAAACAGCTTGGTGGAATGATACAGTCAAGGCAGCCTGTAAAAGGAAAAAGAAGGCGCATCAAAAATGGCTACATACCAGAACCCAGGTAGACAGAGAAATGTTGAAGAAAGAAACAAAGCCAAACAGATAATTGCAGCATCCAAGAAGAAATCATGGGAAGACTTTGGAAACAGGTTGGAGACTATGGGTCAAGCTGCTGGAAAACCATTCTGGAGTGTAATTAGCAGTCTTCGAAAGGGAGGTAAGAAGGAAATGACAAGTATTTTGGACAGGTCAGGAAAACTGCTGGTGAATCCTGTGGATGCCTTGGGCAGATGGAGGGAATATTTTGAAGAGTTGCTCAATGTAGGTGAAAATGCGATCAGTAATGTTTCAGATTTCGAGGTAGAATGGGATAGGAATGATGATGGAAATAGGATCACATTTGAGGAAGTGGAAAAAATGGTCAATAGATTGCAGTGCAATAAAGCGGCTGGGGTGGATGAAATTAAGTCGGAACTCATCAAATACAGTGGAATGTCAGGTCTTAAATGGCTACACAGGATAATTGAAATGGCCTGGGAGTCGGGACAGATTCCATCAGACTGGACAAAAGCAGTAATCACACCAATCTTTAAACATGGAAACAGAAAAGATTGTATCAACTACAGAGGTATCCCTTTAATCAGCGTTGTGGGTAAAATCTTCTCAGGTATTGTTGAAAGGAAAGTGCGAGTATTAGTTGAGGACCAATTGGATGAAAATCAGTGTGGGTTTAGGCCTCTTAGAGGCTGTCAGGACCAGATCTTTAGCTTACGGCAAATAATGGAGAAGTGTTATGAGTGGAACAGGGAATTGTATCTATGCTTTATAGATCTAGAAAAGGCATATGACCGGGTTCCTAGGAGGAAGTTATTGTCTGTTCTACAAGATTATGGAATAGGAGGCAAAATTTTGAAAGCAATTAAAGGTCTTTACACGGATAGTCAGGCAGCAGTTAGAGTTGACGGTAAATTGAGTTCATGGTTCAGTGTAGTTTCTGGGGTAAGACAAGGCTGCAACCTGTCTCCACTGTTGTTCATATTATTTATGGATCATATGTTGAAAACAATAGACTGGCTGGGTGAGATTAAGATATGTGAACACAAAATAAGCAGTCTTGCATATGCAGATGACTTAGTTGTGATGGCAGATTCGATTGAAAGTTTGCAAAGTAATATTTCAGAGCTAGATCAGAAATGTAAGGACTATGGTATGAAGATTAGCATCTTCAAAACGAAAGTAATGTCAGTGGGAAAGAAATATAAACGGATTGAGTGCCAAATAGGAGGAACAAAGTTAGAACAGGTGGACGGTTTCAAGTACTTAGGATGCATATTCTCACAGGATGGCAACATAATGAAGGAAGTGGAAGCGAGGTGTAGCAAAGCTAATGCAGTGAGCGCTCAGCTACGATCTACTCTCTTCTGCAAGAAGGAAGTCAGTACCAAGACTAAGTTATCTGTGCACCGTTCAATCTTTCGACCAACTTTGTTGTATGGGAGCGAAAGCTGGGTGGATTCAGGTTACCTTATCAACAAGGTTGAGGTTACGGATATGAAAGTAGCTAGGATGATTGCAGGTACTAGTAGATGGGAACAATGGCAGGAGGGTGTCCACAATGAGGAAATCAAAGAAAAACTGGGAGTGACCTCTATAGATGTAGCAGTCAGGGCGAACAGGCTTAGATGGTGGGGTCATGTTACACGCATGGGAGAAGCAAGGTTACCCAAGAGACTCATGTATTCAGCAGTAGAGGGTAAAAGGAGTCGGGGCAGACCGAGGAGAAGGTACCTGGATTCGGTTAAGAATGATTTTGAAGTAATAGGTTTAACATCAGAAGAGGCACCAATGTTAGCACTGAATAGGGGATCGTGGAGGAACTGTATAAGGGGGCTATGCTCCAGACTGAACGCTGAAAGGCATAATCAGTCTTAAATGATGATGATGATGATGATGATGATGATGATTAAAATTCCTATAAAACTGTAAAAGCAGAGTAAGTGTATATCTGTTGTACTACTTAAAGCCTATATAGTCAGATAGTTATAAGACACGTACAATGTGGAAAGTATATTGCCACTGAAGAAGCTTATAGTAGAAATCACTCGAGATCTAGGTGATACGAATACAGAAACAATGCACGAAGCACAGGTCATAATGTGTGTAGGTAACAAAGAAGAACAACTAACATATTGCATTCTTAAAATACCATATACAAATCACGGTATTATAGACCATATAGCGTCCCCAGTGCCATTTTACGAAAAGACAATATTTATAAAGAAGACATTCATAATTTGTAAGAGATTTTGTTTTCATGTAGCCGTAAAATAATAATTTCTCTGTCCAAGTTTCAAATGCAAAGAAATAATTTATGACAAAATGATCTAAAGAGGTGACAAGATACAGTCTTTTGTTAATTTTTTAGTCGTCTTTATTACTTCTTCTCTTGTCTTTATTGTGTGTCGACGGACATGTTGCGAGAGCTGGCGAATGTAAGCATATTTGCCGGCCGAAGTGGCCGTGCGGTTAAAGGCGCTGCAGTCTCGAACCGCAAGACCGCTACGGTCGCAGGTTCGAATCCTGCCTCGGGCATGGATGTTTCTGATGTCCTTAGGTTAGTTAGGTTTAACTAGTTCTAAGTTCTAGGGGACTAATGACCTCAGCAGTTGAGTCCCATAGTGCTCAGAGCCATTTGAACCATTTTGTAAGCATATTTGTACGAGTTAAGCATATAATATACTGATTTAATATTATTGTGCACTTTTAATTTGTAATAGGTGATCCCGATTTCATGTCCGCCTTCCTTGAATTAACCTGCATTCAAGTAATTTACAGTTCAACAATCGCAGCGGCCGATGCAGCCAACGACGCCATTACGTGGCGATATTAACTTATGAAAAATTAGCGGAAGCGGAAAACTCGCCCGCTATTAGCATAATATTAATTTTTCTCCACAGCCGCACGAAGTTGCAGAAATACTTAGCTTTAAGATTCTTATTTTCAGTACCATAGCCGAGACCCAGAGCCAGGACTCTGGCTACAATACAATTCTTAACGGAGGTAAGAAAAATATTCTCGCGCGTGTGTGGGCCGCAATTTTAATTAATAACTAAAGATCTTTTGCTTTAAAGTGAACTGACTAGCCGAGGAAATTAATATGAAAAGTTTATTACATTGTTCAACTTAAATATCATTTTTATTAAGGCCCACCACGTAAGTCGGCAACAATCAAAATATAATAATAACAATAATAATATATATATTAAATTACGACGGCCGACGGACGCGAGAACCAGCAGCAGTACAACAAAAGGTCCAGGTGTTAACTTAAGACGGTGCTCGAAGTCTTGATGTGATAAACATCTAGTATAAGATCAGAAATAAAGTGCTGAATAAGCGTATACAAATAATTTGCAATATAATGGTATAAGTACAACAGCAAAGTAACTGTGATTATATTTTCTACAGGCATTACGACAACAGTCATGAAAGTTGTTTGAGTTCGTTGCTGTTACAGATCGTAAATCAATAGTATCGGACATGCATTTCGAATGATGCATCTCTCGGAATTACTGTTTCTTGAAATTTGTGCTAAAGTGATGTACTACGGATTGATATAAACAAATCGCTATCAATATTTAAACATTTTGTATACTTATTGTTATCTGTACTCTTACACCTATTACTGGATCAAATTTCCGCGCTGTCTTTTTCTGCACGTATGTGACGGCTAATCTAAGGAACTACCGTGGGGATTTTGATGCAGTTTTCCCTAACAGAAAGACTGACTCACAAGGAAGATTTGTGTACACAGTGTGGTCAGAAACAGTCTGAAAAGCTTGTAAGGATGTTGCAGGGTAGCCGGCAGAAGTGGCCGAGCGGTTCTAGGCGCTACAGTCTCGAACCGCGCGACCGCTGCGGTCGCAGGTTCGAATCCTGCCTCGGGCATGGATGTGTGTGATGTCTTTAGTTTAGTTAGGTTTAAGTAGTTCTAAGTTCTAGGGGACTGATGCCCTCAGAAGCGAAGTCCCATAGTGCTCAGAGCCATTTGACCCATTTGTTGCAGGGTAGTTTGTGATGAGAGATAATTGTCAAGAAAAAAACTTGATTCGTTGCACCGTTTTCGATTTAATTAGCATTGAAGTTAGCCAATCAGGTCGTTGTGCGTACAAATTCAAGTAGCCTGCCAGAGACTGTGAAGCCAGACGTGTTTTTCGTTTGGTTTCCTAAAACCGAAAAAGAGAGTGATACAAAAATTGGAGATTAAACAGTAGTAAGGATCGACTCTGAGACAGCGGTAGAACCGTCTCGTGCGCTGTCATCTAAGCCATGAGAACAATTGACACTTACTGTATCTAGCAGGCCGCTCGACTTTGCTCACAACGACCCTACTGGCTAACTTCAATGTTAATTAAATCACAACGTATCGAATTTTTTTCTTGAGAATTATTTCTCAGTCAGAACTACTCTGCAACATCCTTACAAGCATTTCAGACTGTTTCTAACCACCCTCTGTAATTACAAATGTGTCGTGCAAATTAACTGAACTGTGATGAAGTGAAGTTCCCCGCCGCGTTTCTCTGCCTATGTGTGAAGGCCGTACTGCTGTATGGATTTTGACACAATTGTCACTAATAGAGAAACTGATTCACGAGGGAGGTGTGTGTACACAATTTTTTATCGCCATGCCATATAAGCTGTCCAGCCGTAGGTACTTCGTGTTACCCGTGCGAAGCCGGGGATTCGCTATTTGTTTCTACAATTCTAGACATCTGTAGATGTTGCTGTTCTATGACTGAACTGGGATCTGAGCAGAAAGCATAAGAGAGCTTGTTGAAACAGCAGAAATAGAATATCACGGAAGAAAATAAGTGCTATGTATTTTTCCTTCATATTTTTGTATTCATTCAGCTATATTTATTACTTTCTGAGTTAATCGTGATGTTAAGGCCCCGTCCCCAGGCACAAGAATTTGAGAATCGAGGTACGGAACATCAGCAATTATATAATCTGAATTGGAGGAAGCTGCTCATCATCTGTCAACAGTGAAATCGAAATGTGACATGTAAGAAAAACGACAAGATATACCTTTAGATATGAAATAAGGAAACACGCTACACCTATTAAAGACATCTAAAATTAATGGAAAAATACCGGAACAAAGACGTAATTGGCACGAGCACCTCTTACGAATGCAAGGCAAAAAGCTTGCAAAGAAGGCCTTATTCAACGAATCGACTCATTGGAAGCATATTCTACAACGTAGGAAGAAACGGGAGCAATATTTGGAATTCCCATCTAAGCGGAACGGAACGCGTGGTTCGTCATGACGAAGAGCTTATTCCTTTTGGGTCGAGGCAGTAGTGTGACTGACAATAACAAAAGTGGCATAAATAGTGAAGTACAGTTACTGTTAACATCATTTCGGTATGCCTAACATCGGTTTATAGGTTTGTAGTTGACTTTCTCTGTCTAATTCTGTCCTTCCCCTGTAGCTTTCCTCCTTGTCTGGATCAGCTTTTTCATTACCTTTTCCTCTTTTAAGTAGATAAGTAGTGTAATCTAGTGTTTGGTTTTAGGCCTGTACAGTAACTATTTATAGAAGAATGAAACTATGTTGTTAATGCACTTTGAATGTTAATAAGGGTGAAACATTTAGTAGCTTTTAGGGGGAAGGTCGTACGTATAAACAACAGCAAACCTCTATATACAGGGTGTTACAAAAAGGTACGGCCAAACTTTCAGGAAACATTCCTCACACACAAAGAAAGAGAATATGTTATGTGGACATGGGTCCGGAAACGCTTACTTTCCATGTTAGAGCTCATTTTATTACTTCTTTTTAAATCACATTAATCATGGAATGGAAACACACAGCAACAGAACGAACCAGCGTGACTTCAAACACTTTGTTAAAGGAAATGTTCAAAATGTCCTCCGCTAGCGAGGATACATGCATCCACCCTCCGTCGCATGGAATCCCTGATGTGCTGATGCAGCCCTGGAGAATGGCGTATTGTATCACAGCCGTCCACAATACGAGCACGAAGAGTCTCTACATTTGGTACCGGGGTTGCGTAGACAATAGCTTTCTAATGCCCCATAAATGAAAGTCAAGAGGGTTGAGGTCAGGAGAGTGTGGAGGCCATGGAATTGGTCTACCTCTACCAATCCATCGGTCACCGAATCTGTTGTTGAGAAGCGTACGAACACTTCGACTGAAATGTGCAGGAGCTCCATCGTGCATGAACCACATGTTGTGTCGTACTTGTAAAGGCACATGTTCTAGCAGCACAAGTAGAGTATCCCGTATGAAATCATGGCGGTGAATCGGGGAAGTACAGTACATACTGACGAAACTAAAATGAGCTCCAACATGGAAATTAAGCGTTTCCGGACACATGTCCACATAACATCTTTTCTTTATTTGTGTGTGAGGAATGTTTCCTGAAAGTTTGGCCGTACCTTTTTGTAACACCCTGTATAAAAAGAAATAACCTGACCGATTCACTGCCCGCATCTCGTGGTCGTGCGGTAGCGTTCTCGCTTCCCACGCCCGGGTTCCCGGGTTCGATTCCCGGCGGGGTCAGGATTTTCTCTGCCTCGTGATGACTGGGTGTTGTGTGCTGTTCTTAGGTTAGTTAGGTTTAAGTAGTTCTAATTTCTAGGGGACTGATGACCATAGATGTTAAGTCCCATAGTGCTCAGAGCCATTTGAACCATTTGAACCGATTCACTGCCTCATCATCGGCCAGCCCAAATCACTAAGGATAGAAACTTGAAGTTCAGCGAGGGTGTTGATCTCATTCTGTAGGTGATGAAATGTGTTATGAAAGTATTTCATTATGAAAGCATTTTTAAGGCTAAAGTTATGAAAATTCATATTTGGATTCTCGATTAGAAATAAAAAATACACATTCCAGCACGTTTGGAAATTCAGCACCTAATGGGCGAAAGGTTTATAGATAAATCATTATTAAAGGTCTACTGCAGCATTTTTAATGGTACATCTATGAAAACTGCTATTTAACTTCTCGGTTAGAAATAAAAAAAATACATATTTCATCGTTTATGGAAATTTAGTCCCTAAGCGGATGAAATAGGGGATGAAAATATTTTGCTATGAAACTATTTTTAAAGCTAAATCTATTAAAATTTTTGTTTGGATTCTCGGTCAGAAATTAAAAAACATACGTGTTTCAGTGTTTTCGGAAATTCCAACTCGAAGGGGGTTAAATAGGGGATCAAAATATTTATGTCCGCAGCTCGTGGTCGTGCGGTAGCGTTCTCGCTTCCCGCGCCCGGGTTCCCGGGTTCATTTCCCGGCGGGGTCAGGGATTTTCTCTGCCTCGTGATGACTGGGTGTTGTGTGATGACCTTAAGTTTAAGTAGTTCTAAGTTCTAGGGGACTGATGACCATAGATGTTAAGTCCCATAGATGTTAAGTCCCATGTTTATGAAAATATTCCGTCATGTTAAAACATTTTTAAAGCTTGATCTATGAGAACTGATGTTTGGCTTCTCGGTTAGAAATGGAGAAATATGTTATGGGGTGAAACTTTCGATGGATATATCATCACGAGACCTCAAAAGACAGGACCAACAAAGACGTTCGACTCCAGCTACCGAATTGGTTTACGGTCAGAAGTGCATTCGGAAAAGACCATGCTTTTATGGCCTTAATTAACATGAGAAGTTTAGAAGGTGTTGGAATTTATGAGCTGAGTCAAAGAAAGCTATTTGACAGACATCACGACAAATCGGCATTGTCAGAATTGCATAGAAAAAGAAATGATTCTTTAATACATTGATCTTTCAGTAGGTCTAGTAAAGGTCTACAAAATTATTTATGTTGTAATTACTACGCAAACACGAGAGAACCAGCGGACGCTAAGCTGATAAAAATTAATAAAGGATAAGTTGACATGTTGATTACGCTTCCGGAGAAGCCTTTGGGCTGCGTGACACACGATAAGTTCCACGTTGAAAACCGAAGCAGTTAAGACAGTGGTTAACGCACGTGACTCGCTTTGGGGAGGAATGTCGTTTAAATTGGTCGGGCGCCCTGATTTAGGTTTGTAGAGATATCTTAGGTCGACTAACGTAATACTAGGATCGTTGCTTCGGAAAGAATTGATTTTCGTCTCAGTTCTAGCACAACCACGGCTCTTAACATGTACATCTGGACTGTGAAGTGCAAGGCAGACGGTAGTTCCTATTGTACCAGTTATCAGGACCTTCACCCATTCCATTTAACATTTCCGTCTCAGTTCTTCACCAATCATGGCTCTTTACGTCTACATCTGGACTGTGAAGTACAAGGCAGACTGTAGATCCTATTTTACCAGGTTTCAGGACCTTTTCCCGTTCCATTTCACATTTCTGTCTCAGTTCTTGCACAATCACGGCGTTTTACATCTACATCCGGACTGTGATGTGCAAGGCAAACGGTACTTCCTATTGTACCAGCTAGTTGTAAGTAGGCTGTTTAGGTTCTCATATTGGTAACGCCGCCGCCACGTAGCGCTCTCTGTATGAAAATGAAATCACTGGCTGTGCTGTGTGCAGTCTGTGGCTGCTTTGCATTGTTGTAATACTCGCCATTGTAGTGTTAGGCAGCTGGCTGCGAACAGCGCGTAGCGTTGCGCAGTTGGAGGTGAGCCGCCAGCAGTGGTGGATGTGGGGAGAGAGATGGCGGAGTTTTGAAATTTGTCATGAACTGCTATATTTATATATGATGATATCAAGGTAAATACATTGTTTGTTCTCTATTAATATCTTTCATTTGCTAACTATCCCTATCAGTAGTTAGTGCCTTCCATAGTTTGAATCTTTTATTTAGCTGGCAGTAGTGGCGCTCGCTGTATTGCAGTAGCTTGAGCGGCGAAGATTTTTGTGAGGTAAGTGATTTGTGAAAGGTATAGTTTAATGTTAGTCAGGGCCATTCTTTTGTAGGGAATTTTGAAAGTCAGATTGCGTTGCGCTAAAGCTTAAGAGGGGGTAGACTATATAAGAACCTAACTATGGAGAATAGGGAAAGAATGCTTTGAAAGCTATATTTGGGCCCAAATGAGTATTGTACAATCAGAAATAATTATTTTGAAAGAAATATGAACAGAATACAGAAAGCAGGCTTAGATAGGACTTTTTGGGAATAATGATGAACAAAGGGAGATCTCCATGCAAAATACTGCAGTAAAACAAACCCTGTCCTTTCCCTTTTGTGTTATCCCACTATATGTTTGTGTACCCTTGTTTAGTTGTTTTCTTCCTGTCTCTGTGTAGTTTCATAGAATTTTTCCTCTTTTAATATTAAGCTACATTCACTATGATGAGGAATACTGTTATCCTCAAATATAATTGGCATTAATAATATGTTATTTACCTTATAAATATGCTTACACATTATTTATTCTGTTCTGTTTCAATGCTCATGTGTGAAGTTGATGTTTCGAAAGTGATTCTGATCTTTTATTTTTGTACTCATGTCATAATTCCTGTAACACTGATGTATATGTCTATTTCTATTCTTTTGTAAAGCCTGTACTACAAATGTTATCTATATTGTTATGTTTTTAATGATGTATTTTGTACCTTTATTGTATTCTTATGTTATAAAATTGTAATTGTCACCAGTTCATGATATTATTAACTTGTTAGTTACATTTCACTGCACACGTTTCTGTTGGTCATAGTATATGGACAATATGTGAGATGTAGGGACTGATAGTGTTTGCACGTGTGTTAATGATTCAGCAAGGGACTGGATAACAGCATTGCTGGTTCTAAGGACAATTCCAAAAACTTTGTGAGTGCACAAGTGGTGGTTATGGACTTGCTATATTATCCGCAAGACTCTTCAATGGTGATTGTGCACCTGCACAGTCACAACAGATGGCTGCTGGCTATCTCTAGAAGGACTACAGTGGGTCTGCATCTTTGATGACTCACCAGTACCATTATCTCTACAAGGACTACAGTGGGTCTACATCTTTGATGATCCATCAATACCATTATTTCTATAAGGACTACAGTGGGTCTGCACCTCTGGTGGCCCACCAATACCGTAATCTCTACCAGGACTACAGTGGGTCTGTTCTGTGATGACCTACCTACCAATACTCTTCAAAATTTCGACTGACTCTGCTGTGGGTTTGCTCTGTTGTGGCCCATTACCTGTCTGCATGTCGAGAGTCAGCACTGTCTTTCCATTGGAAGGACAACACTACTTCTTCAAGACTGCATGGAAATCCACTACTTCCGTGTGCATTTTCTTTTACTGCTCAGACTTTGAGAAAAACACTGCTATTCTCCTGTTATGTACGATTAGGACTGTCTTTATGGACTGTGAGACAATTTTAGCTTTTGACCAACATTGTATCAATAAGTGTGTGCATTTGATTTCTTTGTTATTGTAATTATGAAAAAAAATTTTCAATTCTGTATTGGCCACTGCCCAATCCAATTTGTAAAATTTTTTGTGGGGAGCATGGGGGCTATGTAAGTAGGCTGTTTAGGTTCTTATATTGGTAACGCCGCCGACACGTAGCGCTCTCTGTATGAAAATGAAATCACTGGCTGTGCTGTGTGCAGTCTGTGGCTGCTTTGCATTGTTGTAATACTCGCCATTGTAGTGTTAGGCAGCTGGCTGCGAACAGCGCGTAGCGTTGCGCAGTTGGAGGTGAGCCGCCAGCAGTGGTGGATGTGGGGAGAGAGATGGCGGACTTTTGAAATTTGTCATGAACTGCTATATTTATATATGATGATATCAAGGTAAATACATTGTTTGTTCTCTATTAATATCTTTCATTTGCTAACTATCCCTATCAGTAGTTAGTGCCTTCCATAGTTTGAATCTTTTATTTAGCTGGCAGTAGTGGCGCTCGCTGTATTGCAGTAGCTTGAGCAGCGAAGATTTTTGTGAGGTAAGTGATTTGTGAAAGGTATAGTTTAATGTTAGTCAGGGCCATTCTTTTGTAGGGAATTTTGAAAGTCAGATTGCGTTGCGCTAACAAAATATTGTGTGTCAGTTTAAGCACAGTCATGTAGAATTGTTCAAAGGGGACGTTTCACAGTTATCTGGACATTTTCCCGTTCCATTTTACATATGGAACTCAGGTAGAATGATTGCTTAAATGACTCAGCGAGCGCTCTGCTTAATCCGTCCTTGTCTTCGCTATCCCTACGGTAGTGATACGTGAGTAGGGAGAGGGGGTGGGTGATATATTCCATTCCTTAAAACTGGTTCTTGAAACTTTGAGAGCAGGTTTTCAGGGGACTGTCTGCGTCGTCTTCAAGTGTTTGCCAACTAAGCTTTTTCACCCTCTCGTAACGTTTTCCCATGGGTCACACAAACATATGATCATATGTACTGCCATATTTGTATTCATTCAATATCCCCTGTTAGTCATATTTAATATGTGTCCCATACCCTCTAGTAGTATTCTAGGAGAGGTCGCACTAGTGCTTTTAAGCACTGTTATTTGAAAACTAACTGCGTTTTCCCAGTATACTGCCAGTGAACCGAAGTCTGTCACGTGATTGATCTATATCTGAGCCTATGTGACTGTTCCATTTCACACCCTTAAATATTGTTATTCGCGGATATTTGTATGAGTTGAGCGATTCCAATAGTGACTCACTGATGTTGTTGTCATATGACACCAGGTTTTTTTTTTATTTTCTGAAGTGTACAGTTTTACGTTTCTAAACATTTGAAGCGAGTTACGAATATTTGTATGTCTTTGAAATCTTATCAAAACCTGACCGAATTAAATAACTTCTTCTCTGCTGGGCTCACAACTTGCCTAAGGTCGTATACGACATCTTCTTTATAACGTTGTCAAAATTAGCTCCAAATTGTTTATTTCTGGTTGATTACAGACGTTCACAAAAAGCTTTTTTCGGCAAGTGTGCAATCATCAAGAGTTCATCTAGATAGAAGGACATCCATAAACCGTTTTGGAACTCTGTTGTTCATATAGTTGACTTTCTACATAAATTTCAGGTTATTTTTTGACTGATGTAAAATGACAGAAACGTGCCAAGATGCACCGTCTGAACAACTTGTCATTTTACAACAGTCACGGAACGTTCCAATGATGCATCATAGGAACGATTTGTCGTTTTACAACTGTCAAAAACAACCCGAAAATTCCTATAGAACCTAAATATGTGACCTATGTTAAAAATACAGTACTTAAAAGAACTTACGTTCTAAGGTGATTTATGTACGCCAGTCCATCTAGATGAACGTTTGATAATGGCTCATATGCCAAAACAAACTAGTCGCGAATTTACGTAATCAAGCTGAAATAAATAATTTGCAACTAATTTTGTCGATATTATTATGAAGATTTGACAGAATGTTTCTGCAGCTGCTTTTTTCGACGATATTGCGTCATGTTCGAAACACCTCAAGTTACTAATGGTATCGTCTGCAAGGTCATTAATGTACAAATAGAACAGCGATGGTCCCAACACAGTTTACTGTGGCACATCGGAAGTTACACCTTTCGATGACTCTGCATCCAAGATAACGTGCAGCATCATCCCTATCAATAAATTCTCAATCCAGTCGCAAATTTCGCTTAATACCCCATATTTATTCTCCGTCTCCAATGAGTACACGGTCGATGGGACGTAGAACCATAACCTCGTTCCTTTGCTTTCTTGTTGAAAATCTGAAATGAGTTCGGGGAAAGGACGGAGGCGGATACAGTCCTGGTAGTTAGACGGCCGCATGTAGGGACGGACGCTGGACAGCCCTGGTGGCTGGATCAGCGGCTGCCCACGCGCCTGCGGGCTACGCGCTCGTGCAGAACGCAGTCAGCCAGACAGACACTTTTGGTTCTGCTTGCGGAAGGACCACTTTGCAGGTAGTCTGACCACGACAGCGCCCCCTTCCGTGGCGTGGCGATTCTTCCTCTTCATTACACCTAGTTACTCAATGCCCATCGATCTACCTTGCGTTAACTGAGGTTCACGAGCCGTCCTCTCCCATAGCCTGCCACTATATACACAAAAAAAGAAAAAAAAAACGGTTGCTATCTTCAGTCTCGAGATTACGTAACTACTGCATCCTACATCCGTTGGAACCTGTTGATTATATCCAAGCCTCGGTCGTCCTCCACACTATTCCCGATTACCAAACCGACGTTTCCTTGAACCCCAAAATGTGTGCCATCAACCAGTCCCTTCTTTCACTCAATTTTTGTCATACTTTTCTTTCCTGCCCAACTCGGCCCAGTACATTCTCATTAGCATCCGCCTGCAGCACCATATCAAATGCTTCTACACTACTGGTCATTAAAATTGCTACACCACGAAGATGACGTGCTACAGACGCGAAATTTAACCGACAGGGAGAAGATGCTGTGATATGATAATTATTAGCTTTTCAGAGCATTCACACTAGGTTGGCGCCGGTGGCCACACCTACAAGTGCTGACATGAGGAAAGTTTCCAACCGATTTCTCATATACAAACAGCAGTTTGTAACGCCGGAAATGCATATCCTCCTATTTCCATCTATTGCACTGCAAATTTTTTTCCTTATTTTGTCACCTGAAGATATGACATTTCTGTCTCTTTATATATTGTAATTGGTTGGTTGGTTGTTTCGGGGAAGGAGACCAGACAGCGAGGTCATCGGTCTCATCGGATTAGAGAAGGACGGGGAAGGAAGTCGGCCGTGCCCTTTGAAAGGAACCATCCCGGCATTTGCCTGGAGCGATTTAGGGAAATCACGGAAAACCTAAATCAGGATGGCCGCACGCGGGATTGAACCGTCGTCCTCCCGAATGCGAGTCCAGTGTCTAACCACTATATATTGTAATTGTTTTACTGTTTATATATATATATATATATATATATATATATATATATATATATATATATATATATATGCATTTATGTTGGTTTGTTTTGTGAATATTATTTGTACACTCTTGGAAATGGAAAAAAGAACACATTGACACCGGTGTGTCAGACCCACCATACTTGCTCCGGACACTGCGAGAGGGCTGTACAAGCAATGATCACACGCACGGCACAGCGGACACACCAGGAACCGCGGTGTTGGCCGTCGAATGGCGCTAGCTGCGCAGCATTTTTGCACCGCCGCCGTCAGTGTCAGCCAGTTTGCCGTGGCATACGGAGCTCCATCGCAGTCTTTAACACTGGTAGCATCCCGCGACAGCGTGGACGTGAACCGTATGTGCAGTTGACGGACTTTGAGCGAGGGCGTATAGTGGGCATGCGGGAGGCCGGGTGGACCTACCGCCGAATTGCTCAACACGTGGGGCGTGAGGTCTCCACAGTACATCGATGTTGTCGCCAGTGGTCGGCGGAAGGTGCACGTGCCCGTCGACCTGGGACCGGACCGCAGCGACGCACGGATGCACGCCAAGACCGTAGGATCCTACGCAGTGCCGTAGGGCACCGCACCGCCACTTCCCAGCAAATTAGGGACACTGTTGCTCCTGGGGTATCGGCGAGGACCATTCGCAACCGTCTCCATGAAGCTGGGCTACGGTCCCGCACACCGTTAGGCCGTCTTCCGCTCACGCCCCAACATCGTGCAGCCCGCCTCCAGTGGTGTCGCGACAGGCGTGAATGGAGGGACGAATGGAGACGTGTCGTCTTCAGCGATGAGAGTCGCTTCTGCCTTGGTGCCAATGATGGTCGTATGCGTGTTTGGCGCCGTGCAGGTGAGCGCCACAATCAGGACTGCATACGACCGAGGCACACAGGGCCAACATCTGGCATCATGGTGTGGGGAACGATCTCCTACACTGGCCGTACACCACTGGTGATCGTCGAGGGGACACTGAATAGTGCACGGTACATCCAAACCGTCATCGAACCCATCGTTCTACCATTCCTAGACCGGCAAGGGAACTTGCTGTTCCAACAGGACAATGCACGTCCGCATGTATCCCGTGCCACCCAACCTGCTCTAGAAGGTGTAAGTCAACTACCCTGGCCAGCAAGATCTCCGGATCTGTCCCCCATTGAGCATGTTTGGGACTGGATGAAGCGTCGTCTCACGCGGTCTGCACGTCCAGCACGAACGCTGGTCCAACTGAGGCGCCAGGTGGAAATGGCATGGCAAGCCGTTCCACAGGACTACATCCAGCATCTCTACGATCGTCTCCATGTGAGAATAGCAGCCTGCATTGCTGCGAAAGGTGGATATACACTGTACTAGTGCCGACATTGTGCATGCTCTGTTGCCTGTGTCTATGTGCCTGTGGTTCTGTCAGTGTGATCATGTGATGTATCTGACCCCAGGAATGTGTCAATAAAGTTTCCCCTTCCTGGGACAATGAATTCACGGTGTTCTTATTTCAATTTCCAGGAGTGTATTTATACTCTGGGTGTGGCCTAGGGAAAACTATGCTATCGAACGAATACATCGATAGGTCGTGTGGAGAACCAAAGTGTTTAGGATCTTTGGTAGTGTTAACTCTGTCGCGTGGAGCGCGGGCAGAGCAGAGGGAGTCTGGCTGGGGTGGTGCAGTGGAGCAAGTGCGTTGTGTGAAGCTCCCGCGAGTTTCCGCGCTTTCGGGGTTTGGCAGCAAGTAATTGCGCTCGACTTGCGATGATAGTTTCTGACATGGTGTCGCGGACGGGAAGCATTAGCTGGCGCACATCAAGAGCCCGTTTCGTCTGGTGACCGTGTCGAGAAGAAGGCGTGCCAACATCCAGCTTCTGCAACGGCGACGGCCGACAATGAGTGACTGTCGCCACCTCCTCGATCGATGGCTTCAAACCTTCAATCAGCCAACAAGGAAGACTGGAAGCACGTAAAGTTTTAGAACTGTATGGCAGACCTCAGCTTTTCATACTTTTAAAATTGTTGCATCACAAAATTACAGCAACTTAGCATGAACGTTTGTTGCTCATTGTCCAAATTGCATTGCCAAGCAGGGTCCCTTCCTTTTCCGAAATGAGCCCGAGTGTCGTTGAAATTCAAACGCCAGCATCATTCGATTTCACTGCTTTAATTTCAAAGTTCAGTTAAGGTATTCACAGCTGGCTACAATATTTAGATTACACAGGCACAAATTGTGAGTGCGAGTTTTGTTACCGTATTTTAGTTACCTGTGACTCCAGCTCAGCTTGGTACGTACTAAATTTTACTATTGTCAATTGTTCAGAATCATTTAATTCAAGTTCAAAGTTAAATCTCTTATTTCTAAATTGCGTAGATTCAAGTAGCTTTTGAAATGATTGTTGAGGTAGTCCAAGACTAACCGTATTTTACTGAATTTCGATGTGCTTCGGAAAGAAAGCTCACTATTAACCTCAGTCACTAAATTTACTTTCGATTTTCCGGTTTTATTAATTCTTTTGCTAAATTAAGTCAGAGTGTAGCGAATTTTATTACTTCTGACAAACTTTCAGTTTTCACACTACACGTGTCAACCTCCAGTTGCCACGCTTCTAATGCTAATTATATGTGTAATAACCTTTCTTTTTTCAGTTACTATAGTAATTGTCCTTAGGACTGGCGACCGTAATTTCCCCCAAATCTCAAATATGTAATTACCGCTAGTTAATTGTTAACGTAACGGCCGCACATTTACTTTCTTTACTAACTTTACCCCTTTTCAAAATTAATTTCCACCAGTTTCATTTGCATTTTTCCTTTCATTTAGAAGTAACCCTTTCCTCCCTCTTAACCGACGAATTGACTTCGGTGACGATTGCTTTTCCCAAATTTCCATTAGGTACACGCGGTTTAATTTTTCACTGTCATTAAGGTCGATAAGTGAGGGGGAGGTTACAAGTTGACCGGCGTTGCCTGATGAAACGTTGTTGTGATGCCTCGTGTAAGGAGGAGAAATGCGTACCATTCCGTTTCCGACTTTGATAAAGGTCGGATTGTAGCCTATCGCGATTGCGGTTTATCGTATCGTGACATTGCTACTCGCGTTGGTAGAGATCCAATGACTAATACGAGAATATGGAATCGATGGGTTCAGGAGGGTAATACGGAACGCCGTGCTGGATCTCTACGATCTCGTATCACTAGCAGTCGAGATGACAGCCATCTTATCCGCATGGCTGTAACGGATCTTGCAGCCACGTCTCGATCCCTGAGTCAACAGATGGGGACGTTTGCAAGACAACAACCATCTGCACGAATAGTTCGACGACGTTTGCAGCAGCATGGACTATCAGCTCCGAGACCATGGCTGCGGTTACCCTTGACGCTGCATCAGAAACAGGAGTTCCTGCGATGGTCTACTCAACGACGAACCTGGGTGCACGAATGGCAAAACGTCATTTTTTCGGTTGAATCCAGATTCTGTTTACAGCATCATGATGGTCGCATCCGTGTTTGGCGACATCGCAGTGAACGCACATTGGAAGCGTGTATTCGTCATTGCCATACTGGCGTATCACCCGGCGTGATGGTATGGGGTGACATTGGTTACACGTCTCGGTCACCTCTTGTTCACATTGACGGCACTTTAAACAGTGGACGTTACATTTCCGATGCGTTGCGACCCGTCGCTCTAACCTTCATTCTATCCCTGCGAAGCCCTACATTTCTACATCTACATTTATACTCCGCAAGCCACCCAACGGTCGCGGGAAGAACGACTGTCGGAATGCCACCGTGCGCGCTCGAATCTCTCTAATTTTACATTCGTGATCTCCTCGGGAGGTATAAGTAGCGGGAAGCAATATATTGGATACCTCATCCAGAAACGCACACTCTCGAAACCTGGCGATCAAGCTACACCGCGATGCAGAGCGCCTCTCTTGCAGAGTCTGCCACTTGAGTTTATTAAACATCTCCGTAACGCTATCACGGTTACCAAATAACCCTGTGACGAAACGCGCCGCTCTTCTATGGATCTTCTCTATCTCCTCTGTCAACCCGATCTGGTACGGATCCCACACTGATGAACAATACTCAAGTATAGGTCGAACGAGTGTTTTGTAAGCCACCTCCTTTGTTGATGGACTACATTTTCTAAGGACTCTCCCAATGAATCTCAACCTGGTACCCGCCTTACCAACAATTAATTTCATATGATCATTCCACTTCAAATCGTTCCGCATGCATACCCCCAGATATTTTACAGAAGTAACTGCTACCAGTGTTTGTTCCGCTATCATATAATCATACAATAAAGGATCCTTCTTTCTATGTATTCGCAATACATTACATTTGTCTATGTTAAGGGTCGGTTGCCACTCCCTGCACCAAGTGCCTATTCGCTGCAGATCTTCCAGCGTTTCGCTAGCTGTGAAAAGCCGCATGGAACTTCCGACACTATCTACTAGGTCATTTATATATATCGTGAAAAGCAATGGTCCCATAACACTCCCCTGTGGCACACCAGAGGTTACTTTAACGTCTGTAGACGTCTCTCCATTGAGAACAACATGCTGTGCTCTATTTGCTAAAAACTCTTCAATCCAGACACACAGTTGGTCTGATATTCCGTAGGCTCTTACTTTGTTTATCAGGCGACAATGCGGAACTGTATCGAACGCCTTCCGGAAGTCAAGGATAATAGCATCTACCTGGGAGCCTGTATCTAATATTTTCTGAGTCTCATGAAGAAATAAAGCGAGTTGGGTCTCACACGATCGCTGTTTCCGGAATCCATGTTGATTCCTACAGAATAGATTTTGGGTTTTCAGAAACCACATGATACGCCAGCAAAAAACATGTTCTAAAATTCTACAACAGATCGACGCCAGAGATATAGGTCTATAGTTTTGCGCATCTGTTCGACGACCCTTCTTGAAGACTGGGTCTACCTGTGCTCTTTTCCAATCATTTGGAACCTTCCGTTCTTCTAGAGACTTGCGGTACACGGCTGTTAGAAGGGCGACAAGTTCTTTCGCGTACTCTGTGTAGAATCGAATTGGTATCCCGTCAGGTCCAGTGGACTTTCCTCTGTTGAGTGACTCCAGTTGCTTTCCTATTCCTTGGACACTTATTTCGATGTCAGCCATTTTTTCGTTTGTGCGAGGAGTTAGAGAAAGAATTGCAGTGCGGTCTTCCGCTGTGAAACAGCTTTGGAAAAAGGTGTTTAGTATTTCAGCTTTACGCGTGTCATCCTCTGTTTCAATGCCATCATCATCCCGGAGTGTCTGGATATGCTGTTTCGAGCCACTTACTGATTTAACGTAAGACTAGAACTTCCTAGGATTTTCTGTCAAGTCGGTACATAGAATTGTACTTTCGAAATCACTGAACGCTTCACGCATAGCACACCCTACGCTAACTTTGACATCGTTTATCTTCTGTTTGTCTGAGAGGTTTTGGCTGCGTTTAAACTTGCAGTGAAGCTCTCTTTGCTTTCGCAGTAGTTTTCTAACTTTGTTGTTGAACCACGGTGGGTTTTTCCCGTCCCTCACAGTTTTACTCGGTACGTACTTGTCTAAAACGCATTTTACGATTGCCTTGAACGTTTTCTGTAAACACTCAACATTGTGTGTCGGAACAGAAATTTTCGTTTTGATCTGTTAGGTGGTCTGAAATCTGCCTTCTATAACTCTTGCTAAACAGATAAACCTTCCTCCCCTTTTTTATATTCCTATTTACTTCCATATTCAGGGATGCTGCAACGGCCTTATGATCACTGATTCCGTGTTCTGCGCTTACAGAGTCGAAAAGTTCGGGTCTGTTTGTTATCAGTAGGTCCAAGATGTTATCTCCACGAGTCGGTTCTCTGTTTAATTGCTCGAGGTAATTTTCGGATAGTGCACTCAGTATAATGTCACTCGATGCTCTGTCCCTACCACCCATCCTAAACATCTGAGTGTCCCAGTCTATATCGGGTAAATTGAAATCTCCACCTAAGGCTATAACATGCTGAGAAAATTTATGTGAAATGTATTCCAGAGTTTCTCTCAGTTGTTCTGCCACTAATGCTGCTGAGTCGGGAGGTCGGTAAAAGGAGCCAATTATTAACCTAGCTCGGTTGTTGAGTGTAACCTCCACCCACAATAATTCACAGGAACTATCCACATCTACTTCACTAAAGGATAAACTGCGAGTACTACTAACAGCGACAAACACGCCACCACCGGTTGCATGCAATCTATCCTTTCTAAACACCGTCTGTGCCTTTGTAAAAATTTCGGCAGAATTTATCTCTGGCTTCAGCCAGCTTTCCGTACCTATAACGATTTCAACCTCGGTGCTTTCTATCGGCGCTTGAAGTTCCGGTACTTTA
This sequence comes from Schistocerca americana, assembly GCF_021461395.2. Classification (NCBI taxonomy): domain Eukaryota; kingdom Metazoa; phylum Arthropoda; class Insecta; order Orthoptera; family Acrididae; genus Schistocerca; species Schistocerca americana. The sequence goes on from NC_060121.1 coordinate 615,726,494, forward strand.
CCAATGCAGCTTCGACAATTTACAATTACAATACCGATTGCTGCTTGGTCCCCGCATGTCCTGACTTTGCCCCGCACCCTTTGAAGCTGTTGCTCTTTCTGTACTTGCCCGAGGTCATCTAACCTAAAAAACCGCCCAGCCCACGCCACACAACCCCTGCTACCCGTATAGCCACCTGCTGCGTGTAGTGGACTCCTGACCTATCCAGTGGAGCCCGAAACCCCACCACCCTATGGCGCAAGTCGAGGAATCTGCAGCCCACACGGTCGGAGAACCGTCTCAGCCTCTGATTCAGACCTTCCACTCGGCTCTGTACCAAAGGTCCGCAGTCAGTCATGTCGACGATGCTGCAGATGTTGAGCTCTGCTTTCATCTCGCTAGTGAGACTGGCAGTCTTCACCAAATCAGATAGCCGCCGGAAGCCAGAGAGGATTTCCTCCGATCCATAGCGACACACATCATTGGTGCCGACATGAGCGACTACCTGCAGATGGGTGCACCCTGTATCTTTCATGGCATCCGGAAGGACCCTTTCCACATCTGGAATGACTCCCCCCGGTATGCACACGGAGTGCACATTGGTTTCCTTCCCCTCTCCTGCTGCCATATCCCTAAGGGGCCCCATGCCGTTGGTTACACATCTCGGTCACCCGTTGTTCGCATTGACGGCACTTTGAACAGTGGACGTTACATTTCAGATGTGTTACGACCCGTGGCTCTACCCTTCATTCGATCCCAGCGAAACCCTACATTTCAGCAAGATAATGCACGACCGCATGTTGCAGGCCCTGTACGGGCCTTTCTGGATACAGAAAATGTTCGACTACTGCCCTGGTCAGCACATTCTCCAGATCTCTCACCATTTGAAAACATCTGGTCAATGGTGGCCGAGCAACTGGCTCGTCACAATACGCCAGTCACTACTCTTGATGAACTGTGGTATCGTGTTGAAGCTGCATGGGCAACTGTACCTGTAAACGCCATCCAAGCTCTGTTTGACTCAATGCCCAGGCGTATCAAGGCCATTATTACGCCCAGAGGTGGTTGTTCTGGGTACTGATTTCTCAAAATCTATGCACCCAAATTGCGTGAAAATGTAATCACATGTCAGTTCTAGTAAAATATATTTGTCCAATGAATACCCGTTTATCATCTGCATTTCTTCTTGGTGTAGTAATTTTAATGTATTCTCTTGTTGACTGAAGCGGTCACGGTCCACATTTCAGTTTTGTACGAGGTTACACGACAGACATATACCTTCAGAAAAGACTTCCAAACGTTAAAATTTCTGTTCGATGCTAAAAAATTTCTCTCCTCTCTTTTATGTATGGAAGTGAAACATGGACGATGAACAGTTTAGACAAGAAGAGAATAGAAGCTTTTGAAATGTGATGCTACAAAAGAATGCTGAAGGTTATGTGGGTAGATCACGTATCTAATGAGGAGGTACTGAACAGAGATGAGGAGAAAAGAAATTTGTGGTGAATCCTTAGTACAAGAAGGGATCGATTGATAGGATACATTTTGGGACATCAACGGATCACCATTTTAGTATTAGAGCTAAGTGTGTGTGTGTGGGGGGGGGGGGGTTAAATAGTTAAGGGAGACCAGGAGATGAATACAGTGAGCAGATTGGGAAGGCTATAAGTTGCAGTAGTTATTCGGAAATATAGAGACTTGCACAGGATAGAGTGACACGGAGAGGTGTGTCAAACCAGTTTTCGACAAGACAACACCACCACCACCAACAACAACACCTGTTGTATTACCAGTCTGCATTTGTATCTTCTATACTTTGGCCATCGACATTTATTTTGTACCGAAATAACAAAACTCGTCTATACATTTAGTGTCTCATTTGCCAGTCTAATTCCCTCAGCATTGCTGATTTAGTTATACTGCATTCCAGTAGCCTTACTGATGTTTGTTTTATGACCCGTTTTCAAGACACAATCAGTTCCTTTCACCTGCTCTTGCAAGTCCTTTTTCCTTCTCTGACACAATTACAGTGTTATAATTGTAATCAATCATGGGCGGTAACGTCACGCTCATTAAAATAATGCTGGCTAATTTCTGGGAGAAACCAAACCAAACGTTTCGTCAACAAGAACTCTTTCAGGGAGGGGGTTCGTTGCAGCTTCTACGAAGGTCTGATTCACATCCTGGCTCGATGCTAAAGTCACAGTTTGTTTCCGAGTGTTTCAACACAGAGGTATGACATCATATGTTTCCAAAACTCGAGTGCAATTGAGTGTTGTCGCTTTCTGTTTGCTACCAGTGGTATTCGTCCTCTGAGATAGAAAAAGTTTTAAGAGAGCAAAAAAAAAAAAAATCGTAGTGACGTACAGCCATCTGATAAAAATGAAAGACTATCCTGCCGTTCATTAAAGACATTACAGACTGCGCAGGTAAGATCTTGAAGAAACAAAATATTTCATAAGTTTATATACCCATTTGGAAAAGTATCGGGATAAGCTTTTTTTTACCTATTATCCGATCAGTTTCAAATGTAATAGTAGGCTTTAAACGAGACAAGGATGCCCGAAAACCACCGGAAAAAGCGAGAATTTACATGATATTGTGTACCTCGATACGTCAAAAGAAAAAAAAGGGGAGAGACGGATATAGGGACATAAGGGCGACTGTACCAGAGGGAAAGCAGCTGGATAATCTGTTGTGGAACACTCTTTATGGTATACCCGGAAGATCATCGGGTTCGATTTGATAAGACTCAAGTTATGACTTCCACGAGCAGTGTGAAGAGGCGATAGAGATTATTAAACACGACAGTAATTTTAACCAAAACAAGAAGGGGGTGAAACTGAATGGCATCTGGATTCCGGCGCTAAAAAAGCAGGCAGTAGCAACTGGCCAAGACACAAGCAGCAATGGGGGAGTAACCTATTTTGTGACTTTTACGAGTTCCTAACCTGGAGCGTATTATATGGTTTAATATGGGTGCTTTGATAATTTAGTTTCTTGAGCTTCTGCGTGTTAATTTAATATTTAATAGACACAGCTCTTGCGTTTTCGTTTGTGTCGGAAAATAAATCGATTTTGTCACATACTAGAAGTTCCTAATCAGGTGCGAATTATTTAGTCTCATCTGAGTGCTTTGGTAGTTCAGCTTTTGAATGTCCGTGAATAATCTAATTTATCAGGTTTAGTTCATGCGTTTTCCTCTGTATTTACAGTAGAGTGCCGCAGCGAGTGTCGTTAGTCCTTGTTTGTCTGTTTAGTGTAGTTTTCTACGATCTTTAGTGTGGATAAGGACTGTGATTGCTGTGTGCGTATGCGAGCTGAGTTGGTGACACTTCGCTCTCAGTTCCAGGCTGTGATGACTCCGGTTACACAACTTGAAGCTGCAGTGGATGCGCGTCTCTGTTGTGGGCCAGCCGTGGGGAACCAACGGGCATCCACCAAGTCTGAGTCCGCCGATCGGTCTGCACTGGGGGATGGCCAGCCCAGGAACCGCTCGCACTGAGGTTCCCCCTTCCCGTAGTCGAATAGGAGGTCGCCTCAGGGCGTGGGAGGTGGCGAAAGACTTCCCATGGGGCCGCAGGTAAAGCCTCTCCATTTAGATTGATAAACATGTTCCAGGTGCTGTCTGTGGCTGACACTGTCCCTCAGCCAGATGCAGACGCTTGTCCTGTTTGGGATGAAGCGACTCAGCCTGCGGGTTCCGGGCAATCACAGAGGGTCTGGTTATTGGTAGTTGGGAGCTCCGATGGTAGGCGCGTCAAAGGGCTCCCTAAGGACGTGGCTGTCAAGGAGGGGAAGAAAGCCATTGTGCACTCCGCGCTTATACCGGGTGAAGTCATTCCAGATGTGGAACGTATCCTTCCGAATGCAATGAAGAGCACAGGGTGCAGCCAACTGCAGGTGGTGGCTCTCGTCGGTAATAATGATGTATGTCGCTTTGGATTGGAAGAGATTCTCTCTGGTCTTAAGCAGCTACCAGAAGTGGTAAAGGCTGTCAATCTTGCTTGCAAGATGAATGCAGAGCTCACCATTTGCAGCATAGTCTACAGGACCGATTCCGGACCTCTGGAACAGAGCCGAGTGGAGGATCTGAATCAGAAGCTCAGACGGATCTGCGGCCGTATAGGCTGCAGATTCCTCGACTTGCGCCATAGGGTGATTGGATTTAGGGTTTCACTGAATAGGTCAGGCGTCCACCACACGCAGGAGGCGGCAAAACGGGTGGCAGGGGCTGTGTGGCGTGCAGTGGGCGGTCTTTTAGGTTAGAGGGTCTCGGTAAAACACAAAAAGGGTGTCAAATTCAAAGGTGCAGGTCGAACACAGGAAGAATGTAGATACAGGAACCATCGGTATAACGGTTGTAAATTGTCGTAGGTGTGTTGGTAACGTACGAGAGCTCCGAGTACTAATAGAAAACACTGATGCTCAAATCGTTATGGGCAGTGAAAGTTTTTTTTGCAAAAAATCTAACGGTGTTTCGAAAGGATAGGCTGAATACTATTGGCGATGGCGTGTTTCCTGCTGTTCGAAGTAGTTTATCTTGTAGGGAAATTGAAGTACATAGTTCCTGTGAGTTAGTATGGGCAGAGGTCGTTCTTGCCAAGCGAAATAAAATAATAATTTGATCCTTTTACCGACCTCCCAACTCAGATGATACAATTGCTGAAACATTCGAAGAAACTTTGAGTTTAATCTCAAACACGTTCCTGGGCACACAGTTATAGTTCGTGGTGACTTTAATTTATCCTCGATATGTTGGCGAAAATACATGTTTAAATCCGGGGTGCGCATAAAACATCATCCGAAATTGTGCTAAACGCATTCTCTGAAAATTATGTCGGGCAGTGAGTTCATGAGCCCACTCGAATAGTAAACGGTTGTGAAACACACTTGACCTTTTAGCAACAAATAATCTTGAGCTAATAACGAGCTCAAAACATATACGGCCATCAGCGAACGCAGAGTTGTCGCAGAGAGATCGATAATTGTAACCCCCAAATCCTCCAAAAATAAACGAAAAATATACTTACTGAAAAAGTAGATAAAAATTGACTTGACGTTTCCTAAGGAACAATCTCCACTCCCTCCAAATTAACAATGTAAATGTAGGCCAGACATGGCCTGAAATCAAAGAAATAGTATCGACAGCAACTGAGAGATTATACCTAATAAATTAACAAACGACGGAGCTGAGCCTCCATGATACACAAAACGGATCGGAACACTGTTGCAGGAACAACGAGACAAGCATGCCCAATTTACACTAACGCAAAATCTCCAAGATTGGCGATCTTTTACAGAAGCTCGGAATTTAGCGCGGACATTAACGCGAGATACTTATAATAGTTTCCACAACGAAACTTTGTCTCGAAATCTTGCAGAAAATCCAAAGAGATTCTGGTCGTATGTAATGTATGTTAGCGTCAATACAGACTCGATGCCTTCTTTGCGCGATAGCAACGGAGGTACTACCAATGACAGTGCTGCCAAGCAGAATTGTTACACGCAGTCTTCCGAAATTCCTTCACCAAAGAAGATCAGGGAAATATTTCAGAATTAGAACCCTGAACAGCTGCCAACATCAGTAACTTAAAAGTAGATATCCTCAGAGTAGTGAAATAACTTAATAAAATCAAGTCTTCAGATCCAGATTGTAAACCAACTAGGTTCCTTTCAGAGTATGCAGATGCAACATTTCCATACTCAACAGTCATGTACAACCTCTCGCTCGACAGAAGATCCATACACAAAAACTTGAAAGTTGGACAAGTCACATCAATATTCAAGAAGGGTAGTAGGAGTAATCCAGTAAATTACAGGCCCATATCGTTAAAGTCGATATGCAGCAGGATTTTGGAGCATATCATGAATTACCTTGAAGAGAACGGTCTATTGACACAGAGTCAACACGGATTTAGAAAACATCGTTCTTGTAAAACACAACTAGCTCTTTACATACACGAAGTGTTGAGTGCTATTGACAAGGGTTTCAAATTGATTCTGTACTTCTAGATTTCCAAAAGGCTTTTGACATTGTACCACACAAGCTACTTGTAATGAAATTGCGTGCTTACGGAATATCGCCTCACTTATGCGACTGAATTCGGGATTTCCTGTCAGAAAGGTCACAGTTCGAAGTAACTGACGGAAAATCATCGAGTAAAACAGAAATGATTACTGGTGTTCCGCAAGGTAGCGTTGTAGTTCCTCCTTTTCTCTAGAAATGGTATAGGAGACAATCTGAGCAGCTGTCTTAGGTTGTTTACAGATGATGCTGTCAACTATCGTCTAGTAAAACCATTAGAAGATCGAAAGAAATTGCAAAACGATGTAGAAAAGATATCTGTATGGTGCAAAAATTGGCAAATGGCCCTAAATAATGAAAAGTGTGAGGTCCTCCAAATGAGCGCTAAAAGGAATCCGTTGAACTTCGGTTACACGATTAATCAGTCAAATCTAAAGGCCGTAAATTCAACTAAACACCTAGGAATTACAATTACCAACAACTTAAATTGGAAAGAGCACATAGAAAATTTTGTTGGGAAGGCAAACTAACGACTGCGTTTTATTGACAGAATACTTAACAAATGTAACTAATCTACTAAAAAGACTGCCTACACTACACTTGTCCGTCCTCTTTTGGAATTCTGCTGCGCGGTCTGGGATCCTTACTAGAAAGGATTAACGGAGCACATCGAGAAAGTTCAAAGAAGGGCATCACGTTTTGTATTATTGCGAAATAGGAGAGAGGGTGTCACTGACATGATATAAGACTTGGGGTGGGCATCATTAAAACAAAGGCGTTTTTAGTTGCGGCGGAATCTTGCCACCAAATTTTAATTACCAACTTTCTCCTCTGAATGCGAAAATATTTTGTTGACGGCGATCTACATATGGAGAAACTATCATCAAAATAAAATAAGGGAAATAAAAGCTCGTACCGGAAGATACAGGTGTTCGCAGAGAATTATTGTGAAGGCGATTCGATGAATCCTATGCCAGGCACTTAAGTGTGATCTGCGGAGTATCCATGTATATGAAGACATGCACCGGTCTTCCACCATGGGGCGTAAGCAGGAGCGGACGACTGCAACGTACAATGGTCAGTTGTATTCCACGTGTGATAACAGGTGACGTCACACCCCTGCGTGAGAGCACGCGGAGACTACTTGAGTCAACAGCGAGTCAAAATGCGAATCGGAAGCTAATACCACCCTTGGAGATGTTCTCCGCAGATGGGGGCCAAAACGTTCGGTCCCCACAAGGACTTAATTCGGCGAACTTCATTCGACGAACACCATTCGACCACGGCGTCTTTCATAAGTGTGGGCTACAGTTGTGAAAAGCTGGCTAACGAAGGCACCAGGAAATGAACCAAACGGGACTCTTTATTCCTATAATATTAAGTTTGAAAAATTTTAAGTTCTACTATTTTAAACAATATCTGCCTTTAACCACCAAAGTTACGTTTCGTTTCATGCAGTTCTCATTTTGTTACATCCGGAACCAGTTGCCCCTGTGTTGCATCTGCTATTATTACTACCAGTACTACTGCTACCTTTAATTCATTGGTCTACGTTATGCTGTTTTACATCATCACCTTATTAGTCAGCGCTGTCCACACTACTATCTAGCATGGATGCTACAGTGCGTACTCCTCCGACCTGTGCCTTCGAATAAGATTTTTCCGCTGACATCTTATTTTGCATCACTTCGATGTTTAGGATTTTATATGCGAAGTTAATTTTTAATATTCCTCTACTACACCTCATTTCCAGTTCTCTCTGTTTCGCTGTTAAAATGTTTAATGTTCGTTTACTGAAGTATTACTAAAATGTCTTATTCGCATTTCACAAGTTGATGATTACCTGAGCGACTGCGAACCCAAGTTCAGAGGTCAAGGTTTCAACACCTGGGTAGTCCTAGGGCTATTTTTGAAGCAGGTAACGTTACTGTCCCCTATGGTAATAAGTTGATAGTATTTTTGAAAAATAGAGTTGTATCATGACAGAGACTCCAGCTGTGGAACCCGATACAGTTGGTTGAATAAGCCAGTTCTCAAACTTTGCTTTCCTCTAGTATCTTTCCCAGTACGCTGTGGTGCACAAACAAAAACTCAGATTTATCCGACATCATTACATGCCTGTCTCAGGAAAATTCTCTCTACACTAGTCTATTTGCTTCAGGTTTTCGGTTTTTGATTCCTGCCTTTGTCTTTTCTACGGTTTCGACACCGAATACAGTGATGTAAAAAGTGTAGAAATACTCTATGTGATTAAAAGTATCCAGACACGTGACTGAAAATGACTTACAAGTCCGTGGCGCCATCCATCGGTAATGCTGGAATTCAATACGGTGTTCGCCACCCTTAGCCTTGATAACAGCTTCCTCTCTCGCAGGCATACGTTCAGTCAGGTGCTGGAAGGTATCTTGGGGAGTAGCAGCCTATTCTTCACGGAGTGCTGCATTGAGGAGAGGTACCGATGTCGGTCGGTGAAGCCTGGCACGGAGTCGGCTTTCCAAAACATACCAAAGGTGATGTATAGGATTCAGGTCAGAACTGTGTGCAGGCCAGTCCATTACAGGGATGTTATTGTCGTGTAACCACTCCGCCACAGGCCGTGCATTATGAACAGGTGCTGGATCGTGTCGAAAGCTGCAATCGCCATCCTAGAATTGCTCTTCGACAGTTAGAAGCAAGAAGGTGCATAAAACATCAGTGTAAGCCTGTGCTGTGGTTGTGCCACGCAAAACAACAAGGGATGCATGCCCCGACAATGAAAAACGCGACGTTCGGGCATTCACCATACCCACAACCTGCCATCGGATTGCCACATTCTGTACTGTTATTCGTCACTCGACACAAGGTTTTTCCACTGTTCAATCGTCCAATGTTTGCGCTCCTTACACCAAGCGAGACGTCGTCTGGCATTTACCGGCGTGATGTGAGGCTTATGAGCAGCCACTCGACCATGAAATTCAAGTTTTCTCACCTCCCGCCTAACTGTCATAGTACTTGCAGTGGATCCTGGTGCAGTTTGGAAATCCTGTATGATGGTCTGGATAGATGTCTGCCTATTACACATTACGACCCTCTTCAACTGTCGGCGGTCTCCGTCAGTCAGCAGGCGAGGTCGACCTGTACGCTTTTGTGCTTTAAGTGTCCCTTCACGTTTCCACTTCACTATCACATCGGAAACAGTGGACCGAGGGATGTTTAGGAGTGTGGAAATCTCGCTTACAGACGTATGACACTAGTGACTCCCAATCACCTGACCACGTTTGAAGTCCGTGAGTTCCGCTGAGCGCCCGATTCTGCGCTCTCACGATGTCTAATGACTACTGAGATTTCTGATATGGCGTATCTGGCAGTAGGTGGCAGCACAATACACCTAATACGAAAAACGTATGTTTCTGGGGTGTCCGGGTACTTTTGATCACACAGTGTATTTCTCTTTATTTCCAGTTAATGACCTCAAATTAGTATCCTCAGATGATCGATTTGGGCCAGGAACTCCCGTCTTCAGATTTAAATGTACGTGTAAAGCCAAGAAATGAAACAGAGATATGCTAACAAGACGATGTTAAAAGCACGTGGCCTGCATATAACACGGAAAGACGATAACAAACATTTAAACTCCTATCTTTTTAACACTTTCATGATAGCAAAGTTCTCCATGTTCCTTTACTGTTCCATTGACAGTTTCGGTGTTTAGCTCGCTGTTCTTGCTATTTCTTCAAATTTACTGTAGACAGTGTCACATAGCTTCAGTGAATACGTCGCAGTACAAGAAGCACACAGACGACATGGTCGGATGTCAGTGTCACGTCGTCCACGTACACAGAATCAGCAGGTATATAAATGAAGAACTGCAGTTTTCTGTGACAGGTATAAGAGTTACCAGAGTGCGTTACTGTTGTTTGTGTTTACTGCTTATGCCACATCTGGAATGGTATATAAGAGGCACGAAGAGCGGCGCTGAGTGAACGCTGTGAGAGACACGGAGACACCACATACTGGTGCGAAAAGCAGTAGGTTGGCTGAGCCTGGTTCTGGTGTCATTTTCTGGCGTGCTGACGTCATAGATGGCGTAATCAGAGAGCAATGGGTTCTTCCCTACTGACATAGGCCCATTGCACATTGCCATTGATTTTGGCCATCATTCCAACACGAGACCAACTGTCATTGCTGTTTGCTGTAAATGCAGATGTATTATATTCCCGACTCACAGCCAGATTTCTCCATATGCTATGTTTAAATCCATACGTAAACCTTGCTTGCACATCAGCAATAGATACTTCTTTATGCAGTTGCAGTTTACGAGGGCAGTTCAATAAGTAATGCAACACACTTTTTTTCTGAAACAGGGGTTGTTTTATTCAGCATTGAAATACACCAGGTTATTCCCCAATCTTTTAGCTACACAACACTATTTTCCAACGTAATCTCCATTCAATGGTACGGCCTTACGCCACCTTGAAATGAGGGCCTGTATGCCTGCACGGTACCATTCCACTGGTCGATGTCGGAGCCAACGTCGTACTGCATCAATAACTTCTTCATCATCCGCGTCGTGCCTCCCACGGATTGCGCCCTTCATTGGGCCAAACATATGGAAATCCGACGGTGCGAGATCGGGGCTGTAGGGTGCATGAGGAAGAACAGTCCACTGAAGTTTTGTGAGCTGCTCTCGGGTGCGAAGACTTGTGTGAGGTCTTGCGTTGTCATGAAGAAGGAGAAGTTCGTTCAGATTTTTGTGCCTACGAACACGCTGAAGTCGTTTCTTCAGTTTCTGAAGAGTAGCACAATACACTTCAGAGTTGATCGTTTGACCATGGGGAATGACATCGAACAGAATAACCCCTTCAGCGTCCCAGAAGACTGTAACCATGACTTTACCGGCTGAGGGTATGGCTTTAAACTTTTTCTTGGTAGGGGAGTGGGTGTGGCGCCACTCCATTGATTGCCGTTTTATTTCAGGTTCGAAGTGATGAACCCATGTTTCATCGCCTGTAACAATCTTTGACAAGAAATTGTCACCCTCAGCCACATGACGAGCAAGCAATTCCGCACAGATGGTTCTCCTTTGCTCTTTATGGTGTTCGGTTAGACAACAAGGGACCCAGCGGGAACAAACCTTTGAATATCCCAACTGGTGAACAATTGTGACAGCACTACCAACAGAGATGTCAAGTTGAGCACTGAGTTGTTTGATGGTGATCCGTCGATCATCTCGAACGAGTGTGTTCGCACGCTCCGCCATTGCAGGAGTCACAGCTGTGCACGGCCGGTCCGCACGCGGGAGATCAGACAGTCTTACTTGACCTTGCGGCGATGATGACACACGCTTTGCCCAACGACTCACCGTGCTTTTGTCCACTGCCAGATCACCGTAGACATTCTGCAAGCGCCTATGAATATCTGAGATGCCCTGGTTTTCCGCCAAAAGAAACTCGATCACTGTCCATTGTTTGCAACGCACATCCGCTACAGACGCCATTTTAACAGCTGCGTACAGCGCTGCCACTTGTCGGAAGTCAATGAAACTATACGAGACGAAGCGGGAATGTTTGAAAATATTCCACAAGAAATTTCCGGTTTTTTCAACCAAAATTGGCCGAGAAAAAAAATGTGTTGCATTACTTATTGAACTGCCCTCGTATATTGTTCCTTTATGGCAGTTTTCTTCACCATATATTCCAGTTTTCGTTTCTTGACTTCGATGTCCTCCATTTACAGTTTGCAGAATACATTAACTGTACTTAGGGTAGTGATTTTCTTAATAGGGACGGTTTTAAGTCTGTTCAATTCATTGGTTATTTTATGGAATAACATCGTTAGTGGGAACCAGACCATGGCAATGTGGAGAACAGTATCCTGGATTTGGAAATATATGCTTCTCCTGCTTTAATATAACACTTACGTATGACACTTAGATCGTCTGTGTTGGAGCCAAGTGTTAGAAATTTCCATATAGTTTACAGGTGGATAATTAGAACCATATGCAGACAGAACGCGACTTAAAAGCTTTTCTCGGACTTGAGAGTCTGGCAGACCTACTTATACACCAGTTAGTTTATGAGAATTTTTCTTACCCCGGTAGACAAACTGCAGAACGTTGTTAAACACCACACCGCAGCTGTTCTGTAAATTACTGGTTAGCTAATACAACATGGATGTGATTGGCACAGAATACAGTGGAGTACCTTGTAAATACTGTTTGTTAGAGTCTAATACACTTAAAACAGTCTCGCAGAGGATCGAACACGTTATCCATTCTGTAGATGCATCTTGAAGCCCCCAGCCTGGTAACACTATGCTCCTTAACCAAGGAAGACGTATAAGTTCTAATCGCGTGTCTGGACACTTTATAAAACCTATGAGGTGAATACCGGTAACTTTTTGTACTCCTCGGCTTGTGATTTGACGTATAAATTCGATATATGTCTTTACCCTACAATTGGAGCTCATTCACGTCAAGCAGCTAATCCCAAGTCTCTTATCGTTGTCCACAATCACACCGCAGTTTCTCTCGTTTCTCTGTCTCCCTCGACGCAAAAGTTGTGGTTTCATGTTAGGTAGACGCACGTCTCCACTTTGTTGAAAATTCCTAAAAAAATCCTGCATTATGTCCAAGGTAGTAGTCACCTACACTAAACTGTTTCAATATTTCAGGCAGCTCTTCCATTCGAACACCTATTTTAATGCAGGCTGATTCCAGTTTATGTGGTATAGCCACATGATTTTTAAAATTCTTCGAAATGCTTTCCAGTACTTCCTTACTGATTTTTCCACTACTTATCTTGCTGTCACACTGTTATTGCCATGTAGAAGAAAAGGCAGCGTCGACTTGGCACTATATCTCACAGTGACAAACTTGAAGAATTTACTACATAGATAATAGTTAAATGGTCCACGTACTCCTCCTTTAACATTACAGACCGCCGTCCCTCTAATTGCTTCTGACAGTCCACTTGATCACATGTATTAACAGCCATAACGTTATTGCAGAACGGCTCTGTAATGGGTGTAAGCACATTTAAATTCCTCTTGCTAAGTTGTGTGTCATTTTCGGTATACTCTATACTACCAACACCAGTAACAAGAGTTTCCGGATTCTACAGTGATGATCACAAACCAAAGCATCCATCGCTTGGCCTCGTCGTCCTCGCTAACAGCTGAGGGACGTTTAGCACTTGGATGAATCCATGTTGACACTTTCCACAACCATCAAAGACGGACTAGTTGTAGCTCCCAAGCCTCCTTTTATACTCTAAAGATCCAAAATGGCAGAACTTCTGGTCACGTGATCTTCGTCACATCTTCCAAATATGGTTCTGTTTGCAATCCAATTGTAAACCCTCAGCCCAATTGAACAATTTTATCTGTCATTGTCTCACTGGAGCCCCTACTCCATACAACTCTCCCCTGAACCTACTGTGGTGGATCCACTTCCGGTCATATACATAATTTAGCGCAGGTGGAGCCCCTAGTGGAACCTATCCTAGGCCCATGTAATGTAGATGGATCCAAAAACTTCCTGGCAGATTAAAACTGTGTGCCGACCGAGACTCGAACTCGGTACATCTACATCTACATCTACATTTATACTCCGCAAGCCACCCAACGGTGTGTGGCGGAGGGCACTTTACGTGCCACTGTCATTACCTCCCTTTCCTGTACCAGTCGCGTATGGTTCGCGGGAAGAACGACTGTCTGGAAGCCTCCGTGCGCGCTCTAATCTCTCTAATTTTACATTCGTGATCTCCTCGGGAGGTATAAGTAGGGGGAAGCATAATATTCGATACCTCATCCAGAAACGCACACTCTCGAAACCTGGACAGCTAGCTACACCGCGATGCAGAGCGTCCCTCTTGCAGAGGCTGCCACTTGAGTTTGTTAAACATCTCCGTAACGCTATCACGGTTACCAAATAACCCTGTGACGAAACGCGCCGCTCTTCTATGGATCTTCTCTATCTCCTCTGTCAACCCGATCTGGTACGGATCCCACACTGATGAGCAATACTCAAGTATAGGTCGAACGAGTGTTTTGTAAGCCACCTCCTTTGTTGATGGACTACATTTTCTAAGCACTCTCCCAATGAATCTCAATCTGGTACCCGCCTTACCAACAATTAATTTTATATGATCATTCCACTTCAAATCGTTCCGCACGCATACTCCCAGATATTTTACAGAAGTAACTGCTACCATTGTTTGTTCCGCTGTTATATAATCATACAATAAAGGATCCTTCTTTCTATGTATTCGCAATACGCCACTCCCTGCACCAAGTGCCTATCCGCTGCAGATCTTCCTGCATTTCGCTACAATTTTCTAACTACTAGGTCATTTATATATATTGTGAAAAGCAATGGGCCCATAACACTCCCCTGTGACACGCCAGAAGTTACTTTAACGTCTGTAGACGTCTCTCCATTGAGAACAACATGCTGTGTTCTGTTTGCTAAAAACTCTTCAATCAAGCCACACAGCTGGACTGATATTCCGTAGGCTCTTACTTTGTTTATCAGGCGACAGTGCGGAACTGTATCGAACGCCTTCCGGAAGTCAAGAAAAATAGCATCTACCTGGGAGCCTGTATCTAATATTTTCTGGGTCTCATGAACAAATAAAACGAGTTGGGTCTCACACGATCGCTGTTTCCGGAATCCATGTTGATTCCTACAGAATAGATTCTGGGTTTCCAAAAACGACATGATACTCGAGCAAAAAACATGTTCTAAAATTCTACAACAGATCGACGTCAGAGATATAGGTCTATAGTTTTGAGCATCTGCTCGACGACCCTTCTTGAAGACTGGGACTACCTGTGCACTTTTCCAATCATGTGGAACCTTCCGTTCCTCTAGAGACTTGCGGTACGCGGCTGTTAGAAGGGGGGCAAGTTCTTTCGCGTACTTTGTGTAGAATCGAATTGGTATCCCGTCAGGTGCAGTGGACTTTCCTCTGTTGAGTGATTCCAGTTGCTTTTCTATTCCTTGGACACTTGTTTCGATGTCAGCCATTTTTTCGTTTGTGCGAGGATTTAGAGAAGGAACTGCAATGCGGTCTTCCTCTGTGAAACAGCTTTGGAAAAAGGTGTTTAGTATTTCAGCTTTACGCGTGTCATCCTCTGTTTCAATGCCATCATCATCCCGGAGTGTCTGGATATGCTGTTTCGAGCCACTTACTGATTTAACGTAAGACCAGAAGTTCCTAGGATTTTCTGTCAAGTCGGTACATAGAATTTTACTTTCGAATTCACTGAATGCTTCACGCATAGCCCTCCTTACGCTAACTTTGACATATGATTGTGAAACATTATGTCACGTGGTGTAGGGCATACTTCAGATGGGTATAGGATGAACCATCTATCATTGGAGGGGCAGTCATCTTGGATTCTGAAGCGTATGTAAGAAGCCTTAAATCCTGAATGCGCATTTTTCTTTGCCTTTCGCGGGCAAGTGCTCTACCATCTGAGCTACCGAAGCACGACTCACGTCCGGTCCTAACAGCTTTACTTCTGCCAGTAGATGGATCCACTTTGAACAATTTTCCATACATAACGCTGGTGCATCCACCATCAGATGTTCCCACAGATTTATACTTAGCGTATCCATACTGAACAATATTCCAGACATGTTGCTGATGGATCTACCTTCAGATAGCTTTCATACTCCTCTGTTCCCTGAATCTCCTCTGGACAGTGCCTGGCTGGTGCACTGTGCCACTCTGTCCGAAATTGCGTTCAGATACAGTGCTACAGTTTACTGGCTGGATAGTGCAATCTACCACCCATACATAAGGGTGACACTCGCTGGGGGCTGTCTCTCCCTCCCTTCCTATCATTATCACTTTGTCAGGTGGTAGACTATAGCGTTGGACCTGGATGCTGTTTCAGATAGAGTGGTACAGATCATTAGCTGTACTGTAGAGTATTGCACTGTACCCAATGCGGTTTTGGATGTGGTGAGACAGTGCACCAGTCTAATGGCATACTATAGCACTGAACCTGACCATGGTTGTGGGATTATGCAATCTAGGGTAGGGTGACATGCTCGCATGTTTCTCCCTCAGTCCTTGCCGCAAACACCTTGTGTGCAGTTCACCCAGTCGATGCATACAATTCCAGTTATATATGATTGTGAAACATTATGTCATGTGGTGTAGGGCATACATCAGATGGGTATAGGATCAACCATCTACCATTGGAGGGGCAGTCATTTTGGATTCTGAAGCGCATGTAAGAAGCCTTAAATCATGAATGCACATTTTGCTTTGTCTAATAAGAAGGAGCATAAAGTGCAGTTTACAGAAGAAGGCGAATGTGAGACAGTTAACACATTAATTGCTTGTGATTACAACTACCATGCTGCACATATTGATCCATACGAACAGGTAGCTTGAAATGGTAATTGCTTCCATAGGCATATCGAAGAATAAAAAAAACAGCATTTGAACAGATTTTGATGGCCCAACAGTACCAACTGGCTGCCATGTCATCCTCAACCCCTAGGCATCACTGGATGTGGATATGGCGGTGTATGTGGTCAGCACACCACTCTCCCAGTCGTTGTCAGTTTTTGTGACTGGTGCTGCTACTACTCAGTCAAGTAGTTTCTCAATTGGCCTCACAAGGGTTGAGTGCACCCCGCCTCCCAACAGCACTTGGCAGACCTGGACGACGACCCAACCAAGTGCTAGTCAAGCCCGACAGCGCTTAATTTTGGTGATCTGATGGGAACCAGTGTTACCACCGCGGCAGTGCTGAAGCAGACTATCGAAGAAGGGGGACAATTCTGTGTCTTGCTTGATACACCTAGCGCCACATCATGGAGCTTGCCCTCATGCTGACTTATTGGTGCCAGTGATGGACATAGTGGAAACTCGATTTTTGGAAACAGTCCTCAAAACTTGATTTCAACTCCAATGTGTCAGGAACTGCATCAGGGGACTTCTCTGCATGCTTACTTGATTCCTGTTGCTGGAATATATTTGATTTCCAATGCGGCATGTAGGGAGTTATCTTGCACTGCATCGTCTACACCGTGGAGTTGTTGAACTGAGAAAAATAAAAGAAAAACGTACACAGAGAAATAAAAGAAAAACGTACACACACACAGACATACGTAAGTAGTAATAAACATTGAGGGAGATGAATGTTTTAAATGTTTACAATCAAATTTGCCAGTCAGTTCTTCTGCCTGGAGGTGGTAGAACAGTGATGATGCTTCCTGATGACGATTATCAACCTTTCAATATTGAGTACAGGGCACAACTGGTGGATTTGATTGATGGTTAGTAATCTGCTTGAGGATGAGTGGCGGGAAGGGTAGATGATCGTTGTGGCATGGGAATTTAAACAATTATTTTTGACTGTGTTCATAATCCGAAATCAGTCAGCCTGGATTCTGACGTTATCAAAGACATCATGGTTTCCAAATTTAGAACCTTGGAGCTTAGTACCTGCAGGGTGAAATCTTGGAAAATTCTCCTGTTCAGTGATTTACTATGTTAGGATGTCAGATAGAATAACATATTAGAAATTCATACCAGAGACTTCGTCTCATGGGCAGTAAGTCTGGATGCTATGAGTGGTAGATAGAAATCTGCTGGAAATCTTAGATGTCCTATGTAAAATGTAAAACACTCTTAATTTACGTGAGAAATCACTTAATAACCCATGAAGGATGGATGGAGTTTAACGATTTGCCTGCATTGATATCAAATTCCCATTGTACCAAGGCTGTCTACAGTGAAAATCTGTGTTAGTAAAAAAGCTATACTGCCACCCCTCAATAGCGTGTGTTGGTCGTTATGGTACAGCTGGCTGAGAATCCTGTAGTTACAAGCTAGGAACCTATTACAAACTGAATTTGTCAGGGGCATACTGTTTGAAACTATTGAAAGTACTACTACTAATGCTAGTGTGCTACTATACCAACTGAGCCAAAGCGACCCAAACATCTGTACGACATATTATAGTACATTTTCCTGTACAAACACCCTTACAGTTCGTCAGAAATGAGAGGTGTGACGTGCAGTTTCTGGCATGTGTTGTGTGTGGTGTTAGAGACTTCGATGCTGTCTTGCTCCATTATGCTCTTGATAGATAGTAAGCCAGCATACAACACGTTGTGGAGAATATCTTATAAATACTGCTAGTCAATACCTTTCCCAATTCCACTTCCATATGGAGCAATGGGAGAACAAACATGTGCCTCTTACGAGTAACTTTAAGCGTTCAATCGTGGTAAAACTATGCGACTTGTGCTCTGCAATATGGTTCGCTATGAGGAGGCTATCTGTCTTGGAAATACCTTAAATGCTCTTCGATATTTTGTAAAGTAACTGTTGAAACACGAAGTTAGCTTTCCTGACTTTTGGTTGGTATTAATACATTGTGTGCTGTATTCTGGTGGCTGTTTTTTTTTATGTGGAAGTGTTGTGTGGGCTAGCACTGGTTTCTGTTTCTCTTGCTGAAATATCATGTATATGAAGAGAAATGGCTATTACACTGGTAAGGAGTCACTGTTTCGTCACATATGTTTACCATTACAGACGATCATTTTATAAAGGATGATATGAACATTCCAGAATTTCCGGATGGTAATAGTAGATGAATTTCGCAAACAGTTACTATTATTCACCTTCGGGAAACATAAACTGGCTGTGTCAGACAGAATCAGTGTCTATTTGGTTTCCAAAATAGCCCAAGGTAACAAATTCCTCTTAAAGTTTGCGAACATAGTGTGTGCAACTTGCTAGTTGGATGCATGTTTAAGGACTGTTGAATGGCGTTAAATCACCATCAGAATTTTCGCATTGTGCGTGCATCCTTCTGATTAATAAAAAAATTGATTTACGATTCAAAAATTGCACTGCTTGTCAGAAATGGTATGGAACTTTCAGTTTCCAATTTGTGGTATTTTCGGGTCTGTGGTAGAAATGCAAATACCTTAACGTGATAATTCCATGAATGGTACACTATATATCAGAAATACATCTGTTCTGAGAGTTCGAGTTTATAGTAGAAATATGAAATTTGTTGTGCGAAGAATCATCGAGTTGGTGAACACAAGCAAAGGTCTATATTGCTAGTCGGCTCCTCAGTTCTGGAAAAGTCCTATGCCCTTTCTGGAGACAGATTAACATGTACTCCATCGCTTTCAACCTTTGAAGAGTCGTTAATCTCACGATTGTGTGACACAGAACCGACACTGTAATGCATACCGATATACACAATTCAACAGCTATTCGAATATGCCCTCGTTCAAGTTGTCGAGACGAGAAAAAATAATCAGTGACTTGTTGTATATATGTATGTCACCTGATGCCATTTAGAAATCTCTCTGGAGACATCTGATGGTGTTAAGTATTTTGATGTGGAAATTCTTCTATTAACGTGGAAAATTAATTATTTTGTACAGCCATTCCCATTTTTCAAGAACTGACTGTAAGTCTCATATGTTTTCTGACTTCTGCAGAAACGGTATCACTTTTCTCGCTGTGTTTCGACGTCTGATTTAGGAATCCAGTGAAAAAGTCTGGCTCTACTCCTCCACTTCCCCCCCCCCTCCCCCACCCTCCCTCTAAACAATCATGATCACGGAAACCTATCGCAGTTGTAGCGGCTAAGTACTCCAATTTGTAATGCACAGCTCTTATTGTAAAATAATATGCACTGAAGGATGAATTATACATTTGGTGTGACAAATTCGAAATGTGCCAATGCTCTCTGGAACATTCTCGTCTTGTGTAGCAGTAATGTACATTGATGTGTAAAATTCGATAGGCTGTGTGCAGCTACCGGTATGTGATGGACTTGCTTACGGGATGACGGTACCTCTGGCCGCCAGCTGCACCGAAGTGCGAGTGATACATGCAACTGTACACTGTTTATGGAAGTGCAAAGCTTTCACACAGTACTGGGAGAGTATGCTGGAAGCTGTTGACTGCTTATTACACTCAGCAGATGGTGCAGGACTCTGATGGTGACGGTAGTCTTGCAACGTATTTGCAGCATTTTGACGGCTATGATTCGAGTTGCAAATAAGTATAGACGTGTTTCAGTCTCAGTTGTCGACGCTACATTGCTTCTGCATATACGTTTGTGTGTTAGACAGCTCTTTGTCCAAACCTTCGAACGCCATGCACTCTGTCTCACTTTCTGCACCCGTTTACCTTGCCCCATATGGATCCTCTACCATTTCAAAAATTCCCAACCCCTCCTCACCCACATCGAACACCTCTGCATCTCCTATATTGTCTGCAAACTAGATTCCAATAAACCAATAGTCTCCCACCTGATCACTAACCCTGGTATGCTGCTGCGCCTTCACAAACCCATCCCTCCATCCTTACTCCTATACACTCTCCTTTAGCAGTAGCTCTCAATCTTTTGCATGTCTTTTAGAGATTCAGTGCATTTATTAGAATAATTTCACCATCCTGTGATGTGTTTTTAAGATGTACACATTCCCATTTTTTTAACTGCCCATCTTTGATTTTTAATTTAAAATAGAAAACAGCCCCAACTTTTGTTTGAATTTATCGTCGTAAATTTTTTAATTCGCCTGGCTGAAGAGCAGAGAATTTTCCTGCTGCAGCCCATCCCTGCCCATATGGAGTGAGGCGGATGAAATAACAATAAAGTAGAAAGCAGCTCTTTGGTGGTAGATCACGTTACTATTTCCATCCCCTCCACATAAAATTTATTTCTGGGGCGAATTTTTTGGGCTTCAGAGACACCATACAAGCGTCTTCTTTAGTAATAGCTTATTGAATCAGGAGTACGCGCGAGGTGTTCCTCAAGCCTCAGAACTGTCGCTAAAGGACAGTGAGGTGACGCCTGCCGCCTGACTCTTAATGTCTTGGGTAGGTCAACGGTCGTTGACAGTTGCGTCCAGTCTTCTGGGGGGATGGGTGTGGTGTATGGTGGCGGACTTCTTGACAGTGGAAGTGTAGCTATCCCTGGCAACGTATTGCCTGGCTTGAACTTTAACTTAGAGGAAAAAGTTTAGGTAGGAGGCATGTCTGGAAGGTCTGTACCTCCTGGTGTTCGTTTAAGTAAAGATTCTTGTGGAGACACTCAAACTTAGAGTTAGGAGAAGCAGTTCCCACACTACTCTGAGTGAATAGTAGACAAGGGAAACATGCCAAGTAGGTTAGCAGACAGGGTTGGACCTGCACAATCATCCTTTGTCTCAGATGTCGTAGTGCCCGTATTTCAGAACTTGGATTCTGACATCATAGAACCTGTCTCAGTACTTCAAGTCCGGGACAATATCCCGGAAATCTATTCCGTAGTAAGTATCAAAACAGGTCTGAGCAGGATCGTGTTATCATAGAACGAGGACCATTATTCGTGCCGGCCGCGGTGGCCGAGCGGTTCTAGGCACGTCAGTCCGGAACCGCGCGACTGCTACGGTCGCAGGTTCGAATCCTGCCTCGGGCATAGATGTGTGTGAGGTCCTTAGGTTGGTTAGGTTTAAGTAGTTCTAAGTTCTAGGGGACTGATGCCCTCAGAAGCGAAGTCCCATAGTGCTCAGAGCCATTTGAACCATTTGAACCATTGTTCGTCCTCTGGGCCAGTATCCCAGGTCGGCCATCTTGTGTTCTGGAGTCATAGCAAGACAGCGCCAGATTCCAAGTCTTGGATTGTGATGTCATACTGAGACTGCACCAGAGCTCCAACCAAAATCTGAACCTCCCGTCATTTTATACGTAGGGCAATGGTCCTTTGTCAGAGGGTAGGAACCCGTGATGACGTTATCACGCCAGAAAATCACATCAGAACCGATCCAGCCTACCTACTGAGAGCATTAGCAGCAGCTGACAGAGCTTAAAAGAGGCCTCAGTGTGAGTCTCGACTGGGCCAGCTGCTCGAGTCGTGCAATATCCAGTTTTGTGGGCGTTCGATTGTGACAGTGGCCTGTTACTGAGCTGCGTGAGAACGAGGGCGGCATTCTAGTTGTCAATCAAGATTCCGGTCGACAGTGCCTGGCCAGCACAATGGGGGCTCTCCGTGTTATGCTCCAAGGACATTGTAACGACCCTCACATTATGATTGCCCTCCGAGGACAAATAATGGACTCCCTGCAACATTCTGTGTCATCCAGCACCATTGTTCGGAGTGTAGCAGTATCCAGACGAGGGCATTACCGTCCAGTGGTGTCAGATGTCGTTAACACCACGACAGAAACGGATGTGTTTGGAGTGGCGATTAATAGCATCGCATTGTTCTCAGCGATGAATCGGTTCTGCGTTACACCGAATGACCATCGTCGGCGAGTATGATGGCGATCTGGGGAGAGATCCTGGCGTTGGAGTACGGGAAGCTAAAGGATCTCGCCTGGTAGTGATTGAGCAAACTCTGAGGCACAAACGTATGACACGGACATCTTGTGTCCTCGTGTCTGTTCTTAACTGAAGCAGACACAGAAGACTAAAATCTTGATAGAAGAACTACTTCTCACGAGCCTGTTGCGATGAAACCAGATATTCCATTACCTTAATACAAAACTGGCAGCGCTTTGACAGAATCAGTTTACACACAGTGCACCTACAACTTAACATTGATATCAAAAAGCAAGCGAAGCTTTTCGTGTTTCTGTTATGCCGTTCTTTAACTTCTTGTTGCTGTTGTGTCTTGCTTTTTACTTTCATTTACCTGTTGGTTATCGGAAAGATTAATTGTTCTCTATGTATTTTGTTTTTTTTGTAAATTTATCGTTACTATTCGATTACTGTAACAAAAATTACTTCAGTCACATTTTCAAAATGTTACTTAACACTTTTTAGTTTCCTTTGCAGAATTAAATGCAGCGTTAATTACTTCTCTAGTTAGTTTACTTTCCCTCGTGCGAATTTTTTTATGACTTTGCAGATATTGGTTCCACTAGTCACAGTTATCACACCGTGCACTTTGCAGTTAAGATTTTAAATATTTGAATATAAGACTAGGCATGCTCTTGCTTTTTTGTAACTGTGTTTACCTAAGTTGCACGGCATTGTGTGGAGACTGATTCTCTAAATAGCTGCCAGTTTCGTATTAGAGAAACGGCGCAACATGCTACGTGTGAAGTCCTCCTTCTATACACATTTAAATGTGTTTTTTTTGCTTTGTTTGTGTCCTTCCGTCTCCTTCAAAGCATAGTTTTCTTGGTTCAAATGGTTCAAATGGCTCTGAGCACTATGGAACTTAACATCTGTGGTCATCAGTCCCCTAGAACTTAGAACTACTTAAACCTAACTAACCTAACGACATCACACACATTCATGCCCGAGGCAGGATTCGAACCTGCGACCGTAGCGGTCAAGCGGTTCCAGACTGAAGCGCCTAGAACCGCACGGCCACACCGGCCGGCCATAGTTTTCTATATTCACCATAGAGAATAATATATTACGGAAACTTTCTTTAAAGCTTTGTTCGATATTTCTGTTAGCCACTTTACCACATAGAACATTAATTTTTTAAGATAACTGCTCTTTTCTCTTAGCTCTTGGGACACTTGCACAAAATTTAGCATAAAAAGCTGTTTTGTGCACTATTGTGAATGTTTTCATGTTTCGTACTTTCTTTGAAGTAGACGTCTGGGTTGCAGCTTTGGATACTACGTTGCGACTCGGCAGCAAAGAAATGACTGCACCATTTGGTAGTTCCACCGTCGTTGAGTTCTTTGCTGAATATCAATGCTCGCCATAGGGACGTATTGTGTTAATGAGCCATAAATGACTGTTCAGTAACGTATGGAGTGTAAGTGTGGAGCGAACATTTTTTCTGACTGGTTTGATGCGTCCTGTCACGAATTCCTCACACGCGCTTACCTCTTCTTCTACGAATAGACTTGCAGACCGTGTCCTAAATTATTTGTTGGATGTATTCCAGTCTTCCATTACAGTTTTTACCCACTACAGCTACCTCTAGCACCATGGAGGTTATCCCTTGACGTCTTAACATAAGTCCTATCATCCTGTCCCCTCTTCTTCTCAGTGTTTTCGATACGCTCCTTTTCTTCGTCGATTCTGCGGAGAACTTCCTCATTCTTTATCTGATCAGTCCACTACTTTTCAACATTCTTATGTAGCGCTACATCTTAAACGCTTCGTCTCTCTTGTGTTCTGGTTTTTCCACTGTCCATCATTACTATCGTATAATGTTGTGCTGCAGACATATATTCTCAGAAGTTTTTTCCTCACCTTAAGGAACACGAATATAATAGGTCACGCATGGCTCTCATCGCTGTTGCAAGACTTTCTGTAACTGCCTTTCACTCTGCCGTCTTCCTGTAATTGAATTTCACTCTGACACCTATTCTGATTGGCTATGAACGAATGGAATTTATCTGGCATTGTTTTTCAAACGCTCATGCATTGCTCGGAATAGCAAATCGTGAACGGTTCTAGGCGCTTCAGTCTGGAACCACGCGACCGCTACGGTCGCAGGTTCGATTCCTGCCTCGGGCATGGATGTGTGTGATGTCCTTAGGTTTAAGTAGTTCTAAGTTCTAGGGGACTGATGACCTCAGATGTTAAGTCCCATAGTGCTCAGAACCATTTGAACCACATCAGTGTGACGTGGTACGAATACCATCAATAGCCAACCAATATTTTCGCACTGGATCGGCATGCCTCAAACACGGTAAATCACTTTCTTCACATACTTCACAATCTTTACTTATGTCAAAGTAAGTAATAATATAAAAAACCGATGATGTTCGCAGCTTCAGTAATTAAACAGTGCAGCTTCTACCAGATACGTGCCTCGATGACTATACAGATTTAGGTTTTCCGTCGTATCGCTAAATAGAGAATGGCGGTGTTCCATGAATTAAGAAATCGCAGCATCGTTAAATTTCTGCTGCGCCCTGTTGTTCAGCCAGCACTGCTAATACACTTCGGTTACACCAGAGGTCAGCCAATATCTGTGAGATTGGAGTGCGGAGCGCCATCGTGACGTGAGAAGCGGAGTGAAATCAGAGCAATTGGCAATCTGATGATGTGAAAGGAATCGCTCGTATCTGGTTGAAGCTAGCGTCGGGACGCCGTGGGCAGCGTCGAGTAATTCTTGTTCTGCGCCGGGTATAGAACGACGCGCAGGCGGAGCTTGTGATTTTTCGGTGACAGCGGCCCTTTGGAGATGGATGACACGATCGCCATGTTCATAATCTGGGCGAGAAAGGACCTGGAATCGGCGAGCGAAAGTGAACTCTTCTAGGAAGTTGGGGTACTGGAGCAACCTGCTGACTGCTGAAGCAGCAAGACAGCTGGGTAGATTGACAGCTGAGGCTGATTGTGGCCTGTTGTCAACATCAGGCACCATTCCAGCTGGAGCAGTGGACAGTGCAGTGGACAGGACAGAAAAAAATAATAGGCATAACCGCCATTTTATGAATTCCACTTCTGTGATAGCCAGTTTCTGAGATGTAGTTTGCTTACCCTTCACTATAGTATTAGCGCCGATTAAGTCGATTAATTGGAATACATATTGAGTACAGTTTCATGATAAGACTGTTATTGTGGATGTAATTATGCGGAAGGCATTCTAAGACAACGTAATTGTGAATCAATAAAAGAATCCATAGTGTGAGCTTATTTATAAGTGTGAATTGTTTACCGATCGTTATGAATGAGGTACTTCAGAAATATTAAAAGCAGTTCAACCGTGACTAACCGATTAAGTCGATTAATTGGAATACATATTGAGTACAGTTTCATGATAAGACTGTTATTGTGGATGTAATTATGCGGAAGGCATTCTAAGACAACGTAATTGTGAATCAATAAAAGAATCCATAGTGTGAGCTTATTTATAAGTGTGAATTGTTTACCGATCGTTATGAATGAGGTACTTCAGAAATATTAAAAGCAGTTCAACCGTGACTAATTCAAAACATATGTGCAAGTTTCGTTACCTTATCTGGAAGCAGCCGGCCGCGGTGGTCTAGCGGTTCTAGGCGCTCAGTCCGGAGCCGCGCGACTGCTGCGGTCGCAGGTTCGAATCCTGCCTCGGGCATGGATGTGTGTGATGTCCTTAGGTTAGTTAGGTTTAAGTAGTTCTAAGTTCTAGGGGACTGAAGACCATAGATGTTAAGTCCCATAGTGCTCAGAGCCATTTGAACCATTTTTTTATCTGGAAGGCTAGAATGTCGGTGTCGTTATTCAGACTAGGGTTTAGTTTGCGTCAAATCTAAACGTTCAGATTATTCCAATTGAAGTATACAATAATTATAAATCTTCTCCAGTACCAACTGCTGCCAGATAAGACTGTTGTTACTGTCGTGTTGGATACTAGCACTTAGAAACAAAGCACAGTTTTCGCTCCTTGGCTGAAAATCGAAATTTTACCCCAGTACAACAGTTAAAAGAGACAGTCTATAAAATTCTTCTGGGTTTGTGACCGCATTGTCAACTAGAAAATTCCGACGTTTCGGCGACTATTTCAAGACGCCTTCCCCAGGGTGTATTGCTAACTGATGAATTTCATTGACGCCAACGGCCTTGCCGCAGTGATAACACCAGTTCCCGTCAGATCACCGAAGTTAAGCGCTGTCGGGCTGGGCTAGCACGTGGATGGCTGACCATCCGGTTTGCCGAGCGCTGTTGGTAAGCGGTGTGCACTCAGCCCTTGTGAGGCAAACTTAGGAGCTACTTGATTAAGAAGTGGCGGCTCCGGTCTCGTAAACTGACATACGGCCGCGAGAGCGGTGTGCTGACTACATGCCCCTCCATATCCGCATCCAGTGACGCCTGTGGTCTGAGGGTGACACGGCGGCCGGTTGGTATCGCTGGGCCTTCATGCCCTGTTAGGGCGGAGTTGATTTTTATTGACTGTTACAATGGCCGCGGAAGCCTACGTTTACAGTTAGAAGAGAGTGTGTTTGTGGTGACTAGTGCTGTGTTATCATGCAAATGACTGAGTCAGGACTAATCTGCGTAAATCATCAAGACGTTATGTTTGTGTAACACAACGAGGGCGCTGTTGGGCCTTGCATTTTGGGGCAGAGCACTATTTGATTGAATTGTACTTAGCACCAGTTTTCTCTTCTTCACTTGTGTGACCATAGTGTCTGTAGTTGCTTTATAATTCATGAGGGTATTTTTGATCCGTCGTTGCAACGACAGAAATGCGTGATTTTTTCACCAGACGTGTTTCGCTTTATTGAGGTAAAGCATCATCAGTGAATCTGTAATTAAGGTTATTTACATTTTGTTTTGCTTTTTAGATCAAAAACAGTTCGTTAAGAATAGGTTGGTTTGTACTTACGGTGATTTTATGGCTGCTTTAAGTATGTTTCTGTGTATTTATATCTTGTGTAAGAGTAGAGAAGAAATAGCGATGGAGTGTTTTTTTTGGGGGGGGGGGGGGAAGAGAAACCAAGATGAGTGAACATAAGTATATAGCTGTGTGATGGAGTGTGGGTTAGAGGAGAAGGTGAGGAGCGAGAGATGAAATGAAACTGTGAGTGGGTGGGGGGGGGGGGGGGGGGGGGTGGTTTGTGGGTGGGGGTGAAGGATGGAAAAGGCTCTTTTATTTTTCATCAATTATTCTATACAGAATCAGGTTTCCAGTACTTATCTGGTCACTGAGCAACTGTTTATTTTTTGTTAATGCTTTTTGTATGTGGAAATTTTATTGGAAAGGAAGAAGGTGTCTGCCTTTTACGATTTTTATGATATTCATATCGTTTTCAATATTGCTTGGTCTGTGGTGTTCTTCTTTAAGATGATCCGCAAATGTTGAATGATTTGCACCACATTTAAATGCTTTGATGCGTTATAACTTGTGTCAAATATCCTGCCAGTCATTCCAGTGTATATCTTCTCACAATCTCTGCAACTGAGCTGATAGATACCACATTGTTGGTATATTTCTAGTTTTTATTTTAGTTTTGGGATGTGCTTTTATATGGAATTGCTTGTTTTGTAAGCAATGTTTATGCCTTGTTTTTTGAATATATTTCCTATTTTATGAGTGAAGTTGCTGTGGTAGGCCATTGTATGCCATTTTTTTTGTTGTAGTGCAAGCTGTACAAGTTATGTGGTTTGGTTAGTTTTCTTCCTTATTTGTCCCTTTATATTTTTGTTCAGTTTGTCTACCATTGTTTCTTTGTGTCCATTTTTTAACGTTATTTGTTTTATAATGGGGAACTCTTTTTGATAATTAGGAGTGTTTAGGGGGATCCTGTTCAGCCTGTTTAACATATATCTGATTGCTGCTTAATTGTGGTTCTGTGGGTGGTTTGGAGTTTCATTTAAGATAATGTCACTTGTTTTTGAATATGTCAAATGTGTGTTTATTATTGTCTTTTCTTATGGTTGTGTCTAAAAAGTTGAGAGTGTTTTCTTGTTCTTCTTCTATTGTGAATTTTATGTTTTTGTGTACAGTATTTATGTCTTTGTGTAGTTTCTGTGCTCTGTTTTAGGTTCATCTACCATTCATATAATGACATCCATGTATCTGTACCAGTAGATTATGTTGTAGGTTTTCTTTGTTATTATGTCTTCAAATATTAGTTTTCTATGTGATTCATGAAAATGTTGGCTAATGTTCCAGAGGTAGGTGAACCCATGGGTAAACCTTCTTCTTGTATGTAGTATTCTTGATTGAATTCAAAATAATTTTGTTGTGTTATTAACTGTAATAATTTAATGATTTTATCTGTTTGTTCATGAGATAACTGGTTGTACGTTTTCAGGCATTCTTCAATTATTGTTATGGTTTCATTAACAGGTAAGCAACTGTACATATTTTCTACATCATAGGAGAGCAATGTTGCTGTGTCAGGGATTTTAACCCTTTGTTGCCTGACGGTACTTAAAAGTACCAGTAAGTTTTGACTCTCATTATTTTCTCGTGGTGCAGTTTCGTGATCTGAGAGCCTGTCGGTACGTAACAGTAACTCTGCTCTACTGTTTCATAGATGTTATTGTGCAATACATAGACCTCTCTGGCGGTCAGAGCTTGAAATTGTTTTTCGCGCGCTGCTGTGAAAACAGAAGATTGTATGTGCTTGTTTCCATGGTGTTGCCTGAATTTGTGAGCAGTTTATTGAAACTTCCGTTGAGTTTTCCATTGTACGTACTTAACTTCTTTGTTTTTTTATAATAGTTTGAAGCATTACGTTACAAGTAAATGAGATAAAGTGGAAAATATAAAGCGGACTTATTAGTACCGTCAGGTTGTGCGAACTCTTAATTGTAGCAACAATGCGTTACCTCTCACTAGTTGCTCTGTCCACTTTTTCTCACACAGAAATCCGTAAATACATCTGCCTGTGGAACAATTAGAACAAACAGGACAGGTTTGCCAGGGAATTTACCTAAAGAAAAATGTCTAAACCGTGGGGAATCAAATCACAGAGAGTCATCCTTAGACCTAACAGTATTTCAAAGGAGGGAAAATAAAGTGTATTTTGCGTCAAACTTCCATGGCACTGAACAGAGCGTAGTGACAAGAAAACAGAAAGATGGAACTGGTATGGCTATACCATGACCAGTTATTGCATGTGATTACAATAAACATATGGGTGGTGTGGATCATGCAGACAGATTACGTTCAACTTTCTTGACAGGCGATCAAAGAAATGGTGGCACCGTCACTTCTGGGGAGCAATAGAAATTGTTTTGGCAATGCTTACGTCATTTTCAGTGATCTACATGGGGCACAACCACTGCTGGAATTCAGGAGCGCTGTGGCACTAGGGCTAATGAATAAACAGCAAGTGCCAAACCTCAAAAAGATAAACTCTGGTAAAGATGAAATAACTCCCCCAAAGACAAGAAAGGACAACTTTTCTGTTCCGAAGAATGTACGTCTTGGCAACCGAGAAAACGATTTTGTGGTGTTCACTTGTAAAAGAGGAAGATGAGAAATGTGTGCGGAAACTAAAATTCAGTCGAGACCACATTCACAATGTAATACATGGAAAGTGTATTTGTGCTACAATGAGAAAAAGAACTGTTTCCTACAATTTCATGAGGTATCACTAACACTAAATATGTGATATGTATATACTGTCAAAAATGTATAGCTAAGTTACTAAGTATTGTGAAGTTGCTCTAGAATAAATTTATGTGAAATTAAAAAAATAATTCAGAAATATCGTATTTCTGTTAATTAATTTTCTAATGTAAAAATATTTAATATTCATGTGGAATGAAGTACAAGTTATAAAAATTGGAGCATTTTTCTGCGCACATTGTGATTCTGTCCATGGAGTCTGACGGTACTTCTGAGTACCAGGAGAGAAAAAAGTTGTGAAAAATAAAATAAAATTTTACAAAAAATTCTACCGTCATTTGAGGCCACAATAGCATAAATTCTGCAAAGAAAATGTTAAAAAGTAAATTTTTTCTTATGTCAGGAAACAAAGGGTTAATGTCTATTATATGTTCTACCAGTTGAGAGGAATTTCTGATTGTTCTATCATTTTCTGGTTTATAATCCTGAGTGAGCTGTGATTGCATTTGTTTTTCTAGTAGGTATGTAGGAGCTGCTCTGAAATTTACTATTGGATGGACTAGATAATTTTCTTTATGGACCTTTGATTGACATGTTGGGGACTTGAGGTTTTTTTTGTACAAGTCTCTGTTGCTCTCTGTCTATAAATGTGTACTCTATGTTTTTGAGTGTGTTTTAACATGTGTTTGAAATCTGTTAGTTGGGTTTGATTTTAACTTTTTAATGTTGTTTTTGCTGACGAATTCTTCTGCTTTTCTACGTATTATTTTGTCTGTTTAGGCTTTACTTTCTTTGTCTTACTTTATACATGGTGTACAGCTGTGTCTGTCTGCCTTGTCTGTCTATCTTAAACCTATGGTTTTGGCCTTGGGTGCTCGACCAAAATCGTTTATTCAGTACTCTTGTGTGTTCCAGTTGCTGTGTGTGCGCCTGTGTTCTTATTTCGATAAATTAATTCTTGCCCTTTTATTGTAAAGTTTTTATCTGAGAGGGGCTAGATTGATACATGTTGTTGTCTTAGGTTAGCACATTGTTGTTTTGGTACATTTACCTGTGCTCCTTTGGTAAAGTTTGTTGATTGCAGTGGCCAACTACACTGTAGTTGTATTTAAAATTTCGCTACTTGAACCAATGTAGATAGAAAACTATCTACCCTAATAGGTAGCAAACTTGACAGGAATGATGTTCAGACTGTGAACAACAGGTTTTGCGTTATTAGTAGTGCTGGTGTCAACACTAGTATGGTGACCTAGGGAGCAAACACAAGATCAGTAAGCACTACAGTTGTAGATTAGATTAGATTAATTATTCATTCTGTAGACCCACAAAGGAGGGGATCCTCTTGGGTGTGGATCATGTGAGATAAACACATTACAAAAAAGTAATTAGAAAAACTTGAGTTTCATTAATTTTAATGATTGTCAGTCAATAAAATTATGCACATGGATTAAAATTAAACTTCTAATATTTACAGCTTTAATACTTACACCTGCTTTCATTAAATCCATCATTCACACAGCAGCTAGTTACTTGGCTATTACAACCAACACTGTTAAAAATTAAATTATTCATTTCAATGATCCTCAGTTAAGAACAGCCAAATTATGTACAAGATTTAAAATTAAATTTCCACTATTTGCAGACTTAAAGACTTACATCTGCTTTCCATACATCCAGCATTCACATAGCAGGTAGTTACTTGGCTATTACAACCAAGTATTGTCAAAAATTAAAGTATAATAAATTTTCATTAAAATGGTCTACTGCAATTGTTGAGATTCATGGATGGAATAGAAGGAGTTGGCCACCAAAAATTCTTTTAAATTATGTTTAAATTGTGCCTTACCAGAAACTAAACTCTTAATGGTTGCTGATAACTTATTGAAAATATACATTGCTGAATACTGGGCTCCTTTCTGGGCAAGAGTAAGTGATTTTAAATCTTTATGTATATTGTTCTTATTCCTAGTATTTATACTGTGTACTAAGCAGTTATTTGGAAAAAGAGATGTGTTATTTACAATAAACTTCATTAAGGAATAAATATACTGAGAAGCTGTGGAGTAGTGTGCCCAATCCTTTGAATAGATTTCGACATGATGTTCTTGAATTTACACTACATATTACTCTTATTATACGCTTCTGTACTCTAAAAATTTTTTGTCAGTTTGTGGAGTTACCCCAAAATATGATACCACATGACATAATGGAGCGAAAATAAGCAAAATATGTCAGTTTTTTAATATTTATATCTCCTATGTCTGACGTCATCCGCATTTCAAACACAGACTTGTTTAGGCACTTTAACAGTTCGTTAGTATGTTGTACGAGGTGTCAGGGCTAGCAGTGTATTTAACACTAAATTCTTCTAGAATCTTCATATGGAAATGATGCTCTAAGCCCCCCCTTTTCTAACTCCGACTTCTGCTGTTGCACATGGATTAAGAAGAAACGTGAAGTGACTGTAATCGACCTTGCAAGTGGAGTAGAAAAGAGTTTGGCACCTGCAATAATTTAATTTGATGGAAATTAATTTGCTAAAGCAAAGTTTCATTAATGTATTGAGAAATGAAAGGGTTGCTCTACTGATCAACAGAATGAAAGTTCTGTCCAAAATAACAATTTGATTTATTATGAGCAAACTCAAAATAATACACAAAACACATGAAACATTTACCATATGTCAAATTGGATACTCAAATAAATGCTGAGAAGGTGAGTTGTCCATAAACTAGACTGTGACATTTATGACCAAGTGGTATGTGGAGGCAATTCCTTGCAACTCAAATCTTAAGAGAAACACCCAGCCAACCCAATATTAATTGCTGCTACAGTAGTGAGAACTTAGACAATGAACACCCAAGACAGAACCACATTAGAAAAGACTGGAACAGGCGCGCTCTGCTGAGCTCTGATTGTCATATAGCTAAATTCCCTGATTTGCCGGTGCTGCGGACATGCATTACCAAGCTGTCTTCTTAACTGCAAGGACACGATCTGGCACACCGGAGGCGATGTCTGGTTGCTTCGACGTCCCATCTTGGTGATGATAATGTCACGAGTATAGCCCGAAATAAATTGTCCTCGTCTGGTTGTTCCAGACTAAAGACTTCCTAGCAATATAAATGCGCCTCTGAGGGAGACGAAGAAGGCTCGCTACACAATCACTGATGGTACGGTGATTGATTTTAACCAGCGAAGTCACACAGTAACTCCGATACAGTCAACTTTAGCCAAAACTGCTCAAGACAGACAACATAGGCCGCTTGTACGCAGAACCCTCAATTGCCAACTGTACTCAGAGAGTTATGTTGAAGTCGAAACTTCAGCAACATCGTCAAACAGTTACAATTAAATGAAAGTATATTAGACAGCCAATGGAAGGTAGGCGGTCCAGAGCAGCTAGAGCTCAGTCTTATAACCTACTCCCCGAGAAGCGAGAGCCGACTGACTCAAGAGCACCCGTACAAGCCGGACACAGAACATTCCCACCCCCACCACAGTGGTCGTGGTTAAATGTGCCAATCAGCAACTCGAAAACTGGTGGAAATTCCACTCTGTTGATAAACCACTACTATTCCACCAATGGAGATACTTGGCCCCAATTTCTGCGCCGATTTTGCTACGTCACGGAGCTATCCTCTGAGCAAGCCAATCACAGTCATGATATTGCAGAAAACGCGGGAATTTGCCCGCCAAGAGTGCCTGGGAACACAAGTCATTCCCACGCCTCGCTGGTAGGCCGTCAGAAAGTGTTTTCACTAAGTTTCTGCAAAGTAACGGAATCTAAAGCCCCGCCGCTCCTTCAAGCCCCTGTGGGCGTGTCGCCCCTGCTCTTATGACAATGTCGGCGTCTGGAAAGCATCCACTCGACTCCCTCACACCCGACGGCATAACCCTTTCAAGATCAGCATAACACGCCGGTCACCGGACCACCCGGGTGACGAGAGAGGCTGCGTGGGAAGTCCGCGTGGGAAGCAATTGCAAATTTTCACCACATGCAATTAGAGGGGAAAATATTCATATCTTCTGAGTTCTCAATACTACACTTGTAATGACCATACTCAGCTATACTTCCCCAAATCGAATTACTCAGAGTAAGATAGAAATATGAGAGGGGGCTTATGCCACCTCTCAGTTGCTCCCAACTGAATTTATTATCAAGTTGTAATTCCAAGAATTTTACACTCCTATTTCCATATCATCGTATTTTATACACTCACTAGAAGGAAATCTCTTGGAAGTTCTGAACTGCATATAGTGGGTCTTTTCAAAGTTTAATGACAGTGAATTGGCTATGAACCACTTATTAAGGTCAGTAATAATTTGATTAGCTGCCCTTTCTAAATTTATATTTGATTTACTATTTATTGCAATGTTTGTATCATCTGAAAAAAAAATTGGCATCGGGTTATGTAACAGATGTCAGGTCATTAATATACACAAGAAAAAGTTGTGGACCTAGTATGGTACCTTGGGGAACACCACATGTAATTTCTTCCTAGTCAGATGATGTCTGATTGCCTACTTCTGAAGTGTTATGTAATGACATACTTTGTTTTCTATTAGTAAGATATGACTGAAAACACTTTGAAGCACTATCAGTGATGCCATAATATTTTAATTTACTTAAAAGAATGCTGTGATTCACACAGTTTAAAGCCTTTGAAAGGTCAAAGAATATGTCAGTTGCCTCTAATTTGTTGTCTGATGAATTAAGGACATTTTCACTGTAAGTGTAAATAGCCTTCTCAATATCAGGAACCTTAAGAAACCCAAACTGTGACTTTGACAGTATATTATTTTCGCTAAGGTACTTAAGTAGATGCTTGAATATAAGCTTTTCAAAGATTTTTGAAAAACCTGGCGAAAGTGAGATCAGTCAGTAACTTGAGGTATTTCTTTGTCCCCATTCTTATGGAGAGGTATAACTTCAGCATATTTAAGCCAGTCTGGGAATGTTCCTATGATAAGTGACTGACTACAGAAATAAGATATGACAAAGCTCACATGAACACTCTTTTATTAACTTTGTTGATATGTTATCATAACAACTAGAATGCTTTGATTTCAAGGACTTTATGATGGATTCTATTTCTTTGGGTGAAGTAAGTGTCAATTCCATTTTACTGAGATTGCTTGTGTGCACTGGTCTCAGATATTCCTTTGCATTATTTACTGAACCTGATAACCCCTTGCTATCAGTAACAGAGCAAAATACTCTTTTACATGGTTTGCAACACAACATGCGTTTTTTACCAGGGTTTCATTTACTTTTAGAGCTATTTGTTCCTCTTAATTTCTGGTCCTACCTGTCTCTGACTTAACTATATCCCATATTGTTCTTATTTTATTGCTAGCTGTATTTATCTTCTTCTCATAATGCAGGTGTTTAGACGGTCAACATGGGTCTGCTCAAGGTGATCGAGGCTTTATTCATAAAGCTGTTTTACAAATCAACAGCAGTAGTGCTGCTGCTCGTCTCGATATCGATGCATTAAAGAAACGTCGAGAGGTCCTCTTTCCGCACCGGGATTGAAGAACGTGAGTAAGAAATTCGAATTAATTGGAGATTTGGGAACTGCTCTTGGGAGAGGCCGATTACCTTTAGCGCTACAAATTGTTACAGACGTTACTGTTGACAATATGCGATCTTCAAATAGTGCACGAGCTGTCACGACAGCGGAGCATTGCAAGATCCGCCGTTGGAAAAGTGTTGTGGACAGTATGGTGTTGAAATGTTCAAATGTGTGTGAATTTCTAAGGGACCAAACTGCTAAGGTCATCGGTCCCTAGACTTACACACTACTTAAACTAACTTATGCCAAAGACAGCACACACACTCAAGCCCGAGGGAGGACTCGAACCTCCGACGGGAGGGGCCGCGCAGTTAGTGACATAGCGCCTCTAACCGCGCTACACGATATTGTGGAATGGTGTCTGTAGTGTGGATCCAGACTGTCGTGGACGCAGATGGTCGTCACATTGAGCAACGTCTGTAATGTGGAATGTAAACATGGTACGCAGTTAACAAATGTTACCTTCTACCTTTTCTTCCGCATGTACTCTCAAATGTTTCCAGAAAGTTTCACTGTCCTATGATCATCAGGGCCCTCTCTAGTAGCGAAAGTTGCATTATAACAACACTGTATTTCATAGTGCATTTTATTGTCGTATTGGAGCTCTAGTTTTTGTTTGTACCTTCTCGTGTATGCACTCTGAGTTATTATACTCTTTAGGAACTTTGATTTAGATTTTGTTAAGAGTTCACGCCACAGAACCCACGGCCACTTCCCAGTCCCCCCTCTTCTGGCACCACATCAAGTACCGGAATGGTTTCTCCGGAAAGGAGGCGGTCAGTTTCGCCCCCCACAGATGTCCAATTCTCGTGCTGCGTTACTTCCCTTGAAATCTACTTATGTTTACCTTCTCTCGTGTAATTCGAGAGCCCAACTGTAATTTTTCAAACCCACATATTCTCTGAATATACTTATTTCTCATTTTGTTTAGTGTCTTAGGTACATAGCCTCATATGACGTTTGCGGTGGTATGAATTTGTGTAAATAAGAAACAGAAACATTTGGTTATGTTTGTTTATAATTACTAGCCTTGAATACAAAATAAAAGCATGTTTTGCTCCATCGCTGCCGCCATAATCGGACATGCCCGAGAAAACAGGCACCTTATGTGATCCAGAGGCAATGCATATACTGATTTAAAGGTTTTCAGTTACATTAGCCACATTTGGGCATTGAAAAGAATCAATGGTAACGTGTGAAAATTTATGCCGGGCCAGGACTGGAAGACAGTTTCTCGATTAGCGCGAGTGGTCACCTTATCCGCCTCGGCCACCAAAATACGCTGCTCATCTGACCGAAATTCTCAGCATGTTACGCACTACCGGTGTTAGCGTCATCTACTCAAGAAAAACCCTTAATCGCCATTTCGGATTGCCGCAAAAGATCGGACTTGGTGTGCATCTGCATTGAGGGAAAGGATCTTTGGTTGTCATCGCCTTCTTGATATAGATATGTATATTCGGTGTCTGTTCTTTCGGACAGGTACGAAAGGTTTCCTCTAGTGAATCCTAAATTGCGAGCAATGGGTTCCTGAGTAGGCGACGCTATACCGGTAGTTGTAACGGGCTGGGAATTTGGGTCGGAAAGAAAGTTTTCGGTGAAGTACATAGTGAACGATTATTATTTTTGTACAGCATCCAGTGAAAATTATATTTTCTGTTTGACAACCAAGTAACGCTGCAGGCAACTCTTATGACGGACTGTCAATTCGTTCATCTGCTGCTAATTGTGTTTTGTCGTTCGTTTCTTTACTTGGCTTTAAGAAGAACAGTACGTAATGATAATCGTTTATTAATATGCGTTATGAAAAAATACACTTTCTGTTTTGCGACACGTCGTAAAGATTCAGTTGTTAAAAAGGCACTTTTGTCAGGGGACATGGACTTTGACGAACATTTTAAATTTCATGTCATACCATTTGTTTCTTGATTTCGTTCGTTTATTGCTGTAAAGGTGAGAAGATTATGAACCACTGTGAGAAGATTATGAATCACCCTTCTGATTAAAACAGTGTAGCTCGCTGAGAAAGGCATCTTTGGTGAGCGCAAGGAAGGGCTGTGATGGGAGAAGGGAGGCCCTAAGAAAAAAATAAAAAATGTCCGATGTCCAAGGCGGTTAAGAGAGTGCTCACGTTAAGCAGGAAAAAATTGTTCTGAGTACTATGGAACTTAACATCTGAGGTCATCAGTCCCCTTCAACTTAGAACTACTTAAACCTAACTAACCTAAGGACATCACACATATCCATGCCCGAGGCAGGATTCGAACCTGCAATCGTAGCGGATCAGATTTCGAGTCCCGATTACCATTGATTCATTTCAATGCCCAAATGCATCTAATGTCACTGAAAACCTTTAAGTAAGCCTATCATGCCACTATTAATAAGATATGTTTCTGATAAAAAGACGGTGAAAAGAGACGGATAATTTCAAGCAGTTTTATTTTATGAAATGTTCTTAAAACTGTACTGCACATTTTGCATAGGAGACATTTTGCTGTAACAAACCATGACAAGCTGCTAAAAAGTTTAATTTTTATTATTCTGCACCTAGTTTCAAACCTGAAGTTCTGCCAGGTGACCACCGCGAGACTGAAAATGACTGCAGAATAGTAAAAAGAATTTTAGTTGGTTGCGGTGGTTTTTTACTACAATTTTATTTTGTAGCCGAATGAACAGAATCGAAGTGTAAGATGTGCTATAGAAGGATGAAGGAAATTAGGCGGATCGATAAGATAAAGAATGAGGGGGTTCTGCGCAGAATAGGCGAAGAAAGGAACATACGAAAAACACTGACAAAAAGGAAGGTCAGGATGACCGGTCATGTGTTAAGACATCAGAGTACCACTTCCGTGGAGCTAGAGGAAGCTGTAACCGGTAAAAACTGTGACGAAAGACAGAGATAGGAATACGTACATCAAATAATTGAGGATCTGGGGTGCATGGGCTACTATGCGCTGAAGTGATACACGAAAAAAAAAAAATCGGGTCATATCAAATCACTCAGAAAACTAATGAGAAAAAATATTTTCCAGACGTGTCTGTTACGTTCAGAAACAAATTTTTTTACTCGGAAACGTAGGTTATGATGAACAAAGGGCCTACCGGCTGAAGCAATTGATATGATACAGATCGATGGCGTACAGTCGTTCTCAACTTGACAAAAAGCGCGGAGAATGCAGCAGAATAACATTACACTAAGTATTTCTTTGTCCGCAGATCATTAAATTGTATAATTTTCCTTCTTGAGCGAAACAACATTTATACTCGTCTGTCCTTGCGTGACGTTCTCTCCCAGGGCAGGCGGGGATAGCCTGACAGGTGTACTGGCAGTCGGTAGACGAGTTGTCGTCAACCTGCCTGAGTCGTCTCGAGGAGGTCTCGCGGTAGATGTGCCGATCCCATTCGTCGGGCGTAGTGCAGCGACGCCGTGCGGTGGGTCATTACGTGTTTGCCGATTCACTGCAAGCCTGACTTTATTCATGATTTGTGCCGTGCGCATACGTAGCACACGGTAACGAGTTCCACTTACGCCCGTGACAACAGTCGTGAAAAGCAAAGGTTAAGAGATACCGTCCCGCCGCTGGCGGGATCCTTAGAGAGACGGAATCGGATAGGACTAGGACAGGAAACAAAAGAGAGGCAAACTATTTCTGTGCTTGGGTAGTAGGTACGAGACATCACTCCATGCTGCTTTACGATGTGACAAAAGACCGTAGGGGCTGGCGAGTGATGCCACCATCTCCACCACTCGTAGCTAGATTCTTTCACAAGGAAAAAACAGTCTAGGTTACAACAATAGCGTATGTTTTTTGACGTGTTTCGCCTTTTTGAGGCATCTTCAGAAATTCTATATGGGAAAAATACATTAAAACAGAGTAGGGGTAGGGTGCTATCTAGCATGAGAAGGTGTAAAACTTTTTTAAAATGCTATAAAAACATCAGAGTGAAGGGGGACTTAGGAATGAGAACAGGGGTTAACACGTTAGTCAAAACTAATCAGAATTTTAGTGTAGTTAAAATGCAAAAGTAAAAGAATTTTAGGAAAACGTTGCCTCAGACTCGCAACGAAGAGCCAGATTACAGATTGCTGGTGTAATCGTGAAAGAGGTGCCGATCCTTACCCACGGCGAAGCCCTTAGATAGGGCTTTAGAAAAGGCAAAGCGACGAGAGAGGCAATTCTGATGCTGCGGTTGATAATGGAAGCAAGATTAAAGAAAAATACAAGAAAGACGAAAGTAATGAGGAGTAGCAGAAATGAGAACAGCAAGAATCATACGTTAGTAAGGATTGATGGTCACAAAGTAGATGAAGTTAAGGAATTCTGCTACCTAGGCAGTAAAATAACCTATGATGGACGGAACAAGGAGGACATCAAAAGCAGATTAGCGATGGCAAAAAAGTCAAGAGAAGTCGACTAGTATCAAACACAAGCCCTAATTTGAGGAAGAAATTTCTGAGAATATACGTATGAGATACAGCACTGTACAGTAATGAATCATGGACTGTGGGAAAGCCGGAACAGAAGAGAATCTAAGCATTTGAGATGTGGTGCTACAGGCGAATGTTGAAAATTAGGTGAACTGATAAGGTAAGGAATGTAGATGTCATGCGGAGAATCGGAGAGGAAAGGAATATGTGGAAAACACTGATAATAAGGTTCAAATGGTTCAAATGGTCCTGAGCACGATGGGACTTAACTGCTGAGGTCATCAGTCCCCTAGAACTTAGAACTACTTAAACCTAACTAACCTAAGGACAGCACACACATCCATGCCCGAGGCAGGATTCGAACCTGCGACCGTAGCGGTCGCGCGGTTCCACACTGAAGCGCCTAGAACCGCGCGGCCACTCTGGACGGGATAATAAGGGACAGGATGACAGGACATCTGTTAAGACATCAGGGACTGACTTCTGTGGTACTAAAGGGACCTGCAGAGGGAAAAAAACTGTAGGCGAAGACAGAGACTACAATATATCCAGAAAATAATTGAGGACGTAGGTTGCAAGTGCTACTCTGACGTGAAGAGGTTGGCACAGGAGAGGAATTCGTGGGGGCCACATCGGACCAGACAGAAGACTGATGACCCACACTTCCAAGCTTGACACAAATATTGGTATTCAAACAGTAGTGGCCGTGAATAAATGGCACTGGCAGGCAGGACGCTGCGTCCGCAGCGGAAGCTCCGCTAGGCGGCGTTTATCTGTTTAAAAGTACAGTGAATAAGATTAAAATAGAACATGCAATGTCGGTTAAAGTCCATCCAAATGAAAAAGGATTTAAAACAGATGATAATAGTAAAACAGATATATAAACAATTAAAGAAGCGATAAAGTACCTAAAACGTGGCACCATCTACTGGTGTCGAAACAATACAAGAAGTCCGTAACAAATAGATGGACATGAAAACTTGAAACTTCCTGGCAGATTAAAACTGTATGCCGGACCGAGACTCGAACTCGGGAGCTTTGCTTTTCGCGGGTAAGTGCTCTACCAACTGCGGAACCCAAGCACGACTCACTAACCATCCTCACGGCTTTAATTCCGCCAGGAAGTTTCATATCAGAGCACACTCCGCTGCAAAGTGAAAATTTCATTCTGGAAACATCCCCCAGGCTGTGGCAAAACCATGTCTCCACAATATCCTTTCTTCCAGGAGTGGAAGTCTGCATGGTTCGCAGGAGAGCTTCTGTGAAATATCTGAAGGTAGGAGACGTGGTATTGACTGAGTTAATGCTTTGAGGGCGGGTCCTGAGTCGTGCTTGGGTAGCTCAGTTGGTAGAGCACTTGCCCGCGAAAGGCAAAGGTCCCAAGTTCGAGTCTAGGTCCGGCACACAGTTTTAATCAGCCAGCAAGTTTCATATCAACGCACACTCCGCTGCAGAGCGAAAACTTCATTCTGAACATAAAAACTTGTTCACAAAACAGACAACTTTCCTAAAAAATTCAATAAGTCAAATCTAAAATATAGGATACAGAAATAAACTGACACACTTATGAGGAAACTACGCCAGTGGAAATGCTGTGGGTATCTATTACATGAAGAAAGGACAGCAAGGTTGAGTATGATGGGTACGTTGAAAAATGAAAGACATATAAATTTTAAATAATATAATTATTTTTGAAGATAAGAAGTTTGAGGTAGGACCGCAGCACCGCGCACTAGGAATGATCATTCTCAGTTAGTTAACTTGCTCAGAGCTGAGAGAAACACCACCAGGCTTCCCTGAGTCATAGATTTGCATATTAATTCATTATGCTGTTTGATTTTTATAGAAATTCTCTGTTAACTTTTTTATTCTTTTTAAATCATTGTTCACTTTGTTAAGCGTAGTACTGTTTAGACCAATGTTATGTGTAAAGATCAGGCGAAGTATTAGTCATTCTTTTTGAATATATATTTCATTCTAAAACCGTTGTCTTGGCATATCATTTCACAGGAATCGTTACTTTCTCCATCCCACTGTTTATCACTACACATTACCACGTGCAACAGTTTAAATATGTATTTAGAAACAGACATCTTGCTTAGTCGCTGCATGTTTGCCGTTTGCTGTTGTGTTTTCAAGAAATCAGCAACAATGTTGTCAAGACGCGAAGTAGGTGGAAATTTTAATTAGGGATAGATAATTGTTTTACTTACTACTACGCATTTGATACAAAGTCAGGCTGCATTCAGATCAGTCACAGTTCGGTTCATGCCACGTTCTATACAGTTGAGCTAAACTTTAGACAGCAACAAATTATAGAGAGGAAATTACAGTCTGTGTCTGAGGACAGTTATCTTCTGGCGGTGACTTGTTCGATGTGCAGCGTCTGAAGAGTTGCTTTTTATCTCGCTAAACCACCCTCGGCTGCTGAATGTTTACATCTATACTCCACAAGCCTCCTTAGGGTATGTCGGAGAGTGGTTCTGTTGTACTGTCGCTTGCCAAACATGCTGCTCCAGTCACGACTATTGCGCGGGGAGAACGATTGCTGTTAGACCTCCTTGTGAGCTCGAATCTCTTTAATTTTCATGGTCTCCTCGCAGGAGGAAGCAATATATTTGTTTACTCTTCTAGGAACGTACGATCGTGGAACTTCAACAGTAAAACACTCCATGATGCAGAGCGACACTCTTGCAGCCTCTGCCCATTGAAGTGCGTGAGCATCGCCGTAGCGCTTCACGATCGCGTGATGATTCCTTTGAATCTCCCTATTCCCTGTATCAATTCTACTGTCAGGGATCTCAGACTGACGAACGACAGTCGAGTGACGGTTGAAGTGACTCAAGTGGCGGTCGGGTTTTCTGAGCTACATCTTTGGGTGGCAGAGTACACCTGCCGAGGATTCTTGCAGTGAACCTTAGCATGGCATTACCCTTTCTTATGCTTAGTTTAATGTGGTCGTTCCACCCATTCTCATACTCTCATACGTTTAATGCAGTTACATCTAAGCAATCGTGCAATCGTACAGTGCCCTTTTTTAAAAAAAAAATTATTGGAACGTCTCCATAACCATCTCAGCACTGCAAATGTTATGCTACAATTAATTCTGACCATTCAGAGTATAGATTAGTTTAACTCATATCCCGATACAGAGTTACATAGGCTTAACAAAGGACAGAGTCCGACATAATACAAATTTTGCATCCACAGTCTAATGAAGTGAGTAAATAAGATGAAAATGTAACACAAGTTACAAGAATTCTGCAGGTAACATACTAAGAAATGATAACTCGCCGTTGGTATACATTTGAGATATTCCCAATTCAGCCATATTAATGACTATATATCTGGATTAACAATAATATGTTTTTTGTATGTCCTGTAAGAAATGTTTCAAAAGCTGCGGGCAGAGAATTGGACTTTTGCGCAGGTCTATAAGTACCACACAGACAGAACAGGAGAACAATTTACAAGAACCAGGTATGGGTATTACAACCATACGTATAGATACACAATTATTCAGACATATACATATAGGAGGTACACAGTGACATATATTTATAGACTGAGCGATCCATACTCTGCAGAGGAACACATGGGAATATAGTAAGTTAACAGTGCTTTGGTGTTTTCCTAACGTTCTAATTACCAAGAGCATTACATTAACAGGGTAAGATCTATATCGGCACTTTAGCACTATTGACGATCTTGTACAGTATGTTATACGTTACTGCATCGTTGGATGCTAACAAGGTTTGGAGGCTGCTTGGGAACTGATGGTAAAGAACCCGAAGATTACTTGCAAGTACGTTTATGCGATAAGTGTTCTGAGGAGACTGTAGGAATATACCAGTATTGTTTGGATCTTCTTCCTCTCCGCAGACATATAGAGGGGTGGCACTTAAGTTGAGCCAACAGAGGTGTTTGATTATATTTCAGCCGTGCTGTAACTGGCGTTAAGCTGCTGAATGTCTGTGTGTAATTATGGCACTGGTACCTTTGAAATCAGGGGATGAGTTAGTGCATAGTGGCTGCTTTTGATTTTGATGCCCTCGACCATTCCTCTTGCCAATCCGTTGACAACCGCTTTCTCAGCATGGGCATCATATCTATGAGAGGGAGTTTATCACATTTAATATCTCCATGTAGAGGTTCTTGCTTTGCTAGTACGTGTGACTATTAATTTCCATGTATCCCGAAGTGGTCTTTCATCCATACTATCACTGTATTGCGACAGTTACTCTGCACCCGAGACACAACGTCGATAATTTCTGCAACTATGGAGTTGGAACATCTATTAGATGGTTTCTAATCAGTTGTAGGGCTGACATACTATCAGGAATTAATCATATACTGCTCATTGGCTTCGTAACACCAACTGCAACCTCTACCATTGGAAAGACTTGTGTCAACCTTCTGACGTACACTACCCGCATCCAGTCTTTCATCTCATTCGCATGCCCTCTGTGTGTACAGTGGGGCATTCCAACAAAATGTGACGATTATTCTCACGTGCCGCCAAAGCATTCACGTGTACAGCGATGCGCAAGAAGCACACTCTTTGCAGGGCAAAACAGTGCACACGAGATTCCAGAATTTATGCAAACACTTTCTGTACTA
Organism: Schistocerca americana; assembly: GCF_021461395.2. Lineage (NCBI taxonomy): Eukaryota > Metazoa > Arthropoda > Insecta > Orthoptera > Acrididae > Schistocerca > Schistocerca americana. The sequence goes on from NC_060121.1 coordinate 615,771,075, forward strand.
TTAGTTATTTCAGTGCTCCGCTTCCCTCGTTTCTGAGTGGTAGGATACTACATTTACTAGGTGTAACCCGTTCTGTTGACGATAAATTACTGTTTTCACTGCTAAAGAACTTCTTTGCGGGCACAATAAAGTTAAAGTTGAAGGTAACGTAAATGTCCGCAATATTGCACCACGCTATATCGCTGCAGAACGATGAAAGGCGTTGGGATGGCTGCTTATGCCATCTGTCGCTACCGAGGAAATTGTTAAAATTCTGCGGGGAGAATACGTAACACTTCTCTGCATCAACAATGGCACCTGGCGAAGCCACCTGCTTATCAAAGTCTCCTGAATTATCAGTTATAGATAACGGCGAGCGTCAGAAGCCCAGTGCGGGAGCAACCAATGATGAAGCACTTTCACCAGCACGTTCGTTGTTCTTAGCTGTTCATCGAAATATTACAAACACGTCTGGAGATGACGATCTGATGACAATCTACGGGCTTTATCCGCTCATCGCTCATATTTACCACTTGGAGATACTCCAAAGTGTTTTTCAAACTGCTCGAAGCCATAAAGCTTGTACAGTGTGTTATCGTTGAAAAAACATTCCGCTATCGAGAGAGATGACGCGGCATTTCAGTTGGGACCTATCATCATTCTCATGAGTTTCACTGTTTCGCTCATCGCGTGTTTGAGTTCGTAACGTTTCCAGAGCTTTGTTTCGTGCTTCAATCAAATGACACTTGTTGCCGTCCTACGTGCAGGCGCAGAATAGTTAAACAATTCACTACTTTCTACACTATCATCCTTACTAGACCCATACTGATCAGTTTCTTGACGATATAAATTTCTTGAGTCAAAGACGGTTCTACGAAATAACGTTTAATTGAACTAATGAAGACTTTATAAACAGTTCATGGACGAGTGGTGACACTCATTTCCAACTGTCCGTTTACGCCAGCAACCAGATTTTTACGTTGTAGAGTGACAGTATTAGCAACCTCTCCATTCCACAATAATTAACGTGTGACGCTACATGTCTTCGTCAGGGATCAGAGAACCCTACTTTTCTAAAAAGATGAGCGAGGCAACGCCGTGACAGTGACTTTATGGAGATACGCAGACGTGTTGGAAGCCATTTCTACTCCACAACTACCTCAACACAAAGAGAACGAGGAGGCAGTTTTTTCAACATGACAGGGCAGTTACCACAATAGCAATCACGAACGCTGTTAATGCTTTATTTCCAAATCAAGTGGTCTCTCGAAATGAGGATATCTTATGGGCTCCCCATTCACCGGACTTAACAACGAATGATAAAATTTGTAGAAGAGTTTGACTTTTTTTGGCTGCAATATTACTGACACTTGTTGTAGTAGTTAGGATGTAAAATGCAGAATTGCAGTAGTAGCAAAAGCGTTTCTGAAAAGAGAAATATTATAACATGAATCGTAATTTAAGTGTTTCTAAATATTTTTGATGTATTGTTGTAGTGAAGTGATTGGTGGACGATAAACAGAAGAAAATAACAGCTTTTGAACTGTGGTAAATGATTGCAAGTTGCTGTTACAAGACAACCGAAGTCAATGAAATTGTCAGCAATATAATAATTGCACAAAGCAATTGTCACCAGTTGAATTATGGTAGAACGATATTGAAAGACATATCCTAGGGCACAAGGAAATAGTTAATTTGAAATAGAGGGAAGTATGAGGTTGAAAAATTGCAGAGGGAGACCAAGGTTCAACTACGCTAAGGAGTTTCAAATGGATTTAGGTTACGAAAGCAATGCAGAGGTGAAGAGGCAAGTTGTATTGTTCTTGAAGTATGTCTTTCTTATATGACTGCAGAATCTTTATTTTTCCCTTTTCGAGTAATGGCTGATCACGGGAAGAATATGTGACACCTTTGAAGATAGGCCGCGGTGACTGGGAATGGAAGGAGGGGGAAGGGGATGGAAGAGGGGGAAAGGGGAGAGGGAAGATATCTTGAGAATGGACTGTATGTACGCATACACTGAGGCGACAAAAGTCATGGGATGGTGATATGCACATATACAGAAGGCGGTTGTATTGCATACACAAGGTATAAAAGGGCAGTGCATTGGCGGAGCTGTCGTGCATACTCAAGTGATTCGTGTGAAAAGATTTCCGACGTGGTTATGAACGCACGACTCGAATTAACAGGCTTCGAACGCGTAATAGTAGTTGGAGCTAGACGCATGGGACATTTCATTTCGGAAATTGTAAGGAAATTCAGTATTCCGAGATCCACACTGTCCAGAGTGTACCGAGAATACCAAATTTCAGGCATTACCTCTTACCACGGACAACCCACTGGTCGACGACCTTCACTTAACGGCCAATAACAGTGGCGTGCGCGTAGAGTCGTCAGTGCTAACAGACAAGCAACACTGAGTGAAATAAAAGCAAAAATCAGTGTGGGATGTACGACGAACGTATCCATTAGGACAGTGCGGCGAAATTGGCTTCAATGGGCTATGACAAGCAGACGACCGACGCGAGTGCTTTTGCTAGCAGCACGACATTACCTGCAGCGCCTCTCCTGGGCTCATGACCATACCGGTTGGACCCTACACGACTGGAAAACCGTGGCCTGGTCAGATGAGTGCCAATTTCGGTTGGTTAGAGTTGATGGAAGGGTTCGAGTGTGCCACAGACTCCATGAAGCCATGGACCCTAGTTGTCAACAAGGCACTGTGCAAGCTGTTAGTGGCTTCGTAATGGTATGGGTTGTGTTTACATGAAATAGACTGAGTCCGCCGGTCCAGCTGAATCGGTCATTGACTGGAAATGGTTTTGTCCGGCTACTTCGGGACTAAACAATGATGGAATTTTTATGGATGAAAATGCGCCATGTCACCGGGCCACAATTATTAGCGATTGGTTTGAAGAACATTATGGGTAATTCGAACGAATGATGTGGCCATCCAAATCGCCCTACATGAATCCCATCTAACATTACGGGACACAATTGAGAGGTCAGTTCGCGCACAAAATAGTGCACCAGCAACACTTTCGCAGTTATGGACAGCTATAGAGGCAGCATGGTTTAGTATTTCTGCACACACTACTTCTGGACTTGTTAAGTCCATGCCACGTTGAGTTGCTGCACAACGCCGGTTAAAAGGAAGTCCGATACGATATTAGGAGGTGTCACAACAGTTTTGTCACCTCAGTGTATTTACATTTGAATGTGTAACGTGAATCTAAAATGAATCATTCACATCATTTCGATTAATCGTACAAATGATCCATAGAACATGAAACTATCAAGCTGTAACGCTCCGAATGTAAAATTCCCTGAGAGCAACACTCACATGTTGTCCCTGTTTTTTTCAGCGAGTTTTTTATCGTAATGTTTGTAACGTTTTGTGACTAGAATAGTTGAGTCCACTTTGTCTGATAGGCTTTTTCATCTTAATGTATACCTTTTGCTGGAAAGCTGATGATGTATTTGTATACAGACAGAAATTAATTTCATCTGCAAAATATATTATGAATTATATTATGCACTACAGCTTAGAGAGGACTTTATGGGACAGACGACAAAAGGTTGGTGGAACTGTTTGGGTAAGACAATTTTAAGAGAGAAGAACTTGATTTATTGTTTTTGAACTACACAAAGAAGTTCTGTGCCGCGCAGCGGCGATTTAGCAACGCTACCGACGACCAACAGACTTGAATATTATCACAGTCGTCACAGCTGTTTTGCGTATCCTACTACCTTTTACTTCTCACGTCTATGAAACCCTAAGCTGCAAATCTAAAAGCTGAAATTGTTATACAATCAAGATATTTTATGTACAGCAGCGAACGTAGAACATAAGTAGAGATTCTCTGCTGTCTGAAATGTTATGCGGTGTTCAACAAACTAGGAGGAGATAAAATGAAGCAAGTAAAAACTACGACCATGGCTACGACACGCCACAGTGCAGAGCTGAATCCAGTAACACCCTGCGACCAAAGGTTCTGTATAAACCAGAACGCTTCGATAGGCGGCATATGTACAAGCTGCACACAAACACATGTCATACTGATGTAGGGTACACAATCTTAATTCATCCACCAGGTTTTCACTAATTTTTCGGACGAGGAAAAAAGGGGAATTTGGATCTACGAAATGTAAACATGTGGAGGTCAATTCCGATGACATTCAGAAGTGCAGCCATACTATAAACAGAGAGCAAGAATATGATGGGTTTCAAGAGAACATTATAATCAAACCAGGAGAGCGATGGATAGGGGAGACAACAGAACATCCTCCTGAATGACTGCGAGAAAAGTGGACAGTTTGAAATTATGGTTTCAGTAACGAGCTAATCAGTTGGTAGAGAAAAGCAAAAGAAATGAAAACAATTGAAAGCTGATCAATTGTTTCCTAAAGTTGAAAATAAGATGCTCTCTTTTCTCATACATTCTAAATTTCGGTTAGTTAGCGTTAGAGGTTCATTTATTTTTTTAATTGTGTGGGGGTACACACCATGCAAGCATCATACAATTCTTGGAATGTTAATTATATGATAAAAAAAAATAAAACGTCTTACGATGACTTTGGTTGATCGTATTGTACAGCAAGGAAGCATTTTGAAGATGAAATGAAACATGTTACTGAAATATACCTACCACAGAAGCAAGTAAACGAAGAAAGTGAGTTGCTGAATGTTGACAATTTGTGGAGGAAGTTGAGTTATAATAAGTAGTAGGGCAACAAGGACATTAGTGCATTTTGTTAGTGCAGGTTGGCTACATCAGAGGCAAGTATGCACTCGGGGGAAAACCTATTGTTCTCCTTTGACTAACAGGTCATTCACCTATTGTTCTCCTTTGGTAGGTACTTAACCGATTGTTCCCTCACCCCAACCCCTCAGGAAACCTCCAACCAACCCCCCACCCCCACCCCCCACCCTCACTGATCCAGGTGAAACTTTTGGTCCGAGTTATTTGAATCGCCCCCTCTCACTCTTCTCGATTTGATTGACTGCTTAATTTAACTGACCAATAAATGAACCCCTTCCCTCTGGTAACCCCCCACTCCCTCCCTCTCCCTTCTCCCCCTCCCATCCGCTGCATGGAATTTGGCATCTCAAGGCTGAAAAGGAAGGATCTCATGACAGGAAATTCAAGAGTATACTACTAATTTATAAAAAATTCAGCTTGCACAGTTGGATTTCTCCTGCTCATTATTCTCTGCTTTTTGGGAAGAACCAGTTCTTGTAAAAAGTAATTCAATCGATCACCTTCCTTTTTATTCCAATTGCACAAGAAACACTGTCATGAAACACCTATCACATGTATATACACGGTCAAAAATCTTTAAATGGCGAAGCATCCGCCGTCCACTGGACTGTACAGAATGCAACCACACATGGACTGCCAGGAGTTGGGTTACACTGGCAGCCCCCACAAAGTGTCAATGGGGCCGTCAGCTGCTGAGCAACACGCAGGTGTCCGTTTAGGTCCTGCAACTGACAGATTGGATATGACACTAATCGTCGAACAAAAGCATGAGGTGGTGGCATCCCTTTCATACTTGACACCTGAGAAATTCCTGTTGAAACACGTGTATACCTAGTCACTATGTATGACGCATCCCCTTTGAATCTGTGGGTCCAGCGAGATATTTGCCTAGCGACTCACCCTCACAGGCACAGCTAAAATGTTGTCAGTGCTATACTGACGTCTCAGTCAATGTTAATAACAGCCAAGTCTCTGTCTGGATGTGCTATAGTAATCTTTTGCAATGCTTTCAGAAACTGTTTAAAAAAATATCCCAGAATAACACAGAAAGGATTCTTCCTAATGATCCTAATGGGACCACCCATCCATTACATGTCAACCCTTCCTGAAAATCTTAAAGCATCACAGAAATAGTTAACAGTCACTTTTGTTGTTGTAGGATCTTTCATGATATCTCATTGTGACTGCATGGAAACTCTTGTCCTAACAGGGCCTGTTTACAAGAATATCCTAGAATAACACTTAATGCATTCTTCCTGATGATCCTAACCAGGCACCCCCATCCATCACATGTTACACATCCCAGAAATCGTAATGTCATGGTTTCAACATAAGAGATTTGCAACAACTGCTCAGAAACAATGTGCTACTAAAATAATGTTAAGACCCCAAATTATTTTATGAGCATAACATGACGCCATAGGAGCAGTGATGTATATGAGATAATTTGCTACTAAAAAATCGTCCATAAAACACTTGAAAATGGTCTAAGCCCGAAATTGTACAATCATATTGGAAGTAAAGAGAATGGCAGCTGAATGCTTCAAGAAATCTTTCAAAAAATTCATCGCAGATTCAGACCCTATTGCATTGAAAATTATATGTCTCAGAAACGGTAAATGTTCGCGCATGTTCTCACTGCTAAAAGCCTTAATCATGTCTGTGCATGCTTGAGAAAATACCGTAAATCACAAATGCACTCATGTTGTTATGAAAGAGAGCACTGTCTAACCACAGACAGGAAAAATGAGAACAATTACGCAACCAGAATTCGAAGCATTCTCCTACAGAAGAGAAAAATGGCAGGAATTTTCCGTGTCCTGCAGCTGCTGGTCTGGAGATTTCCTAATGCCACGATAGGAGATGAGGGGCAGCATACCGCCAGAGATGGATGATCTGCTTCAACTTGTCCTTGAACACTTGAACAATGAAGACATCACGTTACTCTCATAACTGTCCATAATACCTTGCCCCCATCTTGTCCAAACCAGTCAGTATAGGCTCCTATGTCCCAGCACAAAGGATGTCTTGTGAATGAATGGAGCTTCCTGTTTGGCTATTACTGAATTTACCTGCCAAACTGCTGCTACTGCTGGTGTGGGAGCACTGTCTGACATTTTCTGCAGACGAGACTTTCAGTGGCAAAACTATTTTGCACAGATCTGCGTATCGTACAGACAGTTAAACCTAGCAAAAGGGGTCTACAGATCTTGAAATATGGAAAGACCCTTCTTCAATTACACTGCTATGCTACTGTCGAGGAAAGCTTGAATATTTCAGCGTGAAGCCGATCTCCAACCTGGCTGTATCACCACGTACCATATCGATGTAGTCAACACACAATTCGGCTCCGGCACCATACAGAATCATCACTTCTGCATCCTATATACTCCTTGAACCGCATATACTCCTTGCAGCACTAGATATTTCCTGCAAGCTTGGTATGTCATCCAATGCAGCTGACAGCCACAAATCATTTGCCCCAAAGTGTGACCAGAGCATCCTCAGCAGACTGAGTTCACTCTCTGAGCTCTTCTATAGCCATCTACACAAAGGTGTTTCTGTTTCTGGCCCCGACCTGCTTGTAGGCTTGCTTTCTACACCCATCTCCAGACGCTGGGATTACAAGAACGAGGTTTACCAGAATATCATACCATTAACACATTACTTCTCGATATCAAGCACATAGAAATATTGCTTGCATAGAAGTATCGTTTGCAGTTTGCACAGTATAATTCCCACGTTGTAGACTGGGAATTATCTCCCCAGAGACCTGAAACTTATGCGAGGTGCAGTGAGGTGGAACGTGCTGTAAACCACAGGGAACGAGAAACTTACCTTCTTCTGCAAAGACCTATATGTGAAAACTAAAAAATAATAATAATAATAATATTAACAATAATAAAATAAAATAAAAAATAGAGGAAACTGATAATTTCACTCTCGAATAGTGATGACACTGATATAACAGATACCTTATAATTTGCAAAGTCAACTACGGTGTTTTTCATATCTAGATAACCAGCAAAGTTGTCTTTCACCCGTCTTTCACCTGCTATATGCGCACAATATGCACCTCAATCGATGTTCTCTCAACCAAATAAAGATGGGAAATGTGCAGAAGCAGTCAACTGGACAGGTTACATGGGAGGGAATAATGCTCCAGCGCAAATATGTGTCTATATTGAACAATAGTTTAAGCACCTGTCAATCAAAAGGATGGATTATCCCCAGGTGGTTGTAATTCTTTTAACAGAACAATTGGCTAAGGACCTGTCAATCAAAAGATGCCATTGAATGTTACCTGCCTTCATGTAGGTAACCCGCAATGTGACGTGACGCCGATGTTGTCCCCCTACTATTATCCGTATATTTTCCTTCCGGGTATTGTACTTGTACATGATGACACCTGCGACGCAGGTGACTGCTACACTATGTGATTAAAAGTATCCACACACTTGGCTGAAAATGACTTTTAAGTTCCTGGCGCCCTCCATTGGTAATGCTGGAATTCAATATGGCGTTGGCCCACCATTTGCCTTGATGACAGCTTCCACTCTCGCAGAATGCTGGAAGGTTTCTTGGGGAATGGCAGCCCATTCTTCACAGAGTACTACACTGAGGAGGGGTATCGATGAGGGTCGGTGAGACCTGGCACGAAGTCCGCGTTGCAAAACATTCCAAAGATATTCTATAGGATTCAGGTCAGGACTCTGTGCAAGCCAGTCCATTACAGGGATGTCATTGTCGTGCAACCACTCCGCCACAGGCCGTGCGTTATGAACAGGTGCTCGATCGTGTTGAAAGATGCAGTCGCCATCCCCGAATTGCTCTTCAACAGTGGGAAGCAAGAAGGTGCTTAAAACATCATTGTAGGTCTGTGATGTAATATTGTCACGCAAAACAACAGGAGTGCTAGCCCACCTCCATGAAAAACACGACCACACTATAACACCACCGTCTCCGGATTTTACTGTTGGCACTACACACGCTGGCAGATGACGTTCACTGGGCATTCGCCATACCTACACCCTGCCATCGGATCGCCACATTGTGTACCGTGATTCGTCACTCCACACAATGTTTTTCCACTGTTCAATCGTCCAATGTTTACGCTCCTTACTCCAAGCGAGGCATCGTTTGGCATTTACTGGCGTGATGTGTGGCTTATGAGCAGTCGCTCGACCATGAAATCCAGGTTTTCACACTTCCCGCCCACCTGTCATAGTTCTTGCAGTGGATCCCGATGCAGTTTGTGATTCCTGTGTGATGGTCTGGATAGATGTCTCAATTACACATTACTACCCTCTTCAACTGTCTACAGTTTCTGTCAGTCAACAGACGGCCTGTACGCTTTTGTGCTGCACGTGTCCCTTCACGTTTCCACTTCACTATCGCATCAGAAACAGTGGACCTGGGGACGTTTAGGAGTGTGGAAATCTCGCGTACAAACGTATGACACAAGTGACACCCAATCACCTGACCACTTTCGAAGTCCGAGAGTTCCGCGGAGCGCCCCATTCTGCTGTCTCTCGATGTCTAATGTCTACTGACGTCGCTGATATGAAGTACCTGGCAGAGGTGGCAGCACAATGCAACTAATATGAAAAACGTATGTTTTAGGGGGTGTCCGGATACTTTGGTCACATAGTGTACGTAATGGAGACAATACTAGTTTACTGACACCCATTTTTAGTCTCGTGACAATGACTGATGTCGTAAACAGTTAAGTTTTTGTTATTTGCCACTGAATATCCAACCACGGTAATGAGCCCAGAGTTCGCATATGTAAATTGTATTGCTGCCAGATCCTCCTGATGGCTACAAAGCGGTGAAAGATCTACGACACTCTACCTCTGAAACGAGGGCATATGTCTCCATCACAGGCGTTCGCAAGGGGAGGGTGGGATAGAGGGAGGGCAAGATGGGGCGCTAGTCCCTGCCCCAGGAATCTGGAGCACAGAGTTTTTATTCATTACATAATTCTCTTACATTTTTAAAAGTGAACGGATAATAACCAGTTCTCTGTCTGCTCTCTGGGATATAATAAAATTGTTTTGTGTCAGCTATAAAGATCAGCTATTGTGGTATGATACGGCTCGAAACTGATCAACTAATTTATGTAAAGAAACTGCACTTTTAGAATGTTGACAGAAGTTTAAATGTGTGCAATAAAATTTCACAAGAGTCTGTAGCGCTATGTTCCTGAAAACTACGAAACAGAGCTGTCGAAGAATTTCCCCCCGATGCTGGAGCGTTCGCAATCGAGGTTTTTCTCGGTCTGCCTTCGTGCCTCATGGATCTCCGTGTGCGGAAAACAGGATGCTGTTCCTTCCGAGAAGTGGTTTCAGTGTACACAGAAAAGTCCTGCCGACGTGCGTCACATTCCTTCAGTGGAGGCTGAGAACAAGTTCACTAGCAGAGGAACGTTTTAAATAAATATTTAGCGTTACGATTAAGTGATCTTTAAGCTGATGAATTAAAATTTTACGATAATAAACGAGGGCTTGTTCCAGGTAATCGCGTTTTGCAGACAAGGATCTCCCATATGGTACCAAATGAGCGCACCTCCCAGAACAACTTAAGGACGTGACAGCACTTCATAGAAGTAAACTAACTGTGGGCATTGATCATGTCAGGATGTGTCTTGACAGCTTGGCTGCTTTAAGCGAGAATGAGCCCTTGGTGAAATTGACTGCAACCCCGAAATCAATGCCAAAGAAAAATATATTACTACAAAAATAAAGTGTAACTATGAAACAGCCATACTTCACCGAGGCAATAAACTCTCTTTCGGATTACGAGAAGAAACACTTACAGCAGCTTACAAGATCTTAGTGATTAATTTCTACTTACTGTCGAGGAACTATTCTATATATTGCTGCTAACAAACTAAACCCACAGTCTCGTTACCTAAAGCAAGTTGCGTAACACATATTATATAGACAAAAAGCGTATACTCATACAAGCACCACGCGGTGCTGAATATATTCTCTACAGCTGGAATAATCCATACTAACAAACCATCACATAACCCTCTTCAATATCAGAGTTATGTTTCTTTGAGTGGCTGTGCTATTTCATTCAGGAATTATGATCTGTCGCGAGCAGTTGGTGCTCCGACACTCACAATCTAAGCTTAAACATTAATGGAAGTCAAAGGTTTATATTTCTGCAGGCAGAGTTTTAATGATTTAATTAAATGAATCTATATGGTTCGAGAGACCTTTTCAGGTCTCAAACATCTATGATGCGGATATGCAGACTAAAGCGACGAATGAAACTTTTTTTTTTTTTACCAAGGACAAGATTATATGCATCATAGATGTTTGAGACTTGGAAAGGTCCCTGGAACCAAATAGATTAATATGATTAAAAAGCACCTATGCTTGGGTTTCAGGCAGGCTACTCCACTTCGTTCCATGCTGAGGTGCTATTCCATTACAGCTGGAGGTCGTCTGCAATGCTGTTCGTGTTTAGGGGGAATATGAAGTGGTCTGAGGCGTGAATGTGGGTTTGTATTGAGGAGGGAGGCGTGTTAGAGTAGTCCACACAGTTGTGCAAAGCCACTGCGCCAGGGTGGCGTAGTGGTTAGTGCGTCTGCCTAGTGAGCAGGAGACAATGGTTCGAATCCTAGTCATGGTACAAAATTTCATTCGTCGCTTCAATTTGTAATATAATGATTTACTCTGTCCAATGTTTACTTACCCGGCAGAGCTAGCACTGGAAGGCCAACCCTGTCCCGGCAGGCATAGTCGCAAAAATGTCCTGGTAGTACTTCTTTTGTCACTGATCTTTATTTTACTCTTGACTACTCGCATCGTTGGAAAAACCGCATCTTGATCTTGATCTTGATCTTTTCATAGCTCCTAATTATGACTCTCCATCTGCAGCAATGGGTAAGAACGTGCTGGTTTGCTAGCTTCTAGTAAACTATTCTGACTGCTACTAACTGCACTTTCTTGCTTGTATCTTCTTTTCTTTTGATATTCATCTAGTTTAATTTTGGATATGTTACTCGCTAAAGTTTCGAGTAGCTGTCATTTCTATTCACTACAGACTTAGCCTTACGCACTATTGGATCTTATGTCCACCTCTGTCTAAATTCAGTGTATTGATCAATTCAAAGAAAGTATGTTTAGTTGTGCCCACTAATTCACAGTTGCACGTCTCTAATTAAACATGAATATTGAGATTATAATTAATTAAACATGAATATAGAGATAAACATGAATATAGAAGTAATTAAACATGAACATAGAGATACGGGCCACGTCATGTAGAAGGATATATCACTCTGGAGAGGAGCTTATACTTTTATAATTTGGTTGCAGTCTTTCGCGAATGCTTAGAAAAAATCAGTGCATCCGCTGTGCTGTATTTTCTGTTTACCAGTTGGAAGTTTTAGTGCTTCTACTTGGTGCTTGTATGTGAGAAAACCTGAAGAACACTTCGTGGTACCATTACTGTATCGCTTTTTATACATCAGCAGAAATATGAACTTTTACCTTGTGTTTCTACAAGAATTCAGTGTTTCAATGAATTGCTGGAAATGTGGAAGCAAGTGATCTAAATTATGATTGCAGTGTCTCCCCTGTATTCTGATCTATAGTAGTCTTTGTTACACGGCTTTTGAATACGAACATAACTGTGCAAATTGCACTGAAGCGTCAAAGAAACTGGTATTACATCGTATTCAAATACAGGGATATGTTAACAGGGAGAATACAAAGCTGCGGTTGGCAACGCCTATAAAAGACAAGTTTCGGGCGCGATGGGACACATCATTTCCTAGGTAGCGATGAAGTGGGGATTTTCCCGTACGATCATTTCACGACTGTACCGTGAATATCATGACTCCCGTAAAACATCAGATCTCCGACATCTCTGCGGCCTGAAAAAACTCCTGCACGAATGGGACCAGCGACGACTGAAGAGGATAGTTCAATGTGACAGAAGTGCAACCCTTCCGCAAATTGCTGCAGATTTCAATGCTGGGCCATCAACAAGTGTCACATACGAACCATTCACCGAAACATCATTGGTATGGGCTTTCGGAGCCCAAGGCCCACTCGTGTACGACACGAAGCTTACCGCCTCGCCTGGGCCCAAAAACGCCGACTTTGAACTGTTGATAACTGGAAACATGTTGCCTGGTCGGACGAGTCTCGTTTCAGATTGTATCGGCCGGATGGACGTGTACGGGTATGGAGACAACGTCATGAATCCGTGGACCCTGCGTGTCAGCAGGTGACTGTTCAAACTGGTGGACGCTCTGTAATGGAGTGGGAGTGTGCAGCTGCAGTGATATGGAATCCCTGATACGTCTAGATACGATTCTGACTGGTGACACGTACGTAAGCATCCTGTCTGATGACCTGCAGCCATTCATGTCCATTGTGCATTCCGACGGACTTGGGCAATTCCAGCACGACAATGCGTCTCCCAAAACGTCCAGAATTGCTACAGAGGGTCTCCGGTATACTCTTCTGAGTTTAAACACTTCCGCTGGCAACCATACTCCCCAGACATGAACTTTATTGAGCATATCTGGGGTGCCTTGCAACGTGCTGTTCAGAAGAGATCTCCACCCGTCATGCTCCTTCGGATTTATGAACAGCCCTGCAGGATTCACGGTGTCAGTTCCTTCCAGCACTACTTCAGACCTTACTTGAGTCCATGCCGTGTCGTGCTGCGGCACTTCTGTGTGCTCACAGGTGCTGTACGCGATATTAGGCAGGTGTACCAGTTTCTTTGGCTCTTCAGTGTACATTAGATACGTGTGATGCTATTATTCTAAACTGAATCCGACCACCTGTAAATCAAATTTGGTACAAAAACTGGCTATCAAAAATAAACAGAATGGGTTCCTCATCAAAGAATTATAACACAATGGCTAATATCGCATGTTTAATCTGTATCGTGTTAGAAAATGCATCTAATGAATAACATAAAACAATTAAAAATGAATACAGTACTCTGATATGAGGTTCTGAACAGTCGAGACGGGTTGCTGACGCAACTGCTTAGATCTGAAGATGATATGTAGTGGTGGAAACATGCCACATTGCAGTCAGCCACAAAACGTACGGCACCTTTGCATTGCCTTACTCTTTCCATAGTCCAGATGAATGCATCCACTTGTTGTACTCGGTCGCTGTTACATCCTGGCAGAACCTTGCGCCACAGATAGTGGAATACAGGGTAGGGCCCAGCGTAGGTGGGCTGTGAGCTGTGACGTCACCGTGAACCCTCTCGCCATGGCGCACTGCGTTGAAGCTAATAGTCACACAGCGCACACACGTTTAAATCATATGCAGGTATGCTTGTAATCGAGATTTTCCATGTTTAAGCGTATTATTATTATTAAGCTGTACATTATTTAGACCAGTTTTTATGTGATCAGTGAAATGCTAGTGTAAATCCTGTGAAGGATGTAAGGCCCTAGACCTGTAGTATGAAGAAACACCACATGATGTCATTTTAAACTCTTTAACTATATTAACACGTTTTCTATTCTGAAAAACTATGTTACAACTCATTTCATTTTTTTTCAGTTGCAGTCTGTTCAGTCTCAGTTCGCTCACTAATTTGCATTTTTTTTTCTTGTTGGTAGCTTGCATTCTGATAAAAGTGCATGTTCGTATGGAATGCATTATAGTGAAGTCTTGACAAAAGATAACGCTTTATAAGACAGGCAACATAGTGCACAGCGTTTGCAATATCTTCAGATGTCCAGTTAGTATACCGTCTCTTCATAACCACATGTTGTTAACTGTCGGAAAGAGGGTCCTGAATCACTTTTTGAACATGTTTTAACGTCAGTAACTCAGCGCTACATCAGGAGAGACGATCCTGTAGGTGTGCAATTTTTTTTTTTGCCTAAAGTTTTATATTTCTGTATCCGTAATTTCTAATTGTTGGCTTTAACACGCATTGTCGCATTCACAGTAGGGTTTGTTTTCACGGTTAACGTTCTGTCAAGTAGCAATTTCTTCATAAGTCGGTAATGTATTTACCTGTAAAATATCTTCTGCTTCTTTACAGTACCTTCGCTATAGCGCCCAAATATTTGTTTCATTATTAGGCTCATTGCTAAGCTCTAAATCAACGGAGGATGTTAGATTTAGAGTTGGAAGAGCATCACTCTCGAACTTGCGTTTCGAAGGGATATTCAACAATTCACTTCTCAAATCCCTTTCATAATCCAGTAATTCATAAGCGTATTGAGAAGACGGCAGCCTGTTCAATTGAGAGGAATGTGCACGTTTACATGCGTTTATACAGTTTTCTTTCGTCTTATTGTGTTCAGGAACTGTACGAAACTTCATTCCTAACTTACTTACTTGTCTGTTGTGGCTAGTACAACTGGCGATCACAGACTAAACCATTATTTTTCACTTAAAAACTTACTAAAAAAAGTATCTGAATACAATATTTATTATGGTGTAACTCTATACTCAATCACCAGTCAATAATAAAAATTCACCCTGCCGTAAATAACCTTACTTTCCGTCGTAAACGCAATTACTACACAATACTTTATGGCAGTTGCGGGCTACTGAGTGCTGGTTGGGTTCTCTCTGACGTCAGTGTCGCGGCTTGCTACTCGTACTGCACATACGCCTCGTGACCCCTACTGTGCAATCTAGTATCCGTGCCTTGCACCAATAAGGAACACATGTAATTAAACATGTGCACTTGAGGCTGAAGAATAAACGAGAACTGTTTTAAATATCAACATGGTTGCTGATTCGCTCAGGACGAATATGTCGGCTGCAGTGATTTAGTTCTTTGACTAAAGTTCTGGTGTTGTAGTTGCCCTCAGTTCGCTGTAACATGGCTTTCTCAAACTCAACAGTTCGCACCTTGCCTGTTATTCCTGTTTCCTACCAGTCTGGCCTAAGAGATCTTGTTTCACGAAGACGGTCATCAAATTTTTGAAATGTGGCATTTTTTGGTAACTTCTTTCGCCAGGATACAGTCGCCTTGCTACTCGTGTTTCGCATCGTGCCTTCCCATGACTGAAATGTATGTCAGCTAACTCGGTTAGAGTATAACGAGCCATCAAGAACAAGCAAATATCAGTAGAAACTTACATGTAAACACTTCACAGCATAAACAATTATAATGTAATTGTTATACTGCGAAAAAAAGATCGTCTGCCAATGATGGCCGCGAGTCCCAGCCTGGTGAAGTTGAGCTGATTCTGCACGTTAACGACCAGAAGAAATTTTGACAAAAATGGTAAAACTAAGAAGTTGTTATGGAAAGTTGGAGTAAATAAAATGAATCTGTAATAATTTTAGATTGAAAATTACTAAAATATGGTCCGATCGTCAGCTCACTCTGTGTGCAAAAATTACTGTATGATTATTAATTATTTATAGACTGTGATTAGGAACTAAACCCTGAATTGTAATCAGGCGATATTGGAACCAAGAAAACTGACTCGAGGTCAGATGTAAAAATAGAATTAATACCTTGAACCAAAGTTACTCAGAAAACCAGTAGAATAATTTGCACTGAAAACATGCACGTAATAGTTAAGTATTTGCAAAACAGTTCGCTTAATGAATAGCTTTCCTTTTACCCACTGTAATGCTGTTATTGATTTTAGAACTGCAGAGGTTCACAATTACTGGTTTTCTATTACAGTGAGCAATTTCTGGAAAGTTCTTAATGTTTCATTTAGCGAAGAATAATTAATTTTACACTACACTGTTACGTAATTTACAAATGTGAGCACAGTTCGCAATGCACACAGAAACATGAAGTATATTATTCTGAAATAATATTTTGTCGACACTAATTAAAATTATGCTTTTTACTGTTAGTCATTATTATCAAACTAGTTGTTCTACCAAGCAATAAAGTTCACTGGTGTTAAATAGTTCTTGATAGTTCTCAGTTTTGTAAATTGCACTTCTATCATTCCTTCACAGTGTTATTCTCGGAATCAATAATGGTGATAGGATAGGACTCTATTAGGTAAATGATTGAGGTAAAATTCACTAAATGCACTAAATGCTCTGGCAACCGCGCTTCTTTATCGTCGCTTCACATATAAAGTTTGGGCCCACAGTACTCTTCTTGAGCATTAATTTCTCTTGATGAGAATGTCCTATGCCCATTTAAGCTACATAATATGCTTGGCCATAAATAAAAAAATCTTGCGTTTTATTTCTAGGCTGACTAGACGTCCTGGTTTATCGGGACGGTCCGGTTTAACTGACAAGTGTACTCTTGTCCTGAAACAATCATTCGGGACACACAATTGTATCGGTTTTTAATCGAGAAACGAAAAGCGGTTATCATCATCATCATCATCATTTAAGACTGATTATGCCTTTCAGCGTTCAGTCTGGAGCATAGTCCCCCTTATAAAATTCCTCCATGATCCCCTATTCAATGCTGACATTGGTGCCTCTTCTGTTGTTAAGCCTATTACTTCAAAATCATTCTTAACCGAATCCAGGTACCTTCTCCTTGGTCTACCCCGACTCTTCCTACCCTCTACTGCTGAACCCATGAGTCTCTTGAGTAACCTTGCTTCTCCCATGCGTGTAACATGATCCCACCATATAAGCCTGTTCGCCCTGACTGCTACATCTATAGAGTTCATTCCCAGTTTTTCTTTGATTTCCTCATTGTGGACACCCTCCTGCCATTGTTCCCATCTACTAGTACCTGCAATCATCCTAGCTACTTTCATATCCGACAAAAAGCATTCAGTAACGTATTTCATTTACGAAAATACACTTACGTTCAGAAAAAAAAAAACAGAACACCTTGAACGACTAGCGATAGGACGCTAAAAAAAATGGCTCTGAGCACTATGGGACTCAACAGCTGTGGCATAAGTCCCCTAGAACTTAGAACTACTTAAACCTAACTAACCTAAGGACATCACACACATCCATGCCCGAGGTAGGATTCGAACCTGCGACCGTAGCAGTCGCGCGGTTCCTGACTGAGCGCCTAGAACCGCTAGACCACCGCGGCCGGCTAGGACGCTCATATTCACAGGACATGTGCATTAGAATGTTCTGCAGAAATGATTAGCATTTGAACTACTTCGGGTGGCGGGTTCAAGATCAGCATCGATATCGAGGCGCAACACGTCCTACCAGTAAAATGTGCCTGTGGCTATCGTTGTCGTTGTAAACCGAAGGTAATGGATCAGTGTGACTCGAGAAGACGTGTAAGATGCCTCGCGGACGTATGAGGGGACCGTACCGTCAAATCAGTGAGTTTGGAAGAGGGCGCATTACTTGTATGAGACAATGTGATGCATCCATCCGGGAAATTGCTGCTCGTGTGGGACGAAGCGATTCGGAAGTGCGATGGATGTGCGCAGAATCGTTCACGGAAGGCGGCTGAAAGACCTCCCACCCCAACCCCCGAGAAGTTCGATACCTCATCCGAATGGCATTGCAGGACATACCTGCGTCCTCTTCGGCTATGGCGCAACAGTGGAACAGTGTAACACATCGTACTCCATCAGGGGTGACAGTCCGTCGCCGTTTATAAGACATGTGTTACGTCGCGTCGACCACTTCTCCGCCTACTTTTGACGAATGTGCAGAAACATGCTAGACGGCAATGGTGTATGGAACTACGTCACTGGGGACAGGAATGGCCTCAGACAGTGTTTGTGGACGAACCCAGATTCTGTTTGTTTGAAAATGATGCCGCATTTTGGTTCGCCACAGACAGGGCGAGCGGCATCACAGTGACTGCATTAGCACAAGATATACAGCGCCAGCTCAAGGCCTTATGATGTGGGGTGCTAGTGGATACAACCACAAATCACAGTTGTTGCGTATCCAGGGCACTGCACTGTGACCAGTGTGACGAACATGAATGACATCCTACGACCTGTTGCCGTACCCTTTCTGCACAAAACCCCAGACGCCATTTTCCAGTAGGACAATGCACGATCACATGTTGCTGCACGAACAGATGCCTTCTTGGTGTCACAGGGCGTCGGACTTTTTCCCTGGCCCGCCACATCACCACACTTATCGCCAACCGAAAATGTATGGGATATGGTGACTCAGTGCCAACCACCACAGATGAACTTTGAAACCAGGTGAATGCAGCGTAGATGGCTACGTCACAGGACGCCATTCGCGCGTTATATGCGTCGATGCCATCACGCATTGAACAAGTTATCAGGGCCCATAACGGTCTCTGTACCTACTAGGCCACAGGACACATGCTGAACTGAGGTGACTAAAATGCTAATCATTTCTGCAGAACATACAAATGTACATGTCTTGTAAATATGAACCTCCTATCTCCAGTCCTTCAATGTGCTCTGTTTCTTCTGAACATGAGCGTACTCTTGAAAAACAAGTTTTCTGGTAGTGGAACGTTATAAAAATATGTATTTTCACCGCATTTGCTTTAATTTGTCTTATGCATAAAGAAAGAGTACGAGATATGTTGAAAAGAAAAGCAGGTATTATCTGCCCTCGCTTCTAACTTGCCACCCTTCGACTTTATGACCCTCGAGACAAATAAAAACAAAACCAAAGGAAGCATAAGGGCGCACCAGTTAACTTAAACCGTATCTTCTAACGAGACTGCAGCCATATGAAAGTTTATTTTGTGAAGACTGTGATCGATGGGGCGTTTGTTAGTAGTGCTTATTGAACATCGTTTGTCATGTAGGTACGCCTGCCCTCATAGTCTGAAACCTTATAATTTGTATCTGATTACTGATTAGTAGTATTACATATTTTTTAGGCTTAAAAGATTTTACCAAAGTACCTAATAAGTGATTAAACATTACAGAAAATATGTCCTGTCTGTTACTATAAAAATGTGTGTCAGTCTTTTTTAGTTCTGAAGAAAAGAATTTTATTTATATGTAATGTACCTAAATTTTATTTCCAATTCAATAATGAAGATATATTCCTGCTGTAGGTTTTTGAGGTGCTGCATCGTCATTGGCCTGTTGTCGACTTCAAAATATCACGATAAATGACAAGATAACTAAGCGTAAGTGTGGTAACGAAGTTAAGTATAAAACACAATCACAAGTGTGTCTGTCTCTCTGAAATTTGGTCAGCCTGTTTACTCCTTACACTCCCGGGCACCGCGTCTGCACTTGACCACCCGTCGCTAGTAACTCTCACCGCCCATTGCTTTTGCCTGAGTCCGCGCTCACGCGCCCATTGTCAGTACTCCTTCCTTCAAACGTGTTCTTTGGTCCTATACATCAGCAGACTTCCTTGACTAGGTTAGTATTTTTACTACATCACAATTACAATGTTCGTTTTTAATTAGTTCGTTTGAACTAATTATTTAACATTTAATTATAGGACAACGTTAATAAAATAATAAAAGCTATATATGACAGAAATCACATCAGTTACCTTATGGTTACAGAATTAATTATGCGAAACATTTGTCAGGCACTGTGTTATTATGTTACAAGTTAACGCCACATTGGACGTCGTCGTATCGATGATGATGAAATAATGATGAGGACAACGCAACACCCAGTCCCCGAGTATAGAAAATCTCCGACCCGGCAGGGAATCAATCCGATCCCGGGCCCACTGCAGGGCAACACACGCACTGCCCATTCAGCTAAAGGAGTGGACATTGTTTATACAGAAAGGCGGAGACTGCTAGCGGTAATGAACATTTACCCGTGCTACTAGTAAGAGGTGAGTGTGTTTCAGATCAGATTCCATTGTCAAAGTGTTGCCTTCGAATCAGACGAAACAACTGTGAACTTTGGCCAAAGATAACTTCAGCGTGAAACCCTTCCAGGAGCCTTTGTGGGGGATTAGTGCACCTCTGACATTTGTGCCACCAAACAAAAATATTTCACTTTTTATCTCCTCTGATAACTCTTCGTAGAGTTGTTGGATGTCCTCCTGAGGGATATCGTGCCCAATTCTGTCGAAGTGACGCGTTTCATCGTCCCGCTTTGAACTGAACCCCAATGACCAGCGAAAAGTGTCTGGAGAGGCCCAAGACAGCGGTTGGATAACAACCTGACTGTCGCCCGCCATACGATCCTACAACCAGGAGTGATGGATGGTCTGGAGCGCCACTTCATTTCACAGCAGGACCCCCTTGGTTGTCATCCACGGCACCCTTACTGTGCAGCCGTACGTCGACGAGATTTCACGCCCCTTTTTGTTGCCGTTAATAGCAAGCCACCCTGGACATACATTTCAGCAAGATAATGCCCTCCCGTACAAGGCGAGAGTCTCTGCAGCTTGTCTTCGTGCTTGCTAAATCACAGCTTGGCCAGAAAGGTCGCCGGATTTCTCCCCAAGTGACAAAATTTGGCTCATTGCGGTCAGGGTCCTCCAACTACCCCGGCAGTTTGACGATCTAATGTTCCAATTGGGCAGAATTTGGCACGATACCCCTAAGGAGGACATCCAACAGCTTTGTCTGTACATGTACAACACATGTACCTACTTCCGTCCCATTCGCATAATTCCTTCGTGGTGCGTCGTTTTTTAAGGGGTAACAGGTATAAATTCAGATGTTTTTATATGTTGTGCCTCAATATGTGCACACGTCAGTGTGATGGTCGTGTCTTCTCTGCATCTAACGGTTTTTTCCACAAAAACTTCACGTAAGTTAGTACCTGATGGTTTATGGGGGGGGGGGGGGGGTCGTAACTACACCACTAAGTGGAGACGCCTGTCAGTATAGACTAATCGTTTTGTGTGCAAGTATCCACACCACAACAACTGACCTGCTGCCCAGGGGAAAATAAGCGTTAAGGGCTTGCTCTTGAATCTTGCCACATGTACTAGGATGCATTAACCAATCTAAAAATACGTGACTGATAATAGTTATAATGTCCGCGGCTCGTGGTCTTGCGGTAGCGTTCTCGCTTCCCGCGCACGGGCTCCCGGGTTCGATTCCCGGCGGGGTCAGGGATTTTCTCTGCCTCGAGATGACTGGGTGTTGTGTGCCTTTCATCATCATTTCATCCTCATTCACTCGCAAGTCGCCGAACCGCCCCGCGAGGGGTCTCCCGGTCACCAATGCCATACGCTCATCATCATCATAGTTATAATTATTAGTCTGTACATGACGTAAATACCGATGTGATGTTGTTCAGCACACCGTCCTAAGCCACCAATTGAAATATCTTCGTTCCTACATGTGCTCTAAACAATAACTGTTTACAGCGCACCACAGTGATGCATAAGAACTTGAGACCAACAATTTGATATAGGAAACCTGTGGTCTACAAAGTCTGAAAACTTAAACTCAAATTGGCCAACAAAAACTATCTAAGCTACAACGCGTGCATGAATAGGTCCTGTCTTATAGTGAGTTTAATGTAAATATTTTAAACATAGCTTCACAACTTTAATTTTGTACTGCGACACGTTTTCGCTAGAGGCTGCGGTTTTCCCGTTATAGAAGAATAAAAGCCAACCTCACACTCCCCCCTCCCATACCGGTCTGGGTTTTTAGTTTGTTATTCATGGCACTTCCATCTAATATTGTACAAAAATTTGCAACAACACGAATTATTTCCCATATTTGTGCTTCTTTTATCTTCACTAACTGGGCTGTTACGCCATTGGCTTTGTCGGCTATTTCATTCACGTGATTAACCTCTTTTGAAGGTAACGAAAGAAGAAAAATCTTTCGTGAACGTTATGCAAAAACTAATTACGTTTCCAATTCGATCTAAACCTAACGCTCGCAGTCTTGGTAATTTCCTAGTATAAACGCAAGAGAAACCAAACGATTTAATTGTTACAGTTCATGAAATTGTGAGGTAAAATTTACACAAATGTCAGTTTTACAGCTGACATAATAACCCAGTCAATAAAGGCCAAAAAAAGGTCGAATATGGGAAATAATTCCTGCAAGTGCAAATTTTTGAGCAGTATTAGGTGGGAGTGGCATGAACACCATATTAAAAATCCCGATTGGTGGGAGGGGGTATGGGGGTGAATGCGCGTTTGAAGATCACATTTGTACTTATTCTTGAATAATTCCAGAATAGCGGCCTCTAGCAAGAACGTATCCCAAAACAAAATTAAACAAAATTAAATTTCCCATACCAAAGTCTCACTTTTTTTTTCTCTAGGGCTAATAGTTTGCGCGAAGAGAGCGAGAAAATACTGAATATCTCGCGCGACGCTCACGTGCTGTTACTTAAGGGGGCCACACCCTGCCTATCTAACCCATGTTAATTTAGGCAAGTATTTGGCCCGTTTCTGAAAAAACTATTTGATGCAGGACCTTAATATTTTTACTGTATGCTAATAGTCAACTGTACTAAAATCTACTTTATCCATTTTATAGTTTTTAAGAAATACTTTTTTAAATTTATTAACAAAAAATATTTAGTTTTTTCTGCAGAAAATATTTTTTGTGAGCTTCATAATGGCGGAATATTAATGAATGTAGTGCAAGAGGTGGCTTTTTATGTTATGCAGAGTCTCTGAAAATTTCATTCATTTATCTATGATAGTTTCTGATATAATGGGGCACATGTACTGAAAATTTTAGTTTGCATGAAATTGACTTTAAGGTAAAAAACTTTTGAAATTTGTTACTTACAGTTAATTAAAACTGTCCTGCTGCATATGATGGCCCTTCTCTGTCCTCTAGCAGGTCCTCCAGCTTCTTTTCACCTTCCTGGATGTTTGTCTTGCTTTCTTGGCCATATTAGATGCAGACCTGTCTGCATCGGTTATCCTCATTTTATCGCAATGTTGCAACCCATTGATCATATTTTCACCAGGATTAATTCCGAGCTTTTTAAGTACCCAACACTTTCCAATATTATCACAATTGAATGTAATAACAGCATCATGAACTCCTAGTTTCATTGTATGCATGCATATAAATACAGTTTTTGGAAGGCGGTTCGAAATTATGATGTTGAAACATTCATTTAGGTTCTGTGTCTGCCCATGCAGAAATTTTCTTAGAAGGTCAGGACGAGCCAAGTTTCTGAAAATAGGTTTAATTGCTGGAAGAGAATGCTGGTAAGAATAAGATTCTCCAGTTGCCTGAGCCCTATTATATTTGCACCACGAATTTTCTCCTGATGGACACAATCCATGACATGGCTTATCTCTCTTCATTGCCTCCAGATTTGCTTTATTTCTCCTAATTGCCTGCCCATAGTATACCTGCAAGTTTTCTATTTCAGCTTTAGGTAACCGACCCAGTCTGGTCAACAATTTTCCATCTTCTAATTTTTTCCTCTCATATCAACAGTTAGTTTTCTCAGCCTTGTTCCCAAACGTTTTTGAACATGGCCTACACATTCTACTTTGCTAATAATGGCATCTCCATATGGCTTAGAGTTCACCACATTGTTGTATGCCTTACTGTTACCATCGCCCAAATATTTGGTGTACCATACGCGTCTTGTTTCTACGGAGCGATGAAATATTTGTTGCACTCCATGAACTTCCATACCACCACATGTTCCTCTAAAATTAGCCACACAGTTATGTTCTTTATGTTCATTGACTTTACAACACTTGCAATATTTAGACATTATCTCCACATCTAACACTTTACCGATGGCTCCACTCGTGGCAGTCACTACACCATTCAGAGAAGTATGTCCTCTTTTCTGCCAACTTTCATCAAGTGCAGCTGCAATATCCGAGCATCCATCATTTTCTTCCACTGCTTCCCTAGCAGCCAGTTTCATGCTTTCCTCACTCACCTCACATACAGCTTTCTCTCATATTGCAGTCAGTTTTTCAAATTTATTTGGTGGTTGATGTAAGTTCATCACTGAACAAAATGTACTCCCTGCAGCCATGCCCTTACCAATGGATCGTAAGGCATAAACTAATCTAGTATTGATTTCATAAGGGACACTTGCATCTGGTTTTGAAGAACTCATAAATGAAATCACAGCTAGGCATTTAGTGCAAATTAAATCCAAAGCAATTGCTAGGCCGTTTCTCCCGCTGGCACTCAAACAAATTTTCACACTCTGTGACTCACCACACTGTCTACATTGTACAAATTTAGAAATTACATCTGATAATATTCTCAAATTTATAATAATGTTACTGCACCCCTTGTCACTTACAGTAAATTCGTTGTAACTTTCTTGAAATGACGAGAGCTTCTTTGATGATGCACTTGTTGAAGAATTACAATTAGAAACATCGTTGCCAGGCGACATAACCTCTTGTACAGAAAGCTTTCTAAACTTGTTTCCTCTAAATGGTCGTTTCTTGAAAATGCCTCTAGGTCTCGTCATCTTCAATAAACACAAAAAAACACACGTAAACAGGCACTGCAAACGTAAGTATAACAACTACTTGCAATCACACTTGAACAAAACTAAGTGCGTGCTTGAAAGCGTGTTGTTTACAAACAGCAGAAACAAAACAACACCGACCGTTGCATTCCAAGGATAGCAACCACACTCTGGAGTAAAAAAAAAAAAAAAAAAAAAATTAAAAAATCCGTAACGTGCAATGTAGGGGATATAAACATCTAAAATATATGCAGAAAAGTGGGTGACAAAAAAGTGGGCGTGGCACATAAACACACGTGGTAGGAAAATGCTCTTTAAATGCTCGAAAAAAATTTTTTTCAGCAAAATCCTTTTCGGAGTACCTACTTAAATAAAACCTTAAACTATCGAAATATGATGAAACCGAAAATGATTTTTTCCTACCTTAATCAAGGTGTGGTCCCCTTAAGCGGTTTTTGTAGGCCAATTTGAGATAGTTCCCTGACTTGATAGGCCACAAATATCCTGTGTCAAACTGTCCATATCGACTTCTTCTACATTACTGTGTATGTGAGCCGTAGTTGTGTCCGTCTCTTCGAAAAGCGCGCCAGCAGAGTGCTTTTGCTTCGCGCCTAGTGTTTGCGGTGGCGCTTTCTTTTGGCGCGCTGTTTGGATCGCTACCGCCCTCTGGCGGGAGATGAAGCAAGTGTAAGGTTGTGTGACTATCTAGGCAGTACGGACTGGGCGGTGACCGAGAGAGGGGGTGGCGCGGGCGGGGCCCTGCTGTTGGGGGTCTTCAACTGCTTGCCACGTGCTTTGGCCGACCTCTTGGCTGTCAGGGGCTAAGTCTGCCTTACTCGCATGTACGTGGCTTATGAAGCTTAGAATCCGTGGTGCAGGAGATCAGCGCGTGGGACCGTATGTCTTCTTATCGGTCGTTGAAACCATTGGCAGTGGTTGGCTCTGAAAAATAGTTTGGAAGTGCGACGTGTTGCCGGCGCTGGGGTGGAGTGTGAGAAGTTGAGTACTATTTTTATGTGATAGAGTTAATGTAAGAGAAGGTTTTCAAGTTCTAGTGAAGTGTGAGTTTCTTCACCAGTGGTTTTGTTGGGAGTCGTCCCACCACAGTTTTCGTTTGCCTGTCCGCGGGAATGTGGCAATTGCTTCTTGGTCGATCCGTTTTCATTCACACCCCGATTGGGTGATTTAGGGTCGGTGTCTTGGGTCTCTGTGGTTCGGAGTCTGTGTAGGTACCGCCTTTGCTACGTCTTCTGGTTTTGAATAACTCGGGGAGGTGGCGGCTTGTAATGGAAGTTTGGGGCTGATCTGCTGTGGCCCTGTAGACCACCAATAACTATTCCGCCTATTGTGATTTGGGCCCCTTTACACGTGTCACTCCCTCACCGAGCAAAGAATTTTTTTTTCGGAACTGCCTTTAATGTGAAGATTTGTGTGCTCGCTTATTCACATTTATCTGGCAACAAATATAAGTTATGTAACTGGAGAAAGACAACTATTTTTGCTTAGTACAAGCTAGCTACTTAAAGATTTTTTTTTTGGAATTGTTCCCTTATTGAAATAACAAGTTCAAAATCTTCTTATTGTTAACGTAAAATCTGGCAATATCCTTTACATAGTTATTTTTAAGAGTTTTCAACTGTTGTCTTATTTACACAAATATATTTACACACACACACACACATATATATATATATATATATATATATATATATATATATATATATATATATATATATGTGTGTGTGTGTGTGTGTGTGTGTGTCAAGTTAAAATCACATTATTGGCAAGTTCTTAAAGTCATACCTGAAATCTCCTTTTCATAAAGAAAATTTGTCAGTTATTGGAAATTGTTTTTGGAACTGTTTTCTTAAAATGCCAGACTTCATAATTTATTATTGAGATAGTTTTTTAAAATAAAAAGGTATCTTTAGCAGTGTGTCTTATTTCAGCAGCGCCTCCTGGCCCCTACTTCCACGATAACGTTTTGGAATAACATGTGTACTTGAGTTGTTTGTGAACCGCCATAATTAAAGGTTCATATGTTGTAAACATTTCTCGTTTACACCCTATACATGTGTGTGAGTGTGTGTGTGTGTGTGTGTGTGTGTGTGTGTGTGTGTACCTCCGCTGAATAACACTGGATTCACACATAAGTGAAAAAATAATAACTTAAATGGTTTTGATACCTAATTCTGCAATCAATGCCCCTCCTTCCGTCAATTATTTTCTATACAATTGTCGTATTTTACGTCTGGATAACTGTTTTCAATGTACAACCTGTTCAACTGCCACATTCCTCAAACAGTGGATATAATCTCTAAAACATATATCGGGGATTAGATGTGTTTTCAGGGTCGCAGATTAGTGTGGCTTGAGTACCTGTCAGAAGGCTTGACGTCCAGTAGTCACGAGGAGAACATGTTGACATTCGTCTCGGAACTCCTCCAGCTGTCCCTGGAGTCGACCGCCGACAACACACAATCAGTTCAAAACAGTTTCCTCGCAGCATAATTATTTTCACTTCCTGCGCCACTAATTAGGCGGTGAACTGGTTTGTAACTATCTCTCGGGCAGTTGCACCGAGATAATGAAGTATTTCTTTTGTTACATTTGTTCGTCAATAACGAGTAACTAACGTGCATTTGTTATCGATTGATGTTGGCAAATCCAGTACGCAATACGCCGCAGTTATTCCTGATCTTCGTCAACGAGCGAACTAATCACTTCACACCAGTTCAGTAACTAGTATGGAAATGACTCTTAACACTTTTTATACTAATGTTCATTTCCGAGAATACTCGAACACACACTTTTGTCTTTGTGTAGTTGCATCAGAGAGTAGCTGAAGGAAAATAGAGATCCTCAAGCTTTCAGAAAAATCGAAGGAGTGTGACTGGTTAGTCTAAGAGTGTCTTGCCGGAGCAAATGCTTTGAAAGCGATGACGGGAAGCCATTGTCAGATTATCGGATTTAGGGAACAAGGGAATTCAGGGGACAAAGGAACATAGGCGATTAGAAAATTTAGGGAACAATAAAGTTTCAGTAACAATAACCACCGAATATGTACAGCGCTTGAAACGTCAGTCGTGTATGATGCACTGAAATTATTTTTGAAACCATTTACGATGACGGTATTAGTATAATTTAAGAATCTCGAAGCCAGTATGCATATATTTATCATTTCTTTGGGACTAGATCTACTTCCATCGCATCAAAAAATTGTATGAAGTGCATACAACTGTAATAATAATCAACCAGAGTTGTTTTTATATTTTATTTACCGCTTCTGGTTTCGAGCGATGGCTCATTCTCAGTTGGTACCGGACACCGTCAAGTAAACGCCAATAAATATATATTTGAATGCACAGTTTTTGGTTGTAAGTATAATTTTTATTCAAGTTGTAAGGTGTTAAACGTTATTTTTAAATTATGATCTACTTTCGTTTTGTCATATCTGTGCGTGGCTGACACAATACAATTTATGTGTTAGAGATATGGTTTGTTACTAAATTTATATGTTCGATGAAAATCAGTTTATACTGAATGCAAAATTTGGCATTGTTTTTTGTTCTAAATTATCTGTCACCGGTAAGAATTTAGTCAAAGTTCTCTACTTGTTTTTTAATTCTAAGTTCTGTTTGTTCATTTAAAATGCTAGTTTAATTTTTTGGCCAAATGAGTGTAAAGTTCTTCTTCCTGTAAGGTGTTCATGTAGCTTCCTTTCGCAGTTCTATAAAGAACGGAATGATTAGTGCTTATATCTGCTATAGTGTGTCGATTTTCTCCAAGGTGCATACTAAATGTGGAGATGTTTTCGCTTTTGTTTAAGTTTTTACGGAGTTTACTGTAATTCTTTTCGTGAAGTGAGCTGTCGGTCTGAAAGAGGTATGTTACTAATGACATGATTCATTATGAAATAAATATCCTGAGAAGCATTAGGCTAGTTAGTGTACTGTGAACATTGTTACGTAAGACGTTGCTGAATTCATACCACAAACAATTAGTATATGAACATGGAAAACTTTGGCATGTCTTGCTGAGTTACCCCGCAATATGACACCGTATGTCATTGCGGAATGAACGTAAACAATGTATGCCACCTGCTTTTTATTTTTACAGCTCATATGTCTGACAACAGTTGCATAGCAAAATGAAGATTTGTTTGGACTTTCAGCAAGTTTAGAGTATGCTCCTCCAAACCGAATTTATTATCAGGTTTTAATCCCAAGACTTTAATATTGTTAACCTCTTCGATGTACATGTCTTCATAATGTCGAGTGGAAAGCTCTTGAATTTTAGAAGTCCAGATAGAGTGTAATTTCGCAACTGAATGAAGGTGAAGTGAACGTTATCCACACATATTATAAAAAATTTATGTATGTATATGTATGTGTGTGTCTTCGTTCCTAATCTCCTCCAAAACCAATGGATCGATTTCAACAAAATTTGATACACATACCACTTACTGTCTGCAAAGAGTCGCTGCGGGAGTATCTATCGAAGGATGGGGGTGGAAAGTGTATCCCACTAAACGCGAATACTCAGACTTTACTCACCCAGTATTTGAGAGTGAGAGCAGTTAGAGACTTGCAACGAACTTTACACCAAATTTCATACCCTTGCGAAACTTTTCCACGCTGACAACCCCCTCCCCACAAAAAAAAAGATGAAAGGAAAAAAGTTTATCGCTTACTAAATTTTTTCTGCTCATTCAGCAAAACTCCCGCATTAGGCAAGACGTTTTAATTTATTACTTCTTTGCTACTTACTGTATTCGCGACACATTTTGCAGACGATATTCACATACAACACTGAATATACCTGCACGATTATATCGTTGTACGACATATAATTCAGGAGATATGGCATCGTAAACATTGAGTTGCATGAAAACGAAACTGTAGTAAGCAATTCGTTATGCAGGTGAACAGTGTATACAAATAAGTGTAAAATATGTTAAATATATGTGTAACATGTGTGACATGCACGTACGCAGGCAAAACCACTGGTAAAAAACTCCAGCTAAACCCCTGGATCGACTTTAACCGAATTAGGTGCACATACTACTTATTACCTGGAAAGAGATACTGTGAGGTTAAGAACTAATAACATTCTGTTGGGGAAGGGGTGATAATATGCAGAGATGTTGTAGGAGGAAATGGACAGAAAGAGAATGAGAAGGAGGAGATGGACACCGATAGGGGGAGGAGGGGAGGGACAGAGAGAGGGGGGAGGGGAAAGTAGATAGAGGAGAGAGGAGGAGATGGTCAGAGGCGGACCTACATGAGGAAGGAGGAATGGACAAAGAGAGGGGAAGGAGGATGAGGACAAAGAGGTGGAGGAGATGCATGGAGAGAAGGGGAAGAGGATATGGATAGAGAGGGTAGTGAGGAGATGGATATAGAGGGGGGAAGGAGAGGGACAGTGAAAAGGGAAAGAGATTTACTAGTTGGCTGGTTGATTTGGGGGACGGGACCAAACAGTGAGGTCATCGGTCCCGTCGGATTAGGGAAGGGTGGGGAAGGAAGTCGGCCGTGCCCTTCCAAAGGAACCGTCCCAGCATCTGCCTGAAGCGATTTAGGGAAATCACGGAAAATCTAAATCAGGATGCCCGGATCCGGGTTTCAACTGCCGTCCTCCCGGATGCAATCCAGTGTGCTAACCACTGCGCCACCTCGCACGGTATTTACTAGTGGAAGATTGGAATAAATACAACGCCAGGAACTAAGCTATTAGAACTATAAAACTTCTGGAATAAGCCCAGAGTCTGTATTTAACGCCAACTGCAGATCGCACGAACTGTCATGGGCAGTATACACATGATAAGGGCTGAATGCTCGAGAAGCTGTTCTAGGAGTACCTGGACACTGATATCTGCCTCACCAGTTCATAACCTTCTACCTGCTACAGTGAATCGCTGTTGTTGCCGAGACTGTATCGTTATTTCGTTACAGTTACGTTTAGTAAGCAAGAAAGCGTCACAGAGATGATCAATCAACTTGTGGTCAACCAACTCCAGTGGCAGACGCTTCATCAAGGTGAGGTTAACTGTTAAAGTTCCGAGAGTGTACGTTCCCACAACCTTCAACAAATAGACACATCAAAAAAAGTTATGCATCACCTGGGTTCCGAGCGTTCCGGAACCTGTACACAATATTGGAATAGAGATCATCATAAACATCGTTTCCACCCTTTTTATTGCCCATGAAAACCACACATTGAACTTCAGAGGTGGTGGTCCAGATTTCTGTACATACCAGTACCTCTAATACCCAGTAGCATGCCTTCTTGCATTGATGTATGCATGTATTCGTCTTGGCATACTATCCACAAGTTCATCAAGGAACTGTTGGTCCAGATTGTCTCACTCCTCTACAGCGACTCGGCGTAGATCTCTGAGTGCTTGGTGGGTCACGTCGTCCATAAACAGCCCTTTTCAGTCTATTCCAGGCATGTTCGATAGGGTTCATGTCTGGAGAACATGCTCGCCACTCTAGTCGAGCGATGTCGTTATCCTGAAGGAAGTCATTCACAAGATGTGCATGATGGGGGTGCGAATTGTCGTCCATGCAGACGAATGCCTCGCCAATATGCCGACAACATGGTTGCTCTGTCGGTCGGAGGATGGAATTCACGTACCGTACAGCCATTACCACTGGCGGCGTACATCACCCCCACATAATGCCACCCCACATCATCAGGGAACCTCCACCTGGCTGCAGTTGCTGGACAGTGTGTCTAAGGCGTTCAGCCTGACAGGGTTGGCTCCAAACACGTCTACGACGATTGTCTGGTTGAAGGCATATGCGACACTCATCGGTGAAGAGAGCGTGATGCCACTCCTGAGTGGTCTATTCAGCACGTTGTTGGGCCCATCTGTCTCGCGCTGCATGGTGTCGTGGTTGCAAAGATGGACCTCGCCATGGACGTCGGGAGTGAAGTTACGCATCAAGCAGCCTATTGCACAAAGTTTGAGTCGTAACACGACGTCCTGTGGCTGCACGAAAAGCATTATTCAATATGGTGGCGTTGCTGTCAGGGTTCCTCCGAGCCATAATCCGTAGGTAGCGGTCATCCACTGCAGTAGTAGCCCTTGGGCCGCATGAGCGAGGCATGTCATCGACAGTTGCTGTCTCTCTATCTCCTCCAGGTCCGAAAAACATCGCTTTGATTCACTCCTAGAGGCCTGGAGACTTGTCTTGTTCAGAGCCCTTCCTGGCACACAGTAACAATGCGGACGCGATCGAACCGCGGCATTGACCGTCTAGGCATGGTTGAACTGCAGACAACACGAGCCGTGTACCTCCTTCCTGGTGGAATGACTGGAATTGATCGGCTGGCGGCCCCCCTCTGTCTGATAGGCGCTACTCATGCATGATTGTTTAGATCCGCGGGCAGGTTTTGTGACATATCTGAACAAAGCGATTGTGTCTGTGATACAATATCCACAGTCAACGTCTATCTTCAGGAGTTCTGGGAACCGGGGTGATGAAAAACTTTTTTGGTGTGTGTGTATTGCTTCCTCCTACGGATATCTTGCGAAAAGACCATGAAGATAAAATTAGAGTCCACACGGAGGTTTACCGACACTTGTTCTTGCCCCGAACCGTTCGTGACTGCAACGAGAAAGAGGGCAAGTGGCAGTGGTACACAAAGTGGTCTCCGCCATAAACCGCAAGCTTGCGGAGTAAAGGTGAGGGTGTACACGTGTTATGAAAAGATAACGAACTGTTTGGCCTATGAGGTAGAGATAGCATCGCCAATTTATGTACCCGTGCACGATAGTGCTGAAAAGGGAATCCAATGTATTTGTAAAGTATTGATCTACAGCATGTGTAAAATATTGAAAAGTGGTTAGTATTCGTTTATGGTTGACCATTTCACTGAAAACTACTGTTGTTCAGTTCCGATAGTTGCATCATTCTTAAATGACTGTGTGCTTGAGAATAAGCCATCTGTCATAAGCTAAAAGAGACTACCGTTAAAAATGTTTTTCACTGCAGTTGGCGGGTGTTCAACAGTATTGTCCTTCGGACCGGTCTAAGAGGTGACTTACGGTGCAAAAACGCACTGACCTGTAAAACGACGAGTTGTTCACCGACCTTGGGTAGCCACGTGCCAGCGCCAAGGTCACTTCTATGCTTCTCCTCTATTCTCACATCTCGTATCTACTTTTCCTCTTAGTTCTTCTACTGCAGCCGTAAAGACGGACCAACATGACATTGCTACAGTTTCCTCTGTCACACGATAATGGATTGTCGTCATTCCGCGCTGGCACGTCTTCGTTCATTACTCGCCTTTTGATGCAGCTGCCAACATAATTATTGAAAACTCTAGAGTTAGTGCAGCAGATTTATGTTAGCGCCGTGAGTTTCTGGCTCGTTAAGAGTATATTTCTACTTGCACAGTGCCACATACGTACAACAGATTACACAGACTATGTAAGTTATGTCCTTAATCACTGTCAAGGACTCCTCCCATCCCAGATAGGAGTTTAATCACGGACACACTAGCGGAAAACCATGACGAAATGTTCACTTTGCGCGCAAACACTACTGATGGTGATAACTTACGACGCTGTCAGTCATAGTTATAGTTCTGTTGCGCGTTTCATTCAGAAGACTGTTTCATTACCATTATTTACCAGTACAATGAATGCAAAATGATAGTTGTACTTCACGACTTTCGAGGTTTCGAATTTACATATTTATATGTATGCTATGTAATACTAGCATTTGTCTTTATTCTTAGTTGTCTTGTGATTACACCATAAAAATTGACGCATGCAGTTGCCGTCCAAATTATTATGCAGTATGTCAGTATGTGAAACATGCTTATAAATCTTGCTAGATGCAAGATACACGCCCGCATCTTACTTCCAGTGCACAGATTAGATTATTTGCAGGGCGTCGAATGCACGATCTGCTCAATTTGGTAAATAACCCGTATTGTGTGGAGGGTACAGTTAGGTTGGGATGACCCATTAAAATGTTTTGTATTGCATTATATAATGTCAGCTGCATGTGTGTACGTGATATGTAATGTAATGTTCTGAACACATACACATTAATTTCGTCGCGTAATATACGAGGGTTGGAACGTTAATAGTGGCAACTATTTATTTACAGCTTGTACAAAATAGATAAGTGTTTGAAAGTGTTACTGACCTACAAAATAGTCACCAGTATTGTGTATAACCCATTGTCAGTGATGTGGAAGTCGTCGGATAGATACTCTTAGCAGTGCCAGCTGTGTTGAAAGTATTTTCTGGTTCAGCGTGATCTGAAAAGATTTTTGATTTTTTTTTTTTTTTTTTTTTTGACAGAAGTAATCCCTGTATCGTTGGTTACAGGTTCTCCTCAGCGTCACACCGACCTTAATCATATAAAATCTGGAACTTTCTCATAGGTATTAATAATGAATAAAAATAATGATTTTTAGTTGAGTTTCCTCTGATACATGTTCTTCGGTGAAAACCCATTTATTTTTCTTTGACGAGAGTAATTCTGTCGTACTAATTCAATGACGATGAACGTATACTTCATTTAATTAATAGCCCATCCAACCATTTGTTTCCTTCGTCATCACAGCTAAGCCCAGCACATAAGAAGACCAAATAATCCTAGTCTTAATTAATACGTACAAAGCACAGACATACATTACTAGACTGACAATACCGTATGCAGTATCACTGGTGTCACTGAAACCAGCAGTTTAGGATAGCAATATGGCGGCGAACGCAAAGACCGTGTAAATAGCTGTTTATTTACTGATAAAACACTCGTCAGAAATGGGAATAAACTGCTATAACTACGTTATCTTTAGAGTTTGGACATAACGGTCAGTACATGAGTTGTTTGGCTGTAATTTTTTGCATAGCAGACGGAAGATAAGAAGGAAACGTGTCTCGGCGCAAACACAACTGGAAACATGTTACGCACTTTTGCTTTAGCACTGTGTAGAAGCCTAAATAATTACATTACAGTTTGTCTTATCCGAAGTATCGGAAATATTTAAAGAGTTTATGTATATTTTAGGGAGTTTAATAAATATTAACAGAAGTAGCTTCGTGACTTGCTTTTAACCAGTTTTGATCAACTTCGGCTTTCCTTCGATCAATATGCTCGCTGTGAAAATTCTGTAAGTAGAATGTTCTATTTTTCGTTGATAATACACACACACACTTCCTGACTCCGACATCTTGCCTCACCAAACATCAGGCTTTAGTAAAAGCTACATCTTTGCCAATTTAGTAATGCATGCTGTGGCACAGAGATCACACTCAGCCAAAGGTAGTATTTAACTATTTTCCCTTACTGTTACAGCAGTCATTGAGTAATGTGTTTGCTAACCCACTCTCGCTCCACATTTTTTACACACATACAGACGGTATATAAACGAAATATCTCACCGTGACCGGTCCATTCATTCTGTTTTACCATTAACATGTCCGCGGCTCGTGGTCTTGCGGTAGCGTTCTCGCTTCCCGCCCTCGGGGTCCCGGGTTCGATTCCCGGCGTAGTCAGGGATTTTCTCTGCTTCGAAATGACTGGGTGTTGTGTGTCTTTCCTCATCATTTCATCCTCATTCACTCGCAAGTCGCCGTAATGGCGTTAAAGAACTTGTGGAGCGGCGGCCGAACCGCCCCGCGAGGGGTCTCCCGGCCAACAATGCCATACGCTCGTTATTAGTAACATGAACCGGGAATTTTATTTCAACGTTTTCGCTGACGAAATGTTGCCCTTTCTATTACATCTTCACGATGACAAGGTTGTGGACACACTCGTCTTCCAACATGTCGACGGCTGTTCACAGGCTTGTATTCATATGTTTCTGGTTTGTCGAACACTCAGGCTCTATGTCGCACTTCGATTGGCCCGCTAAATCGGCATCTTGATCTATGATGTCTGAGACTGTGTGGAACAGTGCTGAATGGTTCAAATGGCTCTGAGCACTATGGGACATAACATCTGAAGTCATCAGTCTCTTAGAACTACTAAAACCTAACCAACCTAAGGACAGCAGACACATTCACGCTCGAGGCAGGATTCGAACCTGCGAACATAGCGGACGCGCGGTTCCAGACTGAAGCGCCTAGAACCGTTCGGCCACACCGGCCGGCCAGTGCTGAAACGCAGCAGTCAACATCCCCGCCGTTTGATATCTCTAGGGGCTCTACATCAATGAGTGGCTTCAGCTGGATATGACATTCCTGATTAAACGTGTGGACACACTCCCTCGCTGAACTGAGAACGTTATGAATGATGGAGATGGTCTTGCACGGTATTAGCGCGAAATTTGCTGCGGGTGACAAAGTTTTTGTTCGGCTCGCTTCTAATGGAGATTCGTGCAGTATTTTTTACAAACCAGTAACCAAGGTCCCCCCCCCCCTTTCCATGAATCATGCCCTTGGTGGGGGGAAGCTCGTGTGCCTCAGCGATACAGATAGCCGTACCGTAGGTGCAACCACAACGGAGGGGTATCTGTTGAGAGGCCAGACAAACGTGTGGTTCCTGAAGAGGGGCAGCAGCCTTTTCAGTAGTTGCATGGGCAGCAGTCTGGATGATGGACTGATCTGGCCTTGTAACATTAACCAAAACGGCCTTGCTGTGCCGGTACTGCGAACGGCTGAAAGCAAGGGGAAACTACAGCTGTAATTCCTCCAGAGGGCATGTAGCTTTATTGTATGGTTAAATGATGATGGCGTCCTCGTGGGTAAAATATTCCGGAAGTAAAATAGTTCCCCATTCGGATCTCCGGATGGGGACTACTCAAGAGGACGTCGTTATCAGGAGTAAGAAAACTGGCGTTCTATGGATCGGAGCGTGGAATGTCAGATCCCTTAATCGGGCAGGTAGGTTAGAAAATTTGAAAAGGGAAATGATAGGTTAAATTTAGATATAGTGGTAATTAGCGAAGTTCGGTGACAGGAAGAACAAGACTTCTGGTCAGGTGAATACAGGGTTATAAATACAAAATCAAATAGGGGTAATGCAGGAGTAGGTATAATAATGAATAGGAAGATAGGAATGCGGGTAAGCTACTACCAACAGCATAGTGAACACATTATAGTGGCCAAGATAGATACGAAGCCCACACCTACCACAGTAGTACAAGTTTACATGCAAACAAGTTCTGCAGATGACGAAGAGATTGATGAAATGTATGATGAGATAAAAGAAATTATGCAGATAGTGAAGGGAGACGAAAATTTAATAGTCATTGTTGACTGGAACTCGATAGTAGGAAAAGGTAAAAAAGGAAACATAGTAGGTGAATATGGAATGGGAGTAAGGAATGAAAGAGGAAGCCGCCTGGTAGAATTTTGCACAGAGCATAACTTAATCATAGCTAACACTTGTTTCAAGAATCATAAAAGAAGGTTGTATACATGGAAGAAGCCTGGAGATACTGGAAGGTCTCAGATTATATAATGGTAAGACAGAGATTAAGGAACCAGGTTTTAAATTGTAGGACATTTCCAGGGGCAGATGTGGACTCTGACCACAATCTATTGGTTATGAACTGTAGATTAAAACTGAAGAAACTGCAAGAAGTTGGGAATTTGAGGAGATCGGACCTGGATAAACTGAAAGAACCAGAGGTTGTAGAGAGCTTCAGGGAGAGCATTATGGAACTATTGACAAGAATGGGGGAAAGAAATACCGTAGAAGAAGAATGGGTAGCTTTGAGAGACGAAATAGTGAAGGTAGCAGAGCATCAAGTAGGTAAATATACGAGGGCTAATAGAACTCCTTGGGTAACAGAAGAGATATTCAATTGATGGAAGGAGAAAATATAAAATGCAGTAAATGAAGCAGGCAAAAAGGAATACAAACATCTCAAAAATGAGATCGACAGGAAGTGCAAAATGGCTAAGATGGGATGGCTAGATTACAAATTTAAGGCTGTAAAGGCACATATGACTAGAGTTAAGACAGATACTGCCTACAGAAAAATTAAAGAGACCTTTGGAAAAAAAAGAACCACTTGCATGAATATCAAGAGCTCAGATGGAAACCAAGTTCTGAGCAAAGAAGGGAAAGCAGAATGGTGGAAGGAGTATATTGAGGGTCTATACAAGGGCGATGTTGTTGAGGACAATATTATGGAAATGGAAGACGATGTAGATGAAGATGAAATAGGAGATATGACACTGCGTGAAGGGTTTGACAGAGCACTGAAAGACATAAGCCGAAACAAGGCCCCGGGAGTAGACAACATTCCATTAGAACTACTGGTAGCCTTGGGAGAGCCAGGCCTAACAAAACTCTACCATCTAATGAGCAAGATGTATGAGACAGGCGAAATACCCTCAGACTTCAAGAAGAATATAATAATTCCAATCCCAAAGAAAGCAGGTGTTGACATGTGTGAAAATTACCGAACTATCAGTTTAATAAGCCACGGCTGCAAAATACGAACACGAATTTTTTACCGAAGAATGGAAAAACTGGTAGAAGCCGACCTCGGGGAAGATCAGTTTGGATGTTAGAACACGTCAGGCAATGCTGACCTTACAATGTATGTTAGAAAATAGATTAAGGAAAGGCCAACATACGTTTCTAGCATTTCTAGGCTTAGAGAAAGCTTATGACAATGTTGACTGGAATACTCTCTTTCAAATTCTGAAGGTCACAGGGGTAAAATACAGGGAGAGAAAGGCTATTTACAATTAGTACAGAAACCAGATGGCGGTTATAAGAGTCGAGGGACATGAAAGGGAAGCAGTGGTTGGGAAGGGAGTGAGACAGGGTTGTAGCGTATCCTCGATTTTATTCAATCTGTATACTGAGCGAGCAGTAAAGGAAACAAAAGAAAAATTCGGAGTAGGAATTATAATCCATGGAGAAGAAATAAAAATTTTGAGGTTCGCCGATGACATTGTAATTCTGTCAGAGACAGCAAAGGACCTGGAAGAGCAGCTGAACGGAATGGACAGTGTCTTGAAAGGAGAATATTAGATGAAGATCAACAAAAGCAAAACGAGGATAATGGAATGTAGTCGAATTAAATCGCGTGATGCTGCGGGAATTAGATTAGAAAATCAGAGGCTTAAAGTAGTAAATGAGTTTTGCTATTTGGGGAGCAAAGTAACTGATGATGGTCGAAGTATAGAGGATATAAACTGTAGACTGGCAATGGCAAGGAAAGCGTTTCTGAAGAAGAGAAATTTGTTAACATCGAGTATAGATTTAAGTGTCAGGAAGTCGTTTCTGAAAATGGAGTGTAGCCTTGTATGGAAGTGAAACGTGAACGATAAATAGTTTAGACAAGAAGAGAATAGAAGCTTTCGAAATTTGGTGTTACAGAAGAATACTGAAGATTAAATGGGTAGATCACATAACTGAGGAGGTATTGAATAGAATTGGAGAGAAGAGAAGTTTGTGGCACAACTTGACTAGAAGAAGGGATCGGTTGGTAGGGCATATCCTGAGGCATCAAGGGATCACCAATTTAGTTCAAATGGTTCAAATGGCTCTGAGCACTATGCGACTTAACTTCTGAGGTCATCAGTCGCCTAGAAGTTAGAACTAACTAAACCTAACTAACCTAAGGACATCACACACATCCATGCCCGAGGCAGGATTCGAACCTGCGACCGGAGCGGTCGCTCGGTTCCAGACTGTAGCGCCTAGAACCGCATGGCCACTCCGGTCGGCTCACCAATTTAGTATTGGACGGCAGAGTGGAGGGTGGATTCAAAATGATGTAGGTTGCAGTAGGTACTGGGAGATGAAGAAGCTTGCACAGGATAGAGTAGCATGGAGAGCTGCATCAGACCGGTCTCCGGACTGAAGACCACAACAACAATAACAACCAAGGATATAAATGCACTCCCTCGCTAAACAAAATCTGTGAATGGAGAACGTGTTAATGAATTGCCTAACGCCGGCCGCGGTGGTCTCGCGGTTCTAGGCGCGCAGTCCAGAACCGTGCGACTGCTACGGTCGCAGGTTCGAATCCTGCCTCGGGCATGGATGTGCGTGATGTCCTTAGGTTAGTTAGGATTAAGTAGTTCTAAGTTCTAGGGGACTGATGACCACAGGTGTTAAGTCCCATAGTGCTCAGAGCCATTTGAATTGCCTAACATTACGCGTGATTCCAATCTGTCTTGCACTGATCTTGTATCACTGTTAATGTATAACTGACACTGTCGGAAAAACTGACTCAAAACAGAACCAAGCAATACTGAATGCAAGTTTGAAGGCGAAGAACTAAAATGGTTACTACTGACGTCAACATCAAGTGCTATGAGCAAATGGAAACAAGGCACAGAAATCATACGGTCAAAATTTGCTAACTGGGGCGAGAAACAAAAAAAAAACAAAAAAAAAAATGTGTTAACTCTGTAACGAGCCACCGAAAACCGTGGGTCTCTTGTAACAAAACACTCAGAAGGTATCTCTGAACAAGCTATGAGAGTTTGTCGGTGTAGTTCTGATTCACCCTCGAGTTACAGAATGCTGGTTCAAAAATTTGTTAAGTTGTAGAGGATGAAATTGAGAATGTTTTGATACGGTGAACCTATAGCGCGAAACGTGAAATAAAGTTTCTACAGCCACCAATAGGCTATTGATAATCTACGCACTACCTGTACGGCAGTAAAAATTTGGGATGGAATTCTTGAGATCACCTGTCTGGACCATAGAATTACCAGATCGCATTTTCTCATTTTGAGAATACTCAACGAGTAATCTGTTTTACTTTCTAAAAACATTCAGCAGCGTAGATCTCATAAAATATTTCTTTTTTATGACAACCGGTTTCGACACTTTGCTGTCAACTTCTGGTCTTAAAAATCTTTTTTGTTGTGAAACGTGTTCATTTTATGTTAAACCTCACGCCTTGTTGTCATGTGGATAACAATCACCACATTTAGTTATGACAAACCTTTTATAATGTGGTGATTTTTATCCACCTGACAACTTTCCGTGAAGTCCAGCGTAAAATGAACACTTTTCGCAAATAATAATAATAATAATAATAATAATAATAATAAAGATTTTTAAGACCTGAAGATGGTAGCAAAGTCTGCCAAAACCGGCTGTCCTAAATAAAGAAATATTTTAAGC
Organism: Schistocerca americana; assembly: GCF_021461395.2. NCBI lineage: Eukaryota > Metazoa > Arthropoda > Insecta > Orthoptera > Acrididae > Schistocerca > Schistocerca americana. The sequence continues at coordinate 615,812,138 of NC_060121.1, forward strand.
ATTCTAGGCTGTTAAATGCTTTTAACAAAATTACCAGGTTCTTTGAATAGTGTACAGAATTTGAACTTTCTGCGGCCGCGCGGAAATAGCCGAGCGGTCTCGGGCGCTGCAGTCATGGACTGTGCGGCTGATCCCGGCGGAGGTTCGAGTCCTCCCTCGGGCATGTGTGTGTGTGTGTGTGTGTGTGTGTGTGTGTTTGTCCTTAGGATAATTTAGGTTAAGTAGTGTGTAAGCTTGGGGACTGATGACCTTAGCAGTTAAGTCCCATAAGATTTCACACACATTTGAACATTTTTTTGAACTTTCTGGGGAATGCTTTGCCTGAAGTTCTGGAGCACGTTACCTTACAGTTGACCACTAGTTTGTGGTTTCAGAACTATGGTGCTCCAGCGCACTTTCATCATCAGCCAGGGAGTATCTCATAGACAGTTTCAGGAAGAGGGTAATTGGAAAGGGGATGCCCAGTTAATTGGCCTGTCCATTCCCCTATCTTGGTCGAGGGGCTATGTATCTTCTGACACGAATCACTGCCTCAGCATCCATGAGAATTTATTTTCCAGTGCGCCAGGGAGGGGGGGGGGGAGGTGGTGTGAGGAGAGAGTGGGGTGTTGTGAATATCAGTTTGACCAATGGCAAACTACCTCCTTCCCATCCCCAGTTTTGCTCTTGCCCAATAGGAACCTTTCGAGTTCTGTGATGTGCCGTGGGAAGATGAGCCTTCTTCCCTTTGATCAATTTTTTATTGCTTACTTACAGCCAATTATTCCAATCACCAAAAGTATCTGAACGATTAGAACCATCGTTATGGCGTCATTGTACAGGTGTTACACCAGTGTAATGTCGTCATGCACTGTTACTTTCATTTCTTGTGCTGTGGTACGTAGTGAGACGCTAGTCGAGGGACCGCTTGACCCTTTACTATCACGTAATTTTTGCTCTGAATTTTAAAAAATGACGCCATTGTCGCATTAACACAAGTTGTAGGTAACACGTCTATCAGTCAAGAACGCTAGGAGAGTGTTTCTGCTAGACAGAGCTGATAAGTAGTTATTGGCATCGCACTTAGACCGTGAATTGGCACCACTTAGTACCAGAAAGATGGATGTAGAGAAATAATGGGCAAAGTTTAAACAGATTGTAAATCGTGATCTGGAGAGTTATATGCCTACTAAGTGGATAAAGGATGGAAAAGACCCACCATGGTTTAATAACGAAATTCGGTGGATGCTGAGGAAACCGAGGCTGTTGCACTCTCGGTTCAAAAGGGAACGCACAAATGACGACAAGCGAAGGTTAGTAGAGATTTGTGCGTCTGTAAAAATATCTATGCGCGGAGCATTCAACAACTACCAGCGTCACACCTTGCCAAAAGATCTGGCAGAGAACCCGAGAAAAGTCTGATCTTACGTATAATCGCTAAGCGGATCTAAGGCTTCTATTCAATCCCTTATTGACCAGTCTGGTGTGGCAATTGAAGATGGCAAAACGAAAGCCGATGTTTAAAATGATACATTAGAAAATCGTTCACGCAAGAGAATCGAACAACATACCGTCATTTGATCATAGGACGAACTCCCATGTGAACGACATAGTAATAAGCATCGCTGGCGTACACAACTGAAAGATTTGAAAGCAAATGAATCACCAGGTCCGTATTCGATTTTACAAAGATTACTCTGCGACATTAGTCCCTTGCCTAGATTGCATTTATAATGAATCTCTCGTCCAGCACAAAGTTCCAAGCGACTGGACAAAAGCCAGCTGACTCCAGTATATAAGAAGGGTAAAAGAACGGACCCGGAGCATTACTGACCAATATCTTTAACTTATGCTTTTTGCAAAGTCCTTGAACATATTCTCAGTTCGAATTTAATAAACTTTCTTGAGACTGAGAGGCTTATGCAACGAAACAGCATAATTTTAGAAAGCTTCGCTCATGTGAAACTCAGCTTGTCATTTTCTCGCATGATATACTGCGAACTATGGATGAAGGGCAAGAAGATATTTCTAGATTTCCGGAAAGCATTTGACACGCTGCCCCATTGCAGTCTTTTAACGAACACATGGAATAAATCACAGATATGTGAGTAGTTCGAAGACTTCTTTAATAATAGAACCCAATGTGTTGTTCTCGCCGGCGAGTGTTCATCAGAGACAAGGATACTGTCAGGAGTGCCGCTGGGAAGTGTGATGGGCGTATCGCTGGAAAGCGATACTATATGGAACTAGCATGTGAGAATTGTGGTAGGTAGGGCGAATGGTCGGCTTCGGTATCTTGGGAGGACTTTAGGAAAGAGTGGTTCACCTGTAAAGGAGACTGCATATAGGACGCTGGTGCTACCTGTTCAATGAGTACTGCTCGAGAGCTTGGTGACCGTACCAGGTCGGATTGAAGGAAGACATGGAAGCAATTCAGAGGCGGGCTGCTAGATTCGTTACCGGTAGGTTCTAACACGACGCAAGTGTTACGAGAATGCTTCGGGAACTCAAATAGGAATCCCTGGAGGGAAGGCGATGTTCTTTTCGAGAAATACTATTGAGAAAATTTGGAGAACCGGCATTTGAAGCTGATTGCGGAATGATTCTACTACCGCCACCACACATTGTGTGTAAGGACCACGAATATAAGATACGAGAAATTAGGACTCACACGGAGACGTATAGATAGTCGTTTTTCCCTCGCTGTTTTTCCGAGTCGAACAGGAAAGGAAATTCTTCTTTTGTGTGGCCACAGTGTTCGTAACTGCTTTATAATTCTTGAGGATATTTCTGATCTGCCATTGCAACTACAAAAGTGCGTGAGTTTTTTCACCAGATGCGTTTTGCTTTATTGAGGTAAAGCATCATCAGTCGTCTGTAATTAAGTTTTTAAAATTTTCGGTTACTTACAGTGTAAGTATGTAACACACAAAGTATTATTATTAAATGGAAGATGTTTCGGTTACTTACAATGTAAGTATGTAAGTAACCGAAATATCTTCCATTTAATAATAACACTCTGTTTACATCACTTAAAATTGTCGTGGGGCACAATTACAATTAAAAAGACATTGTCTCACATCTTGCTTTGGTTGTAGGGCGTCACCACCCAAAGGAAGTTTCGTCAGGTGGGGAAGCAAAACACGAGATGTAATGTATAACGTGAACTAGCCGTCTGACGATGAACCTATCGGTTCGAAACAGGTAACGGCACTGTTTAAATAAATAAATAGCATTATAAAAAGTGGCAGGTTGCTGTAATCTTATGTGTAAGAGTCAACTAATCTTTAGATGTTCTGCAGCACAATGCATTTCTTATGTTTTACACAAAATTAGACCAAAATTATCAGTGTCTTAACACAGAAAAACAACGATGTGCTAGCAGACGGCATTTCCTGATGTAAGCGAGAAATCAGCAGAAAAATTACCGTAAGTACAAATCAACCTATTCTTACCGAACTGTTGTTTGATCTAAAAGCAAATCAAAATTTAAAAAAAACTTAATTACAGACCACTGATGTTTTACCTCAATAAAGCGAAACGTGTATGGTGAAAAAACTCACGCATTTTTGTAGTTACAATGACAGAATAAAAATATCCTCAAGAAAGGAAAGGAAATGACTAGTAGTGATACAGGATACCCTCCGCCACGCACCGTACGGTGGTTTGCGAAGTATATCTGTAGATTTGGAGCTGTAGAATGAATGCTGAGCAGTGTGATATTTTCTCGCGATTATGTCTGGGCTTCATGCATTTCACCTGCTGTGCATATGACCACGAATGAAACATTTTTTCAGCATCACTTTGACACTGTCGTATATGTGGTACAGACAAAGTATTTCAGGATGTTTCGCGTGACAGCTCTTTGAACTATAGAGAGACGCTGCTGTGGTGTGTGTGTGTGTGTGTGTGTGTGTGTTTTGTGTCATAAAAGCGCTCACTGGGGTGGCATCTGATTGTCATGCTTATTCCACAACATGTTTGCGCGCAGATAAACAATTAAAACTATACAGGGTGTTACAAAAAGGTACGGCCAAACTTTCAGGAAACATTCCTCACACACAAAGAAAGAAAATATGTTATGTGGACATGTGTCCGGAAACGCTTACTTTCCATGTTAGAGCTCATTTTATTACTTCTCTTCAAATCACATTAATCATGGAATGGAACCACGCAGCAACAGAACGTACCAGGGTGACTTCAAACACTTTGTTACAGGAAATGTTCAAAATGTCCTCCGTTAGCGAGGAAACATGCATCCACCCTCCGTCGCATGGAATCCCTGATGCGCTGATGCAGCCCTGGAGAATGGCGTATTGTATCACAGCCGTCCGCAATACGAGCACGAAGAGTCTCTACATTTGGTGCCGGGGTTGCGTAGACAAGAGCTTTCAAATGCCCCCATAAATGAAAGTCAAGAGGGTTGGGGTCAGGAGAGCGTGGAGGCCATGGAACTGGTCCGCCTCTACCAATCCATCGGTCACCGAATCTGTTGTTGAGAAGCGTACGAACACTTCGACTCAAATGTGCAGGAGCTCCATCGTGCATGAACCACATGTTGTGTCGTACTTGTAAAGGCACATGTTCTAGCAGCACAGGTAGAGTATCCCGTATGAATCCATGATAACGTGCTCCATTTCCATTGAGCGTAGGTGAAAGAACATGGGTCCGAATCAAGACATCACCAACAATGCCTGCTCAAACGTTCATAGAAAATCTGTGTTGATGACGTGATTGTAAGACTGTGTGCGAATTCTCGCCAGCCCACACATGTTGATTGTGAAAATTTACAATTTGATCACGTTGGAATGAAGCCTCATCCGTAAAGAGAACATTTGCACTGAAATGAGAATTGACACATTGTTGGATGAACCATTCGCAGAAGCGTACCCGTGGAGGCCAATCAGCTGCTGATGGTGCATGCACACGCCGTACATGGTACGGAAACAACTGGTTCTCCCGTAGCACTCTCCATACAGTGACGTGGTCAACGTTACCTTGTACAGCAGCAACTTCTCTGGCGCTGACATTAGGGTTATCTCAACCGCACGAAGAATTGCCTCGTCCATTGCAGGTGTCCTCGTCGTTCTAGGTCTTCCCCAGTCGCGAGTGATAGGCTGGAATGTTCCGTGCTCCCTAAGACACCGATCAATTGCTTCGAACGTCTTCCTGTCGGGACACCTTCGTTCTGGAAATGTGTCTCGATACAAAAGTACCGCGCCATGGCTATTGCCCCGTGCTAATCCATACATCTAATGGGAATCTGCCAACTCTGCATTTGTAAACATCGCACTGACTGCAAAACCACGTTCGTGATGAACACTAACCTGTTAATGCTACGTACTGATGTGCTTGATGCTAGTACTGTGGAGCAATGAGTCGCATGTCAACACAAGCACCGAAGTCAACATTACCTCCCTTCAATTGGGCCACCTGGCGGTGAATCGAGGAAGTACAGTACATACTGACGAAACTAAAATGAGCTCTAACATGGAAATTAAGCGTTTCCGGACACATGTCCACATAACATCTTTCCTTTATTTGTGTGTGAGGAATGTTTCCTGAAAGTTTGGCCGTACCTTTTTGTAACACCCTGTATAGGGCCCAAAATTAATATGAGAGCTTTATCTTCTTCCCTCTAGTGCCAATATTCGCAGTGCATGTATATTTCTAGGCTTATATAGTAGTTATTGCTGTTACACTGTCTTCAAGTTACATGTATTTCTGAAGAAGACGGGTTTACTCCAGTCGAAACCATGGTCAAAGATTGAATAAAACCACAGTTTTTTGTAACTGGTTGGCTTCTTTGGATTCAATAACTGGTCTCTAACCGTTACTAAAGCGCTGCCATGATCAAAATATAACGTACAGTAATGATGGAATGAGTGGCAGAAAAGAAAGAGGAACTCCCAGGTTTGCTGATTGCTAAGCATATAAAGCATATAATGGAAATGAACAAGAGGATTATTTGCACTAGGCTTATGCGAAGCGCACAAGAGTGGTGAGCAGTACGTTTTTGCCAAAAAATTAACAGGCCATCTTCCTCGGCACTGAAACACACTTGTAGCTTCTTTAACACACTTTGTAGCTATTTGGCACACGAACTTCACCTGACTGACAGCAATTGCTTCTCTAGAGCGCACCTTGAAATACATTTAACTCACCCGTAACCAGTTGGCCTTTCACGCCTAATGTAAATCGCTGGTGCACTACGCGTTGCGCTCTGTCGGAAAACTCTTTCACTATTTCGTCACTGTCGAGGTGATGACGCACTAGGCCGGGCGCATTACGTACTACGCTGCGCAAAAGCCTGCTCCTAGGAAAACCCGACTTGAGTCTGACGATGAAGGCTGCGGTGGGCCCAGGAGCGGCGTGGCGGCCCTGGGGTCTAGCGGCAGAGCCGGCCATTAGCGACGCCGGCAGATCGGAGAATCATCGCGCCGTCCTCGACATTTAGATCGGCAACCGGTCGTTGCGACACGCGTATGCGAAGCTGCCGCCACCTGCAGTCGCAGACGCGCGCGCTCGCCTGTCACCGGCCCTGCCAGTGCGCCGCCGTCCTGCTAACCAGCACCGACCGAAAGTCCTCGGCAGCTCCAACTACGTCTAAATCTACAAATGGAGGCTATCTTTCCGCCGGTAACAGTAAAATCAGAGACGGAGCGCCAAGACATAACGGGAATGAAAGTAACCTCGAATACATCTTCTAACAACCCGGCTCCTTCGGTTCAATAATCACAATGATAGTGGAATAATGGTAGTCAAGTTTCAACATTTCCCTCAGCATCAAGTAACATACATTGATAGAAAAAAACTGCAGTATCAAGAAGGAACTGTGCGCGATAAACAAAAGTTGGTATGCGTGTTTCTACATCTGAGAGACTATATCTATTGACATCCCCCGCCAGTTGCATAAGAGTTTGCGCCAGTAGCGCCACGATGATGATGGAAATCAGTTTTCCTTTAAATAAACGCTATAAAGGACTTGAGTGTTAGGTACCTTTCAGATTGGACGTTGTGAGTTGATGTTAGTCAAGGATGCATTTAAGGCGACAAAGGCGCCACTATCAACACCGCACTGAGTTTGAATGTGTGTGTGTCACAAGGCTAGGAGAGGCTGGACGGTCCCTCTGTGATATTGCAGAGAGACTCGCCAGGAATGTAAGAATGCTGCCGGCCGCTGTGGCCGAGCGGCTCTAGGCGCTTCAGTCCGGAACCGCGCGACTGCTACGGTCGCAGGTTCGAATCCTGCCTCGGGCATGGATGTGCGTGATGTCCTTAGGTTAGTTAGGTTTAAGTAGATCTAAGTTCTAGGGGACTGATGATCTCAGATGTTAAGTCTCATAGTGCTCAGAGCCATTTGAACCATTTATAAGAATGCTGGCAGCGGTGGGCAAGAAAATGTACGGTCGTAGGGATAACTGACTCCAGACGGTCACTTGGAACTACCAGGAAGGAATACTACATTTGCAGTAGCAATTTGAGCAGCAGTTGGTACCACAGTGACACAAATAACTTAATTTTAATTTTAATAATGAACAGCCTCAGTTGCACCGTTTACCTAGTTTTTACCTAGGTTTCAGTCGGGATAACCCAACCCTCTTGAGAATAACATTATCTATCGTTTGTCCATATTGGACATCGTCAAGCTAAAACTACAAATCCATAAATTATCGTGAGCCTGTAAAACTTATCTGGCACTGCCTCGGCCCCACTTCGCGACCGCGATGCCGCAGCCACGAGTGCTGTACTGGAACTCACTGAGGCTGTTCGTTATTAAAATTAATATTAAAATTTATACAGTTGCTGACAGGGCCGCGAAATATTGAACATATTTCACAAAGAACTGTTACAAATCGGTTACTTCAAAGACAGCTTTAAGCCAGATGCCCTGTAGCGTGCATTTCACTGACTCCAAATCACTGCCATTGCGACTTGGTCAAGTGAGAGCTCATTCAATGGCAGGGTGAAGATCTGTTGTGTTCTCTGATGAAAGCTGGTTCTGCCTCGGTGTCAGTGATGGCCGTGTGTCGTTTAGGAAGAGGCCAGTCGAGGGCCTGCAACCACCTGTCTGTGTCCTACACTCACTGGACCTACACCTAGAGCTACTGGGTGGGGTGCGATTGCGTATGACAGCAGGAGCACTCTCGAGGCTATCCTACGCACCCTGACTTTTTGTACGTCAATCTGATGTACCTGTTGTGCTGCCATTCACGAATAGCATTCCAGGGGATGTTTTCCAACAGGATACCGCTCGCCCACAGACCGCTGTTGTAACCCAACGTGGTCTACAGGAAACGTACTCACACCGACTTGTACTTACAGGCTAATAGTTGTCACCATCCGGCTCAGCGTGAAGGGGTACTTCGTACCTTGGTACACAGGGCACATGTCGTTTCTGAGGTTGAGACTTTGCCAGCTGAGCTGTCCCATCTTGAAGTTACATTTCGTCAAAATGGTTACAGTGATAGACAGATTGAACGTGCGTTGCGCTATCGATCAACTGTACATCGGGTGATTGATGATAATTGTGTGTCAACACCTAAGTCTACTGCCTTTTTGCCTTACGTAGGAAACACGTCCAACAATATCGGTCGTATTTTACGGAAATGCGATGTGAAACGTGTTTTCCGACCTCCATCTAAAATTACAGCACTTTTGAGTTCCGTTAAGGATGTTCTTGGACTGCGTAAGGCGGGTGTATATCGTATTCCGAGCCGGCCGTGGTGGTCTAGCGGTTCTAAGCGCTCAGTCCGGGACCGCGAGACTGCTACGGTCGCAGGTTCGAATCCTGCCTCGGGCATGGATGTGTGTGATGTCCTTAGGTTAGTTAGGTTTAATTAGTTGTAAGTTCTAGGGGACTGATGACCTCAGAAGTTAAGTCCCATAGTGCTCAGAGCCATTTGAACCATTTTTATCGTATTCCTTGTAGCTGCGGCGTGGCATACACTGGTCAAACTATCAGGACCGTGGAGGACCGATGTACTGGGCATAAACCGCACACACGATTACAGCAGCCAAGTAGATCTGCTATTGCCGAACATTGCTTGGATACTGGTCACCCCATGTTATATAATAACACCGAGATATTGGCATGCACGTCCAGCTATTGGGACAGTGTTATTAGGGAGGCAGTTGAAATTAAATTAGCGAGCAACCTCGTTAACAGGGATGGAGGTTTCTGTTTAAACTCTGTTTGGAATCCGGCTCTCTCCCATGCCGGAAGGACAGAGTCAATGCTACCTCACCTGCGAATTCATAGTCTCACTATCGACAGCTCTGACTTTGGTCATCTTCGGTGGCACTTGTGTTCAGTGTGTGTGTTATCTTTCCTGCTTCAGTTCGAGAACCGAGGTTTTAAATTTGCATGTACGCCGCCTGTCCGTTGCAGTTTGCCTTGAAAATGGCGGGGTGTTGTCCCGCCGAAATATCGGCGGTCGCTGAAATTGTTACCTGGCTGAATTCCCGGAAGTTATTTGAATGATCCTAAGATGGTTGTAGCAGTTATTAGCAGTCAATAAATACACTCATATATTGGTATGTGGTGTCATTTCTGTCAGCCGTAAGGGTACTATTTTAGGAGAAATCAGGACTTCAGCCGTCTGCAGGCACTGAAATAAATCAGAGGTGAAGGTCGAAAATTTATATCTGATCAGGACTCGAACCCGCACCCTCTTCTTCTCTAGTACGGTTGCCTTAACCACATCGGTTATCCTATACCGACTGAATTTGTAATGCTGGCCGCTGTGGCCGAGCGGTTCTAGGCGCTTCAGTCCGAACCTGCGCTGCTGCTACGGTTGCAGGTTAGATTTCTGCCTCGGGCATGGATGTGTGCAATGTCCTTAGGTTAGTTAGGTTTACGTAGTTCTAAGTCTAGGGGACTGACTATTTCAGATGTTTAGTCCCATAGTCCTTAGAGCCATTTGAACCATTTGAATCTGTCATGTCCAAGTGGCGCCCCCATCCATTAGCTCAATTGCTCGTAGCGTTCGCTAAGTCCCGCGGGAGTTCGGAAGAAATGGTGCATCCACACGGAAGTACCTAGAGCCGTTCTTGCTCAAACATAAGTTGATATGTGGTGTCAGTTCTGTTGGACATGTCCCACTTGCGCGTGACTGGTTCAGAATTTGGGTATGAATGGAAGTGTGTGCGGATGTCCGATCCGGGTAGGGCAACAGTTCTAGAGAGGTGTAGCATATATTCTTCACCACTGATTTATTTCAACGCTAGTAGGCGGCTAATGTTCTAATTTCTCGTAAATGCACTCATGGTTACCTGACACTGTCGGCAGGTCATCGATCTCTTATGAAAAATGTTGTGTTGTTGTTAGAGAAGTTTTATTTCACCAGATCGCAGTTATTCCACATCTAGCCATCTTCTAATCATATACATACATCAAATATTGTGCCACCTTAAGTAGTACACTTCACATAGCCATAAACATATAGATCAGCTAAATGACTAAATGGCAGTGCACCACACAGAGTGGCGCAGTATTTATTGTAAGTATGTGATCTGAAGATGGCAGTTAAAATTTGCAGAAACGTCTATATTGTGATATGTGCAAACAAAACTTCTCTAAGAAGAAGCTTACGTCTTTCAACTTGATTGCCCGCATCTCGTGGTCGTGCGGTAGCGTTCTCGCTTCCCACGCCCGGGTTCGATTCCCGGCGGGGTCAGGGATTTTCTCTGCCTCGTGATGGCTGGGTGTTGTGTGCTGTCCTTAGGTTAGTTAGGTTTAACTAGTTCTAAGTTCTAGGGGGCTGATGACCATAGGTGTTAAGTCCCATAGTGCTCAGAGCCATTCAACTTGATTTCTCGTAGAAATGGTTGACTCGGTTCGTTGTCCTCTGAAATTCGGAATGTGGTTCCTTCAGAGGCCCTGGTCTCGACACGTTTACGAAAAGAAAATTAGCCTATTAATGTTGGATGATCACAGTATATAGTTGAATTCAACTGCGTAATAATACGGTTCCACATCTAGGTAATAAATGACACTGGTGAAGAAGGATGACTTTCCAATTAAGCTCTGTTTTTGAGATTCAATGGCTGCATATTTTCTGTTTTCACTGATGTAATACAGGGTGTTTCACAATGTTTTGATGATTTCAAATTTGAATAACGCGCGCTAAAAACAAGGTACAGGGACGGTGGCGCCGCTATTAGTAGTGCGGATCGTCAAATTTCATCCCCTTTACAGCTCGGTAATCATGTGGTACTAGTTGAAGTAGCTTCGGGAGTTCGCTGTGGAGTGCTGTTCTCGCTGCGAAGAATCTGTCGTGCGCGTGCAACGTGCCTTTCGTAGACAATTCCAGATTCATCCGCGATATCCAATTCCTACTCGTGGAAAATACTGATCTGGGTAAGAAACTACCGTGCAACTGCCAGTGCATCGAATAGAAAGTCAACAGTCCTCGGAAAACCGTCCGAACTCTCGAGAACATCGAATGTGTGCATAGCAGCTTACAGGCAAGCCCTCGCAGTTCGTTACTAAAATTTGGTTCCAACAAGACTGTGAGACATGCCACACATCCAACAAGGGGGCGCAACATGCCGCACATCCAACAAGACGTTGCAAGTTCTCCGTGAAACGTTTGCTAACCGCATAATTTCCAAAGGCTCTTGTGTCGAATGAGCGGCTCGCTCGCCTGATTTAAGCGTGCCACATTTTTACCTACGGGGTTATTTTAAGGCTCTTAAATGAATTCTGGAAGGCCGAGAAGCTTGCAACAGTTAAAAGATCGAATTCACAATGAAATTTCCAAAATTACTCCAGAAGTTACGAAAGATGTGTTCATAAACTTGGTAAAGCGCATCGAACATTATGTAGCTGCGAATGGTCGTCATTTGTACGTTCTGGTATTTCAGAAGTAAACTTGAATAAATGTTGTACGTTGGGTAAAACGTTCAACTTCATTACCCGATTAGTTTGTGTGTTACAGAGTTTGAAATCGACAAAACATTGTGAAACACCCTGTACGTCTGTATCTACAGTAATATTAGAGAGGAAGCGCCAGGTTAGTAGAACAAGAACAGGAATTTAAACAAACTGTGAATACATCTTCCAACAACCCCTGTTCCCTCCGTTCAATAATCGCGATAATTAAATAGTCAAGTTTCAACATATCTGTCAGCGTCACCTAACACACAAATATAACATTTTAAGCAGGAAAATGGAATTGTGGATAGACTGATTCTAAGTTGATTGTAGAAGTAGCATGATTACCTGACATTGTCAACTGCAGAGTGATTTCCTGTTATCAAAAACGTAGTCTTCTTGTTAAAGAATTTTACTTGGCAAGATAGCGGTAATTATTCATATACACGGCTAGTTTCGGCAAAATTTAATTGCCACCTACAGATCATTTACATATGAACGTGTAGGAGATCAACTACAATGAAGAAAATGGTGTAGGCATGCGTATTCAAATACAGAGATATGTAAACAGGCACAATACGGCACTGTGGTCGGCAACATCTATATACGACAAGAAGCGTCTGTAGCAGTTGTTAGATCGATTACTAAAGCTACAATGGCCGGTTATCAAAAATTAGTTTGAACGTGTTGTTGTAGTCGACGCACGAGCGATGGGACACAGCAGCTCCGAGGTAGCGATGAAGCGGAGATTTTCCCGTACGACCGTTTCACGAGTGTAGCTTGAATATCAGGTATCCGGTAAAACATCAAATCTCCAACATCGCTGCCGTCGGAAAAAGATCCTGCAAGAACGGGACGAACGATGACTGAAGAGAGTCATTCAACGTGACAGAAGTGCAGCCCTTTCGCAAATTGCTACAGATTTTAATGTTGAGCCATCAACAAGTGTCAGCGTGCGAACCATTCACCGAAACATCATAGAATGGGCGGCTTTCGGAGCCGAAGGCCCATTCGTGTACCCTTGATGACTGCAAAACAAAGCTTAACGCCTCGCCTGTGCCTCTCAACAGCGACTTTGGACTGTTGATGGCTGGAAATATGTTGCCTAGTCGGACGAGTCTCGTTTCAAATGTATGGAGCGGATGGACGTGTACGGGTATGGAGACAACTTCATGAATCCAGGGCCCCTGCATGTCACCAGGGGACTGTTCAGCCTGGTGGAGGCTCTGTAATGGTGGGGGGCTCGAGAAGTTGGAGTGATGTGGGACCCCTGATACGTCTAGGAACGACACTGACAGTGACACGTACGTAAGCATCCTGTATGCTCACCTGCATCCTTTCATGTCCATTGTGCATTCCGTCGGACTTGGGCAATTCCAGCAGGACAATGCGACACCCCACTCGTCCATAATTGCTACAGAGTGTCTCCAGCAACACTCTTCTGAGTTTTCCACTTCCGCTGACCACCAAACTCAGCAGAAATTAACATTATTGGGCGTTTTGGGGCTGCCTTGCAACGTGCTTTTCAGAAGAGATCTCCCCCCGCCCCCCTCCCCCTCGTACTCTCAGGGATTTATGGACAGTCGTGCAGGATTCATGGTGTCAGTTCCCTCCAGCACTACTTCAGACATTAGTCGAGTCCATGCCATATCGTGTTGGGGCACTTCTGCGTGCTCGCGAGGGCCCTACACGATATTAGGCAGGTGTACCAGTTTCTTTGGCTCTTCAGTGTAGATGACTATATCACAGTGCACTATATAGAGTGGCACAATATTAATGCACGTAAATGAAAATGGCAATTAAGATTTGCCGGAGATAGTAGTTTATAAATGTAATTACTGCGATCTGGGCAAGTAAAGCATCTCTAACAAGAGGATTACAGTTTTCAAATATACTCATACTGGATACAGTGGGAATCATACATCAACCAGTTGCACGTCTGAAGTTTATTCACACTTTTACCTAGGTTTCGACGGAAATAAACCTATCTTCCATATAAGTGATAACACGTGCTACATACTGTGTGAAAAATGAAACGAGGTCATAAGGCTTAGCCAACAGAAAAATGATCCATATAAATACTGTAGCATAGCCATAACACTTCATCAACAATAAAATTGATTTCACGTAAAATCTAAGGCAGACGTGCATCATATACACAATCAGACAACTCATGTAGGTTGTCTGGTTATGTGTAAAGTTCACGTTTGCCTCAGATTTCACGTGGATCATTTTTGCTCTTGATTAAGCCTTAGGCCTACGCCACACCAATTATATGGGTCATTTCACTGCTGACTAGCGCTTTATGACTTCGTCTCTTTTCACGCAATATGTAACACATGTCATTACTTCTTCTGGGGAGGACAGATTTATATCTGTCGAAACCCAGATAAAATTTTGAACAAACTTTTGAGGTGCAACTGGTTAGCTGTATGATTTTCATGGCATCCGTAATTCTACTGTTGCTTACTGCTGTCATGTGTAAGATTTTGTGCTCACCTTGTTTTTTCGTAGAAATTGTTGGCCCAGCTCGTTTTCTGTAAATTCTGAGTGTAAGTTCTTCAGAGGCACTGACCTTGACAAGTTTACGAAAAGGACATTAAACTATTAACATTGGATGATTACAATATATTTCTGAATTCAACTTGGATAATAATATGAGTTCTAAATTTACGTAATAAAATGACACTGATTGAGAGAATGATGACTTTTTAATCACACTGTTTTTAAGATTCACTGGTTTTATATTTTATGTTCTCACTGATGTACGAGGGGCGTTCAATAAGTAACGCAACACATTTTTTTCTGAAAGCAGGTTGGTTTTATTATTTCCAGTACACGATGTTATGCCCCACTCTTCTGGTTACAAAACTCTATTTTTCAACATAAACTCAGGTCAGTGCGACGGCTTATGGCAGTTTACTGGGAGGGCGCGTGTGCCCGCAAGGTACCATTCCACTGGACGACGCCGGAGCCAGGTTTTGCTGAATCAATAATCTCCCCATCATCCACGACTGCTTTCCGCGGTGTGGATCCTTCCAGATGGAAGTTGGAAGACGAGGAACCCAGTGAGCAATCTCATTTGAGTACCCCAACTGGTGGTCGAGTGTGTCAACACTAACAACAGAGACGTCCAGTTGAGCAGCGACATGTTTGACTGTGTCCCGTCGAAGACCTCGAATGAGAGTGTCCGTACGTTCCAACATTCCAGGAGTCACATCTGTGTACGGCCGACTGGCACGCACGAGATCGGACAGGTTTGCGCGACCTTGTTGCGATTATGAAAGACGCTTCGCCCAACGACTCGCCGTACTTTTGTTCACCGCCAGGTCTCCGTAGACATTCAACAAGCGCATACGAATACGTTCGATGCTCTAGTTTTCCGCCAAAAGAAACAATGACAGCTCCCTGCTTAGAACGCACCTCCGTTACTGGCGCCGCTTTGAAGGTTGTGGGTAGTGCCGCCACCTATCGGAACTTCAAGAAACTATAGGGGCTAAAACAGGAATATTCCATCATGTCTCACTACAAACTCCGCATGGCTGAGAAAAAAAAAAAAAAAAAAAAAAACACATGTGTTGCTTTACTTACTAGACGCCCCTCTTAATATAAACATTAACAATCTTGATACAGTCTGGTTTACCGTTCCTATTTCACAATGCAGAACTTGGATTTCATGGTCGAACGGCTGCTCATAAGTCACACATCACGCCGATAAATGCCAAACGACGCCTCGCTTGGTGTAAGGAGCGTTAACACTGGACGATTGAACAGTGGAAAAACGTTGTGTGGAGTGACGAATCACGGCACACAATGTGGCCATCCGATGGCAGGGTGTGGGTATGGCGAATGCACAGTGAACGTCATCTACTAGCGTGTGTATCACCAAGAGTAAAATTCGGAGGCGGTGATGTTATGGTCTGGTTATGTTTTTTATTGGACGGGGCTTGCATCCCTTGTTGTTTTGCGTGGCACTATCACACCACACCCCTGCAATGATGTTTTAAGCATCTTTTAGCTTCCCACTGTCGAAGAGCAATTCTGGGATGGCGATTGCATCTTTCAACACGATCAAAAAAATGGTTCAAATGGCTCTGAGCACTATGGGAATAACATCTATGGTCATCAGTCCCCTAGAACTTAGAACTACTTAATCCTAACTAACCTAAGGACAGCACACAACACCCAGCCATCACGAGGCATCAACACGATCGAGCACCTTTCAAAATGCACGGCCTGTGGCGGAGTAGTTACACTACAACAACATCCCTATAATTGGCTGGCTTGCACAGAGTCCTGACCTGAATCCTATAGAACATCTTTGGCATGTTTTGGAACGCCGACGTCGTGCCAGGCCTCACCGACCGACATCGATACCTGTCCTAGGTAACACTCCGTGAAGAATGGGCTGCAATTCCCCAAGAAACCTCCCAGCACAGAATTGAGTGTATGCCTTTGGGAGTGAAAGCTATCATCAAGGCGATTGGGCTAACACTATACTGAATTCCAGCAGTACTGACGGAGGGCGCAACGAACTTCTAAGTGATTTTCAGCCAGGTGTCTCGATACTTCTGATCACATAGTGTATGAGCAGCCAAAATGAAGCAGCAGCAACGTCCAAAATACATAGGTAAGAGAAAGCTCACTCTGTGACCGTTAAAATGTAGTATCCGGGGAGAACGCCAGGAATGCCCACATGTCAGTAGGACCTATGATCACATATCAGTCGCTATGCCGGCAATAACACAGACTTTAAACACTCGGCAGAGAAGGACAATATAAGCTGTATTACATATACTAAAATATTTTATTACATTTCTCTCTAATTCTCGAGGAAATTCTTCAGAACTGAAGTGTTACAAACATTCTACATACTGGTAAAGTTCACCTATATAAATATCTCATGATAACTTTTTTTTAAATCTACCTCACATGTGCTGTTCATGTCGAATGGATGGACCAGTGTGAAACTCGTTTATTACAGGCAATTATAAGCAGACAATCAGAGAATTAAGAATATGCATACATACATTTGTAGCCACTGGAAAGCTTATAATTCAGATAACGTAGTATCGTTTACCAATGACTTCGCATCACATGTTCTCTTGCCAGTAAGACAGTCATGTCTCTTCTTTGTTAGCAGAGATGTAGAGTTGTTCTTTCTATTCTGAAATTTACTTTCATAGAGACAATGAATTTAACTTTCATCGTAAAACACCTTACAGTGCTCCATGTTATATTTAGAAATAATTAGAATTTTTAGATTGGTCGGGAGGATAAACTTAGTCCTTTAAGGCGACGTATTACTAGTAGCGTATCCTGGCCGGATTGCAATACACACTGTTACGTGTTTTATATCAGGTAGATAATTTGTGACGACGGGTGGACTGTCTTGATACGTAATTGTCCTCTACTTCAGATGTCTCGCTGCTATGTCGGCGAGTAGCCACATATCGTCGCAACGGGCCAGAGCCCTGGAGAGAAACGGGTGAAACTGCAAGGTGGAAAGGCCTCCTGCGGAAGACAGCCCGAGACCAAACGGTAATCGAGCTAAATAGAGCTAACTGACGACAGACAGGACACAAAGTAGGACAAGCCCAAAGGAATCTATGTGTCAACGGGATGCAAAGCGAAAACCTCGGCCACAGCGATGTCCAACAGCCCAAGAGCAGAGACAGACACAATCCAAAACGCAACCAGAGAGATGAACCAAGTGACAAGCGAGTTTACTATCGAATAGTCCGCAATACAGCTATGACAGTATCCGACAATGTCAGACACAGCCGGCCGGGGTGGCCGAGCGGTTCTAGGCACTACAGTCTGGAACCGCGCGACCGCTACGGTCGCAGGTTCGGATCCTGCCTCGGGCATGGATGTGTGTGATGTGCTTAGGTTAGTTAGGTTTAAGTAGTTCTAAGTTCTAGGGGACTGATGACCTTAGAAGTTCAGTCCCATAGTGCTCAGAGCCATTTGTCAGACAGAAGTATAGTTCTCTGTGGGCGGTCGTATTTATATCGGTCGGGAGGAATTATATTGGCTGTCGTATTCACGTAGCGTGATGGGTTCCACGCTGCTTATATGAGGGCAGCGCTGCGGCGATGCTCTAACGACCCTCTAGGTCCAATTCCTCCGGTGGGCATTTGGCATCCGCGGAGCCTGCCACCAGACGGACGTTTTACCTATACAACAATAAAATCATCAGTTTTAAAGTGCTGGACGTTAGATTTTATAGCTAACCCTCCTTTCCTGTTCCTCATTTCTCATGTTAAGTGCTCCGACACTGTCCCGTCTATCAGAGTGTCATTGAAGATAAAGGACAAATCGGCTAATAACAGAATCAAGTTCAGTAACCCTGAAGTTTATGCCTGATGCTGCCGAGGGAAAAAGTTTGCAGATAGGGTATTACCTATATATATTTGGTGTCCTAGGAGGAAGCTCATTGTGTTGTGTGGTTAGCAGAAACCAAATAACCGATTACTGTGCAGCGAAAGTTTGTGTCCCATTATGGAAAGAAAGCGACTGATGTCAAATTTATCAGAACATGGGTGGAAACGTTTTTAGGAACTTGGTCTGTTCAGAAACGGATAAGCAGCGGCAGGCCATCTGTTTAGGATAAGACTGTGCAAGCAATTCAGATCACGAGATCACGAGATCGCCATAGAAAACGGCAGTACAAGCTTCGCGGGAGCTTTAAGTGCCAAAGAACGCAGTGCTTAAAGTGGTTCTCAAACGTCTTAAATTGTATGCGTACAATGTCCAAACTGTTCACACAATACAACCAGATGATCATCGAATACGTGAACAATTTGCTATGGATATGCTAAACCGTTTGGATGAGGACAACGATTTCTTGAAAATGTCGTAAGAGAGCACATTTGGGGCAGTTCAAAGCTTAATCTGTGATGTGGGTTAATGTGTGATCGAGTAATTGGCCCGTTTCTTTCTTGAAAGCAATGTAAGTGGATATGTTTACCTACAAATGTTGGTGAATTGTGCCATTCGCCAACTGCAGGATATGCAAAACGCTATCCTCTTTCAGCAAGATGATACTCGCCTTCATTGGGCCCTAGAAGTCCGCGATTATCTTAACGAAACATTCCACAACAGGTGGGTCGACACAGACGGCCCAATTCCATGGCCCCCGAGATCATCTTCATTACCCACTTAGATTTCTTTCTTTGAGGATGTGTAAAAGATGTTAGGTGAAAAACAGCGGTTCCTGATATTGTGACACTGCAACATTACAAGAAATCATCAGATATGCCACTGGCACAGTCACATCGTACATGTCGCAGAATGTATGGCAAGAGACTGAATACCGGCTTGATATTTTGCATGTTAACAGGGATGCACATGTTGAAGTGATTTAAGTTTCGAAGTACCCGTATTAAGTGTTTATGTAAGGTTCAAGACTGAATGAAAAAAATGGTTCAAATGGCTCTGAGCACTATGGGACTCAACTGCTGAGGTCATTAGTCCTCTAGAACTTAGAACTACTTAAACCTAACTAACCTAAGGACATCACAGACATCCATGCCCGAGGCAGGATTCGAACCTGCGACCGTAGCGGTCTTGCGGTTCCAGACTGCAGCGCCTTTAACCGCACGGCCACTTCGGCCGGCCAAGACTGAATGAGTAGAGGGATGTATGGTATAATGTGTGGTGTCACCGCTAGACACCACACTTGCTAGGTGGTAGCCCTTAAATCGGCCGCGGTCCGGTAGTATACGTCGGACCCGCGTGTCGCCACTGTCAGTGATTGCAGACCGAGCACCGCCACACGGCAGGTCTAGAGAGACTTCCTAGCACTCGCCCCAGTTGTACAGCCGACTTTGCTAGCGATGGTTCACTGACAAATTACGCTCCCATTTGCCGAGACGATAGTTAGCATAGCCTTCAGCTACGTCATTTGCTACGACCTAGCAAGGCGCCATTATCATTTGCTATTTATATTGTGATGCATGTACCGTCAGACCGATGTTCACCAATTATGGATTAAAGTTAAGTATTCAAGAAGCTACGTACTTTACTGGCTAGTCTAAATTACTTTACCTGTTCCAGACCTCACGCCAGCCTGCGTGAGTTTAAACGCGTGCCTTTCGGCTTCACCTCCTAGTGGCTTGACTATCTTGCCAAGTCACAACATAATGCGTGTTTCATTCATGCATCCGGTAAGGAATTGCACACTGTACATCTGTTTAAATCTTTTTTCCGTTCTCTTGTACGATGGAAAATGCTTTCTTTTCACCTAATATGTGTCCGTAATCCTTGCATGCGATGATTTCCTGTTGTAGCTCACATTCTGCAGCGTAATTTTTTGGAATATGTGTTCGAGGTAGGTTGCATGATAATTATATTCCACAGAAATTAATGCGACATGGTAAGGATCTCAGGCCGACTAGTAATTACCGTAACCTGATATATTTTTATGCAACACATCTAGATAAAAGCACCTGACAATCCGTAATATTTCCCGACGGGGTATGTGAGTGAGAAGTTATTAAAGATTAGATCGATCATGACGGGTGATCGTATGTATACTTACGACAGCGTATTGACATTAACGTAGGGTGTGGGGGACTGTAACGTTTCCACAAATTTTGGTGTATGTCTGTACAGTCAGAGCAGTAGGGCGGGGTCACCTGACATACACACACACACACACACACACACACACACACACCTGTTGCACACCCAAGCTTACTGTTCTCACCATGGCGGTGTTATTGTTGCGCACAGTAGCCAAATTCAACGAACATTCACTTATTATCGAGTGAAGGTAATGATCATTGCACTCGTTCGTCTTGTTTGGTTGTAAAACTGTTTACTGACTAGAGACAGCTGTGTCGATTTTCCCTAGAACTGTAAATCTGCTCTCTGTTGTTTCATTATTTGGCTACCGACCTTGTAGTATTCAGACGTAATAAGTAGAAACTTTTTATGGCAACGTCATAGCTTAAAGCAAGTCTGGCGTTAAAAAACCCACACGAACAGAGTAAAATTTCCTAAGTTGTGGTGTGTACGAGAGTGAACGAAACGACGTTTTTCGTGAAGCAGGCACAGCAACGGGTCTGATTCAGAAACGACTCGTAGTCATACGATTTATGTTATTCTCGAAGAATTTGTGGTGAGGGTATACGTATCATAAACCAGATGTCAATCTTTTAAACTCTTGACCAGACAACGTATGCTTCATAGAGATGTTAATTATAAGAGTCAAATGTGTTACGTAGGTGGCGACACCTTGAAAGAAAACGTCTAAATAATAAACGCCGAAATGTCAATGGACGTATAACAATGCCGCCTGTGATTACGTGAAATTGACCTTATATTGTGAATGTGATAATCAAGATCATTAACTGTTACGGACATTTATTTATTTGAACTTTGTCTTTGGCGGTAACGTAATAAGAAAAGCGGGGCCAAATTATATCGTTGGTTTAATCTCGATAACTTTCGTAAATGTTAAGAATGATAATAGCACTGTTAACTTTCGTTTACTTCAAAACTGCAAAATAGCTACGGTTCGCAGTTAGTGTGGAAACAGTTCGTTTGGTATTTTACTGACAGTGAAAAGAAATGAAATTTCCAAGTACACACAAAATGGCTATGAAAGAGCTTCTTCAAAAGACGTAGTCGTAATGCAAGAAATAAGTATTGTACTTTTAATGAATATTCGATCTACACAAGCATTAAATATATCAACTCTGCGACAGCGATCAAGAAAAATGTAATTCCAAAACAGACCTACCTGTACAGGTGATCTTCTTGCAAGAGAGATCTAATCGTAGAAGAGATTTTTTACGTTGGTCCATTGTATCTACAATTGTTTGATATACCCTAATACCATTACCCTCCACAAGAGATATTAGTGATAACACGGTTCACACATCGCTGCCTTTCACAGACGATAAACTGCCAGTAAATTAAATATTATTTTTTTACACGTACTTAATGCTGTCATTATACCTGGTGTTTCAGGAGGAAAAGTTAATACTTTTGAAGGTGGTAGTATAGACGAATTGCAATAAAAAACACCATATAACATTTGTCCAATTTTATTGAGTATAGAGATACAGCTGTTAGGATGTAACCCAAACAAACTTAAAGCAAAGGCAAATGAGGACGTTCACCGTTGAGTTTCAAAAATTCCACCGCCAACTTCGATGAATTTTTGACTTCTCTTGATAACGCCACGTGTACCTCTTCTGAGGTAGTCCTTGCGTTCTTTTATGAGGGCTGCACTATTCATAATCCGAGCGATCAACTCATCTCTTGCGGTTACTTGTTCTTTCTAGATTTCGCCTTTCAACCAGCCCCGCAGGCAAAAAGTCAAAGGGGTAAGGTCTGGGATGGCTTGGCGGCCACGAAACGTGTCCATATCTACCGATCTATCTTCCTGGGAATGTTAGGTTTAGATGACGACTACAGTGTGCATGAGCCCCACACGTTGGATGAGCATACGTGTCCTTGTAGCCAAAGGAATTTTTTCCAACAATGCTGGAAGCTGATTTTCAAGGAAGTGTAGGTAACGGGGTCCTGTAAGACGGTAGTGTAACACAACAGACCCAGTCGACTGATTGTCTATCAAACCACACCATACATTTACAGAGCAGCGTTCTTGAAAATGTCTCCACAATGGCATTTCGGTTTTCTTCAGACCACTATGTGAATTACGAGTGTTATTGATGCTGTCACTAGTGAAACTGCTTTCATCAGTGAAGAGTAAAAATGGGATGACCTGACGATTTTCAAGTGCCCAGTGACAAAATTCGAACCGTTTATCTAAATATCCTGCTCTAAAGTGTTGAGTGAGCTGTAAATGATACGGATGGAAATCGTGCATACGTAATGTCCACCTTTCTCTTGTACATGGAACATCGATACGTGCAGAAATTCTACGTTTGCTTGTTGAAGGACTACGTTCTACCGACTTCTGCTTCTTCCACAGTTTGTTCATTTACACGTTCAGATGCAATATGATTGCTGGGCACTGTGCCAGTGTCACTGAGTGTATTGAGTACACGAGAAAACACTCTCGAGTCTTGTAGTCTGCGGTTAGGAAATCGTATACCGTATTCTCTACAAGCAGCGTTTCCAT
This sequence comes from Schistocerca americana, assembly GCF_021461395.2. Classification (NCBI taxonomy): domain Eukaryota; kingdom Metazoa; phylum Arthropoda; class Insecta; order Orthoptera; family Acrididae; genus Schistocerca; species Schistocerca americana. Next base: position 615,835,096 of record NC_060121.1, read on the forward strand.
TACAAAACAGATACACAAATACCATATCGGCATACTCAGAGTGTGTAAATACGTTCGGCATGTTTACACATTACAGTACAGTAGACTTGGCTAAAAAACCGCAATGAAAACTTCAGTATAAACTAAATCACAACTTCATAACGTGAACATCAACATTTTAATGCTGAAATTCGATAAATACGCCCATAGGAACTCATAGCAACCGGTGTACCAACACAGTAAACGAAAATGTATATAACTCAGCTGTATCTCTGTACTCAATAAAAATTGGGCGTACGTTCTATGGCATTTTTTGTTCCAGTTCGTCTATACTACCACCTCCTAAAATATTTACCATTTCTCCCAAACAACCTTGTACAGATATTCATTTAATAAAGGGGGGAATTCTTTAAACACGGCTCTGACGCCACAGACGTACGTCATTCTGTGAATTGAAGCTAAACTGGCCTGGCACCACGATTTATCGAGACGGAACTGTCATTAAAATTAATTAGACCGTTCGCTAGTCGATGTGTTACCATATCGCCAAAATGTTGACGCCCGTGTCGCTATCCTGGCCTATGTTATCGGTGAAGCTCGGAATTTTGCGGCTGCCGATTGCTCCACTTAATCTGTCCAACATTGGGCAAAATTCTGACTGTGGAAGAAAGGGAAGCTGCCTCTATAGCTCCTAAAAGTGTTACACACAGCCATCAATGTGTTTCTAAGTTTCATTCCTTCGTATTCTACAGATTCGTTTCAGGCAGTCGTTGCCCTGCAGTTCGTAGATATTTGAAAACAAGAAGGAAAAGATTATAATATAGAGCGATTAAGAGCTGCTGATGAAATGAATCTTGATTAACTACTGGGTTCGATAAACTTGTCATCTTGCCATCCTAGCATCCTCCATGACTTCCATCAGTTGGTTGGCTTTTATTTTATTTGACGCCACAGTGTAGTAGGTATGGTGCCTACACGCTGCTGTAAATAACATTATGATACCTGTAGTTGACGAGCAGATATAAGTTTTGCGTGATTTCTCTAAATCAATTAAAGCAAATGTTGGTATAGTTCTTTCGTGAAAGGAACGGCCCATTTTCTTCCCCATACTAGCAATAATCGGAGCTTGTGCTCCATCGCTAATGATTTCGTTGTCGACGGGACATTAAACACTAATCTTCCTTCCTTTCTTGTGAATGATTAGATGATCGAAACCAGTGGTTAAGTAAAATTTCATTCATCGGCAGCAGTCCGTCCGGAAACGTGACTTTTTTCAAGTATTCCGCACTGTGGGGCACAGGGCAGGTCAATGTTGTATTTTTAGCAGCGGCGAGATGTCACTCGCGGTTGGCTGGGCCTAGAGCGACAACTTGTGAAGCCAGCAATGCGTCATGCGGTGACATGAGCAGTAACGGCAAGACAATGCGTCATGCAGTGCGCAACGGGTCCAATCGCATCACAACAAAGACAGCGGTGCTGTTAATTAAATACAGCATGTGTAATTTACCAATAGGTTGGCTGGCGGTGCCCGACGTGCGTTGCAGTGCCTAATTTCTTTCTAAGTAAGTACATATAAACAAATCAGACACAACAATATCAGAAATTAAATCCGTCTTGATGCAAAATACCTTGTTATTTGCTTACTAATTTATTTCCCAAACTAGTTTCGGCGACAGATATCACCATCGTCAGTGGGTTTTTTAAAATCTAAAACATGCAGTTCATGTGAGTTGATATATTCCAGCGTTGCTGAATTTGTCTGAGGTTTTTCTGACTGGTCTCAGCCTTCTCTGTACTGTGTTGTTTGTTCTGGACGTTATTGGGATCCCTTGCTTTTTTCAAGATGTTTCCAATTCAATGTGAAGTTTTGCAGCCCGTGTCAGACCCAATACATAGGACAAACAAGCAGAAACTTCCGAACGAGGTACACAGAGTACATGAGAGCTCTAAAGAGTGACAGCAGACATTAAACTTTCACAGAACATCTAATGAACAAAAATCATAACCCCAGAAAACGATCTACACATTCTGAAAAACAGCAACAGTCTATACCGACAACTAACAATAGAAGAAAATTACTATATACAAAAGGCTATAGTGGAAAGGAAAAATGTAATAAACGAAAACACAACACTTTGCAACAACACACTCTTTACCGCTCTGAAAGAACTGACCAAGGACATAGAACAGAAAGCACACACACGCAAAAGAACCACTTCCTCATCACACACAGAGACATAAGGAACAGAAGCCGTCGTAGTTCCCGCTACAGTTTTCATAGACTTCTCGCAACGTGTGATACACCTCTCGCGACACACGTGAACAGCAAGATGGCGTAATGTTCTTGATCTTAAACAAAGTGCGAAAGTTTTGCTTTCCTGTGTACAGAATCACATGCCGTCCAACGAACGTGAGTGTACGAATAGCTAAGTAACAGCCCAGTACGCACCAAAACTGGACTCCACAACACTACCGCAACCCCAAGTGTATATAGCTGACAGACTAAGTTCACCCTTTAGTATTTGGTTACTAACAGCCGCTCACACCTTTGCAGATGACATGATGTACGCTGAGAAAGAACGTTAATAGGAAAAAGCACAGAAAATATTCCGCAAACAGCGAGAATAATTCTTAAAAACATGCCATAACATGCAATAAATAAGGTAGTATGAAAGTACCCATAGAAAAACTATATATTTAAAAACGATCAGTAAAACTGTAATAATGTGTTACTGTGTTTGTATAACTGTACTATTTTCTGCATGTTTTAGATTTTAAAAAAACACTGATGATGGTGATATTTCTCGCCGAAACTAGGTTGGGAAATAAATAACTAAATAAGTAACAAGGTCTTTTGAGTCAGGGCGGACTCAATTTCTGATATTTTTGTTTTTTTATGCAAACGCGGACCAAATGGAAGAGTTCCAACATAAAGTTATTATCAAATCAGACACATTTAGATGTACAAAATAAATGAAATACAGAGAATTTTCGTGCACTAAATTACATTTGAAAAAAAAAAAAGTATTCAAGTATGGATGCACGTGTGTCATGGCGTCTGGACTGTATTCACGCATGTGACGCGGACTGCCAGTAAACATTGCTGGAAGTATGATGTATCCATAGTTCTCTATCTCGTAAATGCATATACCCCTGTGAGCGCAGTGATTTTTGATTTCCTTGACTGTCAATAAATATGTCCTTCCTGGGCGGGAATACACGTAACATACATGTGCAGGGTGTGACACAAAGGTGACGACACATGGAAGTTTGGATTTGCCCTGATTCGTGCGCCGATAACCAAAGTGTTTAAGGGCAAAGGTCGCGTATGGTGGGAAATCCGGGATCGAGTCCGTGTCTGTCACAAATTTTCCTTGCCGTTATTCCAAAATACAGCCGATGGTGGTTCATACTCGCATCCGCGAATACATGTCCTACATTTCTTGAGGTTCTTTACCAGCGAAACAGTCGCTAGTTAGGTAGATGCTTTGTTGCGTCAATAATTCTGTCCAACTAGCATTTTGCTAGTTCTTAGACATGGATTGCGTAGTTATCTGCCGGGAAGTCACCAGTTGGTGTTTTGAACAACTTCATCGGCGCATTGTGCTGATGCAAAAGTAAGTTTGCAAAGCTGACGTAATATGATGTCTGATGCTAGGAGTAGTAATGTATCACCGATTACTGCATATCATCGTCGCACATGAAGTTGATTTGTAAACATTTACATTCAGCTTTGGAAACTGGTGGAAATGATTTTAAAAGGTAGTAAATATTGGTCTTGGAGTATTTAATAGTTCCAAAAAGATGTCATTTAAAATGCCAAATTGTATTTGCGAATTCTTTGTAAAAAGTACTTCGATTCGACTGAACTCCCCTAAAGCAATGCCAAGAGCGTTTCACGTAGTGTATGCAAAATCGGGAGTCTAACTTTGCCATTTAAGCAGCACATTCCTGGTGTTTCATTGTTGAAATTTCCTGCACCAAGTGCCCGCACGCCTTATCCATTTTGCCGAAGTCTGCACCTGGATGCAGACTGAAGTCGTAGGAAACATTATACAGGAAAGCACCATTATTCAAGTCAAGACCGTGTCGCTCGTAAGTATTTGCTGCGGCTCTTACTTTTCATTGCCACTCTCATTCAGAGGCATGCGATTGAGCAGCTCATAAATGACCTACTTTTGTTGCTTTCTGTCGTTCTTCGTTTGTTTGAAAAGCTCATAATCACTTTTTGTTACATGCTTCGCTGGTAGATCTACCAAATGATGAGCTTTTAGGAGATATGATTATTTTGAGAATGAAAGCACGAACAACTGCAAGCAAGCAATAATATCAGTTAATTAATTAAATCATCAATTAATAAGTCAGAACAGTACCTTTTAACAATTTTTAAACAAATTATGTCACTTAATCCCTTTAAAATACTGTATTTACACACTTTAAACTAATGAATGATTCTCAAAGGCGTGAACCCCAAAGCCAAAGGTAATCATTTTTAATATCTGACACAAATTATGACTAAATGATGCACTCGATATGAAAATATTACTACTGGCCAAAGAAGGACTCGAGAATGAGTCACCATTTAAAGAAACAGACTGCATAACCATTTAAGAAAACACAACAGGTAACTGTTTAAACAAACAGAAAACTGAATGAGTAACCATTGAAGAAACACAATACGTCACTAGAACTGCCTTCCATGTTACAGCAAAACGGTAGCAAGCTGCCCTCAAAATTGTAACAAATTGCTCTCCAGCTAACAATTTGCCTTGTTTTACAGACTGCTCTAACAGATTGCTCTCCATATAAGAAACTGACATATGCAGCTACAAAACTGTGTATAACTGACCATTCTTAAAGCAAAACAGTAACAACTGCAACAATTGTAATAATTTACTTAAGTTACATCAAAACTGTAACAAATATCCTTTAAAACTGTGACAAATTGCGGAGAAACTGTAACTGTAAAAAATAACTCATATTACAGCAAAAATTATAATAATTGTAACTGTAACAACTGATGATAAGTAGGAAAAGTAAATGCCAGAAGATCCAAAGATGATGGCTAGACTCTGTCAAAACCAGTCATTGAGGAAACAAAAATATTTCATCACACAGTCTTGGCTGCAATCATTCTTATTTATCTTCAAATATCAGATCACACCCAGGAACGTGTGTAGCATACATGTAACAATTGACTCACATTACAGCAAAAACTGTAGCTCCAACAACTGATCTATGTGAGATCAAAACCATAACAAATTATACAAAAACTGTAACAAATTGTCCACAACTATAACAATTTGTCCATAACTGTAACAAATTGCCCTTAGAGGTGTGTCAGCTGTAATTGTGAATACTGCAACAACTAGTCCATGTTACAGCATCTGATAGTATAACACCTATAATAACAACTGACCCCAAGAAAATTATAGCTGTACAAGGTTATCTTCATTATAGCAAAGTTTAACAAATTACCCCAGTTCTGTAAAAAATTGCCCCCAAACTGTAACAAATTCCTCTCAGAACTGTAACAACTGATTCACATTACAGCAAAACTGTAACAATTGTCCCATGTCACAGCAAAAACTGTACAACTTTAACAACTGATCCATATTACAGCAAAATTACAACTAATTACCTCCATGCAACAGCAAAATTGAGATGAATTGACCCAAAATTGTAACTATTTGCCCCCAAATATTATAACAAATTCACACAATAGAAAGAAGTTATAGGGAATCCACTAACCATAACTTGCTGAGTCCGCAAATAAATACAATTATTTACAGTATTTCTACATTTGCTTCATCAAAATATCTCTCACTTATATACAACATTAAATTTCCTCTCTCTCTGTAATTCTTTCATTAGTGATAGAATGATATTATAATATCAGTATTACAGAGGGAATGAAAGGCTCTAATACTTTCTTTAATGAGGAAACAACAATGTAATATTTTACAGAGGAAACACAATGTTCCTCTCGAGTTTCCACTGTATAACAGCAGAAGACGGCACTGTTTTGTACTGTGCTGGTGGTAGGCCATCTGATCGTATTGCTATGCTGCATGCTTTCCAAGATGTATGGTAAACTGCTTTTTGTGATGCTGTCATTATTTGCTTTGTTGATTCGTATTGGAGTTTGGATATAAGTGATAGCTACAGCAGTGTTCATGTGTACTTTTCAACTAGTTCTTATGTGTTTAGATGAATTTACAGTATATGAGCCACAATAATTTATTCAGACAATTTTGACGTGCAAATGTACAATTTTAAGATTTATAGAGATGAAAAAGTGTGGTACAACAATGAACTTCAGTCATTGACAAGTGCTGCTTAATCTAAAAGTTAGTTTGTCAATAATGCCTATATAGTGTGTAAGAATGAATTTCGGTGCTAATCTGTAATTATACTTGCGTCTTATCATAAGCAGCCTGTGTGTGTGTGTGTGTATGTGTGTGTGTGTGTGTGTGTGTATGTGGGTGGGTGTTTATGTTCTGTACTTCATAAATGATAAAGAATTTTATCAAAGATTTTTATTTTCAATATGTTATTTTTCTGCCACCGTCTTTGGTCATGCTGTATGTGTATAAATAACACAGTCACTCTCCAGTTTACACGATACATCGTAATAATGCAACATAATAAAATAGGATGTCCTTCCTTCCTAAGTGTTACAATTTAAGTGATAAAAATGCTTTCTTTGTTTCTAATACAGTGCTTCGCTATGTTTTGAGTATGTGTCTTTGTGGGGTATTTTGGCATGTTTATCTCATTTTGGTGTTATTTAGCAGCTGATTATAGGAAATACAGTCTGTAAACGTTTTAGAGAGCCTTAATTCTGTTTGTTAAACATTTTAGAGAGCCATAGCGTCGATTGGTAAACCTCGACTACACCTAATGTGGCTCAGTGGTGTAATTGATAAAGATGATGATGTCACTGATAAGTTACGAGACGTTACTGATAAGGGGCAGTCTGGCTTGTGACGTCTTGGGAAACTGGTCTAATCCCGTTTGGTTCAATGTCATTTTTCATTCGCAACTGGCATTGCCATCCTACTTACTTGTTAAAAAAAATCTACTGGTGTCTCGCATAGGCCTTTTCGAAAAGTAAAGATACAATGGCTCGCAGTCCTTAAATAGAACATTTATTTAGAAAACGTCAGTTACATCATATTAACTGGATTATTTGTTATTTTTTGACATAATCACCCCCGTTATCCAAACATTTGTTAAGTCGGTGCACCAGCTTTTGTATCCTACAGTCATAGAAGGTTGCCGCATGTTGTCGGAACCACATTTCAACTTCATCTTTGGTCTCTTCATCGTCGTGGAATGATTTTCCACCAAGATGCGACTTCAGGTAACGGAAGACATGGAAGTCGGTGGATGCTAGGTCCGGGCTGTATGGCGGATGGTCCAATACGTCCCATTCGAATTGTTCCAGTAGTGCTTTGGTTACGAGCGCTGTGTGAGGCCGAGCGTTGTCATGAAGCAAGCGGACTCCACTTGTCAGCATTCCCCTGCGTTTATTTTGAATTGCCCTTCGAAAACATTTCAAAGTCTGGCAATATGCAGCAGCATTAATTGTCGTTCCAGGAGGCATAAATTCCAACAGAAGAATGCCTTGTGTGTTCCAAAAAACAGAAGCCATGATTTTTTTCGCTGAAATCGACATTTTGCATTTCTTGGCTTTTGGTGAATTCGAGTGGCACCATTACATTGATTGTTGCTTGGATTCAGGTGTATGGTGATAAACCCAGGCCTCGTCACCTGTCACAATGTGATCAAGGAACTCATCACCTGCTTCAGCATAGCGTGTGAGGAAGTCGAGTGCAAAGCCCATCTTTTTCTTTTTGTGTGCTTCCATTAACAGTTTTGGAACCCAGCGCGCACACAATTTCCTGTACCCTAACTTGACAGTCACAATGTCATAAAGAGTTGTCATTGACACGTCCGGTATGATCTGAAGCAATTCTTTCAATGTGAGACGTCTATTCGCACGAATTGCTTCCTCCATTCTCCGAAGGAGGACATCAGAAAAATGGTTCAAATGGCTCTGAGCACTATGGGATTTAACATCTGTGGTCATCAGTCCCCTAGAACTTAGAACTACTTAAACCTAACTAACCTAAGGACATCACACACATCCATGCCCGAGGCAGGATTCGAACCTGCGACCGGAGCGGTCACGCGGTTCCAGACTGAAGCGCCTTTAACCGCACGGCCACACCGGCCGGCTAAGGGCATCAGAGATCACAGATGGCCGACCTGTTCTTTGTTCGTCATGAAGATCGGTCCTACCTTCAGAGAAATGACAACACCATTTCGTTACATTTTGTCGATTCATAATGTTCCCACAAACAGAAACAATTTCTTTGTGAATATCCGCTGGTCGCTGACCTTTTGCATGAAGAAAACGTATGACGGAGCGCACTTCGCATTTGGCGGGATTTTGAACCGGCGCAGCCATTTTAAACACGACCTACTCCAACCAGAAGCAACGTTCAACTGCCCAACGACCGCGAGGTGAAAGCTAACGGTTCAAGGTTAACACCAGTGTTGCCAACTTGCTCGCCAAAACTCTTCTGTTCCTCTGGCGTACGGTATATCTTTACTTTCCGAAATACCCTCGTACGTTTGGAACACAGCGCACAGTGCTGAAGTAAATCACAGGCTGATGGAAAAGTGGATGAGAAGAGAAACGATGCGTTTGGGAAGTGGCGTTTCAGGGTGCTGAAAATTGTGTGGACTGATAAGGTTAGGAATGAGGGGGTGGTCCTCAGGAAAGACGAGGAGAACACTGGCTAAGAAAAGTACTTATATTAAGACACCAAGGAACAACTATCAAAGTACAAAGAGTGTTGTAGACGGAAAACAGAGGAAGACAGATAGTAGAATACATAAAACAAATAAAAGAGACTACTGAGTATACAAACTCCTAAGGGATGGAGAGGCTGGCTCAGAAGCAGAAATAGCGGTGAGCCGCATCAAGCGAGTCGGAAGACTGACGAAAGAAAAAACAAGTAGATGAAATGAACGTAGCTACGAAGTGACCCTCTAGTCAGAGAGTACTCCGTTCTTGAAAACTCTAGGAATAGAAAGAAACTTCGTATCAGTTCATCCTCAGAAGTGGGCAGTTAGTCTGTACTGGAGCATTTCAAATACGACAATATATTATTTTAGATGCTAACTGTCGGCTTCTAGCCTTTGGCTGACGCAGTGGCCATGCGTTGCAAAAATCCAAGCGTCGCATTATGGATTGCATCACTCATTCGAGCACTCTAGCCTGACCCTGAATGACGTCACAGGCTGCCCAGATACGTTGTTACAGTGGCTGCCTGCATATCAGGGACTAGTTTAGCATGCAGGATACTTTGTAGGTGCCTTCATAAGGAAACCAGTGATGTTTTTAGTGAGGTGAACGTGTGAGCTGCATAGCAGGACTTCTTTTCTTTGTATCCCGAGGAGGACGTCGCTGTGACGCGGACTGGAGCAATACGGAAGTGGCTAGCGCGCTATCGTGTGTTTCGCGTTCGACCTGTCATATTACGAACTGAACACGTTCATCCACGATGTACAGCGTTTTATACAGGATCTCCAGATATATGTGTGTGCTGACGCGTGCAGTAAGAACTGGTCAGAATACTCTGGCGGGAATTTGCCAAAAAACGTGACATAGAAACGCAACATTTGCATTGGACACTCACTGAGAGAATGCCAAACACAGAGACTCACAGAGAGAGGCCAGCGACGTCCCTGGAAAGACGCTCGCTCACTGATTTCTCGTCTCTGTCTGTGACAGATGTCCTCCGTCTGACTTACCTTAAATCCTAAGGTATTTTATTTAAACCCCACTTCTGAGAGGCTGAAGTTACTTCACACCGTCTCCCCCTTTTGGGGCCATCACATGCCTGCCACAATAAAACTATTCTTAGGTTAAGAGGAAAATCTTGTTCACGTCAGATACTCTTCCTATACTGACGCGTAATTCATAATTTGGCCTTTCTGTACACCATCTACATAGGCTAGCTGTGTGCAAACAGAGCATGTTCTTCGTTACAAGGCCAGGGACACCTATTACAGCAGCTAGATCACAAGCACATTTCACGTATTTTATTTACATGTACTCGACCCCAAACGCCCGTAAAGAAACTTTTGAAAAAGAATTTCTTTTTTGTAACTGTTTGTCATTTCTTCATGAAGGTAGATTTCCCGGCGTATACTGCTGATGAAAAGTTCTTGGGTTTCCAGCCGGGTGGTACTGTTAAGATATCGAGACGTTTGAATGAGTGTCGTACTCTTCATCTGCTGGCGAAGTGTAGAAATATTCCCCCTTGGCTGCGGGCGGTTGGGTCCCTGGGTCCTGTACAGTCGGTGGGCGGCAGAGGGCAATGATGGGGGTAGCCGTTGGACCAAATAAGAAGAATGCAAGAAACTGGCCAGCAAACGTAAATAGAGCACTCCTCGTTAAAAGAAGAAGGTTAGCATCGAATGTTGTCCTTAACTTGAGAAAGAAATTTGACGGAATGGGCGTCTGAGCGTAGAACTGAATGGAAGTCAGTCATGGTTTGGGGGAAAGCATGAAAGAAAACAACTAAAGCGTTTAAAATGTGTTGTTACACAAGAACGCTGAAAATGAGGTTGCCTTAAAGGAAGGTTGTTTCGACTACACTGCAGTAGTTTTTCTGGAAAACCCGCACACATCCTCCATACGCAGCCGATATTTCCCCATGCTGTTTCATTATTTTTGGAGCACTGAAAGAACAACATCTTTCCAAGAAGGCATTGACCTTCTTGTCTCGCAGTGGGATAGACGTATTAACAGTTATGGCGTTTACTTTTGGATTAATGAACAGTTTACTTAAGGAACAGTTTACTTACTTTTCTCGATTTGTTCGTTTTCATTTGACTGCCTCCTTTATTTTAGGAATATTTACAGTGATTATAGCTAATAACACAGCGAAACAGAAATGAGTCTTCCCAGCCTACATACGTAGTGTTTTACTGTAATTACATAGAGGGACAACTGTCAATCACTGCAGCAAACGTCGATCCTCAATAAATCTTCCTACACTCCACTGCAGTTTTCTGGTGTTACAACTTTCTTACGTACAATAGGGTCATCCACGAAGAGCGTCACGGACATACTGCGTTATTCATCAAGTCATTTACATATTTTTTTTCGAAAACGTCATCCTCAGGAGACACCAAGCTAATACACTGACAAGGAACTAATTTCAGAGAGCACGAGGGACCACGTGTTTTTCATGTGTGCCATACCAATATGGAGCCACTCATTGATCCCATACGGCCATCAAATAGCGAGAATGCTTATTGTTATGTTCCACCCTCTGCTCCAAATAGTCCCAGTCATATTCCTTGAAATTAAGAACGACTGATTTAGCAGGCCAGCCAAGGTGCGTTCGTCAAACCAAGGACATTAGCGCGGAGTCATATGTGGCGTTCGTGTGATGAAAAATACTGTACATGTTACACATTACAAAATACTTAATAATTAATAAGCGTCTCAATAATTGTGAATTAAAATACTGAAGAGCTGCAAATAGAAATCAGGATCAACATTTTCCACACTTTACGAGGACAGAATGTTGCATCAGTTTACCTTTAGTTATTTTCTGTCGCAAAGCACAATCACGTCACTAGATGCAAATGATAAATGCGTATTAGTTAACTTAATGTAGAGTTCATACAAATCTGCCCATATAATGTTACACCAGTACATCCCTGTGTGTTGTACACGACTCCGATATACATATGCTCGTATTACGCATATGATGGTACTTATTGAGAGCAATCATGCGTGCTGCTCGTATCAGCGCTGAGATCGGAAAAAGTGAAGACAGAAAACTTAAAGCTATAGGCAAATGATACACGAAATTCAATCAGAGATGCAAAATTAAAGGTTGTAGGCAAAGAGGTATACAATCAACACAGAGAGACTATCTTGTGTTTCAGCGATCTGATTGGCAGTATCAAGCATCATTGGCAGTCGTATTTTGTAACATCAGGCTCATCGAACATTTCAGCTGTACAGATGCAACAGATTTGGAAAAATCATACGTTTTGTGGTCGAAATATAAATTAAAACTATGCTGTTGATCTTAAAACATGCTCAGTGTATATGCTGTGTAGAGTTGTATTAATCGTAGTAACGATACAGTTGGAATGTCGGACTTTAGCCAGGTACCAGCATGTTTTCACATGTAACATCTCTTACACGTAGCAGTCGTATTTGCCAGGTTTCTACATCATATTTTCTGGATTTTCATGGTTATTTGGAATATCAGGCAGCTGACTTTATTGAAATAACACTGCATTTAGTGTGCTTTAGTGTATCGATGTGTTTCTACGGAGTAAGATAACGTTTTAAATAATAACAACAGCAGGCATAAGGGCTACGCATTTGCATAAGCTCCAAATTAGTCTTCATTTTTTGTACATAGGGCCTTTTGAAAACAAAAAGCTAACACGACAACAGGGCAACCTACATAAGGCGGGAGCAAGTGGCCGCCTACTCAGTTCTTGTCATCTTAGGGTTTGTGATGAATGCTCTGTTCCGAGAAACAAAAATCCTAATGCAATATGACACGCAACATGGCCTTACAAAAGGTGAAAGCAACACGAAAAGCATGACGCTAGAACAAAAAACTCTAGCCCATATACCTGGTATTGTCCTCAACAGCAACGATAATTACGTCTTCGAATCGCGTATTAAAATGTCTGTTTACGACTACTATCGTCTACTTTCTCTATAGATATATTTCTTTGACAGATACGCAGAGCAGAACTTCCTGGTGTGAAACAAGCTAAACGTCATACAAGTCAAAGGTGTAATAACTCTAAGTGTTGTACAGAAACTGGTCAGTATCTGTGGGGTAAGATACATCGGTAACCACAGAAACGTCTTGTTTACATTTAAGCCACCGGAATAACGCATCAGCTCGCACATTGCAAACATTAACGCCTGAGATGCCGCAGTACACGAAAAATGTTCTTAATACGAGGGTTGTAACTTAAATAGTGGCAACTGCTTATTCACAACCGATACAAAAGAGTTACATGTTTGCACCTGCTACTGTCCTTTAAAGTAGTCACCAGCATTGTGTAGAACCCGTTGCTAGCGACGTGGAAGGCGTAGTATACCGTTAGCAGAGCCTGTTCTGTTGATGGTGCGAACGGAGCGGTCTACTGCCTGTCGAATCTCTGGAACAGTTCTGAAGCGAATGCCACGAAGTTGTTCCTTCCTCTTCGGAATCTAATCAAAGTCACAAGGACTTAAGTCCGGGGAGTATAGTGGACGATACAGTACTTCCCAGTCCCATCGACCGAACAGAGCAGCCACAGCTAGTGCTATAAGCGCTCTCGCATTGTCGTGGAAAATGATTGGTGGGTTGGGCAGGAAGTGTCGCCGCTTCTTTCGTAAAGCTGGTCGTTTTTGGAGCATCACCTGTGAAAAAATCGCTATTGGCAGTAGCAAAGGTTATTGTATGATAAACAAAGCGACATGATTCAGTGCTAGCAGACGACTATATCACTTAACAGGACGTTGCAAAAAATGCGGCCAAGTTTTCAGTTGGCTTCAAATATTGCGGCACCTTGGCCAATCTATGTTATTTGTACAGATCGTTGGTTCCTGCAGCTACTGTGCTTCTAAGACTTATTACTGAATAAAATACGTTAATATTCAAGAAAAATAGTAAATTACGGTTTACATATTCCACCTGTGTACACGGCTGTTGTTAACTTGGAAGATGGATGTGCCAGCCATATACTCATTGCGAAGGTGTAGAAGAAGTTGCAATACTTCCTCATCGATAATGTTAACATAAACATCCTGGCTCGTGTTGAAGGTATCATGAATGAAGTAATGATACTAAAAATACAACCAAACCATCACACAACCGTTTCCAGCCTGTACACCCTCTCCACAGTGCGGTTTAAGCACCTTGCATTATCTGCAAAGAGGCTATTCATTAGGCCACATTACAATCAACTTCTTTCCGGTTTCTGTATTGGTTGGCCGACTGAAGACGTGAAGATGTTACGCAGCGCTGTGAGTAATGACCTTTTGCGTGTCACCCGACTTCAAATGTCCGTTGCATGCTGTTCCCTTCGCAATGTTCCCTCGGTAACTGATTGAGATACTCCTGCATTCAATGACAGCAGCCGTTCCCGTCTAGTTTGAAACCGGCTGTCACTGATAAAGCATGTCCTATGTCTCCGGCCACCATAGGTTAATCGTTGGGCCACATCTAAGATCTCTGACCTTAGATGACTTCAAGTAGTAAACCATTGTTTGTACAGACTTTGGACCATCTGCACCCATACACCAGCAAAGCAAACAAATTTATTCACTGTGTGGTCATCGCTACGTTTCATCACTACGTTCAAACAAGATAATTCCCATAATTCCTTTACTAAATTCCAGCATTCTGGAATGCATGGCAGCAGCAACTGTGTGGTTTACCAAATTATGACATAAATTGCAAAGAACCTGATGACTAGTGTTGAACCGAAGCTCATTACGAAATCATCCAACAAGCTACACAATAGCAACATTACGACAGCCACGTAACTGTTCAGTCTAGTCAAACACAACTTGTACAGCAGTACAGGGCTGAACTTCATTCAGGTAAGTGAGACACTATAGTATGTTATACTGTCAAGTCTCCACGTCGACCTGTATTCCTGCGTTGATTCCACAGAACCGGCACACAGACACCACTTCGTTAATGTGTCGTACCAGTTCTACACTGCTGGACAATTGCTAAGGAACAACTGACACTTGCTAAGGAAAAACTCCCGTTTGCTATGGAATAACTGACAATTGCTACAGAACGCCCGACCAGTGATGAAATGTAGAGCGTACAGTTTGTTAATTGCATGAAGCCTGCGCACAAATGCTTTGTATGCATTCGCAAGTTAATGCAGTACGGTGTTTGACGAAGGTGACAATGGAAACGAATAATGTGACATTGCGTGTCATACGGCAACATGTCTGTAAGACATCATTTGTGTGCTTGCGGTTGTGGACCAGCAATTCGACGGTTCAAAGACGGCCAAAGTGTCACTACTGTGGCCTCAGCAATGTGTTTCTCAAAAAGTGTCATCTCATAATTATAAAAGGTCGCTGAATGTTGAGATGTTATGTGGAAGTATGCCGGTGGTTGTAAACAGACCACCACACGAGAAGAGAATCGAAACGCAGTCCGAGTGACGAAAAGGAGCAGACATCTCACTGCTATGCATTTCGTTGCGGACCTTGGAACCGCTACCGAAGCACGTGTCTCTGCCAGAACCATTTCGTGGCGATTTAATCAGGCTGGTTTGTACGCTGGGGAGCCTGTTAAATGCATCCCATTTCAACCACGTCATCGTCGAGAACGAGTTCATTGGTGTAGGGAGCATGATGGTTGGAGGTCAACAACAATGGTCCAGAGTGATGTTCTCTGACGAGTATTGCTTCACTGCTGCAAGTACACTACTGGCCATTAAAACTGCTACACCACGAACATGACGTGCTACAGACGCGAAATTTAACCGACAGGAAGAAGATGCTGTGATATGCAATTGATTAGCTTTTCAGAGCATTCACACAAGGTTGGCGCCGGTGGCGACACCTACAACGTGCTGACATGAGGAAAGTTGCCAACCGATTTCTCATACACAAGACAGCAAGCAGTTGACCGGCGTTGCCTGGTGAAACGTTGCTGTGATGCCTCGTAAGGAGTAGAAATGCGTACCGTCACGTTTCCGACTTTGATAAAGGTCGAATTGCAGCCTATCGCGATTGCGGTTTATCGTATGGCGACATTGTTGCTCGCGTTGGTCAAGATCCACGACTGTTAGCAGAATATGGAATCGGTGGGTACAGCTGGGTAATACGGAACGCCGTACTGGATCCCAACGGCCTCGTATCGCTAGCAGTCGAGATGAAAGGCATCTTATCCGCATGGCTGTAACGGATCGTGCAGCCACATCTCGATCCCTGAGTCAACAGATGGGGACGTTTGCAAGACAACGATCAAGTGCACGAATAGTTCGACTACGTCTGCAGCAGCATGGACTATCAGCTCAGAGACCATTGCTGCGGTTACCCTTGACTCTGCATCACAGACAGGAGCGCCTGCGATGGTGTACTCAACGACGAACCTGGGTGCACGAATGGCAAAACGTCATTTTTTAGGATGAATCTAGGTTCTGTTTACAGCATCATGGTGGTCGCATCCGTGTTTGGCGACATCGCGGTGAACGTACATTGGAAGCGTGTATTCGTCATCGCCATACTGGCGTATCACACGGCTTGATGGTATGGGGTGCCATTGGTTACACGTCTCGGTCACCTCTTGTTCGCATTGACGGCACTTTGAACAGTGGACGTTAGATTTCAGATGTGCTACGACCCGTGGCTCTACCCTTCATTCGATCCCTGCGAAACCCTACATTTCAGCAGGATAATGCACGACCGCATATTTGCCTTTCTGGATACAGAAAATGTTCGACTGCTGCCCTGGCCAACACATTCTGCAGGTCTCTCACCAACTGAAAACGTCTGGTCAATGGTGGCCGAGCAACTGGCTGGCCACAATACGCCAGTCACTACTCTTGATGAATTGTGGTAAGGTGTTGAAGCTGCATGGGCAGCTGTACCTGTACACGCCATCCAAGCTCTGTTTGACTCAATGCCCAGGCGTATCAAGGCCGTTATTACCGCCAGAGGTGGTTGTTCTGGGTACTGATTTCTCAGGATCTATGCACCCAAATTGCGTGAAAATGTAATCACATGTCAGTTCTAGTACAATATATTTGTCCAATGAATACCCGTTTATCATCTGCATTTCTTCTTGGTGTAGCAATTTTAATGGCCAGTAGTGTAATTCTGGCCAACAGTTAATGAGGAGAGAAAGGGCAACACGTTACATATCAAAGAACATTCATGAGCGTCATCGGCATGGCCTAGCCGTTACGGCGTGGGCGATCATTATTCACAATGGCTAAAAACCACTCCATATCTTTGCGCGAGGTACCGTGACAACACTGTGATACTGCAGAGAGATTTTTGCTGAATCATGTCCGTCTGTTTAGGGATACGGCAAGACCCGAATTTCTGTTTATTGGTGACAATGGCCATCCATATAGGACTGCTGAGATGTCGGACCCAATAGATAGTGAAGATATCGAACGTATGGAATGGCCTGTGTACTCCCCAGAACTAAACCCTACAGAGCGCGCCTGGGATGGTCTCGGCAGGTGTGTTTCTCAACGAACATCCTCTTCCCGAACAGTGTAAGAACTGAAAACTGCCTTTGAGAGAGGTGCAGGAAAATATCCCCCAAGGACTCCTGAACAGTTTGGTAGCCAGCATGAGTAACAGGTTAAAGATGTGCATTAGTGCTCAAGGAGAGAATATTCCTGAATGAGAATCTGATCTCGATCTGTATGTTGGGAGTCTGACCTGTGTCAAACTTTATTTATGTTTGTTATCTGATTTTCCATTTCGTTCAATCTGTACCATTTTTCGTTATAACTATACCACTTCACCTCTATACTGTGTTTCAAGTCGTCCATTCATCCTTTATTGCCTGTGATCATTACTCTCCAACAACGTTGTGAAGCAGCTGAATGGCTTGAAAATAATAAATCGCCAGGTCCTGACGGGATTCCAATTCGGTTTTACAGAGAGTACTCTACTGCGTTGGCTCCTTACTTAGCTTGCATCAATATCCTTAACATCGGTTTGTTGCAGGATTCTCGAACATATTCTCAGTTCGAATATAATGAATTTCCTTGAGACAGTGAAGTTGCTGTCCATGCATCAGCACGGCTTTAGAAAGCATCGCTCCTGCGAAACGCAACTCGCCCTCTTTTCACATGATATCTTGCGAACCATGGATGAAGGGTATCAGACGGATGCCATATTCCTTGACTTCCGGAAAGCGTTTGACTTGGTGCCCCACTACAGACTCCTAAATAAGGTACCAGTATATAGGATCG
The DNA here is from genome assembly GCF_021461395.2 of Schistocerca americana. NCBI lineage: Eukaryota > Metazoa > Arthropoda > Insecta > Orthoptera > Acrididae > Schistocerca > Schistocerca americana. Next base: position 615,853,096 of record NC_060121.1, read on the forward strand.
GTACCCAAACATGTGAGTGGCTCGAAGACTTCTTAATTAATAGAACCCAGTACGTTGTCCTCGATGGTGAGTGTTCATCGGAGGTGAGGGTATCATCTGGAGTGCCCCAGGTAAGTGTGGTAGGTCCGCTGTTGTTTTCTATCTACATAAATGATCTTTTGAATAGGGTGGATAGCAATGTGCGGCTGTTTGCTGATGATGTTGTGGTGTACGAGAAGGTGTCGTCGAGTGACTGTAGGAGGATACAAGATGACTTTGACAGGATTTGTGATTAGTGTAAAGAATGGCAGCTAACTCTAAACATAGATAAATGTAAATTAATGCAGATGAATAGGAAAAAGAATCCGGTAATGTTTGAATACTTCATTAGTAGTGTAGCGCTTGACACAGTCACGTCTATTAAATATTTGGGCGTAACATTGCAGAGCGATATGAAGAGGGACAAGCACGTAATGGCAGTTGTGGGGAAGACGGATAATCGTCTTCGGTTCATTGGTAGAATTTTGGGAAGATGTGGTTCATCTGTAAGGGGGCCGCTTATAAAACACTAATACGACCTATTCTTGAGTACTGCTCGAGCGTTTGGGATCCTTATCAGGTCGGATTGAGGGGGACATAGAAGCAATTCAGAGGTGGGCTGCTAGGTTTGTTACTGGTAGGTTTGATCATCACGCGAGTGTTGCGGAAATGCTTCAGGAACTCGGGTGGGAGTCTCTGGAGGAAAGGAGGCGTTCTTTTCGTGAATTGCTACTGAGGAAATATAGACAACCAGCATGTGAGGCTGACTGCAGTAGGCCTACAATTTTACTGCCGCCAACTTATATTTCGCGGAAAGACCACAAAGATAAGATAAGAGAGATTAGGGCTCGTACAGAGGCATATAGGCAATCATTTTTCCCTCGTTCTGTTTGGGAGTGGAACAGGGAGAGAAGATGCTAGTTGTGGTAAGAGGTACCCTCCGCCACGCACCGTATGGTGGATTGCGGAGTATGTATGTAGATGTAGACGACTCTTTTTCCATGGCAATTGCCATGCATTGTACATTGAACACAGCGCTTCGAAGCGACTAGTGTGTGCACTTTCAAGGTGGGGACATAGAGAGAGAGAGAGAGAGAGAGAGAGAGAGAGCAGTAAAGGCTCTACAAGATTCCTTGAGTATACTCCTGAAGTAACGTTTAGATCTGACAACTTGGCCTCATTGTTGCCTCTGTTTCAGTAATATGTGCTAGTTACGGCTATAGCTAATTGAGCAGTTTGGTCGCTTTAAGTAGTTTTTTCGATCTTGTCGAGGGAAGGACGGCGGTTAGGAAGCAGTTGAGAGCGGAGCGCGGACAGATGTAAATTTTCCAGCAGGACGTCCCAGGCAGACGCTGACGCGGCGCTGAGCGATAAGACAGCCGCTATCACTAACGAGCCGCAGGCCTGCCAACATCCGCTGTTGCAGCCGGCCGTGCCTCGTCGTAGTTCACGGCCCATATATTACAGCACATTAGAGGTACATCAGGTGCTCGCTCTGCGCCTAATCCAACTCCGAAGTTTATTTCTATCTCCTTATTTCTTGGTCTTTACTCAGGATGTTAACAATAACTATCACATACTTCATAAATTCCTTTCTTGAGAGTGCTTTTTGTTTACTACAACAATTCAGCCAGTGAAAACAATAAGGGCGCAAAGCACAGACACCAAGTTCCGAGAAAAATAGTTGTTTGTGAAAATAAAATTTGTAGGCAAACCATCTGGTTCGTAGGTTTGACTTGTTTTTTACACACGTCTCAACATCCTACATTTGCTACAAAAATAGTGTACCCACTTTATATGATGGAATTTTAATTAATATTTGAGATTACTATTATTATTAACGTTATTCCACAGAATTTTCATATACAGACTAGCAGCAAAAGTCTCTTTTTTACTGTTGTGTAGTTCGTGATTAATGTGAAACTAGGATCAGAACATAAAGAACAGATAATAAATGTTCCATGCACACAGTTATGACCTTCCCCAACACTTTATGGTCCTCTTTATCGTCGTTACATTCTCTGGCTCGAGTTTCAGGTTAAACCATCAGTTTACTTCAGGCATGAAATCTTGTGGTTTTGTTAAGTGTATGTGTTTCAAGCTTTGTTCTAGTAGTGTTGTTAAGTCTTTGTGTATCAAGGCTGATATGTGCCTTCCACCCACGTATTTGGGCAGTAGATTTTGCAAGGCATCTATAGTCTGTGGGGAAATAATAAATTGTGGCCTCTCTCTCGAAGTGACGCGAAGAAATTGGTGGCCTCCCATGACTGCAATGGAGAGTATATTACTTTAAACAACTGTTCATGGCAAGGCAACCTGTTGAAAACTTAATCATTGTAAAATTTCTACAATGTACATTGGTACTACGAACAACAACGTTTGGATCGGTAATGAGGTCGGTAACACTCTCAATGGTTTTAAAAACCTCAGCGTCTATTTTACAGGCTAGAAATACGAAACCATTGAACGTGACGTTACGGTGGAGCATTCCTTCAACAGCTTCCACCTTTTACGAAGAAATGGGCCTCAGTGTACTCACTAAGCTTTCCTATAGCCATGAAAATTTATGCTTTGGGCCCATATGAAAGTGAATGTCAGAGAAATGGGAGAGACAGTTTTCCGCAGATGTTCGTATATTGTAGGGTTACAGCACTTATAATGCTGGTTCACCGTAACATCAAAAGATACTAGTAGTATGCGTACATGCCAAAATCTCAGAATCGACGATGGTGTGCTTTAGCCTCTTATGGTTCTCGGTACCTCAGTTATTTCCACTAACATATCTAGGGACAAATTTAAAACAAATATGTTTATTGGTGTTCTAAAGCAACATTTATGTTACTCAGAACGCTGTAAAGTGCATCGTACAGAGAACTTTTTACCTTAGTATATTTTAAATTTACTCTCAGTATTGACGGAGCTTGAAAAAAAAATAGCTACCGATACGCCTCTGTGCGACCTATTTATTAGTCTGGCCGCGCAGGATCCAACTTGTAGGAGTTCAGGATATTCGTAAATTTCGTTCTCAAAAAAGGGTTTTGAAATTTATTTGTCGATTTTCGTCACATATTAGGGGACACTCTTCATGTGTTTTTTAGGCGAAAGTAGGTGGATCATAGTCACGAAAAAGAATTGCAGCACGATCTCTAGTACAGATCAACCAGATCAACGATAAATCATTAAAGTTACGCTAATATGTTAATGTGTTTGTGTATGTATCTTTTTAGTGTTGTAAATATGTGAAGAGAAAGCAGATGCATCGTAAATACAGATGTGGCAGAGCAACAGCCTAGCGAAAAGTCCTTGGCTGACAGTCATCACCCGCAGCCGTGAACTTTCCCGCAAAAAAGAGAACTGTTGCTAATAGTCTAAAAGCGCGTTTCTTTGGTTGTTTGAAATCGGTTCTGTAGCGTTTTTCAGTAAGATCTTATTAGTAGTGAAGTCTGTTATTGGTCCTGAAAATATTTTTTGAGTGGAGATGTTGAGTCTGATCAGACGGAAGCCATTAACAACTGAGGGGTGAGTCAACAACAGGAAGTTTTTTTTTTTTTAAGTCGAACTAAACTAGTGGAAGACTCTGGTATGCGGCAGAAACTTAGTCTCCGTTCAGCTGAGTTCCGATCAGAGGCAGGTCACGGTTTTTGGAACAATAAAGTAACCAAACATGTTAAGTAGCTGGCTGAATAACGGGATTCCTTCTCTAAAAGGACGTGTTTTCGAGTTACTCAACTTCTATAAAGGTACGGGACCACTGAGAACCAGACATTCGCGGTTTCAGCCGCTTGACGTTTATACTCGACCGAGTTTCCACGATATTTGTGTAAAAACGACGGTTGACGCCACACAGATTGAGACCAACACCTGGTGAGGATGAGATTTGACAAGTAAATTAAAGGACAGGCAGTTGGGGATTTTTGTTAGACCAGATGAAGTGATAGAATTAAGAGGACAAGGTGGAAATCGTTTTCAGTAAATTGGTGGCTTAATTGAGAATACTGATTGTTACACAAAAAAGTCTTCTGATTGTTCTTACTTTCACAGTATTTTGACCTTACCGAAAAGTAATTCGTTTCTTCGCCAATCTTATTTAAAAGAATCTTTATGTATCTATTCCTAAGATAGGCCCACTTGTAAAAAGATGATTTTACTAGAAAGTGCGTGAGAGTATTAGAGCTCAGAAACACTGACCAGCGTTATGTGATAATACAAAGAAGTGAAATAGCAAAATGGAAATACTTTGTAAAGTAAAAAGAAAAGTTCATGCGATACTCTACGAATGGAGTTATCGTAGTATTCAACATCTCTGAGTAATTGAACGGTTTTGATCTTTTCTTTACAGCTGTGCATAGGAACAAAAGAATGAACTTGACATAAAATTATCAACAGAAATATATTTAAAGTTAAAGTAATATTTCAGAAAGGCATATTGATGGCGAGTCGTCAGAGAGAAGTGTATAAGTATTTCATGTAAAAAAAAAAGTTGATAATTAGAGTGATCGCACATTTATTGTTTTTAGAGTAGTAAAAGAGAATAAATAAGATAATGTTATATTACTTCTTTTGAGTATTCACTGAATACCTACGTTCATACTGTAGCTTAGATAATAAAATAAGGTTTAATACTGACAGATATTGTTATACCTAATACGGGTGAAGAAACGAGAACTACTAATTCAAAATACTGCAATAGGGGATTTTGTAACTATCATCCTAGTAATCTGAGTCTTGGAGCACAAGAGCTAGAGAGGAGTTACAATCTCTGCCACTTGAAATTTGTCAGAATTTCTGTTACACTCTTGTGAGAGGCAGGCACACCTACAATTCTCTGCGTTACACTTTGATGCATTAGATGGTCGTTAGTGAATCGTATCAGCCATCCCATGTATCTGGCAAGTATTCCAATGAACGAGGTGTGGCCCGCACGAATCGGACCAACATGAAACGAAAAATTACAAAATTCCGATTCGTGCGATTCTTTCGTTGTTGTTTTGGAAAATATGTCTGAAAAGTGTACGTACAACTTTAACCGTATCGGATGTTTTGTCTGTTGCCAGTTGATAAAAAAGTCCATATCTTTTGGTACCATCAGCCATTATTTAATTAGTAGAGTATCAGAGAATTTTTATGAAGTTTATCTGTAAGAACGGAATAACGTGTAGCAAAGCTTTGAAAATGGTGAATTGTTATGAGTTATACAAGGGTTTACGAAAGGTGTAAGTGTTTTGAATACGCTGGAAATGACGAGGTTCCGGGGCACCGCGGCACAACTTTCTCTGATGAAATCGTGCAAAATGCGGAACAAATAATTATGAACTCTGACCTAATCACAATCAGAGAAGTCTCTGATCATGTTGTCACATAACTTGCTTCATTCCATGTATTTCTTCGGGTGTTTTGGGTGCGTAAGATGTTACAGCAAAAGGTGTTCGAAAATTATTGAATTTCGAACAAGGACAGAAGCGAATGCAAGTTGCTCGGGAGTCGCAAGATGAAGTCAACAACGGTGCAGAACTGCTGAAACATGTATCAGGAGACGAAACAGGAGTTTGCAGATCTAGTGTCGAAAATAAGGCTCAGTCGTCCCAGGGGGAGCATTCTGAATCACCACGATGTGCAAATCTCGACAAGTGCTGCCCAGTGTGAAGACTTTGCTCACAGTGTTCCTCGATTTTACCGGCATAGTGGGTCATCAGCTCTTGTCACAGGGTCAAAGGATAAATAACGAATGCTACTTACAAGTTAAACGACGTTTGTATGAAACATTCCGGAAAAAGTCGTCCCACATTTGTGGAGAAACCATTTATAGCTTTTGTACCAGTGTGATGCACCTGCTCAAACCTCGCTACTTGTTCGTTAATACTTGGCAAAAAATTCTGTAATTATGTCCCACGCTTCATATTCTCCACACAGGAAAACTTTAAAGGATCCTAGTTTTACACGCATGGATGATATTAAAAATATACCTCTGAGAGAGCTAAAAGAAGTCCCAAATATTGATTTCCAGAAATGTTGAGGTGTTGCAAAGAAAACGCTGGTGTAAGGGTATAATATGTTATCCAGGATATTTGGAAGGCGATGTCATTGGTATAGACGGATGAAATTCTTTCCAAAAGTAAAAAATTACCGTTACTTTTTAACACCCCTCGTAGTTACTTGCTTTACGTACAACTGAGCCAGTTTGATCATTGCATTAATACCATCACACACTATTATTACCAAATATTTTCTTCGACCCTGTACTGTAGGATATCTGCAGTATGCCCGTTCGTCCGATAGGTATACAAATGGTCAAGTGCTATCCAAAGCACTTGACACCTTATATCTGTGATCAATAGAACCCGAGGAAGGACCACGTGAACAATCGTATTCTCGAGCGCGGCATTTTCATGCATACTGGTACCCTGCAGTGTCGTGCAAGGATCGGCAGCATTAAACTGATATCAACAAAATGAATATATAAAGTGAAGAAAAATTCGATTTCAGTACCACCGTGAAAAGCAAAAATTTGATTCGATAACTGAAATGTATTGTGCAACAACTATTTTCATTTACTTAAGCAAACAAATACCCTGCCTGAAAAAAAGTGAGCCACCCAGAAGGTAAGCAGGAAACGAAACTTCACAGACCGAAGAGCTATGTGATGTTACTTCAGTGATTATGAAATCGAGTTAAATTTACGAAGAACTTGGCAGTATGATGAAATGTTTCTTCTCATGTGTAAATAAATTTAAACCCCAAAACTAAAATAATTTATATAAACCTACGTAAGAAACTCTGTTTTTTTATATTAATTACGTGTATTGTCTTTAAATTATCTTATAATGTAAAATTGTAATTAATTCTTAAACGTGCGAGAGCAACTGTATTTTTTAATTGGCAAATAATGCATCAGAGGCTGCGCAAGCGCCGTCAACAATCAAATTTTATGCGATCAGCCGCGCCGGGAAGGAGCGCAGCGAAGTCTCTCGAACACTTTTCCACTGAAGGGGCTTCTAGACCAGCAAGAGACTGAGGAAAAATGACAGTAAAGTTGCCTTCAGTTGTCCACCTGTATAGAGACATGAGTTTTTAGCAATGTTAATTTCAAGAACATTAACCTTGCCTGCCAACTTTTCTATGTTTCAGCTAGAACTGAAAGACTGCCGACTTGTAGTTTGCTGACCGCTGCTGAACATCATAGACGTTTGAATTTGTAGCAGCCACTAGTGCATCCATGAGATCTGTTCAAAAAATGGTTCAAATGGCTCTGAAGACTATGGGACTTAACATCTGAGGTCATCAGTCCCCTAGACTTAGAACTACTTAAACCTAACTAACCTAAGGGCATGACACACATCCATGCCCGAGGCAGGATTCGAACCTGCGACCGTAGCGGTCGCGCGATTCCAGACTGAAGCGCCTAGAACCGCTCGGCCACTCTGGCCGGCTCCCTAGCTCTGTTAAGGCTATCTGTGAATGCAATCTGGGCAGCACTTCTGTGCGTAACGCGTAATGTTATTGATCCGCATGCGGCCAACAAACGATATGCGCGGTCAATCCACTCGATGATATCAAAGCAGGCTATACAAAATATTGAATTATTAATTTTCTCTCTCTTTGTGGTAAATTTATCTGTGCCGTGTGATAATTTAAGCTTTTTCTTTACTTGGCTGCTTCTTTTGATTAACAGCACTCTAGTTGGTTTCCTCCTACCAAATTTATTTTTCCATTACCACTAAAGAGTGCCACACAAAATAGAGAACACTTTCTCTTTTTAAGATAATAATTCAAGAGCCCATTTATCAGTAGGTCGTTGCACTCCTTTTGGCCTGCATGCATTTACTGAGTCGGCTGGGAAGGATACCATGAAGACACTGTATCTTTTCAACATGGAAACTGGCCCACCGGTCCTTGGCTTCCTGGATACTAACACCGGAACGGAATTGGCGTCCGAACTGGATCCACACGTTGCCTATCAGGGTCAGGTGTGCAGGTCTTGCTGGCCACGGGAGCACCTCAACGTGACGCAGACAGTTCATACAGACACGTGCGACGTGTGTACGAGCATTGCTGTGTTGAAAAATGGCGCCACGATACTGTCGCTTGTGAGGCAACCCAAGAGGACGCAGCATGTACGTGTCGTACCGTTATGTCGTCAGAGGTCCCTCGATCACTTCTAGGCATGAGATGAAATCGTTCTCGATGGCTCCCAACACGTACCAGAAGTAATACCGCAACGTCTCTCCAAAGAATGGGACCTCTCCCTGTGTCGCCGTCATGCTTGCCAACTATGCTCCCCCAGAGTAGTGCAGAACTGTGATTCACTGCTGAAGACAATGCGACGTCATTCATTAGCATTCCGAGCTTCTATATCACAGCACTACTCCAAACACAAACGTTTGTGTTGTGGCGTCAACGGCAGCCTACACATGGGACGGTAGCTCCCTTCCTATGGCTGCTGCTAGTCTCCGACGAACAGTGCGGGATGATGCAGGATGGTGCACGAAGTCCGGTAGTAGTTCTCGGTTGCCAGACACGGATGTGATGGGGTTACTAAAAGGCCGTCCTCCATTGTGGTGTTCAGGCATTGTCGTCCGGTTCCTGGACTACAAGTATGGTTGGTTGGTCGATTTGGGGGAGAGGACTAAACGGCGAGGTCATCGGTCCCATCGGGTTAGGGTAGAATGGGGAGGGAAGTCGGCTGTGCCCTTTCCAGGGGGACGACAAGTACGCCTGCCCTCACGTTCCTTTGTAGTCAAACATCGGGCCACTGTCACATCCTAATGCCTCGCAAATCCGGATACTGCGCGATTCGACCAGCTGGCCAAGTGGATACTCTGTAAGGTGCTGATAACGCTGTCGCACAGGCTTAAGCGACATCTCTACATCTACATCTACATCTACATCTACATCTACATTTATACTCCGCAAGCCACCCAACGGTGTGTGGCGGAGGGCACTTTACGTGCCACTGTCATTACCTCCCTTTCCTGTTCCAGTCGCGTATGGTTCGCGGGAAGAACGACTGTCTGAAAGCCTCCGTGCGCGCTCTAATCTCTCTAAATTTACACTCGTGATCTCCTCGGGAGGTATAAGTAGGGGGAAGCAATATATTCGATAGCTCATCCAGAAACGCACCCTCTCGAAACCTGGCGAGCAAGCTACACCGCGATGCAGAGGCCTCTCTTGCAGAGTCTGCTACTTGAGTTTGCTAAACATCTCCGTAACGCTATCACGGTTACCAAATAACCCTGTGACGAAACGCGCCGCTCTTCTTTGGATCTTCTCTATCTCCTCCGTCAGACCGATCTGGTACGGATCCCACACTGATGAGCAATACTCAAGTATAGGTCGAACGAGTGTTTTGTAAGCCACCTCCTTTGTTGATGGACTACATTTTCTAAGCACTCTCCCAATGAATCTCAACCTGGTACCCGCCTTACCAACAATTAATTTTATATGATCATTCCACTTCAAATCGTTCCGCACGCATACTCCCAGATATTTTACAGAAGTAACTGCTACCAGTGTTTGTTCCGCTATCATATAATCATACAATAAAGGATCCTTCTTTCTATGTATTCGCAATACATTACATTTGTCTATGTTAAGGGTCAGTTGCCACTCCCTGCACCAAGTGCCTATCCGCTGCAGATCTTCCTGCATTTCGCTACAATTTTCTAATGCTGCAACTTCTCTGTATACTACAGCATCATCCGCGAAAAGCCGCATCTCCGTCTCCTTCGCCGCTTATACACCCTACCTGACCTGTGAACAGCACTGGACACAGACAACCGGTAGCCGATCCAACTGTCACACAGAATTTTATCTCTAAACATTTACATATCCGCCGATAGTGTACGACGCAATGCCGATATCCGACCATGTATTCACCTGAAAGGGACTAAATGACTGAGTCGAGCGAGAGAGAGAACTGTGAGCTATGAGATGCAGCAGTGGAACGTCACGGAACGTTACGTAGCCTACCTGAACGCCAGAACAACTCGATGCGCAGCTGGAGACTGTGCGCCGGCGGTTCAGCCTGCGATCGCGGTGATTACGAACGTAATTTATGTTCCGTGAGCGGAAATGATTACGATCTATATTAAAGGATCTTAGTGTTCGTCTAAGTGCATGAGCTCTCGGTGTATGACTTCTGTCATCAAAGATGCGCCTAGCGCAGTGTCTGTTTTAGCGGATACTAAATACACGTCACGAATGTTACGTACCGAGTGCATTAGTGAATTGGCTCATATTTAAACACTCAGTCCTACATAGAAAACAACATCCTAATTGGCACTATTTTCTATTACCACCGAAAAAACCTAGCCCACTTTTATGAACGAAATGTAAAGATAGTTCGCCATTCCCTAATCGCCTTCCCAGCACAAACATCCTTTACGTTTTTGCCTCGGCTCGGAAATACTTAGAAAACTACTTTTAATTTATAAGCTATTCCCCAAACAAGATATCACTGTTCCCAGTAATTGTTTCGAAGTTTGAGCTTACGATTAAATTTCCAGCACTTTCAGTGTAATACTCGTACCCGCAAATAGAGTCTTAGGTATTAAACTGTATGAGATATACGAATAGCGTAGTTGTTAAAAGCACCGTACACGGAAGACAAGGGATCAATTTTGAATCTCAGTTTGCACCTTAAATTTATAATAAAGCTTGACAAACATTATACATAAAACTCTTCGCTCCATACTAGACCTACCAATTTAATTATCATTTTACTCCACCACGCTATCAGAAACACTTTCATTTTTTGTCTCTGAGTTTCACAGTATCTCTTACAGGATGTTGATTTAGCTTTAGACGGAATCACAGAGAATACTTCATTTCGTGTCAGACGGAATCACAGTGAATGCAAGAACTCGACAGAATTTCTAACGGATCCAAAATGGTTTCACGTGGTACACAGAGGAAGTGAAAGATATACGTTTTTAGACAAAAGGCCGTCGATGTTCGTATTCTGATTTTTCAGCTCCTTCTTTGTGATATGCAGTTCAGGGCCAAAGCTCTATCGCCAGAGTTTCCACGAATTACTCGATGTTTTTCATCGTGGCCAGGCGAATCAGACGAAGCTTCGTATTTCGAGAACCTCATTCAGTGTTTGTCCTTCGTGAAATTCCTCTCACATTTTATGTTTTCATTACACAAATATATGGTTAATTAACAGAAGCTTGTTCCTCTGATCATGATGAAAAACATCGAGTGGTTCTTGGAAACGCTGACGAATGAGCTTTCACTCTGATATACGCACTGGAGAGAAAAAGTTGAAAGGTTAAGTAACAGGGTGTACTTAATAGAAGATATGTATGCCTCTTGAAAAACTGTTCCGTAGCAATGACGCGGTCTGTCAATATTCAAGCGGTCAGGGCTGTCTACGTAACTCAGTGGGAAAGAACACATGTGTACGAATCCCGGTTCGTCGCATATCTTTAATTGGCCAGAAAGTTTTGTTACAGTTTACATTCCGAGTGGAACATCCAGTCAGTTCGATTGTGCCTCCTATCTGCGTCAGTTTTTCACTAAGCTGTTACCACTGCTTGTATGCTGTGCTCAGTGTCCTCACTAACATATTAGCTTTGTACGCCCCTGTAGTCGCACCTGTCTACAGACTGCTATGTTCCCATATGCATCACTCTAGAATAGCGTGGCGTAAGTCCCATCAACAGGCCTCTACTTCTACCTGTAATATTTTTCTGTGCTAATGTAAGCTGTTGAAGTAATAATTATTTCGAGTTTTTGATCATCCAGTCTATTAAAGTACGTGCATAATATTTTGTCTTAGTTTTATGTTTGGAAGAAGGGAGACCAACAGAAACCGTTGGTATGTAAAACAGATTCGCCAGCGCAAAATCGCATTTTCTTAGTGTGCCGACACCCTTGTCCCAGATTTACACTGTATTACACTCACAGAATACCAGTGCCACAAAGGATTTTCGTGCGTGCTTAACTGCACGGCTTCTTGGCTTACATTTCGTCGCGGCTGCCAGTTGGCTCATACCTCGAAGTAAAATGGCCAGTAAGAGTGAGCGAGGTTCTTCTTCTTTCTTTGAGTCATCAGTCTTCTGACTGGTTTGATGCGGCCGGTCACGAATTCCCCTCCTGTGCCAACCTTTTCATCTCACAGTAGCAATTGCAACGTATGTCCCCTCTTATGTATGTATTCCAATCTTTGTCTTGCTCTACAGTTTTTTCCCCCCTACAGTTCCCTCTAGATCACGGACGTTATTCCCTGATGTCTTAACATATGTCGTATCATCCTGTTCCTTCTTCTTGTCAGTGTATTCCTTATACCCCTTTCCTCGCCGATTCTGCGGAGAATTTCCTCACTCCTAACCTTATCATTCCACCGAAATTTCAACATTTGTCTGTAGTACCGCATAGCAAATGCTTCGATTCTGATCCGGTTTTCTCACAGTCCATGTTTCACTTCCACGCAGTGAAGTGCTCCAGACGTGCATTCTCAGAAATTTCCTCCTCAAATCAAGATCTATGTTTGATACTTGTAGACTTCTCTTGGCCAGGAATGCCCTTTTTCCCAGTGCTAATCTGCTTTTTATGACCACCTTGTTTCATCCATTCCTTACCTCAATCTACTTTGTTATCCCCACTTCCGATGTTAATTTTCTCGCTTTTCTCATTTCTGTAGTTTTAATTAAATTCATTTTTGTTCGATTTGCTCTCAGTCCGTATTCTGTACTCATTACATTGTCGATTCCATTAAACAGATTCTGTAATTATTCTTCACTTTCACTGAACACAGCAATGTCTTCAGCGAATCTCATCATTGACGTCCACTCAGCTTTAATTAAAAATGGCTCATGAACCTATCTTTTATTTTCGTCATTGCTTCTTCTCTATATATATGAAACTTGGTTGGTAAGTACTCAGAGAGCGCACAGGATAAGGTTATGATTTTGTATGGGACCGTAAACAGTTACTGTGAGTTGCACAATGAAACACACAACTTTATTTTTCTAAGAACCACTTATTAACACATTGCTTTAAAGATCACAATTAAACAATTCGGCTGAAGGCCTAGTTAAAGAAAACTTGAGGTGCTTTCTGGACTGAAGACCCAAAACCACAGCAAAAACAAGAACGGCTGAAGGCCTGGCCTTGAAATCAAAAGCAATTAAAAATAGAAGGTAAATTTTAAAAAAATGCAATTGAAAACAATCAGCGGCTGTAGGCCTACACTACACGTCGGAAGCACAACTATAATTAACGCACATTAATAAACAATTTTTCAAACCAAGAAATTTCTTTTTAAACTTACAACAGAACGGCCGAAAGCTTAATTAAAGAAATATTAACTTATTGCACGGCAAAAAGCCACTAACAGATTTGAAACAATGGCTGAATGCCTGAACAACAAGTCAGACAAACTATTAAAAATAAACCCCTTCCTTCTTATAAGACAATATTTCCTTTAAAGAATACACACAACTGAAGGCGTAGGTTTTCTTGGACATGCTGCAATGTGTGCTGAGTCAGTGGTAGTTGTATATTTTACTTGTCACCGATGTAATGCCGTCGCTAATTTTGGGCATCACTACGAGAAAAGCAGCTTCATTTATGTGAGGCGAGAAGGCAGCTTCGAAGGTGCTGATAAGCAAATTCATAGAAGAGCGTGTGTACTACCACAAGGTGGCCAAGCCGAAACGCGCAATCTTGGCGACGTTACAGAAAAGCAATGCAGCTACGAATCAGACTGACGGGAGTGAGGTCTCTTCCCACACCATTTAGCCACGAACATGTTGATCTGTATGAGCCTGCTGGGAGCGACATATCGGTACAACAAATGTGCCATTAATCACCATAAATACCCTTTTGACACTAGCACAGTTATGCAGAATCTGGCAATATCCTCCAAGGCCACGCAAGCGTCCCCAACATTATGGAACAGTGAGCAGCCGATGCTGGTCTTGGCAGCCATCTCCAACGACCCAGCTCATGGGGTGAAGTCCACACCCATGGACTTGGAGCAGTACAATGCATGAGCCGTCTCCAGGCTCTACGGCTGCAACCTAACTTCTGCCCTTTGGGTAGTGCTTCGCGGCCAGGGTGGTGGGACCGCTAGCCACCCACACTGGGGTGAGCGTCTATAACAATCCAGGCAAATGCTCACGGTGTTCGCAATTCTCACTCATGGCCGCACAGTGCTAGCTGGAGCTTGCGCTGCTGAGCGAAACAAAGAGTGCCAACAACGCAGGACAAAGACTTCACACGTTCCAGCACCCCACCACGGGCTTTCACAGATCGATTGCACAGCTGGCAGACAACGTGCCTGCAAGGGGCGTATCTCTGGCGCTGCAGCACTCTGATTATTGTAACGCAAGATTGAATAAAGGTATTTTACCCTGCAGCCGAGTTTTCCTAGACGTCACTGGCCAACACGACCATCCTAGTACCCCACCACTCCAACACCTGTACCCCGCAGCAGACCCACTCACTCTGGTACACTGCACCCTTATGGCCATAAAGGCCTAGATACGAAATCCACAGAATCAAGTTGGCGCATGATGGGTTGCAAAGTTACTGAAGTAAAAGAAATGTATTCGCAATTGTCAATACACTTTGGCTTCACAGTTTATTAGTGACATCTGAAAATTTTTGCCGAACCAGGATACGGATTGCCCGTTTTATGCGAGTAGTTGCCTTAACCACTTCAGCTATCCGAGCTCATCTCCCAGACCGACCCAAGGCTCTACATGCCAACATCTGTTCATCTGCTGCACTCGCACAGTTGCTGTGATTCACGCACAGTGGGCGACTTACCATTACCGTGGCGTGTCTAGGCATATAATACTGTTCTGCAGGTCTGTTTTTACAGTGTACTGCGCGATCACCCTCACACAGGCATGCATGTCTGGTTGACATTGCATAGTACACCGTAAAAGCAAAGATACTGGCAAACATCAAAGTTATTATGAGAGTGTGAACTAGTGTAAATTGATATTGCGTTGTAGCTTTTTGTGTATTCGGAAAATAGGTTCCACTATGACTGAGTCTGCGACACAGGATTTTTTCCAGGATACGTAATGCAGCTTTTATTTAATAGTGTAGCACACTTGAAAGCAGACAAGAGGGAGTTACTAGCGTGAATTGTGGTGAAAGATTAGTAGTTAGCGTTAGTCGGACAGTCTGATAGTCAGAGAGATCCAGCCTGGGCCAACGTATTTACTTCCTGTTTTGATAAGGCAGCTGAGGACCTAACGTCTTTCATGGAAGGCCTGGCATGATAAGCAAAAATCGGAGGTAGATCCGATGATCAGTTACTGCAGATAATGAAATTAGTATTGGCTGTGGAGATGAAAACGTTTGCCAGTTGTACGTAAGGGTTGCGGAAGGCACAGATGTTAAATCAGTTGGGAAAAGACCTCCTACAGTGGTATTAAAAGCAAAATAGCGCTAGGGTCTTCCAGGAGTAACTAAATAGTGTGACAAAGAGGCACAGAGAGTCAGTAGAAGGTTTTACAGATAGGATATGCAACATTAATCTAGAGCGTTATTAGGAATCGGTTGGCTGTATAATCCTTTGTTGAAATATAGAGTCATTTTTAAAATATAAATTTATGATAAAAACTATAGTTCAGACTATCTGCACATAGTATATTCATCCACACCAATTGACAGAAATTGATTTTGCAATTTACAAAAATCTGTTTGCACAATAATATAGAGCGCAGCTGCACAGCGGATTGAATACAAGATATTGTAGAGCACGTGGTATAAAATCGATAAGGTTCTTGATGTTTACTCCAGATTACATCCATAACCAAAATCATTGACATATAGTATGATATAGTAATGAACATAGCCGCTTTTACTTAATCATTTTGTGAAAAATTGTTAGTTTTATATAAAAGTAAAATAAAAGTAATCATCACACCACACAAAATAAACGGCAAAAAATCCTATATGCAAATACTCGTCGTCGTGTTCCAGACGACCAGACAAAGACAGTATTTTCCGTCCCCTGAGGTCATTACTAGTACTGAGGATTACATTTGGATTGAGGAATGCTCCAGCAGTATTTCAGCCGTTGTCGGATGGGGTAACGGTATAACTCAACGACATAACTGACAAGGGGAGGCCACGATGTTACGATCATGGGTTTACTTTAAACTTTGTATACCCTTAGTAGGCCATTAAGAGAACATAATGTGCAAGTCTGTAGTAAGGCGCACTACTCTGGCAATTCCGGAAAAATCCTAAGAGAAATTTTATGTGTCTATTACGTGGTTTATGTATCTGTGAGCAGGTGCCACACGTTAGAGTTAATGGTGGTCACATGGTTTTGTTTACTTCTTCGTAGCGGATTATCTCAGAGTCTGACTTCCTCGACCATCATGGCGTTTTCTTACCGCCAAGCCACAATTAAATTAACTTTTCCTATGGATCACGAAGGACCGAAGGCGTATGAAGTAGAACGTTTTATATGGGATGAAAAGCGTCTCCCGCCACAACATGTTCTCGGAATTCATTTTTCGATCCTCAGTACTGCTGTGTACATTAGGCTGGCGAATGACAAGCTGTGCAGCGACGTTGTGCGGCGCCACGCTAACACTGTTATGTTCCGATACCCTGATGGACATATAAGGACTGTCGTGGTTGATCACGCTGGTTTTGGACCCCGAAAGTTGCGGCTTTTCGACTTCCCGTTTGAGGTACCGTCGGACGTTGTGGTGGCCGCGTTTAAACCTTACGGCAACGTCATCAGTCGCGTTGCTGAAAAGTGGAAGACGTTCGAAACATAACATGTCCTCAGTGATGTCCGTCAGATAAAAATTAAACTACGGAAACAGGTGCCTTCCTGCATGGTTATTGCGGGCTGCAGCGCACCTGTTCAGGTTGTGGCCGGGAGTGCCCTGTCCGTGCTGGACGTCTCGGACGTAGACTGGCTCTGACACCGATCGGAGATGTCGCTCCTCCTGCGGCGCCCACTGTGTTACCTCTGTCTTACGCGTCTGCGGTAGTGCCGCCTGCTGTGGCCCCTCTGAATCAGTCGGTACCGGCGTCGACTCCTCTCGATGACCTGACGGACGTTTTCCCTGTCTCTCTTACACTCCCACCTCTGAGGCAACACAAATGAACGATGACCGTAAGCAGGCACAAGCTGTCTGACCCGACTCCGCGGTTGTTGATCATGGAGCTGTACCTACCTCCGATTTTCTGCCATCTGGCCACATATCGGACGGTAGCCGCCCGCCATCCGACACGGAATAGCATGTTAGGGAGCAACGGTCGCCGAGGAAGCGGAGCAGACAACGCCGTAACACTTCTGATGACTGTCTCCAGCGGACGTGTGCACAGGATAACGACCCTGCTACTCATGGCCCGCTGTCCTCTGACGCTCTGACACTTGACAACGCGCCGTCCTTCCCCGCCTCCGTCTCCAGTCAGAGTCCACCTCCGGACATCGACCTTCCCCCGCTTGAGTCTGATGCCGGTGCTTCTCCTTCTGTGTCTGACGCTACCTGTGGGCGCACCTCTGATAGTGTTTCACTGAACTGACCCAGTGAGACGTCTGTCTAGCTGGACAACTTCGATGCTGAGGATGGACATTCTGGAGGTTTACCGCATAGCCACAGTTAGTGTCAATACCACTCGTGTGCACCACAAACTGGCTTTGCTCCATGATATGCTGTATGCTGCGGACGTTGACTTTGCTCTCCTTCAGGAGTTGCACGTTCCAACTATCTGTGCTCCCATGATTTTACAGCACACGTCTCTCATACATTGCCTACTGGTAGTGGGGTAGCGATCCTCTTACGTGACGGAATCCTCGCTAATGCAGTGGCCTATCCCCCTGATGCCACATTTAGTGGCCCCAGGATCGTCAGCGTCTAGGCGCCATATGGTTCGGGTCATCGCCGTAAACGTTCCACCTACTTCTCAGAGAGAGTCACGCCACTTTTATTGGTTTGGCAGAAGGCATAGGTCATTCAAGCGATTTCAGCTATTCTCAGGCACACAGAGGCCAGCTACCACGTCACTCTCCCGCGCGGTGCTAGCGAAAATTCTCCAGTGCCTCAGCCTTATGGATTCTTGGGAGCATGTTCATGGCGATCGTCTGGGATTTATGCGTTTCACTAGCCTTCTTCCAGCCGCCTCGATCGCGTTTACATCTCCCGCGATATTGTCAGTGAGGTGCAGGCTGTTGAAGTCTGGTCTGTTGCGTTCTCTGCCGCCAAAGGGCGTCGCGCGGCTGTGGACCATCGAAACTGAACATCATCCACCTTACTTCACCTGACTGACGGCAGCTCATCGAGACTACGTGGCCAGCTTGTGGTCGACACCGTGATGCCTGTTAGTCTGCCCTGTCTTGATGGGCGCTCTGTGCAAAGCCTGCCCTCCGCAAGGCCTTCACTGGTTACGGAAGGGAGGTCGCGGCATGGCGGCGACGAACTCAGGAATTATATTTCACCATTCTACGGAAATGTACTCTGATGACTTCAGAGCGCCAGGCGACGATGAATCGTGCCAAGGCACAGCTTACACCCCTCTCTCGCCACCACCTTGAAGGAGCTATGCTCCGGGCTCGCAGATACGATATATTCGTGCAGGAACATCCATCATGTCATAGCGAAACGACGCTACCTTCGGCGGGCTTTGATTAATGTTCTTACGACGGGTGATGGGCGGAGTTTTGATACCCAACAGGATGTTGGATCTGCCCTCCACGCACATTATTTTCTGATGTACTCTGAACAACGACACCACCCTTCCAACATTATGGCTGTCTCCAGACTCTACTTTGGCTCAATCCACATGGACGATGGGTCTGATTGCTAACGTCAAAGAGGACGAAGTTCTTGATGCTTTCCAGGCGGGTTCTATGAGCAGGTCGCCTGGCTCTGACGGCATCCCACTGGTGTCTTATCGGACATTTCGTTCCCTTCTGGTCCAGTGTGGACAGAAATTTGTCAGGATCTTATGTCACATTTCGTGCCGATTCCAGACCGTTTCCCGACCACAAACCTCTGGGTACCTCAGGGAAATGCGATTACCACCCCATTGACATTACTCAACAGCGTTGCAAAGATCTTTACCCAGCCGTTGGTTGCGCAGCTTAAACGGACGGCTCGCTGCGTGGTTTACCCCCGATCAAACGTCTTCGGAAGATGCCAGTAACGGGATATAATCGCTCTTGCTCAATCTCCTTGTATTTCTGGACTTTTAGCAGCTCTTGTTTTTAGCCAGAGTCGATCACGACTACCTGGCAGGGGTGCTCCGTAGTATGGGATACCATGATACGTAATGCATCTCCTTCGTGGAGCTATGTCTGGTATACTCTACGATGGCTGTCTCATTCCTCCCATCTTGATTCGTCGATCAGTGTGTCAAGGCTGACCGCTCTCTGCACTGTTGCATGCTTTCGCCATGGAACCGTTGCTCTGCAGCCTCCGTCAACGCCTCTCTGGGATATCTCTTGGTGACCATGTATTTAGCTGTACTGTTTATGCAGACGATCTCCTCATCGTAGCGGTACTGTGGTCAGGGAGTCACTGGCATGGGTTACCACCTACGGAGAAGTTTCTGGTAGCTGCCATAAAGTTAACAAATCGAGCACCACGGCTTTAGGTGTGGGGCTTCCTGCGGACAGCGCTGCTTTGCATGAGCTGATACTATGCGATGCTTACGACTCGACTTTGCAAGAGATCTGCAGCGCATGATCGCCCTCAACTGCTAGCGCCTACTTTCCCAACTAAGTGATGGGCTCTTAAATCTTCTGCAACGGACACAATATATAAACGTGTATGTGGCGTCAGTATCCCCCACGTGGCACAGACATTTCTTATTCCGCCATCGATGGCCCGCCACATTCCAGGTGTTGGGTTCATTTGTTTACTTCGGCTTACTGTTCAAGGTAAGGTTCGAGACCCTCACTCTCCCGTGGTTTAGGTCTGTATCATGTGCCTGCCATAGCGATAGCCCTTTTCATTGGCTCTCACATGGTGATGTGGTGCTGTTGTCCTACGTACCTTCCCAGCCTACTACTGGAGGCCCTTGCACGACAATCCCTCTCAGCACCCATCCCACTTTCGGACGTTCCGCCGCTTCCTCCACTTCTTCCTCGAACTGAGCTACGTCCACACTGCGATAATACCTGCCACTTCACATCCACGAAGGCGACCTATGGCTTTCTTCAGCAGCACAGGTCTTCGCATGTGGTTGAGCGGAAGCATCCCCACGTTGACTGTAATGTTGTTTGGCGATTGGTGTGCGCTCCTTATCTTGACACTGACGTACAGTCCGCATGGTACCTCACTGTCAGTGGGAAGCAAGTTGCCGGTCACTCCTTCACGGGATTCACTTCGCAGACATCCCATGGTGTGTCGCTTGTGATGTTTTGGATACAGATGAGCATCACCTGGTGAGCAGATAAGTAAGAGATGTCTGATTATTGGCGCGACAGATGTTGTCCCTAATTACCCATACGACTCCTTATCAGATACCTAGTCAACTGCTCCTCTTTCCGGATGCCGGATAGTTCCCGCAAGCGAAGATGAAGTCTGTGAAGCGGATTTGTGGGCACGCAGTTCACTATTTGTTTGCTGGTGGCGAGAAAAGTATCCTTGATTTTTGGCAGCTCCTTAATGAACGGCATTGTGCAGTTGCCTGCAATCCAAAATACAGACAATTTCTCTCCATTTTCCTATATAGTGACCTCGTTAACCCACCTCACAGCTGGGGTGTTCCTGACATGAAGAATTGATCCCCGCCTCTTCCACACTTTGAACCGATATATTCTCTGGTCATCGGGATGTTCTTCTCGGAAAAAACTCCAAGTCTATAGTCTCCATGAATCTGACATCATGCTGCGGCCTCCTCGCGACACATGTTTGCTGCTGTTCTCTGTG
Organism: Schistocerca americana; assembly: GCF_021461395.2. Classification (NCBI taxonomy): domain Eukaryota; kingdom Metazoa; phylum Arthropoda; class Insecta; order Orthoptera; family Acrididae; genus Schistocerca; species Schistocerca americana. Next base: position 615,873,978 of record NC_060121.1, read on the forward strand.
GTCTTAATGTTAATTAAAAGAAAGAGGGAATTAAATAAACCATTGGTGTTGATTGTGCCTACATTTCCTTAGTTCCTGAAGGGTGGGAAGGGACATGGTGGCCAGGCCTCGGTTTGTGACCCTTAATCTGCACTATCGGAAGTAAAAGAAATTTTTCAAAATTTCTAGGAGGTGTGTTTTCCCTTAGAAACTCTGTACATTCCCCGAAAATGTGGGAAAACTGTATTCATTCAATGTTGTAGATGGTGTTTCAACTTATACTTTCCTTGCCTGTGTGACAAATACCATCCTGCAACGCGTGATGTCGAGAGCATATCCGACGAGTAGTTGTACGATACTCTTGTGGTCTGGCACATTCTGGCTTGCTTTATTACTGAATAATTGCATAATTACATAATTATTTATCGAGCTTGAGTTGCTGTTTCTATGCCTGTCTCTCATCCTCGAAAATTTAATTAAAAATAGTAAATAAATAGTATGTGAAATTCACTGCAATTTCATTAAAATGTACGAGTTTTTTTCGTTGTATTGCCTCTCAAATGTCATATAAATTAAATAATGTGACCAGTGATAAAAAATATTGATTAAAAAAATCTGTGTGAGTAGGAATTCGAACCGTCGCCTTGTCCGCGGCTCTCTTTCAATACGCGGATGCTAGCCACATGAGCACAACGACTTGCTACAGTTGGTGCCTTCGCAGAGCTACATCAGTTACATAACAGATGAGTAACATTTCTCTTGCGATTTTCTCGGATGACAGAGTAGTGCACCTTACTACTTGTTCATTAGGTTGTTTTAATGGGCTACTAAAGGTGAACAAAGTTTGAAGTAAATCCGTGATCCCAACGTCGTGACCTTTCCTTATCAGTTATTGGGAGATGTGAGGATGCACATACTACGGTTGAGAGAAGTTTTTCAAAGGCTATACGTCACACGTCTTAAATTAAACATCCAGAAGTGTCATTTTGTCTTCGAGGAACTTAGAGCATGTAACTGGTAAAAAAGGGATTAGGACAAGAACTCAGAGGCTGATACAAGCAGTACGACATATTCCAGTTCGTAAGATGAGTAATGAGCTACAATCTCCGATTACTATAGGGAATTGGTGAAGGGATTCACAGATCTTGCATGGCCACTCACACAGTTATTGAGAAAAATCGTGAAATTCGAGTGCACAAGAGAGTGCCAAACCGCATTCGAGGCGTTAAAAAACAGCTTTGACGTTGAGCCCAGTGTTAATTTCCCAAGACTATCATCAGGAATTTATGCTGTCATGTGACACATGTAATCAAATATTGGCATGTGTTTTGAGTCAGGTGGTAATAGTGGAAAACATCTGCACAATAACTGAATAAGGCAGAAAAAAATATTCCACGACAGAGAAAGAAATGGTCAGATTAATATTCAGAGTTACGTACTTTCAGTGCTACTTGTATGGGGGGAAAACTGGAAGTTGTGACTAATCACGCGGACTGAGTGTATTTAATTATAGTAAGGTAGAAGAGGAGGAAGGAAGACATGGACCAATATGTAAGTAACTGTGTATAGTGTGTACAGCGATTAGACTTGGTCCATAAGCAAGTGCCATTATAAAGGTTAATGGAAGCAACAAAAACATTTGAAACGATAGGGATGGATGTCTGAGGTCCACTTAACCAGACTCCATTGGGAAACCATTCTGTGGTAGCGATCATTGACCACTTCTCACAGTATGTGTAAATGATTGCCATGTCAAATCAGTGAGTAACTCATGTAGCACAAGTCCTGGTTGACAACTGGCTGTTTAAGTTTGGTGTACCTGAGATGGTAATCACAGACCAAGGGACAAATTTCATGTCAGACTTGATGAAACAACTGTGTTATTTGCTGCAGGTTTGTACATTAAGAATTATTCCAATGCATCCACAAAATAATGGTAGAACAGAGCATGTGCGTCACACTATTGATGAGATGTTGAGTTACTACGTAAACTATCACCTTAATTCCTGGGATACATACTTGTGATTTCTCGCAGCAGCTTACAACTCGAAGATTCACACTGGTACTGACCTATTTCCTTCTGAGGTGGTGTATGGAAGGAAGTTTTCCTCAGCATTTGATATGACCAGACTCAAAATGTGTAAGGAAGGAGAGCCAGTTCGTAATTCGCCAAGACCTGAAGAGGGGTGTGCAGTGTGGTGTCACCGCCAGACACCACACTTGCTAGGTGGTAGCCTTTAAATCGGCCGCGGTCCGTTAGTATACATCGGACCCGCGTGTCGCCACTATCAGTGATTGCAGACCGAGCGCCGCCACACGGCAGGTCTAGTGTACAGAGACTCCCTAGCACTCGCCCAGTTGTACGGTGTCCGGACAGTTGCCACGCCGGACATTTGCCACGGTTTTACCTGCTCCGAGGGGTTGGGTCCCTTGTCTCCCCCCCCCCCCACCCTGCTCCTCCTCCTACTCCTCCTCCTCCTCACCCGCCCGCCCAGTTTGCTTTCAAAGTTCCTAACGCGACCATCAGTATGGAAGTTATTACAACGAACAAGGGCAGGCCTCCTGCTCATTACAAAGGTTACGCGTATCTTAAACAGAGGGAATCTAAAGAAGGTGTTGTCACATGGATGTGCTTACGCCGAAAAGCGGATCATTGCAAGGGAAAGCTGCTTTCGAGGAACGGAGAAGTGTTGAACGTATTAGAACATCTCTGTGGGCCACCTGACGATGCGGCTCTGAAAGTGAGAAAGCAAGTGGAAAGGGCGAAGAGAAGGTCTCGAGAAGAAACTACACAGTTATCGGAGATATACGCGGATGAAATGGGAAATCTACATAATAAAGTTTATGACTTTGTTACAGTGATGCCTAATTCAGAATCTATGAAGAGAACCGTGTGTCGTCGATGGAGTCAAGAGCGGGGGAACCAACAAGAGCCTAAGAACTCTTATGAAATTGATCTTCATGAAGATCTATTAAAAATGGGAGATGGCAGTAGTTTTATTCTGGAAGACGATAGATTAGAGGTGGGAATAATGATTTTTAGTGGAAGCAAAGGAAAAAAAGTTTAAAAACATGTTCCCATTTTTTTTATGGATGGAACATTTAAGAGATGCAGCAAGTAGTTTGCACAAATCTACACCATACACGTAGACTTAGAAGGCCCGATTGAAGAAACAAACATTCTTCCTACTGTATTTGCACTGCTCCCTAATAAGAAGAAAGACACATATACTCGTCTGATAACAGGCAGTCTCTGAGTGGTGTCCTAAACAAGTAAAGGTGGACTTTGAGGCAGCTGCGATATCGGCCATTCCTCACGTCTTCACCACAACTGAAATAAATGGATTCTATTTCCATATGAAGAAGAGTTTATGGAGAAGAATTCGAGTTCTCGGTCTAACTGAAGAGTACCGCTAGAACGAGGATTTAAGACTTCACGTCAGCATGTGTGCAGCGCTGGCAGTTGTGAAACTGGAGGACGTAAGCAATGGATGGCTTGAGATTCATGCAGAAGCTCCTGATAACGGAAGGTTCTCTCAATTTTTTCATTACTTTGAGGATAACTGGCTAGAGAATGAGGATATCGCAATAGAAATGTGGGACTGCTACGGAAAGAGGCATCGAACGACGAATGCTGTTGAAGGGTGGCACAACAAAATAAATAGTATTATTGGAAAACCTCACCCTAGGATCAACTATTTGGTGGAGTGCTTGAAAAAGGAAGCAGAGCTCACAAACTGCATGTACATGAAATTGGAAATGAATCTTGAAGGTAAGAAGAGGAAGAAGTAGTACTTGAAGCCGGACGACAGGATAGAGAGAATCGTAAAGAATTATGAAGAGACTGGCAACATTAGGCCTTGCTTGAAAGCCATTGCCCATATTCAGAAACTGGACTAAAATACGTTAAAAATAATGTATTAAGAACAATGAAGACCACTGAGTCCTCGCAGATTACTGAGATAAAATTATTAAAACATTGAAGCAGAATTATCGGAGCTAATATTAAGTTGTAATTGTAAATAGAGTGTACATTAGTTCAGCGTGTTTACGCTGATTTTACACACGCCAGAATGGTAGATGGTCATTTATCATTTTCACGGTCCAAAGCCTGTGCAAAGTGTGATGCGAATCAGCCTTTAATGTAAAAATTAAAAAGTGTTTCAAGCCTCACAAAAGTATCCCTATTGTTGTCACGTTAAGATAACTTTTTTCTCCCTTCCAGTATTATGGCCAGACTATTAAATAATTGTGAGATCTAAAATAATTTTCTGAAGCTACAGAATCGCAACTATCACCTAAAATATCATGGTTTGTTAAACTGTTAGTATACGTTTTTGTAAAAGGAAATGGGAACTGAACCTTTGAATTGCACCTAAAATTGACATCCCAAAACTGGTCTGATCCTAAGGTTGACAATTTTGGCACCTCAAATATTTTATATTTAAGTTTAGATGCAAACATTTATGATAGATGTAAATCTACTTAAGTACATTTAGATATAGTCCTTTAAAGATTAAAATTTCTTACTAAATTGTTGATTATCTTTAAAGAGGCCAGTAAAGGCAAGGAGCTTACTATTGAAAATTAATTGTTACTAAAGAACGTCATAAACAAATGTATTAGACCTACTTTTCTTATACATTAGAGACTTTTTGAAAATATATTTGATCATTTCCTCTGTCACCGACAGTGTAATTTCAGTTGCCTTGCAACACCAGGGATATCTACTTCTAAATTATGTTTACAGTTGTTCTCATTTCGAATTCTGGAATATTTACTTCGTCTTCTTTGGTGCAGGAGTTTCGGAAAATGCGTTTACTAACTCCACTTTAGTGGTACTGTCATCAGTAACATTACCGCCGCATGTCGTGCAGTAAAGGTACTTACTGAGCTGGTTTACTTAACATGGGAGCAGTATCTCTTTGGATTTTCCGCCACACTTCTAGAGCGAGTTTCGTTGTGGAAACTATTAAATGTATCTCGCATTGAAATCCGCACCAAATTTCGAGCCTCAGTAAAACTTCACCAATCTTGGAGATTTTGCGTTCGTCTAAATTATACGTGCCTTTTTCGGTGCTCCTGCAACAGCTTTCTGTCGTGTTTTGTGTACCATGCGGAATCAGTTCCGTCTCTTATTAATTTATTTCGTATACCTCGAGTGCTGTTGATACTATTTTTTTGAACTTAAGCCACATATGGTCTTCATTTACATAGTTTGGAAGGATTGGAGATTATATCTTAGAAAGACGTCACCCGAATTTTTAGCTGCTTTTGCCGGCCGGTGTGGCCGAGCGGTTGTAGACGCTACAGTCTGGCACCGCGCGACCGCTACGGTCGCAGGTTCGAATCCTGCCTCGGACATGGATGTGTGTGATGTCCTTAGGTTAGTTAGGTTTAAGTAGTTCTAAGTTCTAGGGGGCTGATGACCTTAGAGGTTAAGTCCCATAGTGCTCAGAGCCATTTGAACCATTTTTTAGTTGCTTTTATAAATAGATAAATTTCGCGTTTAGTTTTGGTGAATTTATTTGTTACGGAATTGAGCCTCGCTACGACTGAGTGTTCACTAATCCCTGTATCCGTCGTGATGCTCTGGATTATTTGTGGCTAAGATGTCAAGTGTGTTTTCGTAACCATTTGCAATTTGAATGGCCTCGTCTACTAATTGTTAAAAATAATTTTAAAAAAGCATTTAGAACAATTACGGCAGTTGTCTTCTATTTACAATAGGGTATGAAAATGTATTTTTGTCAACATTCGGAAGGTAGATTGAAGTCACTGCCAACTATAATTGTACGAGTAGGGTACCTACATGCGATGAGACTCAAGTTTTCTTTTCTTTGAACTGTTCAGCAACTGTTTCATCTGAGACAGGGGGTCGGTAAAAGGAGCCAGTTATTAATTTATACCGGTTGTCGAATATAACCTCTGCCCATACTAAGTCACATGAACTATATGCTTCAAAGTCGATTGTGAGCTTACATTATTTTTCCTTAAGTTGTCCTTCTTGTTTCTGTTGTAGTGCAGGTAATTACAATTACGGCTTTTCCCTCCAGAACCTAAGATGCTTTCTCTGTGACCCTGTAAATACCAGAGCTAAACAATGCAGAACAACAACGTACGTTACAAGCGTAGCATTCTGTATTACTTCATTTCCTTATTTCTAACATTTTAAATTTGTAAGTCGACTTTAGATGACATGTCAATCATAGATGTTCTTATCTCTATTTAGTGAACGTGTTTTCAGTTATGTTTCGAACATTGTCCCGCTACACTTTTATTAACTAATGTTTTAGAGAGTAAATTAATATGGAGTCTGTCGTTCTTCTTTTCAAACATTCACATACCCATTTATTCTTTCCCTACTGTCTTTTGGGTATGCAGTTGTAGTAATTAAAGTAGGCACAAATGCAGTGATCAAGAAGAAATGATTAGCGTACATTCGCATTCTCGTTACATCGTTCCTTTCTTGTTGCTTTCATGGCGATAGATGGTTTCTATCGCTATCAGTAAGCGTGAATGGAAGCTACCGTACAGACAGAGGAATTTATATTTATACTTGGCAGAACTAATTACATACTGACATAATCGTCGGTATTGCTTTCGTTTCCCAAAAGTTACAAATATTTCGATTTCGGAAAGGAAGCTCTGTATTTGGCCAAGATGTCGAAGAGGAAGGTCCCTTACGTACTGGTTGTATCGAGTAAGATGTGAAGGCGGCCGTTTGAAAGCAGACAGAAGATGTACGAGGAAGGGCGTCCCTTACCCGAGGGATCGCTACCTGGCGAAGGGGCAAGTGTGGCAAATGTCCGGCGTGGCAAATGTCCGGCATTCGTTGTACAGCCAACTTTGCTAGCGATGGTTCACTGTCTACATACGCTCTCATTTGCAGAGACGACAGTTGAGCATAGCCTTCAGCTACGTCATTTGCTACGACCTAGCAATGCGCCATTTTCAGTTACTATTGATATTAATATTGTGAATCATGTACCTTCAAGAGCGACGTTCATCATTAATGGATTAAAGTTAAGTATCAAACTAATTACGTCCACTTTCTGAATTCTAATTCCTTGTCATGTTCCAGACCTCACGTCAGTGTAGTTCTTCCCTCCTCACGCCAGCCTGCGTGAGCTAAAACGCGTGCGTTTCGGCCTCCACAAGTAACACGGTGTTGGCTCTTCTGCCAACACAACATGCAGAAAGCGAATACCAAAGCCCTGGAGTGACAAGAGCTAGTGAGGAAACGCCTAGGAAAATTACTGCAGTATAGGTTAAGGCAATGGGTAATGTTATAAAGCCCTTGTAACGCCAAAGAGCAAAACAAAAAGTTTGGTTTAAGATACGAGGGCCATACCAAATGACAGACATCACCCGGCAATGTCAAGTTTCGCTTGCCAACTAGAGCAATGACGGTTCGCATCAGACGGCTATGAAAGTTAACGTCAAGTTTCAGTTGCCAACTAGAAAAACGATAGTTCACATCAGACGCCTACGAAAATTTGAAGATACTCCAGACTCATTGTCACGTGAATCTATATCCACAGTGAAGAGAAAAGGGAAAAGATGCGAGAAAAAGGCTGAGCGCGAAATTTATTGCACAAAATATGTGCAGAAATCCATACGGATTATAGACTAGGGAATAAGGAGTAGTAGTGTGTATATTTTGTGTTATGTTGTAGTGTGACGATGAAGTTAGGTGGCATTAAGGTGTCGGGGGTGTGAGTTTCGCGAAACAGCACTGTGTTATGAAAAGGATATACACTATGTATCAAAAGTATCCAGACAGCCCCAAAAACATACGTTTTTCATATTAGGTGCATTGTGCTGCCACCTACTCCATATCAGCGACCTCAGTAGTCATTAGACATTGTGAGAGACCAGAATGGGGCGCTCTGCGGAACTCACGGACTTCGAACGTGGTCAGGTGATAGGGTGTCACTTGTGCCATACGTCTGTACGCGAGATTTTCACACTCCTAAACATCCCTAGGTCCACTGTTTCCGATGTGTAGATGAAGTGGAAACGTGAAGGGACACGTACAGCACAAAAGCGTACAGGCCCACCTCGTCTGTTGACTGACAGAGACCGCCGACAGTTGAACTGGGTCGTAACGTGTAATCGGCATACATCTATCCAGATCATCACACAGGAATTCCAGACTGCAACAGGATCCACTGCAAGTACTATGACAGATAGGCGGGAGGTGAGAAAACTTGGATTTCATGGTCGAGCAGTTGCTCATAAGCCACACATCACGCTGGTAATTGCCAAACGACACCTCGCTTGGTGTAAGGAGCATAAACATTAGACGATTGAAAAGTGGAGAAACGTTGTGTGGAGTGACGAATCACGGTATACAATGTGACGATCCGATGGCAGGGTGTGGGTATGGCGAATGCCCAGTGGACGTCATCTGCCAGCGAGCGTAGTGCCAACAGTAAAATTCGAAGTGTGTGGTGTTATGGTGTGGTCGTATTTTTCATGGACGGGGCTTCCACCCCTTGTTGTTTTGCATGGCACTATCACAGCACAGGCCTACATTGATGTTTTAAGCATCTTCTTGCTTCCCACTATTGAAGAGCGATCGGGGATGGTGATTGCATCTTTCAACACGATCCAACACCTGCTCATAATGCGCGGCCTGTGGCGAAGTGGTTACACGACAACAACATCCCTGTAATGGACTGGCCTGCACATAGTCCTGACCTGAATCCTTTAGAACACCTTTGGGATGTTTTGAAACGCCTACTTTGTGCCAGGCCTCACCGATCGACATGGGTACCTCTCCTCAGTGCAGTACACTGTGAAGATTTGACTGCCATTCCCCAAGAAACATTCCAACACCTGACTGAACGTGTGCCTGCGAGAGTGGAAGCTCTCATGAAGGCGAAGGGTGGGCCAACACCATAGTGAATTCCAGCATTACCAATGGAGGTCGCCACGAACTTGTAAGTCATTTTCGGCCAATTGCGCAGATACTTTTGATCACATAGTGTATGAGTTATTTTTGTGCACCGCAGTTATTGTAGTTTTATGTCTAGAGTTTACGAACAATGTAGGTGCAACAAGGACGCTGCCACTGTCGCTATGAGAGTAGAGGGGAAAATTTTGTTTGCTTGGCTCTGCGATGAGTTTCAACTCAGGTGCCAACTTCTGTATGTTCCATAAACCGTTCAGGTGCTGTTCTGGTACTAACAGTGGTTGACGTAGCTGCCTGTGCAGTGCATAGTGGTTGGCTTCTTGCAACGTTGCTAGTAGCACTGGCACATCTCAGATGCTATCAGCTAACGGCTAACGACTGTAGCAGCCTTACGATTGTTACCCTCATTCCAACTCATTCACTCGAGTCTGTACAATTCCTAGCTACCGATTCACGGTGTAAACCGATGACTTCGCATACTCCACCACCTCAGTCGTCAGTTTCCATAACGCATGTTCTTTGTTCAACACCTCCTGTTCCAAATTCATCAACTCCATCGCTCCTTCATTCTTTCTATGGTTCCGTTTTGCTTCCTGATGTCATCGACACCTGCAACTCTGTACACAGTTGCCAACATCAGTGTAGCCTAATTACCAAGTGACACTGTTCGCTTGCAATTTCATCCACAACGTATTCAGGCGTCACAGGCTTATTTGGTCCACGAGAGAGTATAACAACAGCTTTGTCATCATCATGTCTGCAGCAATTTCTCTTGCCTGCAACCACTGCACCATAGTTTCTTTAAGGTCATTGTTAGTGGGAGTTTTATCTAAAATCACGGAATGGTACAGTGCATTGTCCATCACAAACGCTGTCGGAACACTAAACTGAAGCAACAAATTTTTAAACCACTGCAGAAACCCTGGGTGGTCCATATCCTCATTATAGTCACCGGTTTTTCTTGATAGAAAAACTAAAAGTCCTTCAGATACAAAGCCGTTTGAAGATCCTGCATGGGCCACAATTAATCTCGATCCTCTTCCTGCTAGCTGATGACCGCTGCTATTCGGAATATCATCTGCCCAGCATTTCTCAACTGGTTCTCCGGCATTGACCCATGTTTCGTCTAACCATATGACTGAGTGTTTGTCCTTTCCTACAGTTTTGTATAAGAAAATGGTACGAGCTGCAACGACGTGAGCTTTTTCGAGTAACTGTTTTCGTCCATCTAACTTTTTAAAACGGAAGCCCATACGTCTTAACACGATCTTAAGTGACGTTTTGCCCCTGAGAAAAATTCACTTTCTATACTACGCCTTCCGCGTCGCTGGCAACGGGTTCTACACAACGCTGGTGACTACTTTGAAGGACAGTAACAGGTGCAAACACGTAACTCTTTTTATCGGTTGTGAATAAACAGTCGCCACTATTTAAGTTTCAACCCTCGTATTTTATCAAGTCGCAGTACTTGACAAGATCATGTTGATATACAGGATGAGTCACCTAACATTACCGCTGGATATATTTCGTAAACCACATCAAATACTGACGAATCGATTCCACAGACCGAACGTGAGGAGAGGGGCTAGTGTAATTGGTTAATACAAACCATAAAAAAATGCACGGAAGTATGTTTTTTAACACAAACCTACGTTTTTTTAAATGGAACCCCGTTCGTTTTGTTAGCACATATGAACATATAAACAAATACGTAATCAGTGCCGTTTGTTGCACTGTAAAATGTTAATTACATCCGGAGATGTTGTAACCTAAAGTTGACGCTTGAGTACCACTCCTCCGCTGTTCGATCGTGTGTATCGGAAAGCACCGAATTACATAGGGATCCAAAGGGAACGGTGATGGACCTTAGGTACAGATGAGACTGGAACAGCACATTACGTCCACATGCTAACACCTTTTTATTGGTCTTTTTCACTGACGCACATGTACATTACCATGAGGGGTGAGGTACACGTTCGACGGGCGTTTCATAGGACGTGGAGGACGCATAAATTGGCCAGCCCGTTCTCCTGATCTTACACCTCTGGACTTCTTTCTGTGGGGTACGTTAAAGGAGAATGTGTACCGTGATGTGCATACAACCTCAGAGGATATGAAACAACGTATTGTGGCAGCCTGCGGCGACAGTATACCAGATGTTCTGCGGCGTGTACGACATTCATTACGCCAGAGATTGCAATTGTGTGCAGCAAATGATGGCCACCACATTGAACATCTATTGGCCTGACATGTCGGGACACACTCTATTCCACTCTGTAATTGAAAACGGAAACCACGTGTGTACGTGTACCTCACCCCTCATGGTAATGTACATGTGCGTCAGTGAAAAAGACCGATAAAAAGGTGTTAGCATGTGGATGTAACAACGTGCTGTTCCTGTCTCTTCTGTACCTAAGGTCCATCACCGTTCCCTTTGGATCCCTACGTAATTCGGTGCTCTCCGATACACACGATCGAACAGCGGAGGAGTGGTACTCAAGCGTCAACTTTAGGTTACAATATCTCCGGATGTAATTAACATTTTACATGCAACAAACGGCACTGATTACGTATTTGTTTATATGTTCAGATGTGCTAACAAAACTAACGGGGTTCCATTTTAAAAAACGTAGGTTTGTGTTAAAAAACATACTTCCGTGCATTTTTTTATGGTTTGTATTAACCAATTACACTAGCCCCTCTCCTCACGTTCGGTCTGTGGAATCGATTCGTCAGTATTTGATGTGGTTTACGAAATACATCCAGCGATAACGTTAGGTGACTCACCCTGTATATCATAAGGATAAGGAGAGGCTGATGTTAAGGATGCAAGGGTTGAGAGTATCCTGTGCAACGCATGGAAAATGGGTGGGAGGAAAGGAGCAGGCCAGAGCGGAATCCATGTGTCCATTACACACATTTGGAACCAATTTTCTGATCATATAGAAGCTCACTGTGATGGCGACCTCAGTCTTGACTTTCTCATGTTCGACAAGGTGGTGTTATACTTGAAACATGCACTAGTACATTGAGACGAGAAAGAATTTAAGCTTTCAAGGACGATCAGGCCCACTCATACAACGAGAACTTTGAGTTGTTAGGTATCATTTTGGGTAGTGAGGAAGATATATTACTACAGACTGTGTAAGTGTAAAATAAATGGAAATAGGCGGAGAACAATTGGGGACAGAAGGAGGAGAGACTGAGCAACCTGTTTCAGCAGTAGTTCTAAAAACAGGGGTAGTTCTGAAAACAGGGGCAACAACCAAAGTAATCACGGTAGATATTGAGTCAGAGTCTAAGGAATCTTGTGAGGACGATGACAAATGGGAGGAAGCTGCTTAGTGTAGTGAGCCAGAGGATGAAGAAATTAGTTAACAAAATATTTAGGATGTAATACGTTAGCTGAGGCTGGAGAAAGGTTTGATGTATTTCTCCATACAAACGGGTGGGTAACGCGATTTTAAAAATACCAGAGGGAGATAAAGACTTCAGTGAAGATGAATTTGAATGTGTTAATGTGAGCTAATAATAAAACCAAGAGAGAAAAGTCGTTCAGTGAATCTAGGAAGTCTGGCGGCTCTGGTGGTAGGAACAGGGCAGAAAATTGTGGAGCTATTGAACAGCGATGACGAGGATGAACCGTGTTGCACATTATTTGATGACAAGTATGAATACAGCCGTTATTTACTGGAAGTACAATAGATTAAACTAGGAGTTAGTTAATAACAGGAATTTGGCCATGTGTATGTGTACAACATAAACCTTTGCATTGTAATGAATATGACGTATTAAAGGTGTATTAAACAAGGATACTGAAAGTAATTATTATTATTATGTAAATTTTGTTTTGTTTTCGTATGTTTAATATTCCCATATAACACTGAGGACAGTACCAATGGCATGAGCAATATGAGCCACATGAGATGGAGAGGCAGACATCCGACCACAGAGGCAGCTGTCCAGGAACAGAGATGCGACCTTGACACCGTGCTGAGACAAGGAGGCTTCTCCTACTGAGCGACTCTGTTTGAGGAAGCACTGCTCTCTCCAGTACACACCCGCTGGTCTGTGGCCACTGCCTCTCCAGGTCAGTGCAGTACACTTGCTTCAATGGTTCCTAGCTCTGGGTGACCCCAAGCCACTTACCGAGGGACATCACCACAGAGGATTACGGAATGCCGAATGACTTCAATCTTATCATGAAGGGACACTGCGACACTGCAGAGGATATCAAATCCATGTCTACAACACTGATTGTCAGGGAGGCTGTAAGTCGACCTCAGTCATTTGTCAACCCACGTGAGAAGATGGCACAAGGAAGTGATTATTAGCTCGTTATTGTGTTGCCCACTGGGTCATGCTAAACGTATAATCATCTGTCAGTTGCTGTGGACTCTTACTTGGTAACCACTAAGTCATGTATTCACTGCTTGTGTGTGAGAATGAACATTATTATCACTCTATCCACAACTTCAGATTAGTTGTGAGGCAAGGACAGAATCTTTTACTGATGCTCACTAACTAATTGAAGACTGCTCAGACATGAGAGTAGGAGACTCGTGAACTTCATTGTGACAGACAATGTATGTAATTTGAGATGGAACCAGTTGGTGCATGAGCAGACAATGGACATGAATTTTTCTGTTAGTCAGCCCATTAAGTACGGTAGAGGCATGCCATCAGTCACTTGGACGAGCTACTAACTTGGACTTACGAGTAGTGAGACACTTCTGTGAGAAGAACTGCAAAATGTATGAGCATTTACTCTTTCATTTCCGTGTTATCTCGTGTGTCGAACATTTTCTAAGAACAATTTGTCTGATGAACAAATGTTTCCCTTAAAACACAGAAGCTTTTGTTGTTATCTTTCAGGAACAATAATAAAGACTGGCATTTAGGCCCGACTAACCGTTGTCAATGCTTTTGACACACATCATCAGCACTACTGCAAAGTGTTGGCGTTTGTAACCTGTTGTTATATTGTTGATTGAAGACGATACTTACACAGTAATTGTGATGCTCACCATCAGTGGCGTCACAGTTAGTGCATATCTGTAATTTTATGATGTTTACTGTACTATGAAGATACGCTATGTTTGTGCTACTAAATTGTTTGATACAGCCCATGCTTGATGTAATAATTACAACCGTTTAGCTACGTCTTTATACAGTATCACAAATGTTTGTAGATGAGAAGTTGTCTATTATTTTAGTGTCACGATATTTTATTTGGATTCGCCCATTTTATATGTAGACATGATTATACGTCTTGAGAATGTGTAGCCTGTACTTCCGCATGATCATACAACACAAATGCTGTACATTTTGACTTAATTACGTTCTGGCTATACACCATAAATGTCAATGTATATTTCTATTCTTGTCGTTCAGCGTGATGAAGAATGTAATGCGATATGTTTAAACGGAGTGAACGATTTAGTATTATAATCTACTAAATGTGGGTCCAGGAACTAACTGTCAGTTGATTTAGAGTACATGTAGATTTTGAACTAAGTCATCAGTGAAGACATTGTCTTCATTCATGAACACTGTAAAACTAATCAGTGTATATGTGTGTGTGTGTGTGTGTGTGTGTGTGTGTGTGTGTGTGTGTGTGTGTGTGTGTTTAGTATTGTAGTAACTAGTCTTTCTCCTTTTTATTATATATTTTCTGAAAAAGTAAACCCTTTGCACCAGTACATACAAGTACGTGTGAAGAGGCTGGTGAATAAGTGTGCTTGTGTATATTCATATTGTCACATGAGCACTAGGTTAACCTCTAACACCCATGGTATGAAACTCGTCAGTCGATGGGCATGCAAAACAAAAAATAAAATAATACCCACCGCCCAGCGAAAATTTGTTTGATAAACTTATGCTTAGATTAATCTCCGCACATTTTCATTGGCACCCATTTTGAAGATGAGGAGGAGATGATGTTACATGGCAATTCATGCTGAAACTGTGGTGCAACGCGGCTGGTCCGGCGGAGGTTCGAGTCCTGCCTCGGGCATGGGTACGTGTGTTTGTCCTTAGGATAATTTAGATTAAGTAGTGTGTAAGCTTAGGGACTGATGACCTTAGCAGTTAAATCCCATAAGATTTCACACACATTTGAACATTTTTTGTGGTGCAACCTACTTTATATTGTAACATTTCATAGTCAATCCTTCAACACTGCATGATATTCTTTACTGCCAACACTGCACAACTAATTACTTCTCCTCTTCCTCTGCTTCTATAACAGTAAGGAGGACCCATTCTTTTCTGCAGCCATGAGCGCTCTTCCTAGCTGGCTCAGGAAGTTAATTTAAAAGGCCCAGAGAGTCATAAACTTGTGAGGGACTGAAGGAAGCCATAATGGGTAAGTAGAGGACAAAGAATTCACAATGTCCTATCTTGACAACGCAGGCACCTAGGAAACGGGCTGCGCACCATAAAACGGTATTGTATGAGACACTAGGAGAAATCCTTTTTGTAAAGATAACATCTGAAGCCAGATGTAGCACGCAGAACTGGAGAGCATGGGATTGGCTATTTTTCTGCGTCCAAGCTATGGACAAATTTCCGTTTGAATCCACGGCTATGGACTCTGATTGGTTAACGATAATTATTTCGGTTAAAGGCGATTTTTTGCCACACATGTCTAAATGTGAACCCTTTGACTGGCTGGGGTTACAGACCTGTCAGGGAGTGAGAGAGATTTTCTGCCTTCCTCCCAACACCAAACCATCATTGCTTAACCATGACAAAGTCCACAGTAATAGGAATTTGTTAAACTTATTAATAAATTTGTTGTCAGAACTCACAGGGTCTGCTGCAACTGGCCGGCGAAATTCCTGCGCCGGCAGAACCAGCCAAATTTCGGAGGGTGGACTGAAGGGACTCTTGCTTGGGACGTCACAGAGCGCGATGTGTCCATCTTAAGGCACAGTACAGAGGGCGAACTGCGCTCAGAATTCTCAGTCGTTATCCCACCGTCTTCCACACTCAAACAATATAAGAGAATGTGGCCAAAATGCAATCACTGGATCAAAAAAATACTGGGACACTGGTTAATGTTCATCAGGGTTCAGTTGCACAGTTTTAATGGTTGCAGCCAGCTAATTGTTTTAGCGATTCTACTAGTGTTCATACTTATATTTCACTGGTATATTACATAAATCACTAACAGCTATCGCAGTCACTGGTTGTATCTATATATAGTTTCATGTTATGATGTCATGAGCCAAACCCAAATTGGCCAAGGGTACATTTGATAATTACAATCTTTTTGTCCACTTATTACACGTTTACATACTTAATCCAGTCAGAAATTCATTTGTTTAATGTTTTATTGTAATAAACCAAATTTTTACAGTGACTGCGATTCCCTTCATTAATACATCCATGTGTGGCGTGGTAGGCACACTTTCATGCTTAATTGGGCCACCCCTCGTAATTTTCCTTGAATGAGACATTTCTGTTTCAAAACATTGTTTTTCCTAAATTTCCGGGATCTTATGGGGAGTTATCCTTCCCAACAGGTCACCAGTGACTGAACCTGTAGCATCTTAGGTAAATGGAAATGAGCGTTTAGCGTCACTGGCCGGGAGGCCCCTTACGGGGCAGGTCCGGCGGCATTGGTGCAGGTCTTATTACATTCGATGTCACATTGGACGACCTGCACGCCGGATGGATGAATTGATGATGAGGACAACACAATACCCAGTCCATGAGCGGAGAAAATCCCCGACCCAGACGGGAATCGAACCTGGGCCCGTAAGACGGCAATCCGTCACGCTGACCACTCAGTTACTGGGACGGACAGCATCTTAGGTGTATGCTAAACAACTCAACTAACACCTCACACTGGGTCCACACAAAAAAAAGACATCTTGTTTCAAAAACACTCCTCTCCCTTCAATGCTCTAGCATTTGTCATATGCTTACTTTATTATCGAAAGGATCTCTGGAGGAATCGCAGTCATATTGTTGATGTTGTCTCCCATCCAAAGACTGTTTTGATGCAGGTCTCCATGCTACTCTACCCTGTGCGAGTCTCTTCATCTCCGGCTAACTACTGCAACCTACATCCTTCTGAATCTGCTTACTGTATTGAGCTCTTGGTCTCCCTCTATGATTTTTACACCCCACAGTTCCCTCCAATACTAAATTTGTGAGTGCTTGATATCTCAGAATGTGTTCTGTTAAGCGATCCCTTCTTTCAGTCAAGTTGTGCCACAAATTTCTTTGGTTCAAATGGCTCTGAGCACTATGGGACTTAAAGCTGTGGTCGTCAGTTCCCTAGAACTTAGAACTACTTAAACCTAACTAACCTAAGGACATCACACACATCCATGCCCGAGGCAGGATTCGAACCTGCGACCGTAGCAGTCGCGCGGTTCCGGACTGAGCGCCTAGAACCGCGAGACCACCGCGGCCGGCACAAATTTCTTTCTCCATAATTATGTTCAGTTATGTTGTCTACCAATTTAACAGTTAGCATTCTTCTATAACAACATATTTCAAAACCCTCCATTCTGTTCTTGTTCAAACTGTTTATCGTTCACGTTTCGCTTCCATACCTGGCTACACTCCAGAAAAATACCTTCAGAAAAGACTTCCTATCACTTAAATCTAAATTCATCGTTAACAAATTTCTCTTCTTCAGAAATTTTCTTATTGCCATTTGCCAATCTACATTTTATATCCTCTCTAATCCGTCCATCATCAGTTATTTTGCTGTCCAAAGAGCGAAAAACATCTACTGCTTTAAGTGCCTCATTTCCAAATTTAATTCCATCAACATCAGCTGATTCAATTCGACTACATTTCATTATTCTTGTTGTGCTTTCGTTGACGTTCATCTTATATTCTCCTTTTAAAACCCTGCCCATTCTATTCAGCTGCTCTTCCAAGTCTTTTGCGGGTGTAAAATGCATGTGCACAACGGAAAATATTGAACACTAAAATGATTTTGGCCCTGTCTGACTACCCCTGAAGCAGATCTTAGGATCTGTTAATGCTCTTTAACTTATAAATTACAACCTCAACTTCAATGAATGATTAAGGCAACTAATACTACTAATTGATAAACGTTGTTTCTTATTATATATTTATTGTAGATTAAAAAACAGGCCTTTATTACAAGCGTCTATATTTTCTAACTAAAATTTCTGATCGATTGTCCAACTCAGCAACTTTTTATGGCCATGCGATATAACATAAATAACACGAAATGACTGACATGATCTACGTACCAAACACTAGAAGACACTACTTTCAAAGATGATCTACGGTGGTGTGGAACCTCAGTGGAAATAAAATAGCGAGATCACAGCTGTTTAGCCTTATAGCCCTAATAAGCCGAAGCAATTAGCAATATCACCATTGTACTGCATCCGGTTCGTCGGAGTGATGGTTCTCGTACACATCTTCGACAGTGGAAGAACTCCAGCCACATAATAAAACTCTTTCAAACACTAGGACGGCAGAAGGCGGTCATATTACTAATACACTCTAATACTGTCTTCTCTTCTCTGTGTCCTACAGACGAGAAGCGCGAACTCCCAGTCACAAGGACGGAGTTCAAATAACGTCTCAACGTAAGTATAGGCAGAAGAAGTGCCCTCAATCACTGAATGGTGCGTACTGAACTACGACATCCAACCCGGAGGTGAAGTCCAGAATCGTATAAGCTCGCAACAGTATGGTGCCTACCGTTCTAACTATAAACTCTCCTGAGAGCAAAGACGGGAGATTGAGCGTCACACATGGGCGCTCAAAAACGTAAGTCCCTTCCTCTCCAACCGCTGGCTTCCCAGCAAGACTCGACTCCCCTCCCTCGTAACTGCAGAAAGCGAATCATCTTCTCGAAACCACGGAATATTCTCCCTATCTACAGATTATTCCGAACGCCGACCAACCATATTTTAGTCTTTTGTCGTCCAGCGCGTAAAGTTTGCGAGGGAATACCTATACTCGTACAATGGTACGCTTCTGAGTAAAAATCAAATGAAATAACCCAGCCTGCGTGATTATCGAGGTGATGCTTCCCCATTCTTCTCAGCTGTGTCCAAGATTAACAGAGTTCCCGGTTATCCTTCCGGTCCGGCTACATTATTGGCCGGCCGCGACTCTATTGTGCTCTAGCACTCAGGTACCCCGACGTCTGTCGTGCTACTTCCAGTGTTTAAGCAGGACCAACACACCGGTGCAGGCCTTCCACCCAGGGCTTGAGTTCCACCTGCCGTTTCATCTCCACTTGCGTTCCAACCTCTGCTAGTATAGGCAATCATTCATTACGCCATTTTGATAATACACACACTCTGTCATGCAAAAGCGTTAGCAATTATTTACAAGGCGTACTTGACAATGTCAGTCTCTTTAAATATTCATATATATGATGTACAACCTATAAAATGATACCTAATTGTGGCTGTAAATAACGGTAAAGTATGTAGATGAATGCTTGTAAGGTGCGAAATTATAGCCACCTTACAAGTTTTATTTCTTCTCCCTGAACTTTAATGCCTACTCCAAATTTTTCGTTTGTTTCCTTTACTGTTTGCTCAACATACAGACTGAATAATATCAGGGATAGGCTAAAAACCTGTCTCTATCTCCCTTCTCGATCACTGTTTCTCTTTCATGCCCTCGGCTTTTATAATTGCTGTGGTTTCTGTACAAGTTGTAAATAGCCTTTCGCTCCCCGAATTTTACTCCTGCTACATTTAGCATTTCAAAGAGAGTATTCCAGTCAACACTGCCAAAAGCTTTCTCTAAGACTACAAATGCTATAAATGTATGTTTGCCTTTCCATAAGCTATCTGCTAACAAAAGTCGTGTGGTCAGTATTGTCGCGAATGTTCCTACATTTCTCCGAAATCCAAATTGGTCTTCCATGAGGTTGTCTTCTACCAGATTTTTTCCATTCTTCTGTAAATAATTCGTGTTATTAGTTTGCAACAATGACTTAGTAAACTGATAGTTCGGTAACGTTCACACCTGTCTGCAGCTGCTGTCTTTGGAACAAGAATTATTAATTATTCTTTAAGTTCGAGGGTATCTCGGCTGTCTCATACATCTTGCATACCAGATAGAAGAGTTTTTTGATAGCTGGTTCTCCCAAGGCTATCAATAACTCTGACGTAATTCCATCTACATCTGGGGCCCTATTTTGGCTGAAGTCTTTCAGTGCTCTTTCAAATTATTCTCGCAGTGTCATATCCCTCATTTCATATTCGTCTACTTCCCCTTCCATTTCTATAATATTGCCTTCAATTTCATCTCCCTTGTAAAGACCCTCTGCATACTCCTTCCAACTTTTAGGTTTCCCTTCTTTACTTAGGACTGGTTTTCATCTGAGCTCTTGATAATCACACAGCTGCTTCTCCTTTCTCCAAATGCCTCTTTAATTTTCCTATAGGTGAAATCTATATTTCCCCTAGTGCAATAGGCCTCTAAATCGTACGCCTCTTCTCAACCATTGCTGCTTAGGCTTTTGCACTCCCTGTCAGTCTCATTTTTTAGAGGTTTGCATTCCATTTCGGCAGCTCCACTTGCTGCATTTTTTTATATTTTCTATTTTCATCAACTGAATTCAATATCTCCTGTGCTATCCAAGGATCTGTACTACGTTTTGTCTTTTTATCTAGTTGATCCTCTGCTCGCTCCACTATTTCAACTCTTAAAGCTACCCATTTGTCTTCTACAGCATTCCATACCACTGTGCTAGACAAACCGTTGCCTAATGCTCCCTCTGAAACTCTCAGCAACCTCCCTTCTCCTTAGTTTCATATCTTTTTGCAATTTCTTCATTTTTAATCTACATTTCATAATCAATAAATTGTGGGCGGACTCCACATCTGTGTCTGGAAATGCCATACAGTTCAAAATATAGTTCTGAAATTTCTGTCTGACTATTATATAATCAATCTGAAACCTTCCAATGTGTCCAGATCTCTCCCACGTATACGTACGTATGCGTATCACGGACGTAAAGATTCCATAAAATAAACTTCCAAACACATGTGTTCATCGCGAAAAGGCTAATGAGTCGTTGTTGCAAGCTAACAGTGCACAAGATTGCCAGCAAGAACGAAAATTATGTGAAGATGTACTGGCAAGAAATTTGCGAGCAATATTCTTCAACAAATGAAAATACCTATATCATTTTGTAAGAAGAGATATACGGAAGATCATGAAGTCAAGTGCTTCTGCAAAAATTCAAGAGATGGCAGCGTTTCAGTTTTAGGCTATTGCCCTAATACTTAATGTTCCTTCCTTAACTGCAGTGCAACGTCAGGCAACAAAAGGAATTTAATGAAGATGGCTTGTAGAAAGAAGCTGAAGTTTTCTATTGAAAACTATAACGAAGACTGATACTGGCTCTCATTCTGGATATTTCCTATTTTCTGAGGAAAAATTAACATCAGAAACTGATAATCATGTATGTGTTGCTTAGCATTATATTGTTTTCATGGTTCTTCATGTGTATCTGTTGGTTGGACAAAGCGTGGATTTCTATTTAAAGCACATGAGTCTGATCTATTTCAACTGTCTTGATGAATTGATTATAGCAGACCTTACTTCATAATATTAAGTTTCTTTAATTATACTAATCAAGTCAAAATATGCCAAAACTTAAAATTTTTGCTTGACATTTTCTTCGCTGAAAGTTTTGAAATTTACGGTAATGAAATTTATCACACATCTGAACTGACAGATTTTTATGGTGAGTTGTTTTTAATAATATGCCTTTAATCAATACAGATGAATATTATAAAATCGACAACTTGTAGTGACGAATTCTTGACTGAAAATGGAGGAAAAGAGGTCCTATGAAGATGTGCCCGGAAATGCTTCGTTACCACGGTATACGGCGCTGACGGATGGCAGCTCGTCTGACAACGTCCCATGTGTTACTTGTGTGTTGCAGGCAAGAGTGACTAACACAGCGTAGTGGAAGAAACAGAATGTTCGGGTATTGACGTTGGGAACAAGCCGAAATTGTATTCGTGCATAGCCAAGCAGATGGAAACGGCCGAGAGGCAGCATGGATACACCAAAAAAAGTCCCCTCACATACACCCATTACATCACACAACATTTCAGCCCATTTTTGGGTGTGTGTGTGATCATGGGTCCTTTCAGACAGACGAACGTGCAGGGAGGCTGTGGACTGTGCGTCCACCAGATTTGGAGGAACAAGTTCTAAAGGATATTGAGACGAACCCTAGCACAAGCTTCAAGTCTGGTACATGCACAATCCGCCGTCTCCCTGTACGTTCGTCTGTCTGAAAAAAACCCATGGTCACGCAAACGCGGAAAAAGGGCTCAGCATGTTGGAGATGTGGTTTATGTCTGCGAGGGTACTTGTTTTGGTATAGCCGTGCTGCCTCTCGGCCGCTTCCATCTGCTTGGTCGTACACAACACCATCTCTGTTTGTTCCCGACGTGAAAAACTGACCATTCTGCTGTTTACACTACGCTGCGTCAATCACTCTGCATGCAACACACAGGACTTGGTCCGAGGAACTGTCATTGGTCAGCGCCATCTGTCGTGCAACGGTACATTTCCGGACACATGTTCATGGACCTTTCTTCCTCCATTTTCATCCAGGAATCAGTCACTTCAGTTTGCCGGTTTTATTATTGTTCTCGCTGTGCACCTCTACGTTCTTTCTTCGGGATGAGAATAACTCTATTTTGTCAAGACAAAATGTCATCGCATTAAAGACCTCAAACATTATTCCGCCAAAACAATCTACATCTCGGAAGAGGCTGCAACTCATGAAGAAGATACATCGAAATAAAAAAAAAGAAGAGATGAAGGTCGCGAATATACTTCTACTGCAGGTAGTCCTGTTGCTGCAGCAACTGTAGGAGAAATGTATACGTGTCCCTTAAGATACTTTAAATTGGATTATGACAAAATAGGATTTAAGAAGAACGTGAGTTATTCAGTTATTTTAAGACTTATAATAGTGACTAACTCTCTCGAGATTGCCAGCTTTATAATTTACACAATATAAAATCAAAGTGTGCACATACCATTATCATTATTTTAGTTACGATTGCGACTGTGAGCACAGGTGTGAAGAGCATGGCTATGTAAGCCTGTAGATGAGTGGAATGTTGTTTGTTTCAGTCGTTTACACCAACGTTCGGGATGTCAGTCTTTCTGGGTTTTTCCCCAGACTTTCTTCCCATACTCATCATCCTGCGGCTTGACAGTTCTATTTGTAGGCTTACAAACGGTGTCGATTTTGTTTTTGTTAGTAACAATAATCAGCCTACGAATGTGTGCATTTCCATATACGGCAAGAAATGTTACGGGCCAGACCATAATCCTAGCCCTGTGGAGAGGGTCACACACAAGCGGCCGAAAAGTATTCTGTTTTACACGTAGTAGTAGTAGTAGTAGTAGTAGTAGTAGCAGCAGTTTTATTCATCCGTAGATCGCATTACAGTTTAAGAAAAAAAACGTAATTCATACATACAAGCATTTACATACATACAGGTCAAGTTTGACTAGGATGGTTAGGTAATCGGTCGAGGGCTTATTGCTGGAACCATTCAGGCATTTGCCTGAAGTAATTTAGGGAATGCACGGAAAATTTATGCATATGGCCTTATGAAGACTGCAGCCGCCACCGACCAGATTCCAAGGCCGCTCCGTTTAAAATATAGCGACGTTATTGTCTTTATCCATAGTGTATAATACCTCTCTGTACAGAAGTTATGTACTAATGTAAAGGCCACTGCTGCACTTTTCACTCATTTATAACTCATGGTTATTGCACGACTTTACACGCACATTATTTGCTTATGTAACAGTACACACACTATCAGCTAACACGAGGACCATAGTGCCAATGTTTGACTTTCATTTCGTGTATAGCAATTTCTCATTTGCTATCCTGAAAAGTTGAGTTTTGCCATTTTCGATACTCTTAGTGTTTACGATTCATATTCTCCGAAAGTTAGTAGTGAAACTAGGAAACTGATATATGTGAAAACGTAAACAGTTCTCCTGGAATGTGTATTGAGGATGGCTTACAACCCCTACGCCCCCTCTTTCCTACTCTTCTTGGATCTTCGCCCGGTTCTTTTACAGTGTAATAGGGGTCTTACTATCAAAATCCTGAGACTCGTTATGTCAGTACTAGTAAAAAATGTATTAGTTCCTCCTACATCGATTTCTCGTAACGACAACAACGATAAAATATCTGAAATACATAGGGGCAATAACAACTGTTGTTGGTATGAACCATGCGAGAGCAGAACACGAAAAATTTTGAAACAGGGAAGCGGTGGGGGAGAGAGATGGTCCTGGTCATCTAGGCATCCTCCGTTACACTGCGTACCGTGGCTTGAGGAGTAAAACTTACTTACATTTATGAACTAACCTAAGAATCGGCTAAGACAAAGGGCCTGCTTCTTCTTTGCAAATTCTTGTTTCCGCTCAAAGGTCCCGACCGCCCATCAGAGGGAGTTCAAGCTTGCGTGGTGGACGGTGGGCTTTAGGGATTATGAAAAACATTTTCGTTAGGTTTCCATAAAATTTTGATATAAAGTATTTGACTCTGCTTTATAAATTTTGTAAAATAAAGCTGCTATCTTAATTCATATACAGAGGGCGCATTGGGCGGTTAGAAAAAGGAGACACAAAAGTGGGCGCTAGCTAAAAAGGTTGACTACCTCTCCTCCACATGATGACTAAGCAGACGTGACTGGCCAAGAGGAAGGAATCTATGTTTACCCAAGGATAAACATATTACAGCAGCTAACTCCCAAGCTGATAACAAGAACTTCAGTAATCGTTGAAACATTGCTCACTTAAATCACAGTGGTATCGGTCCCTTGTAGTTGAGGCAGGATTCGTGTTGATCCGTGTTCCCGCCCACTACCTGCTATGACCATCCACAGCGAGCAGTTGCCGTAACGACTGGAGCGCCCTTGACTGCGAAGAGCGCTCTGTAATGGGACATTAGGCCGCTGGAACGCGGAGTGGCATGTGCAAGGGCAGGAAGAGCGGCCAACCAAACTACCGTCTGCGGGTTTATCTCATACTACGGCATGATAAAAGCGCATTTCCCGCCTTACGATGGACTTTAACTGCAGCCACCACTGTGGCGTTTCTTGCGTTGTGGCACGCGCGCTAAACTTGGAGTACATTAAACCTCAAAACATAGTTGACCAACAGAAGGTAAGCTTAACCTGATTTTCCGTATTACATGAGGAGCGTGCCGGTTTCATCCACATTCACGGTGCATGCAGGACCTGGACAGAGATGAAAGTGGCAGAAGTGAGAGCTTCCAGTCTCTTTTTTCCTCTACAGTTTTTGCCCACTGCAACTCCCTCTAGCACAATGGAAGTTATTCTGTGAGGTGTTAGTAGATGTCCTACCATCCTGTCCCTTCTTCATGCCAGTGTTTTCCGTACATTCTTTTCCTTGCAGATTCTCCAGAGAACCTCCTCACTACTTGCCTTGTCATTCCCCGTAATTTTCTTCTCTAGCACCATATCTCAAATGCTTCGATTCTTTTTTGTTTCAGCTTTCCCACTGTCTATCTTTCACTATTATACTATGCTGTCCTCAAAATGTGAATTCTCAGAAATTTCTTCCTCAGATAAAGGCCCATGTTTGATTCTAGTAGACTTCTCTTGGAAGGAGTGTCCTTTTTGATAGTGCCAGTCTGCTTTATATATCCCCCTTGCTCCGTCCGTCATAGGTAACAGAATTCCTTACTTTCCACCACTTCGTGACCATCGATTCTGATGTAAAGTTTCTCGCTGTTCTCATTTCTACTGCTTCTCATTAGTTTCGTCTTTTTTCGATTTACTTTTAATCGATATTCTGTACCCCTTACACTATTCGTTCCCTGTAATTCTTCTTTACCTTCACTCAGGGTAGCAATGTCATCAGCGAATCTTATAACTGATATCCTTTCACCTTGCATTTTAATCCCATTCTTGAACCTTCCTGTTATTTCCGTCATTCTTCGATGTACAGATTGAACACAAAGGTAATCTGAAGATCGTGGGTTCGAGTTCATGTACAGAAACTTTTTACTTTCCTTTGTCGCTTTTTAGGTTACTTACCACGCCAATAAACGAAATAATGCTAAGTATTTTGTATTTATTAACGTTTTCCTAAGAGGCATGAAAAGGAAAGGCAAAGACAAATGTGCGACTGCAAATAAATTTCGAAGACACTATTGTACTTACAGCATCCAAGAGGACTCTGCAGACAAATTTCTGAGAAGAGAGTGTACTTAAAGCGTACTGGACTTAGTTTCGTTTTGACATTTGATCAGCCCTCGGCAGCTTCACGTGAATAGTAGGTTCCGGTGCACGTTAATTCGGTGCGTCAAAAGAGACAATGAAATCAAATTTCGAGAAGATTGCATCAAAATACATTCCGCTGTAAATCATCCCTGCCATTATTCAGTGAAATGATGCGATACGCGTGGTTTGATGACCATCTGTCCGATGAGGCCTTTTATTAACGTAAACCAAGCTTTTTGTCAACAGGAACTTTAAAAATAATCACGGAACTGTCAAATTTCGGTGTTTGTAATATATGTCAGATACCGAGACCATTACTGTGTCATCTATTTTTACGATGATTATCACGAGACCACGTATAAATCATCAATCGTAAAAAAAATAAAAGCATCTAGTTTTATTTAGAAGGTTGTGTACGTCTTGGAATTCCTTCCTGAAAATTTATTTACGATTCTAAATTTTGTCTTCATGCTGTTATGAAAATATTAAGGAAAACCATATACCGTTCAGTACACCCTACTTCGATTCATTTGCAGTGTGAGAAACATGAAAATTGAATTTTTTTTTAAAAAAAATGAACGTTTCTGCACAGGGATTCGAAGTAAACTAAGTAAGAGTTGTTCGAACTAAAATATTAGAAGTGGTATTGACATGAGTCTGGGGGATAAAATACTTCTCCAAGATGTATAACACAAAGTAAGTCTAAATGGGATATCCTTTTCAAACAAATATGGAAAGATTGGAACCTAAGACCACTTTCTGGAGCATTCTGAAAGTCTCAGAGCCTGAAGCGTGCCGATACGAGCCCGGATTAAAAACTATTTTGCTATTTCCGAGTATAGAAAGGTTATATAATATTAACATTTAAATTTATCGACGGTATGTGTATGATTAATATGTATTATGTCCTAAACGACCGTGTAAATTATTTCAATTTGAAGTAATATTACAAACTAAAATCTACTTGCTTTTTATTGGAAATGTGAATAACTAGCCCTTTACATACGTGGTTTTATTCAGTTTATTTTTCAAACATTAAAAATACATTTCAAAACACAAACGGAAAACTAAGAAAACTAGGAACAAAAATGTAAGTAACATTAAATATATGCATTGTCAAGAGGATAAGGTAAAATAATCTTACAAAGCTCATCCTGTAGTGACCCAAATACAATGCTCCTGTTGTCAGAATTGTAAACATTTTGTAATAAATATTTACTTACCGTTATTCCTCCGCCTTAAAAATAAAGAGGATATCGATGAAGTGCCTTGAACTTTCTTCATAGCAATTCCTCTTGGCATACGTGCTGACAAACTTTATCATCACACCAGCACTGGACAGTAAGTGATTGTCACATGGCGTCCGAATATTAGCCGTCTGCCTCCTGGCCACCCCTTCTACAAACTTACTGCAGAACCAAGCAGATTCGTGCATATTTACCCTGCTTATTCATCACTCTTAGTCTCACCGAAACAATTCGTTCCAAATTGGGATATTAATTATTTAGTAAATAAGTGGATTTCATTTACTGGCATGATAGTAATTCTTACTGCTAAGAGTTTTTAATATGCATAATTAGTTTGTCTTGGATGAATTCGTTTGACGATATCCTTTTTTCAGCTAAGATTCAAAAAATTGAAACTGATTCTCAAAAGATATTGGAGCTACAAGTCCCCACTGCCTCCCCCCCCCCCCCCCCCCCACTCCCTACCCCGATGGTGACGCCCATGGCTGTCCACATTGCAAATATGTTGTTGGGTCGGCCGTGCAGAATCGTACAGGACAAAAACAAAAGGACTTGTTTCCACAGTACGATGACGACTGGAGCATGACGGAATGTCAGCACATTGACCATTGTTCAAATGGTTCAGTTGGCTCTGAGCACTATGGGACTTAACTTCTGAGGTCATCAGTCCCCTAGAACTTAGAACTACTTAAACCTAACTAACCTAAGGACATCACACACATTAATGCTGGATTCGAACCTGCGACCGTAGCTGTCGCGCGGTTCCAGACTGTAGCGCCTAGAACCGCTCGGCCACTTCGGCCGGCGACCATTGTTGTAGGTTCCCTTTACAACAGAGAGAGGTGAGCTGACGGTGCTGCTCCCAGTGGCAACACTGGACGCAGGAGTGGCACCAGGTCGTCTTTCAAACGAATTCCAGTTCTGTGTGTAGCATTACGAGGAATCTATCCGTGTGAGGAGACCCCGAGGAGAAGGAACGTTGACAGATTGCATCCGTCATCGTCAAAGGGGCCCATCACTTGGCATAATGGTACAGAATGCCATATGGTACATAACATGGTCACCTCTGGTGCGACTAGCCACTAATTTGGACAGCAGGTGTCGGCAGTGCCCTACCTCTGTCACCTCTCTGACTTATCATTCAACAAGATAACACATGCCTGCATGCTGCCTATGCTGTCTTCACCTGTTTCGACACAGAGGCTGTTCGACTGTTGCCCTGGCCAGCACGTTCTTCAGTTTATTGCAAACATGTAGACATGTAGTCATGGTTTGTCACGTGGTATTTTTCAGATATAGCAGTGTGGTACCAAAGCTGGTAGCGCGAATCGATACCCCAGATGTTAACGAGGGCTCGCTGTGATCCGCAACGAAGTATGGGAGGCGATCTCGAAGGTCACATCTCCCCTCTTAGCACAGCAGCGCCATCGTGTTGAGGTCAATATAGTGTCGAGTGAGGTGTTAAAGTTTTCAATGAACTGTTACAGTTGTAAATATCGAACATTGTACCTCAAGGAAATGGTTTGTAACTTAGATATTCGGAAGGACGATGGTTCAGACCTGCGTCCGGCCATCCAGATTTAGGTTTTCCATGTTTACCCTAACTCGCTCCAGGCAGATGCTAGGATGGTTCCTTTGAAAAGGTATGGCCGATTTCCTTCCCCATCCTTGACACAATCCGAGTTTGGGCTCCGTCTCTAATGACCTCAATGTCGAAGAGTCGTTAAACCCAATCTTCCTTCCTTTATTACACAGTGCATCAGATGATGCTTTCGTACATCTACATCTACTCGGATACTCTGCAAATCACATCTAAGTGCCTGGCAGAGGGTTCATCGACCCACCTTCACAATTCTCTATTATTCCAATCTTGAATAGCGTACGGAAAGAACGAACACCTATATCTTTCCGTGCGAACTCTGATTTCCCTTATTTTATTATGTTGACCGTTTCCGCCTTTGTAGGTCGACGTCAACAAAATATTTTTACATTCGGAGGGGAAACTTGGTGATTGAAATTTCGTGAGAAGATTCCGCCACAACGAAAAACGCCTTTATTTTAATGTTGTACATCCCAAATCCTGTATCATTTCAGTGACACTCTCTCTCCTATTTCGCGATAATACAAAACGTGCTGCTCTTCTTTGACCTTTTTCGATGTACTCCGTCAGTCCTATCTGGTAAGGACCCCACACCGCGCACCAGTATTCTAAAAGAGGACGGACAAGAGTAGTGTAGGCAGTCTCCTTAGTAGATCTGTTATATTTTCTAAGTGTCCTGCCAATAAAGCGTAGCCTTTGATTAGCCTTCCCCACAGCATTTTGTATGTGTTCCTTCCAACTTAAGTTGTTCGTAATCGTAAAATCGAGGTATTTAGTTGAATTTACGGCTTTTAGATTAGACTGATTTATCGTGTAACCGAAGGTTAACGAATTCCTTTTAGCACTCATGTGGATGACCTCACACTTTTCGTTATTTCGGGTCAACTGCCAATTTTCGCACCATTAAGACATCTTTTCTAAATCGTTTTTCAATTTGTTTTGATCTTCTGATGACTTTATTAGTCGATAAACGAGAGCGTCGTCTGCAAACAACCGAAGGCGTCTGCTCAGATTGTCTCCCAAATCGTAAACATTGGCACGCCAACACTCACCATCCACTACGAGTGGGTAACTGTGGCGCAGCGCTGAAACTGCATGCAGCAACGATCCAGTATCTGTCACCCAAGCGCAGTTCGACTCGTACAGCCGAGTTAGAGCCATTGTTGTGTGCAGAGGTGGCACTTCGGTGTAGTAAATTTTGCTCCCTTCATACCCTGTGTGGTGTCACCGCCAGACACCACACTTGCTAGGTGGTAGCTTTAAATCGGCCGCGGTCCATTAGTACATGTCGGACCCGCATGTCGCCACTGTGTGATCGCAGACCGAGCGCCACCACAAGGCAGGTCTCGAGATACGGGATAGCACTCGCCCCAGTTGTACGGACGACTTTGCTAGCGACTACATGGACGAAGCATTGCTCATTAGCCGAGCCAATAGTTGGAGTGGCCTTCAGCTGAGTCAACGGCTACGACCTAGCACGGCGCCATTAGTAACATTGCATGTATCTAAAGAGTCTCACTTGTATCGCCACAATCTCCAGATGTACCAAAAGGATGGATTAAAGTTGGGTATTCCAGGGGCTACGTACTTTTCTTTATAACATTCATTACGTATCCTTTTTCAGACTTCACGCCGTCCTGCTTTAGCTTGGCGCGTGCCTTTCGGCTTCCTCTCATTGTGTCTAGGCTGTCTTGTCTAGACACAACACCCTGCATATCTCCAAATCACCTACAAAATTTAATCAGTACTCCTGCTAGTATACTGTATTCTCACAATAAACCAAATTTCATTTTTTGCTACCCTTTCTGGTGTCACATTTTTAGTGGCCAGCATAGCAGGTGTACAGTACAAACCCGAATTTGTTTACATTTACTTTGAATAGCCTCTGTACACGTAACGCTGTTTGCAACTTTTTTGAACGTTTTTTGAGCTGTCAGGTATTCAGGATCGATTGATTTACATGTAGAGCAAAGCACAAGGGCGAAAGGAATACTAAGGTGTCGAATGTTGTCCTGCTTGACATGACAACTACTAAACAAGTTTCGTATACAGCTTTTGTTGACGTGGTTTCTGACAAACCTTGACATCGTATAACATTCTACAGAATATGACTGTTACATTTACACAGTACCTCAGTAATTCCTCTACGGTGATGGACACAGTACAACAAGGAAAGAAAGCGACATGCAGAAAAGAATGGTGTGAACAGATATTGCTGTAATGACAGGAACTGAGCTTAGGAAGTACGTCCACCAAGGACTGCAGTTCACGTCATCCATCATTCTTCCTGAGGCTGCTCAGCGGTTTTCCAGGTATAAACTTTCCCACTTCAATCCTGACAATAAGGGTTGGGATGATTTTAAGGAAAAACACGTGGAAGGTGGTCCCACATATTTCGTCCTTTGTCATTTCATGAAACACACTTTATCGCCTTTACAACAATTATCAAGATTATAAATTAAAAATTTTGTCAAGAGAACAACAATGCTCACAATAATTTAAAGAACTTGCGCACGATCAGTTCATTAATAAGAAACTTTAAACAATTTCTATCATTAAGAACAGGGCTTGAAAGCGGGAATATACAGTCCCCAAATACAAGTAAGAAGTCACATCAACCAGATTTGGCCGCAAGCTGGTTCAACAGATTGAGTTTTACCAGTAAAATGAATTGCAATTGACTGCTACTAAGGGTACTGACAATTCCCAAGCACGGATAACTCCTTAAACAGATAGACAACGCCCATTCAATATATAGAAAGGATAAGAAGTCACGCCACGGATTGTGGCTGTCGTAAAGCCCTTAACAGTCTATACACCTTAATAAAATCCTGTAATTAGTAAAATACATAAACCCACAAAATACGAGAAAAGCTGAGAAGGCAAACAATTTAAAAGATGACTGCCAGTTGGTACCCACAGCAGAAACATTGACAATGACCCTTAAATAAATATACAACCCCTCAAAATACAAGAAAGGCTGGGAAAACATGCAGTTTAAATGTGACTCCCAATGGGCACACATCAGCAGAACACTGACAATGAGCCTGAAAATAAATATACAATCCTGCAACATACAAGATAAGCTGGCAAATGCAGCAGGCGTTTATAACAGCCAACAGGCAAGAAGCAGGCAAGATTTACAATGAGTGAAGTTAGCTAATGACGGTAGATAAAAAAGAAAAAAACCCAACAGCTCACACTCATAACTAATGGGCTTTAAAACTTAACCCGCTCCAGAACTAGCAAGAAGGGTGAAAGGTTTAAACGAGTAGTTAACAGCAGATATAGTGATAAGGAACTTTTGGCTTGCAGATCACACTTCGAAGCTTATATACTTGCTAAATTCACAATATTCAATGTCGTGCGGTGATTGAAGTGTCGCCGTGGCAGAAAGAAAACACGTCTCTGCTCTGGACCAAGGAAACAGGAACGAGTCGTCCGCTGCCAACTACCCTGCCAACACACATCAGAAGGGAACAGTGATCTGCCCAGATAAGGCTACAGACAAGAATGTCTAGGATTAGGCAATATTAAACTATTCCAGAAGTGACTACAAATACAAATTACATGCATAATACTCCTTAAAGTTGCTTGAAAATTAACCAGGTGAAATGTCAGGCATACTCATCTATAAAAGTGCCTTGCCTTCGACACTGACGATGTTACAATTTCAATTTCATCAACTCAATTTATAACAGAGAATGCCTGTACACGTGCACAGAAGCTGGCCTTGAACAATAAATTAACATCAGTTACACTGACCGATGACCATGAACACAATCACTCAGAAGCGCGTGCAATTCCACATTAACACAGACGGTGGCCTAACGATAACAAGTAACAGTAAAAAACAGTACCGAACTCCACTCAGGTGTGAACGAGCAGTGACTTCCAGGATTCCAAGCAGGGAGGTGCCGTAACAGTTAAGCTTGCAGAGTTGGCCGGGAACGCGCCGACCAGTTTGCACGTAGCCTCCGTTGCTCTCCCCGCCAATCTCCACTGTCAATCCTTAATCCAATCGACAAGGCTTTCTTCCGAGTGATTTAATCACTCGCGGCTTCTCGAGGCCCGTACCAGACCACCGGAGTCCCCCAAAACGAACAACTTGCCAGCCACGTGCGCTGCAGCTAACTGTCAGTCTCAGCGCCCGCCAAAAACCAACAACACACCCCTCGACCAAAGACCCCAGCTCCCGACATATGATCAGGGTCGATATCGACTGCCCAAGTAGTTAGTGAAGCCAGTGGAGCGCCATGCCCGCCAAAATTAAAGCCTCCACGACTCATCACTGTCCAAGATACTACTGCGGGCGCAACGGAAGATAGCCGGCCGAAGTGGCCGTGCGGTTAAAGGCGCTGCAGTCTGGAACCGCAAGACCGCTACGGTCGCAGGTTCGAATCCTGCCTCGGGCATGGATGTTTGTGATGTCCTTAGGTTAGTTAGGTTTAACTAGTTCTAAGGTCTAGGGGACTAATGACCTCAGCAGTTGAGTCCCATAGTGCTCAGAGCCATTTGAACCAACCATTTGCAACGGAAGATAATAAACGCTAAAATGAAGATTTGGCCCTGTCTGACTACCCCCTGAAGCAGATATTAAGATCTCTTAATGCTCTTTAATATATAAATTCCAACCTAAACACAAATGAATGATTAAGGGAACTAATTATACTAAATGATAAACCTTGTTGCTGCTTATACATTTATTGTATATTAAAAACAATCTTTATTACAAATGTTTATACTTCCTAAATAAAATTACTGATCCATTGAACAACTCTGCCGTTTTATTATGATTGCGCGATCTAATATAAATAACGCTAAATGACTGACATCATCTATGTACAAACACAAGAAGACGCTACTTTTAACGATGATCTACAATGGAGTGCAACGTCAGTGGAAATAAATCCTACGTGATCACAACTGTTTAGCCTTATAGCCCCGAATACGGCAAAGCAATTAGCATTATCACCGTATGTACTGCGTCCGAAGCGTCAGAGTGGTGGTTCTCGTACATATCTGCGACGATGGAAGAACTCCAGGCACAAAATAAACTGTTTCAAAGAGTAGTACTACTATACTGTAATACTCTCTTCTCCTCTCTGTGTTCTACAGACGAGAAACGCAAACTCCCAGCCACAAGGACGGAGTTCAGATAACGTCTCAATGTAAGTATAGGCAGAAGAAGTGCTCTCAACCACTGAACGCTGCGTGCTCAACGACGACTTCCAACCCGGAGGCGAAGTCTAGAATCGAATAAGTTCACAATAGTACAGTGCCTAACGCCTCTAACTATAAAATCTCATGAGAGCAAATACAGCCAAGTCCGGCCGTACCAACAAGAAGCTGATACTGAGCGACTGTCACACATGGGGGCTCAAAATGGAAGACCGCATCTCTCCAGCGTTGGCTTTCCAGCAAGGCTTGGCTCCCCACCCTCGTAATTCCGAAAACGAATCATATTCCCTAAACCACGGAATATTCTCCCTCTCCACAGATTCTTCCGACCGCCGACCAACCGTATTTTAGTTTTTTGTCGTCCAGCGCGGAAAATTTGCGAGGAAAAACCTCTACTTGTACAATGGTACTCTTCTGAGAAAAATCCTTGGAAATAATCCAGCCTGTGTGATTTCTGAGGTCCCGCTTCCTTGCTCCTCTCAGCTGCGTCCAAGATTTCCAACTTTTCCGAAGTATAATCCTTCCAGTTCGGCTACAAAACCGGCCGGTCGCGACTCTATTGTACCCCAACGCTTAGCTGCTACGACGTCCGTCTTGCTATTTCCTGTGTTTAAGCAGGGCCAACACACCTGTGTGGGCCTTCCACCAAGGACTTCAGTTCCGCCAGCCGTTTCATTTCCACTGGCGTTCCAACCTCTAATAGTATAGGCAATCATTCTTTACGCCGTTTTTATAATAAAGACACATTACAAACAAGAAAGGAAAATGTTCGATGGAAAGACATTTATTGTGCAAAAAAAGTTTTGTTAAGAGTATGCGAGATCAGTTTAGCCATAGTCCAAAGCAGAATCTTTCGTGGAAGTAAAAGAAATGTCTCCCGAACAACGAACTGATTCGAGGTGATTTTCTTCAATTGGAGGATGGAGATGACAGATAAGGCGTAGTATATAATTTCCAATAAAAAATTGAAGATAGTAATTTTGTCTTACCTGTTTTCTTGACGTAGAATATATTTTCTTCACATTTTGGGCACAGCAGTCTTGAGTTATTTAAGATTGCTGATGGAATACGGAAAGATATTGGGTTCGTCTACTACTGAGTTCTAATACTACTAACAAAAGTCGCAGGTGTTCATATTCACTATTAACGTCCTTATTCTATAATTTCCAAACGACTGTCTTTCAATTAAGCAATTACAGACAACGCAACATGCCCATGAAACAAAGCCAGATATCACGCCTCACTTTCCGCCAACTACGTACAACAGCAGTTCGTCACAGATAACTCGGAAGCACAAAGATAATACGTATAGCAATGAAATTCTTTAACATAAGAAATAAGTTTTTATCGATGATGTTTGAAGTTATTGCTTTTAAGTTTACAATTAACAGTTTTAATGTTGAAGACTCCACAAGCAAATAAAAATGAATAAGCAAATTTCGAAATAATTCCAGTATCTGAAAAATAATGAAGTTTTTTTTAAAATAACCAAATTTATATTATTACACATTCGTACACATATTCTGAGAAAAAGTGTACAAAACTATTTTATTGGTGTCGTTAAAACTATACGGAATGCGAAATTACGATTTTGAGCTCGTTTGTGTCATACAGTAAAGTTATGAGTGCAGCGAATAATCCATTTCTGTTACTGTATCCACAAGTACAATATGAGCTACTGAACTGTTCCAGTGTAAAGTGCACATTATTTTTACGTAAAACAGGCATAAATAATATAAATTAGTTCCCTAAGCTAACGAGAAAAACATCATTACAAGTTGTCACCACATTCACCCTGTGGCCGCGTTTATGGTGAGGTAAATTGTGGCAGAGGAGCCCCTTGCTGCAGGTATCCGGTTGCAGTGCGCGGTGGCAGGAGTCCTCCTCTGCGGCAGCGGCCACTTAGCAGGGAGGTAATCAAGCAATTTGGGACGGCGAGCAGGCCACAAGGATGCGGCGCGCCACCACGTGCGGTCACGCACCCACCAGCGTCGCGCCTTCGAGACGGTCGTTAACGTTTTGCACGCCTCTTCTGCCCCTCGCTCGCCTCAGCTGGATCTCTGCCACGCACACCACTTCATCCAGACGCACCTCCTTAGCCACAGAAAGACACTTCATTTATTTACAGCTGATACACACGTAGGTTATGGTACTGCATCTCGTCTGCTAATCACGTCCTCTAACTAGTGGAAACTAAAGAAGGTGATGTCGCATCGTGTGGCCTTGGAGGTATTTGACTCGATCCTACTTAAAGGCGTAAATCAGTCAATCTAAGCATCAAAATGGCTCTAAGGGACTTAACATCTGAGGTCATCAGTCCCCTAGAACTTAGAACCACTTAAACCTAACTAACCTAAGGACATCACACACATCCATGCCCGAGGCAGGATTCGAACCTGCAACCGTAGCTGTCGCGCGGTTCCAGACTGAAGCGCCTAGAACCGCTCGGCCATCTAAGCATCGATCAAAGCTTATTATATGTCCGTAGCTCGTGGTCATGCAGTAGCGTTCTCGCTACCGGCGCCCGGTTTCCCGGGCTCGATTCCCGGCGGGGTCAGGGATTTTCTCTGCCTCATGATGACTGGGTGTTGTGTGATGTCCTTAGGTTAGTTAGGTTTAAGTAGTTCTAAGTTCTAGGGGACTGATGACCATAGATGTTAAGTCCCATAGTGTTCAGGGCCAAAGCTTATTATGGGAAAACAATCATATTGGCAGAACATCCGCAACTGACCATTATACACTCCCGGAAATGGAAATAAGAACACCGCGAATTCATTGTCCCAGGAAGGGGAAACTTTATTGACACATTCCTGGGGTCAGATACATCACATGATCGCACTGACAGAACCACAGGCACATAGACACAGGCAACAGAGCATGCACAATGTCGGCACTAGTACAGTGTATATCCACCTTTCGCAGCAATGCAGGCTGCTATTCTCCCATGGAGACGATCGTAGAGATGCTGGATGTAGTCCTGTGGAACGGCTTGCCATGCCATTTCCACCTGGCGCCTCAGTTGGACCAGCGTTCGTGCTGGACGTGCAGACCGCGTGAGACGACGCTTCATCCAGTCCCAAACATGCTCAATGGGGGACAGATCCGGGGATCTTGCTGGCCAGGGTAGTTGACTTACACCTTCAAGAGCACGTTGGGTGGCACGGGATACATGCGGACGTGCATTGTCCTGTTGGAACAGCAAGTTCCCTTGCCGGTCTAGGAATGGTAGAACGATGGGTTCGATGACGGTTTGGATGTACCGTGCACTATTCAGTGTCCCCTCGACGATCACCAGTGGTGTACGGCCAGTGTAGGAGATCGCTCCCCACACCATGATGCCGGGTGTTGGCCCTGTGTGCCTCGGTCGTAAGCAGTCCTGATTGTGGCGCTCACCTGCACGGCGCCAAACACGCATACGACCATCATTGGCACCAAGGCAGAAGCGACTCTCATCGCTGAAGACGACACGTCTCCATTCGTCCCTCCATTCACGCCTGTCGCGACACCACTGGAGGCGGGCTGCACGATGTTGGGGCGTGAGCGGAAGACGGCCTAACGGTGTGCGGGACCGTAGCCCAGCTTCATGGAGACGGTTACGAATGGTCCTCGCCGATACCCCAGGAGCAACAGTGTCCCTAATTTGCTGGGAAGTGGCGGTGCGGTCCCCTACGGCACTGCGTAGGATCCTACGGTCTTGGCGTGCATCCGTGCGTCGCTGCGGTCCGGTCCCAGGTCGACGGGCACGTGCACCTTCCGCCGACCACTGGCGACAACATCGATGTACTGTGGAGACCTCACGCCCCACGTGTTGAGCAATTCGGCGGTACGTCCACCCGGCCTCCCGCATGCCCACTATACGCCCTCGCTCAAAGTCCGTCAACTGCACATACGGTTCACGTCCACGCTGTCGCGGCATGCTACCAGTGTTAAAGCCTGCGATGGAGCTCCGTATGCCACGGCAAACTGGCTGACACTGACGGCGGCGGTGCACAAATGCTGCGCAGCTAGCGCCATTCGACGGCCAACACCGCGGTTCCTGGTGTGTCCGCTGTGCCGTGCGTGTGATCATTGCTTGTACAGCCCTCTCGCAGTGTCCGGAGCAAGTATGGTGGGTCTGACACACCGGTGTCAATGTGTTCTTTTTTCCATTTCCAGGAGTGTAGCAGAGATTGAAAATACCGCTTCAGTTTTAAATTACTTTATTTTCACACGACAGGTTTCGGACTGTTATAAACCCATCCTCAGGTGTCGTAGCTGTGTTGCGGTCCCCAAGAGCCGGGTGTACCAGGCGCGGTGTGCTTCCTAATAGCGCAGAAACTCCCTCTTCTCTCTTGAAAATACCGCTTCAGATGTAAATTACTTTATTTTCACACGACAGGTTTCGGATTGTTATAAACCGATCCTCAGGTGTCATAGCTGTG
This sequence comes from Schistocerca americana, assembly GCF_021461395.2. Lineage (NCBI taxonomy): Eukaryota > Metazoa > Arthropoda > Insecta > Orthoptera > Acrididae > Schistocerca > Schistocerca americana. The sequence goes on from NC_060121.1 coordinate 615,912,605, forward strand.
GTGTGGTCCCCAAGCGCCGGGTGTACCAGTTGCGGTGTGCTGCCTATGAGCGCAGAACTCCCTCTTCTGCGCCCATATGCAGCACACCGCGCCTGGTACACGCGGCGCTCGGGGACCACAGCACAGCTATGACACCTGAGGATCGGTTTATAACAATCCGAAACCTGTCGTGTGAAAATAAAGTAATTTACATCTGAAGCGGTATTTTCAACCTCTGCTTATGGTGGGGTTGTAGGTGAACAAAAAGAGCCTTAGCACAATCATGGTAGTGGGTGTAGTCCAGATTTTGTAATGATACAGTTACTTAACGACAATAATATATTTCATAATAACATACGAGGAGCGTTCAGTAAGTAACGCAATACATTCTTTTTCTGAAAGCAGGTTCGTTTTATTCATGATTCCTATACACCATATTGTTCCCCACATTTTTGGCCACAGAACCTTATTTAACTGCGGTTATAGGCGCTTGAGTCTGCAACCGCGTGACCGCTACGGTCGCAGGCTCGAATCCTGCCTCAGGCATTGATGTGTGTGATGTCCTTAGGTTGGTTAGGTTTAAGAAGTTCTAAGTTCTAGGGGACTGATGACCACAGATGATAAGTCCCATAGTGCTCAGAGCCACTTGAACCTTGTTTTTCAACATAATCTGCGTTCAATGCGACGGCCTTACGTCACTTTACTGTGATGGCCTGTATGCCTTTTGGTCAAGGTCGGAACCAACGTCTGCGTCAATAACCTCCATCCTAGTACTGCTTCCCGCTTACTGTATCCTTCATTAGGCCAAACAGATGGAAGTCGGAAGGTACGAGGTCCGGGCTGTAAAGTGGATGAGGAAGGACAGTCCAATGAAGTTTTATGAGTCCCTCTCGGGTGTACAGACTTGTGTGAGGCCTTGCATAGTCACGGAGAAGGAGAAGTTCGTTTGCATTTTTGTGGCGACGAACACGCTCAAGTTTTCTCTTCAGTTTCCTTTACAGTTGAGGGACAACATCAGATTACCACCTTGAGAGTCTCAGAAGACCGTCGCCATGACTTCACTGGCTGAGGATGCAGCTTTGAACTTTTTCTTCGGAGGAGAGGTGCTGTGACGCCACTCCACGGATTGCCGTTTTGTTTCCGGTTCAAAGTGGTGAACCAACGTTTCATTCGACAAAAAATTGTCACGATCAGCCTCGTAACGCACAAAAAGTTCCGCTTCGTTGCTCTTTATGGTTCTCCGTTAGGAAGCTAGGAACCCATTGGACACTCACCTTTTAGTACAACTGGTGGACGAATGTGTCAGCATTACCAACAGAGCCGGCCGCGGTGGTCTCGCGGTTCTAGGCGCGCAGTCCGGAACCGTGCGACTGCTACGGTCGCAGGTTCGAATCCTGCCTCGGGCATGGATGTGTGTGATGTCCTTAGGTTAGTTAGGTTTAAGTAGTTCCAAGTTCTAGGGGACTGATGACCACAGATGATAAGTCCCATAGTGCTCAGAGCCATTTGAACCATTACCAACAGAGAAGTCCAGTTGAGCAGCGAGGTGCTTGAGTGTGATCCATCGACCACCTCAAAGAGTGTCACAGCTCTGTGCGGCCGGCCTGTATTCGGGAAATAGGGCAGGTTTGCGCTACCTTGCGTTGATGACAGACGCCTCGCTCAAAGACTCACCGGGCTTTCCTTCTCTGCCAACTCTCCGTCGACATTCCGCAACCGCCTATGAAAATCCGCGGTACTCTGGTTTTCCGCCAAAACAAACTCAATGATCGGACCTTCATGAAACTACAGGGGCTGAAGCGGGAATATTCCAAGACGTCCCACAAAAAAATCTGCATTTTTTCAACCGAAACTGGCCGAGAAAAAAATGAGATGCATTACGTATTTAACGCCCCTCGTAAATTTATCAAACACACTTTCAAAACTTAAAGGTACAGCACAATTTTCGTTCATGTGTTTGTTGATTTCAGGTGATCATTCAGTTTGGGGCGTTTTGAAATATGCGACAGTGTTCTGTAAAAGCAACAATTAAAGCCATCTCTTGATAGTGTAGTGAACTGTTTGCATAAATGTTGTCGTGTTCCTGTCTGAGCAAACTAGTAATTGTATATACAGGGTGGTCCATTGATCGTGACCGGGCCAAATATCTCACGAAATAAGCGTCAAACGAAAAAAACTACAAAGAACAAAACTCGTCTAGCTTGAAGGGGGAAACCAGATGGCGCTATGGTTGACCCGCTAGATGGCGCTGTCATAGGTCAAACGGATATCAACTGCGTTTTTTTAAAAATAGGAACCTCCTTTTTTTATTACATATTCGTGTAGTACGTAAAGAAATATGAATGTTTTAGTTGGACCACGTTTTTCGCTTTGTGATAGATGGCGCTGTAATAGTCACAAACGTATAAGTACGTGGTATCACGTAACATTCCGCCAGTGCAGACGGTATTTGCTTCGTGATACATTACCCGTGTTAAAATGGACCGTTTACCAATTGTGGAAAAGGTCTATATAGTGTTGATGTGTGGCTGTTGTGATCAAAATGCCCAACGGGCGTGTGCTATGTATGCTGCTCGGTATCTTGGACGACATCATCCAAGAGTCCGGACCGTTCGCCGGATAGTTACGTTATTTAAGGAAACAGGAAGTGTTCAGCTACATGTGAAATGTCAACCACGACCTGCAATAAATGATGAAGCCCATGTAGATGTTTTAGCTCCTGTCGCGGCTAATCCGCACATCAGTAGCAGACAACTTACGCGAGAATTGGGAATCTCAAAAACGTCGGTGTTGAGAATGCTACATCAACACCGATTGCACGCGTACCATATTGCTATGCACCAGGAAATGCATGGCGACGACTTTGAACGTCGTGTAAAGTTCTGCCACTGGGCACAAAAGAAATTACGGGACGATGACAGATGTTTTGCACGTGTTCTATTTAGCGACGAAGCGTCATTCACCAACAGCGGTAACGTAAATCGGCTTAATATGCACTATTGGGCAACGGAAAATCCACGATGGCTGCGACAATTGGAACATCAGCGACCTTGGCGGGTTAATGTATTGTGCGGGATTATGGGAAGAAGGATAATTGGCCCCCATTTTATCGATGGCAGTCAAAACGGTGCAGCGTATGCTGATTTCCTACGTAATGTTCTACCGACGTTACTACAAGATGTTTCACTGCATGACAGAATGGCGGTGTACTTCCAACATGATGGATGTCCGGCACATAGCTCGCGTGCGGTTGAAGCGGTATTGAATAGCATATTTCATGACAGGTGGATTGGTCGTCGAAGCACCATACCATGGCCCGCACGTTCAACGGATCTGACGTCCCTGGATTTCTTTCTGTGGGGAAAGTTGAAGGATATTTGCTATCGTGATCTACCGACAACGCCTGACAACATGCGTCAGGGCATTGTCGATGCATGTGCGAACATTACGGAAGGCTGTTGAGAGGAATGTCGTTACAGACATTCAAACGTACCTACGTTCTGTAGTTTGATTTAAAAAAACCTACCTGTTACCAACTGTTCATCTAAAATTGTGAGCCATATGTTTGTGACTATTTCAGCGCCATCTATCACAAAGCGAAAAAAGTGGTCCAACTAAAACATTCATATTTCTTTACGTACTACACGAATACGTAATAAAAAATGAGGGTTCCTATTTTTAAAATACGCAGTTGGTATCCGTTTGACCTATAGCACCGCCATCTAGCGGGCCAGCGATAACGCCATCTGATTTCCCCCTTCAAGCTAGACAAGTTTCGTTCTTTGTAGTTTTCTCGTTTGACGCTTATTTCGTGAGATATTTGGCCCGGTCACGATCAATGGACCACCCTGTATATATTGACATCCATTTTCTGAAACGCTGAAATAACACAGAAACAGTAGAACGTCTAGTAAAAGTAAAGCATGTTAACTATTTTATTACGTCTGTAAGGAGCTGCACTAGTTAGGCAGAGAAGTTATTTACTGCAACTGTACGGATTAGTAGTCTATGGCTCATCGACATCGTTGTGTGTGCTTTGAACGTGCCTGTGTACGTTTGTGATTTTCGAGGAAAAGAATTCGACAAAATACATTGAAGCTGCTATATATATTAAGATGTTAGAAGAAGAGATGAGCCATTATGAAATAGCGCAGCATTTAAAGGCAGCAGTATCTTCCAACATACCACACGTACGCTATATATCCATCACTGTGACTCCTTCACAGAACATCCAAAGATGTATGCAGTTGTCTACCTACAAGTCACTCGTCAGTGTGCGGCTTCCAGTCCACTCCTCTCCACCACTTTCTTCATGTATTGAGCCTCGACTCACACAGTGCTCGAGTTATCTTATGACGGCTATTTTTTAACCTCCGATCGGTCGCGAAATAAAAACTACTTGAAAATTAAAAAAAACGTTATACTGGTTTCCGTGATCCCGCGCGGCTAGCATCCGAAAGGACAGACTAATTGTTCAAATAATTTACGGATTTGCTGCCGGGTGACGTCGTCGTCGACCACCGCCGATATTTCGATAGGAGCACACCCTGCCATTCTCAAGGCACAAATGCAAGGAGGAAGCAATGTGCAAGGAAATTTAATACCTCGGTTCACAGAGGAGAAACAAGGAAGATACCACACACAGAACAAGTGTCAACACAAACAAAGATAACAAACATCAGAAATATCGATAGTGACTATTAATCAACAGGTGAGGTAGCACCAATTCTGTCCCTCTGTTCTCTGATGAGAGACAGAGCCGGATTCCAAGCAACATTTAAACAAAATCCACCATCTCTGTTAATAGGGTTGCCTGATACGTTGATTTCAACAACTTCCTTAATAACACTATCCCAATAGCCGGACGTGCAAGCCAGAATCTCCGTGTTGTTGTATTCCATAGGATGACCGGTGTCAAGGCAATGTTCTGCAATAGCGGATTTGCTCGGCTGTTGTAAGCGTGTGTGACGCTTATGTTCAATACACCGGTCTTCCGCAGTCCTGATTGTCTGACCAATATATGAGATGCCACAACTGCAAGGAATACGATAGACCCCAGCCTTACGCAAACCAAGATCATCTTTTACGGACGCCAACAGGGCCTTAATCTTAGAGGGTGGTCGAAAAACACGTTATCTCAGATCCTGAAAGCTTGGCAGCTGAGCTATCACATCTCGAAGTCACCTTTCGTGAGAATGGTTATAGTGAGAGGCAGATAAAACGTGTGTTGCGCTATCAGCCTTCTGTGGAACGGGTGAGTGACGATAGCAACGAAGTGGTGCCTATGTCTACGGCCTTTTTGCCTTACGCAGGAAGCAATTCCAACAGGATTGGCCGCATTTTACGGAAATATGATGTGAAATGTGTTCTTCGACCACCTTCTAAGATTAGGGCCCTGTTGGCGTCCGTAAAAGATGATCTTGGTTTGCGTAAGGCTGGGGTCTATCGTATTCCTTGCAGTTGTGGCATCTCATGTTGGTCAGACGATCAGGACTGTGGACTGTGGTGTATTGAACAAAAACGTCACACACTCTTACAACAGCCGAGCAAATCCGCTATTGCAGAACATTGCCTTGACACCGGTCATCCTATGGAATACAACAACACGGACATTCTGGCTTGCACGTCTAGCTATTGGGATAGTGTTATTAAGGAAGCTGTTGAAATCAAACTTACAAGCAACCTTATTAACAGAGATGTTGGATTTTGTTTAAATGCTGCTTGGAATCCGGCTCTGTCTCTCATCAATAGTCACTGTCAATATTTCTGATGTTTGTTATCTTCGTTTGTGTTGACACTTGTTCTGTGTGTGGTATCTTCCTTGTTTCTCCTCTGTGAACCGAGGTATTAAATTTCCTTGCACATTGCTTCCTCCTTGCATTTGTGCCTTGAGAATGGTAGGGTGTGCTCCTGTCGAAATGGTTTCAAATGTTTCAAATGGCTTTGAGCACTATGGGACTTAACATCTTAGGTCATCAGTCCCCTAGAACTTAGAACTACTTAAACCTAACTAACCTAAGGACATCACACACATCCATGCCCGAGGCAGGATTCGAACCTGCGACCGTAGCAGTCCCACGGTTCCGGACTGCAGCGCCTAGAACCGCAGGGCCACCGCGTCCGGCGCTCCTGTCGAAATATCGGCGGTGGTCGACGACGTCACCCGGCACAAAATCCGTAAGTTATTTGAACATTCAGTTCGCCGGGAAAAGTCAAGGTCTGACAGACTAATTATTCGCTCGGGCGTGCAGATTTATATACTGCACGTCACGTACCGTGAGTCAGGAAACGGGCTCGTCTGCAGGAAGACGCCATACGGACAGTGTGATGCCGTCATCACGGCGACAGTCGTTGCGGTTACTCTTTACGCGGTAGCGTTCAACGCTGGATATCGACTACCATTCAGTGTGAGCATTACGGGACGACAGCTACAGTTGAGAGTGAGGGCCGAGTCACGCCTGGAGAGGCAGAGCAGAGCAGCGCGGTCACGGCAGCGTGCTGCGCGGCCACGCCCACCGCGCCCCAGTGTGCCACGGCGGTCACGCGCTTCAGGCTCGGTCGTTCACCGCCGCCAGGCTCTAGGCTCAGGGTCGACAGTTATGCCACAGCGGCGGGCGCCGGCGCCGGCCGCACGCCGTCCGCCAACACGCGACCCCGCCGCTTCTTCCGTTACCTAAAGCCTGCCTCGCCCGCTGCTGGATCGAAACTGCTAGCTACGCGGGGGCTACGCGTCGGCGATAGATAATAAACGCATCACTAAAGAAGCGAGGGAGGGACGTCACATTAGGCGTTCCTCAAGGTTCTGTCTTTGGGCCATTGTTATTTTATCCACTGGTCTGGCAGAGGTGTCTGCTGACAGTCAGCCTTATTAATATCAATATTCAAGTCACAAAATTATTAATGACGTTAGTTGCCAGTGGGCACTGACTGAAATCAATGAGGAAAGTTGAAAATTTGTGCCGAATCGTTTATCGAGCCCGCGAGTAATGATGATAAATGGACAAGGGGCACTACATTTTTAGTGTGTGGGTAAGTTGAGACCTTTGGTCCGACGGGAGGCGTGCTTGGGTCTTGGGTAGACCGTGCACTTGAGATCATCAATGTGTCTGAACGGCGCAGTGGTCTGCACGTCTGCTTAGTAAGCAAGACACCCGGGTTCGAATCCCGGTCTGGAACAATTTTACAGCCTTCCCCATTTACTTCAGTCAATACCCACTGGCATCTAATGCCGTTCACCCGTTTGTGTCTCGATTCATAATGGTGTCCGTTCTTTCGCACAAGTCCGACAGAACAGACACCACATATATATAATGGCAATACTGACAAGACCATAAGAATTTCAGAGCTGCCACAATAGGTTTTAACTCAATTTAATTAGGTGATTATCAGGTCTTACTTGCAGGCAACGAGACTGAAATACAATTGCCCACGCATCAGCCCTCCAACTAACAAGGGAACCTCCCCATCGCACCCCGCTCAGATTTAGTTATAAGTTGGCACAGTGGATAGGCCTTGAAAAACTGAACACAGATCAATCGAGAAAACAGGAAGAAGTTGTGTGGAACTATGAAAAAAATAAGCAAAATATACGAACTGAATAGTCCACGTGCAAGATATGCAACACCAAGAATGACGTGAGCAAGGGAGCGCCGTGGTTCCGTGGTTAGCGTGAGCATCTGCGGAACGGGAGGCCCTTGGTTCAAGTCTTCCTTCGAGTGAAAAGTTTAATTTTTTATTTTCAGACAATTATTATCTGTCCGTCCCTGTCAATTATAAAAGTTCAGGCACTCACACATAATCAACTTCGCTCTCCAAAATTCCAGCACATGTTCAGATTTGCTTGGACATATGCAGGATTTGACGGTCTACACACGAAAAAATTTGAAAACGTTAAGTAAGCAACGTTAACGGAGTTTAGTTTTCTCCCGATGATGGTGCAAGAAGCCGGGAACCAGTTCGTCACCAAATCTATAATCTTTTGCCGAACATTCGAAAAGTGTGCTCTATTTAATATTCTTGAGTTGAACTTCTAACTACAACGCAAGACTTACTTCAATAAATGGAAAGTAACAGCAATTGTGGGAAATGGTCACTCAGTAAAACTTGCATTTTAAACTTGAAAATCCAAATAAAAGTTTCGTGGCTATTACTTCCCAGTTCTCTAAAAATGGAGTGCCACTCGATTTAGACAAAACAGAGTACATCCAATTCCGTACTGCACAAGTCTTGACCACACTCTTGGAGATAACGCATGTTCGGAAAATCAGTAAATGAAACAGAACCTGAACGGGACGTCACATCTTACAGCTCTTCATAAATGTCTAAGCTTTGCTTCTGTTGAATTATGTATAATATCAAATTCTGGAGATCATCATGATAAAAGTTGACTTGCTTTTATTGTTTCCGTTCTCTAGGTCATGCATCTCTCCATTGAGAGCGGAAGTGTTGAAGAGAAGCTTATAATAAGGATATGTTGTGTCCACTCCTGTTGTAGACAGCAGGTTAGCAAATTTGACTCTTTACGATGTTCGATTTCCTTTCTTCCAAGATAAAGGTATGAGATATCAGAGAAATTCTGTTTCTTGCACAATCAAGAGAACGCTTACCATGAAAACAAGGAAGTATACACAAATAATTTTTACAGTGAAGGTAGTGCTTTGTTTATTGTGTGGTAGTGATAAACTGGTTCTGAAGACAAATGACACAAGAGATACTGAAACAATGGAACGACTAGGTATACCAACGGATTTGAAATGAAAACGACAGTAACTAAAGATGTTTAATATAAATGATAAATCAGTATTCCTGTGAATACAACTTCCGACTGGAAGATAATAGTAATGGAATAAGGGCTTACCTCTAAAAGCCGGCTGGTCGGAGGGATGCTAGGCTCAAGTGGAAGAGATGGGAGTATGATCTTGGAATAGCAGTTGAAACATCCCCTTAGAAAAATTATAAATGACTGTGCTGGAAAACCTCTACGTTATTTGATTTTCAAACAGCTGAGCAAAACTGAACGTACTCAGATAGTTCACTCTACTTATTCTGATCATCACTAAACTGACATACAATATTTTTTTTAGCGCAACGCAATCTGACTTTTCATAATCCCTACAAAAGAATGGCCTTGACTAACAATAACCTATACCTTTCATGAATCATTTACCTCACAAAAATCTTCGTTACTCGAACTACTGCAATACAGCGAGCGCCAATACTGCCAGCTAAATAAAAGATTTTAACTACTGAAGGCACTAACTTCTGATAGGTATAGTTAGCAAATGAAGAGAACAAACATTGTATTTACCTTAATAGTGTTCAAAAGTCATAATATATATATCAGTTCATGACATCCAGTCTTACAAATTTACTCTTTCTGGCGGACACACGTCCAGATCGTCCGCTCTTAAAATTCTGCCATCTCTCTCCCAACATCCACCACTGCTGGCGGCTCACCTCCAACTGCGCAACGCTACGCGCTGTTCACATTGAACTGCCCAACACTACTATAACGAATATTCTAACAATGCAAACCAGCGACAGACTTCACACAGCACAGCCGGTGATTTTCATACAGAGCGCTACGTGGCGTTACCAATATAAAAACCTAAACAGCCTACGTACACAGTTTGAATGGAAAGAACTGCATGATACACAATGAAGGTGGTGATCGTAAAGGTGTTATTTTACCGGTATGCTGCGACATTTTTCTCTGCGCAAATGCTGAAGCAACGATGGATTAATGCAAAGGAGACGCCTCTTATGCAGCATCGGATAGGTTGCGAAAAGAGAACGGGCGAAAAGAGAAAAAAAAACGGTACTGTATTTTATCTATAGCCGAAGTCTTCCATCAAAGTACAATTGCAGCCCATTTACGCTGTGTTAAATGGGAAATGGAGTTGCAACAAAGCTTCGCGACCTGAAAATCATTTAAAGTAGATATCGTTGCTTTTATATTTTTAGTACATAAAAATGTTTCGAGCATCAACTGTACAACAAGATAATCTTTCATTTTCATAACACCGTTCCTCAGCAACTTTGCGTCGACAATTTGAATCGATTCTGGAATATTAGGGGTGTTACGACTCACGCAATATGAACTACATAGCTTCCATACTCTCTCACTGAAACTATGATTTTTGTGCAGTCGATCGTTAACTCTTCCCTGGACGGCAGCCCACAATGCCTATTAACAGAGACTGGACTCTATTTTTAACAGGTCAAAGAAGATAAGACTTCAGTCGAACAATCCTAAAACACAAGCCATCCCTAGACCACACAAAGGCTGACCGGTTCATATCTGTATGAATCCCTCCTACACATCCTGAAAAAACTGATCAGTCTTTTAGTTACGGATATTATTTCGGTACTTAAATTGCAGTGGAAAATGGCAATTCACTGGAAGGTGTATGTTACCCTTCATGGTTTACGGAAACACACAAAGAATTTATCCAGAGAGAGAAAGTTTTCGCCTCTCTTCGGTTACTATGACGTCCTACAACAAATTCAAAGCAGTGACAATTGTGGCAACTTTACATCGTTCTGAATTCCTCTACGAATAACGTAGTTACACAGCTCTTCTCTACAGAGAATTCATGCTGGAAAAATTTTGAAATATTTTAGGTGGCGGAGATAGAAGCCAACTCACAAATCAAAAGAAAGAGTACATATCCTTGGAAAATGACAAATGATGATCTAAGTACATTTATGGAAGAATGCAAAAAGAAAAAACAACAATGGTCAATTCTTAAATTATGGATAAAGAGACATAACGAGAGAGGTTACACCCTCGTCACATTGGCAGTCATAAGAACTAGTGCCTGTCCTCGAAAAATGCCAAATGATGATCCAGGTACATATACCGAAGGACACAAAAAGGCGAAACAAAGATGGCCAGTTCTTATTCTGAATATAGAGACAAAACGTGAGCACGCAAGTTAACAGAATAACATATTAGTCACCCCCACAAAAGAATACACTGGTCCCTTTGGGACGCTGAACTGTTACTAGGTGGTCATGTGACTCTTCAGCGCTGAAGTAAGTCATGACTGCGTAGTGGTGTGTGTGTGTATGTTCCAGTCGGTTATGTGGAATCAGCACAAATGGCACTAAGGAGATACAGTGTTGCTGTATCAACATGGACTGTCCAACATGTCTACAGTGAATGGTGTGCCACTGGCAACCACATAATACGGCATGGGAACAGTGATGGTAAAAGATCCTAACTGACAGGGACTGAAGAAGAGTGCCGCGCTTTTTCAATGACAGCTGGTGTCAAACCCAATACGAATTTCTGCTCTCGGTGAATGACAGTCCATCTCAACCATTTTCCGGGTGGAACTCATGCAATGGAAGTTTGGAATCAGCTATCACCAACGAAAGGCCATTACTCGCAGCGACACATAGAACTGCGGAAACTTCAATGGGCCAGACAACACAGAAACTGGGCACTAGCTAACTGAAGACGTATGGTATGTCCGGACGAGTCACGATTTTCACTCTACTCAAACGATGCCGGGCATCGAGAGTGCGGGCGGCGCAATGAGGCGTTTATCCTGTAGTATGTTTACTTCTACGAGTACCTTTTTAATCAACAAACAACAATGCTGTTTTTTACCTGAATTATAGAAGTTCGCTGGTGGTTAAGAGTTTCCAATTTCCTTTCGAATAACTCCAACAGTTTATCATCAGCTTCTCAACAGAATATAAAAAATATGTTTCCTTTAAAGTGAAATAATTTTATTATGGTTCTGAGGGGCCTCTAGAACTATTTTGCTTGGAAAGTGGTCGCGTATTCAAAAATGTTGAAAAACACTGCTCTAGAGTATCTATACTCACCAACGTGTGGCTTCAGATGCATATGGGAGGCACACCTGAAGGAAATGTTCAAATGTGTGTGAAATCTTATGGGACTTAACTGCTAAGGTCATCAGTCCCTTAGCTTACACACTACTTAACCTAAATTATCCTAAGGACAAACACACACACCCATGCCCGAGGGAGGACTCGAACGTCTGCCGGGACCAGCCGCACAGTCCATGAATGCAGCGCCTGAGACCGCTCGGCTAATCCCGCGAGGCATACCTGAAGAAACTTGCGGACGCTCTTTATCACCGAATTAAGGCCTTTATGAAGTCTAGAAGCGATGTGACGAGGTATTAACATGATGTCCTGGATGTGACTTACTGAACAGGTAATTCAGTGAGCACGAGTTGCTCTTGAATGAACTACGGTTGGCTGGCACCTGTTACTCAACTCGCAGAACATCAGTCACAAAGTTATTTTAATCAAAGTATCTCTGCCCAAATGCGCAGATATTGTCTCTATGTATAATTGCAGGATTAAATTGCATCTGTAAGACACTGAACAAGCTGTTCGTAGGTATATGTACAACAATTTAGATCATATACAGTATATGATATGTGTTATGTGAGAGCATGGTTTCTTTCGCGTACTGTCGTTGTTCAGTGATATTCCGTTTTCATTTTTGGCCCAGAATGCTCCTTGTGTCCACTGTGATAGATTCCAGTAGGGAGGTTTGCGCCGATTACGGACAAATATTCCACTTCCTAATTTGCTTTGTACGCAGTTTCCGTTATCAGCACTTGGTGGCGAACTATGACGTATCCTAACTATAAGATGTACTGCGCAAAGCTCAGTTTTTCGCATAACATGCAATACTTTATGTATTTCCAGAAGGTTTTTGACACCGTTCTGTGCAAGCAGATTCTTATAAAATTGCGTGCCTATGAGCTTTCGTCTCAATAGTGTGACTGTACTCGTGATTTCGTATCACAAAGGTCACAGTTCGTAGTAACTGACGGGATGTAACCTAGTGAAACCAAAGTGGTATTACCGTTCGTCACCTACAAAAAAGATTTACAAAACAATCTGAGCAACCCACTTAGATTTATTTATTTATTTATTTATTTTAAGATGATACTGGCGCTTGTCGTCTAGGAAGGTCATCAGACGATCAATGCAAACTGCAAAGTGCGAAAAGTGAATATTGACAATAACAATAAAAATTAGAGGTCCTCCACTTGAGTATTGAAAAAGTTCCGTTAAATTTTGGTTACACGATAAATCACACAAATTTAAAGATTGTCGATTCAAGTATATATCTCGGGGATACGAGCATCTGAAACTGTAACCAACACATCGAGCATGATGTGGGGAAGGCGAACGAAAGACTGCGTTTTACTGTCAGAATACGAACAAGATGAAACAAATCTGAAGAGACTGCCTACATTACGCTTGTCCGTTCTCTTTTAGCATCAACGGGAGACGTAGAAATGATTCGAAGAAGGGCAGCTCGTTTTGTATTTTCGCGAAATAGGAAAGTTAGTATCACGGATATAGCAAGCGAGTTGGAGTGTCAACATTTATGATAAAAGCGTTTTTCGTTGCGATCAGATGTTTTCATCAAATTTCATCCACCAACGTCCTCCTCCGAAAGTAAAAACAGTTCGTTGATTGCCGCTTACGTGAGTAGAAATTTACATAATAATAACATACGAGAAAAATATTTAGGCGTTCATTTTTCTCACGCGTTATTCGAGAGCAGAACTGTTGACAAATTATCTGAAAGTGGTTCTTTGAAAGCTCTGCCAAACATTTAAATGTGAAATGCAATGCAACCATGTATATGTATACTATGAGGAAAAGATACTTTCTTGGCATGACAAACGACACAAGAATGTATGTAGGCTTCTCAAGAGGGGCTGAGACTTGACCTGTTTTTGTACTTTTCATTTAGTACTCCGATGAGTAGAGTGCCCTGTTGAGGCCAGTACACATTATAGCAACGAAGGCCAACGAACAACAGCCACTGGATTCGGCTGAACGCTGATCGCCAACGCTCTGGCGTTCGACTTCTCTCCTCACCAAACCAAGAGACTAGGGCAAAGGGATTCGGCCATATGAAATTGCAGACGCCTCGACTTTGCTCCCATTTTTGTTGTTGTTCTAAAGTAATGTTTTAATTACAATTGTACCGGCCGATATTATGAGGAAAGAATTTATCAGTCGTAGCAAGTACAGCATTTATTTTGCTGCAAAAAGCTGATTACCAAAAAAAGGAGAAGAAACAACGTCGATGCAGCAGTGCGCTGGGACAAAATTGTCTGCCCTTAAAGCTGACCCGGAGCAAGGGCAATTCTATAATTTCTTCTGAAAGAAAGCTACAGATTTCGAATTGTTATTGAATTATGTAAGCTTTAAATATCCTAAGATGACACTTCTTTTAGGAGTGCGGTACCTCCAGCAGAAAAGTTAATGGTCACTCCCAGTTTCGTTTGTTATAAACACTCCATCTTCTTTGTCACTTCGTGTATATTACTTTCTAACAGCTCGTTTCTTCCCCACCCCAAGCATCAAATCTTTTCAGTTTGCTTCTAAAATAGCAGGTCCCATAAACACTCTCGTTCACGATGAAACTCTTACCACCTTTAATGCTGCCTCTGTATTCCACTCCATACACCACTGTTTTTAAAACTTCACATCCGTTCAGTACACGCCGCAAGTCGCTCCTGAACCAACGATAATTCGAGCCGGCGTCCACAGTAGGGCAATGTTTCCAAAGCCTTCACACCGCTAAGGCTTTGATGTTACCGCCAGCAGCCCGAACCGCAACCAAGGTCAACCGTTTCGTTCGCTCCGATTTGCTGCCAGTACACACTAAGCAAGTCCTACTCAACGAAGACGTTGGTTGTCGTTCGTTGGCATAGTGTGTACTCGCTTTTAGAGATCCAACCCATTATAGTGTGGCGGTTCTTTTCAGCCTGTTCCCAGACGCCCTGGTAACGGGGCAGAGGACTTTCCAATTGGGAAAAAATAGGACGGTATTACCAGTACTACCACTTGCGTTACAGTCGAGGGAAATCTGAAAACCGCAGTCGGAAACGGGGGACTGGCACGGTTGTTTATTATCCCAAACCAAAATAAGAAATTTGTGTAAATGAGTGAGGAAACGTGAGACTTAATATGCTTTAAAGTTAAATGAATCGTTCACTCGATTGCGTTTATATACACAGTGATCCAGAAGGTACAGTTATTTACTTGGTTAGTAAATTAATGTTCCATGGATCGTTTGAACGTCATTTTTATGGAAATGACATAGAAAGAGTCAGTTTACAGAATGTGTATATGTGATTAGTGTTAACATTACTGAAAGTATTATTATTTTTAGTACTACTCATGCTCGTACACTTTTTTTTTAACTGTCTACCGGTTTTTAAGTAAAAATTCGTCAATGGAAGAGGAGTAAATGTCCAGGAGAAATGATATTAAATTACATTTAGAACTTGCTTCGCTACTTGTCAGATATATTATGTTTTTGAGCAAATGATCAAAAGTTTTTGTAGTTGCATATTGAACTCTTTCTGAGCCACTAACAGCTTTAACAATGGGTAATAAAAGACATTTTTCCCTCTAGTGATGCAGGTATGGACATCACTGCTTGTCCTCTATTGATAACAAAATCTAATCTTCAGAACAGTATATTATGATATAGAATAGAAATAAAGAAATTCCTAGTACTGTCATTCGTTACAGCATTTTCTCATTCTTACAATTTTACATGTTCCTTCAAAATGCACTTTGTCCTATTCATTGCACTGAACCTAATCGGTGTTCATCGCCGTCAGCACAATCCGCGAAGCAATTTTCAGTACAAACATCACCAAAGAAAACAACGACGCTCTGTATGAGGAGTCGTTAACCGATTATTTTCAAACACTTTCCGAATAAATCCGTACATATCTGTTCAAAGAAACGACATTTGAAGCAATTAAGCACGTTTTGAGTATGCGTCGTTTCAGAGTGAGTTGTGCAGTGTTGCTATATCGCGCTTAGTAAGGATTCCGCACGTAAATTAGCTACGAAGAATTGCCGGAGCCTAACTAGACATCCGCAGTCTGGCGCCAAAGTAGCTCTCCTCTCCCCTCCCCTGCCCCTCCACCGCGGTATTACACAACCGTTACGTAACTGAGCCACCAACTGCGATACATGTTTACAGCGCCACATATCACTTGGCTGGCTGCCTACGATTTCAGTCGAAAGATGATAGCCAGCGCCTCGCTGCACTGACGAGCAGTTGCATTCACTTGTATTACTCGGATGCTTGCACAGACAGAAAACTATAACACTTTTTCTAAGTGAAGATCGTGCCTCTGTGTCATTGTCATTTGAGGTTTTCGTATTATCACTAGTGACTGGGCTAGAGCTCCGTTTTTTTCTATATTTATCACTTTTAGTTGTTGTGGCAAAAGTAATGAGCCGCATAATGGTAAGGACTACTTAAACATTCAAACGAAAAAGTTTCCTGAATTAATTACGCTAGTGCTTTATGACTCTGATTTTAAGGACTTTCGCTTAATTTTCCAGTGTGAAGTGCAACTGGAGTAAGTGTTTAATAGTGTCGTTGGTGGATGACGACAGACATCGTGTGATGACCCCCTTTAGCCGTCGAGTATTTCAACGCAAATTACAGCTGTTGGTTTCTGACGCTGTGGACGGACTTTTACTTACCTTCATCCTCTCGCCACCTTGCTGTGGGTATTGTGGCACTGTGAAGACTGAAACGTCGTCCGCGCACTACTGCTGCACTCTATTGGCAGTGACCGAAGACGGCTGCGCATGCCCGCCAACACAGTACCAGTACTGCTGGCTGCATTGGCTACACGCATTTCCGTTTGCGCTGTGGTGTCAAGCTCGCTTCGATCTTAGACATAATAATACTCGTTACCAAACCTTTATTCTCCAAACGTTTCGCAGTTTTATTCATTATTTTATATCAATTATTGATTTCTCCGTCTCAAGGCTACGGCAGTTAAAGAGAATTTTACGCCAGATGCTTTTATTTACAACGTATCTCCTGTGTTCACTGGTGTTTCTGTCTGTTGTTCGTATATTCTGCAAACCACTGCGTCTTCCCTCTTTGCAGAATACTAGAATACGTAAACAAGGGTAGAAACACCAATGGCCACAGGAGATGCTTCGCAAATAAAAGCGAAACGCATCTGACATAAAATTCTCCTGAATTGCTTGAAGTAAGCTTAAGACGCAGAAATCAATAATAATTGAGTTTAGCAGTTGCTGCGGTAGATGGTCATGCAAACAAATTAATTTGAAGTTCACTACACAAAAAGGAAGCAGGGAGGACAGAGTGAGACGGGGTTGCAGCCTACCCCCATGTTATTCAGTCTGTAGGCCTACACCGAGTAAACAAGAAGGGTAGATAAGGAGAAATTGCAAACAAATGAAATCTTGCAGGTTTCCTAATGACATAGTGATTCCGGCAGAGGCAAAGGCATTGGAAAAGTAGTTGGCGGAATGGATAGCATCTTGAGAAAAGAATACGAGATGAATCTGAACGAAAGTAAAACAACCATAATGGAATGCAGTCGAATTAATTTAGACGATTCCGAGGGAATCATATTAGAGAATGAGATATCAAAGTATTAGATGAGTTTTGCTAACTAATGAGGCGGTAATGAACTGAATTGCGGAAAAAATAATGGCACCAAGTTGACACAGAAGTGATAGATTGACAGGACATATACTGAGGCATCAAGGTATCTTCAGGTAGATCATGGAAGGTAGTGTGTGGGGTAGTAATTGTGGAGAGAGACTTAGAGGCGGAAATACGGTAAACAGGTTCAGATGGATGCAGCTAGCAGTAGTGTTTCAGAGATGAAGCGTGCAAAGGATAGACCAGAATGCAGAGCCACATCAGACCGGTCTTCGGACTGAAGTCCATAACAACAGCAGCTTTATTATTTATTTAAATATATATTAAGCATACAAGTTATCCACAAATAAAACTCCACTGATTTAGAGATCATTAGTGACTTGGAAGAAAGCTGATAGTAGAAGAGTTATGTAAACAAACAAAAAAACAACAATTTTGAACAAGGCTAGTATCAATTTCTTACGTTTCAGGCACTGTGGGCTGTAGCGTTCCTCGTCGGACATTTCCTGCAACTTGATCACAGAAATGACAAGAAAATGAATCGAGCCTGAAGTCTTCGCGTGTCACTGGAAATGCGATTCCTGTCAACAGCTAAACTGTGAACAATTAATCATTTCGTGCTCGTCTGTTTGTTACACACTGAAGTCTACAAAAATGTTTCCCGATTAGTTTTTCTGATGTTATTCACATTTGCACTGTTCCAGTCTCCGCAAGTCATCGTACTGTGCAAGTCGGAGAGACTTTTACCCATATTGCTCCCTCCCCTCCTACTCCACTTCTGCATGGGGTGAGACAAAAATTTGTGAGTAGGCATATTTTAGTATTTCTCGGTATTTTAATGGTTCATACGAGAGATGCGCATTTGGAATAGTAGAGTTGCACAGCCAAGTCTTAATACCGGTTTTACTTTAGAGGATTTTGCGAGACCAATACTACCTCTCTATCGGCAGTTGCCATTTAAGTATACGGGACATTTCTGTTACACTCTGCACATCACGGTCTACGCTGACTGGCGTAAGACTAGCAGTACGTCTCCGAATTTCTTCGACGTCCTCCACCAGGTCCGCTTGAACAACTTGGACTCATCTAACTACGGGATGAATCAAAACTCCACCAACAAATTTCGGATGTTTGTCAGGAATATTTGTGAGTATTTAACTATAAAGGTTTCGTGGTTTCCAGTGCCTCGGTACAGAGGAAAAATGTAGTTATTATTTGTTCGCTTTGTTACCCAAACTACATTTGTTTCTGTCAAAATGCCTTCACGACAGCCGGCCAGGGTGGCCGAGCGGTTCTAGTCGCTACAGTCTGGAACCGCGCGACCGCTACGGCCGCAGGTTCGAATCCTGCCTCGGGCATGGATGTGTGTGATGTCCTTAGGTTAGTTGGGTTTAAGTAGTTCTAAGTTCTAGGGGACTGATGACCTCAGAAGTTAAGTTCCATAGTGCTCAGAGCCATTTGAACCATTTGAACCTTCACAACAATGAAAAAGCGTGTCGAATTTGATCATCAGAGCACAGGAAGATCCGATTTCTCATAGAAGCCCATGTGCATGTCCTAAACTAGAAGAAATGTATTTGCAGTTGCGAATACGGTTAGGCTTCAGACACACAATTTTTTGGCGAAACATGAAAATTTATGCCGAAACAGGATTTCCCGCTTTACGCTAGCGGTCACCTTAACCACTTCGGCTATACTACCACACCTCCCAGATCAACTCAAATCTCTCCATCTGAGTGTTCACGTCCTGCACTCGCAATGTTGCGACCTGTCTAGGCGTGAATACTATTTTGTGAAATGTGTGTTTTACAGTGTACTATGCAGTGCCCTTTAGACAAGAATGCATACACCAACGCTGCTACGATTTACAGCTGTGTTCCTGCCTCGGGCATGGATGTGTGTAATGTCCTTAGGTTAGTTAGGTTTAAGTAGCTCTAAGTTCTAGGGGCTGATGACCTCAGATGTTAAGTTCCATAGTGCTCAGAGCCATTTGATCCATTTGCAAAATAATAAATGTATTCGCAGTTGCAAATACGGTTGTACTGCAGCTGCACAGTTTATTGACGACACATGAAAATTTGTGCTGGGCTACGACTCAACCCATATTTCCATCTTTACAGGGGCATTTGCCTTAACCACTTTTTTCCCTCACATTCCCGAATACGCCTAGCCTAAAAAAAAAAGAAGAAACTAATGCTACCGCCACTTTTACTCTCAGCTTAAAAAGAAGCCGCCAAAAAACTTCACTACTTCAGTCGTTGACCTCTATCAGTAAGATCCCGATAATGTCTATCGAAACAGTAAAGGAGGATACAAGGAACGTTTTTTTATTATTTTTAATTTATGTATTTATCTTTTATTTATTCTATTTTTATATTTTCATTGTTTATTTTTTATATTATTACTCCATCTCCGTCATACCAGCACGCCCTCGAAATACTGGCGATCGCATTCGGCATCAGCGGGAGAAAACCAGAATGGTCGCCACGCATCAGTGGACCATCGATAGTATACAGCAGCTATGTCGGAGCCAAATAGTTCAAATGGCTCTGAGCACTATGGGACTTAACATCTGAGGTCATCAGTCCCCTAGACTTAGAACTACTTAAACCTAACTAACCTAAGGACATCACATACATCCATGCCCGAGGCAGGATTCGAACCTGCCAACGTAGCGGTCGCGCGGCTCCAGACTGTAACGCCTAGAACCGCTCTTCCACCCTGGCCGGCCGAGTCGGAACCGTGCAGTTTTTCTAGTGCTAAGTCGCTGGAGCATCGGAGAGTACGTAGCGACTGGAAAGAAAGCGCAGGTGATTCCCGTTTTCAAGTAGGACCATAGGATAGATCCATAGCGCTGTAGACAAAGGCGCATTCTTTCTTGGCTTCAGAAAGGCATTTCACAATGTCGCGCACAATGGTTAGTGAACAAAATTTGAGATTACGGAGCATCGGACCACATTTGTAACTGATTTCGGTAATTCCCCCTAGGCAGAACTCAATATGTTGCTCTTAATGGAAAAAAATCTTCAGATGTGAAGGTAATTTCCGGATTATCCCAAATGGTGTGACAGGATAGTTGCCGTTTACAATAAGTAGGAGGCATGAATGACCTAGTGGATAACATCGGAACCTCTGTAATGCTGTTCGCAAATGATGTCGTTGCTATAAGAACGTGTCAACGTCAGGACACTGGAAAGAATTGCAGGAAGACCTTCAGAAGAACTGTTGGCTGGTGTATGGACTTGTAGATCAACCTGAACATAAATAAACGTACCATAACGTGCAAAGACAGGCGAATAAATGCACTACTATGCGGTTACAGCGTTGGCGATAGACCACTGGAATCTGTAACTATTGTAAAATACGCAGGAGTAACCATCCAGAGGGACCTCAAGTGGAATGAAAACATAAAACTAACGGTGAGAAAAGCAGATGCCACGCTCAGATTCGCAGGAACAATCGCAAGGAAATGTCTTATAAATCAACTACTCGATCGATTCTTGAGTATTACTTATCAATCTGGGACTCTTAACATATTCGATTAATAGCAGAGATAGAGCAGACCCAATGAAGAACGGAGTCAGCGCGAGAGCGTTAAGAGATACTCTCAACAAACTCTAGTGGTATCCGCTACGAGAGAGGCGTTGTCCACCACGAATAGCTTTCATACAGAAATTCAGATGGCGTACGTTCCAAGTAGGGTCTGGCAACATATGAGGGGCGTTCAGTAAGTACACTACTGGCCATTAAAATTGCTACACCACGAAGATGACGTTCTACAGACGCGAACTTTAAGCGACAGGAAGAAGATGCTGTGATATGCAAATGATTAGCTTTTCAGAGCATTCACACAAGGGTGGCGCCGGTGGCGACATCTACAACGTGCTGACATGAGGAAAGTTTCACACCGATTTCTCATACACAAACAGCAGTTGACCGGCGTTGCCTGGTGAAATGTAGTAAGGAGGAGAAATGCGTATCATCACGTTTCCGACTTTGATAAAGGTCGGATTGTAGCCCATCGCGATTGCGGTTTATCGTATCGCGACATTGCTGCTCGCGTTGGTCGAGATCCAATGACTGTTAGCAGAATATGGAATCGGTGGGTTCAGAAGGGTAATACGGAACGCCGTGCTGGATCCCAACGGCCTCGTATCACTAGCAGTCGAGATGACAGGCATCTTATCCGCATGGCTGTAACGGATCGTGCAGCCATGTCTCGATCCCTGAGTCAACAGGTGGGGACGTTTGCAAGACAACAACCATCTGCACGAACAGTTCGACGACGTTTGCAGCAGCATGGACTATCAGCTCGGAGACCATGACTGCAGTTACCATTGACGCTGCATCACAGGACGAACCTGGGTGCACGAATGGCAAAACGTCATTTTTTCGGATGAATCCAGGTTCTGTTTACAGCATCGTGATGGTCGCATCTGTGTTTGGATACACTGCGGTGAACGCACATTGGAAGCGTGTATTCGTCATCGCCATACTGGCGGATCACCCGGCGTGAAGGTATGGGGTGCCATTGGTTACACGTTACACCAGGATAATGCACGACCGCATGTTGCAGGCCCTGTACGTGCCTTTCTGGATACAGAAAATGTTCGACTTCTGACCTGGCCAGCACATTCTCCAGATCTCTCACCAACTGAAAATGGCTGGTCAGTGGTGGCCGAGCAACTGGCTCGTCACAATACGCCAGTCACTACTCTTGATGAACAGTGGTATCGTGTTGAAGCTACATGGGCAGCTGTACCTGTACACGCCATCCAAGCTCTGTTTGACTCAATGCCCAGGAGTATCAATGCCGTTATTACGGCCAGAGGTGGTTGTTCTGGGTACTGATTTCTCAGGACCTATGCACCCAACTTGCGTGAAAATGTAATCACATGTCAGTTCTAGTATATTTGTCCAATGAATACCCGTATATCATCTGCATTTCTTCTTGGTGTAGCAATTTTAATGGCCAGTAATGTAATTTCTGAAAGTAGGTTGGCTTTATTCAGGTTTCCATTAAACTATGTTATTCCCTACTCTTTTGGCTGAAAAATTATATTTTTCAAAATAAATAACCGTTCAATGCGACGGCCTCACGCCACCTTACTGGGAGCGCCTGTATGCCTGCATGGTACCAGCGTACTGGTCGACATCGAAGCGAACGTCTTGCTACACCAGTAACCTCCCCGTCATCCACGTACTGCTTGCCGTAGAGTGCATCCTTCAGTTGTGCAATTCTGCACAGATGGTCCTTCGTTGCTCTTTAATGTCTTCTATTAGGCGCCGAGGAAGCCAGCGGACACACCTTTGAGTATCCCAACTGGTGGACCAGTGTACCAGCGCCACCAACAGAGGCATTCATTTGAGCAGCAAGATGTTTGATTGTGATATGTTGATCACCTCGAATGAGAGTGTCCGCTCGTCCCAACACCGCAGAAGTCACAGCTGTGTGTGGCCGACCGGCACGCGGGTGATTGGACAGGTTTGCACGATCTTGTTGCGGCGATCACAGACTCCTCGTTGAACGACTCTCCTTGCTTTTGTTCACGTGAATGTCCCCGTAGACATTCTGCAAGCGCCTATGAATATCTGTGCTGCTCTCGTTTTCCGTGAAAAGAAGCTCAATGATAGCACTCTGCTTGGCACGCACCTTCGTTACAGTCGCCATTTCGAAGTCTAGGTATAGCACCGCCATCTCCAGGAACTTCATGAAACTATAAGGGACCTAAAGCGGGAATATTTCACGATATCCCACAACAAATCTTGCATTTCTTCAATCGAACGTGGCCGAGAAAAAAGTGTTGTATTACATACCGAACGCATACGTCTCGCGAAATGGGCACGATGAGAAATTCGAGAAACTTGGACTAACACGGTGTTTCACATCGACAGTTACTCTTCCCACGATCCGTTCGCGAATGGAACAGTGAAGGGGGAACAGATAGAATGCAATAACTCTATAAGGGGCCATCGAAGAGGATGGGTCACTCCTACGAAAGTGCTCGCAAAAAAAATATCCCTGAAAAAACCTCCGGAATTTTGTGGAAGTAGTTCGGATGCATCCTGTAGAATGTTATGTGCTGTTTGATTAACGGATGCACTGCACTTCCATTTTACTGTCCGCCCCCGGCAGCTGAGTGGTCAGTGCGACAGAATGTCAATCGTAAGGGCCTGGGTTCGATTCCCGGCCGGGTCGGAGATTGTCTCCGCTCAGGGAGTGTGTGTTGTGTTATAATCATCATAATTTCATCTCCATCGACGCGCAAGTCGCCGAAGTGGCGTCAAATCGAAAGACTTGCACCAGGCGAACGGTGTACCCGATGGGAGGCTCCAGTCACACGACACTACTACATTTTACTCAGGTGTAACTTTTTTCAACAATTCTGTGTTGCCTGCCTAGCAGTGCTCTAACTGCAGACAGATTAAGCCGCTTGTCAACCAGTATGATGTGGAAGGAGTTGAACAGGACCAGATCGCCATCTCAGCGTACAGGGGATGAAGTCTCCAGGCCGTCAATCAAAGCCACACGAACAAGAGGAGACCAACACGTCACACTGACATAGCGTCAGTCACACGCCGGAAGGATACGTCGAGTCCGTCAGGTGGTGAGATAAAGTAGTTAATCCACTGCACTGTTGATCCGTGAATGATAACAATATTAATAAACATTAATACTTCCATGTAATTAT
Source organism: Schistocerca americana (assembly GCF_021461395.2). Lineage (NCBI taxonomy): Eukaryota > Metazoa > Arthropoda > Insecta > Orthoptera > Acrididae > Schistocerca > Schistocerca americana. The sequence goes on from NC_060121.1 coordinate 615,936,749, forward strand.
AATTTTTAATTTATTTTATTTTATTTTTGGTGCCCAGTGAGGGGCTATTTGCATATTACTCCCTCGGTGAATTTATTTTATCACAATATGATGAAGCCATCATTTTAATAGGTCCAGTAGTTCTATCTTTTTCCTGAACCGAGAGTGAATTTATCTTTCCGTAGGGACATGCAGTCTAACATGTGTGGTCCACCATATTTTGCTTGTAAATGCGGAAGTGATTTGCCATTGTCACCATCCGGCATTTTGTACATTGTAACAGGTACACTGCAGGACTTTCTGCCTTTACAGCTGTTCCTGTCACTGAGCACAACTCTTCCACACCAAAAACGTTCGAGTTTTCGACCTTCCTCTGACGTCCAGACTGCTGTCCTCGCCTGTGATCCAGGCGTGGGCTCTCTTACTACACGATCACCTGAAGAGAGCTGAAGCCTAGCTGGGGATTGGCAACGGCGAAGAAAGTGAACTGTAACAAACAGTTTCTTTAATATTAAAAAGAAAAAAACTTCCTAGTGTTCCACAAAATTATTTGGTCACGAACCGGCTTTCGGCTTCTCAGGCCACCTTCAGGTGACATTTGAGTGTCTCAAACATAGATAAACATGATGTTTGACTTGCACAGATATTATTTGTACAGAAGATACAAAAACGACAGAAGTCTGTGCATAGTAAAACAATATATGGTAAATGAAAATTGGGTATGAGCATTTAATACTAGGCTGACATTCTGTGTCATGTGTTTTTTGATCTGCACTATTTCCTGTAGTGTCGACTTACTGTTTTTGTATTGTTTTAGTTTGAAATGATGAGACTCAGTTTTCATTTTCCTCTTTGTTAAATTAAGTTTTCGTAACGAATAGTAGATTCAAACTGTAAATTTATCTTATTTTTCATCTGTCGTTAATTATACACTCCTGGAAATTGAAATAAGAACACCGTGAATTCATTGTCCCAGGAAGGGGAAACTTTATTGACACATTCCTGGGGTCAGATACATCACATGATCACACTGACAGAACCACAGGCACATAGACACAGGCAACAGAGCATGCACAATGTCGCCACTAGTACAGTGTATATCCACCTTTCGCAGCAATGCAGGCTGCTATTCTCCCATGGAGACGATCGTAGAGATGCTGGATGTAGTCCTGTGGAACGGCTTGCCATGCCATTTCCACCTGGCGCCTCAGTTGGACCAGCGTTCGTGCTGGACGTGCAGACCGCGTGAGACGACGCTTCATCCAGTCCCAAACATGCTCAATGGGGGACAGATCCGGAGATCTTGCTGGCCAGGTTAGTTGACTTACACCTTCTAGAGCACGTTGGGTGGCACGGGATACATGCGGACGTGCATTGTCCTGTTGGAACAGCAAGTTCCCTTGCCGGTCTAGGAATGGTAGAACGATGGGTTCGATGACGGTTTGGATGTACCGTGCACTATTCAGTGTCCCCTCGACGATCACCAGTGGTGTACGGCCAGTGTAGGAGATCGCTCCCCACACCATGATGCCGGGTGTTGGCCCTGTGTGCCTCGGTCGTATGCAGTCCTGATTGTGGCGCTCACCTGCACGGCGCCAAACACGCATACGACCATCATTGGCACCAAGGCAGAAGCGACTCTCATCGCTGAAGACGACACGTCTCCATTCGTCCCTCCATTCACGCCTGTCGCGACACCACTGGAGGCGGGCTGCACGATGTTGGGGCGTGAGCGGAAGACGGCCTAACGGTGTGCGGGACCGTAGCCCAGCTTCATGGAGACGGTTGAGAATGGTCCTCGCCGATACCCCAGGAGCAACAGTGTCCCTAATTTGCTGGGAAGTGGCGGTGCGGTCCCCTACGGCACTGCGTAGGATCCTACGGTCTTGGCGTGCATCCGTGCGTCGTTGCGGTCCGGTCCCAGGTCGACGGGCACGTGCACCTTCCGCCGACCACTGGCGACAACATCGGTGTACTGTGGAGACCTCACGCCCCACGTGTTGAGCAATTCGGCGGTACGTCCACCCGGCCTCCCGCATGCCCACTATACGCCCTCGCTCGAAGTCCGTCAACTGCACATACGGTTCACGTCCACGCTGTCGCGGCATGCTACCAGTGTTAAAGACTGCGATGGAGCTCCGTATGCCACGGCAAACTGGCTGACACTGACGGCGGCGGTGCACAAATGCTGCGCAGCTAGCGCCATTCGACGGCCAACACCGCGGTTCCTGGTGTGTCCGCTGTGCCGTGCGTGTGATCATTGCTTGTACAGCCCTCTCGCAGTGTCCGGAGCAAGTATGGTGGGTCTGACACACCGGTGTCAATGTGTTCTTTTTTCCATTTCCAGGAGTGTACATACAAATAAAAACTTTGTTGAAACGCCTTTTTAGTTAATGTAATTATTTGTATGTGACAAAAAATGTAATATTTCCCCATGTAAACACTGTCATTTTTGTATCTTCTGTGCAAATAATATTTGTGTAAGTCACACACCATGTTTATCTGTATTTTTGACATTCAATTATCACCTGAAGATGACCCGAGAAGCTGAAAGCCGGTTCATGACCAAATGGATACAATTTTGCGGAACAATAGGAAGCGTTTTCCTTCTTAATGTTATTATCATCTTCTGCGAAGCACCGACGGAAAATTCATTTAATTTTGATAGTTTCTTCTTTAACATGCCTTTTGTAAAGGACCCTAAGTCTGCCACGTACTAGAAAAGTAAAAAATAAAATAGTCTCCCAATTTCTGCTAGTCTAGCAGTAATGAGTCCAGCAATCAAGTGAGGTGCAAACAATAGGCCTCAGTGTAGTGCACACATTTTAAGTCAGTTGACTGCTGGCATGGTGATTAACTGGTAAAGCACATGCCTGGAAACGGAGACGTTGTGGGATCGAATACCGATCAGACCACAAATTTTTCAGTCTACATTTTAAACAAGCCTTTAACGATGTAACGAATCGCCAGAAATAATAAGTGCTTCGGATTCCAAGTTAAAATGTAAATGCCATTTCCCTGATTGGATAATTGGGGTACGTTAAGGACACGCAAGTCGCCGAAGTGGGGTGCAATTGAGAGACTGTTGAGCCACATGGTATTATTATTATATTAAATGGTGTGAAAGTTGTGGATGAAGAAAGTGTCGCTAGGAAGAGGAATGGTGCAAAGGAAGCATATTTTGTAACACGTCTCTGCCCTCAGTCTGGACAGCTTCTTCTGAGAGGATTTGCAAGTAGCACTCGTGATGCATGGAGAATTGAGACATCATTCTGAAAAAATATGGTTAGAAATAAGCAGTACCAACTATCTTACTGAATCATTAGTTCGTAGTTTAATAAAAACACCCACAAAAACTAAATATATCTTTCGTCATTTTAAAAATGAAAGTGTCCAAAGAATTTTTTTTCTTTCTGAAGTATAACCAGGTGCCTTTTTTTGACAATGACGGAGGGAGCGGAGGGTGGGCAGGGGAAGGGGTGTTGGCAGGTCCTAGCTAACATCTGATTGCACTCGAGGGTAATGATCTCAGAAAGATCGGGAACTACTGCTCTAGGGACTAGCTAAACGCACATGTCGCATATACCCTGAAGATAGTCAAACAAATGTATGCAGCCAGATAGTAGAAATCACGACACAAATCACTGTGGGATATGTTTTTTTAACAAACTTTGTCTGTTTGCTTCATGGTCGTTTGCACTATAATATTGGTTAATAACTGTCGTATGATAATCTATTTTGAGAACACAAATGACTTCTCCCACTCTCTCACGTAAATATCACTCGATTGAAATTAAAGTTGGACAATGGCAGATATCTCCAAACACCCGATCAGATTGCTAACTACTAAACCCGATGTTCAAAGTTCACTCAATATGAAATAATCCGAAATCGACAGGTTACCACTGGCTGTAATGTTGAAAGAATTGCCGGCAGTCGACGCAAAAATCACAAGTCGCCAACTCAAACAGCAGCTACTCATACAATAATTTTAAAGTTCTCTTGACGAAAAAATATTTTTGTGTTGCACTCATCGAATTTCTTTTGAGCTATTTTTTTCCTTTTCGCGGTCCTCGACGCAAAAAAGTTTACGAGTTCTGTCTTCAACACTGAATAGTTCACACTCTTCTACTCGCGTTTCTGTCGACGGAGACCACATTTGACCAAACAGATCCACTCTCCAACACCAGCCGCTCCTGACCAACCTGTCGGCCCGACTGTCACGGCCAAAATTGCCCGGGAAAAGATGGCCGTCGTTACTTGTGACCGCTGTTTAAAATTAGTGAAATAAGCGAATTTCCGTTTTGCAGTTTAATAAATTACTTATTTCTACCTTACATATACGTATAATAAATGAAATAGTTCGGAACGTTACCGACTCTTCACTGCTGCATTCAGATTTATAAGTGGATGAATAGTTTTCATATTATTAGAGATTTACTGCACGCTACAGCTACTTTGCCTTCATCTTCCAAAAATTTGTAATAAAGTAAAAGATAATAATACATACATCTATTAGTACTCCTACCACCAACTGTTGTCGTTACTTTTTTTATTTAAACAATATTTTTCTGCGAAATATGTTTTCATGGCGCGGAAATCATATTCCAGCTCATAGTTCAAAACGTACACGTTTTGCAAAAAATAAATGTGACTGTGACTTGATACCACTCATCATCCTCTATCCACTGACACTTTGTTCACTAAAAACCTGTTACCGGTTATCGATATATGAACTTCTTTTACATATTTTATATTCAACATCTTCAAATTGAAATATCTTACAAACTACTGCACCGATTAAAGGCGCGCGAACATCAATAAAATAGTATCAATTTCTACTTTAACATGACAGAGTTGGTTTTTGTGTTGCTTGTCTGGTTTTATTATGTTTTCCAACGGCCTCGCTGTAGTGGTAACACCGATTCCCGTCACAGCGCTGTAGTTAACCACTGTTGAGTTTGGCTAGTTATTGGATGGGTGACCATCCGCGTCAGCAGAGGGTGTGTGGACATTTGCCACGATTTTACCTGCTCCGAAGGGTTGGGTCCCTTGTCTCCCCCTCCTCCTCCTCCTCAACGCTTACTGAGCCTTTCCGCTGGTTTACTTAACATAGAACCAGAAACTCTTTGGATTTTCCGCCACATTTCTAGAGACATTTTCATTGTGGAAACTATTAAATGCATCTCGCATTGAAATCCGCACCAAATTTCGAGCCTCAGTAAAACTTCGCTAATCTTGCAGATTTTGCGTTCGTCTAAATTATACGTGCCTTTTTCGGTGCTCCTGCATCAGCTTTCTGTCGTGTTTTGTGTCCCATGGGGGATCAGTTTCGTCTATTATTAATTTATTTGGTATGAATCTCTCGAGTGCTGTTGATACTATTTCTCTTAACTTAGGCCACATATGATCTTCACTTACATAGTTTGGAAGGATTGGAGACTGTCTCTTAGAAAGACGTCAACCGAATTTTTAGCTGCTTTTATAAATAGATATATTTCACGTTTAGTGTTGGTGAATTTCTTTGTTATGGAATTGAGCCTCGCTACGACTGTGTGTTCAGTAATCCCTGTATCCGTCGTGAATCTCAGGAATATTTGTGACTAAGAGGTCAAGTGTGTTTTCGTAACAACTTACAATTTGAATGGCCTTATGAACTAATTGTTCAAAATAATTTAAAAAAAAAGCATTTATAACAATTACAGAAGTTGTTTTCTATCTACAATATGGTTTGAAAATGTATTTTTGTCAACATACCGAAGGTAGATTGAAGTCACTGCCAACTATAATTGTATGAGTGGCGTATCTATTTGTGATGAGACTCAAGTTTTCTTTGAACTGTTCAGCAACTGTTTCATCTGAGACCGGGGGTCTGTAAAAGGAGCCAGTTATTACTTTACTCCGGTTGTCGAATATAACCTCTGCCCATACTAAGTCACAGGAACTATCTACTTCAATGTCGCTTGTGAGCTGGGACACACATTACATTATTTTTCCTTAAGTTGTCCTTCTTGTTTCTGTTGTAGTGCAGATAATTGCAATTACGGCTTTTCCCTCCAAAACCTAGGATGCTTTCTCTGTGACGCTGTATATACCAGAGCTAAACAATGTACAACAACAACGTACGTTACAAGCATAGCATTCTGTATTACTTCATTTCCTTATTTCTAACATTTTAAAATCGTATGTCGACTTTAGATGACTTGTCGATCATAGAATATCTTATCTCTATTTAGTGAACGTATTTTCAGTCATGTTTTGAACATTGTCCCGCTACACTTTATTAACTAATGTTTCGCCGCAAGGGATATCGCATTTTAGAGAGTAAATTAAAATGGAGTATGTCGTTCTGCTTTTCAAACATTCACATACGCATTTCTTCTTTCCTTATTGTCTTTTGGGCATGCAGTTGTAGTAATTAAAGTAGGCACAAATGCAGTGATTAAAAAGAAATGATTAGCGTACATTCGCATTCTCTTTACATCGTTCCTTTCTTGTTGCTCTCATGGCGATAGATGGTTTCTATCGCAATCAGTAAGCGTGAAAGAAAGCTGCCGTACAGACAGAGGGATATATATTTATACTTGGCAGAACTAATTACATACTGACATAATCGTCGGTATTGCTTTTGTTTCCCAAAAGTTATAAATGTTTCTATTTCGGAAAAGAAGCTCTGTATTTGGCCAGGATGTCGAAGAAGAAGGTCCCTTACATACTGATTGTATTGAGTAAGATGTGGAGACAGCGGTTTGAAGGCGGACAGAAGAGGTACGAGGAAGGGCGTCCCTTACCTGAGGGATCGCTACCTGGCGAAGGGGCAAGTGTGGCAAATGTCCGGCGTGGCAAATGTCCGGCGTGGCAAGTGTCCGGCATTCCTGCTGAGAGCCGTGGCAAGCAAGAGAGATGCTTGATTGAGAAGTTGCGGGCTCCGGTCGCGAAAACTCACAGTGGCCGGGAGAAAGGTATGCTGACCACATTCCCCATCACATCCGCATCCAGTGACGCCTAGGGGCTGAGGGTGACAGCGGGCGGTCGACACCGATAAGCGTCCAAGGCGGTTTCGGACGGAGCTGCCATGACAGCATTATTTGTTGCATACCGTCTTTATACACTGACGGATAGAAATCGCAACACACAAAAAGAAAGAGAGATTAGTGTAAAGCAATGAAATTTCGGGAATACATTTGTATAGGTAACATATTTATGTGATTAACACTGCAAGACCACGGGTTAATGTAAGAGCGCGTCACAGTCTTACAGATGTGAAATACTAGTACATTAACAACCGGTGTAACCGCCAGAATGTTGAATACAATCACGCAAATGCGCCTCTATTGTGTTCTACAGGTGACAGATGTCAGTTTATGGAATGAGGTTCCATGCCTGTTGCACTTGGTCTGTCAATGCAGGAATGGTTAATGCTGTTTGTGGACAATGCTGGAGTTGTCGTCCAATGATGTCCCATATGTGCTCGATTGGAGACAGATCAGGTGACCGAGCAGACCAAGGTTCAAATGGTTCAAATGGCTCTGAGCACTATGGGACTTAACATCTGAGGTCATCAGTTCCCTAGAGCTTGGAACTACTTAAACCTAACTAACAAAGGACATCACACACATCCATGCCCCAGGCAGGATTCGAACCTGCGATCGCGTGGTTCTGGACTGAAGCGCCTAGAACCGCCCGGCCCCAGCGGCCGGCCAGACCAAGGTAACATGTCAACAATCTTTAGAGCATGTTGGGTTACAACAACAGATTGGGTTATCCTTTTGGAAAGCACCCCGTGAAACGGCATTCATGAACGGCAGCACAACAAGTCGAGTCAACAGACTGACGTACAAATTTGCAGTCAGGGTGCGTGAGATAACCACGAGAGTGTCACTACTGTCATACGAAATCACACCTCAGACCATAACTCTACTGGGCTCGCATTCGGGAGGACGACGGTTAAATCCCGCGTCCGGCCATCCTGATTAAGGTTTTCCGTGATTTCCCTAAATCGTTCCAGGCAAATGCCAGGATGGTTCCTTTCAAAGGGCACGGTCGACTTCCTTCCCCGTCCTTCCCTAATCCGATGAGACCGATAACCTCGCTGTCTGGTCTCCTTCCCCAAAAACAACAACAACCATAACTCCAAGTGTAGTTCCAGTGTCTCTAGCATGCAGACAGGTTGGTTGCAGCCCGCAACTGGCCTCTTTTTAAGCAACACACGGACATCACTAGCACCGAGATAGAATTAGCTTTCACCAGAAAACGCAACAGACCTCAATTCTGCCCTCCAATGAGCTGTCGCTTGGCACGACGGAAGTCGCAAAAGTCGGTGGTGCGGGGTTAACGGAAAGCATGCTACAGGGCGTCTGGCTCGCATCTGTCCTTGAAGTAACCTACTGGCAACAGTTCGTTGTGTCACTTTGGTGCCAACAGCGGCTTAAATTGCTGCTGCAGACGCAGTACTATGAACCAGAGCCGTACGCCGAACACAATGGTCCTCCCTTTCGGTTGTGCCAAGTGGCTGTCGGGAGCCCGGTCCTCTTGCGTCCGTACATTCCCGTGACCACTGCTGCCAGCTGTTAAGTAAAGTGGCTACATTCCTGCCAAGTCTTTCTGCAGTATCGCAGAAGGAGCGCCGAGCTTTTCGCAGCCCTACTACACTACCCCAATGAAACGCAGTGAGGCGATGATGACAGCGTCTTTGTCGCCCTGAAGGCATTCTTGACTAACGTCAGCTCATCAAGTGCAGTCTCAGTCTCAAACGTGACAAACGCTCACGACCATTGCAACATTTATTTAAAGGAAACCTAATTTGCATCCCCGTAGTGGCGCTACTAGCGTCACTAATACGTGACTGGCACGAAATTTGAAAAGGCATAATCTTTCAGATGGAGAAACACGCCTACCAACTATCGATTATGTCGCACAACTCCTTTCTGGTGTTGCAATTTTTTTCCCGTCAATGTATTTGCACAGAAGACACAAAAACGACAGAATATTTACTTAGAAAAACATTTCCTGGAAAATGGAAATTGAGTCTGATTATTTAACAATAGGATAGCTTTCTGTGTCATGTTTTTCTTGATTTCCAGTACTTCCAGTAGAGTCCTTTCTGCTATTTGGTATTAAATAATCAAACTCAGTTTCTGTTTTCCCCTTTGTTAAATTAAGTTTTCGTTATAGTTGCTAGATTCAAACTGTAAATTCTTGTCATTTCTCATCTGTTGTTAAATGTTCCTCCGCATGAAAACTTTGTTTATTCCCTTTTTTCAATTAATGTAATTGTTTATATGTAACAAAAGTTGTAATGTTTTCTATGTACACACTATTTCATTTTTTGTAACTTTTGTAGCAATATCTCCATACGTTGCACATGATTTTTGTGGTGTCACCGCCAGACACCACACTTGCTAGGTGGTAGCCTTTAAATCGGCCGCGGTCCGTTAGTATACGTCGGACCCGCGTGTCGCCACTATCAGTGATTGCAGACCGAGCGCCGCCACACGGCAGGTCTAGAGAGACTTCCTAGCACTCGCCCCAGTTGTACAGCCGACTTTGCTAGCGATGGTTCACTGACAAAATACGCTCTCATTTGCCGAGACGATAGTTAGCATAGCCTTCAGCTACGTCATTTGCTACGACCTAGCAAAGCGCCATTACCAGTTACTATTGATGCTGTAAAACATGTACCGTCAAGAGCGATGTTCACCATTTACGGATTAAAGTTAAGTATTCCAACAGCTACGTCCTTTTTTGCTAGTCTCATTTCCTTGACCTGTTCCAGACCTCACTCCAGCCTGCGTGAGCTAAAACGCGTGCCTTTCGGCTTCCATTCATAGTGGGTTGGCTCTCTTGCCAATCCACAACAATTTTTATCAGAGTTTGCGGCATCTAGTTATCAGCTGAAGGTGGCCGGAGAAGCCGAAACCCGTTCGTGACCAAACGAATATAGTTTTGCAGAACATTAGGAAATGTTTCCCTTTTTCATATTACAGAAACTATTCTTTACGGTTCATTTTCTTGGCTGTTGCCTGTCCACAGCAAGGCTGGTGGAAATAATGACGTAACCGATTCTCTCAGCGATCGTTCGGTGGCTAGATCCTGGTTTGCGAAGTCAGTAATTACAACAACGTGCTTCGCAATAATCTGAGAAATGTCTGTTTGATAGTCTGAAGAATTTCATTCTCATCACAACGGTAGTAGGGAACCTTATTATCTACCTAGTAAGTTTTTATTGCTAAATTTTGTGGTCAAACAGCACGTTCAACGTAAAGGTAGCAATGCATTTTGTCTACAGATTTCTACCTTCTTCCTTTTTCATAGGAAGTAGGTAATAATCTATGCATAACTTCGAATAATTTCCTATTCTGCAAAACACATCTTTGCGTTACTTCCATTCCACGTGCTTTTTTTTATTACATCAGATGTACTTTTTATTAGTAGCTACACCACTTGCAGTATTGTAGCTTCTTTAGGAGCGTATTTGAGAGTGATCCCTCTCATAATTCCTAAGCTTGTTACCAAGTTTATGTTGCCGGAGGCTTGTTGCCTTCTTTTTAAAACTGAATTACTAATATTACAATTTTGTCATTAACTTCTAACTATATAAATGTAATATACCTAGAGTCAAGGGTAGATTCACGGATGTTCACTTTCAAACCAATTATTTCGTTTTAACTCATAATGAACCACTGGATCTTGTTACGTCAACATGCTTAATGTTACAACAGCACGTTACCAGTTTCAGGTAGCCTAACCTGTCTTTTGCCGGGGTGGGAACACTACTTTGGCGCCCCCAGTTGATTTCTAACATTTGGTCGACTAGCAGATCTGCCCCGAATAACGTTTCCTAGCTCCTTCGCGCAATACTAGCGGCTATATCCAGAAAATATTTACAGCATCCGAATTACTTGATGGAGAGTTAATTAAACATGTAAGTCATAAGTGTCTAGGAGGCTACCACTCATATAAAATGTATCTGTTACCGTTGTTTATACCGAAAATAAAATGAGCAATACGGTAGCTTCGAGTACAAAGTGGTAATTAACCCAGTGACGGATCGCGCGCTACGCTTCTGGGGTCACATTGGGGCCGACGTCGTAGTGCAATGCATCCATTGCACCCCCAGTAGCGTCGCCTCTGATCTGTTTCTCACCTTTGAATTTTATCAGTTGACAGTTAGACCACTTATTTGCTCTCGTCCTGTCAGGAAAAACTGTAAATTCCAGTTTGGACTGTGTTGACGGTTTGTTACTCCCAACTGCGTAGCGGCGCGGGACATTTTGTTTTCCGGTCTCCGGCGCAGTCACCAGAGGAATTGTTATGTAAATCATCTTCACTCTTCACATGACTCCCTTTTACGAAGGGTTCCAGTCTGCGTGTGAAAGCTCTATGGAACAGGACACTTCTCTTCTTTTCGTAGTGTAACTTAACTACACTCCTGGAAATTGAAATAAGAACACCGTGAATTCATTGTCCCAGGAAGGGGAAACTTTATTGACACATTCCTGGGGTCAGATACATCACATGATCACACTGACAGAACCACAGGCACATAGACACAGGCAACAGAGCATGCACAATGTCGGCACTAGTACAGTGTATATCCACCTTTCGCAGCAATGCAGGCTGCTATTCTCCCATGGAGACGATCGTAGAGATGCTGGATGTAGTCCTGTGGAACGGCTTGCCATGCCATTTCCACCTGGCGCCTCAGTTGGACCAGCGTTCGTGCTGGACGTGCAGACCGCGTGAGACGACGCTTCATCCAGTCCCAAACATGCTCAATGGGGGACAGATCCGGAGATCTTGCTGGCCAGGGTAGTTGACTTACACCTTCTAGAGCACGTTGGGTGGCACGGGATACATGCGGACGTGCATTGTCCTGTTGGAACAGCAAGTTCCCTTGCCGGTCTAGGAATGGTAGAACGATGGGTTCGATGACGGTTTGGATGTACCGTGCACTATTCAGTGTCCCCTCGACGATCACCAGTGGTGTACGGCCAGTGTAGGAGATCGCTCCCCATACCATGATGCCGGGTGTTGGCCCTGTGTGCCTCGGTCGTATGCAGTCCTGATTGTGGCGCTCACCTGCACGGCGCCAAACACGCATACGACCATCATTGGCACCAAGGCAGAAGCGACTCTCATCGCTGAAGACGACACGTCTCCATTCGTCGCTCCATTCACGCCTGTCGCGACACCACTGGAGGCGGGCTGCACGATGTTGGGGCGTGAGCGGAAGACGGCCTAACGGTGTGCGGGACCGTAGCCCAGCTTCATGGAGACGGTTGAGAATGGTCCTCGCCGATACCCCAGGAGCAACAGTGTCCCTAATTTGCTGGGAAGTGGCGGTGCGGTCCCCTACGGCACTGCGTAGGATCCTACGGTCTTGGCGTGCATCCGTGCGTCGCTGCGGTCCGGTCCCAGGTCGACAGGCACGTGCACCTTCCGCCGACCACTGGCGACAACATCGATGTACTGTGGAGACCTCACGCCCCACGTGTTGAGCAATTCGGCGGCACGTCCACCCGGCCTCCCGCATGCCCACTGTACGCCCTCGCTCAAAGTCCGTCAACTGCACATACGGTTCTCGTCCACGCTGTCGCGGCATGCTACCAGTGTTAAAGACTGCGATGGAGCTCCGTATGCCACGGCAAACTGGCTGACACTGACGGCGGCGGTGCACAAATGCTGCGCAGCTAGCGCCATTCGACGGCCAACACCGCGGTTCCTGGTGTGTCCGCTGTGCCGTGCGTGTGATCATTGCTTGTACAGCCCTCTCGCAGTGTCCGGAGCAAGTATGGTGGGTCTGACACACTGGTGTCAATGTGTTCTTTTTTCCATTTCCAGGAGTGTATTTGTCACAAGCGCTTTTTAAATTTTTACTAGTTTTTTTAAATTTAATTCGTTTTATTTTGGCATCTGGGCAGGACTCATACAGCCATCGTCATACGTAGAAGATTTAACACACTGAAGAGCAACGTACTTACTAGATTTTATATATTACATATCATTATAAACATAACATTGCAGTAGAATCATATTAGAAGCCAACTCGCTCTACCAACAAAAAGGCATACAGAAGTTGATGTACTGTCAAGCATTAAAGCAGATCATTACGGTGACACATATCAACAAAGAGCAACCGACGGTGATCGTAAGTTGTAGGAGGCGTCTTGTAGCGTTGTACTCGTATCTGCTCAAGCAGACAGAAAATATGTGACTGACAGCACTTTCCTCACCAAAATCTCATAATGGGGATACGTATGTATGATGCAGAAGTTTCCTGTAACATCCTTGGTTGAATGTGAGGTGCCTAATAGTGTTCGCGAGCCTTCTGGAGCATCCATTTTTCTCCTACCTGAGGTTATGGATCAGCACCGGGTTCACTTCGGAATAATCACTGTGGAGGTTTTTCTGAGTGTTTTTGTTCCGTCGTTATAACTACAAGAACTGCGCGTTTTCCGCATCACACACGTTTCGCTTTATTGAAGTGAAGCTTTATCAGTGGTGTGCATTTAAAGATTTTACAATTTGATCTGTTTTCGGATCGAAAAATAGTTCCTTAGTAAATTTTTGGTTTTTACTTACGGTAATTTCGCCTACATCGTGAAACTGTAAATCAACTACGGACAATACGGCCTGTAAGATGTATGCGATGTATGCGCTGCATAGGAGAGTCTCTGACCAGAGAGCAGTTTATAGCTAGTTGTCGCTTGTCGCTTGTGTGCGCTAGTCGGCAGTAGTCTGCAGTAGTCCGCGCGGGTCTGCGCTTGTCTGCAGTCTGCCCTGGTCGGGACTCTGGAGGATGAGTATTATTGTAGAAGGTAAAGAAGCAGCCTTGCGCATATCTAGTAATGTATGTAAACTGTCATCCAATTTCTTTTAAAAATGCCATAATAATAATTTTTATAATATAAAGTAATTTTTTTTAAAAAAAAGAGCATTCATTTCAATTTAAAGAATATATCGAATGCATTATCATTCCTTTCACGAATCACAAATGTATAGGCCAGCATTGCACGGAGCTGTGCCGAAAATTTTCTTTTGGTAAGAGCAGATATACTCGCGGTTTTTATTGAGATAAGAATTCTTGTTTTTTTTATTCAGAATACAGGGCCGTGGCGCAGCGGTGCTGTCGTCGTTAAAATTTACCAGACTACTGAATATTTTTATTTCAGGGTTTAGGAGTTTCTCTGTTTCAAACTTAACATTAAATGAGAAGAATTTTGTGAGTACATTAAATGTGAATGCATTTCTGCACAGAGATCATAAATGGGAACTAATTTTGTTCAGAGGTTACATTATATTAGAATCACATTCATTTATTCATATTTTAAATTCATTTTACTAATTTTGTTCAGAGGTTACAATATTTAAAATTAATTTAATTATTATTTCCGTGGTGAGGTTACATCTGGTTCATTTCATTAATATTTCGTGTGGGGAGGTTACAGGCCTCACAAAGGAAGGATTCATTGCCTATGTATTTCGGTGTTTCTTGTGCCAAATTTACAGCTAATACGTTCTCTTTGTTGTCAGAATGGTTCAGCGCCTCAAACTTGCATTCTTTCGTGACCAATCGCGCAGAATATTTAGTAGACATACAATACGACCACCTGCACAATATGGCCAGCATGACCACCCACCATAGTGTGTTGGCTCACTTTTGGAACGAACATAATAGCGATAACTGCGCGATATGTACAAGAGCTTGGAAGATTTCCGGAGGAAATTATAGGCCAGTGGTTTGTGGCCGCGGAGATGGTGCGCTATACCCTCCCCCCCCCCCCCCCCCCCCCCCCCGCCTCCCACCAGATATGATCCGTCGGGTTCAGATCGGGCGAATTTGGTTACCAAGACTTCAGTGTAATTTCACTGTCATACAACATAAGTCGTTCGATTCCGTCCTTCCTGGTGGAAGATGCCATCGACGCGGGAGATATCGAGCATGATCCGATGCAGGTGGTTTGCAATAACGTTCACGTAGTCCACAGCTATGATGCCTTCGATTATTGTCATGGGTTCCATGGAATCCCAGGCGAATGTCTCCGCAGTATAATATTGCACCCACCGGCCAGCATGCGCGTTGCAGCGAATGTTTCCAGCAGCCATCAGCCTGGAAGACAGCGTACCCGGACACAACCAGTAACCTGGTGTAACAGGGTATGCGATACAGCATACCAGGCGACAAGTTTACATCGATCCACTGTCTAGCCTCGATGAATCGATGTCCTCTGAAATCGTTGGTTCAACATGGTGACACGTAGCGCTCGTCTGTCGGAGAGCCCCACCTTCAAGAATGTGCGCTGAACGATGTGTTCCGAAACTCTTGTGCACGCACTATTGTCAGATCTGCCATAGATGGCTACCTTTTTGCTACCTTTCACAGGCAGCAAGCCTCCTACCTCAACGTCGTGTACCACACATGGACGTCCATTACCTTGTCGCCTACTCGTGCTTGCAACATCCTTCAATCATTTTCAGCAGATACTCATGACAGTCCGATAGAAAATGATACAAATAAGGTCTTTGGAAAAGTTATTAATTGTTTTTCTGCGAATGGGTTTGCTCTGAGCTTTCAAAAAACACAGCACATCCAATTTTCTGCTGCAAAAAGTATAATTCCTTCAATAAACATAACTTCAATAAACAAAACACATCAAAAGAAGTCAGTAGCCAGGGTAGAGCATACTAAAATTTTGGGTGTACATTTAGATGAGGCCTAAAGCGACTAGGTTCAGCAACTTTTGCAATGAGAATAATTGCCAATTTTGAGGATGTAGAAATTAGTAAGCTAACATACTCTGCATACTTCCACTCTCTGATGTCATACGGAATAATAGTCCGCAGCTCGTGGTCGCGCGGTAGCGTTCTCGCTTCCCGCACCCGGGTTCCCGGGTTCGATTCCCGGCGGGGTCAGGGGTTTTCTCTGCCTCGTGATGACTGGGTGTTGTGTGATGTCCTTAGGTTAGTTAGGTTTAAGTAGTTCTAAGTTCTAGGGGACTGACGACCATAGACGTTAAGTCCCATAGTGCTTAGAGCCATTTGAACCGTTTTTTTGAAAGGAATAATATTCTGGGGCAACTCTACACTTTGGCAAAAGGTATTCACTGCTCAAAAGAAAGTAGTTAGAATAATGTGTGGGGTTCATAGTCGCACATCTTGTAGGCGTCTGTTTAAAAGGTTAGGAATTCTTACAACTGCTTCACAGTACATTTACTCAGTAACGAAATTTTTTCTCAACAACATGTACCAGTTTAAAATCAACAGTGACATTCATGATTGTAATACCAGAAAAAAGAAAGACCTACACTATCCTTTACTTAACCTATCTTTGGCACAGAAAGGGGTAAAATATGCTGCTATAAAACTTTTTGATTAATTACCAGATGAAATAAAATGTCTGACAGACAGCAGTAATAATTTCAAAAACAAATTGAAATCATACCTCCTTGACAACTCCTTCTATACCATACATGAATTCTTGAATATGAGTAAATAAATCTGGAGATACAATATATGCATTTTGTGCCGTTTAAGGGAATGGGTTAGATAATAGAAATATTTAGGTATAACACTATAATGTAAACAAAAAAAACAAAAAAAACAAAAATAACTTGTCTCCTGTGCGCATTTATCGTGCACTTTATACGATCCACATCATAACGGTTTTTCCGTGTTATTGATCAATGGAACACGTAACTAACTAACTAACAAGAACGGCCGACTAGCTTCGCCGTTTCCGAGACGGTCGTACGCAGGCAACGGGCAATAACAATTTCCTTTTTGTCAAACCCGCTTATATCAATGGATTCCTTCATTTGCGGCCCGTATCGTCGCCAGAATGATTTGCTATCCGTTTTTGTTTCGCTTGTATACTTTCCTTACCAAGTCATGTGCCCTCAGTATAACCGAATTCCGACCACAGGTCCTGGTGGGCACATCGGTACCTACCGACCCGCGTGTCATCCTCTACCAATGGCGTCATAGGATGCAGTATGGAGAAGTGTGGTGTAACCAACCCGCTCTCCCTACCTTTGTCAGTTTTACTCACCTGGAGCCGCTACATGGTCGAGTGCTACAATTGGCCTTACGAGGCTGATTAAGCGTTGGCAATATTTCGCGGCAGACCAATCATAACGGATCAGTGGCCCTTGCAACTGATTGTGAATCAAGATACACTACAGGAATTTCGTGGAAAACAATCTCAAATAAATATCTTATTCATTCATTTATCTATTTTTAATTACTTCACCAGGCATACCATTAGTAGATGAATAAGGACAACGTTATGTCATTATACATTAGAAACATTCCTGTTGTAATCTTCTACGGACGTGTGTAGTTAAGCAAAAAGGACAAAGGAAAATACACTACTGGCCATTAAAATGGCTACACCACCAAGATGACGTGCTACAGACGCGAAATTTAACCGACAGGAAGAAGATGAAATGGCTCTGAGCACTATGGGACTCAACTGCTGTGGTCATAAGTCCCCTAGAACTTAGAACTACTTAAACCTAACTAACCTAAGGACAGCACGCAACACCCAGCCATCACGAGGCAGAGAAAATTCCTGACCCCGCCGGGAGGAAGAAGATGCTGTGATATGCAAATGATTAGTTTTTCAGAGCATTCACACAAGGTTGGCGCTGGTGGAGACACCTACAACGTGCTGTCATGAGGAAAGTTGCCAACAGATTTCTCATAGACAAGCAGCAGTTGACAGGCGTTGCCTGGTGAAACGTTGTTGTGATGCCTACATCTACATCTACATTTATACTCCGCAAGCCACCCAACGGCGTGTGGCGGAGGGCACTTTACGTGCCACTGTCATTACCTCCCTTTCCTGTTCCAGTCGCGTATGGTTCGCGGGAAGAACGACTGTCTGAAAGCCTCCGTGCGCGCTCTGATCTCTCTAATTTTACATTCGTGATCTCCTCGGGAGGTATAAGTAGGGGCCTCGTGTAAGGAGGAGAAATGCGTACCATCACGTTTCCGACATTGATAAAGGTCGAATTGTAGCCTGTCGCGATTGCGGTTTATCGTATCGCGACATTGCTGCTCGCGTTGGTCGAGATCCAATGACTGTTAGCAGAATATGGAATCGGTGGGTTCAGGAGGGTAATACGGAACGCCGAGCTGGATCCCAACGGCCTCGTATCACTAGCAGTCGAGATGACAGGCATCTTATCCACATGGCTGTAACGGATCGTGCAGCCACATCTCGATCCCTGAGTCAACAGATGGGGTCGTTTGCAAGACAACAACCATCTGCACGAACAGTTCGACGACGTTTGCAACAGCATGGACTATCAGCTCGGAGACCATGGCTGCGGTTACCCTTGACGCTGCATCACAGACATGAGCGCCTGTGATGGTGTACTCAACGTCGAACCTGGGTGCACGAATGGCAAACGTCATTTTTTCGGACGAATTCAGGTTCTGTTTACAGCATCATGATGGTCGCATCCGTGTTTGGCGACATCGCGGTGAACGCACATTAGAAGCGTGTAATCGTCATCACCATACTGGCGTATCACCCGGCGTGATGGTATGGGGTGCTATTAGTTACACGTCTCAGTCACCTCTTGTTCGAACTGACGGCATTTTGAACAGTGGACGTTACATTTCAGATTTGTTACGACCCGTGGCTCTACCCTTCATTCGATCCCTGCAAAATGCTACATTTCAGCAGGATAATGCACGACCGCATGTTGCAGGTCCTGTACGGGCCTTTCTGGATACAGAAAATGTTAGACTGCTGCCCTGGCTCACTAATTGAAAACGTCTAGTCAATGGTGGCCGAGCAAACGGCTCGTCACAATATAGCAGTCACTACTCTTGATGAACTGTGGTAAGGTGTTGAAGCTGCATGGGCAGCTGTACCTTTACACGCCATCCAAGCTCTGTTTGACTCAATGCCCAGGCGTATAAAGGCCGTTATTACGACCAGAGGTGGTTGTTCTGGGTGCTGATTTCTCGAGATCTTTGCACCCAAATTGCGTGAAAATGTAATCACGTGTCAGTTTTAGTATAATATATTTGTCCAATGAATACATGTTTATCATCTACATTTCTTCTTGGTGTAGCAGTTTTAATGGCCAGTAGTGCAATAATCGGGTTTCAAATACGAAGCGCAGAAATGTGAAACCGCGACGATAGTCATTGTGTCACCGTTGGGTATGGTCTATTTACTCACTAAAATACCTATTAAGTACTTCGAAAACTTTGACCGTCGCTTTCTCAGAAATTATCGAATATCTGTAGACATGCGCAGACTAGTGTTCATTTATTTTAACCCCTCTTCCACGGAGCTAAGTTCCGGGAGAGATTGGGTTATGGCACTTGTTGTGTTCTCCCCATCATTGTCGCAGTAAGCTGAATTAGTAGTTTATTTCATGTTGCCAAGAGAAATGTTTAAAATCGCGCAGTGCGTAACATTGAATGGTTAAGTGATGTTTTATTTTTAATGGTGATAACAATTACAGACTTAAACGAGGCTAGACGAAATGAACGGAGCTTTCTCCACACCACTGTGTCATTCCTCTCCGTTGTGATGGTAAGCAGGACCATGCTAACCATCCTGCCACAGATATTCTCAGTGTGGTTTTAAATAATCGCGGATGATCTTATGGTTGCGATTGAGTGGGTAAACGTGATAGGACTGGAGAATGTTCTTTGGTGAAAGGACCGCATCAGTATTTAAATATCATGGTGTTTAATGAGAAACGCCGAGTGCCAGAATATTTTACACAGGCATCGTTAAATGTGTGTGAGTAATTCTCGCCTTTATCTCCTGCGGGTGTCACGAATTCGTAGAGAGTACGTCAGGAATCCGATTAATCTGAATTAGTTGCCCCAGTGCAGGCTCCTCGAGGTCTGATGTTAAGCACATGTTGCTTTGATTTGATAATGTATACCATTTAGCTGGAGAACGCAGGACCTCAGTGGTTTAGTCTGTTATTACCACAACGCAGTTACTGCTAGACTGAATACCGTAACACCCACAAACGCAAAGTACATCTATTTAAAAAAGCTAATAAAAATGCTCTTAACGCCTTTTTAAGAGACAGTTTCCACTCCTTCCGACCTGATCACGTAAGCATAGAAAATTGGTGGAATGATTTCAAAAAGATGGTATGGACGGAAATTGGGAGATGTATGCCACATAGATTAATAAGTGATGGTACTGATCCCCCATGGTACACTAAACGGGTAAGATCGCTGTTGCAGAAGCAACGAAAAAAGCATGCCAAATTTAAAAGAACGCAAAATCCCCAAGGCTGGCAAAGTTTTGTAGAAATTAGAAATATAGCGCGTACTTCAATGCGAGATGCTTTTAATAATTTCCACAACGAAACTGTCTCAGAATCTGGCAGAAAACCCAAAGAGATTTTGGTCTGGTGGGACTTCAAAATGGCTCTGAGCACTATGGGACTTAACTTCTGAGGTCATCAGTCCCCTAGAACTTAGAACTACTTAAACGTAACTAACCTAAGGACATCACACACATCCATGCCCGAGGCAGGATTCGACCCTGCGACCGTAGCGGTCGCGCGGTTCCAGACAGTAGCGCCTAGAACCGCTCGGCCACTCTGGCTGGCGGTCTGGTGGGACTGACGGATAACATCGAAAAAGTTCAAAGAAGAGCGCCTCGTTTTGTATTATCGCGTAATAGGGGAGATAGTGCCACAGACATGACAACTGAATTGCATTGGCAATCATTAAAACAAAGGCGTTTTTCGTTGCGACGGGATCCTGTAATGAAATTTCAATCACCGGTTTTCTCCTCCGATTGCGAAAACATTCTGTTGGCATCCACCTACATAGGGAGAAATGATCATCACGGTAAAACAAGAGAAATCAGGGATCGCACAGAAAAATTTAAGTGCTCGTTTTGCCCGCTCGCCGTTCGAGAGTGGAACGGTAGAGAGTCAGCTTGAAGGTAGTTCATTGAACCCTCTGATAGGCACTTAATTGTGAATAGCACAGCAATCACGTAGATGTAGATGAATACTTTCGTATTTATTTGCTGGACAACCAACACTCTTCCCTGGCTTATTATTTCGTCCAAAGCAAATAAATGTGTCACCAGAAAGGAGCGCAACGTCAGAGGAGCTTGCGCAGTGAAAGTGAAGCAAGTGAGTTTTACAGGTTGCAGTGTCACTGAAATCGAAAACTCGTCCAACAAAAAAGCTGGGCGTGAATCAGCCTTTTAGTGCTCCATAATCTCAGCCGAAATGGGGGTTCACTCCCTAGTGACGTGACCCCTCAGTTTTGCGTCCCATGTTCGAAACAGGATTATTCTTTCTATTTATTTTATTTTCATTAAATCCCAATGTTCGTAGAAGGAAACAACAGTAATATTTCTTATCACATTAGAAGCCACTAGAGCGTATTACTAACTGTAAAATTACAACACGGTTTCACAATAAGTGTCAGATATTTATCATATTTGTGTATAAGGTACATACACCAAAAAAAGTTTTGCGTCATCCCGGTTCCCAGAACTCCTGGAGACAGACGTTGAATGTTGATATTGTATCACAGACAGTCCCTTTGACTGTTCAGAAATGTCACTAAACCCGCCCAAAGATGTAAACAACAATGGATGAGCAGCGCCTATTACGCGGAGGGGGTCCGACAGCCGATCAGTTCCAGACATTCCACCAGGAAGTAGGTACACGGCTCGTGTTGTCTGTAGTTCAACCATGATTAGACGGTCAATACCGCGGGTCGATGGCGTCCGCATTGTTACTTTGTGCCAGGAAGGGCGCTCGACAAGGGAAGTGTCCAGGCGTCTCGGAGTGAAACAAAGCGATGTTGTTCGGACATGGAGGTGATACAGAGAGAGAGGAACTCGCTCAGGCCACCCAAGGACTACTACTGCAATGGATGACCGTTACCTACGGATTATGGTTCAGACGAACGCTGACAGCCACGCCACCTTGTTGAATAATGCTTTTCGGGCAGCCACAGGACGTGGTGTTACGACTCAAACTGTGCGCAATAGACTGCATGATGCGCAACTTCACTCCCGACGTCCATGGCGAGGTCCATCTTTGCAACCACGACAACATGCAGCGCGGTACAGATGGGCCCAACAACATGCTGAATGGGTCGCTCAGGAGTGGCATCACGTTCTCTTCAACTATGAGTGTCGCATATGCCTTCAACCAGACAATCGTCGGAGACGTGTTTGGACTCAACCCGGTGAGGCTGAACGCCTTAGACACACTGTCCAGTGAGTGTCGCAAGTGGAGATTCACTGCTGTTTTGGGGTGGCATTATGTGGGGCCGACGTACGCCACTGGTAGTTATGGAAGGCGCCGTAACGGCTGTACGATACGTGAATGCCATCCTCCGACCGATAGTGCAAACAAATCGGCAGCATATTGGCGAGGCAATCGTCTTCTTGGACGACAATTCGCCACCTCCATCGTTCACATCTTGTGAATGACTTCCTTCAGGATAACGACATCGGTCGACTAGATTTGTCAGCATGTTCTCTGGACATGAGCCCTATCGAACATGCCTGTGATAGATTGCGAAGGGCTGTTTATGGACGACGTGACCCATCAACCACTCTGAATCGCCGTAGAGGAGTGGGACAATCTGGACCAACAGTGCCTTGATGAATTTGTGCATAGTATGCCATGACGAACACAGGTATGCATCAATGCAAGAGGTACTTGTGTGTACAGGAATCTGGACTCCCACCTGTGAAGGTCTCGCTGTATGGTGGTACAACATGCGATGTGTGGTTTTCATGAGCAATAAAAAGGGCGGCAATGATGTTTATGTTAATCTCTATTCCAATTTTCTGTACAGGTTCCGGAACTCTCAGAACCGAGGTGATGGCAGACTTTTTTTTTAATGTGTGTATTTTCAGCGGTCACAATCTGATTAAATTCTTATTATATTATATATTTTATTCTTATGGTTATTCTTCATCAATATTTGGTCCATTCCCTTCGACGATACCGATCGCAACAACATTCGGAACATAGAAACTCCGAATACAACGAGCATCGCACGAAGGCAGGTTTGTCACAATGAAATTTCTTCGCGTGAAAGTTACTCGGGAAAGAAACGTCGTTAACACTGTCGATGATTTTAAGCGTTGGTAATAATTTCGCGCCAAATCAGGCAGACATAACGAATAACTTTCAGGAAAACTGGCGCTTGCAACTGATGATGAATCAACATAAACTAGAGGAATTTCACCGAAAACAGTTTCAAATAATTTTCTTGTTCAGTTATTTATTTAATTCATTCACCAAACATACAATTAGTAGACTAATAAGGACAATTTTATCTCAACATATATTGGAAGTATTCCTGCAGTAATCTTCTACAGGTATGGGTAAATAAATGAAAAATGAAAATAAAAATAATATTCGGGTTTTGAACGTGGTATGCGATACGGTGGAGCCGCAACACTAACAACTGTTCCATCGCTTTTGTTGAACTCATTTGTACGCAGAAAGACATTCACATTATGTCAAAAAATTTGACGTTCGTCTTCTCAGAAACGATCGAGTATCAGCCGATAAGCTAAAGCTTTGACCCATCTTCCACTGAGCGAATTTTCTGAGAAATCGGATTATGGCAGTTACCGTGTTCTCCTCGTCAATGCCGGTTTATTGAATTACTCATCACACGTTGATTGGCCCCTGGCGTCCAGTTCACACTGCGTGATGAGCGTCAGTGAGTCACACTTTTTCCAGAATCGTAGAACTGTGTTTTCTCACTTGTTGTGTGGATATTTTGGTTGATAGGCGGATGATGTACATGTTTTTTCTAGCATTCTTTTTTAAAAACCGTGAATTTTGAAAAGCAGCGGGTACTACACCATATTCTCGCGAACAACCTCATGTGAACAGTTTAAAAATATAACGCTTCTCTATTTACCGTCACAGTTTCGTTGCTTTCCCGTCAGCCGTTTTCTCGTAATAATACCGCATCTAGATTGTTGCCATTCGCCTTACGGAAAAATATGTGAACAAGACGAAAAGTGGGAACTCAAACTTTGGCATTGCCTTTCACGGCTATTAGGTTTTTGTGCATAATGCTACATAAATCGCTAATATCAACTATTAATATCTCTTTTATTGCGTCCTGCTGCGCAGATGAAATGTCGTACGATTTCTGAGCTGTATTTTGTTTCTAATTTTTATCCTGCTTATGTCGGGGTTTTCGTCAGCATGCGGGCAGAGAGATGTAATATTTCACATTGGGAACGGAAGTTGCTTCGTGTAAAACGATACTTTATATTTTGTTGGGCGAAAGGGTGGTGTAGTTTGCCAATCTACGAAGAGTGGTCAGGAGCGTTACCAAATACATCTATGATCGTTACAGAGCAAGCTCCATATCGCATGACGATAAATTCAGTGCGAAGTAATCCATCTTTTAAGTCGAGAGAGGATTCTGTTATTGAATGGCTGAAAAAAAAAATGACGTTGACGTTTCGTCTAATACTGTCTTTCGAAGAATTTACTAAAGCAGGTCCACCGGGACATGTGCGACCTTACATCAGATCACAAGACCTGCTCTTGGTGGGCAGAGTGTGGTCAGATAGTAAAGAAATGACACACAATTGTCCATGGCGCACTGCGAATTCGATGCTCTTGAACTTATTTGTGTGTTTATCAGGAACTGGATAGAACAAACTCCTAGGCTAAATGATACCTACAGCTGTACGGACACGATCTGAAAAGCGTACATCACCGAGTCACTTGCACCATCCCGAAAACAGATAGGCACAAAGATCTAATTGCCTTGACATTGTAACGAAACCACCGTTGATTCAAGTAGACGAATACGACAACAGCGAAATTCAACGTACTAACAAAAGGGACTACGGTAATTTAAAAAATCACAAACGTGTCCTACAAAATTTATTTCGGTTAATCATTATAACTCGATTTTTTATTTATTGTCACAAATTCACTCTATATTTCACAGTTGAGCGTTTGAGAGCTGTTTGTACATCGAGTGGTTCTTAAAAGCTAGATTCTTACCGTCTAGACGCTACAACCACTAAACGCTGTAATTTAATTAATAATAGCAAAATTGCCACTCTTCGCTGATGGAATAAGCGCTTACCGCACATTACACTAGCAAAGCGCTGATATAGCTGTGATCGTTCACAACAGCCTAGCAGAAATTGCAGTTAACACAGTAGTTACTTTGCAAATTCCTTACTGGCCAACACAGTAATAATGTAGTAACGACATGTGCCGAACCAACAAGAGTCCATGTTTTACAGCCATGTTTCCTCTGCCGCCGTATATTCGACGACAAGCGCGACCGCAGCGTCTTAGAATTGACATACCTGTGAAGGACTAAGATCTAAGAAGTATAGAGACGCTGCATGCACTGTTCTTTGGCCATAACCTCTGTATTTCAACGTAAACACATTGGATCCGTTATTAACGTCTCATGTGTCATTACTGTTTTAAGTTCTTGCAACCTACGTCCTAAGTCATTTGCTGGATGTATTCCAGTCTCTGTCTTCCTCCATAGTTCTTACGGTCTGTCGCTCCCTCTAATATCATGGAAGTTATTCCCTGATGCCTTAACAGATATCAAATCATCCTGTCCCTTCTCCTTGTCAGTGTCTTCCATATAGTCCTTTCATCGCCGATACTCGGGAAGACCGCCTCATTCCTTACCTACCCAGCTCACCTAGTTTTCAACATTCTTCTCCAGCACACATCTCAAAGGCTTCTATACTCTTCTGTTCCGGTTTTCCCACAGTCCATGTCTCACTGCCACATAATGCAGTGCTCCAAACGCACATTATTAGAAATGTCTTCCTCAAATTAAGCCCTGCGTTTGGTACTAGTAGACTTCTCTGCCCTCTTTGCTTGCGGCAGCCTGCTTTTTATGTTCTCCTTATTCCGTCCGCCATGGATTATGTCGCTGTCTAAGTAGCAGAACTCCTTAAGAATTACAAGTACTTCGTGATCATCATTTATGATGTTAACTTTTTCACTGTTTGGTACTTCTACATATTGTATATTACCCGTCGTTGCCTTATATTAACCCTATTTTTCTCAGGATTTCGAACATCTTTGCTCCACTTTACATTGTTGAACGCATTTTCTAGGTCGACAAATCCTATGAACGTGTATTGCCTTTTCTTCACGCTTGCTTCCATTATCAACTGCAACGTCAGAACTGTCTCTCTGGCGCCTTAACCTTTTCTAAAGCCAAACTGATCGCCATCTAACAGGTCTTCAACTTTCTTTTCCATTCTTCTGTATATTATTCTTGTCAGCAACTTGAATACATGAACTGTTAAGCTGATACTGCTATAGTTCTCGCACTAGACGGCTCTTTGAAATATTGGGAATTGCGTGGATGATGTTTACCCGAAAGCCAGATGGTATATCACCAGGTTCATAGATTCTACAAACCAACGTGAATAATCGTGTTGTTGCCATTTCCCTTATTAATTTTATAAATTTTGATGGAATGTTGTCTATCGGTTCTGCATTATTGAAGTCTTCCAAAGATATGAAGACGGTAACTGTTCTCGAAAGAACAGAATACTGTTGATGACCGTGCAGCTTTTCCCTTGAATAAATGATGACTAACTGAGATCCTCAGCTGCCGACAGGTGTTGATATACCTCGATGTGGACAGCTGAAAATGTGTGCCCCGACCGGGACTCGAATCCGGGATCTCCTACTTACATGGCAGACGCTCTATCCATCTGAGCAACGGAGGACACAGATGAATAGCGCGACTGCAGGGACTTATCCCTTGCACGCTTCCCGTGAGACTCACATTCCCAACTGTCCACAATTCTACGTATGTAATGTAGAATGTCGCGCTATTCATCTATGTCCTCAGTGGATCAGATGGATAGAGCGGATGCCATGTAAGCAGGAGATCCCGGGTTCGAGTCCCGGTTGGGGCGCACATTTTCAGCAGTCCACATCGAGGTATATCAACAACACCTGTCGGTAGCTGAGGGTCTCAGTTAGTCATCATTTTTTCCAAAGATCTTCTAAATGGTGATTCTAATAACGGATCTCCAATCTCTTCCCTATCGGCTCCTGTTTCTTCTGCTATCACGTCACCAGGTAAGTCCTCCCCTTCCTAGAGTTCGTCAGTGTGCTCATTCTACCTACCCGCTCTCTTCTCTGCGTTTAAAAGTGGACTTCCCACTGCAGTCTTAGTGTTACCGCACTTGCTTTCAATTTCACCGACAGTTGTTTTGACTTTCCTGCGATGCCGCCAGTCCTTCTGACAATCATTTCATTTTCGATTTCTCCACATCTTTCCTGTAGCCGTTTCACCTTAGTTCTGTGCATTTTCCGTTTATTTCATTCCTAAGTAACTTGTATTTCTAATTCCTGAATTTCCGTAAACATTTTTGTACTTCCGCCTTTCGTCGATCAACTGAAATATTTCTTCCGTTACCCATAGTTTCTTCGTAGTTACCTTCCTTCTACCTAAGTTATTCTCTTCAGTTTCTGTGATTGCCCTTTTCAGATATGTCCATTCCTCTTCAACTCAACTATTCATTATCGCAGTATCTATAGCCTCAGAGATAGCTGGTCGCTTCATTCCATAGTACTTCCGTCCCTCTCCTCTTTGCGTATTGATTCTTCTTAGCTAGGCTCTTAGATCATCACTGCTGAATTGTGATGTTAGTCTATATCTGCCCCTGGATACGCCTTACAATCCACTACCTGATTTCGGAATCTCTGCCTGACCATGGTGTGGTCTAAGTGAAATCTTCGCGTATCTCCCGGCCTTTTCCAAGTACTCCTCCTCCTCTTGTGATTGAAAAGAATATTCCCTACTATTAGCTGTAATTTACTCCAAAACTCAATTATTCTTATTTCTCTCTTATTCCTGCTTTCAAACCCATATTCTGGCGTAAAACTTTCTTCTAGTCCTTCCCTTGCAACCGCAGTTCAGTCCCCTATCACAGTTAGATTTTTATGTCCCTTTACATACTGAATTACCCATTCAGTATCCTAATATAATTTTTCTATCTTTTCATCTTCGTCTTGCGATGTCAGCATACATACCTGAAATATCGTTGTTGTTGTTGTCTTGCTGTCGATTTTGATGAGAACAACCGTACCACTGAACTGTTCACAGTAGCTCTGTAACCTACCTTCCTATTCATAAAGTGTCCAACTACTAGTTACTCCCGTTATACCATTTTCTGCTGTTGTTGATATAACACTATACTCATCTGACCAGAAGTCCTTGTCATCTTTCCACATCACTTCACTAACTCCACTATATCTGGATTGAATCCCAGCATTTCCCTTTTCCGGTTTTCTAGCTTCCCTATCAAGTTCAAGCTTCTGCCACCCGACACCCAAACTCGTAGAATGTTACCCTTTCGTTGGTTATTGGCGTACTATGGCAGATCAAATAATTACTGTGGTGAAAACTGTGCGTTTAACGTATGAGAATCAACTACGGGTTCTTAAAAAGTAAGACAAATGTGCAGCATGATTTGGACACTCATACTTCATGAAAGCACGTACAACGCATGTTACTTAGTCACTTCCAATCCTTTCGGTTGTTTTATTAGTCAGCGTCATGTAATTTGCCCTTGATTTAAAAAGAGAATTCCGTCACTGAATGTGGAAGCATGTAAAATAAAGTATAAACACCTGAAGACGGACGAAAGTCTTAAACTTGTCGTGCCTTAAACAACCTTAAATTGTGACTGGTAACGAATTTTATTCTACCCCTGACATTATCATGATGAAAATCACAAAAAAGGGAAATTCGCCAGCAAATAGAGTATGATGGTATCTTCAAACTATCAACAGGAGATTGTTCACGAAAGTCGTCGGATCAGCAGTATTGTGGAACGATAACCCGTAGTCTCAATGGGCCTCGATCCTGCCGCCTCCGAGTTCCAACACTTGATCTACATCGACATCTACGTGGATACTCCGCAAATCACAAAAAATGGTTCAAATGGCTCTGAGCACTATGGGACTCAACTGCTGTGGTCATAAGTCCCCTAGAACTTAGAACTACTTAAATCTAACTAACCTAAGGACAGCACACAACACCCAGCCATCACGAGGCAGAGAAAATCCCTGACCCCGCCGGGAATCGAACCCGGGAACCCGGGCGTGGGAAGCGAGAACGCTACCGCACGACCACGAGATGCGGGCCCGCAAATCACGTTTAAGTTCCTGCCAGAGGGTTCATCAAACCACCTTCAAAACTCTCTATTATTACAATCTCGTACAGCGCGCGGAAAGAACGAACACCTACATCTTTCTGTATGAGCTCTGATTTCCGTTATTTTATGATGGTGATCGTTTCTCCTTATGTAGGTCGGCGTCAACAAAATATTTTCACACTCGGAGGATAAATTTGGTGACTGGAATTTC
Source organism: Schistocerca americana (assembly GCF_021461395.2). Lineage (NCBI taxonomy): Eukaryota > Metazoa > Arthropoda > Insecta > Orthoptera > Acrididae > Schistocerca > Schistocerca americana. Next base: position 615,966,118 of record NC_060121.1, read on the forward strand.
ATGAGAAAATACCTAGCGGCCGCTGTGGCCTAGCGCTTCAGGGCGCTTCAGTCATGAACCGCGCTGCTGCTAGGGTCGCAGGTTCGAATCCTGCCTCGGGCATGGATGTGTGTGCTTAGAGCCATTTGAACCATTTTTGAAGAAAACTTCTCCGCAACGAAAAACGTCTTTCTTTTAATGATGTCCATCCCAAAGCCTGTATCATTTCAGTGACACACTCTCCTCTATTTCACGATAATACAAATCGTTTTGTCCTTATTTGAATTTTTTCGATATACTCCGTCCATCCTATCTGGTAAGGATCGCACAACGCGCAGCAGTATTCTAAAAGAAGACGGACAAGCGTAGTGTAGGCAGTGTCCTTAGTAGATCTGTTACATTTTCTAAGTGTCCTGCCAATAAAACACAGTCTTTGGTTAGTCTTCCCCACAACATTTTCTCTGTATTCCGTCTAATGTAGGTTGTTCGTAATTGTAATTCCTAGTTATTTAGCTGAATTTACTGACTTTAGATCTGACTGTTTGATCGTGTAAGCGAAGTCTAACGGATTCCTTTTAGCACTCATGTGGATAACCTCACACTTTTCATTATTTAGGGTCAATCGTCAATTTTCGCACCATCCAGGTATCTTTTCTAAATCGTTTTGCAATTTGGTTTGATCTTCTGATGACTTCACCAGTCGATAAACGACAGCGTTATCTGCAAACAACCCAAGACGGCTCCTGAGATGATCTCCCAAATCGTTTATATACATAAGAAACAGCAAAGGGCCTATATCACTACCTTGGGGATCGCCATCAATCACTTCTATTTTAGTCGATGATTTTCCGTCAGATACTACGAACTGTGACCTCTCTGACAAGAAATCACGAATCCAGTCACATAACTGAGACGATATCCCGTAAGCACACAATTTCACTACAAGCCGCTTGTGTGGTACAGTGTCAAAAGCCTTCCAGAAATCAAGAAATACGGAAACAATTTGAAGTCCCTTGTCAGTACACTCAACGTCTCATGCGAGTAAAGAGAACGATGTTTTCTAAATCCATATTGACTGCGTGTCAATAGACCGTTTCCTTCTAGGTAATTCATAATCTTCGAACACAATATTTGTTCCAAAATCCTGCCGCATATCGACTTTAATGACATCGGCCGGGAAATTGGTGGATTACGTCTACCACCTTTCTTGATATTGGTGTGACCTGTGCAACTTTCCAGTCTTTGGGTACGGGTCTTTCGTCGAAAGAACGGTTGTATATGATTGTTAAGTATGGAGCTAATGCATCAGCATACTCCGAAAGGAACCTAATTGGTATACAGTCTGGACCAGAAGGCTTGCTTTTATTAAGTGATTTAAGTTGCTTCACTACTCCGAGGCCGGCAGGAGTGGTCGTGCGGTTCTAGGCGCTACAGTCTGCAACCGGGCTACCGCTACGGTCGCAGGTTCGAATGCTGCCTCGGGCATGGGTGTGTGATGTCCTTATGTTAGTTAGGTTTAATTAGTTCTAAGTACTAGGCGACTGATGACCTCAGAAGTTAAGTCGCATAGCGCTCAGAGCCATTTGAACCATTTTTGAACTACTCCGAGGATATTTATTTCTACGTTATTCATGCTGGCAGCTGTTCTCGATTCTAATTCTGGAATATTTACTCCGTCTTCTCTTATGAAGGCATTTCGGAAAGCTGTGTTTAGTAACTCTGCTTGGGCAGCACAGTCTTCGATAGTATCTCCATTGCTATCGTGCAGAGAAGGCATTGATTGTGTCTTGCTGCTAGCATACTTCACGTATGATCAGAATCTCTTTGGATATTCTGCCAGGTTTTGAGACAAAGTTTCGTTGTGAAAACTATTGTAAGCATTTTGCATTGAAGTCCGCGCTAAATTTCTAGCTTCTGTAGAAGATGGTTGACGTTTCTTCTTTCTACAGGAAGCGTAACACAATCTTCTCACAGTCAACCTACTTTCAAATTGATTTCTGTCGGCGCTGATGGTAAGTGCAGTACGCTCAACAGGAAGTTCACCAACGCCCTTTTTCAACTAATTCCATACAAATGTGGTACGGTTAGTGAAAAAATGGAAAAATACGCTCGTAGACAAAAAAGACGCACAACGAAGGAATTATCCGATAAGGACGAAAATCAGTAGATGGGCTGTACATTTACAAACAAATATATGATGACAGTTTCACAAATACTGGATGATTTTTTTCAAGACAGAGAGCTTCACAAATTGAGCAAGTCAATAACGCGTTGATCCACATCTAGTCCTTTTGCAAGCAGTTATGTATTGCTTGATAGATTTGTTGGATGTTCTCCTGAAGAATATAGTTCCAAATTCTGTCCAGTTAGCCAGTCAGATAGTTGAAATTCCAAGTCGATTGGAGGGTCCTGCCCATAACGCTCCAAACGTTTTCCGTGGGGAGAAATCCTGCGACTTTGCTGACCAAGGCAGGGTTCGGCAAGCACGAAGACAAGCGGTCGAACATTAACTTGCTGAAATGAAAACCCGAAATGGTTTGCTATGAAGGTCAACAAAATGGGGCGTAGAATACCGTCGACCTACTGGTGTACTGTAAGGGTGCTGCGGATGACAATCAAAGGGTCCAACTGAAAAATGAAATGACACCCCGAGACCATCACTTCTGGATGTCGGGCAGCATGAAGAGTGACAGTCAGGATGATATCCCGCTGCTGTTTGGGGCACATGTCTTAGCTGGTTATCGAGGAGGCTTGTTCTGAGGCGGGTTCATCACTGAAGACCTACGGCAGTCAATGAGATTCTAGGCTGAAGACGTTTTTGGAGACCCTCCGGACAGCTGTACGATACCAACCTGACTGTCGCCTAGAATGATAGTCTAGGGCGCCATTTCATTTCATAGCAGGACCCTTTGGTTGTCATCCGTGGCACCCTTACAGCTCAGCGACGCGTGAACGATATTCTACTCTACGTTTTGTTGCCCTTCATGGCGAGCCATCCTGACTCTATATTTCAGCAAGATAATGTCTACCTGTACACTGGGAGACTTACCTTCCTGCTTACCAAATCCTACCACGACCAGTAAGGTCTCCGGATCTCTGCCCAGTTGAGAACGTTTGGAGCATTATGGGCTGGGTCTTACAACAAGCTAGTGAATTTGATGATCTACAGCGCCAGCTGGACATAATTTGGTACGATATCCCTCAAGAGGACATCCAACAAACCTGTCAATCGGTACCAAGCCAAGTAACTGCTTGCACAAGAGCCAGGGGTGAATCTATGAGTTATTGTCTTGCTCAATTTGTGAAGCTCTTTCTGCTGAATAAATCATCCAATTTTTCTGAAACTGTAATCATTTTTTTGTCTGTACATGTACACCACATCCATCGATTTCAGTCCCATTCGAATAATTTCTTCGCGATGTGTCTTTTTTTTATCTTAGAGTTCATTTTAAAAATTAAGTGCACAAATAATGTAAGAAATAAAGAAGTTGTAAGAAGAAAAGATCGTGAAATCGGGAAACAATTCAGTAGGCCGTGGGCAAGTTCTTTTTCCACAATATCCTTTCATCCTGGTGTGAGAGTACCACGAAATATGCAGGAGAAATCAAGTGAACTTAGGACAGCATGGTGGCAGAAGTAAAACTGAGAGAGTGGGTTGTGGGTCGGGCTTGGGTAGGTCAGTTGGAAAAGCACTGCGGGCGAAAGTAAAGGTCCGGGGTTCGATACTCTGCCCAGCACACTGTTTTAATGTGTGAAGACTTCTCAGATAATGGAAAATTTTGGTTGTAATAGTTACGCAGGAACGGACAGGTTAGCAAAAGATGGAGAAAGTTGGAGGACTGCAGCAAACCAGATGAAAGACGACTTATTAAAAAAGGAGCCGTTAGAAGTTATCTGGTGTACTTCACCACGTAACTATGTTAGCTCATAACGAGAGTGGAAACGCTACATCGAGATATGGATCAAAATTTTTTTTCGTTTTTCAATCATGTGTACATTAAAAGTACAGAGTACATTTCCTGCACAGATAGCACAAGGCTGGTTTTTAGTGACATATTGGCTGTTGTTTACTAGTTCTACCTTTTTTCGTGCCATTTTTCAGTGTTTCCCATTATGTTTGACTTAAGGACGGCAGCATTCACGTATCTACGTAACACCCTCAACACCAAGTGTGAGAACAGAGTTCTTTGTCTCTACCGAATCACCTTCCTCCGAAGCATTATTACCTTTGTTATTGCGTTTTTCTTTTACGGTACCCGCAGCAATTAAAGTTTGAGCTTCAGACAAGGAACTGAGAAATTATGTGCCTTGCGTAGTATTGTTCATCTCATCTGACACCTCCTTTATCCTCCAGATTTATTCCGTTTTTACGCATGCCGAGTTGATAATCGTTTTTCACTACAACGCGTTGCAGTGCTGCCTGCGCACATTTTTAGTGTCACATATAACATGGCGCTTTTACGGCGTTCGTTGTTTCTTTAAGGCGTTCGTTGTTTCTGATGCGCGGCGCCAGTAACCAGTCGCCATTGTGAACTGGAGCGTGAGTGCGTTTCATCACAGATACTTATTTTTTTGCTCTGTTTACTTTATCTCTTTTTCTTCCGCTGATGGAAAACTCGCTTGTTACTGGGCCGCTCCTCGCTGCCCTGTTGACCCACGATAAAAGGTCATCGCTGAATTCAACGAATGAGAGAGATTTATTTGCGTAAACGTCGTAACTTCAGCTACCACACTATTCGAATCCGTACTCCGAGGACAACATGATGCCCGCTTCATATGACCTTTTCACACACGTAGATTCTTTCATGTCATCTGCGGACGTTGTATGCTGTGAAATCACTTCAGTCTGACATACCAAAGTGATAGTTTTTCGTATAGGTTGCAAAAAAGTGGATTACTTTCATTGATTTCCATTCAAGGAATGTTAAGTTAGCTCGCTTACCTGAAAGAATTTTTAGGAACGTCGGAGAAATGGAGAGCATAGCGTCTCAAGTACTTTGATTTACATTCAAATGTTCTTCATTCGATGAATTTATAACGAAAAGCTGAAGGATGTAGTAGAGTCTTGCAGAAAATTTAATCTGGTTTCACGGAATATAGTCACTGCATCATTTTTTGGATGCTACGAGTTCCATACGTCTGAACGTCAGGTTTACTGCGGAACTAGAAACGTAAGGAAAGATGTCGTTTTTGTACCTGTTCGTTCACCTGAAACTGGGTGGATGATTGTGTAGTTCTGCGTACAGAAAGCCGACATGCACAAACCTGTATTTAAATGGCCGTTTGTACAGTTCAGTTCAGAAACATATCCTGAGCACTTTCGGATACGGAGGCAACCATTTGATATCACGATCACCAGGGATTTGAATTAAGACACCTTAATGATCTGTGGGGTAGCGTTCTCGCTTCCCACGCCCGGGTTCCCGGGTTCGAATCCCGGCGGGGTCAGGGATTTTCTCTGCCTCGTGATGGCTGGGTGTTGTGTGCTGTCCTTAGGTTAGTTAGGTTTAAGTAGTTCTAAGTTCTAGGGGACTGATGACCACAGATGTTAAGTCCCATAGTGCTCAGAGCCATTTTTGAACCTTAATAATCTGTCCAGGAAGAACGGATATAAAACACATCAAATTAGAGGGATATTCCCTTGTAACGTAGTGCAAATCCATTTAGCGAACGGAAGAAGATAAATACACAACACTCTTTCCATTCTAACAAGACTGGCGTATTTTAGATAAGTACGGTACTAGTCCAGTATTGCGACCTACACAGAAAACTCTAGGCATCCAGTGAGAGCCTGGAACTGTGAGCACCTGGTGTCTACGACGTGCCACGTGAATGTGGCGAAAATTCCGTAGAGCAGGCAACCTGCACCGTGGCCCGCAGCGTAAGTGCTACTACAGTTATAAAAACTGTAAATAATTATTTAAATAAAAAGTAATTTTCAATATTATTCGCTTTTAAATCGTATTGAAAAGGATAAAATAATTTCTCCTTGCCCTTTTCAGATTCCTAAGCCCATACTGATAGTCCTGAAAATTTGTGCTTGTGAATATTTAATATGTAAATTCAAGGTGGATAGGGGAAGAAAAGGAAGGAAAGGGAGGGGATCACTGCTGTCAGCTGCATCGGACATGACGTGGAATCAGCAACGACGAGTGAAAATGTGTACCGGACCGCGATTCGAATCCGGGATCTCCTGCTTACTCTTTTTATGTTTTTTTCACTAGAGAAATCAACTTTTCTTTTTTTTTTTTTTTTTTTTGCAATGCTTGAAATAAGGAAAATACCTCCTTCTTAATTAATTTATTTCTTTTTTTAATTTTTATTTATTTATTTATTTTTGTATTTTCGATTTGTTAGGGCCACAGTCAGCTACAGGTTGAATGAGACAAGGAAAGCAGGGGTCGAATCGAAGGCTTGGCCAAGATGCCACCCCCTCCCAGGTGACTTGCTGCACCCTCACACTGCTCATATGAAATTTACTTATTTCCTTATTTCATCTTCTATGTGTACTCATGTACAGATGAAAAAAAAATTAAAAATAGTACACCCATACGGAACCATGGAAATCCCGCAAAGTGATACGGGATGGCGGGCGGTCGGAGTCCAAGGTGTAGGCACATCTTATTTCATTTCGGGCACCTGGCACGCCGGTAACACGGCAAGTTATTGGAGGCCTGGTGAAAACGCTGCTAAGATAATTGGCAAAATATGGGAACTGCTTGCAACCGCTGCATGTGCAGTCTGCAAGTATTGCCAAAATCAACTGCGCAAGTGAGAGCATCTCCATACAGATATGCCAAAGTCCAGCCCATACTACGGCAGGAGAGTTAACCATTACGCCACCCGGGATACAACATTATCGCAAGTGTACAGACTATCTCGGCACGCCTCACTGCCGCTCCACACACTCATCGAGCGCCACCTATCCCGCAGTCCCTGTCCATTTTATCCAGATTCGCTCTCTGCAATTCCCGCAGGAGGTCGGACGTATTTGTGCATCCGCACTGAAGAAAGTGGTCTCATTTCCCAGCTAGGCCAATCAAATTATATGAATGCGTGGTGTCCGTTCTTTCGGACATCACCGGAAGGATAGACACCACGCATTCATACAATATTTAATATCTACGCCAATACTTTTAAAATCTGAAACGGAAAACGTGGGCGCATGGAATACGTAATTGATACATAAATAGTTAACCTCATACATATTATCTGTTGCATGTGCCGCACGTTTTTCGGTGGTCGTCAGCAAAGGTCAGAACTGGAAATATTGCCAATTGGGATTACCTCTGCCCTCTTCCCCATTCCCAACCAAATAGGACATTTGGCTGGAAAGAACAAGATCTTCTTCAACAACAATCCACCCAGCTGTCTTGAGAACTGAATGAAAGACGTGAAGAAAGTATTTTACAGTGTCACCATGTAGGCTTTCTTTCTCAAGAATTTCTTACGAAACCCAACTCGAGTATGTTGGTTTGGTTGGAGATTCACTGATAGAACTGGCTACAGGTGTACGGCATGGAACAAGTTAGCGCCATTGCTGTTCACGTTGTATATTAATGACCTTAAACCTTTTATAGGTGATGCAGCTATCTATGATGAAGCACTGTCTGAACCAGCTACACAAATATCCAACCAGATCTTCGTGCCCTGTAAAATTAGATTTTGACAGAAGGAACCATGCTGGAAGTACAAGTTATAGAGCTCCCTGCAACAAGTAATCAGATTAAAGGATTTTTTTTTTTTTTGTGTAACAGGTTCTAGTTGGAGGAACTCTTCTTCCCTAAAAGCGTACCCAGAATCTGAGCTCACTGGAATTTAATTTTTGAATCGACACAAAGATTATTACATCTGACTTCAGATGTCGGTAGTAAAATAGGTCTTCATTTATTTACAATGAGAAGTCACGTAGGGCGATTATTGAGTGTGGGGTGAGCATTCTGCCGTCTTAGAAGACGTAAACAGCAAGTGGTCCAAGGATCGCCGTTTGCGAGATAAGTGCAGATGTATAGTCTCGGGGCGTCACTAACCTGAATATGAAATATGTCCTATTTAGTACAAACGAATTTGAATCATAAACTTTTCAACTGGGTTCCGATCTAATTAATCTCGAATTTCACCCATGGCCTCCAATATGGTCAAAGAAGGGTATTTAAAGCAGGAACTGTACCTTCGTCTGTAAGACCAGCTAACGTCAGCCTTATAGGTTTTTCTGTCCGCGGTCATCTGAAACGAAATTTACAGCACTCCCTTTGACATGGTTGAAGGACTGAGGCAACGAATTACACAGTTTTATTAAGATTTACATCATGAACCGGGGTGTTTCGAAGATTTGTTAACCTACAGCAGAGTTAAGTGTAGTATTATATCTTATCGGGAGGGTGATACATTCAACACCTTGTTTTATAGGAACAAGTAAACAATAAATTGTTACATGTAACGTCTATTGCATTTATTGCCAAGGGGTGCCGTGATTAAAATTTGAGAACAATTAGATACGGGCTTCATCGAAAAGCTTTCATATCCAATACATTTGTACTAGCTAGGATAATCTCTCTTACAGCAATCCGTAACCACACATTCACAATTATCTCGCTAACGTATCGTTTAGGAACACGTGCTCACTAGAATGTTTTTGCCTCTGTTATCCTGTACTTTCACCTGTGTCAGTTTTTGCCGTTAATCATGATACGCCATGTATATTCATATTTATATCCTCATTTACCAGAAGGGCTGTTCTGAAAATTGTGAACTGGCTGGATCGTGGTTCGAGGTAGGTTCTACTGAGATAAAGACTTTTTCGCGGCGGTATCTTTGTATAAAATTTCCTCAGTTTTTGAACACGACAAATCTGAGCTAAGACTCAAGCTTTCGAACACAAAAACCGTCTTATTTGTCAGTAAAATAGTTAGACAGGAGCAGAATTTGCCTTCTTTGTAGAGGCGTTTAAGCTTGTCATTGGTCGGGTGACATTGATAGGTGTTATAAATTTCTATAGGCCGGGGAATGTCACCTGGAGGAAGGGATTCGCACCAGGAAACTTGGTATATCGGTAATGAGGCAGTAAGCGCCACACGCCAACGGGTTGCGATTGAGGGACAGAATGGATACACAGACCACCCCTAGAATCGACTATCCACTAAAGAATTATATTTTTTGTTTACTTTATTACTTTGCATCTCAAGTGCTCGTCTCTAGGCGCCACTGAGACTGCAAACACTGTATCTGTTAAAATTGGTGGTGCATATGTGAATTTCTACCGCTTCTTTCGTTACACAGTTCCAGTCAGCTAATGCGTGGGTCAGGAGCGTCGTGTTCTCAAAGTTTATTTTAAGCTATTCCATAAGAATGTATTCTGCTATCGCTGATTTTTAACACGTTTTTGTAAGTCGTTGTCTTGTCTGTCTATTTAGTACAAATTTTGCAGCTGATTTTAAACTAACTTCCTGATGACTTAGAGATTTGAGACTGTTAACATGGCTCAGAACGAGATGACAATGCAACATTAACTCACTTTGTAGTCTGTCTGTTTGGTAAGGGGGGTGTGGAGGTGTAAAAGATTCATAACTCCAGGCATCTTGGCTGCCCTGCAGGACTGGTGTGTTGTGCAGATAGCTTCAGAATCCATTCCAGGTGGTATGCGAGAGTACAGGAAAGGCTGAGCAGAGAGTGGGGGAAGAGGGGACGGACTGAGGGAGGGGGCAAGGAGGAGGAGGAGGAAGAGATACATGAATGAAGCCAGGATACAAAGCTGGTACGTTTGAAATCCATTGAGAAATTTCACATACAAATAATATAAATAATTATTTAAATGAAAATAGGTTTTTAATATAATACGCTTGTAAGTCAGACTAAAAAGTATGAAATACAATACTTGTAAGAGTCTAGAACTAAAAAAGCCATATCTAAGGGTGAGTCAAATGAAAACCTTAAATATTTTTTTAAATATTGTTTATTGCGCAGAAGTGGTACAAAGCTGTATCACTTTCCAACATAATCTCCACCACGCCCAATGCAAGTCCTCCAGCGCTTACAACGTGCATAAATTCCCTTAGAAAAAAAAATTCTTTTGGTAGTCGCGCAACCACTCACGCACCGCGTGGCGTAGCTCTTCATCAGAACGGGACTTCTTTCCTCCCATTGCGGCTATGAGTGGTCCAGACATATGGAAATCACTCGGGGCAAGGTCTGGTGACTATGGTGGATGAGGAAGACACTCAAAATGCAGGTCTGTAATTGATGCAACTGTTGTACAGGCAGTGTGGGGCCTTGCATTATTGCCGGCCGAAGTGGCCGTGCGGTTAAAGGCGCTGCAGTCTGGAACCGCAAGACCGCTACGGTCGCAGGTTCGAATCCTGCCTCGGGCATGGATGTTTGTGATGTCCTTAGGTTAGTTAGGTTTAACTAGTTCTAAGTTCTAGGGGACTAATGACCTCAGCAGTTGAGTCCCATAGTGCTCAGAGCCATTTGAACCATTTGAACCTTGCATTATCATGTTGCAAAAGGACACCTGCTGACAGAAATCTACGTCTCTTTGATTTGATTTATGGCCGCAGATGATTTTTTAGGAGATCTGTGTATGAAGCATTGGTAACAGTGGTCCCTCTAGGCATGTAATGCTCCAAAATGACGCCTTTTTCATCCCAAAAGGGAGTCGGCATAACCTTCCCTGCTGATGGTTCTGTTCGAAACTTCTTTGGTTTTGGTGATGAAGGATGGCGCCATTCCTTGCTCGCTCTCTTCGTTTCCAGTCGGTGGAAGTGAACCCAGGTTTCGTTCCCAGCAGCGATTCTTGCAAGGAAGCCATCACCTTCTCGTTCAAAGCGCCGAAGAAGTTCTTCACAAGCATCAACACGTTGTTCTCTCATTTCAGGAGTCAGCTGCCGTGGCACCCATCTTGCGGACACTCTGTGAAACTGGAGCACATCATGCACATTGTAGTGTGCTGACCAACGACTAATCTGTAAACATGCTGCAATGTCATTCAGTCTCACTCGGCGGTTTTCCTTCACTATGGCTTCAAGTGCTGCAATGTTCTGTGGAGTCACAACTCGTTGTGCCTGACCTAGACGAGGAGCATCTTCCACTGAAGTCACACCATTTGCGAACTTCCTACTCCATTCATAGACTTGCTGCTGTGACAAAGGAAGGCTGCATCACCGTACTGAACCTTCATTCGTCGATGAATTTCAATAGGTTTCACACCTTCACTACGCAAAAACCGAATAACAGAACGCTATTCTTCCCTGGTGCAAGTCGCAAGTAGGGCCGCCATTTTTATACTGATACTGCGACGGTATGTGTGCATCTGCACTATGCTGCCGCCTACAGGCCATTCTGCACGCTGTTTGTAGCACGCTAACCAACTTACAGGTTAGCTTACCAACTTACAGGATAACGGCACGAAGTTTCTTTTTGTTATTACTAATTTAAAGTTTTCATTTGACTCACCCTCGTAGGTGTGAGTGATTTCGAACACCAATCGTCTTCAACAGTATAAAAGAACAGGTTTATATGCAAACTTCTATCTACCAGCTAAACTGTGGGGTAAAGGCGTAGCTAGAGCACAAGGCATTTTAGTTTCTCTAGTAACCCTCTAAGCACTATTTACACAGAGTCAACATGGCTGGCTCTGAGCACTATGGGACTTAACTGCTGTGGTCATCAGCCCCTAGAACTTAGAACTAGTTAAACCTAACTAACCTAAGGACATCACAAACATGCATGCCCGAGGCAGGATTCGAACCTGCGACCGTAGCGGTCTTGCGGTTCCAGACTGCAGCGCCTTTAACCGCACGGCCACTTCGGCCGGCAGAGTCAACATGACTATATCTGTATTTGAGAAGTTGATGGAAGTTCATAAAGCGACCTCTTATTTCGTCCGACTGAAGGATGAATACATCCTACTTCGTTCATTTTGACAGTGACTGACAAATTCCCGTACAAGTCAATACAGACATTTATTAAAGAGCAGAAATTTAGACATAACAAACACGTCATTTACAAGTAGGTCCTACTGATCGTAACTATAGCATATGCAACAACTTAATTTACCACTTGGACAGAATAAGAACATTTCAAAGTCCTATTTCAGATTAGAGAGCGCATTTCTGACTTGGCATCCTCCCGACAGAAAATCCTGTCATATTTCAGTTAAAGATTAAAGCATCACATTACGAAGATAACAAAAATAATTCAACAACTACACTGCTGACCATTAAAATTGCTACACAACGAAATGACGTGCTACAGACGCGAAATTTAACCGACAGGAAGAAGATGCTGTGATATGCAAATGATTAGCTTTTCAGAGCATTCACCCAAGGTGGGTTCCGGTGGCGACACCTACAACGTGCTGACATGAGGAAAGTGTCCAACCGATTTCTCATACACAAACAGCAGTTGACCGGCGTTGCCTGGTGAAACGTTGTGATGCCTCGTGTAAGGAGGAGAAATGCGTACCATCACGTTTCCGTCTTTGATAAAGGTCGGATTGTAGCCTATCGCGATTGCAGTTTATCGTATCGCGACATTGCTGCTCTCGTTGGTCGATGTCCAATGACTGTTAGCAAAATATGGAATCGGTGGGTTCAGGAGGGTAATACGGAACGCCGTGCTGGGTCTCAATGGCCTCGTATCACTAACAGTCGAGATGACAGGCATCTTATCCACATGGCTGTAACGGATCGTGCAGCCACGTCTCGATCCCTGAGTCAACAGATGGGGACGTTTGCAAGACAAAAACCATCTGAACGAACAGTTTTGCAGCAGCATGGACTATCAGATCGAAGACCATGGCTGCGGTTACCCTTGACGCTGCATCACAGACATGAGCGCCTGTGATGGTGTACTCAACGACGAACCTGGGTGCACGAATGGCAAACGTCATTTTTTCGGACGAATTCAGGTTCTGTTTACAGCATCATGATGGTCGCATCCGTGTTTGGCGACATCGCGGTGAACGCACATTGGAAGCTTGTATTCGTCATCGCCATACTGGCGTATCACCCGGCGTGATGGTATGGGGTGCGGTTGGTTACACGTCTTGGTCACCTCTTGTTCGCATTGACGGCACTTTGAACAGTGGACGTTACATTTCAGATTTGTTACGACCCGTGGCTCTACCCTTCATTCGATCCCTGCGAAACCCTACATTTCAGCAGGATAATGCACGACCGCATGTTGCAGGTCCTGTACGGACATTTCTGGATACAGAAAATGTTCGACTGCTGCCCTGGCCAGCACATTCTCGAGATCTCTCACCAACTGAAAACGTCTGATCAATGGCGGCCGAGCAACTGGCTCGTCACAATACGCCAGTCACTACTCTTGATGAACTGTGATATCGTGTTGAAACTGCATGGGCAGCTGTACCTGTACACGCCATCCAAGCTCTGTTTGACACATGCCCAGGCGTATCAAGGCCGTTATTACGGCCAGAGGTGGTTGTTCTGGGTACTGATTTCTCAGGATCTATGCACCCAAATTGCGTGAAAATGTAATCACATGTCAGTTCTAGTATAATATATTTGTCCAATGAATACCCGTTTATCATCTGCATTTCTTCTTGGTGTAGCAATTTTAATGGCCAGTATTTTAAGAGAAATTCACTCTACATACCAGAAATCAGGTGAAATAAAATGGAAGGAGTAAATGGAGCAATAGAATATAGAACAGAGAAATCACTGATATTTAAAGTAGTGTTTACCTTTCGACGAAGGACATTCCTGGTTTTGTAAATTTTTCTGCGTTGGTTGTCTCTCTTTCCCTTCAGCTGTGTGAAAAATGTACTGAATTATTTTAGTACTAGGTTTACTTCTTCTTCTCTTCTAGGAGTAGGCATATAACCTGTCCTGTCTTCACAAAAACCACCTTTTCCTTGGTCTTCCTGTACCTCTATATCCTACAAGTCTATAGTCTAGCACACGTCTGACTACTCTTCCTGCTTCCATTCTTTCCACATGTTTTTCCATTTTGTTATCCCGTTTTCTATTCATAACTTACAACACATCCTAAAAGCTGAAACAGAGATACCAATACAGCTGATTTTTCATGTAGCATTACTTTAAAACGTACTGGGTATTTTCCTTAAAAGCCATAACTTTGTTTTTATTTTCTGATAGTTTTCAAGTTACAGGGATTGTCTACTGAATCCAAGTGATGTAGAGCAAGTTGTAAAACGCCATCCAACTTCTGTAAATTTGTTTGGTCATCAGTAAAGATCACTGTATTTTAATGTGTTTTCCCTGGAATTAATTCTACTTCTGGATTTACTTCTTGTTTCCATTGTCTAAGAAAGTCATTATTCTATATATATTAACTAAAGTGTGTGTGAGACGGCACTCTTTTAGTACGCCTCTGTCAATTGCTACTGGCGCTAGTCTATCTTTGCCTGTATTAATTAACATTTCGTTATTTAAATACAAACTGTTTATCGCCTGTATTAAATGTTTAGGATAACTTCATCTTTCCCTTATATTTAGTAGCATATACCTGTTGACTCTGTCGAAGGCTTTTTCATAACACACAATTGTACCATGGGCCTCCATATTATGTTCTACTTGAATAAAGAAAATTTAAATCAACACCTGTATTAAATTCAAAGGCCGTTTATTCAAAACATGCTACCAGTTTCGTTGCGAGAGTCATCTTCAGGCCTCTGTTTGTGAAAACATACATAACATGGTAGGTAAGTATAATGAGAGTAATGACAACAACCGGCCGGGGTGGCCGAGCGGTTCTAGGCGCTACAGTCTGAATCGCGCGACCGTACGGTCGCAGGTTCGAATCCTGCCTCGGGCATGGATGTGTGTGCTGTCCGTAGGTTAGTTAGGTTTACGTAGTTCTACGTACTAGGGGACTGATGACCTCAGAAGTTAAGTCCCATAGTGCTCACAGCCATTTGAACCATTACTGACAACAATGATCACACTTTGTGACTAAAACGGGGATAAATCACATCATAAAACTGCATAATAAAATGTACTATCACTACCTATACAAAGCAAAATTTAGGTTGTAATTTACATTGCTTAGACATTTTACACAATAATTACATACCCCATTGACGTAACGTATCAGAGGAGAGCCCATGCATACAACTAATTACGCCTGCAAAGCAATCGAAGTCATGTATCTCTAACCGTAACGCCTACAAATATGGCTTTTTGTACCAACAATAAGACCAATAACGAAATAACGTAAAACCAAATTACAACAAAAACGTTAAGAACAAACGTTCATTGGGTAACGCCTCTAGTCCATGTATATGACATCTATTCTAATAACCTTAAATACATAAAGAATGTAAATCACGGTATAAAACCTAGTATAAAAATAGTGCTGAAGTCACAAAAACTATTAACACATGTAGCCGGCCGCGGTGGTCTCGTGGTTCTAGGCGCTCAGTCCGGAATCGCGCGACTGCTACGGTCGCAGGTTCGAATCCTGCCTCGGGCATGGATGTGTGTGATGTCCTTAGGTTAGTTAGGTTTAAGTAGTTCTAAGTTCTAGGGGACTGATGACCACAGATGTTAAGTCCCATAGTGCTCAGAGCCATTTGAACCATTTTTATTAACACATGCTCCATTGATATTACTATGCAACAATCCAGTCACTTCTCTAAAGACCACGAATACACTAACATAGTAAACATATAACATGAGTGAGCAAAAGGCCACTAATCTGCAACATCTTCAAAGTAATTACGAAACAAGCCACCAATGTTTCTACTAATTCCAGGAAATGTACTGGAAATAGAACAATGTTGCTACTATTAGTGACATCCACCGTCAATATGTATCCACAGGGTCAAAAGTAACATACATGATACATATCGAAGAAAATTTCCGAAGATAGTCTCGTATGAAGAATCCTCTAATAAGGAATTCTGTTACCTAGACAGCATCCCGGACGGATCAATAGGACATAAAATGCAGACAAGCACCGGCAAAAAGGGCATTCCTGCCCAAGAGATATCTACTAGTATCAAAGAAAGGCCTTAATATGAGAAAGAAATTTCTGATAATTTACGTTTGAGAATAGCACTGTATAGTAATAAATAATGAACAGTGAGAAAACCGGAACAGAAGAAAATCGAAGCATTTGACATGTGGTGATACAGAAGTTGAAAATTAGGTGGACTGATAAGGTAAGGAACAAGGAAATTCTTTGCTCAGAACCAGCGAACAAAGGACACTATGGAAAACACTGACAAGAAGAACGATCATAATGATAGGACGTCTATTAAGACATCAGGGAATAATTTCCATGGTACTAGAGGGAGATGTAGAGGGTAAAAGTTGTACGGACAGTCAGACATCGGAATACATGCAACAAATAATTGAGGGCTTAGTGTACAAGTGGTACTCTGAGATGAGGAGATTGGCACAAGAAAGGAGTTCGAAGCTGGCCTCACCGAACCAGTCGGAAGACTACTGGCTCAAAAAAAATTATTAATTTACACTACAGAAGCTTTTCAGCACATGCATTAGAACTGACTGTATTCCCCTGGGTGACATCCCTAGAGATGGGATCTACGTGACATGATGCTTGAATGAATGAAACATGTTTCGCTATGAAACATGAAAAGTCATTAAATTGTCAAATAAAAATGGCTCAGGTGCAGATTTCATAACTAACAAAAAACCGATCTTGTTGAGTTCCACCTTGAAAGGTTACTGTAATTACGTTACTTTCCATAACCAGAACTGAAAATGCCAAGCATCGTAAAAAAATTAAAATTTATTTACCGTTTGCTTTTAAAACTTATACAAGACGCTCAAACCCTTTTATCTAAGGCGCTCCATACGTGGGTGACCTCAGCAGCTGTTTTAAGCAGATTATTTTTAATAGGCACTTTACGGGTCAACTAAGCGCTTCTAGAAATAGCCTCTTTATCTCTCCCTGACGAGTTGGAAGGAGACGGGTTAAGTTTCTCCCTACATATTAATTTTTAGCTACAATATTTGTCTTTTTTATCTTTATCTATATTGAGAGAGACCGTCTCACAAAAATAATAACTGTGTTGAAGTTCTGAGGTTATTCTTAACATATTACTAGTGACGGCTTCTCGTGTGTAGTGATTAAATTACATTTCGACATGGCTGTTAATTAATTACACTGCCCGGACATATCAAATAGACAACATAATTTTAAAAGTACAATATCAAGGACAGCTGTGACTGAAACGAAATGTATGCCCCAGATGAGCTACATGATGATAGGAAAATGATTAGCGTTACCCAGCAGTGCACGAACTTCGTTAATTACGAAATTATCTGCGTTTGAACCTCTCCCCCCTTGTCCCCACCACAATACCCTCATGCTGAGTCAAAGCCTCTGAACGTCCTGGTATGGAACTAAAGAGAGTGGTTACCACACTGGACTCGCATTTGGGAGGGCGGTTCAAACACGCGTCCGGCCCTACTGATTTAGGTTTCCCGTGGTTTCCCTATATCGCTTAAGGCAAATGCCGGGATGGTTCCTTCGAACGCACGGCCGTATTCCTTTTCCATCCTTCCCTAATCCGAGCTTGCGTTCGGTCTCTAATGACCTCTTTTATTTTCACAAGTCCGTCTTGATCACATAGATTTCTTTACACTTTATGACCGGTTTCGGCTTATCGCCATCTTCAGATCTGTTGTAAATATAAAAATTGTGTAAGTTACCAGGTTCAATTAATTAAGACTAAATCTATACAAGCATCAGTGATGCATGAAATATAAAATATAAAATATGTATAGCCATTTATGGCAGTCACACATACCGTTAAAATATAAATCATCGTCAAGTTAAATATGTGCGTGCTAATACTCAGATTGCGTCAGTATTTAAACAAAAACCTAATGACAGCAGAGGGCACTTTAGTCAGAGTACATAGTAAACCAGTGACGCCAATATAAAGATTAAAATGCGGTATGCGTTGTCTTTAGTTAAAAATTTTTCCTCCTTGGCTAAACAAGCGTCTGCCGCTAAAAACATACACTGATATACTATATGTGAAATTAGACTCATACTTGAAATCCATAAAAAGTACAAATAATACTGTTCTCAGTTTATCATACACATATTTAAACGTACGACGTGTAAGGTGAGTACGTTGAGGATATCTTTCAGCGTATAAGTATCTAGCTCTCACTGAATTTCGTTGGCATTCTCCGTTAGTGAGAAGCATATCGACTTATTCTTCGAAGGAATACGTCATTCACATTCGCTTGATTCGACGGTACTAGTCTTACCGTTCCTATTAGTGCTGTATTGTGAAATCGTCGAATGGTGTTTACATGTCAATGGTTACGCCCTATTTGGCGAATATTTACTATTTGCACGATATACGAGAGAGAATTGTCAGAGCATGTGCTTCGATAAGTGCCGATTTCATAAGGAATAGCACTCAATCCATGATAAGAAGATTGCAGCACTGCATTGATACCAATGATCATTCATGCCACCTTCTTGACCTTCGTTGACGTTCTAAGACCTTACTGTTGCACGTCATTGGAATATTCTCGATAGCTGCTATCAGAAAATAAGTACCAAACTATAGGATCCCATTTAAAAAAAACAAAGGTGACCTTCATATCTATAACGCGACCCCACCTAGAAACGTATAACGTCATATTATGGCCCCCGTTGTACAATGCAACATTTGTCCCATAAACTTTTCAGCTACTATCATACTTTCGGAGCTATTGTAGGTGGCAGTAGTTAGTGATTCACCCTGTATATCTTTTTATTTATAACTTCGTGTCGCCCATTGCAATCATAAGATCAGTAAAGACAGAAAACTAACAAGTTAAAAAAGTTTTAAAAATTTCACTCATAAAACTTAACGTTCAGCTGCAGTATCAACAAAACCTGTGCGGGGTGTAACGAGTCAACACAGCTCAAAAATCTACAAAGAAGCAATTGGTTGCCGAAAACCGGAGGTATTATTTTTACGGCCCATACTTATAAACTGGCAGTCATTGGAATTGCAAATATTATAAATTGTTTATCTTCTTAATTTTTCTTCTTTTATAGAATGATAACGTATAACAAACACCTCTCATCCTTACGTGCCTATGATCTCAACAAAAGACCGACCACTAAGTATCTACGGCCGGGCGAATTGTTTGCCTTAACGGTAATAAATTATATAGAGTGAGTCGAGAAGTACAAAATTAAACTACAGTAAATTTTCTACGAAAAAGGTGCTATGTATTGTTTCTATAGTAATACTAGTTTGCGCGAATAAGGCGCGAGAAAACGAAAATATCGCGCGACGCTCGTTCGCTGTACCTTAGGTAGCTTTAGTAGACCGTTTTGATATAGTTTGCCGACTTGATAGACCACAAGTGTCCTGTATCAAATTCGTCTTAGCTTCTTCTCCGCTGCTGTAATACGCTGTAAACAACGACAACGTTTTAATAATATTGAAAATAAATAAAAATGTACATTAAATGTGTTGTACCTCGGAAACTATTCGGAACACGGCCGTACGCAGTTTTTTGATCGGAGTCACTAGTACTACCACCCTTCAAAGCATGCACCTTCCCTCCTGGCTCGCCCTGTACACACAAACCTTTCTCGTGAATAAGTCTAAAGTCCCTTCACTTTCAGATGGAAAACCACAGTGGTGAGCTACGATTTATAGTGTGTGTAGAAGAAAGCGATATGCATAAATGCATAGATTCTGGTAATAACGAATTCGTGTGACTCGATGTCCTTCTGCACGGCCGGCCGCTGTGGCCGAGCGGTTTTAGGCGCTTCAGTCTGGAACCGCCCTGCTGCTACGGTCGTAGGTTCGAATCCTGCCTCGGGCTTCGATGTGTGTGATGTCCTTAGGTTAGTTAGGTTTAAGTATGGTAGTTCTAAGTGTAGGGGATGATGACCTCCGATGTTAAGTCCCATAGTGCTCAGAGCCATTTGAACCATTTTTGAACCTCGTGCACGTCTTTTAGTTGGAGGCCACCTCGGCGACTTGCGTGTCCCTAATCTATCCCATTTATCCAAACTGGGAAAGGAGACCAACATTTAACGTAGAATCTTAACGATGTGTCTTTTCTGACGAATCTCATCATCGGTTAGATGTTAAGGTTAGGTTAAAAGCAGACTAAAAATTTCCGTGATTATACCGGGATTCGGTTCCCAGGCATGCTCTTTACCACTTGACTGCCAGGTCCAATGTAGAGCCTCGTACGTCATCGCTGCTTTCTCGAGTTCCGGCAGCAGTTCACTTTACTGCTTTTACGGCGAAAAAAAAATCTCAATGGAAGGTTTTAATTTATATATATTATAGATTACACACCTGATGATGCCAGTATCCTAACCGATGTTACAAAAAAAGACAAACAGTAAGCGATTTATGCGATTTTATTCACAAAAAATGTGACTGATTTAGCCTGTAGACCATGTGTGATACAATTTTGGGCTGCAGACCATCAGCTGCCTGAGCCACAGTTCCAGCCCAGTTATCACTGGCACCTAACTTAAAAGTTCCCCTCGAATTAACTGACAGATTAACGAGTGCTGCAGTTACAATGTAGCTGTTCGTCCCGAATCCTGGAGTCCAGCTCTACTGTGGGGCGTAGAACGCACCCTCCGATGCCGCCATAAGCTGAGAGTCCGAGGTCCGACGGTCACTCGATAGGAGGGTCGCAGGCCAGCTCAGATAACGCGCGCTCCAGCAGTAAACAGCACTCGTTTGCTCATGGATCATGTGTCTTCCAGTCCGATTGTGTTGTAGCAACAACCCAAAGAACACAACGAAAAACAAAAGCTCTGCTGATGCTCCAGTATCTTAGTTTTTCACTTCTGTAGTCTATATTCGTGACAACTTGTCATGATATGGAATGGGTCAACAAGTTCACAAATAAAATACAATTTTTCTATCAAGACGTGTTGGCCATGTACTTAACGGGTTTGTTTTTAATCTTAATGTACAACAAAATATGGTAAATGTAACCTAAACACATAGACTTTCTGACCAAAAGTATCCTCACGCCACTATTCAATGCGACTTTGAGCACTAAATGTCGCGGGAGGCGGACGGTATAATACGAGGCGTCGAGTGTCTGTGTTGTCAAAGAGAAGCAGTACAACAGAGTGGGTCGGACAGGAGGACTTCGAATGTGGACTAATCATTGGCTGACACCTAGTAACAGATCCGGCAGGGACATTTCAACTCTTCAAAAGTTACCAAGTCGACTGCTGGTGGTGTGACTGTGAAGTGGAAGCAAGAAGGAACTACGACAGCTAAACCGAAACCGGGCAGACTTCGTGTACTGACGACAGGGATCGATGAATACTGTGGAGAGTGGCTGTGAAAGAGGCATGAAATCAGTGGAAGGAATCACTCATGACTACCAAAATGTTACCAGCAGCCCGGCTATGACTGTGCATGGGAGTTAGAAAGAACGTACTATCGTCGATCAGCTCCTTATCAGCCACAACTTTCTGTACTCAGTGCTAAGCGGGGCTTGAGGGTTACTGGGAAAATTTTAGGGAAGACTGGTTCATGCGTAAAGGAGACCGCATATAGGATGCTGGTGAAACCTATTTTTGAGTACTGCTCGAGTGTTTGGGACTTGTGCCAGGTCGGATGGGAGGTAGACATCGAAGAAATTCAGAGGCGAGCTGCTAGAGTTGCTACCGGTAGGTTCGAACAACACACAAGTGCTACGGAGATGCTTCGGGAATTCAAATGGAAATTCTTGGAGGGAAGGCGGAGTACTTTTCGAGAACCACTATTGATAAAATTTAGAGAACTGGCTCTTGAAGCTGACTGCCGCACGAGTCTATTGCCACCAACATACATTGCGCCTAAGAACCACGTGGATACGTTTCTAGAAATTGGGGCTCATACGGAGGCATAAAGTCAGTTTTCCCTCGCTCTGTTTGCGATAGGAAAAGAAATAACTAGCAGTGATACAGGGTACCCTCTGCCACGCACCGTACTGTGCCTTCTGGAGTATCTATGTAGATGTAGACACAGATGCAAAGGACGACGCGACTAGACAGTGCTTGACTGGAAACGAATGATTTGGAGTGACGATACACTCTCTGGCATGCCGAAAGAAGGGTTTGGGTTTGACGAATGTCTGGGGAGCGTTACCTGCAAACTCGTGTAAAGCCAACAGTGACGTATAGAGGAGGGTTTGTTACGGTAAGAGGGCCTTTTTCGCGCTTAGGTTGCAGCCCTCCATTGTGCTCAAGAAAACGCTAAATGCGAAAGGATATGAAAGTATGTTACAGAATAGTGTACCGCATGAAGTTGAAGAACAGTTCGGAGTCGATAATTGTTGGTATCAGCGTGTCAATGAACCCTGTCATAAAGTGATATGTAGGAGGCAATATTTTGCGGACAGTAACATTCCTGAAATGGACTGGCCTGCCCGGGGTCCTGACGACGCAATGGAACGCCTTTGGGATGAGTTAGAATATCAGTTTCGCACAGGATTTAACCACGCAGCTTTCTCCGGTTTCGGCTTTTGAGGAAGAATGGGCCGCCATTTCTCCACATACGTTCAAACGCCCCACTGAAAGTGCACACTGAAGAATTCAGATCGCCATAAAGGCGAAGGTGGACACATTATACATAGTATTAACGTAAACTAACAAGTGTCCATATACTGTCAATCAGATATTGTATATACTATCTACTCAGTAATTCATCCGTGGAGTAGAAGGAGCTGTCAAGTAGAAATTATCTCAATTTGTTTTCAAAATGTTCGTTATCTGCCACCACTTTAATTCACTAGGGTCATGATCAAATTTTTGTGGCTGCATACTGTATTCCTTTCTGTGCAAGTGTAACATTAATTTTCGGATGGCTGGGACTATTTTTTCCTAGTGTTGTATTTATGAATGTTACTATTGTTTTCAAATAGTGCTTAATTCTTCATAACAAATTTGAAGCAAATGTATTGTGAGGCTGTCGTTAGTAAGCCTTATTTTTAAACAGAGAAAGGGCATCAGATATCATCAACGCAGCACGTTTCGGTGCAATTCTCCAGAAAATTATTCCGTAGGACATTGAAGACTGAAACTATGCAAAATAAGCTAATTCTCTTATGCTTGTATCACCGAAATCAGAATTTACAGTTGCAGCATATGTTGGACTCACGCGTTTGAGAAATTGGATTACATGTGATATGCCCACTGGAGAATTTTGAACAATCAGGTTTAAATACTTCATTTGCCTGTGCTGTATTGTAATTTATGATAATCTTAAACATGGCTGCGAAACAGCAACTGTGTAATCTGAAGACGTTGAAAAAAATCAGCCAACCAGTAGCAAAACAAATGTTGGCGAAATGAGGTCGTTTCGACCTACAGAGGAGACCTGTGACATATTTATTAGAACAGTTTATAAAAGTCTTGCAGTGGTCACACACTGCTTTATTAAAAATTGACTGTCGGTTTCAGCTTTGCAGTCGTCATGAGATTTAATGATTGCAGCAGCGATACGTAGACGAATAGTCAATACAGACGACTGCAAAGCCGAACCGGTAATCAGTTTTAATGAAGTATCACGTGATCAAAACATCGACTTTTTTAAACGATGTCGTCCGTTCAACGGAATAACTACGTCGCAGACTCTGAGGAAATGACAATATCATCTGCAGACTTCTGAGCTTTTACTTATTCTCCCTGAACTCCAATTCCAAAAGTTTTTGGGTTTACTCTACCCTTTGATAATGAATATCAGCATTAAATAAAGCTCACACCAATGTCCGACGTCGCACTCGATTTTATGACTCAAATTTACGAGTCAGCGTCGCTACTTCGAGACCATGTAGACGAGCCCTCCACGGTTGTAATTGGCACTGGTTCGTTTTATTTATGCTGCTTATCAGGTGCATTGGCCCTCTGTTATCGACAACATGTGATAGCGTTACAGTTTTGAAACATGTCTGTCCCAGCGTTAGCTCTTTTGGCAAACCATCTGATAACTGGGGCAGCAGTTTGGACAGGGAGTCGACGCTCCTTACCACTATCCGTAAATAGTCCACTATCTTTGGTCAGAGAGCAATTAAAAACTTCCTCCATCTTCTGCTGTCGAGCTAGAAATTGGTCTCTCTTTTCTTCTCTGTTCGTCACTCAATAGCAGTCTACATCTTTAACAACAAGACTTGCTATTTAACTTAACACTTTCAAACTTGAGAACGGAACATACACTTTCGTTTCTTTCTGTTTGCTTCCTAAACATGGAAAGCCTTCATTCACGCGCATTGATGAAAAGAATTAAAGAATAAAATGAAATATTACATTTTACTATAGACAAATTCACTGTTGTACAGATATTCTTGTGGGTTTTTGGTTGCTGTACTTTAGGTTGGAGCATAACAGCGAAGCCGGAGCGTGTTGTATAAAATCATGATGATGTAAGTACTTTTTACTTCTTGTCTAAAAAGTAAATAAAGGCAGTTATCAACCCGCGGGTTGTTATGAATACTGCAGTGCTTTACAAGGCACAATCGTATTGCCTCATTACAACCTCAGAATCTTCACTTCCATCCATGTGCAATCTAATTACAAAGTGTTGCCTGCCTGTATATCCCTACACGTGTTTTGATAAGTGTGTTTTATTTTCGACAGTGGAAGCCATTGTAGCAGCGTAGACTAATGATAAAATGTACCGTGTAATTCTCATCCTAACCAGTCCTCCTCTCAATAAATCCAGCAGGATCCACACAGCCAAAATCATCGACTCAAGTGCAGACACACTGATGCACTCATTTTCTTGCTCACGTAATATGGCAGTGCATTATGAACGGAATTGTAGTTAACTTCGAAATTATGAAGTACAGAAATACGGTAATTATTGTAGGTGAGAACGAAGTTTTTCGCGGCGGCACTTATGTATAAAATATTCTCGGTATTCTTGCCGCGTCAGCTCCTGACGATGACGATGGAGGTAATCGTCGAAAGCTCGAGATTTTATCTAGAACTGACGCGGCAAGAATACCGAGAATATTTTATACAAATTATTGTAGGTATCTACCAAGTTTGAGTCAGCCATAAAGTCAGTTTCAGGAGAGAATGGTGGAAGATGGAGCACAAGCTCAGACTGGGTTAGGAAGCCGGCCGTGTCTTTTCAAAGGAACCATCACCGTAACTGATTTTAATAAACTACGGAAAGCTAAAGTTTGCGGTATGTGGCAGGTGAAAATGAGAATAATGCGTCACGTCAATATGATGGCGCACGAACTTATGAACATATATACCGTTTGGCTGAATTTTTCATAAGAAAAAGATATTGTTTTATAAATTAACACAGATAATTAAAGAACAGAACTTGATATAGAGCGAGTTATCTCTGAATGAAAGAACATCAGTGTTACGTTGCTGAAGTTTCGAAGATCCAAAACTTAATTGCTACAGTCATTAATTTGAAAATGACTTTTAGATGCTGAATATTTTATAGGGTGAAGTAAAAAAATTGTTTTTATCCGGAAATACGCTAAAAATATTAGCACACCTATATGACAGCTTCACATCAATGAAACCATAGCATTTGTGCAGTATCTGAATGTATAGTCCGTAGCATAGCGTGCTTTTGCTATCAATAAAAGTATGTGTTGCTTACAAGGGCTGAGATAATATTAGTGCCAAGGTATAGCCTCCACGAAGCATCTCATCCTCTGGAAACTGATACCACTTTTCCTAGCTTAAACTTTGATTCTACTTTAGTAGTTGTGAAGTTCATATTATACATAAACTCTGGCATACAAAGTTGTCAGTAGCTGCGCCGTCTTTTTCCTGCCACTACTGAGTTCCGTCAAGGAGGAGAGAGTGTATGACGTATTCTCGTTGATGTTACAATAAAATGTACAACGGCATTACACTAAGATTATATGGTCACTCTTCGTAATGTATCCTAAGTTTAATATCAGTAAATATCAAATTAAAATTCAAGATGCTGAAGCTGTGGCTGCTAATCCACTGTTAAACGGTCTCAGTAATCACGGTAAGATGCTTGGACAGGAGTTTAATGTCCATTTAGGGACAATCAGGTTAAGACAGTGAAACACGTATGTAACATAGCAGCGATGGCGAGGCATTGTAGCATCTGTGACCAGAGAGTTTGCGCTTGACCGCGCGAGTGTTGCGAGCGGTTCTCAGTCTGTCAGTCAGTCGTTGCGAGTCTGTAGCTCTGTTTAGTTGCAGAGCAGTTCGCTAATAGTCGTCATGCAGAGCGGTCGGTCAGTAGTAGCAGCCCAGTGCGGTTGTGTGATGTAGGCGGTCGGCAACACTGGTCAAGATGGTGAATAAGGTATACTGTTAATTAATATAATTATTAGATAATGAAAAATTGTAATTATTCTCCAACAAGTTCCCCAATAATAATTTTTATTTCAAAAGCATTTTTTCAAAAATTTAATTTTTTATTGAACTAAAGATCTCGTTGCACTTCCCATTTCATTCCACTTCTTTTGAAGAAAAATTTCACTAGAATCACAAAAAAAAGAGAATATTATTATTTGCAATGCAGTTCCTCCAAGCGGTGCGCAACAACAAGAGCAGAAATGTGACATCCATTTATTCTGAGGTAAGACTTTAATTCTGATTGTTTTACACAGGGCCAAAGACCGATATTTCGGTTTAATTGAATTTTCTTATCACTGAATGGACTTTAATTTTCTGATGAAGAATTTATATTTGAGTCAGATTGCGAATTTCACATTTTTGTTCCCATTGTCAGTACATTTCATTGTGGGCAGGTTACGCTTAGCGCAATGTCCATTAGCATCCATAAATAATATTGTTCATTACTTTTAAATTTTTGTGGGGAGGTTACAACAGTCAACAATGTTCGCCGCTTTAGAAGAGTGGTCAGCACGGCTGACTGCCACGCAGCGGGCCCGTTTTCAATTTCCGGATATGTCGGGGATTTTCTCCGCTCGGGGACCGGCTGTTGTGATGTCCTTACCATCATTTCATCGTCATCGAGACGCAAGTCGCCCAGTGTGGGGTCAACAGAAAAGACTTGTAACTTGGCGTTGAACTTCCCACGTGGGGACTCCCGGTCATCAATGCCATACAATCATCATCATCTCACAGTCGCCGGCCGAAGTGGCCGTGCGGTTAAAGGCGCTGCAGTCTGGAACCGCAAGACCGCTACGGTCGCAGGTTCGACTCCTGCCTCGGGCATGGATGTTTGTGATGTCCTTAGGTTAGTTAGGTTTAACTAGTTTCTATGTTCTAGGGGACTAATGACCTCAGCAGTTGAGTCCCATAGTGCTCAGAGCCATTTGAACCATCTCACAGTCAAAGTACACCCCCGTTACAAGTTTATCTTCTACATTACCATTTACAAC
The DNA here is from genome assembly GCF_021461395.2 of Schistocerca americana. NCBI lineage: Eukaryota > Metazoa > Arthropoda > Insecta > Orthoptera > Acrididae > Schistocerca > Schistocerca americana. The sequence continues at coordinate 615,993,402 of NC_060121.1, forward strand.
CGTGCTATCCAGCTATTACACTAAAATATCGTGGACTAACAATCAGTCGGCAACTAACGTGGAAACCTCACCTGCCAACCATCCAACAGAAAGCCCACAACAGACTAAAACTACTAACTGGCGGAACTTGGCGACTGCACCGCTTCACTGTCCTCGACACCTACGAAACCGTGATCCGACCCATCCTTTGCTATGCGAGTCTTGCACTGATCTCCCAAGTTCTGTAAGTCCTCCAAACCATGGAACGCCATGCACTCCGCCTCGGTTTACGCGTTCGTTTACCTTCCCCCACAAAGATCCTTTACGAACTAATCAGTATCCCACCTCTTCTCACTCACACTGAACACCTCCGAACAAATCTAGACCATCCGCAAACTCGACTCCAATAGTCCTGTAGTTCCCAGAATGAAATTTTCACTCTGCAGCGGAGTGTGCGCTGATATGAAACTTCCTGGCAAATTAAAACTGTGTGCTGGGCCGAGACTCGAACTCGGAACCTTTGCCTTTCGCGGGCAAATGCTCTACCAACAGAGCTGGAAGGTAGAAGACGAGGTACTGGCGGAATTAAAGCTGTGAGGACGGGACGTGAGTCGTGCTTGGGTAGCTCTGTTGGTAGAGAACTTGCTCGCGAAAGGCAAAGGTCTCGAGTTCGAGTCTCGGCCCGGCACACAGTTTTAATCTGCCAGGAAGATTCAATCCTGTAGTTTCCCATCTATTTTCCAATCCTCGTATGCTGTCATACCTTTACCAAGACTTCCCACCGATCCTAACCCACCGCACCTTCCACATACTCTCCCAAAGAAGCTCCTTAACGTACTTTCGATTTAATAAAGGGTTTTTTGAACATTCTGACACTGACGATGTTGTTATGGGAAGCCCTCTATCTCCTCTGGTGGCCAATATTTTTGTGGAAGATTTTGAGGAGCGAACACTCGACGCAGCTATTTTAACATCAACAGTTTTTTGGCGGTACTTCGATGACACTTATACTTTGGCCTCATGGTTTGTTCTCCGAGAGTTCTTTCAACATCTGACATCCATAAATGAAAACATAACATTTACTATGGAGATGGAGAAAGATGGTTGCTTGCCGTTTTTAGGCGTCTTGGTGCGGCGTAAGAGCGACGGCACACTTGGGCATTCGGTGTTTCGAAAGGCCACTCAAAAAAAAAAAATGGCTCTGAGCACTATGGGACTCAACTGCTGAGGTCATTAGTCCCCTAGAACTTAGAACTAGTTAAACCTAACTAACCTAAGGACATCACTAACATCTATGCCCGAGGCAGGAGTCGAACCTGCGACCGTAGCGGTCTTGCGGTTCCAGACTGCAGCGCCTTTAACCGCACGGCCACTTCGGCCGGCAAAAGGCCACTCATACAGATAAGTATCTGCAAGCTACTAGTTGCCACAATCCAGCTCAAACGATGGGAGTTCTAAAGACCTTAAACCACCGAGCTCATACCATCTCGGATGCCGATAGTCTGCAAGCAGAACTGCGTCACCTGCAAGCTGTGTTCCAGAACAGTGGATATTCGTCCCAGCAAGGACAGTGGGCACTACAGACGTACAAACGAAAAGATAAACAAGAGAATGAGGCCTTCTGCTTCTTATCCATATATTGGAAATAGGCAGAATATTAAGAAGACATAAAGTTAAAACCGTTTTTCATCCTCCTTGTAAAACATCTACGCTACTGGGATCTGTTAAAGGCGAGTTAGAGTTCCACAAGGCAAGCGTTTACAAAATTCCGTGAGAAGGCGGCAAATCGTACACAGGGCAAAGGACGTGCACAGTGCAGGAGCACATCGTAGAACTTCAGCGGCATACTCGCCTCCTCCAAGCTAATAAGTCCGCTATCGCCGAAAATTGTATTTCCACTGGTCAATTGATGAAATACACCCAAACGAAAATTGTGGCCCAAACGTCAAACTTCTGGAACTCCAACATCAATTAAGCAGTGGAAATACGACTGTCTGAGTCCTTTATTAATCGAGATGGCGATTTACAGTTAAATTCTGCACGGAATACCGTCATAGAAAAACTTCATACTCTGCATGGCCGGCGTCGTTTACCACACGAAGACAATCGATTTGATATCGATGAAGCTAGCCAGCTTTCACCACGGAGGGCGCAGGGACTTACAGCCCCAGGCTGTGGCTAAGCCATGTCTTCGAAATATCCTTTCTTCCAGGAGTGCTAGTTCTGCACGGTTCGCAAGAGAGCTTCTGTGAAGTTTGGAAGGTAGGAGACGAGGTATTGGCAGAACTAAAGATGTGAGGAGGCACCCTGGGTCGTGCCTGGGTAGCTGAGCTGGTAGAGCACTTGCCCGCGAAAGGCAGAGGCCCCGAGTTCGAGTCTCGGTCCGGCACACAGTTTTAATCTGCCAGGAAATTTCTTAATCTATGTTAGTTTTGGGGGAAAACAGTTTTTATATAAGTTAATGTCACTATTAATAAAAGTGTTGCATTTTTCATTCGTGCCATGGGCACTGTATACATCACTTCACGTTATCGAGGAGTTTTCTTAAAATAATCGCTTTTCTGTATGCTGAATACCCCCTTGAACTCAAATTCAGATTTTACGAGTGTGTTCAGAAAAATAATACCTCCGAATTTTTTATTTGAAAACTCTGAAAACTTTTTAAATAAAACCAACTTTATTAACGTTCAACATCTTTATTCTTAATGTTTACATACTTATTTAAACATAGTCACCCTGGCGACGAACACATTTCTCCCATAGAGATACCTTTTGTTGATACCGTCCTCTAGAATGTTGACGGAGCCATAATCTCACCTCTACTTGCACAGCTTCATTACTGTCAAAATGAAGTCCTCGAAGGTGTTCTGTATGTTTTGGAAACAGATGAAAATCGGATGGGGCCGAGCGGGGACTGTATGGTGTATGATCGATAACAGTGAAGCCGAGGTGTCAGATTGCTGCAGATGGCGCAGCGCTCGTGTATCGTCTGGCCCCGTCATGCTGAAGGAGAGGGTGTTCCATGCATGGATGAACTTTTCGAATGCGAAACTCGATTACAGCACGCTGTTTCTCAAGCACCGACTTACAAGAAAGCCCTTGAGCACGAGGTAGCAAGAGGCCTATGATGTTTACGGCGTTCGAAGCCCCACGTATTGTCTACCATACAGCTACTATACTGGCTGCTAATGGCAATGGGGGGGGGGGGGGGGGGACTGGAGGTATCCATTGGTGAACATATCATGAGGCTACGGAGCGCAGTTGGACTGCTTAGTCGGTGAGTAACTCACACAGTGCTAGTGGTGTTCATACAAAGCAGAGCAATGGCAACGATAAACAAAGCAAACACTGCACTATATCTACAACAACAGCTGCGAAAGTTGACATTTTGTCAGAAAAGAACTTCGCAGAGTGAGAAAAAAGTGGCAGATGAAAGACGAGTGAGTGGAATGTTTGGTGTCGTATACGCTCTATTGTGCGGACAACGTACCCTGAGGAGTACAATGATCACGATACGTGCTTCACTAGTGAACGTGATACTGAAACAGGTAGCGGTTTATTATCCTTGTCGGACAGGGAGCGACGAAACCCTTCTCCAGTGAAACGTGGTAAAAGACAATCGATGTCCAGGGAGCAGGTATTAAACATAATTACGCACATGGAAGATCTTCCGCTGCACAGTACAAAAACAGTTATGAACAGATTTCGGTTACGTCTTCAGCAATTTTAGCAAAAAAATGGTTCAAATGGTTCTGAGCACTATGGGACTTAACATCTGGGGTCATCAGTCCCCTAGACTTAGAACTACATAAACCTAAAGACATCACACACATCCATGCCCGAGGCAGGATTCGAACCTGCGACCGTAGCAGTCGCGCGGTTCCGAACTGAAGTGCTTAGAACCGCTCGGCCACCGCGGCCGGCGCAATTTCAGCAATATGAACGTGTAATGCGCAAGAAAAAATACGGATATTGAAGGGAGAACAAGGCGGATCGATACAAAAACTAGAAGTAAAGCTGTGAGGACGGGGCGTGAGTCGTGCTTGGGTAGCTCAGTTGGTAGAGCACTTGCCCGCGAAAGGCAAAGGTCCCGAGTTCGAGTCTCAGTCCGGCACACAGGAACTTGCACGTGATATAGATTACAGAGATTTTATTGAAGCAGTAGGTGATTACAAAACTTCAGGCGGTGCAGCAATATTGGAAGACGTAAGATAACGAAATTTCAAACAAAGCGTCAACTTGACGATGCACAGGAAACTGCTGAATTGGCCAGATAATTTGTAAATGAGGTTAACTAGCTTATCCTATCGTTCAGTAAGGAATTCGTTTTCAACTCCGACTAATCGTGATTTGGAGAGGAAATGCATACGAAAGGAACCGTGGAAATTAGAGGTATCAAGAGAGATGTATCAAGATCAAGTAATATCAGTTCCTTAATGCATTCGTATACAGTTATGGCGACTGTTAATCTGGATGCTAAATTGGCTGAAAAGTCATTTATTGTGCTGCGTGTGCGTGATCGTGCAAGGGCAATAGGGAATATTTACGTCATAGCAAGCAAGAGCGGGAAAATGAGCGTAAGAGAACTACAATTTCTGCTTGTGGCGAATAGCTGGTCTAAATAACTTGTTTTTGCTTGATTCCTGGTCTGCGTATAAAAATCATTCTCCTTTAGAGCAACCTATCCCTCCTGAAAAGTGTGTGACATTGCAGTTCATACCATCTGGAACCAATGGTCAAATTGAGCCCCTGGATGTTTGTTTTTTCGATCCTATAAAACACATTATTGCACTACCTGCAGCTACACCTTAAAGGATAGCCAGTTTAACATAAGCTCCGCGACATACTGTTTCGCATTGTTTTCAATTCAATTATTTTACAAACAGCCGTACACTTTAAGATATTTTATTTTATGTCGAAAGCAACCGGTTTCGACAATTCATTCTGCCATATTCAGACCCCACACACTGTTTTCGAATCAACAAGCTTATCGTATAGCGCCATAAAACTGGTTATCGTGAATCCCAGTCGTTGTGCAGCTGATTCATACGAAAGCGTGACAGCAATGAATATGTATTAGTTTTATGGCGCTATACGATTAACTTGTTGATTCGAAAAAAGCGTGTGGGGTCTGAAGATGGCAGAATCAATTGCCGAAACCGGTTGCTTTCGAAATAAAATAAAATATCTTAAAGTGTACAGCTGTTTGTAAAATTATTGAATTGAAAAGTACGTACCAGCCGATGTCCCTGGCCGTAATGGACCAACAGAAATCGTTTCGCATTCGGTTGCATGCTATCACATTCCATCAGTTCTTATCATCCAGTTACACAAATATGATTTCCTATGTATTCTTTAAGATTGTCTACCTAACTGAACGACCTGCATGGTTTGTAACTCCCAAGGAGTTCATCTTCGATGTTCAAGTTGTGAACCTCTGTGTTCAATGTGGCACGTCATTTTTCATTCCGTGTTCAACGTGCCAGTTAACGGTTTATTTTGACCATTTCTTTAATTTCGACGATGTCCATTTTGTGAAAGCTGATCTCTGCATCACCCGAAAACTCATTTTCTGTGTCCATTCAAATGAACATAGTGAGTCATTAGCAGCAAATATTTTTTCCTTTCATAATTCTTAGCATATCACTTTATGTCACACATTAAAATTCGCAGCCCTCTGACGGCAGAAGGATTCAAATACGTAGAGATAACGAATTAAGATGTAGAGTGTCAATAACGTTTTATTTTATTTAAGAAGCTTTAAGAGATTTCACATAAAAATTCGGAGACATTACTTTTCAGCAAGTCCTCGTAGATACTGTTGAGAATTAACATGTAACAAAAGGAACTGGTTGTCATGGTTTGAGAGGCCACTGACCATTGGTTTTGCAGTATAATTTTGTTTATTAGACCTTTCTATAAAGATGTTATTAATAGCTGTTTTTAACTATTTGCTAACGTAAATGGGAAATTTACATCAGGAATTAAGATGAATGACGGTGTTACAGACTCTACTAAATTCTTACTGGAAGAGTTTTGAAGAAAATCTAAAATTACGAGCTACCACTATTTCTTTATTTGTTTGTGTTAGACAGTCCAAAGGAGCATCAAGGAGATTTATCAACAGATTAAAGTCACCTACAGGTGCTCAGTATACGCTTAATATTGTGAAGGACTTATTATGAAGTTCTACTGCTGTCGGATCATCCTTCCATATGCTGCTCTTGGAAAAACTGATGAATGTCTGTGTTCTTAAGCTTATGACATCCCTAATGAATGTGACAACTACTCCTTTCTCTATTTACGGTCTACGGAAATGGGATGTTGACCTAAATTCTGTAACACCTAACACATATATACCAGTGGTAGCACAATGGTCAGAGAGGCAGAGTATGTCATTTGGATTAGATGCCTCCAATTCATCAAGTAGTTCATTAACATTACTTCTTAATCCTCGAATATTTTGATTGAATAAAGATAGCTGGTATTACACATTCTCTGAAATAAAACTGAGTGGAATAAAATTTCTGATTCCTGACGGTTTTTAACCGACGGTTGTTTTTGCTGATGCAATACGCCACAATGTATAGTTTACTCATTCTCAAACTGAAGGTTTGTTTAAGTTTTAATCTCTGTTAAAACTCTTAATCTTTCTTAAAAATTTCTTTCTTTCCATACTTCCTCTCCTAAAGAAGATGCTGCTCTGACGTCTGTAACCAATGAGATTTTACCCCTCACAACAGTGAATCCCCCCCCCCCCCCTGCCACCACCAACCGCGTAAGTTTTCAGCTATTAGCCCCTCCGCTGTACCTCTCCTCCCCCCCCCCCTTTTCTGTTAAGGTGAAGGTCATGCGTTGTACAAGCCGATAAACAGACAGAGCCAACAGGAACCGCGACAATATGCGACCGTGCACCTGACATAAGAACCCGCTTCAACTCCAAGTTAACTCTTCTGACAGAAGAGTTCAAATGACGTCGGCCAAGGCGTCTCAGAACAGATACAAATTCTACATTTGTATGTCTCGATGCTGATGCAAGGCGAGAAGTTGACGGCGGTGCCACAGTGGCTGCGTAATCGTGCGCAAACTCAGCAGTATCGATTCTCGGGCGTAGCAGAGCGCATGCGCGATTACAAGACTGCGATAGAGCTCTTGGCAATGGCTGCCACAGCCGCTGGCGCCAGCTCGCTCGCTTATCGCCAGCTGCAGATAACCGGCTAACGTTACGCGGCGCTGCGACGCATGTTCATACTGCCCCGGGAAATTCTGCGCAGATTCCTTTCTTTAATGAGCCCAGATCTGCTAACTAACTTCCACTCTACCACGATATCACGAGACATATGTATCACGGACTGACGCTCTAATCTGTTGGTGGGGTACAAGATAGAGCTAACGCATTTAGAAAATAATTTGGCATTACATTTTGATGCCACTGAAACTATATTGAGATAAGAAAATAATTTCTTCTAATTATGAAAGTACACAGTAATTCGTTTCTTCTTCTCAACCCCAAAAGAACGTTTCGCAGTCCAGTGATCCCCCCAATCGGCTTTCTTCTTCAAATTCATACACACTTTGAGGATAAAAGTTTTTCTAACGCTATATGTTCTTCATATTGCTCGCCACAGCAACACATCTGTCGTGCCTGTATCACATTCGCAGTCGTTTATTTCACTCGATCAGCTGATTTCGGTGAGGCGGCGTTTTCAAGTGCTTGCTCATATTCTGGTAATTTTACAAGATGGTTCAAATGGCTCTGAGCACTATGGGACTTAACTTTTGAGGTCATCAGTCCCCTAGAACTTAGAACTACTTAAAACTAACTAACCTAAGGACATCACACACATCCATGCCCGAGGCAGGATTCGAACCTGCGACCGTAGCGGTCGCGCGGATCCAGACTGTAGCGCCTAGAACCGCTCGGCCACTCCGGCCGGCGGTAATTTTACACGGTGACCCTGTTGGGAGTATTCTATGTGTGCTTGTTATTTAAATATATAGATGCTGTCGTAGTAAAGAGGAATGTGTGCCGCGCGGGATTAGCCGAATGCTCTAAGGCGTTGCAGTCATGGACTGTGCGGCTTGTCCCGGCGGAGGTTCGAGTCCTCCCTCGGGCATGGGTGTGTGTATTTGTCGTTAGGATAATTTAGGTTAAGTTGTGTGTAAGCTTAGGGACTGATGACCTTAGCCGTTAAGTCCCATAAGATTTCACACACACATAAGGAACGTGAGCAACATTACGTAAATCGTTACGCAGTGTTGAACAGTGCACTCGTCCAAGTCTATCACAACAGCAGTAAAACATGGTGATCGTAAAGACCCGACATCATTTAAAAAAATCATAACTTGGAAACTCGTAATCCAGTGTGCCTTTCATGAGATGTGCCACAAGTTTTGACGAAACCTGTACTAGACATAGTGCTACAGGCAACTGAATGATTTACGCAATGAGACGAACGGAATGGCGCTTTTATTCAAAGATAATAATTACAAGCAAAACTCCCTATGTATAAGAATTATTACTTCCCTATTGTCACCTATGGTGGAGAAACATGGACAATGACAGAAATGGACTGGAGCAGACTGCAAGCAGAAGAAATGAAATTTCTCAGAGCAGTTAAGGGACAAACAAGAATGGACAGAGCAAGGAATGTAAAGATTAGAAAGGACCTTGAACAAGAAAGTATGAGAGAAGAAATTGAAAAAAAGAGATTAAGATGGTATGGGCATTTTAAGAGGGTGCATGAGCAGAGACTCCCCAAAATAGTGAAAGAACTAAAGATGGATGGGAAAAGACCTAGAGGGCGCCCAAGAACACGGTGAAAAATGGGAGCGAGAATATCTGTGGAGGGGTGTGACCTGGCAGCAAGTGGAGGAAGAAAAGTGGTGGGAGGACCGAGCCAAATGGAGAGGACTCGTCAGCACCCGGACCCAGCAGTAGCTGGAGCGGGATCCGGATATACAGTACTGGCCATTAAAATTACTACACCACGAAGATGAGGTGCTACAGACGCGAAATTTAAGCGACAGGAAGAAGATGCTGTGATATGCAAATGATTAGCTTTTCAGAGCGTTCACACAAGGTTGGCACCAGTGGCGACACCTACAACGTGCTGACATGAGGAAAGTTTCCAACCGATTTCTCATACACAAACAGCAGTTGACCGGCGTTGCCTCGTGAAACCTTGTTGTGGTGCCTCGTGTAAGGAGGAGAAATGCGTACCATCACGTTTCCGACTTTGATAAAGGTTGGATTGTAGCCTATCACGATTGCGGTTTATCGTATCGTGACATTGCTGCTCTTGTTGGTCGAGATCCAATGACTGTTAGCAGAATATGGAATCGGTGGGTTCAGGAGGGTTATACGGAACGCCGTGCTGGATTTCAACGCCCTCGTATCACTAGCAGTCGAGATGCCAGGCATCTTATCCCCATGGCTGTAACGGATCGTGCAGCCACGTCTCGATCCCTGAGTCAACATATGGGGACGTTTGCAAGACAACAACCATCTGCTCGGACAGTTCGACGACGTTTGCATCAGCATGGACTATCAGCTCGGAGACCATGGCTGCGGTTACCCTTGACGCTGCATCATAGACATGAGCGCCTGCGATGGTTTACTCAACGACGAACCTGGGTGCACGAATGGCAAAATGTCATTTTTTCGGATGAATCCTGGTTCTGTTTACAGCATCATGATGGTCGCATCAGTGTTTGGCGACATCGAGGTGAACGCACATTGGAAGCGTGTATTCGTCATCGCTATACTAGCGTATCACCCGGCGTGATGGTATGGGGTGCCACTGGTTACACGTCTCGGTCACCTCTTGTTCGCATTGACGGCACTTTGAACAGTGGACGGTGTAGTGTAACAACGTAAGTTTTTTATAAATGATTTTCTTTCGACATATGACCGTGTGTAGACTTCGTCACCTACGTCAGTTACAACCCACTTCAAAATTATTTATATTCTTTTTAAATTGTCTCAGAATGGTTCTTGAACGAAGCTGTAAAACATCATCATTTGAGTCGTATGCGCAGAATTACGTCACTCAGTCCAATTGGTTTCGTAAACTTTTTCAATTTTAGACGTCGTTTGTTTCTCCTCAGATTTTCTATTGATACACGTTATCAGATTTAATCGATAATAGAACCACATTGAATAAACTTTTTGAGATTCAAAGTCGCGATGAACGCTGTCAAAATTCAATCATCTTTTCAAAGATATTATTAATTCATTCACATAATTCTTCATAAATAAATCTTCGGAACACGTATTTCAACTTTAATAGCATCCACTAGTTTATTATCTTCCTACATACAGACGTGAACCTGAGCCTTGACAAGACAAAACTAACAGTATCAATAAGATTAAACTTCCTATGATATCATTGTTGTACAAAACATTACAAATTATTCATTTTCAATTTTTAGAAGCACGACGCAACAAATCGGTTTCAGAATCTTCTGTCGCTCTTTGGCTGTCGACCCGCGACGTATAGTGGCCAGCAATTTTCTCTCCGGTCCCGGCAACGAAGATGCTGTCTCCGTTCGTTGCGCCGCCCTCTCCGTACATGAAACATAAAAAAATACAAACTTTAGACACTTCACAACGATTACAAATATTACAAAAATACATAAACAATACTGAATTAAACTTGTATTCATCTGCAAACTGGGCTGACACTGGTGGATGGTTGACGCTTCAATTTCGTCCCACTACAACGTTACATTTCAGATGTGTTTCGACCCGTGGCTCTACCCTTCATTCGATCCCTGCGAAACCCTACATTCCAGCAGGATAATGCACAACCACATGTTGCAGGTCCTGTACGGACATTTCTGGATACAGAAAATATTCGACTGCTGCCCTGGCCAGCACATTCTCCAGATCTCTCACCAATTGAAAACGTCTGGTCAATGGTGGCCGAGCAACTGGCTCGTCACAATACGCCAGTCACTGCTCTTGATGAACTGTATCGTGTTGAAGCTGCATGGACAGCTGTACCTGTACACGCCATCCAAGCCCTGTTTGATTCAATGCCAGGCGTATCAAGGCCGTTATTACGGCCAGAGGTGGTTGTTATGGGTACTAATTTCTCAGCACCTATGCACCCAAATTGCATGAAAACGTAATCACATGTCAGTTCTAGTATATTTGTCCAATGAATACCCGTTTTTCATCTGCATTTCTTCTTGGTGCAGCAATTTTAATGGCCAGTAGTGTAGATAGATAGGTAGAGAGATAGATAGATAGATAGATAGACGGATAGAATAAATACACTGAGCCGCACTTATTTGCAATGGTCGCTGTGCAGTATTCAAGGCGGGACATAGTTGTTAATATGGTGTGTGATCACCACTTATAGCAATGAACTCTCTGCAACGTGCTCCCGTGCTGGCCACAGCGTTGGTAAGTCGTTCTTGTGGTAGTACTTTCCATTCCTTCACCAGAGCGGCTGACAGCTGTCGGATGGTCATTGGTGCATTTGGACGTGTTGCAACACTTCTCCCCAACGCATCCGAAAAGTGCTCAGTGGGATTTAAATCGTTGAAACGTGCAGGCCAGTCCATTCACAGAACAAACTATCGTTCCGACAGCTCCACCACCTTCGCTGTTCATTGGGGTCGCGCATTGTCATCCATAAAAAAGACGTTAGGGCCGAATGTATCTCTGAAAAGACACGTCTGCGTAAGGAGTACAGTGTTATAATAATGTTGACCAGTGAGTGTACAGTGTTGAAAGATTTGGAGCTCAGTACGCCAATGACACGCCACGCCATAACAGGTGGACCACCAAAAATTCATGCTCGACAATGCTGGAGGTACTCTCGTATGGCGAGAGGTGGGAACACGTAATGCATCCAGCAACGTTGACGAACATGATCGTTTTTGTGGTCCAGGTATTACGGTGTAGGGGGGGCATCAAGTTGCATGGCGGTGCTGACCTCCAAATCTTTGAACACGATACACTAACTGGTCAGCATTGCTGTAACACTGTACTCCTTCCCCATGTGCGTCTTTTACAGGGGTGCGTTCGACCCTGACTTCATTTTTATTAAGGACAACAGCATCGAACAGCCCTGCTGCAGGAGCTCTCGGAACAAAAGGATGTTCGGTGAATGGACTGGCCTACCCGTTCTCCCTACTTAAATCCCATCGAATACGCGAGGGATGCATTGAGAAGACGTTCTGCAGCATGTTCACATACCAGGTGATCAAAAAGTCAGTATAAATTTGAAAACTTAATAAACCACGGAATAATGTAGATAGAGAGGTAACAATTGACACACATGCTTGGAATGACATGGGGTTTCATTAGAACAAAAAAAAGTTCACAAAATGTCCGACAGATGACGCTGGACAGCAAAACATCAGTGACTGCGCATGACAATCGTGTATAAAAGGAGCTGTAATGAGAGAGAGAATCAGATGCGCCAGCACTCGCAGCATGTTGACGTTACCTGAAAAGGCGGTTTTAGTGAAGCTGTATTGTCAGAACGGGGAATGTGCTAGTTCAGCGTTACGATCCTATCGCCATAGGAAGGGGATTCGAACGGGTAAAGGTCCGTTGACAAATGCAGCTGTGGTGAGAATGATTACAAAGTTCGAAGCCACGGGTTGTTTAGACGATAGACCCCGTAGTGGGCGACCGAGCACAAGGCATAATGCTGTTGAGACAGTTCAGGAAGAAATGGAGACTGTAGCGGGTTCGTCTATGCACGGGGAAGTCAGCACATCGCACCGGCATTCCTTACACTACTGTTTGGTTGGCACTTAGGCGCACCCTCCGTTGCTATCCGTACAAAATGCATCGGCATCATGAACCTTTACCAGGCGATTTAGTGAAGCGGAGGGCATTTGCGGCGTGGGCGTTTCAAAAGATGGCGGAAGATGACGATTGGTTGAGTAACGTGTTGTGGACCGATGAAGCTCATTTCACGCTCCGAAGGTCTGCCAGCGCCCACAACTGCAGAATTTGGGCTGCCGAAAATCCTAGAACTGTCGTGCAAACTCCATTGCACGACGAGAAAGTCACGGTGTGGGTTGGATTTACCACATCTACCGTTATCGGGCCTTTTTTCTTCGAGGAAATGCGGGATTCTGGTTTTGTAGCTGCTACCGTGACGGGTGAGAGGTACGCCGATATGTTACAGAATCGCATCATCCCCAGTCTGGCTGATAAACACCTGCTGGAACGTACGATGTTTATGCAGGATGGCGCTACACCCCATATTGCTAGACGCGTGAAAAATCTATTGCGCGCGACGTTTGGTGATGATCGTGTGCTCAGCCGCCACTTTCGTCATGCTTGGCCTCCCAGGTCCCCAGACCTCAGTTCGTGCGATTATTGGCTTTGGGGTTACCTGAAGTCGCAAGTGTATCGTGATCGACCGACATCTCTAGGGATGCTGAAAGACAACATCCGACGCCAATGCCTCACCGTAACTCCGGACATGCTTTACAGTGCTGTTCACAACATTATTCCCCGACTACAGTTATTGTTGAGGAATGATGGTGGACATATTGAGCATTTCCTGTGAAGGACATCATCTTTGCTTTGTCTTACTTTGTTATGCTAATTATTGCTATTCTGATCACATGAAGCGCCATCTGTGGAGATTTCTTGAACGTTTGAATTTTTTTGGTTCTAATAGAACCCCATGCCATTCCAAGCATGTATGTCAATTTGTACCTCTCTATCTACATTATTCCGTGATTTATTCAGTTTTCAAATTTATACTGACTTTTTGATCACCCGGTACATCAACGACGATTTAGCAGTTGTCAACTGTTCTGATGGAGGAAAGAAACGCCCTACCACAAGAACTACTTATCAACCTCGTGGCCAGTACTGGACCACGCTGAAGAGCACGCACTGCCGTGCGTGGTAGTCACACAACATATTAAGAACCATGTGCCACCTATTGCAGTGTCCAAAGGGCATCATGAATCGCAGTAACTTCAGTGTAATTATTGTCTTTAAGTAAAAGTATCACTTCCGTTCAGCTCATTGCGCATTACTTTCATTTATCTTCTCTACTGTATTATACTATAGCAGTTCATTCTATGTATGAGCTATGTTACCAGGCAGTGATGCATCGTGCGAAAGTTGCTTCTGTCCTTCAGTTTTGCAGACCAGTGTACTAGAATAGAGAATTGTGGTTTGCTGTAAAACGTTTAGCTGCTTTCAAAGTTTTTTTCTCTTTTTATTTTTTTTATTGCAGGCTTGGCTTGGAGAGCTTCAAACAGCGGCAGACCAGGATAGCACGCGTTGTGTCATCTGTTACGCAGAATCCAGATCTATGACGACGCTACTGCAGAATTATCGACGCAATTGTAGGAGGCTACCAATGACAGAAACGCTTATAATGAGATGGTTCAAATGCTTTAAGGAAGCAGGCAGCGTCAAAGACCTTTCTCGGAGTGGACCTGCCACTCTTTCTCAAGCACGCATTGACAGAATGTAAGATGCATTTCATCTCAGCCCCCACAAGTCAATTCGTCGTGCATCTCACGAATTGCAGGCGCAAGATCAACTCTCCATAAAGTACAATTTTGGTAAACATTTTTGGAAAACAGTGATCAATTAATTATTATATTTTGACTAAAGTTCAGTCTTGATCACACCATTTATGTTTTAATGATATAGGTAACCGGTTTCGGTTCTTTTTACAAAACCATCATCAGACCTGTGGATAAATTTTAGGAAATACTAGAAACCAATCTTTAAATAGAATGAAAGTGTCTAATGATGTCAAAATTTAACAAGATAAAATAAAATTAATTATACCCATGGCTCCCTTAGGATGGTAGACGGAGCTCTCCTCGCAGCTACTCAGTCAACTGCTATAAAGAATATTGCTATGAAAACTACAGTTAAAGTAAGACGATTCTGCAGCATCCAACAAAGATGCAATTGTGATGTGGGCGACTCGGTATAATCGATATATACCACAACTCCAAGAACTTCACATCTTTGATGTAACTGACACTGTAATAGTATTAAGGTTGCCCATAAAGGGCACAACTATTACGCATCGTAGTTTACTGTTTTTATCCAAAATATAAATAAGCTGTACACATACTAACTATCTGTTAATCAGACATTTAAATGAATCAATTTTATGTTATTAGTGTATTTCCTACTTTTATACTTTGACGATGGCGTCATATTATGAACGCTGATTGGCAGTTGTGAAATAGTGTGACAGGAAGTAGGCGAAGCCTCTGCATATTTAAGCTCGTGCTCAGCACTCATAACCATCAGTTGACTGCGTAGCAGCGAGGAGAGCTCCGCCTGCCATCCTAAGGGAGCCATGGGTATAATTAATTTTATTTTATCTTGTTAAATTTTGACATAATTAGACACTTTCATTCTATCTAAAGATTGGTTTCTAGTATTTCCTAAAATTTGTCCACAGGTCTGATGATGGTTTTGTAAAAAGAACCGAAACCGGTTACCTATATCATTAAAACATAAATGGTGTGATCAAGACTGAACTTTAGTCAAAATATATCTCCATAAAGTGCTAAATAAGCGGCGATGCATTTCTGCGTGCAAAGTGCAAATGTTCCAAGCGTTGCAGCCTAACGATCGCCCTCTGTGGTCTGCATTCGCGTGTTCCTTACTGGCCTCGAAAGGTGCTTGAATACCTGAAGAAGTGGTTGTTTGCAGATGAAGTAACGTTCCACATTTCTGGACACGCTAA
Source organism: Schistocerca americana (assembly GCF_021461395.2). Classification (NCBI taxonomy): domain Eukaryota; kingdom Metazoa; phylum Arthropoda; class Insecta; order Orthoptera; family Acrididae; genus Schistocerca; species Schistocerca americana. The sequence continues at coordinate 616,009,094 of NC_060121.1, forward strand.
TTGCACTACAGTAGGATTTGGAGTTCCGAAAACCCACACAACACTCGTTTACAAATCCGAGATAGTCCGAAGCTTAATGTCTGGTGTGGCCTAATGCACAATATGGTGGTAGCCCCCCCCCCCTCCCCCGCCCTGGAATATCAACGTGTGGGATATACTAAATGACAGATCGCCTGAGAGGTTGATGCGTTGCAATGGTTTCATCGCATGGCACCTCCGCTCTGCCGATGTTATGCCATTAGACTTCTTCTTGTGGGATTGTGTCAAGGATACACAACACCAGTCTGGGACAATGGACGAATCAGTGAAGTAATCATGATGCTGCAATGCTGACCCCTACACTGGCAGAACTTGAATATTGCTTTGATGTTCTATGAGCGACAAGTGAGGCAAACATTGGATTCCAGCACAATGGAAAAGGATCTGACAGCTGCTAAATGTTTTACAACAAACCACGAAGATCTGTATCTAACAGTTTTCTAGTTAAAATTTTTTTAAAATGAAAACGGGACTTCATGGAAATCCTGTAAATTTACAATAAATGACGTACATACACGGTATAAACCCAAATATGATTAGTGAGTAAAATTACAATGACATGAGTAGGCATCTGAAAATGGAAATCAGTTGATAGTGTGAAATAAATGACTGTGATAATAATACAGCCAAGCTGAAAAATGGAAATATTGTTTTTCTAATGCTATGATAGCAATAACACTCGAAGCAGATGGCGCCCATCATCAGGCAATGTTTCAAACCGATAGATATCTTCACAAAAGGATAAGTATGAACTTAAGGCAAAACGATATTACATTGCCAGGTTATGGTCAGAGATTCGTGCTTCGAATTTGTCCTACTACGAGCCAATATTTATAACCATTGTGCATGGGGGCTTAATTAAACAAAATGCAATAATTTTTAGTAGCTGTATGTCCGGTTACGAAGTCTCGTAACCGGTTGGCCCTGAGTAGTATTAGTACGCAATCTGACTGCATAGAATAACAACGAAGAATGAAACGAAATTTCCGTTAACACAATTGATTTATTAAGTCCCCAGCAACTATAAAAGCTACGAAACAACAAGGCGCAAGTGTAACTGTTCTGTGTGTGGAAGTGTGATTCAACGTACACATCTGGCACGGTTCTTCCTCAATACCACAAGATATTTTAAACACCATGTACAATGAAGTAATTAAAAATCCAGAAATACTATAATTGCACATAGAAACCAGAATTACAGTCTAATACATGAACACAAGCCAGATGCTTTGTTGACTGAACTTGTCACCAAGAGGCATTGTTATTTACGAAATTTGAAATAAATATTTTTTTGTTACCTTCATATATATTGACGAAAAATACACTGTGATCATTACAACATCCCCAATCGAACAGCATCTGCTGTCTCACCCAACAGAGCAACTGCACACGGCATACCCTCAACTAGTACTGCTCTCGACATCCTCTCAACAAGCACTGCCCACGGCAACCTCTGAACTACTACTGCCCACGGCAACTTCTGAACTACAACTACCCACGGCAACTTCTGAACTACCTCTGCCCAGTGGAGGCGGTGGAATCATACTCTTTGGCGCAATCTGTGGCGCTGTGACTCAGTGTAGCCACCTTTCATATACCCCTCCTCCACGGGCTAGAATGTGATGGTATTTTTGCCAGCATTGGTGGTGAAAATACCACCAAATTCGTCCAAAAAAATACAGACAAAAATAAAAGATAATATTAATAAGTAAATATCACATGACTAAATAAATTTTGTCTTTGCACTGACCCTTCAATAACCTAATATATAAAATACAGTAAGGAATACAAATGCTTGCATACATGTGATTTTACATAATAGTTTACACAAGTATCATTCAATCAATGCAATGACACCAGCAATGACGAATAGGTGTAGGTAAGTGTCTCATAACATTTGATAAACAGTAAATACACAAAAAATCAGTTTATACAAACATTCACATAAAATCTTTTCAATAGTTCAATAAACAAGTAGCACTCTTCAGAGTAGTTGACAGTTCCAACAGTAGCACCCAGCAAAGGCCAACAGGTGCAAATAGCAGTCCCATAACATTTCGTCAGCAGTATTTAAACAGCTCCAACAGTGGCACCCAGCAATGGCGAGCAGGTGCAGACACCAACAAGTGACATCATCTCAGTAGCAGCAGTTCCATCAGTGGCACCCAGCAATGTTGAACAGGTGCAGCCACCAACAAGTGACATCATTTCAGTAGAAGCACTTCCATTAGTGGCACCCAGCAATGTTGAACAGGTGCAGACATCAACAAGTGACATCATTTAAGTAGAAGCAGTTCCATCAGCGGCACCCAGCAATGTTGAACAACTGCAGGTAACAGTCCATAATATTCACTATCACTAATCAGACAGTTCATCAGAGTTTATCAGCAGAAATTAAACATTTCCAAGTGGCACCCATCATGTTGAACAAGTGCAGGTAACAGTCCATAATATTCACTACCACTAATCAGACAGTTCATCAGAGTTTATCAGCAGAAATTAAACATTTCCAAATGGAACCCATCGATGTTGAACAAGTGCAGGTAACATTCCATAATATTCACTACCACTAATTAAACAGTTCATCAGAGTTCATTAGCAGAAATTAAACATTTCCAAGTGGCACCCATCATGTTGAATAAGTGCAGGTAACAGTCCATAATTTTCACTATCACTAATCAGACAGTTCATCAGAGTTTATCAGCAGAAATTAAACATTTCCAAGTGGCACCCATCAATGATGATAGGTGCAAGCACGAACAACAGTTTGAATGGACACACAATTGCTTTTACAAAATTATTATCAATGCTCTTACACTAAACATACAAATTATATTAAACACACAAATGATATCAGATAATTGTCATATTAACTTTTACAAATACACAATTATCAGTAAACCTATAATATTTATGGGTGTCAGTGCAAGCCACAACAAACAAGTAAAATAATATTTAGGAGGTAGGTCGGTACCAATTATTTGGGATTAGGAAAGGAAAACACACAAAACACACACACTCATCTTTCTAATTCAATAGTTTAACTGTGTAAATGCAATTCTGTCAAAAATTTGATGTTCAACATGTGTATCAAGTAATGGTGGCAGCAGTGTATAACAGTCAATAATAGTTAGTCAATGTCATAGTCATCATGTCAAGACCAAAGTTCGCCAAGCCAAATCAAATGTGCAGTTGCTGAACAACTGTCAGTGTGCCAAGATATGCAAATACTTCCTCTCTCCAAAAAAAAGGTATATACTGCTTATTGATTTTACAAAGTGTGTGTGTAGACAATCTTCCTTCGACTTGAGTGTTCTAGACTGCCATCTTCATCCTCCTTGTTCCATATAAACCAACAAAAGAAAATATGCTCCTCACTTACTTTACCTCTTATCCACCAAAACTCCAATAATCATCAGCATCACATAATCTTAATACTTCAATAATACCTCTTTCCTCGATACGTATAAACCTTATCATCAATATCATTTACCTTACCTCTTGTCCACCAAAACTCCAATAATCATCAACTTCACACAATCTCAATACCTCAATAATACCTCTTCAATACGTCGATACATATGAACCTTATCGCCAGTATCATTTCACTTCCATGACAACTCTTTCCTCTAGTCAGTCTCCTCGAACAAGTACAGATAAAATCCTAATGCAAACTTCAATTCATCATCCCATGCAATCCGAATACACAATGCCCACACAAAACCTCTGTGTAATCCATCTGACCCAAATCTTCTACTCATTATGAATTATAAAATACATGTTGGTTACCTTGTCCATCATTATATAAAAGAAATGCATACATGAACTCTAACAGCGTTTAGTTTGAATAACTTTCAGTAAGTACGGAGTGTGAATGATCGTAATATTTCACAGTGTGTACACCACTTCAAGAATCATGGCAAAACAGAAGCAAACATGTGGAGTGTTTCTTGTGTTAAGTGTCACTTGCTATTTCAATTGCTCACGAAGAATGTAGTGTAATAACTGTCAATGGTCTAAATCTAGTGTTGGTATGTCATGTAGTTAGCTTCCTTCCTATTAGCATAAATTTATACAGCTTCCATAAAACCTCCAGCTCGTGAGACTACAATGAAGTTTCTTGTACCAATGTCGTTCGTAGAATTATAGCAGTTCATTTTCTTATCTTAAAATATAAGGCACTGAGCGTAAGCAAAACATCCAATAGTGAGTAAATATACCACTACAGAACAGAATGTCAACAAGTGGATGTAGCACAATCCCTATAACGAGGCTCTGCCAAGCGAACAATCTATAATTAATACCATAGTGTGACCTAGACTCAATGTTCGTACACCATATATCAGCATTTCTATATACCAAATTAAAGAGTAGTTATGACAACAAACAGAAATGTATAAATATGCAATCCATACACAAAGCAGCAAATATGTATCTTACATAATAAACAGGTCATTAGCATTATATCAGCATAAGCAAATAAATGTTCATATGTAATCTTAATAAGTAAACATGAAGGCGCAAGCAGATAAATCACAAAGTATTACTTACATACATAACCATATCAGCACAACTAATCAGGTGACAATTATAATTTAAATAAATAAGCACAGAAGGCACATAATTAAAAAAATGTGACATCAGTGAAAAAGCAGTGCAGCCAAGCGATGCATAATATACATAAGTAACAACCCTGTTCATTAATCAATCATTGTCAAAATCAGTTAACACAAAGTATAAATCACGTAATCGCGAGCAGCAAATTACGTCTAAAGTACGTACCTAAGTGGAAATATGTTTCCTGAAAAATAAACTCAATTAATAGTTACCTTTTTAGTTTATTACTTTCTTCTTCGAAATTACATTCTTCCTGAAATTTTCTCGATAGCAAGTCTTCTTAACGTCGGACACACACAGAATTTACCTGAAGTTCTTAAATATTTTATACAGCTGTATCCTGAAAAAAAAAAACTGAACGTTAATAACATAATTTATCAAGTCACTATAGCTTTATGCTGAATTTAATCAGAGAAAATAGACTGTGTATTTTTTTATGGCTGTCAGTGCATTCGCACTGAGCGCTCGATCAACTGTAGGTACGCGTGACGTAGGAAGTAATTGTTTGCGGTCAACGACTGCCTTGTGCGGCGCGCAGACTTGACTGTTGCCTTGAGTATGTGCCGCCGCCAGAACACGGCGCGGTATCCTTGTATTCTCTGGGTGTCTAGGTATAACTGTAAGTTTCTCAAAAGTGTGTCATTCCACAAAATTTTAACGTTCGATATATGATGTATTCCCTTAGAGCGCGAGATTTAAGAGTTTCTACTTCGACAGTGTTATCATGAATAATTTTGATAACTCTATATGGACCGTTATAAAGCAGAAAAAATTTGCGACACAAGCCTTTTCCTTTGTGAGACAAACGGTGAGACTTAATTAACACCTTTTGACCAACTGACAAGGTTTTTAAACGACCAGGACGTTTAACTGATTTCTCTCTTCTAGCAGCTGCAGATGCAATATTTTGTAGAGCCAGGGTGACAACTTCAGAATGCCGCAGTTTCCGTGAAGGCGGAAAAGGAACTATTTCAGAAATGCGATTTGTCGGTACTTTATTTTTTAATGTCAATATAGACGGTAAAGAAGTTGAATCATCAGGGAGTTCATTCAGAATGTTTTGAAAAATATGAAGATACTGATCCCACGTTCTGTGATTTTGATGACAATAAAGTCGACACAATTTATTGATTTCCTTCATCCATCTCTCTGAAGCGTTAGACTGAGGGTGAAAAAGTGAAATGAAAATTGGTTTAATCTTACGACGCCGTAGAGTATGAAGCCAAATTTTAGAGCGAAACTGTGATCTATTATCTGATATAGCTTTATCAACATGACCCACTTCTTTAAGAAAATGTTTGATGAAAGCATTAGATACTGAACGAGCTGTTGCTTTGCGTAAAGGTGTCAAACACACATATTTTGATGTCACTTCCACTGCTACCAAAATGTACGCAAAACCATTAGTAGAACGAACCACTGGACCGAACAAATCGACTGCAGCCATCTCCTTTAATTTCGCTGGAATGATAGGAAACAACGGTGCTCTGTGAGAAATAGTTGGCGGCTTAGCCTTTTTACATACTTTGCATTTGGCAAGAACAGATCGAATACGTTTTTCCATATTACTGAAGTAGCAATTTTCTCGTAATTTATGAAAGCATTTTCTGGGACCAAGGTATGCATAACTGAAATGTGTATACCAAATCAATTTATTAACCTACTCATCAGGAATGCAAACTAGCCAAACAAGTGGTCGACCGATTTTCGTTTAAAAAGAATATCATTGCGAACTAAATAATACTGTCTAATCGCTACGTTTCCTTTCTCCTCCACTTCTCTTTAATGTCCTTCCAGATTGGATCCTTGTTTCGCTCCTTAGCGATGTCCTGCAGCGAAGACAAAATAAAATTTTCAAACGCAATACCTTGAATATACATCAAACAGTAATTGTTTTCTTTGCAGTCCTCCTCAGCACTTTGTTTCAAACCCATAGGTGCATGTGATAAAGCATCAGCAATAATATTTGAAGAACCCAGTACGTAAACAATACTAAAATCAAATTCCTGTAGATACAGCGCCCATCGTGACAATCTTCCATGTGTTAATTTTGTTGACATAAGAAATTCCAGAGCTCGATGATCGGTGTAAACCTTAGTATGTCTGCCACACAAAAATATGCGAAATTTTGTGAAAGCCCAAACAACAGCCAAGGGTTCAAGTTCCGTAATCGAATAATTCTTTTCGGATTTAGAAAGAACACGACTTCCAAATGCAATAGTTTTCTGTACTACAACGCCGTTTTCTTCCATCTCTTGAAATAAGTGTGCACCTAGGCCTTTGTATGATGAGTCCGTCGCCAAACAAAAATCTTTAGATAAATCCGGATGTGAAAGAAGTGGAGCAGCAACTAATGCATCACGAAGTTGTTCAAATTCTGATTGAGCTTCCTCATCCCAACACCAATTAGAATTCTTTCCAGATAGTTCACATAAACAAGGTGTGGCCAAATTGTCCAAACTAACAAAGCGTCTAAGAAAATTACAGACACCAAGGAAACTACGAACATCACGATTTGTAGTAGGAACAGCATAATTACGGATAGCGTCTAGTTTCTCTGGATCAGGAAGAATACCTTCTGTAGAAATAATATGACCAAGAAATTTCACCTGAGAACGACCAAATTCAGATTTTTCCAAGTTCACTGTAATGCCAACTCTTGCAAAAATACGTAATAATGAATCCAAAATTTTGTTATGCTCACTCCAAGAACGTTTAGCAATAAGAATATCGTCAACATATGAAGTAATATTGTTACGAAGATAAGCAGGCAAAATTTCATTTAAACTACGAATGAATGCTGCAGAAGTTACAGTAAGTCCAAACGGTAATTTCCGAAATTGATAACAGTTACCAAAGGCTAAAAAGGCAGTGTATTTTCTACAGTCAGGGTGGAGTTCTATTTGCCAAAAACTTACGCGCATATCAATCGTGGACAAAACTTTAATTCCATGGAAATGTTGAAGAAGTTCATCTAAATTTTGTGGACGGTCAGTTTCAGGAATGATGATATTATTTATCTGTCTGGAATCCAGAACCAAACGAATTGACCCATCCTTTTTAAGAACGACATGTAATGGGCTGGTATAAGAACTGACTGCTGGCTCAATAATGCCTTGATCTAACATGTATTGAAGTTCACTCCTAACCTTGTCTCTACAAGCCAAAGGAATAGCGTACGTTTTTCCTCGAAATGGTGTGTGTTCTTTTACTTTAAATAAATATTGTAAGCCTTGTATAGCTCCTGTGTGATGACTAAATACTGTAGCATGCGAAGTCAAAATTTGGTGCAGTTCTTCTCTTGCAACGTCATCTGGCACTTCAGCTTTGTTAACCTTTTCATTAATTAATTCTTCGCTATTAATTATATCATCCATCCCGTCTCTGTATCTATTGTCGTTGTCGTGAAAGAACACATTGTCGTCATAATACTCAGCGAAAACATCAGAAGTAAGAAACCTTAAACATTTTGTGTCTGATTCAGATTTCGTTAAACACTCGAAAAATTTCAAACATCTCGGCATTCCGGCAACAGTCAAGTTCACACTTCCTTCCTTAAAGTTTAAAATTGCCTTATGTGTGTTAAGAAACTCCATACCTAATATAATTTGTGTACTGAGTAATGGAACAATAGTAAAATTAGCAGAAAATTCATATCCTTGACAAATGAAGTTTAAGTTGGTCTGTTGTTTGACTTCACACTTTTTCCAGAAATAGCTCCTCGAATTGCAGTTTTAGAAACAGGTAACCCAGGACAAGCAATAGCTCTTACACATATACGAAAAACTCACTTATAATATTCAATGGGCTCCCAGAATCTAAAACCGCAGTGAACTCATTCTTACCCACACATACTTCAATAACAGGATGTAAAAATGCGTCTACATTATTTTCCTTTTCGTCTAGCAAAACGTCTCTCATGTCTTCCAGGCGTACGTAGTGTAAAGTCGTAGTGTCATTACTTTCTGAACCGTCTATATTGCTGCCAGAAGCCAAAGTTACAAGTCATTGTCGATTGTTTGCGTCACGTCTTTGTTTATTCGCGTCATTTCGCGGATCAATTTCTACGATTTGCACTTGTCTCTCTGAATTTCTGTCACTCGGAGGGTCCCAATTAGGTCCCTCCTGTCTGTTACATGTAAATTCTTGGTTGTGTCTGTTATTAAAATTTCTGTTTTCCTGGCTATCTGCATGACTACTTCTTGTGTAATTTCGACTGTCACTTCTGAAATTACTGTTAGATCTACTACCCTGGTTATTTTTGTAGTAAGAATCCCTATTATTGTATGAATAATTTCTGTCTTGATGATACCGATTACCGTTTCCGTATGATTGATCATTCCGGTAGGAGTTTCCGTTATTATAATTGACTGTAATTTCTGTTAGAACGTCTGTTACTCTCATAAGGCTGGTATCTATTGTCCTGTCTGTTTCGTCTGTCATTCTCAAAATTACCGCTTTAACGTCCGTTCCGAACATTATCCCTTTTCTCTGAAAATCTATTGTGATTAACGTTACTGAAAAAATTACCAAAAGTCCCGTCGTCGTTGTCATACTCAAGTTCTTGTAGCAAAGCCTTAAAAGTCTCATTGTCGTCTTTACATCTTCCGGCTAAAGCAATTTGTCTTATCGATTGTGGCAGCTTAGTTACACAAATACGAATTAATTCAGTCGGGCTATAAGAGTTGGAAACGAATTGATTCTTTCGAATCATATCTTCAAAATATTCTGCCAGCGTGCGGAACTCAGACTGTTTAAAATTACGCTGCATAATGAGACTATGTTTGACTCTGTCTTGCGTGTTTTCGGACCAATATGCCGATAGAAATGCATGATAAAAATCATTTAAATTATTACAATCTCTAATACGTGCGCGCATGCGCGTCGCCGTTTCGTTTTCTAAATATCATCACATAAATTCCAGTTTGTGACTTATTGGCCAATTTGGTGGAAGTGCGTGCATAAATTGATCTAACCATGAACATGGATGTATGTCATTCTTAGAATTGCGAAAGATCTTAAATTTCCGAACAGTTAAAAAGTTATTATAGTCAAAGTTTTCGCCTCGTGGTGACAAAGACCTACCGCGTCTGTCCCAGTCCAAATGTCGATTATTATCAAGTTCGCGCGCATGGCGCTCGCTTGTTGCATCTCGTAAATGAAATAAATTATTTTCTTCAAAACCCGCTGCTATCGGTGATTCCAAATTTCTTCTACTGTCTTTTCCTACGATTTCGCTTTCAATTTGTTTGACTTGCTTTCGTAACGCCTCAAATTCCCTTTTAACGCGTTCATTAAATTTTCCCTGATTTTCAACATGTTTATTTATGTTCTGGTACTCTTCGGTTTCGGCAAATGGCAATGGAGCTGTATCATCTGAATCTCTGTCCCAGTTTAAACTAAGACTTGTCAATTTGTCTGAAATCTCAACACTTTCCGATAAATCACCTACTTGTTCTTTCTGTTTATTTACGTCCTCCGTAAGTGTCGCGACTCGGGTTTCAGTATTGACACATTTAGTAGTTAACTGTTCATATTGCTGTGTTAGGTTATTTAGTCTTTCATTTCGTACGGATTCCTCGATTCTTTCAAATATTTCTTCCTTATCGTGTGCACGTTGTAAATTTAACTCTGAAACTTTTTGTACTATCACGCGATCTCTTTCTTCCTGTTCTCTGTCCTGTTCCTTTTGTCTGATTTCTATTGAAATTAATCTATTATTGTGAGCATTCAAAATCGGTTGTACTTCTTCTCTAATTTCTTTCTATAATTCATCTTTCATGTTTTTAAAACATGCCCCTATTCGTGAGTCTAACCGTGTTTCCATTGTTTCCATCTCGGTTTTAATTGTTCCTGTTTGTGATCCCACTGTTTTTAATTCAGATCTTAACTGTGTTTCCATTGTTCCCATATCAGTTTTAATTGTTCCTATTTGTGATCCCACTGTTTCCACTGTTCCCATACCAGTTTCTAACCGTGTTGCCAAATTTAATATAGCACCCATCAACTGGTCCATATTAACTGGTTCAAAATTATTTTCGCCCCTAACATTTCCCGTAAAACTAACTTCCTTCGTCATAGCCGTAAAGCTATCTGTGTTCGATGCTATTTCAGAATCTTCTATCGTTAATCTCGTATTCTGTGAATTTTTTGATTGAGAAAAATTTAGAACTGGTTCCGGACTATTTTCCCGGCTTATTAAATTGTTTTCTATTTCATTATTCATCCTACTGCTCTCCTGTGTTGGCGAGTTCGCCATGTTAACAATTTCGTCATTCTGACTATCCATCATTTTTGCCTTTTTCATCGATCGCGTAATCATTTACAAAACATACAAAACTTGTCACTATACGAAAATTACACACAATATACACTTTATCACCAACAATACCATTCACACGAAATGCTTACCGACAAACACGCCTAACGAACACTTAAAACCTTCACAATTGCACAAAATTGTCAAACCCGTGTACGGCTCATCAAAAATTAAATTCCGCAAAAATACCATCAGAAGAATGACAAGACAACTACAAATGTTCAATTACAAAATCTATACGTGCAATATAGACTACAATTACTAAACTACAAATTACTACAACAATACTACTGTCTGCTATTTTTACTATCAAAATAATTCCAAGGGAAGATCCGAAGCAGCGCTCGCCACATGCATGGGGGCTTAATTAAATAAAATGCAATAGTTTTTAGTAGCTGTATGTCCGGTTACGAAGTCTCGTAACCGGTTGACCCTGAGTAGTATTAGTACGCAATCTGACTGCACAGAATAACAACAACGAATGAAAGGAAATTTCCGTTAACACAATTGATTAATTAAGTCCCCAGCAACTATAAAAGCTACGAAGCAACATGGCAGAAGTGTAACTGTTATGTGTGTGGAAGTGTGATTCAACGTACACATCTGGCACGGATCTTCCTCAATACCACAAGATATTTTAAACACCATGTACAATGAAGTAATTAAAAATCCAGAAATACTATAATTGCACATAGAAACCAGAATTACAGTCTAATACATGAACACAAGCCAGATGCTTTGTTGACTGAACTTGTCACCAAGAGGCATTGTTATTTACGAAATTTGAAATAAATATTTTTTTGTTACCTTCATATATATTGACGAAAAATACACTGTGATCATTACAACATCCCCAATCGAACAGCATCTGCTGTCTCGCCCAACAGATCAACTGCACACGACATACCCTCAACTAGTACTGCTATCGACATCCTCTCAACAAGCACTGCCCACGGCAACCACTAAACTACTACTGCCCACGGCAACTTCTGAACTACCACTGCCCAGTGGAGGCGGCGGAATCATACTCTTTGGCGCAATGTCTGGCGCTGTGACTCAGTGTAGCCACCTTTCAATTGTTTTAAGTATGTGAGTATAAATTTCAACAACGAAGGAAAAAACTTAAATAATCGAATTTGAAGCTATGTCTGAGTACTATCATCGGTAAGACAAAAACAGTGTAAAATCCACATAGAAAAAAATAAAAATATCATAAATTAGCAAGCATTTCAGATTCGGTTGATGTGCTTTTTCATTTAGGACAGTTGAAGATAGTGATAGGATCGACACGAATGGAAATAAATAGAGCACTTAAATGTCCTCGTGTGCGTTTGGTAAACTACATACAGTTTCAAGCATATGTGTCCAATGCGTCTTGGGTCTATGTGATCGCTGTAAGCTTATTGACACCAGTGCTTACTAATTTAAGTTATATATTACAGCACTGAAGATGTCACTAAGTGACCGAAAATCGATTTTGCGATAATAAAAAAATATAGAGTCTATGTGATCGCCGTAAGCTTATTGACACCAGTGCTTACTAATTTAAGTTATATATTACAGCACTGAAGATGGTACTAAGTGACCGAAAATCGATTTTGCGATAATAAACAAAAATGTACGACCAATGCTGTCTCTCCTTCCAAGTATACCCATTATCTGGTGAGTGCACAGGACGCTATGGAGTCGCCAATCAATACAATGCGTCCCGTCGACAACGACAGATGGGAAAAAAAGCTCGCATTTGGGAAGGATGTGGAAGCAAATAGGCCTGGCTCATTTCAAAGAAAATCATTTTTGACTTATCGCAGTGAGATGTGGAGTTTTAATGAGGAAAACCATTCAAAACTTGGAAGCTTCTTAGATGCCAATCAAGAGATGCATGATGGAAAAGAAGGGTCTCCCACCAGATTGGATGAATGTCAAATGTGGGTGGTTGGGTAATATAGCCATAGAACTGATGATAAATGTGGCATCAGAAGGTTTTTTGCTGCATTCGAAGAGATCAGAAAATGATAAGGTGTCTACCAAATGGAATGTGGGTGGATGACGTTAAAAAGCACAAAGTTGCAACTTGGATGCTCATACCTGATGTCTGTAATGCAATGACAATCATATAAGGGGGCTTTATGTAGCAGTGAACGTTAAATTATAGATGGCTTGTTTCGTTTTGAGCATTCTACTTCCTCTCCATCTACACTGCTGACCATTAAGATTGAAACAGAAGGAACGATATTAATAATGAACATTTACTTATTGTGCATGTAAAATGCAACAGAAAGAATACGTGATTAAAGTTTTAAATGTTACGAAATTTAGTACCAAGAGATGCCACCTCCGGTAACAACAAGGCTCTCACTCACCTGGACGTCCAGTCAAACTGAACTGGGGTTACAGATATGTGTCGGTCATTGCATGCTGCTTCATCAGTCGTAGTAGCTGGTGAACGATGGTGTGCAACTCTCTCCATAACCTATGACTAAATGTTTTCAGTATATGAGAGACTTGGATGATGCGCTGGGGAGGGCAACAGTTGAACTTCCATTGTATCGAGGTAGGTTACGACAGCACGGGTTGTCGTGTTTTTTTTTTTTATTGAAAAAAAAAGACGTGCCGTCTGCGAAGATGGAACAACTAGGCTTAACGTGTCTGCAATGTGTAGCCCGCTGTCCAAATTGTTTGCGGCACGAAACAGAGGTGATCTTGTTGTGTATCCATTAGCAGCCATAAGGCATGTGCTGTATATACGTCCTTCAGAAGAATGGGTACTACAACAAGAAACAAAGATAGCGCCCATAGATGTCGTCTCCAGGGATATAGGTACAGGCAGGATTTCCCCATTACGTCGAAAGCTGGGGCGTTGTTCCAATACTAGAGAGCCTCGGCAATAGCGACGATTTAAGAAGCGGAAAATAAGCTGAAGACGTGGATTGAAGTTTGCGTTAGGGATGGCAATGGCTTAGGGTAGTGTGTGCAGCCATGTTACCTACGCTGCTGCAGTGGTATAATGGCAAGCACACGTGCGTAAGAAGCGAGGAGACCTAGTTTCAAGTCGTGGATGTGGCACAAATTTTAATTCATTTCTTCAGACTCCATCATTATCACACATTAGTAATGGAACAACATGAAGCCGGCGTACAACTGGCATGCTCGGATATGCCAATAATCAGCATTTCAGCACAATCACATAAAGTTAGTAAGAGTAGCGTCATCTGCAGTCTGTATCTACATCTACATCCATACTCCGCAAGCTCTTACTTTGTTCATTAAACGACTGTGGGGAACTGTATCAAACGCCTTGCGGAAGTCAAGAAACACGGCATGTACCTGGGAACCGGTGTCTATTGCCCTCTGAGTCTCGTGGACGAATAGCGCGAGCTGGCTTTCGCACGATCGTCTTTTTCGAAACCCATGCTGATTCCTACGGAGTAGATTTCTAGTCTCCAGAAAAGTCATTATACTCGGACATAATACGTGTTCCAAAATTCTACAACTGATCGACGTTAGAGATATAGGTCTATAGTTCTACACATCTGTTCGACGTCCCTTCTTGAAAACAGGGATGGCCTGTGCCCTTTTCCAATCTTTTGGAACGCTACGCTCTTCTAGAGACCTACGGTGCACCGCTGCAAGAAGGGGGGGGGGGGGGGGGGGGGCAAGTTCTTCGCGTACTCTGTGTAAAATCGAACTAGTATACCATCAGACCCAGCGGCCTTTCCTCTTTTGAGCCATTGTAATTGTTTTTCTATCCCTCTGTCATCTATTTCGATATCTACCATTTTGTCATCTGTGCGACAACAGAAGGAATTACAGTGCAGTCTTCATCTGTGAAACAGCTTTGGAAAAAGAAATTTAGTATTTCGGCCTTTAGTCTGTCATCCTCTGTTTCTGTACCATTTTGTTCACAGAGTGTCTGGACATTTTGTTTTGATCCACCTATCGCTTTGACATAAGACCAAAATTACTTAGGATTTTCTGCCAAATCAGTACATAGAACTTTACTTTCGAATTCATTGAACGCCTCTCGCATAGCCCTCCTCACACTACATTTCGCTTCGTGTAATTTTTGTTTGTTTGCAAGGCTTTGTCTGTGTTTATGTTTGCTGTGAAGTTCCCTTTGCTTCCGTAGCAGTTTTCTAACTCGGTTGTTGTACCACGGTGGCTCTTTCCCATCTCTTACGATCTTGCTTGGCACATACTCATCTAATGCATATTGTACGATGGTTTTGAACTTTGTCCACTGATCCTCAACACTATCTCTACTTGAGATAAAACTTTTGTGTTGAGCCGTCAGGTACTCTGAAATCTGCTTTTTGCCACTTTTGCTCAACAGAAAAATCTTCCTACCTTTTTTAATATTTCTATTTACGGCTGAAGTCATCGATGCAGTAACCGCCTGATGATCGCTGATTCCCTGTTCTGCGTTAACTGTTTCAAATAGTTCGGGTCTGTATATAAGGAAAGATTGCGCAATGAGTTTCTCATCGAGAAATCGCATTCGAATATTGTTTCTTGGTGAGAAGATCGTGTTATGTCTAGCATAAGAGAGAGAAACATCTAACAACATGTGTGGGAATTGACAGTGGCAGTAATATGACCTATGGAGACGTGATGATCGTTCCATGGTCTTGCTGCTTACACAGATCAGAATCCCACGACTGTCACGCAAATATCTGTAGGGGGGCTAGGAATCTGTATGGAGCTAGGGGAAATTATTTTTTGCTTTTAAGTCCATTTTTTAAAAAATTTTATATTAAAAAGCTTTTATTTAAATAGTTATTTTGTGCTTTTTAGTCTTCTGTGCGTCAAATTTTTAAATCGACGTCAAAAATTTTGATCAGATTACAACAGAGACATGTGGAAAACTTCAGGATTATTTCAGTTTCTCTTCACCTGAGTCAGTCGATACATTGCTTCCTGCAGCGATTATCTCACGAAAAGGCCTCGAAGATAAAAATTAGGCGGAATGTAACCCACACTGGGACTTACCAACAACTGTTCTTACGAAGCCTTTGCACGTGGAACAGGAATAGGTGTGAATAGTAGTAGTACACGAAGTACCCTCCGCCACACGTCAGACACGAAAATGGGTTAATATTGAATTCTCACCAGCAGCTGAGGTATGTTGAAAGTTTTGAGTGTCTAACTCATCAGGAAATGATAGTGGTAAACGAAGTATGCTCCCCCACACACTAGACAAGAAATGGAGTTAATATTGCATTGTTATACAGTGCCGAGTTTCAGACCTCTGCTCATCGGGAAGTTAGTTTAAAATCTACGGCAAAATTTGTACCGATCAAACAGACAAGAAAAGGAACTAAAAAAAAAACAAAAAATGAAAAGTAGTGAGCAAATTTTCAGCATATTGCGCAACATGCAAGGACGTAGGCAGAGAGGTGGAGGGAGGAGCCAGGGGATCCAGACTCCCCTGTCACCTAACGGAAATTACGCACGACCTAGTTGCTGAGTAATGAAATTGGAAGATATAAGGAGCGATCAAAACGTTTCCGTTTGAGAGTGTTGCTGCAGCATGTATGCATCGTAGCGCGACTCGATGCTGGTATACACCCACTGACACGTCGGCAACGGATTAGTCTGACATTCGTGTCATTTCGACGTGCGTGCGATAAATGGCGACGTTATTACAAGAAGCGTCCAAACACGACAAACGTGCTATTATTCTTTTCTTGGCTGCTGAAGGACATATACTGGTATATATTCATTGGAGAATGAAGAATGTATATGGGGCAGCATGGCTGTCCAAAAGCACCGTTGTGCAATGGTGCACCACGGGGTGCTGCTGCTTCATGATAACGCACGTCCCCTTATAGTGAACGTCACCACGCAGAACTTACACCAACTGAAATGGAAGATAGTCGAGCACCCCCCACCCCCTCCCGCCCCCATAATACTGATCTCTACTCAATCGATCATCACTCCTTCGATCCCTTAAAAAATGTCTTGAAGGGTCGGCGATTCCTGTCGGACGAGGATGTACAGAAGGCAGTTACCGTCTTCTTCACGCAGCAGGACATGGTGTTTCATCAGAAGTCTGTTTTCGACCTGATGCGTCGCTGGGATGACTTTCTCAACGCCTAAGTCGATTTTGACTGAGTGGCATATCGATTGTAGAGCGTACGACCTTCGAACGGAGACTTTTTGATCGGCCCTGATTCAATGAAGAGCCAAAGAAACTGGTACACCTGCCTTATATCGTGAAGAGCCCCCGCGAGCACGCAGAAGTGCCGCAACTCGGCGTGGCATGGATTCGATTAATGTCTGCAGTAGTGGTGGAGTGAATTGACACCGTGAATCCTGCAGGAGTGCCCATAAATCCTTAAGAGTACGAGGGGGTGGAGATCTCTTCCGAACAACACGTTGTAAGGCATCCTGGATATGCTCAATAATGTTCATGTCTGGGGAGTTTAGTGGGCAGCGAAAGTGTTTAAACTCAGAAGAGTGTTCCTGGAGCCACTCTGTTCTGGACGTGTGGGGCGTGGCATTGTCCTGCTGAAATTGTCCAAGTCCGTGGGAATGCACAATGAACATCAATGAATGCAGGTGATCAGACAGGATGTTTACGTACGTTTCATCTGTCAGAGTCGTATCTAGACTATCAGGGGTCCCATATCACCCCACCTGCACATGCCCCACTCCATTACAGAGCCTCCACCAGCTTGAACAGTCCCCTGCTGGCATGCAGGGTCCATGGATTCATGAAGTTGTCTCCATACCCGTACATGTCCATCCGCTCGATGCACTTTGAAGCGAGACCAGGCAACATGTCTCCATTCATTAAAAGTCCAATGTCGGTGCTGACGACAGCAGTTGAGTCCCATAGTGCTCAGAGCCATTTGAACCATCGGTGCTGACGGGGCCAGGCGAAGCTTAAAGCTTTGTGTCGTGCAGTCATCAAGGGTACACGAATGGGCCATCGGCTCCGAAATCCCGTATCGATTAAGTTTCGTTGAATGGTTCGCACGCTGACGCTTGCTGATGACCCAGGATTGAAATCTGCTGCAATATGGGGAAGGATTTCACTTCTGTCACGAACGATTCTCTTCAGTCGTCGTTGGCCCCATTCGTGCAGGATCTTTTTCCGATCGCAGCGATGTCGGATTTTTTATGTTTTACTGGGTTCCTGATATTCACGGTGAACTCGTGAAATTGTCCAACGGGAAAATCCCCACTTCATCGCTACCTTGGAGATGCTGTGTCCCATCGCTCGTGCGCCGACTATAACACCATGCTGAAACTCACTTAAGTCTTGATAACTTGCCATTGTAGCAGCAGTAACCGATTTAACAACCGCGCCAGACGTTTGTTGTCATATATGGACATTGCCGACCGCAGCGCCGCACTCTGCCTGTTTACGTATCTCTGTATTTGAATATGCATGCCTACACCAGTTTCTTTGGCGTTTCAATATAATTTGAACTTTTAATCGTACGACGAAAAAAGATACGGACTATCTGTAGGCAACAAGGCTATCGATATACTTAATAGGTTTAAACTACTGATATATTATAGCACTACCGGTTTTCGTCTATCTCTATTTCAGCCAATACCAACTATTGTACGCTGTTGGTCTTATCTGAGTTCAGTTTTTGTTTTGGTAATCGATTCAGTTCTTACTTGCAGCTTAATTTAATGTAAGTGCTACCGTTTATTATTTTTCAGCCGTGTGCTGTGCTGATAGTTTGTAATACAAACAAGTTTTTAACATGAAAGAAGAAAAACCGATTTTGATTCGTGCACCAGCACTATGATAATTTAAAAACATGTACGCATTACTGTAATAGCATAAATATCTATGTGTAGCAGCTGAATGTCAGCAACGGAGTCGTTATTTGGAGAGTGGTACAACTTAGGGGTTGAATTATTTCAGTGTTTCACAACGCAGAGGAGCGGTAAAGGTTGATGCAAATAATATTAAATCAAATCAGTGCATAAAAATACACTTGGCTTTGCCAGTGCCCTCAAAAATCTTGTTCATCGACAAAAATATCACCCATACGGCGATGTTTCCATTTCTTTAAAGAAACTGTTCAAAATTCTGTTATTAGCCGAAATGTGCCCATCCGGATGGTACTCAATTATGGAAACCGTTTACGACAGGGAACGTAGGGGAGGTGTTTGTGAAGGGCAGAAGGGGTATGCGATGACACCACATTCTATAGTTCGAGCGTTTCTAACAGATTTTTTCAGCGGGTTGCTTGAATTCTCCGACCTGGTTGCGTCCTGCAGCACCCCTCCCCATTCGTTCAAAATCTATTTACTCACTTGCAGTACGACAATATCTGAAGCCACGAATTCCCTGCACAATTAAATCTTAAAATGCATGCATTCATACACTGTCAAATGACTAAACATACACAATCTAAGGAATAACATGCCTTATCATAATTGCTGTGATGCTTTTTATTTTTTTTTTTTTTTTGTTTGAAGACAATGTACAACAACCGCGCATTGTCCACCGCCGCGCCTTGAGGTTCTGAGCTAACAATCCCTTGACTCAGGAGGCGAGGTGTTTCGATTCCATCGGCCGGCAACCGTGAATATCGTTTTGTGTGTCTTCCCATTTTCAGTTTAGGCAAATGCCCCACTTGTGGAACGGTAACATATAACGCATTCAAGTTTTACTGCAAGAAGGATGTTCTATTATGAAATATTTTATTCGTTATATCCTTGGAACAGCGAGACCAACCATCACAACTTTAACGTATTTGTATATAAAAGTAATGTAAATGATAACGTATGTAGTACATCGTAGAGGAGTTTATTAGCATCAAGGGCTGTGCAACCATATTATGATAGGTAAATACAAACTCATTTAAGAGGCAGAATACACTAGAAGTCGAGTTCAAATTAATGTGTGATCCCAAAACTGTAGCTCATAGTCTCTGTGCTTTACTTTTTTTTCTATAAATAAATCTGGTTGCTGTAGTTGACTATTGAAATAGCAGTTTTAAAAAAGTTTATCATCACACAAGGAAACTGAAGAATTTTAACGGAATGAAGACACTTTTAATAAAATTTGAGGCTGAATTGAGGAACTAGAGATGCTCTGATGTGCTGAAGAAATTCTGACTTAGTTTCAGATAAGTTGTAAATTCAAACACAAGATTGTATGAGAAAGATAGATACCTGAGATCACGTGACAAATCAGTTTTTGGGCAACAGCTTACTGACAGCAAACATTCAGAAGGCGACGTCATGAATATTCTTCAGGTTATCCACACCAGCCCTAAAGGTTTACTTTTAAATATGTTGGAAGAATTAGAAATTCTGGTTCACTGCAAGAAAGGTCCGCTAGCTCTGTTAAATGAACAGTTAGATTTTCGTGAGAAAGCCTGTTTTTGGATTATTTGAAGACGTCTTTTGAAATAGAGGATCCTTGCTCCTCCAACTATCTGTGGTTCTATTTGTTTTTAAGCTTCTATGTTACAGTCAGTTTATCGATTTTTAGCATCAAAAAGACAACAAATCTTATAAATGTACCTCATTATTCTAAAGTTGTGACTGTGTCCTGATGTAAAACGGGGAACAGTCGCAGAAATATTAATTCATAATACCAGCAACGTCGATGATTTTACAAATGACATATATACGATTTTTGACGTAATTTCTACTCTTTTACTGATCTTTTTAAGATATATTTTATTCTAAACTGCAAATGTACCTAAATTATTTGTAACAAATCGTTTTCTCTTGTGAACAGTGATATATTGCAGATCATCCACACTAACATAACGTAGATAAATTGGCGCCACTATTGTGAACAACACACCTTTTATCTTTGCTGAGTGATAGGGACCTCCACTGTTATACAAGCGTCAGCTATATCTTTGACAACTCACGGACGTACGAAACTGGATGCCTCCATGGAAGCGACGTCCTAATACATTATTACAGGCACCAAGAGATGGCGCACACATGCAACGATACATTTAGTTTTTTCTAGTGTTTTTTAAGACTTTAAATAACTGACTGCTAGTACAAATAAGTCAATATGTACAAGTTTCGTATTACTATGGCATACATTTGGTTTTATTACGAATAAATGGCAGCAGCTATAGAATAAGCGATCTTACAGTGCTACTTATTTCCTCCAGATGACGCTCTCGATCTCAGGTAACGAATTACACTAAATATTAATTGATTTTGTGAGGCTGGCTGTAACATAGATTATGAGCCATGAATGAAAATAAACTCGTTTCTTGATTAATTAAATTTAAAAGATAAATATTTAAAAATGAAGACTTGTAACGATATGTAAGTCGTTTCCCATTGGCTGACGGCGATGCGTTGGGCTCTGGAGCGCCCTCTCTCTAGCCTATATTATAACTCGTTACTGCTTAGCCGTCAGCATCAGTCACAGTGACAGAGACCTCCACAGCGGGTCAGGCGCCATCGCCGTCGTCCAGGCGGATTGTTTTAGAGTATACTTTTACATCATTGCCTTCTCCATGTAATATATCATTTTTACTTTTGTTATTACAGTGCAAACCCTGATGATGGCCCGTAATTAAAAGGCCGAAACCGGTCTGAAGTTAACATCGGATTCGATGAAGACTGTTTTTAAATAATTTTATGGCAACATGAAAGTTGATCACAACGAAGATGCCACTAATTCCAGTTCTGAAGATAGTGGTCATTATAATGTTTACTTGAGAAACGTAGTTCTCACTTCCTCATACCGATAAGGCCTTGATGATACAATGTGTAAAACCAAACTGGGGTAGAAAGGATCATATAAAATTGGGAGTCCTGTAATCGGAGATTAAAGCGAATGGTATCCCCCAAACATTTTCGTAGACCGGTTAACTAATAAAAGGATATATGTAACAACTGTCTTCTGCGAAGAAAAAACCTCTTGCACAGTCATCTGCACCAAGTTCATCTTATCAGTGGATGAGTTGTAACTCTAGAATCAAAGTTTATGCCAAACGAGTTTTACATTGCTGTTACTGTTTACAATGCACAATATCTGAACTAAAATAACTGGACAGCCATTAGGGGACAATAAAATGAGTTGTTGTCCACCCTTCGAATTCATGACGGCTTGAACGCTGCTGAGGACACTCGGTCAATTGTCCGACAGCTGTACCCCCAACACAACGTTAATAATCAGCTGGAGTTAAGACATTATAATACACACTCTAGCTCTGATTGCCTTTCAAGGATATAACGTTATAGTTTTTCGACTACTTGGTCATTGCTCCTGGGCTTGTAGTTATAGGCTCTTGCGTTAGTTTATTTGATTTTACCCTTTCTTATGCTGAAGTATTCTATAGTTGTATAGTTGTATAACGGATGCCTCAATCGTTCCCATGGTATCCGGATACGCACGAAAATGTTAGTAACTTCCCCCGATATGCGTGTGGCGGCGTTAGTGCCCTGCGTGACACACATGAGCACGTTGACTAGCAGTGTGGCCCTGCACGGCGAGGCGGTTGGATGGTTGCTGTCCTCCCCCTCCTGGTATGAAGTGAATTTTATTAACCGTTGGGTTTTCAGCATTTCTGTATGGGACTTTTTACCATTTTGTTTTCCTCTTTTCATTGTTGGTTGACGTGCTTTTAACATATCAGTTTTTCAGCTCGTAAATTTGATCTACGGCGTTCGGCTTGTTGCGAGTAACAGTATTTTATTTGGAGAAAGTTGAGCCCTTCCTATATCTCGTCTTAATGTCTTACTGATGTGTATTTCATATTGGCATAAATATCCAGCATTTTTATCCTAATGTCGATTGTATGTTACCTATCTTGTAGATGTACACCTTAAGATATGATTTAATATCACGAAATCTGTATTAGGCTAGGTATTCGATCTTTTTTATCATAACATCGATTATCTGCTTCCTATCTTGTAGGTGTACACCTGAAGATGTGATTTGATATTACGGAACTCGTCGTGCTCCTGTAAATAAAAGTTCATATACAGTTAAAAGCGATTCATTTCTGAAACTATATTTCCAGTTGAAAAGCGAAGCTGATATCGATTTTTCTGTAATTAGTATACCTGAAAGAAGAGAGTATCTCGTGTAGTGAGGACTGCTATAGTTCATTAGTGTGGAAACAAAATTACCATATTTTAAATGGTTCCGGAAATATTGGAGGTTAACAGCTTATCTGAATCATCCTACATTGCTCGTCATGATCGGTTTAGGTTAAAAATAATCTCGAGGTCTCTTGATTACGCTCGTAAGAACTCACTATTGTGATCATAAATCATGCCATGTCACATACAAAACTCAAGCATCATCTGACGCGCCGTGACTAATGCTTATAGCAACGTGTTATTACGAGTGTAATCAATAGATCTAGCAATGGCATTTTAAAATAGTGAAACCGGTCGTGGCGAACTGTACGCAATCTTGACGGGTGATAAATTATACTGTGTAGAGACAGTGACTGCAATTTATCCTCAGACAAAGATGCCTATATTTATTAAAAACTTCATAATATCGGGGTAACGCGGAACTCTTCTTCACTTGACAGTTACTACTGATTTTTCTGGAGGTTATCATCAGGTCCTCGTTCAGCCAAAGTCTCGATTTTGAGACATAATGACTCATAGTATCATGGTTACAGGAAGCGGTCTGTCGAATACAGTTCGCGGTCAGTTTTTGCCTTATTGACCGTGACTTACCAGGTAGTTACTAGTTACGACCAAAAGGGTCAGTGTGTTACGTACGAGCAGTAGTCATAAAGTTTTAATTATTGCCTTGAAAAAATGTTACGTAACTATTTCTTTGTTTGTAGGTACATGCCTCCGGTCCTGGTACCCGCTGAAATTCCCGTGCTGCAGTATCACAGCTCGCCGCTAGAGGGGAAACAAAGCAAGATGGCCCACCCCTTCGATAATAGTATGGTTCGGTATAGTGCAGTTATTCCCTTTCTACACTAAGGAGGCACAACGCTGTAACAATCTATGCTGGGTTGGCGTTAGTGTGTGGCCACAACGTACCACCATACGACACTGGTTAGGTGGTTCACACACACATCTAGCACAGTTAAACAAGTTTGAATGATGAAAAACAAAGTAGCAGACCACCTCACTCTGAAGAGCTGAGAGTGTCAAGAGAAGCGGAGATCTTGGTGTTCGAAGATCGGTGTACCACAGTCGAGAAGATGGTGAAAATAATTATTTAAATGAAACACTTTCTGACGTAACACGTTTCTAAAACGGATTAAACAGTGTAAAATAGTTTCTCCTTTGCCCATACAGATTCTTAAAACAGTACTGATACTTCCGAAAATCGAGAAACTTCTGAAAATCTGTGCTTGCGAATTTTTAATAGCTACTTGTAGAAAGTAGAACGAAAAACATGGGACACATGCAATAAATAATAGAAAGGAGTTGAACTATTCACGCAGCAATTAGTACTACATGCACCCCAAGTTTTTCGTTTTAAATTTTACAAGTATTTTCATAATTATTAAAAATTATGTACTTTGCCCTTCGTTCCACCAAAGGCACAGCTTCCAGCAGGAGAGACAGGGTTGCCCGCAGGAAGTACAGATATGCCTCGCCTTTGAAGCGTTGTCGAAGGATGACTGGTCTCACGAGGCAGTAGCCAGTAAACCCACCCACTCACTGGGTCTGAACCGGTAGTGATACTTCCCGGCCAACATACCAAGGTGATTCACCCTTAGGTGGGTCTTTCGAACGTAAAGATACCACCCCTCGTAAAAGTTGCCTCGTCTATGAACAGGAGGGATGACATATCTGACGAAATTAGTAACCAACACTAAAGACACTTTAACTAAACGAACAGAACAGAAAGCTGCACTTCCTCTTGGTCCTTTCATATCGGTATCGCAGCACTGTAACATTCCGTTATCTGCTTATCTGACGTGGCTCATTCCTTATTTCGGTATGAAATCACGAAATTCCACGTAAGACAGCGACCATTTTCACGTTTAAAACAAATAAACCCTAAGTTCTAAAATTTGTAATTTCTTCGAAATTACTTATTAGATTTTGGAGAGTAAAAATCATGGAAAGATGAATGAATACAAATAGGCGTCACTGAGCCTCCGCTGGATAAGCCAGGTTGAAGATCAGGGGCAGCAGAGTGTGAGCGTTTGGTGCGCTATTATTGGAAACCACGTGACTGGTTCGCACTTCATTGGAAAAAAATGGTTCAAATGGCTCTGAGCACTATGGGACTTAACATCTGAGGTCATCAATCCCCTAGAACTTAGAACTACTTAAACCTAACTAAGGACATCACACACATCCATACCTGAGGCAGGATTCGAACCTGCGACCGTAGCGTCGCGCGGTTCCAGACTGTAGCGCCTAGAACCGCTCGGCCACCCCGGTTGGCCGTTGGAAAAACCTTAATGGGTAAAATATAGAAACAAATTCTCCCTGAAGTACTACCGGCTCTTCTGGAGAAAGGACCACTTGTCATAGGTAAATGTATACAGTACTAGCATGAGGGGTAGCATATCCATAGTAGTAGTAGCAGTGATAGCAGTACTAATAGTTTCAACCATGTATTACTTTTAGAAAGATATAGAACAAACAGCTACATGTAGCGTTTGATAAGCATGGGGCAGGTCGTGGGTCTTCGTCTTATAGTAGGAACCATCCCGTCATATGCTTTAATTTACAAATCATTCGTTCGTGCAGTCGAAGAATACTGCTCAAGTAAATGTTTGTCTCAAGAGAGAACGTTACAGGAATTCTGAAAATTGGAAACTGTTAGTCGCTATCCTGCGAAAGCCTAATTACAGAGTTTCAAGAAACAGAATTACGCTACAAATCTGGGAATACACTACAACTGCCTACGTGTCGGTATCGTAGGGATCGGGAATACAAAAACAGACTGATTACAGCGTGCACAGAAGCTTTTAAAGGATCATTTTCCCCGCGGTCCATATGCATATGGAAAGGGGAGATACCCTAATACGTGGTACAGTGGCAAGTACCATTGCCGTACACCACTTCCCATAAGGCTGAAGGTTGTGGATGTACAACTAGAAGTTTGCATAAGAGTAGGATAAGAATGGTATCGCTCGTGGCTTTCTTTTTTTTAGGTAATCACCCTGATTTCCACACGTCACGAAAAAGCTAAACCAGGATGATCGGGTGTGGATTATACTCTCACTCATTACGAATAAAAGTATTAAGCGCGGCGCCACGTCATACGGTAAAAGCACGTCCTATGAGTTTTGTTAAGGAGCAGCGTTGTTCCATGTCACATTATAATAATAACTATTCTCATGGGTGTTTGTTGTGTAAATAGGATGCATCACAGCTGATAGCGAAAACTGACACTAGTGACAGTATGCAATATTACAAGCACAAACGTGCCTGTAAACGTCGTTCTGGAAACTGGCCGTTTCTGAGGTAACTGCAAACGTCTAGTACCTGCCTCCGCGGGCTTCAGTAAGAAACACTGTCCTTGTTCGTATACAAGTATCTTAAGTGTTTATTTTACTGTTAATCCCAAATTAATTGGGTTCAAATTTGACTGTTAGCCTATAGTCGGGGAAAGTGGTAGATGGGTGTGGGAAACCGACGCACTTGTTGTGATGTATACTGATAGGCCAAAACACCACGACCACCTGCTTAACAGCATGTTAGTCCGAGGCACGTACCTATTCAGACGTCTCGATAACGGAACGTCAAATATGACGATGCGAACGTAAGGCCAACACAACACTCAGTACCAGAGAGGAGAAAAGCTCCGACCCGGCCAGGAATCGAACCCGCCAGCACTGACTGCGCTGCTACCGAGGCGGACGTTGGTACGTCTTTGAAACGCAATGCAAAACCGATTCTGTAGGCCATGAATTCGAAGAGTCCTTGCTACCTTTCCAAAGGTATGACGCATCAGAAGTTTAGGCACAAGCCACGCAGTTTTCCGTAACTTACAAGCCAGTGGACTGTGGGCGCGCATCTGGCACCCGATAGATTGCCAGATGTATTCCGTCGAGCTTAGATCAGGCTGAAGTTGGCTACCAAGCAACCAACGTGATTTCACAATCATATTCCTCAAACCACTGTAGCAAGAATTTGGCATTGTAATAAGGGCATTTATCCTGCTGGAAGATGCCACTGCTGTGTGACAAAATATCAAGCGCGAAGGGAGGCAAGTGGTAGGCACCAATGTTCACTTAGCCCCACAGCAGTCATAGTGCCTTTGATTGTCGTCATAGGTCTCGTGGAAGCCCGAGTGTATGTCCTCTGTCGCATGCCTCAGCAGCCTGCATCCAAGACAAGGCGCTTGTATCGAGCAGCCATTTGCGTGGGTGATAGGTATCAGGACACGGCCACCTGCCTGGTGTAACAAGAAACGTTCAACCAGGTGATAAATTCCTATTGACCCAGGTCCAACCAATGACCCCTGTCTACTGCTATAGCAATTGAAGATGCTATCGGCTTAAGCTGCATGCTCAACGACGTACGCCGAACGTGTGCTCCGTAACACTTGAGCCTGCACCAGCCCTGTCCTGTGGTGTCAGATCTGCCAGGGATTGCCCCGTGTCCTGCTCTACAGAGCAGGCAAGTCTCCAGTCTCAGTTCTCTGTGGCGGAGTGTCGACGTCCATCATCTTGATGCCTGCTCGTGGTTTCACCATCCTTTAACCACTTTCCAAAGATGTTGACAACAGCAGCACATGAAAAGCTGGCCAATAACAGCGTGTCCTTTATCAAAATTGCTTACGTCACTAGATTCTACATCTACATTTACATCCATACTCCGCAAGATACCTGACGGTGTGTTGCGGAGGGTACCTTGAGTACCTCTATCGGTTCTCCCTTCTATTCCAGTCTCGTATTGTTCGTGGAAAGAAGGATTGTCGGTATGCCTCTGTGTGGGCTCTAATCTCTCTGATTTTATCCTCATAGTCTCTTCGCGAGATATACGTAGGAGGGAGCAATATACTGCTTGACCCCTCGGTGAAGGTATGTTCTCGAAACTTCAATAAAAGCTCGTACCGAGCTACTGAGCGTCTCTCCTGCAAAGTCTTCCACTGGAGTTTATCTATCATCTCCGTAACGCTTTCGCGATTACTAAATGTTCCTGTAACGAAGCTAGCTGCTCTCCGTTGGATCTTCTCTATCTCTTCTATCAACCCTATCTGATACGGATCCCATACTGCTGAGCAGTATTCGAGCAGTGGGCGAACAAGCGTACTGTAACCTACTTCGCTACGGTCGCAGGTTCGAATCCTGCCTCGGGCATGGATGTGTGTGATGTCCTTAGGTTGGTTAGGTTTAATTAGTTCTAAGTTCTAGGCGACTAATGACCTCAGAAGTTAAGTCGCATAGTGCTCAGAGCCATTTTTGTAACCTACTTCCTTAGTTTTCGGATAGCATTTCCTTAGGATTCTTCCAATAAATCTCAGTCTGGCATCTGCTTTACCGACGATCAACTTTATATGATCATTCCATTTTAAATCACTCATAATGCCTACTCCCAGATAATTTATGGAATTAACTGCTTCCAGTTGCTGACCTGCTATATTGTAGCTAAATGATAGGGGATCTTTCTTTCTATGTATTCGCAGCACATTACACTTGTCTACATTGAGATTCAATTGCCATTCCATGCACCATGCGTCAATTCGCTGCAGATCCTCCTGCATTTCAGTACAATTTTCCATTGATACAACCTCTCGATATACCACAGCATCATCCGCAAAAAGCCTCAGTGAACTTCCTATGTCATCCGCAAGGTCATTTATGTATATTGTGAATAGCAACGGTCCTACGATACTCCCCTGCGGCACACCTGAAATCACTCTTACTTCGGAAGACTTCTCTCCATTGAGAATGACATGCTGCGTTCTGTTGTCTAGGAACTATTCAATCCAATCACACAATTGGTCCGATAGTCCACATGCTCTTACTTTATTCATTAAACGACTGTGGGAAACTGTATCGAACGCCTTGCGGTAGTCAAGAAACACGGCATCTACCTGTGAACCCGTGTCTATGGCCCTCTGAGTCTCGTGGACGAATAGCGCTAGCTGGGTTTCACGCGGTCGTCTTTTTTGAAACCCATGCTGATTCCTACAGAGTACATTTCTAGTCTCCAGAAAAGTCATTATACTCGAACATAGTACGTTTTCCAAAATTCTACAACTGATCGACGTTAGAGATATAGGTCTATAGTTCTGCACATCTGTTCGACGTCGCTTCTTGAAATCGGGGATTCATCCATTTGCGGTCCTTATCGTCGATAGAATAGTTTCTCATTCGTCTCTGTTCCACTTACATACTTCCCTTTCTGCATCATACGCCCGCAACGCCACCAGGCAGCATCCACTCTCTCTTTGGCCAGTGGTAATACTGTTTTGGGTCGTCAGTGTAAGACGATATCCAACGCTTCAAAATGGTCCGAGACAGGCAGGTCGAGCCGATATTGTCTGCAGCATCACCGCCCCTGCACGAAGAACGCAGATCGTCAGGCTCACACGATACATTGATTGTTGATAGTTGTCTCCACTGGAAAACATTCAGTCTGCTTAGACCTGTGTCGAGTCTCTGTTTACAAAATGGTTCAAATGGCTCTGGGCACTATGGGAGTCAACATCTGAGGTCATCAGTCCCCTAGAACTTGGAACTACTTAAACCTAACTAACCTAAGGACATCACACACATCCATGCCCGAGGCAGTATTCGAACCTGCGACCGTAGCGGTCGCGCGGTTCCAGACTGAAGCGCCTAGAGCCGCTCGGCCACACCGGCCGGCCTCTGCCTGCAGCAATTAGTGTCTGCCACAAGTTGTCAACAGGGCACATTTGATCTGATGGAATTAAATTTGCTTGCAGACAAATGAGTCTCAACTTTATCTTCGATAATGACAGAAGCTGAAGATATGAATTAAAATTTATGCTACAGCCGGGACGTGGAGCTGGGTTTTCTGCTTATGAGGCAGATGTGCTACATGACCATAGCAGTAAAGCTAACACAACTGCACGGGACTACCCTCGTCCACTGCCCTATGTAACACAAACCTCACATCGTCAACCTATTTTTCCTTTCTTAAATCGTCAGTATTGCCAAGGCTCTCCGCTATTGGAATAGCACTCCAGCGTTTTACAAAATGGTGAAATCTTGCCTGTACCTCACGCAAATGTGATCTATTGACTGCCGGAATTAAATTTTCCTTGAGACATATGAGTCTCAACTTTATCTTAGATAATGACAGCTGTGTTAGCTCACTGCTACGGTGGTGTAATGGCTAGAACACCTGCCTACAGCAGGAGACCGAGGACAGCAGAAACGTCTAAAAAATGGTGCACAACACAAGCTGATTCCAAGATCAGGAAAACATATAATACAGCGTTGAAAAGGCCGTGCGGAAAAAGTGCACAGCAGACTTTTATACCCAGTGCACGAGGCACGCAATAAACGATCCAACAGATAACGAACTAAGGCGCATAAAGGCGAAACTCATCAACACGCAAAAGAGGAAACAGAATAAATCAAAACAAGAAGCCAACAAATGCTGACAATAGAAGAAGACCTTACCACAAAGAACCACACCAGCTGGATAATTAGAAAACAAGAAAAAAACAAATTAAGGAACTGTAAACAGAACACGGAAGAACTATAACAGCAACTCTTGAGCCAACTGTTCAAGAGAGCGGAATTGAGTGACATTGCAGTAGAGAACATGTTCTCCTACACAACCTGCCTGATGTTCTGACAGAACGAAGACTAATAGAACCCGGAATAAAGTATGGAAAAAGAAGGTATGCGTAACGTCGTTAAGTCCAGCGCAGCTGCAAAATCATTGCGTCCGGATGGGACTGCTACCGAATTCTACGTACGTGCTAGTAAATGGTTGGGGACACCTTCACCGAAGTTGTGAATAACGTATCGAGAGTCCAAAAATACCAGAAAATTTCGCAAAGGCACACATAATCTTAATCCCGAAGAAAGAAGCTCTATGGGAAATACAGGATTATAGACCTATAACGCTGCTAAAAGCTGACTACAAAATAGCAGAGCGATGTGTGACAGACAAACTAAAAACGATGAAGAAGAAAATTACAAGCCCTCACCACACATGCGCCGTGCCCAGAAGGACCACAGAATACAGAGAAGTCATAGGCATTACAGGGGTAAACAAATCCGAGGCTGCGATCGTGTCGGTGGACTTCAATGAGGCCTTCGACAGAGTGAGCCACGACTGTCTATACGAGAGTAGAAAAACTCGGCTCCGGAGACTCTTTCACCTGAATAAGAAAGAATACACTTAACAGCGCCACCTCCAGGGCTTCAATATATGGCCGTAACATAAAACCGATACAATTCAGAGGTCGATGGGACAACGCTGCCAGCTCTCGATGGCACTATTTGCCATAGTTCTCGATCCCTTGCTGCAGAAAATCAACAACACTATCACCGGAATCACGTTGCATGGCACTACGCTAAAATGTAAAGCCTACGCTGACGACATAGGATTCTTCGTAAAAGACAAGGTAGACTTCTCAAGAATACAAGAAGCCCTCTAAAATTTTGAACAAGCGGCAGGGGCAAAAATAAATCCTGAAAAGACTGCTCTCATACCGGCCGAAGCAAGAAACTTAACGAAGGTAGCAAATGGTACTCGGTAGTTGAAACACACAAACGCTTGGGGCTACAGCTACACTCGTGTCCAGTGAAAATGGCGGTCCAAAACTGGCTATCAGATCTACACAAAAATAAGAGGACTCGCAAGACCAAACGGAAATAGAGAGCTAGACTTATTACAGAAAGCGAATCTCATCAATGAACAATTTCTATGGAAAGCGTGGTTTCTGGCCCGCGTGTCTAATCTGCCAACAGAGATACTTATAACGAGCAATACAATAACTTCTATGGCGCCATGAAACCCTTGAAGTGCAGTGCACCATGTGCGCGCTGGATGAACACGAAGGAGGAGTGGGCCTTAGGAAATGCGCGGCGCTTCTGATCCACCGTTTTAGTGCCATAACAGAAAAAAATCCATATTGTTTGACAGCCGCCTTGTTAAACGCATACTGGCCAGAGTCAGAAAAAGCGCCGGTAAACCTAGCAAAGATCTCATTCAAACTAAAATACACAAAATGAATATTACTCGATAAAAGGATACGTGCTACAAACCGCCGAAACCCGCCCAACCCCCACTTAAGAATAACAAAAAAGCTATACTCAGAACTGGAAGGAGAAGCGTGACGGAACAAAATTGAAATCTTTGAGTGGAAGCTTCTGTGGCAAAAGTTAGACAAAGTTGCTTTAAATACTAAAGTTAAAAAAGTCTGGTATACGGTAATAAACGACATCGTGCCCACAAATGTAAAACTTCCACAAATCAACCTGAGACCAAGTGACAAACGCATTAACTAGAATCCAGTGACATTTAGTACATCGCTTCCAGTGCGGGAACACAGTAAGAATGTGGCAGGCATGCAAAGAAACGCTAGCGCCCATCAGAAGAACGACTCCGGCAAATGTAAACTTAGAGCTACTGACTGGACCGAACACAAAACTTTTACCCAAACAAATAAAGGCTACGCGGATTTTAGGTCGGATTGTAGGTTTGTATTCAGTAATCCAATTAAAGCACAAAGACAATATACAATATCTGTCATTCTTATGGAGGAAAATAATAAAGCCATGGTCTCCAAACTATACAGATTAGAATTCACGAACTTTCTGTAAACAGCCCTCGAGGCGGCCTTCAGGGAAGCCACTCAACCCACGCGACACCGCTACCTCCACCACCCCTCGCAGACTGGAGCCCGGCTGGGGAGAGCCCAGCTGCAGCCCACGACCGCCGTCGCGCCAGCCTCCAGCCACGCTCCGACTACACAGCGTTCTCTCCTACAAAACGACTAGAATACAGTGATTCAGTGCAGTGCCAGACATGTTTTGCGTTAGTGCCATCGAATTTCATCGCCAGCGCCAGTGAATAATGAACAGGAGAGAAAGAAGAAAGCAAAAGGAAAAAGTAATATTCCCTCTCTGACAAAATAGTGTCATATTTTCACCGAAAAATTTAGTGATTTATGAATTCCCACATGCAAAAATTAAACAATTTTATATAAATATTACTGTGCTAACACTCACCCATACAAAAAACTAAATTCTACTCTGAAATCTCATGCCTAATCGAGCTAAACATGCAGTGTTTGATTTAAACTATCCCTTAATATGTGTTCCCCCATATTCCCTTTGTTTAGTTATTACTATGCGTCACAGTCTCCCCATCAATTCTTAATAATGCTAAAATTGTAAACCATATTATAATCATAAAGTGTTTTTTATTTGCACTGACCCGATGTCAAACGTCGATGTCACTTTTTCCACATAAAATAAGGACCTCCAGTCTATGAAGTAAGGTCCTCGAGAGATCAAAATACGCTAAATTCCACTGAAAACTACGAGCAACAGTGCAGACGATCAACCTACTGTCATATATTTGTATCCTGAAACAAGTTGTAGGCTAGTAATGTAAAAGTATTTATTTGTTGACATTAATCGTCAAATAAAAACTCACACACAATGAGGAAAGAAGTCAACAAACCTAATTCTAAAACTCCACAAAAACACTGAAAGTATTCCAAAAACAGACACAAGGAAAAACATCATTCCAAAAATAGACACAAGGGAAAATATCCTAAGTCCAAAAATAAAACGGACTCTCAACTCCGAAAAGATATTCGATGAAAATGTAATAAAAAAAGGAAAGTTCAAAAAGGAAAAATTGAAAAGAGATATAATGAAACATTTCTTCACGATATGTGGTATTTGTATGTATATAATAAATTGAAGAAAGTTTTCTGATTGTTAAAAATATTCAAATCTCGGCCGTTGTTCATTTTTAATTCATTTCTTCAGCTTCTATCATTATTGAAGAGCAGCATTTCTTTCCCTCAAGTTGAGTATAACATAGTTATTTAAAGCGCAGTTGTATCAACTAAGTTATGCTTGCCTGTCCAATTTCCTATTGCGTCAGATCCCTTTGGTCAGTTTACACGCAGTTATGATTAGCAACGAGGACCTAACATTCGCCTCCTCGGAACGTAGCGAATGCCATATAAGAGGTATTTTAAAAAAGAAAGAAAGTATGGTATGGCCACCTACAAGGGTATGTGTAGATTTGAGGATTCCCGAGACATGCTCTTATCAGTGTGAGCAATGTAGAATAGTGTAGCAACAAAAGGTTTAGAAGTGGATATAGTTCAGTAAGTCAGAAAACCTCGAGTTATTACGTGGCTGCCAATAACATATCTGGTACTATAAGCTGGAAGTTATTCACTTGAAACATGAATTAATTCCTTTTATTTTATATTATTTTTAATTGTTTCTTATTTTCAAGTTCCTTTTTTTTCTCCATTAATATCACCAACGATTGCTGCTAACGTAACTTGCTACTATACACGTAATACAAAGCATTGTATGTCACATTGATTATTGAATACATACGACCTGTTTAGAGTTTCCAGACAACAGGTCTAAAATTTATGAAAACAATTTGAATTGAATTGAATTGTAGCTTTTGATAAACCCCATATACCATAGGTCTGTATCTCCCTGCCTCGAAGTTGTGCAGACTTAACTTCCTTCCCTCTCGCCTTTTCTGTATTCAGGGTGTTTGCCTAACGATGTGTTTCCGCCCTCCCGTTGTCGAACTCAACGAGGCGCTCTGCTGAATAGGTAACGAGCTGTCTGCCTGTTTGCTTTCCCTTTGAGGCACTTTGTCTGCAAAGGGCCGGGAGAACGTTGCACGCACGCACGTTGGGCGCTACAAACTGTGGAGGATAGGACTTTCCAGCTAAATATCGGCCTTTATCAACTGCAAGTGTTAATTTGCTTCACGTCGTGTTCAAGAACGGGGTCTGTCCGTGAGAGAACTGTGAGAATTTCAGAACCGTCCAACATTTTAATCGTATGTGTTTCAACAGGTAAAATGCGGTGCTCCACAATTTCCTCTGTTTTATCTCACTTATAAGTTTCTAGAACATCCAGCTAGTTTCGAGCTCAGCTAGTTTCTTACCTGCATTTTTTAAATTTATTAACAGCACTAATAACAAAATACATTTGCTAAACACAGCGGATAAAACATTACTAACCCACAAGGTCATTCCGTCCATCTCCGCAGGTGAGATCTTGAACTCCCTAAGGATGCTGTTAGAAGGCTGAAACTGACCAAAATAACAAGGCAGTGAAGGACTATGCGATGTTGCCATCGGGACTGCTCTTCTATCCACATAATTTAACCTGGAGGAGCATACATCAACGATTTATTTAATGATTACGTTGGGTCTGGGAAGTGATGAAGAGGAGTCTCAGGCTGCAGAAGAAGAGAATGTGCATGCTGAACTGCCACCAGCTGTAGGTGACAATTAAGATGCTAAATGTATGCTACTGTTAAAGGCTGAATATCATTTCTCATTCTATGAATGCTGTAATTTGTGACTGCATTTAGCTGTCACCTTCTTTATGTCATTTCACTGTAAGTTAGTCATTTATGTTGCAGTTTTTGTGGAATAAAAAACAAGTGGTGAGCGTAGATGACTGCCAGGCAGAGGTCGCGGGTTCGATTCCCAGTACTGCCAACGAATTTTTCTTGGTGGAAAGACTGGGAAGGGTACACACAGCCTCGTGATGCCAACTGAGGAGCTACTTGACCGAATAGTAGCGTCTCCAGCGTTTGGAAAGACTGCAAAATGGCCAGGAGAGCGGTATGCTGATGGCCACATGCCCCTCCACTCCGCATCTGCATGTCGCCGCAAGGAAGAGGACCACACTGCGACCAGTCATCCTTTGGGCCTTCACGGCCTGGCCTGTTGCAGACAAAGTGATTTTGTGTGGCTAGTTTTAGGAGACATCGTGCTAATACCTTGTAAGAATGTTTCTAACTTAACAGTAATCTCAGTAAAGGAGTCCATAAGTTCATTCAGGCTGCCATATTGAGGTGAAGCCAATCGTTGGTGAATAGAACCCGTAGAGTTACCAAATAGAGGGGATGTTGACTGCTGCCTTCGCCCGCTGTCCCAAATAGTCCCAAAAATTTTCCACGCGACGATGATCGGATGATTTAGCGGGTAAGCAGAAGTGCAGTAACGTAGCTTAGTGTTCATGAAACCAGGTACATACGCGTGCAGCTCTGTGAACAAGACTTTTGTCATCTGTTCACGGCGTACATATTGTAAGTAACTTGCTATATTGTCCGCAAGACTCTTCAATGGTGATTGTGCACCCGCACAGTCGCAACAGATGACTGCTGGCCATCTCTACAAGGACTACAGTGGGTCTGCACCTTTAATAGCCCACCAATACCATCATCTCTACAAGGAATACAGCGGGTCTGCACTTTTGATGGCCCACCAATACCATTATCTCTACAAGGACTACAATGGGTCTACACCTTTGATGGCCCACCAATACCATTATTTCTACAAGGACTACAATGGGTCTACACCTTTGGTGGCTCACCAATACCATAATCTCTACCAGGACTACAGTGGGTCTGCTCTGTGATGACCTACCTACCAATAGTCTTCAACACTTCGACTGACTCTGCTGTGGGTTTTCTCTGTTGTGGCCCATTACCTGTCTGCATGTCAAGAGTCAGCACTGTCTTTTCGCTGGGAGGACAACACTACTTCTTCAAGACTGCATGGAAATCCACAACTTCCGTGTGCATTTTCTTTTACTGCTCAGACTTCGTACAACTGTAATGAATGATCAGGACTGTCTTTATGAGAACAATTTTTGCTATTGACCAACATTGTGTCAATAAGTGTGTGCATTTGATATCTTTGTTATTGTAATTCTGAAAAAAAGTTTCAAATTAGTATTGGGCACTGCCCAAAACTATTGCAAAATTTTTTGTGGGGAGCATGGAGGCTTTGTAAGTAGGCTGTTTAGGTTTTTATGTTGGTAACGCCACGTGGCGCTCTGTATGAAAATCACTGACTGTGCTGTGAGCAGCCTGTGGCTGGTAGGCATTATTGGAATATTCGCTATCGTAGTGTTCGGTAGTTGGATGTGAAGAGCTCGTAGCGTTGTGCAGTTGGAGGTGAGCCGCCAGCAGTGGTCAAAAAAAGGAAATTTGTTTAATTGGATGTCACGATATTATATATTATGACTTTTGAACGCTATTAAGGTAAATGCGTTGTTTGTTCTCTACCAAAATCTTTTATTTGCTAACTATGCCTATCAGTAGTTAGTGCTTTCAGTAGTTAGAATCTTTTATTTAGCTGGCAGTATTGGCGCTCGCTGTATTGCAGTAGTTCGAGTAACGAATATTTTTGTGAGGTAAGTGATTCATGAAAGGTATAGGTTATTGTTAGCCAGGACCATTCTTTTGAAGGGATTATTGAAAGTCAGACTGCGTTGCGCTAAAAAAAATTCTGTGTCAGTTTAGTGATGATCGGAATAAGTAAAGAGAGAACTGTCTGAGTACGTTCAGTTTTACTCAGCTGTATCAAATAACATAGAAGTTTACCAGCACAGTAATTCATAATTTTTCTAAGGGGCGTTTCAACATAATGATATTCTTCACCGAAAATTCTGAAAAAAAAATCCTGAATCATGTTCGTATTAGTCTAAATTATAGAATAACCGCTCCCAAAATATCACATAAGTGCAAGACAATCTCGGAATAACTCGAGATTTGCCGACTTACTGAACTGTATCTACTTCTAGATCTGTTGTTACACTATTCTGCATTGCTCACAATGGTAAGTCGGTGCAATCCTCGAGTCTACGCGTACCCTTGTAGGTGGCCGTAGCATTCTTTCTTTCTTTTTCTAAATACCTCTTGTATATGCATATAAAATTTCCTCTTAATTAAATACGTATGTGTCATCGATAATAGAAGAAACGCTTCTTATTATCTGTTTATTTTTATATTCAGAGCGTCCACTGTACACAGTTATAATCAATCTCTCATGTGGTAATTGAAATGTGTTTCTTTCAATTGTTTATTCGTTATTTGTTAATTGTGTACCACGTTTACGTTCAGATTACAAACTTTTCTCAGTGTGACGACAATCTGCATCCACAACAGATTGGAACCGCACGAGAGATTACTCTATTCCTGCCCGAAACATCTCAGGCGGTATACTGGCTACCTCACTTGTTATGATAAACATCCAGCGAGTGTGATCGTCCCGTTGATAAACATTCCCTACAGGTGACCCCACAGCCAGAAATCACACCGGTTCAAATCTGGTGAACTTGGTGGCCACGATAGTTTAGAACGATCGGCTGGTTATTCGGTTTTCTCCATATGAGTTACAGAGTAACAGAGTGATATCACGCGCAATTTGATGTGGGGCTCCATCGTGCGTGAAAACAGAGAGTCCAAAGCACATCTCTCCCGTAGAACAAGGATCACAAGTTGGCAAAGCAGATCACAGTAACGTGTGCTGTTCACTCTGCATGTCCTTGGTCCTTAGGGTCCGCGAAAAATGGACCAATCATGAACTTTGCCGTGAATCCACACCACACAGTGAGGTGTTCACTGTGCGGGGGAGATTCATAAACGTGCGTTGGCTGTGACGATCCCCAACTGCGACAGAGAGCGTAAAGTGTGCTTCATCGCTCCACAAAATGTTCCAAGGCGACAAGTCTTCAACTCTTGTAAGAATCGTGAGAGCAAAGTCTCCTCGAGTGTTTGTACTGCGTGGAAAAATTTGGCGAGTAATGTTAAGTTTTTTCGGATACTATCGCAATTGTTCGCAACGCTTTTCGAACATTGGACCACGGAAATGTTTAGCAGTCGTGACATAGCTCTTGCGTCGCTTGAAGATCGCACGTTGCATCAGCGTTCTCAGCCATGGAAATCGTAACTTCTTCAACAATTTTTAGGGCAAGTGACCGTCAGCCTCTCCCAGGAACAAATCGCCAGTTAATTCGAATCATGTTCTTTAAACCCTGGCGAGAAAAGAATCCACTACGTATTCCTTTAACGCGTCAATACTCGCGAAGAGCAGTAGCACAGTTGTTATTGTTTTGATGAATCAGTTTCAAGGGTGAAGCCCTGCTCACGCTCTCCAGACCCACGTTGACTGTCTGCAACTGTAATGCACACTGACGCTTCACCAGCACCGGCGCCTAATGACAACAACGCAAATCCTGTGGCGCACAGTCTGAACGTCATTCATATAAAAGTGGGCACCCATATGGTAATTGGTTTGCCTCTACACTGACTCAAGTAGCGAAAGTTTAATTATAACCAACCTGTATTTATGACCAGAACTACACCCTACAAACAATGCAGTTTAAACACATCACTGGGTCGATAATGCACTCGACAGCTTCTAGCATTAGAAAAGAGGTAAAACTGTGGCTTGTCAGAGAACACAACACGCCTCTAGTCAGCTGCTGTTCAGTTTCAGTATTGTTTCGTACATTTAACCGAAAACTGTTTGAGATGAACCTGGAAGCGGGGGGACGAGGAGGCTACAAGGGCGATTAATTAGTGCAGGTTGCCTACATCAGGGGCAAGCATACATTCAGGGGCAAACCTGTTGTTCTGCTCCACGTTACCCTTTAACCTATTGTTCTCTTTTGATTGACACTTTTGATATCAAATTAATATGCACATTAATTACACTGTGATAGCTGATTGATTTATGACCTTATCCTATTGTTCTGCTAAGCAGTTTGTGACCCCCTGGATATAATCTGTCCTTCCCCCTCCAGCTCCTCCTCCCCCATCCCTGAGGAAACCCCTTAATCCTTTCCCCCTCCTCCTCGCTGATACAAGCACATTTTCAGTCCTGAGTTATTCGAATAGCCTCCTCCCACTCTATCAATTTCATTGACTAATTAATTAAAGTGGTGAGAAGTGATGCCATAATCGCAAGGGTGACATAAAATCGATAAAGCTACTAAAATTGTCGGTTATACGTATAAATTGAGGGGAAATACGCCAAAATGCGGGGATATTGCTGGGGGGATGAGGGAGTACTTGCGTATCTTTTGCTTGGTGCAGGAAAATTCTCGTACATGGGAACGAGTATGTGACAGCGAGAGGAATACGAGAAAAAGTTGACATGGAAGCACCAGGAACCAGGGAAACAGTCACGTTTCGTCGACAGCAATAAGACGGCTAGAACAGAATGTTTAACATGGATGACCACCAAATGGAGAGTTAAAAATCTATATATGTCGGGTCACATGCCCAGGTGTGACCCCAAAGTTAATGGCAATCACCTTACAGATTTTTATAAAGTGTCTTTAGCTAAACAACGTTTTATTACCAGTTTAGGGAGACTGCAATATACAACTGCAAAATGGATCATGTGTTCACCTTTTGTAGGACTGTTTAGGTGGTTTAAACCCTACGAAAGGGTATTTTCTGTACTCTCCACTAGTCACAACCACGCAGTGTCAGCTAACAAATACCTTACAGAATAGTTGCTGCATACTTTTTTAACAACATACTACTGTTTGCCTATTGAGCTAATACTGATACGTACAAGTTCACTGCTGTCTTTGATGCTCTCCTGGAAAAGAGAACTGTCTGCTTCTAAATTGACATGGATGTGCGTTAAAGGATGATAGAAGCTAGATGGAGTGATCGGGTGAGGGGCGTTGTAGCGATTTATGTTGTAATGCTAGACATGAGGCGTTCTAGAGAGAGGGATGTGTTGCCGCAGGTCACTTATCATGCATTTAACTATTTCTTTCCATTATTCTCCCTGGGTGCATCAGTTGTGTGGTGCTACTTGCGATCGACTCATATATAGTTGTGTGTTCTTTTTGTGACTTAGAGCGCTATCTGCCTGCAGTCGTTAACAGCAAACATCTTTATTCCACAGAGGATGTTCAACGCATATTTAAACACTAATGTCCATCAATTGAAAACCTACTTTGACAACTTCCTCCAGACGAACAAAGATGTATGCGAAGTACTCCATTTCTCTGCAATATCTTGAACATAAATCAAGTCTTCAGTATCATAACTGCAGTGATTCTAAGTTAGTGACAGGTGTTTACAAGGTTCTGCAAATCTTATGTATACATTTGCTTGAATGTTGTCTTGCTTACAGAGTTAATAATTTCGCACGTCAAACACCACAGCTATGCCTTTGTCTGTTTCCTTGTAAGAGACATCTTCCGTTGGTGATGACGATTTTATAGTACTGATGCGAGAATAGTGTAATTTCTGAACTGTAATAGGATATGAACAGACGGCGTAGAATGAAGCAGTTTTATCATCTTAAAGTTTGTTACCATAGCGAGTGGAATAGAAAACTTGCAGGATGGATGTATGTATGTCAGATATTGGACTTATATGTCCTGCATTAGTGTATTAAGAGAGTTGCACTCCACGTGACTAACATTTCAGGAACCACATGACTTTAACATTATAGCATGTATTAGCACAGAACCATGTTGTGTAGAGTGCATACGTATATGTTCTACAATCATTTCTCTCTTGCCGATACATTCTTGGTACTGATCCCAGACACTAGAGCAATACTTTAGAATCAGTAACACAAGTGAATTACGTAAAATGGTTCAAACTTCGTCTCTCTGGAGCTCCATCATGCACAAACCACACGTTTCTTCTGTCTGTTATATCATCACAACACTCTTATATCTACTATATACCGGTACAGGGTGCTAACCTCCTCGAATGTGTGCAACTGGAGAGACCTCGAGCATTTTAATGGGTGCCATGAGTAAGACTGGTGTGGAACTGTCTTCACTGAACAGCAATTATGGACTCAGGTCGCTCTGTTCCTTCAAAATCTGAGGAATGTAGTAGATATAGTACCCTCCTACTTCTGGTCAGCTGCAATTTAAACTGGCGATAGCGTTGTAGGGAGGTTTGGTCAAAGACTATGCAGGGACATTTCTCCATCTCCAGTTTTATCCCAAGAATGCAAGAATACTCTGTGACTCGATCCACATAAGGAAAGATGGGCAATTGTAATTGTAAACTACGCACTATGATTGAAGTGCTAGAAATATGTAGATAATCAAACAGCATTGGTATAGGACGCTGTCAGGTATACTTTGGTGTATATGATTGGAAATAAACAATGAATGGACATACATCTATCTACGTTTACAATCTAGCATATGGTAACTACGAAGCAGTAGAGGGGTGGTTTAGTGATGAGACATAAATTGGGAAGCATGCTGCTGTGTCATTGGTTGGCGCTGAAATTACCGAATAACTGGTAAAATTGCTAAAATTGACTACACTATCAACTGTGGTGTATATTACAGTACATTATCCTACATTGACGGTGTCTTTTCTGTCCCATCCATCCACAGTTATGCTGTTAATTACCACACAATGATCGATTGAGTTGGAGGGAGCCTTGGTGGGAGTAACACCTTCAGGGGGTGGCCTGCACCAAAACCGTGATCACAAACATGGCTCTATTGTAAGGAATCAATGTTCTTGGTCTCTTCAAAGTGGAACACCTAGTCATCTGCTTCCCCATCGCTGTGAAAGATGAGATTAAATGTAGAGGTCACCACCTTTGGGCAGCTGTTTGGCAATGCCCCACAGTGCAACAGAATCTTCCATTTTCCATATGTTGCGATGTCTTTCACATTTTTGTCAATAAGAAACATCGCCTCTCTCTTTTACTTCAACCATCCTGTGTGTTGTGGATGCAGCGTAGTTTACACCAGCTTTCTGTGATAGCCAATGGATCGAAATGAGTTTATTTCGATGTAGCAGCTGACACAGACATCAAAGTCATGGTAGAAAAACAAGATGTATGGCAGTTTACATATCTGTAGTCATACACTTCTTGGGTGTGTTAGAGCAGAAAAAAACGATGTATCAAACAGCTTATGAAAGAACAGCACAGGGACCCTTTCTTGAAATTGAGTCTGTGGGATATGCTCCTCCTACAGTACAGGTGACGAAACATTTCATTGGTCTGTGCAACAATAATCACTGGCCACCTGCTCCAATGTACCAGAACCTGTATATTTAACAGGATCGCCACATATATTCAATTTCAGCATGCAGACGGTATTTATTTTCGATATATCGGAAGAGAGGGACGCGGTAATATCTTACCAAGTTCTCTACTGGGTGACAGGTGAGGTTTTGTAGTTCGTAGTTTTTCTCTGTTGGATGGTACAAAATAACGAGAATAAAGAGAATGCACCCTGAGGGATGCAGGTCTGCTTGGAGTTCAGTACCTGTATGTAGTTTGAAGACACACCATAATCCAGTAGTAAAATTTTCATCCTTCTTCCAGTTCCCATATGATGTGGAGTCTTTCTAATTTTCCTGATAAGAAATATCACCATAACTGCTCGTATTGTTTAATCCACTACCTCGTGCTGCAGGCGAAAGCTTCATTTGCCGCTGACCTTGCACATTGTACATGGTGGGCAGGGCTATGACAGCATGTTCCCATTTCCACCGAGCGATCAAAACATGGACGTGTTGCATTAACTCAGCTGACCTTGTTTCTCCGCAGGATGCAGAAGGTCTTAAACACAGC
Source organism: Schistocerca americana (assembly GCF_021461395.2). Taxonomy (NCBI): domain Eukaryota; kingdom Metazoa; phylum Arthropoda; class Insecta; order Orthoptera; family Acrididae; genus Schistocerca; species Schistocerca americana. The sequence continues at coordinate 616,052,512 of NC_060121.1, forward strand.
ATTCTCCGACTTCCACTCAGTTCTGACTTAAATTGGTATCATCACATGGACAAAGCTGCAGGGAGAGCAGGACAGAGACTGAGGAACAGTTGCAAGATGTAGAGGGACTGTCTAAAACCATGCAGGAGTTTTGTTGTATGGGGATCTTAACAGAGGGGTTCAGAAAAGGTGACTCATTTCGAGGTATGAGAGTGCCACGAATATGATTCACCAGGAGCCGTAATCATTTAAAGACATCGCCATTGGGTCCAATGCAAGAATGTGGTTGATTGGAGAGACTCGATACCAAATCTCAGACAGTACTTCTACCAGAAAGCGTAACACTATAGATCTGAAAATCTAATGTATTGGTCATAGGATTTTGTTCATTTATTACAACTTCAATGTAGTGTTGTATTTTTTAAGTGATTCTTCACATAGCGCATCATCTACTGTATGTCACTCTCAGTCAAACATCAACTCTCAGCTATAACCCCATGGAATGGAAAATTCAGGTCCCTCATCACTTTTGTATACTTGCTTTGGACTGCTGAGCAGAATCTTCATGTGTTTGTTGTGGTACTGGGCAACTGCTGCAATCAAGTCAGGAACTGGTCCAATTCGTTGTTTTGTCTCTCAGCAAGATTCAGAATAGTCTATCGCAGTCCTCGCTTACGCACACAGTACACTTAGTTAAAATTTGTTGATTCTGAAATGAAAATCCAGTTCAATAGCAAACCCTCTTAGCCTCTGAAGCAATTATTTTTTCGTTATTGTACTTTCTTCGAGGTGGTCCAGGGACCCTAACCACCGTTTTGCCGTCCAAAAGGACAGTTATCCCATCCATACTCTCCTTACCTGCTTGAAGAACGTTCTTCAAGTCCCCTTCGTGCCTAGTGATGTCACTTTTCTCCCATCATACAGTACACCATCGCACATAACACACATCTCACTTGAACTTATTACGTAAGACTGTTTCAAACATTTAATCTGAATTTGAGGAGCGCAAGTATGTTTTAAGCAACCATCCGAGGGCGAGCTCCTAAACGGCTGCCAGCGGAGGAGACCAACACAAAGGACTAGCCTTCCCCTGTCAGGAGGGTGTGGTGTGGGAGGGGAGGGGGGGGGGGGCGGGGGAGTGCGATCATTGGCACCTCACAAACATCGGCCCATCTCCTCAGCTTTGAAATCGCACTTACTTCAACTCGCGCTGCATCTCATACGGTTGGTATGACGAAAAAGATCACTGGGACCCATTTTGTGGAAAATTCTATCGTTTTCGTAAATACTTTGCAGAAAATTGCGTCGTTTTGGAGTTTTACGAGAAAAACCAAAAAAGTTCCATTTTTCGTGTTTTTTCGTTTTGATCTATTACCGGACCAAAATTTTTGCGAGACTTCAAAAATTCTGATTCAGCGCTCATAAAAACACAAAGCTTGTCAAGAAGAAGCTTCTACGACCTTTGAGTTATTTGGCCTTTTTATCACCATCTGACGGGACTAAGAAGCATTTTTCCAGTAAGACAGTACACATACACAAACATTTAGCGTTACCCAACGCTTCTCCGTGCTGTTAGTCAATTCCCAATGGCTAGCACGATCGCAAGAGTACCCCATGGAGTGTGTATGGTAAACGATATGACGACGTCTAGCGCGATCTGCATCCACCGACCAGCTGCAACAAAAAGTGCAAATAACCCAGTATGATATCTCACGACTGTATGATAGACAGTTTTTGTGTGTAACTACACGAAGGCATTGAATGTATTCAAGGCTGTACAAGATATTGAAACTGTTGTTTTAGACAGCATTTCCACAATGTATCTCTTTTTCTGTGGTTCACACAGTGTACAACCAGTCAAAAATCTCATCAAATTGACTGCAGCAGACAGATAGCGAAGGTGATGTTTACTATACTGTCGTCTTTACTGCTGTTCCACGAGGGAAAGGGAGAAATACTGCAGTTCAACGTTCCGACGCCGTTAGAGACCTATCACACAAGTTCAGGTAGGACAAGAAAGTGAAGGAAACGGCCACGTCGTTTTTAAAGGAACGAATCTGTCATGCACCTTAGCCGACTTAGGGAAACCTAAATCAGGGTGACTCGACCTGGCTTTTAATCTCACTCCTGACAATTACGAGTCCTGTACGCTTCTTTCCCTTCGCTGCGTTCCATGTTAATAGCCGCGGTCGTCAATTTTATCCTGGTTCTATGACAGAAACAATTTACTTCTTTAGCCTTGGAGCACAACGGAAGTAGTTAATGAAATCAATCCATCGGCTGGAAAGTATATTTCCTGCTGCCATTCGACGCATTTGATAAATGATCAAAGCATCCCGTTCGTTTATTCATAGCAGGCATAGGACGAAAGCGGAAGGCGGTGAAATTGTCACGATGTGAGTGATTAACAACCTGCCACTCGAGCCCCCCCCCCCCCCCCCTCCGAACTGCCTGCTCGCTTTTTCCGATAAATTTACTACTGACGCTGTCATAAAAGCTGCTAATGCGCGCGTCAGTAGAGTAACAGCTTTGTATATGCCAACACTTAGCAATATCTACAGAACGTAGTGAATAGTTCTTCACCAGTTACGCGCAGGTCAGATGGTCTCGGGCTTAAGGCGCCGATAGATCTTGATCGAGTCTTGCACTTACTGTATAGCTAGTAAAAAAATCAGCATGTAATTTGAAAACATGAAGGCAACCCGTTAGCGCTGTCATTCGATTAGTTCGTTGTTGGGTTCGGCTGGAGGAGAATTTTTAATATTACGAATCGCAACTACTGTACAGTAGTGTTGCGCATAGATTCGTGTACAAGTTGGTATCAGAACTGTCAATTTAGCTTTTCTCCCGCTACATCTGACTTATTTCATTGGCATGTTTCCGCAAAAAAAGTAATTAATCTCGCCTAGCAGGATTTCTAACTTATTAGTTTCCCCCGACAGATTATTTTTCGCAATATTAAATACAACAGAAATTTATATCCGCATTTAACATGCGCTTAATCAACAAAGAGAAAAATAAAACGTGCTATTAACTCTTAACTCACGAGGTGTGGTCTCTCAGACCGCGCGAAAATTTTCGAACTCGCTCTCCAAGGCCAGTTGTGGTGGAATGCTTTTATACGCCCCCTATCCTCCTTAAATTGCCAAGCCTACGATGTTTTGTTGTCGGTTGCGTTATTGCCTTCTCTTTTTATTTTTGACACGACTTATTGATAGGTGCTGGAGTCTCCTAGACCGCGCCTCGAGAACTACCTGATTTCTTCAGTACGGTACCGTATAGCTCAGAATGTGTTGGCACGAATATGTCAGTTTTAACTTTCCCGAGTTTGATGAAATTGTTAGTCGGCCTATGGAGGAAGGCGTCAGTTATATAGATCATGAAATAAACGAAAAAGACGAGGATTTTACATTAGCCAGTGATTACAGTTCTGCTATCGAACAGAAGTATCATCCAGAGTTAGAGTGTCAGGAAAGTTGTGATAGGGATCTGTCTGTTTCTTCAATGAAATACTTAAAGTGTCTGTTAAAATCGAATGTGTTCTGAGTGGTGATAAAAATGTAGTTCCCAGCAATGAACGTCAATTTGACAGACTTTCTTTTTATACCTATTGGGTGGAATTTTTATGGGCAAATTTAAACGCAGGAATTTAGTTATATTTGGAAATTTTTTTGCTACGAAGATTGTATAATTTTTCAGAATTTAAAATTCAGCACTCTAACTGTCTGTTTATGTGTACTATTTAAAAGAACCACACAAAATATCGCTTAACAGCTTGACAAAAGGAGAGTTGGGCTCCTCCACCGACAAACTGGTAAAATTTGGTGTTGCTTAAAGTAGTTTTTGGTAATTGTTTTGGAGTTCAGGGTAAAAACGTGTCTACAGAATGTGTGTGCCCGGGAAAATAATGCGATTTGACCCAGATGTCCGGTGATTTCGAAGTTTTTGTCTGGGGTCAGCAATTTCAGTGTTGGTAGACATACCCGGCATATTTAGCTTTCTTGATTATTGCAAGTGATACTCCTACATTAATATACATTCACTGTATATTAATAAATAGTAAGACATCCATTTTAAGTTAAAAGATATTTATTGGTTTAGATAGTAAGCTACTTGCCCCTCTTATTCTTTTGTTATAACGTGTCTGAAATACATTGCAACATATATTGCTATATAATTATAGAAAATTATCGAATCTGTTGAAGTAGTATATTCGCTGGTTTCTGAAGTCATTTTATCCAGTGTAATATGATACTCCATGATACTCCACTCCTGCTCAGGTGTGCCACAGTCGATGGCTTTCGATTGAAAGCGCAGTTTGCTCGAATTATGGCGTGAACTCTGGAATGGCGAAGTCGAAAGGGAAGGAGTATACTGCCTCTTTCCTTCATTCCATGTATCTGGATGTACTTATGTTGCAAATTTTATTTTTCTTAGCCTATTTTTGGCCTACTAAGTGCAACGGATGAATAAGTCTTTTGCAGCCCAGACTGTGGATGCTTCTAAAATTTTTTGAGGAGGGCATTGCAAAGACATTCAGTCTTCCAACATGCAGGAACGATTTCTTGAATTTAGATCATTGTACATGTCATTGTCGCCAGATTGAAATTCTCTGCGAGCAGTCAAAGAATTTCCTATGTCAATAATGAAACATCTGCAAGTCCCTGGTGAAACGGTCAGTTTCGAAATTCATCTGTTAAATGGAGCGAATGTTCTCACATTGCGTTCCTGCCATGAAGCGGTGAACTGTAAAGATGTTCCGGACTTCCGGGCATTGATCCATTTGACTGTTGAGTGCATGTAGCAGCCTGTTTATTAGTTTTGCACATGATCTCGCTTTTGCCATGCTCATATGAAGAGACAGAAAGAATTTTCAGTACCATGAACAATGCGAAAAATAAACTACGCAACAGAATGTCATCAGAAGTGTTAAACGCAATACAAATCAAAGCAGGGCATTGTCGAGTGGGAAAGTGTTGTAAAAATTACAAATATTCTTCGGAAGCATTAAGTGATGTAGAAACAATGGCGACATACAAGAGTGTTGCAACTGATATTTTGCTAACAACTCAGCTGCAGCTTCGATAGCTCCTGACATTAGCAGACACACTTTCATTTGTGTGGACCACAGAACTCAAATTTGAGTGGCGATCCTACAGAAATCTTTATTTAAATACTGTAATCAACGCTAATCTTGTAAGGTACAGTATTAAAATATCTAGTAGATAAATATTATTACAAATAATGTCTAACTGCATGCACACTCGCACAATATAGTGTATTTCATCATGTTCGATTCCATGGTAATGATTGTGCCCCACGACCGTGATGTAATTCGGGACAGAAATGTCAGCATCGGTCGTAATCTGTCTTTTTTTAAATTGCATTTCAGGTCTAGATTTCAACCGGCAGTGCAGCTATCATCAGTGCGTTAAAAATACCGTAGTCACTTATAAGTAGTATTACTTATAACGCACTGATGATAGCTACTCAAGTCAGTTGAGATCTAGATCTGCATTGCAATGAAAAAAGACCTTCTGTCTGCCCTAGCTTATTTCAGTCCATAAAAAAAAGCTATTTTCGAGTGCCGTTAAGCGGTGTTGTCCCTTAGGCGAGAGATAACACTGACTGCCATTGCGGTGGTTGTCAGCTGCATTAATTTTTAAAATATAGTTAATCAAATACGATGTGCAGTTTGCAGAACCTAATTGACGCACAAAATACGAATTGAGCTTCTGAATGGAAAAAACATGTTGTTCGTACATGTTCTTCTGTTCTCTTTCTGTGAATGATCCGCATCACTATGATTTTTTTCGTTCTTATTCTAAGGTGAAAATGACTGTTCCCTTATACTTACCATGGGATCAAGGGGAATGTTTGATTCGAGTCGCCGGCTTTGGCCAGTGACGTAATGTTAATGTCTGCTGCTAGGTCACCTTCGACCATAGATATTGGTAGACTGGTCATGACGTATATTTCGTGGCACCAACATCTCTACTGCTATACCACGTGACTATTGGCAAAACAATGGTGGTATCCTGTTGTGCTTATGGTTGTACCGAGCGTTTTGTGAAGGGAAGTAACATTAAATTTCACGTGTAAGTATTATTAGTATAATTTAGCGGTATTTCTTGAATACTGATAAACTATTGTGTGTATCATATCCTTACCCAGAACGCCACAGTTACGTAAATTGGCGGTTTGAAGTGCTGTGTGTGTTTCTAGGCGCACATTGCAATCGTATATATTTCTTGAAATGGTAAGCTACAAAGCTGCTTTTTCTCTTTCGTATAGGTTTCCAAAGGATGAAGGGCGCAGGCAGATGTGGATACAGGCAGTGAAACGAAAAGATTTCAAGCCTACTGCGCACACACGCATCTGTTCGAAGCACTTTGAAGAAGATATATAGTGTGTGTGTGTGTGTGTGTGAGAGAGAGAGAGAGATTTATTACCAATAACCCTTCCCACTCCAAAAGCAATGGCAATGTGCATTGCTACTACATAAGAAGAAAGGATGATTTTTACTATCCTGGATTAAATCTGACTTTGGTAGAAAAAGGGGTGAATTATGCTGGTATTATTTTAGAGAACAATTTGCAAAAACAAGTTAGGGGTTTGATTTCTCATCAGGGTTTAGTTTTATTTTGTACTTCCCAGTTACAAAACATACAAATATCAGAAACAAATACTGAATACCATTTGCAAAAAGGTAGTTGTATGGCCTATGTTAGTTTCCAGATAATAAGCTGTAATGTATCGGATAAATAATATGTTGCTACAAAAATCTTTGGTCATTTACCAAAAAGCATTAAAAGCCCGACAGATAGCCAACCAGCATTTAAAATCAAACTAAAAGAATCTGTGAATGACAGCTCCTACTCAGTAGACGATTTTTTAGGTATAAATAAGTGATTGGAAGAATTGTTATGTAATGATAGATCTACCTTTCATGAAACTGACACATCATCGCGAAGTATCGTATTCATGATCTGTGGAACAAGTATTCATGTAAGTAGGTACTGATTTTGTAGATATCTTATTTGATACATCTACGAAACAAACTGTTTAAACCAAAAAAAAGCTTTCATATGAAACTGCTTTACGTTTTGTGGGTGAACGACATAATTGAGTTCGTTACATTCGATGTGAACACGTGTGTTTACGTTACAGGTTTTGTTGTTTATGCCGATTTATGAAGCCTATAACACTTTCTACAACCAAGGCACTAAAAGACACACACGCAATATTTACATTTTATGCAGTGCATAACGCGTATTGTGAGTAGAGAATGCATCTCATAATTGGTAACACTGAAATATTCACGGCGAATATATTGCCGAACATCGAAAGTGTTTCAGCAGATCACAAAGTTCATTGTGAAGTAATGGCTGTAAAACTAAATTTGTACAGTGGTTACGCAATAATTTATCACTTCTAGCTGTGTTTACATAAGCTACATTTAATGTGGTGAAGTTAGGAGGAAATCCACTGAGAAATACTGGAAGTGAAACCAGGAATCAGAATGGTGCCTTGAACTCGCGCCGACGTTCTGCCAACAGTCACGTGATTCTATGTTGCAGCCACGCCAGACGTATAGCCGCTGTACTGCTTGCCCAGTCTATTAGTATCTATGGTCGAAGTAGGTCACGTAGTTTTGTTGTTAGTTGGCGAAGTCAACGAATGTGATACGAAAAAGACTTCGTTATGGTGACAGAATGATCTGTAGCTTTGCCGGAGGTCAAAGTTAGTTAGGTTGGAAGGTGACAGTTCGGTTGGGAGTTGGCGAAGCCAACGAATCTGATACTAAAAAAAAATGAGAGGTAATTCCAGTTTTGATTATCCACCTATTTTACGTTAAAAGTGCCCAAAATGCCTACATTGCTTTTTTTCAGCTAACATTCCAGGTCTACATAATGAGATTGCAGAAGTGCTAGAATATTTCGATCGACAAGTTTGTGTAAAAGATCTTTCTTTGATTATGCGTGGCAACTTGCGTGTGAAACTCTGTGAAATTGTCTGCGTCTGTCCATAATCCGACAGGCTGTGCCAGATAAAAATTATGTTATGTCTTCAGCGCACCAAAAATAATTCATTAATTCAGAAAACTTGTTTTGTTTGTGATCAATGTTGTTTAAAAATGTGAAATGTAAAACCCAAGTCATGTACGGTATCACTGTGCCGCCATTTAAATGCGGCGCGTTCGCTGTTTACTCCTCTTCCCCCTCCTCGACTTACAAGACAGCGCGGCGCGACAGTGCGGTCAACGTGAAGCGAGGCTGAGCGGTTTGGCACTCAGGCCCGGCCCGGGCATGGCACGCGAGGCGAAATCTTGGCAACCGCTGGTTTCCAGCGTTTGTCACTTGTTTGCTATGTCACTGATCAAAGCCAACGAATCTTTTCGAAAATTCCTCTCTATTCCCCACCCTTCGAAAACATGACACCAATTGCTATGTAGCAAGCCAAGCGTTTCCCTTCCCTCACTCCATTACAGTGTTCCTTTACATAGCAAAACTATGATTACAACGAGAGATAACGTTTAAATACCGGTGGGCTGATTCAATTATTGATTAATTTTTTATTGTGGAATCTTAATTCGCTATTTTTTATTCATCTTTCTTCACTCAACAATCATCGAACAATGATATATGAATTGTCATTGCAATAAAATGTAAATAAATAGCTTAAAAATATAGATACACACAGAATACATTTAGGATAGAACAGTACAGTCGGCTGTGGCCTTAATGAAGGAATCATCCCAGCGTTTGCCTGAAGTGATTTAAGAAAACCAAGGGAAATCAGGATGGCCGTATAGAACGAATTCCATCCTCCCGACACCTGCCCCTATTGTATAATGTTCTTTGATTTACACACAATTTGCTTCAGATAACATAGTTTTGCTTTTCAGTGATGCACACCCTAAGAACACATGCTGATAACTTACGAACCATGAAAAGGCTGCTATGCCCCTTGAACTAACTCCAGTCTGTTCAGAAAACTGAATCCAGGCCCATAAACATTCAACTATTCTCCATGTATGTCTTTCTCTCCTTCCCTCTGTCCACCTGGAAAACTGAGTGAGCTTCCCCCAATGAGTAAGATGTCACACTCAGGAGAATGGCAATGGAGGATTCCAACATCACTGGTGGGACTGTTGCACTATCTACATCTACATCCATACTCCGCAAGCCACCTGATGGTGTGTGGTGGAGGGTACTTTGAGTACCTCTATCGGTTCTCCCTTCTATTCCAGTCTCGTATTGTTCGTGGAAAGAAAGATTGTCGGTATGCCTCTGTGTGGGCTCTAATCTCTCTGATTGTATCCTCATGGTCTCTTCGTGACATATACGTAGGAGGGAGCAATATACTGCTTGACTCCTCAGTGAAGGTATGTTCTCGAAACTTCAACAAAAGCCCAGTTGTACCGAGCTACTGAGCGTCTCTCCTGCAAAGTCTTCCACTGGAGTTTATCTATCATCTCCATAACGCTTTCGTGATTACTAAATGATCCTGTAACGAAGTGCGCTGCTCTCTGTTGGACCTTCTCTATCTCTTCTATCAACCCTATCTGTTACGGATCTCATACTGCTGAGCGATATTCAAGCAGTGGGCGAACAAGTATACTGTAACCTACTTCCCTTGTTTTCGGATTGCATTACCTTATGATTCTGCCAATGATTCTCAGTCTGGCATCTGCTTTACCAACGATCAGCTTTATATGATCATTCCATTTTAAATCACTCCTAATGCCTACTCCCAGATAATTTATGGACTTAACTGCTTCCAGTTGCTGACCTGCTATATTGTAGCTAAATGATAAAGGATCTTTCTTTCTATGTATTTGCAGCACATTACACATGTCTACATTGAGATTCAGTTGCCATTCCCTGCACCATGTGTCAATTCGTTGCAGATCCTCCCACATTTCAGTACACGATGTTTTTCGACAATCAAAATCTAATAAAGTAAAGCATAAATAGAAATAAATTAATAAATTATTGATAATGATATGAACAGCGGTTTTACCTTACTATTAAATCCGAATATCAGAAGTTTACAAAGTGAGCTGTCAATCATCTTTACAACCTTGTTGCGGGTGGGGCAGCAAATGAACATGACATTGAGTGCCCACCAATATTTTATAGGAACTGTGTATGCACTTATTTTCTGTTGATATTGAATTCACATTGTTAAAATGATCCTCTACCTGATGAAATATCAATGAATGTAACATTATTAATAAAAACTGCAATTGAGGACTGTCGCAGGTGGATCAAGAAATTGTCATAGGTAGGACTCATGTAAAGTATAATATTTTCCAAAGTTGAAATTAATTTTATGATATATTAATTTGTGGATCACTAGTCAGTAGTTAAGTTATGTATTTGACCTCACTTCCCAATTATATAACCTTGTAGGAAAGTTGTGTAACTTATAACAGAGATAAATTCAAGTACAGTAATAAGCTTACTTTAAAGTCCCAGGGATTTGATTACTTTGATTTTAAAAATCTACTGCTAAAAAAAACTACTCACTTTCAAAAATGTCTAATTTTTCTGAAAATTCGAAATGTAAGGTGTTTTTTTAACATGTTTGCTGTCTAGAATTGGGAGAATGGCAAGAAACTGTTCAAACCTGATGTAGGGGACATCCTTCTCGTCTTCTTCGGACACCTTCCATGAGTCCCCTACAGATCTCTTACACATAATCTGTATTTTTCAGTTTTCTTCAAGAGCCCTCTGTGTAATTCCATCACACCTATATTTGGCTGATTTCATTCTTGCAGTTTTTAAAAAAAAAAAAAAAAAAAAAAAAAAAAAAAAAAAAAAAAAAAAAAAAAAAAAAAAAAAACACGATCTTTACGACAGCTGGTTCTAACACTGCAACTTCTTTGAGATTATATGACTCCAGGTCTTTGAAATTCAATCATTCATCAATCATCTCAGTAACTGTATAGATGAGAGAATGTACACTGGGTGTAAGCTGAAAAGCCGGCCGAAGTGGCCGTGCGGTTAAAGGCGCTGCAGTCTGGAACCGCAAGACCGCTACGGTCGCAGGTTCGAATCCTGCCTCGGGCATGGATGTTTGTGATGTCCTTAGGTTAGTTAGGTTTAACTAGTTCTAAGTTCTCGGGGACTAATGACCTCAGCAGTTGAGTCCCATAGTGCTCAGAGCCATTTGAACCATTTTTTTGTAAGCTGAAAAACTTGATTTCAGTATTGGGATATTCTTGATTAAAAAATAAAAAAAACTGAAGAAAGCCTCTTTTGCTGTCATATTCATTCAACATTTCTGCAGGCTAACTCTTTTCCCCAGTTGGTGCATCTACAATAGACTTGACATCCTCCACACTAGATAATTGCCTGCTGATTTTATCACTTGTCAAAAACTATTGCGTCTTGAGCAGATTATCACCTGTAAGTTTAGAAGACAGTTTTTGCAAATCTTTAGGCAGACTTTCCCATACAAGCTTGTTTTATGACTGCTGACATTTCTTTTTTTTTTTTAATTTTTATTTTTAGCAGCACTGGAAGGAAGTCGCTTCTTTACTTAAGAAACAGCTTTCCTGTGTGATTGAAGACATTTGCGTGATCCTTTAGGAAGCATAGGTCTCCAACTCATCTTCAGTCAGTAGGTAGAGATTTTAATTTAACCCTGTACTTTTTTTTCCTATCAACTTCCTTCTTAAGGTGTTCAATAAAAACTTTTCACCGAAGGAAGCCTTTAGCTTCATGTTTTCCCATTCTTTTCTATCCTGTTCTGTTTCTTTTCTGTATGTGTGTTGTATTTGCTGGTATCTTCACTTTTCTTGAAGCTTTCTCATCTGCCCTGCTAACATTGATTTTTCTTTTTCTTCTCAATAAATAATACTAAGTCAGTATTAGTGTAAATCATTAAGGTATAGTTGTACCAATCAACATAACATACAAATCTCAGAAAGGCATTTGCAAGAGAGTTGTATGATTCCTTGTAGAAACTAAATTTTTATTTAATTCACCAGCAATGCTCAGAAAATGTTTGTTAAATACTGTACATATATCTGATTTATTAGTAACAGAAATCTTTTTACTATGAAATGACTTTATGCCATCGACCTTGTGCTTAAATTTTATCCAGTACAACTATTCTATTTGTGTACCACATATTCTTTGCCTTCCTAATAACAAACTACTGTAGCTTGATTGAGGCTATTTCTAACATTTTGATATAATTCCCGCTTTGTTCTACATGATATTTTTATCTCACTAGTCAGCCACCCAGGCTGCCATTTACTGCTAGTACTCCATTTAGAACATTCTAATAGAAAACAACTCTCAAAGAGCATGAGATATGTGTTAAGGAAAGCAGTATATTTGTCATCTATGTTATCGGGACTATAAACATCCTGCCACTCTTGTTCCTCGATGAGGTTTAAAAAACTCTCTATTGCCATTGGATTAGCTTTCCTGCATAGTTTGTAATTATATGTTACATTTGTTTGAGTACAAAAGCTTTTAGTGTTAAAACTTGTGCATCGTTGTCTGAAAGGCCATTCACCATTTTATTAACAGAATAGCCATCTAGTAATGAAGAATGAGTAAAAATATTGTCTATGGCTGTGCACCTTAGTTGGAAAAAACACAGCCTGCATCAGATCATATGAGTTTAGGAGATCTACCAACATCCTTTTCCTTGCACAATCATATACAGAATTAATATTGAAGTCACCACATATAAATAATTTCTGGTAGGCCTTACTTTCTATTAAGTGAATCAAGAATCCTCTTATCTTGAGCAGAAATGCTTTGAAGTCAGAGTTAGGGGACCTATAAACAACAACAATTAGAAGTTTAGTTTCACGGAACTCAACTGTCCCTGCACAACATTCAAATATCAGTTAAGTACAGTGCCGTGACATGTCTTTGGACGCAAACGGAATGCTCTTTTTGGCTTACATGGCCACTCCCCCACCCTGCAAGGGACTCCTTGAAAAACAACCAGCTAATCTTTATCCTGTAAAGGAAGCCTCTGAACTGTCAAGTTATTTAAGTGGTGCTCCGATATACCAGTAATTTCAGAGTCAACATCTGTTAGCAGTTCAGTAACTTAATCTTTAATACCTCTTATATTTTGATGAAATATGATAATTCCTTCTCCGCTTAGAAACATGACATTCTCTGGAGGTGATTCCTTAGTTAGAGGGACTTCCTTACACAGTTATACTTATGAGCTGACTTCAGTCTAAAAAAGGTGCAGCTCTAACAACTAGGAGTGGTCTCTGAAGCCATCATAGGCGTCTCCATCCCTGAATTTTCGTGCAGTAATGTAAATACAGGAGAAAAATGAAAATTTGATAAGAGTATCAGTTACCACCAATGGACACAGATGATGTTGCTATACTCCAATTCTTTTTTATCGGATTTATTTGCATCATGGATGAAACAAAGTGATTGTTTACATCTGTTAGAAGTTCATGTTGTGTCTGAATGTTTATATACAGATAACAGTAACAGAAAGAAATACACAAGATACCACATGGTGGAGGGATAAACTGCATACAATTTGATGCTTTAATTGAAAAAACATGTTTGGCCTGAATGTGATTCAAATATCAGTCAATCTCCATTTCCATTCCCCCATGACATTGCCTTGTCTCAGTGAGGTAATAGGACAGCTCCAGCACAGCACAGAGTTCATTCTACCTGTTCTTGGCCATGCTGCACACAGTTACGGCATTGCCAGAGCCTCAGTTTTTAAATCACATTTTTGTTGTCCCTATTACTGGGACTAGGTTTCGCTAGATATACTGTTGTCTTGATTCTGGATGAGGAACTGCATGCCTACTGCCAAATGCAACATTTTTTCTTCATGTTGTACGTGGTCATTTATGTACTGAACACTGCTTTGCAGGTCACTAGATGCTTTTGTTGGATTTTCTCCTACCTGTAATCAATAAAATTGCTATAACTGCTAAACTAGAGTCTAAACTTTTTCATCGTTTTTGTCATGATTGTGCATAGCTGTTTTTGTAAATCACCTGCATAGTTAATGTTTTACCCTTCTTTAAAAATTGTAGTTTGTCTGAAAAATAAGGCTCTGTTCTAGAAATGTGCAAACTGAAAACACTATTGGCTGCAACGTAAGTTTAAAAAGTTGCCAATATAGAAAAACAAACTTTTTGTCCTCCATCCTCATCTATAGAGTTTGTCCAACTATATTTCTGTGAATACTTTTTCAATTTTTGTAATTTTTGCAGGACAGTAATATTTAACTTTTATAAATTCATGAAACTAGTACAGAAATTTAATTAAAAATAAAATGTAAAGAACATGGAATCACCCCAGTACATTACTATCGTGTACTTTAGATCTTGACACATAATTTTATAGTAAAAGCAATAAACTGTGATCATGTTTTAAAATGCAAGGAGGTGTTGTAGTTCTTCCATCTCATTATTAACCACTACCCTGAGACTTCTAAGTAATCTGTGATAGTGTAGTGTGCATTACCCATGAAGAATGTTTTAGCTACCTTTTTGAAGACATGTTTCAGTAATCTCTGTCTCTACTTGGGCAGTTTAGTAAAGGATGACACACAGGAGATGGACAGTTTTTAATGAAACAATACTCAGCCAATTTTAAAATTAATGCATGTTTATTTACACAAAATCAAAGCTTATTATTTGCCATTTTTGTTAAAAAAGTTATTTGTGAAAAATAATGTCGTCAAGGTGATGTCCATCATTTCGAATGCAGGACTCAAGTCTCTTATCAAAATCCTCCATCACATGGACTAAAATCTCTGCAGGGATGACATGCAATTTCTTGAATGATTGCATTCTTCAACTCATCCATATTTCGTGGTTTGTGGTTATAGACACAGTTCTTAAAATACCCCCACAGAAAAAAGTCACATACTGACAAGTCGGGAGACCTGGGAGGCCAAGGAACATTGCCAAAATGTGAGGTAATCCGGCCAGGAAACATGCGTCTAAGAACTGTCATTGAAGTGTTTGCAGTGTGCAGTGTTGCCCCATCCTGCTGGAACCAAATGCATTTTAAAAGGGATTCATTGTCTTTTTAGTTCTGGTTTCAAGAATGTTTCAAGCATATGAATGTAACGAACCGAATTAACAGTAACTGTGGCCCCGTTCTCATAAAAAAAATAGGGTCCACTAATGCCAACATAGCCAAGAGCACACCAGACTGTTACCTTTTCTGAGTGTAGAGGACACTGGTGGATAAGGTGTGGATGCTCTGGAGCCCAGTAATGTAGATTTTGCTTATTCATGGTCCCGTTTAAATGAAAATGAGCTTCATCACTCATCAATAAAATTTCATTTTCATTCGATCCCAAAATTGCTTGCATTCTGTAAGCAAAGTCTTCTCATACAGAAAAATCAGTTTCCTTAAGTTGTTGGACAATGAGAATTTTGTAGGGATGGAATTTTAATTCTTCATGCAAATTCATCTAACCGATTCACGATTGATTCGTAACTCACTAGCACGACGTGTAGCTGATCGTTCTGGGCTTCTGACTGCCACTTGCCTTACCCTTTCAACATTTTCAGGTGTCGTTACTTGGGCCAGGATGGTTCTTATCCAGTATGTTTCCAGTTGATCTGAAGATTTCCACCCATCTGAGGATTGTGTTATGGCTCAGAACAGCTCCATGTCAACCGACATTAAACCGCCCATGAAACAATCGCTGCGTGACACTTTTCACGAAACTGTCATAGAAAAACACTCGACGTTGCTCCATAGTGACTGAGTAAATGAAATGGCGTCTTGTGTGGATCAGAATTATCCCCATCATGACCACCTCCCACCACTGCACCCTCAGTACTACGCAGTTCAAAACCGTCTGTCTCCCGTGTGTCACCCTGTATATAATTTTATTCCCTGATAGGAAATGCTGCTTTGAGTTTGTTGGTTGCCTTTTTCATGGTAAATGTCAGTCTGAAGTGGCTCTTGTTCCTTCATTGTCTATAGAACTATTATTAGTGATGTATATTTGCAGACTGAAGTAACAAATGAAAATTTTTACCAAGGCCAGGATTCAAACCCAAGTTTCCTACTCACTGGGCAGATTCACTAACCATTATGCCAACCCTGGCACAGTGGCTTTACACAACTGCTAGCATGCCTTCCTCCTCACTCCAAATTCCCATTCATGCCTCAGCCCACTTAGTTTTCCCCCTAAACTTAAACAGTATTGTGGAGGCTCTCCAAATCTATTGGAATAGCACTTCAGTATTGAACAAAATGAGGGAGCCTGTCTGAAACCCAGATATAGACGTTTTCATCAAATGGTCTGGGCTCGAATCCTGGCCTTACTACAAATTTTCATTCATCATTTGTCTATATATAGACATCATGGATGTTTGAAACTTTAGAATGTCTCTAGAAACATGTTGTTTCATTTGATTATTGTTAGTGAAATACTAAGTAATGTTTTCCCTAATGTGACACATAATGTCCCAGACTTGTTTGAAATGCAGGAAATGGATATGACTTTTTCAAGAGAACTACTCTTCTGTATTGGCTGTGGAATGGGTAAGCTTGCAGAACTCAGATATTCTGGTTTAACCCTGCAAGCTTGGTTGTTGAAAGTTCCATTTTCCTCTAATTTAGACTTGTGAAGCATTCGCTGCACACCTGCTGATTTCTGATGGGCTGATAGCTTGGAAGCACTGTTGTCTGTTCCCACAGAAAATCTGGGCTGCAGACTGGAGACCTGCATTGATGTGTGGAAATATTTGTTACACGTGCCAGTTATGGTGATCCACAATATGATTAACAGTATGTTTGTTATTCTATCTGGAGCATTTTCTGGTAAAGTAATTTGTTGGGTTACTTGTTTTGGTCTGGATACTACTGATGGTGCTGCTTCCTTGTTCAGTTGGATGGAATTGGTTTTGTTACTAATGGTAGCTGGTGAGTTCACAGTTTTTGTTACATATGGTGTGTTTCATACATCACACTGAGCAACATTTCAGTTGGAACATAACTCAGGCAGTTTGATTACATAAATGTGACTTCTGTTGTTGCTAATTTTATTTAGAGAGTTTTCTGCTGTAACTTCCTGCCCTTTGGCACTGAGTCACATTCCATGTAGTACTACTGTATGTCGCCCTCAGCTGGTAGCATTTTTATGAATGCTGTGTTTATTAAATGGTAATTAGTTTTTAGGATTTATACTGCTTGTTTCCTCTATGTTATTATTAGCACACAGCCACTCAGCCAAATTGTATGACAACCACTAAAACATTTGTGTGTGTCACAATTGCTACTGTTTACTTGATCCTGCTGCTTAATTTTTTGTACTGTCATTTGATCCCACACAGATTTTTACAAAGGAAGTCCAAATAAGAATATCAACAATATTATGAAAAGGATAGATTACTACTCACCTTAAAAGTGAAACATTGAGTTGCAGACAGGCACAACAAAAAGACTGTTACATAGTGAGTCTTCCGCCAAAACCACATGTGACTGCTATCGCCAGCCACTCCAGGCAGAATGCAGCTGTCGTATTAAGCAAAAGCAGCAGTCGGGGAGGGGTTGGGGGGCAAGATTGAGGGAAAACAGGGTACCTACAGGTGGGAGGGGGGAGAAGAGTGCTCTCTGGCAGAGCAAGCAGGGAGTAGATGGTGGCAAGGCAAGGTGCCTGGCCCAGTGAAAGGAGGCTGTGAGGGGGGAGAACAATGAGTGGATGAGGAGAGGAGCAGAGATGTGTAAAGACCAGTGGGTGTGGTAACAGAGAGTGGCGCACACTGAGGGTGAGGAAATGTGTGTTGGGAGAATGTAATAGAACAGACATGGTGGAAACAGTTGGGTGGATGGTGTGAGGACAGAAGGTCGCTGTAGATTGAGGAATGGATAATTTTGGGATCAACGAATGTAAGGATAACTGCCCTCTGAACAGTTCAGAAAAGCTGGTGGTGGAGGGGAGGATCCAAATGGCCTGGATTGTGAAGCAGCCATTGAAATCAAGCATATTTTTTGCACTCTGTGCCTTGGGGCAGTCTACTTGGCTCTTGACCACATTTTGACAGTGGTCATTCATCCTGTGGGACAGCAGTTTGGTAGTCATACCAATATAAAAACTCTTGCAATAATTGCAGTAGAGTTCATGTACGACGTGGCTGCCTTCACCTCTGAGGGGTTAGGATAAGGCCTGTGACCGGACTGGAATAAGAAGCACCGAGTGGGTGGATTGGGCAGGTATTGCACCTGGATCTTTCACAGGAATATGACCCCTGTGCCAAGGGGTTGGGGTTGGGAGTGCTCTAGGGATAGGCCCCAGTGTTGTGGCAGCTGTATGGGTGATGTAATACACTTTAGGAGGGGTAGGTAGGCATCTTGTGAAGGATGTCACCCATTTAAGGGCACAATTACAGATAATCAAAGTTCTGATGAAGGATATGGTTCAGTTGTTCCAGTCCAGGATTGTATTAGGCGACGAAAGGTGTGCTACTTTGTAGCTGGTTCTTGGTGATTGGAGACAGAATGGGATGGGAAACCTGCTTGTGGGCTCAGTCTGGGAGATAGCATTGGTCTGTGAAGGCATTTATGAGTCCTTCAGCGTACTAGGCAAGGGTGTTCTTGTGACATTGCCCTAGGTGACCTGGCTGTAACGATGGGATATTTTGGTGTGGAAGAATGGCAGCTGTCGAAATGCAGGTTCTGTTGGGGGCTGGTGGATTTCATGTGGACAGGGATGTGGTTGGAGCTGTCAGAGAGGAGGAGGAGGACAACGTCCAGGAAGATGGCTTGCTGATGTGAGGAAGAGCAGTGAAGCAGATGGGAGAGAAGGTGTTGAGGTTGTGTGGGGTTGAGGATAGTGTGTCTTGGCCCTGAGTCCAGGTTATGAAGGTATCATAAATGAACTGGCCTCATGGCCAAGGTACCCTATTCTCTTACACAACTCAACACTTTCTCTCCTATTTGCTTCACCTGGTCCTCCTCAACCCAGTGTGCCACCTCATGAATGTCGACCTCCTCCTCCCTGATGGCTTCATGCACATCTCCGTCCACATTAAACCACCAACCACCAACTGTATGTGCCATCCCTTTCACACAAAACATTCGTCCCATACAGCATGGTCTCATGGGGATGGGGTATGTGCTGTGGTAAGAACTCCCATGCCAAGTATGCTAAAAGTCTCACAAAGGCCTTCACAAACAGGTACTAACCCCAAGCCTAGTCCATAAACAGATTTCCTGTCCTATATCCCCATGCACACCCAGTACTACCCCACACTAAAGAACTAGCTATAAGGAGTGTCCCCATTGTTACCCTTTACAATCTTAGACTGAACTTTGACTATCTGTCAACATGACCTTAAATGAGGGGTCTTACCTACGATCCTTTCTACCCTCCTTAAGCAATGTTCCATCACCCACTCAACCTCCACAACATTCTAGGCCATCCCTATGCCACTCCCAACCCAAACCCCCTGCCACATGGATCACATAGCTGTGGAAAACCCAGGTGAAAGATGAGCCCACTCTACCCAACTGTCACTTCCTATTCCAGTCCTGCCACAAGTTTATTGTACTCCGTCAGAGGCTGGGCCACCTGTGAAAGCAGCCATGTTATATACCAACGCAACTGCAATCACTTCATCATTTTTTAATACTGTTATGACTATCAATCAACTGTCCACCAGGATGAATGGCCATTGCCAAAATGGTCAAGAGCCAAGAGGACCACACTGTGGCACTACAGGCAGGTGAACTTAAGATGCTCAATTTCAATGGGCACTTCGTAACCTGGGCACCTGGATCCTCCCCTCCACCACCAGCTTTTTTGAACTGCACAGATGGGAGTTTTCCTTACAACACATTCTTTGCTCCTGAAATTATCCTAGCCTCAACCTACAGAAACCTACTGTTCCCACACACTCCATTCAACAGTTTCCACCTCCTCTGTCCTATCACCTCCTCACAATACACGTCCCCTCACCAACACTGATGTGCCGCTCTCTGCCTACACACACACTGGTCTTTTTCCCTTCTCTGCTCTTCTCCTTTTCTGCTCACCCTTCCCCCACAGCCTCCCAACACCAAACCTGACAACCTGTCCTGCCACGAACTAGCCCCTGCATCTTCTGTGTAATCTTACCCTCCTACAGATTGCCAGTAAATTTTTAGTCTCTTCATAGAAAGTGACTCGTTTCAAAAGCATCTAGAGGTGTGAGATGTACAAATAACTTTTTTACTTATCTTCATTTTTTCACTGCTGGCTGCAGTTCATTATGTCTTGGGATAGATTTTTGAGGCTGAAATTTTGACTTTGTGGGTTCCAGTTGACATGATAACTGATGAAGTAATTCCTGTGTCTATGACTTTTTTATTTTATCCCATTCTTCTATATTGCACTGACTTTACAATCTCTACTTCCACAAAAAAAGAAATCTATATTGTTATTGCCAAACAAAAAACACATCCGATTCCAACCGGGGCATGCTCACCACAATCACTCATTTTGCTGTACTAACCATATTCCAAAGAGTTTACAAAACAAAAGAGTTTACAATCCTTCTTGACAAAAGAAGAATCATCACCAAGTTATATCATTATTTTGTAAAGGAATCCGGAAATAAATTTAATAATTAGCATTAGATTGTGTAATTAATAATATGAATTTTAAGTATGCCAAATGTTTTGTAATTTCAAATATTTCTAAAAGAAGAGTAATTTTAACTGTACATACAGAGTTAATACACAGCAATTGTAGCAAATTAATTTCTTTTTATACATTTTAGCCAGAAATACAATACATTGTATACAAAATCACATAAAATTCTTTTAGTAAAACAGCTGAGATAATGGTCACCTATACAAGATTCGAAAATATTCTTGGTATTGGCTATTACTGTTAAAGAGGGGTGATGTTAGAAGAGGGTGAAGAATATACACAATCATGAGCAGGCATATAGTACAAAATCAGTCAGCCACGTAAACCAGAGAATTTAAGGATGTGTTGACTCATGAAAGAACAAAATAATGGAAAAATATTAGGGCCTAAGCTTACGATGTGGGGACCGACCCATGAATCCAGACCACACTGGGTACAAACCACCAAAAAATGTTTCAATGCAACAAAATGAATAAAGTTCACAACCATATCTATAAGTTCAATTATAAGCAAATAGTAATTGTAAGAAGCATCTAGCCGCAATCAGTGGCTTTACACTCTCCTTGAGTACACAGACACACAGTCATGATGACCAAAGGTACCCAAAACAGAGTTAAGCAAGAATCTGCCCGCAACTCAAGTTCCGGTCAAATACAATATTGCAATACTCAGGATAAATACAGGCAAACAGAGTCATAAATAGCTATGAATGATGTTATAACCGAGTAACTTGAGGACCAAAATCAGTGTATGAAAGAAAACGTGTATACAGACAGCTTGTCATATTGTCTATACTAGTAAATGTCTTCACACTATTTGCTAATCGTCCAAAAAACTAACCTACACACATAAAGACCTAGAAGATTCATTTACAATTGATAAAAAATACATACTGACTCAAAGTTATGTAACGTATTGGAAAGTCAATCCCCCCACTTGGAAAAACATACATTTATATGAAATAACACTGCCTTTACCAGTGTTGGTTAACAATTCACAAATATCAGTCACAAACTGATGTAGTTGACAGAGGCTTGAGTACATAACCCAGAATCTATGATTTCTTGTAGGTTGACTGGTCCAGCACAGTACAGCCATACAGCCCAGTGGGGAGTGAATGCGACCACATCCAGTTTCCTCCCTAGAGTTCTCACCACACGCTCCAACATGTAAGTAACATCCTGTCTAGTATTCACATAAAATCCTGAAACATTGTTTTGTATACTAAATATGCTGTCAATACCTTCTTCACATTACACAGATATGCCCTCCCTATTCAGTTTTCAAAGTCAATTGTATGGGATTCATGTCAGGTGTGACTGAAAGGGTTCACATGTGAAATATTAATAATCAGACTTAAATGCAATAAAAAGAAATGAACTAACAAGGTGAGACACACAGATATGCTAAGATACTATTCCTAATTTTTAACAGTACGAATTATGAACATTATCCCACTTCAGAAATGTAAAAGGATCTACTCATTTAGTCTCATGGCATATATGCTTCAAATTCCAAAGTCAAATCTATTACAGAACATAATTATACAGTGTATCACAGATTAAAACTCACTCAGTAGGTAAGATAGAACTTTAAAAATCACATAATCTTATGTGCTAAATTCATGATAGTGGAAAAAGATCAAACAAACAAAACTTAAATACTCATGGATCATGTCTGTATGCTGTCAGTTCAGTGATATTGCATAATCCAAACAACTTCTTAGATTTAGGATACACAAACCTGTATGCATTAGGATGTGGATTTTCAAGAATTTCAAATAGTCCAATATAAATATAGAAAAAAAATTCTTCATCTCAGAGGTCAACACTTTAAATTTCTCTTTAGCTTTCACCAACACAAGATCTCCCACCTCAGACTTAGAAAATCTGCCTTTACCATCATGTCTCTGCTTTCTCCTACCCTCTGCTTTTTCATTTCCCTAACACACTCTTCCCTTCCTTGTGGTGACAGAATTGTACATGGTGGAAACTCAACATTTTCAGAAATAAGGTTAGCTGGTCTGTGATTAAACATGATTATCAATGGTGAAAAACCTGTTGAAGAATGTTGTAAGCTGTTCATAATATCCTCAGAACCACTGGCATAATCTGTTCAACTGGTATAATTCTTACTACAATATGTTCTAAACAGTCTTCCAGTCTCTCTCATATATCGTACTGTAGGGCTACTCAAAAGGTGGTACACCAAAGTTAGAATATGCCTTATTTTTGTGTGATCAATAAAGTCCTTCCAAACTTCTGATGTAAATTGAGAACCATTATCAGACATAATTGTTTTAGGAATACACACCTGATGAAAATATGTGTTTTCAAACTTAGAGATGATTTGCTTACTGCTAGCTTTCTTAAGAGGAAACAGCTTTATGAACTTCAAAAATACATCAACCACAACAAAAACATAACAAAATCCATTCTTAGACTTAGGAAAAGGTCCTAAACATCCGCAGACAGGAGATCTAGGTTACTACTAGACAATATGTTTTGCATTTGGCCTCTACTTGTTTGTTTACATACCTTCACTCTTTGACATCTATCACAGCAGGCAATCTTCTTCTTGACTCTCCTTTCTATGTTATAAAAGTAAATGTTTTCTTTAACCTTTTCTGTGCATTTGGTTGATCCACAATGGCCAAAACTCTCATGTGTATAAGTAATTAAAGTATCAGTACAGTGTTCTGGTCAACATAGTTTCCAGCCCTCTGAGTCAGTCTTATGTCTCCTGAATAAAATACCAAATGGCTCAAATGGCTCTAAGCACTATAGGACTTAACATCTGAGGTCATCAAACCCCTAGACTTAGAACTACTAAAACCTAACTAACCTAAGGACATTACACACATCCATGTCCGAGGCAGGATTTGAACCTGCGACTGTAGCAGCAACGTGGTCCCGGACTTAAGCACCTAGAACCGCTAGGCCACAGCGGCTGGCAATAAAATACCCTTGTATACCTTATAATACTGTTCTGTCATTTCTCCTCCTTTCTTACCCAACATGCTCTTAACCAATTTCCATTTCTGATCATGGTTTTGATACCTACGGATGTCTTTGCAAATTTTCAAAATCTCTTTTTCCTCTTTCACACCTCTCAAGTACATAATTTCAAACTCTCTCTCTCCTTCTCCAAAGTTGTTAGATGTTTCACTCCCCAAATGTAGGCTAGACAAAGCATCAGAAACTACATTGTCTGTGCCCTTAATGTATCTGATTGCATAATTGGACTGCTGTAAAAACAAAGCCCAACGAATAATTCTGTTATGGTACAGCTTACACACCCGAAGATAACATAATGCTTTGTGATCAGTATAGATGATGACTTTGTGACCTAGTTAGTAATTTTTAAATTTGTTGAACACTAAATGTAGTAGTAGTAGTAGTAGTAGTAGTAGTTTATTCATCCAGCGACAATGTACATTGTATGGATTTCGTCAGAGAACGTTATATAACAAAAATAAGATAACGGTGTACAGTTTCCTGCATAATACAATGGTTAATTGTGCCCATCACTATATTTTTGGACAATACAACTTTGATTACTGTAATAATATAAAAGTATGAGAAGGATCTTTTACATGAAGTACATTACAAGTAAATAATTGATTTAACACTTTTGTTCAGAAAATTAATATTGAGGCTGAGGAAGCATTTGATTTATGGTACTCTTAACATATAGTAAATGAATGCCCAGATAGCACAGTAAGCTGGTTTCAAACTTGTTTCCAGATGTAAAGTTCAAGTATATAAGCTTGATCAAAGCTGGAATATTCAGACCTGTTAGTTGGATTCAAGCTTGAAACAAACATCAAAGTTGGCAGAGTTCAAGCTATATTTCAAGCTTGACTTACCAAGCTTGGCTCCAGCCGTATCTACACACGTGGAATGTAGCCTGGTATTTACAGCTTGTTTTATGCTATATAATTATTAATCTGAATTTCTTGAACCGAATTAATTAAATAAATATCAGAATGGAAATGGTGTGAAAAAATTATCAAGACATGTAGATTTAAAATTTTTTATTTTCAAAGTGTTTAAAATTGTTTTATTTTAAAATTTAATTATTCTGAAGCCCCTCCGGCCCCAGCACACAGACCAGAGCAGGATCAAATATCGCTGACTTCTGCCGTTATAATGATACTGTAACAGGTAAAAGAAAATGTTAGCCATACCTACACATAAAAAATATTAAAAGTTGAAACTGATCTCGTGCTCAGCAACTAGAGAGCTAGTTTAAAATGACCTCTTTTTGCTGAACAACTTGTAATATGCATTCTTAGCTGGTAATCCATTTCACTTTCATCCAGGCTCAATTTTTCTATGTAAAAGAATATGATATTTGTTTACGTTACATAATAATATTTAACATTTGTAATATTAACGTACCACTAGAGAAAAATGCACCAACGTACCTGTAATACACTATATTTCCTCTTCATACCCAGTTTAGCAGTGAGGCAGGAGACGCCATACACTTACCGAACTATTTTCCAGTATAAAACAAACTTCACAACAGTCAACAATCATTAACGCGCATCACAAAGGTAAAATGGCCGTAAACGTAGCACAGTCAGTGCAAGGGTTATAAACGCTTGTGGCGCTTCCCGTGGACGTCTATGGAAGCTATGCTGCGCGCGCATCTGCTGTACAGCCTTCCAGAGAAATTACAGCTTATTTTAAGCTTGGGAAAATTATTTTAATTCAAGCTAAATTTTTACAGCTTGATGTAAACTGTGTAACAGGTTGATTTTTCAATTTTGAATTCTCAACTGAACCTAAACTCAATATCCACTTTGAAATAAGCTGTGTAACAGGTTGATTTTCAATCTTGAATTTTCAACTGAACCTAAACTCAATATCTACCTTGAAATAAGCTTGAGCGCTAGCTGGATGTAGTTACTTGCTACAAGGTTACTGCAGATATTCATTTTACTGTAATAGCAGTTGGTCACTAAGAATTTAAATATTGCTTCCTTGAATGTAGACAATGTTTTAATTTCTTTAGTTGGAAGTTTGTTGTACAAAATAGTACCATGAATGTAGGTTTGTTTTTTGTTAAAACCTTGTTTGCTCTTTTTATGTGGCTGTCATTGCACATTCTTGTATTATAGGAATGAAGATCTGAGCTGGTTTTATAATTACCAATGTGCATTTTTATATTAACAACACTTTTTTTATATAGAGGCATTGTAAGTTAGAATATTTAGGTGTTGAAATGACTGTTTGGAAGGTGTTAGCCTTGTAGTGTTTGAAATTATTCTAACAGCTCGTTTTGTAAGGTGAAAATGGTGTGAATATTTGCCTTATTATGATCCCAGAGGGTTAGGCCATAGGTGATAGCTGAATGGGTGTAACCAAAGTAGACAGTTCTGCTACACTGTCTACGACACACAGTACTAATTATGCATAATGCAAAGCAAGCAGAGCTTAACTTGTTAGTGAGGTAGAGACTGTGGGCTTTCCAGTCTAAATTTTCATCAGTTTCCACACCTAAGAATATTGTGGCCTCTACCCTTTCAGTTTATTTATTTGGAATTTTGAGGTTCACATCATGATGATACTTTGTTTTCATGTAATGTATATAATTAGTTTTTCAAATATTTAAAGTTAGCCTGTTCAGTTCAAACCAGTTTCATATGTATTCCAAAGCTCTGGTTGCAGATGTTGGCAATACCCTATTTATGTCTGTTACAACAATATTTGTGTCATCAGCAAACAAAGTTATGTGCATACTATTGATTGAGATCTTGATATCATTAATATATATAAGAAATAAGAGAGGTCCTAGAACATTGCTCTGAGGTACTCTGATTGGTATGGTCTGCATGTCTGATCTGTACACAATGCTTTGGTTTTTATTCTTTGCTGAGGTAATTTCTGCTACCTGTTTTCTGTTGTGGATGTGTGACTGAAACCATTTAATGCAACTACTCATATAACTATAGCTTCTAGTTTGTCTAGAAAAATATCATGATCAACTGTATCAAATTACAATGTTTTCGATGCATTGGGTAATTGCTGTTTCTGTACTCATGCCTTTGAGAAAACCATGTTGGTTTACAGACAGGAGATTGAATTTTTCCAGGTAATTTGTAATTATATTTTCATGGCAGTCTCTATTATTTTTAAAAATACAGATAACAAAGCTAATGGTCTATGGTTTCCCACTTCATATATATTACCCTTTTTATACAATGGTTTTATTTTTGAAATTTTTAATCATTGTGAGAATGCCCCTTGTGTTAATGATATGTTTATGATATGTGAGAATGGTTCTGCTATTGCATTTAATTAAGACTGAACCTGGTACCTTCTCAATTCCAGAGGACATTTTATTTTTAATTGTTTTTATTATCTTAAGAACTTCTAATTTATTTGTGGGACATAGCAATACTGAATTACCACTTTGCTCTCTTTGAACTGTAGTACTACTATTATTAGCAAAATTTTTACTTGGATTGACTGGAGTGTTCATGAAATAGTCATTTATGTAATTTACTAGAGTACTATTTCTGAGTAACACATCACAATCATCTTTTAATACAATGTCATCTTGCTTTTTAACACTTTTATTTGTTTCCTTTTTTACTATATTCCATATTGCTTTCGACTTGTTGGCTGTCCCTATGATCACTTTGTCATTGCACATTGTCTTGGCAGCTTTAATTACTTTCTTATAAATTTTCTTATATGTCTTAACATATTCTGCAAAGTGTTCATCTTGGTTGTCGTTTCTCAGTTGATTGAGGAGTTTTAGCTTTTGACTGGATACTCTGATAGCAGGTGTTATCCACTGGCTGCTTTTTCTTGGCATGACATTAATTCTTGTCAGTTTATTTTGGAAAACACATCTCAACTATGGACATGAAAGTCTTATAAAATGTATTGAATGTTTCATCAGTTGATGATTTTGAGTATACATCTTCCCAGGTCTTTTTTGCTAACGATTGAATGGGTAGAAGTGCCTTTTATATTCCCACTTGTATTTAACCACCTCAGGCACAGAAGCATTTATGCATGTTACTAGTGTGTTGTGGTCCAAAAGACCTAAGTTTACATTTTTTGCCTCAGTAACATCATTTTCGATGGTTGTAAAGACAGGTTGAGGTTAAAATCCCCACATAGTAATAAGTTCACTTCATTGTTATACTTCCAATTAAAAAAAAAAATGTTTTTGTCACCTAGTGGTGACCTGTATATTGACATGATAATTAGTTTTTTACGCTTCTCCTCAGATTTTAGCTCTATGGAACATGATTCAAAATGTTTCTCGATATTTAGATGGTATGTTTCAGATCTAACTTTGTACTGCAGCCCAGCCCTAGTGTATATGCATACTTCACCATTTTTACAAACACTACAGCAATAATGAGATGCTAATTCAAAATTGCTTATATATATAAGACTTAATTCACTGACCCTGCACCAATGTTCTGATAGACAAATACAAGAGATATCTACAAAGTTGTTTATGGCGATTTGTAATTCTAACACTTTATTCTTGAGTCACTGAATGTTTTGACTCATTACCTCGAAAGCTTTGCAAGTATTTGTTATTTTGTCAATACCTGGTGAAGTGCTGCTTTGTTGCTGATTTTTGACGCTTATCTGCAATTTTTCAGGCTGATTTGTCACAATGTCTTCCTTTTCTTCGTTTGGTGCCATAATAGATCATCACTAAGTGAAGCAGTTGTACCTAGCATTTGGCTCCTCCTCAGGCAGTGTTGATCAGCTGCAACTGTTTTTGGAAGTTCAGTGGCTGCTGCTGCTGGTGCTGTCGGTGACATGCTTTCTTGTACAGTGACTGTGTTTGCTTTTTTACTGACATTGTTTCTGCTGAAGGTGGGGCTGCTGCTGTAAGTGATGTTAGTGTTTCCTCAGCTACTGATGGTTGTTCTGCTGTTGATGTAGGTTTATCTGTTATTACTGTTTCTTCTGTTGTCATTGTTTTTGTTGATGTCGTCGGTGGTGGTGGTGGTGGGGGGGGGGGGGGGGGGTGGTACTGCTGCTGCTGTCATTTGTGTTGCACTTACTACAACTGGCTTTGGTGATTTCACTGATACTGCTTTTTGTCTTGCAGATGCTTGCAGGTGCGTCTTGATTTTTTGCAGTAATTTTTGGGTCACAATTTCCTTCCATAGATTGTTCAAGTGAAGGCCATGTGATGTGTGAAACCTGCACCCAATGTCACTAATATCAACAATATCAACATTTTTGAATTGCTTGCATATATCGGAGAGAAGGTCTTTGGCAGCTCTGATCTCCTTGTTTACACAAGACCAATGTGGCAAATCGTAGTGGTGGGGAATGGTCACAAAGAGAACGTTTGTGTGCGACATATGAACCTGTTGTTTCCTTAATTCTGAGCAAGCTGTGGATGTTTCGTTTCTGTATATATTGTTTGAGCCACCAAACAGAGCTATAAAGTCGCCTGAAGATAAATCCATAATTTCTTTATGAGGGATAGCATTCATTATTTCTGAGAGGGGCACTCCTGGGTTGGCAAAGCTTGTGGCTTTCACAACTGCTGTCTCATTAACACATGAGGCGATTCCGCGTCCATGGCTATTGGCTAGAATATAAAGTTTCATCAAGCGATCACAGATTTTTTGCTGTGACATAGGTACATGTTGTCGTAGTTTGTGAGTTGTCAGGGATGCAGAAACGGCTGGTTTAGGTATCTGAATTATTGCAGTAGCATTTTCTGAAGCAGAGTCATCACTTACTGTACTTTGGATGTCATATTAATTTTTTAAAGGAATTGGTGAATTTGGTAACTCTCTGCTGTTACCTGTATCACATTTCCCCTCTGATATAGTGTTTTTGGCTGTTTTTTTGTGACAAACTGAGTTTTTTGTACTGTAAATTGAGCTCTCTTTCGCATACAATGCTGATGCCGTTTTTGCCACCTCTCTCGTAGTTTTACACATGCTATAACTTATTTTAATGTTGATACAAGTTCTTTATTTATTTACTTATTTATTTATTTGTCCATATAAATCTCTTTTTCAGTACATATATTGTACTCATGATATTGGACAGAAAACCTTTTTAGCTATTGGTTTTTCAAACGTCAAGCATACATTATTTAAATATTTATAACAAATTGGATCTATACAGTTAATAATTAAAAATATTTTAAAATACTGTATATTTATAACTTATTTCTACAATTAAAGATACAAATTACATTTTTCTTGCATAAGAATAGTAGCAGTTTTTCAGAAGCTAGGCTGTCACAGACTTTGTAATTCAAAAAGAGATTTTGGTATGTTTTGGTAATCTGTCATAAAGTTTTGTTCCTGCATGATATACACCTTTTTGGCATAATGTGGTGTTACAATGATTAACATGTATGTCACTGTCTGGCCTGGTACTGTAATTATGGACACTTTTGTTTTGAGGAGAAAGGTTTTCATTTCTCAGTATGCCTTTTTTGACATGCATGACTACTTCCAGTATACAAATGCAGGGAAGGGGTAGGATCTTTAGATCTTTAAAGAAAGGTTTGCATGGTTTTCTGCTGATCACTTGTTTCATTATTCTTATAATTGCCTTTTGTTTCCTGAAAACTATTATGGCCTGGTGTACATTTCCCCAGAAAATGATACCGTGCTTCAGTATTGAACGAACCTGAGCAAAGCAGCCCTAACTGTTTCTGCACTAGTATTGTTGCAATGAATTCTTGCTACATAGCTCATATTTGCTAGTTTTGAATTTAGGGGTGTGATATGAGTGCTTCATTTAAGATTTTCCTGAATATAGATCCCAAGAAATTTAGTTTCATTGACAGCACTAATGTTTTGGTTATCTACACATATTTCAGGTTGTGCTGGATTTTTGTTTTGATCAGTGTGGAAATTCATGAGTACCGTTTTTTGGGAATTAACTATTATCCTGTTTCTGGTAAACCATTCAGACACTCCTTTTGTAATATCTTTTGCAGATGCAGTAAGATTTTCTTATTTATTCCCTTCAATCAATAGACTGGTGTCATCTGCAAACAGTACTGGTTCAGAATCCCTGATGTGTGATGGGAAATCATTAATGTAGACCAAGAAAAGAAAGAGACCTAAAATGGAGCCCTGTGGAACATGGTTCTGAAAGGTGTACCTGAGTTCATTTCCTTCCATGTACTTAATTTCAGATAACTGAGAGCTATATTCCAAATACGATTTAATCCACTGATTTGGCACACCTCTTACACCATACCATTCAAGGTTCCTCAGGAGTACAGAATGATCAATCACATCAAAAGCTTTTGTTAGGCCCAAGAATAAACCTGAGATATTTCTGTGGTTGTCCACTGCATTTAAGACATGGTTTATCAGATTGAAAGTGTCTGTTTCAGTTGATCGCTGTGGTCTGAAGCCATGTTGAAATCCAGACATAATATTTCTCTTGTCAAAGAATTCAGTTAGTTTTGAAAAGAACAGTTTTTCAATAATTTTAAAAAACCCTGACAATAGAGGCACAGGATTATAGTTACCTGTACATTGATGATCACCTTTTTTATATGGGGGTATTGCTTTGCCATTTTCAGTTGCTGAGGGCAGACACCACATTATAAGGATGTATTGCATATGTCCAAAAAGTCGAAAGTATTTGTCTTGCTGTTATTTTTATAATATAATCTGGAATATCAACAATACCAGTTGAATAATTACTCTTCAGTGAATTAATGGTATTTAGGAGCTCTGTTGGGCTTATTGGACTGAGGGACACGGATATATTATTTATTTCAATAGATGGAAGTTCTTTCTATGTTGTATTAGGTGGATTTCCAAATTTTTCCTTCAGTAATTTTCCAGTAACAGTTGCATAATAAGAATTGAAACTATTTGCAACTGCCCTAAGGTCCATGACATTCTTGCCATTATGTGTTATCACAATATTTTTCTTGTATGTGAGTGAAATTTATCACATGGTTTACTTGCGTTCTGTTGTGTGCCTTTGTTACAGTCATGTTTTAAAACCTTTCTCTGGTCCAATAACACTGAGGTAATTTTGTTTGAACAGTCTTTTCCATTAAGTTTGTGAACTAAATCATCTGTGAGACATTTTGAGCAGAACCATATCTTACGTTTTCGGTCTGTATTTACACATTTATAATGGAACACAGTTTTACATACCACGGACATTACACCTTATGCTGCATGTTTCTCACAGATGCATGGGTTCGTATGTATTATTTCACATGATTCATCATATGGCAATGTGGACGCTCCATGTGTGAAGTTTTCTTCATACCTTCTTCTGGCTTCATTGTTCTTTTCCGTTACTTTTCAGATGATGTAGCACATTGATACTATTACACATTGTACACTTTTCCTTGTTCTTTTTGTACTTTCGTTCGAACCTAGTACTCTGCCAATCTGCACTCAGTGCCATGTTCAAATGTACAGCCAAAAGTTCTTTCTCAGTTACAGTGTATGCCTTTCATGTTTATGCAATACTCTACTAGCAAATGCAAGAGATCTATGAGGGTCACTTCAAAAGAAATGCACACTATTTTTTTAAAAATACATCTTTTATTCTACGTGTTTGAAAGTCTTACAGTGTGTAGATACATCCTTTAGGAACAATATTATCATTTCTCCACATAATTTCCATCCCTCTCAACTGCCTTACACCATCTTGGAACCAGCACCTGTATACCCGAACGGTAAAATTCTGGACCAACCTGTCGAAACCACTGTTTGGCAGCGTGCACAGGGGAGTCATCATCTTCAAACCTTGTTCCATGAAGAGAGTGTTTCAGTTTCCCAAAGAGATGATAGTCACATGGAGCCAGGTCAGGACTGTAAGCGGGTGTTTCAGTGTTGTCCATCCTAGTTTTGTGATCACTTCCATGGTTTTTTGACTGATGTGTGGCTGTGCATTGTCGTGCAACAGCAAAACATCCTGCTTTTGCCAATGTGGTTGAACACGACTCAGTCGAGCTTGAAGTTTCTTCAGTGTCGTCACATATGCATCAGAATTTATGGTGGTTCCACTTGGCATGATGTCCACAAGCAAGAGTCCTTCGGAATCGAAAAACACCATAGCCATAACTTTTCCAGCAGAAGGTGTGTTTTGAATTTTTTTTTCCTTGGGTGAACTTGTATGATGCCTCTCCATTGATTGCCTCTTCAGCTCTGGTGAAAAATGATGGAGCCATGTTTCATCACCTGTCACAATTCTTCCTAGAAATTTATCTCCACCATTCTCATACTGTTCCAAAAGTTCGCTGCATACCGTTTTTCTGGTTTCTTTGTGACCCACTTCCAACATCCTGGGAACCCACCTGGCACAAACCTTTTTTAATGCCAACAATTTCAGTATTTTGGAAACACTTCCTTCCTGTATCCCAACATAGTGTGACAATTTGTTCACTGTAGATTGCTAGCCACCAACTCATTAGCTCTCTGCACATTGTCTGTGTGCAGTACAAGGCCTGCCACTGTGAGGACAATCCTCAATATTGCCGTGCCCACTTTCATCATGTAACCTGCTTGACCACCGACTAACTGTACCGCGATCGACAGCAGCATCTCCATATACCTTTTTCAACCTCTTGTGGATGTTTCCCACTGTCTCGTTTTCACAGCACAGGAATTCTATGACAGCACATTGCTTCTGACAAAAGTCAAGTGTAGCAACCATCTTGAAGACATGCTGTGACGGCACCACTCATGGGAACAGGTTGAACTAAGTTTGAAAACAAGCGGGAAGGATGTATCTACACACTGTAAAACTTTCACACATGCAGAATGAAAAGTGTATTTTTACAAAAATAGTAATCATTTCTTTTGGAGTGACCCTCGTATGTTCAATAGCACTATCAACTTCAACCTCTTGAAATAAATCGAGCACTCAAACCAACATCACTACTGTCTGTCATAATACAAAAAGCAAGAGACAAATCTGGTATGAACAATATCTGGCTTTGACACAACTGCCCTTCGATCTCATCAACAGCAACCTGACACTCGCGATTTCAATCCCAAATGGTATTCTTCTTCAAAAGTTTACATAAGCATGCAGCATTCAAAGCTTGGCTTCTGCAAAATTTTCTATAAAATCCAGTTAACTTAAAAAATGATATAAGCTGTTTTCTATTGTGATGTGGAGGAAATTAGGAATAGCATCAAGTTTGTCTTTATCAGGTACAATTCCCTTTCCAGATATAACATGTCCTCAGAATTTAACTCCTTCCACACCCAATTTACACTTACCTATTTTCATAGACATACTTCTTGATTCTAATTTTGAAAACACATCTTTTAACAGATCCAAATGTTGTTGGCAACCTTTTTCTGTGACCAGAATGTCAAGAACATACACAATTAATTTTGAACTCACTTCACTTCCCAAGACAGAATCCGGAGCTCTTACGAACTCAGCTACAGATACATTTAGCACAAATGGCACCACACAGTATTGAAAACACTAACCTCCATACAAAAATGCTGTATATTTTCTAGAATTAATTTTAAGTGGGATCTGGCAAATCCAGAGGTCAAGTCCAAAATACTCATGTATTTTACATAATCAAATTTGTCTAACAGCTCGTCAATGTTCCCAGGTTGGTCATTCTCTCCAAAAAAATTCTCTCTCCACCATTTTTCTTACTTACCACAACTAAAGTATTGTTTTAAGCACTCCTACTTCTCTCAATTACACCCCATGTTTCCATTTTCTGAATTTCTTTCTCTACATCTTTCTATTTTGAATATGGTATATTATATGGACTGACAAAGAAAGTTGATGATCTTTAAGGTAAAGCATGCACTGATGGCCTTTACTTTCCCTGGTATTTCACAAAACACATTTCTAAATTCCAATAACAAAGTCCGAAGTTGCCCCTTTTGTAGGTCATTAAGAGTTGTAGCTTCCCTTACTTTACAATCTACTACACTTTCAAAATCCTGATCCTCTGTCTCATCTCAATTTATATCATCATCAAACACCTGGTACTCACAATGTTTTGCAAATAGCTACAACTTTTCCCACAGTTTAAAATACAGAAATTAGTTTTCACATACGTATCACTTTTAGGTTCCAAAATAAACAATTCGTTAGCATTCCATCCAAAACAATCCCCAACTTTTACTACTCAATCCATACTGAGAATTATATTTTCTTCCAGATTATGGATTACTAAGCATTCATGTTCAAAGGTCTTGCCTTCTATACTAACCGTCAAAAGTACCTGAGATTTTACCAATTTGCTTTGCTTACCTATAGCTCCTCTTATCTTTACATCTACAATGGGCATATCCACAAAATTCTTATTATACTGGGTTTTGTCTCTCAATTGTTCAGATATGCCACAAATTGAGCTACCTATATCAATCAAATGGTTCCCTTCTCACTGATCAATCTTAATCTTAACGTAAGGACATCCAAGACCTCAATCACACTTCACGTAAAAGATCCCTTTCAATTTCTTGGAATGCTACACTGTTTTGCAGGGTTTTATCAACTTTACTGGTATCATAGCATTACTTTGGTTACTCATGTTGTCAGGTAAACACTGAACACAATGAATGGATTTCATAGCACAACTAACATCACTTATTACAGAAGGAATGCAAAATATGTTACTATCTAAATTACACTTCCTGCTTAGATCTTCTTTCACTTCATTCCACTAATCTGGATACGAATTCTGAGTAACCACAGCTAACTTATTCTAGAATGCACATTTATCTATGTTATCATCAATCTAGTCCCAAAAGAATTTCAAAAAGTTTCTGCCTTTATTCGCTAGGGTTAAAGATAACTCACCTTTATTGTTTGGATCATTACTCTGCATAACATTAATGAAAATCGGCTTTGACCAGAGTGGTATTCCAAGACTCTCACTTACATAACTTATCTTGTCTGTATTCACAAATTTGTCTCTGTCTTTCAAAATTACTTCATCAACAACTTCATTAACAACACAAGTGCCATTGCTGTCAAAATCACACACCTCATCTACATTCATTAGCAATGAGGTACCAGTCTCAGACTTACCAACCTCAATTATTTCACTGTTATCATTCACATCTACATAAAAAATACCATCTAATTCAGATCCAGTACAGTCATCACCTGTTTTATATACATCAATAACACTGTTTTCTAAGAGAAGAAATCATTAGTACACACCATGTCAAAATTCTCATTACTATCATATTCTGGTTTGTGATTAGCACTTACATCAGTATAAAACATAGTAGCCCAAAACTTTTGATCAAAACATAAACGAGAAATCCAATGTTATTTCTGTTCAACTTCTGATACCTGTGCCACATTATTAAAATTGTTATTATTGTGTAATGGCAGGTGTAAATTGGGGGTCCTTTACTTGTTGTGTTTACTTGCCCTAAACTGTGGATCTTCATTGAGGCAGACTGACATTTCCCAAGTAGTTACCTCTATGATCATTTTTCCTATTAAACTGCCCATTGTTATCCCCAATGTTCCTATTCTGCTGATGTTCAAAATTTCTGCCTCTATTAACATTTTGACCCTGATATAAGTTACCATTATCTCTGTTTCTGTAGTTATTACCATTGTGATCTCTAGCATTCTGATTGTTATGGCACATACTTCTTTCTACTGCTCTATCCAGCTTGTTGGCATATCCTAAAAATTGATCAAGACAATGTCAAGTACTTTCTGGTACTCTCCTTTTGAGTACATCAATCAATGTCATTTCATCAAATGTTTTGTCTAGGTGTGTTAATTTCCTAAGTTGATTCTTATAAAACTCTTTCAGAGTATCGTCCCTATTCCTATAATTAGGACCATTCAAAAATTCACCTTTAATTCTTCTCTGTTCAGCTTACGACCAAAGTTTATGTAAAAACTTTTTTCGAAACTTTGGTATGTTTCCCACTGACCTAAATTTAGATTTACCCAAGACAGAGCATTACCTTCAAGACATCTTCTAACAAATTTAATTTCTTGATTGTCACTCTTGCCTGACGCAAAACTGTCTCTACAGTGGTGCAGAAAATCCACTTGATGTAAATTGTCTGATGGAAAAATTTTAATAGGAATGTTGCACCACGCAATACCATTGTTTGAATACAGATTTTTGTGAATACGGATTTCTGAAATGCCGAATTTTTTATCTAAAGCATTTACATTAGTTAGCATACTGTTTTCAACATTTAATTTTTTGATCTTACTACTAATGTTCTGTTCCATTTTTTCTGCTATGGCCTTCTGTTGAACTCTGACGTCATTAACATTCTTCTTCTGACTTGCAGACTCAGCAGTCAACTCATTTTCCGAACCAGTAATTTTACTTTCTAAGACATCAACTTTTTCGTTCACCCATTTTAATCCCTCTGACAAGAAACGTTTTAGCTCTGAAACCTGAATACTAAGTTGGTCTGTTTGGTATTGTATGCTGTCCATTTTATTATAGTTTTCAGACCGTTCTGTTTTCATTTCCTCTAATTTTCCCAAAATTAGTTTTATGATATCAGTTTTTACTGTTTATTTGTAGACTATGCTTTCACTTGGTACAAATATATCCTGGCTGGGTCCTACAGCTTTCACTTCTACATCACTACCACCCTCATCTCTGTACTTATCTTTTCTTTTTGATGTCCTTCTTCGTAATGGTAAAGTTTTCAAACAGTTGATCCAGTCTGTCATTGTTGGTAGTGCCTTGTCGTTGTTGATATGACATTGTTGGGCAGCTCTTGGTCTTCTTTATTTGAGTGATTAGAATTTTATATAAACTGCAATTGACACAAATCATTGTCCTTTCTTCTACTGCAACAGACAAAACTTCATTATCAGTCAACTGACCTTGGACGATGCCCACAATTGTAATCCACCTTCTACACCCTTCCACACATCACCAGCAGATTTTCACTCTATTCATAAAAATTGACTCGTTTTCATAACCTTCGAGAGGAGTAAGAAGTACAAATAAGTTTTTTACTTTTCTTCATTTTCTCATTGTTGGCTGCAGTTCATAGCATCTAGGGGTAGATTCTTAAGGCTGAAATTTTTGACTTCGTGGATTCCAGATCACTTGATATCAGTTAAATAAGTCTACTGTGTGATTTCTGTTCCTGTGACTGTTTTTTCATCCCATTCTTCTATGTCACACTGTCTTTACAATCTCCACTTTAAAACAGAAATTTACATCGTTATTGCCTAAATTAGAAACATGTCCAGTTTCATCAGAGGCATGCTCACTACTCTTCATTCTGTGGTACTAACAATATTCCAATGAGTTTACAAAACAAACGATTTTACAAACTTTCTGGACAGAAGAATATTCACCAAGTTATATCATTATTTTATAAATGAGTCCAGAAATAAATTTAATAAATATTGTGAAATTGTGCAAATTAGTAATAGGAATTTTAAGTATGCCAGATATTTTGTAATTTAAAATATTTCTAAGTAAAGAGTAATTTTAACTGTACATACAGAGTTAATATATATTGATTGTAATAAAGTAATTTCTTTCTATACGTTTTAGCCTGAAGTGTAATACATCATACACAAAATTATATGAAATTCATTTAGTTGAACAGCTGAGATAATGTTCACTTATACAAGATTTGAACACACTTTTTGGTATCAATTATTTCTGTTAAAGAAAGGCAATGCCAGAGGATGGTGTCCCTTGACAACTGCCAAAGAAAGGTTTATTCAACATAACTGTATGATTTTTAAAGTAAGGGCAATTAATTTCTCATTACATTATGTAACTTTAAATCAGTATATGTTTTTTTATCAACTGTAAATGAATCTTCTAGGCCTATATATTAGTTTTTATGAACAATTAGCAAATAGTGTGGAAGACATTTATTAGTCTAGACAGTATAACAAGACGTATACATGTCTGATTTCGTACACTGATTTTGGTCCTCAAATTACTCGACTCTGTCATCATTCAAAGATATGTATCCTTGGTACTGCAATAGTGTATCTCACTGGAGCTTGAGTTGCGCTCAAACTCTTGCTTAAATCTGTTTCAGGTACCCTGGTCATTGCGACTGTGTGTGTGTTCTCAAGGAGAGAGTGCAACTATTGATTGAGACTAGATGCTCTCTATTATTACTCTTTACATAGGATTGAAATTATTTATATGATTGTGAACTTTATTTATTTTGTTGTGTTGAAACATTTTTTGCTGGTTTGTATCCAGTGTGGTTTGGATTCATGCATCAGTCCCCACATCGTAAGCTTAGGACCTAATACTTTTTCATTCTTTTGTCCGTTTATGAATCAACATATCCTTAAATACTCTGGTTTATGTGGCTGAGTGATTTTCAGATCTGTGGAACATTCTGTTACAATTGATACAAAGTCAAAACAACAACAATACAACACTAAACTATAGAAGTAAATGCAGAGACAATGTAAATTGCTAGAATTTCGAATTGCAAGTGTACATCCATTAAGTCACACCTTCAAATCTTCTAAAGAGGAGTATATTCTTCTGGTCTGTGCTCATCATTGGGAGTTTTTTGTCAGGTCACTTGTCATACATTCACTTAGGCTCTGAATTTTTTTCTGTTCTCTTTTGAAGATTTTGAAGGTGTGACTTTATGGATGTAAACTTTCAATTTGGAATTCTCGTAATGTGCATTGTCTCTGCATTTATTTCTATAGTTCAGTGTTGTAATGTTGTTGTTTTAGCTTTGTATCAATTGTGTTGTACCAGAATGTTCCACAGATCTGAAAATCTGAATGGCATGGTCTGATATATGTATAATTATGACTTGTTCAGTAGTCTGCCCCCAGTAGCTGAGTGCTCAGCACAACAGGATGTTAGTCCTAAGGACCCGGGTTTGATTCCCCGGCTGGGTCAGAGATTTTCTCCGCTCAGGGATTGGGTGTTGTGTTGTCCTAATCATCATTGTCTTATCCCCCTCGACACCTGGCAAATTGGTGTCAGATTGAAAGACTTGCACCCAGCGAACGGTCTACCTGATGGTAGGCCTTAGTCACATAACATTCACATTTTACTTGTACAGTAGATATTTTTCTTATGTTTTCTGTAATATGATATGTATCAGATACTTCTATAAAATAAATATTCCATTTGTACACCATATGGCAAACCTTACAGTCTGTCACAAAATATTGTAAACACATTGTTTCCAAACTTTGTGAGGGAGATATTGTAAAGGGACACCCTCCTCTAGCATTACCTTTCCTTGACAGAACTAATAGATACCAAAAATATTTTTTTTTTTAAATTTTGAATAGGTTAACAGTATTTAATATGTTTTTCTAAAAGAATTTCATATGGTTTTGTACATGTTGTGTTATACTTCAGGCTAAAATCTGTAATTGAAATTATTTTCTTTTAGAAACATTTGAAATTATGAAATAATTTGCATACTTAAAATTTATGTAAAAAGAAGTTACTTTACTTTCTTTTTATAATCGGTATGTACTAGCTCTTAATGTACAGTTGAAATTATTTTCTTTTAGAAACATTTGAAATTATGAAATAATTGGCACACTTAAAATTTCGATTATTATTTATGCAGTTTGGCACTATTTATTATGTCAGTTTCTGGATCCATTTATAAAATGATAACATAAATTAATAGATATTCATTTGTCAATAAAATTTATAACCTCTTTCAAATATTGTTAGTACTGCAGGGTGAAGTAGGAGTGGGCGTACCTCTGATGCGATTGGATCTGTTTTTATTTTTGGGAAGAACAATGTAATTTTTGGCTTTGTTGATGTGGAAATTGTAAAGACAGTGTGATATAGAAAAATATGAGAGAATAAAATTCTGAGTAAACAAAAAATACAGTTTATGCTCACTTCAAATTTATTGCATCAATTGGAGCCATGAGAACCAATAATGTCAAAAATTTCAGCTTTAAGAATCATCCCTTAGACGTGAAGAACTGGAGCCAACTATGACAAAAGAAGATAAGTAAAAAGTTTATCGTGAATCTTACTCCTCTTGAAACTTATTAAAAGAGTTAACCATAAAGACAGTGACAATCAACAAATGATGTGAGGGTGGGGTAGATTATACGCTGGCCACCAACTGCCCCAGACATGAACATTATTGAGTATATCTGGGATGCCTTGCATTGTATTGTTTGGGAGAGATCTCCACCCCCTCGTACTCTTACAGATTTATGGACATCACTGCAGGATTCATGGTGTCAGTTTCCTCCATCACTACTTCAGCGATTAGTTGAGTTCATGCCACATCATGTTGCGACACTTCTGCATGCTCCGGAGGCCCTACATGATATAAGGTAGGTGTACCAGTTTATTTGGCTCTTCAGTGTAGAATAATCATGTGTAAACAGTGAAATGACTGAAGCTAATAAGTATTTTGAATTAATATACAAACAGTTTAAGAATGTAACACTGATGTCAGGGTTTGTATTGCTTGTAATCATCCATCTGACTGAGCGAGGTGGCGCAGTGGTTAGCACACTGGACTCGCATTTTGGAGGACGACGGTTAAATCCCGTGTCCGGCCATCCTGATTTAGGTTTTCCGTGAGTTCCCTAAATTGCTCCAGGCAAATGCCGAGATGGTTCCTCTGAAAGGGCACGGCTGACTTCCTTCCCCGTCCTCCCCTAATCCGATGAGACCGATGACCTCGCTGTTTGGTCTCTTCCCCCAAACAACCCAACCCAAAATCATCCATCTGTGCATAATTGTAATTCTCTGAGAGTTTGCCATATGAGATGTGGTCAGAGCCAAAGTGGGTTATAGTGGCCCAAAAAATACATAATTGATAAATAACAATTAGCTTTATCTAGCAAATGAAATCATGTTTCTCAACACTAAGTAACAGATTAGGGAAATGCATAAGGTTGACCAAGCCCGAGATACAATGATCAGCTAAAATGATATGACCACTGGCTACCGTGACACTAGATGCTGCCTAGTGGTCTTGCGGGCATGTGACATGGTAACAAAAGTATGTAAACAGAACAGATATTGGTGGGAGATATGGACTGCAAATGCAGAAATCCGTTGAGATAAGTGATGTTGCCAAAGGACAGATTATTATTATGTAGAGTCTATAAACAAGTATCTTGTACATGGTGAAACTGGTTGAACCTTCACTTGCTACTGTCATGAGCATCCACAGAAAGAGGAAAAAAGACAGTGAAACTGCCACTAGTGGCTAAATGATTCGATGTCCATGACACTTCACAGAACGTTGTGCTCAGAGGTTTGTCTGCTCTGTAAAGTAGGGTAGATGGTGACCTGTGGCATCTCTGCCAAAAGAGCACAATTCTGGTGTAAGCACAAGTGTTTGAAAACACATCATTCATTGTACCTTGTTGAACATGGAGCTCCACAGCAGACCACCCCTACATGTTCACATGTTGGCCCAATGACATAGCCAGTTATGATTGCAGTGGGCACGGGGCCATTGGGATTCAACTGTCAATCAATGGAAACATGTCAGCTCTTTACATGGATCATATTTTTGTTACACTAGGTCAATGGGTGTTGCCACAAACACTGTCATTGAGGTGAACAGTGGCTCAAAAAGAGCAGCGCACCACAGATACAGGCTAGTGAGAGCAGTATTATGCTAGGGGAGACATTCTCCTGCACTTAACATGGGACCTATGGTAGTAATCGAAGACATGCTGACAGCTGTGAACCATCTGCATGCCTTCATGCTTTATGTCTTCCCAGACAGTGTAACTGGCCGTATCTCAGAGCCAGAACCATGGTACATAGTTTGAGGAGCATTATAATGAACTCACACTGATATGTTGGTGACAAATTCAACTGATATAAATCCTATGGAAACCATTTGCGTTGCTGTTGGGAGCGATCACCACATGTGGAAATCAGCGGCCCGTTATTTACATGAATTACGTGATCTGTGCAGAGACATCTAATGGCACATACTTCCACAAACCTACCAACAAACTGTTGGATCCCAGATATGCAGAATCAGTGATGTATTTCATTTCAAAGACAGAAAACAAGCTGTTAAGCAGGTGGTCATAATGTTTTGGCTCATCAGTGTCTATTTTTTTTTTTTTTCAAAACAAAAAGCATCAGAACACACCATAAAACAGACACTAAAAATAAGTAAACAAACAAACTAGGCACAGTGTAAATACTGTACCTCCATGCAGCAAAAAATGAGCTAGTTATGTATAAATGTGCAGTCCTTAATAAGAAATAAAGTTATTGAAGTCCATTGCTGCATGGATGAAATCAACTGCAGCATTCTCCATGTGAATGAACATTGGATTAAAATAATGAAGTAAACTTGTTTGAATATTTGACAACTCACTGGTAAGAAGTGTGGAGTGACCATCTACATAAGTAAAAATCTGACTTTGGACTGTTCAGCCATAGATGTCACCAGCCTGCATACAAAGAGTTTTTGGAGCATCTGTCATGGCACTATATAGTCATAAACTTATGATTTCATCTATTTACCAAACACCAACTTCTGACAAAGAAACATTTGTAGAAAAACTCT
Source organism: Schistocerca americana (assembly GCF_021461395.2). NCBI lineage: Eukaryota > Metazoa > Arthropoda > Insecta > Orthoptera > Acrididae > Schistocerca > Schistocerca americana. Next base: position 616,095,593 of record NC_060121.1, read on the forward strand.
CTACTTCAATTTTAATGACTGCCAAACATAATAATTATGATTTTTTATCACAAGAGATATTAATGTAGATACAAGAGTAATGAGAAAAAATGTTGAATCTTCCTGGCAGATTACAACTCTGAGCCAGACCGAGTCTTGAACTCAGGAACTTTTCCTTTCAGGGTCAAGGGCTCTACCAATTAAGCTACCCAAGCATGATGCAGAACCTGTCCTCACAGATTTATTTTCACATATATCTCACCTTCTACCTTCCAAAATTCACAGAAGCTTTCCTGCAAAACTTGAAAGACTAGGTCTCGTGGAACGAAAGATGTTGTGGAAACACAGTTTAGCCACAGCCTGGCAGGTGTTTTCAGAATGATATTTTCACTCTGCAGTGTACACTCCTCTGCGACCTACTAAATATGTTGAGATAAATGAATTTCTACTGCTTAAATGAAAAATCAACCAGGACTAGAGGCTTCATTTCTCTATGGCATTGGGTAAAAAAAATATTTTGGAGGGACTTCCAGTTCCAGCTTTCACCTGCTGGCCAAGGAGTGGCTCCTAAAAATCTTGAGAATGAGGATTGACATTATTTTAAGATATTTCTGGCACAATATTATCAAATGTCTCAGCTAAAAATTCAGATTTAGTGTATGTTTTGTTAAAAGTGTGCAGTGAGTGTTAGTTATCATTTGTAAATGTGGTGCATCACTCGGTAAATAGCACACTAAAATTATGCTTTTTTGCAATCAAATGAGAGCCGGAAATCATACTACAATTATGCCATTTGTCTTCAAATTCAAGACAGAAATCACGCAAAAATACTCCATTTCCTTTAGAATGCGTCCAGGTATGCAAATAAAATGGATGAAAATATGTTTGGTAGTGCTCTCTCCGTGATAACTAAATACCAGTGCTGAGTGCTAAAATGATGGACATCCATGCTATAATCAAATCAGAGAGGCAACACAGCTGCATGCTTTCTAGTGCACATACTTTGTTGTGACACATCATCACTTCCAGCACTACCAGTGCTATGTTGCTCACAGCACCAGGTCATTACATATCTTTGAAATTGTGTGTACCATACTGTGCAAGGATAGAGTATGAGCACTCTTAAAAATCTCATCCTTGTGCTGGCTCTGTGGGCAAGTGATGTAAGGCACAGACAGGTAAATGATGGACCTGGGTTTGATTCCTGCTGATACCAAACTTTTTTCTAAATTTATTTTATTCCTCACAGTGCTAAACTATTAATTATAAAATTTAAAAACAACAGTTCAATTTATACATATAAATTAATGTATTTGATGTAGTTATGATTACTACTTTGACTATATGCTATATGGTGGCAAACCAAGTTAGTATACAAGAAAATTTAGTATATCTAAAAACAAAGATGATGTGAGTTACCGAACGAAAGTGCTGGCAGGTCGATAGACACACAAACAAACACAAACATACACACAAAATTCTAGCTTTCGCAACAAGCTGTTGCTTCGTCAGGAAAGAAGGAAGGAGAGGGAAAGACGAAAGGAAGTGGGTTTTAAGGGAGAGGGTAAGGAGTCATTCCAATCCCGGGAGCGGAAAGACTTACCTTAGGGGGGAAAAAAGGACGGGTATACACTCGCACACACACACATATCCATCCACACATGTAGAGACACAAGCAGACGTATCAAATTTAGTATGTAACAGTTTTCTGTAGATGATCTGCTAAAGAGACCCATTTCCAGTAGACTTTTGGAGGAGAAAGTGAGATTTAAAGAGTTAGGTAGATGTACTTCAAAAGTGAATCAAATGACAGAGGGGCACAGGATGAGGCTCATCGATTTGGATTATGTAACACTGAATATTTAAAAATACTTGCACAATATTTTCAATAATTTCTTAATTTACACAGAAACAATCCACAACCTTGAATACTCAAACACCCATGCATATCTAGGAGAAGATTTACCCCCAAATATCAAAGAAATTGAAACAGTTGTTAAAACCTTGTAAAGCTGGTGGAGAAGACTCTATTGCAGCAAAACTTTTGACATGGTCTCTAACAAAAATTTTAAAAAATGAGCTAAAGTCATTCTCTGAGAAAACTTGGAAAACATAAAAACTCTCAGGAGAGTGGAAGGTGGTCTTGGTACATTCACTACATAGCAAAGGCAATAAGCAAGATGTTGTTATCAACAAAAGAGGAAATTTATTGCAATTAGTAACATATTTTCCACAATTATACTAAACAGTGGAGAGTAACTTAGGTGAATTTGCAGATGGTCTCGGAAGGACAGATAATGTTCTGAACAAATATTTAATCTGAAGTCAGTCATTTGCCACAGATTACCAAATTCAAAAGGTCAGTATTTTTCTCTGAAATTACATGTAGCATATTGCATGCAAGTGTAGAATATTATGGATTTTTAAAGCATCATTCTAATTACTCCACCAGGGCTGGTGGTCAAAGGCAAAGATTGGTGGTTCATGGATCTGGGTTCAATTCCCACAGATTCCAACATTCTTTTTTGCATATTATTCCTTGCAGTGTTAAACTAATTATAAAATTTAAATGTATTTAAACCATTTAGTTTATATATGTAATTTAGTTATGATTGCTACCATCACAAACCAAAAGGCTGTAGGCCAAAACATTGTAGCACGTTGGTGTAATTTTGCACAAGCCATCACTGTAAGTGTGTGAGTGTGCAAATGGAGGCATATACCATACTTTGGTTTTAAAAAAATGGTACTAAGCTGTAAGAAACAGATGATTCAATTGAAAGTGACCCAACAGAGTATTTTTTCCTACATAGATACACACATTTCCAGAAAAAACTGTGTCGAAGTTACTGGAAGGAGCCATGACAAACAAAAATTTGTGATGAATGACAACAAATTCTTCTCATAGATGAGGTAATACATTAGCTTAAGAAATGGTAATGAACAATGAGGTGATTGGAATAATTCATCAACTGAGTAGTAATTACCTGTTTTAAACGTATCTTATCACGTAATACAGCCACTGTACATGCAACATGTAATCTATCCATACAACAGCTATTGTAGTTGTTCAGATACTAGTGAGTAAATTTAAAAAAAAAAGTCGTAAACAAATACAACAGTAATATGAAAAAGGGAACCCAGAACACACAATTAGAAAGTTGAATATCGTGTTACAGGTCTTGCTTGCAATCAAGACCTATCATTGATTGTGCTCCTCTAGCTTCTGGTTTTGCAAGAGGAATCTGACGTGAGTCTTTCTTTTTTGTAGAAATCAGTCTTCTTTGCTGAATAATGTATCTCCTTTGTGATACACTTTGAAGGTTGGTGCCTGCTCCTTTCCATTGCGGCTAATGTCACATATAAAGATTCAACATGGTTCATGACAGGATCCAAATCCTATAACAAGGCATCAACACAGCTCTGTCTCAGTTAACCATGTGTGCCTTTGACACCAGACAGCAGAACCACTAAGTGCAGGGGAGCTACAAATAGACAGGCTCAATGACCTACCACCAGCAAAGAGTTTAGCATCTGAGCTCAGCATATCTGTGTAATGGTTTAGACACCCTCCGCCGGCAGCAGATGGCCACACTCTTTGCGTCTATAATTTAATGCAGACATGGCTGGCCTTTGTTAAGTCATCAACAGCTCCACTAACTGTTACCACTCCTCATTCATAGTCACTGTGATGGCGCAAGAGCTGACATATCTGCAGCTCTTCATCAACATGTCACTACTGTTGATGTATGAAGGCTGCAGACAAGGTTAGCACCTCTACACCAACTATGAAGATGCCTTGGATTGATGTCAGATTGTGCCCACTAGACAGTTGATTGTACCTGTGTCTGCTTCTGCTTGACCTATCAATAAGGAGTTGTACTATAATAACACCATCTTGTTGCAGACATCTACACCTTCAGCACTCCTGACTCCTTCACCAGCCAACTGAACCTGTGAAACTTGCATGGAAGAACGATTAAGCCATGCTGACAGACAGAAGCAACACTCCCCTCCTTTCAACAATGGACTATGGTAATGGCCCATTACAGATGTTGACAGAAGTTAGTGAATATTGAGCTTGTAGCATTCTGACATCATTACAGAATGTAGGTTGCATCTGAAAGAGTTTACATGACTTTCAGTAGCAGATTTCAAATGTTCTTGTTTAGAGTCCTTTGTTTCTCACATGTTCCTGAAATTCTGCTGTTAAATGAAAGCAGTGATCAGAAATGTGTGATGAAGTTCATTTTGGTTTGGATGCACTGAGGGAACTTCATACAGCCCTGAATAACTGGTGTTGTGAATCCTACACCACCAACAAAAAAGCGGCTATCTCCCTAATGGAGATGATGACGGGTTGAGTCAAATAAAAACTGTAAGTGTAAAGTAAATTAAGAATTACATAACAAACAAGCTCCTGACTAATATTTTGGTGTATATCTATCAACATATACCATTAAAAATGTGAGACAGGCCCATAATTTAACTATCACAAAACTTTTATATGAATCTACTCAGTGATTCTGTTGGGCACCAGCTACAGTGTATTGTATATTGGGGTTCCTTATTTCACTCCTCTGTACAAATTCAGTGCAGTAATGTAGTCGTTGTAAATAAATGTAGTAAATTACTTTCCTGTTTGATGATGCATGGCCCCAATAGCTGAATTATCGTATGCATCTCAGTGTACTGAAATTTACATATTCTGTGACAAGCTATTTATCACCTTTTGAACAAAATATGTTTAAGATTCTTCTACTTATTAACATCTATGAGAACCATTTCACTTGGGATTGGTGACAAGTACATTAGCATATTTCTTTTTCCTGTAGATACATGTTGTGTATTTTGTAATGCCTGGTTTTTTTGTATATGTTATACATCCTGGAGGATCTCCTCACTTTGTGGCAGGGGGGGGGGGATACAGCTAACCTAATCTACTTCTTTGGTTGCCAATGGAAAGGGCTGTAACTGACTTTGACCAGTTCTACTAATACGTAACTTCTACCATGAGCTAAACGGTTATTTGCATTGTACAAAAATCTGGTGGAAGATTTCTTGGACATCTTGTGAGAAAACATAGCAGGAAAGTGACAGATTCTTTTAAGATACTGGGGTCAGACCACATTGTCTATCTTAGGAGGAGTGTAGGCTGGGGATGAAAAGGAGTAGTGTTGGAGTAAGATTAGTTCATCTATGCGATGGTATTAAGGGATTTGGATGTAATATCCATACAACTTTTCTCACAGTGATGCATCCACTGTTGGTTTGTAATTTGTATTCTATAAATTGTCTCTGGGGACAAGAAAGTGGGCTCAGATAATTTACAGTTACTGAGTAGAGTTGTAGAAAATGGCTTATACCCATATGTTATCTTCAGTTTTTGAGTCTTTGTGCTTTTTGGTTTATATTGAAACAATCTCTTCCTTCGTGAATATGTACTACTATGAAATGAACTGATATGGAAATTAAAATAATAAATTTCAGTTTTTATTTTTCTAAGCAGTTGAGCACCAAATTCCCCTTGCTGACATGACTCAGGACTCTTACCAATGATAATGCACTGTTTTCAGTCATTGACAAGATACTACAACACATTCATTTATCAAGTAGAGTTTCCTTAATTTTCTACTCTTTCATTAATTTATTTATCAAATGTTAACAATAAAATTCAATTATCTTTTAGGTATAGACCACAGAAGAAAAGTATTGTATTCTAGAATTGTTAACAACTAAACATATTCCTACAGCACTTTACATTTTTGCTTAACATGAATGTTTCTACAGCCTTGCATGTATACTGCAGCCATTCCTGCGTAACCATTTTGCACTTTCTGTCACTCTCATTTTTAGACTTAGGGCATTCCATTTCACCTACTTTATTTGGTGCATTTTTATATCTTCTCCTTTTGTTAATTGCCGGCCAGTGTGGCCACATGGTTAAAGGCGCTTCAGTCTGGAACCGCGCGACCGCTACGGTCGCAGGTTCGAATCCTGCCCCGGGCATGGATGTGTGTGATGTCCTTAGGTTAGTTAGGTTTAAGTAGTTCTAAGTTCTAGGGGACTGATGACCTCAGATGTTAAGTCCCATAGTGCTCAGAGCCATTTGAACCATTTGAACCTTTTGTTAATTAAATTCAATATCTCCTGAGTTGTCCAAGGACTTATAGTGGGCCATGTCTTTTTACCTATTTGATCCTTTTCTGTGTTCACTGTTTCATCTCTCAAAGCTACTCTTTCAATCTCTGTTGCATTCCTTTCACCTGTTTCAGTCCAGAATTACCTAATGCTCCCTCAGGAACTTGCATCATCTGATTCCATCATTTTATCCAGATCCCATTGCCTTAATTTCCAACCTTCTTGGAATATGCACAGTTTTAATTTGTATTTCATAGCCAATACATTATGGTCAGAGCCCAATCTGCCTGGGAAATGTCTTACAGTTTAAAATCTGGTTTCAAAATCTCTTTATTACCATTATAAGATCAATCTGAAACCTTTGAGAGTTCCTAGCTTTCTTCCATGTACACAATTCTACCAGGTAACTTCCTTTTTATTCTTTTCTCCCAGTCTACATTCACCTACTGTTTTCCCTTCTATTCCTTTTCCTACTTTTGAATTCTAGTACTTCACCATAATTAAATTTTCATCTCCCTTAAATAACCAAATAATTCCTTTAATTGCGTCATATATTCTCTAAATTTGTTCCTCATCCAAAGAGGTATATGGCATATAAACTCATACTAGTGTGGTGGGAGATGGCATTGTTTCATCTTGGCTATGATAGCGTATTCAGTGTGCTGTTCATAGTAGCTTATCTCCATTCCAATTTTCTACTTAATTGTTATTAGATTGACTTTTGTGTTCTCCTACTTGATTTTGTATTTATAACTCTGTACTCACATGGCCGGAAGTGCTGTTTCTCCTAGAACTGCACTTTACTTTCTTTTTTTTGGGTCCTCATTCTTCTGAGTGGCCTGATGTGGTCCTACATGAATCCCCAGTTGTGCCAACCTTTTCATCTCTGAGTATAAATTGCAACCTATGTCTTCAATTATTTGTTGGATGTATTCCAGTCTCTGTCTCCCTCTACAGTTTTTATGCTCTGCAGCTCCCTCTAATACCAAAGTACTTTTCTAAGATGTCTTCACACATATGCTTTCATCCTGTCCCTTCTTCTTGTCAGTTTTTTCCACTTGTTCCTTTCCTCACCAGTTCTGCAGAGAATCTCCTCATTCCCTCAATTTTCTTCTGTTCCAGTTTTCCCACAGTCCAATGTTCTCTATCATACACTTGTACTCCAAACATACATTCTCAGAAATATTTTACTCTAATTCAGACCTAAGTTTGATACCAGCAGGCTTCTCTTTGCCATAAATAAACTCTTTCCCAGAGATAGTTTGCTTTTTATGTCCTCCTTCCTTTGTCAATCATGGATATTTTATTGCCCAGGTAGCAGAATTCTTCAACTTTTTCTAATTTTTGATCCTCAATTCTGATGTTAAGTTTATCACTATTCTCATTTCTGCTACATCTTGTTCCTTTGTCTTATTCCAGTTTACTCTCAATTCACATTCTGTACTCATTAGATTCTTCATCATGTCCAAAAGATTCTGTAACTCTTCTTCACATTCACTGAGGATGGCAATGTCACCAGCAAATCTAATCATTCATACCCTTTTACCCTGAATTGTAATCCCACTCTTGAACCTTTATTTTATTTCCTTCATTGCTTGTTCAATGTATAGATTAAACAAAAGGGATAAAAGACTGTTTTATACTCTTTTTTAAATACAAGCACATTTTGCTTGGTCTTCTAGCCTTATAGTTTCCTCTTAGGTCTTGTACATACTGTATATTACCATGCATTTCCCTATAGCTTACTCCTATTACTCAGAATTTACATCTGCACCATTTTACATTGTCAAACACTTTTTCTGGTCACCAAATACTATGAAAGTGTCTTGATCTTTCTTCAGTCTTATTTCCCGTATTAACCACAACATCAGAACTGCCTCTCAGTGGCCTTTACATGTAACTTCTATTTAGCCTTTACTTATAACTTCAATTTACTCATTTCGCTTGATTCTCTACTGTACTTATCGCTCCCAATTAAGGAATTGGTCATTTCATGCTCTGACCATCAGAACACCAGTTTTCTTTTACCTGATGATGGCATCTTGCTGAGTGGTTCCCACCTGAAAATCAAAGAGGGTATTATTTTACTTCCACAATATTTTACCCAAGAGTTTGCCGCCATTATTTAACCTTACAGTAATGACTTTAGTTTCTGCTTGCTTTCAACCGTTCACGGTCTAGTACAGCAATGCCATGCTGGCTGCTGTTGCAACGTCATATAAGTCAGTCTCCCACACAGTTTGCTGCCTCTTTTCAAGGACCATTCATTTGTCTGGCCTCTATATTGTTGTTGCATACACAGTAAGGTCATCTGTGTCACTATGACATGCAATGTCCATTAAAAAAAAAAAAAAAAGAATAACTGTCCTGCTGGTACATCGTGAGACCGTCCTAAAGCATTTGACTGTGTGACTCACAAATCATATGCAGCAAACTTAAATTAATGGCACCCTTCGTGCATGGATGGAAACTTACCTCCATACTATAAAGCAGAAGATCCCATAAACAGACTGTATCTCAGGCACAAAAATAATCTCAGAATGAGGGAAAATGACATGTGGAGTGCCACAGGGAATGTTACCTGGCTAACTGTTGTTGCTAACCTACATAAATGGTCTTCCAGTGACTTTAAATGGCAATTCAAAAACTATAAAGTTTGCTGATTACCCAGAATACCAATCAAAGGTCCAATCTCAAACCTAGCACACACATGTCAGATGACTGCATAACTGGTCTACATGTGTTTCACAGCTATCAGTTTGAGTCTTGATCTCACAAAGACTCATACAAGTCTTTCCAAACAATGCATAAAACTGTTTAGTGTCAGAAGTACACACTTATGGTCACACAATGAATGAAGTAAAGTGTGTAAAATTTTTTGGGTTCCAGCTGGATAACAGGTTAAAATGTAGTCAACACGTGAGTAAGCTAATCAGGAACTCAGTTGAGCATGTTATACCTTTAAAAGCATCCTCATTGTGTTGACTGGAAAACAAGATTGCCGGCTTGTTATGCATATTTTCACCTCTTTTTGTCTTGTTGAATTATCTTCTGGGTCAGTGCACATAATTTAAATGAAGTATTTGTTCAGCAGGAGCAAGCAGTAAGACTGATGTGGAAAGTAGATAAACATACATCTTGCAGAAGTGTTTTAAGAATCCTGGAATTTTTACATTCACTTCTGAGAAATTTTACTCCTTAATAGTTTTCATCACTGATAACTGAAATTACTGATCTGTTGTGCACATAAATTTAATTTTTGACTAGATTAGATTAGATTAATACTAGTTCCATGGATCATGAATACGATATTTCGTAATGATGTGGAACGAGTCGAATTTTCCAATACATGACATAATTAGGTTAATTTAACAACATACTTAAGCTAATATAACAACTTTATTTTTTTGTGTTTTTTGTTTTTCTTTATTTTTTATTTTTTTTTATTTTTTTTATTTTTTTAATATTTTTTTTCTTTTTTTCTTAATTTATGTCTAAAAATTCCTCTATGGAGTAGAAGGAGTTGCCATTCAGAAATTCTTTTAATTTCTTCTTAAATACTTGTTGGTTATCTGTCAGACTTTTGATACTATTTGGTAAGTGACCAAAGACTTTAGTGCCAGTATAATTCACCCCTTTCTGTGCCAAAGTTAGGTTTAATCTTGAATAGTGAAGATCGTCCTTTCTCCTAGTATTGTAGTTATGCACACTGCTATTACTTTTGAATTGGGTTTGGTTGTTAATAACAAATTTCATAAGAGAGTATATATACTGAGAAGCTACTGTGAATATCCCTAGATCCTTAAATAAATGTCTGCAGGATGATCTTGGGTGGACTCCAGCTATTATTCTTATTACACACTTTTGTGCAATAAGTACTTTATTCCTCAGTGATGAATTACCCCAAAATATGATGCCATATAAAAGCAATGAGTGAAAATAGGCATAGTAAGCTAATTTACTAAGATGTTTATCACCAAAATTTGCAATGACCCTTATTGCATAAGTAGCTGAACTCAAACGTTTCAGCAGATCATCAATGTGTTTCTTCCAATTTAATCTCTCATCAATGGACATACCTAAAAATTTGGAATATTCTACCTTAGCTATATGCTTCTGATTAAGGTCTATATTTATTAATGGCGTCATACAATTCACTGTACGGAACTGTATGTACTGTGTCTTATCAAAATTCAGTGAGAGTCCGTTCACAAGGAACCACTTAGTAATTTTCTGAAAGACAGTATTGACAATTTCATCAGTTAATTCTTGTTTCTCAGGTGTGATTACTATACTTGTCTCATCAGCGAAGAGAACTAACTTTGCCTCTTCATGAATATAGAATGGCAAGTCATTAATATATAATAAGAACAACAAAGGACCCAAGACTGACCCTTGTGGAACTCCATTCTTGATAGTTCCCCAGTTTGAGGAATGTGCTGATCTTTGCATGTTACGAGAACTACTTATTTCAACTTTCTGCACTCTTCCAGTTAGGTACGAATTAAACCATTTGTGCACTGTCCCACTCATGCCACAATACTTGAGCTTGTCTAGCAGAATTTCATGATTTACACAATCAAAAGCCTTTGAGAGATCACAAAAAATCCCAATGGGTGGTGTTCGGTTATTCAGATCATTCAAAATTTGACTGGTGAAAGCATATATGGCATTTTCTGTTGAAAAACCTTTCTGGAAACCAAACTGACATTTTGTTAGTATTTCATTTTTACAGATATGTGAAGCTACTCTTGAATACATTACTTTCTCAAAAATTTTGGATAAAGCTGTTAGAAGGGAGATTGGACGGTAATTGTTGACATCAGATCTATCCCCCTTTTTATGCAAAGGTATAACAATAGCATATTTCAGTCTATCAGGGAAAATGCCCTGTTCCAGAGAGCTATTACACAGGTGGCCGAGAATCTTACTTATCTGTTGAGAACAAGCTTTTAGTATTTTGCTGGAAATGCCATCAATTCCATGTGAGTTTTTGCTTTTAAGCAAGTTTATTATTTTCCTAATTTCAGAGGGAGAAGTGGGTGAGATTTCAATTGTATCAAATTACATAGGTATGGCCTCTTCCATTAACAGCCTAGCATCTTCTAATGAACACCTGGATCCTACTATATCCACAACATTTAGAAAATGATTATTAAAAATATTTTCAACGTCTGACTTTTTGTTCGTAAAGTTTTCATTCAATTTGATGGTAATACTGTCTTCCTCTGCTCTTGGTTGACCTGTTTCTCTTTTAATAATATTCCAAACTGTTTTAATTTTATTATCAGAGTTGCTGATTTCAGACATGATACACATACTCCTGGATTTTTTAATAACTTTTCTTAATATAACACAGTAGTTTTTATAATTTTTGATAGTTTCTGGGTCACTACTCTTTCTTGCTGTCAGATACATTTTCCTTTTCCGGTTACAAGATATTTTTATACCCTTAGTAAGCCATGGTTTGTTACAAGGTTTCTTACGAGTATATTTAACTATTTTCTTGGGGAAGCAGTTTTCAAATGCATTTACAAAAATGTCATGAAATAAATTATATTTTAAATTGGCATCAGGTTCACGGTACACCTCATCCCAGTCTAACTGCTTTAGGCTTTCCCTGAAATTTGCAATTGTTAAATCGTTGACTGAACGTACTACTTTGGAGGACCGTTTAGTATTGCTGAATGGAGCTATGTCATATATTGTAACTAGCTGTGCACCATGATCAGAAAGACCATTCTCAACAGGCTGAGCATTTATCTGGCTAAACTTATCTTGGTCTATAAAGAAGTTATCTATCAGTGAGCTGCTATCCTTTACCACCCGAGTAGGAAAATCAATAACGGGTGTCAAATTGAAAGAACCGAGTAATACTTCAAGGTCATTTTTCCTATTACCCTCTTTCAGAGAATCTACATTGAAGTCCCCACAAATAATAATTTGCTTCCCCCTGTCTGACAGATAGCACAACAAGGAGTCCAAATTTTTCAGAAATAGATGAAAATTTCCTGATGGGGACCTTATATACAGTTACAATTATAAATGTGCCTTTATTTAATTTAAGCTCACAGGCACATGCTTCTATATGTTTCTCTACACAAAACTTTTTTGTTTCTATACTTTTTGCACAATGATAATTTTTGACATATATGGCAACTCCTCCTTTCTCCATATTTTCTCTCATTCACTGACTGTCATTCATGCTTGAAACAAAACTATCTCTGCAGTGGTGTATAAAATCCACTGGATGTAAATTATCTGATGGAAAACTTTTGATAAGAGTGTTGGACCACATATTACCATTGTTGGAACACAAGTTTTGGTTCAGAGAAATTTCCTGAACTGCTGAATTTTTTTGATATAAAACAGTTACATTAGTTTGAATACTGTTATCCAGTTTTGAAATTGTTTGGTTTAAACTGATGACATGTTGTTGTATTTTTTTCTGCTACAGCCTTCTGTTCATCTCTGATGTCATCAACATTCTTTGATTCTTTCACTGACTCCGATACAAACTCATTTTCCAAAACAATAAATTTATTTTATAAAACATCTGCTTTTTCATTCACACTTTTCAACCTCTCTGACAACCCATTTTTTAACTCTGAAACTTGGTTAATAAGTTGAGGTATCTCATTCTGTACTCAGTCCATTTTTCTGTTGTTTTCAGTTAACTGATCATAAACTGCCTTAAATTTGCTAGTGTTATCTGTCTTCCTTTCCTCTAGTTTTGCCAAAATGAACTGCAGAATATCAGTTTTTACTGTTTCTTTACTGACTACAATTTCACTCGGCTCAAACATGTCCTGACTGGATCCTGCAGCTCTCATTTCTACCTCAACTTTGCTTTTGTCCTTACTCATTTTGTTAACAAGTTCATGAGTCCACAACCAAACTAACTTCATAGATAGTTTGTACTTATCTTTTCTTTTTGATGTCCCTGGTTTTAGTTGTAAAGTCCTCTTCACTTATTCGATCCAGTCCATCATTATTGGTAGTACATTGTCACCATTGGTATAAATGTTCTTTGTTGGGCAGCCTTCAGTTTTTCCTCCATGTGATTGAAAATTTATTCATACATTAAAAAATCAATGAAATAAAGCAATTTCTGAAACAGAGAAAACTTCATTTTTGTCAATTAATCACAGATGACACCCCCACTTGTAATCTCCCCCATCTTTCTTAATTCCAGTTATTGGCCACAATAAGCAAAGTCCTTTATGAAAAGTTTGAGAGGTGCGATGGTTACAATAAACTTTTTAGTTTACTTGGCTTTTAATGTAGAGTTGCCCCAGTTTTTCTTGTCTAGGGGTCTTAATGCTGAAATTCTCATATGTTAGGTCCTCATGGTTGAACTGATCTAAATAAATTTGAAGCTTGTTTTAACAGAATTTTTGTTGTTACTATACAGTCTTTTGAATTTTCACATTAACAGTTCTCAAATTACATTGTTCACCCAAAATACAAAATTATATGCGATCACATCAGAGGCATGCTTACTACTCCTTCACTCTGTGGTAATACCATATTCCAAAGGGGTTAGAACTTTGCTTGACAAGTAAATTTCTATTAATTTCGATTATTATTTCATAAATGAATCAAGAAATAAACATAGTAAACAATAATAGATTGTGTAATTAATTAAGGCATATTTAATTGATCATTGCTTTTACAGTCTGACAGAGTATCTAGAAACCAAACAACAAAAATAAATATGCATTATGAATATTCTATTTTGTATGTTACCTCTAATGTTTGTTGTATATACGATTCATTGCTAAATTACTTCAATATCAATAATTCGTAATTTCAAATTAAAAAAAAATAAATAAAAAAATAAATCTACACATTCAGAGCTAGTACTTATCGATTGTAGCATCAAAAGTAAAGTTATTTCTTTTCATAAATTTTAGCTTTATATATAACATACTGTACATTTGTTTGTGTCTCCATCTTCCACAGCAGCTGTTAGCATCTTTTACTATAGGATATCTGTGTTGAGCTGACTGCAATCTAATTACAAAGAATTACACCAGATGCGTTTCACTTTTATTAACAAAGCTATTCTCTAAATTAGATACATACTTTTGTACATTTTTTGATTGTTTTAAGTTAAGAACAGCATTTTCTTTGGAATTGGTTTGGAAGTTACTTACGGTGGTTCTTTACATAATCTGCTCTTTCCCTTCTTGCTAGCAGTGGTTGGTGTCAACAGACTTCATTTCGCATCTCTACTTGGCAGCTTCTTGCATTCTGTATTATTTCTTATGCTGCACTATTTACAACTGACTTTCTTAACTATTTTTCATTCTGCGCTGCCACAGTGTTTATGCCTATTCATTTGTTTCCGTACACATTGTGAGTGTTTCCAACCTACAAAATGATTTTGTTTGTGTGTGTGTGTGTGTGTGTGTGTGTGTGTGTGTGTGTGTGTGTGTGTAAGAGACAGAGAGAGAGAGAGGGAGAGAGAGAAATAGTGAAATTGTCTTGTATGTAGGTAGAGACGTAAGAGGAGTGGGGTTGGTTTGCAAGCAAGGGAGGGAGGGAATTGGGGGGGGGGGGGGTAGGCAGGGATGGGCCTTAACAGTGATTATAGGACAGAATCTGGGAGGAAATGGTAGTGGTAAATGGAGCCTGTGGTTATATGTGTACTTTTAATGTTCTATTAAGCAGTCAGTCAGTTTAAAGAGTGTGTGGTTTCTTTTCCGTTATGGTTTTTTGGAAGTGTTCCTTTTCTTGTAAGGTGTGGAGGTGCTCTTGTTGTTGTTTATCCTTATGATTTCCATGTCTACATCTCTGGTTGTAATTTTGTGTTGGTGTTGTGTTATGCAAAAGTTGAATGATTTGTCCTATACTTCCTTACAATAGAAAAAGCTGATCTATATCAGAAATTGGGAATATACCAACTGAAATACAATACATGTGATGGAAAATACATAGGTAAACAAGGAGGATATTTGATGTCAGATACAAAGAACATGTAAGAACTTGGAAGTATACGACAAATCATTCAACTTTTGCAGAACACTTACACCAACACCAATATAAAATTACAATGAGACATGGAAATCAAAAGGATAAACAACAACAAAAATTATCTCTTCACCCTAAAGGAAAAGTACCATATCCAAGAAACCATAACAGAAAAGAAACAACTCATAAATGATCAGTTCAACTTGGCAAACCACACACACTTTAAACTGATTGACCACTTAATATAACATTAAAAGTACACATATAACCACAGGCTACATTTACCACTACCATTTCCTCCCAGATTCTGTCCTATAATCACTGTCCAGCAGGACCATCCGTGTCTTTCCTCTGTGTCCCCCCCCCCCCCCCCCCCCTCACTTGCAAACCAACTCCACTCTTCTCCCGTCTCTGCCTACATACAAGACAAGTCTCCCTCTCCCTCCCTCCCTCCCTCCCCCTTTCTCTCTCTCTCTCTCTCTCTCTCTCTCTCTCTCTCTCTCTCTCTCTCTCTCTCTCCCTCTACCTCTCTCTCTCTCTCTCTCTCTCTCTCACACACACATGCACACACAGAAACAAAATCATTTTGTAGGTTGGCAACACTCACAATGTGAACAAAAACAAATGAATAGACATAAACACTGTGGCAGTGCAGAATGAAAAAAAACAGTTAAGAAAGTCAATTGCAAATAGTGCAGCACGGGAAACACTGCAGAATGCCAAAAACTGCTGAGCGGAGATGTAAAATGAAGCCTGTCAACACCAACCACTGCTAAGAAGAAGCAAAGTAGCAGATTATGTAAAGAAACACCACAAGTAGCTTGAAAACCAACTTTACAAAGAAAATGCTCTTTTTAATCTAAAAAATCAAAAAATGCATGGAAGATGCTTTGTAAACAAAATAAAATGTATCTCGTGTAATTCTTGTTAGTTAGAGTGCAGTCAGCTCAAGATGGATAACCTACAGTAACAGATGATAACATGTTGTGTATAAAATTATATGAAAGTTTCCAGAAAAGCAGCTGAGATAATACTGACCTGTTCAAGATCTGAAAAATAATACTGGTATCAACAAATACAGTTGAAGAAAACTAATGCTAAAGGAGGATGTCCCATTACAAAGTCCATACCAGTTTAAAAGGAAATTAAAAATGTACCTCATTAGACACCTTTCTACAAAATATCTGAATATCTAGGTTCAGAGGGAAAGAAGTTCTGCTGGCTAAATGACAACAAGCAATGTTTATTATGAAGCTGTACACCAACTAATAATGTACTATAAATCAAACACAGTGCAGATGTAAAAATATGTTCTTTGATAAGTATCACCGTAATGTTGTAAGTATGGAGATACTAATAACAGTTAAACAATGACTACATATAAAATTGAGAAGGCTGCAGCTCCTTTCATAGTGGCAGCTTTCTAACTCATTTTCTCAATTTTTATATAATTGGAAGGCTAAAATGCCTACTCACTAAGTGGTAGCAAGAGAAAACACACCCAAAAGATATAGCAATATGCAAGCTCTTGAATCCAGTGGTTCCGTATTCTGGCAGAAGGTTTGAAAGGAAAGGAGAGGGAAGAAGGAAGGACTCGTGAGGTTTGGTTATAGAAAAGTCACCCACCATCCTGTGTTAGGGGAAAGTAACCAGACGAGATGAGGAGGGAAAGTTCTGGGTTCAGTGTGACTTTTCAATAAATCTTCGTATTTACTAAGCTTTTCATTCTTCCCTCTTACTCTGTGTTCAAACCTTCTGCCAGAAGAAGGAGCCACTGGCCCTAAAAGCTTACACATTATTATATCTTTTATATGTTTCCTCCTGCCACCACTTGGTGAGTAGATCTTTTATCCACACAACTGTCATTCATTTTCATTAATTTACTCAATTAAATTTAGATGCCATAATTGTGAATAGTATTAAGCAGTATAGTGAGAGTTCTGTTAAAAATAGTGTGCAATTAAGTTTCTCTATGATGTCTTCATCTTACATTAGTGTTTATTTTAGCTTGTACTGCCAATGTGAAGGTTCTGCTTCTTGATGGGACCTAAGGAATATGATGAACCAGTGAGTGAACGAACTTACATTACAGCAAGAATTTTCCATTACCTTATTGTTTCTGTATAAGATTTCTTTGGAAATCAGCCAAATGCATGTCCACTTACTGTAGTTCTGTGAAGAAAACTTACTCAACCAAGTGCCAGCATGAGTACAATTAAATATTGAGCCTCTTTTAATGATTCCTACACTTAAATTTGGTCAGAGCTTCTGTTACGTGTGTTACGTGAAAAATGTGGCTACGAAGTAAACTATCCTCTTCTGATAATGTCTACAAGAAGCATTGTAATTCACAATTACATGGAATCTTGAGTCTCATCTTCAGTTTTAAAATAGAGAGCATAAATATTATGCGGATGTAAGTACTTGTGGAGATGATGCCCCCTATGATATTGATTGTGAATTTATGATTATAGAGAAAGAACCTAATGTGTGTTTTTATTTCTGCTGTACAGTTATTCCTTATAGCTGGATTATGAGAATAAGTTTAGTTTGGTGTTGAGCGATATTATTTCATTTGGTCATCCATGTCCTACATACACATTCACCAAAATTAACACATATTAATGACAGGCAGCAACTGCTGTGATTTTTCAGTACATTCATAACATGCCACATAACTCTCCCACCAAACAATAGATTGTTCATCCAGACAAAAGTTATCATTATCATTATATAAACAAGTTGATATCTTCAATAGATTTCAGTGTGTGGTTAACTATGTGAAGCAGACTCTTTATGACGTGAAAACGGAGAGCAATTAGGTTTCTCCTCCCACACAGGTGGACGACCATGTGGAACAATTGTACTGACTCAATGTGGCATAATCTATTGATCATACTGATTTCACTAATGATACTGATTAAGCTACTGTGCTATAGGACTGTTTTCACAGGCAAGATCCAGACCAAGACAATGCCACGTATGCATTCCATTGTTTTTTTGCTCTGGGAAATCAGATGAGTCTATTTCTTTCTCAATGTGGAAGCTAGCCAGTTGGATAACAGAAGAAGAATTCTGGTTTTCTCCAACACTGCACATGATAAATGGGTTTCCATATGCTGAAACCCTTGCATTAATTTATCTGCACACGATTTTTGTGTTGTTGCTACACAATGGCGTTTACCACAAAACTGCCTCAGTTCAAACCAGACCATTCACAGAATTGGTTTGCTATCACAGAGTCTACACTAGATACAAATGAAGTCATTCACTATGCATCACAGCATTTTGCATTGTTAAGCAACACTGGTGGCTACAAATTTCTCATGAGTGATGTTAGCCAGTCACCTCCAATCGAATGTAAATTGGCCGCTGCAAAGTCTGCCTTACTGCAAAGGTTGTTCAAATTGCCAGAGCAATAAATACAACAAATGATTAATTTAGAGAAGCTAAATGTCAGAACAACTTCCCTGTTTCTGAGGCATTAGGCAAATTGGTGAAAACTACTCCAATGTCTGATGATGCATTGTGTGCTATATAGTCAGGTACATTAGTTACTAACTAACTACAGCTAAGAAAGGTCATATTGGTGTTGGTTCCACTCCTGTTTAAGAGCCAACGCTCAAAAATAATATACGTGTTGCACGCACCCAAACATAAGTCATGCCTTGCAGTAGGTGTGGGAGAGCATGGCAGAATTAAAGAACTCTTACATCTTAGGCAGGTAAGCAAAACCACATCGGATCATTTTTCCTTGGGCAGATCCACAATATATCTTCTTGACAAAAATACCAGTCAGTATTTCCTCATTTATTCAGGCTTGGAAGTGAGTACCATTCCAAAGCACACAGCTGACTTACATAACTCAGTCTCTTCTCCAGCTATGGGTTGCAAATGATGCACCAATCAAACTATGTGATATTAGAACATGCAGAGTGTATTTGGGCCTATAAGCCCCCTTTGCTTGGAAATTCACCTTCACAGAACTCAATGAAACAATGTTAGGTACACATGTTTTGTGACATTTCTCTCTGTATCCTGAACTGACAAAGCAATAGTGAGGATATAGTACCAGGCATTAAAGGCACACCTTTTAAACCCCCATATCTGTACTTGATGAATCCTTACAGCTCATCAATCAAAGAGCCATTTTCTAACCACTCAGCTCACCACAATCGAAAATATGTATGCGAATATGGAACGATCATATTCAGTGGCTGAAACATGGGCTTTGTATGCAATTTTGAGGGACAGAAGCAGTGAGTTGGGAAATGTCATGCATCAGGTTTCACAGTTAAAGATAAAAACACTATCAAGCACTGAATTACCTTTGCCTTTGAACCCTCATCTCAAAGCATTTTTACTACAGACACAGTAACTACAGTGTCTAACAAACAATTGTAGTAGATTTTCTGGAGTGAACAAAGGGTTTATTTACCCGGACAATCTCTTTCAATCTGGATGCTTTAGACATAGGAAGTAGAGAGGAATTAAACAAAATGTGCAAGGATGTGGTTTCACACATTAAGGAATGCATCAACCAACTGGAGTTCTCAGTGATCATCTTGGAGAACAAGGATCCTCAGAATCTCCCATCTCAACCAACCACAGAATTCAAGAGGCAACTTCCAAACAAACACAAGTCAGTAACAACTATAATGTGGCTCAACGTGATATCTGATTGCTGGAAATGGACATAAACATGCATCAGCTGCTAACACAATGGGATCGCCTGCCACACTTTCCCACAGCATGGCCAAATATACAATATCTAGAGGAAGCTTACAGCATGTCTACTTACACATCATGGGTCCAGAATTTACTACCATTATCTACTGTCAGCCAGAGTCTGAGTAACCCACTTGTTAGAGGCAGTCCTGCTGCTGGATATGACAACCAACACCACTGCTCTGGATGTCTACAGAGGTGGATCACATGTTTCAGATGCTTCTCATCAATTACCATGGAGAAAAATGCCAATTTGAATCACATCTCGTAATTGCATTATGCAGATTGAACAGTATATAACAGGTTTGATCAACAGTATACCACCTTAAAGTAACGGCCTCGTCTAATATTGACACTGCATTCTTAAGGCAACACTCAAGTGGCATTCTGCCCATTGGACAGAATCACTCCAAAGGGTGTTGCTTGGGGTACGAACATCCTACAAAGCAAATTTGCAGTCATCCTTGGTGGATACCCTTTGTGGCAAATGCCTCATACTTTTTGGTCAAACACGAAAAACCAACTTATTTCCCACATCCGAACACCCCCTTCTCAAAATCAAAACATCCACAAAATGTTCATACGCAGTGTGTAGAAGGATCTGGACAGCTCTACAACCACCTTATTCCACACTACATAGGGTCCTACAGATCAGAGAACAGGCATTCAAAATATTACTGAATGGGAAGCCCTTCACAGTTTCTGTCTGCTGACTGAAATGGGCATGTGTGCTACATGATCCACAGCTATGTGAGGAACTTCCTGTCATGCAAGAAGACCCACTAGCAACAACTGACATGTCATGTGATGAGTTACAGCATCATTCTTCTTCTGCAGAAATAGTCAATGACACTTTATTGCAACTCTCCATACTGAACTCCCACCCTACCTAAATGCACACTTATGGATTAATGGGTACTTCCATAAATGGACAATGCAGAAACAGACCAGCCTTGCCCCACCTGGTATCCTACACCTGCATGGTTGGCCAAAGTATACCACATGGTTGACAAGTACCACTGCCTCCACATTACCTACCATTGGAGAGAAGGAGGGGTGTTGAGTACTGATATTAATAAAGTGGTATTACTTCATCTGATCATTGGCAAGTGTTTTTTGATGTACACATTTGCATGAATTAACAAGATGGATAACCTCCTCAAAATTTGGTTACATTGTTTTTAAAATACAGAATTTAATTCTGTGAAGTATACTTTAATAACACATATTCATAATGAAAATTACTGTCATTATCTTAGAAGATAATAAGGATTGCATTACCTTTTCTAGATTTTTATGAGAATATTGACCAAATAAATTTTATTCATGTCTGATAAGTTCTTCTTGAGACTGCTTGTTCTTACCCACATCAGCTTTCTGTTATTATTATATTTTCCTGCTTTATTTTTCTTCACTTTCTTCCTCAGGATATTGGGAAGAAATGTTCTATCTGTATCAGTTTACTATTTAGTTTGCCAGTCATAATCTACTTGCATGCTTGCATATGAGGCATATTTTTAAGCTTTAATATAAGCAACTATGAAAAGAACAGAACACAAGTCCCTTAATGATATGCACATAAGTTCTGAATAGGTGTGCATAAAACAATGAAAACATTGTGTAATTTTCAAACTGTAGTTCGTCAGTAGGAGGAAATAGTGCTAATCTCAGAAGTTAATCCAGTTAAAATAAAAAATATTACTTTTGTGCAGTAGAAGCTGCACACATTTACAAATAGAGTTCAAACAGCTTTCACTTTTTCTGTCTAGAAGAAGTAATACAAACAAATTTGGTGAATTACACTGCTGAGCTACTCGTAATTTACTTGGAGATTTACTTTCCAATTGCAGTTTTTTAGTGTTTTGTGGCATACAATGTGCTATTCTACTTGTAAAATTGGCATTGCAATATTGCTTATATATTTCACATAGAGAGGGGTACATATTCCATGTGCTTTTTGGTCTTTGTAGATGATAGTAAATCTTTTGTGACCTAGTAGTTTTACATTCACTTCGTATTTGTGGTTATTTTTAGGTTCATAAGTCAACACTGAATTCACCAAAGGAGTAGTTCATTATTTTCTGCTTCTGTTTCAGACATTTTAAATCTAGTTGTTATTAGATAAAACCGTCAAGGTGGTTTCTAATAACCCTATATACATTATGCTGATGGCTTGTAGCTCTACTGTGAATTATGAAAATGCGTTAATGTGAACATAATACCGTAGCAGACCAAAGGAATGCTACAGAAGCTAACTGTACTTCATTACAGTACATTAAATTTTTATTGAAATAACATGACTTATTTTTCAGTAAAACATTTAGAAGGACATGGGTTTACTTGACTTCATTTAGTGCATTGGTCAACATAGTATCACAGTAATCCAATAATCTACAGACACCATTGCTGCTGATGTATTTAATGGCACACACACACACTTGTCCGTAAGAAATGATACATCAAAGAATGAATAATTTACAATAGGACACAAAAAGCTTAGTTCAATGTTCCCATTTTCTGACTATGATAATGGATATTAATTATATTATGGAAGAAATTGTTGGTCACTTTCCCTCAGTGGTGAGTATGTGAAAAATGACGGCATAAGACCAGAAAAAAAAACAAAATATACTGGCATGGCAGCCCTCATTTAGTAATAATAGAACCATAATTTGTCAAATTATTAAATGTATCTTGTTCCTCTTAAATAAGCAGTTCATAGAACATACATGTTGATTTTTGCCTAGTGGTTGTACATTTTACTAACCATTTACTTTGATTTTGAAATATTAGCCTCTCTGTGAATGTGTTTAGACTATTTCATCTACAGCTACATTTATACTCCGCAAGCCACCCAACGGTGTGTGGCGGAGGGCACTTTATGTGTCACTGTAATTACCTCCTTTTCCTGTTCCAGTCACGTATGGTTCGCAGGAAGTTCCAGTAGTTGTGTGTTTCAGAAAGACCCAACTCCATAATGGGTATAAGTTGTTGAATGTCTTAACATTATTTTGAAAAAAGAAATTACATGTATATATTTCAATATTACCACTACAGCTTTTAAATACAGTTATTGTGAGCAAATAAGCTGTGAGTTAAACAAGCTGTTTAATTTGGCATAATTCTAGTTCAAACTTTCACATTAGTTTGGTACAATGCACACAGTTTCTGACGTCTTAAGTAATATGTAACTTCCTTGAAATTTGGTTTTAAGTAATACGTAACTTCCTTGAAATTTGGTTTTAAATATTTTGTACAATATACTTTCTCACAACATTTCTGGTATTCACTTGAACTTCAAACACAGTGAAATTTCACTGCTTTGAAATACTGGTATGCAGTTAATGACATTAGAACTTTGCTTGTTTAGTCAGAAAACAATATATATTTAGCAAAAGTTATGGTTAGGTTAAAAGACTGTTGTCAGATTGGTTGCTCCTTGACAAGGAGAATAAGGGGTACCCACGTTTTATAATGTGGTCTTTTAAAAAAATGGTCCATTACATACCAACCTGCTGGAATGCTTAGAGTATTTTCAGTGTTGTTTATTTCAGGAAAGATCACATCCAAAAGGGTGTTAGGTCTCATTAAATTTACTTGAAGAAAAATAAATTCATGAACTCCAGACTATTATCATATTTGTTGTTACTGTGCAAATATTTCACTCTGCTCATTTCACACTTCATAAATTTTTTGCACTGTTTTCTGTCTGTAGCATTAAATTAATCAAAATATATTCTGCCATGCAGGTACTAACAGGAAAGCAATACTGTCCCTATCACTTACCTTAAAATATAGAATCAAGAGAAATAGACCAAAGCTTATTTCTTTTGTAGATTAAAAAATTAAAAATGTTGACTTAAATACACTCTCTCAATTTTTTAAATTATTAGGAATAAAACTGGGAATGAAAGGTTAAGTACTACGGAAACCAGACTGCACATATTACTCAAAGGGCATGAAAGTTGGGCAGCAGTTGAGAAGGGAGTGAGAATGGCTGCAACCTATTCTCCACATTGTTTGATCTGTACATAAAGCATCTGTATTTTGAGGTGTTGTGATGAGACTGTAATTCTGTCAAAGACAGCAAAACACTGCCGGCCATTGTGGCTGAGCAGTTCTAGGTGCTTCAGTCCGGAACCGCGCTGCTGCTACGGTCGCAGGTTTGAATCCTGCCTTGGGCATGGCTGTGTGTGATCTCCTTAGGTTAGTTAGGTTTAAGTAGTTTCTAAGTCTAGGGGACTGATGACCTCAGATGTTAAGTCCCATAGTGCTTAGAGCCCTTTGAACCAGCAAAACACTTGGGAGATCAGTTGAACAAAGTTGATATGCCTTCAAAAAGTTATGAGAAGAAAGCACAGTCTGACTGAGTCCACAAGACAAATGAGCTATGGTGGTTTCCTCAAGTAGAAGTATAGTGTTGCCAGAAGTGAATCTCACTGATAAGCATTTGTCAAACAAAAGTACGATGTAGAGTTTCAAATTGTTTTCCTCCATAGCAATGTGGTGTTTACCTCATACTGACTGTTTTACTTATACCCTGGACTATACAGATTTTACTTAAAGCCTTGTTTCTGATTTTTCTGGTAATTATTTACTTCTACATTGAGCCATACAGATTTATGGAATGGGTAATTTGGAACATATGCTTGTGGGAACTGGCTCATGTGGAGCCAGTTGACTCATAAAGGGTCCAGTTACCCTGGTTTTTAAAAATAATTCTTGCAGCCCTAATACAAGCATGAAATGTAAACATCAAAATAAAATGAACACAAATTTTTACCTCATATATTCCCAAAAGGGCAAAAATTACCCTGCTGTAACCTGACACCATCACCTGGACATAGCCTGACCCATACAATACATGTGCCCTTCGGATAACATCGAGAATTTGGCAGATCTGTAGAAATATGGCAATCCTAGTGCTCAGCCTGGACCACAGCATCCAATGAGGATGACTGTACCTGTTTCTGTAAGAAAACATTTAGCTTATCTTACTATTCTCACCGGTCATGTCAGAAGAAGATGTGGACTTTGTAAAAATGAAACTGTCAAATTGTGCCACAAATATAAATATATATTTGCATGACAAATGCTCTGCAGAGTTTCATACACAATCTTATTATGTTTTATGTTCTTACCCTATCTAGTATGGTTACTTAATAGCTTATGAACTTTAATTATAACATTTGGTTATCAGATTTCAATTGTTAAATATTCATTACTGTAAAATGTGTTTTATTGGATTATTCCTGTTCTATACTGGTGTACGTCCTTTTGTGTCCAGCCCTCTTTTAGAACTGACAACTACAAATCACTGTTACAGGTCTTATCTGTGATCATTAATAAATTATATATGTGCATATAGCTCCATGACAAAAAAGGTTCTGGGCATATAAGGGTTAATCAATGTAGGTAATGATGAGGGTATATAGTAGGAAAACGCAAACAGGAGCTGGATATACTTACAGACCTTAAGACCTTAAGCAAGTGCTAGGTAATATGACTACGAAAATAGGACTACCCTTGGAGCAGTACTTTTTACAGCATCCCTTGCTCCACACTAAAGCATTATATTAGTGGTACATGAGGAAATGGGCAAATATAATAAGAATGAAGTGACAGTAGTGGCTTCATCTTATGGATGACCAAATAACTGATAAATGTAATCCTAAGAAGATGTGGGTTGTCATAAGTAGCAGTGCTACATATTGTGAAGTGTTACAACAACCAAAACAAACTAAAATCACAATTCACAAATCAGTGACCATGCATGTATTATTTATTTAGTTTTTTAATTTTTCTTGACTGTTTTCATTTAGGGGAAGGGATTCACTTTTTATAATGGCATTGCAGAGCACTGTGTATTCTCAGGGTGGTATGTTGTACCATGGGTAACTTATAATTTCCTTAAATTTCACTATGACTGTGACAGAACTAAATCTATAGGAAAACGAGGACAGACAGATAACTGTGATGAAACATCTTTTTATCACCATATGTCTATACTTTGAATGTTTTAGGTATGTAACAGAAAACTGAATCGGTACAGAGGTGTCTGCACAGACTGCAGTGTCATTAAGTAACAAGATTGGAGGGAGACCACACTATTTTCCAGCTGGTTCAAAAAAGTTCCTTCTCTCACTTCCCCTCCCTCCCACCCCCACCACCTTTCCAAATCGCTCAACTGCACCTAGCGACCCTAACCTGTACTCGTCACATTCCAGCACACTCCCACAAGCATCACTACACTTCCCCCCACCAGTTCCCTTCCGTCTCTTCCCCAGCCACCTCCCTGCCCCCATCACCCATCCAACATCAGTTTTCTTCACCCATCAGGAGCTGTTGCCAGTGGCCAGTGACAGTGGTCATGTGCACGTCAGTTGTGTTTGTGTGAAGATGTGTTTGTTTTCTATTTCAGAAGAAGTCCTTTTTGCTGACAGATGGAACATATAACAGTATTTTCATTGTGTGTCGCTATGAGTTAACATCTCCTCTTTATGGTGAGTAGCCATTCATCTTTTTCATAATTTGATCATTATTTTATCCTGGTGCAGTGTTTTATTTTGCCTAACAGCTTTCCTTCAATCCCACACCCCCATGCTATTTCCTTTGTTATTCTCTAAAACATCACTTAGCACTGTGTCAATTCTTTTCTGTCTCTTCCTTAGTGTGTTTCATCTGTCACCTTCCAAACCCCACAAGCTCTATCAACAGCATCATCCATGCACAACCGATCACTACTTGACTGTGCAGACTGTTGATGCAGTGTCTTATGTCCCACATTATTCCCAACTATATGATTAATCCAAGTTCACACTTCCACCTCCCTCTCACGTATTTTCGTGTATTATGTTCCATACCTTCCTGTGCTACGTCAACTAATTGAACTTTTACGTTATCAACACTCCCCTGCCCCTTCCTCTTTCCTTATTCCAGCACATGCATACGTCTGCTGCCCCCTCTCTTCACACATATCCACCCACCAACCTGCATCCCATTATAATCGTCTTGTGTCTTTCATCCATTGCGATTTCATCTTGATTTAATATATTGTCACATTTCACTATTGACCCTACTCCATCAGGTTTCATATTTTTTCCAATACTTCATCCATTCCATCCTTTTTGTGATTTTTCATCACATATTTTACAAGTCTTTTCCCCTGTATTTTTACACATTTTTATCCTCCCCTTTGGATCCTTGCTCCTTCTATAAGTGCCAATACAGAAAAGTTTCCTTATCCCTAGCAGGAATCCAGTTCCACACACTGTACCTATGTTGTTGCCTAGCTCATGGAATGCCCCCCCCCCCCCCTCCCCAATACTGCCACAACCACCACTACCACAAAGGCATGACTATCAATTTGCCCATCTCCAGCTGCACCTCTCTTTCCAAAATGATCACTGTTCAAGTTCCACTAGCCCATAGCCCTCACCAAACTACTCCTACAAAACCATGTAAATCAGACCCACAAGTCCTTGCCACCTCCTTGCAATATCTCCTCTCCATTGGCAAAATTTCCTGCTCTGCAATCCCAGATTCCTGCATGCCATCTCTCACACTGAAACTCTTGCTCTCCATAACTAAAGCAGCATGCCCAATGTCATCTCAAATATCTCCAACCTGTTCACCTCCTACTCCTGCCTTGAACTACTACTATCACCACCTCTACAAGAGTTTCCAAACACCCATATCTCCTCATAGCTGACAAAACTCTGCTTCACAGACATAGTACATTTACCACATCCTCAGAAGCTCCCCCTCACCATCATACAGAATCCAGGACCTGAACAGATCCAAAACACAGTCATGAACCTTTTCCATATACCTTAGTCCCACAGAAGTATCAGCCCTTTCCAAAGGCCTTACCTACTGCCCAACTCGAAAAGTCAGTCATATTGAATATGTTAATGACCTTCTCTCCTTATTTTGGCTCCTGCAATAAAGAAACTTTTTTGCTACCAACCCTAACAATCAGACTCAACCCAAAACCAGTGTTGAACCTTCCCTAACTCAGTTCACTTCTCTATCCAACAGAGATCCATCCCCACTGCCACCAAATCAACCCCTGCTAACATTCCAGAATTTCTCAACCTCAAACCTTGACACATCATCAATCCTCAATGTTACATCTGCAGGAAGAACTGCAATCCACCATCTGAAAACTAATCCTGCTCTGGTAATACTACCTGCTGGCAAAGGCTCCATCACTGTTGTTTTGAACCACAATGATTGCCTGGGCGAGGGACTCTGCCAGCTCTCAGCCTTGCCACAGTGACCCCACTCAGGGTCCAACAGGATCTCCAATTCCTCCTCAAATCCTTAGGCCCACCCCAGATCCTCTTTCCTAAGTCTATCACTCTCTCACCATATCACTTCGTGCACTCCTACCTTCTGTATGCATTCTTAAGTCCATAAACTCCGTCACCCAGATTACCCCATTGTGGTGGGTTACAGAGCCCCGCTGAGAGAATCTCTGCTCTCATGGGCCAACTCCCTAAGCCTGTTAACCGTTGTCTACCCCCATCCCCTTTCTGAAGTTAGAAAAATCTTCATTGTTCTAAAAAAATAAAAGTTTGTGTGGGAGTAGGTAATATCTGAAGTAACACACTAAAATGTTGTGGCTTGATAGTATGAATTGTTTTATGTCATGCATTAGTTATTTATGTAATGCGTCCTTTAATTTGGGTATTTTCCTAGAAAGATAAAAATGTACCATTTTTAGACCCCTCTGTAAAAAGGCTGACTCCACAAATATCAGTAACTACTGCCCAGTGTCCCTCTAAACGACATTTTCTAAAACTTTTGAGAAGCTAGTGACTCCAGGGTTGTCACCCACCCATGTAGTAATGGGATACTTAGCCAGTCAAGGTTTGAATTTAAAAAGACCCATTCTACTGAGTATGCTATTTATACATTTATTGAGTAGATTATAAAACCTTTAAATAATAAAATATCACCAGTTGGGTTCTTCTGGAACTTATCAAAGCCATTTTATATGTCAGTCATAATAATCCATTAGCAAAGTTAACTTTTTCTGTAAAACACAGTTCAGTAAACGAATGGATTAGCTCTTATTTAAGAAACAGAATGCAGAAAGTTACTCTAGGCTATTTGAATAATACAAAATGAGAAGAACACATCATCTGCATGTTGAGAAACCACAATGAGAGTCTCACAAGGATCAATCATCGGTGCACTACTGTTTGTGCTTCATGTTGTTGTTCTGGCTTTTTTGTTTGAATCAGGAGGCAGATTTAGCACTGTCTGCAGATGATACAAGCATTTTTGTGAAACTGAACAAAAAGGCATCAACAGAGAAAACAGTAATTAACGGTTTTGTGGCAGTTACTGAAATGTTTTACACAAAGAGACTAGCTTTAAATTTGGGAGAAATGCAGCTCATCCTCGTTTTGTACCATGAAATATATCCCAACTCCATTTGACCTAGTATTCCAAGAATTAAAAACAAGGAAAGAAAATGGTAAGCTCTTAGTTGTGCATACTGATGAAAACTTAACTGAAATAAACATGTAATAGACATGCTAAAACATTTAGGTTCATCTACCTATGCCATAATAATAATTGTCACTTTGAGGATATAGAAGTCAGTAAGTTAACATAGTTCACATATTTTCATTCGCTGATGGCTTATGAGATAATATTCTGAGGTAACTCCTTGCTTAGGCAACAAATTATCCATTGCAAAAATGAAAGTAAAAGCAATTAGAATCATGTGTGATGTGTGCAGTTCACACATGTACATGGTAACTGCAACAGCTTCTGATGGGAGAAGCAATGTGTTGTGGGATGAGTGGTGGGGTTAGGAGGAGGCAGGAGGCTGTGGGATGGGGGAGGAGGGAATCAAAAAGAAGAGAAGTAGAGAAGGGGATAAGGAATGGTGGCTTTTTCCGTGGAATAAAAGGCTGTGTAGTGCTAGAAAGGGAACAGAGAAGGGGATAGATAGCTGAAACACAGGGATTAGTGAAGACTGAGGTTAGGGGGTTAATCAAATGTAGGATATATTCCAGTGTGAGCTCCCACCTATCCAATTCAGAGAAGCTGGTGATGACAGGCATGATCCAGATGGTGCAGGCTACGAAGCAATCATTAAAACAAAGCACATTGTGTTGGACAATATGTTCAATGAATGGATGGTCTAGCTGTCTTTTGGCCACAGTTTCTGGGTGACCATTCACACGGGCAGACAGCTCATTAATTGTCATGCCCATGTAGAAAGCAGCACAGAGGTTGCAGCCTAGTTTGTAGATCACATGACTTCTTTCATAACTAGCAACCTTTGGTGGGATGGGAGATTCCTGTTGCCAGAATGGAGTAAGTTATGGTGGGAAGTTGTATGGGACAGGCCTTGCATCTAGGGCTATTGTTGCAGAGCCATGAGGCAAGGGGTTTTGAGAAATGGCAGAGTAGGGATGCATGAGGAAATTGCGTGGATTTGTTGGGTGGCTGAATTCCACTGTGGGAACAGGCGAGATAGAATATTGAGTAGGATATTCCTCATTTCAGGGTATATGGGAGGGAGTCAAAACCCCGACAGAGAATGTGATACAGTTGCTCCAGTCCTAGAAGGTACTGAGTCACAAGTGGAGAGCTCCTTCATGGCCAGATTGTGGGTATGTGGTTGATGGTAGGTGACAGGAGGGACAAGATGTAGAGATCTGTTTCTGTACGAGGTTGGGAGCGTAATTTTGGTCTGTGGAGGCCTTACTGAGACCACTGGTACATTTGGAGAGGGAGTGCTTGTCACTACAGATGTGACAACCATGAATGGCTAGGGACTTATTGGTATGAAATGAGTGACAGCTGTTGAAGTGAAGGTATTGCTGGTGGTTAGTAGGTTCGAAATAGGCAGAGACATTGAGGTAGTCATTATTGAGCTAGAGGTCAACTTTGGGGCAGGTGGCGTTTTGGGTTGACAAGGACCAGATCAAGTGAATGGGATGGAAGGTATTGAGGTTCTGCAGGAATATGGATAGAGTATTCTAAAATGAAAATGTCTTGTGGTGAAGGCCTCCTGGTTGTAGACTTGTCGTCTACTGCAAGTTTCTTGGTTGATGCCACTTTGGTGGCTTGCTAGGCAATGGGAATGATATGATGATGAAGACAACACAACACCCAGTCCATGAGTGGAGATATTTCCACCCATCCAGGAATCAAACATGGGCCCCTTTGCATGGCATGCTGACCACTCAGCTATCAAGGCGGACATTCTTGCACTCAGTTCAGATCATGAAGATGTCATCAGTCAGCCTGAACTAGATGAGGAGTTGGGGATTCTCAGTGATGAGAAAGGATTCCTCTTCTTGGCCTGTGAATAGGTTGGCATAGGGTGGTACCATGTGGTTGTCCATTGCTGTACTATGGATTTGTCTGAGAGTGATAGAAGTAATTGTGGGTGCGAATATAGCTGGTCATGGTGACCAGGAAGGAGGTTGTAGGTTTGGAGGCATTTGGGAATGTAGTATCCAATAGCGGCAAGGCTGTGGGCATTGGGGATGTTAATATAGTGTGAACTGGCATCACTAGTGATGAGTGGGGTGCCACTGTTAAAAGAACAGGAACTGTGGAGAGTTGGTGGAGGAAATGGTTGGTGCCTTTTATATATGGGGGTAGATCTACATCTACATCTACATTTATACTCCGCAAGCCACCCAACGGTGTGTGGCGGAGGGCACTTTACGTGCCACTGTCATTACCTCAATTTCCTGTTCCAGTCGCGTATGGTTCGCGGGAAGAATGCCAGAAAACCTCCGTGTGTGCTCGAATCTCTCTAATTTTACATTCGTGATCTCCTCGGGAGGTATAAGTAGGGGGAAGCAATATATTCGATACCTCATCCAGAAACAATGCACCCTCTCGAAACCTGGACAGCAAGCTACATCGTGATGCAGAGCGCCTCTCTTGCAGAGTCTGCCACTTGAGTTTGCTAAACATCTCCGTAATGCTATCACGCTTACCAAATGACCCTGTGATGAAACACGCCGCTCTTCTTTGGATCTTCTCTATCTCCTCCATCAACCTGATCTCGCACAGATCCCACACTCATGAGCAATACTCAAATATAGGTCAAATGAGTGTTTTGTAAGCCACCTCCTTTGTTGATGGACTACATTTTCTAAGGACTCTCCCAATGAATCTCAACCTGGTACCCACTTTACCAACAAGTAATTTTATATGATCATTCCACTTCAAATTGTTCTGCACGCATACTCCCAGATATTTTTCAGAAGTAACTGCTACCAGTGTTTGTTCCGCTATCATATAATCATACAATAAAGGATCCTTCTTTCTATGTATTCGCAATACATTACATTTGTCTACGTCAAGGGTCAGTTGCCACTCCCTGCACCAAGTGCCTATCTGCTGCAGATCTTCCTGCATTTCGCTACAATTTTCTAATGCTGCAACTTCTCTGTATACTACAGCATCATCTGCCAAAAACCGCATGGAACTTCTGACACTACCTAATAGGTCATTTATATATATTGTGAAAAGCAATGGTCCCATAACACTCCCCTGTGGCACGCCAGAGGTTACTTTAATGTCTGTAGACATCTCTCCATTGAGAACAACATGCTGTGTTCTGTTTGCTAAAAACTCTTCAATCCAGCCACACAGCTGGTCTGATATTCCGTAGGCTGTTACCTTGTTTATCAGTGCGGAACTGTATCGAACACGTGATGATGATGATGATGATTAGTGTTTTAGGGCGCACAACAGCGAGGTTATCAGCGCCCGTTTCCAAAAGTTCAATTCAGAGCCGAATCGTGAGAGAAGTGGTATTGTTCAAATTGCAAGATTGGACACAGCACATCAAAACAGGGAGATAAAACTAAAAATAAAAGAGCAGTACAAACAGGGAAAAGGAAGTAACGGTGGCTGAGTGACCACTTAAAAATAATGGGTGACCAAACCACTGGACAGCACATTAAGATCTCAATCCCAATATTTTGGGAAGAAGTCCAGACATCACACAAAAACGTAAAACTCTAGCCACACTCGCCTCATTATTAGTTAAAATACACCTTCCAAAAGTCAAGGAAAATAGCATCTACCTGGGAGCCTGTATCTAATATTTTCTGGGTCTCATGAGCAAATAAAGTGAGTTGGGTCTCACACGATTGCTGTTTCCGGAATCCATGTTGATTCCTACAGAGTAGATTCTGAGCTTCCAGAAATGAAATGATACACGAACAAAAAACATGTTCTAAAATTCTACAGCAGATCGACATCAGAGATATAGGTCTATAGTTTTGCGCATCTGCTCGACGACCCTACTGGGACTACCTGTGCTCTTTTCCAATCATTTGGAACCTTCCGTTCCTCTAGAGACTTGCGGTACAAGGCTGTTAGAAGGGGGGCAAGTTCTTTCGCGCACTCTGTGTAGGATCGAATTGGTATCCCATCAGGGCCAGTGGCCTTTCCTCTGTTGAGTGATTCCAGTTGCTTTTCTATTCCTTGGACACTTATTTCGATGTCAGCCATTTTTTTGTATGTGCGAGGATTTAGAGAAGGAACTGCAGTGCGGTCTTCCTCTGTGAAACAGCTGCAAAAAAGGTGTTTAGTATTTCAGCTTTATGCGTGGCATCCTTTGTTTCAATGCCATTATCATCCCAGAGTATCTGGATATGCTGTTTCGATCCACTTACTGATTTAACGTAAGACCAGAACCAAGATTTTCTGTCAAGTCGGTACATAGAGTTTTACTTTCAAATTCAATGAACACTTCACGCATAGCCCCCCTTACGCTAACTTTGACATTGTTTAGCTTCTGTTTGTCTGAGAGGTTTTGGCTGCTTTTAAATTTGCAGTGAAGCTCTCATTGCTTTCACAGTAGTTTCCGTACTTTGTTATTGAACCACTGTGGGTTTTTCCCGTCCCTCGCATTTTTCTCAGCACGTACCTGTCTAAAATGCATTTTACGATTGCCTTGAACTTTTTCCATAAATACTCAACATTGTCAGTGTCGGAATAGAAATTTTCGTTTTGATCTGTTAGGTAGTCTGAAATCTGCCTTCTATTGCCCTTGCTAAACAGATAAACCTTCCTCCCTTTTTTTATATTCCTATTTACTTCCATATTCAGGGATGCTGCAACGGCCTTATGATCACTGATTACCTGTTCTGCGCTTACAGAGTCGAAAAGTTCGGGTCTGTTTGTTATCAGTAGGTCCAAGATGTTATCTCCATGAGTTGGTTCTCTGTTTAATTGCTCAAGGTAATTTTCGGATAGTGCACTCAGTATAATATCACTTGATGCTCTGTCCCTACCACCCGTCCTAAACATCTGAGTGTCCCAGTCTATATCTGGTAAATTGAAATCTCCACCTAAGACTATAACATGCTGATAAAATTTATGTGAAATGTATTCCAGATTTTCTCTCAGTTGTTCTGCCACTAATGATGCTGAGTCGGGAGGTCGGTAAAAGGAGCCAATTATTAACCTAGCTCGGTTGTTGAGTGTAACCTCCACCCATAATAATTCACAGGAACTATCCACTTCTACTTCACTACAGGATAAACTACTACTAACAGCGACAAACACACCACCACCAGTTGCATGCAATCTATCCTTTCTAAACACCGTCTGTGCCTTTGAAAAAATTTCGGCAGAATTTATCTCTGGCTTCAGCCAGCTTTCTGTACCTATAACGATTTCAGCTTCGGTGCTTTCTATCAGCGCTTGAAGTTCCAGTACTTTACCATTGAAGCTTCGACAGTTTACAATTACAATACCAATTGCTGCTTGGTCCCTGCGTGTCCTGACTTTGCCCCGCACCCTTTGAGGCTGTTGCTCTTTCTGTACTTGCCCGAGGCCATCTAACCTAAAAAACCGCCCGGTCCACGCCACACAACCCCTGCTACCCGTGAAGCTGCCTGCTGCATGTAGTGGACTCCTGACCTATCCAGCGGAACCCGAAACCCCACCACCCTATGGCGCAAGTTGAGGAATCTGCAGCCCACACGGTCGCAGAACCGTCTCAGCCTCTGATTCAGACCCTCCACTCGGCTCTGTACCAAAGGTCCGCAGTCAGTCCTGTCGACAATGCTGCAGAAGGTGAGCTCTGCTTTTGTCCCGCTAACGAGACTGGCAGTCTTCACCAAATCATATAGCCGCCGGAAGGCAGATAGGATTTCCTCCGATCCATAGTGACACACATCATTGGTGCCGACATGAGCGACCACCTGCAGATGGGAGCACCCTGTACCCTTCATGGCATCCGGAAGGACCCTTTCCACATCTGGAATGACTCCCTCCAGTATGCACATGGAGTGCACATTGGTTTTCTTCCCCTCTCTTGCTGCCATATCCCTAAGGGGCCCCATTACGCGCCTGACGTTGGAGCTCCCAACTACCAGTAAGCCCACCCTCTGCGACACCCGGATCTTGCAGACTGAGGGGCAACCTCTGGAACAGGACAAGCAGCCATGTCTGGCTGAAGATCAGTATCAGCTGGAGACAGAGCCTGAAACCAGTTCGTCAAACTGGAGAGGCCTTCCGTTCAGCCCTCCGGAATGTCTTTCGCCCCCTGCCACACCTCGAAATGACCTCCCAATCTATCACGGGTGAGGGGTCAGCCTCAATGTGGGCAGTATCCCAGGAAGCCATAGCCATAGTCTGATCAAGGGGTGCGTGGGGCGAGCTGGCTGTCTCCGACAAACCCCCATCTGGACCCCCACAGTGATGCCCATTGGCAACAGCCTCACGCTGTGTGACCGAAGCCAACACTGCCTGAAGCTGGGAGCAAAGGGATGCCAACTCAGCCCGCATCCGAACACAACAGTTACAGTACATATGCATGCTAAAAACTGTTGTGCAAAGAACATCTGAACTAATCTACAGAGAGCACAAACAATTCAATACAAGATTTAAACGGTTATTAAAATACAAGATTGCCTAATAAATGCAGCAATGCTGCTACTTGCGCACTGCTGACACACTGCTCGGCAGCGGAAGGAGACTACGTGATTTTACACTATTCAGGTACTAAAACGCGATGCTACAACTCTCAAATACTATAATATGCCCGAAATTTATGTATTAAACAATGCAAGTACCCAAAAACATGCAAAGAAATTAAGAATTAAACTATGCAACAAATAAGTGAGCTAAGAGTATACGACTTGCTGCTGGCAGCTGCTTATCCAATGGTGGCAGGGAGCACACTGGCTGTGACCAACCAACACTGGCTGTTCAAAACAAAAACAGAAGACAGACGGGCGAATTTACGCTATTCAGGTACTAAAGCGCGATGCTACAACTCTCGAATATTATAATATGCCTGAAATTTATGAATTAAACAATGCAAGTACCAAAAATACGCAAACAAATTAAGAATTTAACTATGTAACAAATAAGTCAGCTAAGAGTATATGACTAATTGTTAATAGGCATAAGGAGTTGGCCCATGAGAGCAGAGATTCTCTCAGAGGGGCACGGTAACCCACCACAATGGGGCATCCTGGGTGATTGGGTATATGAACTTAAGAACGCATACAGAAGGTAGGAGTGCACGAAGTGACAGGGTGAGAGAGTGATAGACTTAGGGGAGAGGTTCTGGGGTGGGCCTAAGGATTTGAGGAGGGATTGGAGATCCTGTTGGACCCTGAGTGGGGTCACTGTGGCAAGGCTGAGAGCTGGCAGAATCCCTCGCCCAGGCAATCCTTGTGGCTCAAAACAACAGTGATGGAGCCTTTGCCAGCAGGTAGTATTATAAGAGCAGGATTAGTTGTCAGGTGGTGGATTGCAGGTCTTCCTGAAGATGTAATGTTGGGGAATGATGATGTGTCAAGGTTTGAGGTTGAGAAATTCTGGAATGTTAGCAGGGGTTGATTTGATGGCAGTAGGGATGGATCTCTGTTGGATAGAGAAGTGAACTGAGTTAGGGAAGGTTCAACACTGGTTTTGGGTTGAGTCTGATTGTTAGGGTTGGTAGCAAAAAAGTTTCTTTATTGCAGGAGCCAAAATAAGGAGAGAAGGTCATTAACATATTCAATATGACTGACTTTTCGAGTTGGGCAGTAGGTAAGGCCTTTGGAAAGGGCTGATACTTCTGTGGGACTAAGGTATATGGAAAAGGTTCATGACTGTGTTTTGGATCTGTTCAGGTCCTGGATTCTGTAAGATGGTGAGGGGGAGCTTCTGAGGATGTGGTAAATGTACTATGTCTGTGAAGCAGAGTTTTGTCAGCTATGAGGAGATATGGGTGTTTGGAAACTCTTGTAGAGGTGGTGATAGTAGTAGTTCAAGGCAGGAGTAGGAGGTGAACAGGTTGGAGATATTTGAGATGACATTGGGCATGCTGCTTTAGTTATGGAGAGCAAGAGTTTCAGTGTGAGAGATGGCATGCAGGAATCTGGGATTGTAGAGCATGAAATTTTGCCAATGGAGAGGAGATATTGCAAGGAGGTGGCAAGGACTTGTGGGTCTGATTTACATGGTTTTGTAGGAGTAGTTTGGTGAGGGCTATGGGCTAGTGGAACTTGAACAGTGATCATTTTGGAAAGAGAGGTGCAGCTGGAGATGGGCAAATTGATAGTCATGCCTTTGTGGTAGTGGTGGTTGTGGCGGTATTGGGGGGGGGGGGGGGGGGCATTCCATGAGCTAGCCAACAACATAGGTACAGTGTGTGGAACTGGATTCCCGCTAGGGATAAGGAAACTTTTCTGTATTGGCACTTACAGAAGGAGCAAGGATCCAAAGGGGAGGATAAAAATGTGTAAAAGTACAGGGGAAAAGACTTGTAAAATATGTGATGAAAAATCACAAAAAGGATGGAATGGATAAAGTATTGCAAAAAATATGAAACCTGATGGAGTAGGGTCAGTAGTGAAATGTGACAATATATTAAATATATTAAATCTGCTTGAGTCTGTATGTGTGGATGGATATGTGCGTGTGTGCGAGTGTGTACCTGTCCTTTTTTCCCCCTAAGGTAAGTCTTTCCGCTCCCGGGATTGGAATGACTCCTTACCCTCTCCCTTAAAACCCACTTCCTTTCGTCTTCCCCTCTCCTTCCCTCTTTCCTGATGAGGCAACAGTTTGTTGCGAAAGCTTGAATTTTGTGTGTATGTTTGTGTTTGTTTGTGTGTCTATCGACCTGCCAGCGCTTTCGTTCGGTAAGTCACCTCATCTTTGTTTTTATATATAATTTTTCCCACGTGGAATGTTTCCATCTATTATAGTAATATATTAAATCAAGATGAAATCGCAATTGATGAAAGACACAAGACGATTATAATGGGATGCAGGTTGGTGGGTGGATATGTGTGAAGAGAGGGGACAGCAGACGTATGCATGTGCTGGAATAAGGAAAGAGGAAGGGGCAGGAGAGTGTTGATAAGGTAAAAGTTCAATTAGTTGACGTAGCACAGGAAGGTATGGAACATAATACATGAAAATATATGAGAGGGAGGTGGAAGTGTGAACTTGGATTAATCATATAGGTGGGAATAATGTGGGACATAAGACACTGCATCAACAGTCTGCACAGTCAAGTAGTGATCGGTTGTGCATGGATGATGCTGTTGATAGAGCTTGTGGGGTTTGGAGGGTGACAGATGAAACACACTAAGGAAGAGACAGAAAAGAATTGACACAGTGCTAAGTGATGTTTTAGAGAATAACAAAGGAAATAGCATGGGGGTGTGGGATTGAAGGAAAGCTGTTAGGCAAAATAAAACACTGCACCAGGATAAAATAATGATCAAATTATGAAAAAGATGGATGGCTACTCACCATAAAGAGGAGATGTTAACTCACAGCGACACACAATGAAAATACTGTTATATGTTCCATCTGTCAGCAAAAAGGACTTCTTCTGAAATAGAAAATAAACACATCTTCACACAAACACAACTGACGTGCACATGACCACTGTCACTGGCCACTGTGGCCAGGCTATGTACTGCAACAGCTCCTGATGGGTGAAGAAAACTGATGTTGGATGGGTCATGGGGGCAGGGTGGTGGCTGGGGAAGAGACAGAAGAGAACTGGTGGGGGGAAGTGTAGTGATGCTTGTGGGAGTGTGCTGGAATGTGACGAGTACAGGTTAGGGTTGCTAGGTGCAGTTGAGCGATTTGGAAAGGTGGTGGGGGTGGGAGGGAGGGGAAGTGAGAGAAGGAACTTTTTTGAAGCAGCTGGAAAATAGTGTGGTCTCCCTCCAATCTTGTTACTTAATGACACTGCAGTCTGTGCAGACACCTCTGTACCGATTCAGTTTTCTGTTACATGCCTAAAACATTCAAAGTATAGACATATGGTGATAAAAAGATGTTTCATCACAGTTATCTGTCTGTCCTCGTTTTCCTATAGATTTAGTTCTGTCACAGTCATAGTGAAATTTAAGGAAATTATAAGTTACCCATGGTATAACAGATCACCCTGAGAATACACAGTGCTCTGCAATGCCATTATAAAAAGTGAATCCCTTCCCCTAAATGAAAACAGTCAAGAAAAATTTAAAAACTAAATAAATAATACATGCATGGTCACTGATTTGTGAATTGTGATTTTAGTTTGTTTTGGTTGTTGTAACACTTCACAATATGTAGCACTGCTACTTATGACAACCCACATCATCTTAGGATTACATTTATCAGTTATTTGGTCACCCATAAGATGAAGCCACTACTGTCACTTCATTCTTATTATATTTGCCTATTTCCTCATGTACCACTAATATAATGCTTTAGTGTGGAGCAAGGGATGCTGTAAAAAGTACTGCTCCAAGGGTAGTCCTATTTTTGTAGTCATATTACCTAGCACTTGCTTAAGGTATTAAGGTCTGTTTGTGTTTTCCTACTATATACCCTCATCATTACCTACATTGATTAACCCTTCTATGCCCAGAACCTTTTTTGTCATGGAGCTATATGCACATATATAATTTATTAATGATCACAGATAAGACCTGTAACAGTAATTTGTAGTTGTCAGTTCTAAAAGAGGGCTGGACACAAAAGGACGTACACCAGTATAGAACAGGAATAATCCAATAAAACACATTTTACAGTAATGAATATTTAACAATTGAAATCTGATAACCAAATGTTATAATTAAAGTTCATAAGCTATTAAGTAACCATACTAGATAGGGAAAGAACATAAAACATAATAAGATTGTGTATGAAACTCTGCAGAGCATTTGTCATGGAAATATATATTTATATTTGTGGCACAATTTGACAGTTTCATTTTTACAAAGTCCACATCTTCTTCTGACATGACCGGTGAGAATAATAAGATAAGCTAAAAGTTTTCTTACAGAAACAGGTACAGTCATCCTCATTGGATGCTGTGGTCCAGGCTGAGCACTAGGATTGCCATATTTCTGCAGATCTGCCAAATTCTCGATGTTATCCGAAGGGCACATGTATTGTATGGGTCAGGCTATGTCTAGGTGATGGTGTCAGGTTACAGCAGGGTAATTTTTGCCCTTTTGGGAATATATGGGGTAAAAATTTGTGTTCGTTTTATTTTGATGTTTACATTTCATACTTGTATTAGGGCTGCAAGAATTATTTTTAAAAACCAGGGTAACTGGACCCTTTATGAGTCAACTGGCTCCACATGAGCCAGTTCCCACAAGCATATGTTCCAAATTACCCATTCCATAAATCTGTATGGCTCAATGTAGAAGTAAATAATTACCAGAAAAATCAGAAACAAGGCTTTAAGTAAAATCTGTATAGTCCAGGGTATAAGTAAAACAGTCAGTATGAGGTAAACACCACATTGCTATGGAGGAAAACAATTTGAAACTCTACATCGTACTTTTGTTTGACAAATGCTTATCAGTGAGATTCACTTCTGGCAACACTATACTTCTACTTGAGGAAGCCACCATAGCTCATTTGTCTTGTGGACTCAGTCAGACTGTGCTTTCTTCTCATAACTTTTTGAAGGCATATCAACTTTGTTCAACTGATCTCCCAAGTGTTTTGCTGGTTCAAAGGGCTCTAAGCACTATGGGACTTAACATCTGAGGTCATCAGTCCCCTAGACTTAGAAACTACTTAAACCTAACTAACCTAAGGAGATCACACACAGCCATGCCCAAGGCAGGATTCAAACCTGCGACCGTAGCAGCAGCGCGGTTCCGGACTGAAGCACCTAGAACTGCTCAGCCACAATGGCCGGCAGTGTTTTGCTGTCTTTGACAGAATTACAGTCTCATCACAACACCTCAAAATACAGATGCTTTATGTACAGATCAAACAATGTGGAGAATAGGTTGCAGCCATTCTCACTCCCTTCTCAACTGCTGCCCAACTTTCATGCCCTTTGAGTAATATGTGCAGTCTGGTTTCCGTAGTACTTAACCTTTCATTCCCAGTTTTATTCCTAATAATTTAAAAAATTGAGAGAGTGTATTTAAGTCAACATTTTTAATTTTTTAATCTACAAAAGAAATAAGCTTTGGTCTATTTCTCTTGATTCTATATTTTAAGGTAAGTGATAGGGACAGTATTGCTTTCCTGTTAGTACCTGCATGGCAGAATATATTTTGATTAATTTAATGCTACAGACAGAAAACAGTGCAAAAAAT
Source organism: Schistocerca americana (assembly GCF_021461395.2). Lineage (NCBI taxonomy): Eukaryota > Metazoa > Arthropoda > Insecta > Orthoptera > Acrididae > Schistocerca > Schistocerca americana. The sequence goes on from NC_060121.1 coordinate 616,136,992, forward strand.
TTATGAAGTGTGAAATGAGCAGAGTGAAATATTTGCACAGTAACAACAAATATGATAATAGTCTAGAGTTCATGAATTTATTTTTCTTCAAGTAAATTTAATGAGACCTAACACCCTTTTGGATGTGATCTTTCCTGAAGTAAACAACACTGAAAATACTCTAAGCATTCCAGCAGGTTGGTATGTAATGGACCATTTTTTTAAAAGACCACATTCTAAAACGTGGGTACCCCTTATTCTCCTTGTCAAGGAGCAACCAATCTGACAACAGTCTTTTAACCTAACCATAACTTTTGCTAAATATATATTGTTTTCTGACTAAACAAGCAAAGTTCTAATGTCATTAACTGCATACCAGTATTTCAAAGCAGTGAAATTTCACTGTGTTAGAAGTTCAAGTGAATACCAGAAATGTTGTGAGAAAGTATGTTGTACAAAATATTTAAAACCAAATTTCAAGGAAGTTACATATTACTTAAAACCAAATTTCAAGGAAGTTACATATTACTTAAGACATCAGAAACTGTGTGCATTGTACCAAACTAATGTGAAAGTTTGAACTAGAATTATGCCAAATTAAACAGCTTGTTTAACTTCCAGCTTATTTGCTCACAGTAACTGTATTTAAAAGCTGTAGTGGTAATATTGAAATATATACATGTAATTTCTTTTTTCAAAATAATGTTAAGACATTCAACAACTTATACCCATTATGGAGTTGGGTCTTTCTGAAACACACAACTACTGGAACTTCCTGCGAACCATACATGACTGGAACAGGAAAAGGAGGTAATGACAGTGACACATAAAGTGCCCTCTGCCACACACCGTTGGGTGGCTTGCGGAGTATAAATGTAGCTGTAGATGAAATAGTCTAAACACATCCACAGAGAGGCTAATATTTCAAAATCAAAGTAAATGGTTAGTAAAATGTACAACCACTAGGCAAAAATCAACATGTATGTTCTATGAACTGCTTATTTAAGAGGAACAAGATACATTTAATAATTTAACAAATTATGGTTCTATTATTACTAAATGAGGGCTGCCATGCCAGTATATTTTGTTTTTTTTTTCTGGTCTTATGCTGTCATTTTTCACATACTCACCACTGAGGGAAAGTGACCCAACAATTTCTTCCATAAGTTATGAATATAATTAATATCCATTATCATAGTCAGAAAATGGGAACATTGAACTAAGCTTTTTGTGTCGTGTTGTAAATTATTCATTCTTTGATGTATCATTTCTTACAGACAAGTGTGTGTGTGTGCCGTTAAATACATCAGCAGCAATTGTATCTGTAGATTATTGGATTACTGTGATACTATGTTGACCAATGCACTAAATGAAGTCAAGTAAACCCATGTCCTTCTAAATGTTTTACTGAAAAATAAGTCATGTTATTTCAATAAAAATTTAATGTACTGTAATGAAGTACAGTTAGCTTCTGTAGCATTCCTTTGGTCTGCTACGGTATTATGTTCACATTAACGCATTTTCATAATTCACAGTAGAGCTACAAGCCATCAGCATAATGTATATAGGGTTATTAGAAACCACCTTGACGGTTTTATCTAATAACAACTAGATTTAAAATGTCTGAAACAGAAGCAGAAAATAATGAACTACTCCTTTGGTGAATTCAGTGTTGACTTATGAACCTAAAAATAACCACAAATACGAAGTGAATGTAAAACTACTAGGTCACAAAAGATTTACTATCATCTACAAAGACCAAAAAGCACATGGAATATGTACCCCTCTCTATGTGAAATATATAAGCAATATTGCAATGCCAATTTTACAAGTAGAATAGCACATTGTATGCCACAAAACACTAAAAAACTGCAATTGGAAAGTAAATCTCCAAGTAAATTACGAGTAGCTCAGCAGTGTAATTCACCAAATTTGTTTGTATTACTTCTTCTAGACAGAAAAAGTGAAAGCTGTTTGAACTCTATTTGTAAATGTGTGCAGCTTCTACTGCACAAAAGTAATATTTTTTATTTTAACTGGATTAACTTCTGAGATTAGCACTATTTCCTCCTACTGACGAACTACAGTTTGAAAATTACACAATGTTTTCATTGTTTTATGCACACCTATTCAGAACTTATGTGCATATCATTAAGGGACTTGTGTTCTGTTCTTTTCATAGTTGCTTACATTAAAGCTTAAAAATATGCCTCATATGCAAGCATGCAAGTAGATTATGACTGGCAAACTAAATAGTAAACTGATACAGATAGAACATTTCTTCCCAATATCCTGAGGAAGAAAGTGAAGAAAAATAAAGCAGGAAAATATAATAATAACAGAAAGCTGATGTGGGTAAGAACAAGCAGTTTCAAGAAGAACTTATCAGACATGAATAAAATTTATTTGGTCAATATTCTCATAAAAATCTAGAAAAGGTAATGCAATCCTTATTATCTTCTAAGATAATGACAGTAATTTTCATTATGAATATGTGTTATTAAAGTATACTTCACAGAATTAAATTCTGTATTTTAAAAACAATGTAACCAAATTTTGAGGAGGTTATCCATCTTGTTAATTCATGCAAATGTGTACATCAAAAAACACTTGCCAATGATCAGATGAAGTAATACCACTTTATTAATATCAGTACTCAACACCCCTCCTTCTCTCCAATGGTAGGTAATGTGGAGGCAGTGGTACTTGTCAACCATGTGGTATACTTTGGCCAACCATGCAGGTGTAGGATACCAGGTGGGGCAAGGCTGGTCTGTTTCTGCATTGTCCATTTATGGAAGTACCCATTAATCCATAAGTGTGCATTTAGGTAGGGTGGGAGTTCAGTATGGAGAGTTGCAATAAAGTGTCATTGACTATTTCTGCAGAAGAAGAATGATGCTGTAACTCATCACATGACATGTCAGTTGTTGCTAGCGGGTCTTCTTGCATGACAGGAAGTTCCTCACATAGCTGTGGATCATGTAGCACACATGCCCATTTCAGTCAGCAGACAGAAACTGTGAAGGGCTTCCCATTCAGTAATATTTTGAATGCCTGTTCTCTGATCTGTAGGACCCTATGTAGTGTGGAATAAGGTGGTTGTAGAGCTGTCCAGATCCTTCAACACACTGCGTATGAACATTTTGTGGATGTTTTGAGTTTGAGAAGAGGGTGTTCGGATGTGGGAAATAAGTTGGTTTTTCGTGTTTGACCAAAAAGTATGAGGCATTTGCCACAAAGGGTATCCACCAAGGATGACTGCAAATTTTCTTTGTAGGATGTTCGTACCCCAAGCAACACCCTTTGGAGTGATTCTGTCCAATGGGCAGAATGCCACTTGAGTGTTGCCTTAAGAATGCAGTGTCAATATTAGACGAGGCCGTTACTTTAAGGTGGTATACTGTTGTTCAAACCTGTTATATACTGTTCAATCTGCATAATGCAATTACGAGATGTGATTCAAATTGGCATTTTTCTCCATGGTAATTGATGAGAAGCATCTGAAACATGTGATCCACCTCTGTAGACATCCAGAGCAGTGGTGTTGGTTGTCATATCCAGCAGCAGGACTGCCTCTAACAAGTGGGTTACTCAGACTCTGGCTGACAGTAGATAATGGTAGTAAATTCTGGACCCATGATGTGTAAGTAGACATGCTGTAAGCTTCCTCTAGATATTGTATATTTGCCATGCTGTGGGAAAGTGTGACAGGCAATCTCACTTTGCTAGCAGCTGATGCCTGTTTGTGTCAATTTCCAGCAATCAGATATCACGTTGAGCCACATGAACAGCACCATGACGAACTTGATGGTCAGTTGGATGGAGATGTATGAAAATTTATGTAAGTTATCAAAAATTAGCCTGCAAAAATTTTGAGGGTATAGAAAATAGACCAATATGTTGTGATGTATCGCACCATATGTGCACATCTGCACCAGGAATTTGCACTTGTTCTAGTGTCAACTTGATGATACTTTCATTCAGTAATCCTGTCATGTGCTGTTGATTCTTCTGTACCTCAGCCATTACATCAAAGTCTATGGTGGCAGTCAATGTGTTGGTACAAAAGAGAAAGTTGGCAGCTACACTGTCAGCACTGTTGACATGACATGTATCCATTGTGAATTTTTTTATGTAATTTAGGTGATGGAAACATGAAGGAGTGCAGCCCTTAGCCGGGTTGCATATTATGTGCACCAGTGGCCAATGATCAGTGAGAATTGTGAGTGAACGCCTCTCAGTATCTTTGCAAAAATGTTTTAATAGCTTCATGAAGACCTAATAAATGCTGGTCATGGGCTAAGCACATCTGTTGCATCTCTGTGGGTTTCCGAGAAAGGAATCAAGTGGCTATTTTGGCCAGCATCATTTATTGTAAAACTCCACTGGTGGTGGTTTTGCTGATGTCACTGTTATATCAGGAGTGTCAATGTAAGAGTTTGGAGGTCCTAATCTTGGACTGAATCAGTAGTGTCTTTCTTGTCCTTGGCCTACTGCAGAGGCTGTTTCCCACAAGTATTCTTACCAGCTAAGGCATTAGTCAGTAGGCCTGGAGCATGGCTGCTGGCAGAATAGGGTGATTAAAGTTTATCATCCCTATGTGTCACCACAGCTCTTGAAACATTGTGGTTAAGGCATCTTTTTGATACACATGTGCATTCTTGGGTGGGTTGAATGCCAACACATACCACCAAGTGGCTGAGAAAAATAACGTCCTCTCTGTATTACAGGCACTTATCCCTGTTAACAACTATTCACAACACCTTGCGGACATCTTAGGATCAGTCATAGGTGCTCTTTGTGCTGTTCATCGAAAGAGTATAAAATAAAAATGTCATCCAAATATGGGAAGCAGGAAGATAACTTTCTCAGGGATCTGACGATAAATCACTGTTAAGTCTGGGTGGAATTTTTCAGCACAAAAGACATGCAAAGAAATTTGTATAGTCTGAATGGTGTAATAATTACAGTTTGGGTTATATCTTCTGGGACCAATGGAATCTGTACGTATGCTTTCTGACAGTCAAGCACCATGAAAATTAAAGCACCAGCTAATGTGTGGGTAAAGTCTGGAGTATTGGGGTTTGGGCATCTGTCTGGTACTGTATGAGAGTTCAGAGCCCTCTAATTGGTACATAATCTGCATGAGCCATACATTTTAGGCCCCAGGTGGATGGGGTAGCCCAAGTACTGTCCAGTGGTCTCACAATACCAGTCTAACAATTCCACAATTGATGCTTTAGTGAAGCAATACTTGTGTGTCATCAAACATTGAGTGTTTAGAAAGACAGCAGGGCCTGGTGAAGCATTAATTTAAATGAAGTAATGCCATGTTTTGTAGGAATATGGGAGGGGGGGGGGGGGGGGGGAGCGCTACAGACACAGCATTGTCAACATGGAGAGGTATTAGCTTTGAACTAATTTTATAGTTGTTACTGACTTGTGTTTGTTTGGAAGTTGCCTCTTGAATTTTGTGGTTGGATGAGATGGGAGATTCTGAGGATCCTTGTTCTCCAAGATGATCACTGAGAACTCCAGTTGGTTGATGCATTCCTTAATGTGTGAAACCACATCCTTGCACATTTTGTTTAATTCCTCTCTACTTCCTATGTCTAAAGCATCCAGATTGAAAGAGATTGTCCAGGTAAATAAACCATTTGTTCACTCCAGAAAATCTACTAAAATTGTTTGTTAGACACTGTAGTTACTGTGTCTGTAGTAAAAATACTTTGAGATGAGGGTTCAAAGGCAGAGGTAATTCAGTGCTTGATAGTGTTTTTATCTTCAACTGTGAAACCTGATGCATGACATTTCCCAACTCACTGCTTCTGTCCCTCAAAATTGCATATAAAGCCCATGTTTCAGCCACTGAATATGACTGTTGCACATTCACATACATATTTTCCATTGTAGTGAGCTGAGTGGTTAGAAAATGGCACTATGGTTGACAGGCTGTAAGGATTCATCAAGTGCAGATATGGGGGTTTAAAAGGTGTGCCTTTAATGCCTGATACTACATCCCCACTATTGCTTTGTCAGTTCAGGATACAGAGAGAAATGTCACAGAAAGTGTGTGCCTAACATTGTTTCATTGAGTTCTGTGAAGGTGAATTTCCAAGCAAAGGGGGCTTATAGGCTCAAATACACTGCAAATTCTAGTACCACATAGTTTGATTGGTGCATCATTTGCAACCCAGAGCTGGAGAAGAGACTGTGAGTTATGTAAGTCAGCTGTTTCCTTTGGAATGGTACTCACTTCCAAGCCTGAGTAAATGAGGAAATACTGACTGGTACCATTGTCAAGAACATATAATGTGCAGCTGTCATGGGAAAAATGATCCAAGGTGGTTTGGCATACTCATCTAAGATGTAAAAGTTCTTTAATTCTGCCATGCTCCCCCACACATACTGGAAGGCATGACTTATTTTTGGGTGAGTGCAGCATGCATAATATGTTTGAGCATTGGCTCTTAAACAGGAGTGGAACCAACACCAATATGATCTCTCTCAGTTGTAGTTAGAAAGAAGCTAATGTACCTGAGCATATAGCACACAATGCATCATCAGGCATTGGAGTAGTTTTCACCAATTTGCGTAGATGCCTCGGAAACAGGGAAGTTGTTCTGACATTTAGCTTCTCTAAATTAATCATTTGTTGTATTCATTGCTCTGGCAATTGGAACAAAAGTTGTAGTGAGGCAGACCTTGCTGCGGCCAGTTTGCATGTGATTGGTGGTTACTGGATCACATCAATGATGAGAAATTTGTAGCCATCAGTGTTGCTTAACAATGCAAATGGTTGTGATGCACAGTCAATGACATCACTGGTATCCGGTGTAGTCTCTGTGATAGCAAACCAAGTCTGTGAGTGGTCTGGTTTGAACTGAGGCATTTTTATGATAAACACCATTGTGTAGCAACATCATAAAAATCGTGTGCAGATTAATTAATGCAAGGGATTCAGCATATGGAAACACATTTATCATGTGCAGTGTTGAAGAAAACCAGAATTCTTTTTCTGTTATCCAGCTGGCCAGCTTCCACATTGAGAAAGAAATAGACTCATCTGGTTTCCCAGAGCAAAAAAACAATGGAATGCATATGTGGTATTGTCTTGGTCTGGATCTTGCCTGTGAAAACAGTCCTGTAGCACAGTAGCTTGATCAGCATCATTAGTGAGATCAGTATGATCAAAGGATTGTTTCACATTAAGTCAGTACAATTGTTCCATATGGTCATCCACCTGTGTGGGAGGATAAACCTAATTGCTCTCTGTTTTCACATCATAAAGCGTCTGCTTCATATAGTAACCACAGTCTGAAATCCATTGAAGTTATCAACTTGTTGATATAATGATAATAATAACTTTTGTCTGGTTGAACAATCCATTGTTTGGTGGGAGAGTTATGTGGCATGGCTCGAATGTACTGAAAAATCACACTTGCTGCCTGTCACTATGTGTTAATCTTTGTGAATGGGTATGTAGGACATGGATGACCAAATGAAATAATATCATTCAACACCAAAATAAACATAGTCTCATGAGCCAGCTATAAAAAATAACTGTACAGCAGAAATAAAAACACACACTATGTTCTTTCTCTATAATTATATATGCACAATCAATATCTTAGGGGGCATCGTCTCCACAAGTACTTACATCAGCAAAATATTCATGCTCTCTATTTTAAAACTGAAGATGAGACTCAAGATTCCATGTAATTGTGAATTAAAATACTTCTTGTTGACATTATTAGAAGAGGATAGTTTACTTCACAGTCACATTTTTTCACACAACAAATGTAACAGGAGCTCTGACCAAATTTAAATGTAGGAAACATTAAAAGAGGCTCAATATTTAATTGCACTCATGCTGTCACTAAGTTGAGTAAGTTCCCATCACAGAACTACAGCAAGTGGACATGCATTTGGCTGATTTCCAAAGAAATCTTATACAGAATCAATAAGATAATGGAAAATTCTTGCTGTAATGTAAGTTCGTTCACTCGCTGGTTCATCATATTCCATAGCTCCCATCAAGAAGGGGAATCTTCAGGTTGGCAATACTGGCCAAAATAAACACTAACATAAGCTGAAGACATCATAGAAAAATTTAATTTCACACTATTTTTAACAATGAACTCTCACTATGCTGCTTAATGCTATTCACAATTATGGCATATAAATTTAATTGAGTAAATTAATGAAAATGAATTACAGTTGTGTGGATAAAAGATCTACTCACCAAAATGTGGCAGGAGAAAAGATATAAAAGATATAAAAACGTGTAAGCTTTTGGAGCCAGGGGCTCCTTCTTCTAGCAGAGTTTTGAAGACAGAGCAAGAGGGAAGAATGAAAAGGTCTTACAAGGCATAGGAAGTATGGTGATTTCTTGAAAAGTCACCCTGAACCCAGAACCTTTCCTCCTCATCTCGTCTGGTTAGTTTCCCCTAACATAGGATGGTGGGTGACTTTTCCATAAACCTCCCCCTTTCCTAAACCTTACCAGGCCTTCCTTCTTCCCTCTACTCTCCTTTCAACCCTTCTGCCAGAATATGGAGCTGCTGGATCCAAGAGCTTGCATGTTGCTATATCTTTTGGGTGTGTTATCTCTTGGTACCATGTGGTGAGTAGATTTTTTATCCATCGAATTATATAACAATTGAGAAAATTAGTTAGAAAGCTGCCACTATGAAAGGAGCTGCTGCCTTCGCAGTTTTATATATAGTCATTTTTTAACTGTTATTATTATCTCCATACTTATAACATTATGGCGATACTTTTCAAAGAATATATTTTTACATCTGTACTGTGTTCTGTTTATAGTACATTATTAGTTGGTGTACAGCTTCATAATAAACATTGCTTGTTGTCATTTAGCCAGCAGAACTTCTTTCCCTCTGAACCTAGATATTTAGATATTTTGTAGAAAGGTGTCTAATGAGGTACATTTTCAATTTTCTATTAAACTGGTACGGAATTTGTAATGGGACATCCTCCTCTAGCATTAGATTTCTTCAATAGTAGTTGTTGATACCAATATTATTTTTCAAATTTTGGACAGGCCAGTATTATCTCAGCTGCTTTTCTGGAAACTTCCATTTAATTTTATACACAACATGTTATTATCTGTTACTATAGGTTATCCATCTTGAGCTGACTGCTATCTAACTAACAAGAGTTACACCAGATGTGTTTCTCTCTCTCACACACACAAACAAAATCATTTTGTAGATTGTCACCATTCACTATGTGAACGAAAACAAATGAAGAGGCATAAACTCTGTGGTAGTGCACAATGAAAAACAGTTAAGAACGTAAATAGTGCAGCACAGAAATATTACAGAATTCCAAAAACTGCAAAGTGGCTATGTGAAATGAAGTCTGTTGACACCAACCACTGCTAGCAAGAAGGGAAAGAGCAGATTATGTAAGGAAAAACCGTAAGTAGCTTGCAGACCAATTTACAAAGAAAATGCTGTTCTTAACCTAAAACAATCAAAAAATGTTCCATCGTATGTATCTAATTTACAGAATAACCATGGAAGATGCTTTGTGAATAAAAGTGAAACGCATGTGGTGTAATTCTTTGTAATTCGATTGCAGTCAGCTAAAGACAAATAACCTATTGTAACAGATGTTAACAGCTGCTGTGGGAGATGGAGACACAAACAAATGTACAGTATGTTATATTTAAAGCTAAAATTTATGAAAAGGAATTACTTAATTTTCGATGCTACAATCGGTAAGTAGTAGCTCTGAATGTATAGATAAAATTATTTTTTTTTTAGTAACATTTGAAATTACGATTTATTTGGCACACTTAAAATTTATGTTGTTAATTACACTATCTAGTATTGTTTAGTAAGTTTATTTCTGGGTTCATTTATGAAATAATAATAGACATTTACTTTTCAAGAAAAATTCTAAACCCTTTGGAATATGGTTATTACTACAGAGTGAAGGAGTAGTAGGCATGCCTCTGATGTGATTGCACATTTTGTATTTTGGGTGAACAGTGTCATTTTGGCTTTGCTAATGTGAAAATTCAAAAGACTGTATGATACACATAATGTGATAAGATATTTTAAGTTAACAACAAAAATTCTGCAATAATGATCTTGAAATTTATTTAGATCAGTTCGTCCATGAGGACCTAACATGTGAGAATTTCAGCGTCATGAATCAACAAAAAATGGAGCCAACTCTACATGAAAAGCTAAGTAGACTAAAAAGTTTAGTATAATCTTCACTCCTCTCAAAATCTTCATAAAAGACTTTGCTTATTGTATACCATAACTGGAATAAGGAAGGACTGGGCAGATTAAAAGTGGGGGGGGGGGTCATTCTTGATTAATTTGATAAAATGAAGTTTTGTCTGTTGCATAAATTGCTTTATTTAATTGATTTTGTAAATTTATGCATGAATAAATTTTCAATCATGTGGAAGAAAAACTGAATGCTGCCCAACAAAGAACATTTATACCAACAGTGTCAATGTACTACTAATAATGATGGAACAGATTGAATGAAAGTGAAGAGGACTTTACACCTACAACCAGGGAAAACAAAACGGAAAGATAAGTACAATACAAGGGAAGGAAAGTTGCTACTCACCATATAGCGGAGATGCTGAGCCATGATAGGCACAATAAAAAGTTCACACAATCATAGCTTTTGGCCGTTAAGGCCTTTCTCAGCAGTAGACACACATAGACACATGCGCACACACACACGCACACACACATGCTATTGTGCCTATTGCGGCTCAGCATCTCCGCTATATGGTGAGTAGCAACTTTCTTTCTCCCGTATTGTTACATTCCATCCTGGATTTTCCATTGTTTCATTTGAAAGATAAGTAAAAACTATTTGTGAAGTTAATTTGTTTGTGGACTCATGCACTTGTCAACAAAATGAATAGGGACAAAAGCAAAGTTGAGGTAGAAATGAGAGCTGCAGGATCCAGTCAGGACATGTTTAAGCCAAGTGAAATCATGGTCAGTAAAGAAACAGTAAAAACTGATATTCTGCAGTTCATTTTGGCAAAACTAGAGGAAATGAAGACAGATAACAATAGCAAATTTAAGACAGTTAATGATCAGTTAACTGAAAACAACAGAAAAATGGACAGAGTACAAGATCAGATAGCTCAAATTAGTAACCAAGTTTCAGAGTTAAAAACTTGTTGTCAGAGCGGTCAAAAAGTGTGAATGAAAAAGCTGATGTTTTATAAAATAAATTTATTGTTTTGGAAAATGAGTTTGTAGCAGAGTCAGTGAAACAATCAAAGAATGTTGATGACATCAGAGATGAGCAGAAGGCTGTAGTAGAAAAAACCCAACAAAATTGTTGCCAGTTTAAACCAAAAAAATTTTAAATCTAGAAAACAGTATTCAAACTAATGCAACTGTTTTATATCAAAACATTTCAGCAGTTCAGGAAATTTCTCTGAATCAAAATTTGTGTGCCTACAATGGTATTGTGTGGTCCAACACTCCTGTCAAAAGTTTTCCATCAGGTAATTTACATCCAGTGGATTTTATGCACCACTGCAGAGAACGTTTTGTGTCAAGCACGAATGTCAATCAAACAATCAAATTTGTTAAAAGATTTCTTGTAGGCAAATGTCTGTCATGGGTAAATTTAAATATAAGTCAGTGGAAAACATATCAGAGTTTCAACAAAAATTTTTAAAATAAATTTTGGTCAGAAGTTGGAGAGGGGAATCAAAAGTGAATTTTTGAATGGTACTAATTATAGGAATAGGGACAGTACTTTGAAAGTGTTTTGTTGGAACCAACTTAGAAAATTAGCACATCTTGACAAACCATTTGATGAAATGACCTTGACTGATGCACTTAAAAGGAGATTATCAGAAAGATTGCAGTAGGATTTAGTACTCGGATTTGAAGATTATCTTGAACAATTTTTATGATATGTTGACAGGCTGGATAGCACAGTAGAAAGAAGTATGTACCATAATAACAGGAATGATAGGAATCACAATGGAAGTAATCACAGAAACAGAGATAATAATAACTTCTATCAGGATCAAAGAGTCAATAGACAGAGAAATTCTGAACATCAGCAGGATAGGAATAATGGAGACAATCATTGGCATTTTAATAGAAGAAACAATCATAGAAGTAATTACTCAGGAAACAGCAGTTCACCTCAATGAAGGTCTACGGTTTTGGGGCCAGCAAAGATAAGAAGCACTGGACCCCCAAGTTACACTTGCAATCAGACAATAATAACAGTGTTAATGATATGGCACATGTATCTGAAAGTGAACAGGAGGAATATCATATTTCTCATTTATATTTTGATCAAAAGTTTTGGAGAACTATGTTTAATTATGGTGATGCAAGTGCTAATCACAAATCAGAATGTGAGGATTTTGGTGTAGTGTGTACTAATGATTTCTTCTCTTGGATTGAAAACTGTGTTATTGATGTATTTAAATCAGGTGATGACTGTATTGTATATGAACTAGGTGGTATTTTTGATGTAGATGTGAATGAGAGCTGTGAAGTAACTGGGGTTGGTAAGTCTAAGACTAGTGGCTCATTGCAAATAAATGTAGGTGAGGTAAGTGACTTTGATGGAGATGAGACTTGTAGTGTCAGTGAGGTTGTTGATGAAGTACTTTTGGAGGAATATGATGATGATGATGGTGATGAGTATCAAGTAATTGTGGGGTTTGAGAATATTAAAGTTTCAGAGTTATTTGTAAATGATGTTGACAATACAGGTAAGACGAGCAATGTATGTGATGTAAGTGAGGGTCATGGAATATCGGTCCTCAAAACAGTTTTTCATTAATGTCATGCAGAGTAATGATCCAAACAGTAAAGGTGAGGTATCTGTGAGCTGGGAGAATAAAGGTGAAAACTTTTTGAAGTTTGTTTGGGACCAGATTGATGATAAAATTGATAAGGTACACTCTGAATAAGTTAGCTATGGTTAGTCAGAATTTGCATCCCAGTTGGTGGAATGAAATGAAGGAGGATCTAAGGAGGAAGAGTAATTTTGACAGTTATGTTTTTTGTGTTCCTTCTGCAACAAATGATGATATTTGTGCCATGAAATGTATTCATTGTGTTCAATCTTTGCCTGACAACCTGAGTAATCAAAATAATGTTATGATATCCATAAAATTGATAAACCCTTGTGAAGACAGAGTGGCTGTAGCATTTGGTGAAATTGAAAGTGATCTTTTGCATGAAGTATCTGACAGTAGAGAGTATGATCCCAATTGTGGGTGTCCTTACATTAAAATTAAGACTGATGAGTGGGGAGGCAACTGTTTGACTGATACAGGTAGCCCAATTTGTGGTATATCTGAATAATTTAAGGACAAGATCAAGTATAGTAAGAATTTTGTGGAAATGCCTGTTGTAGGTGTGAGGATAAGAGGAGCTACAGGTAAGCAAACCAAGCTGGTAAAATCTTAGGTGCTTTTAGCTTTTAGTATTGAGGACAAGACCTTTGAACATGGATGTTTAGTGATCCCTAGCCTGGAAGAAAACATAATTCTTGGTATGGATTGGATAGTGAAAGCTGAGGCTTGTTTTGGATGGAGTGCTAAAGAATTCTTTATTTTGGAACCTAAAAGTAATACTTATGTGAAAACTAATTTCTGTGTTTTAAACTGTGGGGAAAGTTGTAACAATTTTCAGAACATTCTGGACCAAGGTGAGTACCAGATGTTTGATGATGATATAAATTTTGATGAGACTGAGGATTAGGATTTTGAAAGTGTATTAGATTCTAAAGTGAGGGGAGCTACAATTCTTAATGACCAACAAAAGGCATAACTTAGGAATTTGTTATTGAAGTTTAGAAGTGCGTTAGTGAAAGACCAGGGAAAGTGAAAGGCTGTCGGTGCATGCTCTACCTTAGAGATCAACAACTTTTCTTTCTCATGTCACATAGTATACCATTTTCAAAAAGGAAAGATGTAGAGAAAGAAATTCAGAAAATGGAAATGTGTGGATTAATTGAGAGAGGTAGGACTGCTTACAATAATACTGAATGGCCATCCTGAGAACATGGACCAGCTGTTATACAAATTTGATTATGTAAAATTTATGAGTAGTTTGGACTTGACCTCTTGATTTCATTCAGACTTCACTTGAAATTATTGCTAGAAAGTATACTGCATTTTTGTGTGGAGGTAAGTGTTTCCAATACTGTGTGGTATCATTTGGGCTAAATGTATCTATCTGTAGCTCAATTCATAAGACCTGTCTTTGGAAGTGAAGTGAGATCAAAATAGTGTATGTTGATGACATTCTGGTCAATGAAAAGACTTGGGAACAGCATTTGAATCTGTTATGATATGTGTTTTCAAAAGTGAAATCAGGAGGTATAACTTTGAAAATAGGTAAGTGTAAATTTGGTGTGAAAGAAGAAGAATTTTTAGGACATGCTATATCGGAGAAAGGAATTTCACCTGATAAAGAGAAACTTGATCCTATTGCTAATTTTCCTGCTCCTTGCAACAGAAAAAAGGCATAATAATTTTTTGGGTTAACTGGATTCTCTAGAAAATTTTGTGGCAGCTAAGCTCTGAATGCTTCATGCCTGTGTGAACTTTTGAAGTAGAACACTGTCCGGGATTGGAATCACTAAGGTCAGAATGCTTTTGATGAGATCAAAGGACAGTTGTCTGAAAGTAAGATATTGCCCAGACTGGATTTATCTCTTCCTTTTTGTATTATGACAGACAGTAGTGATGTTGGTTCGTGTGCTCATTTATTTCAGGAGCTTGAAGTTGAAGGTGTTATTGAACATAGCATTTGATAGGTCACAAAGTCATTATCTATCCTGCTCACAAAGCATTATGTTGTCTCTAGGTGTGTATGCTGTACCATAAGAGAATTACTTGGTGGGCCTTGTTTTTACAACAGTTATGGAATCAGATACGTTAAAGACAAAGACAATGTAGTTGCTTATGCTTTGTATAGGCTACCTTTAGAGAGTGTATCCCTTTGGAGAAGGAGAGAGAGAGAGAGAGAGAGAGAGAGAGAGAGAGAGAGAGAGTTTAAAATTATGTACTTGAGAGGTGTGAAAGAGGAAAAATAGATCTTGAGAATTTGCAAAGACATCCACATCTATCACAATCATGACCAAAATTGGAAACTGCACAGGGCAGCTGAGTTGTCTGAGGCGACTTGTCACACTCCGCGAGGCTCCCCACGTCGGAGGTTTGAGTCCTCCCTAGGGCATGGGTGTGTGTGTCATCCTTAACGTAACATAGTTTAAGCAACATTAAGTAGTTTGTAAGCTTAGGGACCGATGACCTCAGCAGTTTGGTCCCACAAGACCTTACCACAAATTTCCAAAAATTCCAAAATGGAAATTGGTTAAGGGCATGATGGGTGAAAAAGGAGGCGAAAAGACAGAACAGTATTATAAGGTACACAAGGGTATTTTATTCAGAAGACATAAGACTGACTCAGATGATGGAAACTATGTTGGCCAGAACAATGTATTGATACTTTAATTACTTATACACGTGAGTTTTGGTCATTGTGGATCAACCAAATGCACACAAAATATCCAGGAAAACATCTATTTTTACAACATAGGAAGGAGCACCAAGAAGAACTCATGTCAAGAAGATCTCATGTCTGTAGATGTCTATGGACCTTTGCCTAAGTCTAGGAATGGATTTTGTTATGTTTTTGTGGTGGTTGATGTATTTTCGAAGTTCATAAAGCTGTTTCCTCTTAAGAAAGCCACCAGCAAGCAAACCATCTCTAAGTTGTAAAACACATATTTTCATCAGGTGGATATTACTAAAACAATTTTATCTGACAGTGGTTCTCAGTTTACATTACAAGCTTGAAAACGATTTTGTTGATCATGTAATAATAAGGCAGATTCCGACCTCTGTCTACCATTTGTGAAGTAATTCTGTAGAAAGATATATGAGAGACACTGGAAGACTGTTTAGAACTTATTGTAGTGAGAATCACACCAGTAGGATATGTCAGTAATTTTGAGGATATATGCACAGCTTACGACATTCTTCAACAGGTTTTCCATCATTTGAAATCATGTTTAATTACAGACTCAGCTAATTTTATTTCTGAGAATGTTGAGTTTCCACCATGTAAAATTCTGTCACCACAAGAGAGGGAAGAATGTGTTCTGGAGATGATGAAAAAACAGGAAGATAGGAGAAACAAGAGACATGATGATTAGGTAGATTTTCTAAGTTTGAAGTAGGAAGGCCTTGTGCAGGTGAAAGCCAAAGAGAAATCTAGTGTTGACATCTGAGATAAAGAAATTTTTCGATATTTATATTGGACCATTCAAAATTCTTGAAAATCCACATCCTAATGCTTATAGACTTGTGTATATTAAATCTAAGAAGTTGTTTGATTACGCAATATCACTGAACTGAAGGCATATATTTTAAAGTTCTGTCTTATCTATTGACAGAGTTTAAATCTATGCCACACTATATTTGCAGGTTCATACCACTATACAATTCTGTTTGTAATAGATTTGTGCTTTAGATTTTGATACATACGTGCCATGTGACTAAATGGGTAGTTCCTTTTACAGTTTTGAAACGGGCCAATGCCATTAAATATCTAGTAATAAATTTCTTATTTTATAAAGCTATTGGTGTTAAATATTATTATTATTTGGTAAAGTCATGGGTGTTGTAGTAAATTGAGGGAAGACCTGTTTTATTCATGTGTACTATAAATAATAAAAGAGTACCTTAAAGTTTCATATGTGCAAACCAAACACTTACGTACGTTAAACACTGAATTTTTATGTCAGTACATCGTGGACTATGGTCCAAACTTCATTTTGTAGGCATTTGTCAGATTCTGCGTCAGTGCAGTCCAACTTGTTTTGCATGTGTACATAATTTCTTCTTATCTGCTAATTGCTAATTAAATGTTACTTTGACACATATTTAGTTTATCTGTGTATACTATCTGGCTAGTTCATTTTTTCATTGCATTTATCTCTATTTATTTTTATACCATATATGTGATCATTTTTTAATCCATTCTGATATGAATCCTGTATACTTATGTTTTGAATATAAATTGCCAAAACGTATGTTGTGTGATGTAAGGGAGGTATTGAACAGCATATTTAGTA
The DNA here is from genome assembly GCF_021461395.2 of Schistocerca americana. Classification (NCBI taxonomy): domain Eukaryota; kingdom Metazoa; phylum Arthropoda; class Insecta; order Orthoptera; family Acrididae; genus Schistocerca; species Schistocerca americana. Next base: position 616,154,113 of record NC_060121.1, read on the forward strand.
CACAAAGCAGAGTTTCAGGAATCAATGCGAAAGTGTTGAAGACACTATTTTCTAGACATGATTGTGATCATAAATTGAGTATAGACTGTACAACAAGATGCTTACATTTCTGATTTCGCTTTTGGTCCTCTAGGTACTCAATTATGTCCTCATTAAAAGATATTTATGATGTTGATTACCTGTATTTATCCTCAGTACTGAATTATTGTATCTCATTGGAACCTGATTGGTGTGCAAACTTATGCTTAACTCCGTTTTGGGTACACCTGGTCATTGCGACTGTGTGTGTGTGTGTGTGTGTGTGTGTGTGTGTGTGTGTGTGTGTGTATACAAGGAAAGTGTGCAACTATTGATTGAGGCTAGATGCTTCCTCTAATCATACTTTCCATATGATTATGAACTTTATCCAGTTTGTTGTGTTGAAACATACCTACTGGTGTGTACCCAGTGTGATTGGGACTCATGGGTCGGTTCCCACATCATAAGGATAGGCCTTAATATTTTTTCAATATTTTCTCCTTTCATGAGTCAACTTATTCTTACATACTCTGGTTTATGTGGCTGCTTGATTTTGTGCCATACTTTTATTTTGTGATTGAGTATATTCTTCTGGCCTGTACCAGTCGTCGTGACTTTTTCGATTTGGCTCACTTGTCATACTCTTAGGCTCTGAATATTTTTTCGTCTCATTTGATGATTTCAAAGGTGTGACTTTATAAATGTAAACTTGCAATATGAAATTCTAGTAATTTACATTGCCTCTGCCCTTATCTCCATAGTTTAGTGTTGTAATATTCTAGTTTTGACTTTGCATCATTTGTCTTCAGGCAGAATATTCCACAGATCTGAAAATCTGAATACCATGTCCTCATATATGTATAGATTATGACTTGTATAGTAGATATTTTTCTTGCATTCTCTGGTATATGTTATGTATCAGATACTTCTACATGTCTGTATTCTATCTTTTGGCATCATTTTGTACACTGTTAGGCAAACCTTACAGTAGGTCACAAAATATTGTAAACATATTATGTGAGGAGGATACTGTAATGGGACATCCTCCTCTAGCTTTAGTTTTCCTCAACAGTTGTTGTTGATACCAGTATTATTTTTCGAATTTTGGACATTTCAGTATTATCTCGACCGCCTTTCTAAAACTTTAATATAATTTTATGCACAGTATGTTATGTTTCAAGATAAAATTTATGATAAGGAATTACTTTATTATCAAAGTTAGAATCAATAAGTACCAGCTCTGAATGTACAGTTAAAATTATTTTTTTTATAGAAACATTTGTAATTATGAATTATTTTGCACACTTAAGATTTCTATTATTAATTACACAAGCTACTACTGTTTACTATGTTTATTTCTGGATTCATTTATGAAATAATAAATGAAATTAATAGAAATTTATTTGTCAAGAAAAATTGTAAACTCTTTGGAATATGGTTATTACCACAGAGTGAAGGAGTAGTAAGCATACCTCTGATGTGATCGGATGTAATTTTGTATTTTAGGTGAACAATGTAATTTCGACTTTGTTAATGTGAAAATTCAAAAGACTGTATGATATACTAAAATGTGGTAAAATGTATTATTATAACAACAAAAATTCTGCAATAACAATCTTCAAATTTACTTAGATCAATTCAACCATGAGGACCTACCATGTGAGAATTTCAGCATCAAGAATTAGACCACTAGACAAGAAAAACTGGAACCAGCTCTTCATGAAAGGCTAAGTAAACTTAAAAGTTTATTATAATCTTCACTCCTCTCTAATTCTTCATAAAATACTTTGCTTATTGTGGGCAATAACTGGAACTAGGAGGGAGGGGAGAAATTACAAGTGGGGGTGTCATCTGTGATTAATCGACTAAAATGAAGTTTTGTCTGTGTTGTGTCTAGACAAGACAGCCTAGACACAATGAGAGGAAGCCGAAAGGCACGCGCTACGCTCACGCAGATGGGCGTGAGGTCTGAAACAGGATACGTAATGAATGCTATAAAGAAAAGTATGTAGCTTCTGGAATACTTAACTTTAATCCATCCTTTTGGTACATCTGGAGCTTGTGGCGATACAAGTGAGACTCTTTAGATACATGCAATGTTACTAATGGCGCCTTGCTAGGTCGTAGCCATTGACTTAGCTGAAGGCTATTCTAACTATTGGCTCGGCTAATGAGCAATGCTTCGTCCATGTAGTCGCTAGCAAAGTCGTCCGTACAACTGGGGCGAGTGCTAGTCAGTCTCCCGAGACCTGCCTTGTCGTGGCGCTCGGTCTGCGATCACACAGTGGCGACACGCGGGTCCGACATGTACTAATGGACCGCGGCCGATTTAAAGCTACCACCTAGCAAGTGTGGTGTCCGGCGGTGACACCACAGTCTGTTGCATAAGTTGCTTTATTTCATTGAATTTTTAAATTTATATATAAATAACTTTTCAATTACATGGAGGAAAAACTGAAGGCTGCCCAACAAAGAACAATAGAAGAATGTTGATGACATCGGAGATGAATAGAAGGCTGTAGCAGAAAAAAAAAACAACAACAAAATGTCCTCAGTTTGAACCAAAAATTTCAAAACCGGAAAACAGTATTGAAACTAATGTAACTGTATTACATAAAAAAAATTCAGCAATTCAGGAAATTTCTCTGAACCAAAATTTGTGTGCCAAAAATGGCAATATGTGGTCCAATACTCTTATCAAAAGTTTTCCAGTAGATAATTTACATCCAGTGGATTTTATGCACCACTGCAGAGATAGTTTTGTGTCAGGCATGAATGACAGTCAAAAAATTAAATTTATGTATACAGCAGATCAGCTGGGACTAATTTCTGTTATCAGTGATGAGAACTATTAAGGAGTAAAATTTCTGGGAAGTGAATGTAAAAACTCCAGGATGTTTAAAACCACTTCTGCAAGATGTATGTTTAGCTACTTTCCACATCAGTCTTACTGATTGCTTCCTGCTGAACAAATACTTCATTTAATTCATGTGCACTGACCCAGATGATAATTGAACAAGACAAAAAGAGCTGAAAATATGCATAACAAGCCAGCAATCTTGTTTTTCAATCAACATAATAAAGATGCTTTAAAGGGTATAACATGCTTAACTGAGCTTCATGATTAGCTTATTCACGTGTTGACTACATTTTAACCTGTTATCCAGCTGGAACCCAAAAAATTTTACACACTTTACTTCATTCATTGTGTGACCATAAATGTGTACTTCTGACACTAAACAGTTTTATGCATTGTTTGGAAAGACTTGTATGAGTCTTTGTGAGATTAAGACTCAAACTGATAGCTGTGAAACACATGTAGACCAGTTATGCAATTGTCTTAGATGTGTCTGCTAGGTTTGAGATTGGACCTTTGATTGGTATGCTGGGTCATCAGCAAACTTTATAGTTTTTGAATTGCCATTTAAAGTCACTGGAAGACCATTTATGTTGGTTAAAAACTACAGGTAGCCAGGTTCCTGTGGCACTCCACAAATCCTTTTCCCCCATTCTGAGATTATTTTTGTGCCTGATATACAGTCTGCTAATGGGATTCTGATTTCCAGTATTGAGGTATTTTTCCATCCATGCAAGAGGGGTGCTATTAGTTACACTTTAGTTTGCTACATAGGATTTTGTGAGTCACACAGTCAAAAGCTATAGAATGGTCACACAATATACCAGCAGGATAATTTTTCTTATTTCTTTTTAATGGACATTGCATGTCATAGTGACACAAATGACCTTACTGTAGATGCAACAACAATGGAGAGGCATGACAAACTATGGTCCTTGAAGAGGGGCAGCAATTTTTCAGCTGTTGTGTAACTGTGTGGGTAACTGACTTATATTGCGTTGCAATAATAGCCAACAAGGCACTGCTGTACTAGACCATGAACGGTTGAAACTAAGCAGAAACTAAAGTCATTACTGTAAGGTTAAATAACGATGGCAAATTCTCGGGTAAAATATTATGGAGGTAAAATAATACCCTCTTTGATGTTCAGGTGGGAACCACTCAGCAAGATGCCATCATCAGGTAAAAGAAAACTGGCATTCTGGTGGTCAGAGCATGAAATGACCAATCCCTTAATTGGGAGAGATAAGTACAGTAGAGAATCAAGCGAAATGAGTAAATTGAAGTTAAAAGTAAAGGCTAAATAGAAGCTACATGTAAAGGCCACTGAGAGGCAGTTCTGATGTTGTGGTAGATAAGGGAAATAAGACTGAAGAAAGATCAAGACACTTTCATAAGATTTGTTGACCAGAAAAAAGTGTTTGACAATGTAAAATGTTGCAGATGTAAATTCTGAGTAATAGGAGTAAGCTGTAGGGAAATGCATGGTAATATACAGTATGTACAAGAGCTAAGAGGAAACCATAAGGCTAGAAGACCAAGAACAATGTACCTGGATTAAAAAAGAGTGTAAAACAGTCTTTCATCCCTTCTGTTTAATCTATACATTGAACAAGCAATGAAGGAAATAAAATAAAGGTTCAAGAGTGGGATTACAATTCAGGGTAAAAGGATATGAATGATTAGATTTGCTAGTGACATTGCCATCCTCAGTGAATGTGAAAAAGAGTTACAGAATCTTTTGGACAGGATGAACAATCTAATGATTACAGAATGTGAATTGGGTGTAAACTGGAATAAGACAAAGGAACAAGATGTAGCAGAGATGAGAATAGTGATAAACTTAACATCAGAATTGAGGATCAAAAATTAGAAAAAGTTGAGGAATTCTGCTACCTGGGCAATAAAGTATCCACGATGGACAAAGCAAGGAGGACATAAAAAGCAAACTAGCTCTGGGAAAGAGTGTATTCATGGCAAAAAGCAGCCTGCTGCTATCAAACTTAGGTCTGAATTAGAGTAAAATATTTCTGAGAATGTATGTTTGGAGTACAAGTGTATGATAGAGAAACATGGGCTGTGGGAAAACTGGAACAGAAGAGAATTGAGGGAATGAGGAGATTCTCTGCAGAATTTGTGAGGAAAGGAATACGTGGAAAACACTGACAAGATGAAGGGACAGGATGAAGCATATGTGTGAAGACATCTTGGAAGAAGTACTGTGGTATTAGAGGGAGCTGCAGAGCATAAAAACTGTAGAGGGAGACAGAGACTGGAATATATCCAACAAATAGTTGAAAACATAGGTTGTAATTTCTACTGAGAGATGAAAAGGTTGGCACAGCTGGGGAATTCATGTAAGACCACATCAGGCCACTCACAAGACTGATGACTCAAAAAAAGAAAGTGCAGTTCTAGGAGAAACAGCACTTCTGGCCATGTGAGTACAGAGTTATAAATACAAAATCAAGTAGGAGAACACAAAAGTCAATCTAATAATAATTAACTAGAAAATTGGAATGGGGATAAGCTACTATGAACAGCACTGTGAACACACTATCATAGCCAAGATGAAACAACGCCATCTCCCACCCCACTAGTACGAGTTTATATGCCTCATACCTCATCAGATGATGAACAAATTTAGAGAATATATTATGTAACACAAGAAATTATTTGGTTATTTAAGGGAGATGAAAAAGTAGGAAAAGGAACAGAAGGGAAAACAGTGGGGGAATGTAGACTGGGAGAAAAGAATGAAAAGGAAGTTGCCTGGTAGAATTGTGTACATGGAAGAAAGCTAGGAACACTCGAAGGTTTCAGATTGATCATATAATGGTAATACAGAGATTCTAAAACCAGATTTTAAACTGTAAGACATTTCCCAGGCAGGTTGGGCTCTGACCATAATTTACTGGTTACGAAATACAAATTAAAACTAAGTGTATTCCAAGTAGGTTGGAAATTAAGGCAATGGGATCTGGATAAAATGGTGGAATCAGATGATGCAAGTTCCTGAGGGAGCATTAGGTAATTCTGGACCGAAACAGGGGAAAAGAATACAACAGAGAATGAAAGAGTAGCGTTGAGAGCTGAAATAGTGAACACAGAAAAGGATCAAATAGGTAAAAAGACATGGTCCACTAAAAGTCCTTGGACAACTCAGGAGATATTGAATTTAATTAACAAAAGGAGAAGATATAAAAATGCACCAAATAAAGTAGGTGAAATGGAATACCCTAAGACTAAAAATGAGAGTGACAGAAAGTGCAAAATGGTTACATAGGAATGGCTGCAGTATACATGCAAGGCTGTAGAAACATTCATGTAAAGTAAAAATATAAAATGCTGTAGGAATATGTTTAATTGTTAACAATTCTCAGTACTTCATCACACATTTCTGAATACTGCTTTCATTTAATAGCAGAATTTCAGGAACATGCAAAAAACAAAAGTCTCTAAACAAGAACATTTGAAATTTGCTACTGAAAGTCGTGTAAACTCTTTCAGATGCAACCTACATTTTGTAATGATGTCAGAAGGCTACAAGCTCAATATCCACTAACTTCTGTTGACATCTGTAATGGGCCATTACCATAGTCCATTGTTGAAAGGAGGGGAGTGTTGCTTCTGTCTGTCAGCATGGCTTAATCGTTCTCTCATGCAGGTTTCACACGGTCAGTTGGCTGGTGAAGGAGTCAGAAGTGCTGAAGGTGTAGATGTCTGCAACAAGATGGAGTTATCATAGTACAACACCTTATCGATACACCAAGCAGGGGCATCTTCATAGCTGGTGTAGAGGTGGTGACCATGTCTGCAACCTTCACACATCATCAGTAATGACATGTTGATGAAGAGCAGCAGATATGTTCAGCTCTTGCCATCACAGTGACTGTGAATCAGGAGCGGCAACAGTTAGTGGAGCTGATGATGACTTAACGAAGGGCAGTCATGTCTGCATTAAATTATAGATGCAAAGTGTGGCCATCTGCTGTCCAGCAGAGGCTGTCTAAGCCATTACACAGATATGCTGAGCTCAGATGCTAAACTCTTTGCCGGTGGTAGGTCATTGAGTCTGTCTATTTTTAGCTCCCCTGCACTGAGTGGTTCTGCTGTCTGGTGTCAAAGGCGCACATGGTTAACTGAGACAGAGCTGTGTTGATGTGCCTTGTTATAGGATTTGGATCCTGTCATGAACCATGTTGAATCTTTATTCGTGACATTAGCCACAATGGAAAGGAGCAGGCGCCAACCTTCAAAGTGTATCACAAAAGAGAAACATTATTCAACAAAGAAGACTGATTTCTACAAAAAAAGAAAGACTCATATCAGATTCCTCTTGCAAAACCAGAAGCTAGTGGAGCACAATCAGCGATATGTCTTGACTGCAAGCAAGACCTGTAACATGATATTCAGCTTTCTAATTGTGTGTTATGGGTTCCCTTTTTCATATTACTGTCGTTTTTGTTTATGACTTTTTTTTTAAATTTACGCACTAGTATCTGAACAACTACAATAGCTGTTGTATGGATAGATTACATGTTGCATGTACAGTTGCTGTATTAAGTGATATGTTTAAAACAGGTAATACTACTCGGTTGCTGAAATATTCCAATCACCTCATTGTTCATTTCCATTTCTTAAGGTAATGTATTACCTCTTCTATGAGAAGAATTTGTTGTCATTCATTGCAAATTTTTGATTGTTGTGGCTCCTTCCAGTAACTTCGATCCAGTTTTTTCTGGAAATGTGTGTATCTATGTGGGAAAAAAATACTCTGTTGGGTCACTTTCAATTGAATCATATGTTTCTTGCAGCTTAGTACCAATTTTTTTAAAACAAAGTATGGTATATGCCTCCATTTGCACACTCACACACTTACAGTGATGGCTTGTGCAAAATTACACCAACGTGCTACAATGTTTTGGCCTACAGCCTTTTGGTTTGTGATGGTAGCAATCATAACTAAACTACATATATAAACTAAATGGTTTAAATATATTTAAATTTTATAATTAATAGTTTAACACTGCAAGGAATAATATGCAAAAAAGAATGTTGGGATCTGTGGGAATTGAACCCAGATCCATGAACCACCAATCTTTGCCTTTGACCACCAGCCCTGGTGGAGTAATTAGAATGATGCTTTAAAAATCCATAATATTCTACACTTGCATGCAATATGCTACATGTAATTTCAGAGAAAAATACTGACCTTTTGAATTTGGTAATCTGTGGCAAATGACTGACTTCAGATTAAATATTTGTTCAGAACATTATCTGTCCTTCCGAGACCATCTGCAAATTCACCCAAGTTACCCTCCACTGTTTAGTATAATTGTGGAAAATATGTTACTAATTGCAATAAATTTCCTCTTTTGTTGATAACAACATCTTGCTTATTGCCTTTGCTATGTAGTGAATGTACCAAGACCACCTTCCACTCTCCTGAGAGTTTTTATGTTTTCCAAGTTTTCTCAGAGAATGACTTTAGCTCAGTTTTTAAAATTTTTGTTAGAGACCATGTCAAAAGTTTTGCTGCAATAGAGTCTTCTCCATTAGCTTTACAAGGTTTTAACGACATGGGGGTAAATCTTCTCCTAGATATGCATGGATGTTTGAGTATTCAAGGTTGTGGATTGTTTCTGTGTAAATTAAGAAATTATTGAAAATATTATGCAAGTATTTTTAAATATTCAGTGTTACATAATCCAAATCGATGAGCCTCATCCTGTGCCCCTCTGTCATTTGATTCACTTTTGAAGTACATCTACCTAACTCTTTAAATCTCACTTTCTCCTCCAAAAGTCTACTGGAAATGGACCTCTTTAGCAGATCATCTACAGAAAACTTTTACATACTAAATTTTCTTGTATACTAACTTGGTTTGCCACCATATAGCATATAGTCAAAAGGCTATATACTTACAAGAGTAGTAATCATAACTAAATCAAATACATTAATACTGTACTGTGAGCAACATAGCACTGGTAGTGCTGAAAGTGATGATGTGTCACAACAAAGTATGTGCACTAGAAAACATACAGCTGTGTTGCCTCTCTGATTTGATTATAGCATGGATGACCATCTTTTAGCACTCAGCACTGGTTTTTAGTTATCATGGAGAGCGCACTACCAAACATATTTTCGTCCATTTTATTTGCATACCTGGACGCATTCTAAGGGAAATGGAGTTTTTTTTGTGTGATTTCTGTCTTGAATTTGAAGAGAAATTGCATAATTTTAGTATGATTTCCAGCTCTCATTTGATGCAAAACAGCATAATTTTAGTATGCTATTTACAGTGTGATGCAGCACATTTACACATGATAACTAGCTACCACTGCACACTTATAACAAAACATACACTACATCTGAATTTTTAGCTGGTACATTTGACAATATTGTGCCAGAATACCTTAAAATAATTTCAATCTCCCATTCTGAAGATCTTTGGGAGATTTTCCTTGGTCAGCAGGTGAAAGCTGGAACTGGAAGTCCCTCCAAAATATTTTCTTTACCCAATGCCATATAGAAACCAAGGCTGTAGTCATATTCCTGAGAGATCTGTTATGTCACAGGTATGTGGCTAAGGCTAATAGAAGTATGTGTTTGTTGTATGAGGCGTGTTTTTTAAGTAAGTACCGTTTTGAAATTAAAAAAGGTCGTGCTGAGATATGTCAATAATTTTATTTTTACATGAAAGCCTGTACCTTAATCTACGCACTGATACCATTACAGTCTGAATCTTCCTTGTTTAAGTTGTGTACTGAGTGTTTAAGATGCTTCTGAGAATCGTGAGTCCCGCTGACTGTGAAGTGCAGACTGTTACAAGATTTCCTAGTGCTAAAGGCCTAAAAGCAATTGATATACATTGTGGGGTCTGCGCAGTTTACAGAGAAAACATTATGAGTGATGGAATGGTAAGAAAGTGGGTGAGAGCATTTAAAGATGGCCGCACAAATGTGCATGATGAACAACGGAGTGGGTGTCCTTCAGTCGTTAATGAAAGTTTGGTGCAGGAAGTGGACAATAAGGTGAGAGAAAACAGACACTTTACGATTTCCTCCTTGCGGGATGACTTTCCTAATGTTTCTCAGAGTGTTTTGTATGGCATTGTGACTGAGCATTTGAATTATAGAAAATTGTACGCATGTTGGATACCGAAAATGTTGACGGATGTGCACAAAACCAAACGTTTAGACAGTGCATTGACTTTCCTTGAGCAGTACCACAACGATGGTGATGATTTCTTAAGCTAAATTGTTACGGGCAATGAAATATGGATGGCCTACATCACACCAGAATCAAAGCAACAGTCCATGGAAGCTGAGCATGGGCATTGTTTTGCTGCAAGACAATGCCCGTCCGCATGTGGCCAATCAGACCAAAGGTCTCATCACATGTTTTCGATGGGAAACTCGAGATCATCCTCCGTACAGCCCCAATCTTGCACCCAGTGACTACCATCTGTTCCTGCACTTGAAGAAACACCTGAGCGGTTAGCGCCTTTTAGATGATGACGAAGTCAAAACAGTGGTCATGCAGTGGTTAACAAGTCAGGCAGCAGACTTCTATGAGGAGGGTATTCAAAAACTGGTATAACGTTATGACAAGTGCCTTAATATTGACGGAAATTATGTAGAAAAGTAGATTAAGGTACAGGCTTTCATGTAAAAATAAAAGTATTGAGACATCTTAGCATGTCTTTTTTCAATTTCAATATGGTACTTACCTAAAAAACACGCCTCGTAGCTGCATTCGTTACACTTGTCTTAGAAATCTCATTTGTAACTGTTGTGATAATGCACCAGAGTATTACCTAGTGACCATTTAAACTGCCTCACAAGTGCTGTATACTCAAACATGGAGGAAATTATGATAGCTATCCTAAAGTCAGTGTTTTCAGATTTCTGTGTGATGAAGACTTAAGACAAAATGGATCTTGGTGGTTCACAGGAAAGATTGAGTCCCAAGTAAGCATTCCATCATAAGTATCTGGAAGTATATCTTGATTAACATATTGTCAGTTTTTTAATAATATAATGCTACAGAATTGAAAATTCTGACCATTAGTTCTAATTACAAAAAGCATTGTGTAACCTCTCTGTATGCTGTGCTCACATGTGAGTTTGCATCAGATTTTTAACACTTAGTTGTGTCTTATAATTAAGTTTTCCAATGGACATTTGAGCCTCATCTTTATCTATGATAATGATGGGAGCTGAATAAATGAACCAAAATCTGTGTAACAGCTGGGATTTGAACCTTCCCCTCTGTGCTTACTAGGGAGGAATGCTGATCCTTACACCAATGCAGCATTGTGGCTAAAAATACTGCACTGACTACTCAAGTCCAATGGCTTCCCTGACACAAACTTCATATATTCAGCTTACTTTCCCTCCTAAATCATCACTATTTCCAGGGCTGTCTGGCATTGGAATAGCACCCTAGCATTAGATGGAAATCCTGTACCTCAGGTGTTGTATAGATCTTATAATTAAATTTTGCTTGAGACATTTTGGTCTCATCTTTATCTACACTAATGATGGAAGCTGAATAAAAGAATTGAAATTTGTGCCATGGTGGGACTTGGACCTAGCTGAAGATATGAATTGAAGTTGGTGTTGGGGGAGTTGTCTGATAGCAAAGTTGTATGTAGTGCTGCAGTGGTGTAATAGTCAGCATTCTTGCCTTGTAGGGGAGGAGACCAGGTTTTACATCCCAGTGTAATCTCCCCACGGAAAATTACCCTCTACCACGCAATAATTAAAAATGGTCAACCAAATCATCCACATGTATTTACGTTTGAAAAGTATCTGATCAGATTTTCTAGTAATATATGCGCCGACAACTCATCGATGCCAAAGTATTTTTCTAGTACGTTTATTCTTTGGAACAACAGAGGTACAGAAATGTATGCTCCACGGCTATTATAGAGAGAGAGAGGAACAGCTTCGGAAGTATCGGTTGGAAGATTGTCGGATTGCTAAAGGAGATTTATTTACTCTTCTTCGCACTAAAGCGAGCTAGGAAAGTTTGTGCCGCTAGTGTGATAGATAAAGAGAAAGAAAAACCTGTAAAAGAAAATTACATGAGACTTGGAACCAACAGAAAACGGAACATGTACGGAAATGGATTCAATATACAATTTTCCTCAGAAATAAGGTTTGTGACCATTTTATTCTAGAGTGAATGACGAATGAGTTCTCTGTCTGAACCATTGATGATTGTCTGGGCCCTGTAATTAATTGGGAAGTTTCAGCTGTGACGAAGAGAGCCTGCAATCTCTGAGTTTTTTGAAATCGTCCAAAAAGGCTTCGTCCACATCTGAAATTTTAGATCTGTTGTAAACTGAACGAATTGTTCAAACGATCGATTTTCCCAACTGAATGCAGCGCTTAATAATAATAACAAATGTAAAGATATTTTCTAGCAAGCCAGCCGCTGAATATTAAGACGAAGGGCTCCACCAGAGATTCTACTAGGCTGATTTCACGTAAATAATATATTTAAACTGTACACAGATAAAGGACAGAGAGAGAGAGAGAGAGAGAGAGAGAGAGAGAGTGAGAGAATCCTCCATTAGCATAATTGTTTCTCTGTCTTTTCACGGATCAGCCTAACTAGAAAACACGAAGCCCTGACTTTATTGTACCGATTTATGTGTGAGAGGGAAAGAGCGATAAAGGCGACAGATACACTTCTGTACAGACAAAACATTACACCAAGTTAGCGGCAAGCTGCATTCACATAGACTTTCATCATTTACAAAAGCAGAGTAGAATTCATTATACCAGCTGTAGCACAAATTTTAATTCATTTATTCAGCTTCCATCATTAACTTCGATGTGTGTATGTTTCTTTTTATATATCTGAATTGAATATCTATATGGACAGTGTTTTAAGCAATTCTAGCATTTTTGACCAAAGAACTGGTACACTGTTTATAGCGTCTTTGGACTGTCAGTGTTTGAAGAAAGGTGGGTGTAATTTTTTTCAGTACCTAGTAGAAAATACTTTTAATCTATTTAAGATAAAAATTGAAGTAGTGGTACTAGTATGCTTTAATTGTATTACAATGCTGACAGGGTTCAGTGTCCATTTGTGATACACATAGGCTTTCCAGGTCCAAAAAAAGAAAAGAAAAGCCAGAGTAGGCATTACATTTAGCTGGACATTTTGCCCAAAGCCAGACATCCTATTTTAAACAGAAATAGTCGGATAAATCCAATTATTTATTAGTAATCTATTACTGTCACTTTTTGCAATACCAACCTTAAATTTGGTTAATCTAAAAAATAATGAGCAGCTAAACACTCAGTCTTCTTGAGTGCTCATTCTTCTTCCTAAGATATTCTTGTGTAAAAATAAACTAAAAGTTCATTACTAAACAAAATAAACAAGTAATTATTCATCTGAGGTGGAAAACAAAAAGATATTCAACAACATTGATAATTTCGATTACACTTAACAATGTTTGGGAGCAATGAGCAAGAGTGGTGGGTTGGCTTTGGCCGACTAGTAGATGTATCTTATTTTGCCTCTCTTGCTCTGCACATTGTGTGGCTGTAACACTGTGTTTAGACTCATTTAGCCAATGAAGAAAACATAGGACTCAGACGTAAGAATGGCATTGGTTGGTGTCCTTATGGTCTATTCATATTAGTATTCCTCATGCTTACGTCATTATCCCAGAATGGGATTTACTGCGCATTCTCTGCTACATTTCCAAAAAGCGTAGCAAATGCTGAACAAGCCGGTCTTCATATATCTGACAGGACAAGACCGTAAGAAACCGGAGATATCTGCCTAAAGCCGGATACCTGGCAAAACTAAATACACACCAATATAACAAATACAGTATAAGGAATTTCCAGAATAATTTTGTACTTACTGCGAATTTAGTGTTCTTCAAGGAAGCTGTAACTTAGAATCGAGAGCTGGATGAAATTCGGTCCACCTCTAGCCCCATGCAAGTAGTTATCTGGCTTGGCATAGACTGACTGTGTTGTTGGATGCCCTGCTGAGGTATATCATAATATATTCTGTCCAGTTGATGTGTAAGTTCATCAAAATCCAAAGCTATGTGGAGGGCCCTGCACATAACACTCTAAATGTTCTCAGTGTGCCAGAGATCTGGCTACGTTTCTGATTAAGGTAGGGTTTGACAAGCAGCAGAGACCCTCATCATGTGAGGGTGAGCATTATCTTGCTGAATTGTATGGCCAGTATGGCTTGCTGTGATGGGCAACAAAATGGTGTAGAATATTGTCAACGTGCCACTGTGCTGTAAGGTTCCTGCAGACGACAATCAAAGAGGTCCTACTATGAAATAAATTGGCGCCCCAGATGTCACTCCGGGATGGTGAGCTGTATGGTATGCAACAGTCAGATTTTTAACCCGCTGCTATCTGGGCCATCTGCAGGCATGTATTCACTGGTCATCAGACCTCAGTTCGAAGCAGGATTCATTACTGAATATTTTTCATGAGTTAAAGAAAGCTGCACACCACTAATAGGGCATTTGAACATTACAGAATTGATTTTCCTTTTCATCTAAACTAACTTACATTTTTGTACATTTAGAGCAAGCTACCATTAATCAGACAAAATGGAAATTCTAAGTAAACATGTATCCTCCTACCACCACTCGACAACAGTATTTTCCTGTATACTAAAGTGTCATTAGCAAAGTGTCACAGATTGCTGGTTATCCTATTTGTCAAATCATTTTATGTATACAGGATGATTATTATTAATATTTAAAAACCCTCAAAGTAATTTAGATAACATTTAGAGGGCGATTTAAGACACAAGGGGCTGCAAATCGTGGGAAATATCCCAAAAGTGGATGAAAAATGTTGAACATGTGACATCACCAGATGATACACATTGCCACACATGCAGCAGTTGGGCTTGTCAAGTCTACCCCATCAGTAGAGGACAGTGCAACGTATCACACTGCTAGGGTACTCTTTTTTCATTCTTGCATTACCTGATGTGATATGATAGCACTTATGGAAGTGTTAATACAAGACTATGATGAATCGGTTTACGGGTATAAAAGCAGAGTAGCCAAGTGGAGTGATGTGTGGCACTGCTCCCTACCAGCTAGAGTGAGACCAACAGACTCAACTGCTGCACATTTGGAAAGGTACATGATCTGTTGATGTCACATGTTCAACATTTATCATGCACTTTTGGTGCATTTCCCAACATTTGAGGCTCCATGTGTCTTAAATAAAATTACTTGTCTCAGTGTAATCTACATAACTTTGGGGGTTTTCAAACATTAATAAGAATCATACTGTACAGATGAAAAAGCTGCCCTATCACACTTCACCTGCCTGGAAATCCAAGCATGTTAATGTGCTGCTTCGGGGAATTGGGGAGGGAGCATGACCCCGATGGAACCCATCTCATGGAGTAACAACAAGGGCTGGTGAGATGGTCAGCCTCGATGTGGTTTTGCATATCCGTACTAGGTGAATAGTGGACTGCCACCCACTTCCTGCATAAAATACATGTTATACAAACATTTAGAACACATACACCACTTGCACATAGGATTAAGCCTGAGGAACCACCTTTTGCAGTGCATTCCACAGTGAGATATACAGGAAGAGAATCATTGAGGTTCTGGAACATACTGATGGCCATATGGAGCTACACCAACTCCAGTGCCATGGCCAGCTGTGCTAGGTTTCTCAGTTGAGGATCCATTGAGCGAACAGCCTGAGCAAGGTGCCACACAGATTCTCCAGTGGGTTTAAATATGGGATGTTTGGTAGCCAGGGGAATGTGATAAACCCATCCTGGTGCTCTTTGAACCATGCATGTTCACTGCAAGCTGTGTGCCACGTTACATTGTCCTGCTGGTAAATGCCATCATGCGAAGGAAAAACAACCTGCATAAAGGGGTGGACATGTGTAGGCACATACTTGTGTTGATCATTGTGCCTTCCAGAATGATGAGATCACACAGGGAATGCCCTATGGCTGGGCCCCGTCTTATGACGGTTGCATGATGTTTGCTTTCAGATTTTTCATACTGTGCATGCCAACGACCATCTGTTTGATGGAGCATAAAACATTATTCACCTAAAAAGGCTCCCTGTCGCCACTTAGTGGATGTATAGTTGTGGTATTGGTGTGCAAGTTCTTTCTTTCATTGCTGATGACCATCATTCAGAATGGATGCATGAAACAGGTGCCTGCTGTGGAGGCCCATACACAGCAACGGTCATTGAGGAGACACTGTTGGTAGCCATGTGGTGCGTGTGGGCCATTGATTGCTCAACAGTAGCATATCTGTTCACTTGTACATATCTTGACAGCCATCATTCATCCCTGGTTTTGGATAGCATCATTTTGGCAAGCACAGTACTCTTTAAGCTCTGCAAGATGGAAAATGGTCTACAAACTTAGCCATTTCAGAAACGCTTCTATCCTTGACCTGATATCGAATGATTACAACTTTTTGGGCATCAGACAAATCTCACTGTTTCCACATTACAACAATGGCTACCCTGTTTTCAGCATCCCCCTTGACACACTTTATATACCCTCCACCACTAGTGCTCCCATCTGCCATGTTTCAGCAGTTATTGCACATTAACATCGAGCATAGCCTCTGAACACATGGTGCTAGTCGGTGAACATGTGTCAAAAAAACAATATTTAAATTTTTAAATTAAACGTCCTCTTCAGTTATCTGAACAAGACAATAATTACTTTGAGGGAGCTGGACAGAAGGAAGCCCAAAATTAGAGGAATTTAAAAGAGGCTGCACACAAGGGAATGCCTCCAGGTCATGAAGATAGCTGTTTTAAGAACAAAATTTGTTTCCCGTTGGTTTGTTTTTTGTGAATTTTTAATCTCTGATGTTGACTAATCTGTGAGAACATTGTGGTTGCTTAACTTTTGTGTACACAGAGAGTTAGTCATCATTTTGCCACTAACATTTGTTGAATTATTTGTGGTAGTTGCGTAAGAGCCTTCACCAAGAACTTTAGAAAATTTTATGCATATTTTAGTATTAAAGGAAACCTTTTAAAATATATCAAATTCTAACTTTTGAGAAAGGTAATATAGGCTACCTTCTTTCATAAATCACGTTCAAGTGATAACCCATGTCATTTACTCTGCCCACCTGGCAGTGAATCATGGTGTGGCTACCAGAGGGCTATTATTCAAGGTATGACCTACAACCATAAGCACTTTTTGCCATTTGATGAAATGAAAGTTGTAAAATCTATACAGGTTGTTACAAAAAGGTACAGCCAAACTTTCAGGAAACATTCATCACACACAAATAAAGAAAAGATGTTATGTGGAATGTGTCCGGAAACGCTTAATTTCCATGTTAGAGCTCATTTTAGTTGGTAGAGGCAGACCAATTCCATGGCCTCCGCGCTCTCCTGACGTCAACCCTCTTGACTTTCATTTATGGGGGCATTTGAAAGCTCCTGTCTAAGCAACCCCAGTACCAAATGCAGAGACTCTTGTCGAATTGTGGACGGCTTTGATACAATATGCCATCCTCCAGGGCTGCATCAGCGCATCAGGGACGCCATGCGATGGAGGGTGGATGTATGTATCCTCACTAACAGAGGACGTTTTGAACATTTCCTGTAACAAAGTGTTTGAAGTCACGCTGGTACGTTCTGTTGCTGTGTGTTTCCATTCCATGATTAATGTGATTTGAAGAGAAGTAATAAAATGAGATCTAACATGGAAAGTAAGTGTCTCCGGACACATGTCCACATAACATATTTTCTTTCGTTGTGTGTGAGGAATGTTTCCTGAAAATTTGGCCGTACCTTTTTGTAACACCCTGTATATAGGGGTCTTAGTGACACAAGATTATTAAAGAACTAGGACTCAAAACCCAATGAGAGTTTTAAAACTTTATATAGGAACACATACCAAAAACAGTTCTGGTAGGACTAAATACTTTGAAAACAAATATGCTGGATTCCGTCTATGTTTCAGTGAGGGTGCACTGTTGAGGTTAAGGGTTATGGAATTGACAGGCCTGTCTGGTGGACTAACTATGCAAAGAGCTTTAATTGTCACTAAGTGCAGGAGACTCTTCAAAAATGAGTGTTGGAAGCCGCCAAAGAACCAAGGATAAGAAGAAGTATGAGAAAAGAACAACACCAAAAACAAGATGGTTCAAATGGATCTGAGCACTATGGGACTTAACATCTGAGGTCATCAGTCCCCTAGAACTTAGAACTATTTAAACCTAAGGACATCACACACATCCATGCCCGAGGCAGGATTCGAACCTGCGACCATAGCGGTTGCGCGGTTCCAGACTGAAGTGCCTAGAACCACTTGGCCACACCGGCCGGCCAAAAACGAGATGAATATGGACTGGGATGCATTAGTGTTATGCAGGTTTGATAGAGAAACACATTTTAACTTTAACTTCAATTTACCAAAAGTCCACTTTTTAAAATTTTCTGCTACACATTGCTTAAAAATATTAAAGACAGAGGACTGGGATTTTGCATACTGCTGTAAACCACACTTCACTAAAAGTAGACTATTCTTGAGATGTAAATTTGAAAATTAAAGACTTTGTTAAAGAAAAACTATCAGTTAATGAGCAAAATGTTTGACAATTATTATTAAAAATAATACTGTAACAAACTCCCAGAAATAAACAAGCTTCTACGTTGTTTTCTTTTCAATATATGTGCACCTATGCTGCATGTAAATAATTAACATGCTTTATTTCACTTATAACACAAAATACAGTTAAACATGTAGTCCATAAGCTGTGGGTGATACATCAAAACGCCCATACAAAATCTGTTAAAGGACTGTAAGCGTTACATTGGCTTACAATTCATATTCTTTGAGCTATACTAGAAAATTGACAATCTTTTTAAGATTTCCACTTGTGCTCATGGATCAGTCCCCTTAATGTGACTTCACTGTGTATTACTTAAGATACTTAAGAATTCATTGAGCCAGTCACATATGTGGGAATGTGTTCCATATGCTTGGACTTTTGTCGACAGTCTGGAGAGGTTCACCACGTTGAAGCTTTCCAGAAGCTATGAATGTGGAATATGCCTATTGCCCTTCATCCATGGTTTGTAGGATATTGTCCAAGTAAAGGGAAAGCTGATTTTTGCACAAATTTCTAAATCCATTCTGATTTGCTGTCAGAAGCTTTTCTGTGTTAAAGTAATTTATTATATTGGAACTGGGAGTATGCTCAGAATTCTGTAGCAAATAGATGTTAAGGATATTGGTCTGTAATTTTGTGGGTCTGATTTTTACGTGTTTTGTATCTATTAGTCACCTGTTCTTTTTTCCAGTTGCTAGGAACTTGGCGCTGGGCAGGAGATTTGCTATAAATGAAATGTAAGTAAGGGATCCATGACATAGGGTACCCTCTGTAAAACTGAGTTTGGATTCGATTCGGACCTGGTGACTTATTTATCTTCGACTCTCAGTTGTTTATCAACGCTATGGATGCCTATTTCTACATCCTACATAAGGGAATCTGTGTGACAGTCAGACGATAATATACCTTGATGATCCTCTTGTGAAAAATTTTTTTAACGCTTAATTTAAAAAATTCAGCTCTCCTTTTGCTGCCTTGTAGCATGGCACCAACCTGGTCGACGAGTGATTAGATGGGATCATTCAACCCATGTGCTGATTTCAGGCAGCAGGAGAATATTTTTGGATTCTTGGCAAGGTCTTTTGCTAAGTCGCTAAGATACGATGATGGAAGCTATGGTATGCTTCATGTATCTATCTGTTTATAGAAGCACCAATTTCTATTAACATATACCTGTCAACATATAATATGAGTGCTAGCTGTGCTATACAGGGTGGTTATAATTAAATGTTCGCTGCTTGAGCCAGTGTAGACAGAAAAATATTTAATGTGTGGGTTCCTAACGTTATAGGAATGATGTTCAGACGGTGTGCTGCTGCATTTGCATTGTTTGTAGTGTAACTGAATGAATTGAATTTAATGAATGAATTGAATGGACTTTTGTTGACAGTCTGCAGAGGGTCACGTGGCTTACCATTAGGTGCCGGTGCTGGTGTGGCAACGTAGGATTGAAACACAAGCATCACTGTTCATCATAGTTGCTGAAGACAACATGGGTAAGGAAAAGGTGAACAGGGCTTTACTCATACACCTGTTTATCAAAACTGCAGCAATAGTGCTGCTGCTCTTCACAAGTACCAATGTATTAAAGGTGTACAGAGAGAGGTCATTTTTCCACACCAGGGCTGAAGAACATCATTTGAAAGTTCGAATTAACTGGTGATTGGGGAATTGCTCCTGGGAGAGGCCGATGGCCAATTGTGCCACAAATTGTTGACGAAGTTACTGTTGTAACGGCTGAGAATACTGGACACGATGTGTGATCTTCAAGCACTGAACGCTCTCTGTCACGACAACTGACTATTCTACAGGCCACCATTTCAAAAGAACTGTGAACAATTGTGAAATGATATTCGTACAAACATCACATACATACCAACTCTTGTCATATGACACACATTCGAGTAGACTTTGCTCTTACGTTTCTTGCAAGAGTTGAAGCTGATGACATGTGGCCTTGCAACGTTTTGTTGAGTGATGGAGCACACTTTGTGCTCACTAGGGCAGTGAACACTCACAATTGTCATGTTTGGGGATCGTCATCAGCTAGGAACATTCATGAAATTTCTCTGCTTAATGAATGCATCACTGTGTGGTTGGCTTCACGGGACAGCTCATGATTGATCCATTTTTCTTTGAGGAACTAGAACCCCAAACACCAAGGACATGTAGCATGAACAGCACACATTACCATGCTTCGCCAACATGTGATCCCTGCTTTATGGCAGAGAAGTGCTTTGGACTCCACTGTTTTGATGCACGATGGAGCCCCACCTAGCATTGGTTGTGAGTCACTTCGTTACTCCGTTATACATTCGGAGAAAACCGAAACATCGGACCATCTTTCCAAACTGTGCAACGACTAGAATCGCCATATTAGAGCCCATGTGGTTTCTGGCCGTGGGATTGCTGAAGGACAGGGTTTATCAGCAGAACACTAAACACGTGCTGAAGGTTGAAGATGAGCATAATGAGGGAGGTAGACAAGATCCCACCGAATCTGCATCAGGCAGCAGTAAGGAAATCTTTACAGCAGTTCCAGGCTGTCATGGATGTAGAAAGTTCGTCACTTTTCAGCAACGTTTGTGACCTGGAATGTGAACGTGGAACAAAATTAACAAATGTTACTCTCACATTTGGAAATTGAAATGTGTTTCTCTCAATAGTTTATACGTTTTTTTTTCTTCCGTTTTCACAAACTGACCAACGATCACTCGTTTTTCATGGGGATTCTCTCAAACAGCGAAAGTTTAATTAAAACCACCCTGTGTTACGACGATGCTGCCTCTCTCCACTCCGAGAAGTTAAGGATGTATTTATTTCATTTACTGATAGTTTGAGAAAACGAATAATGATAGGTTCCATTGAGAACAATGCTTGTTAGTGGTTCACAACAAGCTGAACGGTTTATTACCGATTACATTGCTAATTTCAAACAATTGGTTTTTAGAAATACTTCGCATGCCACCATATGACATTGATCGTTTCACACCCAAACATTAAAGTGAACAATTATAACGAAAGCCGGCGCGCACTCCAATGCCTGTCCAGCACTGCGCTGCTTCGGCCGCCATGCTAAGCACTCGCGCCAAGCAAACAAGTCACTACTACAACAAGCATTGTCAACAGGCAGCGATTACGCGGGAGTGTTCGGGAGGATGACGGTTCGAACCCGCGTCCGGCCATCCACATTTTCCATGATTTCCCAAAACCGCTCCAGGGAAATGCTGAGATGGTTCCTTTGAAAAGGGAACTGTCGATTTCCGTCCCCATCTTTGACACAATCTGAGCATGTGGTCCGTCTCTAATGACCTCACTGTCGATGGTACGTTAAACCCAGTCTTCCTTCCTTCGTACTTTGGAGTGCTGGACTTTGCTAAACTAGCGGTAATGGCATTAATGCAATACCCTGTATACACTCTGCGATGAAGCTGTTCGATGAATTTACGTTGTCGCCAAGAATAATAAAAAAAGGTGAACAAAGCAGGGCTCCAGTCTATAGGAAGGACAGAATAGATCAATAATACATAATGATAAATTAAGAGGAACTTGAACTATCTACACGTAATTGCTGTCACTACATTATGATCAGTAAAACGTATGCACGGAATGTACAAACGTCCCAAGTTAAATACACAAATGCTAATAATAGATGTGGAGATGGAAAAAGAAAATAGAAGGGTCAGAACTAGGTTTGTGGTGTATAGTTTACAAGGCTAATTACATAAATATAGAAGAATTTGAAAATAGTCTTCCTTCAGTTTTTAACTTCACTGGATCTTATGGATATTTTTGATCAGATCATGAATATTATGTTTTGGTATTCAAAGCCTCCATGATTCTGAATTTAAACCCATTCTGCAGTACAAGATATCATCATGAAGTTGGTGATATTGCTGAATTTTAATCTCCGCTTCACCTGGATACATTGGTTTGGTCACTTTTAGTACTTCATTTGCTTTATGATTTGTTTTGATATTACATAGAAATCTGTGAATTTTGGACTCTTCATTGACTCCTCTCATAAAATTAGTCTTGATCTCGTTTACAGTTGAGGTCTCGGTGCAAACACCTTTTAAATGTTGCGCAAGATGTGTCAAAGTATTAGGCACATTTGTTTTTCCAGGAATTTAAGAAGAGTATTGTATTTCAAAAACGAATTCTTGAAGGGCGAGGGCCCGTCTAGAAAGACGGTTATATATTAACTAAACTGAAGAAGGTAGGATAATGGCTTATGTTCTGTCTGTACGATAATATGTCGCCCGAAACAATTGGAAGTGCTTCCCGCTCAGTTTGCTCTTGCTCAGGTGTATTTCCTTTCAACTGGTGACGAAGGACGACTTATGAACGCGATCGTGCGGTATTGCTTCTGACCATTTTCATTGACTGTTTGATATAAATGTGCTAAAAGTCCAATTTTGTGGTGTCAGTATCAAGAGACAGTTGGGTATTAAAATCTGATGGGCACAACAGTAGAGTTGTTTCTTGACATCATCAAATGCTTCCCGTTGAGAAGTCCTCCACGTCCAAACTGAATTGTTCTTAATTAATTGCAACAAAGTGGGCGAAGACAAGCAATGTCTTTTAAGAAGACCTGGTAGTATCCACAAAAACCGAGAAATGATTGAAGTTATTTTTTACAAGTTGCTACCGAAAAATTTTGAACTGCTTCTAATTTCTTTGCATCTAGCTCAGTTCCCGTTGACGAGATGACATGTCCCAAGAATGATATTTTTTCCTTGCGAATTGCGACTTTTACGGATTGAGTGTGACTCCAACCGATTTAAATGTGTTGAAAACTGTATCTAGCGTGTCTCTGCTCTCTTTCCACGACGCAGACGCCATCATCGACGTACACTGTTAGTTTCTCCACAAGTTCATACTCAAGTATCTCATCCAAAGCTCGAACAAGTGCTTCTATTGAAATGCTTAAACTGAACTCAATCCGTTGAAAATAAAACGACTGGCGCTCTCCAAGAATCCAGTGAACTTTTGGCTTTCCTCCTCCAGCTCCAGCTGCCAATAACTACTTGTCATACCAAACTACTGAGATAAGAAATACCAGCGAACGTCTGCAAAATTTCTTCTATATTCTCGGCTTGATCCTGGTAAGACAGAATAAAGTGATTGATAGCTCGATCATCCAAAATAAGGCTGACTGCCCAGTCCTTTTTAATAACCGGATGTATTGGATTGCAACATGCTTTGTCTGATCCCTCAGTTTCATCGTTTTCTATCGTAACCGCTTTCTATCGTAAGTGTAAGCTCCTTCTCTTCTAGCTAGCAGTACCGAATACGATTTCACTCTGAACGGTTCATGCGGACGCACCTGAATTTTACATTGACATCCCTTCATTAATCGAGGTTTATTTGAAAATACTTCGGCGTGCATACTTACAGCTTCTTGCAATTCGTCCCTATATGGTGTGCACAGATTACTCAAATAATCGATCTCTTCCTGAATTTTCAAACTGACTCCACAAATTTTATCTTCTTTCGCAGTGGCCACATTGTTGTTGTTGTTGTGGTCTTCAGTCTTGAGACTGGTTTGATGCAGCTCTCCATGCTACTCTATCCTGTGCAAGCTTCTTCATCTCCCAGTACATCTACATCTACATTTATACTCCGCAAGCCATCCAACGGTGTGTGGCGGAGGGCACTTTACGTGCCACTGTCGTTACCTCCCTTTTCTATTCCAGTCACGTATGGTTCGCGGGAAGAACGACCGTCTGAAAGCCTCCGTGCGCGCTCGAATCTCTCTAATTTTACATTCGTGATCTCCTCGGGAGGTATAAGTAGGGGGAAGCAATATATTCGATACCTCATCCAGAAACGCACCCTCTCGAAACCTGGCGAGCAAGCTACAACGCGATGCAGAGCGCCCCTCTTGCAAAGTCTGCCACTTGAGTTTGCTAAACATCTCCGTAACGCTATCACGGTTACCAAATAACCCTGTGACGAAACGCGCCGCTCTTCTTTGGATCATCTCTATCTCCTCCGTCAACCCGATCTGGTACGGATCCCACACTGATGAGCAATACTCAAGTATAGGTCGAACGAGCGTTTTGTAAGCCACCTCCTTTGTTGATGGACTACATTTTCTAAGGACTCTCCCAATGAATCTCAACCTGGTACCCGCCTTACCAACAATTAATTTTATATGATCATTCCACTTCAAATCGATCCGCACGCATATTCCCAGATATTGTACAGAAGTAACTGCTACCAGTGTTTGTTCTGCTTTCATATACAATAAAGGATCCTTCTTTCTATGTATTCGCAATACATCACATTTGTCTATGTTAAGGGTCGGTTGCCAATCCCTGCACCAAGTGCCTATCCGTTGCAGATCTTCCTGCATTTCGCTACAATTTTCTAATGCTGCAACTTCTCTGTATACTACAGCATCATCCGCGAAAAGCCGCATGGAACTTCCGACACTATCTACTAGGTCATTTACATATATTGTGAAAAGCAATGGTCCCATAACACTCCCCTGTGGCACGCGAGAGGTTATTTTAACGTCTGTAGACGTCTCTCCATTGATAACAACATGCTGTGTTCTGTTTGCTAAAAACTCTTCAATCCAGCCACACAGCTGGTCTGATATTCCGTAGGCTCTTACATTGTTTATCAGGCGACAGTGCGGAACTGTATCGAACGCCTTCCGGAAGTCATGAAAAATAGCATCTACCTGGGAGCCTGTATCTAATATTTTCGGGTCTCATGAACAAATAAAGCGAGTTGGGTCTCACAGGATCGCTGTTTCCGGAATCCATGTTGATTCCTACAGAGTAGATTCTGGGTTTCCAAAAACGACATGATACGCAAGCAAAAAACATGTTCTAAAATTCTACAACAGATCGACGTCAGAGATATAGGTCTATAGTTTTGCGCATCTGCTCGACGACCCTTCTTGAAGGTTGGGACTACCTGTGCTCTTTTCCAATAATTTAGAACCTTCCGTTCCTCTAGAGACTTGCAGTACACGGCTGTTAGAAGGGAAGCAAGTTCTTTCGCGTACTCTGTGTAGAATCGAATTGGTATCCCGTCAGGTCCAGTGGACTTTCTTCTGTTGAGTGATTCCAGTTGCTTTTCTATTCCTTGGACACTTATTTCGATGTCAGCCATTTTTTCGTTTGTGCGAGGATTTAGAGAAGGAACTGCGGTGCGGTCTTCCTCTGTGAAACAGCTTTGGAAAAGGTGTTTAGTATTTCAGCTTTACGCGTGTCATCCTCTGTTTCAATGTCATCATCATCCCGGAGTGTCTGGATATGCTGTTTCGAGCCACTTACTGATTTAACGTAAGGCCAGAACTTCCTAGGATTTTCTGTCAAGTTGGTACATAGAATTTTACTTTCGAATTCACTGAACGCTTCACGCATAGCCCTCCTTACGCTAAGTTTGACATCGTTTAGCTTCTGTTTGTCTGAGAGGTTTTGGCTGCGTTTAAACTTGGAGTGAAGCTCTCTTTGCTTTCGCAGTAGTTTCCTAACTTTGTTGTTGAACCACGGTGGTTTTTTTTCCGTCCCTCACAGTTTTACTCGGCACGTACCTGTCTAAAACGCATTTTACGATTGCCTTGAACTTTTTCCATAAACACTCAACATTGTCAGTGTCGGAACAGAAATTTTCGTTTTGATCTGTTAGGTAGTCTGATATCTACCTTCTATTACTCTTGCTAAACAGATAAACCTTCCTCCCTTTTTTTTATATTCCTATTAACTTCCATATTCAGGGATGCTGCAACGGCCTTATGATCAGTGATTGCCTGTTTTGCACTTACAGAGTCGAAAAGTTCGGGTCTGTTTGTTATCAGTAGGTCCAAGATGTTATCTCCACGAGTTGGTTCTCTGTTTAATTGCTCGAGGTAATTTTCGGATAATGCACTCAGTATAATGTCACTCGATGCTCTGTCCCTACCACCCGTCCTAAACGTCTGAGTGTCCCAGTCTATATCTGGTAAATTGAAATCTCCACCTAAGACTATAACATGCTAAGAAAATTTATGTGAAAAGTATTCCAAGTTTTCTCTCAGTTGTTCTGCCACTAATGATGCTGAGTCGGGAGGTCGGTAAAAGGAGCCAATTATTAACCTAGCTCGGTTGTTGAGTGTAACCTCCACCCATAATAATTCACAGGAACTATTCACTTCAACTTCACTACAGAATAAACTACTACTAACAGTGACAAACACGCCACCACCAGTTGCATGCAATATATCCTTTCTAAACACCCTCTGTGCCGTTGTAAAAATTTCGGCAGAATTTATCTCTGGCTTCAGCCAGCTTTCTGTACCTATAACGATTTTAGCTTCGGTGCTTTCTATCAGCGCTTGAAGTTCTGCTACTTTACCAATGCAGCTTCGACAGTTTTCAATTACAATACCGATTGCTGCTCGGCCCCCGCATGTCCTGACTTTGACCCGCACCCTTTGAGGCTGCTGCCATTTCTGTACTTGCCCGAGGCCATCTAACCTAAAAACCGCCCAGTCCACGCCACACAACCGCTGCTACCCGTGTAGCCGCTTGCTGCGTGTAGTGGACTCCTGACCTATCCAGCGGAAGCCGAAATCCCACCACCCTATGGCGCAAGTCGAGGAATCTGCAGCCCACACGGTCGCAGAACCGTCTGAGCCTGTGATTCAGACCCTCCACTCGGCTCTGAACCAAAGGTCCGCAGTCAGTCCTGTCGACGATGCTGCAGATGGTGAGCTCTGCTTTCATCCCGCTAGCGAGACTGGCAGTCTTCACCAAATCAGATGGCCGCCAAGCCAGAGAGGATTTCCTCCGATCCATAGCGACATACATCATTGGTGCCGACATGAGCGACCACCTGCAGATGGGTGCACCCTGTACCCTTCATGGCATCCGGAAGGACCCTTTCCACATCTGGAATGACTCCCCCCGGTATGCACACGGAGTGCACATTGGTTTTCTTCCCCTCTCTTGCTGCCATATCTCTAAGGGTCCCATTACGCGCCTGACGTTGGAGCTCCCAACTACCAGTAAGCCCACCCTCTGCGACCGCCCGGATCTTGCAGACTGAGGGGCAACCTCTGGAACAGGACAAGCAGCCATGTCCGGCCGAAGATCAGTATCAGCCTGAGACAGAGCCTGAAACCAGTTCGTCAGACAAACTGGAGAGGCTTTCCGTTCATCCCTCCGGAATGTCTATGCCTTCTGCCACACCTTGAGACGACCTCTCACTCTACCACAGGTGAGGGATCAGCCTCGATGTGGGCAGTATACCGGGCAGCCACAGTCGTAGTCCGATCGGGGGATGCGTGGGACGAGCTGGCCGTCCCCAACAAACCCCCATCCGGACCCCCCATTGGCAACAGCCTCAAGCTGTGTGACCGAAGCCAACACTGCCTGAAGCTGGGAGCGAAGGGATGCCAACTCAGCCGGCATCCGAACAAAGCAGTTGCAGTCCCTATCCATGCTAAAAACTGTTGTGCAAAGAACGTCTGAACTAATCTACAGAGAGCACAAACAAATCGATACAAAATTTAAACGGTTATTAAAATACAAGATTGCCTAATAAATGCAGTAATGCTGCTACTTGCGCACTGCTGACACACTACTCGGCGGCGGAAGGAGACTACGCGATTTTACACTATTCAGGTACTAAAACGCGATGCTACAACTCTCAAATACTATAATACGCCCGAAATTTATGAATTAAACAATGCAAATACCAAAAACACGCAAAGAAATTAAGAATTAAACTATGTAACAAATAAGTGAGCTAAGAGTATACGACTTGCTGCTGCAGCTGCTTATCCAATGGCGGCAGGGAGCACACTGGCTGTGACCAACCAACACTGGCCGTTCAAAAAAAAAGCAGAAGACAGACGACTACGCGAATTTACACTATTCAGGTACTAAAACGCGATGGTACAGCTCTCAAATACTATAATACGCCCGAAATTTATGAATTAAACAATGCAAATACCAAAAACACGCAAAGAAATTAAGAATTAAACTATGTAACAAATAAGTGAGCTAAGAGTATACGACTTGCTGCTGCAGCTGCTTATCCAACGGCGGCAGGGAGCACACTCTGCACCTACTGCAACCTACATCCTTCTGAATCTGCTTAGTATATTCATCTCTTGGTCTCCCTCTAGGATTTTTACCCCACACGCTGCCATACAATACTAAATTAGTGATCTCTTGATGCCTCAGAACATGTCCTACCAAACGATGCCTTCTTCTAGTCAAGTTGTGCCACAAACTTCTCTTCTCCCCAATCTTATTCAATACTTTCTCATTAGTTATGTGATCTACCCATCTAATCTTCAGCATTCTTCTGTAGCACCACATTTAAAAAGCTTCTATTCTCTTCTTGTCCAAACTATTTATCGTCCATGTTTCACTTCCATACATAGCTACACTCCATACAAATACTTTCAGAAATGACTTCCTGACACTTAAATCTATACTTGATGTTAACAAATTTCTCTTCTTCAGAAACGCTTTCCTTGCCATTGCCAGTCTACATTTTATATCCTCTCTACTTCGACCATCATCAGTTTTTGTGCTCCCCAAATAGCAAAACTCCTTTACTACTTTAAGTGTCTCATTTCCTAATCTAATTCCCTCAGCATTACCCGACTAAATTCGACTACATTCCATTATCCTCGTTTTGCTTTTGTTGATGATCGTCTTATACCCTCCTTTCGAGACACTGTCCATCCCGTTCAACTGCTCTTCCAAGTCCTTTGCTGTCTCTGACAGAATTACAATGTCATCGGCAAACCTCAACGTTTTTATTTCTTCTCCATGGATTTTAATACCTACTCCGAATTTTTCTTTTGTTTCCTTCACTGCTTGCTCAATATACAGATTGAATAACATCGAGGAAAGACTACAACCCTGTCTCACTCCCTTCCCAACCACTGCTTCCCTTTCATGTCCCTCGACTCTTATAACTGCCATCTGGTTTCTGTACAAATTGTAAATAGCCTTTCGCTCCCTGTATTTTACCCCTGCCACCTTCAGAATTTGAAAGAGAGTATTCCAATCAACATTGTCAAAAGCTTTCTCTAAGTCTACAAATGCTAGAAACATAGGTTTGCCTTTCCTTAACCTTTCTCCTAAGAAAAGTCGTAGGATCAGTATTGTCTCACGTGTTCCAACATTTCTACGGAATCCAAACTGATCTTCCCCGAGGTCGGCTTCTATCAGTTTTTCCATTCGTCTGTAAAGAATTCGCGTTAGTATTTTGCAGCTGTGACTTATTAAACTGATAGTTCGGTAATTTTCACATCTGTCAACACCTGCTTTCTTTGGGATTGGAATTATTATATTCTTCTTGAAGTCTGAGGGTATTTCGCCTATCTCATACATCTTGCTCACCAGATGGTAGAGTTTTGTCAGGACTGGCTCTCCCAAGGTTGTCAGTAGTTCTAATGGAATGTTGGTTACTCCGGGGGCCTTGTTTCGACTCAGGTCTTTCAGAGCTCTGTCAAACTCTTCACGCAGTATCGCATCTCCCATTTCATCTTCATCTTCATCCTCTTCCATTTCCATAATATTGTCCTCAAGTACATCGCCCTTGTATAGGCCCTCTATATACTCCTTCCACCTGTCTGCTTTCCCTTCTTTGCTTAGAACTGGGTTTCCATCAAAGCTCTTGATATTCATGCAAGTGGTTCTCCTTTCTCCAGAGGTCTCTTTAATTTTCCTGTTGGCAGTATCTATCTTACCCCTAGTGAGGTAAGTCCAGCCATGCCTGCTTAGCTATTTTGCATCCTTTAGATCTGGTCAGGAAGGGTATGAAAAGCCTATAAGGATATTGCAGGATAGGTTGTACTGACAAATAAGTGTTAAGAAAAAATCGATATATTGCGCCGTTTCCAAGTTAGTTAGCATTGAAATTAGCCCGTCAGGCTGCTGCAAGCGCAGATTCAATTTACAGTTAGTATCAGTTGCTCTCATATTGTAGATGGTAGAGCACAAGACTGCTCAGCCTTTTTCTTGGGTTCGATTCGTCTACGGTTCCATGTCCAATTTTTGTACCGCTCTCACTTTCAGTTTTAGGAAACCGACCGAAAAACACGTTTTGCGATAGCCTCTCTAGCGGGCTGCTTGAATTAGCGTGCGCAACGGCCTGATTAACTAATTTAAATGCTAATTATCTCGGAAACGAGGTGATATATCGATTACGTCCCAGCACATCCTACCTTGCAACACCCTTACAAGCTTTTCAGACTGTTTCTGACCCGCCTGTGGGTGCTTCTATTCCATCACTTTATGTTCTTGTTAAACCTAGCTCATAACCCAGCACACGCTTCTTTTTTATCTCCGACGAAATTAAACTCCATTCCTTCATTCTTATCACAAATGCTTAAACATCCTCTTCCAAATCCAATCCTACATCTTCTTTCTGTCAGCCAATCATTACCAAAAATCAAATCTACAGTCAAAGAATCAATAATCAACGCACTCATATCAAAGTATCTTGCACCTAAATGAATGCCTGCCCAGTAACAGCACGCTTCTAAGACCAATTGTGGTAGGCCTAACTACATACACACTATTTACAGGGAAAACAGGTTCCTCTTCTGTTTTGTTAAACTTTTCATATAAATTCTTGGAGATAGCTGTACCATCGCTTCTAAAATTAAAACTGCAACAGTTTTCGATCATTTGCACTACGTTCAATCGCTGGAATTAAAGCGTCATCAATAGTTGTACAACTTCTCTCAGCAGTTCAGCCTTAATATCTTCGGTATTGCATGTAATCATTTGAGCTCTCGGAACTCACCCATTGTACTCTTTGCATGCTCCGAATTGATTATCGTCTGAAATTAACTTTTAAGTTTACCGGCATTCGCTTGTTTTGTCGGTGTCTGTCGTCCATATATCGGGGTGGTGAAAGATCCCTAAGTCTTCTATCGCACTCTGGTTCCGTCTATCAAAATCATTTACCCTCCTCTCGTCATTTTGAAAACGATCCACATTGCACGCGTAGTTCGTCGAGTGATCATCTTTCCACGCATCATTTTATCGTGGTCGATAATCGTTTTGCTAACTCCACGGAGAGCGCCGAAAATTATCGTGCCACGGTGCGTCGCGTCACTGAAAGTGTTCATTGCGACAGCTTGTTCCTTCTTCCGCTTATCAGAATGTCCCTTCATTGCCAGTCTCTTCTAAACGATCAACAACTCGTAACAGCTCGTGAAAGTCGACAAACCTACACAAAACTAAATGTCTTCTTATTTTCCATAGTAAATGCTTTATCAAAATTATATCTTTATCGTTTACAGTAACTATTTTGTTCCCAGTGGTTCTGAATTTGCAAAACTATTACACATGTCAACATTTAACCGCACGTCTCCAGCATAAAACCAAACAAATGAAAAGCTGTATACGGATATGAAGGTCTTTTATGTATTTCATCACATCACTCGCAACTGTCAGAAAATCTTTGAAAGGACCCTTGCAGGCAAATACCTATAGCCAAGTAGCAAAGGCAGCCGGATAAAGATCTACTGGCTAAAATGAAACCGTCACAACGACTTCTGAAGAAAGTTACGCATTGACCCTTCTTGGCGATCGTTAATTATGCGTTGAAAATATGAGTAAGTTTTTTCTGATGCTTCGTTCTTTCACTCGTGACCAATATTGGCTGAGAAAAGTGTCCTCTAAGTCGACAAATATTAATTTTTTCTGGCGTATTTTGAGTCAGTGCGAAACTACTGGATGCAACTGCTTGTGTGGGGCAAACTCTTATTTCTTTGGCTGAACATGTTACTAACAATGATATTCGTACAACAATCCGCACTATGATTTTCTAGCACTGAAGTAATTTCTTGTCGGATTACATTCGTACCAACCTGTGTGTTGCATATCATAATTTCTCACTGTTTCTTCCAGTTCCTGCATTTTTGATTCTAAATGGGTGTACTGTTGTTGCACACTTGATATTACTTTAATAACCGATTTTTAATTTTTTTGCACACACCTTTACCACTATTTACCTTGTTATTCGTTACTGCACTGTCCAGAAGAGCTTGTTTCCTGCTGTGAGTTTACTTGGATCTGTATTTTAATTACATCTGCTTCTATCTGTTGACAATGTATCTTAACCCTGCTCACGAACTCAGATTGTCGCTCTTCGATCGATTCTGTACATTCCTTCGCAAATTTTTTAAAGCCACCTTGCATCTCATTACGAATGTCTGTTACCTTTTGATCCAACATATTGTTCACGATCAAGTCTTCTGTTCAAATCCGCGCTCAGTTCAAGTTTTTTGTTTAAGTCAAACCAATTTTTGATTGTTTGAAGCTGTTTTATGATTATTTTCATTTAACTTTGGAATATCCTTTTTCGATTATCTGCGCTTAATTTTTTGTAAAAATTACAGTATCCTACGGATCAACACAATTATTGTCAATTCCTGCCTCATGAGGTTCAACGCTTACGTCAAAATTAATTTTTTTCATTTTCGATCGCATCTTCGACATAATCCCAGTTCATTAACAAGATCAGTAGCAACACTGCCCGGATCAACGATGTCCTTTCCATTAATTGAATCACCATTCTTGGTTTGACTCTACAGTGTTTTTCAGCTATGCATATCGCATACGTAATTTGTAAATAACTGTCCAACGTTGCTTGAAGAACCGAGGCACCACTGATGTTTACAATTCACTCACCATATTTTGATGCTGGCAATCGGCCTCCGGAGGAGAAGATTGTTACAGGATGCCGTGTCCTCACCATCGGTCTCCATAAAAGACATAGCCGCTAGATGAGCTCTATTGCGACGATGATGCCTGTCTCCACTATAAGAAGTTAATGATATATTTATTTCATTTACTGACAGTTTGAGGAAGCGAATGATGGGTTCGATTAAGAACAGGGATTGTTAGTAGGTCTCAAACCGAAAGGTTTATTACCGAAATCATTAATCATTTCAGACCCCTTGGTTTTACTGATATTCCACATACCACGGTACAACATTAATCGTTTCACACTGAAGTCTTAAGTGAACAGAACACGATGCGGAAATTCGCAAGTACGTCCGAGCAATGCCATTGTGCGCATCGTCTGAACTCTACTGTCTGCCTAGGACCGCTCGCACTTGACTACTAGTCCAAGTGTTCAGACCAAGCAACAACAGTCACTACTACTGAAAGCATTGTCAGCCGGCAGCAATGACTCTGGAATGCTGGGCTCAGTTGAACCAGCGGTAGTGGCATTGACGTAATACGTACTGTGGGATGAAGCAGATCGATAATTTAAGAGAAAATGTCACGAGGAATGACAAATATATTGACGTGGAAGGATTTGGATCCAGGAAAACATTTCTATGTTCTTTTTTGAACCAAGATTACCACAGTCTTTCCTTCCTGAGAATTTCCCGAGTTTGTTAGTAAACCATGGTGGGTCTTTACCAGCCTTAATACCATTAATTAGCACATACTTGTGCAGAGCGCAATTTCCGATCAATTTCGCCCGCATCTCGTGGTCGTGCGGTAGCGTTCTCGCTTCCCACGCCCGGGTTCCCGGGTTCGATTCCCGGCGGGGTCAGGGATTTTCTCTGCCTCGTGATGGCTGGGTGTTGTGTGCTGTCCTTAGGTTAGTTAGGTTTAAGTAGTTCTAAGTTCTAGGAGACTGATGACCATATATGTTAAGTCCTATAGTGCTCAGAGCATCAGAGCCAGCCGATCAATTTCAAGTTTACCATCACATAGGAACTACATGATGTTCATTTCATTGCCTAATTAGGAAGCTAACAACTGTGTACCTGCTCTTTCGAGGATAAAAACTCTTTTAACCTTCTTGATGGATTTACTAACTTTAGTAACCATCATCATTGTGATATCATTATCACTATTCCTTGTCTCTAAGCTGATGCTGTCAGTAATGTCAGGCCTCTTTCTTACTACAAGGTCGAAAATATTTCTATTACGTATGGGTTGTTGAACTTGTTGCTCAAACTAGTTTTCGAAAATTGTTTTCACAACAGCTGTGTCGAAGACTTCAGCCTACACAGCCAGTAACCAACAACATAGACAGGTTGTATACACACAGGCCTTGCAGTGGACAGCTCTTCAGACGACAGAGAAGGGATAGCCACCCGCCACCATGCGGTAACTGAAGTGCCCCCAGAGGTAACTGGTCCCGCGAACCTTTTCTCCTCTGTGGGCCATATGACCAAAAGTAGTACCTGTAGTATCCTGGCATCCGGACACTTGATTAGGGCCGGCCGCGGTGGTCTCGCGGTTCTAGGCGCTCAGTCTGGAGCCGCGCGACTGCTACGGTCGCAGGTTCGAATCCTGCCTCGGGCATGGATGTGTGTGATGTCCTTAGGTTAGTTAGGTTTAAGTAGTTCTAAGTTCTAGGGGACTGATGACCACAGATGTTAAGTCCCATTGTGCTCAGAGCCATTTGAACCATTTTGAACTTGATTAGGCTGGCGCCAGGGCTATGCTGCTGAAGTTCACTCCGAGTGAGTTTTCTGGGGCCAGCGCCAATTGGGAATGCATTCCCGTAATTAAGATCTCCCTCTGGAGTTACCGCTACTACGACTACTTCGTCCACAGTGACCTTCGCATCCATAAGCTGGTAACTGCAGATCTACACCAGTTGTGGCTTCTACATTGCAAAGACGTGTCCTCTGACGCTGTGACGATCAGCTGGACATTATAATATTCATCTTCGTTTTGCATTGGCAATATATCGAGCTTACACGTTTGTGCCTCCCTTCAGGACTTGATTGTGGCATGATTGGTGTATAGATGATTTTGAAACTTTCTGTTTACTTCAGCTTTCAGATATTATTATTATCCTTTCAGTATTCAAGAAGCGCTTCGTAGAAAGTGGGGAATTCTCCGGAGAAGATTATTCATATGTGTTGCAAAATTTACATTCATTTTACACCTCGGTCTTTTTCCCCATTCGGCGGACTTGACAGGGGGAAACGAGGTATTTTCTTTCGAGTCATTGTCTCATATATGTGCTCCAACCCTCGTAGACAATGTTTTGGCGTGTGTTCTTCCACTTTCAAGTACACTGACTGTCACGTTGCTTCTGACATGACGTAACTGGTGGAAATCTCTGCCGAGGTGTCATTACTGCTCCAGCAGATGCAATGTACCGACGAACTTTTGATACAGTGACTGGTGGCCATCTCCGCTTGCCTCCAGAGCTCTCCAACTACTTCTGAATCGACTCCACAGTCAGGGCTTCTGGACGGCGTCCCCGTTGTTCCAGTAGTTCAGCAAGAAGCTTGAGCGATGGGTGAACTCCATGAAAAGCATGGAACTGCTCTTCCTAGCCCGTGGCATCACAGGTGAAACCCAGCAGTGCTCCTTCTTTGTGGCAAATGTGTGCCCAGACATTTACCACCTTCTTCAACAACTTAACCTGACATTTGAATCCCACTCTCTGCCCTGTCACAGCTTGAAGTGAAGTTTGTTAGAATACTTTGACTATGAGGTGGAGGTGGCAGCTGCTCATCACAAGTTTTTCAGCCACCATAAACTTAATGGACATTCTCACCGTGAATGGATCATCCATCTCTAGGGTTTATCTCGTGACTGCCACTTCCAGCGTAGTAATCCACAGTGTAAATAACGACATACGACTTCCTTCGTCTGGAACATAACTCTCTTGCATCTCCCAAACAAAGAAGTGAGCACAGATCTCCTTAAAGTGAAGGACCCTTCCTTAGAAGCAGGTCTCCCCATTATTGAAGATTTTGATGAGTCTCTCAGGCACCCTGCAGCACCCATCACAAGTGTTAAGCGACCAACCAACGTGCTGTCTTCAGCCCTAATCACGACCCCCACCCAGGTCCGACTCACACCATGCAGGCAAAGACACAGTAACCAGACACCGCCCTCAATAGCTATCTTCTAGCAACCAGTATTTTATTATTCACCAGAGGGACCTGTGCCACTACTGATGCCCTAAGCATGCCTCCAGTGGGAAATCCGGACTTATGACCAAACAGCACCCAAAATGAATGTCAACTGTGCATGTATGAATGGAGGAATAGATGACAGTGCAGATCTGTTCCCAGATGTATCCTACATCCCTTCTGGGCTTCCCCACTCAGAGGAATCTCTATCACTCATGGTAGCCATCAACAATGTTCCCATCGAACTGCAGATAGACGTGGGGTGCTCCACAATCATCATAGACTGAAAATCTTATTATTGTGGTGGGTCCCCTCCAATTCAGGCTTTTGACACTCTGCTGCATAGTTTCTAGTCCAAGTTCAGTACTGTTCATCTGCCCTCTCAGCCAGGATTTTGGTTGTCAACAGTCATGGAGCTATCAGTCTTCTGAGCCTGTATCTGTTCAACGCTCTTGGCTTAGAAATCTATGACTCCATCCCCACTGTCAAGTTGCTATGCGCCGGCCCCTACCAAAAAGACCTCTAATCCAAGTTCAGATGAGAGTTCAAACAAACTTCCTCAGGTGTCAAAAAGATTTCGAGGCACATGCTACTCTTCTCTTATCAGCAACACCACAGTTCTTCAAAGCCAGAAATGTTCCCTTTGTGCTCAGAGGCAGGCTTCAGCTGGAGCTACAGCAGTTGCAGGGTGACGATATTGTCACTCTTGTTTCCAAAAGCCAATGGACTCAACCCATTGTCATTGTAGTAAAATCTAATAGTGCATTACGAATGTATCGGGACTTTAAGACAAACATTACTGCCCAATCTGTCATAGATGCTCATCCTACTCCCAAGAAAGAAGACATGACGACTCACTTCATGGGTGATCTAGTGTTGCCAAGACGGACCTCCATGATGCGTGTATTCACGATCTGTTTGCTGAGGATTCCAGATGCCTCTTAATGATCACTACTCTTTTTGAACTATTTTAGTACAGTAGACTTCCATTTGGCAACGCCAGTGTTGTGGCCCTATTTCAGCACTATCTCGAGCACCTCACCCATAGTGTGCCAGGCGTGGTGAACTGTTTAGACGGCATTCTCATCATTCGCAAAACACACAGGACTTGACTAACAAAGAGCACACACTGTTCACGGTCCTCCAACACGTCAACCTCAAATGCAATAAAAAGGCAAGTACTGTTTTATGCTCATAAAGTGGAATTCTTCAGTCACATTTTTAGTGTATCAGGCATCCATTGTACACCACTATATACTGAGGTGGAGCAAAAACTTGTGGCCTCCATCTACATCTACATCTACATTTATACTCCGCAAGCCAACCAACGGTGTGTGGTGGAGGGCACTTTATGTGCCACTGTCATTACCTCCCTTTCCTGTTCCAGTCGCGTATGGTTCGCGGGAAGAAAGGCTGCCGGAAAGCCTCCGTGTGCGCTCGAATCTATCTGATTTTACATTCGTGATCTCCTCGGGAGGTATAAGTGGGGGGAAGCAATACATTCGATACCTCATCGAGAAACACACCCTCTCGAAACCTGGACAGCAAGCTACACCGCGATACAGAGCGTCTCTCTTGCACAGTCTGCCACTTGAGTTTCCTAAGCATCTCCATAACACTATCACGCTTACGAAATAACCATGTGACGAAACGCGCCGCTCTTCTATGGATCTTCTCTATCTCCTCTGTCAACTCGACCTGGTATTGATCCCACACTGATGAGCAATACTCAAGTATAGGTCGAACGAGTGTTTTGTAAGCCACCTCCTTTGTTGATGGGCTACATTTTCTAAGGACTCTCCCAATGAATCTCAACCTGGTACCCGCCTTACCAACAATTAATTTTATATGATCATTCCACTTCAAATCGTTCCGTACGCATATTCCCAAATATTTTACAGAAGTAACTGCTACCAGTGTTTGTTCTGCTTTCATATACAATAAAGGATCCTTCTTTCTATGTATTCGCAATACATCACATTTATCTATGTTTAGGGTCGGTTGCCACTCCCTGCACCAAGTGCCTATCCGCTGCAGATCTTCCTGCATTACGCTGCAATTTTCTAATGCTGCAACTTCTCTGTATATTGCATCATCATCCGCGAAAAGCCGCATGGAACTTCCGACATTATCTACTAGGTCATTTATACACTCCTGGAAATGGAAAAAAGAACACATTGACACCGGTGTGTCAGACCCACCATACTTGCTCCGGACACTGCGAGAGGGCTGTACAAGCAA
This sequence comes from Schistocerca americana, assembly GCF_021461395.2. Taxonomy (NCBI): domain Eukaryota; kingdom Metazoa; phylum Arthropoda; class Insecta; order Orthoptera; family Acrididae; genus Schistocerca; species Schistocerca americana. The sequence goes on from NC_060121.1 coordinate 616,192,759, forward strand.
TGATCACACGCACGGCACAGCGGACACACCAGGAACCGCGGTGTTGGCCGTCGAATGGCGCTAGCTGCGCAGCATTTGTGCACCGCCGCCGTCAGTGTCAGCCAGTTTGCCGTGGCATACGGAGCTCCATCGCAGTCTTTAACACTGGTAGCATGCCGCGACAGCGTGGACGTGAACCGTATGTGCAGTTGACGGACTTTGAGCGAGGGCGTGTAGTGGGCATGCGGGAGGCCGGGTGGACGTACCGCCGAATTGTTCAACACGTGGGGCGTGAGGTCTCCACAGTACATCGATGTTGTCGCCAGTGGTCGGCGGAAGGTGCACGTGCCCGTCGACCTGGGACCGGACCGCAGCGACGCACGGATGCACGCCAAGATCGTAGGATCCTACGCAGTGCCGTAGGGGACCGCACCGCCACTTCCCAGCAAATTAGGGACACTGTTGCTCCTGGGGTATCGGCGAGGACCATTCGCAACCGTCTCCATGAAGCTGGGCTACGGTCCCGCACACCGTTAGGCCGTCTTCCGCTCACGCCCCAACATCGTGCAGCCCGCCTCCAGTGGTGTCGCGACAGGCGTGAATGGAGGGACGAATGGAGACGTGTCGTCTTCAGCGATGAGAGTCGCTTCTGCCTTGGTGCCAATGATGGTCGTATGCGTGTTTGGCGCCGTGCAGGTGAGCGCCACAATCAGGACTGCATACGACCGAGGCACACAGGGCCAACACCCGGCATCATGGTGTGGGGAGCGATCTCCTACACTGGCCGTACACCACTGGTGATCGTCGAGGGGACACTGAATAGTGCACGGTACATCCAAACCGTCATCGAACCCATGGTTCTACCATTCCTAGACCGGCAAGGGAACTTGCTGTTCCAAGGACAATGCACGTCCGCATGTATCCCGTGCCACCCAACGTGCTCTAGAAGGTGTAAGTCAACTAACCTGGCCAGCAAGATCTCCGGATCTGTCCCCCATTGTGCATGTTTGGGACTGGATGAAGCGTCGTCTCACGCGGTATGCACGTCCAGCACGAACGCTGGTCCAACTGAGGCGCCAGGTGGAAATGGCATGGCAAGCCGTTCCACAGGACTACATCCAGCATCTCTACGATCGTCTCCATGGGAGAATAGCAGCCTGCATTGCTGCGAAAGGTGGATATACACTGTACTAGTGCCGACATTGTGTATGCTCTGTTGCCTGTGTCTATGTGCCTGTGGTTCTGTCAGTGTGATCATGTGATGTATCTGACCCCAGGAATGTGTCAATAAAGTTTCCCCTTCCTGGGACAATGAATTCACGGTGTTCTTATTTCAATTTCCAGGAGTGTATATATTGTGAAAAGCAATGATCCCGTAATACTCCCCTGTGGCACGCCAGAGGTTACTTTAACGTCTGTAGACGTCTCTCCATTGAGAACAACATGCTGTGCTCTGTTTGCTAAAAACTCTTCAGTCCAGCCACACAGGTTGTCTGATATTCCGTAGGCTCTTACATTGTTTATCAGGCGACAATTCGGAATAGTATCGAACGCCTTCCGGAAGTCAAGGAAAATCGCATCTACCTGGGAGCCCGTATCTAATATTTTCTGGGTCTCATGAACAAATAAAGCGAGTTAGGTCTCACACGATCGCTGTTTCCGGAATCCATGTTGATTCCTACAGAGTAGATTCTGGGTTTCCAGAAAAGACATGATACGCGAGCAAAAAACATGTTCTAAAATTCTACAACAGATCGATGTCAGAGATACAGGGCTATAGTTTTGCGCATCTTCTCGACGACCCTTCTTGAAAACTGGAACTGCCTGTGCTCTTTCCCAATCATTTGGAACCTTCCGTTCCTCTAGAGACTTGCGGTACACGGCTGTTAGAAGGGGGGGCAAGTTGTTTCGCGTACTGTCGTAGAATCGAACTGGTATCCCGTCAGGTCCAGTGGACTTTTCTCTGTTGAGTGATTTCAGTTGCTTTTCTATTCCTTGGACACCAATCAGCTGAAATCAGAGTTGGTATAGCTCAGTTACTACCGCAAATTTATTCTGCATCCAGCAGCCGTTGCAGAACTCTTATAGGACCTCTTGTGCAAAAAGTTTCGCTGGCAATAAGACTAGGCATATGATAAACCCTCCCAGGACTTGAAACTGGCCCTTTTCCACCCCACATGCCCCATGGAATAAGATCCCACTATGCCCCTAATCGTATTGGACTATGGGTTGGAGGGCAGTCCTTTCACATATAAATGATAGAATGGAGCAACTAATTGCATTTGTGTCTAAGACACTCTCCTCTGTGTAGTGTAGCTACAATCAGGTAGAAGGAAAGCATTAACAATCATATTTTGCCTACAAAATTTCATTAATTATGTTCACAGCAGCCCTTTATGGTTTTCCTGTACCACAGGCCCTTGTAGTGTCCCTTTCGATGTTTGTTAATAATGAGTATGAAGTGTGTATAAAAATATTGAATAAAACATTTATATCTTTTTATAACTATAGAAGATGGAAAAAAGAACTTATTACTCGCTCTTCTGCTGTTTCTGATTCACATGTTACTATTGTTAGATATTGTGTGTAGCGTTAGCAGACGTTCTTTTTGTTCTTTCGACGAGACGATAAAAAAGGTGTGTGTCAGGTTATTGATGGAAATATATATGCAAAAATGAGTTCATAGTATTACTTCAAGAACATGCCAGCCACTAATCGCAATGTCTTAATTGAAAAGAGAGAACAATTAGTATTTTTCAGCTATCAAGAAGACGAAAGCAGTGATCGCTGACTGGAAACAACTGGCCGCCATTACGCGGCGGACTTAATATTAACTTTTCTTACAGCTTTCCACAAGAGCAGAAGTAATAAAATCATTTTAAAACATTTAATTTAAATCTGAATAGTATCACGAGTTAATTTTGCGAGAGTTCAAATACTTTCAGAGATACCATTTGTCGTAGATCTGTGAACTGTGGACTTGACTGTATTTAGATGAAAACCCGTTATGATAATCCTGTAGGGAACCTGGCGCTCATTTAATTTGAAAACAAACATTTATTTTGGCCTCCTATAAGACACTCTGCTTCTAACTGTCTCACCTACGTAAATAAAATAATAAATGCTAAACTCTTATCTTACGTAGTATTAAAAAGCATAAAACCAATATAGAATATTAAAAGAGAACCGTTAGATCCTTACTCCATCTTACCGAAGGGTCAGTAAATATTCTGATCAAAACTGCATCTGCCTTCAGTGGTAGGCACTGTTTCTTTCAAGTTATAACATTCAGTACCGTTCAACAGCCTGACATCCTAATGCTGATCCCCCACCCCTTACAACAGCCTCTTGGCCAGGACCCTGCCCTTGACACAGGTCCCAAAGTCTCCTTCCACCTGGATGCCGCTGCCAAGGCAGCAATGGCCAACCTTCCATTGGCCACTAACTGTACTGCATGCCACACTGTTGAGGACCCTGTGCCCTGTGAGATACTGCCTGATGCCATGTGATCGACTGCCAGACCACAACTAGCAGAGAGACCCGGAAGTCCAGGCCCACAGCCGTCACTGAAACGAGCTCTCTGTCTTCAGTGATGTTCTACTGCTCCAGGAGGATGACAGCCACGCTAGGGTTATGGTCCTAGCGTCCCTCCAGCAGTGCATCAACGTGCAAACGTTGGGCACTGGGGCATTGTTCTCACCAAATGAGTGGCCCGCCAACATTTCCACTGGCTGGGCATGGACGTGATGATAGCCCACATTGTTACTTTGTGCCCCACCTGCTAAAACAAGCAGCCCACTCCTCAAAGTCGTTTTTTCTCCCTTTCCTGACACTTCTGCTCCCTTGTCCTGGCAACACCTGGATTTTGTGGGTCTCTTCCTGGAGTACTCATGCTAGATGATTACAAATGCTGGCAGTGCTTTCCCTTATGTCTCATCACATCCACCACATCCTCAGAGTAGGCCATTAAAATCCTGTCCTGTATTTTTTTCAGTCGACAGACTCCAGAAATTGTTGTCGTGGCTGAAGGCTCTCAATTTGCTTCCATAGAATTCTCTGTTTTCTTTGAAGCAAATGGCAAGGACTCACACATACTGCGTCCTTCCACTCTGCTTATAGTGGTCCAGTGAACCATTTCATTCATACACTTAAATCTCAGCCTTCAAGCTCCACTGGCATCACCGTTCGGGCAAGGCTTTTATACTCTTTCTGACTTCTTACCGTCCCACTCCCCAGGACAGTTCAACCCCATCAAAAAGCTCCCTGGGTGACCACATAAATCGCCATTATCCATCATCCATCCCACCAGCGCCCCCCTCCTCTCAGCACGCGAGTCGCCACCACTTCTCTCTCCATGGTTATGTGTAGGCTCTTGTCTTCACTAGAAGCTGCCAGCATTGGTTTCCTGCAGTTGTTTCCAATATTCTGCACTGTGCCATAGTAGAGGTGATGCTTCAAGACAGCACAGTGTGTCAAGTATATTAACCAATTTTGGCCTCGCTGTGGTCCTCTTCCTGGGTCCAATATACCATTATCTTTTGTTCCAGAAGTGAAGTCTTCCCTGATGCCCATCCCAGTCACCACTGTCCCATCTCAGATATAGCCTGCTGCTGGCTCCCTGGAGGAGCCTGCAGCTGCTTCACAGCTCACAACAGCACCAACACTGTAGGGGGTGGACTACAACCCTCCAGCCTCCCTGGCCAACAGCAGTGACCCATCCCCCTTCCAGGGATATCGACGGAGAACTGCTGTGTCAAGACCTTGTGCCTCCTCAGACAGCAACCAACAACACAGATGGATCATGCAGGCGCTGATCTTGCTGGGGATAGCTCTTCAGACAACGCACAGGGGATGGGCATGCTCAACACGGCCTCTAGACAGCAACTGAAGTGGCATGAGAGGCCAATGGCCCCTTGGACCTTTTCTCATCTATGGGCCACTCTGGAGCTGCCACTATGGCAACACTACCATTCACGTTGACCTTCACTTCTAGGAGCTACCAACTAGAGCTACTAACTATGGACCTCCACCATTTGTGACTTCTATACAGAAGAGATATGGCCTCAGACACCATGACCAGCAGTTGGACTTTGTAATATTTCTCTTAGTTTTTCTTCAGCAATACACCAGCCTTTAAACATTCGTACATCCTTTCAGGACTTTAACTTTTGCTTTTCCTTTTGGTACTTTAACTTTTGCGTGTCACTTCTGGACTTTGGTTGTGACACACTTAGTGTATGGATATTGGATTTTGGAAGTTTCAATTTACCATGATATTTTCAGGCCTTCAACAATCATCTAGGCTGTTGCCACTCTTCAGGAACCTTAGGTTTGACATGTACTCCTTAGTTGTGGCTACACTTACAATAGTTATATGTGTCACTGAATCATGCAAGCCATCCCAACTTGGCAGTGTCCATGGTTCACATGGGTGCAGTTATAATAACAGTAACAAGTTTTATTATAACAACAATTTGCTTACTTCAGGGAGAACATTGCTTTAGCATAACTTTCGAGAAAATACATTCTAGAGAACTACAGCATTTGAAATTCTTCAACAAAATATTTGAGAAGTACTTGTGTCATGCAACTGATTTAACAACTATAACAACAAAAAACTCTCACAATTTTGACAGCATCAAAATTTATTCAATTTCTTAAATTGTTTCCACCTACTTTCTGGAAGTCAGTTGATCAGTAAATTTTTGTTATTGGGGAATGAGGGCCCTTTCTTTTTCTGTCTCAGCATGCACAACTTCTTGTGGTTTACCCATCCTGCCTATGAGCTCTCATACCTTTTTGTTGGACAGCAGGTATGGTCAGCCTGGGAATGAGCACATGAACCTGGCTTTAATTTTCTCCAACTGCAGCCGTGATGCAAGCTGTTTCATCTTTGCAACAAACTGAAAAGTTTCTTGTAATTTACCAGAATTCCTCGTCATTTTCTGGACTCTTTGTTTATGGGCTACTTTATTCTCTGGAATTTGTTGTGTAAAAATATACACACTTTTACTAAAAGTCTTTTGTTTATTTGGGGTTCAGTGTCATGAGGCCCATGAACTGGCTCTATGTTAGGTAAAGTATTATGTGTCATAGTGTATTGATCAAAAAGTGATAATGGTATAAGTTCAGGTTTGTATTAACAAGAGAATGGGAGTAGATTTTCACTAGTTGTCCTGAGTTAAAATTCATAGATTTTTCTTAAACCACTTAAAGCTGTTATGATCTTTATTTATTTTTTAACCCGAGTCATCATGAAACTGTATGTAACCCTTTAAGTGAGTTTGAGAGTCGAATTTTATTTTTGCGCTATGTTTTTCTCATTTTTTTTCTGAATACTCGAGTAATGATATAACAAAGTTAAATGACTATACAGGGTGATTTTTTCCACTGCGAACAAACTCAACGAAAGAATACAGAACAAAAAAGGTCTAACGAACTTATGTCCAGAAATGCATGGTTTCTGTGCCAGAGACTATTTATTCAATCATACATTGCCACAGAGACTATGGTCTAATATGTGCTGTGCCATGCAGCCACAGTTACGGTATGTGTTGGAAATGGTTTTTATGTGCCTGAAAGCATGCATGTACACATCATAGTATGTTCTGTCTCACACATTCACATTGGCCAAGCTGCACCCGAACAGTGTCAAAGGCAGCATGAATACACTGCTCCAGTGTCTCTACATCTGGAATGGGCTCTGCGTATGCAATACCTTTGAGATTACCAGTAACCAGAAATCAGATGGGTTGAGATCCATTGAACAAACCGGTCAGCCAACTGTCCGTCCGATTCACTGACCAGGGAAGATACGACTGAAATGCATCCTCATGTTAACGGCAAAGTGGGCTGGAGCACCATCATGTAGCAGCCACATAACCCTTCGAATCAGCAATGGCACTTCTTCCAGCAGAGGAGGTAAATTTACCCACAAGAAAAGCTGATAGTTCCAGCATGTTAGCCGATGTGGACAGAAGACTGGTCCCAAAATGTGCTTGCCAGTTATCGCAGCCCATACATTCCGACTGCACTGATGCTGATGGTTTGTTGTCACTGTACCATGGTGGTTCTGTGTACTGTCCCATAGATGACTGTAATGAAAGTTGAAGATACCACTCCACATAAGGATGGCATTGCCTGTGAATAGGATGGATGACACTAATCCTGGATTCATGGTTGCCTAGTGAAGAAACCAGTGACAAAACTGTTTCCAAGGTGGAAAGTCTGTTGCAAGTAAGCCCTGCACATGCTGTAAGTGTAAGGGTAGTAACAATTGTCAAGGAGAATGTTCCACATGGTTGTCCGGCTTTAACTGTACTGGCAGGCCAATTGCCTGGTACTGGCATGGCAGTCACCTTCCACAGTGTTAATCACATTTTCTTCCAAGTCCTGTGTCTGAACATTTCAGATACAGCCTTCACGATTTCCTTCTTACTGAAACGACCATTTATCAGAAAAACGTCGAAACGTTGTTCCAAACATTGAATATTGTGGCTGTTGTCAGCAGGGATAGGTCTTCTGCCCTTGCTGCCCACCACAAATTACCATTCGCCTTTACATATGTAAACACCATATCAGGAAGCTCTCTTTTCAAATATGGAGCCGAGCCATTGTGTACAACACTGCATCACATTCACTACAATGTGAGTCAGTACGAGAAGTGAATCACATGCAACATTACCAATTACTATGGCAGGAGAGGGCACTATGGTGTGACATATAAGGAACAGTACCACGCTCTAGGAGGAAACCATATTTACTGCAACTGTGGCTGTGTGTATCAGACCACAGTCTCTGTAATGAAGTGTGATTGAATAACTGGTGCCTAGCAAGCAAACCACGCATTTCCAGTCATAAGTTCATTAGAGCTTGTTTGTTCCATGTCCTCTCATCAGTATCCATATCCTCTGATCAGCCACTAGAGTTTGTAAATGGTGGAAAGAATCACCTTTATATTTCACATTGAGTGTATGTTTTATACCTTTTTCATGATTTTCCTGTTGACAGAGTATTAAAATTCTAACAGAAACAATGTGTCACTAATGCATGTTGTTCCAAGCATCTTTTCCTTTAATTCTCTTACCACTGCTTAAAGTTTACACCTTTTTCCTTTTTTCCCTCCCACATTCTCAGGGTGTGATAATTTGCATATCTGATACAAATTAGATAACTAAAGGAGGAGACAGACAATCATAAAACTTTCAGTTATAATTTGAGGCCAGTATTATGACATACATAGTCCATTTGGCAGTGTTCAAGTACAAAGTTTCTCACTTTACATAAATGTCTGGAAATGTATATATCTGAATACATAGGTAGAATATAAACAGAGGTGTAAATGAAGTAAATAAATGATGGAAAATTAAAAGTAAATAATATTTGATTTGCGGTGACCAGGTACACTGTCTTGTGTGTAGGGTTATGAAATTTCATATCACTGGTTTTTAAGAAAACTCTGCTCTTTTCATAATTATTTATTGTATTCTGCAGTGGTCTATGATGTTTGTGTCATACTGGATTGCACTCAAGTATGCTGACATTAATACACTACACTACCCTTATTTCATAAAATAAATATATTTTTCATAATATCATGGACTCACTGGTGTATAGGACTAATTTGAGATTTCATTGTTATAGTGAACTGATTCATCCTTTCTTCATTATCAGATTGTTTCATAAAATCCATAACGAATGAGAGCCTTCATGAAGATGCCATTGTAGGTTATTTCTGGACCGTTCACTAACAACCAATAACAAATAGTGGTAATCTGTTGACATTATTATTTTTTTTGTTGGAATTACTTCTATACAATTTTTTCATTGAACTATAAATAAAGATGTTATGTCTAGTTACAAACCAGTTGCACCTTTGAAAACAGTCACTGCATATCCTCTTATGTTATTAACTTCTGTTTTATCTGTTGTTTCATGCTAAACAAAATGTTACGTTTTTGAATACAGAATGAGCTCCATGCATACTAGAAGAAGGAGTACTTTTTTTTTAATGTGGACATTTGCGTTAAACTACTTTTTCATTGCACAGTCAAACTTTTCTGTAAAAATCTAAAGAAGAAGTACAGACTGTTTGTGCAACATATTTCAGCAGAGTAAATTATGCAAGAAGAGGAATGTGTAGACCATTGCACAATTAACTTCTATGTTCGACATTGCTCAGAAGACCGGAAGAAATCTATCAGTCTGCAGCAGTGTGTGATCTGTTTTGATTTTTATTGCCAGATTAAAACTGTGTGCCACACTAGGAAGACAGGAGAGAGATGTTGGCAGAACGAAAGATGTGTCATGACTGAGTAGTTTATTTGCTAAAAGCATTACCCACAAAAGGCAAGGTCTCTTATTCATGTAGCAATCTATCACACAGTTTTAATCTGTCCGGAAATTTTACTGTATGGAGTTATGTATTTCTGTTGTCATTCGCTTATGTTAAGGCAATAATACAATTACAATTGAATGGATTATCATGGATAATACTGTTAAAGCCTTATAATGTAAGTAATATTTGAAACTTGTTACATTTATTGAATTTACTGTTCTCTGGTTTGGTGAGAGATCTGTCCACAGAAACATTTATCACATTGCTAATAAAAAAAAATTTTTTTGTAAAGTTATGTTTCTTCTTGTTTTTGTATCTGAAGGCTTGAGGAAGAATATAATATAGTTAAATAGTGAACTATATATAGCACATTAAGTAAACATTTTGCAACTAGCATTTCTTTCTCGACTTTACACAAGCAGTTGGTATGTCACTTAAATATTAGGAGATATTTCCTTTTGGCATGTAGGATTACAAGCCACACTACAAAGTGTGAATTTTTTTAAATGTGTAGTAACAAAAAATTGTAGAAAATAAGGACCTCAGGGAGCAAAACAGGAAAATGTGATACAAAAATACATAGAAATGGTGTTTATAAAATCATGAATGTATAATAATGAATTTATATAACGGTATAAACACAAATATACAGTATAAAATATCAAATGCACACAACTAACTACATCAGATATATTTAATAAATAAATTAAAACGCACATTAAGATCACTGTATACTATATATAACAACTTATATTTTCTGCTAAGAGTAATGCTTGTACTGCAACAAATATTGAACTCAGAGTGTAACATTTTATGGACTGAGACTCTATGACAGTTTGTTTTTTAAATTGGACAGTTTTAATTTCCACTTTCTCTACAATTTTTTTTTTTACCCTTAGTGGTTAGAGTTTTCTGATAAACATGTTTAGTTGCAGTGAGTAGTTTCATTCTAATATTTGATGTTCTTCTGAATTATTTCCTGCTTTCTAAGAATTCTTTCACAGCATATTTTGATAAATTTACTTTTGATAAGTTCACTCATTTACTCAGGCCCTTGTTATTGTCAATGTTGTTCCAGAAAAATATTTGTATACTTTTGCTCATTTTGAATACCATGACAGGAGACATTCTTCATAATATACGGTATAGAGTAAATAGCAGTTACATAGGTATTTAAAGTTATGTGTTTTGTTTCTTCTATTATTCATCATTCAAGGAGATAAAACTATATATGCTGAATATTTAATATTCTGTAATTGTCTGTCCCATGCTACTCGTAGGAACTTATGTTGGCTTGGTTTAACAAAGTATTTTGAAACAGGACACATACCACAAAAACTACTGCAAGTGTCGGTTGTTTCGACTAGATTTCAACAGAAGCTACTTTCACGACATTGTTACGTTGACTGGAGACAATGCAGCTTGTGATAGATACCTCGCTTTGCCAAAAGCTCGGCATGTTTTCCAATTTCCGCTATTTTTCCGTTGTTGATGACACATATAAGATCTGCATCTTGAATTGTTGACAATCGATGTGCGATGGTAATGCAAGTTCGACCCTCTTTTGCCTTATCCAGAGCTTCTTGCACGATCTAAAAGAATGAAAAAAGAAATAAAAAATGAAGAAAGGAAAATTAGGGCTTAACGTTCTATCAACAACAGATCATTAGAGCGAGAGAGAGAGAGAGAGAGAGAGAGAGAGAGAGAGAAGCTCGGATTAGGCAAGGATGGGGAAGGAAATCGGCCGTACCCTATCAGAGGAAAAAGCCAATCGCGGAAAACAGAAACCTGAATGGCCGTACGGACATTTGAAACATTGTCCATACAAATTTTAAAAAAAGTTTAGTGTTATTTATGACTGCCACTTTGCACTCGTTTCAATTTCTGAGCTCTTATTTATTTTTGACTCTATCCTTAGAAATAAAGATAGATTGACTCCTATGGTAGCTTCCCTGCAACAGCCTAAAACAGATAGGGCTCAATATTGTTGATTTTGAAGCATATAGTGAAAATTTTTGGAAGTATTGCGCAAGTCCGAATAGCTGCTTTGGTAACTACAATAGGATATTACTACTATCTTTGTAGGGAAGAAATAGTGACGCTTATTTACAAAGGAGGAATAGGCGAGGTCCTCAAAATTACAGTTCGAGCTGTGAGTGGAAAACGTTCTGTAAAAAGATACAGTGAATAGTCGAAATTAGCCCACTCTTTAGTACGGAATCTGCGGTTGAAGGAACTCAAATATACAGGCTGTATGATAACTAATAACGAAAATTGACATCGTAAAAGCATACGATAATAGAAACAAAATTGTTCCAGTAGACACGGCATATCGACTCGCCGCGCTGAGCAGCTATACACGTCTGCGGGTGCACACAGACAACGCTGTTAGCTGTTAGTCACGGTGCAGCAATGCCATTGCGGATAGAGTGTTAAGCACACTTCGTTAGCTCTGTAGTCTTTGTCACATGGTTTTACAGAAACAATTCATCAAAAAACTTTGATTTTTACATTACGTATAGCTTTGTATGTCAGCTTCTTGGTGAGATGTCCTTCATCTTCCTAATAGTCAAACTTATTGTGATATTCTCCTTTAAGTAAGTCTCTGTCCGACATGATGACATATAAAGCTATAATAAACGTGAAAATCAATGTTTTTAGTGATTAGTTTCCGTAAAATAGTTGGAGAAAGACAGCAGGGCGTACGCCTCGATTCTGTCATTGCAGCACGTCACCGATCGGGGTGCCGAAATCGGGCAAAGAATGTCTTGTTAATTCTGGGTGCCATTGTGTGCTGGCTCATTAGGTAACAAAACGACATTTTCCGGGTACGGACCATATGCCTTCGAATATTCATTTTGTCAAGAGCAAACGATTGTTTGGAATTTTGTTTTTATGTTTTACATCGTAGTTTCTGAATATCGTGTCATAAGTAAAATTTTTTTGATTGCCTCTGACAGAAATATAAATTATGAAGACTTCCAGCTGAAAAAAAAAAAAATCAAGCATCTCAGCTGTACAACACGGAGAGAACTAGGCTCTTCTACTTGTCGAGCAAATTGCGGAGTTCGGACACGTGGATTAATGGATCTTTCTTCGACATTTCTCGGTGCAAATTTCACTGGGCGCAATTTACAAGAAACCAAAGGACGTGCAACCAGGTGAATGGATAGTAAATAGACTAAAATGGTTCTTTGTTGGTTTCCAGGACATAAAAAAATATAGACAACGGCGGAAGTGGGTGGAGAACGTTAGAAAACATATAGGATCGACACTGAGTCGTAGAACGGACGGCCGTACTGCGTGGAGAAGTCTAAAAGAGAACTTTATGCAGCAGTGGATGCAAAATTATGCATTAGCTCTGTCATTTTGTACAAATAATGCAACGTAATGCCATAAAACTACGCAGAAAAATAATTAACTTATCTCGAGAAGAAAAATAAAATAAGCAACACTGACCTTTTCGCTCTCTGTATCCAGTGCTGAAGTAGCTTCATCTAGTAGCAGGACACGTGGGTTTCGAACCAACGCCCTTGCGATCGCTACGCGCTGCTTCTGGCCTCCACTGAGTTGAGTTCCTTTCTCACCCATACGTGTGTCGTAACCCTGAAAGTAAATAAGTTAAAGTTTCTTTCAAAACACCCAAAATATTTCTGAACTAATGTATTGTACTGATGTATACAGAGAATACTGACTAATGCAACTACCTGTGGTAACGCTGATATAAATTTATGGATGTTCGCTTTCTTCGCCACTTCTATGATTTCGTCCATGGGAACGTTCCGGCTGTTATCCCCATAAGCAATGTTTTCAGCGATGGTTCTGTCGAAGAGAACAGGTTCTTGCTGTACGAGACCCAACTGAGACCTCAGAGCCGACATCGTAACTTTGGATACGTCCCGTCCGTCAAGGTCCTGGAAGACATACCATGCTTGTGGATTAGTTTATTTTCAGTCTCCAACGCCAGCTTTTGTTCATAATTCACCACCTGTGTATACATAAGACTAGAAACTCTGTTTTAATTCTGTAGAAGTTAATGATACACTCCTGGAAATGGAAAAAAGAACACATTGACACCGGTGAGTCAGACCCACCATACTTGCTCCGGACACTGCGAGAGGGCTGTACAAGCAATGATCACACGCACGGCACAGCGGACACACCAGGAACCGCGGTGTTGGCCGTCGAATGGCGCTAGCTGCGCAGCATTTGTGCACCGCCGCCGTCAGTGTCAGCCAGTTTGCCGTGGCATACGGAGCTCCATCGCAGTCTTTAACACTGGTAGCATGCCGCGACAGCGTGGACGTGAACCGTATGTGCAGTTGACGGACTTTGAGCGAGGGCGTATAGTGGGCTTGCGGGAGGCCGGGTGGACGTACCGCCGAATTGCTCGACACGTGGGGCGTGAGGTCTCCACAGTACATCGATGTTGTCGCCAGTGGTCGGCGGAAGGTGCACGTGCCCGTCGACCTGGGACCGGACCGCAGCGACGCACGGATGCACGCCAAGACCGTAGGATCCTACGCAGTGCCGTAGGGGACCGCACCGCCACTTCCCAGCAAATTAGGGACACTGTTGCTCCTGGGGTATCGGCGAGGACCATTCGCAACCGTCTCCATGAAGCTGGGCTACGGTCCCGCACACCGTTAGGCCGTCTTCCGCTCACGCCCCAACATCGTGCAGCCCGCCTCCAGTGGTGTCGCGACAGGCGTGAATGGAGGGACGAATGGAGACGTGTCGTCTTCAGCGATGAGAGTCGCTTCTGCCTTGGTGCCAATGATGGTCGTATGCGTGTTTGGCGCCGTGCAGGTGAGCGCCACAATCAGGACTGCATACGACCGAGGCACACAGGGCCAACACCCGGCATCATGGTGTGGGGAGCGATCTCCTACACTGGCCGTACACCACTGGTGATCGTCGAGGGGACACTGAATAGTGCACGGTACATCCAAACCGTCATCGAACCCATGGTTCTACCATTCCTAGACCGGCAAGGGAACTTGCTGTTCCAACAGGACAATGCACGTCCGCATGTATCCCGTGCCACCCAACGTGCTCTAGAAGGTGTAAGTCAACTACCCTGGCCAGCAAGATCTCCGGATCTGTCCCCCATTGAGCATGTTTGGGACTGGATGAAGCGTCGTCTCACGCGGTCTGCACGTCCAGCACGAACGCTGGTCCAACTGAGGCGCCAGGTGGAAATGGCATGGCAAGCCGTTGCACAGGACTACATCCAGCATCTCTACGATCGTCTCCATGGGAGAATAGCAGCCTGCATTGCTGCGAAAGGTGGATATACACTGTACTAGTGCCGACATTGTGCATGCTCTGTTGCCTGTGTCTATGTGCCTGTGGTTCTGTCAGTGTGATCATGTGATGTATCTGACCCCAGGAATGTGTCAATAAAGTTTCCCCTTCCTGGGACAATGAATTCACGGTGTTCTTATTTCAATTTCCAGGAGTGTATTTATATAAAAAGGGGCAAGTAAACTATCTTTTGTTTCCAGAATTCTGACAGCACTGGACAGGTAATGATGCTTGTGATGACCAGTTTCAATCTTGCTGTTCTTTTGAATTTCTCATCGAACACTCAGTTCGCTGCCGGCTTCTTATACACGTCAGGTTACGTAGTGGGTGCATAATGAAGCCTACGCGACAGAAAGAACTAGATCGGGAACGTATTTGAATTTGGTCTGAAAATACTAATTTCTTTTCAGTCTTCATTCGTGTCACACAGGAGTTGCGTTCCGTATACGATTCGGCATCGTTTTGTTTTCAAGACGACCACTGTGAACTGTGTTCGTAAAAAATAGGGTTCGTGTTCGTGTTTGTGTAAGGCGTCTTAACAGATGGACACTACTGTTATACTGGGGCCAAAAATATCAGTCAGTTCATTGTCAGACGTTAAGATCCTAACAGTTTATCTTCACCCCGGGTGTTATTAAGAAATCGTTAAGTCGTCAGTTTTTAACGTTTTGTTCTTTAGAAGAACCTTGCTGTTTCATTTTCTTGTACGACAGTAATATTCCTGAAAAGTGCGGTCTGATAATAACATAATTTAAGTGATTATGAAAGTTTCGCATCAAAATATGTATCCTGTTACTTGACAGACTAAAAGAGATACATTGGGCACTGGATGACCCAAACAGCTATCAGTGAAGAAAATCAGTAAATATATTTCTGTATAATCTACTCAAGTACACATGAGGATTAATTAAACCAAGTTCATTTCCTCAGCAAACCGATTTAGAGTATTTGCTGAACCAACAGACAATTGCACAATGCAGTTGGAATGTCACATTGTCATCTTGTCATGTCATCTTGTGAGCTATGGGACGAAGAATCGTAATTTTTAAATTTTATGTATCTATTGAACAGCAAATTTATCTGCAGTTGATACAGAGTGCGCTGTGGACAATATTCACGTTCAGCAACTGATTATTTCCGTGCTGCCACTCTTCATTTCCAGTGTAATTGTCATCTATTACTAAACAGCTTATCGATTTCACTTTCGAGTTCTATATTTTCTTTCTTTTTAGTCAGAAAAGCTATGTTGTCTGGAAACATTCATGTAAAACCCCATTTCATTTTTAATCCTGCTCTGAAGTCAAAACTCATTGTTGTACAATGCCTCTACATCTACATCTACATCTACATTGATACTCCGCAAGCCACCCAACGGTGTGTGGCGGAGGGCACTTTACGTGCCACTGTCATTACCTCCCTTTCCTGTTCCAGTCGCGTATGGTTCGCGGGAAGAACGACTGTCTGAAAGCCTCCGTGCGCGCTCTAATCTCTCTAATTTTACATTCGTGATCTCCTCGGGAAGTATAAGTAGGGGGAAGCAATATATTCGATACCTCATCCAGAAACGCACCCTCTCGAAACCTGGCGAGCAAGCTACACCGCGATGCAGAGCGCCTCTCTTGCAGAGTCTGCCACTTGAGTTTATTCAACATCTCCGTAACGCTATCACGGTTACCAAATAACCCAGTGACGAAACGCGCCGCTCTTCTTTGGATCTTCTCTATCTCCTCCGTCAACCCGACCTGGTACGGATCCCACACTGATGAGCAATACTCAAGTATAGGTCGAACGAATGTTTTGTAAGCCACCTCCTTTGTTGATGGACTACATTTTCTAAGCACTCTCCCAATGAATCTCAACCTGGTACCCGCCTTACCAACAATTAGTTTTATATGATCATTCCACTTCAAATCGTTCCGTACGCATACTCCCAGATATTTTACAGAAGTAACTGCTACCAGTGTTTGTTCCGCTATCATATAATCATACAATAAAGGATCCTTCTTTCTATGTATTCGCAATACATTACATTTGTCTATGTTAAGGGTCAGTTGCCACTCCCTGCACCAAGTGCCTATCCGCTGCAGATCTTCCTGTATTTCGCTACAATTTTCTAATGCAGCAACTTCTCTGTATACTACAGCATCATCCGCGAAAAGCCGCATGGAACTTCCGACACTATCTACTAAGTCATTTATATATATTGTGAAAAGCAATGGTCCCATAAAACTCCCCTGTGGCACGCCAGAGGTTACTTTAACGTCTGTAGACGTCTCTCCATTGATAACAACATGCTGTGTTCTGTTTGCTAAAAACTCTTCAATCCAGCCACACAGCTGGTCTGATATTCCGTAGGCTCTTACTTTATCAGGCGACAGTGCGGAACTGTATCGAACGCCTTCCGGAAGTCAAGAAAAATAGCATCTACCTGGGAGCCTGTATCTAATATTTTCTGGGTCTCATGAACAAATAAGGCGAGTTGGGTCTCACACGATCGCTGTTTCCGGAATCCATGTTGATTCCTACATAGTAGATTCTGGGTTTCCAGAAATGAGATGATACGCGAGCAAAAAACATGTTCTAAAATTCTACAAGAGATCGACGTAAGAGATATAGGTCTATAGTTTTGCGCATCTGCTCGACGACCCTTCTTGAAGACTGGGACTATCTGTGCTCTTTTCCAATCATTTGGAACCCTCCGTTCCTCTAGAGACTTGCGGTACACGGCTGTTAGAAGGGGGGCAAGTTCTTTCGCGTACTCTGTGTAGAATCGAATTGGTATCCCGTCAGGTCCAGTGGACTTTCCTCTATTGAGTGATTCCAGTTGCTTTTCTATTCCTTGGACACTTATTTCGATGTCAGCCATTTTTTCGTTTGTGCGAGGATTTAGAGAAGGAACTGCAGTGCGGTCTTCCTCTGTGAAACAGCTTTGGAAAAAGGTGTTTAGTATTTCAGCTTTACGCGTGTCATCCTCTGTTTCAATGCCATCATCATCCCGTATTGTCTGGATATGCTGTTTCGAGCCACTTACTGATTTAACGTAAGACCAGAACTTCCTAGGATTTTCTGTCAAGTCGGTACATAGAATTTTACTTTCGAATTCAATGAACGCTTCACGCATAGCCCTCCTTACGCTAACTTTGACATCGTTTAGCTTCTGTTTGTCTGAGAGGTTTTGGCTGCGTTTAAACTTGGAGTGGAGCTCTCTTTGCTTTCGCAGTAGTTTCCTAACTTTGCTGTTGTACCACGGTGGGTTTTTCCCGTCCCTCACAGTTTTACTCGGCACGTACCTGTCTAAAACGCATTTTACGATTGCCTTGAACTTTTTTCTTGCTCAGCCAGAAATATGTAAGCGTGAAATGTCATTCTGATCATGGAGCAGCTTTTTCAAATCTTTTTCAATAGTGCAATGACAGATGTATGACGAATGTTTTATTGCGCATGGCTTATTGAGTTACACGTGTTGAGTTAGCAGTCGGGCCGTCCCCACACTATAGCACTATTTGCTGTTTTCGCATTACCATCCCACAGCTCTCCAATGAAGCTCCCCATTACAAAGAACCTATTGCCTGTTAAAGGTCACCCGCTCGTCCGCCTATAGCACATCATGCCAGTCCATCATTACTGAATTGTGTCATAACTGTTGTGGAATCTTTCACAGTCACGAGGGGCTTGACCGACTTCCTGGATGGACTGATTTCAATCCTGGATTGCCATGATGTGAGATTTACGCTTTCGGTTCTAGCTCTCGCCGCTCCCGGTCCTATATCTTCGTGAGCTGAGGAATATTTAATGGATACGGCTCCTCCAATTGATCAGCTAGGACTCTTGCAACCCCACAATAATGGGTCTTTCCATCTATTTATAAACAATACATTACAACTGTTATGTTGAAGGTGAAATGGCTCTGAGCACTATGGGACTTAACTTCTGAGGTCATCAGTCCCCTAGAACTTAGAATTACTTAAACCTAACTAACCTGAGGACAGCACACACCTCCATGCCCGAGACAGGGTTCGAACCTGCGACCGTAGCGGGCATTGCCTTGCTGAAATGGAAGCCCGTGAAGGGTTTCCTTGAAAGGCAACAAAACGGAGCATAGAATATCGTCGACGTACCGCTGTGCTATAAGAGTGCCGTCAGTGACAACCAAAGGGGTCCTGCTAAGAAATGAAATGGCACCCCAGACCATCACTCCCGTTGTCGGGCCTCAGCTGTCTGGGGCGTCTCCAGACTCGTCCTCGCTGGTCATCGGGGCTCATTTCGAAGCGGAACTAATCACTGAAGACAATTATACCCCATCTGATAAGATTAAAGGCCAAAGACGTATCTGGGACACCAACTTGACTGTCGCCCGCCGTACAGCCTGGCGACATTTCTTCTCATAGCAGCATCCCTTTGGCTGTCATACATGGCTTGCTTACGGCAATCCCCCATTTGTTGGCCTTTATGGCAAGCCATCCTTGACTTACATCTCAAGCAAAATAATGACAGCCTGCACACGGCGAGAGTTTTTACTGTTTGACTTCGTGGTTGCCAAACTCTTATCTTGGCCAGCAAGGTCGCTGACTCTGTCCCCAGTTGGGAACATTTAGAGCATTATGGGCGGGGCCCTCCAACCAGCTCATTGGACAGAATTTGGTACGCCATCCCTCAGGAGGACATCCAACAACTCTTATCAATCATTGCCAAGTCAAATAAGAGCTTGCATAAGGGCCAGAGGTGGACCAATGCGTTACTGACTTGCTGAGCTTGTGAAGCTCTTTTTCTTGAATAAATACTCCAATTTTTGTGCAATAGTGATCAATAGTTTTTCTGTACATGTACATCACATCTCTAATTTCCGTCCCATTCGGATAATTCCTTCATGTTCCGTCCGTTTCTTTGTCTTAAGAGTGGAGTTTAAAAGCTACAGAGATGAAATAAAAATGTGAAAAGACTAAACTAACTATACACAAATGATATTAAAAAAACACTCTTCATAGATCATTTTTGAAAGAACACTAGGAAATCATTGTGAGAGAAAGTTTAAACAAACACTGCACTGCTTAAACAAACACTTGAGTATCACTTAATGGGAGGGATATTCATTTATTATCAGTTATGGGGAGAGCGAAGGTGCATTGGTCCTTTGGGGTAGTTAAGATGTTTAAAGATATCCTTGGTTCTTGTGAGTCGGGTTGTGATGATACGTGTACTGTGGCAGGATGACTGATGAGAAAACATAGGGTCAGGTTACAGATAGCCACTAGGGTTAATCAACAAAGACCGAGACTCATTTTTTTTACAGGTACTTATTCTTCCATTTCAATGTTTACTTGATTTTTTTCAAAGTACACATTTCCAACTGGAATGCACATTTTATAGCGTCTGTGCGAGTTCTCGAACACACTACGTAGGCCATTATTTGTCAAGTCCTTGAGAATCGATTCATTTTTCTCGAACACTGCTTCAGAGTTCCCAGATCGAATGCCCCGAAGCTTTGCCTTTAGTATTGGTGTGGGGGGGATTATAGGGTGCAACATCGGGGATATAAGGCGGATGCGGGAAATTGCAGGACTCGACATGAGACGTGAGGTCGCCCCTGTTGTCATGATGAAGTCGCCACTCAGTCCTAGAAAGTTCTGGTCGTTTCCTTGCAATGTGTTTCCTCGGTTTAGCTGATACTGACCTGTAGTATGGTGCTGTAACAGTAGTATGAGGGGGAAGTGCCTACTGGTAAATCGTCCCAAGACAATCAAAAAATCACTTTATCTGCAGATGGATAACTTTCGCCTTATTTGATGTTTGAGAAGCTGGCGATTTCTACGCTGTGCTGGATCGTCTTCCTTCAGGATCGTAATGATGCAGCCATGACTCATCCCGGGTGACAATCGAATCCAGAAACGAATCCCCTCCATCAGCAAAGGGACGGATCCCCTCACAGATTGTCTCTATTCGCACAGCCTTTTGTTCGGGAGTCAACAGACGTGGCACCCAATGGCACAAACAGGTGCTGTACGGAGATGATCATGGATAATCATAAAGAAACTTCCATATGAAATTCTCAAACTCGACTGAGGTTACGTAATATTATCGGGCGATCCTCAAAGACGGTCATAGCAGCGGTGTTGAAGCTGATTTCAGTCACACAAGGAGCCGAAACGCAAGGCCCACCGCTCTTAGAACAAAGAAATCAATTTTCTTTGAAGTCCTTGAACCAGCTAAACACTGTTGCACAAGGCAGTGCATCTTCACCGTACGCTTGCTGCCGGTTTTTGTAAGTTTCAGCGGCTATATGGTTTAAACGAACACAGAATTTTATTGCGCCGTACTGCTCGTCTCGTGGCATCTCCATTGCTTGGTACGCGAAATTCATAGAATGTCTACAAAGTAGAGGATTGTTGTCAACCTACCGACACGAGAATGCTGCCGCCTGTGGACATTACACATTAAAACCAGCTCTTTTCAAATATTCATGGTACAGATAGGAAACTATCACGAAAACTACAGGAAAAAATCGGTCTCAGTTTTTGTTGATCAGCCCTCGTAGGATGGGAGCCGGGCCAAGGAAGCTCTGGAATCGGAAAGGGCAACGGAGGAGCGGGTTAAATCTATTGAGGGGGGGGGGGGGGTGGAGGTGTCAGGCCGTGTTTCCTTGCAAGATAGTGGAAATCTCTTAAAATTGGCCTGAGAGAGGATACAGAGAGTGTGTAGAGCAGATGGGACGTGTTGATACAGGCGCGACAGCACATCTGGACTGGTGATAAGAGGGTAACAATAAAGTTGTAGGACTCGAGTTCACGTTATATATAGGGTATGAGAAGGTGGGTAAAAGACATTAACTGGTGAAAGATTCTTGTAGAGGAGTGCATGGACAAACATAAAGCTGGTCTTATACATCGTATGCCCGTATTTTGTTCATTAGGTGACATATAGGAAAACGGCCACCCCATTTTGAGAGTTTGATATCACCTAAATTCATATATATCCCGAAAAGCTTTAGCTGCCACCTTCCCGTCAATGAACTCCAGCTACTTGCACAGAACGTCGGGCCCTGGACTTTCGCTGCCTGTCTGTACTCACCACTGTCCCGGAGGCGGGATCGTAGAACCTCTCGAGCAGCTGAATGCAGGTGGATTTGCCGCAGCCAGAGGGCCCCACCAGCGCCACCGTCTGGCCTGGCCTCACAACGAGGTCTAGCCCCTTCAGCACCAACGTCCCTGGTCGCGTCGGGTAGCAGAATTTGACGTCCGAGTACGATACGTGGCCTGCAGCTGCCTGTAGAAAGTATAGAACAAAAAGTAAACAGGACTGTATTTGAGTAAATCTTTTCCTTACATTCACTTCGAGTCTCTCATACATTCGAGAAGCACGTTTGGCATAGGTATGCCTGTTATAAAAACGTTTTGGAGATGCTTGTTATCTGTTGGAAGCGAGGAAGATTACAATTTAACGTCCCTCCGATGAAGGAGTCAATAGGGACGAAGTACAAGCTCGGGCTGAGGAAGGAAATTGTCCGTGCACTTTTAAAGAAACCATTCTGTCATTTGCCTAAAGCGATATAAGGAAATCACGGTAAACCTAAACCTGGATGGCCGGATGGTAGCTGGAACCACCATCCTCAAAAATATGAGACCAGTGCCTTACCACTGCATCACCTCGCTCAGTACATTTTTGCAAAGGAAATAAATATTTATCACTATAAATTCATTTGTCTTTATCACAATATATAAATAATGATTATCTGCCTGATTCCACTTATTGAAAAATCTATAGATTTACGAAAAATAAAGGGAAACGGTTATCATTAAAGGAAATCACATTAGTGAAAGCACAAGATATAACAAATAGTTTTTAAACACTGTCAGCTGTACTCCCATTATACTTACGTTGTAATTGCGCGCCCTATTTGTCACGTTTGTAAGCTGTTACTGGTGGCGCATAGGGACGCACAGCGGTTGGTCTAGTGGCAGCTATCTACGATTCCAGCAGTGCATTGGCCCTATTTTGAACGCCTAACCGATTTTCTATTTGCAATGCACGCTTTTTGATTCCGTCTCACAAAGTGCTTCGTGATACCAGTTGCAATAGGGGTACATTATGTTTTCATTATTTTGAAATATTTAAGAAAAACTGATTTGTTACCTCTTCAACTTCCAACTTTTTCAGTTTCCTTGTACTTTTCGTTGATCTGAAGATGTTTGTTCGACAACAGAAACCGGTTATCTAACTCTTTCTTCGTACTGCGGGTAGATGTATCAATTTATAGTAAACTATCACATAATGCGTTGCCTCTTTAATTACGTCTGATAAATATTTAATTTCACTGTCAGTAGGACCAGTCCTTAAACTTGGAAGACAATCGACCAGAACAGAGCTGAGTAATAGGATAAACCTAAAACTGAACAATGGACTCATTAGGCCTTGGACGGGTCTTCCTATGTATTGGCCAATTTACACGTCAAATGTAGAGTTACTACCCAGTTACGGTATAAGAAAGAGTCCACTCGTTTGCGCACCATGCATCACAAACGTTTTTTTTTTTTTTTTTTTTTTTTTTTTTTTTTTTTTCTTACACCGTGTCAGCCAACGAAAAATATCCTGAAAGCGATTGAAGCATGTTCGTTGCAAATGTTAGAGTTTATTCTAGATTTTTTAAAGCTCGCTTGCTCTGTTCTTTACAAAATGTTAGTTATAATGCTCATATAACAGGCGAGTAGATGGCATTTTTCTGACAAAAATATCTTTCTTCATCTGTTACGAGTATGGTTTTTCAGACAATGATTGTTACGTGAACCAAACAGTGAACAAAATCGTAGCTCACCTCATTTCCATGACAATAACGTTTGCTAGTAGCTACTGATGTCTAGTGGCCAACTTCAGAACGGCACAAATTTCTCGTTTTTACTGGATTGAGATGAGCGCTGAAGCCCATACTTTTTTCGTGCTCCGCTATCTTTAACTTGTTTCTTATTTTATGTCTATATAATTCAGAGAACTTTAACTTTTGTTGGTGGTAGGGGTTGGTGTGCCTTTAAAATTACATTTTGTGTGGCGGAAATCATTACACCTAGCGATCTTCAGTGTTAAACAAGATAACCAAGTGCTTTCAGTCTGTAGTCACTGGTAAGTAAGGGTTGACTCATCTCTTCTCAGCCACAGAATTATGGAATCTACGTGTTGAAGATCTGACCAGTCACATGCTGCATAAGCCACTGTATGAGTTTGCAGGTGGTCAAACGTCAGTAGCCTTCAACGGTGACAATGAAAGTGATCTGCTGGCACCGCATAATGTGGTGTGGATGTGGACAATGTGAAAAAAATTTTCAGCATAATTAATGCATAAGATAGAATGACTTCGAAGGAGTTTAGAGTAGCTGTCATTGTAATGCTTCAAGGGCCTCAATGAGTTCGCCTACAGCAGGAACAAATGTAGCTCTGTGTATCAGCTGTTACAAACCATACGTTCCACAAGGTAGACAGGTAAAGGAAGCCGCACGTATACCTGTGAAAGGAATACCTAGAAGGTGTGCTTGTGTGATACAGTGAGACACTCCATCGTATCAAAGACGCCAGACATGTGGTGCTGGACTCAGGACGAGCAATAATAAGGACTGTTTTCGTATGTGGCTTCATTGTGAAATCACAGAAAAAATACTCTACAACATTTTTACAGAAAACACTTGCAGTTCTTTTCATTTGACACGTACTTTATTGTACTCGTGTTAAGAAAAAATCATTCTATCGTAGATTTCACTGCTGGTAGGGTTATGTGAAACATAAGAAGGTTTGTGTTGAAAAAAGGAAAAAAAATCTTAAACATGGCTGCGAAACAGCAACTGTGTAAATCTGACAACCGTTACAAAACAACTGGTTATATTAGCCCTTGACCTAGGTTTCGATATTTCTAAAAATATCTACATCATGTGATGTAACAAGGCCGACTCCTTCTGAAGAAGATATTTTTAGAAATGTCGAAATCTAGGTGAAGGGCTAATAAACCGTTGTTTTGCAACTAGTTGGGTCAATTTTTCAACCCCTTCAGAAAAAGAAAACAACTTACAACGTAGACAAGGCTTATGAACTTCCAGATGGTGTCTTTATGTATTCATGCTTACCCATCCATCGTGCGACGCTCCGTCCGGATCTGCGATCTTCGGCTGCCGGTTCACCAAGTACACGATTTTAGACGCGCCAGTGAGTCCTTTCCTGAAGTTCGGTGCGAATGACAGCGCACCGGCGATCATCATAGAACCAAGGATTAATGATTCCACAACTCTGGAAAACGAAACGGAGATAGGTTATAATTATCCGTGAATAGTGGTTCTGATCTTTAATAGAGCGAACAGTGGTGTGCTAGACATCTTAATGTCTGGTGCGTAGCAAAATCTGTAAATCAAAGGCCTCCGCAGAGTTTCTGCATGTATGTTCGAGCTAATCTCTGATACAGGTATTTTGATACAGTTTTTTCACTTGAATTACCATTATGCTAGCAAGTCGTTTGCTCATAGATACTTAATGCTGCTCGTGCGAAGCCGCTGGTTACACTTGAAACAGAAGATGGTACAATTGAGTCACTACACGGGTTGGTCGGAAACAATTTACAAAACTTGCAAAGGTGTTGCAGTGTAGATTGTGCTGAGAAATAACTGCCCAGGAAAACATTCTATACGTCGCATTGGTTCCGATATAATTAGTATTAACATTAGTCAAACAGGTCGTAAAGGCCGCAGTGTTTCTGACCAACCTGCAAAGGTCTGCTTGGCGAAATATATCAGCAAGTCTGGAACCTACTTCGGTACACAATTTGATTACTTCATGACGAGAATCGAGTCAGTAAATAGAGATTACCTACGTTACAAGATTGGCGCACTAGTCATAAAAAATGATGGATTCTTCAAAAAAAAAAAATGGTTCAAATGGCTCTGAGCACTATGGGACTCAACTGCTGTTGTCATAAGTCCCCTAGAACTTAGAACTACTTAAACCTAACTAACCTAAGGACATCACACACATCCATGCCCGAGGCAGGATTCGAACCTGCGACCGTAGCGGTCGTGCGGTTCCAGACTGTAGCGCCTTTAACCGCTCGGCCACTCCGGCCGGCGCTGGATTCTTCGTGAAACTGGTACACGGAGGTGTTAAATCATTAAAACGACGTGCAGGATCTGTAATTTAGCCCTCACCATAAACAGATTGAATGTATTGTGTGTAAATAAGCAGAGACTCAACAACTACCAACAATAACAACCGGAAAATGTGCAGGACTTTTCATCTTTAGCGGTATACAGTGGATAACCACATAAAATTAGTCGCAAGAAATGGATTATCTAGAATGAGATTCTTGGAAGAACCCTAAGGAAATGTAATTCACCAAATGGCTCTGAGCACTATGGGACTTAACATCTATGGTCATCAGTCCCCTAGAACTTAGAACTACTTAAACCTAACTAACCTACGGACATCACACAACACCCAGTCACCACGAGGCAGAGAAAATCCCTGACCCCGCCGGGAATCGAACCCGAGAACCCGGGCGGGGGAAGCGAGAACGCTACCGCACGACCACGAGCTGCGGACGTGTAATTCACCCACGAGAGAGACAGCCTAAAACAGTTGTTCGGCCAATTCCTGAGTACTGTTCGTCAGACTAATTAAAAGAGGAAGCAGAAATAAACCAAAGAATAGCGGCGCGTTTCGTCACTGTTTCGTTTAGTAAGCACTGTAGCGTTAAGTACATTCAATCAAATTCTTGTGGTAGACGCTAAAAGGAAGAAGAGCGTAACGGACAGGTTTACCATTAACATTTCGAGAGTGCACGTATAAAGGAAAACCAAGCAACAGATAAAGGACCATGAGGTAGATAATAAGAACTCGAGCTCCTTCGGAGGCTTATATATTAAATTCCTTGGGATCTGACATCTAAAATTCAAAATTTTAATATTCTCTAGACAAGTTCTATCCGCAGGTAGCCTTCACAGTGCTCCGCCTCCATGGTGACAGCAAATCGCTTTAAAGTCTCTGTCTCACACAAAAATCACACAACAATTCAGAAATTCACATATAGTATACAGGGTGTTACAAAAAGGTACGGCCAAACTTTCAGGAAACATTCCTCACACACAAATAAAGAAAAGATGTTATGTGGACATGTGTCCGGAAATGTTTAATTTACATATTAGAGCTCATTTTAGTTTCGTCAGTATGTTCTTCCACCTACGCTCAATGGAGCACGTTATCATGATTTCATACGGGATACTCTACCTATGCTGCTAGAACATGTGCCTTTACAAGTACGACACAACATGTGGTTCATGCACGATGGAGCTCCTGCACATTTCAGTCGAAGTGTTCGTACGCTTCTCAACAACAGATTCGGTGACCGATGGATTGGTAGAGGCGAACCAGTTCCATGGCTTCCACGCTCTCCTGACCTCAGCTCTCTTGACTTTCATTTATGGGGGCATTTGAAAGCTCTTGTCTACGCAACCCCGGTACCAAATGTAGAGACTCTTCGTGCTCGTATTGTGGACGGCTGTGATACAATACGCCATTCTCCAGGGCTGCATCAGCGCGTCAGGGATTCCATGCGACAGATGGTGGATGCATGTATCCTCGCTAACGGAGGACATTTTGAGCATTTCCTGTAACAAAGTGTTTGAAGTCACGCTGGTACGTTCTGTTGCTGTGTGCTTCCATTCCATGATTAATGTGATTTCAAGAGAAGTAATAAAATGGGCTCTAACATGGAAAGTAAGCGTTTCCGGACACATGTCCACATAACATACTTTCTTTCTTTGTGTGTGAGGAATGTTTCCTGAAAGTTTGGCCGTACCTTTTTGTAACATCCTGTATAGTGTTTCTAATAATGTCAGAAATTTGTTCTTGATTTTGGTTAGGGCCAGTTTTAGATAAATTTTCCTGAAACGGGTGAATGTTTCAGTCTGAAATATAGTTTACAACGTATCACGCCATATCTCCAAAGCTACTGAACTGACTAAAATACTTTTTCCGGCGACTAAAGAGAGACCACGCCGGGCAACGGATCCTTAAAAATTTGCGTATTGAATTGCTTGACTAAGAGTATGAAACATACTTGTATGGTTACGATGTACGAGAGGAATTCAAAAAACTAGTTACTCTCTATTATTGCTGGCCAGGTAACTTTTGTTGAGTGCTAACACGGATACATGATACAATTTTTCAGTTGAGTCACCAAGTCTCTGCAAACAACGGTCGGAAGATTCTGCCAGTCATTCAGTTCCTCGGCGGTAGAAATTTGCTCCTTGGTGGCGAAGCCTTTTGAGAACCGATATGTAAACGTCCTCGTTGTTAGAAAATGTCTTTCCTCGTGATGTTCTTCCAGCTCGCCGAAAAGATGGAAATTGCTTGGTGCAAGATCTCGTCTTCCCGATCAACATCACCCACTTCTGTGCAGCCTAGGTCAAATCGTTGGCACTCTTTCACTGCTACTGGAAGTTACATAGTATTTGGTCCAATAGTGCCAGAATTCCACAGTCAGTATGTGTGTAAATTAAACTTTTTTCGCCGGCCGCGGTGGTCTCGCGGTTCTAGGCGCGCAGTCCGGAACCGTGCGCTGCTACGGTCGCAGGTTCGAATCCTGCCTCGGGCATGGATGTGTGTGATGTCCTTAGGTTAGTTAGGTTTAAGTAGTTCTAAGTTCTACGGGACTGATGACCACAGCTGTTAAGTCCCATAGTGCTCAGAGCCATTTGAACCATTTTTTTAAAACTTTTTTCCCACAAGAATCAGTACTGTTCTGCGTACTTCAGCGGAGGATTGCTTCTCCATTTACCGCACCATTACTCTTCCACACTATGATTCACCTGTTAATCGTACCGCAGGAGAATTGTGTCTGAAAGAAACTCGGAACATGTACTCGTACTCTCTTCTGACGGTGCGCCTCTCCTCATACCCAATGGTCTTAGTGGGTGCGATATGGGTAACTTACTTTCTGAAGCCCCTACGCATTATTTTTAATGTAGCAGTTCGCGCCTAAACACATTGCTGGTCATCAAAAATCACAAAATCAGGGAACATACTTCATAATTTTACTTATTGAGAAAGTACAGTGTAGTGACTAGAATACGTAATTATCTTCGTAAGTGATTTGGGGGTACACAAAGTGCGACAACTATTACAAAGAGATGCTACTTCTTGCAGCAACAATGCCTCTAACCTGGCTGACTATCGAGTCGAACTGAGCTTGGATGATGCCATGCTGTTTCATCTCTGTGCCTGAGTTTATCATTCACAACGGCTGGCGAGTGGTGGCGTTCTAGTCTCTTGGCAAACTTTACCAAGTGCTTTCAATAGATGAGAGAGAACTTGCTGATTAAGGCAGCAGTCGAACGCATTCTACGTCGCAGTGGGACAGAACACCATGAGTTAGCCTAGTGTTATTTGAAAAACGATGACGCAGTAATCTCTAAGATACGTTGCAGCCACGGACCTTAGCACCAGAAACGAAACGGCTGTTGTCAAAATCAATGGCCATGCGAATCAGAGGCTATCAGGATGTATGCCCAATGGCACCCCATACTATCAAGCCAGGC
Source organism: Schistocerca americana (assembly GCF_021461395.2). Taxonomy (NCBI): domain Eukaryota; kingdom Metazoa; phylum Arthropoda; class Insecta; order Orthoptera; family Acrididae; genus Schistocerca; species Schistocerca americana. The sequence continues at coordinate 616,221,940 of NC_060121.1, forward strand.
TTAACATAGCCTGTACTCCTCAGAGCCTATGCCCGTGGATACGTCTATTGTGACGTCTCAGAACCGAGACTCATTTCAAAGGCGGCGCGCTGCCAGTCCTGTGTCCAGTATTGTCGATGGGCGCAAAAGTGTCCGCAGCCACGTGAAGGGAAGCTGCAACAGTGGTCACCGAGCTGCGAGTGTTCCTGCAGACAAGACCATTTCCTGACTCAGGCTATTTTACGTTGCTATTGGATCCTTGACAGCCGAACAAACAAGTCTGTTCTCTCAGGCGCTAGTCACGTGCGGCTACTGAGATCGTGCATGTCGTTCAGTATGGCCTACCTGAACCTGTCATTTCCAATTTCGTGAGATCTCGAACAACGTAAGCAGGGATATGGGGAAACGATTAAACACAGTCTCGACAGACCACAATCCTGCTATCGAATTTCGACACTTGCTGGTCGACGTTCCTTTTGTTTTGATTCATCGGTCGTGTTACTGGTTTGGTGTGGCACGGAACGCATTTCTCTTCTGCGCTAACCTCTTCATCTCACAGTAGCTCCTGACCCTATTTCCTCAATTATTTGCTGGAGTGTTCAGGTCTCTCTCTTCGCCTAAAATTTCTACCTTCTGAAGTTCCCTCTAATACTATGGAGGTTATTCCCTGAGACCTTACCACATATCCTACCGTCCAGTCCCTAGTTATTGTCAGTGTTTTCCATATGTTCCTTCTTTGGCCGGTTCAGCGGAAATCATTCGCACTCATTTACGAGTGCACCTGATTTTCAACACTGTTGCATTCCTCTATAGTACCACAAATCATACATTTCGATTGTCTTCTGTTCCGCACAATGCTGTGCTCCAGATGTACGTTCTCAGAAATTTCTCCCTCAAATTAAGGCTAATTTTTGATAGCAGTAGACTTTTCTTCGCCAGGAATGGCCTCTTTGTCTGTGCTAGGCTGCTTTTCACGTCTTCCTTCCTTCTCCGTCAGGGGTTATTTTATTTCCAAGTACCAGATTTCCTCATCTTCGTCTACTTCATTATCCCTAGTTCTAATGTTAAGTTTCTCGCTGTTCTCGTTTCTGCTACTTGTAATTACTTTCATCTTTCTTCTATTTACTCACAATCCATATTCTGCACTCATTGGACTGGTCATTCCGTCAAACAAATCCTGTAATTCTACTTCACGTTCATTGAGGATAGCAATATCATCAACGAATCTTGTCACTGATATTCTTTCACCCTGAATTTTAATCCTACTCTTGAACCTTACTTCTAGTTTTGTCGGTGTTTCTTCGGTGCATATTTGAGTAGTAGGGGCGAAAGACTGCATACCTATCGTCCACCCTTTTTAATGCGAGCATTCAGTTCTTTGTTTTCTAATCTTATTGCCCCCTCTTGGTTATGGTACATATTGCATATTACCCATCCTTCCTTGCAGCTTACTTCTACTTATTTCAGAATTTCAAACATCTTGCAGCATTTTATAACATCGAAGGCTTTTTCACGGTCGACGAATGCTACGAGCGTGTCTAGATTTTTCTTCAGTCTTGCTTCCATTATCAACCGCAGTGTCAGAACTGCCTCTCAGGCGCTTTTGCCTTTTCTAAAGCCAAACTGATTGTCATCTAACTGACACTCAGTATCGTTTCCCATTCTTCTATATATTATGCTTGTGAGCAGCTTGGATGTATGAGCTGTTCAACTGATCGTGCGATAGTTTTTTTACACAAGATATAATACGATCTTCTCACTAACAGCGAACATTCAAGTGCAGTTTCTGAATGAGAAACTCACAGAGAAATCTGCTCTTCAGTACAGAATGGAGGTGCTTTTATTCCTACCTGTTGCCTATGGTCACGCAGAAATGCTTTCTCTTGGCTGTCGAAGTACGTAGTACAGTTAATACCAGTCTGAAGTTTGTTGCATTCCGCTCTCATGAGGTAATTTAAATTGGCAGCAGCATATTTTGGAACATTTTTTTAGAGGAGTGCAAGTTCTTACTTGAAGACATCCTCGTAGGGCAGTCCGTCTGAGAGGATGAGGACCCCTCCGTAATACATGCAGGCGGCGTAGGTGAAGGTGCCGATGCTGCGTGCCAGGCTGAAGACTGCGGCGCGCACGTGCGTGTTCCTCTTGGCCCGTCGAAGCGCGGGCTGCAGCTCCGCCAGGTACTTGCCGTGGAACAGCCGCTCGCGACCCAGGCCGGCCACCGTGCGGATGTTGCTCACGGCCTCCACCGCCAACTGCAAACAATCACCTCAGCTCCATACTTTGCTTACCTCGACTTGTGTTTTAGTTAACAATAAAATTAATGAGCCGATGGATAATTACGCCACGAATAGCCCCTTGTCTTCCTTAGTGGCCAGTTTGTTTATGGAGGACTTCGAGTTGGAATATAGTCGTTTGTTATTGGCAGTACAATGGAGATAAGGCACCTTCATTACGTTTGCTGACTTATTAAGCGTTCGATAATGTAAATGGGGAGAAGATCTTCGAAATTCTCAAAAATAAAAAAGAAAGTAGAAGCCTTACAGAAAGACGGGCAATATACATTATGTAGGAGAACCATGAAGGAACAGTAACAATTGAAGAAAAAATCTTCTCGGTTTTCGAAGAAAATTCTCCAACTTTCGATGGCCATCCCCGCCATCGTTGTCAGGAGTAAAACTACTGACTGCCGGAGTCTTTTTTTTTTTTTTTTTTTTGCTTTGTTGAAATTTCATTCCCCAGCCCCATATGGGGCGGGAGGGGGGGGGGGGGGAGGGCGCTGGCAGCATAATCCGCCGTTCTTCAGTCGAGTGATACAGTTAATAAAAAGATGAAGACAAGACATATAAAAGGCGATAAAGGGGGACATAAGAACATAATAAGGAGAGAGAGTAGGGGTTAAAATATGCACTTACACTGAGATGTTGATGTGGGACACTTAAAAAAGTCCACATAAAGACAAAAAACACAATTGAAGATTAGTGGAGCATGTAAAATACACTGAAGTCACACGCACAAATTAAAAGTTGGCAACAGTATTAAAAAACTCCTGAACGAAGACACGTTAAAACCACTACATGAGACAGAGCACACATGACGAAGAACAAAACGGCCAGGAGAGACCTACCGAGGGACGGGAGGCCTGAGTGGAGGGAAAAAGAGGGGAGAGGAAGGGTCAGAGGTGAAGGGAGCTGGAGGGGTGGAATGAAAAGATAGGGGGATTGGGGGGCGCAGCAAGGGGCAGGAGACGAGTGGGGTGGGAGATGGATTGGGAAGGCAAGTTGGAGGGAGTGCAGAGACACAAACGGGTGCACTGGAAAGGGAGTGCAGTGGAGAGGAGGGAGGAAAAAACTGTTCAGAAGAAGGGAAGAAGAGGGGTGAGAATGCCCTGAGGAGTAGGAGGGGGGAAGGTGGGGTTAGAGTTGGTAGAAGGGGTAGAAATCAGGGCAAAGCTCGTCATCCAGGAGGGGTAGGTGCTGGAAGTTGTGTTGGGAAAGGAGGTGGAGGGTGTGGAGATGGAGAGAGGGCGGGACAGAGTGGCAAAGGTGCGGCAACAGGCTGGGGGTAGAGAGGATAGGTGACACTGGGAGGGGGGTGTCGAGACTGTGGATGATGTACAGGTTGCAGATGTGTTCGAGGAAAAGGAGAAGATGTGTGAAGGGGATGAGGTTATAGGGGATCCACATGGGGGATGCGAGGTGGATATGGAAGGCAAGGTAGAGTGCATGGTGTCCAAGGATTTGGAGAGCTCTATAGAATCTGAGAGGGACAGAAATCCAGGTGATGCTGTCGTCCAGTCAGACGGGAGATTCAGGAGGCAGAGTCGATTGGGGATTTGTGTTGGATCATAAGGAGATGGTGAGTCCAGATGAGGTGAAGGTCAGGGGTGAGGCTAAGGTATTTCAGCACAGGAGTGAGATGGATAAGATGACTATAAATGGTGGGGTAAAAATCGTGGAGCCAGAAGGAGTGGGTGGTATGACCTTTGATGATTGCCTGGGTCTTGGAAGGGTTGATGACAAGGAGCCACTGGTTGCATCAAGATATGAAGAGGTCTCAGAGGAGGGTTTGTTGGGTTTGGGGAACAGCAGGATGTGGGAAGTCTTCCACAGGTTTGGGTAAAAGCCGGTGGAGAGGAGGATGTTATACAGGGTCACAAGGACAGCCAGGAAGGATGGGAGGGATTCGTTGAGGTGGTGGTAGGTGACACCATCTTGACCAGGGCAGTGTTGCATTTGGAGTGGTGAATGACTTTGATGTCATGTGCAGTAAGGGGAGTGTTTATGTCTGAGGAGGTAACTGATTCAAGTACCTGAAACTGGGGGCGAGGGGTGGGACAGAGGTATCACTGCATTCAACGACTGTGGGGAAAAGGGAGTAATCAAAATGGAGATCGTCAGGAATGGAGAAGACGTCAGAGAGGTGGGAAATAAAATGGTTTTCCTTACTGGGGCTGTCTAGGAAGGGGCAGTTGTTGTGGAGAAGGGGGTAATGTGGGGCAGGATGGCTCCAGTAAGGCAGTGGAAGGCAGACCAGTACTTGGAGGAGTTGACAGGGAGGACAGAGTTGAGGCATGTACATGTCTGGGGCCAATCCTGGCTTTTCTTTGCTGTTAGGAGGTTTCGGATATGTCGTTATAATTTCCAGTGGCGGAGGAGTATATCCCAGTCATGGGTGCAGAGGAAGGAGTGGTAGAGCTTGTAGGATTCATGGAGAAGAAAGATGGCCTGTGGAGGAAGAGTAGGGCAGTGAGAGTGGATAAGTTTGGTAGGAACATAGGTCTCCATGGCGTCAGTGATGGTCTTCTGGAAGAAGAATGATGCATGGGTGATGTCAGTGATATGGTGAAGGGTAAGGGGTGGCTTCCGACATGTGAGGTAATCGATTGCCAGTAGGCGTCCCTGTCAGTGCATTGGTAGTCGTCATGGACGAACTTTGGTGGGGCAGCAGGGTCGGTAGGGGGGCAGGAGGGGGGGGGGGGAGTGATGAGCTGAGGAGATAGTGAGACGGACTGGGAGGTGGTCACTACCAATAGTGTTGGGGACATCTGTGGCGATACGACCAAGGAGGTTTGGGGATGTGAGGACGACATCCAGGGCAGAATTACTTTTGGGATGGGTGTGCTGTGGCAAGGGAGTAAGGTCACCAAGGAGGGTGGCGAGGAACTGATGCCACCGCCGAAGGGTGGCAGGGACACGGCTGTGGATGTTGAGGTCTGTGGCAATCACATAGGTGGAGAAGGTGCAGTCAGCATGCAAGATGAAGTCGTAGGGGAGAGGAGCTGTGGGACGGACATAGACAGAGGCACAGGTGACAGTGAGGGGGGTAAAGATGCTGAGGATAAGGTGTTCAGTTGGGTCATTGAGCAGGGGTTGTGGCTGGGCAGGGATGTGCTTGAGGTTGTCAAAGCGAGCCCACCTCGTGCGAGGGAAGGGGGTTGTCGGTACAGTGAAGGAGATAGGGAGAGATCCGGAGGCTGGCACTGTTTTCTGCTTATATAGGTACGATTGCAGCCTCTGGCACCAATCAGAGGACCGAAACGAGGCGTGCGCTGAAGGTGAGTTGGGCTGCTCGTAGCAGCTCGGATCTGCCACGAAACCGAGTGACCTCAGGTGGAGCGAGAGGCAGCCCCAGTTTTGAAACTGCCGCTCCCGCCACCCTACAAGCGTCAAGCATCCGTCTTCGCTTCCTTTCGACATCCAAAGCCCACCCCAACGCCCTACTAACTGTGTATTCTTGGCCTCCATTAAAATTGTTGCTGTTTATTCTCCTCTCAGCTGCCTCCTCTGTAGCGGAATCACAGTATTTTGATGCATGAGCCAAGACTCTCATGTTTTCAAACTGAATTTTGAGTTCGTTTGCTAGACAGTGCTAAGCTATGGCCCACTGGTCAAGCTCACTTTTTTTAATACGGCACTTTCGATCGTTACAACGCTCTGCAACTGTGCGAATTGTTTGACCTACATAGATGCTGCCGCATTCGCAAGGGACACCATACACACTGGGCACAAGAAGAGCTATTTCGTCTTTAACAAGGAGCAATATATCTCGTATCTCGGGGGCAGGCTGGAACACTGGTCTCAGTCCATGTCTCTGTACCACATGTCAAGACTAGCTGCTCATTGCCCACAGTAGGGCACCAAAGTCGTCGGCTTGGCTTCTTCTGCCGATTCACAAGGCGTCCTCCTTCGTTGACACCGCAGAGCGTTTACAGTGCCTCCCTGTCTCTGAACACGTGTCTCAAGTGCTGCAAATCAGACTGTAGGTGGTCGTATTCAGAAATAATTTTTGCTCTGCGGATTAAAATTCGGGGTGAAAGAAGATCAATAATAAGATTCGCTGATGAAATTGCTATCCTTTATGAAAGCGCATACTGCATCGAATGAACAGTCCAATGATCATAGAATATGGTTTGAGAGTAAACCGAAGAAAGACAAAAGCAATGACGACTGGAAAAAAATAAGATTACCAATAAATTTAACATGTAAATTTGTGTCCACGGAGTAGAGGAAGTGAAGAAGCTCTGCTATATTGGAAGCAAAATGACGGGCGAAGCACGGACATAAAAAGGAGACTAGCACAGGCAACGAAGACATTCCTGGCCAAAAGAAGTCTACCAGTATAAAACACTGGATTTAATTTGAGAAGAAATTTATGAGAATGTACGTTGGAGACAGCACTGTATGCTACTAAATCATGGACTATGGGAAAACAGGAAAAGAAGAGATTCGAAGCGTTTGAGATGTGGTGCTACAGAAGTGTGTTGAAAATAAGGTTGACTGAAAGGATAAGAAATGAGGTGGTTTTCCGCAGAATCGGAGAGAAAAGAAACGTGTGGAAAACACCTATGAGAAGGAGGGATAAGATTGCAGGACGTCAAGCAATAAGTTCCATAGGACTAGAGCCAATTTGAGTCACTTTTGAGATTTCATAGACCACAAGTATCCTGTATCAAATTCTTCGTCCCGAGTTCCTCTACATCCCTGTGCTGCATTGTAAACAGTTATTGTTTAGACTACCAGTATATATATTATTGGGTTGCGCACAAATACTTAGCGATTCCTTTAAGTCTAATAAACACATCAGAGACTTTAATCATCAATAATATATTCGCCTTCACCATTTACAACAATCTGCCGACGCTGGGGTAATTTTTCGATTCCGCGACTCTAAAAGTCACGTGGTTTTTAGGCGGTGAACTCGTCAAGCCATGTTTGGAGCTCATTGTCATCCGTAAAGCAAGTTCCTTGAAGGTTGTTCCATAGAGAGCGGACAAGATGAAAATCCGAGGGCGCAAAATCAGGTGATTGAGGTAGGTGAGGGACGATTTCCCAGCCCAACTCCTTCATAATGTTTTTTGGCAGTCTAGCACAATGCGGGAGGATGTTATCGTTGAGTAACATCTTTTGTGGATGCGGAAAGATGCTGCTTTGTTTGGATTCAATCAGTCCTTTTCCTTATGTTAGCATAAAGACCCCATTTCTCGTCACCAGTAACGATACAGTATACGAATGGTCGGTGTTGTTCGCGAGCCAATTGACGATAAGCAAGCAAAGTTGCACATGTAATTTTTGTGATTTTGGCTTATAGCATGCCGTACCCCTACACCAGATTTTGGGACCTTCTCCACTGCAAGAAAATGTCGTACGATAGTGGCATGATCACAGTTCATCTCATTTGGCAGTTCTCTAGTACACTAACATGGATCATTGTGGGTTAATGCATTTAAACGATCTTCATCAAACACCGAAGCTCTTGCTGAGCTTGGTGAGTCACCAGCGTCAAAATGGTCCTCCTTAAAACATGAAAACTATTTTCATACCGTGCTCTGTCTAATGTAATTATCGCCATACATGGCGCAAGTGTTTCTGTCTGTGTCCACTGCTGTTACCCACCTTTTGAACTCAAACACAAGAACACTTCAGAGCTGTTCCGATTTCTTCGCTTGGTACTCCACTTTCTGGCGTCCACAGCTCCACCCACTATTTCGACATGACAAAATTACAATAAGTAAACTCACATACAAACAGTGTAAGACAAATAAAAATAAAAATCGATGCATAAATATATAGCAACTGGAATACCATGCGTATGTAAGAGGAGCGTTCTTCCATATAATCTCCTGTTCAGTGGGACGCCCATACGCCACCTTACTTGCAGGGTCTGTAAGCGCGCATGGTGCTACTCAACGTGTCGACGTCGTGCTGCTTCAGTAACCTCGGTGTCGTCCACGTAATGCTTTCCGCGGAGTGGATCCTTCATTGGACCAAAGAGGTGGAAGTCGGAAGGTTCAAGATCCGGGCTGTAGGGTGGATAAGGAAGAACAGCACAATTTTTTTGTGAGCTCCTCTCGGATGCCTGTGAGGCCTTGCGCTGTCATGGATAAAGAGAAGTTCATTTGCATTCTTGTGGCTAACACGCTGAAATCGTTTCTTCAGTTTCCTGAGGGTAGCACAACACCCTTAAAAGTTGATCGTTGCACCGTGAGGGTGGACGTCAAACAGAATAACCCCTTCAGAGTCCCAAAATACCATCGTCATGACTTTACTGGCTGAGGATGTGGCTTTGAACTTTTTCGTCGGAGGAAAGGTGATCTGACGCCACTACATGGATTGTAGTTTTAGTTTGCGGTTCGAAAGGATAAACCCACGTTTCTTTGGCTGTAACGATTTTAGACAAAAAATTGTAACGATCATCCTCGTAACGCGCAACCAGTCCCGCACGGATGGTCCTTCGTTGCTGTTTATAGTATTCTGTTAGGCAGCGAGGAACCCGACGAGCACACATCTTTTAGTGCCCCAAATCGTGGATGAGTGTGACAGCAATATCAACAGAGACGTTCACTGGGCAGCGAGGTATTAGACTGTGATTCGTCGAATGAGAATGCTCGCACATTCCAACATTGCAGGAACCACAGCTGTATGCGGCTGGCCCTGTCGCGGGAAATCGGACAGATTTGTGAGACATTCTTGCGAAGACAGAAGCCTTGTCCAACAACTCACCGTGCTTTTGTTTACTTCCAGGTCTCCGTAGACATTCTGCAAGCGTCTATGAATATCTGCAATGCTCTAGTTTTCCACCAAAAGAAGCTCAATGACAGGTCTCTGCTTGGAACGCGCCTACGTTAAAGAAGCCATTTTGAAGGCTTCGTAAGGCGCCGCCACCTATCGGAACTTCATGAAACCGTGTGTTGAAAGGTGGATATAAGATGAATATCAACAAAAGCAAAACGAGGATAATGGAATGTAGTCGAACTAAATTGGGTGATGCTGCGGGAATTAGATTACGAAATGAGACGCTTAAAGTAGTAAAGGAGTTTTGCTATTTGGGGAGCAAAATAACTGATGATGATCGAAGTAGAGAGGATATAAAATGTAGACTGGCAATGGCAAGGAAAGCGTTTCTGAAGAAGAGAAATTTGTTGACATCGAGTATAGATTTAAGTGTCAGGAAGCCTATTCTGAAAGTATTTGTATGGAGTGTAGCCATGTATGGAAGTGAAGCGTGGACGATAAATAGAGAATAGAAGCTTTCGAAATGTGGTGCTGCAGAAGAATGCTGAAGATTAGATGGGTAGATCACATAACTAATGAGGAGGTATTGAATAGAATTGGGGAAAAGAGGAGTTTGTGGCACAACTTGACTAGAAGAAGGGATCGGTTGGTAGGGAATATTCTGAGGCATCAAGGGATCACCAATTTAGTATTGGAGGGCAGCGTGGAGGGTAAAAATCGTAGAGGGAGACCAAGAGATGAATACACTAAACAGATTCAGGAGGATGTAGGTTGCAGTAGGTACTGGGAGATGAAGAACCTTGCACAGGATAGAGTAGCATGGAGAGCTGCATCAAACCAGTCTTCGGACTGAAGACCACAACAAACAACATGAAACTATAGGGGCTGAAGAGGGAAATTTCACGATGTACCACAAAAAATTCTGCATTTTTTCAACCGACACTGGCCGAGAAAAAAAGTGCTGAATTACTTATTGAACGCCCCTCGGTACTTGACAATGCTAATCATCCGAATATTGAGGTATGTACTACAGTAGACAACAATGTACTTTATATGAAAGTGGGTGCCCCTAACGGTACATACCTTGGTGGCCTTCTCCATAGCCTTCTGCTTGCTGCTGGCCTCGTTACGCACGAGGCGATCGTCGAAGTACTGAGCCAGCAGCATGATGGGCATGAAAGCAATGGCCACCAGCCCCAGCCTCCACTCGTAGACGAGGCCCAGCGTCACCGACACGACGAGCGTGCCGAGGGCCTGCACTACGGAGCCGATGCGCTGTCCGGTCGCCTGCAAACCGTCACAGATCAGGAGACACGGAACTGCTGGTGTTTATTCGCACATCAGAAACTATAACGGACCCGTCAATGAACGTAGAATTAACATGAAGAGATCTCAGGAAAAAAGTGAAAATAATGCCATAACATGGAGAAGACTCAAAACTGGGTTGATTGATAAACGGACTGAAAAATGTCCCCAATCACAGCACAAAAGAGGCGAGTAGGTCCTGATCAGAGTTACGGTTGTAAAAGAAGGAATCTATCTTTCCGGCTTGTCTGGTAGCTTTAGACTTTAGTTCACCTTGACATATTCGTGCTTTTAATCCACCGCCCAGAAATTCTATTCCCCCCAGAAAACTTTTTTATCTATTACATGTATGCTCTTCAGCCATATGAAAGTGTTTTGTTTACTATGTTTACTATGGATGGCAAACCTTGGATTTTGGGCACGGGATTAGGGACTGTATCCTATAAATTGCAAGATGCAGGTGTGCCAACATCTTGCAGCTAAGAGAGCTCACTGTGCTAGGGAAGGAGAGTTGTAAAAAAGCGCGAATATGTCAAGATGTTTCGAGTTAAATCTCTTTGAAGTTATCAGAGAAGTCAAAAAGCTAGTTCCCTTCTTTTACATACCTAAATCTCCCCATGACATACTCGCCTTTTTTGTGCTATGATAGGAGTAGTTTTCACACCGATTCCCAACTTTCACTCTACCATAATTCTGAGAGTGGCTTGACAACCGATGTACATTTTTATTGAGTCGGGTGACGACTGATCTAGTATAGGTTTTTTAATTCTCTTTCGAACCATATTGCTTATATCGTGACAACAGATAAAACTTTTACAAAACTTTTGTCTACAATCTTACAAAATTTGAACCGATTCGCAGAAGTTTGAAACATAGAAGTGGCGCGCCTAAAAAGCTAACGAAAAGCGTGTTTCTTGCACGTAATGTCGGTCGAAGCTAGGTTTTTGAAATAGAGTTTCCAACTTTGTCGCAAGAATGCATTTTTTATTTGTCTGATTCAAATTGTTCAAATGGCTCTGAGCACTATGAGACTTAATATCTGAAGTCATCAGTCCCCTAGAACTTAGAACTACTTAAACCTAATTTACCTAAGGTCATCACACACATCCATGCCCGAGCCAGGATTCGAACCTGCGACCGTAGCGGTCGCGCGGTTCCAGAATGAAGCGCCTAGAACCGCTCGGCCACACCGGACGGCTGTCTGATTCACTTTAAACCGTTTCCTTTCATTCAGTTCACATAAGAACATATTTAACTCGCATTTAAGCCATCGTATCGCGAGAATGGATAAAATTGTTGGATACAAAAGTTCATTTTGACTTTATCCATTTATCTACCTTCGTGTAAAGTTTGATCGATTCGTAGAAGTTTAAAGTATAGATATGGCGCGCTTCAAAAGCCTCCCTTGGAAACGTGCTTTTTGCGCGTCAACTCCAAACGGAGCAAGATGTTTCAAACGGTTAAAACTTGAATTAAACCAAGGTCATACACATCGGTGGACTAAATCTGAACCATTAGTGTGGCTCCAGTCCGTAGTTATTTGAGGGTGACTGTTTTTGCATGGAAAATCCGAATGGTGCACACAGAAATGGTGCCATTAGATCACTATTAATTTCAGACGAACTAAAATCTTTTGCAAAAGGAATTAATCGATTCGCACAATTTGCTTGGGTGCCAACTCCGGTTCGCCGTTCAAACCTCTCTTAATGTACTGTAATACAGCTACAGGAAGACATATGTGCGAAGGACTACACAAATGGTTGCCGATGCGGGCTAAACTAAATACTTTTTAACTTTCCCTTACATTTGGAAAGAACTGAAGACTCTCCGGCACGTTTCCCATGTGTCCCACTCCGTTTGCCACGTATTCACTCGCCAACTTTTAAGATCGCGCAAATCGAGGATGTCTTCCTCTGTAAGTGTACTTATTTGTTCCCGAAGCCCATCTTCACGTATTATGTTGCAGCAAGGTACCTATTAGTGATGTCGATTGGAAAGACGCCTAAGACTACACAGAGAGCTTCCAGAGATGTTCTAAAGGCGCCTGATAATCGTAGGAGCAGACCTCTCTGCCTGTACCCCTCAGCAATTACGTTGGTCGCACGACGGAGTTTATGTGCCCATGTGCTTGCCGCAAAGCATGTTATGGATTCAGATATTACACAGTCATATAGTCTCACGCATGTTAACGGTAGTGTTTATTCTTGCCAGCTAGTCAAATGAAAACCTTAAAAGTGAAATAATTAAAAATATACATTTCGTGCCATTCTTCCGTAAGTTGGCAGTACTGTTACCAAGGATGTAAGGAATTCCCTACAGATGGCAGCATATCACAGACAAGCGAAACGCGGCTCTAATACCAGTTCGAAATGGCTGCCTCGCTTGCGACATGGAGCAAGTAAGAACAGCATACTGTCATATGTTTTCTGAGCAGTGAAGGTACGAAACCAACTGAAATTTATCGACGAATCAAAGTCCAGTATAGTCTCGCATGTCTGACATTGCAGCAAGTGTATAAGTGGAGTAGAAAGTTAAGAAATAGCTTGCTTCCGTGACAGAAGTTCATCACCCTAGCCAGGCACACCACATCGTGACACCAGAATCTACTGCAGTAGTTGAAGCCACTGCAGTGGAAAATCGCCTTGTGACGGTGGATGAAATAGCCGCAAATCTGAAAGGCATGGCTCAGCACATCAAATCATTAATGAAATGCTTAAGTTTCGCAGAGAGTCTTCAAGATGGGTACCGCAGCAACTCGCACCAGAACTGAAGAGTTGACGTCAGCATAGAACCTTTGCGGCCCTTTGAAGCAGATGGTGATAGCTTCTTCGCAAGAACTGTTATAGGAGACTAAATCTGGGTTCACTATGATCAATGCGAAACAAAGAGAGCAAGCAAGGAATGGTGCCATACGTCACCACCAAAACCCAAGAAGTTCTGGAAGCAGCCACAAGCAGGGATGGTTTTGCTGACTCCCTTTTGGGATGAACGAGGCGTTGTTTTGGAACACTACACGAGATAGGGGAAATACCAACACCAGTGCTTCAAATTTCAATATGTTAAAAAATCAGCTTCCGCCTGCAGTAAGACGAAAGCGATGTGGACTTCTGACTACAGGTGTCAGTTTACGACATGACAATGCTTGGCGTCATACTGCCCATGCAACACTTTTAACCATCGGTGACTGGCACTTCGATACTCTGCCATAGTCACCATACTCACCAGACCTCGAACCAAGTGATTACCGTATGTCTGGACCATTGAAAGAGGCGACTCGAATTTTCGTGCCAATGAAGAGGTGGAGCAGGGGGTGCACAAGCACATGCGCAAGAAACAAAAGATTTTTTTCTTTTTTCAGAGGAATTCGTGTACGCATTGGAGGAAGAGTGTTGAACGACGGGGAGATAATATTGAAAAATGATACACTTATATTCCACTTCTGTTCAATAAAAACGTTTAAAATAACTTTGGGTTTTCATTTGACTCCCCCTCGTAAGTGGCCCTTGAAAGAGAGTCCCTCGTCAGTCGTAATTTTCAAGTGTCTTGTTGACCTTTTTCTCACTATGTTTGTGTTTCCAAGTTTCGCCGGTGGGTCTCTAATAAGTCTTTCTTTATGTAGCATGTAAAGTGATCTGCTTGAGGCAATCGTTAGTTTATTTTGTGTACACCAGTTGTTCGTGTGTTGTAGTATATCCCTAGCTTTCTCCTGAAGTTATGTTCGGAAGTTTGTTGACACTACCACCTGCAGGTCGACGGCATATGCCATGATTTGGTGCAGTCAAGGCTCTGCACGAGATCAAATAGGGGTTCCATTGCCAGACGGGCCCACTGATGGATCACTGTGGGGTTTTGAAAAATTTCTGGTTGCCTTTCGCACATCGTGTACCTTGTCCGTACACTAACCCCGTAGGCTGTGGTACAGGGTGGCCGGTACATAGTACACTGAAATGTAGTACGAGTACAATATCGTGTCATAGACAATGTCGGTCTCACAGTCCGGCAGTGAGCTTCGGGAACAGTACGCGTATTGCCCATTTATGTCCCGCTAGTTCCACATGGAGGAGGTTTGCCGTTGCCCTCGAACTATTCTTTATTTTTGGTCTTCAGTTTTTCATTTGTTTGATCAGGCACCGCGTAATTTCCTACCCTATCTCAGTCTCGTTATCAGATTAGTATTTGCGTCAATCGTGCTCAGTTATTTTTCTGTATATCTAAGTTCAAAACCTAAAAACCTGAAGATAGCTGTCAAGAATCTCAACACCGACCTTGTGCACTATCAAATTGGGGGCACGATATAGCGTTAAAGCGCAACCCATAAAACAATCCAAGCGGTACTGGTTGATCATTCTGAGCTGAGTAGTCTGAAATATCGGGAATCTCTACCAACTTGAACCCTAAGTGGGCCAAATACCAACTTCTCTTCTTCAGCAAAGAGTTTAGGAGTAGTAATAGAAGAAAATTTAAATTGGGCCCTGCACGTAACTTTAATGTGGAAGAAGGCATCAGCATATCTCCATGCCCTAAGGAAATATGGAAAGCCCTTCCCTCCGGACCGGAAAAAGAAACTTGAACCAACATTTATACCTCCAAATTATTGATTACAGAGATGTCGTCATCTTTCTCAGGAAAGTTAACACGCCTGGAACTGTTTATGAATGCCTGTGTTCTTTATATCTGTGCATTGTATGCACTACTAGTTTGGATGCAGTCAGACAAGCGCAGAGATATCCACACCATATGTCTTCTCTACCGTCTTATCGACGAACTCTTCTCGACCTTAACAATCTTGTCAGAACAACACGGCAAAAACGCCCGTTTCCATCAGAGCAAAATTAAATCTGTCTCATTCCAACGTTCAGCCAAGTTCTCGAAGTTTTCTTAGTGGCAGGAACCCGACTCTGGAACAACATCCTACGTAACACTAGAGAACTAAATAATGTCTCCATCTTAAGAAGACAGATAACGACATATCTACTACAGCAACAATAAGGTTAGAATTATTCCTACAGGCATTTGTTGCCATTGCACATACTTGTTTCCCATCTAACCTTCCTCATTTCCCTGTATTCTTAACCAATGCAGTCTTCTTAAATTTCCTTTTCCCAGAACTCGCTATATCAGAAAACATCTGTTTTGTAGATCTATAAATTCTTCTTATATTTGCCACTAGCATTATTGTTATTAATGTCATGATGATTGCCTTTATTTTTATTAGAATTATCACTATTAGTGGCAGCAGCTGCAATCGTACAGGTAATGCCAGTACTAACTTTAATAGTTTATAGTTATTATTATTATTATTATTATTCACACTGCCACTTTACACACTCAAATCATTTTAATACTAGTTGTCATATTGAAACTGTTGTTCCTTAAGGAAACTATGATGCAACAGATACTTCTTGTGTGAAACCCTGGTCCGATGTCAGAGAGGACCTGATGGTCCTGAACAGACCTGGTTAAACAAATAAAAAAATAAAAATATATTCCAATCTCCATGTTGAATAACAATTTTCATGAAAGTTATTGCCTGTTATCTTCACATAGACATCTAGTTAATGTTTTCTACACAGGGCAAGCGGTTAGTACGGATATACTGGGCAGTTGTGCACACTCAAAAAATTCAGAGTGAGTAAAATTCCCCCACCGGATTTGATGGGATACACACTGAGGTGACAAAAGTCTCGGATAGCGGTAGGGACATATACAGAACAGTGTATTGGCGGAGCTGCCATTTGTATTCAAGTGATTCCTGTGAAAAGGTTTCCAATCGTACTTAGTTATTTTGTCTATATATCAAGTGCAAAACCTATAGCTTAAATCTGAAGAATGTTTTCCGGTAGGAATTAACAGACTTCGAACGCGGAATGGTAGTTAGATATCGACGCATGGCACACTCCATGTCGGAAATCGTTGGGGAATTCAGCATTCCGAGATCAACAGCGTCAATAGTGTGCCAAGAATACCAAATTTGAGGCATTGCGTCTCACCACTGACAACGCACTCACTTAATGACCGAGAGCAGCGGCTTTCGCAAAGAGTTGTCGTTGCTAACAGACAAGCAACACTGCGTCAAATAACGGCAGAAATCAGTGTGGGACGTACGACGGGAGTATCCGTTAGGACTGTGCAGCGAAATGTGGCGTGAATGGGCTGTGGCAGCGGACGACAGACGCGAGTGCCTTTGCTACGTCACGACATCGCCTGCAGCGCCTCTCCTGGGCTCGTGACCATATAAGTTGGACCCTACGCAACTGACCTGGTCAGATGAATCCCGATTTCTGTTGGTAAGAGCTGATGGTAGGGCACAAATGTGACGCAGATCCACGTTGTTAAAAGGTACTGCGCAAGCTGATGGTGGCTGCATAATGGCATGGACTGTATTTACATGAAATGGACTGGATCCTATGGTCCAAATGAAGCGATCATTGGGTGTAAATGGTTAGGTTCTGCTACTTGAAGACCATTTTCAGCCATTCAAGGATTGCATGGCGCCAGGGCACAATTGTTTGCGATTGCTCTGAAGAACATTCTGGACATTTCGAGCGAATGATTTGGTCACCCAGATCGCCAGACGAGAATCCCATCGAACGTTTATGGGACATAATCGAAAGGTCAGTTCGTGCATAAAATCCCTCACCGGCAACACTTCCGCAATTTTATAGTCGGCTACAGAGGCAGCATGGAGCAGGTGAGTTCCAACGGCTTGTTGAGTCCATGTCACGTCAAGATGCGCACTATGCCGGGCAAAAGGACATCCGACACGATGTTAGGAGGTATTCTATGACTTTGTCATTCCATTGTGTATGCATTTCAGCACATGAGAGCTAGAGCTACGTTGCACCCCTTTACGATAGGAAACCGCTTTACACTTGCCTCAACAGTACAGCAGGAGCCGTGTTGTGGCAGGCTGAAAATATTAGGAAAACGAGAACTTATTTAATCTGCTGTTAATGTTATTCACTTGTACCATGTCAGATTTATTGGGGTCAGTACTAAATCACAAAGAACGACAGCTTTTAACTGACTTTTCTTACTACTCCAGTAATTTATTTATTTCGCTATCCTTTCCCGAATTTAGTCACTGAGTGTGTACTTCTTGTGCTAGAAATAATGCGGGTCAGACAGAAGTAGTAGCAGCTGGCTGCAGAGCGAACCGACTACGTCGCACAGGAGCCAGGGAACCGTGCCACCGCAAGGACCGCGCAGCCAGACGCAAGTACCTGGGGCTATGGCAAGCCTGCGCTTCAACGTACGTTGCACCATTAGAAAACACACACTACCGAAAACTAATGACCTATTCGGACGTAGTCACTTAGCAGTGCTTCTCAGCAGCACTGCCGATGGCGAATGCTGCTGGTATATGAGCGAATTCTTACGCAGTCAAGGCCACTGAACGATGGCGTTGCTGGCCGTGTCGGTGTTCTGCTTCGCCACTAATGGCGACCACAAAAAGTTCCACTCATGACTATGCAAGCAACGTAATGGTATCATTCTGACTGAACCACAGCGGCACCGCTGTTTCAAACCCTCGGGGGGGTCGCATTCGGAAGGATGACTGCTCAATCCCGCGTCCGGCCATCCTGATTTAGGTTTTCTGTGATTTCCCTAAATCTCTTCAGGCAAATGTCGGGATGGTTCCTTTGAAAGGGCACTGCCGACTTCCTTCCCCGTCCTTCCCTAATCCGATGAGACCGATGACCTCGCTGTTTGGTCTCTTCCCCCAAACAACCCAACCCAACACCCCGAGCGCAGCCCGGCTACCGCACACGTTCCTAGAGCAGTAGGTGCTGCAAAGAGGAAGTGAGTGGTTTGCACTGTAGTAGACAATGGCGTTGGACGGACCAAACATCATGACAAAAATTTTGCCATTGAAACTGAAATGAGGCCCGCCGTAAGGGAATTGAAACGTGACGATTGTAGCAACGAGATTGCAAAGAAGAATGCGTCGTAGTCTATCATACGAAAATTCAAAACAAGTTTCACTGGCATGCCCGCAATAGAGAAAAACTTAA
This sequence comes from Schistocerca americana, assembly GCF_021461395.2. Taxonomy (NCBI): domain Eukaryota; kingdom Metazoa; phylum Arthropoda; class Insecta; order Orthoptera; family Acrididae; genus Schistocerca; species Schistocerca americana. The sequence goes on from NC_060121.1 coordinate 616,240,250, forward strand.
CAGGTAAGAAAAGTAGTGATTATTTCCAAAAAATATCACTAATACAGGAAATACTGTGGTAGCTAAAATACTTAACAAATTCGGTGCATGCCCAGTTGTGACATCTCAGCTGCATGGTAATCCTGGTTCGAAATTTGAATTATATTTAACCCATGTACACGTCCATTCATCCGAGAAGTAATCAACAAATTCTGTTCGGCTGCATTTAGTAACGTTTCCACTGGCACCTCTTCGTCTCGTCCGACAGAGCAAACTGTGTCCTCAAACTTATACACATCTCCTTTCCTGACAAAGTTATGCACACGCCAGCATGTTTCTACTGTGCTTTCTGTCAACTCTTGTTGAAAATTTAATGAAATATCCTCCACTTATTGCTCAGCATTTTACACAAGTTGAGCAGAGCCTGTGGCGCCACTAACACGCGTTTGCAGCGCCACCCATGTTGTCGGCCTCCTAGTATACGCCCAACCCAAAAGTCCCGATACCCTCGGTTACTACCCTCAATTAACACAAAGCTTTGCAAAATGATTATATGCAGACTGAAGCGACGAATTAAAATTTTACCGTGGCCGGAATTTGAACCAAGGTCTCCTGATCACTAGGCATATGCGCTAAGCTCTGTGTCACTCTGGTTAAGTGGCTTGGTACGACTGCACGGACTACCATAGTACCCTTTCCTCATCAGTCTAAATACTCATTCATTCCTCAATCCATCTGGTATTCTCCCTAACTCCACAGCACTGTAGAGGCTCTCTAACTGTACATGCTGAAGAGTGAAATGTAAGTTGGTGGGAGGAGCGAAGCACCTTAGGGTAATCTGTGAAGTCCTCCAAAGCATTGTACCAGAGTGGCGTAGTGGTTAGCGAATTTGCTTCGAGAGCCGGCAGCCCCGGTTTGAATTGCAGCCTTTGTACAAATTTTCCTTCGTCACTTCAGTCTGCATATACAGATCACAGATGTTTGAGACTTGGAAAGGTTTCTGCAACCATACAGTTTCATTTGACTTTGCAACAATGTTAGACCTGTCGTGTTGTTGTTGTGGTCTTCAGTCATGAGACTGGTTCGATGCAGCTCTCCATGCTACTCTATCCTGTGCAAGCTTCTTCATCTCCCAGTACCTACCGCAACCTACATCCTTCTGAATCTGCTTAGTATATTCATCTCTTGGTCTCCCTCTACGATTTTTACCCCCCACGCTGCCATACAATACTATATTAGTGATATCTTGATGCCTCAGAACATGTCCTACCAAACGATGCCTTCTTCTAGTCAAGTTGTGCCACAAACTTCTCTTCTCCCCAATCTTATTCAATACTTTCTCATTAGTTATGTGATCTACCCATCTAATCTTCAGCACTCTTCTGTAGCACCACATTTCAAAAGCTTCTATTCTCTTCTTGTCCAAACTATTTATCGTCCATGTTTCACTTCCATACATGGCTACACTCCATACAAATACTTTCAGAAACGACTTCATGACACTAAAATCTATACTCGATGTTAACAAATTTCTCTTCTTCAGAAATGCTTTCCGTGCCATTGCCAGTCTACATTTTATATCCTCTATACTTCGACCATCATCAGCTATTTTGCTCCCCAAATAGCAAAACTCCTTTAATACTTTAAGTGTCTCATTTCCTAATCTAATCCCCTCAGCGTCACCCGATTTAATTCGACTACATTCCATTATCCTCGTTTTGCTTTTGTTGATGTTCATCTTATACCCTCCTTTCAAGACACTGTCCATTTCGTTCAACTGCTCTTCCAAGTCCTTTGCTGTCTCTGACAGAATTACAATGTCATCGGCGAACCTCAACGTTTTTATTTCTTCTCCATGGATTTTAATACCTACTCCGAATTTTTCTTTTGTTTCTTTCACTGGTTGCTCAATATACAGATTGAATAACATCGAGGAGAGACTACAACCCTGTCTCACTCCCTTCCCAACCACTGCTTCCCTTTCATGTCCCTCGACTCTTATAACTGCCATCTGGTTTCTGTACAAATTGTAAATAGCCTTTCGCTCCCTGTATTTTACCCCTGCCACCTTCAGAATTTGAAAGAGAGTATTCCAGTCAACATTGTCAAAAGCTTTATCTGAGTCTACAAATGCTAGAAACATAAGTTTGCCCTTCCTTAATCTAGCTTCTAAGATAAGTCGTAGGGTCAGTATCGCCTCACGTGTTCCAACATTTCTACGAATCCAAACTGATCTTCCCTGAGGTCGGTTTCTACTAGTTTTTCCATTCGTCTGTAAAGAATTCGCGTTAGTATTTTGCAGCTGTGACTTATTAAACTGATAGTTCGGTAATTTTCACATTTGTCAACACCTGCTTTCTTTGGGATTGGAATTATTATATTCTTCTTGACGTCTCAGGGTATTTCGCCTGTTTCATACATCTTTCTCAACAGATGGTAGAGTTTTGTCAGGACTGGCTGTCCCAAGGCTGTCAGTAGTTCTAAGCGAATGTTGTCTACTCCCGGGGCCTTGTTTCAATTCAGGTCTTTCAGTGCTCTGTCAAACTCTTCATGCAGAATCATATCTCCCATTTCATCTTCATCTACATCCTCTTCCATTTCCATAATATTGTCCTCAAGTACATCGCCCTTGTATAGACCCTCAATATACTCCTTCCACCTTTCTGCTTTCCCTTCTTTGCTTAGAACTGGGTTTCCATCTGAGCTCTTGATGTTCATGCAAGTGGTTCTCTTATCTCCAAAGGTCTCTTTAATTTTCCTGTAGGCTGTATCTATCCTACCCCTAGTGAGATAAGCCTCTACATCCTTACATTTGTCCTCTAGCCATCCTTGCTTAGCCATTTTGCACTTCCTGTCGATCTCATTTTTGAGACGTTTGTATTCCTTTTTGCCTGCTTCATTTACTGCATTTTTATATTTTCTCCTTTCATCAATTAAATTCAATGTATCTTCTGTTACCCAAGGATTTCTACTAGCCCTCATCTTTTTACCTACTTGATCCTCTGCTGCCTTCACTACTTCATCCCTCAGATCTACCCATTCTTCTTCTACTGTATTTTTTTCCACCATTCCTGTCAATTGTTGCCTTATGCTCTCCCTGAAACTCTGTACAATCTTTGGTTTAGTCAGTTTATCCAGGTCCCATCTCCTTAAATTTCCACCTTTTTGCAGTTTCTTCAGTTTTAATCTGCAGGTCATAACCAATAGATTGTGGTCAGAGTCCACATCTGCCCCTGGAAATGTCTTACAATTTAAGACCTGGTTCCTAAATCTCTGTCTTACCATTATACAATCTATCTGAAACCTGTCGGTATCTCCAGGTTTCTTCCATGTATACAGCCTTCTTTTATGATTCTTGAACCAAGTGTTAGCTATGATTAAGTTGTGCTCTGTGCAAAATTCTACCAGGGCGGCTTCCTCTTTCATTTCTTAGCCCCAATCCATATTCACCTACTACGTTTCTTTCTCTCCCTGTTCCTACTACGGAATTCCGGTCACCCATGACTATTAAATTTCCGTCACCCTTCACTACCTGTATAATTTCTTTTATTTCATCATACATTTCTCAATTTCTTCGTCATCTGCAGAGCTAGTTGGCATATAAACTTGTACTACTGTAGTAGGCGTGGGCTTCGTATCTATCTTGGCCACAATAATGCGTTCACTATGCTGTTTGTAGTAGCTTACCCGCATTCCTATTTTCCTATTCATTATTAAACCTACTCCTGCGTTACCCCTATTTGATTTTGTGTTTATAACCGTGTAGTCACCTGACCAGAAGTCTTGTTCCTCCTGCCACCGAACTTCACTAATTCCCACAATATCTAACTTTAACCTATCCATTTCCCTTTTTAAATTTTCTAACCTACCTGCCCGATTAAGGAATCTGACATTCCACGCTCCGATCCGTAGAATGCCAGTTTTCTTTCTCCTGATAACGACATCCTCTTGAGTAGTCCCCGCCCGGAGATCCTAATGGGGGACTATTTTACCTCCGGAATATTTTACCCAAGAGGACGCCATCATCATTTAACCATACAGTAAAGCTGCATGCCCTCGGGAAAAATTACGGCCGTAGTTTCCCCTTGCTTTCAGCCGTACGCAGTACCAGCACAGCAAGGCCGTTTTGGTTAGTGTTACAAGGCCAGATCAGTCACTCATCCAGACTGTTGCCCTTGCAACTACTGAAAAGGCTGCTGCCCCTCTTCAGGAACCACACGTTTGTCTGGCCTCTCAACAGATACCCCTCCGTTGTGGTTGCACCTACGGTACGGCTATCTGTATCGCTGAAGCATGCAAGCCTCCCCACCAACGGCAAGGTCCATGGTTCATGGGGGGTGGGGGAATGTTTGACCTATGCCTGCAAATTGTTGGCGTCTAGTCTACATTTGACCTTCCTTTGACGGCCAATAGAAGCTGAAAAATTGAGTGCGCTTCTCTTCCCAATGCCCGCCCTCCTCCAAGGAATAAAAAGAAAGAACCACAAAAATTTCATTTCACATCTTTCGCAGTAAGCTCCTCTGCAAACTGGAGCCTTTAAATCTGGTATGCTTTTACCATGTGAAAACGTACCATGGTACCCGGTGTTACGTGATGTTGTCGCAACGCTACCAGTGTCTAAACGTAATTTTATTTCATTCAAAATCGTGACGTATTTCGAAGTATAAGATAACTTACATCGATGTAGTAGAGCAGTACAGTTAGAAATTTAAATTACGGAGTGGTTATAATTACACTTTCGTTGCTTGAGGCGACCCCCACGAAAAACGAGTGAGCGTAGGAAAATGAAAATTTGTACAAACATACTTTTAAGAACATGTGGAAGGTAAATAACGAACAAAACCATCGAAAGAAACACATTTTAATTCCCACCTGAGAGGTAAACTTCGTTAATAACGTACCATGTTTACGTCACAGATTACAAATGTTGCTCAATACGATGAGCATCTGCGTCCATGACAGCCTGAACCCGCACCAGAGATACCATTTCACAATTATTCCAGCACTTTTGGAACGATGAACCGTTTATTGTTCAGATGACGTGAAACAGCTCGTGCACTGCTTGAAGATCGTACACTGCGTCCAGCATTCTTTGCCTTGGGAACGCTAACTTCTTCAACAGTTTGTGGCTCAATTGGCTTCTCCCAGGAGCAGTTCCCAAATCTCTGGTTTGTTCGAACTTCGAATAACCAAGACGCGGAAAGACGACCTCTCCGTACTCCTTTAACGCGTCGATACTCGCGAAGAAAAGCAGGACAACTGCTGTTGTTTTGATAAAATAGTTTTACTAGTAAAGCCTTCTCAGCCTGTCCACACCCATGCTGAGTGCCTGTGTTTCAGCAATACGTCACCGTACCAATACCGGCACTTAACGGCAAGTCGTGACACTAACACTACTAACAACGCCAGTCCTGCAGCGCGATGTCTGAACGTAATTATTATAAAGTTTGGCACTTAAGCGGAAAATAGTTTTTCGTCTACACCGACTCAGGTAACGATAGTTTGATTATAACCACCACGTTCAATCTTCAAGCGAGAAGACAAACAAATTCGAACCACAGGACGTCGATGGAACACCGCGTACTACAGCGAAGAGAAGCGTTGACGTGGAGGTATGCCAATTTACGTTAGTTTCGTGAAAGTTGTAGAATGAAAAGGGATCAGTATTTCAGCACTTCTTTCGGATAATGGTTGTTTACAGGTGATTAATTACGAAAAATGGAAGAGAGTATATACAAGTCCTCCGGAAGTTTCAGCTGTTTAAGCACGAGGCCCATCATAGGACGGACTAATAGACAGATGTTCCCACTGCGAAACGAAACAAAGTTTTCAAGTTGTTAAACATTGTGGACATAAAATTATGTACTGCAGCCCAGCCAGTCACAGCTTCAATTCCTCTTTCTTCTTTTAGTTCTTCGTTTTCTGACGATATGTTTCGAGTGAACTACTGCATACACACGCCTTTATTGAAATGACCAATTTCAGTCATATTTCTGTTAATTCTTTTTCTGTTTCTACTCTGTCTATTGGTAATGGAATGAAATGCTACGCACACACACACACACACACACACACACACACACACACACACATACACACACACGCACGCGCGCGCGCGCAAACGAGCGCGCACGGAGATATATATATTAGAGGGGGGGGGGGGGGGGCAGAATGGTGCTACAGTTGTTTGAGGAGCACGATAGTGAAGTCACTATGTCCACTATGACATGGCCACCGAATTCGCCTCATCTAAGCCCGATGGAACACATTTGGGACGCTTTCGGTTGCCAACTCTTGGTCCACAGACCAACGGGCCGTGATTCACGGGAACTGAGTGGGTTGTACATAGACATCTGGTGCCACGCCATTTGGCTATCGACTTTGTTAAACTGTTAACAACATTACTTGTATTATTCTGTACTATTAATTATTCTAATACTTCATCTTAGCGCTTATCATTGCCGGTTGCTGTCCTGTGTCTATGATACGTAACTTGATAACTGCAGAGTTCACTCACCCCCTGGACGCTGGCGGCGTCGCCGGACAGCCGGGCGCAGAGCGCTCCAGTGCTATTGTTCTTGTCGTCGAACCAGGCCACCTCCTGCCGCAGCATCGCCGCAAACGCCATTTTTCGCAAGCGTGATGTCAGTCTCTCCCCGGCGATACCGTACATGTATATCTGAAACGAATCAGGCACACATTCACGCTGAAATGCAGAAGTAGTGGCGTACCGTTTATGATCACCAGATCCAGCACGAGTCTTCTGTGTCAAATTTCAAACGTCTTCGCAGCTTCTTGTGAGTTTTGGATAGTGTCTTGTTGTTTCGATGGGAATATTAGTTTTAAAGGCTCCATTGATATCTTTAAAGACGAGGAGCTGTCACTGGTATTAGCATATCGTAGGCAACTCTCTCAATTGTAATAATTTTATTTACTACGCAGATAGAATGTGCCTCAGAACTGATACCTCAGTAATCTGAGTGGTGTCATTGTCAACTCACCATACACCCTCTTAACTTCAGCATAGATCTACACTGCTTGCCATTAAAACTGAGCGAGATATTGAATAGCAAAAAACAAAATTTACTCTTTGTGCAAATACATTGTGGTAGAAAGAATACATTATAAAATTTCCGACAAGGGTAGAAGCTGAATTAATGAATTAAAATTCTTACCATGCTTTGGAATTTAACCCAGGTCTCTTGCTGTTTAGGCAGATGTGCTAACCACTACACAACCACAGCATTATGATTACAACAGCAGCACGGACTGCCCTAGTCCAATGCCGTCCCTAACACAAGTTTCTATTGACAATGCTATAGTGGTGTAGTAGTAAGCACATTTGTCTAGTAAGTAGAAGATCTGGGTACAAACCCAGGTCGTGGTGCAAATCTTAATTCATTACTTCAGCTTCTATCCTTTCGAAGATAAAGCATCAGTCATAGTCGCTGGCATGTGGTGACGCGCCAGTCTCTCGCAACCCTTGACTTGGTCTTTGCAATAGGCGAGATGTTTGGAGAACGTGCTGGTCAGAGCAACAGTCTGACACTTTCTGTAGGTGAGGACAGCACACGCAACATGCAGTATTACACTACCTTTTTGAAATATAAAGTCACGGAGACCTTGAAGATGGAGAAAAACCACCAGTCATAACACGTCAGAAATGTAGTGGCTGTAGTTTAAGTTAACGGGCAGAAACAAAGGTGATCATGTTCCGGACCCTTTTACACCTCATACCGTAATGCCAGGAGCTGGGCGCATATGACGATGACGAATGCAAACCAGCCAAGTCCGTTCACTTCGAAGCCTTCACATACGGCAGAACCAGGACTCATCTGAAAACAGGACTTGCTGCCACTTCTGTGTCCATCATTGTCGTTACGGGTCACACTGTTGTCGCGCCTCTCTCTGCTGACGCGTCAAGGGAAGCCACAATAGGGTCACCGTAGCAACAGTCCGTGGCGCTCCAGACGTCGCTGTACTGTCCTTGTGGATACTTGTCTTGTTTGAAAGTACGTAACGTGGCTGTACAAGCCAAGTGAACAACGTTTGTATCCTCTCGGGCGCTAGTCGCGTGGGATCGTTGAAACCTTGCGTGTCGTTCAATATGTCCCAGGCACGAATATTTCCTGCCAACAAGAGCTACAATATCGCCAAACGATAAGCTGCATAGGCCACGATTCTGCCACTATCGAATTCCGCCATGTGCTGGTAGACGTTTCTCCATATTACAGAGGGCATAACACGATGTTCTCACAAACAAACAGGCAATTTCTGGATGAGGAACCTGCTGCATTGTCTTTCCTTATATACTCAATGGATGCGGCGTTGTCTCTCTCTACTTTTTGCACTTGCGCTGGAATGCTAACCGTCTGCATATCCAAGCACGCCACTTCGACCTTTGTTGCATGCTGTCTTCATAGTGCTGCAGTTTTAATGGCCATCATTGTATTTTGACAAACGTTACTTACACCACAGGGAAATGAAGATTCTGACGGATCGGCAAATAAGAGTATGCAAGGCGCCCCTGGAGGAATGGTCGGTGTTCACTGGTAAGAGAGGAACGAAGGATCGAAGCAAAAAAGTCTAATAAACATGGACTCTAAAATGCATACCTTACGGGCTATGAGCACTTCGTTATCTTCGATACTGTAAAACTAATCTCTTCTTTTCCAAGCTCTTATGCTTACCGTATTTTGGGAGGAGATAGCATGGACCAAAACAAGAAAAAAATAGTATAGTAAACATGGGCACTGAAGTGCATATCTTTAGAGCAACGAGATCTTCTTCAGTAGAAGAGATGTGTTTCACAGTAGCGAAATGAGCAGTTGCACACAGCTCTGAAGGTGTGCAGTGTAAGGCCCATGTTTATTAGAAAATATTTTCTTGTTTTGGTCAGTGTATCTCAAAAGTGGAAATCAAAGAGCTTGTGGTATAAGAGATTTATTTCACAGCGTAGAAGATGAAGAACTGCTCATGGTTCTAAAGGTATGCTTTTTACAGTCCATGACCCGTGCTGTCTTATCCCTGGGTAATGACCAATCCTCCTGGGACATCCTGTATAATAACAGTAGCCGTTTTTTGCAGCGAATCTCAGCTTTAACGATGTATAATGACCTAGGGCTAACTCAGAAACTACATGATGCGCCTTTCTTCTTCTTCTTTTTTCACTTCAGTTGGCAGCACCTCGGATTGTAAAGGCCGAACATACCTGTAAGAAAGAGGCGATGGCAAGAGCGACGCCGATGACGACGAATAGTATGCTGTACCAGTTGGTCTGACTGCGGACTTCATCCGGATCTGGGAGCGAAAGAACCTAGAAAAAAATCACTTTATCACAAAAAAATGTTAACGAGAACAAATGTTTCCTAAGATTCAAAACAATATAACGAAGAGCCGTGTTAGTTACGCACTGTGCTTTCTTATTGCGAGTAACCTGCAGGCTTGTCAGAACGAGAAGCAAGGCCACGGTAAGGGATGAGCGAATGCTGATGGAGGAAATTTGCTTTATCATATCCGTCTTTCCCATAACAATGATGCTTTGAAAAGGAGTAAATGAAGTGCGCAAACAGGTCTTTCAAAATTAGTGGAGTTTTCTGCTTGGTACACAGGAGAGAAAAAAAAACAAGTTGGTGAAATGTTCCTCAGAAGTCACCTGCGTAGAGTCTACGTTGGCTGTAATGATCAACATCAGCAGCAACGACAGCAGTTGCTATTTGACTTTCACTGCTCAAAAAAAGCCTCTTTCAGACTGGTTAATGCAGTAAAGTAATCACACCAGTCGAAAGACTTAGGACAAAAAGAAGAAAAACCTTATTACTGTCTTACTAGATAAGAAATCTGTACTTTAGTCATAATGTCTCAGAAAATAGACAGTCACTCTAAATAATAACAGGGCTACCGTAAGGCTCAGCAGTAACTTATATTGTATTAACTCTTATCGTATGTAATCTCCACGCTTCTGACTCTCAATTATTCGAACCTTTCGTGAAGTCCCTTAGTTTCGAATTGTCCTTAGCCGACTGTCCTGCCACAGGTTTCTGAAAGTTGATTGGCGTGTTACGGTTATTTGTTTCGTAAAATTTGCGGTTTGTATTAAGTTTTGTCTAGTTTGTCAGTTGTGATTTTTCTTTGTATCGTATCTGGTCTGAAACTTGTAAATCTTAGTTTGACAGAACTTGGAGAGCTGAGTTTGCTATAAGACATTAATAAAAGTGTTATTTAGATCATATAAAGGTGTCCACAACACTCATCACAAAAACACAACCCAGTATACAGCAAAGACACGACACTAAAGCTCAACAGATAAGTTAGTACTCACTCACATACGGCAAGTGTACTGAAACACTGTCTGGAAATATAGCGACAGCCATTAAATATTTGTAGAAAAACCTCCGCCAAGAAAACCACCACCCTGGCTCTATAGAAGGAGATATCAGAATTATCAGAATCAGTAAACATCGCAGAAGAGAAACATATAATAAATGTCCAAACAAGCATTAGTAACGAAACGTTGCTTAAACCACTGAAACATACAACAGATAAAAACCAACTCCTCTAGTCACCTCAAAAACAGTATCACACAAACCAGGAACATACCCACTCACGATCTCCCACCACAGTAAAATAATAGTTTGGGCACACAGAAGTACACCACATCGTCTCTCTCTCTCTCTCTCTCTCTCTCTCTCTCTCTCTCTCTCTCACTCACACACACACACACACACACACACACACAGTCACACACACGCTTGATACCTGATACCTGTATGTATGTGACGCAGCATGTGAAAGTTGCTGTGTTTGGACGGGTTACTCCTGTAACCCAAATATCAGATGTGAAGATGGTTATAAAGGAACCGAAACCGGTCATATGAATAAACATTTTGCAATCAAGACGGATTAAAAGTTACATTGTAAAATCATTGATTGCGGTTATCCTATCAGGCTATCAGGCATTATGTCTGTTTTTGCCCCAGTATTGGCTCCACATTTTTTTAATTTTCTCGTTATGGTCATTCCGCGAGACGTTTACAGCAGGAAGTAATATGTTGTACGAATCATCCCGGAAAGTGCTCTCTCCTAATCTCAATAGTAAACCTCTCTGAGATCTACTAAGCCCGTCTTGTAACGTCTGCTACTGAAGTTTGTTGAGCATATCTCTAAAGCTCTCGCGCCGACTAAGCGATCCCTTGATGAAAAGCGACGCTCTTCGTTGGATCTTCGCTGTCTCTTCTATCATTCCTATGTGGTTTGGGTCCCAGAGTGACAAACAATACCGAAGAACCGGACGAACAAGCGCCTTGTAAGCCTCTTATTTTGTGGATGAATTACATTTCCTTAAGATTTCTTTTGAATCTCAGTCTGACATCTGTTTTTCCTGCTATTTGTTTTATGTGTTCATTCCACTTAAGGTCGCTCCGAATAATCCTAGATATTTTACGGTGGTTACTGTTATCAGAAATTTATCGGTAGTATAGTTGCACAGTGGTGGCTTTATTTTTCTATGTATGCGCAATATGTTACATTATTTGCGTTCGAGGTCAACCTTCATGAATCCTCCGCAGGTCATTCTGGCGTTGCTATCTTCTTATAGACACCTGCATGATTTGCGAACAGCGTTAAAGGGGTTTTAGCGGATTCTACTAGATCATTTACGTACGCCGTAAACGGTAGCTGTCGTATCACAGTACCCTGGAGTACCCCCCCGAAATTGCCTTTACATCTGACGATTTTTTTCTGTTATGAACGACGTGTCTGCAAGGAAGTCTAGAATCCAGTCGCAAATGTGGCTCGATACTCAGCAAGCTCGTATTTTTTGACCAAACAGCAGTGCGGCACAGTGTCAAATGTTTTCCTGAAGTCGAGGAACACGGCATCAGCCTGAGCGCCGACGTCTGCAGCGCAGGAACAGAACGAGCTCAGTTTCGCAGTATCTCTGTTTGCGGAGACCATGTTGGTTTCTTATAGAGAAGATTTTCGTTCTCCAAAACTGTCGTAATACATGAGCATACAACATGTTCCATAAATCTGACAATAATGAATGATATGGACCTATTATTGTATGCATCTGTCCTATGACTGATCTTGAAAAGGGGATGACCTGCACTTTTTTGCAGTCGATAGATACCCTTCGTTGATCTAGTGACCTGGGATAAACTGCTGCTAGAAGGGGAGGAAGTTCTTTCAGACAATATCTGTAGAATCATACTGGTATCTCGTCTGGTCCTGATGTCTTTTCACTACAAATCATTTATAGTTGTTCTTATATTTCGAACGGACCATCTGTGAAATCCATAGTTCACATTGTAAAGTCGAGCCATTTGGTCGGTGACGTCAACGCAGCACTTGGTGTTATTGTAGTACACCACTGATTCTGGTAGCTGTTCAGGGTGTCGTTCAATTGGTTTAACAGTGTCATGCATTGAACTCAAATGAAGCACATTTTTGTGCTTTTTTCCCTATAGCTTCTTACAATCAGGTCTCTTCTCTTATAAAGTATAGTTGTGCGCAAAGGTGTTACAGCAGATTTTGCTGTTTGAGGATTTCGCTTTTAGTTTTCTTCAATGTGCTTAGAATGCTTCTGATATTACGTTTCAACTTTCTGCTATGTTTTTAGATGTGAAAAAATTCTCACATGTAATATTTTTACCTGTGGAAACAAAGGGCTGTATAAGATACGTTATAACATATTCTGCAAGAGCATCACTTGTGTGGCGGTGCTCAAGTTTGCCTAGGTAATGGAAATGATTCACCTGGTACCTAGAATTTGTGTCAACTGCAAGTTAAAACTTTATTCGAAATTTGTTTGGTTTATTGCTCATGTATTGAATGAATTCAGCATCTGACATGGAAATAAAAAATTTTAAAACTTTTTTTATGAGGCGAACCACATCTTAGTGCGCCATTATGAAGTAACTCCAACGTGGTGAACACAAACTGCGCTACTTGAGTGCTAAAGCTTCCTTTCTAATCGACAATGGGTCTGAAGAATGCTATAAACCAATCAGAAAAGGAAACAGCAGCAGCCGTGGATAAGTCTGAAAGTTATTATTCACAGTTCCGTAACCGTGAAAATGTCGGATGGAGGACCTTCTAGTAGGAGTTCATTGTCTATTTTTCAGAAAGGTCCTGCAAGCTTCATGCTTGTGTACCTCACAAATATTTATTATAAGCCGTTGAAAACGGGAATTGTAGAACAAACCATTTACAAGAAATATGTGTACTACAGCGGATTCTTCTTCAAAATGATGAGTGTCTGCAGCTCGTAGTCGTGCGGTAGCGTTCTCGCTTCCCGCGCTCGGGTTCCCGGGTTCGATTCCCGGCGGGGTCAGGGATTTTCTCTGCCTCGTGATGACTGGGTGTTGTGTGATGTCCTTAGGTTAGTTAGGTTTAAGTAGTTCTAAGTTCTAGGGGACTGATGACCATAGATGTTAAGTCCCGTAGTGCTCAGAGCCATTTGAACCAAAATGATGAGTGTGATACTTCTAGCGTTTTACTCTTTAAAAGTATAGTGTAAAACATGAGAAGTGTTTCTACAAACAGAACTGAAGAAAAAAAGAATATTGCTACAGGAGCGCTGACAAGGCTATAAAGTAAAGCGAAAAGTGTGTGGTCTAAATAATACTTCATTATATGATGTATGTTTTTGTACCAAGGCTGGGATTCGAACCCGGATCTCCTGCTTGCCAGGCAGATGAGTTAGCCACTACGCCAACCTGGCACAGTGATTCTGGGCTACTGCATGGACTACCTTAGCACGCCTCCCTCCTCAGTCCAGATTCCCATTCACGGCTCAGTCCACTTGATGTTCCCTCTAAATTCGAAGAACGTTGCAGAATCTCTCCAACTGTATTGGAGGCTGCATACGTATATCATAGATATTTGAGAGTTTAAGAGATCTTTGGAAGCATATAGTTTCATTTGATTAAAGCACCCATAACTGAGTTTGGGGTAGGATCCCCCATTTCGTTCGAAGCTGAGGTACTACTCCAATACACTTGGAGAGCTTCTGTAATGCTTTTAAAAAAATGTTCAAATGTGTGGTAAGTCTTATGGGACTTAACTGCTAAGGTCATCAGTCCCTAAGCTTACATACTACTTAACCTAAATTATCCTAAGGACAAACACAGATACCCATGCCCGAGGGAGGACTCGAACCTCCGCCGGAACCAGCTGCACAGACCATGATTGCAGCGCCAGAGACCGCTCGGCTAATCCCGCGCGGCCACTGCTTTTAAACTTTAGGAGGAACACGAAGAGGGCTGAGGCCTGAATTGGAATTTGGACTGAGGTGCTAAGGTAGTCTGTGCATTTGTGTAAAGCCACTGTGTTACGCCGGCGTAGTGACTAACGTATCTGCCAACTGAGAAGGAGACCTGATTTCGAATCCTGGCCTTGGTACGAATTTTCATTCGTCGCTTCCGTCTGCATAGATACATCACAGATATCTGAGACATAAAAAGGTCTCTAGAACGATACACACAACTGGCCATTAAAATTGCTACACCAAGAAGAAATGCAGATGATAAACGGGTATTCATTGGACAAATGTATTATACTAGAAATGACATGTGATTGCATTTTCACGCAATTTGGGTCCATAGATCCTGAGAAATCAGTACTCAGAACAACCACCTCTCGCCCTAATAACGGCCTTGATACGCCTGGGCATTGAGTCATACAGAGCTTGGATGGCGTGTACAGGTACAGCTGCCCATGCAGCTTCAACACGGTACCACAGTTCATCAAGAGTAATGACTGGCGTATTATGACGAGCCAGTTTCTCGGCCACCATTGACCAGACGTTTCCAATTGGTGAGAGATCTGGAGAATGTGCTGGCCCGGGCAACAGTCGAACATTTTCTGTATCCAGAAAGGGCCGTACAGGACCTGCAAAATGCGGTCGTGCATTATTCTGCTGAAATGTAGGGTTTCGCAGGGATCAAATGAAGGGTAGAGCCACGGGTCGTAACACATCTGAAATGTAACGTCCACTGTTCAAAGTGGCGTCAATGCGAACAAGAGGTGACCGAGACGTGCAGCCAATGGCACCCCATACCATCACGCTTGGTAATACGCCAGTATGTCGATGACGAATACACGGTTCCAATGTGCGTTCACCGCGATGTCGCCAAACACGGATGCGACCATCATGATACTGTAAACAGAACCTGGATTCATCCGAAAAAATGACATTTTGCCATTCGTGCACCCAGGTTCGTCGTCGAGTACACCATCGTAGGCGCTCCTGTCTGTGGTGCAGCGTCAAGGGTGACCGCAGCCATGGTCTCCGAGCTGATAGTCCATGCTGCTGCAAACGTCATCGAACTGTTCGTGGAGATAGTTATTGTCTTGCAAACGTCCCCATCTGTTGACTCAGGGATCGAGATGTGGCTGCACGATCCGTTACAGCCATGCGGATAAGATGCCCGTCATCTCGACTGTTAGTGATACGAGGCCGTTGGGATCCAGCACGGCGTTCCGTATTACCCTTCTGAACCCACCAATTCCACATTCTGCTAACAGTCATTGGATCTCGACCAACGTGAGCAGCAATGTCGCGATACGATAAACCGCAATCGCGATAGGCTACAATCCGACCTTTATCCAAGTCGGAAACGTGATGGTACGCATTCTCCTCCTTACACGAGGCATCACAACAACGTTTCACCAGGCAACGCCGGTCAACTGCTATTTGTGTATGAGAAATCGGTTGGATACTTTCCTCATGTCAGCACGTTGTAGGAATCGCCACCGGCTCCAACCTTGTGTGAATGCTCTGAAAAGCTAACCATTTGCATATCACAGCATCTTCTTCCTGTCGGTTAAATTTCGCGTCTGTAGCACATCATCTTCGTGGTGTAGCAATTTTAATGTCCAGTAGTGTAATTTCATTTCACTTATACTTTAGGTCTCTGGAATCATACATTTTCATATCACTTATACTATAGGTCTCTGGAATCATATAGTTTCATTTCACTTCTATTATATTCGCAGAAGTCGGTATGTGACCTGTATTACTTGCGGAAAAGAGGACTAAAGACAAAAAAAGAGAACGTGTAATAAATAATAGCTATTTTAATGTCAATTTCCTCGAGCCACTGACCCCGATGACATCTCCGAAAACGATAGCGAAAGCGGGGAAGGCGAAGCCGACGACGAGCGCGCCCAGCGTGCCGAGGGCGATGAGCGGCCACTCGGGGGCGTTGAGGCGCAGCACGCCCAGCAGCCCCACCTCGGGCACCGGCTCCTCCCGGGCCGCTGCAGCCTCCACCACGGCGCCGCCGTCCGCCTCCTGGGCGCCCGACACGGAGGACTGGTCGCTGCGCACGCTCAGCAGCCGCTCCAGGGCCGGCGGGCCGCCCTCTGCCGGAACGCAACACGCATTTAGTTCTTAGTTGTTTCTATTGGTGAGACCCTGAACCAACAGTCACAAGTCTGATATCTGTAACCCCTGGAACATCTGTACTATGGACTATGTCACGCGTATGTTAAAAAGTTTAGGAACTTCGCCTTTTCCCAATCAATAAAGTCTTGTGGCTTCATATTGGGAGGGAGGGGGGGGGGGAATTAATCATGTGTGTAATATGGGTAATACGGGGATCTAATCTTGAACCTCTTCTACACAGCTCTGCGAATAATTGGACGTAATGACAACAACTTGACAATACATTTACCTGATTACGAATTTTTGTGTACATAGTTCCACGTAGTCAGCGAGTACACATTTTTCCCACTAGAGTGCGCCCCGCTAAGCACAACAGCGCAGGCGCAGCGCTCGTCTGTCTCCGCACTACGAGATGGTGCAGCCTTAGAGACGGACCAAATTCTGCTTCCGCCGATCCGCGTATTAATATGTAACGCAGCCAATGAGATTGCTGCTAACATAGAACCTTTTCTCCTCGCGGATCACACTCGCGCAGTGATACCTGTATGTGCGAGGTATTATAACGAGTGTACAGACCACCAATCAGTCAGTCTGCATTTGTCTGCATTAGTCTGTACCAGTCTGCATTTGTCTGTACCAGTCTAGAGTCAAGTTTCAGTCTGCGCCTAATAAGATTATTATATTCCTGTACATAGCCATGAAGAGAAATGAATAGACACTCTGTCAAGTATCAGAGATATGTGAGAATAAGATTAACGTACCAAGACCAAAGTAACTTCAGATTGTCAATTTTGGTCACCGTCAATTTGCTACTCTAAGCGTGCAAGTGGCATTTCTATCATCTGACCTAACGGCAGAAGATAAAAATGCCACGATAAGACCACGAGACAAATTGCTCACACTCGCCTACTTCGTTAGAGCGACAAGTCAAATAATTTGATGGTGTGTGTACCGAAGGGCTTAAAGTACGCACACCACAAACAGTCAATCGTATTTGGAAAACAACATTTACATTTATAAATATTATTGCTTTCTATGTGTTTGGAGAACGCTGTTGCTTCATAAATACGTCCTGAACTGACCAATAACTTCTCTAGTTGCTAAAAAAAAAGCACTCCGTCTTCAGGCCACAAGTGGACCATCGGGACCATCCGACCGCCGTATCATCCTCAGCTGAGGATGCGGATAGGAGGGGCGTGCGGTCAGCACACCGCTCTCCCGGTCGTTATGATGGTTTTCTTTGACCGGAGCCGCTACCATTCGGTCGAGTAGCTCCTCAATTGGAATCACGAGGCTGAGTGCACCCCGAAAAATGGCAACAGCCCACGGCGGCCCGGATGGTCACCCATCCAAATGCCGGCCACGCCCGACAGCGCTTAACTTCGGTGATCTGACGGGAACCGGTGTATCCACAGCGGCAAGGCTGTTGCCTCTAGTTGCTAAAAGGTTTCTTATTTTACTCTGAAACTGGTTTCTTGTGGAACCTTAAACTGACATTGTAAATGAAACCAAACATTTTACTTAATCAGATATTTAAATTATTTATTTGTTTCTCCTGCTCTGATTAGGGTTATCAGGCCTTATCCTACATCGAACAATTGTTTCGCACATACAGTATCTATTACAACTCAGTTACCGAAAAAATAACAATTTTAATACGATAGCTAGTATTAAAATGATTTGAATGTCTGAAATGACAATGTAAGTAAATTATAGTAACTATGAACTAATAAAGTTAACACTGGCAGTTGCGACTTTAATAACAATAATGATAGTGGCAGATTTAAGAAGAATTTATGGGCGTACAAAATAGTTATTTTCTGATATTGCGACTTCTGGGAAAAGGAAATTTAAGGAATACTGGGAAATGAGGAAGATCAGGCTGCAAAGAGGGATGTACAAAGGTAACGCGTGCATATGGGGAAAATGGTAACCCTTATTGTTGTTAAGAAGATAGCCTGTCTTCTGAAGCTAGAAGTGTTATTTATTACTCTAATATAATTGGTTGTTACTGAGTTGCGTTCTTGCTACTGAGAAGGACTTCGCAAAGGTGACTGAACGATAGAGTGGGACAGAAAGGATTCTGCTCTGATGGGAACGGACTTCGTGAAGGTGACTGAACGGCTACATCTACATCTAGACTGTACAAGCCACCTTGCGATGTATGGCGGAGGGTGCTTAGTTTGCCACTGTCATTTGCCCCCTTCCCGTTCCAGTCGCGATTAGTTCCCGGGAAGAACGCGCGCCGGTAAGCCTCCGTGTCGGCTCGAATCTCTCTAATTTTATCTCCGTGCCTTTTTTGCGCGATATACACAGAAGGAAATAATGTATTTGTTGACTCTCCTACGAACATTCGCTCTAAGAACTGTAACAATAAATCACCCGTGATGCTGAACGCTTCTTTTGCCCTTTTGCCACTGCAGTTCCTTCATCAACTCTATGACGTTTCCCTGCTGACTAAATAAACCTGTAACAAAACATGCTGCTCTTCTATGCATCTTATCTGTTTCGTCTATCAATACTATCTTGTATGGATCCTATGTTGGTAAGTACAAAAAAAGAAGGAGTCTATAGTGTACATTGTGTTTTGGTCAAGCAAAGTCAAATGATTATGTCAGTAAAATTTCTAAAGTATAAAATAAAATTCCTTCAAACGTCTCTGTTAGATTCGTTCCTTACTATTTAACTTGTATTTCCCGCTGTCACGCTCAAATTATTTGTAATTTAGTTTCTTTACTTTCTTTTGTCTCCATTCAGTGACTCAATTACATTAAAGTATCAACTTTTCCAGTAAGCATCCAATCCTATGTACATTACCTACGTTCTGTGCTCCCAAATTTTCTTTCTCTCTTCATCGTCTGTACAAATGAATGTGTATGTTGAATTTGTCTTGTATATGGTAGCAGTACAGCATCTGGTTGTCTGCTGTGGTAGCAACTGTGTAATATCACAGTGTGTAATTTCAGCACCAACGTGAATAAGTTTTATTCTTAATTACTCATGATGCATAGATGCTATTTGTGTCTATACGATTTATATTTGTGTTCTTGAAGTTTCCACGAGTCTTAATGGTTTTGTTTTATTCATGAATACTCACAGCATTTGTGGGTGTTTCACGCCAGCGTTGCTTAGTTCCATGTGCAAGGTGATGCAGATAAATTTCTTTGCCCGAAAGTGTTCCATAGTATTCTTGTTCACAACAATTTAACCACACCTATTGTGATGAACCTCTGAGCCTCTGACTTACTGTAATAGGCAAAATTCTTTTCATCTCTTTTCTTGTTTGTGAATCGTGTATGTTTGTGTGAACTTTTCCCATGCGTGCCGAAGATTTCCTTTTCATTCATCACTGCAATATACCACACAGCACCCAATATAATAATAATAATGTAAGTGAGTTAATAAATAACGTAACAGGCAACGACAGATTACAGTTCAGAATTATTTTGTGAATTTTTAATATGATGTTTTATTTTAATAAACTACGTTAAACTGTGATGACTGTTTCTCAGAGAAACCCGTCCGCTTTTGTAAGATTATTTTAATACATCTGAAGGGCAAAAGGCAAGCCTTATACTTGTAGACTTTGATTATCTTATTCTTTTTGTTGAGGCTTAAGCTCCTGCTTGCTCTGAATTATTTGATTTAACGATTATACTTAAATTGTTACCATATGTTCATTCCATATATTCACTTGGTTCTTTTGTATTAATATTAACACGTTAGTTATGCTTACCAGTTCAGTGATTAATTCGTTTCTAATACTTAATTTTCCCGATTTTAATGAAATTGGGTGGTGACAGAGAAATTTTGTGGCACATGAAACTTACAGTAGACTGCGTAGGTGGCTAACTTCCTCCAGTTTCTGTTGGTAAACTACTCTCCAGATGCCATTAGTGCTACACGGCTGAAAGATGGAAACAGCACTGCTAACTGTCATGGATCTTCTTTCGCCGACTTGAATATGGTAGACATGTGACTGCAAGCGTCGTTAGCGAGATGGTTGCGAATGTCTCACTACAAGCTGTCACTGACTTGTTTACAAAAGACAAAATTTGGTACAATTGTATGAGAAATCTAAACTTGTCGATTAATTCCCCATGTATACAGCTCAAATGTCAAACATGGTCCACGTGGCACATACATACTGGGCACTGCTATATTTGGTTGCTGATGTAAGACGACATCCAATCCACCAATAGGATCCAAAATGGAGGCCAAGGTACGGGTTCGGATATGTACCTTGACGTCCAAGATCACTGGATCTCAATCCACTGGATTCCTCTTCTGGGGTCACCTGAAATATGTACAGGACTCTCGCCCATAAGGCTGAAGAAATGGAGTAGCAAACTGTACAGCCTTGTCAAGATTCACATGATGATTCTTAAAGCACTGCAAAACCGAGTACAACATTACATTCAAATGGGAGGATGACATGTGGAAAACTTCCTTTAACAGATACGAGTTTACAGGGAATTGTAAGACGTAGCGTGATGAAGTATCGTGTTTTTGTTGAGATAGGCCATATGTGATATCTGCCCCCAATCAGACAGAGACTAAATCAAAAAGTTTACATCTGAAATAAATTTATACCAACTGCGATAACACTTCATACTGATGTCAGTGCTACCTCGTAGACATATATTGGCATTTGTCTCGAAATCGGCTCTTTCGTGGACTGGTATAATTAATCTAAGAAGCAACTATGTAAAACGCGAGGGAGTTGCCACATTTTTTATGAGAAAGCGTATTACAATTGCAACTTACTCAATCCACATCAAAGTGTGCAAATAACTATTCACCGTTACTATAATGTCATGCTGACGATTGCACCCGATCTATGTGCCTAGATGACAAATATTCACAGAGGCCACCTTCAGCAGCAGCTGAGAACGTTGAGTCGTATTTTAATCCACCGCATGCTTACACTTTGTCGTTATAGCGACGCCGAAAGTGTTTTTACATATTTTTTATTCTTCTCAAAAGCACCGAATTACTAATTAAACGAGAAAATGGGAGTGAAAATTATGTTATCAGAACAGGTAAGTGTACTTGTAGCGCTTACAACACTCCTTACTCAAATGGAAACCACAAAGCATTCACTAATAAAGTTACTTCCTTATTTGAAAATTGTTTTCCCTTAAGGTTACTCAAATTAAACAGAAGTCTAAAAATAAAACCATCGATTACACAAAGAATAAAGGTATTATGTGGTACAAAAAGAAACTGTATCTGCTATCTGGAAACAGCTCTCATGTTCGCATTGTAATGCATTACAAAGAATACTGCAAAATATTGAAGCAGGTAATCCAGAAATCTAAGCAGCTTTATTATGAGAAAAAGAGAAGTACATCAGGCAACAAATAAGAAACGGCACACATCAAAAAAAAGTTTTGCATCACCCCAGTTCCCAGAACTCCTGAAGATAGACGTTGACTGTGGATATTGTATCACAGACACAGTCCCTTTGACTGCTCAGAGATGTCACTAAACGCGTCCAAAGATGTAAACAACCATGCATGAGCAGCACCTATTAGGCGGAGGGGGTCCGACAGCCGATCAGTTCTAGCCATTCCACCAGGAAGGAGGTATACGGCTCGTGTTCTCTGTAGTCCAACCATGCGTAGACGGCCAATACCGCGATTTGATTGCGTCCACAGTGTTATTTTGTGTCAGGAAGCGTTCTCAACAAGGGAAGTGTCCAGGCGTTGGAGTGAACCAAAGTGATGTTGTTCGGATATGGAGGAGATACAGAGAGACAGGAACTGTCGATGACATACCTCGCTCAGGCTCCTAAAGGGCTACTACTGCAGTGGATGACCGCTACCTGTGGATTATGGCTCGGAGGAGCCCTGAAACCAACGCCACCATGTTGAATAATGCTTTTCGTGCAGCCACAGGACGTCGTGTTACGACTCAAACTGTGCGCAATAGGCTGCATGACGCGCAACTTCACTCCCGCCGTCCATGGCATTGTCCATTTTTGCAACCACGACATCATGCAGCGCCGTACAGACGAGCCCAACAACATGCCGAATGGACCGCTCAGGATTGGCTTCACGTTCTCTTCACCGATGAGTGTCGGATACACCTTCAACAAGACAGTCGTCGGAGACGTGGTTGGAGGCAACCGGTCAGGATGAACGCCATAGAAACACTGTCCAGCAAGTGCAGCAAGGTGGAGGTACTCTGATGTTTTCGGGTGGCATTATATGGGGCCGACGTACGCCGCGCGTGGTCATGCAAGGCGCCGTAACGGCTATACGAAACGTGAATGCCACCCTCCGACCGATAGTGCAACCGTATCGGCAGCATATTGGCGAGGCATTCGTCTTCATGGACGAAAATTCGCGCCCCCATTGTGCACATCTTGTGAATGACTTCCTTGATGAACTTGTGGATAGTATACCACGACGAGTACAGGCATGCATCATTGAAAGAGGACGTGCTACTGGGTATTAGAGGTACCGGCGTGTACAGCAATCTGGTCAACCACCTCTGAAGGTGTCACTGTATGGTGGTACGACATGCAATGTGTGGTTTTCATGGGCAATAACAAGGGTGGAAATGATGTTTATGTTGATATCTATTCCAATTTTCTGTACAGGTTCCAGAACTCTCAGAACCATCACGATGCAAAACTTTTTTTTATGTGTGTACATGGGATATAGTCAAGACAGAGACAAGTGGGGCCAGAAAGGAAGAGGAACAGATAGCTCTAAAAACAAATGAGACGCTGATAACAAGTGCAGATAGTGTTGGAAACCTCTTAAACAAGTACTTTGTTTCTGCTACTGACAGCTTGGGGTTATCAGGTTCAGTAAACAGTGCAGTCTCAGCAAATAACTTCAGCATAATGGAAATGACACTCACTTCTCCCAAAGAAGTAGCGTCTCTCGTAAGATCCTTTAAAGAAAATGAAGTACTCTATGGTTTTGATAACATATCAATGAAGTTAATCAGAGACTGTTCATGTGAGTTCAGTTATTTCTAAAGTTATTTGTGTCATCAATCTCTTATCAACGGAACATTTCCATACTGGTTAAAAGATGCTGAAGTTAAGCCTCTTTACAGGCAGCGGGATAAAGAATACCATCAAATATTGGCCAATTTTATTTTTGCCAGCTTTTTCGAAAATATGGGAAAAGGTTGGCTTCGGGCTTCTGACTGCAATTAATATCCTGTCAAGTTACACTTTAGGCTTCTTAAGGGCTCCGATAGAGAAATGGCCATTCACACATACAGTGAGAATGTGCTTAATGCACTAGATAACAAATTAGAGGCTACTGGCATTTGCTGTGGCCTGTCCAGAGTCTTTGACTGTGTGAATCACTGCATTCTTTTAAGTAAATTACAATAGAATGGTGTCACTGTCAGTGCTGCAAAATGGTTTGACTCTTACCTAACTAAGAGGAAACAAAGAGTGTCGTTGCGAAATATCGGTGGAGTGAGCAACCAGTCTTTATCTGATTGGGAATTAAAACAAGTGGTGTTCCTCAAGGTTCCATCTTGGGTCCGTTGCATTTTGTTGTCCACATTATTGACCACATGTCTGTTACATTGCCAGATGCTAAGTTTGTTTGGTTTGCAGATGATACAAACAGTGCAAAAAATAGTAAGTGAAATGCAGATTTCGAAATGACTGCTAAACAAATTTTGGATGCACTGATAATTGGTTTAAAGTTAATTCATCATCATTAAACTTTGAAAAGACCCACTATATGCATTTCAGAACCTGTAAGATATTTCCTTCCAGCATTTGTATAATATATGAAGCATGCAGATCGAAGAGGTTGACAGTGTTAAATTCCTGGGAATACAACTCGATAATAAATTCAGTTGATAGGGGCATATCACAGAATTGCTGAAGCGCCTAAACACGTCCGTATTTGCAGTAAGAATTGTATCAGATGTAGAAAAATAAATATAAAAAACATGCATACTTTCTTTACTTTTATTCTATTGTGTCATATGGGATCATATTTTGGGGTACTTCGTCAAACAGAGAAAAGTTTTGTGACCAAAAGGGTGTAAGAGAAAAAGTTTTTGGAGTTCAAAAGCGTGTAACAATACTCATTTAGGTGTAAATTGAAGAGTATCATGAAGAAACCAGTTCAAGGAATTGAGTATTCTAAGCACTGGGAATAATAACAATGTACAGAAAGACCTACAATCACCTACCTTGACAAAAAAGGAATCCAATATTCAGGAACCCAGATTTTACATAAATTGCCAGCACCATTAAAAACTTGATTTCAGATAAAGCACAGTTTAAACAGAGTTTGGAGGACTTTTTGGTAGGCAGCTCCTTCTATTCTTAGATGAAATATCTTAACAGAGACTGTAACTTCCTGGCAGATTAAAACTGTGTGCCCGACCGAGACTCGAACTCGGGACCTTTGCCTTTCGCGGGCAAGTGTTCGAGTCTCGGTCGGGCACACAGTTTTAATCTGCCGGGAAGTTTCATATCAGCGCACACTCCGCTGCAGAGTGAAAATCTCATTCTGTTAACAGAGACTGTTAGACCAGCTTAAGTAAAAATTTCAGTTAGATTTCAGTTTTGATAGCACTTGGTCACCATCGTCTAGTTTAGGTATTTTGTGCTTGATAAACTTATTGAAAGTACATAAATATATTACATTCTGACAGCGTATTACTTCTGTAAATATTAGCAGTGACAGTGTGCTGTAATGTATTCACGTATTCTGACAAGCTCCAGAGAAGTGAGTATTATATTTAAATGTTCTATGATTTTTATGTTGTACTTTCTGACATGTTCCACCCGTGAGAATCATCTCATTTTTGGGTCTATGGAATGAAAGCGGTATCTAATGTAATCTTACAGTGAAGAGGGAAATAAATGATACAGTCATTTCTGAAACGATTTTACTCCAAAATCATACGTTTTCAATAACTAAGGAAAGCATTCTGCTGGTGAGTATATGAAATATAACATGATGGGTTTTCCGATATTTAAAGAACAGAATGAAATGGATATTTAGCCATTGCTGCAGTCACTAAGTTTTGCAATCTCTTTGAAAAAAAAGTCCAAAATCTTATAATAAGGTCATTTACTTGAGGAAGTAATCTGTAAACATAACCAAGTTACGTTTTTAGTATTGTTTTAAGTTGTTTCCTTTTTACTTATACATTTTCGAGGTATTGTAACTCCAAATGGACAAGATACAGTGGTGATGAGAGATGGTCTATGACAATGACAACGAGGAAGAGAGAGATGGTGACAGTGTGAAGAGACAGCAGCAGTGGGAAGGAATGAATGAGACACTAGCAGTAAGAGAGAGCGAGAGGGAGACACCGACAGGAGACAGTAGTAACAGGACAGAACGAATGAAACTGTTTCTGTGAGACAGGGGACAGTGACATAAAGATACGTACAAAATGGTTTCACTGATCATCACCAGCAAGAGCACTGTTACATACAGGCCGTTTCATCGAATCATCTTGAAAATACGTATATTCATGTGCAATACAATCAAGTAAACGTTGTATGGCTTGTATTTTGTTACTGTTAAAAGTCACTGGTCCATTGTAAGGCTTTTCAAAATTAAAAACGACAGACACTTCCGAAAATAAAACATTCTTGGTACTTCCAGTACGTTCCAACTCTATAGGCTTACCTGGCGTCATTTTACATTGCACAACACTGTTCATAAATAACATCAGTTGAACTACATAACGCATAGCGCATTAGGCATTCAATAGATGGCATGCGAAGATTACCACTATTGAAAGGACGTTTTTCCATGAGTAAAGCCCTTTGAAAAAATGACGTCGCTGTAACGAAATGGCAAAAATACGTTTACATTGTGTGGAATGCATGCAGAAAGACGTATCTACGTGTACAGAATACAGTAACGTTCTTAACTCGTTTTATCAAAATTTGCAATAAGGCCCTTTCAGAAATGAGTGTATCAAATGTCAGATAACTACGTAAAAGCAGAAGAGATTAATTAAACTACTTGAAGTTTTCTCCAGAAGCGGACTAAGAATCCTTAAGGGCAAATTAAACTGTTTTTCGATATCTCCTTCAAATTTGGTGGGAATAATTCTGCATAACTTCAACTATAAACGGAGAATTTGTGTCGGTTTCTGTTGAGCTGTGAGTTTAATGAGGCGAAGTATTGTTAACACCAGCGGAAAAATGCTGCTATTGGGGCACAAAAAAGGCTAATTGCTTCTGTTTAGAAGACTATGACTGAAAAGTAATAAGCTGCCTCATTCTACCTTCCTCAGCATCTTTAAAAATTTTCAAAAAAATTTTGGGTGCGAACATACACGCGCTTTTAATGCTGAGAGAGAAGCAGACATTGGCAGTGGAAAATAGACGAAAATTAATAAATGGACGGTGGTTGTGATATGGAAAGGGCGAAGGAGACAATGGGAGTGTGAGAGAAAGAGCGGGACACAGTGTAGTTGACAGTCACAGGACAGTGCCAGGAAAACAGTGAAGGTGACAGTGCCAGTGTGCGATGAATAAAGAGAAGAAGAATGTGCAAATGGACAAGATACAGTGGTGATGAGAGATGGTCTATGACAATGACAACGAGGAAGAGGGAGATGGTGACAGTGTGAAGAGACAGCAGCAGTGGGAAGGAATGAATGAGACAGTAGCAGTAAGAGAGAGCGAGAGGGAGACACCGACAGGAGACAGTAGTAACAGGACAGAACGAATGAAACTGTTTCTGTGAGACAGGGGGCAGTGACATAAAGATACAAAGAGATAATGACAATGAGATAGGCTGAATGACTGAGTCGGTAAGGGCAGGTGGATGTGGATGTGAATGAGCAACTTGTAGCGATGAACTAGTGGGTGTAAGCTTGTTACGGTTAGGGGAGCTTGTGGGCGTGAGATACGAGATGTATTTTAAAAGGAACCCTAATATGTTCGCAAGTCAAAGTTTTTGGGAAAATTTTTAAAGGTGCTGAGGAATGTAGAATGAGGTAACTGGTAACCCACTTTTCAGTCAAAGTCTTTTAAACAGAAGCATATTCGCCTTTTTTGGGCTCCGATAGGAGCATTTTTCCACTGGTTTTCTTCGTTTATCACAGCAGGGCACGTTACTCAAATAAAAAGAAATGTTTAGGCAGTAAAATTTGGTAGGTAATGTGAAATCGAAACAATGCAAAACTAATTTTAGGCCTCAGACCGGATTTTATGTTCACAAAAATGTTATATGTGGTTCAGTAATACAACATGGGGTTCCCACAGCCCTTCTGATGATAATGGAGACACTTTACAGCATTTTTCTTCGTGATACGTCACTTCATAAATTACTTTTTCGTTTCATACCAGGTTTTTCGTGTGCATGTACGGTAAGTTTGAACCTCTGAATCTCGGAAATGGATCAAGATGGCAAGAAAAATTCCAAGATTGTTCGAGACTGGAATCTAAGGAATATGTCGTAAAAATTTCAGCCGTTTGCTGTGCATAGCAGAAGCCGCCGCACCGTTTCGGTACCCAAAAACTATGTTTTTCCGGTTTTCTCAGGAACCGCACATGAACTAAATAGTACCTCCATACGCCCCTTAAAGCTCACCGTAGACCACATACAATGCAAAAATAACCAACGGATTTACTCCGTTTGCCGAAGCTGGAGGAAGTGTGTGACATTCAATGTTGACCCTTGCTGTAGGATAACGGCCTCGCCATAGTGGTAACATCGGTTCCCGTCAGATCATGGAAGCGCTTTCGCGCTTGGCTAGCACTTGGATGGGTCACCGTCCAGGTCCGCCGACTGTTGTTGGTAAGCGAGGTGCACTCAGCCCTTGTGAGGCCTATTGATGAGCTACTTGATTGAGAAGTAGCGCCACCAGTCACAAAAACTGACAACGGCCGGGAGAATGGTGTGTTGACCAAATGGCTCAAATAGTTCTGCGCATTATGGGACTTAACTTTTAAGGTCATCAGTCCCCTAGAACTTAGAACTACTGAAGCCTAACTAACCTTATGACATCACACACATCTATGCCCGAGGCAGGATTCGAACCTGCGACCGTAGCGGTCGCGCGGTTCCAGAACCGCTCGGCCACTCTGGCTGGCCGGTGTGTTCACCAAATGCCCCTCCGTATCCGCATCGGGTGACGCATAATGGCTGAGGATGAGACGGCGGCCGGTCGGTCCCGCTGGACCTTCACGGCCTGTGCGGACGATGTGTAGGATAATTACAGTAAGAAGTCCCTTCTGTTAGGTATACAAATGGTCCACAGCCCAAGGGCTTTCCCAAAACTTGAATCTACCTTTCAGTCTTAAATAGAACCCCAGGTATGAGCCCCGTATGTGCTGTCGCATGTTTACCGATAAAATCACGAATAATCATATACGTCAACAGATGGATCTGTTGTTAATCGAAATACTTTCTAAAACACAGTGACTTTTCAGTGTGCCGATTTGAATGGTTATATATAGCCATGTTAAGTACAATTAATTAAAGTTAATTGTATTGAACAATATCATGTAAGCAGACTAGCCACGGTGTAGCATTGTATACCGTTTACGTAAACTGATCACAAAAACTTCATTGAGGCAAAAAAATTATTTCGCTCTATGAGCGTTGCGGATGGCTCTGCTTTAATTTGGCGTATTTGGAATGCAGTGAGTAAGTTAAAAAATGAAAGAGTGATTGAACATACGGAGGAATCTAAATATCTCTTATGGACAATGATGTTTACGTGTACGTCGCCTTCTTTGCCAGTATTATTGTCTACCAAAAGGACTGAAATGGAAATGGAAAGTGCAGCGCCATGAGCACCTGAACTGAACGCTACCAAAGTCAGAATTGCCCGTCAAATGGGAAATATTGACTAAAATGTCAACCTTACGTGAGCTCAGTACGGAAGAAAGTCATTCTACAGGTGGAAGAATGGGATGAGTGCGATGCCTATTGAGTGTTCGTAACATGATTTGGATTTTTGGGTAGAGATTACAACACAGCATGCATAGCTCATCGCCTTCTCTGAGAGCGGCCGAATCACTGGCATGAGGGATTGGAAGCAGATTCTGATAGTTGGCACAGATAACTGACTGCAGTAGAACGATCACAGAACGAGTAGCGAGGAGATGAAGTCAGGGCAACTGTGTGGCAAGAAGAGTAATCGCGTGTCCTTCAAGAAGATCGTAGGATTGTTCAGCTGGCTCTGACGAACATTCATTTGTATAATAACAGCTGGAACCTGATTGGAGCTCACAGGGAGAGCGTCGCCACGAACGTCATAAACAGTGTACTGGAAGCTGGGTTGAGATCTCGCGTTCTAGTGCGTCGTTTACTTTATCGCGAACACCGGTGACTTGGGTGGTGTAAAACCAGAGTCCGAAAGGACTTCGAGTGAGATTCTGTGGTGTTCACCGAAGAGTCTCGCTTCTGTTTGTGAGTGTGATATCGACACCAATGTATCCTCAAACGATCTAGAAAAAGTTTCTCTTATTACTGCGATGTTATTGTGGGGAGCTCTTGGATAGATCTGGTAACTGTTGAAGGCATACTGGATGCTCCTCAACACGTGGCAAAAATGATACACCCTGTTATCATACCCTCCACAACCAGGGCACCAGAGTGTACATTCCGGCAGGATAATGCAATACTCTATGCTCCAGTCCACACCAAAAACCCCTTGAGCAATCTACAGATCCTAATCTGCTCTGATCTGTCAACTGCAGACCACGTCTGGGATGCGATAGTAAGACGTATACTTTTATATCAATCTCCAGCCAGCAATCTTCATCAATAGAGACGTATATTACAGGCATGGCGAGAAATTCCTCAATATACCATTCGTAGGCTGTTTCCTTCCACGAATAAATGACCGTATTCGTGCCCCTCGTGCTTCACACCTTGTACTGATGCTTGCGACGGATGACAGTTTCAAATGGAGTGCAAATTTAATTATTTAATACCTGTTATACGATGAACATTTTCAGAAAGTTTGATGAATATCGGAAAGGTGCTTCAAGTTATAACACTTTCCATTCTTGTCATTATATTTCACCTACAAGGAGAATTCAGAGACCACCTTCCCCACAAAGCTGCAGCTGGGAGGACCGCATCCTACACAATTGCGAAGTGGGTCACCAAACTCTAGCTGACTGAGACTGTTTCAACCAGGTTCAGGCACCTTCTAAGGTCACCCGTTAAGAGTGTTTAGCGTCCCGTCGGTCAAGAGGTCTTTACAGACGAAGCACATATTAGGGTCATCCTCGCACAAACGAAAAAATGGCTGACATCGAAACAGGTGTCTAAGGAATAGAAAAGCAACTGAAATCACTCAACAGAGGAAAGTCCACTGGACCTGACGGGACACCAATACGATTCTACACAGAGTACGCGAAAGAACTTGCCCCCCGTCTAACAGCCGTGTAGCGCAAGTCTCTAGAGGAACGGAAGGTTCAAATGATTGGAAAAGAGCACCGGTAGTTCCAGTTTTCAAGAAGGGTCGTCGAGCAGATGCGCAAAACTATAGGCCTACATCTCTGACATCGATCTGTTGTAGAATTTTAGAACATGTTTTTTGCTCGCGTATCATGTAATTTCTGGAAACCCAGAATCTACTCTGTAGGAATCAACATGGATTCCGGAAACAGCGATCGTGTGAGATCCAACTCGCTTTATTTGTCCATGAGACCCAGAAAATATTATATACAGGCTCACAGGTAGATACCATTTTCCTTGACTTCCGGAAGGCGTTCGATACACTTCCGCACTGTCGCCTGATAAACAAAGTAAGAGCCTACGGAATATCAGACCAGCTGTGTGGCTGGATTGAAGAGTTTTTAGCAAACAGAACACAGCATGTTGTTCTCAATGGAGAGACGTCTACAGACGTTAAAGTAACCTCTGGCGTGCCACAGGGGAGTGTTATGGGACCATTGCTTTTCACAATATATATAAATGACCTAGTAGATATTGTCAGAAGTTCCATGCTGCTTTTTACGGACGATGCTGTAGTATACAGAGAAGTTGCAGCATTAGAAAATTGCAGCGAAATGCAGGAAGATTTGCAGCGGATAGGCACTCGGTGCAGGGAGTGGCAACTGACCCTTAACATAGACAAATGTAATGTATTGCGAATACATAGAAAGAAGGATCCTTTATTGTATGATTATATGATAGCGGAACAAACACTGGTAGCAGTTGCTTCTGTAAAATATCTGGGAGTATGCGTACAGAACGATTTGAAGTGAAATGATCATATAAAATTAATGGTTGGTAAGGCGGGTGCCAGGTTGAGATTCATTGGGAGAGTCCTTAGAAAAAGTAGTCCATCAACAAAGGAGGTGGCTTACAAAACACTCATTCGCCCTATACTTGAGTATTGCTCATCAGTGTGGGATCCGTACCAGGTCTGGTTGATAGAGGAGATAGAGAAGACCCAAAGAAGAGCGGAGCGTTTCCATCCAGGGTTATTTGGTATGCGTGATAGCGTTACGGAGATGTTTAGCAAACTCAAGTGGCAGACCAGACTGCGAAAGAGGCGCTCTGCATCGCGGTATAGCTTGCTGTCCAGGTTTCGAGAGGGTGCGTTTCTGGATGAGGTATCGAATATATTGCTTCCTCCAACTTATACCTCCAGTGGAGACCACGAATGTAAAATTAAAGAGATTCGAGCGCGCACGGAGGCTTTCCGGCAGTCGTTCTTCCCGCGAACCATACGCGACTGGAACAGGAAAGGGAGGTAATGACAGTGGCACGTAAAGTTCCCCCCGCCACACACTGTTGGGTGGCTTGCGGAGTATAAATGTAGATGTAGATGTAGATGAAAACAAACGAGCTACAGGTTGTAAAATGAAAACGGCTGAAGGAATCGTAATGCCATTGCTTACGGAAAAAGATGTGTAGAGGCGCACATCCACGTGACGGCAGAGAGAGCACGTTAACGCTTCAAACGGTCATAGCACTCAGTTGGGGTGGAAACAGAGAAATAGAGGCTTTAAAAGAAGGTCAAAGGGATGAAAAGTCTTTCTTTATAGCGGAATGAGTGCGTAGAACGGAAACTGATCAAAGAATGGCACAGGTGTACACAGAGCACTGCATGGCTGTTGCGATGACGACGCTCGCTCAGTCCTACCTTTGGGGGACTGGCTGCACCGTTAACTCGTTGATCTCGAATAATGAGGGCATCCCACTTGCTGGAAAATGGTATCGGTAATGCAGTGTGGTGTTCCAGATCGTATGTCAACGCCCAACGACATCCGTCCTTCCTTGAATCGCCTGTGCCAATCCTTGATCCTTGCAACGACTTCAGTGCTCTTCGTACACTTGTGCTATTCTTCGATAAATTTCCATTCTCCGCACTCCTTCCACTGCCACAAAACGCAATACACCAGTTTGCTCTTCTATTGGAGCCTCCATTTCTTTGTTTCCGGGACAAGGAAACGAAGTGGCAATCGGATTTTTAATTTTTTTTTTTGTGTTTATGGTATTATGTGAAGTTCATAACTGAAATATCTGTCACATCAAGCAGTCAATGCAACTCTAAAGAAATTCTCAGGAAAATTGAATTTGAAGGTTCCTGAAGAACTTTAATTCACTAAAATTGAGGTGATTTTCACAACAGGCTGCGTCTATCACTCGGTAGCGTCGGAGACTTAACTGGGTACTGAAGCGATCGCTAGTTTCAATATTGGTATGGTTTTTCCTTTCGTTATAACTTTTTTGGTTAAGTTCGAATACCTACATAATTTAAATATAAAATCCATCAAATATACCTAATTAAAAAATAATAATCAACGTTGAAATAAAAAATGCGTGGCTTATTTTTTCTAATTGTAAATATAAATTCTTAACTAACGATATAAAATAACAAGTTGTTAATAAAGATTGCTTTAACTAAAGGAAAACATTACAAATCTATTAAATATCTTTTATAAAATGTCTATAATAAAGAATTTATATTTCCAATGAAAACTGAAGTTTTGCATGCGATACGTAATAAGAAGCAAGAAGATGTGCATTTTTCATAAAATATGTTGACTAGGTATGTGTCAATTAGCATACATTTGATGACTTTTACACTTAAGTAATGTATATACTCAAGAAAAACACCACATCGATATTCGAACCAGCGATCCACTGATTACCTGATCAGCAGTCTCCTACGCTACCGAGTGAGCCGCACAGCCGGTCATGAAAAATTGCCTTTAGTTTAGTGAATTACAGTCCCTCGGAAAATTTCAAAGTCGATTTTCTGGAAAACGTTTAAAGCTTGCATGGAACTACTTTGGGTGACTGATATGTGTTCTGAACTTCACGTACCGTAAATATAATTTTTTTTTTAATAAGTCCGATTGCTGGATGGTCTCCTCGTGATTGCAGCGGATGACGGACGCGTGCACGTGCTCGTTCTGTCGTCGCATTGGTGTCCGCATATGTCCCACTAGCAGTGAATTTGGGGACCCAGCGCTTTTATATGGACCACAACTGTTTCTGCAGGCGTTACATTACGAACCCTTCGGGGGTTTACACTCTAAAGCTTCCGCCTAATTTGAATATCCCGAATGGGGAGGAAATCCTTTTTTTTTCAAAGGAAGGGTATTGTACTTGCGATTGCAACACGAAAAACCTAAATCTGGAGAGCCTGATATAGAACTGAGCCCCAGTCTTCTCGAATGGAAGTACAGTATTTCAGCCATACAGCATTCGACGGAGTTACCCCGAGGAAAATCATCAAATACAAACAAAATAAATGGTGTCTGCATGAATGCTGTGCAAGGAAACACTCGTCGAAAAGGTCTTCTACACGAGCATGGATTTGGTGAATGGGTACTTAGACGTCAGTATTGTCTTCTTATACGAGGAATTTGTTTTACTTCTTTAGTGTTATTGCTATGGAGCGCTGGAACTTACCCTTCTGTTCCGGGGCCATGAGGTCTGCGGACAGCTGAGCCGTGACGAGCGTGTGGTAGTGTCCCTGCAGCGTCATCAGCTGGTCGTGGCTGCCCTGCTCGACCACGTTGCCTCCCGCCAGCACCACGATCCTGTCTGCGTTCCGCACCGTCGATAGCCGATGAGCCACGATGATGGTTGTGCGACCCAAGCTGGCCTGCATAGTTATAGCATAACCGTGTCCATTGTTTCTGAAGCCTTCACAATGCGTTACATGCACTTACACGCTACATCGAAACTCAAAAGCAGTTGTTGTTGCTCATGTTCAGTTCATGACTACCAAGAGACGGGTGACGGGGGGGGGGGGGGGGAGGGGGGACTCAACTATTATGACAATGGTTCAGTAGCTGCTGCTGGAGCATTGGAGGGGCGGTGAGGCAGTAGTGACGGATACTTTAGTTACAGTTTGAGCAAAATAATTCTACTACTGATAAGTGTAAGAGAAAAAAGCGGTGTTGCTAGCTAGTATGCAGTGTGCCAAGTGCTCAAACGATCGATACCAATAACTCCTTGTTCGGTTCTCCCCTATTCGCTTTGTATAAAATCCCTGTCCGGCAACGATCTGCCCGTACCTGCAAAATTGGCAACACAACAAGCTTCAGTTTGATGTACTGCCGTCGCTTAGGCCATAGGCGATAAGAAGCTTCAGTTTAGTGGCTGCCGATGTATTTGAATCTTCTACAGAATGTATAATCATAATTCCTAGTATCAACGTGGTCACGCAAAGTCATAGAAGTGCCTGAAGCTCGTAAATTGTATCACCGAACGCTGTTGCATATGAATAAAAGCAGTAAATGCAGATGAAGGTGTCAAGCCTAAGAAACGTAAGAGTGGTGAATTCAGCGCCTTCCCACCACTACTGCCGCTACACGGCATCGCTCCACTCGCTGGACTCTGCCCGATTCGTCGTCTCGCGTTGCTGTACTGCTCGGGACTTTGCCAGCGGTGCTCAACTACAAGTCATAGACTCGGAAATACATTCTAAGCAAACTAAGAAAAAGAAAGGGAACGACGCACCACGAAGAAATATCCGAAAGGAAATCGGCATATGTAGTGTACACACACAGACAAACAAATGATTACAATTTCAGAAAAACTGGCTAATCTATAGAAGACAAAGAACGTCACAAATCGAGCAGGTCAATAAAGCTTTTGTACACCTCTGGCCATTATGCAAGCAGCTATTCGGCTTGGCACTGATTGACAGAGATGTCCTCCTGAGGGATATCGTGCTAAATTCTGTCAGATTGGTGCGTTAGATCGTCAGGATCCGGAGATTGTTGGAGGTCCCCGCCCATAATGTTCCAAACTTTCTCAACAGGGGAGAAATCCAGGCCGAAGATGCGTCTGGGAATGCCCCGGACAACAGTGGGATACCAACATGACTGTCGCCCGCCATAAGACACGACTACCAGGAGTGACGGTCTGGAGTGGCAATTCTTTTCATAGCAGGACCCATTTCTCTGTCATCCGTGGCACTCTTACAGCACAGCGATGTATCGACGATATTCAACGTCTCGTTTTGTTTCCCTTCATGCAAGCCATCCTGAGCTTACAGTAAGATAATGCCCGTCCGCATTCCCCAATTGAGAACGTTTGGAGGATTACGAGTAGGGCTCTCCAACCAGCTCGCGATTTTGACGATTTAAGGCACCAATTGGACATAATTTGGCACGATATCCAACAGGAGTAGATCCAAGAACTCTACCAACCAATGCCAAGCCGAATAAATGCTTGGATAAGGGCCAGAGGTGGACGAAAGCGTTATTGACTAGCTCAATTCGTGAAGCCGGCCGCGGTGGTATCGCGGTTCTAGGCGCGCAGTCCGGAACCGCGCGACTGCTGCGGTCGCAGGTTCGAATCCTGCCTCGGGCATGGATGTGTGTGATGTCCTTAGGTTAGTAAGGTTTAAGTAGTTCTAAGTCTAGGGGACTGATGACCACAACTGTTGAGTCCCGTAGTGCTCAGAGCCATTCAATTCGTGAAGCCCTTTCTCTTGATTAAATTATCTAATTTTTTTGAAATTGTTGTCACTTTTTGTCTGTTCATGTACATTACATCTGCGTATATCCTTCCCATTCGGATAATGCCTTCGTTGTGTACCTTTTTTCTCTTAAGAGTGCATTTTGTTTGGATATCTGTGCTGTTGTGACCAATATCGTGTGGAAAAATCTGAGCTTGTTTACTTTATTATCAAGAGATTGCATCCTGTTAAGAGACATACATTCAAAGTCGCCATTCAATGAATTTCTTTTTACGTGAACTGCAAACCGGTCAATTATTGCAAAGTCGTTCTGTACTTCGATTGTCTACCGCCAAGCGTGCTGCATTCTTTGTCCGGCAAAGTGAAGGTAAATCTGTAGTCGAATCTACGGACGCATAGTTGTCTCATCAATCATGTGTTTCCACGACAGAATTCTGTCTTGTCCCTCTGAACGTCAGAGAAAGACCCTGTTTGCTGTTTTATAACTCACTGGTTGTTCACGATATTCGGGGCTGGCTTGCTTTTCTGGAGTCGTTAGGCCACGTACATCATGAGGATGCTGCCTGTAACAGTGCTATGAAATGATCGTATGGCATTGTTGGCCGGGAGGCCCCATTCGGGGGAGTTCGGCCGCCGTAATGCAAGTCCTCTTTAGGTGACGCCACATCGGTGACTTGCGAATCAATGATGATGAAAGACACACAACACCCAGTCCCCTGCCGGGAATCGAACCTGGGCCCCTTGCGTGGTAGGCGGCAACGCTACCGCTACGCTACGGAGGCGAAAACAGTCCTATTTCACGCTTCGATGGTCACTTCCATGATGTCATGTACAAGAACTTTGGTGAGATCGGGATTAAGCTAGGACAGCTCCTACGTCTACATCTACACTTCTCTGCCGTTCGCACTTACGTACACGGCAGATGGTTCATCGAACCGCTTTCTATTTCTCTACCGTTATACTGTCGACAGTGGGTGGGAAAAACGAACACTTAAATCTTTTCGTAGGAGCTCTGACCTCTCTTATTTTATTAGGCTGACTATTTCTTCCTATGTAGGTTGGCGTCAATAAAATATATTCGCATTCAGAAGAGAAAGTTGGTGACTGAAATTTCGCGAAAAGTTATCAGCGCAAAGAAAAACGTCTTTGTTTTAGTGATTGCCCACCTTATTTATCATATCCGTGACATTTTCTCCCCTATTTTGTGATAATACAAAACGAGATTTTCTTCTTTCGACTTTTTCGATGTTCTCTGTCGATCCTATCTGACAGTATTCCATATCGCACAGCAGTACTCTGGCAGAGGACGGACAAGGACAGTGCAGGCATCTTCTTTAGTAGACCCGTTGCACCATCTAAGTGTCCTTCCAATAAAGCAATCTTTGGTTTGACTTCCTCAGAACGTTATCTAAATGATCATTTCAATCTCGATTGTTCGTAATTGTAATACCTAGGTGGTGGTGGTAAGTTCCTATGGGACCAAACTGCTGAGGTCATCGGTCCCTAGGCTTACACACTACTTAATCTAACTTCCTTACGCTGAGGACAACACACATGCCTATGCGCGAGAGAGGACTGAATCTCCGACGGGGTGGAGCCGCGCGAACCGTGGCAAGGTGCCCTTAGACTGCGCGGCTGCCTAGCCTGGCCAATTCCTAGGTCTTTAGTTGAACCAACAGCCTTCAGATTTGTGTAATTTATCGTGTAACCGAAATATTTTATTTGCAACGCTTTCAGGGCTATAGATGTACTTTCCGTTCCGTCTAGACGTAATATCCATTGTTGAAAGAGAGAATTTTGTTTCATGTTCACGGAACAAATTTCCTGTTTCAAATTCTATCTGTGAGATTGGGACATGGCATTCATTACCTATCCAACCTTCTAATATTACTCCGAGTATTATAGGTTGTGTAGAGATTCCTTTGGTGCGGTTCTCATGTGTAATGGAATTGTACTCTTTGGGGGCCACCATTGGACAAACATAATTTGATTGTTGTCGTTGCTTATTGAGAAATGATTGATAACAACTGATTACTGTGAAGTGAAAGTAGTGAGTAGTCACTTTTTTTTTTTTCTTTATTGGATTTCAATTCCCCTCCCCCCTAGAGGGGGGGGCGGGCTGGCTGTAGCGTAATATGCTGCTCTACAGCCTACAGAAAAGTTGAAAAAACATAATGAGAATATAAACAAATAATAAAAACAGGCGATACAACGGTGACATTGTAGAAAACTGTAAAATGGCGGTAAGGTGTGGAGTTTAAAATATAAAAAACATTGTGGTGATAATGCGGGCGAAGAAGTAGACAGGCACAATTAAAAAACACAGCGACAGTGTGGTTTCTGTTCGCACGAGATAAAAACACAACTAGCGACAGTATGGCGGATGTTCGCAACACTGACAGGGGACGCACAACATTGAACACTCACTTATAACAGTACTATACAGGTGACACAGCAGCAGATGGGGGGGGGGGGGGAGGGGGGAGGACCCGGACCTATGACGGGGAGGAGGTGGGAGGAGAGGAAAAGAAAAAGGGGGAACCGATGGAGGGAGGCGACATAGAAAAGAGGGGGCTGGGCGGACTCGAGACGGAGTGGGAAAAGCAGTGGAGGGGAGAGCCGAAAGGACTCAGGGGAGAGAAAGGAGAGGGTAGGCAGGGAAAAGCAGGATGGAAGGGGGGAAGAGGGAGCCTGGGGAAAGGACAGGGGAAAGGAGGGGGAGGTGAAGATAAGAGTTGATAGGAGGGATAAATAGAGGGAGAGAGGGCATCATCCAGGAGGGGGAGTTGATGGAAGCCACCTTGGGAAAGGAGAGGGTGTAGACATGGAGGGTAAAGGGGACACAACAGTGATGGCGTGGCAGAGGGCGGGGTTTGGAGAGGAGAGGAGCAACCAGGGGATGAGAGGGATCAAGGTGGCGGGAGGTGTTAAGTATGCGGACATGTTTGAGGAATAGGAGCAGATGGGGGAAAGGAATCAAGTCATAGAGGATCCGTGTGGGGGACAGGAGACGTATATGGAAGGCGAGGCAGAGTGCATGGCGCTTGAGGATCTGGAGGAACTTATAGAATATAGGGGGGAGTCACTTATTAAACTCGCTGTGTTTATGAACTGTTTACATCTTTTCCGTCAAACAGTGTTTAATCTGAGGACAAGGTACTACGTACATTGTCCCTTCAGTGGAATTATTATTTAAAAACGGGTTGCCATTGCAGAAATACACAGTGTGCAAAACTTAAGGACAAAAGTAGCTTTCGCATGGAGCGCCGCTGCCAAGAAACATAGGTCGAAAAAGTTGGACCATACATAGAAAAACCTGCCACGTATAGTACAGCCTCTATAGTTTCATGAAGTTCCGATAGGTGGTGGCGCTATATGTAGCCTCAAATTGGCTTCGAAGCAGGGAGCTGTCATTGAGTTTGTTTTGTCGGAAAATCAGAGCATCGCAGATATTCACAGAAGCTTGTAGAATGTCTGTGGAGACCTGGCAGTGAACAAATGGAAGGTACGTCGTTGGGCGAGGCCTCTGTCATCATTGTAACAAGGTCGTGCAAACCTGTACGACCTTCCGTGTGCCGGCCGGCCGCACACAGCTGTGACTCGTATAACGTGCGGGAATTCTCGTTCGAGGTGAACGACGGATCACAGTCAGACATCTCGCTGCTCAACTAGACGTCCTGTTGATAGTGCTGACAAACTCGTTCACCGGTTGGGGTACTCAAATGCGTGTGTCTGCTGGGTTCCTCGGCGCCTAACAGAAAACTTCCATCTGGCGCAATGAAGGATGCAAGCAGTTCGTGGATGGTGGGGAGGTTATTGACGCAGCAAGACGTTGGCACCGACCTAGACCAGTAGAGTGGTACGATGCAGGCATAAAGACCCTCCCAAAAAGGTAGCGTAAGGCCGTCCCACTGAATGGAGATTCTGTTGAAAAATGGAATTTTATAGCCAAAAGAATAGGGAATAAAATGACCTATTGCAATACTGAACAGAACCAACTTTTTTTCAGAAAAAAATGTGTTGCATTACTTATTGGACGCCCCTCCTATATTTCATGTTCCTGTTATGAAAAAGGCGTTAGCCTTAGAAAGTGAGGTTTCACATCCCCATTGCCTTTGATCTTTACTAAATGGGAAGTAAAGTCAAAGATCGTGGGTGAAGTTACGGGATGTAACTGCAATGTTACACTCGTTCAAATATTCTCTCAGTCTTTGATTTTTCCCTCCGTTGCTCGATGAAAGCGTTTCCTACTTCTGAATATTTTAATTAAACCTGGGTCAGATAGCATTAATTATAATGCCGTAAATTCTGTAATTGTAAAGCGTTTATTTATTGCTGAAAGTTAGAGAAGGATGAATTTAAAAAAAACAGCACAGGTACGTTTAGGACTAGCGCACTGAGGGTTCCGTACAAACTTAATTATGTATAAAGAAAGTGCAGGCATTCTGGGAATCGAGGATCTCGACGATTTTTGCCAGTTATCGACAAGATATCGGTTTCAGGGATTCCAAGAATGTTTTAATATCAAGTCTGAATCGGATAACGAACGACAAAAGAAATACTTCTATCGTGTGTTATAATTACAAATGAACAATTTTTGGACTTTTCCCTCTACTTGTGCTGTTAAACCTCTCGTCTTACAAAATTTTATTATATTACATCAAGGGGAATACCTACTACATTTTACTAAGTAAGTTTGCGACTATCAAAATATGTAACATAACTTACCGTATGTTTTGATTACATTGACTTAGACTCTTATCGTTTTTACATCACCAAGGAACTGCATATCTCAGTAAGTAACGTAAATTTCAACCCGATATGTCTACCCATTCCTGAGAGAATGGGGTCTTAACACACGGCCAGATAGTCATACAGTTTTATAGCAAATGAAATAACTGCGTGATAAATTACAAATTAACACTCTTCGGTATTTTTGCTTGGTTGTACTGTGAATCATTGCTTCTTGGTAAATTTCGTGATTGTACGTCAACAGGAAGTACCGGGTAGGTTCGATAACTGAGTTTGCGAGTATTAAAGTATGCGATTTAAACGGCAGTATCTTTTGGTTATATTGACTTAGAAGCTTACACTTAACCGCCAAGTAACTACAGACCATAATATGTGACATACATTTAAATTTGATACACCTACCTGTTCCTGAGAAAAAGGGTCTATGATAGTGAGACAGACAGACAGACAGACAGGCAAACAAATGGACAACGAAGTGATCCTATAAGGGTTCCGTTTTTACCAATTGACATATGGATCCCTAAAAAGTCACTGATTCAATACATTTTGCCGGAATGTCTTGTTTTACGGGCTTGGAAGGACCAAAGACTTCACTGGTGGTAGAGTCCCAGTGTAAGTGGCGCACCTACCTTGTCCAGCGCGGCCTGCACCTTGGCCTCGCTGCTGGTGTCCAGAGCAGAGGTGGCCTCGTCCAGCAGCAGGATCTTGGGGCGGCGCACCAGCGCCCTGGCGATGGCGATGCGCTGCTTCTGGCCGCCCGACAGCTGAGCTCCGCGCTCACCCACCATCGTGTCGTAGCCCTGCACACATCAGGAGGCACGCAGGACATTATCTACACTTCCAGAGAGCTAGCGGATGGCATAATGGTTAAGACACCGCCTCTACGTCGGGAGAAGGCTTCAGATCTTCTTACAGCCTTTCTGGATTGGGAAGGAGCACCTGGTCCCCAGCACGAATCCGCCCAGTGGACTTGTGTCGAGGTCCGGTGAGGTGGCCAGTCTGTGGATGGTTTTGGGCGGTTTTCCATCTGCCTCAGCGAATGCGGGCTGGTTCCCCTTATTCCGCCTCACCTACACTATGTCGGCGATTGCTACGCAAACGTTATCCACGTATGCGTACACCACCATTACTCTACCACACAAACATATGGATTACACTCGTCTGGTGTGAGACGTTCCCTGGGGGGGGGGGGGGGGGGGGTCCACCGGAGGCCGAGCTGCACAATAACCATGAAGGAGTGGTTCGGTGTGGGGCGACGGAGGGGTGAAGTGGACTGCGGTAGTCGTCGTGGAGTTGTGGACCACAGCGGCTGCGGCAGAGACGGAGCCTCTCCGCCGTTTCCAGCCCCCCGGTTAACATACAATACAATACAATAGAAAGGGTATAGGGCGAACTTTTTACCTGTGGCTTGTCCACCTAGATGCATGTCAGATATATTTCTCACGTAGTTAACGTGTTTTCATACACATCTGTTGATATATTTCGCCTGTACATCTGGCGAATTTCGCCCTGCAGTACCAATTTCAAGCAGCTCAATGTTTATGATGTTGCATCTATGCAGTCCTAAAGCATCGACTGCACTCTTACCAGTGCAATGGTGCAAAATGGCATCAAGAAGGCGCTGACCCACACTCCAACAGAAAGAGCAGGCAGTACCACACCTACAGGAAGACAGAGTTCAGCACCTCCTTTCGACGCAGAGACGTAACCAGCCGCCCATACTGGTCAGGTCCAGTTCGGTCTCAGACTTTGAGAGCACCAGTATTGACTAATAGTAAGATGAAACTTAGCCTGTGGTCTACAAGTAGTAGTTGCATGTAGGAGGCACAGGAAGCACATGAAACCATCTCATAACAAAAAGTTAAGTTATGGTTCTTTCCTGTTTAGAAATAAAGTGTTCCATTAATTTGGAAGTGTTATGTACAGATCGTTTTGGATTCCTGCCACTGGCCATTACAAATTCTCTTCTTCCTTGTTTGTGTCTGTGCTGACTCCCACAGTAGCTTACACAACACTATCTCCTTAAGGGGAGTTAGAACGGAATTTTTTTTCACATTTTCGGTTTTTTATCTCATTATAAAAGTTGCAATTTTCCGAATAAAATAATATATATATCACTTATAAACTGACATGGGAAGATTTTATTTTTGTAAATATAATCTACACAGGTTGAAAATGTTAAAATTATTACGTGTATTACTTCAAGATCTAATAAAATCGGTACTTTGTTACATAGAAGGCTGTGGATTGCTATGTTATAAAGGTTAAAAGTGTTGGTCATGTCTAGAAGAGGATGGGCAGCAGGTTGAGGAAGTTGAAACAAAGTTTGAGAGACAAGAAACTATCTGATGGTAAAACCGTAACAGGCAGACTGACAGACAAAATGATTGATGAACTACAGCAGTATTATGGGATGGTCATTAGACATAATACTGAGGATTTGTTGAAAATGAAGCAAGCAGTATGGGATACCTTCTTCCACAGACTGTGAACTGATGAAAACCCAGTACACCACCTTTGCCCTCCTGGACCTGATTCATGGTGCAATTACCGCAATGCCCAGTATTCAAACAGTTCATACAGTCACAAAAATTCCGTCCCACCAGCAGTCATAGATATCATAAAACCTATTCACAGAGATGTGGCACTCCTGATTTACTGAAGAAGTGTCTGCATGGTCAGAAAACGTTCAAATGTGTGTCTATTCCCAAGGGACCAAACTGCTGAGGTCATCTGTTTCCAGACTTACACACCACTTAAACTAACTTAAACTAATTTATGCTAATACACACACACACACACACACACACACACACACACACACACACACATACACACATGCCCGAGGGAGGACCCGTTCCTCCGGCGGAAGGAGCCGCGCACTCCGTGACATGGCGCCCAAGACCGCGCGGCCACTCCGCCCCGCTGCATGGTCAGACTCAAAATCCCAACGAGTCGTTCAATAATCTTATATGG
Source organism: Schistocerca americana (assembly GCF_021461395.2). Classification (NCBI taxonomy): domain Eukaryota; kingdom Metazoa; phylum Arthropoda; class Insecta; order Orthoptera; family Acrididae; genus Schistocerca; species Schistocerca americana. The sequence continues at coordinate 616,284,228 of NC_060121.1, forward strand.
ACTCGCTCACCAAAAATGTTGTTGCTGGAATGAAGACACTAAAGTGGGGGGTCAGTGATACTGTTATTGCTTTTAATGATGGCAACATTGGTAGGATGAAAGGGAATTAATCCTGGAGCAAACTGCATCAGAGAACTTGAACGGATGGACAAGGTTCGCAATGATAAAACAGAGTATGCAGCACAGTTGACCACTAGGGAGTTCAAAAAGAAGAAAAGAAGAAAAACTTGGAAAAAGATCAAGAGGATGATATACCGTATGGTGCAGGGTACTTCTGAGTGACGAAATGAAAAAAAAAAAGTATATATTAATTGAGTTACAGTCTTTTGAAACTTTAGAAGCCGCTCCTGAAAATTTACATTTTCTGTTGCATTTTTCCCTAAATCTCAGAAACAACTTCGAGTAGAATATTCAAATTTTCAGGGAGTAATAACATACATATCCTGAGTCTACTGAACTAAAAGAAGAAAATAATGTTTTGTATAATTAAAATGATTTAGGACATTGTACAATAAAAGTACACAAAATTTTAAGCGTATAATTAAAAATTGTATTTCCGAAAGCAGTGGCTGAAATGCTATTATTGTAGTTCAGTAGATTCGGAACATACAGTTTAATATCCTGTAAAAGTTTCATGTCAATGACTACAGTCGTTCCTGAAATACAGGGATGCCAAGTTCTTAAATTTAACATTGTCGTGATAGGGCGTTCCAACTCCCCTTAACTATGTGCTGTGCAATGATATAATTTTTCAGATACATCCAGTAGTATACGGGGCTACTGTCCGTGAAATTTGTTATGCACAGAGTCAGTAGAAGAGAAACAATAAATTAAAATGTCATGCTTCAAGCAGTAATTTGACTGCAAGAACAGTGAAAACGTAATAAGTGATAAACTTTTCTTTTGTGGGAGTCGTCAGAGAGGAGAATTTCATAATGTTTGAGATTATGTGTAAGGTTTGTTACAAGTTTCTAAGTGCTCTCTTTCTCAAACACTGGATGACTAAAGTATGAGTATTCTCGTGTTATGGGATACACTGCTTTTTTACCCACACACCACTCCTCTGCCAGGTAGATGGTTCTTACCCCCCACAGCGGTGATTTTCAGGTATTGAGTGATATGTGTACCAAGTTTGGCTGAAAACGGTCCAGTAGCTTAGAAGGAGATGAGGAACGGAAGCCTACATGCATAAATACATACATACAAATGTATGTACATATATATGTACATCGATTATGTAATATACATGGATGTTCGGACTACACAGCACTAAAGTGGCTTCTGGGCCTTAAGGATCCGACTAACAGCTTGAGTCAGTGGGCTTTACAGTTAAGTGAGTTCGATTTCGAAGTTATACATTGCCCGGGGGAGACTCATCGAAATGCAGATGGGTTGAGTCACAAGATACGAGATTGGAATATATTTGTTTATCTGCCTGACAATTGTTGGAGGGTTCAGGCTGCTTACTGAGATTGTCAGAAATTCACGATGTGAGCTCACGTCATTGCTGACGACAGAGTATTACACAAACAAAGTGTGGTCACCGTATAGTCGTGCCAGCAAGTTTTCACCTTCAAGTGTTGAGGCAGGCTCTTGATTCTATCCTGGTAGGGCATGGAGGCCAACAAGATACAGAATAGTCCATTATGGAATATTACTGAAGAAGAACACGTAAGCAGGATGAGGTACAGAATGTCACTGGATGCGAATATGGAAGGGCATGTGGTCTGCACACCGCTCTCTTGGGCGTTGTCAGTTTTCGTGACCAAACCCGCTACTTCTCAATCAAGTAGCTCCTACATTGGGCTCACAAGGGCTGAGTGCACCGAGTTTGCCAATAGCGCTTGATAGTCCAGGACAGATGTTCCAGGCACGCCCAATTTAACTTTGAGGATCTAACAGGAACCAGCGATAGCACTGCAGCAATACATTGCTACTTTTTCATCGTGGTTGTTATATAGTTAGTGTTTTGTGTTGGTTATTGCGTTGTATTGGCTTTAACACTGTTGTGAAGATATTTTCATAGAAGTAATGCCAAATGAACGAATCATAACTGCATTACTACTCTGTAACGACACATCAATGACCACAGGTCATTTCTACCAAAATAATCTGTAAATATCTTTGAACAACATTCGAAATTTTATTGGTGTAATTCAGGTTCATTTAGATAAATTTCGATATGTTCGTTAAGCACGAATATCCTCAGTACGATACTGGAAAGAAATATGGTCTGCATTAAAATGTATAAAGTACAAAGTTATGTGTATTGAGGGTGTCTTTTCATCGTGTCGGATTCTCAAAGGAAAGGCCTGAGAAACTGGGAATAAATGTAACGCTAACATTTCGCTCTCATAGACAGCTGATAAGCCGCTGTCAAATCGTTACGAAAACAAATTTGAGTGAAGTTAATACAGCTATCCGAATACTGACACATTCACTGTTATAGAGAAAAATATATTAAAAATGCCTACATTTAGAGTATTGGTTCAAATGGCTCTGAGCACTATGGGACTTAACATCTATGCTCATCAGTCCCCTAGAACTTAGAACTACTTAAACATAACTAACCTAAGGACATCACACAACACCCAGCCATCATGAGGCAGAGAAAATCCCTGACCCCGCCGGGAATCGAGCCCGGGAACCCGGGCGTGGGAAGCGAGAACGCTACCGCACGACCACGAGATGCGGGCATTTAGAGTATTGTTCCTTATGGAAGAAACCCTCGCTTTTAGTCAATGAGAGAGGAAAATATTTGCGTCATGTTGGTAAACAATGTTTTCAAAGCGCCACCTTCGATAACGGTTTTTATAGTAAAGTGTGGTCACGATTTATGGTTCAAGTTAAGTAAACAAGAAAAAAATTACAAGGAGTGCCTTATTTACAATAGAAGTTACAAAAAATGTAGGTATTCAATCCTTCTGCACGTCTAAAGTACCAAATTTCGATTGTGAAATTGATGTATGGTGTATAAGAATTGGGCCAGAAAATTTTTTTATATTGTTTTCAAATTTGCATAGGTACGTAATACTTTAGAACATTTTAAACCTCAAATTTTGAAGCAGAAACTCTTCTGTGATGTATGAGAATTGATCCAGATAAAATTTTTTAATCTTGTTTTCAGATTTAGGTTTTCTACTTGCTGAAAGATACCAGTTGATGGGTTTGTTTATAAATAACTTTCCTCCTGCCAGTAATGATTTTTTTACTTATGTTTTACACGATGGGTTTAGAGAAATTATTTCAAGTGCGTTTTTCTCTGTGTACAACGACATTTTGACGTAATGTTTTTGATGTGGGAGGTTCTATTTTGTTCTGTTGACTTTAAGTTGTCTTACAGTCCATTTGTGCAGAGTCTCACACCCTTAAGCTTCACACACAATTTTTTTTGCACATTGTACATCGTGAATAACTTACATGTACAATTTAAGTTATTCTAGATGTACGTTGTGCACAGAAAATTGTGTGTTGAGACTCTACGCAAAAGGACCATAAGAATAGTTAAAGTCAACAGAACAAAGCGGAACTCACATATCAAAAACATTATATGAAAATGATAATCTGCACAGAGAAAAATGTACTTGAAAATGGGAATCATTCCCCGAAACGCTTCGTGCAAAATACAAATAAAAGAAAATCTTGACGGGTAGCAGAAAAGTTATTTATAATCAAACCCATTGTTTTCACAATTGCAGGCTTTCACAAACGGATTTTAATGCATCTAATCAGATGGTTCAAATGGCTCTGAGCACTATGGGACCTAAAATCTGAGGTCAACAGTCCCCTAGTACACTGTAACCACATGTATGGGAACTGCCTCTGTCAGTATGTATTCTTTGTGCTGTGGATACAGTTTTGGGTTAGCGTGCAGGAGGTCGATGGTTCGATCCTGGGCCGAAGGATATGTTTTTTGAAACTTCCTGGCAGATTAAAACTGTGTGCCGGACCGAGACTCGAACTCGGGACCTTTGCCTTTTGCGGGCAAGTGCTCTACCAACTGAGCTACCCAAGCACAGGAGCTCAGTTGGTAGAGCACTTGACCGCAAAAGGCAAAGGTCACGAGTTCGAGTCTCGGTCCGGCACACAGTTTTAATCTGCCAGGAAGTTTCATATCAGCGCACACTCCGCTGCAGAGTGAAAATCTCATTCTGATATGTTTTTTGTTTGGTAAATGTAGTCCAGGTGGTCCGGTATCTGGCATCTTAATCGTCAACAGCAATTGCAGCGGGTCCAAAAAATTGGTTCGAATGGCTCTGAGCACTATGGGACTTAACATCAGAGGTCATCAGTCCCCTAGTACTTAGAACTATTTAAACCTAACTAGCTTAAGGACATCACACACATCCATGCCCGAGGCAGTATTCGAACCTGCGACCGTAGCGGTCGCGCGGTTCCAGACTGAAGCGCCTAGAACCGCTCGGCCACTTCGGCCAGCGCAGCGGGTCCTCTAGAAAACATTTGCACTTTCATACTACAACCATAGAAATTGAAGATTGGTCAGCTTTGAAAGTATCCCTTTCCACTCGCTGGAAAAGTTCCACTACATGTTCGGCAGAGGATATGGTTCGAACATGATGGCGCACCTCCACACTTTGGAATTAATGTGCAACAGTATTTGGGCAGAACATTACCAGGGAAATGACAGTTGTATAGACATCGCGTTTGCCTGGCATTAATAGCCTCGGGACGCACGTGTACTCTACTCCTCTGACGAATGTGGAAGAATTGGTAGCTCGAGTTCCTGCTGCTCTTGTTACTGTGGACGCAGATTTACTGTGAGTGGTAGAGAGCTGTATGGTCTGGCGTATTGCGCAGTGTTTGGACGTGCAGGGAGGTCGCTTTGAGCATCTGTTGTTCTGAGGATAACGTATTTTGTTGTGAGGGTCATGCGGTCATTAATAAGGACATTATTATTGTCACTGGTTGCTAATGTGTAACATCTGAGCGCTCATATTACATGTAGCATAAATGACAAGTAGATGTTCTGTTACTGTACTGTGTTATCATCTTTAGCATCTCGAAATTGATATTGTTTTTGTAGTTATTCTGTCCTATGACAGGTCATTTGTTTCAACTGTATTTCTTATTTCTCTAACCACGTATTTGTTATGCTCTGCATGACAAAATGTTATAAATTTAAGATACATGAGACCTAAGAAACGGTGTATTTTACAGTATGAAATGTCAGAATGAAATCAGCAAATGAAAAGAAAAAAAAGGGCCTCAACTCAAGATCGAGCCTTCGACCTCCTGTATGCTAACCCAAAGCTCTACCCACTGCACCACCTGCACAGCACAAGTAATATGTGCTGACAGAGGCAGCTACCATTCATGTGATTACAGTGTTGCCAGATTGCCACACTTTAACGTCCTTTTTCTGTCGGATGTACTCGCTGGCCGAAACTTTGTCAAAGATATTTTTTTATCGCTGGCATGTGAGGTGTGTGCGAATTTCGCTTCACATATACAGTACATACTGTCGAGCCAAAACATTATGACCATCTTCTTAATACCACGTTGGTCCACCTTTAGAGCGCCAAACTGCAGCGATTCTGCGTGATATGGATCGAATAAGTCCTTGGTAGGTTTCCGGACGTACCAGACGTCTACACACAGGTCAGGCAGTTTCTGTAAATTACTGACTGGTGTTGGAGTGGGGATGGCGACCGATAGTGTCCCAGATATGCCCTTTCTCATCCAGATCAGCCGAATTTGGTGGTAAAGAGATCAAGATGAGCTCACTATCATGCTCTTCAAACCACAGCTGCATGATTCTGATCTCGAGACAAGGACAGTTGTCATACCAGAAGACGCCGTCGTCGTCAGGGAAGACATCAACAAACGTGATGTATAAGTGGTTGTCAATTGAAAACGAGAGAGATGAATAAAGTAAGTAAACTGTTTATTATTTCAAAAGTAATCTCCATGATTGTTAACACATTTATCCCACTGTTAGACTAGACGGTCAATACTTTCATGGAGAAATGTTTGCTATTGCCTACTTTAAAACTATAGTTCCCTCAGTTCAATCAACAAGACTTTATTATGAAAATTTAAATGATGTAGCTGCATTTCTTTACCAGAACGAACTGATTTATAAATACTAAGCATAGCGTAACAGGAAACAGCAGTGGAGGTAACCAGTTCGAAAACTGTTGCATTAACCAAAAAAGACTTTTAATACCTATCTTCATGTGTAGAAATACTCTATTTATGCCTCAGCTCGTTGTCTTGGTGTTTCCTAGGGGATGGTATTCAGGTGCGAGTTTTTTAAGTTTCACTGAAGATACCAATTCACGGCGTACGGCGTACAGGCATCGTGGGTTGTTGCCAGTTCCAACATTCAAACAAACAACTTTACGTTTCCAGCTTTATGAACTTGGCTTAATAAACGCTCTTTGAAATTTGACGAGGTCCATATTCCGGTAATAGTCACTAAATTAAGTAAAACTGACGTACATGATACACCCAAAGCTCTCAGCATTCAGACGAAAAATGCAACCCCTATTCTAAAACAAAGAGAAGACTGTTCCGCTCCAGTTCCAAACCAACTCTGCTCTCTTTCAAAGCTAACGTAAGACTGTGTTACATGAAGGCTAAAGAGAGATTGCACAACTCTTTAGTGAAAGGCACCAACGACATATTTTGACGGGATTAATGTCTAGACCCTTACTGCTTTTTGTAAAAAATAACAGTTTTCATATTAATGGATAGTGAAATGTTATGATAGATTTTTGTAAGAAAATACTACAAAATGAGAAATATGTGCCAATTGCAATCGAGAGAAACAAATGGAATCTATTTTCTTACAATCAAAGAAAATGTGTTCAAAAACTATTACAGAAAACATTAAAAAGAATGGGTTTTAAATAAATGTTCCCCCACAATACATCGATCCCATAGGCTCCTTTCTTGAGCATCAGATATGCAATTTTCGATAAAACGTAGATAAATAAGGGAGTGGAAATTCGTCCGAACCGTATCGACGCCTACGAACGGTTTCATTCGGGCTCCAAAAATGTGGAAACCGCGTGGGGAGAGATCGAGACAGTATGGAGGGCGTGTGAGGGCTTCCCAGGAAACTTCTGCAGCGTATTCGAAACTAACTTGGCAACACGTGAGCGGGCCCTGACTGCCCCTTCCAGGTGGTCCAAGATTAAGTCCACCTGGTACACAGCTTTCAAGGTGCCTTCGATTACTACCACAGGTGCCTTGGAAGCTCACGTGAATGTCACCTATGACATTATACTGCCACCACCGTCCTACATCTGTGGCCCTATGCATGTTTTGAGCAGCTGTTCGCCGGGATGACGGAGAATGCGGAATGATTATCGAACTGGTGCAACAAGAAACGTGATATGACTTCGTAAACTTTTCCTGCTCAATGGGTCTCGACAGGCTCCTCGTGTTTGCTGCCGGATCATAAAACCAACTCGATTCAATATTTCTACGATCCATCTGTCAGCCATATTCAGGAGAACGCTGATAACGCTGAGTCCAGCTGAAAACTGATGCCAACGTTGCAAATCGTCGTCCTATATAGCCTCCGTAACGTACCTGGTGCATGCGGCACGCATCGCATTGGCTGCCCCGCCAAGCGTTGGGAGGTGGGACCGTCCTTAGCAGATCAGCGGCGGCAACGATATACTCGTATCACACTGAAACACTTTTTCTCGAGCTCTCTGACGGGCTGCATTGAAGAACGTTCTGTTTTGAAGCGGAATCGTACAGGGTTCTACGTCCTGGTGAGAGGAAAGCCATTCTCTCTATTAATAAATTGTCTGGTAACCTAATTTCAGATGCCTTTTTATAAACAATGTTCCTAAAACCGTGTGTGTAGGCAACTATCACAGTCTCGTCAAATTCAATCCCGCGTCCCTCGTTTAAGCAGTGTTCTGCTACCGCCGATTTTTCCGGCTGTTGTAGTCTCGTATGAGGCGAAGTTCCGCGCACCTGTCGTGGACTATGCAAATCGAACGGCCGATGTAAGCCTTCCCATACTGATAAGGCATGTTATACATGCCAGGCTTCCTAAGCCCCAACTCATGTTTCACAGAGCCACGTAGTGTTCTAATCTTGGAAGGTGGTCGGAATGCACTGTTAATGTTAAAATTCCTTAAAATCACAGATCTATGCTCCTCTTCATGCACCCCCGGCGATGGTCCAAGCTCCATAGCCCGGCGAATCTGCTTATCAGAATGTCCATTTTCCTTAAAAGCAACCAGCAAATGTACAAGTTCTTGGGTTAAACTGCCTGCGTCGGTAATCGGCGGTAGCAGAACATTGCTTAAACGAGAGACATTGAATGAAGTTTGCCGAGACTGTGATAGCTGCCAACACTTCTGGTTCTTGGAATAGTATTTATAAAGAGGCACTTGTACTTAGGTTGACAGACAATTTGATTAACAGAGACAATTTCTAAACTAAACTAAACTCCTCCTGATCAGGCCATGAAGGCCCAACGGAACCGACCGGCCGCCGTGTCATCCTCAGCCCACAGGCGTCACTGGATGCGGATATGGAGGGGCATGTGGTCAGCACACTGCTCTCCCAGCCGTATGTCAGTTTCCGAGACCGGAGCCGCTACTTCTCCATCAAGTAGATCCTCAGTTTGCCTCAGAAGGTCTGAGTGCACCCCACTTGCCAACAGCGCTCGGCAGAACGGATGGCACCCATACAAGCGCTAGCTCAGCCCGACAGCGCTTAACTTCGGTGAAATGACGGGAACCGGTGTTACCTCTGCGGAAAGGCCGTTGGCAACGGAGACAGTTACTTCCCTCTTATGAGGACTTAAAGCCGTGTACTATCTTGCATCAAAACAGAACGTCCTTGAGTGCAGCCAGTCCGAGTGTACGATACATCGTTGCCGCCAGCGTTCTGCCCAGTCTAAGAGGACAGCAACTGTGATGAGCGGAGCATGCGCCACGTACGGCACGGAAGCCCGTATAGGACGGAAATTTGCAGCCTTGGCATCAGTATTCAGCAGAACTGAGCAGCAGTAGCAGCGGCGTTCCCCTGAAGATGGCGGTCAGCTGAATCGAGCTGATTTTAGGATCCAGCAGCAAACCCGAGGAGACTTCCAAGAAACGTGCTTCACCCGAGCGGGCGACACGTTTGCATTGATCCGCGGTCCAGTCTCGACGATTCTGTGCCCACTGCAATTGTAACTGACGATTTCGTTGGGGCAACATGAGTAGACGTAGCGGCCGTCTGCTGTGGACCCCAATGCTCAACCGTGTACGCTGAACAGTGGGCTCCGAACACTTGTGACTGTTCCATTGTTGTGCACTGTCGTGAGATCTGCCACAGATGGTCGTCTATCCTGATACGAAGAGCGAGCTACCGTCCTCCAAGTTGTGAGATGAGGCGTTCGAAGTCCAACAACACCATGTTGTGTCCTTCAGCCGCTTTCCATAAATCTCACGACAGTAGTACGCAAAGAGCTGACTAGATTCGCCGTTTCTGTGAAGCTGTTAGCCGACAGGGCCATGACAGTCTGCCCCTTGACAAAGTCACTGATGTCCACTTATTTCCCCATTTTCGGCGCATATCTTCGCGAGAATGATACGTCTCTTACGTATTTCCCTTCCCGCGTCACGTTCCCGCACCGCAGACAGGCGTCAATAAATCTTGCAGAGGACAGTGATTGTACGCCGTATTGAATGGCAATAAAACTGCCACCCGTTACATGCTGAGAAGTTTGTCGTGTGCATCTTCACATAAGGATACACCGTCCATTAAAGTGCTGTGGACTAAGGTGTTAAACTGTGTTCTAAATTTTGGGTACTCCATCCCCTATGACACCACTGTCATCTGACAGAAATCTGATACTGTTCTTTATATTTCCGGATCCAAAACTGGATAACACCAACTTTAGGTCTGGAACATGGCGATGATTTAGTAACTGATGCAGAAACTGCTACATCTCTGAGTGTAGTAACCAACGAAAATGTAAGCTCAAAAAATAATCACCATCTAAAGTTCTGAAATTAGTCGTCGACGGAATGTTAAATCTAATCTTCCTTCGTTCCTTTCACTGAAACGTAACACTTTTGTTTCGTTACGATTATAATAATATATTAATTTATCAGCTACATGATAAAGATCGTCTTGTCGAACTGAAGGAATATCGCCGCCTGAAGATAGAACGAAGATATGTGCATTAACTTTTTAGCCTTCGATTTATGTCACGGTAATAAATTGGTATAAATAGGACTGACAGCGATTTCATTTTGGTACAATAGGCTGTATATAATATGAGTCGAAATATGACTTCCATTAATATTGTTAACTGACGTGGGGCTTTTGTACGTTGTAATGAAATGTTTCAAATTCTTTTATCCCTAGCAGCATCTCGTTATCTACTTATTTGCGTTATTTGCGCCGTTAGGTCACACGTCTGTTTTTTGTAAACATGCATGGAGAGACTCAGTAGGTACCGGCAAGTTGTTCCGCACGCCACAAAAGTATACCGCCGTCATAAACGCTTACTCCTCTTATCTGACCTGTTTTTATCCAGGGATTATTTTAAGCCGTCTCACTTACTTTTATCGTGGAGGTAAGAGGCCGCCAGCTGGGCATGATGTTGGGATTTCGAAGTGTGTGGTTGAGGGCAGGCAGGGACGAGCTGATGTATCTCGTGTAATCTGGACAACTTAAAGCCTCAGACGATTTAAAAGATAACTTTATGATGTGTCAACATAGTAACAGTATTTTTGCTGGCTCATTGTTCCTCTCTTATCTTCCACGTGCTATTAGTGGACGTGCCCGTAGGATAGATCAGACAACCTGCAGTTTATCTTCTTCTTACAGTTACGTATACATTTAACACCACGTATAAATTGAAGATTGTTGTTTACAGTTCTGCAACGCACAAAAGACAGCATTGTAAGTGGCATAAAAAACGAAACTTATATCTTCTATTGCAGTGTCTAGCCAGTGTACTTATAATAAATAGTATTATGAAGTCAATATTGAAATATAATATGACTGGATCTTTTAAATTATTATCCACTGACAGAAAATCATGTGCCACCATAGCTTTAACGATGCAGTTTTCTATACATTATCATGCTTTCTTAAGTCCCATCGTTTCACACTTGTGACCAACGCCTTTTGGGCTGATGTACAGGGTTATTACAAATGATTGAAGCGATTTCACAGCTCTATAATAACTTTATTATTTGAGATATTTTCACAATGCTTTGCACACACATACAAAAACTCAAAAAGTTTTTTTAGGCATTCACAAATGTTCGATATGTGCCCCTTTAGTGATTCGGCAGACATCAAGCCGATAATCAAGTTCATCCCACACTCAGCGCAGCATGTCCCCATCAATGAGTTCGAAAGCATCGTTGATGCGAACTCGCAGTTCTGGCACATTTCTTGGTAGAGGAGGTTTAAACACTGAATCTTTCACATAACCCCACAGAAAGAAATCGCATGGGGTTAAGTCGGGAGAGCGTGGAGGGCATGACATGAATTGCTGATCATGATCTCCACCACGACCGATCCATCGGTTTTCCAATCTCCTGTTCAAGAAATGCCGAACTTCATGATGGAAGTGCGGTGGAGCACCGTCCTGTTTAAAGATGAAGTCGGCGCTATCGGTCTCCAGTTGTTGCATGAGCCAATTGTGAGTGCATTTCAAGCATGACATACGCTTTCTCGGCTCCTGTCGCCATTTTGTCTCACTGCGCTCTCGAGCGCTCTGGCGGCAGAAACCTGAAGTGCGGCTTCAGCCGAACAAAACTTTATGAGTTTTTCTACGTATCTGTAGTGTGTCGTGACCATATGTCAATGAATGGAGCTACAGTGAATTTATGAAATCGCTTCAATCATTTGTAATAGCCCCGTAGGTAGAGATAACGTTCAACTGTGGTCTAAGGCGGAGACTATTTGATATTGTACGATAGTAGTACAGTGGGTGACCTATGGACAGCAAAGGGTTAAGGCTATATTTCTACTGGACGTGCCTGCATTTCTAGCTACGCAGCCTGTTGTGGATATTATTGAAATGGAAAGGAGCGTTTGGGGTCATTGGCCGGTAGGCCCCTTACGGGGCAGGTCCGGCTGCCTTGGTGCAGGTCTTATTACATTCGACGCCACATTGCGCGCCGGATGGGGATGAAATGATGATGAAGAAGACAACACAACACACAGTCCCTGAGCGGAGAAAATCCCCGACCCAGCCGGGAATCGAACTGGGGCCCGTGAGACGCCAATCCGTCACGCTGACCACTTTTTTTTATTATTGGATCGTTGTGTTTGGTCGTTGAGGACGTCACACGACATCCGGTCAAGTTCGTTTGTTGATCCTTCCACTCAGTTTTTTTATTACAGAGACCAACCAGCTCTCTGACCGAACACGCTGAGCTACCGTGCCGGCCCACTCAGCTATCGGGGCGGACGTGGATAATATTGATAGCAAATCAGTACTCCGTTAAGATTTTGCCACTAACGATTGTGATTTCATCACGAAATTTACTCTATTAGGAGCAGTTATAATTCGTATGTTAGATCGGGCCGTTTCTCACTTGGCCATAATCTTCTGATTATATGTATGTCACATGCCGCTCCTGGAGATGTGGGATGAAGTATTTCTGCGTGATACAAGCAGAGTTATTTTAAAGGTTCGCACTACAGTGGCAAAGATTCAAATGTAGATGTATGAAGAAACGTGTTTAAGCGTGCTGAAGGTGTTTCCTTCAATTTAAGAAAAAAAAAGGCGTTCGTTCTTTTGCTCATGCTGTTAGCACACGAGATTTGAGCTAATTTTGTATTCAGAGGTATCAGATATTTGTTAAATTTCTAGTACTATGTGACTGACCACTCTGCTATGGTTCTAAAAATATCTGGAGGAGATTAGTCTCTCAGTGTTGTTACTGCAATATTCTCGCAACTTGAAAAAATTCTGCGGGTACTGCCCTTAGTGATATTCGTTTCGAGGAACTAATTACGGTTGTTGTCAGATTATGTGATGAAATGGCTTATACAATGTAACGTTCGTGCATCTCCAGTGAATACCGCCAGTAGTACATGTCTGGCGCCATTTGCCGCTTTGTGCTATATGGCGGTTGTCTACGTAGCAGGTAAGAAGCTACTGAGGTGCATGGGTTACCAACTAAGCTGCCGTCAAAGGAAATTTACTAACCTCTGTCAAGTGTTGGCAATTTAATGTAACCTTAAGGGTTGTATGTTATTTCATTGTGACAGTACCTGAGGTGCTTTCATTGCTTGGTGTACGAAGCGTGGACATAAATAGTGAAGAAAAAATTCTTTAATTATTGTTACTAGAAAATTGGGCCTGCCATACGGAGTAGTGAAAATAATAGTTACGGTTTTACAGTTTTTCTTGTGAAGCAGGTTGGAGTAAATTTTAATTGTTTAAGTGCTCATTATACTTTTACGGTTTTTGGGTTAAGTAATTTCAAGTAAAATAAAATTTTAAAAGGAAGCCGTTCTATTTGGTTGCGAGTTTTCCTGAATTATTTAATTGAAAGTTATTTGCTATATATGCACTGGGACATATAATTCACAGAAGCTGTACCCGAAAAGCAAGCTTGTGATTAATGGTTTAATAATTTGTAATCACTCTTGAATGTTTAGTTGTAATAAAGATCGAAAACGGTCAGTCCGCCTTTCTAACACAGAGTCCTAGCTCCATATTATCTTCCGGTACGTCTATAACCAATAAAATATTAGATGCTATTTGGAATGTTTTATTCGAATTAGTCACATCGTAAAATACTTGCTGTTCCTCTTCACACGGTTTATATTTATATGGAGAGAGTGTCGACAGTGTCATTAGAGAAGCGGCAGAACTGAACAATGGAATGAAACCGCAGTTTGGGTCCCAATATTAAAGGCAAAATAAACCGACGAGGCTACCTGCGGCAACTTGGAGATGAAATCGTGGGCGTTGGCCATCTTGGCAGCCTCCTCGATGTCCTCCATGGTGCAGGTGTCCCACCCGTAGCGGATGTTCTCCGCTATGGTGGTCTGGAAGAGCACCGGCTCCTGGCCCACCACGCCGATCTGCGAGCGCAGCCAGCCCACGTTCAGCGTCTTCAGATCGCGCCCGTCCAGTTGCACCTGTAGGGCAAGGATGAGGTGCCGTTGCTATTCTGCATTCTCTTCTGTCAATCCCAGCTACTCCTCTACACATACAACGAGTTCCCGGAGGAACGGTCGACTTTCAGAGGTATTAAAGTAATGATATTCGACGCAAAAGGCTTCATATACACATATGCCGTATTCCGAACGGTTTCCGATATAGAAAATATTTAACATAATTATATTTTTCCCTGAGACATTTAAGTCTCTTTTTTTTATCTGGGATTGTGATTGAAGCAGAAGAAATGGATTAAAATTTGCGCTGCAGCGAGGACTCGTACCCAGGTCTAAGAAAAATGGTTCAAATGGCTCTAAGCAGTATGGGACTTAACATCTGAGGTCATCAGTGCCCTAGACTTAGAACTACTTAAACCTAACTAACCTAAGGACATCACACACATCCATGCCCGAGGCAGGATTCGAACCTGCGACCGTAGCGGTAGCGCGGTTCCGGACTGGAGCTCCTAGAACCGCTCGGTCACAGCGGCCGGCGTAAACAGGTCTTCTTGCTTGTTAGGCAGAAGTGCTAACCACTACACTGCCATCCACAGCACTACGGTTCACATTGCTGCACGAACTCCGTAAGTTGAGTGCCCTCCCCAATACAAAATGCAATTATATCTTCTGCTTATTTCCCCTTACTTTGTCACTACTGCCAGGGCAAGAAGACCCGGGTTCGAGTCTTGAGCGCAGCATAAATATTAATCCATTTCTTTTGCTTCAGTCATTTTTGTATTTAATATATATATTTGTTTTTGTACTAGTGGCACGCACATGTGTCTTATCTACCCTAGCTCTTTGACGTTTTATCCCATTGCTTTCAACCTCTTTGCTCTGGATATCTTTCTGCCACTAAACTAGCCAGTTGAACGCGCAGTTGTCCATGGCATATTGTGAGTAAAGTAGTGCGAGGAACTGAGAACGTATCAGAGAGCAGCGTCTGTTAACTATGTTTGTACAAGCACTGGCTAAAATTCCATTCATCTACACTAATGAAGAATATGCAGATTTCGTGTATGTTTAAGGCTTCTGCGAGGGTAGTTCTCCTGCTACTGAAGAAGAACACCTCCGGTGCTTTCAAACACCCCGAATTCCTGATCGTAGGGTGTTTACCAGAGAGCACATTGCGTGAAACATGTCTTCTACCATGTTCCTATTTTTCTTCTAAAGGTACAGCTCAATAACCTGAGCAAGAACTGTAACACACTGTTGAAATGGTGCAATGTGGTCCTATTGCCAGCACATAGTGGCTCTCCGTACGTATGAGTGCCCCCACGAGCAGGTGTATGGCGAACATCACATGCGGAAATCTTATACCCGTTTCACAGATAGCGTGTCCACAGTCTTCACATTGGCGACAATGCCGCAAGACTAGAATTTTGTCACTGGTTAAGTGACAATCTTCATTTGTTTCGATCGATTGTGTTCACTGATGGAGCCACGTTTACACAGAATGGAATCAATAACACACCTAGTAATCATTGATGGTCCCAGAAAAATACACAGGTTAGAGGAGAAAACAATTTCCAAGTTACTTTTTCGATCAATGTCTGGTACGGCAAGATCGGTAACATGTTGATAGGTGCAATCATTTTAGAAGAGAGAGAGGCGGGACAGAATTGCCGGAACAGAATTACTTACATTTTTTGTAAACTTCGTCCGCAGCTCGTGGTCGTGCGGTAGCGTTCTCGCTTCCCGCGCCCGGGTTCCCGGTTTCGATTCCCGGCGGGGTCAGGGATTTTCTCTGCCTCGTTATGACTGGGTGTTGTGTGATGTCCTTAGGTTAGTTAGGTTTAAGTAGTTCTAAGTTATAGGGGACTGATGACCATAGATGTTGAGTCCCATACTGCTCAGAGCCATTTTTTTTTTTTGTAAACTTCGTTTGTTGAAGAGCTTGAGGACGTTCCTTTGGACGCGTGAACTGCAATGTAATTCCAACATGACAGAGCCCCTCCACATTTTACCAATCGTATGAGCCACAATCTGAATCGCGGTTACCACATTCGCTGGTTTCGTCGTGGCAGTTCAATTAACTGACCACCAAAACAGCCAGACCTTACGCCATTACTGTTTTGCTTATGCGTTTTGATGTAGTCTGAGGTGTACAAAGAAAGATGAATACTCAAGATGAACCATTTGGTTGCATAACGGACGCTGTTGTTCTTATTAGAGGATGTGCAGAGGCATTCACACGAACAACGCAACAGTTTTCCTAAGGGTACGCAAATGCACTGAAGCTGACGGTAGGATTTTCGAACATTTATTATGAACTGTAAACGGCTGTTAAGAGCAGTGTACAATAATGTTTAGAGGTGGATGTGTTAAAAATATGTGTTTTTCATTTAATACTTTCTGAAACGCGTCTTGTAATGTTTACTAAATGTTGGGCATGTGGATATTGAATAATACAAAAAATAAATAATACTGTACATTAAATGCGTTCTAACCCAAAAACCATTCGGAACAAGGCATGTTCATGAATACTCACCAATCTTTCTGGGACACCCTGTACACGTCATAACAGTTAATAACTGAGCAAGTTCTCCACACTGTCTTCAACAGCTCTGCCGGATAAGAAGTTGTTTTTCAATCAGTAAATGTTTTGATGTGGCGTTTTCCATGTTCAACCAGAACGGTGGCCTTATTCATCATTTCATGGTCATGGACACGCAGGTCGCCCAATGTAACGTCAACTGAAAAGACTTGGTACTTGGCGATCGGACATCTCCAGGTGGGGGGGACTTCCAGCCATCAATGCCATACGATCCTGTCAAGTCGTGCAAAAAGTTTTCCACTGCAAGTTTCACAAGACACCACCACATTACAACTGCGTTTCGAGGTGGTACAAGAAAATCGAGGAGAAAGGTTGTTTATGAGGTGCAAAGTATTCGGGCTGACCTGGCGTGTCCGTGTCAGGACAGTGGACCGTGTAACAGAAGTGACGTTGCACGCTCCCACAAAGTCCACCTATCTCGCTAGCGTAAAATAAAACTTCCCTCGGCCATACGAGTGGAAAATCCTTCTAAAGTAATTAAGAGTGAAGCCGTACAAATTACAAATCCTGCAAGCAATAAGCTTTGACGATACTTTGCGCCGTCTACAGTTCTACATTGCTGTGTAGAATCATCTTGATAATGACGACTTCGCAAACAAATTAACCTTCAGTGATGAAGCCAGTTTTCATCATCCAGGAAAGGTCAACCGACACAACACATTCATATCGGGGGGGGGGGGGGGGGGGGGCTGATAATCTACATGCCATTGTCGAACACGTTCGTTATTCCGAGAGAACATGCTGAAATTTTGGCTCATGTCAACAACAAGTCGCGCCTACACACCTGCTCAATTTTTATGAGGTTATCTGAGTGGGACGCTGCCACGTCGCTGGACAGGCCGTACTGCAGCTGCTGACCTGGCGCTGCTCGTGCGGCCGTCACGGTCGCCGGATTCGGCGCCTTGCGATTTTTTCTTGTGGAGCTATACTAAGGACAGCGTCACGTTGTAAGTAGGCTGTTTATGTTTTCTCTATGTAAGTAGGCTGTTTATGTTTTCTCTATGTAAGTAGGCTGTTTATGTTTTCTTATTGGCAACGTTACGTAGCGCTCAATATGAAAATCACTGGCTGTGCTGTGTGCAGTCTGTGGCTGCTTTGCATTGTTGTAATACTCGCCATTGTAGTGTTAGGCAGCTGGCTGTGAACAGCGCGTAGCGTTGCGCAGTTGGAGGTGAGCCGCCAGCAGTGGTGGATGTGGGGAGAGAGATGGCGGAGGTTTGCAGTTTGTCATGAACTGATACATATATATTATGATTTGTGATGATATTAAGGTAAATACATTGTTTGCTCTCTATTAATATCTTTCATTTGCTAACTACCCCTATCAGTAGTTAGTGCCTTCAGTAGTTTGAATCTTTTATTTAGCTGGCAGTAGTGGCGCTCGCTGTATTGCAGTAGCTTGAGCAGCGAAGATTTTTGTGAGGTAAGTGATTTGTGAAAGGTATAGTTTAATGTTTGTCAGGGCCATTCTTTAGTAGGGAGTTTTGAAAGTCAGATTGCGTTGCGCTAAAAATATTGTGTGTCAGGTTAAGCACAGTCATGTAAAATTGTTCAAAGGGGACGTTTCATATGGCGACCCTGCCAGGATTCGAACCTGGAATCTTCTGATTTTTTCTTGTAGTTTGTGTATTTAGTGTAGATTTTGTTTATTGCTAGCGCGTAATTGTAGAGAGAATTTCCTTTGTAGTTGCAGTCTTTCATTGTTGTACAGTAAAACAGTTGTGGCATGCATGTAGATTTGCAGCAAGTATTTCGCAGCTGCGCTTGCAATTAACTAGATATTATTTTCAGTGCTATGTTAATGTGTTCTCTTATTTTTGATCTGCAAATTGTGTTTTTCTGTGTTGTCGTGTGAAATACTGTGACAATAATGGCGTGTGAAAAACGTAATACTAGGCTCCAAAGTAAACTGAGAAATGACAGTGAAGACGAAGGCAGTGTGTTAGCGCCGCAGAGTAATGAATTAACTGATGTTCAAAGTAGTAATTTGGTAATTGTGAATAGGGAAATGGAGCGGGCTGCAAACAATGGTGTAGACAGTGAAACAGGTAGTGAACAGGGAAGCATTATCGATCGATCGGTCGGCAACAGCTCGCCTCAGGAATCCGAAATGACAGGACACAATTTCGCAAATACTGTAGATTCAGGTTTTGGGTTATCACCGTTTTCTCAAATAAGTCAAGACGCATTTTCTGCTTGTCAAAATGTGAATGTTGCCGGTGCAAATGCACTGCCGAAAAGCGTAGAGAAACAGATTCCAGACACTAATACATTATTATTGCAATTAATGCAACAAATGGAACAAAATCAGAGACAAACACAGCAAAAGCTTGAAAAGTTAGACACAATGGAACAACACCAGAGACAAACACAGCAACAGTTAGACACAATGGAACAACACCAGAGACAAACACAGCAACAGTTAGACACAGTGGAACAAAATCTCAAAAAGTTAGACTCATTGGAACAAACTCTCGAACAAACACGTGAGGATTTAACTGCTGAGTTACATAACATTGAATCGAAATGTCAAAAAGTCTGTAATGACGTAAAAACTCAAATTTGTGAGCATTTTCAACCTATTTTTTCGCGTCATGAAAATGCATTACAGAATCATGAAGCAGCTATAAAAGAACTGCAAACTATTGTTCATGAAAATCACAACACCTTGCAAGCTAAAATTGACTCAGTTGCATCTACCGATTCGGTTACGCAACTTGCAAAAACTCAGGATAACTTAAAGGACACAGTAGATTCGATTTCAACACAAATGGACACTCTGAAACTTGGTTCAGAAAAACACACTGAGGAAATGTGTTCATTATCAGAGAAAGTAGTTGAACTTTCGGATCAGCTAAATAATTTATCTGCGAAGGTGGATGATAATCTGAATGACGCAAAACCGGTAGTCTTTAATGACACAGAACAGAACGCACAAATTAGGAAACTGAAACAAAATCTGAATCAAATTGATACGCAACACCAAAGAGAAATCCGGGAAGTACAAGATCAGCTGACACAGGTAATACAAGAATTACGTATTTCAGAAGACACTCGCGCTCCAACACGGGAAGAGGGACTTAGAAACACGGAAAAGCCGCAAAATAATAACACAGGGCATTTCGGAAGTTATGAAAGAAATTGGCAATGTGCACCGAATTTTGAGATGGAACGGCCGACACGACCTAACAATGACCGATATGCGACTTGCCGACATGATGATTTTGACTATAAGCTGTTCATTACTACACGTAAATTCAAAACATTTAAGAATTCTGGCAACGACATTCATCCACAAGCATGGCTCCATCAATTCTCTCATTGTTTTCCTCCCAACTGGTCGTTAGAACACAGATTAGAATTTATGTGTGGCTACTTGGAGAATGAACCAGCTGTAAGAATGCGATCGGTAATTCACGATTGCCACAGTGAAGGAGAGTTTTACCATGCCTTCCTCTCAGCATATTGGTCTCAAGCTACACAAGACCGTGTAAAACATAACATCATAATGATGAAACACTTCGAACAATCTGAATTTTCCAGTCTTGTGAAATATTTTGAAGACATGTTGCACAAGAATCAATACCTGTCAAACCCATACAGCCCCTCAGAACTCATCCGCATTTGCTTAATCAAACTGCCTGAACATTTACGACATATTATTTTAGCAGGACGTTGCAAAGACGACATTGAAGCTTTTCAGGGACTGTTACAAGAATTAGAAATTGACACTGACAATTGCGGAACGCGAAACCAGGAACACAACAATTACAGGTCACATCCGTCGCAAATCCGCGATGAAAGAAGTAATAACTGGACACGACAAGGCTATTCTCACAACACAAATCGTGACCAAAATAGACACCACCCGTACGACAACCGTTGGCAGAGTAATAATAGTTACAGAGAAAGATCGCATTTCCGTAGTAATGACTATCACAGAGACAATCAGAGAAACGGACAATATGGGAACCAAAACAAGTATTATCAAGGGAGGCAGAATAACTTGAGACGCAACAGTTCGGCGCAGAGTTACGATTCAGGGAGAAATTCTCCACCACATGACCGACAAACAAGAAACTATGTAAACTACCGACAAAACGACAGACGTGAATTTCATCAGAACTGGCGGGATTCTAACAGAGCTGGGCCCTCTCGGCAAGGCGAATTTGTAGAAGTTAGGTCTCCTAATCCCAATAACAACGCGCGCCAACAAAGAGACAGACAATGACTCGCGCCGCAGGCACCCACGTGCGCCGGCTGGCTCAGAGAAAAATAACATAGACGCTAACCTTGAGAAAAATTCCAGTATTCTTTGTCGACGTATACCGCATGACAATTGCATTCAAGTTCAAACTCTGAGTACTATGAAGAGTAAAGGTTTACACCAGGTTTCACATGTAAAACCATTTATTGAAAGATAATCTGCTTTTTAACTTTGTCTTTGTCATAAAATTTTTCGCTTCACATTACTAATATGCTTTGTCAGACTTAGAATCTGTTAACATACAACAATGTTTGAAGTTAAATATCCAATCAAGAACCAAGAGAACTTATTTAAACAGAAATGACGAATGCATTGTTATAGTGAACAGACGTCACAGTGTTATTGTGTGTGTACATTCTTGCTTGTTTGTTGCACGATTACGTAACGACTATAAGGCTCACATACTTAGAACATTTACCAGTACTGCTAATGAGATTTTAATGCAACATTTTGGTTTATTTGAAAATACATTCTGAATTTAAAGTGCTTTCTGAGAGATACCAGATGACACAGAGGTTAGTTTATGTGACAGCTACACGATTTTTATCACGACGCTACTAATGAGTGACAATTTACAATGTTGCTTTTGCGGTGTATCTGTTTTATATCTGCACAGTTTTCTGAATTCTTCTGGAAATCAAAACATGTTTTATTAGTAACTTTTGTGGTATAGCTACAAGGAGACAGCCTTTTCCATAGCACAACAATACGTTACAGCACAGTACTTTCATCATCACAACAATAAGCGTAATAACTAAGATATCTCTACGCAAAGCATTTCACTTTTGTTTATCATGAGGTAAGTACATTGGCTTCTGCAGAACTTAGCTTTCAGAGGACGATAACTACGACACTTCCACACAGATTATGTTGCAACAAGACGCACATTTAGCGCTACAGTACACGTATTTGAGTGATTAATTTTGTACTTGAAACATTTATTTTTAAAGATTTTTTAATTACAAAGAAAGTTTTCCGTGATACATTTCATTCCATTGCTGTAATTTGTAACACCTGAGGGCATAATTACATTTATCCTCAGGGGGGTACACGCTTACTTTGTGTACCATGTGTGTGGCAACCACAAGGAACCCTAGCTAATATGGTATTTGCTTATACAACTTTACACATCGGTACCATATTTCTCCAACACATAATTACACAGCTATCTGATCATTTAACTGAGAGATAAACATTTTTTTACTATGTCAGTGACAGATGTTTACGTAATTACACAGCTGGATAACTTCACACTTATGAAACTGTATTTTGTCTGTACTTTGTGAAACTGTTCATATTTTTTTGGAACCATTGTGATACTATGAGAGCTTTGAATGATGTATTTGGTATGGATTCATGATTTTTAAAGTACGTTTGAGGTAGATGACATTATTTAAATGAGCAGAGAATTCTTTTTAGGCTTAGAAATTATTGGAGGAAGTTACGACGATTTTGAGATTTGACTGAAGTTTTATGATATTATTACGACGATGATGTGTATTATGTTGTTGAGGAATGTTTATTATGCTACGTATTTCTCACGATGAAATATTGAAGAAGTGTCGACGAATATGTATATGTATAATGAGGTAAGGAGTAATGAATAGTGGGTAGGGACTCTTGACTTGTGAAAAAGGATGTTGGAAACCAAGAATCGTACTTTAAGAGTTATGACATGTGTGAATCATGTGTGAATGTATCACAATGCCACTGAACATTTTTTGGACACTGTTATATTCATAGGATTTTGTTTCTACAGATTTGCAACGCTAATTCTTGACCTGTGAAGTATTTTTATGTGAGACTGTCACTTTAGCGAAAATTGCTGTCGTAAATATTTCCGTACGAAAGTTAAGTGACCACCTGCACGTAATGCGTCGCGGGCACCCAGCTGTGTCAGACGCCTGGAGAAAAAGTCATTAGCGCGTGCCTTTCAGAGCACAGGAAGAAAAAAAAAAAGAAAGGGAAGGCCATTATCCTGGCCATTGTCATTCCTTTAGAGAAAGCATCGCAAAAACGACACGGTCGAACTTGAAAACATATGATTACACTAGCTCTTAATTTACGATATTTACTGAAATGCCTTATAAAATGACAAGAAATATTTTTACATCTGCACACCTGATTACGACAAGCGTCTTTCTACGAGAGTTGAGAGCTACTAACTTATGAAATGTCACATGACTACTGAATGATATTTTTATGCTTTGCTTTTCATAGTTGCTTATTTCATTTGACATCTGTTTTCCAGCTGTGTTGCAGCATTGCTTTTATAAAATAAAATGCATTTGCTAATGTGAACACTTTCTGTCAACAGATCTATTAAATAATTATTTTATGATCCACATTCTTTAAAAAAGGAGCACTTGGAAAGGAAAGAACAATAAGAAGGATCTAGTAACAGTAACACATAATTTTCTTTTCAAGTACATGGTAATATTTCTTTTTACAATCAGTTGTTGTGGTGCACCACTTTAATTACATAGATATTAAGATGTGAATACACATTTCCCTTATCTGCATTGTTGTTTTTACTGTAATATTTTTTCTGCTTGCGCTATGTCATGTTTAGGTATAAGTTGCTGCTGTTTGCCAGGCATAGTGTTATTGAATTTGACTTTTGCTAATTTATACTGTAGCTTGCTTTGCAATTTTCCATTTTTTTCATTGCTGTTTATATTAATTGTTTTGTGCTGCTGCATTGCCTCGTTCCTTAGTTTAGCATCTGAGCTCAGTAGATTTAAGTTTGCTTAAGAGGGGGTAGACTATATGAGAAACTGACTATGGAGAATAGGTAAAGAATGCATTGCGAAGTTATATAAAAAGGATTTGGGCCCAAATGAGTATTGTACAATCAGAAATAATTATTTTGAAAGAAATATGAACAGAATACAGAAAGCACGCTTGGATAGGATTTTTTTGGTGGAAACAAAGGATGAAATAAGAGGAAAGATATATGAAGTTTTGGGTTGGACTGCAGTACCAAATGTTACACTGAAAACGAACCCTGTCCTTTCCTATTGGTGTTATCCCACTATGTGTGTGTGTACCCTTGTGTATTTGTTTTCTTCCTGTCTCTGTGTAATTTCATAGAATTTTTTCTTTTAATATTAAGCTACATTCACTATGATGAGGAATACTGTTATCCTCAAATACAATTGGCATTAATAATGTGTTATTTACTTTGTAAAGATGTTTAGACATTGTTTATTGTTTTGTTTTAATGCTCATGTGTAAAGTTGATGTTTCAATAATTATTCTGATCTATGTATGTACTTATGTCATAATTCCTGTAACATTGATGTATATGTTTATTTCTATTCTTTTGTAAAGCCTGTTTTACTACAAATGTTATCTGTATTGTTATGTTTTTAATAATGTATTTTGTACCTTTGTTATTGTATTCTTATGTTATAAAATTGTAATTGTCACCAGTTCATGATATTATTAACATGTAAGTTACATTTCACTGCACACGTTTCTGTTGGTCATAGTACATGGACAATATGTGAGAAGTAGGGACTGTTAGTGTTTGCACGTTTGTTAATAATTCTGCAAGGGACTGGATAACAGCATTGCTGGTTCTAAGGACAATTCCAAAAACTTTGTGAGTGCACAAGTGATGGTTTATGGACTTGCTATATTATCCGCAAGACTCTTCAATGGTGATTGTGCACCTGCACAGTCACAACAGATGGCTGCTGGCTATCTCTACAAGGACTACAGTGGGTCTACATCTTTGATGATCCATCAATACCATTATCTCTACAAGGACTACAGTGGGTCTGCACCTCTGGTGGCCCACCAATACCATACTCTCTACCAGGACTACAGTGGGTCTGCTCTGTGATGACCTACCTACCAATATTCTTCAAAACTTCGAATGACTCTGCTGTGGGTTTGCTCCATTGTGGCCCATTACCTGTCAGCATGTCAAGAGTCAGCACCGTCTTTCCATTGGAAGGACAACACTACTTCTTCAAGACTGCATGGAAATCCACTACTTCTGTGTGCATTGTCTTTTACTGCTCAGACTTTGAGAAAAGAAACGGCAGTTTCACTGTGATGAACAATGTGGACTGTCTTTATGGACTGTGAGATAATTTTAGCTTTTGACCAACATAATATCAATAAGTGTGTGCATTTGATTTCTTTGTTATTGTAATTATGAAAAATTTTTTCAAATCTGTATTGGCCACTGCCCCATCCAATTTGTAAAAATTTTTGTGGGGAGCATGGGGGCTAT
Organism: Schistocerca americana; assembly: GCF_021461395.2. NCBI lineage: Eukaryota > Metazoa > Arthropoda > Insecta > Orthoptera > Acrididae > Schistocerca > Schistocerca americana. Next base: position 616,309,416 of record NC_060121.1, read on the forward strand.
GTAAGTAGGCTGTTTATGTTTTCTCTATGTAAGTAGGCTGTTTATGTTTTCTCTATGTAAGTAGGCTGTTTATGTTTTCTTATTGGCAACGTTACGTAGCGCTCAATATGAAAATCACTGGCTGTGCTGTGTGCAGTCTGTGGCTGCTTTGCATTGTTGTAATACTCGCCATTGTAGTGTTAGGCAGCTGGCTGTGAACAGCGCGTAGCGTTGCGCAGTTGGAGGTGAGCCGCCAGCAGTGGTGGATGTGGGGAGAGAGATGGCGGAGGTTTGCAGTTTGTCATGAACTGATATATATATATTATGATTTGTGATGATATTAAGGTAAATACATTGTTTGCTCTCTATTAATATCTTTCATTTGCTAACTACCCCTATCAGTAGTTAGTGCCTTCAGTAGTTTGAATCTTTTATTTAGCTGGCAGTAGTGGCGCTCGCTGTATTGCAGTAGCTTGAGCAGCGAAGATTTTTGTGAGGTAAGTGATTTGTGAAAGGTATAGTTTAATGTTTGTCAGGGCCATTCTTTAGTAGGGAGTTTTGAAAGTCAGATTGCGTTGCGCTAAAAATATTGTGTGTCAGGTTAAGCACAGTCATGTAAAATTGTTCAAAGGGGACGTTTCAACGTTCCGTCTTTACCACAGAACCTCGAAGACTTGAGACATCGCATCGTATCAGCTATTTTTAATGTCGTTCCTGATATGTTGTATCGCATATAGGCAGTATTGGACTACCAATTAGTTGTGTGCCGTGTGATGAAAGGTGGACACGTAGAACATTTATAAAGACTGTAAAAAAAAGTCTTTGACAACTTGGCTCTTTCACACGCTATACCATTTGTTACGTTATTATTTGCCATTTAGCTGTACCGATTTTTTCAAATGTTACATGTACTTAACAATTACCCAATGTAGCCAGAACGAATAAGTCTATCGATTTTCGATTTTTGTTCAGTTTAAGTGGACAATGTTGCGGATTTTCTGAAGTAATTTTTAATGTTTATTGCTGCCAAAAATGTTAACACCGAGTTTACATTATTTATAGATGGAACCTTAGATACCGAAAATAACGATTTTACATTTTCTTATAGATGGAACATGGCATTGGAAAGAGCCTTCGACGACCACTCGGACTGTATAGCATGTGCGTAATTTGATCCAGTAGTAATAAGATAACAGCACCGCAAACCACTGTCCAGCCGTCTGGAGAAGTGATCCCACGAGCTGGCCGCGGTGGACGAGCGGTTCTAGGCGCTTCATTCTGGAACCACGCGACCGCTACGGTTGCAGGTTCGAATCCTGTCTCGGGCATGGATGTGTGTGATGTCCTTAGGTTAGTTAGGTTTAAGTAATTCTAAGTTCTAGGGGACTGATGACCTCAGATGTTAAGTCCCATAGTGCTCAGAGCCGTTTTTTTTTATCCCACGACGTCTGCCCTACTGTGCCAGATGTAAACAAACACGTAACACGAGGTATTATGTGGACACTGTGTCGTGGTAGTCCAGGTGGGGAGTGGTTTGAACTATGGTTGCATAAGATACCGCTAGAGGTTGGGACTGAACTACCACCGCCAACAGCAACAAACAATTGCGCTGTAGGGACTACCAAATGTTTTGTATTCTCCAGTTGGGTTTGCGTTGTCGATTACTTGTTTTTTCCCTAACTTTGAGATGAGTGAAGAGACTAATCCTGGTGCAGGCCGTGCGGTTCTAGGCGCTGCAGTCTGGAACCGCGAGACCGCTACGGTCGCAGGTTCGAATCCTGCCTCGGGCATGGATGTGTGTGATGTCCTTAGGTTAGTTAGGTTTAACTAGTTCTAAGTTCTAGGGGACTAATGACCTCAGAAGTTGAGTCCCATAGTGCTCAGAGCCATTTGAACCTGGTGCATAAGCGGATTCGAATGAGACTCTCACCACAAGAAAAGAAATCAGCGATCCCTGTACCCGTTATGTCAATTGTGCTTTCGTGGAAGCACAGAACGCAGACGTAGGAAGGCAGCTCTTCGAGACGGAGGCAGAGCTTATTCCCCGCACCGCTCCTTTGCCCTCGCCAATCTAAGTTTGTTCACGATCGCGGCCGACTGCCACGATATGCGGTCCCCATAATACAGTTCGTGTGTTTATTACCGGATCACGATATTATTGCACCTGACATCACGTGGCCGTAGCCGGAAACATGTGGTAACGCTGAAGTAGATCAGAACAGTGGCGACTAAGAAAAACGCATCGTACTGTGAATGATTTCAAAACAGCGGTCGTTATACTATCAAATGTTTCAGAGTCTCATAAAAGCCGACTGAAGCACCCTCACTCCAAGTTGCGATAATATTAGGGTCACTGACACCATTGCGCTTGAAGCCCTTCAGTCTGTGCACTGCCGTGAAGCTGTTCAAGCTTTTACAATGTGTACCACAGCTATGTGGATGTATTCTGAGAGGTATCCTGGTGGTACCAAATCCTCAAGATCTTTCTTTCAAACATCATAAAAGTCAAGGAACTAGACGTGTGAAGGATAAAAAGCAAGTAACATGACAGCAGCGGTAAGACAGGATCCAAGTGTCACTACGAGGCAGCTTGAAGATCTACGGTTCCTAAGAGATATTCTGCACCAGTTACTGGAAGACACCCCACGAGAGCCGGCCGCGGTGGCCGTGTGGTTCTAGGCGCTCCAGTCCGGAGCTGCGCTGCTGCTACGGTCGCAGGTTCGAATCCTGCCTCGGGCATGGATGTGTGTGATGTCCTTAGGTTAGTTACGTTTAAGTAGTTCTAAGTTCTAGGGGACTGATGACCACAGCAGTTGAGTCCCATAGTGCTCAGAGCCATTTGAACCATTTTTTAACCCCACGAGACGTAAGGCAGTTCGTATGGTACAAACATGATGGACGTCCAGTCCATTTCCACAGAAAATTACAGGCCTTCTTAACAGAATAGTGGGAGATTGCTCATACGGAAGACATTCGGCACGTTCATCAGACTTTTTTATTGGTGGGGAACATTAGGGCAAGAGATCTACACGAAAACACTGACTGCTCCTGTAGAAATGAACTCGAACGTAACAAGGGTGTGTGTTGCGATCAGGCAGACGAAATTCAACGTCCAGTACTGTCTCTATTCGGAATCGATTTGACAAAGGTCAACATTTTGAGATTTTTATACGGTAGTCACAATAATAAACACACTAGCCGTTCTGTGGTCACGTGTTTACTTACAGTTTGTGCATTGGAACAAACGTTTGCGGGGCCTCTCCTCCTGACAGCGGGGCAGTGGTTTGCGTCGCTGTTATCTTGTTATTTTTTGATAAAGATCCACACGTCTAATGTCGTTGAAGACCTGTTCGAAGACTTTCTCCAATACTAGTGAGAAACAAAGCGGTGTTATAATTTGGTAGTTAAAGTACTTGCGAACGGCGGTAATTTTGCCACATCGTTCTCTCTAACCTAGCGAAAACGATATATTTACTCGTCCTCGTTATGTCTCTGAGGCCTGCTTCGGCTACCGAACTCTATTTATATTTATTTACTGTTTTCGCATGTGGCAACTTCTCACTTAGGGCGAAAGCAACAAGACAACAATTCGTCGACGTACACGGTGTCTTTGTCTGACGGAGTTGCAGCTGGAAAGTCCCCTGGGCTACTGGGCAGCTTCTCGAAGCCGACAACGGGAAGTGTGTAAACCGACGTTGCTGTGGGATCTCTGACCACGCCAATGACAGTGACACTAAGTTTTAAACGCTGTCGAACTTACCTGTGCTCTCGTTAAATGTGTCCTTCCAAACGAAATCATTTCTATTGCAAATGAAATGATGCATTAAAGCAAATTCGAGGTAGGTGATGGTGGCTGAGAATAGCTTCTAGTTTGCCGCATTAAAGGAAAATCGAGACAGGTTATAGCGCCTGAGTACAGCTTCTAGTTTGCTCCCGGAACGATCAGTTTTGATATCCTTCAGGTACATTCACTGTGACATTCGGGTTTCCTACGACTTGAATACAGTGTGCCAGTCACACACAATAGACAGTAAAAGCACTGGACGTTTTCTCCTATGGTGAACTAACGAGCTAAAATCTGAATCTACGTCTTTACTATGTAAACTACAACGCTATGAAGGTTATGACAGAGAGTACTTCCTGTTGTGCGACGTATTAGAGTTTCTTCCCGTTTCATTTGCTTATGGAGCGTGGGAAAAGTGATTGCTTTGATGTCGCTTTACTACCTGTAATTAATATCGTGTTCGCAGTTACTGCACGAGAGGTACGTAGGAGCTTGTAGCATATTCCTAGATTCCGCAGTAAATACTCGTTCTTGAACCTTTGTAAGCAGGCTTTCGCGAGGTAGCTGACGTGCGATTTCAAGCGTTTGTCGTTTAAGGTTTTTCATTTCACGACACTCTCCTGTGGACAAAAAACTGTTACCTTTCATGCTGTCCTTTGTATTTATTCTATATACTTTTTTCGTCCTATTTTGTGTTGGTCCCACACACTGGAAAATATTGTAATGTCGGTCATACAACTGTTTTTAAGTAATCTCCTTTCCCAGTAACTTACCAATGTAAAATTGTTAAGGCTTTCGTGGCTCCATCCACCCTTGCTGTATCTGCGACTTACGCTATTTCATCATTGCATTCCATTAGGAGGCTCATGCCTTTAAAATTACAGGACCATTGTCAGAGGACCAAATTAACTAGACGGCTCAGTCATTGGTTATGATACCAGCGATAATGATGATGATAATTACGGTAATGTTGATGATCACCATCTACATCGTCGTTTTCACTTTATTTGTTTGTTGTGTTTTGTCTCAAATGATTCTTTTTCGACTACCTCGTTCCATCTTAACTATCTTTCCAACCTTAATTCTCCGTTAATCCGTCTTAATTTTTGTCCACCAAAGACGGAGACGAGAGAGAAACGTTATTCTCTAGGGGACATCTGCATTCAAATTAGTTTCTTGTCTGCAACGTTCGAATAAAGGCTAGGAGAAAACAAAGCTGTGTGTGGTACGCACTTTTCCTTGCAGAGGGTCATAGAAGCGCTGTATCAGCTGGATACACGTGGACTTGCCACAGCCGGAGCTGCCCACTAGCGCCACCGTCTCTCCGGCTTTGATCTTGAGGTTCAGGCCTTGCAGGATCTGAAAATGTGAAATATATCTATTTATCCTCGGAGGTAAATATGAATAATAATACCGTAATGAAGTAAAATATAGGAACGCCAGCAAATGATCCACACTTGATGCAAATACAAACGTCTGATCTTCGCCAAAAAAGGTAGTGTACAATACGTAAATAAGTGAAAAGATCTAATACTGCATCACAACATCGGCGACTTATGTCTGGAACCAGTCATAAACGTATTTTAGCTAGATCGATCATATGCGTCACGTTGTGTGGAAAACATGTGTGACATTGAAATTCAATGAAAAAGTTTTATGGAAGTGTTATTCATTAAATCAGATATCATCCGACAGATTGTCGAGCGCTGTTTGTCACTCTGGGAACCTTCCTTAGCTGTATTAACGGAAGAAATAGAAAAATTTAGACGAGGTCAGCGCGGTTCCTCGTCATTTTTTTAGTCACTGGAAGGGCGTAAGAAAAATGCTAAACTGGCTGTAGTGGGAAGTGGTACAACAAAGACTATACATCGCGGAAAAGCTTACTCTTAAAATTATGTAAGTAAATATTCCGAGACGCATATGTGCCCCCATCAGGTAGCTTTAAGTGGAGACTGAAGTTGTTTGAGCATGATATTTATATATTCAACTCTAGTCGCTAATTAGATATGTCGGATATTGAAAATAGCACTCTGTATAGCACAAACTTGCATTTTGTTAAATGATGCGATCAATCTAAATTATCTCATATCTTAACAACTGAACCGGTTTTTTTCAATAGTTTACTTTCCCGTTCCAATAGTTACTATTTATCATTCCTCTCTACATAGAGCAATAATGCACTTCGACTGTTTAGCAGTATACGTAAAACCTAATGTCACTGTTCAATACGATATGAGACATAGCGAATGAGTAATAACTACTTAGGTTTCGAAAGATGGCTGTGCACTCACCCTGACGCCCTTCCGTGAAGGGTACTCGAAGTGGACGTCTTGGAAACTCACATCGCCGTTGACGTCAGACGGGCGCTCGCCCTCTTCAGACAAGCTGTCGATGGGCGACTTGCGGTCAATGACGGCGAAGACTTTGGCAGCGGCTCCCCTAGCCATCGAGAAGGCCTCAATGAAGGGCGACGACATACCGAACATCCAGGAGCCCATCATGACTGAGTAGAACACCTGCAGCGGTAACACTCGCGGTAATAAGTAACAGCATGCAAACAATTACACAGTGGCTTACTGTGAACACGTCAACTTCATCCTGTGCATTACAAGTGCCTCACCTTCAAGATAAAATATTACTCCCTGTGGCAGATTTTTGTTCCGTTGTGCCTGCTAAAACTAAATCAAACAATGGATCAAGAGTAAGTACAAAACAATTTGAAGCCATTTTGACTGTTTTTCGTCCGTGACTGTCTCAAAAAATATGTAAAGGTTTTTTAAATTACCGCTACCAGTTACAAACTTCGTCAACTACTGTATTACTTATTTATTTAGCGACATTATTCGAGGTAAACCTCATCTTCAGGCTAAATGGAATTACAAAAACAACTTTAAAATAAGGCCGTACAGATGTTACATAGTCTATTGCGATCGTGTTTCGAAGTTACTGCTGTGTTAGTGACAATTTGTGAAAAGTGAGCAGGAGAGGCAAGGAAATGGAGGCACCCCAGCCCATCACTACGAGACTGCCACACCAGAAGAAAAAAGATGACCACAGCATTCACGAAAAGACTATGTAACACCTCTATGGCTTTATTTTAAAGATGTTTTTGTAATGCCATTTAGCCAAAAGTTGAGGTTTACCTCGAAACATGTCGCTAAATAAATAAGTAATACAATAGTTGACGAAATTTGTGACTGGTAGCGGTAATTTAAAAAACCTTTACATAGTACAAAATAAATGTCGAACGAGTAACGCTTTTTTTTCTCAAAAACATAACAAAAACAAAATATATACTAAAAGGTACTTAAAATATATATCAACATAACAGAAATCAAATTCGTGCTGAAACGTACTTAAAATCAGTACCTGACGAGGCAGTAACGAGCTAGGATGAGAGACTTTGTTCAGTTTAGAACGTCGTGTGCCTCGTCAAACCGTAATGTGGAGATGTGCACAGGACGAATGTGCGTACCAACCTGTACAATGTGCCCTTTCTTTTCCTCCCTTTGAGACACCATTCACTGGCCCGAATAAATTAGTAAACGGTTGTCTGGCTATTCCCCACATCACAGAGACTGTACGCTGAAGCGCCAAAGAAACTGATATAGCCATGTGTATGCAAATACAGAGATATCTAAACAGACAGAAGACAGCACTGTGGTCGGCAACGCCTATATAAGACAACAAGTGTTGTTAGATCGGTTACTGCTGCGACAACGGCAGGTTATCAACACCGAAGTGAGTTTGAAGGTGGTGTTATAGTCGGCACACGAGCCATGGGACACAGCATCTCCGAGGTGGTAATGACGTAAGATTTTTCCCGTACGACCGTTTCACGAGTGTACCGTGAGTATCAGGAATCTGGTAAAACATCAAATCTCCGACATCGCTGCGGCCAGAAAAAGATCCTGCAACAACGGGACCAACGACGGCTGAACTGAATCGTTCGAGGTGACAGAAATGAAATCCTTTCGGAAACTGCTGCAGATTTCAATGCTGGGCGATCAACAAGTGTAGTGTCAGCATGCGAACCATTCAAAGAAACAACATCGATATCGGCTTTCGGTGGCGGAGGCCTACTCATGTGCCCGTTGATGACTGCACGACACAAAGATTTACCCCTCAAAAAATGGTTCAAATGGCTCTGAGCACTATGGAACTTAACTTCTATGGTCATCAGTCCCCTAGAACTTAGAACTACTTAAACCTAACTAACCTAAGGACATCACACAACACCCAGCCATCACGAGGCAGAGAAAATCCCTGACCCCGCCGGGAATCGAACCCGAGAACCCGGGCGTGGGAAGCGAGAACGCTACCGCACGACCACGAGATGCGGGCATTTACACCTCATCTGGGCCCATTAACACCGACACTGGTCTATTGATGACTGGAAAAATGTTGACCGGTCGGACGAGTCTCGTTTCAAATTGTATCGAGCGGATGGATGTGTACGGGTATGGAGACAACTCATTTATTCATGGACCCTGAAAGTCAGCAAGGGACTGTTCAAGCTCTGTAATGGTGAGGGGCGTGTGCAGTTGGAGCGTTATGGGACCCTGATACTTCTAAATACGACTCTGACTGGTGTCACGTACATAACATCATGTCTGATGACCTGCATCCGTTCATGTCCATTGTGCATTCTGACGGACTTGGGCAATTCCAGCAGGACAATGCGACACCCCACACGTCCAGAATTGCTACAGAGTGGCTCCAGTAACACTCTTCTGAGTTTAAACGTTTCCGCTGGCGACCAAACTCCCCAGACACGAACATTATTGAGCATGTGTGGGCTGCCTTGCAAGGTTCTATTCAGAAAAGACCTCCACCCCCTCGTACTCTTACGGATTTATGGACAGCCCTGCGGATTCATAATGTCAGTTCCCTCTAGCACTACTTCAGACGTTAGTTGAGCCCATGCTACGTCCTGTTGCGGCACTTCTGCGTGTTCGAGGGGGCCCTACACGATATTAGGCAGGTGTACCAGTTTCTTTGGCTCTTCAGTGTATATTCGGATCATTAGGCTCAATTAATCTTCAAAATTCTGTGAGATAAGGGTTTAAACCCACTAAACTTTCTTTGGGCCTCTGACTGCTTCGAAGACCTTTGATTCTTCGTTTCATCGTAGGAAAGGGAGGTTATCAACAAACAAACTGGGTCACAATACATATAATAAAATAAGGAAGGATCAGTAGGGTTGTACGTCACCTAGGCAACGAGATCGCTGGAGACGAAGCACAAGCTCGAATTCTTGTTTGGAAAACTAGGAAGGAAATCGGCCATACCATTTCAAAAAGATCATCCCGGTATTTGGTGGCATTTGCCTGGACCTAAATCTGGACAACCAGACGCAGATTACAACCGTCGTCCTCCCGAATATGAGGACCATTGCACCGCCTTGCTCGGTCACATAGAGGGTGAACGGGTTTAAGTGCAGATATTCTCGTATGTAGTACGTTCGTATGTGCACCCATCAGTGTGTTGGTTGTTTTTTCTCTGCGTCAAACAGTCTTCCCACAAACATGTAACAAACTTTACGAACTGATGTTTTCTGCACAGCTGTCTCTGCAGCATTAAGTGGACTACGCCTGTCAGTATAGACTAACCGTTTTAGGTCACGTGTCAATACTTCAACACTTAACCTGCTGTCCAGGGAAAAATAAACATTAGTGGCTTGCTCTTGACACATACACTTGGAGGTACTAATCAATCTAAAAACGTATAACTTGTAATAGCTGTAGTTACTAGTCTGCAGATGACGTAAATACTAATGTAATACCGTTGAGTACACCACCCTCTTTCACTAATAGAAATTTCTGCATATATACCCCTTACTCCCTGTATAATAATGTAATATAAACTAGACAAAATACAGAGAAGGAAACACGCGAATAAAAAAAGAAATAAGAATAACCTTTGCTTACTATGACACCAGTGAACTGCGTGCACTTAGCCACCTCAAATTTCTTACGGCTAAGGCGTCACCGGTGCCTAACTCTAGCTTCTGCGCGTTATCAACGTCACCTAGATTCATGGAGGGCAACAACTCTGGATACAATGTCCGAATGAAGGACAAAAAGCGGTCAAACCACGACAGTGCTGTGTTTACTGTGACTGCCGTAGTATCAGCCCGTTTACTCTGCACTTGATCACTGATCACTGCTGATTCGTTTGCTCTTTGACTTGACATCAAAGTTGGTATACTATTTCCTTTACTCCAAATTGCCCTGGCTGCCCTTTTTGCACAATCTTGTGCCCACCGGCAACTATCATACAGAGACTGAATTCCAATGTTGTGCGATTCTTTCCATTCCCTAGGAGCATGTCTTCGGCTTACACAATAGTGTGGGGCACAACTGAAGAAAGCGAATGCGACGAGTGGCACTTGTTAGGAAAATCAAAACTATTCAGTTGCGCTAGCAACCTATTGACCATAATTTGACAGTGGGACTTAGTTTCTGGATTTCGTTGGTGGGGAGATATTACTTCGTACTCCACAATGTTTGTGATATGACAATGATAGTTGAGATTATCTGAAAAACGGAGACTTTAACACTGATTAAAGCCAATGACTCTAAGACCACTGTTAAATGTTTGTCCAGCATTACGATGGATAATGTAATCTGGTTGTTCGCTTTTATGTCTGTGGCACCTCATGCGTACTCTGTCATCTACTGCGTTCTTTTGCTACTGAGTCTCGTCTGAAAGCACTATTTGTTTCTGATTGGAATCCTTTTATTCTACATTGACGGTTTCTTTGTAGTTCGTGAAATCTGTAGTTTTGTATCAGTTATATCTCGCACAAAGGTTGAGGTATGTCTTATCCCGTATCGACGTCAGTTTTTGTGATTCATGAACAGATAGACTATTCTTTCGAATATCTTGTGCTTGTGTCTTCCCCGAAAAGGCCAATGTGGCATTGGTACAACTCCTATGACCTGCAGTTTTACATTGCTATTAATAACAGTGGTATAGGTGTACCATTAATCCCATTCAGACTCTCTAACATGGTAGTAGTGCCCCTGTGGTGTTGCCGTGTGACAATGTTCATGGAGACTAAATATTCGTCCACTATAAATTCGTGTCGTATGGTGGCACGTCACGTTGTCTGTGCGTTTATATTCTTAGAACGCTATCGCAGAAACAGTTACAACGTAGGGGCAACAAAAATTCGATTTTCAATACTTCGCGTAATTAGTGACTGAATTCAAAAATATTAAATCTCATCATGATATTCGTGTCAAGAGGTACAACCTTATGTTAAAAGGTTGAGAAATATTACAGCTGTATTTAATCTATCGTTTCTGAACACTGTAAGATCGTTTGGAAAAATTTCGGCTGAACTTATTTCCAGCTTTAGCTAGCTTTCTGAACCTATAACGACTGCAGACGAGTAACTACTGCTAGAAACTGTTCGTTTGTCCTGAGGCACCTTAACTGACGGAAACCTTTCCTAAACTTCTCTCTTACGTGCTTAAAGGCAAATATTCTACACATTAACTGATTTGAAAAGTATTCAGACGTTTCAAGCTGTTTTCTACATGGGAATTCGATTGTTTAAAGAATTGGGGATTTACTAGTTGTAATACAAGAGACGTTTACTAGGAATGGCGATATAACACGTAGATTATTATAGTCAAAAACGGGATTCGTGGCCAAGAGAAGTCTCCTAGTGTCAAATACAGACCTTAATTTAAGGAAGAAATTTCTGAGGAAGTACGTTTGGAGCACAGCATTGCATGTTTGTGAACCACAGACTACGGGGAAACCGAAACAGAAGAGAATTGAAGTATTTGAGATGTGGTACTACAGAAGAACGTTGAAAATTAGGTGGACTGATAAGATAAGGAATGAGAAGGTTCTTCGCAGAATAGCGAGGAAAGGAGTATACGAATAACACAGGCAAGAGGAAGGGACACGACGCTGGGACATCTGTTAAGACATCACGGAGTAACTTCCATGGTACTTGAGGGAGCTGTCGAGGGTAAAAACTGTAGTGTAAGACAGGGATTGGAATACATCCGGCAAATAATTAGGACATAGGTTGCAAGTGTTACTCTGAGGTGAAGGGGTTGGCACAGGAGAGCTTCGTGGTGGGACCCATTAAAACAAAAAAAATAAAAAAATCTCCACGCAACATTCAGGATTCTTCTGCGACCCATTAAGTAAGATTGGCATTAGTGAGGCCACTGCCTAATCACCAGAATACGCTTTGACTGTGCGGTGGTGGCTCATGTAGGTACCAATGACGCGTGTCGCTTTGGATCGGTGGAGATTCTCTCTGGTTTCGGGCGGCTATCAGAAATGGTAAAGACTACTAGTCTTTCTTGCGAGATTAAGGCGGAGCTCTCCATCTGCAGCATCGTCGATAAAACTGACTGTGGTCGTTTGGTGCAGAGCCGAGTGGAGGATCTGAATCAGTGGTTCAAGCGGTTCTGTGACCGTGTAAGCTGCAGATTCCTTGGCTTGCGCCATCGGGTGGTGGGTTTCCGGGTTCCGCTTAATAGGTCAGAAGTCCACTACACACAGGAAGCGGCTACACGGGTAGCGGGGGCTGTGTGGGAGGGACTGGGCGGTTTTTTAGGTTAGTGTGTCTCAGGGAATCGCTGTTCAGACGAAAAGTTTTCAAACGATCTTGCAGTGTTCAGAAACGATAGATTAAATACAGTTGGTGGTGGAGTATTTATTGCTGTCAGAAGTAGTTTGCCTGGTAGTGAAATTGAAGTAGATAGTTCCTGCGAGATAGTATGGGTAGAGGTTATACTTGATAATGGGACTAAACTATTACCTGGGTCGTTTTACCGCCCCCAACTCAGAAGCTATAGTTGCTAAACAGTTCAAAGAAAACTTGAGTCTCATTTCACATAGGTTCCCTACTCATACAACTACTTCAACCTACCCTCGATATTCTGGAAAAATTATACGTTTAAAGCCGGCGGCAGGCATAAAACGTCATCCAAAATTGTACTGAATGCATTCTCAAAAAATTATTTTGAACAATCAGTTCATGAGCCCACTCGAAGCGTAAATGGTTGCAAAAGCATTCTTGACCTCTTAGCAACAAATAATCCTGGACAAATACTGAGTATCGTGACGAATACAGGGATTAGCGACCACAAGGCAGTTGCTGCTAGGCTGAATACCGTAACACCTACAACAATCAAAAAGGAACGCAAAGTATATCTATTAAAAACAAAAAGCTGATAAAAATGATCTTAACGCCGTTTTAAGAGACAGTCTTCACTCCTTCCGATCTGATCATGAAAGCGTAGAAAAGTTGTGGAACGATTTCAAAGAGATAGTATCGACAGCAATTGAGAGATATATACCACATAAATTAATAAGTGATGATACTGATCTCCCATGGGTACACAAAACGGGTCAGATCGCTGTTGCAGAAGCAGCGAAAAAAAAGCACACCAAAATTAAAAGAACACAAAATCCTCAAGACTGGCAAAGTTTTACAGAAGTTATAAATCTAGCCCGTACTTCAATGCGAGATGTTTTTAATAATTTCCACAACGAAACTGTCTCGAAATCTCGCAGAAAACCCAAAGAGATTCTGCTCATACATAAAGCACACCAGTGGCATAACGCAGTCAATACCTTCACTGCGCGGTACCAACGGTGAAGTCGCTGATGACAGTGCCACTAAAGAAGAGTTATTAAACACAATTTTCCGAAACTCCTTCAACAAAGAAGACGAAGTAAATATTCCTGAATTCCAATCAAGAACAATTGCCAAGATGAGGAACATAGAAGTAGATATCCTTGGTGTTGCAAAGCAGCTTAAATCACTTGATAAAGGCAAGGCTTCCGGTCGAGATTGTATACCAGTCAGGTTCCTCTCAGAGTATGCTAATACAATAACTCCATATTTAGCAATTATATACGACCGTTCGCTCACAGAAAGATCCTAAAGACTGGAAAATTGCTCAAGTCACACCAATACCCAAAAAGGGAAGTGGGAGTAATCCTTTGAATTACAGGCCCACATCAATAGTGTCGATTTGCAGTAGGGTTCTGGAACATATACTGTATTCGAACATTATGAAGTACCTCGAAAAAGACGATTTATTAACACATAGTCAGCACGGATTCAGAAAGTATCATTCTTGCGAAACACAACTAGCTCTTTATGCTCATGAAGGAATGAGTGTTATCGGCAGGGGATGTCAAATTGAATCCACATTTTTAGATTTCGGGAAGGCTTTCGACACCGTTCCTCACAAGCGTCTTCTAACCAAACTGCGTGCCTATGGAATATCGCCCCAGTTGTGCGACTGGATTCGTGATTTCCTGTTAGAAGGGTCATAATTCGTAGTAATAGACGTAAAGCCATCGAGTAAAACAGAAGTAATATCCAGCGTTCCCCAAGCAGGTGTTATAGGCTCTCTATTGTTCCTGATCTATATTAACGACATAGGAGACAATCTCAGTAGCCGTCTGAGATTGTTTGCAGATGATGCTGTCATTTAACGTCTTGTAAAGTCATCAGATGACCAAACGAATTGTAAAATGATTTAGGTAAGATATCTGTATGGTGTGAAAAGTGGCAATTGACCCTGAATGAAGAAAAGTGTGAAGTTATTCACGTGAGTACTAAAAGAAATCCACTAAATTTTGGTTACGATATAAATCACACAAATCTGAAGGCTGTAAATTCAACTAAATACTTAGGGATTACTATTACAAATACGCTAAATTGGAACGATCACATAGATAACGTTGTGGGTAGAGCAAACCAAAGACTGCGATTCATTGGCAGAACACTTAGAAGGTACAACAGGTCTACAAAAGAGACTGCTTACACCACGCTTGTCCGCCGTATTCTGGAGTACTGCTGCGCGGTGTGGGATCCGCATCAGGTGGGGCTGACGGATGACATCGAAAAAGTACAAAGAAGGGCAGCTCGTTTTATATTATCGCGAAGCAGGGGAAATAGTGCCACAGACGTGATACGTGGAGTGACAATCATTAAAACAGAGGCGTTTTTCGCTGGACGGGATCTTCTCATGAAATTTCGATCACCAGTTTTCTCCTCCGATTGCGAAAACGTTCTGTTGGCACCCACCTACATAGGGAGAAATAATCACCACGATAAAATGAGAGAAATCAGGGCTCGCACAGAGAAATTTAAGTGCCTGCTTTTCCCGCGCGCCGTTCGAGAGTGGAGCGGTAGACAGAAAGCTTGAAGGTGGCTCATTGAACCCTCTGCCAGGCACTTTATTGTGAATAGCAGAGTAACCACGTAGATGTAGATTAATATAACATGCCTTACTTTGAAATGTCTGTAGAAGTCCTATCACCTGCATACAACCTCTATTACATGACAGTTTTCACAAAGAGTAGTGTGTGATACTTTTTTTGTGCAAGTGTTGCTTCATTTTCAAAATGACTGAACTGGCGCTTGTTGACTCCACTTCAAATGGGCAACAGTCGCCAGATCGGCATCTACCATGCATATGAGAAATAATACCCTGAAACATCGTTGTTTTGAAATAGTTTGTCGGTGCAGCTCGTGCATTCTGCGCCTGTTGTGCGACTCATACAGACACAGTTTTGTCACAACAAACTGCACATAAAGTTTTATTTGAAAACACATTTTCACTGCGACATCAGCTAGTACATGCGGTGGAAGATGGAGAAGTTCATCCCCTCAGCATCAGAACTTCAAGGCACAATCCAACCTCCGACGTGATTTTAACATTGTAACTATATTTAGCAACTTACCCTATGTTTTAAGTAAATAGCGCAATGAAACATTCTTTTCGCTTGGAAAGAAAATGCCCATAACTGACTTTTTTTTTTTTTTTTTTTATCCGACGCAAGGCGACATTAACTGAGATAGGGTTTTGCACCATTCCGATTTACTGTCGGAGACTCTGATTGAACAGCTATTCTAAAACCGACGGCATTGATCCGCATTCTTGTTACATCGTAAAGTTAATGTTCATAATTACATTATGGCGTAACAGCCATTATGACAGAGGTCACTAAAGGAGATGGGTACTCACGGTGATCATTGTTGAGGCGTCGTATATTCTCTCATTTTCGGGATACTCCCTGTCCCTTAGTATGAGGTTCACGCCGTACCAGAAGGCCAGACCATAGCTGCCAAAGGTGCAGAGCCAAAGCACCGAGTTTCCGAGACCCATGATGACGTTCTTCTTAACGCTCATTTTTATTGCTCCAAGCAACTTCGTGTTGTATCTAAAAAGGGAAATAATGAACAAAATTTTTATCAACTTATTGTACTATAAAAACGATTCGCTTTAACAGATTTTAATAGATTAAGTCGGTCTCGTATTTGTTTGTTTGTTAGGACTTCTCCGGTTAGTGTGCTTCGAAGTCTTCATGGGGTGTCAGTAAGGAACCAATTTTTCAGACCTATTAGTAAGCACGTTGTCAGTTGTGGCGTGCGTTCGCAATGGGCAGAAGCCATTGATAATGAATGGCTGTATGACGCATCTGACGTCCCAGAGGACCACAGGGGACGTGCCCCAACAAGTTCGAAATTATATGCACACAAAACTAGCAATGTGCGATTTCTTTCCTCCCCCCTGAGACACCACCCAGTGATCTGACTATACTAGCAAATCATCCTACCATTATTAATAAAGGGAACAAATTTCCTATACGAGTCTGCGATAATTATGAATATTTATTGCATAAAACCGTCCTGAGCAATTTAGACTGTTTTATTCACAAAATAACCAGCCTGCAGCTGTTTGTCTCTTTCGATATAGGCCTAACATATATCATATAGTAGTGCCGCTAGCGTCACATTATCTTCAAAATCCAATGAGACAAGTGCTGTCATCCTACTAAACTTTCTTAGGACCTTTGACTACTTCAATCTCGAAGAAATGCGGCTCCTTCGTTTCATCTGAGAAATACGGACAGATTATCAACAAACAAATTTGATCACAAGAACACATATAATAAGAGAACCGAAAAAAGACCAACCACTCAGCTGCATCAAGGTTTTGCCAAGTTTAGGAACAGTCTGGAAACCTACTTAAGTTGTAGTCCAGTCAGCGATAGGAAATTCCTTTATTCAGTTCTCTACTACGACGTCACTGATTATGCAAAAAAGTCTCATTATTTTACATCAAACTACGATCATCTAATGCTTATGAAAGTGTTCAGCATCACGCGAATTAAGGTGCGCTATTGTACAAACATTATCCTTTTTATGTGCAAGCATGTCTCAACACCTCTGTGCCATGATCATAGCTAACCTAACAAAAATTATTCACAAATATTAAAGTCCATTGTGAGTTTTTTGTTATTGTCTAAATTTTTTTAAGACAACTTGCAGTCTACAACAAAATGATTTTATTGTAAGGTTGATTGGAAAGCTATGACATCATTTCACCTATGAACGTCACTTTGTTGTACGAAACTATTTTTCGGTTACTTACAGTCATTTTTGCGGCACCTGTCCCTTCCTGCATGTTCAACTGTAGTAAGAGCACACACAGAAACACGGTTCTTTCTTTTACACGCAAGTTAAAACTACAAAATTTCACAAAATAACAAAAGTTTGGTCCCCGTAGATATTCAATTGTTTCCATTCTCCTTCTGGCATTTCACTTAACCTTCGTTTTCATTCTATCCCCCCCCTCTTACACTGTTTGTCTACGCCTGTGTGTGGGTCTCTGCGTGGTTTTTTTTTTTTTTTTAGTTCCTTAATGTGTTAAATGGTGTGTCATTGCACAAGACCGTGGCTGGAATTTAGTATTTTCAAATCTGTGCCTATTTTAGTTGGATGGTGACTGTGGATCATCAAGTGTCCTGCAGATGTGGTATGTGAGCTACTTCTTTTTAGAACTTTGAGGGGTTCGGAACATGTTGTTTTAAAATTTTCGCGCATAAAAATTACCTTTATAGATATAATTAGACGTAAATCGTCAACTAACCTCACAATAATACCATTTGGTTCGTAGTACACTCCTGGAAATGGAAAAAAGAACACATTGACACCGGTGTGTCAGACCCACCATACTTGCTCCGGACACTGCGAGAGGGCTGTACAAGCAATGATCACACGCACGGCACAGCGGACACACCAGGAACCGCGGTGTTGGCAGTCGAATGGCGCTAGCTGCGCAGCATTTGTGCACCGCCGCCGTCAGTGTCAGCCAGTTTGCCGTGGCATATGGAGCTCCATCGCAGTCTTTAACACTGGTAGCATGCCGCAACAGCGTGGACGTGAACCGTATGTGCAGTTGACGGACTTTGAGCGAGGGCGTATAGTGGGCATGCGGGAGGCCGGGTGGACGTACCACCGAGTTGCTCAACACGTGGGGCGTGAGGTCTCCACAGTACATCGATGTTGTCGCCAGTGGTCGGCGGAAGGTGCACGTGCCCGTCGACCTGGGACCGGACCGCAGCGACGCACGGATGCACGCCAAGACCGTAGAATCCTACGCAGTGCCGTAGGGGACCGCACCGCCACTTCCCAGCAAATTAGGGACACTGTTGCTCCTGGGGTATCGGCGAGGACCATTCGCAACCGTCTCCATGAAGCTGGGCTACGGTCCCGCACACCGTTAGGCCGTCTTCCGCTCACGCCCCAACAACGTGCAGCCCGCCTCCAGTGGTGTCGCGACAGGCGTGAATGGAGGAACGAATGGAGACGTGTCGTCTTCAGCGATGAGAGTCGCTTCTGCCTTGGTGCCAATGATGGTCGTATGCGTGTTTGGCGCCGTGCAGGTGAGCGCCACAATCAGGACTGCATACGACCGAGGCACACAGGGCCAACACCCGGCATCATGGTGTGGGGAGCGATCTCCTACACTGGCCGTACACCACTGGTGATCGTCGAGGGGACACTGAATAGTGCACGGTACATCCAAACCGTCATCGAACCCATCGTTCTACCATTCCTAGACCGGCAAGGGAACTTGCTGTTCCAACAGGACAATGCACGTCCGCATGTATCCCGTGCCACCCAACGTGATCTAGAAGGTGTAAGTCAACTACCCTGGCCAGCAAGATCTCCGGATCTGTCCCCCATTGAGCATGTTTGGGACTGGATGAAGCGTCGTCTCACGCGGTCTGCACGTCCAGCACGAACGCTGGTCCAACTGAGGCGCCAGGTGGAAATGGCATGGCAAGCAGTTCCACAGGACTACATCCAGCATCTCTACGATCGTCTCCATGGGAGAATAGCAGCCTGCATTGCTGCGAAAGGTGGATATACACTGTACTAGTGCCGACATTGTGCATGCTCTGTTGCCTGTGTCTATGTGCCTGTGGTTCTGTCAGTGTGATCATGTGATGTATCTGACCCTAGGAATGTGTCAATAAAGTTTCCCCTTCCTGGGACAATGAATTCACGGTGTTCTTATTTCAATTTCCAGGAGTGTATTATGAAAATATGGTCTTACAGTAACTAACAACAATAGAGGATAAGGTAAAACTCATAAAAGACTTAAAATGTTCACGCTTAATTTTTATTACAATAGCTGTGTACATAAAAAATGTTCTCATTTCACAAGCCATTATAAAAATACCCACTGATGACTGCACAGAGAGGCTGAAACGTTGATTGTTTAATAGGCGTATCTGGATTCCCATAATTTAATCTGCAAACACCTCTATACCGGTACTGTTAGAGCTTCAGAACCAAATGGTGATGGTTCAGTAACATTTTTTACCATCAGGTTGCTCCGATGGCTGCTTGCTGCCCGAGCCTGTTCTCGCTCACCACTTCTCCAGAACCGTCGTCCTCTCGCCTTGTGCGATCACTTGCTGCACACTTCCTATCATAATACTGTCTGACTGGCTGTATCGTAATAGTTAACACTAGTTTCCTTGGATTGCTGTTCAAGTTCTTGTCTGCGAATCTTTGAAGATACTATCTTTGGGCTACGTTCTAGTTATTCTCCGCATGCACGTGAGCGTTGTGTGTGTGTGTGTGTGTGTGTGTGTGTGTGTGTGTGTGTGTGTGGACGCGCGTGTGTGAGTATTCGTCTACATGCATATTCAAAACTTCCACGCGCTATTCACCTGTGTCAGATATTTAGAGACATTTTGATAAAACATCTTCTAAACAAAAAAGTAAATGGTAGTTACTTCAAAAAATAGCTTGTGCTATTGGATGTGGTATAATTCATTACGGTTGTTCTGTAGTCACGAAAATGAGGAACCCTGCAAATTGTTAATAAGCAAATAGAGTTGTAGGGCTGAGCGTTTAGTTCGCTGTTGACGGACTCCTGAGCGTGAATAATCTGTCTTCTTGTGGTAAGTATCTCATTTAAAACGGAAATCTCTGTCGTAACATAAAACTCTAGGAATAAGGTCATCGTTGTTGTGCGGGGTGAAATTGAATTTTATTTTTAACTTAGAGATACATTAGATCTCGCAAAAGATAGTAATATATTGCCAAACATTGTGAATCTTTGGATTACTTCTTTGCTGCTTGAGTAGTCCCCGCCAGGAGGTCATAATAGGGGATCACTGTACCTCTAGAATATTTTACGCTGGGGGATGCCATCTTCAGTAGAGCTGCATGTCTTCAATAAGTATAATGGCTGTAATATTCTCTGGTTTTCGTCCTTTGCTGTACCAACATAGCAGGGCTATGTAGGCTAATGTTACAAAGCTAAGTCAGTCCATGATCCAGATTGTTCCCCCGGTAATTTCTAAAAAGGCAGTAGTCCTTCTTCACGGACCGCAAGTCAGTCTGGCTTCTCATGAGGGTCTCATCATGAAAAATAGATCTGGCACTCTACGCATAAGAGAAAAGAATGTTAGATGCCTTAATTAAATAAATAGGTTAGAGAACTTAAAAACAGAGATGGGGACTTTGAAAGATGTAGTGGCAGTTGGGGAAGTGCTGTGGGAGAGAGAACAGAACTTCTGGTCAGTCAAGTACGGGGTTATCAACACGTCATTAAATAGGCGCGCCGCAAGAGTAGGTTTAATAATAAATAAGAAAATACGAATGCTGTGAACCACTCTGAATAGCGTAGTGTACGCATTATCCTAGCCAAGACTCGCTCCATTATTACAATATTCGGTATATGTCTACTAGTTTCGCAGATGATGAGGATGTTGAAAGAATCTTTGACGAGATAAAGCAAATCATTCAGTTCGTTAAGAGAGTCGAAAATGTAATTGTGATGGGGAACTGGAATGAAATAGCAAAAAAAAGCAAAGGTAAAATGCTTTGTGGCACTTTATACAGCTTTTGCTTATCTTGTTGCCTGATGTTCTTTCTCTTTCGTTCCCTTGAGTTCATATGCCAGTTGAAGTGTGAACTTCTTGGTTTCCATTTTCTTGTTGGTTACTATGTTATAGAGGACCCATACAGTTATTGCCGCCATGTCGAGTATGTTGTAGAAGACACACATTGGCCGTCTCCTACATGTAACCTTCGTAGTATATTTACGGGTCATTTCATCAACCACGTCCGCCCTGTACTTTATTACATTGTAGAGCGTTACGGTTTCAGTTTTTTTTCCTTCCTTGCTTATTGCTACTTCAGCATGCCGCGTACTCAGAAGAATGATATTTTTATTCTTCTTTCCTTGGTATACACCCAAGGTGTATTCTGTGTTGCCACTATTGTGCAGTATTGTGGTGGAGTGTATTTCAGCATTCGGCTTCCTTACTTCATCGGAAACTTCACAGTGGATCTTGTTCATTGTACCAACTAATGAAGTTTTCTTTTGTTTGAGTTTTTAGCAAGTTGAAGAGACGTAAACAAGTTGTCTGTGGTCATATTTCTTCCTTGATTTACAAATGGTTCCATGAGACACAGAACGGCGTACTCAGAAAGTTATACTTACATTGATATGGTGTCTGTTCTTTCGGACATGTCTGAAAGAACAGACACCATATCCATATAATTATATAGTTCTGGCAATACTGGACATGACCTTCTTCTTCTGTGCAGATGCACACATATTACCCGAACTCTTACGGGACTTGGTAAGAATGTCTTCCACGAGTAATGAGTGTGTTGGGTTGGGGCAATACGACTGTAGTGTGTGGACATATGAGGTGCGACAATAAAGTAGTGAGACTGATGTGAAAAAAATGTTGCTTACCGTTTTAGTCAAGTTTAGTGTTGTCTCGTTCAAAGTAGTTCCCTTCTGATTGCACACACTTTTTCCAGCGCTTCTGCCACTGATGGTAACATTTCTGGACCTCATCTCCTGTAATATCCTTCGAAACCCTCGTCACAGCTTTTTGGACATCTTGTGTTGTTTGAAAATGGTGCCCCTTGACCGCCGTTTTGACTCTTAGAAATAGAAAAAAGTTGCACGGAGCGATATCTGGCGAATAAGGTGGCTGTGGTAGTAACGAAATTTGTTTTGAGGTTAAAAATTGCTGTACTGACAGAGCAGTATGGGATGGCGCATTGTCGTGATGCAGAATCCAATTATCAGCAGTGGTGGCATGGACATGAAGAAGTCTTTTACGAAGTCTTTATAAAATTTCTTTGTAGTAATATTGGTTAACTGTTAGTCCAGGAGGCACCCAGTTTTTATGAACAATTCCCTTGGAATCAAAGAAGCACACAAGCATGCAGTTCACTCTTCATTTTGATATGCGAGCTTTTTTTGGTCTAAGTGCTCCCTTTCAGCATCATTGCGAACTTTGGCGTTTTGTCTCTGGATCGTACTGAAAAAACCAACTTTCGTCACCAGTGATAACACGGCTCAACAATTCTGGATTGATTTCCGTTTGCTCTAACAGATCGGCTGCCACATTTTTCCGTGTTTCTCATTGTTGTGGTGTGAGATTTTTGGGGACCATTTCTGCACAAATCTTTCTCACACCAAGATCTCCAGTTATTATTAGACGAATCATTTCTCGATTGATGTTCAGTTCTTCTGCAATCATTTTCATGGATAATCTTCAATCATATCGTACGAGTTCACACACCCAGGCCAAGTTGACATCCGTCCGTTAGGTTGATGGTCGTCCACTGCGGTCTTCATCTTCAACATTCGTTCTGCCTTCACTAAACATTTTATGCCAATGAAAAACTTGAGCTCTTGACATAACCTCCTCTCCAAAAGCCTTCTTACCGTAAGCTGTCATCGCGTTTTCACCCAGTTCAACGCAAAAAAGAAGTGGCATACCATTGCACAATATTATGCGGCTCCATTTCCATGACGAGAGACACAAACACATTTTAACTTATTACAGCACAACTCACAACTCAGCAGTTGCATCGATATGCCACTTGGACTAGAAGCAGCTTATAGACCACGGTCAAAGATATTGTGGCTAAGCAAGCCTGCAGGGTTGTCACATCTTGCAAAGAAAATCAGTCTCATTACTTTATTGTCGCACCTCATGTAAGGTGAGAATGTGGGTCTCGCGGGAGGCGTGTGCGAGATAGTCCCTGCAGTCGCACTATCCTCTGTGCCCTCAGTGGCTCAGATGGACAGAGCATCTGCCATGTAAGCAGGAGATCCTGGGCGCGAGTCCTGGTCGACGCACACATTTTCACCTGTCCCTGCTGATGTATATCAACGCCCGTCAGCAGCTGAAGGTATTAATACATAATTCTAATTACTCTGCAAGTGGTTGTTTCTCTCTATGCATGTCCTCTTTGCCGAGGTATGGAAAAGCATGACATATATACTTTGTCATTACATCAACAGCCAAACAGAATTTGGGAACTCTCCTCAAATTGCAGATACAAGAGCGGATTTGTTGGCTGCCAGGCGTTCAGCCCAGGTTGATTTTTTATCAAAACAGAGAAATCTGAACAGCTCTTGAAACCTGTCCCTTGGCATAATGTCCTTGATAAAAGCAGGCCCCCAAGTGTGCGATGAGAGATCATCCTCAGACATACCTTTTGTGCACAATACACCCTGAACATACATGATGGCTATCAGTTTCTCTAATTCCTCAAGTGACACAGTACAGTCATTGTTCTTTAGTACTTTTCAAGCATTTGATTTTGCATATTTCTTCATGAGACGTAGCATTTCTTCAGAAAAACAAGATGGAAGGCTGTCTAGTCATTCGCAAGCATAAGCAATGGGACCTCCTCTCTCCTTCAGAACATTCACAGCTAACCACCTTCCTGAAGATGAATAATTTCCAATCTCCCACACGGTTCTATCCCTTGCAATCATCTTTGTAGACTCTTCCATTCGTACTTGCTGTGGTGAAAGAGGTGATGATTGACGTATATCAGCATTTGAATCCCCTTCCACTAATCGCCCCTCGCTCACAATGTCTCCACATTCACTTGTATCAGGTACATAATCGTCATCTTCACCAGTCAAGTCAATTTCCGTTTCAACTTCGGAGTTCTCTAATAGACGTAACACTTCATCAGAAAGTCCACGCTGACGATACATGTTCGAAAACGTGTTTCACGTACAAAGACTGCCTGAGTGACACAACATGAGCTGTGGTGGACTGGAATGTACACGTGCCAAGTTACAACAATGAGGAGTAACTGCCCTATGTCGCTGCTCGCTGTTGACTCTGTACTGTTGGATAATATACACATATTCAGAAGAGATATTACCGTGGGCTCAAATTGACCCCTTCCGCCGTTCCAGGTATACTGAATGAAATGGCTAAGAAATTAAAATATTTTGTAAATACTAAAACATCTCCTGAAAGAGGAGAAAAAAATTGGAAAAAGTCATAATTTCATTTACGAAATAAATAAATTGGATATGACATTGAATGAAAAACGTATGACAGGGGCCATTTTGATCCCTTCCGCTGCTCTAGTGTTAATGATTACTGTATAGTTTTAGCGGAGACCCTTGATGGTGTGACACGAGAGCGCGCTCACCTCTCGGACTCCTTGTCCTGCCCGCCGAAGGCGATGACGGTGCGGATGGCGCTGAGAACCTCCTCCGCGATGGCGCCCGCCTTGCCGTACTCGGCCAGCTCCTTCTTGGCGAGCCGCGACGAGAAGACCTCGATGACGGAGAGCGACGCCATGATGATGGGGAACGAGATGAGGCAGATGAGCGCCAGCTCCCAGCCGCGCACCAGCGCCAGCACCAGGCCGCCCAGGAACGTCACCAGGTACGTCGCGAACATCACCACCTTCTCTCCGATGCCGTCTTCCATCTTCGTCAAGTCTCTGAAAGAATCCATCGTACAGATCTCAGATTTTTCCCGTTGCAGATCAAATACTGCAATATGCGCTTAATGTTATATATGTGAGTGTCAAAATATTATGACCACTGTCCACAGCACATTCAATGTAGCCTTGTGTGCACTTGACACGCACAGAGCGAAGACGATTGGGAAATCATTCTAGCGACGATACGGGCTGCTCACTAGGAATCCAGTGACATAAGCGACTCTGAGAAAGGGCGCCTGGGATAAGGCTTTCGGAAACGGTGAAACTGGTCGTCCGTTTGGGTGCTGCTGGAAGAAGAATGGTGCAACCACCAGTGGGTGACTAGGTGTTGGACGTTGATGCCTTTTCAGAGGACATGGAGGTCGGAGGCTTGTCCGCTTTCAATAACAGGGTACGCTACGATCTGTGGTTGTCATTACGACAATGTACACTGCTGGTGTAGGTACAAGTGTTTCGGAACACATCATTTAATGCACATTGTTGGATTTGGAGGCTTAGCAGCAGACGAATCCTGCGTTTCCATGTTGACCAAACGATATCGTCAGTTATGATTACAATGGGGATGGGATCATCAAGATTTCACTGTGGATGAATGGAAAGGTGTCGCGCTGTCGGATGAATCACGTTTCTTGTTACACTAGGTCGATGGTCGCGTCTGGATACACCGTCATCATGGCAAACGGCTGTTAGAAATATGGACCATGCCACGAATGCAAGCCACTGGGGGCAGTTAGCTTTCGGTAGTAACCTAAGGCGCCATGACAGCTTTCAAATACCTGAAAACTGAAACAGTTACTCTTTGACAGCTACTTCCATTCTGTAGAAGAATTTTGATTACTGTAATGTGTAAAAAGTGGTGGGTAGGAATTAATGACCCATGTCCGTATTTTTTTTAAAGCAGGGCTTGTAAATGTTCAGCACGTGATTGTAAAGTGACTTGTACCGCACCATTACGATTTACGAACGCGAAACGATACAATATTGCAGTGCCTGTGATATTTGCCGCAGTGCTTGTTCCTTTGGAAAATCATGCATGTCCGAAGGAACATTATATAGTAATTCGGAATAACAAAGGGACTGCAATATCGTATTTACCCGCCGACACCGTGAAAGCGACTTTCAAATAAAATGTCTCCTCTGTGAGAGAATATACATAAAAGATGCTCGAGGACAGGTTGTAGACACATGGAATTTTCGGTGTGGTCGTGAGTCGTGCTCGGATAGTCAATTGGTAGGGCGACCGATCGCGATAAGCGGGAAATACGGGTTCGGGTCCCGGTTCCGCAGAAATTTCATTGTCGTCATTCCATTATACAGCTGATGGTACTCCATATTCGCCCTGGGGGGTTACCCTCGGGCTCGGCGACGCTTCAAACAGCAAAATGTAACGAGATATTCGAAAGGAAGGCCAGAGCTCGGAAATTCACATGAGCTGTAAGGCGGCTCAGTGATGCCACATTGGCACAAAATTTCACCACAGTTGTGCGCAAAGCCACCGTGGACGTTTCGTACGATGGGAAGATCTTACATTTCATCGCTTCATTTGACGCCTCCACTACGCCCAGCGTTGAAACGAAGCGGTCCTCATATGGTTGGCTGGGAAAAAAATTTCACTAATCGACACAAAAAGGCGTTAGAAGGTGACGTAAAGGGCGTCAATGAAACAATATCCTTCCTTCACTTCGGCGTTCATTTACGCAAATTTCGCAGTCGAACACGACAGTTTGCGGCGCGATGTGCAACGAAACGCCGTTCATGACAACCTTTGACTCTTCCCGACACAATCTGGGCGATTAAAACTCTTCTCTAAGGGTGTCGCGGTCCTAATCTCCATCGCTGAAGCGTCAAGATAAGGGGTAAGGGGAGGGAGGGGGCCGGGTTTGACGACTTTCTCATCGTGTGACACGCCCACGGAAGCACTGGGAAAAACTATGGTGAAATTTGGTGCCAATGAAATATCGTTAACCTACCTTACATCTCACATGAACTGCTGGGCTCTGGCCTTTCCTTCGCATGTTCCAACACCTTGCTGTCTGAATCGCCTCCTGACTGCCAGGTACCTGCTCAGCAACAGTATTCTCTATTTGAGACGGTGACTAATACATGGCGTACATAAAGTCCGGGAACACTTTGAATTACCAACCATTGTACAGATATCATACATATGTCATTTTGAAGAGAAACCCTGAAAGTTTTTTTTCATATATACCGTCACAGCGCAGTTTGGTATTTTGCCGATATGAAACTTCCTGGCAGATTAAAACTGTGTGCCCGACGGAGACTCGAACTCGGGAAGTTTCATATCAGCGCACACTCCGCTGCAGAGTGAAAATCTCATTCTGGAATTTGCCGATAGTCAGCGCTACTCGCAAAGATGGTGAGTTCACTTGCGGAGCGAGCTTCCTGATTTGTGAAGTTCGACAAAAAAAGGTGTGCTACAGCTATTCAACAGATATTTAGAACCAAGTACGGTAGAAGCCACCCACAAGGAAGACCATTTACCGCTGGCACAACAAATTCGTTACGACGGGTTGCCTGTGCCCGTCAAAGAGAAGCGGACGTCCCGGTGTGCGTGAAGGGCGTTGGGGTTGGGTTGTTTGGAGGAGACCAAACAGCGAGGTCATCGGTCTCGGGAAGGACGGGGAAGGAAGTCGGCCGTGCCCTTTCACAGGAACCATCCCGGCATTTGCCTGGAGCGATTTAGGTAAATCACGGAAAACCGAAATCAGGATGGCCTGACGCGGAATTGAACCGTAGTCCTCCCGAATGCGAGTCCAGTTTGCTAGCCACTGTGCCACCTCGCTCGGTAGCCAGTGTGGGTGAAGTGAATGTGGAGCGCGTACGAGAGACATTCATAAGGAGTCCAAAGAAATCGGTGCGTCATACATCCCGTGAACTCGAAATGGCTCCAATGATACTGTGGAAAGTCCTGCCACAGAAGCTTTCTATGAAACCATTCATACTGGAACTAGTGCAGATGCTCAATGACGACCACAAAGACAACCGTTTTGAGTTTTGTTCGCAGTTGCAACAATTGATGAGGATGGGAATGGCACTGTTGATTGCTTACTTTTTAGCGACGAAGGCACTTTTCACACTCCTGGGAAAGTGAACAGGCATAATTGTCGAATCTGGGGTACAAAGCATCCACACGAATGCATTGAATTTGAGCGTGATTCCCCAAAGGTAAATGTTTTTTGTGTCTAGTCACGTCGAAAACTGTACGGGCCATTCTTCTTTACCTAGAGCATTGTCACTGGTATTCCTACCTGGACATGTTGCAGCAATGGCTGATGCCTCAAATGCAGTCGGACTCTCCATTCATCTTTCAGCAGGATGGGGCTCCACCTCATTTTCATCTGTAAGTTCGTGGGTACCTGAACACGGAGCTGCCTCATCGATGGATCGGTCGTGCTACAGAAGGGGACAGACAGCTGTTTCGTGAAATGGTCTCCCCGATCACCAGATCTCACTCTGTGTGACTTTTTTCTGTGGGGACACGCTAAAGATCTGGTGTATGTACCGCCTCTACCACGTGATGTAGCAGAGCTCCGGGAGGGAATACGGGAAGCGACTGCCACAGTCGACGATGCCATCTGGGATGGGTATGACAAGAATTAGATTATCGTATTGACGTCTGCCAGGTCACTCAAGGCTCGCATATCGAATGCTTGTAAAAAAAACTTTCAGAGTTTCTCTTCATAATGCAATATGTATAACATATGTACAATGTTTGGTTCTTGTGCCACAAGTAATTGAAAGTGCTTCCGGACTTTATGTATACCCTGTATATTACGCTATGAGCTTGTGGTAATGGGAAACATCAGCATTTTGATGCAGTTTCAGTGAAAGTAGTCTGTTTCAACAGTAATGTCGGAGACGTATTCGGTCAGCGTTTGAAATTTAATAGAACCGATTATTAGTTTCTTAAGGTTCAGCAATATTTCTTCGTTGATGTTCGTAGCACCTAATGAAGACAGCTAGTCCATTTGGCGTAATATTTCCCCAAAAAACAAATCGTCGGCTATGTTGGTTACACGAATACATACTGCCTAACATCAAACAGAAGAAAAAGTCATAAACTGTCGATGGTATCGAGACTGGTGCTGAAGAGCTTTAGTGACTTGTGGGATTCTGCGAGCAGAGGAACACCTAATTGGTTCAGAGTGGTGGAGACGATACTGTGCTCGATACAGATGATTGCTGTAAAGAATTTGAAACAATAATAGAATGTGTCAGAAACATAAATAAGCTTTCCATTGTCTCCAATTGTCCGAATAATAATAAATGTAAATGTGGGAAACATCAAGTCACATGCTAAGACTCGCGTAGCAAGTAAGCAGGTTATTTCAAAGCGAAGATGCGTTGAAGAGTTGTTGAGCAATCGTACTTACTCTGACATGCGGCTGGCGAAGTCCCCAGTCTGGTGCAAGTCGTACCAGCCAATGTCCTGCCGAAGAGCGGACTTGAGGTATCTGTCGCGGATGCGGTAGATCTGAAAAATGTAGAGCAATAACATTTTATTTCTTGGAACGCTGCCATGACCCCTTAGACTGGAAAGGGCGATCGTTTCGTGCGTTATCTCATAAGTAGAGAAACATACAGGGCTGTTACCTAGCAACAGTCCTTGAGTAATTTTCGGAAGGGGGTGGGGTGTTGCAGTTTAATCACAAAAAGTCCAGCAGCTCAAACTGCTTTATTTCTGCACTGTATGGCAGAAATTGAAACACTTGTAAAGATATTTGTCAGCATGAAAATATACTCTTTTCATAAGTTGAGGAACCTTAGCGATCCAAGAAAAAAAACATTGCTAATGAAGGGTATGTGTCTCACGACACACACTGTACGATCTATTTAGTTGCTGTCAAGTTCACTGTGGCTGATTGACTTCATAGTCTGCGGCTGTCCAAGTCATTTCCGTGTACACCTCAAACCAGTTGCAGTCCATTAGAGCTGTTTTCTGACTCCTCCTTCCCCCCCCCCCCCCCTCCCCCGCGTGGTTGGGTTTGTTTACACTAACAATGTTAGTAACTATGTACATAATAAAGTAACTGATTACCCGTATGAACCCCTATATCTATATTCTCTTATTTCACTGGCAGAATTATCCAACAACACGTATGCATCCGTAGCTGCCGACACAGTCTTTGTCAGACGAGGGCTCCTTTTCTCACGGTGATATATTTTAACGTCTGCATCATACTGATTGTTTGTGTCAATATCACAGACGTATCCTGGACATAAAAATTTAATTTCATTATTTTTTATTTTAATTTGTACGGGGATGGAGTCATTTTACATTTATCCTTAGTTACCAGCCCACATTCGCAAGGCCAATACAAAACATTCTGGAGTACGTTTAAGCTCATTCTAACAAGAATAAAATTGCATTTAAAATAAATTAATGTTTCATTCAATTATCAAAATTATTTACAGTTTCCGGAGATTTGTTTGCTAAGACATTTAGTCTAGAATGAATTTCTCCAAAAGTAGTCGAAGAGGCTCTTTAACGAAAGTCTCCCCCAGAAGCCACCAGTTCTCATTTCCAGCACTGTCTAGCAGAAGTCTGCCTGGAACCTATTATACTCTGATCGACAACTTTTGCATTGAGCTCACCTAATACAAAAATTTCTTTATATATTACTGCGTCTGGCGACTTATACTACCAACAACAGTGAAACGCTATTATTTTATTTCAGAGACAGAGCTCATTTTGCGTATTCCGTCGTTGTCTAGGTAAGCGTTTATCCAGTCATCACCTTTTAAAATATGTTTTGCAGAAACGAGGTCTGTTATAAAGCTTTGTAAACATTTTTCAGGAGAGATGTGCAACTTATTTCACCTCTGAACCTCTCTTAGTACAGACTCTTTACAAATACTGTTTCCCCTTCCTTTTATTTGCGGAGCATAAAATGGAAACGAATTAAGGAGATTCATGGCACTTTACCAATACTGTTATCATTTCCTTTTATTTGCAGATTTTAAAATGGAAACGAATTAAAGACGTTAATGGCACCTCATACGTCATATATACATTTCATTACATTTTTACGTTACAAAATCGTTTACCTCCTTCTGCACTGTCTCACTCACAGAACGAAATTATTTTCTCAAAACACGGATAGTACAATATAATTTCAATCCATTATCAATGACAGGCCACTATTTTAAATATTTCTCATGGAGAATGCTCAGTTTAATTCTCAATTATTGTGCCAAAATGTTACTGCTGGGCAGTAAAAGTGAAACACCAGTTAAGTTCTATAAATCTTAATTGACTGCTCAGTAAACACATTTTTTAAAGGAGATGTAATCCGGACACCAGAAAAATTCCAATTTTGTATAAATGGATTGACAATGAAGAACACTTCAAATTAGTCGCTCTGGTAGGGGCTTTGAACTTCTATATTTTTCACAACCGAAAAAATGTAGTATACACCATAATAATTTTAAAGTCTGCTGTGCGACGGATGCAACATCGAAACAGTAACGTAGAAACATTTTCCAGCAGCTTATGCTGGTTTTACAACAAAACATTGAAAAAATGATGCACTGCGTCATACAGAGGCTGTGTTTCCTAATCCCACACGCATCCATGCAGTAAGTTCACGAACGTTATCAGAAGAAATTGGTTAACAATATTCCGCCCCAACTGCTTACATAAATTTACGATTGGTGAATGTCCCGAAGTGGGTGAATTTTGTGGAAGGTGTCTGGGCTGCACACAGCATTGAATTTTGACTGCATTGTTCCACAAAACGTTGTCGTATCTACAGATACCGTCCAGGAAATTACGAGAAAATGTTAAGCATCAGCATTTCAATCTACACGATGTGTCAGCTAGCATTTAATGACTCGTCATCAAATACTAGAGTGGTTCTGACAACCAATACGTCCATTGTAGCCCTAGAACCAGTATATTATCGTATGGTAATAGAGGAGTATGGTTAACGCAGAACAAATTCCGGTGTGTCCTTGATTGAGGATTAGTCCGAGAATCAAACGTAACTGCAATCGATTCTCCAATTCTCAGGCTTTCAACATCTCAGAGGGGTCGGGTTCACGACCAGCTGCTACCACAGACCAAATATTGAAAAGAAATCGTTTTTGCAGACCAAATGAAATCTGATTCCATATGTTTTCTAAGACAATCCAGACATTAGGAAGCCTTACTGACTGTAGGACGGGTTGCGATGTGACAGTTGGACCTCTTGCAGAGCATTGTGTAATGTGCCTGTTTTTACAAGCTATGGTTAGACATTGGATGACAGAGTCCTTCTGTTGCAAGTTGCTTAGTCGATGTCCTAATGGACAAGACAATGCGCCGAACGTATTTACGGCGCTCTGTTCTGGGTACAGTCCAACCAGAGTCGCACAAGTCCATCAAATAGTCTTTCCCCTTTTAAAACATGTTCAAATGTGAGCAACTTGAAACTGTCCGGCCGTACTCTGAGTTCACACGTGTCCGATAACGCCATTACCTTGACCTTCACTCGCAATGCAGCGGTCTTTTGTCTACTGTTCAAGATGAGATTCTGCATATCAATTTATCCACTGGCTTTAAGACTATTTGTTTACCTCGCTTCATACTATGGATGCAATTTATACTACGAATGTTGCACTCATATCCGTAAGTGAAATTCTCGAGTCCACAAGACAAAGTTGACACACTGATAACGTGAATACTAATACCTGCCACCTCCCCGCGCGGCAACAATGTGGCAAGTAACGTATATACCAAGTACAAAATAAAACTGCGTGTCGTTTACCTATGCAACACCACATACGACGCCAAGATGGGCTTTGAAGCGTACTCGCAGTATGTCATGTACCACATCTCATCGGTTGGTAAGAGCCTCAGGCTGGTCAGCAGCAGTGGTGTTACGGCTGTATTTCTTCGGCCCAGATCGATCCATATATGTTGAATCGTATTTTCGCACGAGGAGAAAGCCGGAGAATCCAGAACGTTGTACCAAGGTCAAACTTTTGTGGAACAGTCTAGCATTGCGTTGTCGATCATCTGACGAAACTCAAGTCTACACTGCGAAGTGTCGTCTCTCCAGACCTCAGTTGTCACAGTGCGCCTTTAAAATACAGGAAAAGGCCTACGTGCTCCTAATATGCTGCCACCTCAGGCGAGCAAAATAGCGCTATCATGTCGATCTCTTTCCACAAAGTCACCAAGCTTCTAATCGGTCACTATTGTGGAACAGGTGAACAGACGCCCAGAATCATCCTCCAGCTAAATCGCTAATCATCCATTAATAGGAACCACGGCACTGTTTATGGGCCACTGTACGGAGATTGACTGGTAAGGTGATTCATATGCTGGTGAGAAGTTTCTAACCAAGCTATGAGCTATGCTGTTGGGCGTGTTCGGGCAATTTGGAAATACCTAGCGACACTACACCTGAATGAAGCATGTTCTGCTGTTGAATGTTTCTCGCCCTTGAGCGTGTTGCCCACATCAACGAAACGATGCTACGGTCAAAAATGGCTCTGAGCACTATGGGACTTAACTGCTGAGGTCATCAGTCCCCTAGAACTTAGAACTACTTAAACCTAACTAACCTAAGGAAATCTCACACATCCATGCCCGAGGAAGGATTCGAACCTGCGACCATAGTGGCCGCGCGGTTCCAGACTGTAGCGCCTAGAACCGCTCCGCCACCCCGGCCGGCATGCTATGGTCGATATTCAACTCGACGGCGTTACACAATGACTGCTCAGGATATATTGTGCCGACCATCCAGCCACGCTTAGTGTCTCCAAACGTGTTTGGTGTGCAATCTTGCATCTTTATTATCAGAATACTGTGCGCAAAACACACACGGACTCCAGGTTGTGAGGCTGTACCCAAGTTCTCTGACCATGCGAACGGATACTTCTGTTTATGGGATTAAAAGAGACGATTTTGGATTCTCGGCTGCAAATAGAAACCACTGTGCAGCTGACAGAATGTAGTCGGCGAAGTACTCATGATACGAACAGTCCCGACTTTGTTGATAGGTATGAAAATGGATCTTCGTGCATATATGTGCTTTCAACGTGGAGCCCTGTCCCATTTCGCCTGTGTCAGTCGTTCCTGACACGTGGATAGGACTGTCTGTGTCAGTTTATAAGGGGCGATCAATCACTACAGAACTGACATGCCATTTAGGCAAAATTTCCATGAGCATTAAAGCAATCATCCCACTGACGCACCTGGTTGGAGATACCCATTTGGTAAAACACTACGTCCTGCTGCATGAAAAGGCCGTAACTGCCTACTGCACATACTTGTCCGACAGAAATCGTTGACCCTTCAAGGCCACTCTTAAGGGGCCTAGGCGCTTCAGTTTGGAACGG
This sequence comes from Schistocerca americana, assembly GCF_021461395.2. NCBI lineage: Eukaryota > Metazoa > Arthropoda > Insecta > Orthoptera > Acrididae > Schistocerca > Schistocerca americana. The sequence continues at coordinate 616,343,624 of NC_060121.1, forward strand.
CGCGGCCGCTGCGGCCGCATGTTCGAATCCTGCCTCGGGCATGGATGTGTGTGATGTCCTTAGGTTAGTTAGATTTAAGTAGTTCTAAGTTCTAGGGGACTGATGACCTCAGAAGCTAAGTCCCATAGTGCTCAGAACCATATGAACCATTTAAGGGGTCTAAAGTGTGCTAATAACATGGGGAGAGATCAGGCTCAAATGGCTCTGAGCACTATGGGACTTAACATCCGAGGTCTTCAGTCCCCTAGAACTTAGTACTACTTACCGCCACGGTAAGTGTGTGTGTGTGTGTGTGTGTGTGTGTGTGTGTGTGTCGTATTTCTGCACATGCCGTATTATGGTTCTTGATCGGCGTGACTCTGCCTACCGAGGCATTAAATTTCCTTACACAGCGCTTGCTCGTTGTATTTATGACTCAGAAACTACCAGGAGTGTATCTGTTGAAATTCCGGGGATTGTCGAAGACGTTACCTAGCTGCATTTCTGTAATTCGTTTCAGCATTTTATACGCTGGTAATAACTCAAGTTTCACACGTTCAGAAAAGACTTCGTAACACTTAAATTCAAATTTTTACTAGACGTTAACAAATTCCCCTTTTTCGGAAATGCTTTTCGTGCTGTAGCCAGTCTGAATTATGTATCCCCTCTATTTCGACCATTATCAGTTATTTTGCTGTACAGATAATAAAACTTATCTACTACTCATTTCCTAGTTTAATTCAGTCAGCGTCACCTGATTTGACTACATTCCTTTATGCTTTCTTTAGTTTCCTTGGCATTCATTTTACGTCTTTTCAAGACACTATCCGTACCATTCAATTGCTCCTCGAAGTCCTTTGCTGTCTCTGACATAATTATGTCATCGGCAGACCTCAAATTTTTATTTACTCTCCTAATTTCTGCTTGGTTTCTTTTACTCTTTGGTCGATGTAAAGAATAATTGACTTTGCAGATGGGCCACAACCTATCTCACTCCAGCTATTGCTTTCCTTCTATGCCCTTCGATTCCTATGACTGAGGTCTCGTTTCAGTACAAATTTTAAGGAGTCCTTCGGTACCTGTATTTCACCGCTCCTACCTTCAGAATTTGAAAGAGAGTATTCCAGTCAACACTGCCAAAGGCTTACTCTAGGTCTACGAATGCGCTAAACTATATTTTCATTTTCTTAACCTATCTTATAAGTCGTAGGGTCATTATTGCCTCGTGTGTTCCTACGTTTCTCCGGAATCGAAAGCGAACATTCCCGAGGTCGGCTCCTACCACCTTTTGCAATTATTTCGTAAAAAAATCTTATTAGTAATTCGCAACCATGACTTATTAAACTGATGGTTTGACAGTATTAAAACCTGTCAGCACCTGCCTTCTTTTGAATTGCAATTATTACTTTCTTGTTGACGTCCGAAGGTATTTTGCCTATATCATACATCTTGTACACCAGGGGGAGTAGTTTTATCATGGCTGCGTCTCCCAAGTATCCCAGTAACCCTGAGAATAAGTCGTCTGCTTGAGGGGTCTTGTTTCGATTTAGGTATTTCAAAGCACTGTAAAATTCTCCTCTTCATCTACTTCCTCTTCCATTTCTCCATGACTTACTTTGCAGAGCTCACCTGTATATTCATTCGTTCTACCTTTCAGCTTTCCTTTCCCTTTTTAGTACCGACTTGAATCTGAGTTCTTGATTTCCATACAGCTTCTTCTGAAAAGGTTTCTTCAATTTTTCTATAGGCAGCATCTACATAGTCACATGTTATGTAGCGTGTACATCAGTATAAACTGTCGTCTAGCCATTCCCTCTTTACTACTCCTAACCTGGCTAAGTAAAACGTACAATTGTGTAAACGCATGCATAAAAAGTATAAGATTAAAATCACATCTATAAAATGAAATCTTCCAGCACAACAATAAACCGGAATTACTGCTGAATGAAGAGAATTAGTTTAACCTAAATGCATATTTTCATGTATTCAGAAGCCTACTGGTTTGAGCAGCATCGAGCGCCCCAGCGGATTGGCGTGCGGTCGTGGGCGCCGAACGCCGGCGACGAGGAGACTCGGCCTTCCTCCGCAACTTCCGCCGCAGGAAAACAAGATCGTCACACAGCGAAGTCACGATGTGCCGCCATTGCGATCCCCTTCCGGATTATCGACTACCGACTTCTTAATTTTTAATTAATAGTCACTGTTTCGTTAATTACCGCACAATTACTTATGTGGTAATTGATTGTTATGCTGGAAGATTTCATTTTATAGATGTGATTTTAATATTATACTTTTTATACTGGCTTTTACACAATTGTATGTTTTACATTGCCAGGCTAGGAGCTTCACATTATTTGTATTTGCACTTTTAAGTATGGATCTAATTCCACGTATAGTATGTGAGTGCATATTTTATTGTCTGATGCTCGTTTTGCTATGTGAAGTAATTTTAATTAATGACTACGCATACCACATTTTAACCATTACATTAGCGATACTGGTTAATCATGTAGCCTAGTTATAGTGCCCTCTGCTGGCCTCAGTTCAAAAAATGGTTCAAATGGCTCTGAGCACTATGCGACTTAACTTCTGAGGTCATCAGTTGCCTAGAACTTAGAACTAATTAAACCTAACTAACCTAAGGACATCACACACATCCATGCCCGAGGCAGGATTCGAATTTGCGACCGTAACGGTCGCTCGGCTCCAGATTGTAGCGCCTAGAACTGCACGGCCACTCCGGCCGGCGCTGGCCTCAGTTTCTTTGTATAAATACCAGACGCATTCTGATCGTCATCAGCACTTGCTATGTACCTACATGTTTTGTTTGACGTTGAACTACATCATAATATTTTGTAGTATTTATGGCTGGTATACATGACTGTTATCATGTTAACACTTTTTATCTATATTATGTAGCACAAGGCATTTTACAGATTTAGTGTCATCAAACTAACTTAAATGGTCGCACACTGTTTTTGTTTGTAACTGATCTGAAGATGGCAGTAACCGAAACCAGTAATAGTAAAAAGAAAATATGCGTTTTCAAGACGGACTTGTAAAATAAGGTGCGCTTTCATTCCTCTCCCCCAGCCCATATTCTCCTACAGTTTTTCTGCCTCATCCTCTTCCAGCCCATATTCTCATGCATTTTACGTTGCTTCATTTTGATATCAATCGGTGGAAACGGAACGCTTATAGGTCTTTCTGTCGGACTGTTAAGAACCCTTTACCTCAGGAACTGCTAGCTGTATCAAGTTGAAATTTATGTCACATACTAAGGTACATAGTCTCTTGTCGATGTAAAAAAAAATTAAGTTCATAAGTCAGTGCAAGCAAAAGGTACGGCCATATACAGGGTGAGTCACCTAACGTTACCGCTGGATATATTTCGTAAACCACATCAAATACTGACGAACCGATTCCACAGACCAAACGTGAGGAGAGGGGCTAGTGTAATTGTTTAATACAAACCATACAAAAATGCACGGAAGTATGTTTTTTAACACAAACCTACGTTTTTTTAAAGGGAACCACGTTAGTTTTGTTAGCACATCTGAACATATAAACAAATACGTAATCAGTGCCGTTTGTTGCATTGTAAAATGTTAATTACATCTGGAGATATTGTAACCTAAAGTTGACGCTTGAAACCTCCGACGTTCAGTTCCGTGTTGTAACAAACACGGGCAACGGTCGGCGAGCAGCTGCAACATACATCGCGTTTCTACAGAATGATCTGCCAACGTTGCTCGAAAATGTCCCACTGGAAACGCGTCGACGTATGTGGTATCAGCATGATGGTGCACCTGCACATTCCCCAATTAACACTAGACTGACCGTTGACAGGATGTTCGACGGGCGTTTCGTAGGACGTGGAGGACGCATAAATTGGCCAGCCCGTTCTCCTGATCTTATACCTCTGGTCTTCTTTCTGTGGGGTACGTTAAAGGAGAATGTGTACCGTGATGTGCCTACAACCCCAGAGGATATGAAACAACGTATTGTGGCAGCCTGCGGCGACATTACACCAGATGTACTGCAGCGTGTACGACATTCATTACGCCAGAGATTGCACTTGTGTGCAGCAAATGATGGCCACCACATTGAACATCTATTGGCCGGACATGTCAAGACACACTCTATTCCACTCCGTAATTGAAAACGGAAACCATATGTGTACGTGTACCTCACCCCTCATGGTAATGTACATGTGCGTCAGTGAAAAAGACCAATAAAAAGGTGTTAGCATGTGGACGTAATGTGCTGTTCCAGTCTCTTATGTACCTAAGGTCCATCACCGTTCGCTTTGGATCCCTACGTAATTCGGTGCTCTCCGATACACACGATCGAACAGCGGAGGAGTGGTACTCAAGCGTTAACTTTAGGTTACAATATCTCCGGATGTAATTAACATTTTACATTGCAACAAACGGCACTGATTAAGTATTTGTTTATATGTTCAGATGTGCTAACAAAACTAACGGGGTTCCATTTAAAAAAACGTAGGTTTGTGTTAAAAAACAATACTTCCGTGCATTTTTTTATGGTTTGTATTAACCAATTACACTAGCCCCTCTCCTCACGTTTGGTCTGTGGAATCGATTCGTCAGTATTTGATGTGGTTTACGAAATATATCCAGCGGTAATGTTAGGTGACTCACCCTGTATGTCATACATGTCACACATTTTGATACTTGCAAACTCACTCATCAAAACGTATAGGGTACTTCCCGTCGACCAAGAATCATGAAATTTGGCAAGATGCAAGCTTCCTCAGTACAAGTAAATGAAAAAAAAATAGGAACATTGTTAAATCGTAATTATGCTACACGAAAAAAATGTGTATCTGAACATCTGTTAATACCCCTTTTATCACTAATGGGTATCAAGTTGGAATTTATGTTACAAAGCGAAGTTTACGATCTCTTTGCGGTGTAAAAAATTTAATATTCTGCGACCATGTGATCAGAAGATACGGCCAATATGTCACATATTCTGATGTCTTGTCAGTACCCATAACAGGCAAAACTCGCCCAAATTCTCGATTGCCGGAATGGATGAACTATCTATAATAACTATCTATAATTTGAACGTTGGGTGAGACCTGCATAACCTGTTCCGTATATATTTTTGTCGTTTCATTCATACGAGGGTCATTTCAAAATTCCTACACAGTGCACATACTCGACCGCTACAGTGGCGAGATTAAGTCGGAATTCATGTCATTTATGGGTGACACTTCAGGCATAACGGTTGTGTATGTATTTTGCAGGTTCGCATGGCTGTGTTTTAAAATGGAACCTGAAACCGAATCAGTCAGATTATACATAGTAGCCAGCGTTTCTATATCAAAATCGAATATCTACGAGGAAATAACTCAACAGAAATTTGCAACGCTTTGAGAGAGGTGTAGTGGGTGGTAGCATAGTATGACGGTGGTCTGCTCGTTTCCGTGAGGGTCTGAAAATCACTGAGGACAACCCAAGAAGTGGAATGCCATCAACTGCAGCAGACTGGTTTCCTCAGGTTATTGTTATGACGTTTTCAGAGAGGATCGACAAAAGACATGTTCGGAAATTGCATATGAGGCCAGAATGTCTGTCTCTTTAGTTTATAGAATCATAACTGTGCAATTAAAGAGGAGAAAAGCAGCTGACAGATGGGATCCGAATGACCTGAATGAAGAGCGGAAAGCATATCTGAATAAAGAGCGGAAAGCAGATCCCAAAAGAATCGCGGTAGAATTGTTTCAACGGTATCTAATAGAAGAATAATTCCTGAAAAGGAGTGTTGCACTTGATGAAATCTAGATACGAAAACTTCAGCAAGAACTGAAGTCCCAGTCGTCTCAACGGAAAAGTTCCGATGCTTCAGACCCGCAGAAATTCCGTCGCCAACAATGAAAGGTGAAACTGATGGTGATCTTTGTGCATGATATTAAGGTAGTCATAGCTACAAATAGAGTGCCCCAGGGGACGTCTGCAATAGGCGCATACTACAAGCTGTTTCTGCAAAATGTTTTGCGCTCGAAAATTCATCAAAGAAGACCTGACACCAGTGTTTTTTTTCTGAAAAAAGTTTGAGGGTACTCCGACATTGGATATTATGCAGTGAAAATTACTTATTACTGAAGCATGGGATAGCACTCGTCTGCTTTTAGCCTTGACGACATCAAAATATCGAACTACAAAAAAAATAAAAAAAAATAAAAATGGTATCGGACTCTTCAGTTGACTCCGGTTCGAATGAATCAGGTGATAGCGAGAAACACCGAAACATACAAGAGAATGTGCATATTGAACACTTCAGTTTACATCACCTCAGATGAAGCATGCGATTACCATCAACTCCTGAACAATAAAAGAAAATGGTATCGTACACTTCCATTGACCTATAATACACCTCAGATGAAACAGGTGAGTCCAATCAACCTTCCAGTCAATGACATCGCTTTTCCCACCAAAAACTATACTGGTATCGTTCGTATTGCAATTACCAACACGAAATAATTTACGTCCGTGAAATACATCTTTGGCACTCATCCAAGTTCTCAACATCGTAAAAAAATTACTTTATCGACAAAAAAGTTTAGGGGTACGCATCCCCCCAGCGTTCCCCCAGAAAAACAGCACTGCCTGACACTCTTGCAGCTGGTGTCCTCATTGTGCACGAAAATGCAAGATCGCCTACTGCTAGTGAGACAAACGCTTCACAAATATGAATGGAAAATTGTGGTGTGCGTATTGTAAGACCTTCAGTACACACACCATCAGATTATTTGACTTGTCGCTCTAACGAAGTAGGCGAGTGTCAGCAATATGTGTTGTGGTCTTATTGCGGCGTGTTTATCTTCTGCCGTTAGGTCAGACGATAGAAATGCCAATTGCATGCTTAGAGAAGCAGATTGACGGTGACCAACTTTAAACAGAACTTGATTAACTTTCACACACATTTATTAAAATAATAAAAACATAAACCTTACTTAACTTGGTTCTGGATGCTATTTACAATTGACAATCTGAAGTTCCTTTGGTCTTGGTACGTTAATCTTATTCTCACACATCTCTGATACTTGACAAGGTGTCTATACATTTCTCTTCATGGCTATGTACAGGAATATGATAATCTTCTTAGGTGCAGACTGAAACTTAACTATAGACTGGTGCAGACTAGTGCAGACTGATGCAGACTGGTACATACTGGTGCAGACTGACTAATCGGAGGTCTCTCTCTCTTCGCACTTGAATTCCTCTTCTTGAGGATGTTAAGGGGGAGTTAGTTGTCGTTAGACATTTACTTCACTGAGATGGCTTGAGGTATGCTGGGACTTTTGGGAATAACTGGGACGGTTGTGCGTATTTGGGTTCATGTGAGTTGCCTGTCGGAGACAGGCGGTAGGTCACGTGAATTGACAAGTATGCATCGGCTAGGGGCCATTACTTAACTGGCCCTGTCGACGCCTGGGACTGTCAGTCAGCGACTGACAGAGCGGATATTTAATGATGATGATGATGATGGTGATGGGTGCCGGACACAGAGAGGAGGAGAGTCTTCTAGGTCCTTCTGGCGTCTGGGTATCTCTTCTTGTCCTTCTTCTTCTTCTTGTTGTGGTGAGTGTCTGCTTGTGACACTTTAGGATGTGTCACATCCTCCCAGTTGGCAGCATCGGCGTCTTCAGCGGTCCTCGCCCCTTGTTCCTGGCTTGCGTAGTCTTCTTGTTGTTCTTGTTGTTCTATTGAAACGAAGAGAGCTTCCCACTGGACAGGCGTGAGAGGAGGGCGGGCGTTGTAGGACCTGAGAGTATCCAAGTGAATGGACACTACCTTCTGCAACTGCGTCTTAGAGAGGGGGCAAGGAGCCTCCTCCATGATGGCTTGGGTTGCCATGTTCTCCGCCACGACAATTGTCTGTGCGGCTGCGTCTTGTGTTTCCACCCTCGTGGCTTCCTGTATTTTTACAGGTTCCACGGGGGCGGCAGTCTGCGTGTCGGCATCCTTCTTCTGTGCTGGGAGGGGCTGGCTGGCCAATGCATCACGGAGACTGTGCACCAGCAGCCGAGCCTCGGCTAGTTCGGCTTGGAATGTTACCCTCTCTTCCGCCATTGCGGCTTTGAGGGCAGCAGTTTCTTCATCGGCGGCGGCGCGGACCCTGGCGCACGCCTCGCTGACTGCGTCCGGTGGTACAGCCACGTCATCAGCCACCACAGATCAGCCAGAGGCGGGGGGTGGCGAGGACGCAACGGCCTCGGCTGTATCCGCCTTCTTGGTGATCTTGTGTCTCCGTCTAACTTTGTCATCGCGACTCCAGTTCTTGATGTAGCTGCAGCCGCGGTAATTCGCCGCATGAGGGCCGCCACAATTGGCGCAGCAGCGTGTGGCGTCTTTCTTGGCGCAGTGGCGCGAATCGTGTGCTTGGGCACAACGAAAACACGCCACTGCATTACGGCAGTACTTGGCAACATAGCCAAGTTTTTGGCAGCGATAACACTGCTCCTTCCGCTCCGCCGTCTTCTTGCGTTCCCCGTCTTCTGATGCGCCGAGCACGAGGCCCAGCAATTGCAGAAGGGCAGCAGCTTTGCCTCCCTTTCCGCCACGTCCGTACATGCTGGAGAGCTAGCGCTTACATGCAGCGATGAGCTCAACTCCGCAGCCTGAGCGGGAATGAATACCTCGCGCATTCAGGTATCACTGCGCGAGTGTGATCCGCGAGAAGAAAAGGTTTTACGTTAGCAGCAATCTCATTGGCTGCGTTACATATTAATACGCGGATCGGCGGAAGCAGAATTTGGTCCGTCTTTATGGCAGCGCCATCTCGTAGAGCGCAGACGGACGAGCGCTGCGCCTGCGCTGTTGTGCTTAGCGGGCCGCGCTCTATTGGGAAAGTTGTGTACGCGCTGACTACGCGGAACTATGTACACAACAAAAATACTTCCCCACCAACCAGACTTTGATTTGTTTCCCAGATTGGGGGAACAAGTCTGACAAAAGGTTTTGTTAGCACTGGTGAAGTTTCCAGTGAGGTGACCCGAATAGTCAGACAGCTCAACAATCAAGCTGCCCTATACGGAATACAGAAGTTGCGAAAACGATGGAAAGCTGTCATAATTGAGAGTGGAGATTATATTGAAGGCATGTAAAGGTAGTTTGTAAAATAAATTGTTTTCTGCGGGTCTGTTCAGAGTATGTAGAACTTTTGAAATGACCCTACTAGTTCCTATGCGTGTCGCTGAAAAAGGTGACTCACATGCGGTACTTACCTGCCTGTGCGCGACGTAATTGAATGTGAAGATGCAGACGTAAGTGAGGACGAAAGCGGCGGCGCCCAGGATGGCGTTGTAGACTGAGAAGCTGCGCACGCCGTCCATGAAGGCCGTCCTGGCCGCCTCCGGAACGGGCTGGCCGGCCAGCGACGCGTTGATCACCGCCGAGCCGTAGTCCACCATGACGCCCGTCAGGTCGCCGAACAGCAGCATCGAGAGGGGCTGGCTCACGCCCGTGCCTAGCGCCGCCACCAGGCCCAGCAACAGCAGCAGGCGCTCCCACACCGTCGAGAAGCGGAACTGCAAGCGCCATTCCAACCAAATGTGCCAACTGGTAGCTGCACCTACAGTACTAGCGACAGTACACTCTCGTATTCCTCAGATTTTCGCTAACATTTCTTGAGCACTCGCTCTTCCACCTGCCCCCCCCCCCACTCCACAGCACCGCCCTCGCTCCCCCCCCCCCCCCTTCAGTTCCCACCCAGTTGTGTTTACTTTCCATGTGAAATTTGGGCTCAGGAGGATTTGAGGGTTAGGGGAAGGGCTGACCCTAGGCTTTCAAAAATTGAGAACTCCGGGAAAAAAATGAGCCACTATTTTAGCAAAATCCTACTTCTGTGTAATAAGTCCATTCAACACCTAGTGCACTCACGTTGTTCAGTTCAGTCTTCTTACCTGTGTATGTTCTCATTTCAAAGGGCACATTAGTCGGGTGACGTGATGGATCAGTGAACGAAAGACAGGTGGAGACCGGGCAGAGCGAGCCAAACCATTTCTTTGCACGACCCAACACGAACTACCACAGTCATCTTTCACTTTTGGGGTAAGGTGGCAGACGCTTCAGGTACAATGTTTTCGCTATCTGTTCGTTTTAGGATTGCTACCTATCCCGTATCTCCTGGGAAATGCCGTATTTTAACTTAATTTGGACGAAAATCCCGGGTACCCTTATTTTCAAGAATATCCCCCATCTTCAGAATTCCACCCCTTCATCCTTTTAAATTAGATGGTGACTGTTTTGTGCTCCTCTCCTTCACTTTCCTCCCCCCTCCTATCGATGAATTTAGGCTCTCCAATGGGACTTCCGTTCGATGTTTCATGACCCGACACATCTCAATGCGTGACGTTGTATTCCTCTTTCACTATCAATTGTTGTAGTTATGTTCTGGGAGGACAACGTCTATCAGTTATTCAATGAAATGTTTTGCAAAGAGTTAACGGTGAGTGAAACTGGTTATTATAGTACAGAAGAAAATTCACCAAGGAAAAAAATAAAGAAGTTATGTTTGTACCACTCCAGTTAGGAGGAAACGTAATCGTGTATTGCACATGTAGAGAATAATAGTCATAATGTATATTGTTTTAAAATCACTGTAAATGTAATATGTCAAGTGTTGAATCTCTGTTCCCATGACCTTTTTTTCTTTCCTTTTTTGTACTGGAAGGGATCTACGTAACGTGTCTTGTTAATGTAGTCATACCCTTTTTATAGAGAATAATAATAATACAATACGATTATTTACTGTTATTCTGTACGATTTGTTAACTTGCCCCTTAGTTTTTTTATTTAGCACTTATTTTCATTACCATTATACACTGTTATCCCTTTTCTCCTCTTTAAAGAATTGGCAACTCTAGTTCATATTCATGAAATAATTAATTTTCTCGGATATTACTCGAATTAAATAATTTGAAGCATACAGCTACTATCAAGCATACCGCCGCTCAACATTGGCTTAGGCCTATACTTTTCCTGTGAAAATGAAAACTCTAAGAAAAAGAAATAACTTACCAGAAAACCTCAGAAAGAAAATTTCATTTAATGGTTAAACGAATCTGTCAGGCAATAGAAATTCTGTTCCGTGAAGTATTGAATTGTTTTGCTCTCGTTGAATGTTTTAAAATCAATAATGACGCCCAAAGCTAATTGGAGCATAAAAGGAAGGCTTCAGCGCTCTGGTATCTGCGAGGGTAGTGATAATTTATTTGGGAGAAACTTGAATTGCACTGCGAAATCAGAAGTTTTGTATTAACAATAAAGGCTGCTTTAGACCATCTTCAGACCCACCACCATGATGGTAGAGCGTGGCGATGAACGGAGCTACGATTCCACGGTGGTAGGTCTAAAGAGTGTAGGTAGCGGTCGTCTACTGCAGTAGTATCCCCTGGGCGGCCTGAGCGAGGCATGTCATCGACAGTTCCTGTCTCTCTATATCACCTTCATGTCCGAAAAACATCACTTTGATTCACTCCGAGACGCCTGGACACTTTTGTTGAGAGCCCTTCCTGGCACGAAGTAACAACGCGGGCGCGAACCGCGCTATTTACCGTCTAGGTACGCTTGAATTACAGACATCACGAACCGTGTACCTCCTTCCTGGTGGAATGACTGGAACTGATCGCCTGTCGGACCTCCTCTGTCTAATAGGGGCTGCTCATGCTCTTTGGGCGGGTTCAGTGACATCTCTGGACATTCAAAGGGACTGTGTCTGTGATACAATATCCACAGTCAACATCTATCTTCAGGAGTTTTGGGAACCGGGGTGGTGCAAAACTTTTTTTATGTATGTGTTTACCTACCCATCAAATAAATTTCATCCATAAATGTATTTGAAAATAAAACAAAAGAAAAATCCACTTTTCATCCAGTGCTGGTAAGTAAGCGGTATTTAAGATTTTTGACTTGTTATGAGAAAGAGCACACAAAAGTTGTGTATGATTCTCTCACCTAGTAGGTTTTTCCGTCCTTTTTTAAAGCATTGGTATCCGACAAAACAGGATGAGCAGCGTTAAACAGAGGCACTTTCGGAGGTGTTTGTGTTTTGATTGAAAACTTTTTGGGAAAAGACCTCTTTATTTACCTTGCAGACAGTAGACTGATGAAACATTCTCCTAATGGTTTTTCGTGATAAGATGAGCTATTTATTGCTTTACGGTTTCCTGAAACCAAACCACCGTATGTAGATTTCAGTATTATTTGAAAATAGAAATAACAGATGTTGTTCAAGATATCTCTCAAGTGCCTTTACAAAAACTGAGAAATCGTTCATGGCAAGAGTCTCCTGATCTGTCACATCGACTATCCTTGATCATAGTTTGCATTCCGAATGAAAAATGAAAATCATTAATAGTGAATAGTAAGGCTGAACCATCAGACAAAAACACTGAACTGGTATGAACTGGTGAGGTACCAGAAACAACCAGTAGTGGAACTGAATAGTTTGCGTCTAACAGAATAAAAGTATTATTTTTACTAAATTTGAACTGAGTAACGAATAAAGTAAGACAAATCTTTTGCAGTGGTATGAAAATGAAGATTTTCTCATTGTACCTAGATATTAAGAGTCAGGTGAACGCTGTAAGACTAAGAGAGAAATCAAGCTCATAGAGAACTACAAGAGGAATTTTTTTAAAAAGAAAAGAAAAAAAGAAGCATGCAATTCAAGTTTTATCTGAGTATCGCTATAGTTAACATGCAGAGCAGAAAATAGATTTTATCAAAGAATAAGAAGTTTTAAAAGAAAATGTCGTTTTATGATCATATTTACCTCACAAACGTTGTATACAGTAACTATAGATTGTATTACTAAGGATAATACATCGATATAAAAAGTGAAGTTTAGATTAATATTGTTATTGACAAGTAAACACAAGAAAAGGAAGATTTTGTTGTGATTTTGCTATCGAAGGAAGGAGCTAGGCCCACAGTCACTTTTCCTATTGACCTCAAATCACATACAATTTGTTTTTCGTGCAATGGATAGTTGTCAGAAAGAGTCATGTGGAATGATGCAAAAGTGCGTGAATGTTGGAGCCAATGTGTGAAAATAATCGCCGGCCGTTGGTGGCCGAGCGGTTCTAGGCGCTTCAGTCTGGAACCGCGCGACCGCTACGGTCGCAGGTTCGAATCCTGCCTCGGGCATGGATGTGTGTGATGTCCTTAGGTTAGTTAGGTTTAAGTAGTTCTAAGTTCTAGGGGACCGATGACCTGAGATGTTAAGTCCCATAGTGCTCAGAGCCATTTTTTTAAAAAAATAATCAAAATTGCTTCACTTTGTTTCCTTTTCAGTATATCAAAACTCTTTAGCAGTTCTCACACGACATTCTTGCAGGACACTATACGCGGACTCATTTACAAGAAATCACTACAAATGCACATGGATGCCAGTAATTTTACACAATGTATATCTCCAGAGTGGTTCTTCAAACGCACACTTCTGTGGATTGCTAAAGGAGTAAAAAAAAAAAAAAAAATATTGGAGGAAGTAGATCCTTCCTCTTATCGGTGAGGTTGGGAGTGGCATGTCCTGCGTTTCGGGCAGTGGTTCAAATGGTTCAAATGGCTCTGAGCACTATGGGACTTAACATCTGTGGTCATCAGTCCCCTAGAACTTAGAACTACTTAAACCTAACTAACCTAAGGACATCACACACATCCATGCCCGAGGCAGGTTTCGAACCTGCGACCGTCTGCGACCGTAGCAGTCGCGCGGTTCCGGACTGAGCGCCTGAACAGCTAGACCACCGCGGTCGGCTTCGGGCAGTGCCCTGGTCGACATGTTGCAGGCCTAATGCGTACTAAGAAGGCGCATTACCAGCTTTACCATATACCAAGAGTATTGAGATAGCCATAGACTGACTGAGACTGAGACAATTTTAGACTGACTGAGACTGAGACAATTTTAGATATAAAAGGCTTGTCTGTCACTGGACATCATAATGAAACTGTACCTGGAGTGAGACGTTTTGCTTACCAGTTTGAAGAAAGGCACAGGAGGTGGCGATTCCTCAGCTGGCGGCTTTGACGGTTCCGTGAATTTCCTGCGACAAAGAAATAACCCTTGAGGATGCACTGAGTCAGTATAGCGTTAACGAAGCTACACTAAGTGATCAAAAGCTTCCGGACACCCCCCAAAAGGTACGTTTTTCATATTAGGTGCATTGTGCTGCAACCTACTGCCAGGTACTCCATATCAGCGATTTAGGTAGTCATTAGACATCTTGAGAGAGCAGAATGGGGCGCTTCGCGGAACTCAACGAATTTTTTAAAAAAAAGTGGTCAGGTAATTGGTTGTCACTTGTGTCCTTACTCCTAAACATCCCTAGGTCCACTGTTTCCGATGTGATAGTGAAGTGGAACGGTGAAGGGACACATACAGCACAAAAGCGTACAGGCCGACCTCGTCTGTTCACTGACGGAGACCACCGACAGTTAAAGAGGGTCGTAATGTGTAATAGGCAGACATCTATCCAGACCATCGCACAGGAATTCCAAACTGCATCACTTTGACAGTTAGGTGGGAGGTGAGAAAACTTGGATTTCATGGTCGAACGGCTGCTCATAAGCCACACATCACGCCGGTAAATGCCAAACGACGCCCCGCTTGGTGTAAGGAGCATAAACATTGGACGATTGAACAGTGAAAAAACGTAAACGTTGTGTGGAGTGACAAATCACGGTACACATTGTGGCGATCCGATGGGAGGATGTGGGTATGGCGAACGCCCGGAGAAAATCATCTGCTAGCGCGTGTAGTGCCAACACTATAATTCTGAGGCCGTGGTGCTATGGTGCGCTCGTGTTTTTCATGGAGGGGGCTTGCACCCCTTGTTATTTTGCGTGATACTATCACAACACAGGACTACTCTGATGTTTCAACCACCTCCTTGCTTCCCACTGTTGAAGAGCAATTCGGGGATTGCGATTGCATCTTTCAACGCGATCGAGCACCTGTTCATAATGCACTTCTCGTGGCGGAGTGGTTACACTACAATAACATCCCTGTAATGGACTGGCCTGCACAGAGTCCTCACCTGAATCCTATCAAACATCTTTGGGATTATTTGTAACACCGAATTCGTGTCAGGCCTCACCGACCGACATCGATACCTCTCCTGAGGTCAGCACTTCAGAAGGATGGGCTGCCATTCCCCAAGAAACCTCCCAGCACCTGATTGAAGGTGTGCCTGCGAGGGTGGAAGCTGTGATCAAAGCTAAGGGTGGGCCAACACTATACTGAATTCCAGGATTACAGGTGCTACGAACTTGTAGGTCATTTTCAGCCAGGTGTCCGGATACTTTTGGTTACACAGTGTATCTAGTAAACATGTTACAAGCGAGAAAGGCAGCTGGTGAAGGGGTACAATGTTATGATTCTTGAAGTTTTATCAGCGTAATAAGCATCCCATTAGGATTCGGGGTTGCAGCCGGGTGACACCGACGTCTTTCCACAATATTTTGACGAACAACCAGGCGGCTGTTGTCAGGTGAGTTTTACACTGCAAATTTCTGGTGTGGGTCGCTAAGTTTATAGCAGAATTTGGAGTGGTGGCGTATGCTCATTGCTTATCACGTCAGATTCCTAAAGGAACAGTATGTTAAAAATCTTCCGGCCACCTAGGAAGACCTGCGCTCTTTTCGGCTCGGTTTGCGAAAGGCAATACAGAATACTATGCCAATATGCTAAAGCCTACATTGGTGAGACCACACACATAATACTGTATATGAAACATGCGTTGAGCATGGTCGCCACACTCGCCTTTCGCGGGTCATTCAGCCATACCCGAGCATTGCATCTCCACAGAACGTATTACAGACTTATGAATGGGGGGCTCCATGTGGCTCCCAAGTTCTGCAGCGACCGTAAACCATAAAATTACCAAATACGTAGCAACCAGTCGCAAGATCATGTTTTCTTTATTCAATTTTTGCATATCGATTTCAACTGATTAACAGCCATCATCGGTGCTTTCAACGTGTATGTTCCCTGAATAATAACACTGTCTTATTACTCAGGGAACATACACGTTGAAAGCACTAACACTGTCTTATTACTCAGGGAACATACACGTTGAAAGCACCGATGATGGCTGTTAATCAGTTGAAATCGATATGCAAAAATTAAATAAAGAAAACATGATCTTGCGACTGGTTGCTGCTTATTTGGTAATTTTATATTACAGACTATTCTGCAACGAAAATGATTGCCAGCACAAGATTAAGTTATTAAGGAACCTGGGAAGTATGTTTCGTGGAATGTGACAAGGTGTCGGACCCGGTGATTTCTTTGATTTCTTTGATATGTCCAGAAATACATAAATTTATGCCTAATCCGACGTCCAGCCACAGTTAATATTATTTTGACCACTGAAGTTGGATTCTGCGAGCCCTCAATTTGACAGAGGGTGTGCAGGCAATTTCACCCTTAAACATGCGCCTGCGCTCTTTAAATAGGGCAGTATTCGATGGAGGGCGTTAAATCCGAAAAGTAGGCGGTCGTCCAGCGGTAACCTACGCGTCAGTTTTCGATATGAACTTAGGGCGTGAACCAGAAATCTACAGTGGCTTCGTAGTGTCTCTAGGCTAAATGAAAAGAGCAATTAGTTCGAATTGTTGTGCTCCAATTACGTTTATGAACTCAACATTTAGAACAGTTATTTCATGGAAATCCTTAATTAACGGTATCACAGCAAGTTGACGTCATCCGCCCACAGTCCAAAAACCTCACGGAATATGTACAAAGCTTTTTACTCTTTGCTTACACGTCAAGTGGACCAGACATCTTCTCCCAAGGTTTGCCTTCTCCAGACAGTCTCCTGTAGGCCGTTATTTGTACTTCTTCTTTGCTCTCCTCCGTTACGCTCTCCCGATGTGTACTATACCATAACCTGCAGAAAAAATAGTCAGTGAGCTATAAAAATTCAAATTAATGGCAAACCGTTTCATTAAACTTACCGTATCTTCAAGTCCGGAAACAGTGATTACTCTTACTAGTTAATGTCGGTCATGCTACATTTTTTAAAGCTCATTTTATTTCAAATAGCTTCGCACGCTAACAACCAAGTACAAAATTAAGAAATATGAGGCAAAACTAGATTTGGTTATTTTTTATGTAGGATATGAGTATAGTAAAATGCTAAAAAATAATATTTGAACACTTTACAAGAACACAAAGAAGGTTAACAATGTAAACACTCACAGTTAAGGTTTCCAGAAAAAGACGTTGAACACTGCAGCAGTCAAAAGTTTAGCTTTTCGCGTACATCTTTAATTCAGTTTAATAAATCTCAGTATCGATTTTTTGCTTCATTTTAGTATTTTCGAGTGGCCTTCAGAGTTGTATGATAGATAAACTGTTTTTCATGTTATACGAGGTGAGACAGATCTATACCGAGAAACTTACAGAATTTTATGAGAGTAGCTTGCTGAATATTTTGAGATCAGGAATCCTTTGTCTGTAGCGTAAATAAAAAGCGCAATGAGTTTGAACTGTGTTCGAATCACCTTTGTGCGACCAACATTTAGAACAGTTATTTCATGGAAACCATTAATTAATGTTTCACACTAAAATATATGGTAATAAGGTTGTACCATTGATCTCTGTATTGTAACTGTCCGTTTCCTGTCCTTGCATACATCATATATAGTGTATTTCACGTATATCCATTGCTATACGGATATTCTCAATCCAGGTGAATCATAAATGCAACTCGAATAGTTAACCGAACAAATTAGTACAAAGCGATCAGCAAGTCTTAATAGTTCCTTTAGGTCTGTTGGTAGTATTAAGAGTCATCTTTTATTTAAATGAATTAATGGATATTCGATATCTCAGACACTTTTCTGATAACCTGGTTACATAAGTGGGATCCTTATCCGACGTAAACTGCTAATAACCGGACATATCTCACCAAAATATCAACTAGATGCACCACTTATCAGCAGACTTTGAATACAGAGAAAAATAAAGTCATACAATGCATGAAATGTAAAGATGTAGTAGCATTTGATTACACGGTTAATGACTGTCAACTGCAACACGTAGCGTCATAATAATAATTGGGAGTAGCAATATATAAAGATGCTAAGTGGAATAATCACACTGGCTCGATTGCAAGTAAAGCCAGTTGTAGATTTAGATTCGTTGGTAGACTACGGAGGGAATACAGTTTCTCTATGAAAGACATTGCATAGTAAACGGCTAGATGTTTATAACGGAATATCGTCAGGTGTGTGAGATGGTCCTCAGGTTGAAGCAGAGGAGAACATCGAGCGTATACAAAGAAAGGCAACACGATTGCTCATCGGCTTATTCGACTCCGGTAAGAGTGTGTCAGAAATTCTACAAGGACTAAACTGGAAAATACCAATTAATGATATACTTCTCAGTTCAGTATCTACAAAATGTTCACCGTCTTCCTACTTGTAGCTCCCGTAGGGACCATGTGCTTGTAGCTAAACTCACTGTGAACATTTGGTACAGAAGCATGGAAGCAGTTAGTCTTCCAACTTTCGGAAACTAATTATTTTTACCATAATCATTACCCTCATCAGTCATCTGATGCCCACTGCTGTACGAAGACTTGTCGTGGGCTTTTCTACATTTCATGGTATTCAGGGGACACGAAATCATGATACTATTGCATTTTCCTAATGTCATTTAATCGCCTTCCGATGGGGAACTGTGTCAGTTTTTTCTAATCCCTAGGTATCTAGAAAAGATCTTTCTTGGCCCATCTATAAGTCATTCACCTAGCTACACTTCATTCCCATCTTCATTTCATTTTTGTTAGACTCCATTACACTCCATTCTCTGACCCATTTCTTTGTTTCCACGTTTCTGCTAGTAATGCCCTACATGTGTCCCTTAACTGCTCGATGCCAAAGGGTTTATGAGGTTTTTTCGCATTAAAAGTCCATTCCTCATTGTCGTTAATCTACAGCTGCTAGTACACACTGTACAGTTACGGAATCATAGTTTATAAAAATCATTTTTAGTTTACTAAAATCACTCCAGACCACTTTCACCCTTCAGTTTATTTCTGTTGCCACTGATTTCAACTAACATAAACAAAAAAGAAATACATTGGTTATACTTATATTAGATTGTACTATAGATGATTTACAAGCATAATTACAAATCTGCTTCATTAATGCATATTTGTTGAAGTTTCTCTGCACTAGAGGACAACAGAACAGAGACATTAGGAAAATGAAACTGATTCACATATATTTCATTAGCACGTATTCTTTTATCTTTCTCCTATGTTGAAAGTATCTTCTAGGTCTGCTGAGGATAATGTAAATGTTATGGTGTGGGGGCAGTTGACTTAATTTTGAATTTATCACTTTCTTGATGAACTATGACAGAAGATGCAGCTTACACTAATCGATCACGACATTATGACCACCAACCTAATAGCCGATATGTCCAGCTTTGGCACGGGTAACAATAGCGATGCTCCGTGGCATGGAAGCAATGATGCCTTGGTAGGGTGCTAGAGGGAGCTGACTCCACATCCACATTAAGTTTTATTAGAGACTATAACTGTTTTACTGTGAAGGTTATCAGTTCATACAGAGGGCACCACACAGCCAACCGACGTGTTTCTCTGCAAAGCCTACCTTCATTACACAGTAGTCTTCAACGAACTGTGATAAGAGCCTGAACAACAGCTGTCGACGTATTAGGGCATGTATAACTTCTCTAAAATACTGGTATGAATTTAGTGGCCAAGCGACATAGGTGAGTCATGAGTTGTAAATTTGTATACTGTGCTTTTACTATATACTCCTTGTGTTTTTAGCGTTGATAATGGCTGGTTACTCGACGAAATGTGGATCTGCTCTAAAAAGCTACAATGGCAACGGCGACGTATTGCGCCTCTTTACCGTTTTGAAAGTTATATCAGAGTCTTGGAGCACATCCCACTTTCCTAATGGAAGGTAACTTGGTGAGTTTTTTTATACTTTTTAGGATATACTTTAATGAATATCTCGCACATTACAGAGAGGAAGACGATCTGCTTATAGCTGCTTTGTTTTTTTCTTTCCTCTTCATTATTAAGTTGTTTCCGAAATATCTTATTTCGAAAAAGCTGTTTTTGTGTTTTCATTCCGAAGACTGGTTTGATGAAGCTGTCCACGTTAGTCTGTACTGTGCAGTCTCTTCATCTTTGCATAACTACTGAAACCTACGTCTATTTGTCCCTGATTACAGAATTACAGTTCTTCTTTTCCTCAATAATTTTACTCCTATCCTTCCCTCTATTACTGAACTGGCGGTTACTTAATGCCTCTGGATGTATCAACCGATCCCTTCTTGTAGCCTGATTGTGCCATAAATCCCCCCCCCCCCCCCTTCCTCCATTCATTTCAGTACTTCCTCCTTCAGTTATTCGAACTACCCATCTAATCTTCAGCTTTCTTCTGTATTACGACATTTTAACAGTTTCTATCCTCTTCTTGTCTCAACTGTTTATTGGCCACGTTTCACTTCGTACAAAAATTAAGCTCTAGGCATATAGATTCAGAAAATATATCCTAACATTTAAATTTATATTCGATTTTAACAGATTTCCTTTTTCAGAAATGCTTTTGTTGCTATTGTCAATTCGCATTTTATATCGTACCTACTCCGGTCATCATCTGTTCCTTCGCTGCCCAAATGGAGAAACACATCTACTACTTGTCGTGTCTCATTTCCTAAGCTAATCCCTTCGGCATAGCCTGATTTAGTTCGACTACGTTCCGTTACTCTTGTTTTGCCTTTGTTGATGATCATTTTGTTACGTCTTTTCGAGATTCTATTCTTTCAATCCAACTAGTCTTCTAAGTCCTTCGCCGTCTCTGAAAGAACTGCATTGTCATCAACAAACCTCACAGATTTTATTTCTTTATCCTGACCCTTCATTCTCTTTCCAAATTTATTCTTGTTTTCCATCACAGCTTGCTCGATGTACGGACATTATAACATCGGAGGTAGGGTAGAACCCTTGTCTCACTCCTTTCTTGACTACTGCCTCTCTTTCATGTCCTTCGTCTATTAAACCCACCGTCTGGTTTCTGTACAAGATGTAGACAACCTTTCACTCCTTGTATTTTATCCCTATTACCTTCAGAAGTCCAACATCAGAAACTTCATTTCTTTAATTTCCTACCTGTCTGAAATTACTGTGTTGTTAATCTGCAGTTCATAACCTATAAATTATGGTCACAGTCCACATCTACCGCTGAGAATGTGTTGTAGTTCAAAATCTGTTTAGTAATTTCTGCCATAACATTACAGACTCCATTTGAAGCCTTACGATCTTTTCACATCTCTTCCTCGTGTAAAATATCCTTTCATGATTCCTAAAAGAATGTTTGGAATGATTAAATTATTCTCTGTGCGAAATTCTAGCAGACGGCTTCATGCTTCATTCTTCCCCCGAGTCAAAGTTCTCCTACTATTTTTCACTCTCTTCCTTTTCCTACTATTGACTTTCACTCTTCCGACATAATTGCATTTTCGTCTTCCTTAACTATTTGAATACTTTCCTTTTTCTTGACAAACTTTCTTTCAGTGTTTCGTTCATGTGTCAAGTAGGCAATGAAATTGCACTGTTATGGGTGTAGGCCTCGTGTCTACCTTGCTGTGATAATGGGTTCACTGGGCTATTCTTAGCAGATTTCCTGCTTTATTAGCCGAGTTGACTAAATGGTACAAGGTCAGATCAATCAATAATCCAGACTATTGCTCCTGCGACTGCTGAAAACGTCGCTGCCTCTCTTCTGGAACCACAATTTTTTCTTGTCTCTCCACACATTCTCCTCCGTTGTGGTACTAATTATGATATCGTTCAGGCAAATAAGTCACAGTAAAAGAGCACTCTCTAACGCGACCTTAAAGATGATATATACAGCACATATTCGGTAGAAATTTCTCCACTTTTGGATTCAATTGCGCTATTAGTTCTGACCGTGCAGTTTGCGCATACGTTCATGTATGTCAGATAATTATTTAGTGATGCTATGAGAATCCACACAAAGACCGTAAAATAATTTGTGTTCACTATGACCAGTTATTAGAGACGGATCATGGTGACCAAGTCAGCAGCGCTCATTGTTTATGGAAATTGTTGTATTTTTTCTTCTGTACTGTCTGATCCTACATTTGATATTATTCGCTGTCAGTATTAATGTATACGTTTCGTAACAGTGACATGTAACTCTTAACCTTGACTGGTAGGAAAAAGTAAATACTCTTATGAGAAGTTTAAGTTTAGTTTGTAACTACCCACGTCTTTGTAAATTGTTCGGTATTTAAAAGTTTGCACATTGCTCCTAACACTTAATACATGACACCCCGTGCCTCTTAGCGTACTCTGTGTTTATCGGAAACTGTGATTTTCGTATCTGGCGTAATGCTCTTCCATTGTTTTTGTACAAGTTAGAAACGGTTGTTCAGAATAATATAGTGAAATTCTGAGTTAATGCAATGCTATGCAATGTATACTATTCAAGATTGGCACGGATTTACAGTTCACATCGTTGGAGTGTTTTTTTATTTATTTTCCAATGAATGCGAGATATTCAAGCTCTCTTCTTCGCAGTGGTATGTTTTAGCCGATTGTGTTGGTTATGCTATTCATTATGATAAAAATAGAAGAGGGGAAGTTGTTGGGATGTCTAGTACCTGGTCGTTGTAAAATACAGTATGAAAATAATTTAGCACACTGTTAACGGGGAACAAAGTTCAGATAATAAGCTCACTATATCCTTTAGTCTAAGCAAAACCTCTCAACTTACAACATTTACTGACTTTGCAGATTTTCACACGCCATCCATTAGGTTCACCTGTTGTAAAATAGTTGGTGACGTCTCCGTGGAACATTGCATTACGCTTTAAACGAAGAAGAGACATGAAATACAGTCTGTTCTATGGTTAGACCTTTATAAGCATTTTTATGGTCTTCAATGTGGAGTATGCCCTTGTTACAAAATTTTTAGTACAGGTACAATTGGTATTTTCAACCTAAGAATGTCGGCCAGATTATTCAAATTTCTCGTCATTAACGAATACACGAACTAAGAAGTGTGTTTCTCGATGAATGATTCAAGATCAGTGAGTTCATTCTTTATCGAGCGAATTTGTAACGTACGAAATGGATGGACAGGTAAGTTTGCTGTGTGTGCCTCGTAAAATTGGGGGAACAGCAAACGAGTCATTAAAAATAAAGAATTCCTTTAGGTGTACAGTTTTCTAGTGAAGTAACCCACTGTAAACGAGTTCCCTTTAAAGGAGCGAGCTCGTTTTGTTCTGCATACTAGCATAAGTAGGGCAGATTTAAAAATCGTTGATGCTTAATACGGATTCTAGGATTTTCAATATGCAGGACAAAATTTATTAATTCTAGAGAATACTGAACAATATGTATGACTGAAAATTGTGGCAAGTGGCAACTACAGTTCTCTTGCTCTCATTAGTACTTTCGTTTTAAGGACTCCAACAATACAAATAAAGTTTTTTTATAATGAAAGGGTACAGTACCGCCCGACATTGAAAATAGGTACAACATTCTTCGTTATTCTTGTCATAACAACATGTTTTTTGCAATAATAACTCAATTTCACTTAATACACCGAAGCCGGATACCAGTGTAGGAAAGAAGGATGATTTATTTATTTAATTTATCACATGTGCACTCCCACAAAATAAATCCCTACATAAAAATTGGTGAGATCTGTGAAAGGAATGAATGTGTGGTCGTCTGCTAACCGCAGATAGTGAATGTGAATATATGATCATCTTGGAGACGGTCCTTTGGTCACCGAGACGAGTGCTTCCACGTGGTGAGTACTGTGTGAGTCTCAATCTGTGTGTGAGACAAAGGATAAAGAGAAGTACTCGACCATGGTATCAGTTGAGAACTCGCGTGTGTGACGAATATGTTCTTAATATTACTTTGCGTGTTATGTTTCCGTGTGACGCGTGATTCAAACTATAATACTCTGAGAGTGAAGCAAGGTGAGTCAGCCGTCTATCCAGCAACGCCACTTGGTTTGCATTGCACAGGAAGACGTGCATATATTCTCCAGAGTTCAAAGTAGGAAAGAAAAGCTACGAAGCGGGGCAGTGTCTTGTGAAACTGGGATGTATTCTAATTGAAGTGGGAAAGCTGAAAGTGATGTGATTATAACGTTGGGACTATTCCTTGTGTTGTATTCCATGTTGCCAGTGTAGTGTATGTCATGTAATTTAAGTATGTGTGGTTTGCATGGGAGAGTAGCAAGATAGGTTCAGAGGTAGTGGATTATGCATGTTCCTTTTGTACCGCTCGGTCTGGAGGAAATTTTCGTGATAATGGGTGTGAAGTCGAAGTGCGAGATATAGCAAAAGATCCACCATCCTATCCAGAAATTGCACTGTAGGGTTAGATAATTACGAGACCATAAGATAGAGAATCACCAATGTAAGGCCATGCCCATTGGGCGGAGTTTCTCATGTGCAATTGTTGTAGAAAATGTGATGGTGTGTTTAGGTTATAGAATTTATCAGAATAAAAATAAAGACAGTGTAAAGAAAAAGATTGGTGGCCTTTTCTTTCGAACTGTTTGTTGTCATGATATCCACAGTTTATAATGTGTGCGCCATTCATATTCAGTGCGATGGCCACGTGTTGATCAAGGCCGTTGAGTAAGAAAGAAAATGTGGTATTGCCAGTGCGTAGTGAACAGTCAGAGTTGCGTAAATTACTAATAGTCAGATGTGCGTTATCCGTTTACGTTGCGTAATATTCATACAGGAGAATAATTTGTAACTTAATTGTGAGTACTAGAGCTCATGTTACTCGATAAATAAGAACGAATCCACTCGCTTGGCAGACCACTCATCTTGCAGGCCTGACTGCTTGATGCCACAGTAAGAGCAAGGCATGTGGGTGCCTCTCAATAATGCTAATCATAAGAGATGTAAGAATAAATCAACTTGTGGCATTCCTTGTCAATTTGCTTGTCGTAAATAGTTTCAGCTCGTCAGTACGCCAGAATATTTATTAAGGTGATATATGAGGTTAGAAAGAAAAATAATGCTTGTTACTTCACAAACTGGGTTTCGGTTGTGAACATTTTAATGAATCAAACCCATAAATAATTATGAAATGCAAAGTTGCGAATACGAACAACCATCAGCTTTGTAAGGAAATGACGACAATGAAGACCTGCGCCGGGCATGGACTCAAAAGTCCAGTTTTTCCGCGTTACGCTAGCAGTGACCTCAATCTCTTCGGCTACCCGTGTACCACTCAGGACCAGACTCGAATTTCCAAATGCCGCCGTTCCTGCGTCACAACTTGTACGCTCATGACGTAATTTCCATATAGGGGAAGACATCTAAATTGAAAGACACTGTCTGGTATCGGCAGATAAATACGATACAGCAGTGCCTGTGTTATTGAAGAACGATGCAGAGTTCATTCGGAAATGCCTGCATTGTTCTTCTTAACAATACAGGCACTGCAATATCGAACATACGTAATCCTTGGAATGTGCTCTTTAACGACCGATATTCACTATTACGCATAAGCACCAGCGACCAAGTGTTCTGAAGCCGTCGCGGAAGAAGTCGACGCTCTGTTACCGTAACCTGCTTCTCATATTTTTCTCAACTGCATCAGATGCGTTTTGGTGTTCCCTTAGATCTTTCATGATTGGAGATAAATGGAAGTGAGATGGCGTCAGACCTGGACTGCGTGCAGGAAGTCGTACGGTTTCTGGCAGTTTTACAGTGTGTGCTCTTTCATTTCATACGTCACCATACGGGGCACCATTCGTGCATAGATCTTACATAACCAAGAAAAGCAACAATGTGACCTACAAGTTCCTGTGGAATGCCGATTACGCTTGCAGTTTCTCTTTGAGTGATATGACGATCATCCTTAGTCTGTCTGACAATGTTTTGCAAGCTGAAATAAGTGGTTGCTGCCACAGGACGTTCAACTCTTAACTTGTCACGCAAGTAAGATGCTCCCATCACATCATCTTTAAAGTTAAGGGTCAACGACGCACAGTGTTCATATTAGCACCCTCTGACGAATTTCCTTTGGAATGACACATTCTGCTTTCAAGAATGCAATGACAGCATTTTGTTTAAATTACAGAGTGGTTATAATTAAACCTCCGCCATAAATAACAAATGAACCATTGAAAGAAACACATCGTAATTTCCACAGCAGATGAGTAAGACAGAAAGCCGGTTTCAATAAATAGTGGTTTTCAATTAACCTTAATCGTGGTTTCAACGGATTTAAACCCCTCTTCTTCCGAAAAACAAGAAACATGCATACAATGCGACAACATAAATTACATTCAAAATATCGTAGAACAATATCAAGCGTCGTACAGAAACCACTACCTACAACAAGTGTAGGCATGTCACAAACAACATGATGTATACCAACATAAGACAGGTAGTACTTACAAACTTCACATTAGTGAACAGTCAGTCAGTAAAGCGATCTACATCTCCACATGGAATGTGTAGGCAACGATCTGTACATCCCTTTATAAAAGTTAAGGCCCCTAAAATCAAGGGCTAGTCACTTCAGTAAAACTAGTCACATAAAATGCCAGACTATGTTAAGAGCTACATGCCGACTGAGAGAGAGAGGAGAGCGTGGATACCAGAAGAACAAATCCTGAGGCGCATGCGCCGATAAACACGCAGCTTGGCGGCATAAACAGCCAGTAGCCGTAAGCACATTGAAATTACTAACAGCATTACAGAAATATGCCTGCCTATCAGATTACGCTTCATTATTATCACTGCCTCCTTTGTGCGACTTCTGAAAACAACACTGAAACATTCTGAGAAAATATAAGCATTTGGCACACTACATTTTGCAGTGAGAGTGACGCCCTGTAAGTCAGAAAGATACGACGGTAAATACGGGGACCCTCCCGCCGGAGGTTCGACTCCTCCCTAGGTCATGGCTGTGTGTGTTCTTCTTAGCGTAAGTTAGTTTAAATTAGTTTAAGTATTGTGTAAGACTAGCGACCGTTGACCTCAGCGGTTTGGTCCCTCAGGAATTCACACACATTTGAACATTTGGAAATACGGTTTTAGTTTTCAATGGGAACATACGTTCTTAAATTCACGTATGAGAAACAATGTCGAATACTCTACCTCAATAGCTGACGGTTGCCTGAACATGGAAAAACTCACTTGATCACGTTAAATTAACACACCTTCGTTGCTGTATAGAAGGTGAAAGGAGAGGAAAAGGAACGTAGCCTACAGCTTTATGCAGTCAAACTGGATTCAAACAAAAAGATAAGTTCTAGAGAAGTTAGCCATCATAAGTATGCTAGGGCTGAGGCGATTTTACTGATACCGATTTTACTGATACACATATAAGGGAATTCGCATCCACTACATATATATATATATGAGAGAAGGGAAAGAGCAAGTGGGTGAATACATCAGCCACCGAACAACACCTCAGTGACACAGATAAATATCACGAGATTAATGACTAAAGAGTACACGACTGCAAAGGTTAAAATAAATCACGAAGAATCGTGAACAGAAGCAACGAGACCAGGAAAGCTGAAGTTCCCCCCTGGTTCGTGCAACACGTGGTCCCCACATAAGAGATTACAAAAATTTCACAAAGCCGCGCGGTATTAGCCGAGCGGTCTTAGGCGCTGCAGTCATGGACTGTGCGGCTGGTCCCGGCGGAGGTTCGACTCCTCCCTCGGACATGGGTGTGTGTGTTTGTCCTTAGGATAATTTAGGTGAAAACTTAGGGACTGATAACCTTCGCAGTTAAGTCCCTTAAGATTTCACATACTTATGAACCTATGAATCTCACAAAACTAAGAAAATGCAGTTGCTCAAATAACACGTTAGACGCTGATCAAGGATCACGCGTTGAAATACAGAAACTGGAGTTGAGGTCTCATCGAACGAGGAACACGTGGAAATAGGTGTAACAAAGCAAATTTTGGAAATCGGTATATCTAAGCACGCAATCTGAGATAGGGAAAGACCCATAGACTAGGAGAGAAAGAAACATACTCATACGAAGACACATTTATTATCACATTCACACACAATAAAGGTCGCCCTAACTTGGCATAATCATTACACAGTGGAGAACTTTCTACACCCAATAATCTGAAGGACCAGAGAAAACCCAGAGTACTGAATAAATGGAAACCCGGGACGCTCGCTTGCACTAATGAAGCATTACGGTTATAAGTAAACACATCCTGGAAAAGGAGATGTAACGCTTCTATTAGGATGAAGAACTTACACATTCATAACGACTTTTAAGTAGAAAGAGTGAGCTTAAGAACCACGAACTAAACTCACCAACAGCCAGTAGCAGAGTGCCTACGAACGGTAGCACTCAGAGAACCAGGCAGTAAAACACAAAAGACCACAGTGGTCATTTCCGCCACGAACGTAAAAGTAACAGATAAGACACGCACAGTGGGGATACACCCCTTTCCCCAGTAAACGAACGCGAAGTTGTTTACCCTGTACCCGCAGCTGCCGAAAAGCAGCTAGTCTTCCACATGCCTTGTAAACAAAGAAAGACAAATAACCTCTCTCATTCCTTCACACAAAAGGCAAGGTAAAGCGGGAAATATGAAGATGTAAGATCTCATTACATATATTACAATGTGGATTACAGAGGATACACAGGATAAGTAACTGAATTACATAAAACAAACGAAACTCCGTCCGAACAGGCCTTGAAGACACAACAGTACCGCTGGCCGGAGTGGCCGAGCGGTTCTAGGCGCTGCAGTCTGGACCCGCGCGACCGCTACGGTCGCAAGTTCCAATCCTGCCTCGGGCATGGATGTGTGTGATGTCCTTAGGTTAGTTAGGTTTAAGTAGTTCTAAGTTCTAGGGGACTGATGACCTCAGTTGAGAACCATAGTGCTCAGAGCCATTTTTGAACCCAACATACTGACCGGTCACCGTGTCACCCTCAGGCCTTAGGCGTCATCGGATGCGAATACAGACGGACATGGGGTCAGTAAACCGCTCTCCCGTCCGTTGTCAGTTTTAGTGACTGGTGGCGTTACTTCTCAATCCAGTAGCTCCTCAACTGGCCTAACAAGGGCTAAGTGCACCTCCCTTGCCAACAGCACTGACGGTGATACATGCAAGAGCTAGCCAAGTCCGACAGCACTTAACTTCGGTGATCTGACGGAAACCGTTGTGACCAATGTGGCAATTGAATTACATAAAACATAAAATTCTTATGCAGTGCACAAGTTGCTTGTATCTAAAGGTGAGATAATTATTGAATTTATAACAGTCCCACTGCTCTGTCCTTCTGGGGGAGTTTGAAGTATACCGTGAACAAGCGGTGCAGCAGATGAGACGGGAACAAGATAAAAATGGTCAACTGTATTATGAAACGGTTCTATTGAGACGTTTCGGGGTGCGAAATTTTGGGAGATGGATACATACACATGGGTATATCATTCCATGCTGATTCAGATGTGAGCTAGAATTCATCAACCATAATGACTGGCGTGTGGTTGCTTGCCAGTCTATCGCCAATCCATGACGGTATGTTTTCAGGTGGTGAGAGATTTGGAAAGCGCGCTCGCCAGAGCAACGATAAAACATTCACGTATCGACGTAGGCACGACCAGCATGGGCATTGTGGGATCTTGCATTACCTTTTTGAGACATGACATGACACGATTCTGAATTTCGGGCGCTGTCACTACCTTACCACCTCACAAATGCAACGGCTATTGTCCAAATTACCGTTCATGCGAACGAGAAACGATAGTGTCGTGTGTCCAATGGTAAACTATAAATTTATACCTGGTGTTGAGCTGGTAAGAGGATGACGACAGTAATGTGGAGATGTTCGTTCTCTTCGCAGCCTCCACACACGGATATGTGCGCAAAACTGGCACTTGCTTGCGTCCGGTGTTGTCACTGGACATGCTACTGTCAGCGCACCACTCTCTGCTGCTGCGTCAAGGGATGACTCGACAATGGTTGCCGTGCTGACAGTCTGCAGAGCTAACGCGCGCTCCCACTACCCGTGTGACTACTTGTCTTGCTAAAAACAAACTTCCTGACTGAAGGCGCACGATGCGACTCAATGATCCTGCATTGCCGAGAGAACAATATAAATGTTAAAGGAAACGGTATGGCACGTCGTTCCAACCAAACCGGTTGAAATTTGCATAAGACGCTTTTGGATAACGTAGTGAGGCATCTATGGACCCGAATATACCGGGTCGTTATGGTTAAACTTTCCCTATTTAACACGTTATAACACGGATAATAATTACCATACTAGGACTAAATTTGGTAACAATAATATCAAGGACATGGCGAAGAGAAATAATGCTAAATCAATTCAATTAAAACCCTTTTAATGTGCTGCTAAGATACATCACACCATTACATACCGGCACCATTACTACTATAAAAGGGGCTATATGAGGCGCCCACCAGTGTCCAAAAGAGTCCGAAAGCGCGGGACTGCATTCTGCACAGCAGAATGAAGCACCTCTATTGATACGCTGTGCTTCAGATCAGCACATGCGTGAATATTCCCTTGGTAAATTCTTGGAAACAATCGACTGATAGTTCGATCGTTTCCAAATGTGTTTAGGAGAAGCAGGTGAACTTCACGAGCAATGTGCGGTGGGGACCTATCTTGCAAGAAAACTGTTGAGTTCAATGCGTCTCTCTCCTGTAGGGCGGGTATGACATACTGGCGAAGCATATCGCAATAACGCTGGCTAGTCACACTGCCCTTCTTTGGTCCTTGAGCGCCAACCTATTACATAAAGAATAGGCTAATGGTAGGTTGTTTTGGAAATCAGCCCTATGCAAAGACAATTAGTTTACTTTCGCCGGCCGCTGTAGCCGAGCGGTCCGGAACCGCGCGACTGCTACGGTCGCAGGTTCGAATCCTGCCTCAGGCAGACAGTAAACCCAGGTGTAGGTCCAATGTGTCCAGCATGCAGAGAGGTTGGTTGCAGGCCCTTAACTGGCCTACTTCCAACCAACATACGGCCATCACTGACACCGAAAAAGAACCAGCTTTCTCCAGAAAACACAACAGACTTCCAACCTGCCCTCCAATGAGCTCTCGCTTGACACCACTGTAGTCG
Source organism: Schistocerca americana (assembly GCF_021461395.2). NCBI lineage: Eukaryota > Metazoa > Arthropoda > Insecta > Orthoptera > Acrididae > Schistocerca > Schistocerca americana. The sequence goes on from NC_060121.1 coordinate 616,374,793, forward strand.
CCGATGGCGGTGGTCTAGGATCAGTCGAATGCACGTTACAGGGCGACTGGCTGCGAGCTGTCTTTGAAAAAACCGATTTGTAACAGTTCGCTGTGGTATCAATATTGCTGAAGTTGCTGCTGCAGGTGCATTACAATGCGTCACAGCCATACACGAAAAACATTGGTCTTCGCTCTAGGCAATGTCACACGACCATCTGGAGTTCAGTCTTCTTGTACCTGTACATTCGCGTGATCATCGCTGCCAGCAATCACGTACACTGGCTACATTCCTGTCAAGTCTTTCTGTAATATCGCAGAAGGAACATCCAGCTTCTCATAGCAGTATTACGTGACCTCGTACAAACTGAGTGAGGTGCTGATAATGGCGAGTTTGTCGCCTCAAAGGCTTCTTGACCACTATCAACTCACCACATCCAGTCTTAAAGATGAGTAACGATAACGAGCGATTTAAAAGAAACGTGATTTGCGATGAGTCGCAACTCATAACGGCGCTAATAGCGCCGCCCTTATGCCACGGGTTCGAAATTAGAATAGAAATCATCTTTCAGATGTAGAGACACACCAATCAACTTCCGTTTATGTCGCACAACTCCTTCTCGGTCTTGGGATTTATTTTTTCGTCAGTGTATATGTCCTTTCGGGCGCTAGTGGCGTGGGGTGATTGAAATCGTACGTGGCTTTAAGTGCGGACCTCTGGAAACAATAGAGTCTATATTCGGAGGGCGCTTTTGAGATCTCACCCAATGCGTGCAAATATACCACGGGACGCTAAACCACAGTCTCAATATGCCACGATCCTCTGTCTCTCGAAATCCTACTCAGACCGGTAGACGTTTCTCATTCTTACACGATGCATAACACGAGCTTCTCAGTTACTATCAAAGGCAGTTTCTGAATAAACGCATTGTTTCCTTATGTACAAAATGTATAAGGCGTAACGCTACCTATTCTGAGCGGCTGTGCCGAAATGCTAATCGTTTGCAGATCCAAATACACTTCAAGCCGTTTGTTGCATGCCCTCTTCATTATTTTTACAATTTTAATGGAAAACAGTGTACTGTAATTAAGCTCTACAAAGACAAAAAGAAGAAAATAAAAACAAATTCTAGTGTCTTTAAAACAACAGTAACGACGAGACCACTAAACTCACAAAAACGTAAAACGCACGCTCCAGTGTTAGCACTGACATTGTAACTATAGCGCTGCACACAGGCAGACAATCAAATACGACTATAGGCCCTCAAATCTACAACATCGAAGCTACTCAACTGTCGCGCTGATAGCGGCGTAAAGCTCTACTACTGAAATATGATCTACAAGCAATAAAAACAAGAAAATAAATACGAGCCCGGGAGCCTTTTAGACGAAGTAACGGCGATACTACTAAACACTTGCTTTCACTAAAAACAAAAGCGCAAGCTGCGGGATGAGCTCGGTCACTGGACACTACCGCAGTGCACACAAGCAGAAGATCAACGATCAATGATGCTGCTACGTAGACCGGCTCACAGGCGCCGGCGGTGGAGACGTCTCAGCCGAGGACAGCGCTCGGCTATTCGCTCTTTGCCAGAAGTGCCTCGTGTGAAACTTAACGTCCCGCGTATCCACTTACCTTCCACGCGGAGCAGACGGAGCAAACCGTATGCAGAAGCGTTCACCACAGTGTGCCTCTCAGCTTTCGCTGGAGATAGCGAAGCAATCAGATTGGATGAAAATAAAGGCGAAGAAATGTATTTGTAGTATTTCCTCACTCAATTTTCGTTGATAATTGACCATAATCTTGCATACCTTTTGTAAGTCAGGCCCCCTTCGCTTCCCATTCCTTAATACAAATATCTCAGTTATAGCCATTACAATATCTATCATTTTGAGAACTGTAATTACATTGATCCACAAATTTTAATTTTTTACTATTTACAGAAACGAAAGCACTCGTGTGCTGGACACGAAAATCAACGTTAAAATTATCTCCTAGTGCAGGGTTACAAGTAGGTAAGGTGTTTTCGTTTCACAGTCACACTTATGAGGCATTACTAGAGCTACATTAAAGGCATTGTGATAACAGTTCCTCAGCGGTAAGTGTGTGAGGTAAACTTTTTCAGTACAGAGCAGACAAAAGCACACATTGTGATTATAGATTTAGATTTTCCAAGCGTAAAGCTGAACTCTCGGCCTCACGACTGCAGCAGTGTCGGGAGTGCCTGATAAAACTGAATGCCATTTCAGTCCTGAAGACGACATTACATTTTTCAGTGACATTGACGGTTTGTGGCAAGACCTGAGCATTACATACAACATGACGAGTGGAAACTCTTTATAGGTGACTAAGAAACAAGCCTGAAATCAATACCGTTACTTAATAGTAATGATAGGCCGTCCACCTGTGTTGTGTATGATACCTTAGCTAAAAAAGGTTATATACCGTACTGAAATCCTTTATAAACTGTGTTAATTACAATAAGCATGAATGGCTGGTATATGGAGACTTCAAAGACATTGCGATGCTGTTGGGTTTGCAAGGGGGATACACTGCTGGTGCTGCCTGTATGAAAGGGACACTCGGGCAACAGCAAAATGCTTCACAGAGAGGAAATGGCCTCCATGAATAGCCCTTGTGCCTGCAGTCAAAAAATATTTCCGAAGATTCTCTCATGAATCCGAACAAAACTGTTCTCCCACCATTGCACATCAAGCTGGGACTCATGACAGCATTTGTTAAGGCTGCGTACAGGAATGAAACAGCATTTCAGTATTTGTGTAAGAAGTTTCCGTGACTCAGCACAGATAAGACCATAAAGGGCACTTTCATTCGTTCAAAGATACGCCAGCTGTTGGCGGACATACATTTGAGTCCACTCGAACTCCTGATCGGCTGAATGCATGGCATTGTTTCGATAAAGTGATAAAATTGTTCTCAGGGAACAGGAGAGCCGAAAATTATAGAGAACTTGTCAACGAACTCATTCATGTTTATAAGGTCATGGCTGCAATGTGACGCTGAAAATGCACTCCGTTGCCTTCATGTGTTCCCAAAGAATCTTGGTGCATTTAGTGGCAAGCACGGCGAGAAGTCACACCGGGATATTTCTCTGAGCGAAAAGTGGTATACGGGACGGTGAGCTACTGGTACGTCGACTGATCTCTGCTGGATGCTACAGAGAGGCGCTCCAGACACAATCCACAAGAGGAAGGCAAAGAACCGTTACCAATAAACTAAGTTTATCCAATTGATTACGGTAGCAGTATACGTGGAATGTAAAGTCCCAACTTACTTCTAAAACTGGGCTAGGAGACAATTTTAATAGTGATATTCGTATTTAACTGTTCGAAATCTATGGGGACCGTCTACTCTGGTTTCTGTAAAAAAATCCACTATAGACCAGTGTTATCAGTCATCAGTGAGGCAATACTCAAATGACCTCTAATGTTGTTGTTGTTGTTGTTGTTGTGGTCTTCAGTCCCAAGAGTGATCTGATGTGGCTCTCCATGCTGATCTGTCTTGTGCTAACTTCTTCATTCTTGTATAATTACTGCAGCCTACTTTCATTTGAGCCTTCTTACTGTACAGTAATGAATCTTTAGTCTCCCCTCGTACTTCCCTCCTTAACTATTCCTTGACGTCTTGTGTCCTGTCAACTGATACCTGCCTTTAGTCCACCTGTGTCTTGACACTTATTCACCTCTATTTGTATTGAGTAAGTATCCATTATTTGTCCGATCTACCCACTTAATATCTGCAGTCATTCGTAGCAGCACATTTAAAAAGCTTCTAGTCTCTCCTTGTCTACACTACTTAACGTGTACATTTTACTACCATACAGAGCTGCACGCCAGACAGATGCTTTCAGAAAATGCTTCCTAACACTTAAATGTACACTGAGATGACAAACGTCATAGGTTACCTTCTAATATCGGGTCGGACATCTTTTTTCCCGGCGCTGTGCAGCAACGTGGCATGGATTCAATGGGACAAGCTGCCACCATAGCCGTCCACAATTGCGAATGTGTTGCCGGCGCAGGATTTTGCACACGGACTGACCTCTCTGTTACGTCCCATAAATTTTCGGTGGGTTTCATGTCGAGTGATCTGGGTGGCCAAATCATTCGCTCGAAGTGTCCTGAATGTTCTTCAAACCAATCGCCAACAACTGTGGCCGGTGACATGGCACAATGTCATCCAGAAAAATCCCACCGTTGTTTGGAAATACGAAGTCCATGAATGGCTGCAAATGGTCTCCGAGCAACCGAACATAACAATTTCCAGTCAATGATCAGTTTAATTGGGTCAGAGGACCCGGTCGATTCCATGTAAACACAGCCCACACCACTATGGAACCGTCACGAACTTACAGTGTCTCGCGGACAACATGGGTGCACGTCTTCGTGGGGTGTGCGCCGCACTCGAAATCACCTGTCAGCTCTTACCAACTGATATCAGGACTCATATGATCAGGGCACGGCTTTCTAGTCGTCTACGGGCCAGTTGATACGGTCACGAACGCAGGAAAGGCCTTACAGGCGATGTCGTGCTGTTAGCAAAGGCATTCGCGTTGGTCCTCTGCTGCCAGAGACCATTAATGCAAAATTTCGCCGCACTGTCTTAACGGATACGTTTGCCGAACATGGCACAAAAAAATGGCTCTGAGCACTATGGGACTTAACATCTATGGTCATCAGTCCCATAGAACTTAGAACTACTTAAACCTAACTAACCTAAGGACAGCACACAACACCCAGTCATCACGAGGCAGAGAAAATCCCTGACCCCAACATGGCACAATGATTTCTGCAGGTTACTTCGGGCAGTGCTGTTTGTCTGTTAGCAAACGCCGCTGCTCTCGTTTGTTAAGTGAAGGGCGTCGGCCACTGCGTTGTCCGTGGTCAGAGGTAAGACCTGAAATTTGGTATTCTCGGCGACATTGTGGATCTCGGAATACTGAAATCACTAACGACTACCGAAATGGAAAGTCCTATGCGTTTAGCTCCGCGTTCTAAGTTCGTTAATTTCCATTGTGCCGCCATAATCACGTCGGAATTCTTTTTACATGAGTCACCTGAGTGCAAATGACAGCTCCGCCAATGCACTGCCTTTTTATACCTTGATTACACGATACCACCACCATCTGTATATATTATCTCACGTCGTTTTTTTATCTTAATGTATACTGGATCTTGAAATGTTTCTCTTGTTCAGAAGTTCTTTCCAGGCCGGCCGGAGTGGCTGAGCGGTTCTAGGCGCTACAGTCTGGAACCGCGCGACCGCTACGGTCGCAGGTTCGAATCCTGCCTCGGGCATGGACGTGTGTGATGTCCTTAGGTTAGTTAGGTTTAAGTAGTTCTAAGTTCTAGGGGACTGATGACCTCAGCAGTTAAGTCCCATAGTGCTCAGAGCCATTTGAACCATTTTTGAGTTCTTTCCATGCCATAGCCCTTCTACAAAAATGGTTTAAATGGCTCTGAGCACTATGGGACTTAACATCTGTGGTCATCAGTCCCCTAGAACTTAGAACTACTTAAAAACTAACCTAAGGACATCACACACATCCATGCCCGAGGCAGGATTCGAACCTGCGACCGTAGAGCCGTTCTACATTTTATATCTTTTCCACTTCAGACATCGTCATTTGCCTTGCTGCCCGAATAAAAAACTCATGTACTACTTTTAGTGGTTCAATTCCTTATCTAATTCCTTCAGCTGTCTCTACTTCTGCCTGTTATCTGTAATAAGTCCTCAGTTACATGAATGCGCTATTTATCGGATTGTACAAGGCGTATGATATAAACAGTTTGTGATAGTTGTCTTGGTTGCTTATATCTGGTTACCAAGTTTACTCTCCAAATTCCCACAAATTTCTTGCAGACTTGAAGATCTGTAATGTCCCCCCCCCCCCCCCCTCCCCAAAACTGGGAGTGTATTAGAGACTAAAATTAGTAACGAAGTTCTGTGGGAATGATGCTATGTCAGAGGAACTTCCCTTTCACTTTGTGCACGAAAAACTCACGTTTTGACTCCAGGCGGCATCTTTGCTATTAAATTCCACTCTAAAGGGATATCAACACAGGATAGCGGCTTTTATAGTTCGTCGCGGAGATGGATCTCTGTCACCAAACGTAGAGTCAAGAAGAGCTGGAACAAAGTAGAAGCAGTTGTTTGGTACATCTCATCTTTAAAAAGAAGAAGAAAAACCACAGCATTAGTTTCACCAAACCACTGTCCTTCACCATATATGTTGCTTTAGTCTTCCATTTAAAAGGCTATAGCATTCTTATTGTTTAACAAGGATATGTCACAAACCAACAAAAGTAATTACAGTACAAAAGCTGAAAAAACTAAGTGAAGCAAGACATTCTGATGTTCAGGAATGGTTTTCTTCCAGTAGCCTGGCATCGATTTCCTCCGCCCTTCACACTTCTCAGATAATTCAGAGCACAATGAAACTGCGCGTAAAAAATTATTATCACCTCAGAGTAGCAAGTAGTTAGTGCATTACATTGCAACTCTGGATTTACTTTTTAGCAATCTATAACGAATCATCGTCTATGCGTATGTGAAAACTGCAAAAATTGCTCCTTTGTCGGATTATGTATAAAACTGCAAAGTTGTAAGAAAGGCCTCGATTAAGTGATCACTGACACACAGACGGAGTCATTCCCGAGCACCATACTTTCTACCAGTACTCTCAGTGTCTCATGTACGGAGAGCATGTGATAATACCGGACCTAATCTACTACTCCAGTGTGTGTCGGGGAGCTTAACGTCCCAGTCTGCGGGCAGTTCATCATCAGTACTACTGCACATACTCTCATGCCATGAACAACATAAAGAGATTTTTAATTTAATACAAGTTTTATATGTGAGAAGTCTGAACCACTTCTCTTCCTTTTGTCGGCCAAATATTGGAGCAAACCGGCTGTCAACCTGCTCGTCACCAAGAGACTGAGGGATAACGATCTTGCCTGCGGCAGTGTAACCGTCTGTATGAATAGTTAGACTTACACAACTCGCAAAAACGTATTGAGACGATAACAGATTCGGGGTCCCCACGTTTCACTTACGCTACACATTGTGAAAAGACTTAAGCGCTCCACTTTGAAACAAATGGCAGTCATAACAGTTTAATAATCATTTCTATATTGCTGTATTTCAATAATAATGTGTTATAGACACCTCATGTCCAATTTAACTGTGTATTCCCTTGTTAATTGGTGCTGTGTAATGATCATTATCTTTCTCGTGTTAAAACAGACAGTGTACGTTAGTGAGAGAGAGTTGTTGCAGAGATCTTTTAAGTTTTTTTTCTGTATTGTTCACATAGCAATCCTACCAATAAGTACTAGGATGTACTATAGTTTTGGGTCAAAATTACAAAACAAATTTCAGATAGAAGTAATGTCAGATGTAGCATTTATGACAGCCAGCCAGTTGTGAAATACAGGTTTATTAAACTTTAACTATGGTTTCGGCAGTTTTATAACTTTCTTCCTCGGAAGCTATTGTACCTAATAACAAATACTACGACACTGTGGGTAGGACAAATATGGTGTCGTTGCAATAAAAAGTTCAGGAAATGATTACAATAATATTAGTGAAGAATACCAACATTTGTGGGAAGAGGAGGGGGTAAAAAAGTGTGTCATTTAATTCATGTGGCTATTACATTCTAAACGATCAGCTTCAACTTGCAAACAGATATTTCCTGGAAGGCTTCAAGCCTCTACTTCTAGCCGAATAGTCAAGTTTTCTCTTCGATGCTGGCCTCCGAGCTGTTTTTCTTTTCTCAGAATTCTTTGTTAACTTAGAGTACATCTTTTATTTGTTCTTTTACAATGTACTTTTCTTTATCCACAGGTAGGTGGCTGTTCAACATTCTAGTAATGAACCATCTTAGAAGGATCCCTCCCCCTTTTATTAAAAAAATTTAATGGGTGTTTTGTACTGCTCATAACATTGTGGCTTCTTGACATATGTACACTGCTTAGAATCCTTTGTTTACTCATTAGTCTACTGGGTATTTCAAAACATATCCCCTTCTAGTATATTTGTTGAGACAGCTTGTTTTTCAGTACGACCACTTTCTTTAGCATAATGCTTCGCAAGTGATGATCTACCACCCCTTCCCTTCCTCTCCCCCTCGAACCCCCCCCCCCCCCCCCCCCCGACTCTCCCACACTATCTCTTTCACCAATCTGCATTTGTCTAAATACTCGCAGTTTCTCCGTCACAGTGTTCCTTCATGTCTTGAGCCAACTCAATGCCTCAAAAAAATGTTCAATTGTGTGTGAAACCTTATGGGACTTAACTGCTAAGGTCATCAGTCCCTAAGCTTACACACTACTTAACCTAAATTATCCTAAGGACAAACACACACACCCATGCCCGAGGGAGGACTCGAACCTCCACCGTCAATGCCTCAGTATAAGACCTCTTTCACATTGATAATATTTCCTTGAAGCGTTTTCGCTTTGACACTCATGCTTGTTGCAGTTGCTTATTCAGGCACAACTGCTTCTCGTGCGTTTTTATGATACTGTGAATAGTTTGCAAAGTTAGCCTGACCCAGCGGGTTCTTTACTACCCATATGACTTTAATTGCCGCACTTTTTTTACTCCCTCCCCTCCCTCTTTTACACTTTTTAGTTAACATGTTAATTCTAGCAATGAATATGTACCTGTGATATCACGCACGCTGCTCATTGCAGCTATGCGCATACAGGACGCGCAGGAAACTACTAAGTGGATGACACGCGTATGTAGTAGTCAGAGTCAACGACTCCACATTGGATATAGATAATGTGATTCTACGTGAGCGTGCTCCACGTTTCCTGTAATTTTGTTTGCTGTGACGATATCATTTATGTTCTACACAACGTCGTAACATTTATTATTAGGTAGAATACCTTCTGAAGAAGAAAGGTCTAAAACTGTCAAAACCATGGTTAAGGTTTAATAAACCTGTATTTTGCAATTGATTGATTGTTATCCCAGTTTATTGAAGCTTATATACAGCAGTTAGCTTTCTTGATTAGAAGTATATTTACCTGGAATCGCATTGTCTAATTAGGCTAGTGACCGTCCTTGATTTACGTAGCTACAGTTTTATGCTATAAACACAGTTACATTCGTTCGATTCCCGTTAAAATAACTGCTGCTCCCTGACTATTAGCCGGCCGGTGTGGCCGAGCGGTTCTAGGCACTACAGTCTGGAGCCGCACGACCGCTACGGTCGCAGGTTCGAATCCTGCCTCGGGCATGGATGTGTGTGATGTCCTTAGTATAGTTAGGTTTAACTAGTTCTAAGTTCTTGGGGACTGATAACTTCAGAAGTTAAGTCCCATAGTGCTCAGAGCCATTTGAACCATTTTTGAACCTGACTATTAGAAATGTTCCTGGTGACGAAACTTTGTCCAATAAATTTCCATTAGCACTCTATCACGGCCAAACTTTAAATTGATTTCGAAGGAGTAACATTATTAGGAAATTGCTCTCGTAGTAATAATGGGTAGTGTTATACTGTACTGGACTTTCCCGTGACAGGACTAATAGTAGTGATAGGGGAAAGTCTTATAAAGGAATCACTCAATAGAGGAAAGTCCACTGGACCTGACGGGATACCAATTCGATTCTACACAGAGTACGCGAAAGAACTTGCCCCCCTTCTAACAGCCGTGTACCGCAAGTCTCTAGAGGAACGGAGGGTTCCAAATGATTGGAAAAGAGCACAGATAGTCCCAGTCTTCAAGAAGGGTCGTCGAGCAGATGCGCAAAACTATAGACCTATATCTCTTACGTCGATCTCTTGTAGAATTTTAGAACATGTTTTTTGCTCGCGTATCATGTCATTTCTGGAAACCCAGAATCTACTATGTAGGAATCAACATGGATTCCGGAAACAGCGATCGTGTGAGACCCAACTCGCCTTATTTGTTCATGAGACCCAGAAAATATTAGATACAGGCTCCCAGGTAGATGCTATTTTTCTTGACTTCCGGAAGGCGTTCGATACAGTTCCGCACTGTCGCCTGATAAACAAAGTAAGAGCCTACGGAATATCAGACCAGCTGTGTGGCTGGATTGAAGAGTTTTTAGCAAACAGAACACAGCATGTTGTTATCAATGGAGAGACGTCTACAGACGTTAAAGTAACCTCTGGCGTGCCACAGGGGAGTGTTATGGGACCATTGCTTTTCACAATATATATAAATGACTTAGTAGATAGTGTCGGAAGTTCCATGCGGCTTTTCGCGGATGATGCTGTAGTATACAGAGAAGTTGCTGCATTAGAAAATTGTAGCGAAATACAGGAAGATCTGCAGCGGATAGGCACTTGGTGCAGGGAGTGGCAACTGACCCTTAACATAGACAAATGTAATGTATTGCGAATACATAGAAAGAAGGATCCTTTATTGTATGATTATATGATAGCGGAACAAACACTGGTAGCAGTTACTTCTGTAAAATATCTGGGAGTATGCGTACGGAACGATTTGAAGTGGAATGATCATATAAAACTAATTGTTGGTAAGGCGGGTACCAGGTTGAGATTCATTGGGAGAGTGCTTAGAAAATGTAGTCCATCAACAAAGGAGGTGGCTTACAAAACACTCGTTCGACCTATACTTGAGTATTGCTCGTCAGTGTGGGATCCGTACCAGGTCTGGTTGACGGAGGAGATAGAGAAGATCCAAAGAAGAGCGGCGCGTTTCGTCACTGGGTTATTTGGTAACCGTGATAGCGTTACGGAGATGTTTAATAAACTCAAGTGGCAGACTCTGCAAGAGAGGCGCTCTGCATCGCGGTGTAGCTTGCTCGCCAGGTTTCGAGAGGGTGCGTTTCTGGATGAGGTATCGAATATATTGCTTCCCCCTACTTATACTTCCCGAGGAGATCACGAATGTAAAATTAGAGAGATTAGAGCGCGCACGGAGGCTTTCAGACAGTCGTTCTTCCCGCGAACCATACGCGACTGGAACAGGAAAGGGAGGTAATGACAGTGGCACGTAAAGTGCCCTCCGCCACACACCGTTGGGTGGCTTGCGGAGTATCAATGTAGATGTAGATGTAGATGTAAAATCAGGGAACTGATTTTATGGTTATAGAGGAAGCTGCATAGAGTAAAACCTGTAGAGAGAGACGGATACTTGAATGTTCAACAAATAATTGTTGTGTGTAAGTGCAACTCTGAAAGTGCAGTTTAGTAAAAGAAATGTGTGCTATAAGAAAAGACTCGCACGGGCGAGGAATTCATGGCGTGTCTCATCACAATAGACGAAATTTGATGAAAAATAAATAAATAAATCATGGGGTTCATGAATGAGTGTCAGTTTTTAATCAAAAACTGCCTTCATTGTACATAACATATCGTTTAAAAGTACTACGGTACTCTACTCCATTTTTGACAACTATTCATGCCTTTTTTAAAATCAGTTTTCTGATTTTGTGGGGTCCACCATGAGTTTCTTCCCCGTCGATGTCTTTTCGTATAGCATTAACTTACTTTACTGAGTAGTAATTACACCAACAATTATTTATCGCATGTATTTCAGAACCTGCCTTCTTCTATAGTTTTTATGCCCTACAGCTTCTTCTAGTGGCAAGTAAATGAGTCGTGATGTGTTAACATTCATCCTATCATCCTGTTCCTTATTCAAGACATTGTTTTCAGCATATTCTTTTCTTTACTAATTATGCGGACAACCTTCCCATTTTTTATTTAAGAAGTTTACCTAATTTTCGGTATCCATGTGTAGCACCAGGTCTCAAATATTTCGATTCTCTTTTTCTTCGGTTTCCTGTCTATCATGAACGTCCTGAAATTAAGGCCTATGTTTGATACTAAGAATAGTAGACCTGTGTTAAAGAGGAACGCCCTCTTTGTGCTAGGCTGGTTTTTATGTTGCCCCTGCTTCGTCCGCGATGTCTTGTTCCACTTTCAAGATAGCAGAATTCGTTAACTTCCTCTATTTCGGGTTCCCCAATTTTCATGTTAAGTTTATTGTTAATTTCGCTTCTGCTACTCCACAATATTTTCATCTTTCTTCGTTTTACTGGCAGTTTATTATGTGAGCTCATTAGACTGTTCAATTCATTCATATCGTAACTGCCTGACAAAAAGAATTAAGTACGCAGAATACACGGTCGGACATCAATATAAATTCCTACACATAACACGCGATCGGTGGGTATGTAAATGATCAAGTTGTATTTTTTGTGACAGCTGCAATGACTACCAAACTACATTATTGTTGTTCATGTTTAGCGTTGCTACCAGGCCTGGTGGGTCGTAGAATGGGAGTGAACAGTGTCAAAAGTTGAGTGGCACTGTGAAGGACGCCAAGGTGCCGTGCGTCATGTGAGAAAGAATTTTTTAAGGAGCCTCATTGTGGGTCTTCATTAGGCCTGCTGATAGAATCGTGCAACATCCATATTTGTGGGGCATTGACAGCGGCCAGATGTTGAACTAAATGGGAGGGCACACACACCCGTCGTCATGTTTCGAGTCGAACACGTCTGATCACCACTAGGGAGCATCGCTGTATTATTAACCAAACACAGGATTGTCATTCCGTCACATCTGCAATTGCTGTCCGAGAGCAAATAATTAGCTACTTACAACATTATTTGTCATCTGGTATCATTGGTCGGAAACCAACAGCAGCCGAACTAAGGAATTCCTGCCCCATGTGTAGGTTGTCGTTAACACCACGACGCAACCGGCTGCATTTGGAGTTAATACTTGACCTGGAAGTATGGACTGCTGATTAATGCGTCGCTTCGTCTTCAGTGAGGAATCGCTATTGTGTACTACCTTAGATGACCATAGTCGGTGAGTACGGCGGAGACCTGGTGAGAGATCCCATTACTTCAATGTTTCGGAGAGACACAGGAGTATTGTTCCTGGTGCCACGGTGTGGGGGGACATCGGGTATGGTCGTGGCTGGTTGTGACTGAGGGAACCCTGATAGCACGTCGGTATGACACGGCCATTCTACGCCGTCATGTGTTTCCACTCATGGAAGAGTATCGTGGTGCCGTTTTTCAAGAAGATAGTGCCTGTTCGCGCATGACATATATCTCTGCGAACTGTGTGCGTATTGCTAAAATACTCCAGTGCCCAGCAAGATCTCTAGGTCTATCCCCGTAGAACAGGCGTGGCCCCTGCTGGGACGTCAACTCCGTCCCAGTGTCAGTATCCAGAATATGAAGGATTTGTGGGGCAGCTTGCCTCAAGAGGGGATACAACACCTTCACTGTGCATCCAGGTCGGGGGAAAGGGGGGTGGGGCATAACAATAGTGATAAGTGGGCTCATATTGCCAACTTCTTTGTAAATTTGATTCGATTTTGTAATCACTGAAATAACATCAAATACCCTCTCAAGCCGTGATGTTTCATTTCGTTTCCTGCTCTACTTCTTGGTGTGTCAGGCAGTGTGTATTAACCGGGTTTCGCTGCAGCTTATACCTGCTTTTCTGAGAATCGCGAACATTGTCACCATTTTACGTTGTCGAACGGTTTTTCTAGGTCGGCAAAAGCGTATGTAAGGGTCTTGGTTCTTTTTTTTTTTTTAAGTTTAGCCCCCATTATCAAGGACAAAGACAGATCCGCCTCTCTGGTGCCTCCACCTTTCCTAACTCCAAACGCATCGTCCTCCAAAATATCTTTTTCTAGTCCGTTATTCTCCAAATTATTCTTGTCGGCAACTTCGGTGCAGCACACGTTAAGCTGTTCGTGCGATAGATTTCACATTTATCTGTCCATGTTATCTTGGGGATTATATAGAAGATATTCATCCCAAAGATCCATTGTATGTCTTCATTTTTGTAGATTCAGCAAACATGAAAAGTCGACACTGCCTACTTGCATTGTCGATCACCTCATATAATTACCTACTGCTTTTTCGAGTTGTTTTTTGTGAAAGATAAGCGATTTACAAACACGTGCCTCACAGGCGTTGCTCATTGGAAGCCCTTGTACGGCATGACATACGCTTTTATTACTATTAGTTCCTGATCTCACAATACTGAGTTTAGTTTCATTTGCCGTTGAAACAAATACGATCCTAAGATTCTTTTGAAACATAGTTTTAGGAAATGTCAGCCGTCATAAAATTGTATTAAAATGTAATAAAACAGTATGGACCGGATAACATGTTATTTAAAAAATGGTGATCGAATTCCATGAATGGCTGATTATCGTCAGATCGTTACATACTCCTTGCTGACTGCTGGAGCTGGCGGTATGGAGCACTAATTGGTCTAGGCTGTATGAATTCTCAATTGATTCTAAGGGTGTCACTGTTGATCTAACACCCTGCCCATAGAAAAATACACGTCTACAGTAAACTTCGTAGTCCGAGCGACGTTCTGTCCACAAGAATCTGGTGCGGTGGCTGAGTGTCGCACGATGTTCTACTGGAATAATTTATTCATTATTTCCAATCTACATACCCTTGACAATATCAAAACACTGGTTCCCATTCTTAAGCTACTTTTCACAGGGAGGCGATCAAAGAGAGAAAATCTGATAAATAAAACAGGCTGAAGCAGGTAATAAAGACCACAAGAAACCAATCCAAAACGAATAAACATATCAATATGCAGTTCTAGCTAAGTTATAGTGGACAATGTGGCGTATTTTCTAATAAACGCATGTAATTTTTTCTTCCTTATAGGTGTCTAATTATGACACTGACTAAAAAAACGAAAACATGTACTTTTTTTCTATAGAAGTGGAAAGAGCCTTCGAAGCGAACTTCAGTGACATGTGTGGAATTTGAGAATGACAAGACAGCGCTGCAAACCGCTGTGCCGCCGTCTGGTGGGGAGATCATACAAACGTCCTACTGTACCAAACGTAAGCAAACACGTAACTCACGTATGGTTCGTGTGTTTATTACTGTGACTATCATATCAAGTGCTCCTAAATTTGAGGCTAAGCAGTGATATATGCTATAAAGCTGTTCCAGACAGACAATACAGCACGCTGAATTTCATTCCGACTAACCGCAGCATAAGTTCATGTTTTTGATAGTCGTAAGTGTTTCCTTACAGTTCTTTTGTTTTAATTTTCCATACCGAACAAGTCCGGAAGTCTTAAGTCTGGTGACCGTGCTGGCCATTTTGTGTTACTCGAACGACGGATCCAAGTATCTCGAAATGCTCTGTAAAGAAAATCTGCATTTTTCTTTACGGAATGAGCAAGACATCCGTCATGTTGGTAACACATGGATAGTCTTTTGTCCAGTGGGATGGTTTTCAAGAACTACGGTAGCACATCTGTTTGCAAGCGTAGATGATTGTGGCTTTTTAGAGTCCCGTCATCGGGCAATGATGCAATTCTCGAGAACCCACGCGTTGACAGAGCTTCTCTAAGCCGGCGTGGATTCTAAATTGACCAGCAGTGAACAGATAGCGAAGAATGATGTGGCCCTTGCCCATTATTTGAAAACCATGACTACACCGTAAACAAAATCTTGCCTGGAAACGTCGCATCTTTTGTAGACAGCGCTTGGAGATCTGTTACCGATACTGAACGCTATTGTCATGAAGCTGTTGATAGAGTGAAATGTGGAAATGATTAAATGTGTTGTTAGTTGCATTTCGCTGAATAGTTACTCTTTTCTCGTTGACGTACTTTATTCTTGACACATCCAGTCTCTTGAAATTTTTTCGTATGATAGATCGCGACAGTTTGTTAAGATCAGGGTACCTATGAGCATACAACCGCATCACTGCTCTAACAGTCTGGTGCCATTCGCCATATAGGAAAACCATATCCAGGCTTATGACTCTGTATAAATTGTCAAAGTCTGCAAGGCCTCACGAAGTGTCTGATCGCAACGACAGCAGGGCACAGCCTAATTGGCTTTAAGCGCACAAATAAATGCACAAATCATACTTCTGTTATTTGAGGAACATCGTTTTATCACCATAAGTTGTTTTTAGTGAATGAATTTTTTATGACTAGTTTTTATTATAAACGGCAATTCTTACTGAAACTTGTCGTCAGCGAAGTATTGTGATACCACGATTTTTTTCCAAATACACTGACCGAAAGAGAAGCAGCTGCAAAGACTGTGTTCAGTGGCACAAAGGAATAATATACGCATACTGAGGAGCTGCACGTGAGCGATTCATTTGTCATTGTTATCAGTGATGAGATGGTGCTCACGAGACCTGTCTGCGCACCTCTGTTTTGATTCTGCAGGCCGTAATGATTCCGAGTTTAGAAGTGAACAGTGTTTGCAACATTTATTTTAGTGTACAGTCATGGCCCGCCTAACGAGTACGTACTCCTGTAGAAAAACTTCAGCCAATATGTGTCTGCGGGAAGCTGACTGGACGTATAGAAGAGTTGCTGCACATCATGGGCAGAATGTATCGTTGCCGTGTCGCTGCTTTCAGCAGTGGTCTATGGAACATTCCAACGCCCGTAGGCCTTGTTCTGGACGACAGCGTAGTACAAACGCACACCAAGATGGAAACACTGTGAGAGCAAGAGTGGCCGACCGCAGAAATCTGGCGTGATGTTGTACGTGCTGTGTCACCATCGACCATTGGGAACCATCTGCTTCCAACAGGGCTAAGATCACCTTTGCCTCTAGCCAGGCTAGCAATGAAACCACGATACCGCTAAGCATGCCTGCTCTGATGTCGTGAATGAGTCGACTGGAGACTTGAATGGCATACGGCTTGTCTTCAGCGATGAGAGAAGTTCTGTCTGTATGCGACCTCTGGACGTTCCGTGTACGGCGTAGACCTGGCGAGCTGTCTATTCCAGAATGCATTCGCCCGCGACACAAAGGTTCTACCTCCGGATTCGTGGTGTGGGGGGGTCGCCAGTAATAACTAGCAGTAACATTTGGTATTTCTGCAGGGTAAAGTAACCAGTGCCCGCTACATTGCATAGAGTGTTATCCCCGTGCTAATATGCTTTTCTTCGACAAGAAGGTGATGAGCTTTTCCAACAGGACAATGCACGGCCACATACAGCTGCTGCGACGCAACATGCTCTTCATGGTGTACAACTACTGCCCTGGACAAAAAGATCACCAGATCTCTCGTCAATTGAACACATATGGGACATGCTGAAGTGGGAACTTACTCGTTCTCCAGAGCCCGCAAGAAACATTGGCGAATTGCAACCAAAGATACAAGGTTCTTGGGAAAATATGTGGCAGGATATCATTCGGCAACTATATTGATCGGACTGTTTGGGCACTCTTTACTGTGACATGTGTGATTGATGTGGTCTGCTGTATAATATACTCCTACAACCAAGAACTGTTCGTCATATCACTTGTCGATAAAGGAGCATTGTCCTTGCTGGTGTTGCATTTTCTCTCGGCAGGGTATATTAGAGCTATTGAGAAATTTTACAAAAAAAAAAAAAAAATCTTAAGTCATGTGTTTGCTTACATTGGGTATAGTAGGGGAACCAAGTTAGTTGGACCTCTTCTCTAGACCAGATTGCAGTGTTTGCGGCACTGTTATCTAGTTACTATTTCATCAAGTTTCGCTCTTGTTATGTTCTGATGTTCTCTTTGAATTAAAAAACCAAATTCAGTATAATTGTCAGTTGGCTATAAATGTTAAAAATTTCTTGCGTACATCAGAAAATAAGCCACACTGTAGCTACAATCTAGCGATAACCGCAACCCAATACATTTACTAGTATTTGGGGTGGCCTGTATAACCTTTCCTGCCGAACCGCGCAGGCGTTCACATTTCTACAACTTTTCGAAGAAATACAGCGCTATCAAAGCCTTTTATAAGCTTGACGTCAGAGTGAGCAGGCGAAAACAGCGAATTGTGCCCCACACATTGTGATCACGTGAATATTATCTGACAGCAACAACGCAGGATTTACTCGTTACTGTGTTCACTAGATAAAGCGATTAGTGTTTCATGAGCAAGACAGGTGATACAGGAGGAGCAAATTTCCAAATCAGCAGTGATCTGAAGCACGGCACAACTTTAACATCACATCAACTGGTGCATGAGTTTTGTGTTAACTCACCATTGTATACTTCTGGGTCGCAACAAAAAATTATATAACTGCACTATTATAAAAACTGACTTCATCATGTCGGCTTATTTATCCCTCCTACACGGAATGTTGAAAATAACAGATAAAAGATACGTCGATAATTCTAATAGATGAGCAGTACTAACTCGTGAGGCGAAGAGCATGTCGCAGTGGATGGGGCTTACGGATCATTACCATCAGGTCATCAATCGGTTCCGTTTTGGGAATACCTTATTTTTTTCTTCCTCTGTGCATTAGAACTTAGCACAGTCTATGATATTGCTATGAAATGAATGTGATGCTGCAGCTTTTTACGTTAGTCAACTCCATTCGAGATGCCAAATTTAGGCTGCGGTTCGGTACTTCACTCCCATCGTACGACATTAGTACCAAGTGAAACATACTTTATTCAGTGGCAACGCCTTTCAAAGCAAGTATGCACAATCAGTGAGAGCGACTGCTGTCCTTATGCTAACATGTAAACAGTTTTGCTTTCAAGATCTTCAAAAAATGGTTCAAATGGCTCTGAGCACTATGAGACTTAACTTCTGAGGTCATCAGTCCCCTAGAACTTATAACTAGTTAAACCTAATTAACCTAAGGACATCACACACATCCATGCCCGAGGCAGGATTCGAACCTGCAACCGTAGCGGTCACGCGGTTCCAGACTGTAGCGGCTAGAACCGCTCGGCCACTCCGGCCGGTTCAAGATTTTCACTTCAGTGGTGATGTCCAATATAAGCGAAGCCGGCAATCGATAACTGATCGGTTACGTCACAGTAAGAGGTATTTGTGTTTAAAACCTCGCTTTACAACATAATAACAATTGGTTCAGAAAGAGGATGACATACACTTTTGATTATGTCATGCAATTTTTATTTTCTGCCGATTTGCATTATTGTTAGTCCATATCCCTCGCTTTATACGGGTGGAGGATGAACTGCCAGCGATACAAGATCACGCTCTTCAGCCACAAGCCTTTAATGCGAAATAAAAATGACTAAAGCATGAAAATTTTTTCAAATATATTAAAATTACAAACAGATGGCTTCTTGATGGTATTTATACAACATTTAACTGTTGATTTTACTTGTTTTAAACTGAAATCGGAAAACTAAGGTGAAGATAAAAACGTGTGTATTTAAAACACGTTGCACAAATGGCAACATTCTTTAAAAAGGGGTACTGTACTTCCAGTAAATAGTTGGACCTGCACTGGAGAAAATATGGTTGAGGAGTGGGGAGGGGGGGGGGGGAGGTGGACGACATCAGCTGTTCTGTGACATAGAAGGATATGGGTGTAACTATAGGGGTCCAGTGATTACTATCTATGGGGATGGAGGTAGGTGTTTGGGATTGTGGGAAGGAGAAGGTATGGGAAAATATGAAGATGGAAGGCGGAGCTCTGATATGAAGTATGAGAGGTGAGGAACAGGTTTGTGGACTCTAGTTTGCCAGCAGTGAAAGATAAGTTGAGGTGTTCATTGTCAGCGAGGAAGGATAGCAATTTCATGAGATGACAGCAGGTTGATGACCTGATGGTAATGATCCGTAAGCCCCATCCACTGCGACATGCTCTTCGCCTCACGAGTTAGTACTGCTCATCTGTTAGAATTATCGACGTATCTTTTATCTTAGGTGGAAGGTAAATGGATGTGGAGAACAAGACAGAGTGATTAGAGCCCAAGGGTTTGGGGGGAGTAACAGACCTTGTGTGGAGCGGATAACCAGGCAACAATGGCGTAGCAGATAGGGCAGATCAACGTTTCGTGGTGAGGAGTACAGCTGAGAGTCACAATTCCAATATTGGGCCGGTTAGTACTTTTAATCTATTGTGGGTTCTCTGATGGATGGTTAATAGGTGATTTTTTTCACGTTAACAGCCGGTTGAGGGCTAGTCAAAGATATTTTAGTGTTTTTGGAAACTAAGTAGGACAGTTACAATTGGTTATGTAGAAGTCACGCATACGGAATATGTAGGTGATATAGTTATTGTCTGTGTTTTGAAAGGTTTATCATCAAGAATCACTGGTTACACCAGGAAGAAAATTGTTTAATTGGAGGGATCCTTGGGATTTCTGGAATGTTGGATAAAGGGTTGTGAGTACAATGTCATTAGCACAATGAAGAAGGTGAACAGTAGGACATGGTTTAAGTATATCAGCAGTGTAGAGAAGATAAAGGAGAGGAGAGAGGAAGGGTTAACTAATGGTTCAGAAGTTTATGGATATGTTGGGAGAGGTTCGGAGACCTTGTTAAATGCTGAGATGTGGCAGATGGGTCGATGTGTGAGTTTGATTTAAGGAAAAGTAGGATTTCAGAGGTTTTCCACAGCTCAGGGTAGTGCCTGTGGAGAGGATCGTGTTATAAAGGGTATCAAGGATTCTTTCTTCTTATACTAAGAACATTAAAGATATTCATTCGGACAGATATAAGCATATGAGTACCATTTTCACAGTTCGTTTCCCGTGGTAAAGTTATATATAGGGTGTGTCATAATGACAAAAATTGACGCCTTTGAAAGTTTACATTGCTAGACATTACCCGAACGAGACGTTTTCGAGATAATTCTGAGTGTGCAGCTGCTAGTTGTCTCTGACTTCGTTAAAAAATATTGGCCTATTTCATCATCATTATTCGGTTTATTCATTGCCGAGTGTCGCGACCTCATTTCTTCATTCAGTTCTTAAGTAATTGAATCTTCGACTAGACGCCTGTATCCACAGCGATCTTCAACACTTCTTAATATAATGTGAAGAGGTAGGCCGATAATCTTCGCTTGATCCAACGATCTACTTGCTGCCCTTCCTCTTGGTCTTCTGCATTCGATTTTCACTCGCAAGACGGTTTTTTCTAAATTACCCTCTTCTTTTCTCAAAATGTTCCCAAGGAACTGGAAGTATCTTCGACTGACATGGAATGATAAACTTCTTGTGATGATAAGTTCTTCTATAATGGTAACAATGATTCATCTTTCTCTCCATGATACTCGTAATATATTCCACACAGGGAAAAGTAATGATTCCACCAAGATCATCTCCGTTGTTTTGGATATTTCCCGGTTGTGCCAGATGATAGTGAGTAACCATTCCGGCTCTGCTAGGAACGATTTCTCGTTTTATTTCTTTAACACACTTTCCTGTGTCACTGTTCAGATACCCTAGACATACTCAATCATTCAGTACCTTCAGGTCCTTTAAGAAATCTGGATTTGATCAAAACCTTGACGATTAATAACCAGTAGTTTGATCTTTTTCATGTTTATCTCTAGACTGAATACAGATAGCCGTACCGAAGATACAACCACGACGGAGAGGGCAAACAACGTGTAATTACTGAAGAGGGGCAGCAGCCTGTTCAATAGTTGCAGGGGCAACAATCTGAACTTCTCACATCAGCCAACGTTGACTTGCTGCGCTGGTACGGCGAACGGTTGAAAGCAAGGGGAAACTTCAACTGTTTTTTCCCTAAGGCATGAAGCCCTATTGTATGGCTGATGGTGGCATCCTACTAGGTAAAATATTGCGGAAGTAAAATACTCCCCAGTTTGGACCCCCGTGCGGAGACTCTTCAGAATGTTGTCGACATCACGAAAAAAAAACTGCGATCGGATGAAGGAACGTTAGATAGCTTAATCGGACAAATAGGTTAGAAAATTTAAAAAAAGGATATGAATAGGTTGTAGTTAGTTACAGGGGGAATCCGTAAAGTTTGGTGGCAGGAGAAACGGGACTTCTGGTCAGGTTAGTAATAAGATTATAAATACAAAATCAAATAGGAGTAACGCAGCGGTAGGTCTGGTAGTGAACAGGAAAACAGCAAAAAAAATGGTTCAAATGGCTCTGAGCCCTATGGGACTTACCATCTGAGGTCATCAGTCCCCTATAACTTAGAACTACTTAAACCTAACTAACCTAAGGACATCACACACATCCATGCCCGAGGCAGGATTCGAACCTGCGACCGTAGCGGTCGCGCGGTTCGAGACTGTAGCGCCTAGAACAGCTTGGCCACACCGGCCGGCGGAAAACAGCAGTGCATTACAGTAGCCAAGATAAACAGGAAGCAATGCAAATTTATATTCGTACTAGCTTAGCGTGTTGTGTGATGTCCTTAGGTTAGTTAGGTTTAAGTAGTTCTAAGTTCTAGGGGACTGATGACCATAGATATTAAGTCCCATAGTGCTCAGAGCCATTTGAACCATTTGAACTAACTCAGCATACGATGCAGAGACTGAAGAAATGTATGATGAGATAAAATCAATTATTCATCTAGTTAAGGGAGACGAAAATTGATATGTGACGGAGGAATGGAATTCGATAGTGTGAAAAATAAGCCAAGGAAAAATTGCAGGTGAATGTGGACTGAGGGAAAGAAATGACTGAGGAAGCCGCCTGCTAGGATGTTGCACGGAGCGTAATTTAGTCATCGCTAAAACTTGATTTCAAGAATCGTGCAAGAAGATCGTGCACGTGGAAGAGACTTGGAAGATTTCAGGTTCATTACATAATTGTAAGGCAGAGATTTCGCAACAAGATTTGAAACTGTAAAACATTTCCAGGGGCAGATGTGGACTCTGACTATAATTTATTGCTTATGAATTGTAGATTACAACTGAAGGAATTGCAAAAAGGAGATGGCACCTGGACACGTTGAAAGAACCAGAGGTTGTTGTGAGTTTCAGATGGACCATTAGGAAAGAGCTGACTGAATGACTGAAACACTGGAAAGGAATGCAGTAGAAGGCGAATGGGTACCTCTGGGAGATGACATACTGATTGCAGCAGAGGATCTAATGGGTGAAGAGCCAAGGAGAAATCCTTGGATATCACAGAACATACTGAATTTAACTGGTGAAATGAGAATATATACATATATATATATATATATATATATATATATATATATATATATACGAGAATGAACTGGTGAAATGAGAAAATATATATATATATATATATATATATATATATATATATAAACGAGGCAAGCAAAAGGGAACATACACGTTTAAAAATGAGACTGACAAGTGTGCAAAATGGCTACGCAGAAATGACTAGAGGCCAAATGCAAGCCTGTGGAAGTATACATAAGTAGGGGAAAGGTAGATACCGACCACAGGAAAATTAAAGAGGTCTTTGGAGAAAAGAAAAGTAGCTGTATGAAGATCAAGAGCTCAGAGGGAGTACTAAGCAAATAAGGGAAAGCTAAAAGGTGGAAAGAGTACGTAGAGGAGCTCTACAATGGAAATCAAGGTAGTATTACAGAAAGGGCAGAGGAGAGTTTGACAGAGGTTTGAAAGATTTAAGTTTAATCAAGGCCCTTGGAGTAGACGACATTCCGTCAGAACTGCTGATATCTGTGGCAGAGCCAGTCATGACAAAAGCATTGTACCTGCTGTGCAAGATGTATGAGACAGACAAAATATTCTCGAACTTCAAGAATAATGTAATAATTCTACTTCCGAAAAAAGCATGTAGTGACATGTGTGAATATTACTGATCTTCGAGTTGAATAAGTCTTCGCTGTAAAATACTGATACGAATTATTTACAGAAGAATGAAAAAAGTGGTAGACGGCCACTTGGGGGAAGAACAGTTTACATTGCGGACAAATATTCGTACATTTCTTCGGAATCCAGTAATCTGAGCAATACTGGTCCTACGACTCCTATTAGAAGATAGTTTATGGAAAGACAGACCTACGTTTACAGAAATTGTAGACTTAGAGTACGTTATTGACTGGACCACTCTCTTTGAAATTCTGAAGTTAATAAGGGTAAAATACAGAGACCGAAAGGTTATTTACAACTTGTATAAATGGCAGTTATAAGAGTCGAGGGGCATGAAAGGGAAGATGTGGTTGAGGAGTGAGTGAGACAGGGTTATCCCAAGGTTATTCAGTCTGTAGGGTAGACTGGGTATGGTTGTGACAATTTTCATTTGATTCCCTGTATTGTTGTTACTATGCGAGTTAGATGGAGTAAAAATTTTTTTTATAGTACAGTGTACGTTTGTGTAAATGAAAATATTAAAATTTTGTCGCTAGTTACAATGATTATCTCATAGGAGCAAATTAGAAAAAAAATGAAAAATGTCACAACCGACCACACCCCAGGGGCGGTTGTGACAGTACCTGGGGTCGGTAGTGACACGTTAAATATTGCATCAAAATAATATAAAATCTGTTTTATTGCAACTAATATCTAACATAATAGCAACATAATCTTCTTCTGTAAAAATTTAACTTTTATGCAACAAAAGAAATATAATCTTGGAACACTTTAATAGCTTGTAATTAATAAGGAACTCTAGCATCTATAGCTGTTATTATAACAGTCCTCATATTACAATCAGCAAAAGAATTTAACTAAAATATCAAACTATACAATATAATAAGTGTGTTGAAATACAAAACATATAAATAAATAGGCATTATAAAAACCAGTGAAACAAAAATCTTAAAATGTCTTATTCAAGGAAAATCTAAGCATTTGTGTAAATATGATCACAAAAAAACAAAGAACAGTAGGAATATAAAGTTGATTCTTGGTTCTAAAAGTGCAAAAGTACAACACTGAGATCTAGTCTGACTCATCACAATTATGACAAATGTAAAACCGACTGCCACTGCGCACTCCAAATGGGACCAGAGCTCACATTTTCCTCGACATTTTATCCATTTTTCGCCAGGCCTACTTTTTGAATATGGGCCTAAGCAAACCAGACAGAAATAATCTTCTTCATCTGATGACGATGGTGGTATCTTCCTTTTCTTTGCTTTGTTTTTTCTTTTTCATTTATTTATTGCTCTTGATTCAGTAAGATGTTTCTTT
Source organism: Schistocerca americana (assembly GCF_021461395.2). Lineage (NCBI taxonomy): Eukaryota > Metazoa > Arthropoda > Insecta > Orthoptera > Acrididae > Schistocerca > Schistocerca americana. The sequence goes on from NC_060121.1 coordinate 616,399,659, forward strand.
ACCTGTTGAGCCTTCAATCGTTTTTCTTTTTCGTCATATTCTTGCCTAACTGCCTCTTTTTCAGGCATGTCTGTATAAATGGTTGACTTTTTATTTCTGGTACCTCTTGTTTTTCTTTGCGGAGCCTTAGGAAAAGACCGAACAATTTCAGGCGAGAAAACAGGTGGAGTGGCTGAGAATGACGCAGTTAGCTCAATACTACTTGAACTTGGGATTGAAGATTCGCATAATAAAGAAGCTGAAAGTGGCTCCAATTCATCATTGCGTTCAGGATTGTTCTCTCCAGAGTCAGGTCTTTCTATTTCAAACGATGGTGAAAAGCCAAATTCTTGTGTTAAAAACTGTGGTATTTCATTGTTAACTCCAGCATTGTTTTTCCCAGTCTCAGGGTTCGGTGTGTGCATTTCAAGAGATGGTGTTGCACAAGTATCCTTTTCTGTGTCAGGGTGTGCTCTGCCCGTAACAAAGGAAGATGCAAAGTCAGTTTCTTGAAATACATTACGATTATAGGGGTGAATACCAGTTTTGCAAAAACCAGCCTGAATGTTCGATTGTGCGAAAGCCAGAAGCATAGCAGTTTTGATAATACCTAGTATATCGTAGATTGTCATTGTTTTTCCAGGGTGACTCGGCATCCAGCCATCACAAGCAGTATTTATAGCTTTCTTGAAGGGTCCGAACACAGATCTCTCCAAGGGTTGAAGTTTGTGCGAACAGTGTGGAGGAAATGAAAGCAATGTGATTCCATTTTCTTTACAAAAATCCAGTGTGTTGATGTGGATGTGTGAGGAATGGTTATCCAGCAATAGCAACACTTTATGCGTTTGAGAAGCATTAGAGAATTTCTTAAAATGTTGGAGAAATACTAAGAACGATTCATCTTGCATCCATCCTGAAGGATTTGCAGTCTCAATTGATCCTACAGGCCCATCCCTAACAAAATGCTCACGATAACGAACCCGTGGAAATATAAATAGAGGAGGCATAGTATTCCCCAAGGCATTTACTGCAAAAGCAACTGTGACTAATGTGCCTCGCTCAGCTGAAGTAAGAGCTCCCACTTGGCGTACCCCACGTCTTGCTACTACCTTGTCAGGTTTTTGGACAGTAGTGACGCCTGTTTCGTCAAAATTGTATATATCCTGTGGTTCATATTTCTGTCTGTCCATAACAGTTTGCAAATTGTCATAAAAAGCTTTTACATTTGTTTTATTAAACCTCGTTGCTCTTGAAAGGCTAGTTGCTTGAGCTACGCGAACAGAGTGTGAAGGATTTCTCTTCATGAATGAACGATACCATTCCTCGCCAGCCATCTCATTCTCGAGCCAAGTAGCAGGTCGCTTCAGACTGTATTTAGTACTAAGTTCGAAAGCTAGCTTCCGCACCTCTTTCGGAGAAAGGCCAAAATATATTTCTGCGCATCGTGTTACATAAAGTGCCAGCTGGTGTTTGTTCCTGCTCCTCAGAGAACACTTTATTATGTGCGACATATCCCATGCTGACGCTGTCTTCATTCTGGCCTGCAGTGACTCCATCACGTTTACGAATGTATCGTAGCAAAGACATGCGATTAACTTCGTGCATTTTCACGGCTCTGCGTATAGAACTCCCGTTTTTCACTTCTTTATAAGCGTCTTCATATTTTGTAATGCCACACTGCCCTCTGTCAGTCTTTCTCAACCTCTTTCTGGGCATCTAGAAAAAAATTATTATCTTCGTGTCACAACGGTATCCAGAAAATATGTCACAACCGTACGTTTAAAACATGTCACAACTGTACCCAGAAAATATGTCACAACCGTACCCAACGCACTCCTCCACAAGAAAAACATCGCAATGGCAATACAAAATTTTCTACGTGCGAAGTAATCACTGATATTAAACTACTAATGTTTAACGTTAAACGAGAAGAAACTCTCATTACTTTATCAGTACACATATAGCAACAATCATTAAAAGAAATGGGATCAAGAAACTTACTTTTGACTGTTTAAAAGTAATGTAGACCGCTGCTAGCGTTATTGTCGCGCGACGGCTGACGCAATATTGTGACACAAGTCCAGACAGGCACGCCGCTTTTGTCTCCCTCCCACTCTCAACGTTATTCTTTATTGTTTGGATAATATGGCGACTGTCACAACCGTACCCTGGCACAACCGTACCCAGTCTATCCTAGTGGAGAAGAACTTACAGTTCAGAGAAAAGGAATAAAAAGTTTGAGGTTTTTCAATGATATTGTAATTCTGTCAGAGCAGCAAAGACCTTGGAAGAGCAGCTGAAAGGAATAAACAGTCTTGAAAGGCGGGTATAAGATGACCATCAACGAAAGCAAAAAAGGATAATGGAATGTAGTCGAATTAAATCAGTTGATGCTGAGGGCATTAGATTAGGAAATGAGACAAAGTAGTAGATGAGTTTCGTTATTTGGGCAGCAAAATAACTGATGATGGCCAAAGTAGAGAGGATATAAAATGTAGAGCGGCAATGGCAAGAGAAGCGTTTCCGAAGACATCGAATACAGATCTACGTATTACGAACTCCTTCTTGAAATTTTTTGTATGGAGTGTAGGCATGTATGAAAGTGAAACATGGACGATACACAGTTTGGACAAAAAGAGAATGGAAGCGTTTGAAATGTGGTGCTACAGAAGAATGCTGGCCGATAGATGGGTGGATCACGTATTTAATGATGAGGAGATACTGAACAGCAGGAGCTCATCAATGTTGGCGCCACTTACAGCAAAGTCAGTATAGAAGATGTTCTTCCGCACCCTACCACTGTATCGCGGCATATTAAAGAAAAGGCAGACAAAATACGGGTGACAATGGTGCCCAAGCTAATATGTGCCTTAAAGAATAAAATGTGCACTTTAGACGCTGATCTGTGGTCTGATAACTGCAAGAAGAGAAATTTTTTGACTGTGACGTCGCATTATGTGAATGATGAGTGGCAGCCAGAAACGCTTGTTTTGATAACAACCGAGTTTCCGGACGTACCTAAGACGGGAGAGAACATACGGCACGAAATCGAAGAGCGGATACTTCAGTTAGGAATTAACAAGAATGATCTTACGAAATGTTACTTTGTCTCCGACCAAGGAGCTAATATGAAGAAGACACTAGAATCTTACGACCGTCTCACTTGCTTTGATCACTGCTTGATGACTGCGCTTCGTCACACATTTCAAGAGACGTTTTTAGAAGACGAAGCCCCTGAAATCCTGTCGTGCCTACTATCAGCAAGATCTATAGTAGGCTATTTGAAGAGATCGGGTCACTCGGGGCGTCTGCGGCACTCTGTGAAGCAAGAAGCTGTAACTCGGTGGAACAGTATACTGTTAATGCTCAATTGCGTCATAAGTCAAATCGACGATATTCGAGACCTACTAGAATCCCGGGGGCAATCGACACTCTTAGAAACCTTCCAAGAAGGGTGCCCACGAGACGTTGTCGCTTTTTTAACCTCCTTTAAAGAAACGAGTTTGGATTTGGAAACTGCAAAGATAACAACGCCGGAACGTGTGCTGCCGTGGTACAAGAGTCTGTTACATCATTGTGAACCAGTAGACAGTAACAACGAGGTAAGAACACTTTCTATAGGTTACGATCCTTTATACAACTGTTGAATTATCAGAGTGCAGTTATGTATATTGGGTTTCCTTTTCAGCTCATGGCGAAAATAAAAAGGAGAGCAGCATACTTCATCACAGAGAAGTGCAAAATTGAGGCTATCCATTACGTTGCCACTGTTCTATGGCCATCACGGCGTCGTTTGAAGAAACTCACAGCAGACGAAAAGCAAGCCGCGTATGCTGAAGTTCGACGATTGTACTCGGAACTGCCCATAAATGGTAAGGATCATTCACTGAAACCAATTAGTAAACGAATGTTTGTTTGTCTCATCTGCCATCTTTCGTTAGATCAACATTTATTACGTCTACAGGGTGATATTTGAGAAAGGTTTCCAGGCTTAAACATTCCACAACGCGTTTTGATGTAATTTGTGCGATATATATATATATATATATATATATATATATATATATATATATATATATATATATATATATATATAATGTACCGTAAATATAGTCGTTTAGTAACCAGTAATTCTAACCACGGTGTATACATATTTGAAGGTGACAGGAATATCTTACGGATTTTTTCATTCATGTTTAGAGTCCATTCAAGCAAACAGTGACCAAGTTTTTCCCATGAAAAAGTCCAGGATGGCCTGGAGTTCGGATGAGGACGACGAAGATGGACACACAGTTACTACCAATGAACTCGACAAGTACCTTTTGCTCTCCAAATCCGACTGTAGCTGTGCCGAAGGACAAATTTTGCAGTGGTGGAAAACACACGCGGGGTTATTCCCAAGGCTGTCGGTAGTAGCCAGAAGAGTTCTCTGTATTCCTGCCACTAGTGCTCCCAGCGAGAGAAATTTTAGCCAGGCCGGTCACCTGCAGTCCAGCAAAAGATCGTGCCTGGTATCAGAGGAGGTGGATGATCTCTTATTGATCCATCAAAATTACGTAAGTATTCACAACATACCACGTAGTCACAAGGAAGGAAACATTTCTCAAACTCTATAAATGTATGATTCCACTTTCATTGACTTCACAGGAAGAAGTTGAAACAGCCAGCTGTAGTAATAGCTCCAGGAACACAAATGACGCTAGTGTATCAGGGAGCACCAATGACGAAAAACGAATTGTATAGTCATGATTGACTTGTAACGTTATGTACAGGTCATAACTTGTTCAGAAATTAACGTTTGTGCAACAAAATTTCGTGAGTATTACTTTTAACTCCGTCATTCCTTCCCGATCCTGCATTCAATATTAATACAACGTTTACGTGGCCGAGTTTGGAGATAGGCTACACATAGTCCATGATTAGACTACTGTGTTCCCGTTTGTCCACCGAACGGAACAAAATACTAAATACAGACATCACAGTTTTTAACGTTACAATTACTGGAATACATGATAACCTCAAAGGCGAAACCCCAGTAGTCTGCAAAATGTTAACAAACATCAAATGTAACATATACAAGTGTATTATTTAGGTCATAGAACTGGTAGTAAACAACGAAAGACATTTGTAAAAGAAATAAGTGAGTGGTTAATGTGAAGCGGTGGCCTCTGATCTCAAGGAGTGTGACGAAGCGCCGCTCGCTGGCACTGCGTCCACCGGTTACTGACGACCGGCTGAGCGTTTGGCGCACTCGGCCGAGCGCTGGCTATCGGCTGCCCACAGCCGGCGGAAGAGGACGCTCGGCCGCATACTGCCGAGAGTCAGAGGGGCGAGCGGGATTCGCCGGTAAAAATCGGAGATAATGCAGACCTCTACTTGCGTCAGTCATCTGCTGCCATAGCCAATTAACGTAAAATTTCGCACCACTGTCCTGACGGATATGTTCTTTGTACGTCCCACATTGATTTCTGCGGTTATTTCACGTAGTGTTGCTTGCCTGTAAGCACTAGCAACTCTACCCAAACGCCGCTGCTCTCGGTCGTTTAGTGCAGGCCGTCGGCCACTGCGCTGTCCGTGGTGAGAAGTAATGCCCGAAATTTGGTATTCTCGGCACCCTTTCGACACTGTGGAGCTTGTAAATCGACTTCCCTAATGACTTTCTAAATGGAATGTCCCATGCGTCTTGCTCCAACTACCATTCCACGTTCAAATTCCTGTCGTGCGACTATATCGAAGACGGTAACCTTTTCATATGAATCAACTGAGTATAAATGACAGCTCCGCTAAATAACTGTCTTTTTATACCTTGTGTACACGATACTGCCGCCGTCTGTGTATGTGCATATCGCTGTCCCGTACCTTCTGGCACCTCAGGTATATCAGTAAGCCGCAATCCTGGAAGCCGATAGCAGCTGCACCCTACCTATCTAACGACCTCCAGGGGCACCAAAAACTATGGTTTTCATTATTTCGCGCAGCTATTGACCGAATTTAAAGATTAAAAATGCTGTCATAATCGACTCATTAAGAGATATGATCTTATTTGTAATATGTAACGCAATTAGACAAGTATTACAGTTGTAAACTGTGTGTTTGTCTCGAGGCATGCTGATGACTCGCAAATGCCAGGTCCGTATTCGTTCAAATGGCTCTGAGCATTATGCTACCAAACTTCTGAGGTCATCAGTCGCCTAGAACTCAGAACTAATGAAACCTAACTACCCTAAGGACATCACACACATCCATTCCCGAGGCAGGATTTGAACCTGCAACCGTAGCGGTCGCTCGGTTCCAGACTGTAGCGCCCAGAACCGCACGGCCACTCCGACCGGCAGGATCGTATTCCTCCACTTTGAGAATGAGAGCAGTTAGTGACTTCCAACAAACTTTACATATAATTGAAATCCTTTACGAAACTTTTTCTCCCTGACAGCACCCTTTAAGTGATTAAATGAAAGAATTTCATCGCTTAATACATTTTCGTTGTTCATGCAGTAAAACTGCAACATGAGACATGACGTTTTCATTTGCTGCTCCTTGACTATTAATTATATTCGCAACACAGTTGACAGACAGTACCTGTATGCACCACTGAATACACTCGCAAAATTATATCATTGTACGACACATAGTTCAGGAAATGCGTGAAAAATCTTGTTTTTGTTTAGAACGGCCCAAAAATTACCCAGACTATATTTATCCAGTGATTCATAATGGGGGCACTTGGAGAGTTCTTCAAACTTCAAGCATAAGTTCAAGCATTTTCCAAAATTTCTCTCACTTACAAGCTTAAAGTAAAGTTTAACAGATAAACTGATTTGTAATCAGACGTTGAAAGCTGTTTTGAGCATGGGAGTTCGATTCCAGGATTCAAATTAAGAGCAACTGCTAGCACGAGTTACTTGGATGTAAATATTGTCTATACAGCGAGGTTTCTTAAATCCTCCGGTCCATATTGTATACGAGCTGGGCTCCTTTCGGAGTATGCTGATATAACAGCTCTAATCTTAGCAATCAACACAACGGCTCGCTAATCGAAAAGTTATGCAGGTCACATCAATACTCAAGAAACGAAAAGGAGTAATCCGCTGATTTACACACGCATATCACTAACGTCCATTTCAAATTGGATTTTGGAGCATATACTGTGTTCGAACATCATAAATTACCACAAAGAAAACGATTTATTGATGAACAGCCGACAAGAATTCAGAAAATATCGTTCTCATGAAACGAAACTGGTTTATTATTCTCACGAAGTAATGTGATAGCCACAAGGGATGTCAAATTGATTCCATATTTTTAGGTTTCCAGAAGTTTTTTGACATTGTTCCTCATAGTCGACTTCTAATCAATTTGCTTGCAGACGGAGTATCGTCTGAGTTGTGCAGCTGGATTCGTTACTTCCTGCCAGAAAGGTCAGGGCGAAAGGCGTCAGTAAAGCCGATGCAATATCTGGCGTTCGCCAAGCAAGTGTTACAGGTCCCCTGCTATTCCTAGCCTATGTAAATGATTTAGGAGCAATATGAAGCTGGCCGCTGTGGCCGAGCGGTTCTAGGCACTTCAGTCCGGAACCGCGCTGCTGCTACGGTCGCAGGTTCGAATCCTGCCTCGGGCATGGATGTGTGTGATGTCCTTAGGTTAGTTAGGTTTAAGTAGTTCTAAGGGGACTGATGACCGCAGATGTTACGTCCGATAGTGCTTAGAGCCATTAGAGTAATATGAACAGCCCTCTTAGATTGTTTGCATATGACACTGTCATTCACCGCCTTGTAAAATCATCACATTATCAAAACCAATTGCAAAATGATTTAGACAAGATATGTGCATTGTGTGGAAAGTGGCAATTGACTCTAAATAATGAAAAGTATGAAGTCATCCACGGAAATAGTAAAAGACATCCGATAAATCAGATAAATCAGACAAACGTAAAGGCTGTAAACTCAGCTAAATACTCGGGGTTACAGTTATCAATAACTTAAATTAAAACCGTCACATAAATAATGTTGTGGGGAAAGCAAACCAGAGACTCCGATTTGTTGGCAGAAAACTTAGAAATTGCAACAGGTCTGCAAAAGAGACTGCTTGCACTACACTTGCCCGGCTTCTACTGGAGTACTGCTGAGCAGTGTGGGATCCGCATCAGATGAAACCGACAGAGTACATCGAAAACGTTCAAAGAAGGGGAGACAGTGTCTCGGACATGGTACGTGAATTGAGATGGCAATAATTAAAACAAAGGCGTTTCTCGTTGCAGCAGGATCGTAACATTAAATTTCAGTCACCATCTTTCTCCTCCGAATGTAAAAATATTTTGTTGGCACCCACCTGCATTGGGAGAAATGATCATCATCATAAAATAAGAGGAATAAAATCTGACACGGAAATATTTAAGCGTTCGTTTTTCCCACGCGCTGTTCAAGAGTAGAACGGTAGAGAAATACCTTGAAGGTGGTTCGATTATCCTTTGCCAGGCATTTAATTGTGAATTGCAGAGTAATCATGTAGACGTAGATGTACTAGAAAACCTTACAGTTTAATAAGGAATCTGATCTACGGTGCAACATCGTTATTTCTACACACACGCACCTACCAACCAACACACACACACCGTCACACACACGTATGCACACACCACGCACACACAGCACTACCAAAATTGAACGTCGTCTTAAGCGCCAAATGCAAAATCCTGGAACAAATACAGGAATCAAAAGCCCAACCATCCGATTTGCAGTGCAGCACCTTTACATGCGGCCACTAGAACTCGCAGAGTATTTGTCAGTCTTCAATTGTTTCAGCACATTACTCCGATAGGCATTACCCTATTGGAAACGCTGTTAACTTCCGGCCTGAGAACTGTCTCTCTCTATAGCTATAGTGTGACTTACAGATTGTCGATTCCGAATATTGGAGCAATTTCATAATGTTTTCACATACGCACATTTTTGCGAAAGGTGAAAGTTACACCAGTTTCTAGAAAAAACCTTATTAGGTTGAACCGAGAATGGAATACCAGACTTTTACAATGGTGAACATTTTTCCACATACCCACTAATGTACAGATGCTCAGCAAGCTACATACCACGGTCGTCGTTGAGAACAACTGGAGAGCAACACGGCAGAACACTAGCTCTGTTTTGATGCCCGCTGCGGCAGTTCAAACGCTAAAAAGCGCGCACACGGGAAGTGACGTACCGTAATCCGCAGCGCGTGATAGCGCTGTTTGCCCCACCAAGCCGCTCTGTCAACAGCGGATTCTCTCTGGCCTTCCTTCTCCATCGTCACCTTGACACTATCGCGTTTACTCCGTTACCGGCATCTGAATATACCGTAGACAATGAGTCATGCCGCTGGCTTTTCTACACCGTTGCACCAAATCGCTTATGGCGCGAGACTGCTAAAGCCCGGTAAAGGGCGTCCCTCTGGGGGTCACATGAGGCTACGTCACTTATCAGACACGTGGTATCTGAAAGGACGATACGACCGCACAGTCTAACGGAACCTCGTATGAAGCAGTATATACGGCAATAAATTTTTGCTGTCGCTACTCTCAAGCGCGGACAGAAGACCCGAAACATCGTAATCCTGGAGCATTCATTTATCATTCATCAGCAGTGTGTTTCTGCCTAAGGAGCAGTGGCATATATACATTCAGATTAATGGCTCTGAGCACTATGGGACTTAACATCTATGGTCATCAGTCCCCTAGAACTTAGAACTACTTAAACCTAACTAACCTAAGGACAGCACACAACACCCAGCCATCACGAGGCAGAGAAAATTCCTGACCCCGCCGGGAATCGAACCCGGGAACCCGGGCGTGGGAAGCGAGAACGCTACCGCACGACCACGAGATGCGGGCTACATTCAGATTAAACATGTCCTATACAGAAGAGCGAAAGAACCGGTACACCTGCGTAACATCATTTAGGGCTCCCGCGAGCACGCAGAAATGCCGCAGCATGACGTGGCATGGACTCGACTAATATCTTAAGTAGTGCTGGAGGGAACTGACACCAGGAATCCTGCAGGGTTGCCATAAACCCGTAAGAGTGCGACGGGTGGAGATCTCTTGTAAATAGCACGTTTCATGGCATCCCAGATACGCTCATTAATGTCCATGCCTGGGGAGTTAGGTGACCAGTGAAAGTGTTTCAACTCAGAAGAATGTTCCTGGAGCCTTTCTGTAGCAATTATGGACGTGTACGGTGTCGCATTATTCTGCTGGAATTGCCCAAGTCCGTCGGAATGCACAATGGAGACGAATGGATGCAGGTGATCAGACAGGATGCTTACGTACGTGACACTTGTCAGAGTCGTATCTAGACGTATCAGGGGTCCCATATCACTCCACCTGCACACTCGGCACACCATTAGAGAGCATCGACCAGCTTGAACAGTCCCCTGCTGGCATGCAGGGTCCATGGATTCACGAGGTTGTCTCCATACCCGTACACGTCCAACCGCTGGATACAATTTGAAACGAGACTCGTTAAACCACGCAATATGTTTCCAGTCATCAACAGTTCAATGTAGGTGCTGATGGGCCCAGGCGAGGCTTAAAGCTTTGTGTCGTGCATTCATCAAGGACACATGAGTAGCCCTTCGGCTCCGAAAGCCCATATCGATGGTGTTTCGTTGAATGGTTCGCACACTGACACTTGTTGATGGCCCAGCACTGGAATCTACAGCAAGTTGCGGAAGGGTTGCGCTTCTGTCACGTCGAAAGATTCTGTTCAGTCGTCTTTGGTCCCGTTCTTGCCGGATCTTTCCCCGCCGCAGCGATGTCGAAGATTTGATGTTTTACAGGATTCCTGATATTCACGGTACACTCGTGAAATGGTTGCACGGGAGAATCCCCACTCCATCGCTACCTCGGAGATGCTGTGTAGCATCGCTCGTGCTGCAGTTATAACACCACGTTCAAACGCACTTAAATCTCGATAACGTGCCACTGTAGCAGCAGTAATCGATCCAACAACTGCGATAGACACTTGTTGTCATATAGACTTTGCCGATCGCAGCGCCGTATTCTGCGTGTTTACACGTCTCTGTATTCGAATGTACTATACCAGTTTCTTTGGCGCTCCAGTGTATTTCACAGCAGCTTGAAAGTTGTGCAAGAAATGTATATAAAAGTGGTTAAGCTCATACAGTCCTGAAGTAAGCTAGCTGATCAAAAGTACCCGGACACCCAAATATAATACGAAATTTACCACTAGATGTCACCAGAGGTGGACCTGGCACTATAAAGGAGACAGGTAGTATCATATTGTTAGTAGAGGAACAGGAGGAGTAGAATGGATCGGTCGGGAGAGCTCAGTGAGAGAAGTGGACTAGTCATTGAGTGTCAACTAAGCAACAATTTTATCAGGGACATTTGAACCCGCATAAAGCTGCCCAAGTCGATGAAGCGATTGTTAAGTGGAAAAGCGACGGAACGACCACAGCTAAACCGAGACTAGGTAGATCTCACTCGCTGACGGACACGGACCGTCGGGCATTGCGGACTGTGGTTGTAAAAATGTCGCACGCATTCTGTGGAAAGAGCCACTCGTAAATTTTAAAGTGTTTCCGGCATACCAACTAGCACAATGGCTGTGCGTAGGGAATTAAAAAGGTTGGGGATAATGGTTGAGTACCTCCTCACACGCCATGGTTTTCTGTACTCAATGCTAAGCGACGCTTGATTCGTAGTGATGTATCACGCTATACGCTATAGCAATACGGTGGAAAGCTTTAGATTTGACGAATGCCTGGATGCTTGTACCTGTCATCATGTGCAGTGCGGAAGTGAGGTACAGAGGAAAAGATGTTACATTAAGGGGGGGGGGGCTTGTTTTTCGTGGTCTGGGGTCAGTACCCTTATTGCGTTAACAAAACGCTAAACGCATAAACATAAGAACACATATAACAGCATTATATACTGTCTACAGTAGTGGCACAGTTTGAAGATGACGTTTGTGTGAGCATGACAATGGGCATTGTCATAAAGCAGCATTTGTGACGCAAAATTTTGTGAGCAAAAGCATTCCTGAAATGCACCGGCTCGCTCGGAATCATGACTTGAACCTAGTGGAACTCGTTTCGGATGAGATAGAACGTAGACTTCGCTCGATATACCAACGTCCACCTCATTACATTCTCCGGTTTTGGCTCTTGAACAAGAATGTGTTGCCATTCCTTAACAGGCATTCAGACATGTCACTGAAAGAGCTCCAGTAGACTTCAAGCCGTGATAAAAGTGAAGGGTGGCCACACCCCATATTAATGTCCACTAATAGATGTCCGGATACTTTTGATCAGACAGTTTATTTCATTGGTTTAGATATACACACTGTTCAGCATCACCTTCTAAATACTTTCAGATAAATTAAAAACATGTGTAGCTCACACGAGAACATTTCGCTTTGCTTTTACCACTTGCTTTATTATGCGAGACACTAATTCAACTCCTGTTTTTAAGTCATTTTCCATCGAATCTCATTGATAAAAATCTAACGAAACAAAGTGCAACGACCTGCATGTTTAATGAAATTTAGTAATCTGGTACGGTATTTACGGTATGTGGGGGAATCTCAGATGATGTATGATCCTGTTGTTGTTGATGTGGTCTTCAGTCATGACACTGGTGTGATGCAGCTCACCATGCCGCTCAATCCTGTGCAAGCTTCTTCATCTCCCAGTACTTATTCCAACCTACATCCTTCTGAATCTGCTTAGTATATTCATCTCTTGGTCTCCCTCTACGATTTATACCCTCCACACTGCCCTCCAATACTATATTGGTGATCCGTTGATGTCTCAGAACATGTCCTACCATCTGATCCCTTCTTCTAGTCAAGCTGTGCCACAAACTTCTCTTCTCTCTAATCCTGTTCAATACCTCCTCATTAGTTATGTGATATACCCATCTAATCTTCAGCATTCTTTTGTAGCACCACATTTCGAAAGCTTCTATTCTCTTCTTGTCCAAACTATTTATCGTCCACGTTTCACTTCCATACATGGCTACACTCCATACAAATACTTTTAGAAACGACTTCCTGACAAATCTATAATCGATGTAAACAAATTCCTCTTCTTCAGAAACGCTTTCCTTGCCATTGCCAGTCTACATTTTATATCTTCGCTACTTCGACCATCATCAGTTATTTTGCTCCCCAAATAGCAAAACTTCTTTACTACTTTAAGTGTCTCATTTCCTAATCTAATTCCCTCAGTATCACCCGACTTAATTTGACTACATTCCATTATCCTCGTTTTGCGTTTGTTGATGTTCATCTTATATCCTCCTTTCAAGACCCTATCCATTCCGTTCAATTGCTCTTCCAAGTCCTTTGCTGTCTCTGACAGAATTATAATGTCATCAGAAAACCTCAAATTTTTTACTTTTTCTCCATGGATTTTAGTACCTACTCCGAATTTTTCTTTTGTTTCCTTCACTGCTTGCTCAATATACAGATTGAATAACATCGGGGAGAGGCTACAACCCTGTCTCACTTCCTTCCCAACCACTGCTTCCCTTTCATGTCCCTCGACTCTTGTAACTGCCATCTGGTTTCTGTACAAATTGTAAATAGCCTTTCGCTTCCTGAATTTTACCCCTGCCACGTTCAGAATTTGGAAGAGAGTATTCCAGTCAACATTGTCAAAAGCTTTCTCTAAGTCTACAAATGCTAGAAATGTAGGTTTGCCTGTCATTAATCTAGCTTCTAAAATAGGTCGTAGGGTCAGTATTGCCTCGCGCGTTCCGATATTTCTACGGAATCCAAACTGATCTTCCCCGAGGTCGGCTTCTACCATTTTTTCCATTCGTCTGTAAATAATTCGCGTTAGTATTTTGCAGCCGTGGCTTATTAAACTAATAGTTCGGTAATTTTCACATCTGTCAACACCAGCTTTCTTTGGGATTGGAATTATTATATTCTTCTTGAAGTCTGAGGGTATTTCTCCTGTCTCTTACATCTTGCTCACCAGATGGTAGAGTTTTGTCAGCACTGGCTCTCCCAAGGCTGTAGTGGTTCTAATGGAATGTTGTGTACTCCCGAGGCCTTGTTTCGACTCAGATTTTTCAGTGTTCTATCAAACTCTTCACGCAGTATCATATCTCCCATTTCATCTTCATCTACATCCCTTTCCATAATATTGTCCTCAAGTGCACCGCCCTTGTATAGACCCTCTATATACTCCTTCCACCTTTCTGCTTTCCCTTCTTTGCTTAGAACTGGGTTTCCGTCTGAGCTCTTGATATTCATACAAGTGGTTCTCTTTTCTCCAATGGTCCCTTAAATTTTACTGTAGGCAGTATCTATCATACCTCTAGTGAGATAAGCCTCTACATCCTTACATTTGTCCTCTAGCCATCCCTGCTTAGCCATTTTGCACTTCCTGTCGATCTCATTTTTGAGACTTTGTATTCCTTTTTGCCTGCTTCATTTACTGCATTTTTATATTTTCTCCTTTCATCAGTTAAATTCAATATTTTTTCTGTTACCCAAGAATTTCTACTAGCCTTCGTCTTTTTACCTACTTGATCCTCTGCCTCAAAGCTACCCATTCTTCTTCTACTGTATTTCTTTCCCCCATTCCTGTCAATCGTTCCCTAATGCGCTCCCTGAAGCTCTCTACAACCTCTGGCTCTTATAGTTTATCCAGGTCCCATCTCCTTAAATTCCCAGCTTTTTGCAGTTTCTTCAGTTTTAATCTACAGTTCATAACCAATACATTGTGGTCAGAGTCCACATCTGCCCCCTGGAAATGTCTTACAATTTAAAACCTGGTTCCTAAATCTCTGTCTTACCATTATATAATCTATCTGAAACCTGTCAGTATCTCCAGGCTTCTTTCATGTATACAACCTTCTTTTATGATTCTTGAACCAAGCGTTAGCTATGATTAAGTTGTGCTCTGTGCAAAATTCTACCAGGCGGCTTCCTCTTTCATTTCTTACCCCCAATCCATATTCACCTACTACGTTTCCTTCACTCCCTTTTTCTGCTGCCGAATTCCAGTCACCCATGACTATTAAATTTTCGTCTCCCTTCATTACCTGGATAATTTCTTTTATCATACATTTCATCAATTTCTTCATCATCTGCAGAGCTAGTTGGCATATAAACTTGTACTACTGTAGTAGTAGTGGGCTTCGTGTCTATCTTGGCCACAATACTGCGATCACTATGCTGTTTGTAGTAGCTTACCCGCACTCCCCTTTTCTAATTCGTTATTAAACCTACTCCTGCATTACCCCTATTTGATTTTGTATTGATGACCAAAAGTCTGGTCCTCCTGCCACTGAACTTCACTAATTTGCACTATATCTTACTTTAACCTATCCATTTCCCTTTTTAAATTTTCTAACCTACCTGCCCGATTAGGGGATCTGACATTCTACGCTCCAATCCGTAGAACGCCAGTTTTCTTTTTCCCGATAATGACGTCCTCCTGAGTAGTCCCCGCCCGGAGATCCGAATGGGAGACTATTTTACCTCCGGAATATTTTACCCAAGAGGACGCCATCATCATTTAACTATACAGTAAAGCTGCATGCCCTCGGGAAAAATTACGGCCGTAGTTTCCCCTTGCTTTCAGCCGTTCGCAGTACCAGCACAGCAAGGTCGTTTTGCTTAGTGTTACAAGGCCAGATCAGTCAATCATCCAGACTGTTGCCCCTGCAACTACTGAAAAGGCTGCTGCCCCTCTTCAGGAACCACACGTTTCTCCTGCCTCTCAACAGATACCCCTCCGCTGTGGTTGCACCTACGGTACGGCTATCTGTATCGCTGAGGCACGCAAGCCTACCCACCACCGTCGGGGTCCATGGCTCATGGGGGGGGGGGGGGTATTATCCTGATGGATCAGATACGTAGGAGTTCCATTAAGCTTAAACAACATCCCCAGTTATGTAGTCAAAGGAACCTATTTTAAAAACACGGCTTACTCTTTTTGCAGGATGTTTTTATACGTGAGTCGTGAAAGAAGATATCTTAAGGATACAGGTCAAGGTAATCAAATTGCAGTACGTATTTAGACAATGAGGATAATCGTAAGCGGACCTTTTTAGTATCACCAATGTTAGATAGGAATGATTTTATTTTGTTGACCGTGTTTTATCGATTTCAGGAAAACTTCGACTGTCACGTCCAACGTCGAGCAAGCGCACATGACCTCGACGTCACTCTTTTCCCCTTCTTGTACGTCCAGTTTTCAGACCCTGCACCCCTCCCCACCGCAAGGCTCTGGGTCGTGCTTATCTGTAGGACCGCTGTCTCTCCTACCTCGAAGCTTACAGTGGGAACCACTTGCGATAGCTCTACTCTAAAAATCTTCCACACAAATGATCACTCCTTACCAGCCTACTTGAGTAAGTTCTGCTGCCTATTTCAGGAATTCAGATTTCCTATAACAGTTTCCCTCGGACGTGACGTAACTGGCATGGGGACGGTATGGTAGCATAAATACGTGCAAATTTGTTCCCCGAAGTTGTGCTCACGTCTATAAAACGAGGACAATCATGCCGAATACACGTTCATTGAAATTAAAGCTCTTACCAGAAAGTATCTTATCTGTGTGATATAAAATCTATCAATAGTCGGACAGTTCGCTAGTTTTGAATCTGTACGCACAAGTCTTGAATCTTCGTACGAACACGTAATTGTAACCGCAAATTTGAGCCTAAGTTTTCTAAACAACACTCCTTCTGTATCAAAATTTACATGCATACTTTCCCGCTCAAACCTTCAACTACTTCCACTTGAGCCCACACACCATACTGCAGACACTCCAAATTGAGTAATTTACACTGACCAGATATCTCCACCTGGATTATCTACTCATTAAGTAATATTCATGGTTTACTCGTTGCAGTGTCCAAAAAACAAGCTGCAGGTGGCTACTTTTAGCGATTTTAATTGCATTAATATGTCTGAGCATACAGCTGACGACTATGTTATTTCTTGGCGGACAACGGCAGGAAATTACTTTGGCATAAAAGTAAAGTATCTAACTTCAATGAGAGACCCAATAATTTTTACGATAAATGTGTCGCTCTAAAAATAGTGAAATTAAGGAGAAAACCGGCACCATGGCTTACAGACAACTTCAATCACCTTGTGAGTGTCAGAAACGCAGCACACAGGATATACAAACAGCACCCAACCTCTGATATTATGTCACCGATAAGAAACAATGCAACCAAGCTAATAAGTGTGTGAGCAATAGTCCACCCGCTAAATAATTACTTTCACGGAAAAACCTATGGGGTCTAGGATTAGGGAAATCCAAATCTGCAGCTGAAACTTTACTTCGTGTTGAGGATGTAAATGAGCATTTCGTAACGCCGACACCTTTACTTGACCAAAGCACAAGAGCGCAAACCATCGATTCCCTTGAAGTATCATGCTTGGTACAAATGAATTTTTTTTTTCTGCAGCTAGTAGTCAGGCAGTCAACTTCCCGAATTTTTCAGCAGTTACAGGACGCAATAACATTACAGAGATCATGATCAATTATCCTCCGCTACTTTCCCAAAAAGCTGAGATTTTTAACCATTCTCTGACCTCCAGCATCTTCCCAACAGCCAGGAAGCAGGGACTCATAAAACCATTAGCGAAAAGGAATCAGCCAAAACACCGTCCGACTACAGTTCCACTGCATTCTGCCAGCATTGTCTAAGAGTTTAGAAAACATACGTTAGGAAAAGTTTACTAATTATTTAACAAAAAAAATGGTTCAAACGGCTCTGAGCACTATAGGACTTAACTTCTGAGGTCATCAGTCCCCTAGAACTTAGAACTACTTAAACCTAACTAACCTAAGGACATCACACACATCCATGCCCGAGGCAGGATTCGAACCTGCGACCGTAGCGGTCGCGCGGTTCCAGACTGAAGCGCCTAGAACCGCTCGGCCACCCCGGCCGGCCAATTATTTAACACCGAATAATCTTTTAGTTGACTACCAGTCAGATTTCTTGCAAAATCGCAGTACAACCACTGAAAAAAGCCATGGACAAACAACAGGCGATTATTATGTGCTTTTTCGATTTCTAAAAACTTTCAACACTGGTGACTTTGACATTCTACTTTCTAAACTCGTAACTGAATTTTGTTGCAAGTGCTGTACAATAGTTCCATGAGTACCTTACATGACACCAACAGTGTGTAATGACCGGAACAAAAGGTCGAAATGGAGGGATGTATTTGCAAGGGTCCCACAAGGATTAGTATTGGGCCCATTATGTTTCTCGTTATACGTTAATGATGTGTCAACTATTCTCACATATTGCAAATCACCTGTACGTGGATAATATTCAGTTATATATCAGTGCAAGTCCAAAAACCCTATGCGCAGCCGTCCAGCATGTAAATGCTGATTTACTTGACTTATAAAAGTGGGCACAGAGCATAGATTTGAAATTTAACCCATCTAGAACACATGCAGTCTTGGTCGCTCACAAAAGACCGACCATCCTTAATCCTAAATGGCAAGAAATAACGTTTCTTATTCTGCAAAGAACTTAGTGCTAATTCTGGACCATCACTGAGACTGGGCAGAGCACACAACAGAAGTCTGTAAGAATGTGTCAGCGGCACTTCATTCAGAACAGAAATATAAAAATAGTATTTCCTTTCCAGCTTAAAAAGAAACTCATGGAGTCATTAATACTCCCCATACTTGATTATGATAGTGGTATGCTCCAACGACTTACGTACGCCAGCTCACGCCGGCTGGAACTGGCGATGCATGCTTGTGTGTGATGCATTTGTGACGAACACTGTTTCGACATATCACTCCTTCTTACGAACAATTATCATGGTTAGGACCGATCAGCTAGAGACTACGATTCCGTACGTTTGCTCTATCGTCTTCTCAATTGTTGCACTTCCTTTATTTATCTTCAGCTCTTACGCCACTGTCTGAACACCAGTACAGAAATACTCGTCATGAACTAAATAAAATCCTCTCTGTGCCATTACACAACACTGTCCTGTTCTCTAAATTGTTTTCTCCATCGGGAACCCGACTTTGGAACACTTTTCTTCAAAATAAACGAGAAATTAAATCCCCTCCTAACTTCAAAAGTCAGCTAATGGTCCACCTTCTATTACAATAATCACCTCTCCTATATTCCTGTTTACAGCTAACTGTCTCTAATTCCTCCTCCTCCACAGTTATTCTGTCCCCATTGTCCTCAGCGTTCTTTATTTAAAATCCGTACATTTCTAACAGCCACTGTCACAGTCATTTCGGTCTCCTCTTCTTTCTTTATCCCTTCCTCTTCTGATAATACTGAACATGACATCAAATGTGCTAAACTCATCTATATCATTCTTCATGCCCTTTACTGTTACTATTAATATTATTGTTATTTTTAGTGTCAATTATTATTATTATTGTTATTATTATTATTATGTTGAATGTTTTGTGATATCTTTGGTATGTGTTTTTTCTTGTCAGATGTGAGGCAGGGCTTTAAGGCTCTAATCTGTTCACGCTAAGTAAGAAATAAATAAATAAATAATACGTAAAAATGCTTTCTCAGTGAACAATATAAATTGGCGATTAGCAGTAATACCCATTTACACCACTCGAATCATCAACAATGTAAGCATCTGGTGACGGTGAATAGATTAAAAGTATTCGCTCAAGAAGAGGTACTTATAGCTATTACATGTAAGTTGCAGGAGCGTATACTTCTAGGTAGACTACAATCATATGGAAAGAGACAGAGGTAATTAATAAGAAATTACGGTGACCAAGCCCCCTCTGTATCGAATTGGACCAATAGTTAGGAAACGAGAGTTCTGAAATAGTCCTGACGTCAATAAGAGGGACAAACGTAGTAGAACAATTTTCTCTCTCGCCTCTTACGAGATTCAAGGTGAAGAATGTCGTTCTCCATGTCTGAAAGTCCTGAAGATCTTGACAGGATCCCCCCTGTCTGTCCCCCATCCTCTCAACAAATTCAATAGTTTTCATAACCGTCATTGTGTCCTGAAGACCATGAGTTCGAATCACAAGGGAGGCGGCGGGACAACATTCGTAATATTTCATTATTGTCAACTGAATTTTTTTCCCTTTGTTAAGACGATATGGAATGTCCTCAAATCAGACTGAAGGTTCTGAGTTCTACGACCACAAAGGGGAGTCTTATTTTATTTTTCTTTCTTCTCACAAACCTAATATATGTACAGTAAACAAGCTATGTTGTGTATATTTGTGCGTTTTTATATTGCTAGTTAATAATAGCAATATCACACACACAAATACAAAGTTGATATTTGTCTAAACATACAATATCGCTCCAACGTTTGTGTTACCAACGATTTAATTCTGTTTTATGATAAAAAGTAACAAAATATTAAAGACTTACCGACTGTCATTACAACGTGCCATGACCCCATGTCTATAGAGGGTTATTTATTTTCAGTTAATTATAACAAAAGGCCTGATATAATTAGACGATATCTGTAGATTCAGCAATATATATCATGCTTCTCGTATCATTACAGCTGCAAATGTTTATCACTATTTGTAGGTGTGCGTGTATCTGAGTGAATTGTTTTGATTACAACATTGTGACGTATCAGCAAAAAATATCTTTATATCCACTCCTCTGTTTGTTAACAATTTTGTGTTATATGAAAGTTCATACGTTCTCGCCTCCGTCGAACAGCGGAGTGAGACGTGTGCTCCTTCTTCTAGCACTCATTGGTGTAGCCTTGAACAGCTTGCGAGCCTCGACCTACCAATCAAAACAATTTAAACCACACATCTGTTCACTAGGAAGCCGTAGCGGCAATGGGCGGGTGACCTGAAACCAAGCAACGCACTGCATCATGCATCACGCTGTTGGAATAACAATCGTCGACGAACAGTCAGAATTTGCCAATAGCTGTCTCTGATAAACTGTGTATGCACGTTGGAGACATTAGTTTTGAATACATTGTTTGTTTCGGTAAACTGTTTCTGAATTGTAATATGTGTTGCGGTAAAGAAATTTTTCCCGGGATATTACGTAGTAGTCAGATGTACTCGCTTGATATACCGATTTGTGGTACCTTAAGACGTACACACATCAGTGTGGTGAATGTTTTTTCTGTGTATCGAACAGTCATCCCTCAAACATGTCGCAAACTTTACGAAATGACGTCTGCACAGTCGTAATTGTACGAATAATTAGAAGACTGCAAGTGCCATCACTGAATTTCCCAGAAACTTCGCTCGGTGGCAGTGGTGTCAAAATAAGCGAACACGTGTCTCGGCTTACCGAAGATACTCGATCGTATCAGCAAAAACAGCGGTCTGAGTTTTCGAGGTATTTTCAGGTACTTTACGTTCGTTTTACAGAACAATAATATCAGTTGGAGTGGTGCCACATTGGGTAGCCTCACGGGTTCGTAATTTTGCGCCCCGTGTTCGAGCCTGATTATTACTTTTACCTTTATTATTCATTTATATATCCATATCTGTAGAGAATTACTACACGAATCTTTTGCAGTGTATACTGATGTAAAGTTGTCCTTATTCATCTCTAATTATGTCAGATGAATGAATTTAAGAAAAATTAAAAAAATATCTGAAGTTGTTTTCGATGAAATTCCTGTAGTATGTCTTGATTAATAATCAACTACAACCGCCAGTATTCGGAAAAGTGATCCGTTATGCATGATTTGCGGCGAAATTACTGCCAATGCGCAAAATCTTTGCCAGTGTTAACGACGTTACTCTCCCGAGTGAGTTTCATACGAAGAAATGTCACTGTGGCAAACCTTCCTTAGTGTGAAACACGTGATGTTCGGAATATCTACGTTTCGAATGTTTCTACGATCGGTATCATCCAAGGGAATATACCAATTCTTCCCTAAGAATATACATACTAATAAAATATAAGAATTAATATGAAAATTGATGTAAGAATGAAATACCAGAATATGAGAATTTAAAAAGATTGTAACCTACCAACAAACAACACAATAATAAAATATGTGTCACACTTTTTATTAAATCCAGTTTTAATTTTACAGTTAACAGAATGCACCTGTATACCCTACTTTGATAAGAAAAAATCATGTAGTAATCTTCTAAGGATATGGGTAGATAAATGAAAACAATAAAAATAAAATAAAATGAACAAAAAATAATCATGTTTCGAACACAGGGCGCAAAATTGGAAAAGCTGCTACGCTCACAAATGAGCCACCGTTGCAGGTGATGACATCTCGCAATAAGAGGCTCATACAGTACCTCGACGATTCCTCGAAAATTTTGACAGTTGTTTTCTCAGAAACGGTCGAGTATCTTCGGATAAGCCGAGACATGAGTTCACCTATTTTGACTCCTCTTCATCTGCGTGAAGTTCCTGGAAAATCGGGTGATGGCACTTGCCGTGTTCTCCTCGTAAGTGGACATCTGTCAGTGTAGACTACCTGTTTTGCGTTCACACTTCAACGCTTAACCTGCTGCCCAACGGAAAATAAGCATTAAAGGCTTGATATTGCCACATAGACTTGAAGGTACTAAAGAACCCTCTAACCAACATAGAACTTGTAACAGCTATGATTATTAGTCTGCAAATGATGTAAACACTGATGTGATGTTGTTCAGTACACTGCACTTATACAAACTACACCCCATATTAGCAAATTCATTCTACCACGGCACCACAGTCCAAAATAATTTACAACTGTAATACATAACATGGATGATAAGAATATGATCGGTACAGGAAGTGAGTGAATGCCGTTCTTCTTTCAAAACTAACCTGACAGAATTATGAGGAGATCTGCAAACTGTAGAACCCTTCCGGAAAGCAACCCAAATTAATGTTTGAACACAGGAGTTAGATCGCGAAGTTGTGCTCATCATACTGATGTTAAAAATATTCTTTAAAGAGACGAGCTCTGTGTAATCGTACACTATCGTCTTCTGGATTGAAGTCACTACCCGTTGTTTGGAGAGAAACACAGAGCAGTCTTTTTTAAGAATTGAAATGCACTGCCTGACAAAAAAAGTCAAGTACCCAGAAGATATGATCGCATGTCAAGATAACCTCGTACACGTATACGCCCTTGTCGGGTATATAAATGATTACAATTGTTCGTATTTAGTGTTATAGGCCTGGTAGGGTATGAAAGGGATGTGAACAGCCTCAGATGTTGTGTGGTCAAAGCACACACGGATGCAGCGTAGTCGTGTGCGACAGTGTTATCACCACCTGACAAAGTTTGAAATGAGGTCTCCATTTGGCCGTAGGGTCGTATCATACAATATCAAGATTTGCAGGGCATTCAGAT
Source organism: Schistocerca americana (assembly GCF_021461395.2). Classification (NCBI taxonomy): domain Eukaryota; kingdom Metazoa; phylum Arthropoda; class Insecta; order Orthoptera; family Acrididae; genus Schistocerca; species Schistocerca americana. The sequence continues at coordinate 616,422,941 of NC_060121.1, forward strand.
GTGAAAGTGGCCCGATGTTCGGCTGCCTGGGGAAGCGATAGCAGGTAAACACGTCGCCAAGTACCCAGTGGACCACGTCTGACGACCACAAGGGACAGTTGAATTATTGTGCACCAAGCAAATCGTAATCTCTTCGCATCTTCACCATTTTACTTCTGTTCAGCAGGCATGTAACTAGAGTTCACAGATAGTTACGAAACAATTTGTGAATTACTGTCGCACATGAAGATGACGGTTAACTTACTAAAACTGCCAATGAGAACTGAACACTTCCATTGAGTGATGTTCTGCAGCTACATATTTTGTCCAGCAATATAAAAACTATAATACAATAAAATATTTGCATTATTCATGAAGATGCAGCTGCCTTACCGATTCCTTTTGGGCAACCGCCACTATGTCTGTATCAGGAACGGTATTCACACAGGCGACAGCCACGTAATCGATATCAGTTCCCTCTCAAAGCTTTGGGCGATTGTTAGCAAACAGAATCATACTGTAAAAAAATACAAGTTGGGATTGGAGGATTGGCCAGGAGTTAATCGGTATTTAGGGATCAAGATCCACTTTATTTCTGCGATACTTATCAAAGGGTCTCCAATCTTTCGTTGTGTAATTAACGGAGTAAAGTTTTGGAATAAACTTACATTCCATTCATAATACTTCATCTTTCGTAAACTGCTCAGAAACGTTGCTTTATAAAATGTGTTTCACTATCGGAAACGACAGAAGTAACAGAAGGTATCAAAATGGGAAGCATTGAAGTAACAACTTTCCGGTATGTAGGAAGTATGAAAGATTAAGTACTATAAACGGGATAAACTTACAGAGACATCCAAAACCTTTATGACTGAACCGCTAAATGCACAAAGAAAGACTGCAGACACTTTGATAAGTGCCGGCCGCGGTAGTCTCGCGGTTCTAGGCGCGCAGTCCGGAACCGCGCGACTGCTACGGTCGCAGGTTCGAATCCTGCCTCGGGCATGGATGTGTGTGATGTCCTTAGGTTAGTTAGGTTTAAGTAGTTCTAAGTTCTAGGGGACTGATGACCACAGCTGTTAAGTCCCATAGTGCTCAGATCCACACTCTGATAAGTATGGCAGAAATAAGGTATATCCTGCTCCAGAAACACCGCTTTACTCATGACCAATTTTCACTTGTATTTTTACAGTAGGATTTCGTTTGCTAACAGTCACCCGAACCTCTGAGAGGGAACTAATATCGATTACGTGGCTGTCCCCTGTCTAGATATCGTTCCTGATACAGACGTAGCGCGTATTAGGGGGTCTACATGAAACGAATAGGTAGAGGCAGTTGATTCACCATATATATATTGAACCGACAATAATTTAATTATATCTGGGTTCCGCTTGAAAATGAGCCGTGATCGAAATCTCTAGCAATAAATAAAAATATAAAAAAGAAGCTCTGGTTGACTATCATTACAACGAATTTCAATTAATGTGAATGTTTATATTAATTATTGGCTATCTTGACGTAATAAGTTATTGAATGAACCGAAAAGCTATATTTCTTCAAATGTTTAATCATACTTTTACGCGCGATGAAAAGCGATTTTGTGCCGCTGGGTAAAGACGTACCGCAACACACAGAGATACTGCACCTTAGGAAACTGCCTCTCTGTCGAATTTTTAATACTTGATATCGGGTTCCGACAACTGCCTCTTTCACAGGGACACCACCGTTTTTCACGATTTATTTTATACTGGCGTCCACAATTACAGCAGTAAAACGCTATTTACCCGTCCTGTGTCAAATTCACGATATACTCATACAAACTGTCACGGATGACTGTACGATCGTACAGTCCGGTCAACGGACAACCAGGTCAGTGATGACGTCAGGGCATTATCAAACGGGGCAGTGTTAACCGGGTTGTCCCACATCCACAGTCGCTGTGTACACAGTCACAGACGGTGCGGTATGACACAGAGAAGTCGCCTACCGGATTCCCTACGGTGGAGGGCCATTTGTTGTTTCTCGGATGTGGTGACATTTTATAGAGACTGAAATTGTATCCCGAAGACCAGGACAGGGCCGTTCACGTGTAGCATCAGAAAGAGAGGACAGTCATTTAACTGTAGAGGCACGACGGTACCGTCTCAGTACTGCAAGACAGTTGGCATCTGCCCTCGCAGCATCCACTGGACGTGTTGTATCGAGGTAAACACTGTACTAACGGCTTAGACAGAGTCGCCTTTATTGTCGGAAACCTGCTGTATGTGCACCTCTGACGCATCTTCACAGAACGGAACGTCTAGAGTGGAGTCACCGACATGCCACACGGACGGTCGAACAATGGGCCAATGTTCTTTTCACATATGAGTCCCGATTTGGTCTGGAAAGTGATTCTCGACGGATTCACATCTGGAGGAAACATGGAACACGATGTCGGGACCAAAACATTTTGGAAAGAAACCGATATCAAAGAGGATCCCTAACGATGTGGGCAGGGATTGTGTTGACCACTCGAACACTTTCTCATGATGTTGTATGGGTGAATCGGCAAAGTTTAACTCCTGTCAGGTATCGTGACGAGATCTTGGGACATCATGTGCGGTTGTTGCGAGGTGCTGTGGGCCCAGTCTTCGTACTGATGGACGATAATGCTCGATCTCATAGAGCACACAGGTAGTTGATGTTTTCTTGGAAGATATTGCACGCATGACGTGGCCTGCTCGTTCTCCCGATTTGAATCCCCTAGAACCTGCGTGGGATGCAGTAGGGAGACGGGTTGCATCACGTCACTATCCACCAACCATTTACCAGGGCTTGCGAGCAGCTTGCATGAGGAATGGTCGTTATTGCCTCAACGTGAGATTGATGACATCATTCCTAACATGCCCTTCCTCCTAATGAGATTAAAACACATCTGCTACTACTTCATGAACCAAAGTTGCACTAGTCCGAAAATACGCCTGTTGATCGGCAGCTTAGTGTCCCGTTTGTAGCGCCTAGTGGAAAGTTTCATTCTTGCGAAGAGTGCGTGCGGTACAGACGTGACTCTTAACCTTACATACGCACACACACACTCTCTCACACACACACACACACACACACACACACACACACACACACACACACACACACAAAGGCGCGCGCGCGCGCTAGCGCGCACACACACGACCTTCACGAAATTTCTGTACACAGTACTCGATTATATTGCCCTCTTTGCAATTGAAGCAAGGGCACATCTAGATGCGTTGGGCTCGCGGTCCTGTTCCTCGAACGCGCGACAGCACCGTCTGCCATCTGCCACTCTATTGAGTGTGGTGTAGTTATCTGTATGTGTAGAAATGAATGTGTTGTTTTTGGGGATGGGAAAAACGTGGCATCCACATTTGTGGGAGAGGGAGGAGGGACTGGTAACGTATAAGCATAAATTTTGAACGTCTGGGGCATTTTCAACAATAATTATTACGCAGAAGTATTACTATCTGCAACAAAAAAAATTACCATAGGACTAAGACACCCACAGCACCTCTTTGCACAGGGGTTGGGTGGGTGACAGAAAAAAGTGAAATAAAAGCGTAGTTCTGGAAGGCGTGGAGAAATCTTAGACAGAATTACAGAGTAATACACAGATAACTTACTATAGGGGATGTCGCATTTATCTTTACTTGTTGATCAGTCTGGTGTGACAGCTGAAGATAGCAGAACGAAAACCGAAGTTTTAAATTTCACGTTCAAGTGATTGTTCATGCAGGAGAATCGTACAACCATACTGTCGTTTTATCATCGAACAGACTCGCTTATCGACGGCACATATAAGCATCCTTAACGTAGAGAAACACTTTAGGGAGATGGAGACAGATAAATCACCAAGTCCAGATGGAATCCCAATTCAGTTTTCCAAAGAGTATTCCACGGCATTGGTCCCTTGTATTGTATTGTATTGAAGCTAGAAACGACTGAGAGGCTTCGTCCCCGCCGTAGCCCTCAGTGGTTCACAACCCCACAACACGCTACAGCAGTCCACTCACCACCCGCCGCTCCCCACCGAGTCCCCGGAGTTCTTGTGCAGTTCGGCCCCCAGTGGACCCCCCCCCCCCCCCCTCGCGTCGCGGGAATGTCTTACATCAGACGAGTGTAATCCTAAATGTTTGCATGGTAGAGAAATTATGGTGTACGGGCAGTGTTTGCGCAGCAATCGACGACATAGTGTAACTGAGACGGAATAAGGGGAACAAGCCCGAGGCAGATGGAAAACCGCCTAAAAAGCATCCACCGCCTGGCCGGTACACAGGACCTCGACAGTAATCCGCCGGGCGGATTCGTGCCGGGAACCGGCACGCCTTCCCGCTCAGGAAGCAGTGCGTTAGAAAATGGTTCAAATGGCTCTGAGCACTATGGGACTTAACTTCTGAGGTCATCAGTCCCCTAGAACTTAAAACTACTTAAACCTAACTAGCCTAAGGACATTACACACATCCATGCCCGAGGCAGGATTCGAACCTGCTACCGTAGCGGTCGCGCGGTTCCAGACTGTTGCGCCTAACCGCTCGGCCACCCCGGCCGGCAGTTCGTTAGACCGCACGGCTAGCCACGCGGGCACTGGTTCCTTTCTTAGCTTGCATTTATCGCTATCCCTCAGCCAGCGAACTAGAAAAAACGCAGCTTACTCCTGTGTATGAGAAGGGCAAAAGAACGGACCCACAAAATTACGGACCAACAGGAGTGGCCGTGCGGTTCTAGGCGCTGCAGTCTGGAACCGAGCGACCGCTACGGTCGTAGGTTCGAATCATGCCTCGGGCATGGATGTGTGTGATGTCCTTAGGTTAGTTAAGTTTAATTAGTTCTAAGTTCTAGGTGACTGATGACCTCAGAAGTTAGGTCGCATAGTGCTTAGAACCATTTGAACAGACCAACATCCCTAACATCGATCTGTTGCAGAATCCTTGAACATATTCTCAGTTCGAATATCATAATTTTTCTTGACACCGAGAAGCTTATGTCCACAAATGAACGTGTTTTTAGATAGCATCGTTCGTGCGAAAATCAGTTGCCTTTTTCTCACATGATACACTGCGAACTATGGATGAAGGGCAACATGCAGATTTCGTTGTTCTAGATCTCCGGAGAGCACTTTAAACGATGCACCCTCAGGCTCTTAAAGAAGGTAAGAGCATATGGAATAGCTGTACAATATGTTAGTGGCTCGAAGACTTCTTAAGTTATAGAACCCAATATGTTGTCCTCGACGCGAATGTTCATCAGAGACAAGGATACCGTCAGAAATGGCCCAGGGAAGTGTGATAGTAGCGATAATATTCTGTTTATACAAAAACGATTTGGCGGACAGGTGGGCAGCAATCTGCGGTTGTTTGCAGATGATGCTGTGGTGTACAGTAAGGTGTCGAAGTTGAGTGATTGTAGGAGGATACAGGATGATATAGACAAAATTTTTAGTTGGTGTGATGAAAGGCAGCTAGCTCTAAATGTAGAAAAATGTAAGTTAATGCGGATGAGTAGGAAAAACAAACCCGTAATGGTCGGATACAGCATTAGCAAATGGCTATGAGCACTGTGGGACTCAACATCTCAGGTCATCAGTCCCCTAGACTTAGAAGTACTTAAACCTAAGGACATCACACACATCCATGCCCGAGGCAGTATTCTAACCTGCGACCGTAGCGGCAGCGCGATTCCGGACAGGAGCGTCTAGAACCGCTCGGCCACCGCGGCCGGCACAGCATTAGCAGTGTCTTACTTGACGCAGTCAGGTCGTATAAATATCTGAACGTAACGTTGCAAAGTGATATGACATGGACGAGCATGTAAGGATTGTGGTAGGAAAGGCGAATAGTCGACTTCGGTTCATTGGCAGAATTCTAGGAAAGTGTGGTTCATCTGTAAAGGAGGCTGCATATAGGGCGCTACTTGTGCTCGAGTGATTGGGGTCCGTAGCAGATCGGATTAAAAGAAGACACTGAAGCAATTCGACGGGCTGGCAGATAGTTACTGGTAGTTCCGAACAACACGCTACTATTACGGAGATGCTTTAGGAACTCAAATGGGAATCTCTGGAGGGAAGTCGACGTTCTTTTCGAGGAACATTACCGACAAAAAATTTAAAGAAACCGTATTTGAAGTTGACTGCAGAACGACTCTGTTGCCTCCAGCATACATTGTGCATAATAACCACGAAGATCAGGAGAAATTAAGGCTCATGCGGAGGCGTTAGACACTCGTTCTTTCTTCACTCTGTTTGCGAGTCGAACAGCAAATGAAGCGATTTGTAGGGCTACACGTACCCTCCGTCAAGCGCCGTGAAATGAATTGCCGAATATGGATGTAGATTTAGATATCTTGATCACCCCAAATAACTCTTTGTCCAAATGCAGTAAAAAGTATATCAAATAAATTATGCTTAGCAGCCACAGATACATTAATCAGCACGGTTGCCTTTCTCGTCAATACCAGCACTTCTTTTTTAAATAGCATCCTACATTTTTATTCTATAATTCGCCTTCTTTTCTCAAGACCTGTTCACAGACGTATCGCAGTGTACTGTTCACGTAAATACAGGGTGAGTCACCTAACATTACCGCTTGATATATTTCGTAAACCACATCAAATACTGACGAATCGATTCCACAGACCGAACGTGAGGAGAGGGGCTAGTGTAATTGGTTAATACAAACCATAAAAAAAATGCACGGAAGTATGTTTTTTAACACAAACCCACGTTTTTTTTAAATGGAACCCCGTTAGTTTTGTTAGCACATCTGAACATATAAACAAATACGTAATCAGTGCCGTTTGTTGCATTGTAAAATGTTAATTACATCCGGAGATATTGTAACCTAAAGTTGACGCTTGAGTACCACTCCTCCGCTGTTCGATCGTGTGTATCGGAGAGCACCGAACTACGTAGGGATCCAAAGCGAACGGTGATGGACCTTAGGTACAGAAGAGACTGGAACAGCACATTACGTCCAAATGCTAACACCTTTTTATTGGTCTCTTTCACTGACGCACATGTACATTACCATGAGGGGTGAGGTACACGTACACACGTGGTTTCCGTTTTCAATTACGGAGTGGAATAGAGTGTGTCCCGACATGTCAGGCCAATAGATGTTCAATGTGGTGGCCATCATTTGCTGCACACAATTGCAATCTCTGGCGTAATGAATGACGTACACGCCACAGTACATCTGGTGTAATGTCGCCGCAGGCTGCCACAATACGTTGTTTCACATCCTCTGGGGTTGTAGGCACATCACGGTACACATTCTCCTTTAACGTACCCCACAGAAAGAAGTCCAGAGGTGTAAGATCAGGAGAACGGGCTGGCCAATTTATGCGTCCTCCACGTCCTATGAAACGCCCGTCGAACATCCTGTCAAGGGTCAGTCTAGTGTTAATTGCGGAATGTGCAGGTACACCATCATGCTGATACCACATACGTCGACGCGTTTCCAGTGGGACATGTCCCTGCAGATGCTGCTCGCCGACCGTGGCCCGTGTTAGTTACAACACGCAACTGAACGTCGGAGGTTTCAAGCGTCAACTTTAGGTTACAATATCTCCGGATGTAATTAACATTTTACAATGCAACAAACGGCACTGATTACGTATTTGTTTATATGTTCAAATGTGCTAACAAAACTAACGTTGTTCCATTTAAAAAACGTAGGTTTGTGTTAAAAAACATACTTCCGCGCATTTTTGTATGGTTTGTATTAAACAATTACACTAGCCCCTCTCCTCACGTTCGGTCTGTGGAATCGGTTCGTCAGTATTTGATGTGGTTTACGAAATATATCCAGCGGTAACGTTAGGTGACTCACCCTGTATAACGTTACTAACTGTATTAGGGCACAGTGCAGGTACCCCGAGTAATTTCCGGGTGGGAAGGCGTGCCGAACCCCGGCATGAATCCGCCTGGCGGATTAGTGTCGAGGTCCGGTGTGCCGGCCAGTCTGTGGATGGTTTTTAAGGCGGTTTTCAATCTGCCTCAGCGAATGCGGGCTGGTTCCCCTTATTCCGCCTCAGTTACACTATGTCGGCGATTGCTGCGCAAACACTTTCTCCATGTGCGCGTACACCATGATTAGTCTACCTCGCAAACATTGGGGTTGCCCTTGTCTGGTGTGAGAAGGTTCCCAAGTGGGTCCACCGGGGGCCGGATTCCACAATAACCATGGGTTCGGTTTAGGGCAGTGGTGGGGTGCGTGGACTGCTATAGCCTGTTGTGGGGTTGTGAACCACTGAGGGCTACGGTGGGGACGAAGCCTCTCCGTCGTTGCTAGGTACCCAGTTCCATACCGTACAATAAAAAAAGTTGACAGTAAACAAACCGAAACACAAGGAAGATGCACACTGATCATTCTATCAGCTGCCTTTACTTGAAAGTTTGTGTGAACACAATGGACACCAACAAAGAGAAGGTAGATATGCTGCTCATCTATGGAGAATGCAGACGGTTGAATGAACGACCGTTGTGTATTTTCCTAGTTGTATCCCATGCACATGCACTGAGTGCTAGTGTAGGAGAGTCAAATCCAAATTTGTGTTACGTTTGTAATAACGAAATGTTTACATGAAGAATATTACGTGATACGATTTTGCATACGTCTTGAAGTGAAGAAGTGGATGACCGAATAAACTGGTATACTCCGTTCGATCATGTCTCGTGAGGCCCAACGCTACCTACCGACAGCCGCGTCATCCTCTGCCGATAGATGCCGCTGGTTTTGGATATGGAAGGGCATGTGGTCAGCACATCATTCTCCTGGTCTTCGTCAGTTTTCGTGATCAGAGCCACTACTTCTCAGTCAAGTAGCTCCTCAATTGGAGTCACATGGGCTGACTGCATCTCGCTTGCCAACAGCGCTCGGCGCAACCGGACTGTGACCCACCCAAATGCTAGCCAAGGCCAACAGCGCTAAACTTCGTTGATCTAGCGGGATCCAATGATACCGCTGCGGTAAGGCCGCTGGAGAATAAAAAAGTACACGGCGCTGTTTAAAAAGGATGTACTGCTGTTGATATCTTTGTACCGAAAAAAAGTTGCAAGACCGGAAGTCATGCTGGTCTATGTCCCACAGGTAGCTAAACATCGTTTGCTTGATACATTTTTTTAAAATTTTGCATCTAGACAAAAATTTATTTGTGTTGGTGAGGACAAATTGTGTTCAACAGCCCTGCTGCAGTGCTAGAGTCCGCGCAAGTTATGTTAACCAATGCGCAGTGACCAATTTTCGTCCAAAACCCTGGGCAAGTTCATTCGTTTGTTTGGGAGGGGGGGCCAACAAGTGTTTACCATTTTTTATTTGCTTGTAGATTTATATATGTTACTTATGACGTGCCTATCATTTCGTTAATCGTCATAGTTTTTGTGATATTTACGAGGAAACAAGAACATTACATGAAATTCGAAAAAAAATTGCAATGATAAATAGGGGTCGCTGTGATTTTGCGTTCGATTCATGTTACTTAGTATGTTGCTGTGTGTGAAATTTAGCTAACATATTGAATTTTTCTTTAGACGTGGGTAGAGATTTCCATCTGTCACCAACCTCAAGATAATTGGTCTGACGCAGCACACTCATTTGACATCTCGCCACGCCAGAGATAAAACCAGAGCGAAATATTCACAACATCTGTCATATTTCGTAAACGGTTTGAAATATCGATATGTGATTTTGGCAGCTGACAGCACACAAAGAGGAGAGTATTTTCTCATATGGTTATTATGTAGAACTTCATTATCTATCGTGTTATTATAATAACTACAAACTTTTAGAATAATGTAATTTCTAAGCGCCATCGTTAGCTGATGAAACGAGAAATGCTATGAGGCTCGAAATGACATAAGTGAAGACATAGCACGGGTATTTTCATAAGATACTGACGCTACGTTTCCTCATTTCCTCACTTAATAAACCATTGTTTCAGAATTCTCCCACAAATGTGTCTCCACAATTTAGTGAGGTGAGACTGTGTAAACTCAGCTGTGTCTTGGCAAAGGAATCAAATTTCAACATGACAACAAGAGAAATGCGTACGTTTACCTCAAAATTTGCCACTCATGACAATTCTCTGGAAGTTGCAAATGGTTACCAAGTCAGACGAAAGTAAATCGCTGCATTTTCGGCGGAATTCTTTTTAGATACTAAACAACCAGACATGACAGATCTTTTTGAATGGTCACCTTGCAAGTGTGGTTATGGAGGGCCCCACTTAATATTTACATTAAAAGTGAGTATAGGCTTCAGTTTAGGTCGGCACTTCCCCTCCAGCAATCGGCATTTCCCCTCCAGCGCTGACATTTGCCCCTCGAGCACCTGCCCACAGCCTATACCACTAATACTCTCCCCATACACGCCCTGCCAACTGCACCTCTACCGGTCAAAGTATTCTGTGCGCGCTCTAACAGCACCTCTCGTCTGATCACCTAAGTTAAGCGCCATTGGGCTTGGCTGGGAATTGGATAGGTTACCATTCGGGTGTGCCGAGCGCTGTTGGCAAGCGAGGTGCACTCATCTCTTGTGAGGCCAATTAAAGAGCTGCCTGACTGAGAAGTAGCGGCTTTGGGCAGAAAAACTGACAACGGCAGGGAGAGCAATATGTTGACCATATGTCCCTCCATTTCTGCATCCAGTGACGCCTATAGGATGAGGATGAGATGGCAGTCAGTCGACCTCTCAAGGCCTGTTCTAATGGATTGAGAGAGAGAGAGAGAGAGAGAGAGAGAGAGAGAGAAGAGGAGATAAATGGCACGCTCTATGTAAGAAATGATGATGTAAACAGAGTGAAAGTGACATATAAAACTAATCGAAAAGAATTCCCTTCACCATCAGACCAACGATTTTCAGAGTCGTTAGACTGTTTAATGACACAAATAATATGGAAGTTGATTTGGATTAAACACGTTACAATTCATTTGAGGAATCTCCAGTGGTCAGTATTTTAGCTCGTACATTATTTCCATGCGTTTTTCTATACACAAGCGTTCGATTTTTAGCCTGTGTATACAAGGATGTATGGAAATAGTGTAGGAGCCAAAGTTCTAACAATTGAAGAGGCTTCGAAACCGGCAGAAGTAACGCTGTGAGTACCGTGCGTGAGTCGTGCTTCGGTAGCTCAGACGGTAGAGCACTTGCCCGCGAAAGGCAAAGGTCCCGAGTTCGAGTCTCGGTTGGGCACACAGTTTTAATATGCCAGGAAGTTTCATATCAGCGCACACTCCACTGCAGAGTGAAAATCTCATTCTGGAATTGAAGAGGCTTTAAAATAAATGAAAAGCGTCTGGTTTGGATTAAATTTTATACAGTTGCAAAAGATGGAACACCTCCCATATTACGTATAAAAGTGCAACGACAGAAGACTGCCATGAAAAACAAAAATACAGCCTGATTAGTTACATTCCGCACCTAGAATGTGTGTAGGATCGGATAGGAGTAATGAAAAAACAATCGAAAACAACGAATCCAACGTATTCGGACTTGTTGGGCTGATTGGTTACAGTCCTTATGACAACAGACTCATAGAGCTAGTTGCGGGGTTAGGGGTGGGTTCAAAATGGCTCTGAGCACTATGGGACTTAACATCTGAGGTCATCAGTCCCATAGAACTTAGATCTACTTAAACCTAACTAACCTAAGGACATCACACACATCCATGCCCGAGGCAGGATTCGAACCTGCGACCGTAGCAGTCGTGCGGTTCCAGACTGAAGCGCCTAGAACCGCTCGGCCGGCGGTGAGGGGTGGGTGTGGTAAGGAATGTGACATGTAAGATATAATTGTGCAATCCCTGAAAGAATTCCAAATAGATTTCATACAAATATCACTTCCTATGTGGTAAAACGCAAGGATACATTGTCTGAAGGTTGGGAAGATGGTGTCATAAAAAATAATCGAAAATGTCTGATGTTAATTCTGTGTCTATACTCTGCAGGATTGACTATTTACATCACAGATAGACTTCATCTTCTTCCCTCTCGGGAAATCAGGTAGTGTACTAGTTTCCGAAACCATTTACAAAGTAATTGTTTTCACCAAGATGAGTTGTAAGGAGTTCCTCAATAAAACTGTGTTTTTCCTTGTCACAGCGATATTAATTACTGATATAACGGTATCAGCTCTCTGTTTTTCATAGGAGGGTAATAATTTCTGTTGCTAGTGTCATAAATGTGAATGAAGTGAATTAAATTGCATTTCAGTCTCTAATAAAATCAGGTTAGTAGTTTAGGACAATCTACAGTACTATTAATGGCTATCTGATTTGGAATTTTGTACTTTTATATCCATATCGGAGAAAGGGAAAGGGAATGCAGTACCGCAGTTGTATTTCTTCCATTCCCTTTTTATACTAGTGTTGTGTTAGCCCAACGTTCTGTTACCAAAAGCAACAGTCCTACTGGAGTATGAAATTACGAACCTATGCTTAAGATATCAACTGGAATGTTGTTCAAAACAGATAGTTCCTAAATTACATATACAGTTACATCTTCTAAACTGCATATGGGATTTCAATGACAGAAACTCTATTGAGGTCACTTCATCTGCAAAATTACCAGCAGAATATTACGAGAAGAGTTGGTAACGCACACGCAAAGGAAGTGGAAAACTTTAAAATTTGTGTACTGCAGGAAATAAAAGGAAAAATTGAAATCCTCAAATGATCTCAGAAGAATTGCAAGCAGGAAGGGAGCTAATTGTTTAGGCCATAAGTGGGGTAGTTTACAGAAAAATATAAGGTATTACACTTCGAGGACATACCTTCTTTATTTTTATCAACTTACTAGCTGGAAAAAGAATGAGAAGATTGACTATTGAGATGTGTATTTGCTTTATAAATGAAATACTTAACTGGACCCTGTTAAATATATACTAACCAAAAAATTAAGGAAGATTTGTTTCCGTTTGTAATGTACGTGCAAAAATTATTAACAATTTTGTACAAAAATTTTTGTTTTCTTATTCGTTACCATACCAAAAATCCTAAAATAGCCTCCTGTTTACGACTTGGTAGCGATCTTACCAATTTTGTAAAGTGTCCTGATACGTGCATTCTTTCTCTAAAGAATATGGTATTACCAGACTGAACGCTATGTTTTATGGCCACAGTGAATGACCTTATAGTTTCTCTGCCTCGTGATGACTGGGTGTTGCGTGCTGTCCTTAGGTTAGTTAGGTTTAAGTAGTCCTAAGTTCTAGGGGACTGATGACCATAGATGTTAAGTCCCATAGTGCTCAGAGCCATTTGAACCATTTTGACCTTATAAAAACAAGCAGTCTGTACCGTGCACTCAATGCCAAATGTGTGTATTTGGTCCAAACTATACTACTGTGTTCTTCAGTGTGATCACTGGTGCCAAAGCTTTAGAAAAGCGTCTGCGTTCTAACAGGGAGCGTTGACCTAGATCAACATTTAGCGTGCCGGGAACAGAGTCACTTTCTGATAGTCGTAGCTAAGCATTCCACCTGATGAGCTGTGGCCAAAGGGGCAGCCCCACTGACGTCAGCCTAGGTGCCCTGCCCTAGACCATGCTCTCGGGGGTGTATTAGACAACAACCGCAGTTGACGGAGAAATACGTGGCAAATCATGGTGCAATGTGGCTTTGTTGCTGGCTTAGCTCTCTATGCAGCGATACGCGAGGTACTGTGTACGTCTTAGCTGCCTGTAGACGTTGAAAGAGATGAAATAAATCGTCCAAATAAATAAAACTTCAACACAGTCATAGGATCAAACGCTACCCCACTTTCTTATCCTACCACACACAGTGGCAGTAGCACTGCAAATGCTTACATAAAAACTACATAAACATATACAGTGGCCAACTTACCGATTTTGTAAAGTGCCCTGATATGTGTCTTCCCGACTAAAACACGTTACCAGAGAGGAAGCTACGATTTAAAAAGGACAGTTAAATTAAAACGAAACTGATAGATGAAAGTAAGTATTTATTTTTCCAAAAGTAATCGCCATATCTGTGAGAGAATCTGTCAATGGATTTATGGAAAAAATGTTTGCGAGTGCTTATGGAAACATGATTGCACTCAAACGTGCACCTCTTCATCCCAAACAAATCAAAGCTACGAATGTATTTCTTCACGTCTCCAAGATTCTGGAAATCGGATGTGGAGAGATGAGGACTCTTAAGGAGTATGTTTAAGGGCTTTCCAGCGAAATTTGTGCAGCGTATCGAAACAACAATAACGCTAGATCTAGTTAAGGTCACAACACTTTTTCGTTTGGCTGCAAGAGCCCATTGCTCATTGAATTTCTGGAACATGGTGCTAAAATTAACGCTATTAAAACTAAAGCGTCCCATCAGGTCCAAACGCCCAGGAATATTGTCAGCCAGCACCATTGTGTTGGTGGATATAGCCCGCCCACATGCTGGCCAAGCTGTTTTGACTACACTGCAGAAGATTCGCTGTGAAGCCCTCACACATACTCCATACACTCCGATTTCTCCCCATTCAATTTCCATATCTTTGGAGCCCTGAAGAAAGACATTTGGGGCCGTCGATGTGCTAAGGTGAAGAGATACACGATGTGATCAAAAAGTATCCGGCCACCCCCAAAAACATACGTTTTTCATAATAAGTGTGTTTTACCAAGTTGTTAAGGCTTTCGTGGCCACTTGTTGACAAACTGCCTATTGGCTTTTGTCTCGGGTTCTTCGGCCGACGTTCATCTGATGATTTTACTGACGTTTCACCAGCACCAGTGTTAGAGAAGCACTATCAGAGAAGCTGTAGAAATACAAAAACACGCGAACAGCTTCAACAAGAAAGAGGAAAGCCTTAAGGTAGACGGATCCTGGCTTCCTGTACTGCAGCGAATGACCGTCGCGGGTGGTAAGAGGAGAACCGCACGGGAAATGACCGCAGAGAAGCCCTATGACGTTGGCGTGCCAGGTACATACAGTCTGCGCCCGCGAGCTCGGCTCCAGTTCACCACCGGCAATGGAAGGTGAAGCTTTGACAATGCCAGCCACTCGTGCTGGCGAAACCTCAGTAAAATCATCAGATGAACGTCGGCCGAAGAACCCTAGACAGAAGGCAATAGCCAGTTTGTTAAGTGCATTTTGCTGCCACCTACTGCCAGGTGCTCGATATCAGCGACCTCAGTAGTCATTAGACATCGTCAGACAGCAGAATGGGGCGCTCCGCGCAACTCACGGACTTGGAACGTGGTCAGGTGATAGGGTGTCACTTGTGTCATACGTATGTACGTGAGATTTCCACACCCCTAAACATCCCTAGGTCCACTATTTCCGATGTGATAGTGAAGTGGAAACTGAAGGGACACGTACAGCACAAAAGCGTACAGGCCGACCTCGTCTGTTGACTGACAGAGACCGCCGACAGTTGAAGAGTATCGTAATGTGTAATAGGCAGACATCTATCCAGACCATAACACAGGAATTCCAAACTGCATCAGGATCCACTGCAAATACTATGACAGTTAGGTGGAAGGTGAGAAAACTTGGATTTCATAGTCGAGCAGCTGCTCATAAGCCACACATCGCGTCGATAAATGCCAAACGAGGGGTTCGCCGGGTGTAAGGAGAGTAAACATTGGACGATTGAACAGTGGAAAAACGTCGTACGGAGTGACGAATCACAGTACACAATGTGGCGATCCGATGGCAGGGTGTGGGTATGACTAATTCCCGGTGAACATCATCTGCCAGCGTGTGTTGTGGCAACAGTAAAATTCGGAGGCGGTGGTGTTATGGTGTGGTCGTGTTTTTCAAGGAGGGGCTTGCACCCCTTGTTGATCTGCGTCACTATCACAGCACAGGCCTACATTGAAGTTTTAAGCTCCTTCCTGCTTCCCACTGTTGAAGAGAAATTCGGTGATGGCTATTGCATCTTTCAACAGGTTCTGGCATCTGTTCCTAATGCACGGCCTGTGGCGGAGTGCTTACAGGACAATAGCATCTCTGTAATGTACTGGTCTGCACAGATTCCTCTCCTGAATCCTGTAGAACACCTTTGGGATGTTTTGAAACGCCGAATTCGTGCCAGACCGCACCAACCGACATCGATACCTCTCATCAGTGCAGCACTCCGTGAAGAATGGGCTTCCATTCCCGAAGAAACGCCCCAGAACCTGATTCTACGTATGCCTGCGGGAGTGGAAGCCGTCGTCAAGGCTAAGGGTGGGCCAACACCAAACTGAATTCCAGCATTACCGATCGAGGGCGCCACGAACTTGTGAGTCATTTTCAGCCAGGTGTTCGGATACTTTTGACCGCACAGTGTATGCACGTCTGGGTACAAACATGATTCTATAGGCAGTTGCAAACATTTTTCTATGATAGCATCGACCATCTTAACTTAAAACTAGATAAGTGTATTAACAGTTATAGTGATTATTTTCAAATAATACAGAGTTTACTTACTTTTTTGCATGTGTCTCATTTTCATGTGACTGTACCATATATAACTACAGTGTGTGGCCTGACGCAAACAAACAGTGTTTAGTGTGCACCTCCTGCTGTTTTTGTCTGTGTAATGTAAAGTTCAGAACAATGTTTAGCAATGTACTAAATTTAACAACCAGTCGTTTACTGAAGTGGTAAAAACTTTATTTCTGTACACAAGAATATTGGGAGAAGAGGTGGTTACATAGATTCAAGGAGATGTGTGTTCTGATAGCCTACAGTTTTAATTATTTACGTTTAAACTACACAAAAAATCGATTACATAGGCTATGAAGCTATTTACAATTCGGTGGCCACCTTGCAAATTCTTTGAAGTGCCCTGACTAAGAAGATAGTATTACCAGTCTGTAATTTGCAATTTATAGCTCCATGGTGCAGCTATGTATTATTCACACTAATGAATATTAACAGAGTTGAAGGAAGTGCTAAGTGACAGAATGATGTGAGAATGAGACTATGAGCTTCCAGTGCCTAGACTGTCACTTCTTCTAGCACAGTCGCTGTCTGACGGCACTGGGCGATAGATTTTGTCTGCACTAGTGTATCTAGAAGCTGTTAAAAACTCCATATCAGCGTGATATGTCTGTTAGTGCCACACACTTTTAGTGCTGCAGCTGTGGCCTGGCCTATGGCTTTCATGGAATGACAGTCACGGCAGTGTTTGTATATTATAAACAGTGTTAGTTAGAGGTGTTCTGAGGTTTGTGGGAGATAACTCACGCAATCACTATGCGTCAGTCGCTCTAAACCATGTGATGTAACTTCTGTCCAGTTCTAAAATTGGATTATGATTAAGATCTTGGTGATGCCCTAGTGACAGGCAAGAACCGTTTGTAAAAAGTGGCATGCATCATGTCACTTGTGACCCTGATGCCAGTGTCGCTAGGTGTGGTGTCTGCTGGTTCAGCTGTCTAATGCTCTGCTGGCTGATAGGCTGGACCAACTTACCCATGATTATGGCAGTCTCACTTCAACACATTGAAGGAATTCGCGATCTGCTGATGCTGTCTCCTGTTGCTTAACTAAATAAAAAACATGTTCGTATCCTACTTAGTTCATTGCTAAAAAGCTTTGCTAATAGTATCAGATGCTGCAGTGGGAGGCATGGCCGGTGTTGCGATCTGGACAAGTGGTTCATCAGGTAGGAAATAGTTGTCAGAATGGCATTTGTTTAAATATACGTTGCTGTCCTGTTCTATTCTACAACACACACACAGAAGTAATATTGTTTAAACACTAAAAATCTCATAGTTATGATAATGCACATGTGTATTTGAATGGCGATTTTGAAAAGTAGTTGGGTGGCAATGACAGGTAGTTGGAACAGACTGGTTGAAGATACTGCATGCCCATTTTCTTACCTATTTGAGGATGAAGCTGTTAACAGTCAGCATGGGGTGACAGGCATCTACCCACGTTCCAGACTGCATGATATGGCGTTACTCTACTGGAAGTCTTGACATATCTCACATTGGTGAAAGCAGCATTTAGTTAAAGCTGGACAGCTTGGTCTGGAAGTCTTGGAGAGGATGACCATCGAAGCACTGAGTGGTCAGCTGTGCATCCATTAGTTTTAGGAGAGGCAGTGGACTCTGTTGATGCATGTGGCCTACCCATTTGGCGCTATAGTGCTTGAGTCTGGTGGCAGGTTAACTCTGCTACTGTGAAGGCTTGACTTTCACTTTGACCAGTGGCAGGGGTGGTGGTGAGGGGCAGCATGCAGACCACAGAGGCTCTTTTCAGGACGGCATTTGCTTGGAGAAAGATGAAGTTCTTATCCTATGTCAGAAGTGATGGCAGTTGTTTAAACAGCACGCACTTCTGAACTTAAAGGAAGTCGGTTTTTGGGTTCTAAACTAACGATGGGACATGCTTCACCAGTACCAGCCAATTTTTTTTTGCGTTTTCCACCATTTTACTCTCCTCAGCACAAGTGATCTGAAGACCATGCAGGCTGTGCCAGGGTCCATCAGGTCTACCATCTTGGGTTCTATACTTAGCACAAGTGATCTGAGAACCGTACAGACTGTCAGTATTCACAAAGTCCAACATCTTGGATTATGATGTTATAGGACTAAGGGAAACATAACATGCAGGCTGTGCCTGTACCTCCAAGCCCACCATCTTGGATTGTTATCTTGAATTCTGATGTCACACGGCTGAAGAAAACACAGTATCCATCTTGTATTCTGATCGTAGCAATAGTCACCTGGTAAGTATGCAGGATTTGCCAGTATCAACAGCTCTGCCAACTTGGATTGTGATATGGTAAAGCTGTGCCAGTATCCATCCTGGATCGCTATCCTGGATCGCCATATTGGATTCTGACCACATAGGACTGTGTCAGTACCCCCAGGTCAGCCGTTGTGGATTCTACATTTAGCCAAATGACCATACTGGGTTTTTGAATTACCCACCAACAGGACCCATCCTTGAATTTTTGAATTTCCCACCACGTGACACTTTCAACAATTGTGATTTTAGCAAAATGGATCTGCTATGACACAGGAGTTGGAATAATCCCTGTCAGCACAATTAGACTATTTTGAGTCTCCTGCCAATTTTGGAATTTACCATCACTTTATATATAAGGCAGAAGGCCTACATCAGAGGGGTGGGAGGGGGGGGGAGGAGAAGCGGGAAGGGGAAATCTGGCATGTTACATGATGTGATAATCGATGAGATGACTGTAAATTTGACAGCAATGCAGCCCGTACCAGAACCCACTTAGCTGCACTATTTACAGTACCGTTCACATTTCACCCACTGCCCCTTTCCTAACAATCCATCCAGATAACACCAAAAGTATTATTATAGTAACAGTGTGGCAAAATGGCCTGGTGCAAATCTCTCAAATGAATGCCACTCCAGTGGCTTGGGTGTTCCTGATCTACAGCAGTAATCCTTCCAAAGAAAGGGAACCTACAGTTTAGCACAGAATCCGAACCATATATCGTTTCTGACGAATCTTAACGTTACTGATAGGTGAAGGCGAGATTAAAGACAGACAGAGACATTCCATGGCTCGACGAGGCCTCTGTCCTACAGCCTTTCCAGGTTCGCGCTTTCCCACTACGTCATCAGGCCAGATGCCATAGGTATAAACAGAACTGGACAAAAACACTCTTGCACAGGAAAACAAGCCGCACCTGACCATTTATCTGATAATCTCACACGTAATGTTGACAAGTGCGTGTGATACAACGAGCTGGTATACATTAGTTGGAAGCAGGGAATCGCTTATCACTGAGACACACAGTTCCTGTACATACAAATGACACGGAATCTTTTAGTTAAATGGAGTTCCTGATCAAGCACTTTGTGTATACCATTCAAAAGCACGATCTTGTTGCAGATGGTGGAAGGGACATCATCTGCTTCCAAAATCAATGGCAAATGAAATCGCAGTGTCGCTTATGCTGGGTTGCTATGGGGCAGGGGCTTCATATATGTATTGGTTCAAATGGCTCTGACCACTATGGGACTCAACATCTGTGGTCATCAGTCCCGTAGAACTTAGAACTACTTAAACCTAACTAACCTAAGGACATCACACACATCCATGCCCGAGGCAGGATTCGAACCTGCGACCGTAGCTGTCACACGGTTCCAGACTGAAGCGCCTAGAACCGCACGGCCACACCGGCCGGCTATGTGTATTGGTCATCTACATTTTACATATTACTTCGCAGTCTTAATTCATGCTATGGGATACTGAAAACAGCTATCCAGAAGGTTTTATTACACCTCTAATAGCTTCAAAACACGCCACTTTTCTCATAGGAACCGTCATCAACTGATTAAGCTCAACAAAATAGCGTTCTGAAACACATCGCAGTACACAGCTCCCCGGAGTGTCAAGCACACGCTTCGAGTGGTTCGACTACAAACTGCTAGAGAACTCAAAGAAAAAAAGCAAGGATAATCTGCAGGAGAAATTGTTGAACAAGTCAAGAAATAAAGAGGAAGAGGAGAGTACAAGAAAGCAAAGGGAGATGAAGTTAGAGATGAGCAAGAGGTAGAACAGGTTGTAACGACAGCTTTGGAGAAGAAATGACATGAGAAGCTTCTGATAGGTACGTACGGTTAGTGGGCGGTGTGACGCGTGCAGGCTGGGACATAAGCCGCGGCATGGCGTCGGCTCTGGATGCCTTCCAACAGAGCAGCACGGGAGGCGGCGGGCGGCGTCTTCCGCCGCTAAGCGAAGACAGAAACAGGAGACTTGAGCGAAGCGCCGCACGTGACCAGAAATAGCAACAAGGACGCGCCGCTCGCGGGTTCATGAAATCAGTGTTAAGTAACGGCTGCAGCGTCCACTCGTTCGGCCGATCCTGCACTCGGCAGCACGCATCTGCACTTTACAGAAGCCCATCTCGGAAAATTAATGCGGTTATAAACTTTTAAAGTTAACTAGACGTGGCTATATGATACTTCGAATGCATTATTTCATTTGGTGCGTTAAGAGGATACACCAGTGTAGAAATTTTTTGAACTTGTTTTCTTTTTGACTTATAATGTTCCTCAAGAGTCTTTATAAGATTCATTCATCTTAAGTATGCCATAAATCGTAAAATATGTGAAAACATTGGTTAATGTAATGCTATGTTAGTTACCGGCAGCGTATGGATCCTGTTAGTTTCGGATAGTACCACGGAGGGCATTAGTATCAACTACGATACTTTTTTCGACAAGATTTCTCTTCGTAACATGATTTGTTTATAGTAAACATGCTGAAAGCACATGTTTGTTTCGTGTCAGCTTAACTTGTCATTTCGATTTTCCTTATACGAAGTAAAACGTGAGTGCTTGAATATAACAAACATATTTATACCGACAGAAAAGGTTCGAAAACTAATTACAGTCGTGCAAAAAACTCTTCGATTCATAAATAAGCGGAAGCCAGTTAATCGAGATAATTTCGTCAAAATGAGAGTATTCAGAAATCGACGAAAAAAGGCCAGATTTACTGTGCTTGCAATGCCGATTAAAGGCTTGTTTTCTAATGTAGCACGTAGGATTTTTGCGATATATTTTCATTTCGATTCTTGGTGCACGTTGTTATAACATTTTTGGCGAAAAAATTGACTTTAACTCCCTTATCTAACGTCCAGTGGTACTCCTATCCAATGTATCATTACCACACACCACAGCAAACTTTTATGGATGTATACCACGTTTCCCTTTTCTGCAGTCGAGAATCCCATGCCGGCACGTAGCTTGCAACGAGTATCTTGAGTAGAAGCCATTTTGATGGTTCACTATGGCCTTGCCGTCTGTCTAAATTACTCGAAATTTCGCACATGTGCAGTCGAACATCAAGTTCCAAAAAACATATCTGTATTACTAAATGGCTAAAGGGCTCAAACTGTCCCATAGCCATTTGCGACAGATATTAAAATTTTAAAATGCTCTCGTAATCTACTCATAAAGAGGTATAATTGTGCGTTAAAGTCTTAACACAATAAATCAAGAATGAAAGTTAGCAACTGTGTATATGTTATGAGGTATTACAACTCCTGGCTCAAATTACTCAGACTATATTCATCCAGTATTTGAGAATGCGAGCACTCGACGACTGTCAGTAATCTTAACATATGATTCTAAAGCTCTTCGAATTTCTTTGTTGTCACTGATATCCCCCCCCCCCCCCCCCCGACACACACACACACACACACACACACACACACACACACACACACACACACAAATAATGAAAGAAAAACAAATTTATTGTTTATTAGATTTTCGCTGTTCATCAGGCATTAAAGCGTTATATGTTTGTGTATGTGAAACGTATGTATGAATAAGTCGAATGTGTAAAAGAAATCTGTGTATGTGGCTGTAAATTTATTTCGATATATATCATTTTTTCTTTTCTTTCTTATGAAATAATCTGAATTGTCAAATCAGATCAATAATTTTATTTTATCGTAGCCAGAGATTGTAATTAAGGAACCACATTCCTGGAAATACCAATTCTTTTTTTTTTTTATTTTGGCAAATGAAACTAGCTGTCTCCATTTTTCCCTTCTGCATACTTGCGTCTTTTTCTGTCTGATCTCGATCTGTGAACATGTTAGCGGGAATCCCCTATTACTAAGCGGAAACAGATTATATTGCAACCGTCCTAGTTTCCTGCATAATAAATGCAATTTAGTACGTACATGAAATGCATTCGCCGTTGCGAATACGAGCAACCATCAGCTATATATGGGAATGGCGACAAGAAAACTAAGATAATTTAATGGGGAAGTCGTTCGAGTGCAAATCCTTAAGAGGGATAGGAATGAGGGATAGGAGATAGCAGTAAACATGAGACACGGATTTCATATATTTTTTTAAAATTTTTCTGTATTATAACCGTTCGTTGGCCTGTACATGCAGATGCTCATTATCGTGGGAGGTGAACACGAGTGAATTATGTGTGTGGCGGTGTGTGTGTGTAGGATGAGGGGAGGGGGCGGGGGAGCGGTCAAAAAAGACGATGTGGAGATATCCTGCAAAGATTCGTCGGTAATGGGGGAGAGCATGTAGAGGACCGTACGTGGACAGTTGTGAAAGAGGCATTGTGAAATCTGTCCTCGAAGCCGTATGAACATGTGGTGCTTTGCATGAGGGTAGTGTGAAGTCTGGGGCAACAGCAAGAGCTCAGGGGTAACCATCAGTATTAGAACAAAGTTCGTGTTGCACCACTTTTGATATCATATTAAGTGACTAATTAATTTAATTAATCAGTCCCTCCACCACCTCGAAAAGTGGAGCGAAATTCAAATTTTCGTGGTAAATTCGAATTTTCGCGGCGCATTCAAATGTTAATTACATTGCATTGCAGAGGACATGATAATAATGATGATAATAATAATAATCTTTATTTATAAAAATTAAATTTGCGTATCGATTGTGTAGAAGGTTGTAGGGTACTCTCTTTATTTCACTATCTTTCGAATACTGGTGCAGGGTAAGTATGACGTCACTATCCACGCAGTAAAATTCAAATTTTTTCCTCTGGCTCTAAAGTTTAGTAGCTGGGGAGGGGTAGCTGCCATTGGTCATGCGCTAGAGGGTAGCTCTAGCCAGTCTCGTCAACAATTGCTAGTTGTAGAGAGAATATCTTCGCATTAGAGCGTTATTCCAGTAGATGTAGTGAACGGCCCAACATGGGAGGAATGGGTAACAATAATAGGACAGCAAACCATCCCTGAAGTACAGGAAGAGCGGCCTCCTGCCGGTCTTAGGTACGGAAAGCTGACTAAAGCTGGAAAGAAGTTCAGCCAAATTTTTTTCAAACGCCCAAACAGTGTTCAGAAAGGATCGATTAAACACAGTTGGTGTGGAGTATTTGTTGTTTTAAGAAGTATTTAGTGTGTAGTGAAATTGATGTAGGTAGTTCCTGCGAAACAGTATGGGTAGAGGTTATACTTGACACTTCGACTAAACTACTAATTGGATCGTCTTACCGACCCAAAAGATATAGTTACTGAACAGTTCGAAGAAAACTTGAGTCTCATTTCAAACAGGTACAACACTCATACAATCATAGTCGGTGGTGACTTGAAAATAACCTCGATATGCTGGAAAAATTATAAGTTTAAAGCCGGCGCCAGGCATAAAACGTCATCCTGAATTTTTTTTTTGGTCATCAGTCTTCTGACTGGTATGAAGCGGCCCGTCACAAATTCCTCTTCTGTGCTAACCACTTCATCTCAGAGAAGCACTTGCAATCTGCGTCCTCAATTATTTGCTGGATGTATTCCAATCTCTTTCTTCCTCTACAGTTTTTGCCCTCTACAGCTCCCTCTAGTACCATGGAAGTCATTCTCTCATGTCTTGACTGATGTCCTATCTTCCTGTCCCTTCTCCTTATCAGTGTTTTCCACATATTCCTTTCCTCTCCGATTCTTCGCAGAACCTCCTCATTCCTTACTTTATCAGTCAACCTAATTTTCAACATTAGTCTGAAGCACCACATGTCAAATGTTCGATTCTCTTCTGTTCCGGTTTTCCCACAGTCCATGCTTCACTACCATACAATACCGTACTCCAGACGTACATTCTCGGAAATTTCTTCCTCAAATTAAGGCCGATTTTGATATCAGTAGACTTCTCTTGGCCAGGAAAACCCTTTTTGCCATTGATAGTCTGCTTTTGATGTCCTCTTTGCTTCTCCTGTCATTGGTTATTTTACTGCCCAGGTAGCAGAATTCCTTAACTTCATTTACTTCGTAACCATCAATCCTGACGTTAAGTTTCTCTCCGTCGTCATTTCTACTACTTCTCATTACCTTCGTCATTCTTCGATTTACTCTCAACCCATAATCTGTACTCTGAGACTGTTCATTCTGTTCAGCAGATCATGTAATTCTTCTTCACTTTCACTCAAGGTAGCAATGTCATCAGCGAATCGTATCATTGATATCCTTTCACCTTGGATTTTCATTCCACTCTTGAACCTTTCTTTTATTTCCATCACTGCTTCCTCGAGGTACAGATTGAACAGTAGGGGCGAAAGGCTACATCCATGTCTTACACCCTTTTTAACACGAGCACTTCGTTGTTGATCGTCCACTCTTATTATTTCCTCTTGGCTGTTGTACAGTCGTGCTCAAAAGTATCCGAACGACCTGAATTACATTTCGTCTGACTCGTATACAACCCGCAAAACGCAGTTGTCTTGCAGGTCCTCTAATCGCTCCTTGGTACAGTCGTTTGGCTATTGAAAATGGTTCCAACAAGTCACCACAAGAAAACTCTGCTCTGTATCGCAATAACTCAAGACGTAAAATAATACCAAGGTACTACAAATATCAGGGAACACCTTATCACAGGTAATACTGTGCTTAAGGCTTGTAAGCTCACATTTATTGCAATAAATGGCATACCTGAAATGTTACCACTCTCATTATCACGTCATATAGGTAATGCACGTAGTAAGTTCGTCGTATTCATGATTTCCTCTTTAAAGTAACATACCGTGCTTCTTATTTAACATAAAATGACATTAAAAAATTAAGTTATTCACGAGCAGCTAGTGGAGAATATGTATGAAATTCAAATGACACGACGAACCGTCTCGTTTTGCATATAGATTCAAACCAAGGTCATGAAGATAAAGATTTCGTGACTGACGGAAACTAACAGTCATTCCTGACTAGACACACAGAGCCTGATATACCTCGATTTTAGACAGTATCAGTTAGCAAATATCAACTTTACATTACATGACGAAAGCATTTTTAACGGACGTGAATTCCTACCCAGCATCTATTGTCCCTGTTAACGCAGTACTAGAGATGTTAAATATTGCTTCTTCACAAGTAACTTACTTGAAATGCCGTGAAGTAAAGCTTTGTGTTGGACAGGGATTCGAACCCAGAACCTAATCGGATTGTTATCGAAGCACAATCAACTATGACATATCGGATTTTCTCGGCAGTAGCTAGATGTTTTAACTGAAATGACGAGCCGAAACATTACTTTTTTCCTTCCCAGGACTCCAACCCGGCACCTATCGCTCTTATGTTTCAGAGAAAACAAACGTTAAATATGTTGTTGTTGTGGTCTTCAATCCTGAGACTGGTTTGATGCAGCTCTCCATGCTACTCTATCCCATGCAAGCTTCTTCATATCCCAGTAACTACCGCAACCTACATCCTCTTGGTGTATTCATCTCTTGGTCTCCCTCTACGATTTTTACCCTCCGCGCTGCCCTCCAATACTAAATTGGTGATCCCTTGATGCCTCCGAACATGTCCTACCAACCGATCCCTTCTTCTAGTCAAGTTATGCCACAAACGTCTCTTCTCCCCAATCCTATTCAAGTACTTCCTCATTAGTTATCTGATCTACCCATCTAATCTTCAGCATTCTTCTGAAGCACCACATTTCAAAAGCTTCTATTCTCTTCTTGTCCAAACTATTTATCGTACATGTTTCACATCCATACATGGCTACACTCCATACAAATACTTCCTGACACTTAAATCTATACTCGATGTTAACAAATTTCTCTTCTTCAGAAACGCTTTCCTTGCCATTGCCAGTCTACATTTCATATCATCTCTACTTCGACCATCATCAGTTATTTTGCTCCCCAAATAGCAAAACTCCTTTACTACTTTAAGTGTCTCATTTTCTAATCTAATTCCCTCAGCATCGCCCGACTTAATTCGACTACATTCCATTATCCTCGTTTTGCTTTTGTTGATGTTCATCTTATATCCTCCTTTCAAGACACTATCCATTCCGTTCAACTGCTCTTCCAAGTCCTTTGCTGTCTCTGACAGAATTACAATGTCATCGGCAAACCTCAAAGTTTTTATTTCTTCGCCATGGATTTTAATACCTACTCCGAGTTTTTCTTTTGTTTCCATCACTGCTTGCTCAATATATAGATTGAATAACATTGGGGAGAGGCTACAACCCTGTCCCACTCCCTTCCGAACCACTGCTTCCCTTTCGTGTCCCTCGACTCTTATAACTGCCGTCTGGTTTCTGTACAAATTGTAAATAGCCTTTCGCTCTCTGTATTTTACCCCTGCCACTTTCAAATTTGAAAGAGAGTATTCCAGTCAACATTGTCAAAAGCTTTCTCTAAGTCTACAAGTGCTAGAAACGTAGGTTTGCCCTTCCTTAATCTAGCTTCTAAGATAAGTCATAGGGTCAGTATTGCCTCACGTGTTCTAACATTTCTACGGAATCCAAACTGATCTTCCCCGAGGTCGGCTTCTACTAGTTTTTCCATTTGTCTGTAAAGAATTCGCGTTAGAATTTTGCAGCTGTGACTCATTAAACCGATAGTTCGGTAATTTTCACATCTGTCAACACCTGCTTTCTTTGGGATTAGAATTATTATATTCTTCTTGAAGTCTGAGGGTATTTCGCCTGTTTCATACATCTTGCACGCGAGATTGTAGAGTTTTGTCAGGACTGGCTCTCCCAAGGCCGTCAGTAGTTCTAATGGGATGTTGTCTACTCTGGGGGCCTTGTTTCGACGCGGGTCTTTCAGTGCTCTGTCAAACTCTTCACGCAGTATCGTATCTCCCATTTCATCTTCATCTACATCCTCTTCCATTTCCATAATATTGTCCTCAAGTACTTCGCCCTTGTATAGACCCTCTATATACTCAGTCCACCTTTCTGCTTTCCCTTCTTTGCTTA
This sequence comes from Schistocerca americana, assembly GCF_021461395.2. Lineage (NCBI taxonomy): Eukaryota > Metazoa > Arthropoda > Insecta > Orthoptera > Acrididae > Schistocerca > Schistocerca americana. The sequence goes on from NC_060121.1 coordinate 616,450,537, forward strand.
GAACTGGGTTGCCATCTGAGCTCTTGATATTCATACAAGTGGTTCTCTTCTGTCCAAAGGCCTCTTTAATTTTCCTGTAGGCAGTATCTATCTTACCCCTAGTGAGACAAGCCTCTACATCCTTACATCCCTGCTTAGCCATTTTGCACTTCCTGTCGATCTCATTTTTGAGACTTTGTATTCCTTTTTGCCTGCTTCATTTACTGCATTTTTATATTTTCTCCTTTCATCAATTAAATTCAATATTTCTTCTGTTACCCAAGAATTTGTACTAGCCCTCGTCTTTTTACCTACTTGATCCTCTGCCTCAAAGCTACCCATTCTTCTTCTACTGTATTTCTTTCCCCCATTCCTGTCAATCGTTCCCTAATGCGTTCCCTGAAGCTCTCTACAACCTCTGGCTCTTACAGTTTATCCAGGTCCCATCTCCTTAAATTCCCACCTTTTTGCAGTTTCTTCAGTTTTAATCTACAGATCATAACCAATAGATTGTGGTCAGAGTCCACATCTGCTCCTGGAAACGTCTTACAATTTAAAACCTGGTTCCTAAATCTCTGTCTTACCATTATATAATGTATCTGATACCTTTTAGTATCTCCAGGATTCTTCCATGTATACAACCTTCTTCTATGATTCAAAATATAGGTTTTGTTACACCAGCAGCAACATGTGAGCATTTTTGAACTAGAAATAACATGACGAAGAGTTCAGTGCTGACTGGGAATCGAATAACACACATATCGTTGTTTACTACACACAAAAAGACATCAGCTACCGAATTTTTCTCCACCAGCAGCTCGGAATAACATCCTTGAACTTACAGTGATCTCTCAAATAGTTCTGTGTCTCACTGGGAGTAAAAAACGTCAGATATCGTTGTTGACAACAAATGAAAATGCATTACAAATCAAAACTATTATCCAACAGCAGATAGGTGTTCTCATGCTAGAGCTTGATAATACATAATGAAAACTTTAGTGCCAGGCCAGGATTCGAACCCATTCACACGCAATACGTGAAGATGTTGAGGAATCTGCAATTTTGTGCAAACAACAAACTGTAATCGAGCTGTATTGTCACGAAGGGATCAAATTCCTCGTTAAGGGCGGTCTGAGTTGAATTCCCAGTTCACAACCAATTTTATCGACATACAGAAGCTCAAATAAAAGATGGAATAAGTGTCCTGTGACCCTACATAGCGTTTGTTTTGTCACTAGAAATAAATAACTAGCATAAGAAAGGTTACTGGTGATAGAGTTTTCACAGTTCGCCAGTCCTGACTTTATTGTGGTTCAACCTAACGTCTCTTTGGTAGAGAAGGAATATCATGTTTAATGCGAATTTCTGACCACAGTGCCACTATACCTTCTTCACTTGGGGTAGCCAGAAGAGAATAGAATCTGTCTCTTCCTATTAAAAATCATAGGCAAAAATTGGAATTGAACCCAGACCATCGTCATAGCAACTTATCATCAATCCAAAAGACCACCAAATCCTATCCTACAAGACTCATTTTTCTATCATAACGCTATGGCGGCACACTCGATGAGAATACTGACACACAGTCTCCCTGAAGTGGTCTGCAGCATGTTCGGTACACTCATTTTCTTGGTTGACCGAATCGCCATGAACTAGCTGCCTCGACTACCCAATGCATATATTCGATTCTATTTTGTAATCACCGAAATAAAATCACATAACTGCCACCTACACAGAACAGCCAGCAGTGTAGAATGCAAAAATTTATATAGAAAGTGTTCCTTTCCATTTGAGCTACTCTATTGCGCTATCTGTTTGTTGAAAACGTCGTGCAGTGCAAAAGAAAAGCTGTAACTGTCTGTCTCTCAGAAGTCTAGATCCGGCCATATGCATTATCTCACAGCACTCTGGAATGCGGAATTTCTGGAGGAAATTGTGTTGATTTCTGGAGGGGTTGTATCTAGTAGCGTAACGGTAAACGTCGCGCACCGTAGATAAGACTTGGCGAGATCTATTACATTCGCTGCTACATTTATTAAAACGCAATTCTGCTGTCTGCTGTAGTTATCAATTTAATGGAACTCTTAACATAATTCCCTTCACTTCTCAACCCAAAATAGTACCATGTGGAAAAAGGGCTAACATTCTGCGACATTTTGTTCTTATCAGGTTTAATAGACGGCCAGGCAGCAGATGCTTCTCGAAGCTTTTGTATTGTGTGTGGGGAGAGCGCATCATTCCAAAATAGTCAGAAAAGTGTCTTCTACATTATCTGTCGTCTGGTAGTGGCATTTTATTCTTCCTCAAACCTTGTTTGACAGCTTTAACTCAGAACAAGTATTCTACATGCATGTGCATTGTCAGACTGTTATAGATAACATCAGAGAATTCGCATATATCTTCTCTCATGTTTAGTACTGTTTTAACAACACTAAAAGAAACCTTACGAATATTGTGCAGTGTATTATAAGAAATGAAATAAAACTACCCACGATAACGTTACGACGAAAGTCTGTTTTAATAAAACTGAGTATCTGTACACAAGTGTGTCTCTATCTGTACGAATTAGTAAAATACTACTCACTTATATTTCGATTGGGTCTGTGTTTAATTGGTATGCTGTGTCACACTCAACAGGTATGCAAATGTGGCATTTCATAAATAAAGTTATGTATTCCTAGAAACCCAAAATTTGCTTGTCAGCATCGGAAAGAGGCGTTACCTGTTGTGCAGCATTGTAAGTTTGACACCATTGCACTATGAGCTGAAAGTATTTTCTTGTGATTTCCTTATCGATGTTTGATCTGACTGCTTGTAGCTCTTCCACAGAAGGTATAAAAACTTCAAAGTCTGCGAGACTGGAACCGCGAACCGTAACAGGAGCAATTTTACAGGTCACCACGTCCCCATACAGTCAGCAAAGAGGTATGCGTTATGTCTCCCTCTTATGAGGCGAATACTGTGTAGAACTCGTAAACTGCTATTTACAGGACGAGATTAGTTGCCATTTCCACGTGCAACGAATTTCCTGGGCTGAAAACCGTAAATTTACAATCTTTTGTTACACCTCAAGCGATAATTACTCAGATTATTCAATGGAAATGACACGAAAAATCAAGTGAACTTTGAGGCTTAATTCCGTGCACACCAGGAAGTAACTCGTCGATCACAGAGTTGCCAAACATACCTTGCCCTGTTGCCAAATCTCAGATACAGTACCAGCGGGAAGAAGCCGAACCGATGTGATCCTACAGCGGGCTGGAAAGTGACCGTAGCTGGCGTCTCAAAGTCGCAGCTGCTATGGCCTGGAATACGTAATGCTTCTGATTCGCATTTCTGTAACTATGTTTAGGGACTGGAGTGTAGTTACTAATAATACTCAGAACTGACTGCAAACTAAGAATCATAAATCAGTAGTTCTCATAGCTGTTTTTATATTTCTTTCGTAACTGTACTCAAAACTAAGAAACTCATTCACGAACGTTTTCGTGCTCGCCGATAGTTGAGCACAACAAACAAATAAAATTAAAAAAGAATGTATGTGTGTGTGTGAGAGAGAGAGAAAGAGAGTGAGTGAGTGAGAGAGAGAGAGAGACAGAGAGAGAGAGAGAAAGAGCTAGAGAAAGAGAGATAAAAATAAAAAAGAATGATAGGGAGGGTAAAAAGTTGTTGTAAAGAAATTGAATACTGGTACGTAAAGAAATCTTTCATTAAAATGACACCTTCCACATCATTACTAAATGTCGTATTCATGACCTATGCAACAAGTATTAATCTACTCTATCTAATCATATCAATTGCTGACTAGCCGTGAAGAGTCATGAAGTACCGACATTTTCGCCAATATCAGTAACCAAATCTAAACTTGAAAATAAAAGACGACAGTTTTTGTAACAAACCGGGACTCCTATCAAGACCCTTTCATCCCTGTTAACTAACCACGAAAGATGTCTGATATACCTCCATTCAGAAGTAACAAAGTGTGTATGCATTTCAAGGTGAAGCGCATGATGTGAAGTTCTGTGACGGAGATACGAAACCAACACGTAATCGAACTGTTAACGAAGTAAAATCAAATGTTACTGATCGATTTTTCTTACCAGCTGCTAGGTGTTTGAATCCAAAATAAGGACACAAATTTTTGTGCCGGAGCGACAATCGAACCTCACTCCTATCAATCTTCTTTATCGTCCACGAATATAGCTTAAGTATCAATTGCTTACTCACCAACAGTAAGATGTGTGCGTGTTCGACCAGAAATTGCAGTCTTGGAAAAAAGAACGAAATGATTGAACTACACTGTTCCGAGAGATCCAGATCCTCGAAAGAGGAGATACAAATTCGAATCACAGTCCAGCACCAAATTTTTCAACGTCTCTAGTTCAATCACGTACAAGTAAAATAAGAGCCCTGTTCCTTTAAATGGCTATCCGTTCATCAAAAAAAGTTTTTTTTCTAATGTAAGTAAGTTTACTGGCAACAGTATTTCTGTTTACCATGACCTCCACTTATGTCATTTCCCAAACTAAACCGCCTCTGTCCAGTTGGGAATGAAGGAACGTGATGTTTCAAATGTTCAAATGTGTGTGAAATCTTATGGGACTTAACTGCTAAGGTCATCAGTCCCTAAGCTTACACACTACTTAACCTAAATTATCCTAAGGACAAACACACACACCCATGCCCGAGGGAGGACTCGAACCTCCGCCGGGACCAGCCGCACAGTCCATGACTGCGGCGCCTTAGACCGCTCCGCTAATCCCGCGCGGCGAACGTGATGTTTAATGCGGGTTCTGGATTATAACGTCTTTCTCTTGAGGTTACCAGTGGTAAAGCACATTTTTGCATTCTACACTGCTGGCTGTTCTGTGTAGGTGGCAGTTACGTGATTTTATTTCGGTGATTACAAAATAGAATCGAATGTATGCACGAGGTAGCCGCGGCAGCTAGTTCATGGCGATTAGGTCAACCAAGTAAATGAATATACCAAACATGCTGCAAACCACTACAGGGAGCCTGTGTCAGAATTCTCATCGAGTGTGCCGCCATAGCGTTATGATAGAAAAATGAGTCTTGTAGGATAGGATTTGGTGGTCTGTTGGATTGCTGATAGGTTACTATGACGATGGTCTGGGCTCGATTCCAATTTCTGCCTATGATTTTTAATAGGACGAGACAGATTCTATTCTCTTCTGGCTACCCCAAGTGAAGAAGGCATAATGGCATTGTGGTCTGCAATTCACATTAACCATGATATTCCTTCTCTACCAAAGAGACGTTAGGTTGAACCACAATAAGTCAGGACTGGCGAACTGTGAAAACTCTATCACCAGTAACCTTTCTTATGCTAGTTATTTATTTCTAGTGACAAAACAAACGCTATGTAGAGTCACAGGACACTTATTCCATCTTTTATTTGAGCTTCGATATGTCGATAAAATTGGTTGTGAACTGGGAATTCAACTCAGACCGCCCTTAACGAGGAATTTGATCCCTTCGTGACAATACAGCTCGATTACAGTTTGTTGTTTGCACAAAATTGCAGATTCCTCAACATCTCCACGTATTGCGTGTGAATGGGTTCGAATCCTGGCCTGGCACTAAAGTTTTCATTATGTATTATCAAGCTCTAGCATGAGAACACCTATCTGCTGCTGGATAATAATTTTGATTTGTAATGCATTTTCATTTGTTGTCAACACTAACGATATCTGACTTTTTTTACTCCCAGTGAGACAGACAACTGCCGGCCGCGGTGGTCTAGCGGTTCAGGCGCTCAGTCCGGAACCGCGCGACTGCTACGGTCGCAGGTTCGAATCCTGCCTCGGGCATGGATGTGTGTGATGTCCTTAGGTTAGTCAGGTTTCAGTAGTTCTAAGTTCTAGGGTACTGATGACCACAGATGTTAAATCCCATAGTGCTCAGAGCCATTTGAACCATTTTGAGACAGAGAACTATTTGAGAGATCACTGTAAGTTCAAGGATGTTATTCCGAGCTGCTGGTGGAGAAAAATTCGGTAGCTGATGTCTCTTTGTGTGTAGTAAACAACGATATGTGTGGGATTCGATTCCCAGTCAGCACTGAACTCTTCGTCATATAATTTATAGTTCAAAAATGCTCAAATGTCGCTGCTGGTGTAACAAACCCATATTTAATGTTTGTTTTCTCTAGAATATAACAGCGATAGGTGCTGGGTTGGAGTCCTGGGAAGGAAAAAAGTAATATTTCGTCTCGTCATTTCAGTTAAAACGTCTAGCTACTGCCGAGAAAATCCGATGTGTCACAATTGTTTGTGCTTCGATAATAATCCGATTAGGTTCTGGGTTCGAATCCCTGTCCAACACAAAGCTTTACCTCACGGCATTTCAAGTAAGTTACTTGTGAAGAAGCAATATTTAACATCTCTAGTACTGCGTTAACAGGGACAATAGATGCTGGGTAGGAATTCACGTCCGTTAAAAATGCTTACGTTATGTAATTTAAAGTTGATATTTGCTAACTGATACTGTCTAAAATCGAGGTATATCAGTCTCTGTATGCCTGGTCAGGAATGACTGTTAATTTCCGTCAGTCACGAAATCTTAATCTTCATGACCTTGGTTTGAATCAATATGCAAAACGAGACGGTTCGTCGAGTCATTTGAATTTCATACATATTCTCCACTAGCTGCTCGTGAATAACTTATATTTTTAATGTCATTTTATGTTAAATAAGAAGCACGGTATGTTACTTTAAAGAGGAAATCATGAATACGACGAACTTACTGCGTGCATTACCTATCTGACGAGATAATGAGAATGGTAACATTTCAGGTACGTCATTTATTGCAATAAATGTGAGCTTACAAGCCTTAAGCACAGTATTACCTGTGATAAGGTGTTCCCTGATATTTGTAGTACCTTGGTATTAATTTACATCTTGAGTTATTGCGATACAGAGCAGAGTTTTCTAGTGGTGACTTGTTGGAACCATTTTCAATAGCCAAACGACTGTACCAAGGAGCGATTAGAGGACCTGCTAGACAGTTGCGTTATGTGGGTTGCATGCGAATCAGGCGAAATGTAATTCAGGTCGTTCGGATACTTTTGAGTATGACTGTACATACTGTATATGACCTGTCATTGGTATAGAGCTATAGAGCTTACCCCTACTTTTCCAGAATTTCGAACATCTTGCACCATTTTACATTGTCGAAAGCTTTTTCCAGGCCGATAAATCCTATGAACATGTCTTGATGTTTTCTTTAGTCTTGCTTCCATTATTCACCGCAACTTCAGAATAGCCTCTCTCGTGCCTTTACCTTTGCTAAAGCCCAAATGATCGTCATGTAGCACATCCTCAATTTTCTTTTCCATTCTTCTGTGAATTGTTCTTGTAAGCCACTTGGATGCGTGAGCTGTTAAGCTGATTGTGCGACGATTCTCGCACTTGTCAGCACTTGCCGTCTTCGGAATTGTGTGGATGATGCTTTTCCGAAAGTCAGATGGAATGTCGCCAGACACATACATTCTACACACCAACGTGAATAGTCGTTTTGTTGCCACGTCCCCCAATGGTTTTAGAAATTCTGATGGAATGTTACCTATTCCTTCTGCCTTATTTGATCTTAAGTCCTCCAGAGCTCTTTTAAATTCTGAATCTAATACTTTATCCCCTATCTCTTCTAAATCGACTTCTGTTTCTTCTTCTATCATATCAGACAAACCTTCCCCCTAATAGAGGCTTCCAATGTATTCTTTCCATCTATCTGCTCTCTCCTCTGCATTTAACAGTGGAATTCCCGTTGCACTCTTAATGTTACCACCGTTGCTTTTATTGTCACCAAAGGTTGTTTTGACTTTCCTGTATGCTGAGTCTGTCCTTCCGACAATCATATCTTTTTCGATGTCTTCACATTTTTCCTGCAGCCATTTCGTCTTAGCTTCCCTGCACTTCCTATTTATTTCATTCCTCACAGACTTGTATTTGTGTATAACTGATTTTCCCGGAACATGTTTGTACTTCCTCCTTGCATCAATCAACTGAAGTATTTCTTCTGTTACCCATGGTTTCTTCGCAGCTACCTTCTTTGTAGCTATGTTTTCCTTCCCAACTTCTGTGATGGCCATTTTTAGAGATGTCCATTCCTCTTCAACTGTACTGCCTACTGAGCTGTTCCTTATTGCTTGCTGTATCTATAGCCTTAGAGACCTTCAACCGTGTCTCGGCATTCCTTAGTACTTTCGTATCCCACTTCTTTGCGGATTGATTCTCCCTGACTAATGTTAAAGACATCCTAAACTATGCTGAATGCTTTCTCTGAAAATTATTTTCAACAATTAGTTCATGAGCCCACTCGATGCGTAAATGGTTGCGAAAGCATATTTGACCTCTTAGCAACAAATAATCCTGGACAAAAAAATGGCTCTGAGCACTATGGGACTTAACATCTGTGGTCATCAGTCCCCTAGAAATTAGAACTACTTAAACCTAACTAACCTAAGGACATCACACACATCCATACCCGAGGCAGGATTCGAACCTGCGACCGTAGCGGTCACGCGGTTCCAGACTGAAGCGCCTAGAACCGCACGGCCACACCGGCCGGCTAATCCTGGCCAAATAGGCCGTACCATGACGGCTGCAGGGATTAGCGATCACAAAGCAGTTGCTACTAGGCTGAATACCATAACACCAACAACCATAAAAAAGAAACGCAAAGTACATCTATTTAAAAAAGCTGATAAAAATGCTCTTAACGCCTCTGTAAGAGACCGTCTCCCCTCCTTCCAACCTGATCATGTAAGCGTAAAAAAGATATGCAATGATATCAAAGAGATAGCATCGACGGAAATTGAATGATATATACTACATAAATTAATATGTGATGGTACTGATCCCCCATGGTACACAAAACGGGTCAGATCACTGTTGCAGAAGCATCGAAAGAAGCATGCCAATTTTAAAAGAAGGCAAAATCCCCAAGATTGGCAAAGCCTTGCAAAAGTTCAAAATATTGAGCGTACTTCAGTGCGATACGCTTTTAATAATTTCCGCAAGAAACTCTGTCTCGGAATCTGGCAGTAAACCCAAAGAGATTCTGGTCGTACATAAAGCACACCAATGGCAAGACGCAGTCAGTACCTTCATTGCGCGATAAAAACGGTGAAGTCACTTATGATAGGGCCACTAAAGCAGAGTTATTAAACATGGTTTTCCGAAACTCCTTCACCAAAGAAGACGAAACAAATATTCCTGAATTCCAATGAAGCACAACTGTCAAGATGAGAAACATAGAAATAAATATTCTCGGTGTGGCAAAGCAGCTTAAATCACTTAATAAAGTCAAGGTTTCTGGTCCAGATTGCATAACAGTAGGGTTTCTTTCAGAGTATGCTGATACAATAGCTCCATATTTAGCAATTATATACAACCGCTCGCTCATAGAAAGATCCGTACCTAAAGACTCGAAAATTGCTCAAGTCATATCAAAACCAAAAAGGGAAATAGGAGTAATCCGCTGAATTACAGGCCCGTATCACTAACGTGGGTTTGCAGTAGGTTTTTGGAAAATATACTGTGTTTGAACATTATGAATTACCTCGAAGATAACGATTTATTGACACATAGCACGGATTCAGAAAATATCGTTCTTTTTTATTCTCAAGAAGTAATGAATGCTATCGACAGGGGATGTCAGACTGTGTCCATATTTTTAGATTTCCAGAAGGCTTTTGACACCGATGTTCACAAGCATCTTTTAGCCAAACTGCGTGCCTGTGGAATATATACTGAGTTGTGCGACTCGATTTGTGATTTCCTGTCAGAAAGGTAACAGTGCGCAGTAATAGACGTAAGGTCATCGAGTGAAACAGAAGTAATATCCGGCTTTCCCCAAGGCCCTCTATTGCGCCTGATCTATGTTAACGACATTAGCCCACTTATACTGTTTGCAGATGATGCTGTCATTTACCGTCTTGTAAAGTCATCAGATGACGAAAACGAACTGCAAAATGTTTTAGATAAGATAGCTGAATGGTGTCAATTGACCCTGAATATAGAAAAGTGTGAAGTTATTCACATGAGTACTAAAAGAAATCCGCTAAATTTCGATTACGCGATAAGTCACACAAACCTGAAGGCTGTAAATTCGACTAAATACTTAGGAATTACAATTACAAATAACCTAAATTGGAACGATCACATAAATAATGTTGTGGGTAGATAAAAACAAAGGTTGCGATTCATTGGCAGAAAACGTAGAAGGTGCGATAGGTGTACTAAAAGGACTGCTTACACCAAACTTGTCCTCCATATTCTGGAGTACTGCTCTGCGGTGAAGGATCCGCATCAGGTGGTCCTGACGGACGACATCGAAAAAGTTCAAAGAAGGACAGCTCGTTTTGTATTATCGCGAAATAGGGGAGATAGTGCTACAGACATAATACGTGAATTGGAGTGGCAATCATTAAAACAAAGTCGTTTTTCGTTGCGACGGCATCTTCTCATAAAATTTCAATCGCCAATTTTCTCCTCCGATTGCGAAAACATTCTGTTGGCACCCACCAACATAGGGAGAAATAATCATCACGATAAAATAAGAGAAATCAGGGCTCACACAAAAATAAATTTAAGAGCTCGTTTTTCCCGAGCGCCCTTCGAGAGTGAAACGGTAGAGTGACAGCTTGAAGGTAGTTCATTGAATCCTCTGCCTGGCACTTTATTGTGAATAGCAGAGTAATCACGTAGACGTAGATGAACGTAGAGGTAGATGTATATCTGCAAGTAAGAAGCTACCGGGAGGGACACAAGGATCGTTAATAATATTAGGGAACTGACCTGCTATTCCAGTGCTGCCACTTTTTTTTATTTATTGTAATTTCATCCCCTTGCCCCATGTGGGCAGGGGTGAGTTGGCAGCGGCACATTGGCGCCCCTCTTCAGCGAGCAAAAACATACAAATATAAAACAGAAAAAGTTTTGAAAAGTGACAAGGTGATGAAATAGGAATGAAATGTACAAAAAATGGAGAATACAAATGCGGAACATTGTCACAAGCTAAAACGAAAATGATAAAAACCACACTGGATGAAGACACTGTAGACATACTGGCGACACTTATAACACGAGGTAAAAGTAGGGCACAGCATGAAATCCACATGGCACAACAGTGCACTTGCAGTGGAACACCGATGCAACTCACGAAGCACTTCACGAAATAAAACAGGAAGGGCCTGCCAAAGGGACGGGAGGCTGGAGGGAGGGAGGATTGAGGTGGGGGGGGGAGTGGAAGAGGGGAATCAGGATGAGGCGGCAGGGGAGGAAGCTGTGAGAGGACACCAAGAGAGAGGAGATAGGGGGGAGGAGAGGAGAGCAAATACAATGGAAGGAGGGGGAAAGAGCAAGAGAAGGGTGGGGGAGGAGGAGGTAGGATGCAGCGAAGGCAAGGGAAGGAGAGGGAGCTCTATGGAGGAAGGGAGAGGAAGGTTTGGGTCAGATTTGGAAGGAAGGAAAGATGTCGGGACGAAGCTCATTATCTGGAATAGGGAGGCAGTGAGAGTTTCTTTGGGATATGACATGAAGGGTGTGAAGGTGCACAGTGGGTGGGATGCAGCGGAATAGGCGCGGCAGCAGTTGGGGGTTGAGAGGAGACACCAGGGGTTGGGGGCATCGTGTTTGTGGATGGTGTAGAGGATACAGATTTATTCGAGGCAGAGATCCAGGCGACACTGGCATAACAGACAGTGGTACAGATCAAGGACTTGTAGGTATGGAGGATGGATGCAACCCCAAGTTTGGCAAGACAGGAATTTCAGAAGTCGGGTCTATTGTGAGCTTTGTGTTGAATGGTAATGGAGATGGGGAGGGCAGTCAAAGGTGAGGCCAAGATACTGAAGGTGGGAGTAAGACAGATAGGACAGTTGTAGATGGTAAGGTGGAAACCTAGGGGCCGGAAGGAAAGTGTGGTGTGGCCTATGATGACTGCCTGGTTTTGGAAGGGTTTATCTTAAAGAGCCATTGGTTACACCAAGTGATGAACTGGTTAAGGTGAAACTGAAGGGAACGCTGGGAACGTTGAAGGGTAGGCTAGAGGGTAGGGAAGGCGTTATCATTAGCATATTGAAGGAGATGGATGGAGGTCATTTGTTTGGGCATATCGGCGGTGTACAGGAGATGAAGGAGAGGAGAAAAGACGGATCCTTGGATCACACCTACAGTGGGATAGAAGGTGTGGCCTCTGGTGTTATAGCTGGTGATGTAGGAAGGACGGTGTGAGAGGAAGTATGCAATGCGACAGACATAGTTAACAGGAATGACATAGGCCTGAAGTTTTAAAAGGAGCCCAGAATGCTACACATGGTAACAGGTGTTCTGTAGATTTAGGGAAACAAAAATAGTGGAGCAATGGGACTTAAGTTGGAGAGAGAGGAGATGGGTGAGGTTAGGAGTTGGTCTTCACCAGAGAAGTAGTGTCAGAAGCCACACTGGGTGAGAGAAAGGAGGCAGTGTTGACATAGACGGTGATGGATATGGCAGGAGAGGATGGATTCGAAAACCTTGCAGAACACTCAGGTGAGACAAATGGGTCAGTAAGAGGAGGTGTCAGAATGGGGTTTGTTTGGTTTAGGGAACATCAGGATATGGGAGGTCTTCCACTGGTCAGGGTAAAAACTGGTGGAGAGGATGGTGTTACAGAGTGAGCACAGGCGGCAAGGAAGGAGGGAGGACATTCCTTCAGGTGTCAGCAGGTGGTGCAATCGTGACCACAGGTGGTGTTGCGTTTGGTGCAGAGAATGAGACGAATATCATGCGCTGTAATGGGAGTGTTTAAATCTGCCTACTCGTACTGGGAGGAGTTGATAGGGAAGATGACGTTGAGTCCCATACGTTTCTGAAGTCAGCCCTGGCGTTTCATTGCTGTCAAAAGCTTATAGCTATGTCTCTGCGCTTGCCAGCGGCGCAGGAGTGTATCCTGGTCACAAGCACAGAGGAAGGGACAGTGAAGCTGGTACGATTCGCGGAGAAGGGGTATGGCCCAGGGGATAGGAGAAGGTCGATGGAGATGAATGGCCTTGGTAGGAATGTCGACTGCCACACAATCCGATAGGGTATTTAGGGTATCCTGGAGGAAGAATGAAGCGTGGGTGTCATCAGGGTACGCAAAGGTGAAAGGATGACTCTGACCTGGGTGTCGATGGATCCCTATAGGCATTCCAGTCAGCCCAGAGGTAATCATGAATAGCTCTGTGGTGGATACCTGGGCAGGGAGCATTAGGAGGGCGAGGGGTGAAGGAGATGGTGAGGACAGGGAGGTGATCACTGCCAATGGGAGTCAGGACTTGAGCAATAATGCGCCCAAGGAGGTTGTGGGAGGCGAGGATCACATAGGGCATCGTGCTATTTTCGAGATGGGTGTGCTGGGGAAGGGGGACAAGATCGCCTTGGACAGGGTCAATAAACAGATGCCACCAATGGAGGTTTGCAGGGCCACAACAATGGATACTGAGGTATGTGACAATCACTTGGTGAAGAAGATGCAATCAATCTGTGCAATCAACTTGGGCCAGGAAGTCATATGGGATGGGGTAATGGTATGAACATAGATAGTGGCGCAGGTGATTGTCAGATTGGGGAGAAAGATGCTGAGCGTAAGGTGTACAATATGGTCGTTATGTTATGGTTGTAGCTGGACAGGAATATGCTTGAGGTGGGCAATAGCAGTCCTACCTCTCATTAAGGGACAGGGACTGCTGGTATGATGGAGGACATGGGTAGGGGTGCCGAAAATGTGGTCAGGTGTGGTAAGGTGGTATGGTGTCATTGAGAATGAACGCATTGGTGGGACAGAGAAGGAGTGGGTATTTTGGCAAAGGATGCTATACTGCTGTCACACCATGAATGAGGACCAAGGAGGGGACTGAATTGGGGAGATGGTTTACACGAGGGTGTCGTGTTGGGTGAAGACGAAGTGTGCTTGGTTGTGGGAGTAGGTGGTGTATGTGTTAAGGTAGAAGATGGAACAGGTGGCAGGGGAAATCTGCTGGTGTGCAGGCACTGGAAGGGGTGAATGTTCTGGAGGACTATGGTGAGGAAGCAGAGGTGGCCAGAGAGAACTGTTGCAGTGGATTGGCTGATCTAGAGGACTGATAGCAATCATGAGTTTGGTTTGGGTGGGAGGGGATTTAACTTTTCAGTTGTAGGAGGAGGTGGTGTGGGCTTCATTGCAGGTGTTGCAAGAAGGAGGGGAGATGAGGTTGTGACATTGTTTGAGGAAGTGTGTGTTATTGAAGTGAGAGCAGGCAGAGGGAGATGGTCATTGTAGATATGTAAGACACTTCTGGCAATGGTTGGATTGCGGAGGGGATCGGAATGGGTCAACTTTATGGTGGCAGTTGTATACGAGGGCTCCCTCAGTGAGGAGGAGGTCAATGGAGGAGGTGGACACAGTAAAAACCCTCATGAGAAAGGTTGGGATGGAATCATTGTAGATGCAACCACTGGAGCATATGTCAAGGTCGTGATGGGAATTAAGTTCCACCAACACCTCTGTCTCTGGGGAACATGTTACTGAGCTTTGTGACCATGTGGTGAGGGTCAGAGGATGACGAGGGTGTTGGGGCTGACAGGGTGAGGAGGTGGTATGTAAGGGTGTGAGAGTCACATGGAGGCATCTTCTGGAGGAGGGATTGGAGGACTTAATGAGTCTCTGGGGGGGGGGGATAAGTTGGGAGATGGAGCGCCAGGGATATACTTCTGGATCTCAAGGGTGAGGGTGGATGCATCAAGGAACTTGGGGTCATGGTGAGAGGAGGAAGGGGACTAGGAGATGGGAAGAGCTGTGTCCATGGTGTCAGAATGGTCAGGATCAGTCTGTGGTTTTTTAGTCTAGGGTGCAGGTGTGGAGTCCCCACTGGGACATTCAGGAGCTTTCTTGTGATGGTGGGCTGGGAAGGATGGCAAGGGATGGTTTTGAATGGGAGATGACACAGGGGAGGTCCTTCCCTGGGAGTGGCAGTGACAGTAGGTGGAAGTGGTGGCAGTGGTAGTGGTGGTGGTGGTGGTGGTGGTGCATCATCAGCTTGGCTACAGTGGCCCAGTAGGTGATGACCCAGACAGGTAATGCGTGAGTTGGGGTGTAGGGTGGCTGAGGAGAGGTGGAGCTCGGCAGGTCGAGTGGCAGGGGCAGAGGTGGTCTGAGACCAGTCGGGATACACAGTAGAGGTAGAAGGGGAGGTAACTGTAAGGAGAAAGGTCCAAACACAGGGTGGGGGTCTAAAGAAAAGCTTCAGTTTGTAGTGGTGCAAACTGAGGGAGGGGAGGTGTAAATAACGGTGGTGGTGGGAGTATCCATGGCAGGGCATTGAGATGAGGGGAAAGGAATGGGAGCCTACCACCGACAGGTGTCCCCTGGATTGGAAGGGGACGATGTGGCAACAAATGGCGAGGCAGGAAGGGCAGATGAGGGCGATGAACACAGGCACAAGGATGACAACAGCAGCAGCAAGCATCATCAGGAGGGCGAAGACTCCCGGTGGCAGCGATAATGAGGTAGCTGCTGCAGACTGTGGTGGTGTGCAGCATGCAGAGGCGACAGGCATAGTGATGGGGAGCGACGGCGACACTGTAACACTCGTGGATCACTTCAAAGGGAGGCCCTGGCAAGTGAATCAACGACAGTGGCTGCAGTACTGCTTTTTTTTCTTCATTGTGGTTTCATTCCACTGACCCATATGGGCAGGGGAGGGTTGGCAGCAGCGCAATCCGCCACTCTTTATCTGAATGACATTAGAAATAAAATGAGTAATCGGTGCACATATAAGGTGATAAAAGGGGGGCATAGGAACCTAATAGAGAGAGACATTAGGGGCTAAAATAGACACTGACATGGAGACGTTCATTTTGGGATAGCTAAAAAGTCCACATAAAGATTAAAAAACACAGTGGATGATGTGTGTAGCAGGTAAAATACACTGGAGTCACACGCACAAGTTAAAAGTTGGACACAGTATGAAAACACATCAGAACGACGGCACTTAAAAACGACTGCATGGGACGGAGCTCACACAGTGAGGAAAACTTCCAGGAGGTCCCTGCATAAGGAGGAGAGGCCTCAGAGGATGGAAAACATGGCAGAAGATGGTGCAGTGGGGGAGGAAGTGGGATAAAAAGAAAGGGACCTGGGGGTGCACCAAGGAGCAGGAGATAGGTGGGGTGGGAGAGGGAAGGTAAGTCAGGAGGGAACACAGAGATGCCAGAAGGTGCATTGGAGAGAGAGGTGGCATTTGAGGGAGGAAAAAAAACCGCTGAGGGTAAGGGAAAAGGAGGGGAGTGGGAACCCTGAGAAGGAAAATCATGAGGCTAGAGTTAGTAGGAGGGGTAGATATTAGGGTGAATTTCATCATCCAGAAGGGGTAGGCACTGGTAGGTACGTTGGTAAAGGAGGTGGAGGCCATAGAGATGGAGAGAGGGCAGGACACAATAATAAAATTGTGGTAATAGGCTGAGAGTAGAGAGGATAGGAGATACCAGGGGATGGGGAGGATCGAGTCTGCGGATGATGTACAATGTGCAGATGTGTTTGAGGCGAAGTAGATGTGAGACGGGAATGAGGTCATAGAAGATGCGGGTGGAGTATGGGAGGCAGATACAGAAAGTGAGGTGGAGTGCGTGGGATTCAAGGATTTGGAGGGCTGTATAGAATCTGGATGGGGTGAAAATCCAGGCAACACTGGCATAGCAAAGGATGGGACAGATCAAGAATTTGTAGGTGTGAAGCATGGTGGAAGAATTTACAGCTGGACAGGAGTTTCAGGAGGTGGAGTCTATTGTGGGCTTTGTGTTGCATCGGAAGGTGATGGGAAGTGAGGTGATGGTCGAAGATGAGGCCAAGGTATTTCAGCGCATGAGTGAGGTGGACAGGATGACCATAAATAGTAGGGTAAAAGTCGTGGACCCAGAAGGATATATACTATTTGAATTCGCCTGATTTAGACACATATGATGATTGCCCTGCTCTTGGAAGGGTTGATGGGGGATTGCCTTGCTCTTGGAAGGGTTGATGGGAAGGAGCCACTGGTTGCACCAGACAGTGAACTGGTCAAAGTGGGTTTAAAGGGTATTTTGAGACTGTTGAAGGGTAGGATAGAGGGCCAGGAAGGCTGTGTCATTGGTAAATTGGACGAGTTGAACTTGTGGGGGAGGTTTGGGCATACCTGCAGAATACAGGAGACAGGGTAGAGGGGAAAAGATGGAGCCTTGGGGCACACCCACAGTGGGATAGAATGTACAGGAGTTGGTATTGAGGATAGTGACATAGGAGGGACAATGGGAGAAGAAGGGAACAATGAGGCAGACGAAATTGATGGAAAGGGCATATGTCTGGAGTTTAAAGAGGAACTAGGGATGCCAAACACGGTCATAGGCGTTTTGGAGGTGGAGGGAAACAAAGATAGCAGAACAACAGTTGTGTTAATTTGGAGGGAAAGAAGGATAAGGAGCTGGTCGTCGACTGAGAAGGGGGACCTGAAGCCACATTGAGTAAGGAGAAGGAGGTGGTGCTGGTTAAGGTGGTGGCGAATACATTGGGAGAGGATGGGCTCGAAGACCTTACTGAACGTGGAGGTGAGGCAGATGGGAAGATAGGAAAATGTGTCAGAGGGGATTGTTGGTTTAGGGAACAGCAGGATGTGAGAAGTCTTCCACAGGTTGGGGTAAAAGCCAGTGGAGAGGGTGATGTTCTACAGGGTTGCAAGGACAGCCAGGAAGGAGGGGGGGGGGATTCCCTGAGGTGGCAGTAGGTGACACCATCGTGACCAGGGTTAGCGTTGCATTTGGAGCAGAGTATGAGTTTGATGTCATGTGCTTTAATAGGAATGTGTATGACTGAGGGGGATAATTGATCCAAGTACTGAAAACTGGGGGCAGTGGTGGGATGGAGGTATCAGAGCATTCAAGGACTGTAGGGAAGAGGGAGTAATCAGAGTGGGGAATGTTGGGAACAGAGAAGACCTCGGAGAGTTGGGAAGCAAAATGAGTGGCCTTATGGAGGTTATCAGGACAGGGGCAGTCATCAAGGAGAAGGGGTTAATGCAGTGTAGGATGGTTAGCAGTAAGGTGGTGGAAGGCAGACCAGTACTTGGAGGAGTTGACGGGGAGGGTGGAGTTGAGACGTGTACATGTCGGACGCCAGTCCTGGCGTTTCTTTGCTCTTAACAGTTTGCAGATGTGTTGTTGTAATTTCTGGTGGCTGAGGAGTGTATCCCAGTCACAGGGCAGAGGAAGGAGTGGTAGAGCCTGTGGGATTCATGGAGGAGAAGCATGGCCTGTGGAGGAAGAGTAGGACGGTGGTGGTGGATATGTTTGGTAGGGATGTGGGCCTCCATAGCGTCATTGATGGTCTTCTGGAAGAAGGATGAGGCATGCATGAGGTCAGTGGGATGGTGGCAGGTAAGTGGGTGGCTTTCGACCTGTAAGGCAATGGACTCACAATAGGCATCCCAGCTGGCTCAGCAATAGTCTTGGATGGACTTCGAAGGAGCAGCAGAATGGGGGGCAGGAGGTGGGCGATGGTCTGAGGCAATGGTGAGAAGGACTGGGAGGTGTTTGCTGCCAGTGGGATCGAGGAAATCCATGGCAATACGAGCAAGGAGTTTGGGGAAGTACGATATCCAGGGGGAGTTATTTTTGGGACAGGTGTGCTGTGGGAGGGAAACAAGGTAAAAGTGGAGGGTAGCGAGGAACTGATGCCACCACCAAAGTGTGGCAGGATCACAGCTGTGGAGTTGATCTCTGCAGCAATCACATAGGTGTAGAAGGTGCTGTCATCATGGGACACGAACTCATAGGGGAGAGGAGCTGCAGGGCAGACATAGATAGTGGCACAGGTGACAGGGAAGGCAGGAAAAAAGATACTGAGGATGAGGTGTCCAGTTGGGTCACTGAGCAGGAGTTGTGGGCAGACAGGGGTATGTTTGAGGTGGCCAATAGTGACACCACTTCTTGCTAGGGCAAGAGGACTGTCAGTGTGGTGAAGGAGGTAGGGAGAGGGTGGACAACATGATGAGGTTGTAGGAAAGTTTCATTAAGGATAATGGAGTCGACCTGGTGCTGGGACAGGATATGCATGAAGAGATATTTGTTGGCAGGGAGGGAACAAATGGTTAGGTGTAGGACACAATACTGTTGGTATGCCAGGGGGGGGGGGGGGGAGAGGAAGGGAGTGGAGGGAGGATGAGAGAGGCTTAAATGAGAGGAACTTGGTGGATGAAGGTGAAGGTGACCTGGTTGTAGGAGTATGTGATGCAGGTATTCAAATGGAAGACAGAGTGGGCAGCAAGGGAGATCTGCTGGAGGGTGTGGGAGTGTTGGAAGGAGTGGATATTCTGTATGGACAGAAAATGGACATCTTCAGTCATAGAGGGTGGGCAGAGAGAATTGTTGGGGTGGATCAGCTGATTGATGGGGTAAATGGGAACAGTGAGCTTGGGGTTGGTGGGAGGGGGTTTGGCCTTGCATTTGGAGGAGCAGGTGGGGTGGTGTTCGTTGCAGGAAGGGGGAGAGGTGAGGGTAGGATACTGTTTGAAGAAGTGGTAGGCTTTTCAGTGGGGCCAGTTGGGGGCTGCAGTTTTGGGTGAGGTGGTCATTGCAAAGGAGACCGCATTGGCAGCATTAGGATTGAGGAGAGGAATGGGAGGGTTCAACGATTTCCAGGGCAGTGTGGGCATTCAATTCCGCTAACACCTCTGCCACTGTGACCACAGGGCAGAGCTTTGTGATCTCAGCAGTGAGGGTTGGTGCACAACAAGGAGGTAGGGGGTGATGGGAGAGGAGGAGGTTAGGAATGGTGTGAAAGATGCATGTGGACCAAAGATGATATGGGGAAGTTTCCAGAGGTCAGTGTGGAAAGAGAGAGAGGGAGATGTGATACAGACAGAGTCTCCAGGGGAGAAGTTGAGCAATGGGGACACTGGGAATGTACTTTCTAGCATAAGAGCTTGTGCATTGAGGTACTAAGGATTGGGACTGGAAAGGACGAAAGTATGAAGGGTGGGGGCTAGGGAAGTGGGAGGAGGCGTGGTGTCCATGGGATGATCAGAAGGGAGAGGGGTGGGCACTGGTTTCTTGGAGGACGGTGTGGAGGCGAGTTCAGTACTCAGGCATTTTTTTTTTTTTTTTTTTTTTTTTTTGGAGGATGAGGGAATAGTTGGCGTGAGAGGTGGTGGGGGGCAGGCTCCTCATGTGAGGCACAGGCACTTTGAAGGGAACGTGGGTGCTCCATGGCGGCGACTGTGATGCAGCAGTTGGTGCCTGGATGGGGGAATCAGGTGTAGTCGTAGCAGGGCGAGCAGGAATTGGGGAAAAGTCATCCCAACAGGTGGTAGCAGCGAGGGTGGGATGAGGAGCTCGAGTGGGAGCAGGAACAGAAACAGTGGCAGTGAACAGATGGGCATGCAGGGCAGAGGAGGGGAGGAGACTGTGAGGAGGGGAGGTGGGGCAGACGAGGGAAGCCCAAGAGGAGGCACTCCATGATGTAATGGTGGGGGAGGGGAAGTGTATATGGTTGTAGTGATGAGGATGTCCATGGTGGACAGTGCCATCTACTGGGGACAGGTGCGACAAGATAAGAAAAGAGAATGAAGACGGGACAACGAGAGGACGAGGATAGGAGGGCGCAGCAGTGGCGGCAGTGGACGAAAAGAGAAGGAAGCAGACAGAAACGGCGACAAAGGGAAGTTACCAACTGTCGATTACACTCGTGGGAGTAGCCCACATGGCAGAAATCATAAGGATTAAAACCAAGTTCATTATATACAGGAGTCATGTAGAACAGCATTGGGGAATGAAACACGCTTTATACCTGTTTATGAGTCGCAAGTCACAATCCCAAGACGAAAAAACTGGCCAGTCATTTCCAGTCTAGCCGAGCTCCACTACCGAGTGTATTATGTACTTGAAGAGCCGACTAGCCGGAGACTTACGTTGCTCCTAGCCGCTCGCGACAGGCTAAGTCGCTTCTTTTGGGCGGTTGGCCATCCTGACCTCATCCGACGCTGGCCACGGACTAGCATCGATAACTTCTAGCACCTCACAAAATAAACAGGTGCAGCTTTAACTACAGTTCCACTCCCGACATACATAGACTCACTAGTTTAAAAACCCCACTTTACCCAATCCTAGACTGCGATGTTGTCCATATACCTCCAATTTATCATGTGAAATGTAGGTTTCCCCATTTTATGTACATTAAAGTTGAAGATAGAAGAAATTGGAACATATACGTGTATTCACATCGCTAAAGTATCGGTTCTTGTTGATTATTAGTGTGGAGATCCTGTGCAACAGTATAGCATAGATACATTTCGTCTAATTAATCTCTCGTCTAGTAAAAAACATCTGTTCTTATCGGTTTAATATCTAATATGTCATGCATCAGAGTACTAGAATATTAATTCATTTTTGGCCCATGATGGAGTGCTCTACCTTGTAACCTCCCCGCAGAATTTTGAAAAGACAGTAATTAAATGTGAGTGGACATCATGCTAAACGTAACCTCCCAGCAGATTTTTACAAGACAATATAAATGTTAATGTGAATAGAGCCAAGTGTAATCTCCCCACAAAAAATGTAAAAAGACTATATTTGAATGTTAATGGGCATAGACCCAAAGTGTGACTTCCCAGCAAAAATAAAACAAAACTCAATGATAATGAAAACGTGCCAAAAGCTAGTTCCCCACAAGATTACTGAATAATAACGACCTAAATGTTGTTGAACTCCCACAAAACATCGTTAAATTGAAATAAAAGCAACTGTACCTTCACTACAAAAATATTGAAAAATAATGGCCCAATGTAAACTCTACACAAAAATTAAGAAATGAAGATTAATCATTAAACCCACAATAATAGGGCAGCAGCGCTGACCCTAGGCCCTGTGCAATAATTAATCTGATAAATTGATTCTGGGAGGAAAAGCACTGGAAATATTGTTTCAATTGGAATGATTCTTTTCTTAAAAACGATTGCTTTGAAAACAAAATTATTATTGGGGCATTTCTTGAACAAATTAATTACAATTAACATACATTACATTATCAGATGTGCGCAATGCTGCTTCATTACCTTATTTAACAATATACCTCGTCCCGAACCTTGACCAGAGACCCATGTCGACGCCCGCCGACTCCTCACACACAACTTCCGACTGAGTACAACTCGCAACTAAACTCTCGCGCAATCAAGCGCAGACTAGACACGATAAATAACTCTCTGGTCAGAGATTCTGTCATGCCTCGCCATCGCTGGTAATGAATACATATGAAACGCACGCGTTTCAACCTCTGTCTGCTGACCATACCATCCTGAAAGTGTAAGAGCCTGCAGACCAGGATTTCCCTCCGAATACAGTCGTAGCAAAGTACCTGTCTGCCGACCATACCATCCTGAAAGTGTATGAGCCTCCGGACCAGGATTTACCTCAGATTACAGTCGTGTAGAAGCGTTTCTATTGGCTTCCGCCAAATTAGTGGACGGATGCTTCGAGAACTCAAATGGGAATCCCTGGAGGGAGGGCGATAATCTTTTCGAGGAAAAATGCTGATGAAATTTAGAGAACCGACATTTAAAGCTGACTGCAGAAGGATTCTACTGCCGCCAACACATATCTCGCGTAAGGAACACGAAGATAAGGTATGATAATGTAGCGCTCGTACAGAACCATAAAGACAGCTTTTTTCACACTCACTCTATTTGCGAGTGGAACAAGAAAGGAAATGACGAGTAGTGGTACAAGATACCCGCCACCACGCACCATACGACGACTTGCGAAGTGTGTATACAGATGTAGATGTGATGTAGTCTACCTATTAAGTTGTCAGTCCCATCCATTTATAGGCTCGCAAAACTAGTGGGAAAATTTCATTCCTTATTTATCGAGAAAACAAAAGACGGAACTTCTGCTGCTGATTAACTTTCGGTAAAAGCTTTCGTAACAGTCGCTAATTTTCTTATTGCAGTCAGTTCGCGAGACCTACATGAGAGTTGCAATATGTCTGTCCGCAGCACATATTATTAGAAGAAAGGGTGTAGATCTCATCTCTCAACAGCCCTTTCGTCAGGGTCTCGATTAGGTGCCATATTCTCATGAATCCTCCAGTCTTCGATATACACCATTTGAATTCACTTGATTTAGACCCGTATGAGATGTCCTCCGCCAAGTCACAGGCCCCTGCTAATACTCACGAAATCCCATCACGTTCCGACAGCACAGTATTATTAGTTAGAGGGCTGTCCAATTCTCACTCGTCACTGACTAGGCACAGAACTATCAACACGAGTGAAATAATACACTAATGTACGGTATGAATTCACAACTACGTACAGTATACGTGGACTGCACAAGGAATTTCAGAAGCACAACACATACAATTCATCGATATCGAATGACTGTCTATAAATATGCCGCTGCACGTGTCCTAATCTCCTTCATCGTATTCCTATGAGTACTACGCTAGAAATACGACAGTGTGATGGTATCAGAGTCTTCGTTGACGGCATAGTGTTTCGTGAGAAATACATCACCCTTTTTTGTAATGGAGCATACCTCCACAATACGAGTACCACAGAGCTTCCAGTACACTATCTATGGAATCATTTACATTGGTGCATCAATCTTACACATCCACGCATAATTCAGAGAAAAATTGCACACGAACATATAGGAGGACATTCATAACCATGCAGAATATACATGAACTTCACAAAGAAATCCAGAAGCATAACACCTACAATCCATCGATATCGATGATTGACTATAAATATCCCTACTGTACATGAACTAATTTCCTCTGGCTGCGGTGGCCTATCGGTTCTAGACGCTTTAGTCCAGAACCGCGCGACTGCTACGGTCGCAGGTTCGAATCCTGCCTCGCGCATGGATGTGTGTGATGTCCTTAGGTTAGTCAGGTTTAAGTAGTTCTAAGTTCTAGGGGACTGATGATCTCAGATGTTAAGTCTCATAGTGCTCAGAGCCATTTGAACCATTTTTTTGAATCATTTGAACTAATTTCCTTTATCGCATTCGTATTATTACCACACTAGAAATAATACAGTCTAATGGTGCTCGAGTTTTCATTGACAGCACAGTGTATCTCTCATCGTCATTTTTTTTCGACATACAACTGAATAGAACTACAAACTATAAAAACCTCGCTAACTTTACCTGGTAGGGAACTCAATAAGATTTTACTGCGTCTCTCTTTTCTGATATATCGGGAAACAAATACCGTCTGTGTGTTGGCATCAACCATATGTAGTGATCCCATTAAATATACTTGTAATTGTCCACTGGAACAGGTGACTAGTGATCGAAGTCGTTTCCACGGACCTGTGTAAAGTTTTGTTGCCTTCACTGGGGGAACACCATATTGACTATCAAATGTACAAAATGTTGTGACCAGTACGCTGGCTTTTCAGATCTATACTCTTACGCTCTCTGCTGGATATCTTGTCCTCCATTCAACCACATTGGATCCTATGGAGATGTCTTTTAATGATGAATAATATTCGTGGCACTCTCATAACTCGAAATGAGTCACATTCTTTTAACAGCAAAACTCTAACGTGGTTTTAAAGAGTCTCTCTTCATCTTTTAACTGTTCCTCAGTCTCTGTCCCGCCATCCGTGCAGCTTTGCCCATGTGGAAATGGAAATGAGCGTTTGGCGTCATTGGCCGGGAGGCCCCTCGCGGGGCAGGTCCGGCCGCCATAGCGCAGGTCTTATTACATTCGGCGCCACATTGGGCGACCTGCACGCCGGATGGGGATGAAATGATGATGAACACAACACAACACCCAGTCCCTGAGCGGAGAAAATCTCCGACCCATCCGGGAATCGAACCCGGGCCCAGAGGACGGCACTCCGTCACGCTGACCACTCAGCTACTGGGGCGGACTTTGCCCATGTGATCGCTCGAATTTAAGTCGGAACCGAGCGGATGTCAGAGAACGCTATATACGCAACCTTCTGCAACCCGTGGAGAAACAGGACAAGCTGAGTTAATGCGACAGGACCGTGTTTTGACCGTTCAGTGAAAATGGGAACATGTCGTAGCTCTCCCAACCATGTACAGTGTGTAAAACGAAGCTTTCCCCTGCAACACAAGATAGCTGAAAAGACAGTACGAGCAGTTCTTATCGGAAAAATTAGGAAGACTCCATATCATACGGGAACTGGAAGAAGGACAATAATTCTGCTACTGTATTGTGGTGTGCTTCGAAATTACATACACCACAACCCCGGAAGCTGTTGTTCCCACCAAGACTCTCTCCATCTGAAACAAGTGGTATCAGTGAATCATTATGTAGTAATCAGCAGCGTACCAGTGGATGGTTTGCGTGGAAAAGACAGCATCCATATGGTACAATTTACTGACTGTGCTGCAATAAGCATCAGAGTTCATAGTGATTTCAACGCTGACCAACTACAATGCAGCACGCGTATCATTGCTAAACCACCCCTCCACTGCTTTGCGCGTACCATATACTAGATAGCGAATGTAGATTGAAGTTGTGCAGTAAGACTGTTCATGGTTAATTCTCGAACATATACACCGAAGTATACCAAACAGCGTGCTAAACTCTGCCTCACGGGAGCCATTTGCAACACAGATCCACAGAAAATAGAGCAAATGCACTACAACTGTAAAATATATCGTTCGAGGTGATTGGATGCATTCGAGTACGGTGCTATACTAAAGGGTGCTCCATTGATCATGACCGGGCCAAATATCTCACAAAATAAGCGTCAAACAAAAAAAAACCTGCAAAGACGAAACTTGTCTAGCATGAAGGGGGAAACCAGATGGCGCTAGGGTTGGCCCGTTAGATGGCGCTGCCATAGGTCAAAGGGATATCAACTGCGTTTTTTTAAATAGGAACCCCCATTTTTTATCAAATATTCGTGTAGTACGTAAAGAAATATGAATGTTTTAGTTGGACCACCTTTTTCGGTTTGTGATAGATGGCGCTGTAATAGTCACAAACGTATAAGTACGTGGTATCACGTCAAATCCCTCCAGTGCGGACGATATTTGCTTCGTGATACATTACCCGTGTTAAAATGGACCGTTTACCAACTGCGGAAAAGGTCGATATCGTGTTGATGTATGGCTATTGTGATCAAAATGCCCAATGGGCGTGTGCTATGTATGCTTCTCGGTGTCCTGGACGACATCATCCAAGTGTCCGGACCGTTCGCCGGATAGTTACGTTATTTAAGGAAACAGGAAGCGTTCAGCCACATGTGAAACGTCAACCACGACCTGCAACAAATGATGATGCCCAAGTAGGTGTTTTAGTTGCTGTCACGGCTAATCCGCCCATCAGTAGCAGACAAATTGCGCGAGAATCGGGAATCTCAAAAACGTCGGTGTTGAGAATGCTACATCAACATCGACTGCACCCGTACCATATTTCTATGCACCAGGAATTGCATGGCGACGACTTTGAACATCGTGTACAGTTCTGTCACTAGGTACAAGAGAAATTACGGGACGATGACAGATTTTTTGCACGCATTCTATTTAGCGACGAAGCGTCATTCACCAACAGCGGTAACGTAAACCGGCATAATATGAAATATTGGGCAACGGAAAATCCACGATGGCTGTGACAAGTGGAACATCAGCGACCTAGGCGGGTTAATGTATGGTGCGGCGTTATGGGAGGAAGGATAATTGGCCCCCATTTTATCGATAGCAATCTAAATGGTACAATGTATGCTGATTTCGTACGTAATGTTGTACCGATGTTACTACAAGATGTTTCACTGCATGACAGAATGGCGGTGTACTTCCAACATGATGGATGTCCGGCACACAGCTCGCGTGCGGTTGAAGCGGTATTGAATAGCATATTTCATGACAGATGGATTGGTCGTCGAAGCACCATACCATTGCCCGCTCGTTCACCCGATCTGACGTCCCCAGATTTCTTTCTGTATGGAAAGTTGAAGGATATTTGCTATCGTGATCGTGTTCCAAAAACCGGTTTAGTGAGAATGTAAACCCGTCTTTGGAACATCTGAATTCAATCCACCCGAATATTCAGTTCACTATGGAGGTGGAAAAGAATGGATGCCTTCCGTTCCTCGATGTGTTGGTCAAAAGGAAGACTGATGGTACGTTGGGACATTCTGTTTATAGGAAGCCTACCCACACTGACTTGTATCTGCGAGCTGATAGTTGTCACCATCCAGCTCAACGTGAAGGAGTGCTTCGCACCTTGGTTCACAGGGCCCACGTTATCTCAGACCCTGAAAGTTTGGCAGCTGAGCTATCACATCTCGAAGTCACCTTTCGCCAGAATGGTTATAGTGAGAGGCAGATCAAACGTGCGTTGCGCCATCAGCCTTCTGTGCAACGGGTGAGTGACGATAGCACCGAAGTGGCACCTTTTCGCCTTACGCAGGAAGCACTTCCAACAGGATTGGCCGTGTTTTGCGGAAATATGACGTGAAATGTGTTTTTCGACCGCCTTCTAAGATTAAGGCCCTGTTGGCGTCCGTAAAAGACGATCTTGATTAGCGTAAGGGTGGGGTCTAACGTATTCCTTGCAGTTGTGGCATGTCATATATTGGTCAGTCAGGATTGTGGAAGACCGGTGTATTGAACATAAGCGTCACACACGCTTACAACAGCCGAGCAAATCCGCTATTGCAGAACGTTGCCTTGACACCGGTCATCCTAAGGAATACAACAATACGGAGATTCTGGCTTGCACGTCCAGCTATTGGGATAGTGTTATTAAGGAAGCTGTTGAAATCAGACTATCAAGCAACCTTATTAACAGAGATCGTGGATTTTGTTTAAATGCTGCTTGGAATCCGGCTCTGTCTCTCATCAAAAAACAGATGGACA
Organism: Schistocerca americana; assembly: GCF_021461395.2. Lineage (NCBI taxonomy): Eukaryota > Metazoa > Arthropoda > Insecta > Orthoptera > Acrididae > Schistocerca > Schistocerca americana. Next base: position 616,478,412 of record NC_060121.1, read on the forward strand.
GAATTAGTGCTACCTCACCTGTTGATTAATAGTAACTATCGATATTTCGGATGTTGGTTATCTTTGTTTGTGTTGACACTTGTTCTGTGAGTGCTGTCTTCCTTGTTTCTCCTCTGTGAACCGAGGTATTAAATTTGCTTGCACATTTCTCCTTCCTTGCATTTGTGCCTTGAGAATGGCAGGGTGTGCTCCTGTCGAAATATCGGCGGTGTTCGACGACGTCACCCGGCAGCAAACCCGTAAGTTATTTGAACATGATGAATTTGGCGAGGCTATCCATAAATCCGTAAGATTACGAGGGGCTGGAGATCTGTTCTGAACAGCACATTGCGAGGCATCCCAGATACGCCCAATAGTGTTCATGTCTGGGGATTTTCGTGGCCAGAGGAAGTGTTTAAACTCGGAACAGTGTTCCTGTCGCCTCTCTGTAGCAATTCTGGACGTGTGTGGTGTCGCATTGTCCTGCTGGAATTGCACAAGTCCGTCAGAATGGTGGTGGTGGTTGTTGGATGTTTAAGGGGGACTAAACAGCGAAGGTCATCAGTCCCCCACCGTCAGAATGCATAATAGACAAGAATGGATGCAGGTGGTCAGGCAGAGTGCTTATGTAAATGCCACCTGACAGAGTCATATCTATGTTGTATCAGGGATCCCATATCACTCCATCTGCACATACCCCACACCATTACAGACCCTCTACTGGCTTGAACAGTCCCCTTCTGACATGCAGGGCCTATGGGTTCATGAGGTTGTCTACATTTCTGTACACGTCCATTCGCTTGATACAAATTGAAACGAGACTCCTCCGACCAGGCAACATGATTCCAGTCATCAACAGTCTAATGTCGCTGTTGAGAGGCCCAGGGGAGGTGTCAAATTTTGTGTCGTACAGTCATCAATGGTACACGAGAGGGCCTTCGGCTCTGAAAACCCATACCGATTGAATGGTTCGCACACTGACACTTGTTCATAGATCAGCACTGAAATCTGCAGCAATTTGCAGAAGTGTTGCACTTCTGTCACTTTGAACGGTTCTCTTCAGTCAACATTGGTCCTGTTCTTGCAGAATGTTTTTCAAGCCGTAGCAACGTCGGAAATTTGATATTTACCGGCTTCCTGATATTCACGGTAAACTCGTGAAATGGTCGTACGGGAAATCTCCACTTCATCGCTACCTCGGAGGTGCTGTGTCCCATCGCTCGTGCGGCGACTATAACTACACGTTCAAACTCACATAAATGTTGATTACGTACCACTGTAGCAGCAGTAACCGACCTAACACCTGTGCCAGGCACTTGTTGTATTATAGAAGCATTGCCGACTGCAGCGCCGCATTCTCCCTGTTTGCATACACTACTGGCCATTAAAATTACTAGACCACGAAGATGGCGTGTTACAGACACGAAATTTAACCGTCGGGAAGAAGATGCTGTGATATGCAAATGAGTAGCTTTTCAGAGCATTCACACAAGATTGGCGCCGGTGGTGACACCTACAACGTGCTGACATGAGGAAAGTTTCCAACCGATTTCTCATACAAAAACAGCAGTTGACCGGCGTTGCCTGGTGAAACGTTGTTGTGATGCCTCGTGTAAGGAGGAGAAATGCGTACCATCACGTTTCCGACTTTGATAAGGGTCGGATTGTAGCCTATCACAATTGCGGTTTATCGTATCGCGACGTTACTGCTCGCGTTGGTCGAGATCCAATGACTGTTAGCAGAATATGGAATCGGTGAGTTCAGGAGGGTAATACGGAACGCCGTGCTGGATCCCAACGGCCTCGTAACACTAATAGTCGAGATGACAGGCACCTCATCCGCATGGCTGTAACGGATCGTGCAGCCACGTCTCGATCCCTGAATCAATAGATGGGGACGTTTGCAAGACAACAACCATCTGCACGAACAGTTCAACGACGTTTGCAGCAGCAGGGACTATCAGCTCAGACACCATGGCTGCGGTTACCCTTGACGCTGCATCACAGACAGGAGCGCCTGCGATGGTATACTCAACGACGAACCTGGGTGCACGAGTGGCAAAACGTCATTTTTTTTGGATGAATCCAGGTTCTGTTTGCAGCATCATGATGGTCGCATCCGTGTTTGGCGACAGCGCAGTGAACGCACATTGGAAGCGTGTATTCGTCATCGCCTTACTGGCGTATCAGCCGGCGTGATGGTATGGGGTGGCATCGGTGCACCTCTTGTTCGCATTGACGGCAGTTTGAACAGTGGACGTTACATTTAAGATGTGGTACGACCCGCGGCTCTACCCTTCTTTCGATCCCTGCAAAACCTTACATTTCAGGAGGATAATGCACGACCGCATGTTGCAGGTCCCGTACGGGCCTTTCTGGATACTGAAAATGTTCGTCTGCTGCCCTGGCCAGCACATTCTCCTGATCTCTCACCAATTGAAAATGTCTGGTCAATGCTGGCCGAGCAACTGGCTCGTCACAATACGCCAGTCTCTAGTCTTGATAACCTGTGGTAACGTGTTGAAGCTGCATGGGCAGCTGTACCTGTACACGCCATCCAAGCTCTGTTTGACTCAATGCCCTAGTGCTAGACTAATAGCGATAATATCCTCTTCACATCCATCTAGTATAACTTGCTATCCTATTATTATTACCATACAAATGGTTCAAATGGCTCTGAGCACTATGGGACTCAACTGCTGTGGTCATCAGTCCCCTAGAACTTAGAACTAATTAAACCTAACTAACCTAAGGACATCACACACATCCATGCCCGAGGCAGAATTCGAACCTGCGACCGTAGCGGTCGCGCGGTTCCCGACTGTACCGCCTAGAACTGCTCCGCCACTTCGGCCGGCTATTACCATACAGCCTTCGCATATAGGGCTATAGCGACCATAAAGATAACCTGTCCACATCCAGGAATTATTTGCGAGACTGGCTAGAGCTACCTCTAGGGCTTGATTCTCATGCTGCACAGCCAGAGGAAAAAATTGAATTTTCCAGCTGATTTTTGAATTTCTCGCCGATAGTAGGAGGGGAGTCACACTCCTCCAGTATTCGAAGTTGGTCGTCTTGGATTGTGACGTCACACTTTGACTGCGCCAGCATTCGAAAGATGATTAACCCTACATTCTTTCTCACCTGCGATATGCGAATATTTGTAACTAATGACAATATTATTATTGTTATTATATTCTTTTCAATGCAATGTACTTAGTATTTGAATTCAAGGCGAAAATTCGAATATAAAACGAAAATTTGAATTTCCTCCGGTTTTGAATTTCCTACCGATTTTGAATTCCCCGCCATTTTTTCAGGTCAGGGGTAGGGTATGAGATAATAAACGGAACAATTTAATGACTTACCCAATTAATTTGATATTTACGTTGCGGCAGAGTCTGCTCTTTTATCTTCCGAACTTCAAAGGCAAAGATCCCAGGTTCTAGTCCTGGTCTGGCACACAGGTTTGATGTCCCAGAGGGGAGGCCTGGGGATTTGTTTGAAAGGGAGGTGTTAGAGGCCCCGCTGTGGGCTGAGGATTCCTCAGAGGGGAAGAGGTAATTAATTGATCAACTTAATTAAGTAGTCAACTAATCTGATATCAAAAGTGGTGCCGAACGAACTTTGTTTCACTACTACCGTCGTCTGGGTGGCGCGGGGGTAACAGCCCGCGATGCGTGGGATGAGGAGCCAAATTTCACGTTTCAGGGGACACATAAGACGATGCTCATCGATATCGTCGTGTTTATAGTGAGAGCAAAGTGGCGAATTTACCGGTCCAATATGATGAAGTCGACTACTGGTCGGGCATTTACCGTTCGTGCAGGGCAGACACTTTTAGCAGCGTTCTTCTTAACAAATCAGGCATCGCAATATCGAATTTTATGTTTTTCTCTATTTTTACGGTGGCCACACTGACAAGACTGAGAGCTGGTATATCGACGAGACACTTTACGTGTTGTTTCATTATTTATTCCTCATTACGAAGCAGAACCACCTGAGACTTATTGGCCGATCGTTTCCTCATTGCTGCTTACATTTTCAAGTTAAGAATTTTGTCAAACAGACCAGCCGCCTACCAGCGAACAAAGACGTCGTCAGTCATCTTAGTGGTCTGATATTCACAGCCCAGCAATGTAATTCTGGGGATGAAGTATTTCATAAATGCATGCTGACTTATAATCATTCAGGACTTTATAGTGCTTTTCCGAAGAGGGACTAACTTCCATTCATCGTTGTTGGAACTATCTCTTTCTCGTCGTGGTATTCGAATTATGCAAATTTTCTTGGTATTCATAGCTTCTTCATATCGTGAGGTACTGTTACTGTTAACTCTATACACAACACATTTTGCAAGCAGGATCCACATATACAACTGATTATGCTTAGGAAATCGTAGCGTTGTACGACGTATAGGTCACGGGATACGACGTCACACACATTCATACTCGTGAAAAACTAGTTATTTTGGTTTTGACTTTTTGCTAGAGTGTTGGTGAATGATAATGTACAAATAAAACCAGCACAATTCGGGTTACTCGTCTTCAGCCATACAGACTTTACGTGCTTGAAGTCAAATATTTCACACATTAATTCATTTGCAATGTATTCAATCTTTTGAAACTATTTTATACATTGGAGTTCCATTCCTTAAAGAATTTGGATAAAAATTAACGGCTGTAAAAAAAATTGGGAATTATTTGTTGAACGACCCTCGTAATACGAATGGATAAGCAGAAATTTAAAGGCATACAGTATGAGATGGAAGAAGAGGAAAACCGGTGAGGTCATGTTAACAATATGGCGGTTGTTTTAGAAGCTGCCATTTTGGGCGCAACGTGTAATTTTCTAGGGGAATGGGGTTATGCGACATAACATACAAATAGAGAAACACCGAGAACAGCAATGGTGTCTTTCATTTGAGCACACACTTATTTGTTCTCGAGTTATGTCACATTTTGTACAGAACAAGGGAAACGGCTACAGGAAGTGATCGGCGTGTTCTCCAGCGCGTCGTAAAGTTGTGTTATCCATTGTTCTACGATCTGTCCGTCTCCGTGTAAACTGTACATCCAGGTATGCCCACACATCTAGTCCGTAACGAGGTGGGGCACAATCGTGCTTATACGAAGTTGGAAATGTCTCGACTGTAGACAGCATATGTTCAGATAACGGGCTGCTCTTAGTGTACCATGAATGAAAAAAACCTAATACGACAGCTCCGTATTCGACTCCGAACCATCACTTTAGATGTGGTACGTTCCTCCGATGCGTCTATCTAGCGACAGGTGACAACTGACCACTGGTAATAACAGACGATGATACTTTTTGTTCTCTAGAATAGTGAAGTAAAAATTGGTTTAGTCATTAATTTCTGTTGTATAACATAAGTTATTATCTGTACTACTGAAATATCCATCCAATTTATGATGTCCTTTGAATCCATTAGCGTCCTCTTTGAAAACAGTGTATGTTCACAAAACAGTGTAGACAACATGTTGAAGGTACTTCAAAGTAGGCGAAGTGGAGGAAAATATGCGGCGGATAAAGCAGTAGCACATAAAAAGCAGATTAGTGCAGTCAAAGACAGTATTGCTGGTCAAGAGAAGTCTACTAGTATCAAACAGCGGCCTGAATTTGAGGAAGTAATTTGACAGAATCACAGTATTGTATGGAAGTGAATCATGGATTGTGGGAACGAGGATCAAAAAAGACTAGAAGTGCCTCAGATGAGGTGCTACGGAAAGGCGTTCAAAATTAGGGTGATTGACATGCGGAAGTTCTCTGCGGAATCGGTGAGGAAAGGAACACGTGGAAAACACTGACAGGATGATAGGACATGTGTTAATACATCAGAGAACAAGTGTCATGGTACTAGAGGGAGGCCTAGAGGTTAAGAACTAAGGAGAAGACAGATATTAGAATACATCCAATAAGTAAATAAGGACTACAGATTCGAGTACCACTCCGAGATGAAGTGGTTGGCTCAAAAGAACTCTTGGCGTTCTTGTCAAACCAGTAGGAAAAGTAATGATACCCTGCTCTTTAACCCTTCCCCTAGAAAGTAACAGAAAAGTTGGGATTTTAGAGTCAATGTTATTATTTATCCAGGGAAACTAGTATAGCAAGGTGAACGCATAGGAATAGCTGGACATGTCTCCTGGAATGAAGCTGAAGTCTGATTTCAGCAGTTCACCTATCCCACTATTACCGCTGTGGAACTCACACTTCACAGAGAAGACTTCGTAAAAGGCACTAAAAGTTTCACTGGATATAAGAACAGTGTAAAATCTTGGTAGAAATAAGTCCAGTAAGGTCTCAGCTCAGACCTGAGAGCGTGTTAGCAGAGCCATCAAATTTCCAGTCACTGTAGTCATTTTACAGTCGTCTAATTTTGTTTCATTTGCAACATAGTTGGTCCATGGACTCAACACGCCATATGCAAAGCGAGCTTATCGACAGTTCGTATTTGTTCTCCATGAATGAATAAATTCAATTGTTATCTAACTGCTGCAAAAGCATGAACTTTTGGACGGGATATTGGTTTCTACTGTGGTTGGTTTCCGTAATGTTGGCGGAGGTGTAATTAAGGGCTGTTCTCTCCCCTCCCCCCCCCCCCCCCCCCCGCCCTCTACCCTCGCGCATTCTCGGTTCACACGTTTTGAAGTCAGATTCTAATAGATCACATACAAATGAATATTAAATTATACGTTACTTTATCTGTACAAGCAGTTTATCTTCAGTTGAATAAATAAACATCTAATATCTCTTCCAGTAATGGTACGTGTTAACGGCCTAGCCACGTTGGATATTCCTGTTCTCCCCCTATCAGCGAAATGAGCAGCGTCGGATCCAGTTAGTACATGGATGGGTGACCGCAGGATACACCTGGTGCAGTTGGCCCACAGCCACGTAAGACGCTGAAGTGGAATGTAGTTCAAACACTTCACCAGGCCGATGAGCCACACGACGTTACTATCGTTAGTAATGGTATAACATTTTACGTAAATGGATTTGTAATTTGACTCGGATCTTAGCAAAAGTAAGAAATGGTTGTGCTTTTCAGTGGCTATAAATTCGAAAGTAACTTGCTGCTGGCGCATTTTTGGAAAGTGCTTCTGGCATTGGTGCATAGTGATTTCGAGAAGTAAAGGAAAGCCAGTCACGGTGAAGATTACGTTTGAATGCGCAGACTACTCCTTTAGAAGGCAGGCGATCAGTTGTTTTCCTTAAGGACTCGAAGTTACAGGACTTTGTAGGGGATTAAAAATATGAACAGCTCATAAGAGGCCGGCCCCTGTGGCCGAGTGGTTCTAGGTGCTTCAGTCCGCACTGATGCTACGGTCGCAGGTTCGAATCCTGCCTCGGGCATGGATGTGTGTGACGTCCTTAGGTTAGTTAGGTTTAAGTAGCTCTAATTCTAGAGGATGATGACCTCAGATGTTAAGTCCCGTAATGCTTAGAGCCATTTTTGAGCTCGCAAGATGAACTGGCAGTATAATACGACACAGATACATTTTCTCTTAGATGAATGTAAATCAGTTCGATTCAGAAACCACTAACTGAGAAGGATTAAAACTGCATTGGGAACATAGAGCGAAAGATGAACTTTCCACTATTTCGTAAATGTTGCACACGCTTTGCTAACTTGAAGGCATTGAAGTTCTGCTGTATCATCACGATTACGAGTAATGTCGTATAGATTAACAACAGACGTATTCTTGCTGTTTCTTGGAAGTTGAAATCGAGGCGCTCAAGGGGAAGCTTTAGTTTATCTACTTCAAAGATAGCTATCGAGTCACGTGAAGTGATCCGTAAGTGACATACTGATCAAGGCTAGCATGAACGAGAGCACATGTCAACTCAGTCACGAGGTTTGTTGCGCAACAGGACACTTTCCTCCAAGCGATGACATTTCTATAACAGTTATAGTTGACTGATAAATGCACGACAAAGCTGTGTTACTAACTTATATCTACAGTTTGAACCGAACAGAGTAATTTTCTTGTAGAAGAAAAAGGAGAAGAAGAAGAAAGAGGCGCCGGTCGTTGTGACCGAGCGGTTCTAGGCGGTTCAGTCCAGAACCGCACTGATGCTACGGTCGCAGGTTCGAATACTGCCTCGGGCATGGCTGTGTGTGATGTCCTTGGGTTAGTTAGGTTTAAGTAGTTCTAAGTCTAGGGGACTGATGACCTCAGATGTTAAGTCCCATAGTGCTTGGAGCCATTTGAATTTAAAAGAAAGAGGTGTTATTAACAGCAGACAAGAAATAGAGCAGACAAGAAATTTATCCTCCCATTTCTTTTCAAAAATAAGAGAGTAAAGCACGAAAAATGTTTCCGTACGGTCCTGTGGAGGGGCGTTAATGTTTATTGGATAAAACATACGAGTTTCTGTATTTGTGGCACATTTTACATCTACATCTACATCCATACTCCGCAAGCCACCTGACGGTGTGTGGCGGAGGGTACCTTGAGTACCTCTATCGGTTCTCCCTTCTATTCCAGTCTCGTATTGTTCGTGGAAAGAAGGATTGTCGGTATGCTCTGTGTGGGCTCTAATCTCCCTGATTTTATCCTCATGGTCTCTTCGTAGGAGGGAGCAATATACTGTTTGACTCTTCGGTGAAGGTATGTTCTCGAAACTTTAACAAAAGCCCGTACCGAGCTACTGAGCGTCTCTCCTGCAGAGTCTTCCACTGGAGTTTATCTATCATCTCCGTAACTCTTTCGCGATTACTAAATGATCCTGTAACGAAGCGCGCTGCTCTTCGTTGGATCTTCGCTATCTCTTCTATCAACCCGATTTGGTACGGATTCCACACTGCTGAGCAGTATTCAGTGGGCGAACAAGCGTACTGTAACCTACTTCCTTTGTTTTCGGATTGCATTTCCTTAGGATTCTTCTAATGAATCTCAGTCTGGCATCTGCTTTACCAACGATCAACTTTATATGATCATTCCATTTTAAATCACTCCTAATGCGTACTCCCAGATAATTTATGGAATTAACTGCTTCCAGTTGCTGACCTGCTATTTTGTAGCTAAATGATAAGGGATCTATCTTTCTGTGTATTCGCAGCACATTACACTTGTCTACATTGAGATTGAATTGCCATTCCCTGCACCATGCGTCAATTCGCTGCAGATCCTCCTGCATTTCAGTACAATTTTCCATTGTTACACCACAGCATCATCTGCAAAAAGCCTCAGTGAACTTCCGATGTCATCCACAAGGTCATTTATGTATATTGTGAATAGCAACGGTCCTATGACACTCCCCTGCGGCACACCTGAAATCACTCTTATTTCCATTGAGAATGACATGCTTCGTTCTGTTATCTAGGAACTCTTCAATCCAATCACACAATTGGTCTGATAGTCCATATACTCTTACTTTGTTCGTTAAACGACTGTGGGGAACTGTATCGAACGCCTTGTGGAAGTCAAGAAACACGGCATCTACCTGTGAACCCGTGTCTATGGCCCTCTGAGTCTCGTGGACGAATAGCGCGAGTTGGGTTTCACACGACCGTCTTTTTCGAAACCCATGCTGATTCCTACAGAGTATATTTCTAGTCGCCAGAAAAGTCATTATATTCGAACATAATACGTGTTCCAAAATTCTACAACTGATCGACGTTAGAGATATAGGTCTATAGTTCTGCACATTTGTTCGACGTCCCTTCTTGAAAACGGGGATGACCTGTGCCCTTTTCCAATCCTTTGGAACGCTACGCTCTTCTAGAGACCTACGGTACACCGCTGCAAGAAGGGGGGCAAGTTCCTTCGCGTACTCTGTGTAAAATCGAACTGGTTTCCCATCAGGTCCAGCGGCCTTTCCTCTTTTGAGAGATTTCAATTGTTTCTCTATCCCTCTGTCGTCTATGTCGATATCTACCTTTTTGTCATCTGTGCGACAATCTAGAGAAGGAACTACAGTGCGGTCTTCCTCTGTGAAACAGCTTTGGAAAAAGACATTTAGTATTTCGGCCTTTAGTCTGTCATCCTCTGTTTCAGTACCATTTTGGTCACAGAGTGTCTGGACATTTTGTTTTGATCCACCTACCGCTTTGACATAAGACCAAAATTTCTTAGGATTTTCTGGCAAGTCAGTTCATAGAACATTACTTTCGAATTCATTGAACGCCTCTCGCATAGCCCTCCTCACACTACATTTCGCTTCGTGTAGTTTTTGTTTGTCTGCAAGGCTTTAGCTATGTTTATGTTTGCTGTGAAGTTCCCTTTGCTTCCGCAGCAGTTTTCTAACTCGGTTGTTGTACCACGGTGGCTCTTTTCCATCTCTTACGGTCTTACTTGGCACATACTCATCTAACGCTGGTTTTGAACTTTGTCCACTGATCCTCAACACTATCTGTACTTGAGACAAAACTTTTGTGTTGAGCCGCCAGGTACTCTGTAATCTGCTTTTTGTCACTTTTGCTAAACAGAAAAATCTTCCTACCTTTTATAATATTTCTATTTACGGCTGAAATCATCGATGCAGTAACCGCTTTATGATCGCTGATTCCCTGTTCTGAGTTAACTGTTTCAAATAGTTCGGGTCTGTTTGTCACCAGAAGCTCTAATATGTTATCGCCACGAGGCGGTTCTTTGTTTAAGTGCTCAAGGTAGTTTTCAGATAAAGCACTTTAAAAAATTTCACTGGATTCTTTGTCCCTGCCACCTGTTATGAACGTTTGAGTCTCCCAGTCTATATCCGGCAAATTAAAATCTCCACCCAGAACTATAACATGGGTGGAAATCTACTCGAAATATTTTCCAAATTATCCTTCATGTGCTCAGCCACAACAGCTGCTGATCCAGGGGGCCTATAGAGACATCCAATTACCATGTCTGAGCCTGCTTTAACCGTGACCTTCGCCCAAATTATTTCACATTTCGGATCTCCGCCAATTTCCTTCGATACTATTGCACTTCTTATCGCTATAAACACGCCTCCCCCTTCACTGTCCAGCCTGTCTCTGCGGTATACATTCCAATCTGAGTTTAGGACTTCATTACTGTTTACGTCTGGTTTCAGCCAACTTTCTGTCCCTAGTACCATAAGGGCATTTTGACCGTTTATTAATGAGAGCAGTTCTGGGACCTTTCTATAGACGCTCCTGCAGTTTACTATTAGCACATTAATATTGTTATTCCCTGTTGCATTTTGCCCACTCCTACCTTGCCGCGTCTCAGGAGGCGTCTAGTCGGGCCTAGGGAGGGAATTCTCTAACCTAAAAAACCCACATGTGCACTGCACACGTACTCCGCTACCCTTCTAGCAGCTTCCGGCGTGTAGTGCACGCCTGACCTATTCAGGTGGACCCTACATTTCTCCACCCGATAGCGGAGGTCGAGAAATTTGCACCCAAGATCACCGCAGAATCGTCTGCCTCTGGTTTAAGGCTTCTACTCGGCTCCAAACCAGAGGACCGCGATCGGTTCTGGGAACGATACTACGATAGCTAGCTCAGATTCCACCTCACGAGCGAGGCTTTCCACCTTCACCAATTCCGCCAACCGCCTGTACGAACTGAGGATGACCTCTGAACCCAGACGGCAGGAGTCATTGGTGCCGACATGAGCAACAATTTGCAGTCGGGTGCACCCAGTGCTCTCTATCGCCGCCGGCAGGGCCTCCTCCACGTCTCGGATGAGACCTCCCGGCAAGCAGACAGAGTGAACACTGGCCTTCTTTCCCGACCTTTCCGCTATTTCCCTAAGGTGCTCAATCACCCGCCTAACGTTGGAGCTCCCAGTAACTAATAAACCCCTCCCCCCGTGTGCCTGCTCGGACCTTGCTGAAGGAGCGGCCACATGTCCACTCACAGGCAGAGCGGGCGATGCCACACGGCCAGCCTCCACATTGACCCTCCGCCTCGTGCGCCGCGAACGCGGCTGAACCCGCCACTCCCATTGGGGAGAGGGTGGCCCAACCGAACCCGGTACCCGCTACTCCTCCCTAGGCCCGACAAGACGCCTCCTGAGACGCGGCAAGGTAGGAGTAGGCAAAATGCAACAGGGAATAAAAATATTAATGTGCTAATAGTAAACTGCAGGAGCGTCTATAGAAAGGTCCTTCACAAAATAGTTGCCAACAAAACGAACCAGAAGGGTATAAAGAACTGTAAAAAAGTTAATACAGTACGTGTGAAGCCATGCTGTTAGGTACTACGTGTCTGTATTTCAGTCAGGCAGGTCCCAGACTGATAAGTAGAATCCTAAAGAAATGTAAATCAAAGATGGAGGTCGCTTGCAAGGTTCTTGTTCGACCAGTTCTTGAGTACTATTTATCCTGTTTTAGAATTTTACCAAGTTGCATTACCGGAAGACGTGAGAAAGATTCAGAGTAGAACTGGACGTTCTGTCACGGATTTGTGTAGTCGGCATTAGAGACCCAGGGAATGTTCAATGACTTGGAAGCGGCGACGTTACAATGTGATGTTCTCCACCGGGGTATTTTTTGACAGAAAATTCCAAGTGCCACCATTTTAAGAATAGCCAAGAAACAGTATAAATCTCACATAATGACCACAATGCGAAGATTACACACATTCGGTATCATACAGATGTGTGCGCCCTTTCATCCAGCTTAGTCCTACCAACTGCATATTGAGTGTGATGTGGGGATATGATATTGGTAGACTAAGTATTGTTCTCCACGCGTATACATTGAGTGCGGAGCAGCTACGCAAAATGTCTGAGGCGCTTCGTTAGATTTTACCATCTATAGTACAGATCATAGTGTACACCTAACCGTAGACCTTGTGATTTAAACCGAGTGAACCACATGAATCAGAAACATCACAGGTTTTATGACCTTGTTATTTTTTTTTTTAAATTGACGGCTTGGCGTTTAGAGCGACAGTGTCTTCTGAACAAATGCATGTGTGGATTACGCAGCAGCAACTACTGGAACTGATCTAAAGGAATACGTCATCTGATGGTATTCGCAGAAATAAAGCGTCAATGGTACACTGTATTGTTTTTCTGTTCCAGTTATGTAGTTTAGTACGACTGAGTCATTGCTCACACCAGCATGATATTAATATTTGGAGGCAGCACAAGTATCACGATTCCTCTTCCCTTCCGTCGCAGCATGCCTGAGCAGTTGCGTTATCGAACTGTCTGTGCCGGAAAGAACTGGGAGGGTCAAACTCATGTATGGATTTCCTGTAACACCACCTTTATTTGCTGCCGGTCCACTTCGAGTGCTGCAAGTTTATCAATCCATCATCTCTATTTTTAATAGGTGATTTAAACTCTCCAGTATCTGTTTTGGTTTGGTCGAAACCAGAAACTTGTTTCAGAGCCTTGTGTTGCTAATGATGATTTCGTGTGGGTACTGCCCTCTTTGAATTGCATTCTGAAAATGTTTTTCGAATTATGCTTAATTTTCTATCACATTCATAAGACTGAATGAAGTAAATGATACCATAGTTTTTTGTTTCATATAAAACAGATGCTGGTTTTGTGGCAAAGGGTTCTGTGGAGATTGGTTTCTGACCACAAATTCGTGTATGAGTTGCTCAATTTAAATGCGTTGTAAGTATATAGCTGGTATTCTGCTCTTTTTTTCATCACGTGCTTCCTCACATTTCATGGGGAACTCCGTGCTAGCAGCTTTTGACAGAACTGGTATTCAGTTTTATTACGTCTTTTCATCAAATTAGGATATTGTTTCGCAGTACTAATGACAGAGTATCGTGCCAGGTACTTTTATGCAGCAAAATTATTATGCATCAAAGTGCATATTTGAATGTGGGATTGATGGCATAGTCTGAACGCACTTCCACTGAACTGAGTTCTACTGCTTTTAGTAAACTGTTGTTATACGGTTTTCGCTAATATTTATAATGATGAAAATGTGATAGTCTGTATTATCTGCTTTTAAAAGTTTCATTGGGGTGGGAGGATGACTCTAGTACACTGATTTCTGCTAAAATGTATTGTTTGTAGTGGCTGTTAATAACGTGTGGATACATTTGTTTAACTATTGCTGCATTGTTACCATTACAAGGAAGAATACCTTTTGCAATAAGACTACAAAGTACATGCGGTGGCAAGAACCAACTCCATTCAAAGCAGAAATACGTACTCATTCCGTGACGAAACGTAATAAAACTGAGTACCAATCCTGTCAAAAGCTGCTAGCATAGAGTTCTCTATTAGATGTGAGGAAGTCCGAGAGACACATGCGAACTAAAATCAAGTAGGTAACTTATACAGGGTGAACATTAAACCGACAAATTGCAGGGACCGATTGCTGACTGGAAATGGAGGAAAGGTCCTATGAGCACGTGTCCGGAAATGCATCGTTGTCACGGTAGATGGTGCTCCAGAATGATAAAAAAAAATGGCTCTGAGCACTATGGGACTTAACTTCTGAGGTCATCAGTCCCTGAGAACGTATAGCTACTTAAACCTAACTAATCTAAGGACACCACACACATCCATGCCCAAGGCAGGATTCGAACCTGCGACCGTAGCGGTCGCGCGGTTCCAGACTGTAGCGCCTAGAACCGCTCGGCCACTCCGGCCGGCTCCAGAATGCCAGTTCCTCTGACCACGTGCCATGTGTTCCTTGTGTGTTGCAGATGGAAACGGACGAGAGGCAGCACGGCTGTACTAAAACATGTATCCTCATAAACACTAACCATATAACACGGCATTTCAAGCCCATTTGGTCCTTTCAGACAGACGAAAGAATAGGGAGACGGCGGACTGTGCGTGCACCTGATTTAGAGGACCGAGTTCTATTGGTTATTCAGACGAAGCCAGAATAAGCTCCAGGCAAGTAGCCCGTCAACATAGTGTAAGCCAAAGGATGATTATGTGCATCCTGCAAGACAACCGCTGCTGCTCCTATCACCTGCAATGCCGTAGAGGTCGCTTTGAAAATCTCTTGTGACGTGGGTACAATGCAGCTCTGTACTGTGTTCCGGGACGATTTGTTGTCTTTGCACTGTCCATTTCCGGACACATGTTCGTAGAACTTTTTTTTCCTCCATTTCCAGTCATGTGTCTGTCCCAACACTTTTTCGGTTTTATTAATGTTCACCGTGTGTGTTTACAACACATTTAATTCACGAGAAGGAAGAAATGTACAACAGCCCACATTACAATATGCGATAGAACCAGCTTCTGTTTTATGTGAGACAAAAACAAGTATGGATTCACTTACTCCACACAGACCTATGCAAAAATAAAGCAGAGTACAAGAAAAGTATTCACAATGCAATTCAAAGAGTGTGAAACAGACGAGAAGTCGTAATCAGGAACCTAATGCGAAGCGATGAAACCAGCGGTATGTCGGATAATTTTTGGGTTCTGACATATGCTATCCACTTGAGAACGACCACGTACTCGAAACTGGAATGATGGGTTTTACGGACAAATAATTTTATAAAACTAAACTTCCTGACAGGTTAAAACTGTGTGTCTACAAAAGGAAAAGGTACCGAGTTCGAGTCTTGGTCCGGCACACAGTTATAATCTGATAAGGAAGTTTCATATCAGAGCACACTCCAATGCTGAGTGTAAATTTCATTCCCCACAAAAGACGCCCGAGAGGGGTCCGCGGGTCGTGCTTTGCTTTTGCCGCCTGTTGCTGCTACGTCTGCCGTTTGTCGCTATGCGTATTTCTCGGACTCCAATACTTTGCGCTTGCCCCTTAAACTATGCGACTGAGTGTACTAGTGTTTTCTTTTGAGTTTTCTTGTCATGTTTAATAGCTTCCAGTATTGTTGCTAGGCGTCATTATTGCAAATGCGCCGAGTCCGGGGCTTTGCCTGTCCGTATGTCGCTGGGCCGGGTCCTCAGACACAAACACCGTGCGCGTGTCTTCTACACTGTGCGATCAAGTGTTCCAGTGTTTTGAGTTTCCTTCGAGTTTTCATTCGGTATACACGCAGAATCGACGAGTGTTTCTTGTGCTGAACTATACAAAAACAGAATCGTAGGTGAAATGTCGGCTTGAATGTATATGAAAATTTCCCATTGTGCATGTTTCCAATGATTCGACGATACGCAGATTAGTGAAAAAATTAGAAGAGACTGGATCTATGTCACGCAAACGAAGGCTTAAAGAACCTAGTGTTTTAACCGAAAATAAATATACAAGATAGATGAGGCCTTGGAAAGAAGTCCGAGAAAATCTATGCGCCGTTTGCCACTTCAGACTGCTGTGACAAAAGCATCTATTCCCAGAGTTGTGCACAAACTGAAATTGAAACCATACAAAATAACGTTAGTGAACCCGCCACAGTAGCCGAGAGTGCTAATGCGCTGCTTCCTGGACTTGGGTAGCCACGCCGGCCCCGGATCGAATCTGCCCGGCAGCTTAACGACGAGGGCTGGTATGCCAGCCAGCCTGGATGTGGTTTTTAGGCGGTTTTCCACATCCCGCTAGATGAATACTGGGCTGGCCTCTACGTTCAGCCTCAGTTACAAGACTCGCAGACATTTGAAAACGTTCGCACTATTCCATGGCTCACACTAGATGCAGACCGCTGGGGTACACTCATTCCGTCCGGGGGGGTTCAGGGTGGCGACAGGAAGGGCATCCGGCCTCCCCATGCAACTAACACTGCCAAATCAATAGTAACACGGCCGACCCCGCGTTGAAGCGGGACTAAGGTCCCAAGAAAGGCAGACAAAATAATGATAGTGCATCAACTGAGGAACTCAGATACTGTTGCTCGACGTCGTTATTGCAACTGGCTGTTGCACTCTGTGCACGAAGGGGAGGTTGATCCTGAGATGCTTTTCCCCTGATGAAGCACGGCTGCATCTATCAAGGTGTGTAAATTCTCAAAACAATCGACGTTGGCGTTCCGAAAATCCTCATGAATTGCATCAACAACCTCCTGAAGACGAATTATTGGACCAGTCGTTTTCCAAGAGACAGTACATTCTGACAGGTACCTGAGCAGTTACTGCATCCTTTTTTTTTCGAGAAGTAACACCTAACGAAAAGATGTACGGTCATTTTGTGCAGGGCAATGCATGGCCACACATCACGAATGCTTCTAAATGTTTTTGGTGATAGGATAGTCGAGAGGCCTCCTCGTTCTCCAAATCTTAATCCGTGTAATTTTTCTCTTTGGGAATGCTAAAAGACAAGGTACATACAACCAATCCCAACACGTTCGAAGAGTTGGAAGACAGGGTTCGGCTAGTCATTTCCCAGATTTCGGCAGCCAAAATTCGTCGAGTATTTGCTAATCTGTTCAGATGTCAGGCAGCTCTTACCACAGAGGGACATCGTTTTGAGCACCTGCTGTAAATAAAGGTAAGCTGAAGTTAATCAGATGGCAACGTTGTTTATGCTTAGCTTAGGGAACGCGCACGCGCAGCCGAATAACGGCAGGTTAGTGTCAGAGAGTCGGGGGCGGCGGCGCGGACCCCTCCCGGACATCTGTCGTGAGACACCCTGCTTTAAAAAAACGTGACTTACAATGATCTATGAACATTTTCTTCTTAAATACCTACTCCCAAGTATAAAAAATTCTGTATACAAACGATTGGTATGTTTTTTACTATCACAAAATTTGTGATTAGAAATTATTAATGGATCATAACAACAGGGCACTTAGCAATGAAATAACGTAAATTGCAAACTTCTTCAGCCAGGAAGAAATCAAAACGAAACAGAGCTTTGTATACAGATCCTACAATCTTTTTTTTAAACAGACACCGCATATTTGTGTACTACAACTGAAAGAGCACACTTTTGTTTTCCTGTCTTTTTACCTAGTTGCTTCCAACGCCTTTTCTTTTTCCGCCTAACTTTCCATTTGCCTCTTCCTCATCTACCTTTGCATCACTGCCATGTTTGCTTTTATAATTTTGATCAAGATCTGAGTTACTGTTGACACTGACCTCACACTCTACTACATCAAGCATTGACATGCATCGAGTTTAAGACCGGATACTTCTACTTCATTACGAGAAGTTAACGCCCTTCAGTATAGGGCAGAAGAAAATTCTTCCTTAAATCTCATACTCGATATGTTACGGCCAGTCTGTTCCCAGCTGAAAGAAATTTGGTGCACGGTCACAAAATATACAAGAAATAAGATGATAATTATACGACAGGAACTGTTATAAAATGAAACTGTGTGTAAGAAATATTCCAGTTCAACAGATTAAAGTCTGCTCTGCTAGTCATTTTTGTAAGAATTACATCTGTAGCAGTTTAGCTGTCGACATGAACTGCCTCTTATTGAAAAAATTATTGACAGGTGCCACTCTTTGTATGGTTTACGTGCGAAAAGTTCGCGTGTGGCATCCTGGATATTTGCACTCTGCGGTGCTATGCTCTCTTGTCATAGTCGATTCGCGCGATAAACGCTGTTACAAGCCGTTCCTCGGGAGTCGAAAATGAGCAACTTAAACATTTTTTTTTAAATACTCGTAGTGCATCTTAGCATTCCTTTCGTTGTATTCTGTGGTGTTTTTTTAAAATTATATTATGATTAGATTATTATTCTCTTGTGTAGATTCAGAAATTTGTTGTGAGTTTTGCACCACTTTTTGGCGGGAAGAACAAAGACTTTTCAAAAACTTAAGTTATGTGATAGTTTTTCACCTGAAATCCTTTGCAGAAGGCGTAGCGTTCTCAAGATGAAGAACAGATTTCGCATTGCCACTTAATTTATTTGTGTCGTGATCATGTTCGATCACGACCGGTTATGAGACAGCAACTACGAACAGAGAAACCTAAGGGACCAGACAGAGCTGGAAATTTTCTTTGCTATGCTACAACACACATTAAAAGATGTTGGATTTAAATCACAAACAAGGTAAATAGCAATGCCCCTTCTGCCTTAACTACGACGTTTGCCGACATGCAGTCGGTCCCTGGTAGCTCTATGAAAACTATAAAAACACCGTTATTTCTGTTGCTATTAATAGCAAATGGACAGCATATAAATACTTTAATAAGCAAGCACTACTGCATTTGAGAGCACAATAACTTATTTAATTACCATAGTATTGCTAACAATAGGTTCCGTACAGTTTCAATTTTCTATCTTTCTGGCTGTTTCCTTAAATAAGATCCTTTAACATCTTCGATATTACATCTTAGATGCATACATAAATTCTCACGTAGCATTGAACAATAGTAATATATTATAATAACTAATTAGTGATTGCGGACCACGCCATATACACGTCTGCCGTCCTTAAAAAATATCACGACTGTGTTAACAGGACAGGATTACAATTCTTCAGCTGTCAAAAAATAAGAAACACATCACTATCGATAAAATTTATGAACAATTCGTATTCCGCGCCGTGGCGCGTAACGTATTCTTTGAAATATCAGGTGCTCGCTGCTCAGAGACGATCTAAGAAATTTTTACACAGATGGGTTTTATGAACCTGCGTGGTTAGATTATCGAATGTAAGTTTATTTAAGCTTTCGAAACAGATACTAATATTACACTGCCTCCCATGAGGAGGGGAGGAATACCGGACGTATTACTTCCGTCCTCATGTCACTCGTAATATTAGTGGCTTTTAATACATGTCTATTGCTGAAATTGAGTAATAGTACGCTTGCCGTTTCATTACCATATTAGAGAAAACATTCATTTTTAAGATCATTAGTAAAAATTGTCTTTGTGCAGGTCATCTGCATCTGTGTTTTGGTCATAGGGTTTCTTAACATCTACAGCATGGAAAGTATTACTGTTCACAATAAAGAGCTATATACATTAAGTGGAGGTGACAGGCATTGTCGCAGAAAAAAAATACATACACATAGAAGTACCTATATAATCCTGAAATGCTGCAAACTATGAAACTGACATGACATTTCCATTATTCTTTCACACGGTTTCCAAATATTCAATGTCTCTACAAACTCGATAGGCTCGTGTTTAATACATCGTAATATTCTTTCTTATTTTACACACATTGTACATTGGTTCGTGGATCACACTGTGCCGTCGAAGCCGGCCGCGGTGGCCGAGCGGTTCTGGCGCTGCAGTCCGGAACCGAGGGACTGCTACGGTCGCAGGTTCGAATCCTGCCTCGGGCATGGGTGTATGTGATGTCCTTAGGTTAGTTAGGTTTAAGTAGTTCTAAGTTCTAGGGGAGTTATGACCTAAGATGTTGAGTCCCATAGTGCTCAGAGCCATTTGAACCATTTGTGCCGTCGAATTGTTTGTCAATAATCGCTTACGACGGGAGTCCATTTTCTACCACTTCACTGAATGGAATTTGCCATTCTGTGTCAACTCGTGGAATATGGAACATAAGTAGAGAATACTCTGCATTAGTATCACTTAAAATTATCGGTTTAATTACAATGGGTTCAGGGTGGGTAAGGATTATTTCTTTCTTTCTTTCTTTTCGCACTGATTTCTGCTCTTGTTTATGACAGCGGTCCAGTCAAATATCAACTTCGTTCTGACCGTGACCGAAATTTATTCTAGGCGTGATCATATCATTATTTGCTTAATACAAATCGTTCTCTTTCAGTCTCTAAAATATGATGTTTGCTATGTACATATAGAACAATGTCCTTCAAAGTAGTATAAAGTCTCAATTATTGCCGGAGCGAGCCACGCGGACCCGGCCATTGAAGTTTCAAATATCCGTTATTTCGTCATATGTCGCTGCGCGGCAATGTTGACAGACCAACACCGGCCAGTATCGCGCGCAATCGTAGAATGGGTGTGTGTTGTGTTGTCCGCCGACAACGTGCTGCGTTTAAAGCACGTTGTTTGAGGATTGCTACTGTTGCTTCACCGAGGAAGCCTACACGAAGTCATCTAGTCGTACCACTCGTCAACTGCCCGTAAAGGACTCACTGGTAAGTGATAAGTTGTTTTGCTGGCTTGCGAGGGCTGCATGGCGAACGATACTTATTCACTGACCGTTGCCTAAGTTAAAATAAAACTGATACGCACAAGGTGTGGTTTAAAGAGTCGTGACACAGACTCACTTTTCGACGCGTTCGTGAACTAAACGTCGTCCTTCACCTCACTTTCTCTTTTCATAAATAACACTTTTACAGAAGGATAATAAGATACCTTAACTAATAATATTTACATAGTTTGTTTATACGAGGTGTGGCTAGAAAAAAACCGGACTAGTACTGGTGAAACAATAAAATGAATGCAATAAGGCTGAAAGTCGCGTGGCCTGTCACGTGACTCTCTCCGCCTACTGCTCGAGTTTCATCTGCCTCCTGCACTCAGTCTGCCCGTGGCGTCTGTTTTAAGTAGTTGACGTTTTGTCTGTGCGTCGGAAAATATTGAGTGTACAGAAAGAACAGCGTGTTAACATCAAATTTTGTTTCAAACTAGGAAAATCTGCAAGTGAAACGTTTGTAATGTTACAACAAGTTTACGGCGATGATTGTTTATCGCGAACACAAGTGTTTGAGTGGTTTAAACGATTTAAAGATGGCCGCGAAGACACCAGTGATGACACTCGCACTGGCAGACCATTGTCAGCAAAAACTGATGCAAACATTGAAAAAATCGGTAAACTTGTTCGACAAGATCGCCGTTTAACAATCAGAGCAGTGTCTGAGTTAACAAGAGTTGACAAGGAAAGTGTTAGGCAGATTCTTCATGAAAGTTTCATCATGAACAAAGTGTGTTCAAAAATGGTTCCAAAGTGTCTCACAATTGAACAGAAGGAACGCCGAAGAATGATTTGTTCTGACATCCTGGAAAACATTGAAAGTGATCCCACCTTCTTACAAAATGTTATTACTTGCGATGAATCGTGGTTTTTTACTTACGATCCCGAAACTAAACGCCAATCGATGCATTGGAAAACTCCTGGTTCTCCACGACAAAAAAAAGCACGAATGTCAAAATCGAAATTCAAGGCAATGATGATTGATTTTTTTTGACATCAAAGGGATTGTGCACATTGATTGGGTACCAGAGGGACAAACAGTGAATCAGCATTACTCTGTTTTTTTTTTTGACACCAAAGGGATTGTGCACATTGATTGGGTACCAGAGGGACAAACAGTGAATCAGCATTACTACATCAGCGTCCTGGCTACCCTACGTGAGCGAGTACGGAGAAAACGGAACGATTTGTGGAGAAAAAAAGTCATGGATCCTTCACCAAGACAATGCCACAGCTCACAGTGCGTTGTCAGTGAAGACGTTTTTGGCAAAACACAACATTCGCATCTTAGATCATCCACCCTACTCACCTGATTTGGCCCCCTGTGACTTTTTTCTTTTCCCTAAAGTCAAGTCAGCTTTGAAAGGAACTAGATTTGAGACTGTTGAAGCAGTAAAAGAAAAAGCGATGGAAGTAATGTATGGACTTACCGAAAATGATCTGCAGCATTGCTATGAACAGTGGAAATTTCGTATGGAGCGGTGTAGAGACCGAGGAGGAGAATACATTGAAGGAGATAACATGAAATTGTAAATAATTGTAAATAAATGTTTTTTCCAGCATCAGACCGGTTTTTTTCTAGCCGCACCTCGTATATACATATATATTCTTAATCTAATGGTCAGGTCCGGTACAGAACTGCTGTCAGTCATTATCTTTATGGCTCTCTCTTGCCTACCAGTTAAAATTTACATCTTCCACTTAAGACTATTTTTCAATCTCCTCTTATAAACTCAGCTACCAGTTTCATTTATCCTTTACCGTCAAATTCTTATTATGCTTTATAATTGTCTCAGACAAACTTCCTCTTTGAGAACACGCCTCTTTTTATTACTCTTTTCGTTTATGTGTCCATTAACTTGTGTTTACTGTGTTGTTAAAACTGAGGACAGCCTCCAGACAGAGAGACTGCCTCCTTTTCCATGCTGAATACCATTCGCTTAAAAATATACCGGCGATGACAGGACTAATCGCGTGTTACAAAGACAACAAACTCAATTGCATGCCAAACCAGTGGCTTGACTCTAATTGGCTTCAGCAAGCAAAATTTTACTGATCTCGTCGCGAACCTACGCGCTTTTCGTATGAGTTGCTTCACCCAGACAGTACAAGTAAATCTCTTATGAGCTGATCCTTGGAATAGGATGTTTGAAGGGTTGTCAGGGGTCGGTATTTTGGATAAGATTTTATAAAGGAACGCAAAAATCAGCATTTAAATAATCTGGACATTATGAAAATTATCATACTAAACAAGAAACATTTATATGCGAGCGCTTATGCTGCTACAATTGATTTTTGTGTGTCATTCGCTTAGAAAATATAATTGATTCATTTACATGCAGCTGTGCATGTGCTTGTTTGACCTATTATTTACTTGGTTACTTGACTCTGTAGTCTTCTACAAGAAGCTGTCATCCATTTTTTTTTTTTTTTTTTTTTTTTTGCGGCATCACTCTGCAAAGCATTGCGGACTCCTGTTATTAATCGCTACATTTACTCTTGCGGCTGACATTTATTAAGTATAACATTTCCATGGAACTTACAATATAGCGTTATCTCTACCCCTTCTTTTACTTGCTACACCTTCGAATTTGCGTCAGGATAACTTATCTGCCATAGACCTTAAAACTCTGTTCCTAATGAAGTTTTCCACATATATTACTAGGCCTACTTCTAAGTATCGGACCTTACACATGTTCTTTAGCATATTGTAATTTACTTTTTTTTAAGGTAATGTTTCGCTGTCATTACGATATCCTCTGTTATTCTATGATTCTAGTCACGAAAAGTTATGACCCTTTATTTTACACAGGACTACAACTTGTCCTCGGAGAGACTTTAGTTTACACACACACACACACACACACACACACACACACACATATATATATATATATATATATATATATATATATATATATATATATATATCACATTCATTATAAGATCTGAGAGAAGGGCACTGATCACTCCTTCCTCTTTGATTTATACATCTCAGGGGCTGATTACCACACGAGCATGCATCATATACTTATATACTAACTTAAAAACTAGTACTAAGTTCTCTCTTTGACATTTTCCTTTACCTGTATTCAATTAACAGATAGGTACCAACTTTCCTCATACAGTCAGCACTGTGTGATGACCACCAGACTTATTAACTACTGGCTTGTCATTTTTCTTGAGTTATCATTCGGCGTCGACGACTTACCTTGTTCTCTGAGGATGCTTTGTAATTGCCTCGTACTACTAATACTTGTAAATTTCTTATGTTACCATTGTGGAATTTTCTTAAGTCACTATGGTGGAACAGACCTTTAATTCTTCCAGTCACGGGGTCAGCTAGCAAGTAACTTCCTGTGAGCGCCTTCCTGACTAAAACATATGGACCTTCATAAAAGCGCTGCCACTTACGATTTTTCTTTCTTTTCTTTTAAAATGAGTCCTTTGTAAGATTCTCTCACCTTCTCTATATTCAGTAATCATATTTACCTTTTTGTCAAATGCTTTCTTACGAAGATTTGCATACGTTGTCAGTGAAATCAACGCCTGCCTGATTTTGGAGTCAGCTTCTTGTGGAGGCTACAAAATTCTGCTTCTAGTTTTCCTGATTGTGGTGGTTCTCCCTATCGGATATCGCCTTTAACGTCCTCTGTTTCGTTTTGGTGTTGTGACTGTGGTACTAAGGGTGATGGACAAGTTTCTTGTCCCGTGTACCATCCACTTTGCGTATAATAGATTTGTGCAGTCTTTTGCCGTTTCGGTTTCGGATTTCCTGCATAATCATTTGAGTGACCGGAAACATTTATATTTGTCGGAGGTCGAAATGTATTCTGGGCCATGTAGTGTATTGTATTGTCATTATTAGCAAAATGTTGTTGTCCTCCACTTGTCCCATGCCATTTATGTGATTTTCACTCACGCTTCCTGTTAAAGGCTAGTCCGCTCTGATAATTCTTTGCTGTGGTGGTTTGTTTCCGTACTGATTTTGTGGATAATTGTGTGTTGAGTTTCCGTACTGTGGCCATTGTGAACTATCCATTGTTTATTATTATCCTTCGGTCGAAACTGTCCATTTCCGTACGACACCTATTGATTTTTGTAGCCGTCGGACGGTTGGTAGTAAGGGTCGGTACCGCGCGCTCTCCCCTCATTGCCATTGTTGACCGCGTACCTCCACTGTTTCGCCTGCTCACTTCATTCGGAGCGCTACCAACATTTGCTACCGCGCCTTCGCGAATCAAATCCAATGAGTCCAATATGGAAAGAAATGCTTCGGTATCGTCCTCGGAAACATTAACTGGTTCAAATGGCTCTGAGCACTATGGGACTTAACTTCTGAGGTCATCAGTCCCCTAGAACTTAGAACTAACCTAAGGAATCACACACATCCACGCCGGAGGCAGGATTCGAACCTGCGACCGTAGCGGTAACGCGGTTCTAGACTATAGCGTCTAGAACCGCTCGGCCACCTCGGCCGGAGGAAACATTAACTAATTTCTCCCTCACAGAGATGGGCAATTTAGTTTTCAAAATCATGATCGCGTCTTTATTTGTAATTGGCGAGTCTCAGAATTTAATTTTTGCTAAATATTTTTCGAAATATCTTCTGAGACTGCCGTGTTTCGAATTGAACATTTCGTCATTGAACACTTCGTTTCTTAAGCGCTGCTGAACACCATCACTCCAAAATTTGTTCAGAAACATCCACTGGAATTCATTATAGCTCCTGCACTTGTCTGTCATTTCTATTCCCCAGGCGGCACCCCCTGTTATATACCCCGTTACAAACAGTATTCTTTGCTTAGCTGTCCAACTATTCGGAAATACTCCAGAGAAGTTTCGCAAAAATACGACCGGGTGTATGTCACGTTTTTGCGGGTGAAGGTTGGAAATGTTTTGTGTTTCAATGCACTTTCTCCCTGTTGGGGTATGAGTGTTGGTGGGCTGTTCACTTCAGCGTGGTTATGCACTGTGTCTGTCGGACTGCGGTATGATGTTTGATCAAATGGAGGGCTGTAATGACTTTGCCTATTGCCATTTTGGTATGGGGAGTGATTCCATTCGCTACATATCGGATGTGAGGGACTTTCCACTTTGTTCTTTAGTGTCTGCACCTCTTCAATGACCTGCTGCTTCCATTGAGGAAGGTCTTGTGCCAAAGTTCGCCTTATCTGTCCTAGCTCAGAAAACACGGTGTCTCCCGATTTTCCTGGTTCCGCCAAAAGATCATAAGTAACTTCCCTTACTACTTCCTTCAGTTCTGTCTTTACCTTTTTTCTATCAGATGGTCTTCGGTTTTTATCCACTCTGTGTAGTGGTCTGATAACGCTTCGGCGTGAGCCTTTAACGTAATTTTTACCTGCTCCTCTATGTCAAGTGATTCTACTTGTTTCGTCAAATCATCTATCTCCATTCTCATATTAGTGACAACCAGTTTCACGGCGCTGACCTCCTTTGACATGGTATCACAATTACCTTTTAATGCTAGAGTTTCGTTATGGTATGCATCTACCGTAGCATTAATTTCACCCTTGACAGCTCCTAGTGCTGCATCAAAGTTGCTAGATACCTGCTTGATCTCAGCCTCAACCTGTTTAAGGGTCTCAGTTTTTACTGCTTCGATTTGCCCACTTATTTCCGACTTGACCTCGCCCAATTGGGTATTCAGATCAGTTTTGAAGTCGGTAGTTATTTCTGTTTTTACTGTGTCAAATTTTACATTTACCACTTCAAATTTTTCATTTACCGCATCAAATTGTTTATTTAAATTGGTAAAAGATCGCATTAGTTCTTTTTTGTTTTCCTACTCTCGTTCAGCTCTCTCTCTTGCTTTTCGTTCCTTTTCCAACCGCACTTGTTCCTTTTCCCTATCATTATTTGCCATCCAGTTTTGGATTTGAAGGAGCATAGCATTTGTTATCTACAGTTGGGTTGCTACCCGCGGGAATCGTTTGAATTTTTTGGTCTGTGTCAATCATATCACCGGCGTTAGCCTCCGCCTCCACTCACATGCTAATTGCACGTGAGCGCAACGAATATTAAGTGCTGTTCATATCGTCACTGTCACCTGCTGTCGGGATTAATTTCTGTTTACCCTTCGCCACCTCGCGGTGTCTGTTTGTCAATAGTATTTCGTCAGCTACACGCGGTCTGCAACGCGGTTCGTCTGTCCTTTGCTTGTGACGTCAGGTCACGTGCTGCTTGTCAAGTATGGAGTTGCACTCGCCTAACAAACGACTGTGAACTGAAGCGGAGAAGACAAGATGGAAGACGGGCTCACTAAACAACTGAATTGGCACACAGCGCTAGCATTTTACATGTAACACGACGCCATATTTACACATTGTAATCAAGACTCAACAATGGGATTTAGAAACTAAGTTGCAAATCCTACAAAATTTTGACTAAAAAATAATTTTAAGCTGATTTTTTAAATGTGCAGATGGAAATAAAAGGAAGAATGGTAATGTATCTCGAAAGACAACTGTACTACTGAAGCGTCACAACTGCATATAAAATTTTTTTCGAAACTTACGTTTGATGTCTTGAAAGTCGGCAACTGGATATAAAATTTTTCGGTTTTCCAGCGTCGACTCGTCTTTCCTCTTTGGAATTATCGTCCACATTTTTTTAAACGCGTAGCGTGCACATGAAAAATAAATGTATTGTTAGATGCATCTATTTTAGCAGCAGACACAAGAGGACTGATTTTCGTGATTTCAGTCAAGTTCCTGTTGTGAGTTTTGCACCACATCTTGGCGGGAAGAACAAAGACTTTTCAAAAACTTAAGTTATGTGATAGTTTGTCACCTGAAATCGTTTGCAGAAGGCGTAGCGTTCTCAAGATTAAGAACAGAGTTCGCATTGCCACTTAATTTATTTGTGTCGTGATCATGTTCGATCACGACCGGTTATGAGACAGCAACTACGAACAGAGAAACCTAAGCGACCAGACAGAGCTGGAAATTTTCTTTGCTATACTACGCCACACATTAAAAGAAATTGGATTTAAATTACAAACAAGGTAAATAGCAATGCCCATTATGCCTTAACTACGACGTTTGCCGACGTGCAGTCGGTCCCTGGTAGCTCTATGAAAACTATAAAAACACCGTTACTTCTGTTTCTATTAATAAGAGATGGATAGCATAGAAATACTTTAAGTAGTAAGCAGGCACTACTGTATTTGAGAGCACAATAACTTATTTAATTACCTTAGTCAGTATTGCTAACAATAGGTTCCGTACAGTTTCAATTTTCTATCTTTCTGGCTGTTTCCTTAAATAAGATCCTTTAACATCTTAGATATTTCATCGTAGATGCACGCATAAATTGCCACATAGCACTGAACAATAGTAATATTTTATAATAACTAATTAGTGATTGCGGACCACGCCATATACGCGTCCGCCGTCCTTAACAAATATCACGACTGTGTTAACAGGACAGGATTACAGTTCTTCAGCTGTCAAAAATTAAGAAACACATCACTGTCGATAAAATTTATGAACAATTCGTATTCCACGCCGTGGCGCGTAACGTATTCTTAGAAATATCAGGTGGTCGCTGCTCAGAGACGATCCAAGAAATTTTTACACAGATGGGTTTTATGAACCTGCATGGTTAGATTATCGAATGTAAGTTTATTTAAGCTATCGAAACAGATACTAACATTACATTTCTTCCTGCATAAAAATTTCAAGATTGGCTTGGACATGTCGTGTTGGAACATTCCCTTGTGAAATCTGCAGGCTACAGTATTACAAACATTAAAACTAAACAAAAACAAATTCCAGTCAACATGACACCACCATACCAGTTACAAGCAACGTTTGAACTTATGGTCAGCCTTCCAGAATCCAGCCGGATCTGTGCTCTTCGATCTCACCTCTGTATTTCTCTATAGCCTCCATTCAATGTCAATTTCTTGAATGTCATTTTTTATTGAACTTGGAAAGTTTGATGCATGGCTGGAAACAGTCGGAATGCTCTTACCTCTAAAGCAAATTGGGTCAAGTGCCTACAAATATTTTAGAACATTATCACTGAAGGGAAACCGTTTGAATATCAGTTGAGCACTCTCAGTCAAAAAGTGTAAGCAATCGAAGTTTAAAGTTCTTCAGTTGGTCACAAGTCAGACCCGTAATTTTATTAATTTTCAAAGAACCCTTTTCTGCTAAATAGAGTTCAAGACATTTACGCCGGCCGCGGTGGTCTAGTGGTTCTAGGCGCGCAGTCCGGAACCGCGGGACTGCTACGGTCGCAGGTTCTAATCCTGCCTCGGGCATGGATGTGTGTGATGTCCGTAGGTTAGTTAGGTTTAAGTAGTTCTAAGTTCTAGGGGACTGATGACCACAGAAGTTAAGTCCCATAGTGCTCAGAGCCATTAGAACCATTTTTGAAGACATTTACAATGAGTGGGATTTCGATACTAAACTTCTTTCAAAGGAGTTGATTCTAGATAATTTTACTTCATGTAACAGTCTAATACCAATTTCAATGTTGCCTCAACGTCACGATACGTCGTGTGGATTTTGAGGTGACTCTGATTGCATAGTAAGATTAAGTGTGTTGAAGATAGGCAACACAAAATCCAAAGGAATAAGAAAGAGTCTTTTAGTATTATCATTTAATTTCTGCACACTTGTGTCGCTTGCCACAAGTCTGTAGTTAGCCACAGCATCGATAAAAACAGTTTCAGAGAATCATATTGCTCAGGAAGCTTGGATACAATCATATGTAAAGAGAGCCAGCGTGTCTCGTTGGGATGAAGTAATTCGTGCAGTTTCACTTTTACAAAGCTCTGGAGCTCTTTCAGTTTACCAATGCGTTTATGGCTACACTGGAAATAATTATACACATCCCTCGCTAGGTCTTCTATGATTCTAGGAAAGATGAAGAAAGAGTAGGAAGCTCATAGCCAAATGAATTGCAAATGCATTTCATCACGAACAGGTCTGGAGTATCTTACTTAAACAAAGTGAATAAGGAATGACAGATCCGTGACATAGCATTCGCTCCATCCGCTGCTAAATCAGTCATATTTTCTTTGTAAGGAATATTATTGTCACAGAAGAACTGGACAATCTCCTAATATAACGTACTACTAGTAGTATCAGGAAGTGGAATCAGTACTAGAACGGCTAAGATCTTTCGTTTCTTTCACAAATATTTTGTGCAACCCTAATCTGCTGGTTCATCAACAATGAGATTAAACTTATTTGTCTTAGAAGTGTCAATTTCACGAAACTTGCCTTCCCTGTAACATTATTTATGATTCTAGATACTTTGGTCTTGCTACAACGAATATGCTTTGCAACTTGTGAATCAGGTCAGACTGCTTGGAAGAATTTCGGTAAATGTTCGGAACTCGAAGTGGTAAACTATGCTCTGCAATGAAACTAGCAAAGCGAACTTCATTGGTCCTATCTATATCATGCAATCTTGGGTTGCCACTAACTGATGACATATCGGTAAGTTTAGGTTGCCACAATTAATTACACGCTTCTTACCACTCATGTGTACTTTTCCCAGATGTAATTTTTAGATCACAATCACATGCACAGCAGTAGGCATTATAGGACCTTCCTTGCTTCTTCTGAGCCAACCAATAAACACTGTTCCGTTTTCCCATTAGGGATTGTATTTTGTAGCATATATTACCTTTTTGGGCGCGGTCACCACAGATTCAGAATCTGACTTCGAACTCATATCTAATCAAGCACAGCACTCCACTACTTTGCACAAGCTTATAGTGTCACGGGACAACAGTCATGAACTACAAAAATAGCTCTGAGCACTATGGGACTTAACTGCTGTGATTATCAGTCCCCTAGAACTTAGAACTACTTAAACCTAACTAACCTAAGGACATCACACACATCCATTCCCGAAGCAGGATTTGAACCTGCGACCGGAGCGGCCGCGCGGTTCCAGACTGTAGCGCCTAGAACCGCTCGGCCACTCCGGCTGGCTGTCATGAACTGCCCGGTCCCTTGCTCGCGCTCTGTTGCTCGACGCTCTGTTGTTGAAACGGCGAAACTAGAATTCATCAGCTGGGATGCGTTTGTTTTTAATGACTTTGCTGGGCCTTGCGTCCAAACAATACTATAGTGGTACAGCAGTAGTAACTCTTAACGCAATGTTTCGTTGTGATGGAATTGATAGGTATATGTTACGCAGCAACCCATACTATCGACGAAGGAAGGTCGAAAAATTTCGGAAGATTCACTCAAAAGTTTCAGGAAGATCGAAAAATTTCGGAAGATTTACATATAATTTCATATCTCTTGGAATAACTAAAAAAGTCGGAAAATCTTCCAAAAATTCGGAAGTTTGTACATGTGGAAGAGATCTGGAGACACAGGAAGGTTTAAGATTGATTATGTAATGGTCAGACACAGATTTGGGAACCAGGTTTTAAATGGCTCTGAGCACTATGCGACTTAACTTCTGAGGTCATCAGTCGCCTAGAACTTAGAACTAATTAAACCTCACTAACCTAAGGACATCCATGCCCGAGGCAAGATTCGAACCTGCGACCGTAGCGGTCGCTCGGCTCCAGACTGTAGCACTCCACCACTTCGGGCGGCACCAGGTTTTAAGTTGTAAGACATTTCCAGGGGCAGATGTGGACTAAGACCACAAGTTATTGATTATTAACTGTAGATTAATACTTAAGAAATTGGAGAAAGGTAGGAAATTAAGGAGATGGGATCTGGATAAGTTGAAAGAACCAGAGGTTGTTGAGAGTTTCAGAGGGAGCATTAGGCAATGTTTGATAGAACATGATAAAGGAGTAGAGTAGAAGACGAATGTGTAGCTTTAAGAGATGAAATACTGAAGACAGCAGAGGATCAAACAGGTAAAAAGACAAGACATATTAGAAATTCTTGGATAGCACAAGAGATACTGAATTTAATGAATGAAAGGACAAAATTTAAAAATGCAGCAAATGAAGCAGGCGAAAGAGAATACAATTGTTTAAAAAATGAGACTATGAGTGCAAAATTGCTAAACAGGGCTGACTAGAGGGCAGGTGTAAGGATTTAGAAGTATATTTCACTAGGGGAAATTAAAAAGACCTTTGGGGAAAATAGAAGCAGCTGTATGAATATCAAGAGCTCAGATGGTAAACCAGTCCCGAGCAAAGAAAGGAAAGGTGAAAGGAGTATATGGAGAGTCTATACGATGGATATTAGCTTGAAATAAATATTATACGAAGGGAAGTGGTCGTAGATGAAGATTATACGGGAGATACGATACTGCGAGAAGAGTTTGATAAAGTTCTGAAAGATCTAAAACGAAACAAGGCCCCGGGAGTGGGCGATATTCCGTCAGAACTAATGACATCCTTGGGAGAGACAACCATGTCACTACTCTTCTATCTGGGGTGCAAGATGCATGTCACAGGTGAAATACCCTAAGACTTCAAGAACAATGTCGGTATTCCAAATCTAAGGAAAGCAGTTGCTGACAGGTGTGAAAAATACAGAACTATCAGTTTAATAAGTCATGGTTGCAAAATACCAGCTCGAATTCTTGGGAGAAGAATGGAAAACTTGGTAGAAGATCGAGGAAGATCAGTCTGGATTCCAGAGAAATGTCGGAGCACGAGAGGCAATACTGACCCTACCACATACCTTAGAAGATAGGTGAAGGAAAGGCAATCCTACATTTATAGCATTTGCAGATTCAGAGAAAGCTCTTGACAGTGCTGACTGGAATACCCTCTTTGAAACGCTGGAGGTAGCAGAGGTAAAATACAGGGAGCGAAAGGCTGTTTACAACAGGTACAGAAACAAGACGTCAGTTAAATAGTCGTGGGGCATGAAAAGGAGGCTGTGGTTGAAAAGGGAGTGAGAGAGGATTGCAGCCTATCTCCGATGTTATTCAATATGTACACTGAACAAACAGTAAAGGAAACTAAAGAAATATCTGGAGTAGGAACTGAAGTTCAGAGAGAAAAAAATAAAAACTTTGAGGATCTCGGATGACACTAATCCTGTCAGAGACAAATAAATGGTTCAAATGGCTCTGAGCACTATGGGACTTAACATCTGTGGTCATCAGTCCCCTAGAACTTAGAACTACTTAAACCTAACTAACCTAAGGACATCACACACATCCATGCCCGAGGCAGGATTCGAACCTGCGACCGTAGCGGTCACGCGGTTCCAGACTGAAGCGCCTAGAACCACACGGCCACACCGGCCAGCTGTCAGAGACAGCGAAGGACTTGGAAGAGCAGTTGAACGGAATATACATTGTCTTGAAAGGAGAATATTAGATGATGAACATCAACAAAAGCGCCGGCCTAAGTGGCCGTGCGGTTAAAGGCGCTGCAGTCTGGAACCGCAAGACCGCTACGGTCGCAGGTTCGAATCCTGCCGCGGGCATGGATGTTTGTGATGTCCTTAGGTTAGTTAGGTTTAACTAGTTCTAAGTTCTAGGGGACTAATGACCTCAGCAGTTGAGTCCCATAGTGCTCAGAGCCATTTGAACCATCAACAAAAGCAAAACGAAGATAATGGAATGTAGTTGATGATAAGGGAATCAGATTACGAAACGAGACACTTATGATGATGGCTGCAGTAGAGAGGATATGAAATGTAGACTGGCAATGACAAGAAAATCATTTCTGAAAAGAGAAATGTGTTAAGATCAAATGTAGATTTAAATGTTAGGAAGTCTTTTCCAAAGGTACTTGTCTGGCGTGCAGGCATGTATGGAACGATAAACAGTTTAAATAAAAGAGAATAGAAGCTTTCGAATAGTACCATAAAAGACTGCTGAAGATTAGATGATGAAATCTTGGATAGGGATCGGTTCATAGGATACATACAGAGACATCAAGGGGTCACCAGTTTACTGTTGGAGGGAGGTGTGGAGGGTAACAATCGTAGAGGGATACCAAGAAATGAATACAGTAAGTAGATCCAAAAAAATGTAGGTTGCAGTGGTTATACGGGGACGAAGAGGCTTGCACAGAGTAGAGTAGGCCGGATAGCTGCATCAAACCAGTCTTCGGACTGAAGACAACAACAGCAACTAAAGCTCTGTGTTAGACGTAAAACAAGAATAACAATTTTTAAAGCTGATTTACATCAATCATCTGTATGAGAGACGTACTGACGACGCTGCGTCCGCTCCTCTACAGCTTCCGTGACACGTCGGAAAGCGACAGCGGCTGACGCAGCTTTGTGAAGCCTTCACGTACGATTTGTCTCAGAAAGACGATTGTCTAACTACAAACTCATCGAAACTGGTTACAATATTTGCCATTTTAGTGTGAAATGGTCTGTATTATAACTAAAAATTTAATATACAATAAAAATTAACTTCAAACACAAACCGAAATCATTATATTTGTTTGAGAATTGCTATACAGGGTGTTACAAAAAGGTACGGCCAAACTTTCCGGAAACATTCCTGACACACAACGAAAGAAAATATGTTATGTGGACATGTGTCCAGAAACGCTTACATTTCATGTTAAAGCTCGTTTTATTACTTCTCTTCAAATCACATTAATCATGGAATGGAAACACACAGCAACAGAACGTACCAGCGTGACTTCAAACACTTTGTTACAGGAAATGTTCAAAATGTCTTCCGTTAGCGAGGATACATGCATCCATCCCCGTCGCATGGAATCCCTGAGCGCTGATGCAGCCCTGGAAAATGGCGTATTGTATCACAGCCGCCCACAATTCGAGCACGAAGAGTCTACATTTGGTACCGGGGTTGCGTCGACAGGAGCTTTAAAATGCCCCTATAAATGAAAGTCAAGAGGGTTGAGGTCAGGAGAGCGTCGAGGCCATGGAATTGGTCCGCCTCTACCAATCCATCGGTCACCGAATCTGTTGTTGAGAAGCGTACGAACACTTCGACTGAAATGTGCAGGAGCTCCATCGTGCATGAACCATATGTTGTGTCGTACTTGTAAAGGCACATGTTCTAGCAGCACGAGTATCCCGTATGAAATCATGATAACGTGCTCCACTGAGCGTAGGTGGAAGAACATGGGGCCCAATCAAGACATCACCAACAGTGCCTGCCCAAACGTTCACAGAAAATCTGTGTTGATGACGTGATTGCACAATTGCGTACGGATTCTCGTCAGCCCACACATGTTGATTGTGAAAATTTACAATTTGATCATGTTGGAATGAAGTCTCATCCGTAAAGAGAACATTTGCACTGAAATGAGGATTGACACATTGTTGGATGAACCATTCGCAGAAGTGTACCCGTGGAGGCGAATCAGCTGCTGATAGTGCCTGCACACGCTGTACACACGCTGTACATGGTACGGAAACAACTGGTTCTCCCGTAGCACTCTCCATACAATGACGTGGTCAACGTTACCTTGTACAGCAGCAACTTCTCTGATGCTGACATTAGGTTTATCGTCAACTGCACGAAGAATTGCCTCGTCCATTGCAGGTGTCCTCGTCGTTCTAGGTCTTCCCCAGTCGCGAGTCATAGGCTGGAATGTTCCGTGCTCCCTAAGACGCCGATCAATTGCTTCGAACGTCTTCCTGTCGGGACACCTTCGTTCTGGAAATCTGTCTCGATACAAACGTACCGCGCCACGGCTATTGCCCCGTGCTAATTCTCGCGTCCGTCGGCCGTCGTAATTTAATATATATATTATTATTGTTATTATTATTTTTTGATTGTTGCCGACTTACGTGGTGGGCCTTAATAAAAATGATATTTAAGTTGAACAATGTAATAAACTTTTCATATTAATTTCCTCGGCTAGTCAGTGCACTTTAAAGCAAAAGATCTTTAGTTATTAATTACAATTGCGGTCCACACACGCGAGAGAGTATTTTTCTTACCTCCGTTAACCATTGTATTGCAGTCAGAGTCCTGGCTCTGGGTCTCGGCTATGGTACTGAAAATAAGAATCTTAAAGCTAAGTATTTCTGCAACTTCGTGCGGCTGTGGAGAAAAATTAATATTATGCTAATAACGGACGAATTTTCCGCTTCCGCTAATTTTTCATAAGTTAATATCGCCACGTAATGGCGTCGTTGGCTGCATCGGCCGCTGCGATTGTTGAACTGTAAATTACTTGAATGCAGATTAATTCAAGGAAGGCGGACATGAAATCGGGATCACCTCTTACAAATTAAAAGTGCACAATAATATTAAATCGGTATATTATATGCTTAACTCATACAAATATGCTTACATTTGCCAGCACTCGCAAGATGTTGTACGTACAGAATAAAGACAAGAGAAGAAGTCCAGACGACTAAAAAAATTAACAAAAGAGCGTATCTTGTCGTCTCTTTAGATCATTTTGTCATAAATTATTTCTTTGCAATCTAAACCTACACAGAGAAATTATTATTTTACGGCTACATGATAAAAATTTGGCACTGGGGACGCTATATTGCCCCCCGAAATGTTTATGTCATAAAAAATGTTCGTGTTTTTTGACATAAATATTTCCACTTTCATGTCCACAGTGTCCACACGCAGATTTTTCTTTCACAGTCTATATATGTCACATCGTATATTTAAATCGTTAAATTACTGAGGTGTGTTGCGCACAAAGCGTAATACAGATGAAGTTATCTACATTACAATATAATATACAATTGGTTACGTATGCAGTCATGCACAAAAGGACATAGAATACAACTAGTTTTATTTTGGCTGCTTCTTCTTAGGGTTGCAACTTTTGCAGTGTTCAAAGGTATACAATCCCGAGTTAGTCCATAAACTTGAAGTCCCAGGGGTGTCAACTGTTCGCTCCCCATTTGGCACGGCCGTAGGGAAACCTGGGGAAAACCTCGGCGGAGCGACAGACTAACTGCTTTGGTCACTTTCACTTAATTGTTTCTGGAATGTCATTGGAGTACAGGATGTGCATACAAATATTTTTGTTGCACTATGCAAAAAATGAGGTCATTATAACAATTGATTGCGGTGTCGTTGATGATCTACGCCGCGACGTTTGGCTCGCGACGGCGTCGGTTGGTGTGTTCGGTGCTCGGCGTTCGCGGCGGCTGCGGAGAGGTCAACGCCCGCTCGATGCCAGCGTGTGTCTCGCCGTCGCGGAACGTCAGAATCAGCTGATCGGCTGCACTGTTGGCGATGCGCTTCTGTCTCGGCCAGGCGTGGCGGAGTGGGATGATATCCGCCTCCCGCGCTTGTTGGCTGGAGTCAGCTCTGCTACGCATCTCCGACGTAGTACATGAAACATACATACAACCAACGTAATATTTGTTTCCCGCTGCAGATGGTTACGCTAGTGGGAAAGGAGCATTTATTAGTGCGGCAGTTGTTAAGTTTTCGCCAGTTTCCGAGTGTCAAGCTAGCACTGTCTTGCAGAATACATGACATGGATCTTCTCCCGTGAATGAAGTTTTGATGCGCCACTGTTTCCATTACACGTCAGTTTTTGTCTTGATAAAATTATTTATGTTTTCGCCGCACTCGCAGGCACTGGTGAGTGTCCCAATACGAGCTTACCACAAACATTCGCCGTTTCTGCGGTCGCTGTTTTGCAACAGTCCACGCATCGCATTCCAATCTCGCATTATTGTGCTCACTGAAACTACAGACTGTCCCAAAAATATTGACTGTGAGTTCACTTCACGTTAACAGTTCACATTTATAAGCAAATTCACAGTTTTTCGTGCGTAATATTGGCGTTTGGCGTACTCACCGCTGTTGAACGTTCAATACTAGCACTTCACTGTCCATATCACAGTTTCACCTTCACAGTTTTTCACACTGTTTAAAGTAACTGTTTCGATTAGTTCACAAACACTAATGTATTTCATTCAGTCTGAACTGGATTTTGACTCGTGCTGGATTTTACCAGTCTCTCGCACTAATTATCTCTTTTCATTTTCCACTCAGAGTCGTACTTGCCTTCAGATTTTTTGACTATACAATTGTATTTCCGTCTCATCTGAGGCAAGACCCCATGTCATGTCTGCCCACTCATTGGGTACTTGCCCTCCAGAGCCAGGCTCGACTTTACAAAACTTTGCCTCTCTCATTATCGTACACATTTTATAATCTAGGCCTAGCGTGCAAGTTCCTAGATTAGTGTTTGATTTGTGACTTTTGTTTACACGATAAATTCGTGTAAATCTCTGCCTTAGCAGATGGCAATATATTTTAACAGTGCTTAGCGGTAGTCGCGTTTACTGATTTGCTTTGTACCTTGTCCACAGCACATGAGGTACCTTGGGTGATGTACACCCTGCACTCATATTGTTAAGTAAATTATGATTGAGCATATTTCAAGATCGATATAGAAATAAATACATGGAACAACATATACACTATAATATTGAACTTCGTAAGTTGCGTTACTACTACAGTTCAAAAATATTCATGACACACTAATGAAAAACTCTGTCATCATTACATGCTATTGAATTTTTTTTAAAATATTTTTTTAAGCATTTTTCAACATGAAATTTTTAAAATATTCCTAAATCTACGTTCATTTTTTTTCTTCAAAATGCAATTGTTTAAAAACACTATTATTCCTTAACATCTACAAAATTGAATCACACTAATCTTGTGTGCCTCATTGTCGTTAAATGTTACACTAAAATCTGAACATTTACTCACAAAAAAAATACACTATAAACTTAACCTATTATTCACATATGTAACAGTTGCTCTACTAAGCTAACTTCTTTAAGTCTTTTTAAGTACTTTTTTATTATTTCCTTGGTAACTGCCTCCTTATTTGACACGGGATGATGTAGTTTGCGTGACGTAAAGTATCGTGAGGTACCACTTCGATGTTATAGGTGTAGCCCTCGATAACACCGGGTTTTTCCGAAAACACATTCTCATAATCTGTAAGTAGCTGAGTCAATTCGTTTTGTTGTGTTTCAGTGAAATGTTCTGACTCCCTAACTTTCATGGCTATCAGTTTCCTTTTTTCCTCTTTATCTTCAGTAATGAATTCTTTATAATATGCTTGTCTTGTGTACTCAAGTCAGAATATAAATTCATTACCTGTATTCCTTCGAATCTCGACTGAAAGTTCCGGCAATATTTACCGTGCACTTCCCGTGTCCTCAACAATGGCAAAATTACACGTCTATCCTCATTCATAAGGCTTACTTCCCCGCACAAGAGGTCGATTTTTGCGTCCCTCTGGCGTAAAAATTCCATCCACAGGATGCAAGCAACACCTAATCCCTTAACTACTAGGAACGAGCTTTTCATTGCTTCATTTCCTACCGTAAACACGACTTGCACCTGGTGCTTTATGATATGAGATTGTGCACCTATTGCACCTGTTACACGACAATTCTTCACTGGCAATACTGGTATTCTATTATTTTGACTCAAGTACTTGTAAAAATTTGCACTCATGACATTGGTTGACGCACCGGTATCGACTGTTATCTGTATTGGTGCTCCGTACATATCTGCTTGCAATATAGCCTGCACAACACTTTTGTCGGTTCGGTTACATTTCTGCGGTATGTCTACAAGTTCCTTTTCTATTTTTGTTCCTTCATTGTATCTCAGCATAAAAAGTTTATGGCTGTCATCCGTGAATGTGCCCTCACTACACCATCCTGCAGCCAACAACGGAGAGCGTATTGTGGCTGTCTTTAGTTTAACGGATGAGCATTAGTGGGTTGACAGTTGTCTGTCACTTCCACTAACCTCACATTGTGGTTCTGGTTGTTGTTGTTGCTACTGTTGGGTTGGCCGCCCTGCCTCCCCGATGGTGTATTTTCATATTGTGTATGGCTCTGGTTTTGCGGTGGTCGGTTGTAACTCCCTGACATATTCTGTGATGGACCTGGGTTGGCGTTCCATTGTGGCGCTGTGTTTTGTTGCCACTGTGGTGTCGGTTCATTACAACCACGCCACTGGTTTCGGTTGTTCCGCCATTGCGGATTGCCGTTACCATTATATCCATTACTCATGCGTCCATCATGATGTCTCTTTCGATTTTGACGATTGTAACCGTTGCCGTTATAACCATTGCCATTGTTTGTGCCTCGATTCTGTTGCCGGTGCTCTTCCCTATTCCCGTTACCACTTGGTACTAAGTTACTACAATTACTGTGGCTGCTATTGTAATCGGCTTTTTGTTGATTACAGCCTGCTGGTTCCACTTGTCTTCGGTTTTCATATCTTCGATCAATAAGTCAACAGAATCCACTCTTTTCCACGAATTGTTCTATATCGTATTCCGGGACATTGATGAAATATCTTTTAATTTCACTGGGCAACTTAATTTTTGTTAATCTGGTTATGTCACGATCGGACATTGGCTCGTCCCAGTACCTGGTTTTGTTTATATACTTTTCGAAATATTTGCGTAACGTTCCTATGTTAGGATTGTACATTTCTGGACTGTACAACTCCTTTCGTAGTCTTTCTTGGACGCTATTGGACCAGAATTTTTACAAGAATGCACCTTCAAACTGTTGCATCGTTAGCCATTTTTCGGACACGTCGGTGGCCCACAGTGCCGCGTCACCTTCAATAAAGGAGACCACGAACTGTATTCTTCGTCTTTCCGTCCATGTCCTGGGAAACACATTCCTGAAGCTCTTAATAAATACAACAGGGTGGACATTTCGTTTTTCGCTATTGAAGGGTTGGAATGTCCTGTGTTTTATTACATTGTCCTCTTTTTTGCACATCTGACTGCCACATTCTGTGACATTCATTACTTCGTGATGTGCGCTGCACGGTATCGCATGTTGTTCGTGCTCATAATTCGCATTAGGTTGCGGTTGCGCACTCGCACCCTGCCCACCGTCAGCGTTATTATAGTAATCAGTACGCGGAGTCGGATTCATTATCTGTCCGCCACTGTTTACATTGCTTTCCAACGCAGACAGTCTCCGCGCGACCTCCTGTTGCCAATTTGGCAACTCCGCTGTGACACGGGATTTGATCTGTGTTAATTCGGCATGTAGTGCAGCAGCGCTAGCGTCAATATTTACACTCGCGGCCGCAGTCGCTTGTTCTACAGCTGTTTTTACGTCGCTTTCAATCTTTGCAGATATCTCGCGATCCTTTACTTCTAGCCATTCATTTAATTCTTTTTCTGCTTTTTGAGCTTGCACTTCCAAATATGCGTCAGTACTTTTCCGTGCATCTATCTCCACATTATCCACGCGGTTGGTTAAAGTCTGGACATTATCTTCAAGCCTAGCCTGCGATATCTGTAATTTTTGCATTTCGCCGGTTAAGCTTTGCACAAGATCGGGTATTTCTTTGCACGCGTCCCGCATCTCGGCAAGTTCGCTTCGGATACTGTCTAGTTTCGCTTCATTGCGCTGCTCTTGCTCACGTAGCATCTGAGCCAGTTTCTCGTCTCTTTCTTTTTCCCTCTGTTCTAACATTCTTTCTTTTTCCCTATCTCTTTCTTCTAAACTGCGCAGAAATTCTGCAAATGGGTCTGCAATCGGTGAGCATACTGGTGCCCCGCTTAATCTAGCACTCGATTGACCCCCCTGCCCAGGCAGTGGAGTTGTTACTCTATTCCCATTCTGCTGTGGAGCGTCATTCACCGTCCACAGATCCTCGCCCCCCGCTCCGGGAATTATGTTATGGCTTGGGATTTGTTTACGTATTGCAAATGACCCTCACTTTCCATATTAACAAAATTTTGTTCGTCTGGTACAGATGCTTTAGCTTGTCCTATCTTACCCATAATAAATTCACTTTAAGCCACTGACAAATCTTTAACACTGATACACACACGAATAATTATCCCCTCCAAAAATAAACACATAAATACACAAAACGAATAATTATCCCCTCCAAAAATAAACACATAAATACACAAAACACCGAAGGTATCTCATGTGCACATGGGTTCGATATTCCGCACAGAGCTACACAGGATGCTTGCACAATAGGCCTTACCTTACTTATTTTTCTTTCTCGCAATCCTTTTTCTTTTCTACACTTTTTCCACTCCAGATCTCCTCAGAGTGTGGTTTTGTTGTTGTACATGTAAAAGAATTCATATAAGCATTAATATTTTACAACAATTGGACACATACCTAATTACATTCAATACAATAGAATCATATTAATCGGGCCCCAAAGTTGCGGCGCCAATCTCGCGTCCGTCGGCCGTCATAATTTAATATATATATTATTATTGTTATTATTATTTTTGATTGTTGCCGACTTACGTGGTGGGCCTTAATAAAAATGATATTTAAGTTGAACAATGTAATAAACTTTTCATATTAATTTCCTCGGCTAGTCAGTTCACTTTAAAGCAAAAGATCTTTAGTTATTAATTACAATTGCGGCCCACACACGCGCGAGAGTATTTTTCTTACCTCCGTTAACCATTGTATTGTAGTCAGAGTCCTGGCTCTGGGTCTCGGCTATGGTACTGAAAATAAGAATCTTAAAGCTAAGTATTTCTGCAACTTCGTGCGGCTGTGGAGAAAAATTAATATTATGCTAATAGCGGGCTAGTTTTCCGCTAATTTTTCATAAGTTAATATCGCCACGTAATGGCGTCGTTGGCTGCATCGGCCGCTGCGATTGTTGAACTGTAAATTACTTGAATGCAGGTTAATTCAAGGAAGGCGGACATGAAATCGGGATCACCTCTTACAAATTAAAAGTGCACAATAATATTAAATCGGTATATTATATGCTTAACTCATACAAATATGCTTACGTTTGCCAGCACTCGCAAGATGTTGTACGTACACAATAAAGACAAGAGAAGAAGTCCAGACGACTAAAAAAATTAACAAAAGAGCGTATCTTGTCGTCTCTTTAGATCATTTTGTCATAAATTATTTCTTTGCAATCTAAGCCTACACAGAGAAATTATTATTTTACGGCTACATGATAAAAATTTGACACTGGGGACGCTATATAATCCATACATCAAATGGGCATCTGCCAACTTCGCATTTGTAAACATTGCACTGACTGCAAAACCACGTTCGTGATGAACACTAACCTGTTGATGCTACGTACCGATGTGCTTGATGCTAGTACTGTAGAGCAATGAGTCACATGTCAACACAAGCACCGAAGTCAACATTACCTTCCTTCAATTGGGCCAACTGGCGGTGAATCGAGGAAGTGCAGTACTAAAATGAGCTCTGACGTGGAAATTGTCCACATAACATCTTTTCTTTATTTGTGTGTGAGGAACGTTTCCTGAAAGTTTGGCGGTACCTTGTTTAATACCCTGTATACTGTGTTGTGTGTGTGTGTGTGTGTGTGTAGTTTTGCAATGTGTGCGTTTGTGTGTTTCACAGTAGTTAAGTGTAAATTCCTGTTAGTTAAAAAGAATTACTGCAATCAAAGACTAATGCTACACTAACGTGTTGTCATATTTTTCATTTTCAGCCGGCCGGAGTGGCCGAGCGGTTAAAGGCGCTACAGTCTGGAACCGCACGACCGCTACGGTCGCAGGTTCGAATCCTGCCTCGGGCATGGATATGTGTGATGTCCTTAGGTTAGTTAGGTTTAAGTAGTTCTAAGTTCTAGGGGACTTATGACCACAGCAGTTGAGTCCCATAGTGCTCAGAGCCATTTGAACCATTTTTTTTCATTTACAACGAGAGTTATAGTGTAAACTAACTCGTTCGACATTACAGTGAGAGAACGCATTTATAATCCATGAACAAGCAAATAACTAACCATCTTCTTCGAATAACTCTAGAGAATGCTCCCCAGAAACGTCGGAAACCACCAATACCTCCACCAGTAACCCTACCTGTCAATTTAAGACGTTTTCCAGTTTGTGCGTTTAAAATGACATTTCGGAATTTTTTTTCTAAATTCATCCGTTAGCATTCTCGTGAGCTATTAGGGCATAGTGTACCATGGGAAAAGCTCAAATTTCGGAACTAACTAGCTGGCTGCTTCTCCTTGGGCAATATACTGAAAGTTATAGCTTTGTCACGTATAACATGTGAATATCTGCATGCGTCTTACGATACAAAAACCAAATCAGTAAAGGCTAGTAATTTATCAAATAATATTTTTGCAACTGATGTTGACAAACATAGTTTAAACCATGATACCTTAAAATCGAGATTTATTGTTAACTTAATTTCCTCCAAAATCTGCATCTTATACCATCGTCGCTGATGTCTGAGTGTGCCCGAACTGCTGTGTATGATTGTAAACTTATAGTGATAGGTTCAAGGCTTATAACTATCGTCACCTCCCTTCCAATGTTCTGATCATGAAGCTGGGCTGCACGCAGTATGCCCACACTGAAGGGGACATCATATCTACTGCGTCATGCTCAAGTGTCTGGTATCTTGAATGTTTAGTTCTGTCACACAAACCTTAACCTGTCCCGAAATTAATTCAGTCGGATGTATACTAATAGTTGTATGGGGCTAAACGCAAAATTGTGTGGCCACATGCAAGGAAGCCAAGTTCGAATGTTTTATCGTGCTACTTCCACAATTATATTAACGA
The DNA here is from genome assembly GCF_021461395.2 of Schistocerca americana. NCBI lineage: Eukaryota > Metazoa > Arthropoda > Insecta > Orthoptera > Acrididae > Schistocerca > Schistocerca americana. The sequence goes on from NC_060121.1 coordinate 616,522,736, forward strand.
GCTGCAGGAGTTCGGTACGAGTTTGGAACATTTTTATTTTTAAGCCAGACCATAATATTCGTTTTCCTGGTGTCAGACTTGCTGTTGTTTCTGTAACAGCCGAATGATAACTGGCATTGTCCATAACAACGACAGACTTCGGACTGAGGCATGGCAATAACCGTTCAGGAACCACTTTCTAAAACTGACAATGTTCATTTCCGAATCGTAGGCGCTGACGTTTTTCTTACAGCTAAATATAAGTTATCTCTCGGTAAAAAAACCAGAAGAGAAAAGTAAAAAATAAAGCATGATAATTATCAGAGAATTTTTTCCAATGGGAACTTTAAAACAGCCAGTACCATCATTCATTTTGCATTAGGTTTCCCTGGAAGGATTCTCATTCAACCATTTTTTCTTAACGTAATACACTTTTGAACTATCTTCTGCTCTTATTTTCAGCACCTTTCTCTGGAATATGGCTCGTGCTGCAGCTATGCCGCTTTTTCCCAGTAAAGACATTCTTCCATCATAACTTTCTGCATATTTGAAACCAATTTTCTAATGCCTAATTGTAACATGTTTTTGTGGTATCGCGTATTCACCATCTACTGCATACACGTTTAAAACATGGAGCACCTTAAAACATCGTTATTAAAGTCATCCATTTGTATTAAGGTTTCTTGCGAGACAAAAACAATATCTCCTGACGCTTCTGCAGCTCTGACACTTTCATTTGTTGTTTTCTGTACAGTCTTTTACCGACGCTTGCTTCTACAGTGCGTTCTTGTGTCTTCAGAATGTCAGCAATAGGAGTCACGCTTTTAAATTCAAGCTTGAAAAATTTGTGTACTTGGTAAATAAACCTCCTCACCCACTTGTGAAACACTTCCCGTTAACTGCCGTCGCCTGACACATTTATTTGGAAATCGCATTAACACATTTACAGATAAACATTCACAGCATCTGAATGAAAATTTGGTCTTTGTTAGAATGAAACTGCAAAGTCTCGTAGTACAGAAAGATTCTCTCCATGTCGCCGTAAGTCGCGCTTAGCCGCTAGGACAGACAATGAATGTTATTGGTTGCTTGGAGTTTAGTGCAGAACGTCTGAAAATTCTCGACTTTCTCACATGGCGCACACTATAATAGACAGCGAGGGCCAGCGATAAATTATAAAAGAGATGTTAAAACTTTGAACATAGCTGCTAAGGTTCAGTGACCGTGTCAGAATTATATTAGAACAAATAAGCCCTCGGTCACAAATATAAGTCAAAATTGACCAGGTTTTGACGCTACTATGAGCGTCGTCTTCAGAATTATACTAACTGTTCTAAAACATATTAAGTGTATAATACATTAATAAAATTAACGTTTTTACAGACTGGAAAAAGGTGCAGTACTCACAAGTCACATATTAAGAAAGATCTAAGCCGGAAAGGTGACGTCATGAATAGTTGTAAGTAAGATGGCGAGCCACTAAGGGCTGCTCGTACTTGTTGCAACCCTTGTTCACTAACGTACGAGAGATACTGGCAGACATAAAGATGTTAGGACGGGGCCAGAGCTGTGCTTGGGTAGCTCAGATGGTAGAGCACTTTCCCGAGAAAAGCACAGGTTCCGAGTTCGAGTCTTGGGCTGGCGTACGGTTTTAACCTGCCAGAAAGTTTCATATCAGAGCACAATCCGCTGCAGAGTGAAAATATTCTGAAAATAGAAGGTTTATTTTTTCCTATAAATTCTTTGCACCATTATCTTTAAAGGAGACTATTGAAAAGATGGTGCTGTCATAAATTGTGGTACAAAAATTTTGAGTATGGTTATCAAAAATTTTGGAAATGATTCCGAGGTTTTTCTTCAAAAAAAACATTTAATTTTTTTTTGTATCCTGCCTGGAAGGCGGCGCGTGGGTCTGTTCCTGAAAACAGAAAGGTTGGCCGAATGAAGGAAGCGAGTAGGAGCTGGTGAGGTAAAACACGTCGGTACTGCATGTAAGTAAATTTGGTTTACTGGTGCATGAATATATACAGAGGCATACATAACTTTGCACTTTTGCTAGAGGGCGCTGTCGTCGGTGTCTGTCGTATTGCCAACTTAAGAACTTGCACATACGTCGTGGCATCGTAACTATCACCACAATTTTCAAAGTCACAAGAGTAGTCTACTTGTTAGTTAATCATGTTTTAGGGCAGCATACAAAATTACGGCTTTCTATCCTTAATACTTTTTAGCCAAAATGTACCAGAACATGAAATAATTTAACTTCAAGGAAATTCAAATTAAATTTAAAATTAGCTTTCTCTGTTAAACTTGCATAACACTAATCCATCCCAGGTCCATACTCATCTTGTTTCCTGTGTTATGCTTCCTCCCTTCTCTTTTTCACACTTCTTCTTCTTATCCTTGCTTCTTTGGTGGTTTCCAACTCAGATTTTTCTGCTTCGAAGAGTCTCCTTCCATCAGTGGCTAAGTGGGCAGAGTGCATGACATGGGCTGTCATCTGTCGTGGATTTATGAAAGAAGGTAGCCCATACTGACTTTCATTCCCTCAAGATCCTGCTGCTTATGTCGGGTGCAGGGTCACACATTGGTGTGGTTCCTGTTGATTCTCTCAATAGGTGAGATTATAATGGGCATGGCCTTCACCTCAACAGGAAGGGGAAGGGTAAATTGGCTGGGAAAATAGCAGGAAAGTTAAAGGGGGGAGGCACTGTCATGAGTGGTAAAATAACAGTGGTTATAGGGTTCAGAAAAGACCTTTTTTAGGGTAGGGAGGACAGAAAGAAACCAAATTTTAAGAGAGGTTAGAACTGAGACAAACATTCTGTTTGAGAAAGAAACCAAAAAAACATAATTCTAGCTTATTATATCAGCATAAACAGCTATTGGTTAAGAATTTTCAACAGTCAGCAGATATTTTAACTCTACCCAATTTTAACTGAGTCAATGTGAAATGTCAACTATCTTTATTGGATCAAAATATTCGAGGACTGAGAAAAAAAATAATGAATTAACTATCTGCATAGATGAACTAGAGTCTTCAAATCCAGCTGACATAATCTGCCTCTCTCAACATCATGTGACCACTGGTATAGAACTTTTAAGCGTTACAGGGTTTAAGTTAGCATCTCATTTTTATAGATCAGAAATGGAGAAGGGAGGAGTTGCCACATTCATCAGGAACTGTCATAAATTTAAGAACATAGACATTCATAAATTTCGCCTAGAACAGCATATGGAAGCACGTGCAACAGAAGTAGAATTTCACAAAAAATCCTTCATAATATTAAGTGTATATTGAGCACCTGCAGGTAACTTTAATCTGTTCGTAAACCACCTTGAAGCTGTACTGGCCCATTTAACAATCGAAAACAAAGAAATAGTGGTTGCTGGTGATTTCAATATAGATTTCCTTAAAGATTCTCCCAATAAGAACTTCTTTGAGTTAGTAACACTATCATTCAACTTAATTCCCATTGTAAAGTTCCCCACCAGGGTAGCCAATTGCTCACAAACAGCCATTGATAATATCTTTATAGGAAAGTCCAATGAACAAAATTATATTACAAAACCAATAGTCAATGGCCTCTCAGACCATGACATGCAGTACCTTCTGTTAAATGTTGATATTGAACAGGATGTAAAATCTGTTAAATCTGAGCTCAAAAGGGTAATCAATAAGCCAAAAATTGATTATTTTAGGAGACGCCTCAGAGACATTCACTGGACTTATCTTTACAGTGCTTATGGCATGAATGAAAAATATAACACTTTTGCTAATAAAGTGCTTACATTATTCGAACACTGTTTTCCTCCAAAACTTACCAAGGTTAGAGCAAAGTCTACAAAGAAGCCATGGATCACTAAAGGAATAGGGGTATCTTGTAAAACAAAAAGAAAACTGTATCTGTCAATCTGAAACAGTTCCAATGTTAACGCTATAGCACATTACAAGAAATACTGCAAAATATTAAAGACTGTAATACGGACATCAAAGCAAATATATTACAAGGAAAAGATAGTCATATCAGATAACAAAATAAAGACAATATGGGATATAGTGAAGGAGGAGACCGGTAGAACCAGACATGAAGAGGAACAAGTAGAATTAAGAGTAAATGATACATTGCTGACAGATGTTGTATAGTATTGCAGAACTTTTTAACAAACATTTTATAACTGTTACTGAAAAGATAGGGTTGTCAGGTTTGGTAGACGCTGCTTTGGAATACCTGAGACCAGACATTTCAAGTAACTTCCATAATACGACTTTGACCCTCACAAACCACAGCAGAAATTATGTCCAACATAAAATCTTTAAAATCATAACATCTAGTGGGTATGATGAAACATCAACAAAGTTAATTAAAGAATGTGATTCTGAGCTAAGTAAGATATTAAGCTATCTGTATAACCAGTAGCTTATCAGTGGAATATTTCCTGAATGGTTGAAAAATGCTGAAGTTAAGCCACTGTTGAAGAAGGGAGATAAAGAAATAGCATCAAATGTCCGTCCAATTTCACTGTTGCCAGGATTCTCCAAAATTTTAGAAAAAAGTAATGTACAATCGGCTTTATAACCATCTTATCTCAAATAACATACTGTCAAAGTCACAGTTTGGATTTCTAAAGGGTTCTGATATTGAGAAGGCTATCTACACTTACAGTGAAAACGTGCTTAATTCATTAGAGAAAAATTTGCTGGCAACTGGTATATTTTGTGATCTGTCAAAGGTATTTGACTGTGTAAATCACAATATCCTTTTAAATAAATTAGAATATTATAGTGTAACAGGAAATGCTGCAAAATGGTTCAAATCCTATATCTCTGGCAGGAAACAAAGGGTGTTATTAGGAAAGAGACATGTATCAAGCTATTAGGCATCATCCAACTGGGAACTAATTGCATGTGGGGTCCCACAAGGTTCGATTTTGGGGCCCTTACTTTTTCTTGTGTATATCAATGACCTTTCATCAGTAACATTACCAGATGCCAAGTTCGTTTTGTTTTCCGATGATACAAACATTGCAAATAATAGCAAAACAAGTGTAGTTGTTGAAAGATCAGCTAATGAAATATTTGTGGACATTAATCACTGGTTCCTAGCCAATTCCTTGTCACTAAACTTTGAAAAAACACACTACATCCAGTTCAGAACTTGTAAGGGGTGTCCCACGAGTATACACCTAACATTCGATGAAAAGCAGATAGAAGAAGTGGACAGTGCTTAATTCTTGGGTTTACGGCTTGAAATTAAATTCAACTGGTAGGAGCACACCACAGAACTGCTGAAGCGTCTTAACAAATCTCTATTTGCAATGCGAATTGTGTCAGACATAGGGGATATAAAAATGAAAAAGCTGGCATACGATGCTTATTTTCATTCCATAATGTCATATGGGATTATTTTTTTGGGTAATTCCTGAAGCCAAGCTAAAGTTTTCATGGCACAAAAACGTGCAGTAAGAGTTATATGTGGTGTGAACTCAAGAACATCCTGCAGAAGCCCGTTGAGGGAACTAGGGATACTAACTACTGCTTCCCAACATATTTATTCCCTTAATGAAATTTATCATTAAAAATATATCACTTTTTCAAACCAACAGCTCAATTCATGGGATCAATATCAGAAATAAGAATAAACTTCACAAGGATTTAAAGTCACTTAGTCTTGCACAAAAAGATGTGCATTATTCAAGAACACACATTTTCAATAACTTGCCAGCAGCCATAAAAAGCTTAACAACCAATGAAATTCAGTTTAAGAGAAGCCTAAAGGATTTATTGGTGGCCATTTCCTTCTACTCCATTGACGAATTTGTCAGTAAAACCAACTGATTTGTGTGTGTATATATATATAAGTACAATATAACTTCTGCGCAACTTCAGTACAGTAACGTGTTAATTGTAAATAAGTATTGTAGTAGTTGCATTACACTTTTATTACCTTATAAATAAATAAAAACTTTTTTATTTTAAATTCGGTGCATTAGTATTTGTAAAATGACTCTTTCATATAGTGTTCATTAAAAAATGATTGTAATTCCACTTGGGACCTGTGGAGTGGTACATTAATTATTAGTTTTAGTTGTAAATATTTGTCATGTATTGTTGTTTTTCTGACACGTTCTACATCCTGGAGGACCGCCTCACTACGGATCAATCGGAGTGAAAGTAAAATCCATCCATCCATCCTTAACAATACTGCAACTTGTCTATTTCTCTGTCTGTAAGCCGACCATGTCCACTAATGCACTTACCAGCAGCTAATTTCTTTCCCTGCAAATTCCTCTTCAAGTTTCTCACTCTTGTACCTAACCTTTTCTGGACATGCCCAGCACATTCCATTTTTTTCAATTTTTGTGTCAGCATAAGATCTGGATTCACAAACTTTTTGGTACGCTTTTGAGTCTCCATCTCCTAGGTAAGATGTGTACATCTCACCATATTTCTCTAGTGACCAGTGAAATACCTCTACAAGACCTTCAGATTCCATCCCTCCACTATAACCACTAAAAATAATCGAACAATTATGATTTTCAGCTCTACTGATACAGCCATGACAGTACTTGGTACTACATTCCACATCAATGACTTTATCGGTGTTCAAGAAGGTAGTTGTCACTACACCATTTAGGGGACTATGTCCTCTTCGTTGCCAGGATGATCCAGGGCTGGGGACATGTATTTCTGTCATTAATGTCTACACTTTAGTGAACAGTGTTTTTCGTACTATCATTTGATACTTCTTCTAAAGTCTGTAGAATAATTTTATTGTACCTCTCAAACCTTGTAGAGGGAGATAAATCGATAAAAGCACAGAAAATTTTGCACTTCAGTATTCTTTACCTATACACCTCATGGCTTAAATAAGTTTAATACTTGTGTTATATACTCTCTGTTTAGTTGCACCTCAAGTATAACCGCATTTGTTTAAATCAGAAAAATTACCAACAATTCTTCATCTTGACGCACAACTTTGTCCAGCACGTATCTCCTCAACTACCTTCACAACACCATTGCAACATTCCTTACACTGCAAAGATTTATTTATTAGTTCAGATAGACCACAGAGTTCACCAATAACACAACCTAAATCAATAGTTGGCGTCTCTATATTATACGTAAACATTAATAATGTCAAGCCCATGATCCAAATATTTCAGTTTTAGTTTCGAAGCACTTGAAGTAGTTGAAGCTGATTCAAGTGTTGTATGACATTGTATACCAGTATTAGCAAAGTTAATCCGTTTTGTGAACCGATCTTCATAAAATTTACGTTGTTTAACACCGAACTTCTCAATTCTTCCCATTGCTTCCAAATGGAATAAGAATCTCACGTACGCTATGAGAATCTCTCACACACAAATACTTTGCTGCAAACAAATTTTCATGCCAAAACAACAGCAAATAACGACTAAACTCTCTGTGCAAACAAAAGTTAAGCAGCTGTAAAGCTTTCGCCGGTTAGCCAACTAAGGAACTACAAAGTCATAAAAACGAAACAAATGAGAGCAAAACTTTATTTTTAACAGAGCTGACTGTGTACCATGGAAACATCGTGGTGCGTGAAGCCACTTTTAAATTCCTCTAGTTTTTGTACTTTCAGTGGTCCATTTTCCTGGAAGTAAACTTTTTCTCGTTCAGGTAACTACAGCGAATTTTTTAAGATAAAAATTAAAAAATCGATTTTTTGACAGTTATTCATGTACAAGTATGTTATACTACAGGACATTATAAATATTTTGTATGGTATTCAGTACATGTAGTACTGCGATTTATTGATTGGTTTCCTTGTGTTCTAGTATTTTGTAAGAGGATAACGAATCCCGTAACATATTGCGTTAATAATATTGCACATTTGATAATTGGTGACAAAGGTCTCGAGTTCGAGTCCCGGCCAGGCACGCGGTTTAAATCTACCAGGACGATTCTCAATACGAATTTATGAGACAGTTATATGGTGGCTTCACAACAGGTAATAAAAATATTGTCATGTAAATCACATTTTTGAATTAAAAATATGGATTTCCGAGGCATATTTTCTCGTGTTCAAAGTTCACTGCTGGGCCACAAGGAACGCTGGTGTCGTTCTCTGCTTCCACAGCGTAACATGGGTTTTGAATTGCTTACATTCGGGTGCTCAGTTACTACGTTTACATGCGATACATCTTTTGGAAGACGGAAACTGGATTTGGTAAACCTTTTCTTCCGTGTCGCGTTTACATGTTACGGCGTGAATCAATTTTGCGGGCCCTGTCGTAAATCGGTTTTCCGGTCATCATTTGTTTTACACGAGTGGCCTCTGCCAATCAGCTGTTGCATTTCCTGTTTTTAGTCAGCCCGATGGCAGCTTCAGCGCTTGCGAATGATTTAGTCGACGCCGTTGTGACGTTTCTGATAAAGAGAGAATGTGAGTATCAATGGACTGTGAGTGAACTCGTTCAGAGGAGGAGGAGGAGTTTATTTAAAAAGCCTCCATATCATATCCGCACAAAGTATCCCAGTGGAAATTTCTGTTTTGCAGCCTCCGAGATCGCGCACTTTGTGGAAGAAAATGCGAAGAGATTACTGATAGAACGTAATTGAATTCCAGCATTTTGGTGACTCAGAATGGCTGTAAAATTTTCGCTTGAGGAAAGAGACTTTCCTATACATTTGTATGAAATTGTCAAGTGTGTTTCTCCACCCACTGATTTCACTCGGGAGCCGCTGGTGCTAGAGAAGAGAGTGGAAATAACCTTTTATAAATTAGCATGTTGCGCTGAATACAGAGTAATTGCTAATCAGTTTGTTGTGCATAAAAGTTGTGTGAACAAATTTCTGTATTCAATCGTGAAGGCTGTGAATACTGTATTGCTGCTGAAATTTATAAAAATTCCAGATACTGAGGAAGCAGAGAGAATCAGCAATGAGTTCTCAAGCATAACAGGTTTTCCGCAAGTCACAGGAGCCATAGATGACATCCATACTCCTGTGGTCTTTCCTCAGGAGGGATATGCAGATTTTGTCAACAGAAAGGGGTGGACATCAATTGTTATTCAAGCAATTCTTGACTGACAGTATTGGCATGTGAAATGTTTTTCTTATAAACTTACAGTGACAGTACGGATGGCTAAAAGAAACAAATATTTTTTCATTTCACAGTTTCAGGAACATATATATCAGGCACACTGGAAACGTTCATGATACGACAGTACTGAAGTATTCAAGCCTCTACAAAATGGACAGCGGGTGATGCCAGAGGAAAGATATAGTTTTGTAGGTTTACAATATTTAATGTAATAAGTATGGCTTCCTCAGTGGCTGTAATATGCAGTTTCATGCCCTTACCCGCTCGTAAAGCAGTGCAACATTGGCCCAGGAAATTGAGAAGAATCGCCTGCAGCACGTCGTAAAAAAGTATATAAATATTACCTCTTTATGAATTATTTCTCTTCAGAAAGAAAAAAATCCCATACTGATTAAGAAACTGGGTAGTTACATATTTTGCAGGCTAAACAAATGCTGAAAAAGACACCTGCCCAAGCGACACATCAGGAGAGCTTGTTTCAAAAAATACAATGTGTATTTTAATGCAGGTAACTATTTCCTAATTACGGTAAATTCGTATACAGAAAGAGTTTGTGTTACATGTTATGCACTTGCAATTCCAAATATCATTAGTCTAAATGTCATCATCATACAAGGAAACAAAGCTAAATTGATTTAGTAATCGTGCTGTTTGTGTGACCCAGTAGAAACAACTTACAGAAATATTACAAACATTTCAGCGTAGGCTAGCTTTTTCCCCATGTATACTTTATAAAGCTAACAGTACGCATATTCCAAATGGAAGCAATCAACTGTGGAAATGTGTTACACCAGTAAGTCAATATATGCCAAGTAATTCATTTTGTTATGGAAACATGATAATTTCACTTATCTTCTAAGTTGTTGCTTATTGATGGTATTCAGAACACAAAATCAACAATATTGTAATATTGTTTACTAATGTAAATTTATTTTCTGAAGCACCAGGGGACTGATGACCACAGCAGTTAAGTCCCATAGTGCTCAGAGCCATTTGAACCGTTTCTTTTTCTTAAGCACCATGTACAATCAATGGGACTGTTGTGCCAAAGTTGCTGTTTGGAGATGCAGCATATCTCGTGCTACCATGACTGATGAAACCATATAGTGGGACACTTTCACCTGAACAAGAAAGTTCTGGTGTGTACTTGAGCTCTACCAGAATTAGAACTGTTGTGGAGAGTGCATCTGGTAGGCTTGAAGCTCGATGGAGGTGCCTTGCCAAATGAATAGATGTTTATTATCAATTTGTACCTCAAGTTGTTTCTGCATGTTGTGTACTTCACAACATCATTGAAACACACACAGATCACTTCAGTGGAAACAGGGTAAACTTGGAAAGGGGAAATGAAATATTCCCACAGCACAGAAGCTGACCAAGATGTAGAAAGGATTAGAGACTGCCTGAAAACATATTGTGCAACCACTTATCCATTAAGGAGATCGAGATTAAGACTTTAATAATTACAGTGTGTACTCTAAATATGTGCTAGCAATCTGAAAATAAGATCAAATTTGGGACAGTTATCAAATGAAGTAAAAAGTATTTTCAGTAAGTTTTATATTTCATATTTCACATTAAATTTTGACGCACAGTAACAATGCTTACACATTTTCTTTTTCAAAGTTATAAGTATTTGTGAAAGCAAAATTCAGCATAATGTATCTTATCTGTGTGGGATTCATGAGAATGCAAAAAAAAGGGACATGCCAAAGCAAAACTTGACAAAGCTACAACTACATGATAACATAAAAATGATCCTCTATAATGTAAAATTTTAAAATCAAGCATAACACAAAAGAAAACGCACTTATGATGGCACACAAGTAATGAAAGTTGTCTGAGTAACAGGAAAACAGTATTTTGGATAAAAGGTAGTCCTCATACTCAACAGTTTTAAGTTTTTTTGGTTTGAAACTGGGATGTGAATGGGAGACTGGATGTGGAGGGGAGACTAGATGTGGTGGGGAGACTGGATATTGATAGCGAAAGGGACATTGACAGGGAAGGGGACACCGATGGGGGAGATGACATTGATGGGGAAGGGGACATAGCTGGAGAAGGATTTCTTGGTGGAAAGAACTCAGGTTGTGGAAAGGACTGGGGGTAAGACGTGAACTGGGACTGGGTGTTCCTGCCGTATATTGATTGAACACCACTTAGGAAAGTGGCCAGCAACTGTCTTGTGTCTTCTGAATGCCTTGACTGTATATTTTCTGGCATCTTCTCCTCCCGCTGGCTGCCCCTTTCAAATTCTTCTGATAACCTGTAACACAGTTCTAAGCACTGCACTGTTGTATGTATGATATATAACGGTATTTTGTTTATAAACAAATGCTGACGTGATTACAGTGTTTTCCGGTATACCAATGAAATACAGCTATCCTCATGTCCAGGCTACTTTATTTACAAATCCGTTATTATTCCAAATTGGTACTCCCCTTGAACTGTATGGTTTCATAACTTCAGTCAGTTTCCTGTTATTCTGATACCTTGTACAATAAATTTTAGTGGTATGACAATCTCTAAAAAGATTATCCACTACTTTTGCTGTACAGCAGTTTAACATTTGCATGTTGAATAAGGCCAGACTTTCCATTTTTTTCTGTTTCTTTTGCACCTACAGCTGGTTTGCATCCATATCCACTGAAATAGTGGCCATAGCAGCTGCATATCCCTCTTTGTCAGTATGATTTCTTCGTCCCGAATAAACAATATACATTCCATTGTAATTTAACAGATACAATGGCTTTGTTCCAAAATGTGAATGAATTATCAAGCATGTATTAGAGGTCAGGGGGAGAAACTGGACCCCCACCCCACCATCCTCCCCTGAAATCTTGAATGTGATGACACATTGGTTTGCAACGTAGCCCAGGGTCTAGATGAGTGTGGAAGATGATAATTAGATTTTGAATTAGCGAAGCAAATGACCGTAATGCAAAATGAAAGTAGTGGTAAGAGACTGATCATAAAATCTACATCTACGAAGTACGTTCAGAAAACACATACCAGGAAATGGGCAAGTCACTGACAAATGTTTTAAAACATATACCAGGAAACGGGCAAGTCACTGCCAAATGTTTTAAAACATATACCAGATAATAGGCAAGTCACTAACGAGTATTTTGATGTATGTTATGTACATATGTCGTACACAAACTAAAATTAAGGTAAATTTCACCGGAGGCAAAGAAATGTAATATGAATAGAGTGTAATCACACTATGCCACCAGAACTATCGTAGTGGGTATATAACCATGAAGACAATCACTACTGTTTAGTAATCACCTGCTGGTTGCTGTTACAGTAAAATCTGAGGACTCTTCTGTAGACATCGTAAAACCAATCTCCTCCTGCACTGGCGATTCCGACTTTGTCTCGTGTTCAGTTTCTACAGATTCTGTACAATAAAGAAATTTACGATGTAGCATTTAATTGAACGTCATAAATATGAAGTTAACCAAAAATACTACTACGTTATACGAGCGAAACACTTACCTCGTTTGCATGGTGTGGAATCGACACCACTTTCAACAATGAAAGCAGATGACCTCTGGTCCAGGAGACTGGTCATCTCGTCGTAAAATGTGAAATCAGAGCGGTCGCATCCGCTAGTATTATTTTGCCTCTTCACCTCTTGGAAGTCTCTCTTTGGAGAGTTCCAGTTTGACCTGAAACGCAATATTATTTCGAGTTACATTCAGTTTAAAAACAGAAATAATATTTAGGTTAACATCACAGAAATTACTTTTATCTAAGAAGCTACACCAACCTTAACTGACCTGGGCTGTTCCCACGTAGCCACCTTCAACCGTAGCTTTCGCTGACTGAGCGAAGAGATCACATTTCGGAATATTTTTCCAACCAACAGTGTCAATATTTGCTTTTCTTCTATTAAGTACAACATACGCATAACTTCCTGGTCTGTCCAACGCGCAAAATCTCGCTTCTTCCATCATACCACCACAAAACAACGGAACACAACATTTTTAACGAAATCTAAGAATCCAGTTACGCTTAAAAATCGGTTGCGTTTGCATGGGAGCAAAAATCAATTGCGGAATTGGAAAACTGGCAACTAGAAGCGGAATTCCAAAATCGATTCTGTTTACATGTCCAACCAAAAGCGGTATTGTGAAATCGGTTAACAAAATCCAGTTTTCGGAGCCGCCGTAAACGGCGTGAATGAGAAAGGGAGGAGAGCTTAAGGCCCTGATTCGCCCCATAAAAGTAGCAAGCCCTGGTATAAACATCTTGAACTTGAAATAATTGACGAGTCAGTGAATCGAGCGCGGGTTTCCCTTGTCATAGATGATTGTGATAATCACAAGGGTACGTAGAGTTCTAGTGAACACAATAGAGGATGATTCAGAATACATGAATTAAGAGAAAAACTTGAGGTGGCTTTTAACAGACTCACAGACACTAAAGGTTCACATTGGCAGCGGTTGTAATTCGCTGGTTCATGTTCCCGGCTCCAGGTAGAGTCCTACCACAAAGCGAAAAAAAGGCCCAACTAAAACATTCATATTTCTTTACGTACTACACGAATATGTAGTAAAAAATGGGGGTTCCTATTTTAAAAAACCCCTGTTGATATCCGTTTGACCTATGGCAGTGCTATCTAGCGGGCCAGCCACAGCAGCATCTGGTTTCCCACTTCAAGCTAGACAAGTTTCATTCTTTGAAGTTTTTTTGTTTGATGCTTATTTCGTGGTATATTTGGCCCGGTCGCTATCAATGGACCACCCTGTATATCTAAAAAGAACCCGAAGGCTGTTCGTGCATGTATGATGAATATGAAGGTACAGTGGAAGAGGGCTGGTGGCGTAGAGTCATTGATTCCCTGACTTTGCGCCCGTGTTCCAGATTAAATTGCCAACCTCTCTGTGTAAAAACAGAGGACTCTTAAACTTCACGAAAGAAAGGTGGCACTGAGGAGAAAAAATTCTTAAAACTTACGTGGTTAAACCAACAAATCCATACGACATTTCGTTACTTGTCCCTGTTAAATCGGATGTTTCTTTCGAAGATAAAAAGGTTTTAGAGGGTCACTCCGAGTTTTGCAAAGGATTTCGCTAACATCAGGATCAGCATTCCCAAAATTCCCTCCCCTCCAGAATTCCCACCCCTCCCCTCCTGCTTCCCCCTGTGACGTTATAAATGTCGATCAACATCAGCATGCTCTCAGCCAATTACAAAAGAAAAGAAAGACGACGTGCCACAAAAGAAATTATACAAATGAGATGGAAATAGGTAGAACTGATGTGCATGTAAAGACAAACAAATGATTACAGTTTCAGAAAAATTGGATAAATTATTCATGAGAGAGAGCTTCGCATGTTGAGCAAGTTAATAATGTGCTGGCTCAGCTCTGGCTCCCATGCAAACAGTTATTCGGCTTGATATTGATGTATACAATTGTTGAGGTGGTTGGAGGGTCCTTCCCATAATGCTCCTAACATTCACAATTGGGCAGAGACCCAGTGACCTTGATGTCGATGTAGGGTTTGGCAAGCATGAAGACCAGCAGTAGACTCCCACCTTGTGCGGGCGGGCATTATCTTGCTGAAATGTAAGCCCATGAGGGAATGACACAAAGGACAACAAAAAGGTGCGCAGAATATCGTCGACATACCACTGTGCTACAAGGGTGCCCCGGATGCCAACCAAAGAGGTCGTGCTGTGAAATGAAATGGCAGCCCAGACCAACACTCCTGTCTGTCGGATGGCAGTAAAGCCACTCAAATAAGGCCAAAAGCCGTGATTTTCAATAATTTTTTAAATGTTTTGTATAGTTATAAATCATTTGAGAATAATCATTTGAAAAGAATAAGTAGTGTACTGGAACTTCTAGGCATGAAAAGAATAAGTAGTGTACTGGAACTTCTAGGCATCAGAAGTTATACTTACGTCAACTTTTGTTTTGTGTAAGTCTATAGTCGAGGCAATAGTGTCCCGCTCTTATTTTTTTCTCAGTCTGTCATTTTGTTTCTGCCATTTTCTCTCACGTTTTCTGTGTTGTATTAGCTCCTGTGAGCACTTATAACTTTTAATTCGGAAAGTATATAGAGTGGAAGCTTTAAAAACTTTAATTTCAGAAGTACCTTCCACCTTATCTAAATGTAATTATCTTTGCCAAAGGGAAACGTTTTGTTATTAAAAAAATTGATGATTAATTTTTTAAGTGAATTCAGGGAAGTGAAATAGGGTGTTTCAGTGCACAAGAATTAATTCAAAGTTGAAACTGTGAGAACCTTAATTATTTGACGATCGCTACGCTGAGCTGTGTAATGTAGCGATCATCATTTTTTCATCAAATCGAATGAAAGTTAACGTGGGCATAGGATATTTGAATGCCAGTTCTTATGAACATTAACTTTGTAATAACTCCCAAGAAAATAACTTTTGGCCTGAATTTAATTCACTATCAAGAACGTAAAATTAATTTTTACAGGAATTGCTTGGAGATTATCGTCTTTATTCATTGATTAACCCATCAAAGTTAAAGAGAGAAAAATAGTACGAAATATTTAGTTCCACTACGAACCCGTTTTTACGACGAATTTTAAAGACAGTAAATTGTGGCGCCTTCTGACAAAAAAATTAAAAATTACCTTGTCCTGAGATCAGATAGAAACCAATATTAAGACGACTAACACCTACCACGTAGTCAAGAAATACCAAGATTACGAGTGCCGCCACAAATGCCACCAACACGAAGTTCGAACAAAGGACGAAAATTGGAGACCACAATTAGCAGATTAACGTCGACTCAGATAAAGATGAGAGCAATTAGTTAATTATCGTCAGTTGAGACTTTACTGTGTTATCAATTATTGAACAGTAACTGAGCATGCTTGATTAACTGAACTATGTAGTGCTATAATTGTGATTGTGAGTAATCTGTGATTTTCTGTTTCATGTACCTTTTTACTGATTGAGCCTCATAGAGAGAGAGAAATTGTTCTCGCTGAGGCCTTGCCTGAGTATTGATTTGGTTAATTAAGTCAAGATATTTTGCAGTTTGCAGTAGTAGATAATTTTATGTGATTTCGTCAGTTAGCGTGCATCCAGCTACATAGGAAGCTTAATATACTGGAAGAATCTGTAGAAACTATTGTGATATTTTTAAGATGAGCCCATTAATTTAACTAAAGTTATCAGGCTTTTATCAGCAGTGATAAGAACACGTGAGGGAACGAGACATCTGATTAGGTGACTGATCTGAGATCACTCGGGAATTTAATCAGTTTCGACGACACAGAGGTAGAAATATTCCAATGCCAATAAATAACAGATTTATAGTCGTGACTCATGGAACTCAGGTGCCTCTGAATCAATTATTGAACGCAGCGAAGCATGTCCTTGAAACAACTTTGCATCAATGTGTTGACGAAACCTCAAAATATATAGTAAAGCTGTAGGAGCTACCCTCATAGAGAATGACTTCTGACCCATTTACTGCAGTTTTAGCTAGAATAGAGAGAAGAGGTAAATAATGGGAGAAGAGACAAGCAGGAGGAGATAAGCGATTAATCGATAAGTTTGAGGAAAAGGAAAAAGAAGGAGACAGAAAATTAACAAAAAGGGATAAGCGGCGGGAGGAAGAGAAAAAAGAACGAGAGAGATAATAAGCAGATCCATACCAAATTGGCCGAAGTTAACAGTAAATATAAGACTCTGCCTAAGCTGGCCGCTCGATTAAAATAAGGCTTCAAAAGTTTCCAGGGAAAGCAGACCAATATCGAAAATGCTGTAGAATCAATTAACCAGAAGACCGAAGACTTCGAAATAGTCAGTCAGAAGCACATAAATGAGTATTTGGTTAAACAATCTAAAAAGTGGGAAGAGGATATGCCCAACAGATGAAAGCCAAAAAATATCGAAATTAGTAGTAAGGTCACTTCCGAAATAGCTGCAGCAATTCAAACAGAAAAAAAGACTAAAATAACAGTACACAGGAAATAATCCAAGAATTAAAGGCTGAGTTCAAGCAAATAGAAGATAAGGTCATATTTCAACTCCCGAAATGGCAGGTTGGAATTAATCGTAATTTTACCGCACACGAAAACGCTGTTCGTGTTGGAAGTATAGAGCGGGTTTCCAGGTCCATACAAAATATCTGAGTATGTTATACCACATTATAGATGTGATAATGAGCACACAATGCCCACACCATATTCTGAAAGCGGTGACGATCCAAGAAGTAGCTGTCTGTCTTTATCATTACTGAAACTTGAACAAGGTATAATGATATACAGGCAATTCCATACATGCTCTTCAGAAAAAGATGTTCCGCCTGCAATAGTGGTCATAAAATGTTTTAAGAATAATTTTCCCCGTCCTGTAATGAGTATCATAAAATCCAGTTCGTTGCGTCTCACATAATCGGCGTTGCCACATTGTGGACCAACGAAGTCACTGAATTATGCGGTACACATAAAGCTTTCTAACGTAGATGTATCGCCGAATTCTGATCCCCTAGAAGACAAGAAAAACTGAGGAAAGAGGTATACAGTCATGAGTACTACAATCCGAAAAACGGTAACTTACGAACCTATTTTGAGAAGTACATAAATAAGACCAAATATTGGGATGAACCGATATCACCACGAGAAGTACTCAGAATTTTGAAAGCTAAATCAGCGATGAATATTAGTGAACTTGTCTATATTTCTGGTACCGATCTCGAGCATTTCTTATCAGTCGTAGATTCCCTTGATCTGATTCAAGACGATCTCAACCAATTGAATGGAAATGGAAATAATCAAAACCATATTGGAAATTCTAAAGGTAACCACAATAAATATAATAATCATTATGACAACAATGATGATTTCTATTCCGGTAGGAAAAATCAGAATTACAAGAGAAATAGAAACGGTTGGGGTCGTGGGGATTGTAATAAGAATGGAAATTTTATATATAATTCTGGTCCGCCCGTAAATTTCAGTCCTAACTTCCATTTGCATGATGGAACCCAAAACACTGTGCACAGAACAACAAAAATCCAAGAAAAAGAACATATAGTGAAAATTACAACGCCTCTAATTACAATAATGACAACTGAAACATAAATCCTCAGTGAAATACTAATAATAATAATAATAAAATTAATCCAGCTTCTTGGCAGTCTTCTGATGCTGCTGTTGCAACTGAATGGCATTTGCAAATGTAACATCAGATGAACAGTCATGTAAGTAACCCTACACCTATGACAGGCCCATCAAGATCTTGGAAAGAGCATATTCGTAGTGTAGAATAGTTGACATTGTGGAACAGTCCCATAATGCACTGACTGACAAGGAAAACTGAATATGACCCCATGAGGGAGGCGAATGTGGAAACCGAATTCTAATACTTAGTTACAATTAAGTAATGAATATCTAGAATGTAAACCAGGCAAGGAAAAAATTATACAAGCCAGAGCTGAGGCATAAATAAATTTTATAGTTTTTGACATGATTATAGGTAATGGGACTTTATGAGTTACAGGTTAAACAAACAAATCCGTGTGAAGAGTAAGATAACGGTTTTCCCCATTCAGAAGTGTAATGCTATTGGAGGTTTTTTTTTGGGGGGGGGGTAGGGGGGGCAGTCACAGACTGTAAAAATTCAAATACTGGTCGACGTTACGATCCAGAAGGAAATACTAAAGAGCACCTTTTTGGTATTAAATAAATTGCCGGTGTCATGTTTGGATGGGATTTCCTGTACAAGAGGAGAACCATAATGGACCTCGAGACAGGAATATTAGTATTAGAAAGTTAGTATCAGAAAGCAATGCTAACAGTATGAAACTGGACCTAGTGAAGCTAATTAATATCTAATGTGCTGGTCCAATGGTACTGCACATAGCGACTGAAAATAAGTTGTATGATTCAAACTGGGGCGACGAAGTAGATATAATAGATCTCGTCAAAATTAAAGTGGCTGAATCCATGTACTTGATGGATGAACAAAAAAGAGAACCGTGTCATGTGTTAAAAACTATGTTAAGGTGTTTGATGAAAAGCCAAGCATTATTAAGGACTATGTTATCATATGGAGGTGTACCTCATAGAACATTTTGTCAATTTTTCTTTTTCACTCCCTTGGTCAAAGAAAGCTGCAGTGACTAAAGAAATTCGCAAGATGTTGCACTGACACATAACTGAAAACCCCAGTTCTGCCTATAGTATAGTAGACTGCTGCCGGCTGTAGCCAAGCCAGATGGAAGTATTTGCTTAGTACGAGATGTGTGGGACACTAATAAAATTATTGTAATTGTCCAGGTGTTGCCAGAGGAGTTAGAAGAACTACTGCAAAAATTCTATGGTGTGAAGTTCTTAAACTCTGTAGATTTAAGATATCGTACTGACAGATCAAATAAGACAAATAATCCAGGAAGCACCCCGCCTTCTTCTTCTCTGGCTGAAGTTATCAGTTTCAGATGATCCCATCTGGTTTGAATGTGAGTAGAGGGTATTAGGGCCAGAGCTGCTTGACAAAGTCGCTTTGTATGTATAGATGACTTGCTAATAGCTATAGAAACATGGAAATAGCATACTAAATTAGTATTTGAAAGGTTCACAGAGTGTGCCATTGCTGCAGATGTGATGAAATTCAAGTTTGGAAAATAAAATTATGTTTTAGGGTCATATTATCATACAGGTATGAATAAAGCAAGACACAAAAACGTTGGATGCTATTATAAATTTTCCACATCCCACACCAATAAAAAAACAGTTAAAATCATATCTTGATGTCACTTCATTCTTCTGAAGATTCTTTCTGAATCACTTACTGAATAATGACCACCTATTAGATCTATTGTGAAAGACTAAACTGCTGTATTAATCTCCCCACTCCACAGAACTATGTGAGCAGATAAAAACTACTGTATTAGAGTCAAATATTTTGCACCATCCGAGCATGGATGAGGATTTTTGTTTAACTGCTGTTGCATCACTGAAGGGATTAAGTGCTTGTCTTTTCCAAGTAGTAAAGGAAGACAACCAACTATGTAATAGGAAAGAATGAATGGGTAGATTCAGTACCTAAAGTAACCAAGTTTTACAAGAACTGTGATTTAATGCTCAAAAGAGGAAGTCCCAGGTTGATAAAAGGCTAGGACAAAAATCAAAATACAAGATTCCAGAAAAGATTCTCCTCAGAACGCATCCTAATGCGTCTTTATTGAAAAACAGAACAAAAAGCAGCAAGCTCTTTATTTTGGACAATACATTATTATTGTTATACCTCATGAAGTGAGCTACTTACTTTGTATCCGAAACTATTCTCATAAGTATATAAAAAATATTAGGAATAAGATGTTTATTTTCTCGTTTTACAGAAGTTATGATTAGCAATGAAGTATTTTTTAAGTAAAATGTTTCTTTTGTCATTTGGTATTTAGATGTAGACATCGGGTTTCTAAAAAAGATTTTCTTCCATGTATTAGCCTTAAGCTAAATGATACTTTCATAAAGTTTGTTCCTTCAGCTCGTATTAAAAGTTTTGCTGTCAATGAACTGTTCTCTCACAGTTAGAATGTTTATCTAGTTTTTTGTTTGTTTATGGAGATTTTCCTTTATACAAAGGCTTTTCTCCAGCATAACAACTACCCAGAAATTATTACAACTGTAACATAAGATATTAATTTATGTCTTCAGCATGTCCCTTCAGGAGTTCAAATCTTGTATATTTTCTTCATTTGAACTAAGATCTCTCACTGTTACTCGTACATTTTAGAGCCAGGTGGTCATAGGGCAGCCTCTCTACTCCTTTCCCTCTGGTTCCCATTGCAGCATAATTTTCGGAATTTCGGCTTCCTCCATTCTTCTTACATCCCCTTACCATTGTAACTTCCTTCTATCCATCATGTCGTGTATGCTTTTTCCTATTTCCATTCTCTTTATTATTTCGTCTTTTCTTACTTTCTCTTTTCTACATATTCTTACTGATCTTCTCCATTTCTACTGCTTGCAGTCTTTTATGCGTTTCAGATTAGTAATCCAAGTCTCCATTTCATACAAAACTATGCTCTCTAATATACATGATTCTTTCGGTTCGGTTTAATATATTTATGCTTCATAAGATTGAGCTGAGCATCCCAATGAGCTTCCTTCCACTATTAATTCTGATTTTTAGTTTCTATCTCTGGTTTCCCCTCAATCTCTAAATGGATCCCAAATAACAGGACGAACTGAACTTCTTAACTTTTTTCCATGTATGTAGAAGTCATCTGGATCATTAGTGAGGTATTCTGTTTCTGGTAATTAATCTTCAATCCCTAACTCTGTGTTCCATTCCTAATTGATCACATATATAATTTGTGTCCTCCCTGTCACGTGCTATAATTACTTGATCATTACTAAATAGTGGGAGATGTAAATAAACTCCATTTGTAATTTCTAGCCGCATACCACTGCCTTTACGAGACCACGTCTTAAGACGGATGTTTATATAGATTTTAAATAATGTTGCCGACAGGAGGCAGCCTTGTAACAAACTCTTGCTTTCACTTGACGTATGTTACCTATATATATTTCTTGTATTATTTTAATTAAAATAACCCTTTATGTTTGCCATATGTAATGCTCTCTAAGGTAGTTTTCTAGGGGCAGTATCATATAATTTTTCAAAGTCTATGAAAATTAATCCTATGTTTTTTGATTTTTGCCTATGTTTCTCTAAGACCTGTCGTAATGTGAAAATATGTCTACCCCATGAACTACCAGCTGTAGAACCACATTGTTCTTCCTAGGTTTTAAATTTTATTTCCAATTTATATTTAATTATTGTCCCAAAAATTCTTATTAATGTGTTTGTAATATAAATTCCTCGATAGTTCGAGCAGCTTTTGCGATCCCCTTCCTTAAATATAGTATCAATATAGCGCAGCTTCATTTCCTTTGGTATTGAATCTCCATGTAACATTTTATTGAATTACGGTATTGTTAGTTTCGTAACTTTGTCACCAGCATATTTTAAGAGCCCCAGATTGATATTACCTGGTCCAGTGACTTACTATTCTACCCTGTTCTTAATAACTTACTTACATCGCTTTCTAAAACTTGGATGTCCCCCCCCCCCCCCCC
The DNA here is from genome assembly GCF_021461395.2 of Schistocerca americana. Lineage (NCBI taxonomy): Eukaryota > Metazoa > Arthropoda > Insecta > Orthoptera > Acrididae > Schistocerca > Schistocerca americana. The sequence goes on from NC_060121.1 coordinate 616,544,877, forward strand.
TTCCTGTTCCTTTTCTTTCACTGTTCCTTCTTCCAGGTCTTTCTCTATCGTCATTTAATAATTTCTGGAAATAGTCTTCTCATTCTTTTGGTGTTGTCAGCTGAAGATTGGTTTTGGCTTTCATCTCTTGTCGAAGTCTTTTTAAGACTGACCACCGTTCTTTCGCTATCCCAAACCCTAGTTTGCTGTTGACATTAGCACATGTCCTTTCCCGTGCTTTGTTCTTTGCTATCCTTATTTTTTATCACTTCGTTCTTTTTTTCCTTGCAGATAGTTCTTGTTACTTACGATTTATCATTCAACCAGCGGTTGAATGCGTTTCTCTTTTCTTTAACTGCCACCTCTATTTTCTCTGACCACCATGCTACTGTACAGCTGTGTTTGTGTCTCCTTAAGCCCAGCATCTCTGTTGCTATATTTGCAACATTGGACTTTATGTATTCGTATACTTCCTCTGTACTTCCTTCGAATGATTTTTCCAATGTTTTTTTCGATTCTGGTAGCGAAGCATGTTCGTATAGTTTCATCTTGTAGGCTGTCGATATTGAAGTGTAGATTTTGACCATTCCCAGCACAGTTCGTTTTTATGTTGTTATAAACATTCTTTGCACTCTTCCATGACCAAAAACTCTTCATTTTTGCTAAATAATGGTCTGATTCACACTGGGCTCTTCTATAAGATCCAATATCTGCTGCCTTGAAAGTTCTTGTCTTTCTAATGATAATACAATCTATTACAGAACAAAGTTCTCTTGTACTCTGTTGCCATGTATATTTATGAATATCCTGTGTTTAAAATATGTGTTGGTCATTTTCAGATCAAACTACTCACAAATTTCAATGAGTCGTTCTCCATGTCTCTCCGTATTTTTCCCACTATCGGACGTGATTCTCTGGTTTCTACTCTTCCGTTCATACCCCTCATGATAATCATTTCCTCCCTACTTGGGATATTTTCTATAGTCTCCGTAAGGATTGTCAGAAAGTGTCTTTTTCCTGGTCTCTTGTATCGTTCGTGGGTGCATATGTACCAACAATTACAGCTTCTCTGGCAAATAGAGTCATTTCTACCACAGCAATACGCTCGTTAATATATTTCCAAACTGTGATTCTCTTTTTCCATGCTTTCTTTATCATGATGGAAACCCCTGCTTTGGCTCTTACCGCTTTGGGCACAACTCTCCAGATAGGTATAAGTTATTCTTCTCAATATTTTCTTCCTTTAGCGTTTGATAAGCCAATAACACACTGTTTTTACTTAAGTAAAACTTTAACCAGTTATCTTGTGTTCAAGTGTAGTAACTTGGGCATTTTAAGAGAGCATTAAACTCACCAAAAAATTAGTGAAGCTGTCGTTTTACAGAGCCCGCCTTTATAGTCAGAATCTTGTGACGTCAAGTGTAAAGTGGCTGAATGTGACGACATGTAAAAACAAATCTGCAAAATGGTTCGTTGAAGCGCTCCGCAGCATTGCTTGTGAAAAGGACTGTACTGCCAGATGTCATAACAATGCGTGAGTCGCTGGTCTGGGGTAGCGTACGACAAATGCTAAACAATTGTCGGTGACATGAAGGCGAAGGAAATGTAATCCCAGTGTTCACGACAAATGTACTATACTTGTGTACTCAGAAATAATAAAGCAGTGAACGGATTGCATCTAGATGTTACTTTGCAGTCATAAATGTTACGAGAAGGACAAGGTGTACATCTGGACTAACAAAGACTAATTCATGACTTAACGTGTTTCCAGGAGTTTTCTCTTATTTTCTTTTGTTTTATTTTACGCGTCTGGTTCCGTAGGACTAAACAGAGGAGCAAATCTCCAAGATCATGGAACGTTTCAGTACGTGAAAATACAACACAAAAGTAATAAAAGATGAAATAAAATGTTTATGAACCCGAAAAACACAATCTAGAAGTTTATGTAAACGCAATCAACGATATAACAAACGCATCAGCATAATTTTCCACGGAACTCCTCGACGGAATAGAAGGAGTGACCCACGAGGAAATTCTTCAGTTTAGATTTGAAAGCGCGTGGATTATTGCTAAGATTTTTGAATTATTGTGGTAGCTTATTGAAAATAGACGCGGCAGTATACTGCACGCCTTTCTGTACAAGTCAAGGAAATGTGATCAAAATGCAGACTGGATTTCTGCTTAGTATTAACTGAGTGAAAGCTGCTAAATCTTGGGAATAAGCTGTGTCAAGTATACACGTATTGAGAGTCCAATGTCAAAATACCAGACACATTAACCTAGGGTCGTCAAGAGGTTAGCGAACTTACACCACTTATTTCCCGGACCTCCCGTTTCTGAGTCAAAAAAGCCTTTGAGAATGGGAACCCCAAAATATAATACTATACGTGATAAGCGAAGGAAAATAAGCGAAGTTGTCTAGTTTTCGTGTCGAGATATCACTTACTTCATATACCGTTTGAACGGTAAAAATGGCAGCGTTCAGTCTTTGAACGAGATCCTGAACATGGGCTTTCCACAATGGTTAACTGTCTATTTGAACACCTAGAGATTTAAACTCTTCAGTTTCACTAATCATATGCCCATTCTGTGAAATTAAAGCATCGGGTTTTGTTGAATTGTGTGTTAGGAACTGCGAAAACTGAGTCTTCCTGTAATTTAGCGTTAGTTTATTTTCTATGAGCCACGAACTTATGTCTTGAACTGCACTATCTGGAGCAGTGCCAACGTTGCACGTAACACCCTTTACTACCAAGCTAGTGTCATCAGCAAACAAAAATATTTTAGAATCACCTGTAATACCAGAAGGCATGTCACTTATAAATAAGGAACAGGAGTGGCCCCAGCACTGATCCCTGGAGCACCCCTCATTTAACAATGCCCCACTCAGACCCCACGTCATAGCCATTTTCAAAACTGTGGAGAATGACCTTTTTCTGTCTGTTACTGAAGTAAGAAGCGAACCAATTGTGAGCTACTCCCCACATTCCATAATGGTCCAACTTCAGGAGTTATATTTTGTGATCAACACAGTGAACCGCCTTAGTTAAATCGAAAAAGATGCCTAGCGTTCGTAATCTTCTTTTCAATTTACCAAATACATCACAGAGAAAAGAGAATATAGCATTTTCAGTTGTTAAACCATTTCTAAAACCGAGCTGTACATTTGATACCAAATTATTTGAAATAAAATGATTAATTATTCTTAGATACACAGCCTTTTCAATAACTTTAGCAAACACTGATGGCACAGAAATGGATCTAAAATTGTCTACAGTATTCTTTTCTCCCTTTTATAAAGTAGCTTTACTACTGAGTACCTTAATCGTTCAGAAAACTGACCATTCTTAAAGGAAAAATTACAAATATGGCTAAATACAGGACTAACCTGGGCAGCACAGTACTTACACTACTGGCCATTAAAATTGCTACACCAAGAAGAAATGCAGATGATACGGGTATTCATTGGACAAATATATTATACTGGAACTGACATGTGATTACATTTTCACGAAATCTGGGTGCATAGATCCTGAGAAATCAGTACCCAGAACAACACCCTCTGGTCGTAGTAACGGCCTTGATGCGCCTGGGCACTGAGTCAAACAGAGCTTGGATGGCGTGTACAGGTACATCTGCCCATGCAGCTTCAACACGATACCACAGTTCATCAAGAGTAGTGACTGGCGTATTGTGACGAGCCAGTTGCTCGGCCACCATTGACCAGACGTTTTCAATTGGTGAGAAATCTGGAGAATGTGTTGGCCAGGGCAGCAGTCGAACATTTTCTGTTTCCAGGAAGGCCCGTACAGGACATGCAACATGCGGTCGTGCATTATCCTGCTGAAATGTAGGGTTTCACAGGGATCGAATGAAGGGTAGAGCCACGGGTCGTAACACATCTGAAATGTAACGTCCACTGTTCAAAGTGCCGTCAATGCGAACAAGAGGTGACCGAGACGTGTAACCAGTGGCACCCCATACCATCGCGCCGGGTGATACGCCAGTATGGCGATGACGAATACACGCTTCCAATGTGCATTCACCGCGATGTCGCCAAACACGGATGCGACCATCATGATGCCGTAAACAGAACCTGGATTCATCCGAAGAAATGACGTTTTGCCATTCGTGCACCCAGGTTCGTTGTTGAGTACACCATCACAGGCGCTCCTGTCTGTGATGCAGCGTCAAGGGTAACCGCAGCCATGGTCTGCGAGCTGATAGTCCATGCTGCTGCAAACGTCCTCGAATTGTCCGTGCAGATGGTTGTTGTCTTGCAAACGCCCCCATCTGTTGACTCAGGGATCGAGACGTGGCTGCACGATCCGTTACAGCCATGCGGATAAGATGCCTGTCATGTCGAGTGCTAGTGATGCGAGGCCGCTGGGATCCAGCACGGCGTTCCGTATTACCCTCCTGAACCCACCGATTCCATATTCTGCTAACAGTCATTGGATCTCGACCAACGCGAGCAGCAATGTCGCGATACGATAAACCGCAATCGCGATAGGCTACAATCGGACCTTTATCAAAGTCGTAAACGTGATGGTACGCATTTCTCCTCCTTACACGAGGCATCACAACAACGTTTCTCCAGGCAACGGCGGTCAACTGCTGTTTGTGTTTGAGAAACCAGTTGTAAACTTTCCTCATGTCAGCACGTTGTAGGTGTCTCCACCGGCGCCAATCTTGTGTGAATGCTCTGAAAAGCTAATCGTTTGCATAGCATAGCATCTTCTTCCTGTCGGTTAAATTTCGCGTCTGTAGCACGTCATCTTCGTGGTGTAGCAATTTTAATGGCCAGTGGTATAAATATTCTGCTAGGTACTCCATCATATCCATGAGAGTCCTTAGGCTACATTGATTTAATTATTGACTCAATCTACTCCCTGTCAGTATCACAGAGGAGTATTTCAGAAATCAGTCTCGAAGAGGGATTTCGCAAGAGAATTATTGATTTCCTGTAGAAAATAAGTTTTTATTTAATTAAGCAGCAATCCCCAGAAAGTGATTTTTGAATACTGTACATATATCCGAGTTATCAGTGACAGAAACATTTTTATTACGAACTGACTTTATATCTTCGACCTTGTGCTGCTGACCAGATACTTCCTTCAGGTGTGAGCGTATGGTTTCAATTTTATCCTGTGAATTAGCTCACATACTTGTTGCCTTCCTAATAACATTTTTAAGCGCCTTACAATACTGTTTGTAATGGGCTACTGTAGCTCGATTGTGACTACTTCTAAGATTTTGATATAATTCCCACTTTGTTCTACATGATATCGTTATCCCACTAGTCAGCCACGCAGGCTGCCGTTTACTGCTAGTACCATGTTTAGAACGATCTAAGTGAAAGCAGCTTTCAAAGAGTATGAGAAATGTGTAAAGGAAAGCATTATATTTGTCATCTGTATTTTCTTGAATATAAATACCCTGCCACTCTTGTTGCTTAATGAGGTCTAAAAAAAACTCTCTGTTGCCTTTGGATTAGCTTTTCTACACAGTTTTTAATTATATATAACATTTGCTTGAGTACAAAAACCTTTCCGTGTTAAAATTTGTGCATCGTGGTCTGAAAGGCCATTCACGCTGTTACTAGCAGAATGGCCATCTAGTAACGAAGAATCAATAAAAATATTGTCTCTCTTTGTGCTACAATTCTTCTGCATCCTTGTTGGAAAAAAAACCACAGTCTGCATAAAATTATATGAATTTAGGAGATCTTCCAACATCCCTCTTTTTGCACAGTTACTACATATAACTAATTTTTGGTACTTCCTAGAAAGTAAACCAAGAACCCTTTCTAGCTCGAGCCAAAGCGCTGTGAAGTCGGAGTTAGGGGACCCTTAAATAGCAACAATTTTGTCACCTCCACAAAACGTACCGCATGATGGTGGTGTTGTTGCTGCCAGTTTGGAGGTGATCCATGGCTCTAGATTTGTCTTCTGCCTATATTTGAGGTATTTACATTACGTGGCAGATGGTTCATTAAATTGCATGGCACATCTCTGCAGCTGTCGTTCATCCCCGTCGTTTAAGGCGTGTGATACACCGTAGTTCCCTCGACGCTGGTTTTGGAAAGCTCCATTTTGCCACCCACTATATATTTTAACTAAGGCAGCACATGAATAGTTTAAAAACTTAGCTATTTCGTAAATGTTTCCACTTTTGACCCAAAAGCAAATGATCATGCCCTTTTGGACATCAGACAAATTTCTCTGTTTCCACATTAGAACAACGACTGCACTGAAACTTCCCGGCAGATTAAAACTGTATACCGGACCGAGACTCGAACTTAGCACCTTTGCCTTTTGTGGGCTAGTGCTCTACCAACTGAGCTACCCAAGCATAACCCACGATTCGGCCTCACAGCTTCAGTTCTACCAGTACCTCGTCTCCTACCATCAAAACTTCACAGGAGCTCTCCTGTGAACCTACTGGTGGAATTGTAGCTGCGAGGACAGATCGTGAGTCGTGCTAGGGTAGATCAGGTGGTGGAGCACTTGCCTGCAAAATGCAAAGGTCCCGAGTTCGAGTCTCGGTCCGGCACACAGTTTTAATCTGCCAGGAAGTTTAATATCAGCGCATATTCCGCTGCAGAGTGAAAATCTCATTCTGGAAGCGACTGCATATTTTGTCATATCCCTTCAAAGCGCTTTATATACCCTCCACTGCTAGTGCTGCCACCTCTGTGAGTTGTTACTGCATATTGATGTTGAGCATACGTTGTGGTCAGATTAATGTGACTGAACTGTGTGGTTGAGCAAATTACATATTAGCAACTACATATTTTGTAATTCGTCTTCATCATCATCAGTTCTAATACTTGCAAAGTGATTGTCTGGCTGCAATTCTCTTCCACATTTTCACCGTTTTAGAGTTCTCACATGACCGGTTGAATGGTTTATCGATAGCTGTAAATATGTGGGTTCCAGTGCAATTAATAATGTTATTGTCTTTGATGCTCATTAACGTAGCTGAGTGTTACATGTTCCATGGCACATGTCCGAAGGGGTAAGAAAGGGAAAGGGGCAGAAGGAAACATGACCCCCAGCTGCACGGGGTATTTTAGCATTGCAATAACAAAAGATGAAAATTTGTGCCCGACCTGAACTCAAAAACGGAGGCTCTGCTTCTCTAGAAATGTTGTCTTAACCATCTCGGCCACTCGGACATTCCTCCCGCTGGGCCAGAATTCTCCATCTGTCGCACACTGCACTGTTGTGTCCCTCGTCCATTACATCTTCTACTCTCAAATTTTCGATTCCCGTTGGGGCTCCAATGATATTTGTGCATCCGTACCAAAACATATCTCATTGAATCGTGGCGCTCGGTTGTATTAATGTAACTGAGAGTTGTCTGCGCTGTCGGATATGTCGGGCATGAGGTGTGACCATGTGGCCGACAGAGTTAGGCAAACGTGCCAGAAAAGCGAATTATTCGGGTTTGAATCTCAGGCTGGCACGAATTATCAACGTTTGCCATTGCAATGCCACAATGTTCTTTGCAGCAAGGAGTCATGATTTTCCACCTACCCCTTTCGCTTTCTTCCCCTTCCTCTATTTCAGAAACTAAAGTGCAGCCTGCATCACCCCAAATGTTCGCAGTTTGTTCAACACACGATCTTTTTACTGTGCAAATTTCCGTGTTGTAAATTTCACAATGCATGCCTGCTCTTGTGACAACAACAGGTGTGACTGTCAGAAGGATAACACAGCGACGAAAACAACAGACGATCGACTTTAGGCATGAAGGTTCAATAGGACCACTGCTAGGTTTCTCGGGAAACCAAATGTAAAATAACACTGATGAAATTTGCAAATAGAATCAACAAGTAGATATTCCACCTCTAGAAAGACCCATATTGATTGGAATATTGCAGCATATTCGTACCTTAATCATACATTAATCTAGATAATCTATGGATTATTTCCTGCAGGGCGTACAGGTTACAAAATTATAGAGGTGCCTAGAAATACAGAATAATGACTGTTGAGAAATTAGATCACCTCCAGTTGAATATTGTGAATCAGACCATGAATCCAGCCAACTTTTGCGGAGAGAAAATGTAGTATGTCTTCATCTGAATCAGCAGCATGGGTATAAAGTATAAATACAATGCACACAGACATTATGAGACCACTTTGCAGTGGAAGCCGAACGCGATACCGTGGGAAAATTAAAAGTTTCTTAAGTCGATAGGACTGAAACCTTTCAATGACGTCACTTGATATTGCAATTCAAGTTCATTGTGATGATCAGATCATTCATCAGGAATACGTCTCCCATAAATACTTTGCTTCAACACCTTTAATAACAATCATGAAGTAATAATTCCTATTCAACATTGAGAGGAATGGACACTTGAAATAAACAGATTCCTATATGTGGAAGGAAGATTTGTGGTCACGAAGAAGGATGGAGGCACTCTGCCAGCAACAACATCCTGACTTACACATAATGAACTCGCTTTTCCGCTTCAGAAAAATAAGATACGAACTTAATGATATTGAGCTCGACAGCACAAGAAGTGTTAGAATGACATCGGCCCTCATAACATGCGTCTCTGCATCAGCTTTGGACATGAATGCATTAGAAAATACCGGATGGTTCAATAATGAATTTTAGATGGTTGATTTAGCACCTGTATGTCGCTCAAAATATTGATGGGCTACTTAGAGGACAATAAAAACGTCATAATGAATGCTAAACAGCAGTTGATTCTAGTGTGATGTGCAATGGATAACAAGTCATACATTCAAGAAGGGCCAGGGGAAGACGATAAAACTGTGCTGAATAAATCGTTGTGGAAAATACCACATTTTTCACTATCGTACAAAGAGCAACTCAAAATTTTGCATGTGTCGAATGCAGGTGCTCATTTCTGGAACTTTACGAGTGTCAATCGTTTCCATAGGCATCCAAACAATTATGGAAGATTAAGACATATTTTCAACTAGAAACAGCATGAAATATTTTTCTAGTACTGCAAACAGACAGAAAGGGGAACAACTGGAAACTAGCCAATGCTAGAGTGTACCTAAATTCTGAGTATTATTCATATGATGTTATTACAGCTTGTCTGGAACAATAACAATGTCGGTCTACTGTATTTTATATAAGCAAGATTTCGCCCTTTTTGCTGTGAGGGCAATGAATTTGGACGTATGCTCAGTGCTAAGAAGTTTAAAGAATTGGCACCCATAGTGGTGATCAACTATCAAAATTGGATCTGGAGAGTGCATACTGAATTTCAATCATTGCGCATCTTACTTCTCTATATCCACCACAGTAAATGCATTATTGCTGTATGATCATATCGTAAATTACTCACCTCTGTAGTGTAACATGTCGATTTTGAGGAATAATATGTTCCACTTCTAACCACTTAGGCTGATAAAAAATGTTTGTGAAAACTGGAAACGTTATTTACGTGGTTGTAAACTGTGGAACATTCAGTGTGTGCTCTCGTTTGCCGTATATGCAGATATAGTGTAAAGGACATCAACTCTTTGAACATCAACAAGGAGTGATGGTGAGTGCGCATCTCCACCCGCTGTGGAGGCCATTTGTGCTTTGGCATTGCGGATGGAGGTGTCTAAGAAGCCACAGAGCAAAGCCAAAGAGTGTGGGTGATACTGTCAACATTAGACAAGTTGAAGAATATACGTAAGAACAGTTATTCTGAAATGTCAAATCAGTGGAGCAGTACACGTTATGATCGATTGTGAGCTACGATTATTAGAGGTCTATATCACCTGCAGTTGTAAATCAAACTGTACAGAAAAAACACTGCAAGTGTATAATACAGAAGATTATCACAAATCTGGTTACATTATTTTAGTAGCTTAAATAGATATGAGTTCTCTTTCTGCACCTGCCAACTGCAAAAGGTGAAGAAGTCATGTGTCACAGTTCAGTGCTACTGCATAGCAGTTCCACTACAGCAAATATCTTCAAGAACAACGGCTGCAAGGTACTTACAAGGTAAAAGTTGGCATACATATTAGCAGGGTGTCAGATAATGTATGGAGTGGAACACAACATACTAGAGCCATTTGTATGCAACATCCCACCTCGCAGGAATCGTACAATGTGTTGAATAAAGGTAGAGGTATTGCACCACCTGCCATATGGCCTGAAATGAAATCTCAGAGTGCAAAGATCATTGCTGATACAGATGAGTTTTACAGTGAGGAAGGGAACTTTGTGTTTCAAGATGTTGCATTACCTGCATTCTCCATAGCTGGACAAGTATTTATGAAATAATGCATAATAGTTGCTTTGCCCAAATTGTTTACTGGAATACACTGTGCTAGATTTTCCAAACCATTGCATGACTTATTTGCTATCATCGCAGAAATCAGTGGGATTATGGGGGAGAATCATATGAAGATATGGCAACCTCCTGCTGAACCTATGATCATAGAGGCTGCATATATTAAATCAAAGACCGTGAGAAAGTGCCATAGCTGCTTGATATCTTCAGTCTTGAGTACAGCTGCCCACCAGCTGGGAGACTGAAGCAGTTGATATATGTACTTCAGATAGTGTAGAAATGCTTTTAAATTAGATTATCAATAACAGACATTCTCTTTTAAAATTATGGATTCCTATATGTGTCTTCATACTTGAAAAATATTTCTATGAATAACATGAATCACTATATACTAATTCCGTGCACGCCTCCCACTTCGGGAGCGGCAGATGATCGTGACCAGTGCACAGACACTGTGTCATCATCAAACAAGAGCAGCACATCATGTATAAGAAAGCAATGCATGACACACACCGGCAGTGTCATGTCAGGATATTATTATAAAAGTGTTATATATCAGTGTGATATTGTATACTCTTGTTATGCATGACAGTTTCCGTCCACATTTGCAGTCAAGTAGCGGCAGTGAAATATTATATGTTTTTCTCACTACTACAGAAAAAACTGCGAGTCTGTTAGCATAATGGTATAAGTATTTATTTTTGTTACACATGGCGACTGTCAGTCACATGCACATCTAAATGATAGTGCTGAAATGTTATATGTTTGTTTCACCCATGTTGCTGATATGCACAAGCTGGTAGTTGCACCATCATCATTATTATAACAGCAGCTTGGAACAGGCATTGGCATAATTTTATTTAGTTGTTACACACATTTATCCCTATACTGACTTCCAACCACACGTCTATGCACAAGTTAGCAGTAGCATCATCAGCATTATTCTACCAACATGCTGGAACAAGAATGCTGGTGCTGCCTGTAAATAAACCATGTGGAATGGCTTCTATCTAGTACAGTTTGATAATCATTGCTACTTACTACTACAACAATATGATCAGTCCAGTTGTGCTAAGGTGATGGAGTAAGTAAGCTTTGTCATTTGCCAAGTGATGGTGATGATGTAACATCGACTCTCTTTGATGGGCAAAGTACAGTTTTCCTTCTGAGTAATTCACAGGAATGTAATTATACACCTACATGTGTTATGCATAACATTTTTAAAAATACTTTAGACAATGCATATACGGCGCTTTTTTGCTAGTTGATCTCATTGCTCTTATACAAATGCGTGAGCAGGAGAATAGCTTGGCGTCACTACACCTTGGTGATAAAGCTATGATTTTTCAATGTGTGCTTCGCAGGAGGTTAAATATTTAGTGTACACACTCAAATGCATGTGTCTCATTTTTTTCGTGCTTGTGTGCAGTACATATGTGTTCCTGTGGTTTTCTTCTGTAGGTGCTATCAATCTCAAGCTACCACAGCCCATGACACCATTTTCTACACAGAACTCATGGCGGTTTGGTCCTACTGTACATGAACAAATACAGGCCATTGACATTGAGCTTTCACAAGCCATGACACCATTTTCTAGTCAGGGCTCATCGTGGATGGCATGAGTCATTGAGTAGCAGATATGTGAGTATTACTACTATAACCACTTCTTCTACCAACAATAATTTACACTTGTGTGGAGTGTTCATGATTTCTTTTTTTTAAATGCACTAGATGACAGCATAACCCTAGATATGAGTGCTTTATTTAACGAAGAAATATCCTAATATACTCAAAGATATCGCATTCCAAATGATGGAGATGGTAGTGACTAAAATTGTATGTTGTAATCGGTGATCAACAGCTCAAGTATCAGAAATTATTGTAATTGGTGGATGCGTAAGTCCGTCAAAGGAGTGTGTACATGATATCAACCTCACTACTTACTTTGTACATGCATTAGAGCCATCTTGAGGTGGACTTAGCACACCACAACTGGCTCTGTCAATGATGGTGCAAACACTGATGCAGCGGTCCTGTCGCCCCTGCCCAGAGCATACAGAGTCGCTGCCCCAGCCTGGATCATCAAACTGGTATGATCCACCAACCTCGGCACACTTGCTGTGGCCACATCTTGTGATCCATCATCCCGTCCTGGAGTATCACATTTGCAGTTCTCATTTGGCAATCGGTCATCATGGCAGCGTCCAGGGTCTAGCAGCAGTACCAGTCGTCAAGCCTGCTCTGTTAGAGATCATCAGGTAAAACATGCTGCTGTGATAGACTGCTATGTGGTTACTGGTGCTTTCAGGGACAGGATTCTGCAATCCCCCATTGATAACACCTATGTAGGGTATCAAGATCCAGCTACATGCTTTGCAATCCACGCCTTCTCATCAATGACCTACGATATCCTGCCGCTAGGTACCAAGCGTTTTTGTATGTGAGCCAGTGCACCCCATTCCTCACCCCCTCCAAAGAAGGTGCTAATGCTGTGGAGAAAGGCAATGCTGTGGAGAAAGGCATTGTCAAAATTTTGGGAAAAGATGGCGTAGTACAATAGTGCCGATCAATCACAAATTAGAATGGGACTTTTTTCGAGAACTTCATACAGAGACGTTTTTCCAGTATGCAGGAAAGAGGATCAGGTAAAGCATGCAGCTGTTTACTTCATCTTGATGTGCACTCATATGTTTTTGATACTACTAATGAGAGTGTCCAGTTTCATCCCCCTTACAGAAGATATTGCTGCTAAAGAAGAGTGTATTAATGTCCAGAACTTAGACGAGGCGAATGCATGTTATTGATTTGCATGGTCACTTCTGGCCTGTGATAGAAACTGCTCGAAACATCCGTATCTTACGGATACATACAAGACATCTAACCTCCGAAATCATTACAACTTTTCATTTGCCATCAAAATCCCGGACTTACCAAAATTTGGTAGGCAAAACCTTATTTATTCAATTCATGTTTATGGTCTGCATGAAGAAATAAAAAGCAAGCCATAAGACGATGACGACAAGCACACTTTGCCAAAGAACTGATGTGTAAGAGTGTCAAATCGTTCTACGCTTCCAAAGTAGCCTGTCAGAGTCACAAAGAGATAAAATTTCTGCTAGTCTCAAAGGGTGACATCAAGAACATACCCCACCCATTTTTCTCCCAGATGAGTAAAAATTAAAGGCAAGGCATTTTAGTTGCAGATGTCTCAACTCTTTCACTAATAAGTGTGAGTAATTAGAAAGACATGTTATTGATTGTTAGAACCAGGAAGTGGTATGTGTGGAAATGTCCAAGAGGATAAAAAATTCTTAAAGTTTAAGAAAGCCCACTGCAGACTATTCTATGAATGTGTTTCACGTGGAACTTGAAATGCCATATCTACGTGCAATAATGGTTGATGGATATCTGATCATGGATAAATTCCGAAACGCGCCATATGAGCAATAAAGTCATTCCTTACCTAGTGTCTCACTCTTAGCACTGCTAACCAGTCAGCAGAAATAGAGAACTACTGATTGTTTTAATTTCAAATTTAAGATTGGGTGCAAATGACTAAACAAATATTCTTTTCATGTGACATAATTACAGATGAACAGTTTTCGGATTTTTTATTTATTTGTACTGTAAAATCTTTCTTTTTCTCCCAATTTCATGATTCTAGGCAAAGGGAAGTACCCTACATGCTTTGATGACTGGTTTTTCAGCTATTGAAATATATGACATAAATGGCCGTGTCTTTTGTTTGCATTGCCTTAGAAACTTCAATGTTTTCATCTGTCAAGCCACCATAAACCTCAAAATGTGAAATAAATTTCAACTTGATATGTCTATCCATCCTCAAGTAAAAGGATTTCTAACAATCAGACAAACAGACAGACGCACACTAAAGCAATCCTATAAGGTTCTGTGTTTACAGACTGATGCATTGAACCCTAAAAATAAAAATGTGCTAAGACACAGAATCGAAAGGACAACCCACAAAAGGAAAAGAAAGAAGGAATATTGTAAGTGACCAACTAACGATGTGTCGCTAGTTCCCTCACTCTTGTTTAACTGTTTCATGTAGTACAGTTATTTCAAAAAAGAGTCATGAAATTGAGATGTTGCATTATTCAAAATTAAAAGTGCTCATAATCAGTATGTAGCATAACGTAATAAAAGTAATGACATAAATTATGCTGTAGGACAAAGCTCATGAATCAGAACAGATCTTGAGCCATGGTCGGCTCGCGCTGATGCCATTTTTCCTTTTTGGCATTTTGTCACCATCGAGTGGCATCTTATTGCTCCCTCAGGTACTACCTGAACGAGGTGCTCACTTGCCTCCGTCTGTGACAGGAGCAGCGTTTATCGACACCAGTACTGCTGTACCTTCTTTGGTGTGGACACTATATTACAGTGTTGGGGTGTGTGTGAGGCAGTTGGTCAGTTGCTACGGAGCAGCGAGGAGGTCGCCATGGCACGAGGACAGGCCGCGGCCGCTGGCGGTATGCACGTGCGGTCGGAGTTGAAGTGGCACTAGCTGTGAGAGCTGCAAAGTTCGTCGCCCACCGAACCTGCATACTGCAGTTGAGTACTCAATGAACCTGTTATGAAATCTCAACTGCTGTGACATCTCTTCATTGATTGCTGGTTGTTGCTTCCTGGGGTGTTCCCGCAAGCAGCAACGTGATGGTGGCCTGGAGTCGCCAAATTTCACAGCCATCTTCCTGTATGATGTTTAACTTTTGAAATTATTACAATTTATTAGTGAAGTGCTGCCTTGTGGCCCTTAACGTTCTGGTTAGCTGCCCTGGTCGTTAGCATAGTTTTCCGGCAGTGTGTTTTCCTCGCAGTATTGATTCTGTCTGGCACGGCGTGTAGTTCAACAGCTTGATGTTGTTCTCCCTTTTTCTTTGAGTGGTTATTGTGCCTTGACTGTTTAGACACCAATTATTACGACACAGTCCTGCTGCAATCCTTGTCCTCGCTGTTGTTGGTTGGTTCTTCAGCCATACCTAAGTCGTGCTGCCACTTGATTATTTAGTGTTACGTTTGGCTGCCTGTCTCACCTAAACTGTTGTTAGAGTTTCCTCCCCAGGGCGACCAAAAAATGTTCAAATGTATGTGAAACCTTATGGGACTTATCTGCTAAGGTCATAAGTTCCTAAGCTTACACACTACTTAACCTAAATTATCCTAAGGACAAACACACACACCCATGCCCAAGGAAGGACTCGAACCTCCACCGGGATCAGCTGCACAGTCCATGACTGCAGCTCCTTAGATCGCTCGGCTAATCCCGTGCGGCCCCAGGGCGACCGTTGGAACATTTCTGAGCACCACTGTTCTATTGTTTGTGACTGTGATTTTCTTTTGTCGCAAGTACTGAGCCAGGCCTTCAGCCATGTATTAACTTTATCTGTTGTATGTTTAGTATATGGCCTTCAGCCAAACCTTATGTGAAGTATTTTAAGATTACGCCTTCAGCCGTGTTTTATTTAAAATTCTTGTTTACACGGTATTTAGGCCTTCAGCCACGTTTGTTTTAAAATTTGTGGCTTTCAGCCGTAATGTGTAAATTCCTGTCTGTTAGGTTTCTCTTTAATTATCTTGAATTCTTAAAATGGCCTTCAGGTGTACTGTTTAAATGCTTATCTTAAGGTTTGTCTTTAATTATTTTGAATAATTGTTTGGGCCTTCAGCTGTCAATTTCAGGTTTTCTTAAGATGGTTTTCTGTTGTACTGTATAAATGCTTGTCTTTAAGGGTTGTCTTTTATTATGTTGAAATATTATTGGGCTTTCAGCCAAGGAATTTTTTAAAATTTTCCTTAATGTGGCTTTTAACTGAAATTGGTAAATGCTTGCGTTTTAAAGAATTTCCTTTTCCTAATCTCAAATATTATTTGGGCACTTAGCTGAGAAGATTTTTAATTTTCTTAAAGTAAGGCCTTCAGCCGTTTGTCTAAATTCTTGTGTCTTAAAAAGAATTATTTAAGAATATTTTAATTTTACTTAAGTAAGGCCTTCAGCCGTTTCTCTAAATTCTTGTGTTTTAAAAGGAATTATTCAAACCTTATTATTGAGAAGTTACTTGGGCCCTCAGCCATGAATTGATCCTTGTTGTTTTAAAGAGAAAACTGTGCATTGTGTTTTAGGAATAAAGTTCTGTGTTCGTATAACTAACAGTAATTGATCTTGGCCCCTTTCCACAACATGATCCACTCTGTCCTGCGAAACCACATTTCAGATCTGCCTAATGTTCACATACAGTGGTGATGTAAAAAGGGGAAAGAAATAACGTCCTTCAAAATTAGCAATGGCTTCACAACTTGCAATGCTGCTTACAATACATTGCGATTTGTCTGTCACAGACAGAGCTGACAGAACTCACTGATACCAGATGTAAAGCTTTGACCAGTGACGTAATGATATTGTGGTGTGTAACATCATATACGCACAAACCAAGATAGAACAATCAACATATATTTTGAAACGATTCAGTTTTGTGTGTGGACGTTGTAGAGAAAGGGGCATCCTTAGCGTAACCCCCCCCCCCCCACCCCTTCTCGAAGTACAGCGAATGTGATTGTGAGATTATTCACGTGCTGACATGCTGATCTGTAGGATGTGTCGGATAGGCAGGTTTATTGAAATGTATATGCTGAAATATGGGGTACTTCATTCAAATACAGTATATATGTTCATAGGTAGCTAAGTGGATTGGGCTGAAATACTCAAATTCTTAAAGACGTATATATCATCGAACACTACCCCGCTCCCTGCTCCATGTTACGGAGTGATCAGAGGAGTTACATATAACGATACCAAAGAAATAGTTATTTCAATACCCGTATAGTTTGAAACTTTAATAGTATTAGTGGCAGGGAAGTGTCGTACTGGCTGCATACTTTATGCAGGAACATAAGATATTTCTTAGTCAATGTTTAAGTCTAGTGACTGGTTTTGCAATCAGATGAAGGAATACAGACAAGAAACCGCCATAGGTAGTTTCTGGCATTATGTACTGGTTTTGTTGTGAAACATGAGGTTGCGTTTTGTGCATAATTTGTAAATATTAAGAATTCTACATATTTAAGTGCTGTATATTATAGTAAAGCTATTGGGAGGGTACTGTTGATTCTTCGGTTAGAGCTTCATGATGCGTAAAATTCTATATAATTTCAAAACTATTTACATAGCAAGTGGACAGTTAAGCTGTATTTCATCGGTAGTGCAGCACCTTGAACCTTAAAAAGAAGGAAGGGCTTCTACCATGGAACATATGATATTTAAAAATGAACTGAGTTTCTTTACTGTCTTAACAATTTTCTCTGTTTCGAAAATAGCGATTTGTGGTAGTTGCCAATAGCTCATATTACAAAATAATTTTAATTGTAACCGGTTTCTGATCAGACTTCTCCTTACTGATAGATGGTGTCTGGCAGAATAGCAATGTAACACATGGAATGTTTAATACAGTAATGACAATATTTTATCTATAGCAACATTTTTAAATTTGTGCACTTTGGAACAGTTATTAACATTTGCAAAAACCTTATTGGTCTGGAGTAATTTTCATAATTTTAGAAAAAGACTGCAGCACACAAAGTGAATAGTATCATTCGAAAATGGAAATATATATTGAGCTTCTCTTACAGTACTGGCAGAAAAAAAGTTTGAAAAGTAATCCAAGGTAAAAAACACTCTCCCCTACAATAAAGTACCAAATTGTATATCGTGTGCTATCGCTTACTGAACAGGTTGGCTGCTTAGTTGAACTGTTATTAAATATTCGTGGGGGTGCACATTGTGAAACTGTACGTACAGTGTATTAGAATTATAGGAAAATCATACACAGATGGAAGAAACATGATAGGGACATTAGGATAAAAAGAGACAGATAAAGTATAAAATAAATTATTTTACATCTAAGTGAAAACCGTTAGGAGGATCTTTTCGGACTGTAAAGACATTTTATAGATCAATGATGATCAGATAATTTGTATGAATAGCAGACTGAAACTTAAAATTTCACGGGAGTTTGTTTATAATGAATGTACTTGTCAGGATGGGAAGAAACTGAGAGAAGGAAAGGAACCGAGTGAAAAAAGGAAAATAAATATGGACATAATTATTACAGGAACCTGGTGTGTGGAATGTACAGAATACATCTAGGTATGTCCCTATGCGTTACTGTACTGTCAGCATAAACAGTTTTCACATATGTCATTCTGTTATCAGTACAGCACAGTGCAGTTATTTGTTAACAGTTTAAAACAAAATCATCACTGACAGTAAATGATACGTATCTTTTATATGGTCTATACAAAAATTGATTAGTGAAACACTGCTGTTAAGATAATGTGAGCAATAGGCCTGCCATTCATGTGTATCAGAAAATGAGCTAAAATAGTAATTCTGAAACAGCATTGTATGTGACGAAGTGTATCTGGTTGTAACTCTGTAGACACTTGCTCAGAAGTTGAACCATTATGAATATCACTATTAATGTCAGATTTTGTTCTTGTTGTATTTATTATACAAAAACTTAAATACTGATAAAAATCGCTTCAGATAATGCTGTCATTCACTCGGCACACGAAGCATACTGCTAAACGAAACTAAGTAACTGATACAGTTTGCTGTAGTATCTTCTCACACACGGAGTGGCATGAGCTTCACTAAGCTACACTCACAGCTGAAAATCTCTGACACACGTGGTTGTTTAATTAGGCTGAAGACCCTGCAGTTTATAGTAAACGCCGCGCTTCGCCAGGAGGTTTGCATGTTTTCCCATTTCAACAACTTTTCCATCACTGATGACACAAATCACATCTGCATCTTGAACTGTCGATAACCGATGTGCAATTGTAATGCAAGTCCGGCCTTCTTTTGCGTTGTCGAGAGCCTCTTGCACAACCTGTGTAAAACAAAAAAATAACTTATGAATATAGTTTACGTTTTTGATCATACTTTTTGTTGTTGACAATTTGAAGCAATTGAAACTGAGGAGCTAAGAAGTCGTACACTTTCTTAATGAAAAAAGGCAAATCCAATACAATTTTTTCATTGAACACGGGTTAATAAACTTTCAACAACTCAGGAGATCAATACTAATACCAAATAAAAAAATTCCAGGAAGTTGCAAATCTTATAAAAGCATAGTCTGAACCAAAACGGTTGTGCTGAATCAGTTTTGTAAGAACCAATCTATCAACCGCCAATGCATATCTCTTATTGTTCACTGTTGATGTCTTCAAAATTGTAAGAGAAGTGCTTACACAGGGGCTATTTTACATGGTTATCGGAATTTCATGTTTTCTTAGAGCCAATGAGATACATACAATTATATCGTTGCAGCGATGTATAGACAAAATAGCGAAGTTTTCTTCTGTGCGGGTGGTAATTGCCCCAGTTACCTTCAGATGGCAGTCATAGCAATGTGCCACTGTTATCATACGTGGACGTGCTTATAGAATGGCTGCTACTATATCTGAATGACGGTAGTGACATAATGTAAAAAGTAATTGCTACAAAGAGGGCAAAGCGTTTTTAAAGTGACAACTACCTTAGCCATAGGTTGGACGCTGGATGACCAATGATCAGATGCTAATATGCTGGTCAATACGACTACCATACCTGAAACCGTGTGATTTCTCCGTGTTTATACCTCTCCTATCGTCGAATATTCTGAAACTCAATGAACGCAGCCAAGCTGCCTTCCTGAACGTTGAACCGCATGTGGGAAGAGATGGACTACAGCATATGTGAATTGGGCACAACGGGCAGACATATATTGAGCTTCTCTAAAGTATAAAAACACGCTTTGTGAAAAATTGTGGAAATACTTTAACTTTCAGTACACAGTAGAATAAGAAACATATTCGTACTATATCAACTGTACTATGTATTTTTTTTTTGAACCTTACAACCCTTCAGAATGATACTGTTTACATCCCTATTTTACAATGGCGATCAACTTTTAAATACCTCCAGAGGCAAACAACAATCACAGCTATGATGTAGTTACATGTCTGAAATGTTACCCATAATATTTTATGCTCAGTGCAATTCTGCTTTAAGGAAATCGTATGTTCATTGCACAATAGGAAGCTCTATAAAAGATGTATTTTTAAAAGCTGACCAGTATCTGTGTCAATAGTATTACTGTCAGTGGGGTGTAGAACACAGTTTGAACTGTTTGCTGTAATTCGTTTTAACACCGCTTTTCTTGCAAATATTTACATGAGTACTACGTTTAGTTGTCACACACTGATGCTTATGTTTAATATAGATAATAAGTTTGTTAAGTTAAATATCAAAAGATTTCCCGAAAATTGTTACCTGCTGCCCAGTACGTACCAAAAGAGTAATCTATGAAATTTATGGTTGACTGCAGATGTATGTAATTATTGGAGTGAGGTAAGCTGTCGTTTTGATGCCGAGACGTTTGTACTTTATTTCGGAATAACCGTGAGCACAACACTCCAGAAGCATATATGTATGTCTTTTGTTGCGACATCCAGCATTTTGTTCATGCCAGTCGTACTTCTTCCCAACAATTTCAACTAAGTATATTTATAGACACTGTACATTGCTTTCACACTACTTTTATTTGATGAGAAGACAAGGAAACAGTACAGTGTAGACTTTAAGACGTCGAATATTGTGCAGTGACAAGAATGATTCTTTAGAATCTACTGTTGGTAAGTATTTGCATTACCTTTTCACTTTCCGAGTCCAAAGCTGATGTGGCTTCGTCCAGCAGTAGGACAGGAGGGTTACGAACCAGTGCCCTCGCAATCGCTACCCTCTGTTTCTGGCCTCCACTGAGCTGTATGCCTTTCTCCCCCACATGTGTTGCGTAGCCCTGTAATAAAAACTGTACTGTAGTTTTATATCAATGTAACACATTGAGGAAGAGGAAATGAAACGAAGAGGGAAACATATCCCGCATTCATTGGTGCAGAGAATACGTTTGATAGAATGGTCTAGAAGATACAGTTTTTTAGAACTAAATGAAACTGGAATATACAGCCAGAAAGAAAGACTGATTCTCAACCTATAGAATAATCACAATTCAGAAATAGTTAGCAGTGGTATTAAGAAAGAAGCTACAATACGAAGGCTGTCTTCTCTCCCCATATTTAATTTGTTTTCAGAAAGTGCAACACACATAATGAAAAGCTGCTTCAAGGTATCAAAATGAATGTCGAACGAATACATTGTATTCGATTTCTTTAGCAGATTCTGTAAAGGACATGAACCATATGCTAAAATTTTTGTTCTGATACATTTGACAACCACACACCGACAATGATTAAAAAAAGAACAAAATAATGGAGACAGATAAGCAGAATAGACAAATGACGGCAAACATTAAAATAAGAAACTCCGTATTCCTGTAAGAAATGAACTTTGGTTCTTGGAAAGTACAATAACAGATGACGAAAGACATACAATGAAGATTAAAATAAAAACTGGAATGGCCAAACAATCCTTCAGGTATAGGAGTAATATAGTAACAAAGAATCACTTTAATATAATAAAAGAAATTCAAGACACTTATTTTGGGCAAAAATCAAGAGCCAGAATAATATCTGTGGATTTAACTGCAGCCGCTGCAACAAATGGCGATTGATAGAGAAGAATGGCTACATCAACAAGGCAATCTACATCTACATACATACTCCGCAATCCACCATACGCTTGGCGGAGGGTACCTCGTACCACAACTAGCATCTTCTCTCCCTGTTCCACTCCCAGACAGAACGAGGGAAAAATGACTGCCTATATGCATGCCTCTGTACGAGCCCTAATCTCTCTTATCTTATCTTTGTGGTCTTTCCACGAAATATAAGTTGGCGGCAGTAAAATTGTACTGCAGTCTGCCTCAAATGCCGGTTCTCTAAATTTCCTCAGTAGCGATTCACGAAAAGAACGCCTCCTTTCCTCCAGAGACTCCCACCCGAGTTCCTGAAGCATTTCCGTAACACTCGCGTGATGATCAAACCCACCAGTAACAAATCTAGCAGCCCACATCTGAATTGCTTCTATGTCCTCCCTCAATCCGACCTGATAGGGATCCCAAACGCTCGAGCAGTACTCAAGAATAGGTCGTATTAGTGTTTTATAAGCGGGCGCCTTTATAGATCAACCACATCTTCCCAAAATTCTACCAATGAACCGAAGACGACTATCCGCCTTCCCCACAACTGTTATTACATGCTTGTCCCAATTCATATCGCTCTGCAGTGTTACGCCAAAATATTTAACCGTCGTGACTGTGTCAAGCGCTACACTACTAATGGAGTATCCAAAAATTACGGGTTTCTTTTTCCTATTCATCTGCATTAATTTACATTTATCTATATTTATGGTTAGCAGCCATTATTTACACCAATCACAAATCCTGTCCAAGTCATCTTGTATCCTCCTACAGTCACTCAACGACGACACCTTCCCGTACATCACAGCATCATCAGCAAACAGACGCACATTGATATCCACCCCATCCAAAATATCATTTATGTAGATAGAAAACAACAGCGGACCAACCACACTTCCTCCGATGAACACTCACCATCGAGGACAACGTACTGGGTTCTATTACTTAAGAAGTCTTCGAGCCACTCACATATTTGGGAACCAATCCCATATGCTCGTACCTTAGTTAGGAGTCTGCAGTGGGGCACCAAGACGAACGCTTTCCGGAAGTCAAGGAATATGGCATCCGTCTGATACCCTTCATCCATGGTTCGCAAGATATCATGTGAAAAGAGGGCGAGTTGCGTTTCGTAGGAGCGAGGCTTTCTAAATCTGATGCATGGACAGCAACTTCTCTGTCTCAAGGAAATCCATTATAATCGAACTGAGAATATGTTCGAGAATCCTGCAACAAACCGATGTTAAGGATATTGGTCTGTAATTTTGAGGATCCGTCCTTCTACCCTTCTTATATACAGGCGTCACCTGCGCTTTTTTCCAGTCGCTCGGGACTTTACGTTGGGCAAGAGATTCGCGATAAATGCAAGCTAAGTAAGGAGCCAATGCAGTAGTGTACTCTGCGTAAAACCGAATTGGAATCCCATCAGGACCTGGCGATTTATTTATTTTCAACCCATTCAGCTGCTTCACAACCCCAGGAATGTCTATCACTGTGTTCTCCATAAGGGAATCTGTACGAGACTCAAACGGCGGTGTTTGTACGATCCTCCTGCGTGAACGATTTCTCAAATACCAAATTTAAAATTTCAGCTTTCGTTTTGCTGTCTTCCGTTGCCAGGCCAGAGTGATCAGTGAGTGACTGGATGGAAACCTTCGACCCGCTTACCGATTTTACGTAAGACCAGAATTTTCTTGGGTTTTCAGCAAGATGTTAGCTGAGGTATGATGGTGGTAGTGGTTGTATGCTTCGCGCATCGCTCTTTTTACAGCAGCACGAATCTCTACTAACTTTTGCCTGTCCTCATTCTCCCGATCTTACTTGTAACGCGAGTGCAACTTTCTTTGCTTCCTGAGCATTCTCCGAATTGCGCTGTTAAACCACGGTGGGTCTTTTCCGTCCGTAACCCACTTTTTTGGCACATACTTCTCCAAAGCGTGATTTACAATGTGTTTAAAATTTGCCCATAATTCTTCCAAGTCCATCGTACCGGAAGTAAATGAAGTCGATTCATTTATTAAGTAGGATGCTAACAACTGCTTATCTGCTATTTCTAGTAAGAATACTCTCCTAGCCTTCTTGACCGACTTTTTAACTTTCGTGACCACAGTCGTAATGACAACAACGTGATCACTAATCCCTGTCTCAACACTGACACCGCCGGCCAGGGTGGCCGAGATGTTCTAGGCGCTACAGTCTGGAACCGCGCGACCGCTACGGTCGCAGGTTCGAATCCTTCCTCGGGCATAGGTGTGTGTGATGTCCTTAGGTTACCTAGGTTTAAGTAGTTCTAAGTTCTAGGGGACTGACGACCTTAGAAGTTAAGTCCCATAGTGCTCAGAGCCATTTGAACCATTTGAACACTGACACCGTCGATGAGGTCTTGTCTGTTCGTGGCTACCAGACCTAAAATATTACCATTACGCGTTGGCTGTC
The DNA here is from genome assembly GCF_021461395.2 of Schistocerca americana. Taxonomy (NCBI): domain Eukaryota; kingdom Metazoa; phylum Arthropoda; class Insecta; order Orthoptera; family Acrididae; genus Schistocerca; species Schistocerca americana. Next base: position 616,569,228 of record NC_060121.1, read on the forward strand.
GATTTAGCTGCTCGAGACAGTTTTCGGATAATGTGTTCAAAACTAATTCACACGACGGCTTGTCTGTACCACCTGTAATGAATCCATAGACAATCCAGTCTATACTAGGTAGGCTGAAGTCGCCTCCGACTAATATAGCATGATCCGGGTACTTCTGCGATACAGAGTGTAGACTCCCTTTGAATGATTCTAGAACTGTCACGGTGGAACCTGGTGGCCAGGAATAACAGCCAACAATTAACTTTATTTCTCCTAGCCCTGTTAAACGTGTCCAGATAACTTCACAATCACACTCTACTTCGACCTTAGTAGACACAGTATTTTTGTCAACTGCAATGAAGACACCACCTCCTACGGTGTCTAATCTGTCTTTCCGATACACGTTCCAAACCCTCACTAAATATTTCAGAACTTCCTATCTCAGGGTTCAGCCAGGTCTCAGTCCCGAGAATAATTTGGGCGCCACACGCTTCCTGGAGGGCAGTAAATCCATGAACTTTATTCCGAACATATAATGTTACTTTAAATCCGTCTTGATTGCAATTTTTTTTAATTATTCATATGACCGGTTTCGGTTCATTCAGAACCATCTTCAGATCTGATATTTAAGTTACAGGAGTAACCCGTCCAATTCAGCAACTTTCACGTGTGACGTCACGTGTGACGTAGCATGTGAAAGTTGCTGAATTGGACGGGTTACTCCTGTAACTTAAATATCAGATCTGAAGATGGTTCTGAATGAACCGATACCGGTCATATGAATAATAAAAAAAAAAAAAATTGCAATCAAGACGGATTTAAAGTAACATTATAAAATCACTGATTGCTGTTATCCCATAAGACATTATGTCTGTTTTTGCATTATTCCGAACACTCTGAAAATTTACTGCTAATATCTTGATAGCTGAAGTGTCTTTACACTGAGCGCGTCCTGATTTCCCTTCGTGCACGTCGACTGGTGAGTGTTCATCAGGACACCTCGCACTACTGCCTAGCCTAAAAAAACCCCATGTGCACGCGACAAGTACTCTGTAACCCGAGTTGCCGCTTCCTTGTTGTAGTGCACCCCTGACCTATCTAGGGGCGTCCTACAATTCCCCACCCAATAGCGCAAGTCTAGAAATCTGCAGCCAAGACCGTCACAGAGTCGACGAAGCCTCTTTTTTTTAGTGTCGGTGATAATACTGTGAAGAAAACGAAATGTTTAAGTAATTATCAGGCGGTGTACAGTGTTTCGTTTTTAAGCTCTTACCTGAGGTAACGATTCTACAAATTTGTGAATATTTGCTTTCTTTGCTACTTTAATTATCTCCTCCATGGTAACTTCACGGCTATTGTCGCCATAAGCAATATTCTCAGCGATTGTTCTGTTGAAAAGCACAGGCTCCTGTTGAACCATTCCCAGCTGCGCCCGCAGCGATGACAGTCTGATGCTGGACACATCATGTTCACCAAGAGCCTGTAAACAGAGAAGTTCACATGATTAACATGTGTGAATAGCTATTGTTTAAAGATTGCTCACAACTTAGCATAACCGTGCAGTACTGTCTGATATTTGCAACCATCCTCGCAACACAACTTTTATGAGTTCTGGCAGCACAATTGATATTTTACTTCTATATCTCAAGCATGCTTGAGTTGAAACAGGACTACAACTTATACGTGATTACAATAACTGCTAGACGACCCGCCTTAAGTTGCATAGGAATTTTTGTATTTTCTTAATGACTAGTTTCGGAAGGCCAGTCCATAATCAAATCATCCTGTAGAATAAAATACAGTGGATGTTACGATACAAAGCAACAAAAACTTAACAAAATTCAGTTCTGTTCCAAGGAAGATAACATACTATTACATATTATCACCATTTATGTCAAAATCATAAAAGAAGGTTGTATACATGGAAGAAGCCAGGAGATACTGACAGGTTTCAGATAGATTATATAATGGTAAGACAGAGATTTAGGAACCAGGTTTTCAATTGTAAGACATTTCCAGGGGCAGATGTGGACTCTGACCACAATCTATTGGTTATGAACTGTAGATTAAAACTGAAGAAACTGCAAAAAGGTGGGAATTTAAGGAGATGGAACCTGGATAAACTGAAAGAACCGGAGGTTGTACAGAGTTTCAAGGAGAGCATAAGGGAACAATTGACAGGAATGGGGGAAAGAAATACAGTAGAAGAAGAATGGGTAATTTTGAGGGATGAAGTAGTGAAGGCAGCAGAGGATAAAGTAGGTAAAAAGACGAGGGCTGCTAGAAATCTTTGGGTAACAGAAGAGACAATGAATTTAACTGATGAAAGGAGAAAATACAAAAATGCAGTAAATGAAGCAGGCAAAAAGGAATACGACCGTCTCAAAAATGAGATCGACAGGAAGTGCAAAATGACTAAGCAGGGATGGTTAGAGGACAAATGTAAGGATGTAGAGGCTTATCTCACGAGGGGTAAGATAGATACTGCCTACAGGAAAATTAAAGAAACCTTTGGAGAAAAGAGAACCACTTGTATGAATATCAAGAGCTCAGATGGAAACCGAGTTCTAAGCAAAGAAGGGAAAGCAGAAAGGTGGAAGGAGTATATAGAGGGTCTATACAAGAGCGATGTACTTGAGGACAATATTATGGAAATGGAAGAGGATGTAGATGAAGATGAAATGGGAGATATGATACTACGTGAAGAGTTTGACAGAGCACTGAAAGACCTGAGTCGAAACAAGGCCCCGGGAGTAGACAACATTCCATTAGAACTACTGACAGCCTTGGGAGATCCAGTCCTGACAAAACTCTACCATCTGGTGAGCAAGATATATGAGACAGGCGAAATACCTTCAGACTTCAAGAAGAATATAATAATTCCAATCCCAAAGAAAGCAGGTGTTGACAGATGTGAAAATTATCGAACTATCAGTTTAATAAGTCACGGCTGCAAAATACTAACGCGAATTCTTTACGGACGAATGGAAAAACTGGTAGAAGCCGACCTCGGGGAAGATCAGTTTGGATTCCGTAGAAACACTGGAACACGTGAGACAATACTGACCCTACAACTTATCTTAGAAGCTAGATTAAGGAAAGGCAAACCTACGTTTCTAGCATTTGTAGACTTATAGAAAGCTTTTGACAATGTTGACTGGAATACTCTCTTTCAAATTCTGAAGGTGGCAGGGGTAAAATACAGGGAGCGAAAGGCTATTTACAAGTTGTACAGAAACCAGATGGCAGTTACAAGAGTCGAGGAGCCTGAAAGGGAAGCAGTGGTTTGGAAGGGAGTGACACAGGGTTGTAGCCTCTCCCCGATGTTATTCAATCTGTATATTGAGCAAGCAGTGAAGGAAACAAAAGAAAAATTCGGAGTAGGTTCTAAAATCCATGGAGAAGTAATAAAAAATTTGAGGTTTGCTGATGACATTGTAATTATGTCAGAGACAGCAATGGACTTGGAAGAGCAATTGAACGGAATGGACAGTGTCTTAAAAGGAGGATATAAGATGAACATCAACAAACGCAAAACGAGGATAATGGAATGTAGTATAATTAAATCGGGAGATGCTGAGGGAATTAGATTAGGAAACGAGACACTTAAAGTAGAAAAGAAGTTTTGCCACTTGGGGAGCAAAATAACTGATGATGGTCGAAGTAGAGAGGATATAAAATGTAGACTGGCAATGGCAAGGAAAGCGTTTCTGAAGAAGAGGAATTTGTTAACATCGAGTATAGATTTAGGTGTCAGGAAGTCGTTTCTTAAAGTATTTGTATGGAGTGTAGCCATGTATGGAAGTGAAACATGGACGATAAATAGTTTGGACAAGAAGAGAATAGAAGCTTTTGAAATGTTGTGCTACAGAAGAATGCTGAAGATTAGATGGGTAGACCACGTAACTAATGAGGAGCTTTTAAATAGGATTGGGGAGAAGAGAAATTTGTGGAACAACTTGACTAGAAGAAAGGATCGGTTGGTAGGACATGTTCTGAGGCATCAAGGGATCACCAATTTAGTATTGGAGGGCAGCGTGGAGGGTAAAAATCGTAGAGGGAGACCAAGAGATGAATACACTAAGCAGATTGAGAAGGATATAGGTTGCAGTAGTTACTGGGAGATGAAGAAGCTTGTACAGGTTAGAGTACCATGGAGAGCTGCATCAAACCAGTCTCAGGGCTGAAGACCACAACAGCAACAACAACATGTCAAAACGTAACCTGATACCTGCGGGGCACCTGCAGAGTCCACGTAAGCTAGGCCGGAGGTTGCTAGTGGCGCAGTACGTCAAAGGACTGTATTTCGCAAATACAGTTTGCGAAAATCGTTGATAAAATACAACATTAATAAGTAGTGGACAGTCCACATTACTAAAACACTATAAATTATAAAAATAACAGTAAAGCAAGCACTCAGATAACTCTAAAATTATCATTAAAGGAAACAAGAAAAGGACTTCTGGGAAGTCAACTAAAATACAAACTAATTACAGCAAAGTATAGCCTGATAGAAGGCGTCCGTATAGTGCGGGTGTGGTGTCCCGTATTACACAAAAGGACGTAGTTGTAGCTATGCCGTTCCTGTACATCAGATATGAACGGAACTGTAAACCATTCTAAATACGGAGATTGGAATATAAAATAATAAAAGAGGAGCGTTCCGTTAATCAATTTGCATTGTAGACTGTGAAAATTGGCACCTGTACTGGCAAATGCCTTTGTGACAGAGTACTGGAAACACTGACCAATTACATGGATCAAGTACATGGAACTTTGGCATACGGAACAGTTAGGCAAAGCAGACTAGGCTGATCCCTTAGATTTCAAGACTAAAGCCGCAGAAACTCAATTTCGTCATCTGATATTTCGACGTATAGCTTTCGGCCATCCGTAGAGTGTGATTCTGGGCCTAAACGCACGAAATCATCCCACAGGTTGCGAAAATACTAAGGCAGCGTAGGATATGCTACTGATTTTACAACTGAAAAGTTTGCCGAAAGAGGAGAATTCCAGAATCAATGCTCAAATGACTAAGTAGCAATAACGTGGAAACACAGGAAACGTATTCTTTTCCTGTTTAATTTCTATAATGCTAATGATGTCACGGCAGTTTCAAAGAAGAGCAGTGATGCCTCTAAGCAACACTCTGATGCACTGCGCCAGTAAAAGATTACAACACCCACAGCGGCTACGTGTATATGACACACATGATGAAAATATGCGTTGAAGTCTTTGTAAAATGCAAGAAATGGAGGCACCTTATAATCCGATAGCCAACGCCAGTAAAACCCCCAGCGAAATTAAGGCCGAAGTTAAGATGGAATGAGTTCGAAGAATTATAAACTTACTGTCATGGCAAGCCTTGTCAGGGCCATCGACGTGTCCACCAACTTCAAGAGCATGCAAAGCACACAGCGTCGGCTGCGACAGACTACACGTCGCACAAGCTAAACGGGTAAATTTTTCAGAAAACGCTTTAAATTATTTTGATGTGTTATGTACCTAACTTTATATAAGTTAAGGAAATAATAATAATAAAAGTTTCAGTGCTGGTAAAAAACAAGTTAAGGCATTGGATTCGAATTCTGAAGGAGAAGGATGTAACTCCTGTGTAAAGACGCAACTTTATGTTCTTGCGGATTTCACTTACAACTCCAGGTGATCGACTGGATTGCTTATAACAAAGGTCTCAGGCGATTACTATCCCCACTGCTTATGAACTAAACCAAAGACACATACTTAATGTCCACAATGTTGAGTGGATAACATCGTCTGATTAGAGAGTGTCTTCTTTTCTTGCTTTTTCTGTCAACTTGAAAACGTGACTTCACCAAGTCTATCCTATATACAAAGCTCACGTGGCTGTTGCAATCTGTTACTAGCACAAGACATCAAAGAATGTTGCCTAGAGCACTTAACTTGTAACCAGTCTTCGTTATTCAGATACAACAAGAATCCTATTCCTGCATCAGTCATCATCATTATCTACTTTACAGATGTATGGCTTTCCTGTCCAACTCTCCTTTCGTCTTACAGGACGTCTTTTGGTTGTCGATCTGTACTTAGTACTTTCTTTTAGTAGACGATCAGTGGCCAAACGAACGGCATGTTTGAGCCATTTTTGCCCGTATTCTTCTATTTTTTCCTAGTATCAATATCTTCACTTTCTTTCTGGTGTGTTCATTGAGGATGTGACCCAGTCTGCTACTGCATTTGATTTCTTTCAGAAACTTTATTTCCGTAGCTTAGATTTGCAAAAATAATGAGATGAACGGAAAAACACAAATGATGCGAAGCTTAGAGCTGTTATTGATGCTCAGAATGCCATGAATATTAACAGCACTACAAAAAGAGCCAGCAGGACTCTGAACTGTACACTAACAGTGTTCACAGCAGCAGGCGGCCATTTTATGGTCATATTATTATTATTGTTATTATTTCCTTTATCAGCGTCAATAAGTTGGAGCCGGCCGAAGTGGCCGTGCGGTTAAAGGCGCTGCAGTCTGGAACCGCAAGACCGCTACGGTCGCAGGTTCGAATCCTGCCTCGGGCATGGATGTTTGTGATGTCCTTAGGTTAGTTAGGTTTAACTAGTTCTAAGTTCTAGGGGACTAATGACCTCAGCAGTTGAGTCCCATAGTGCTCAGAGCCATTTGAGCCATTTTTGAACCAATAAGTTGGAGATATACTCATGGTGCTTAAGCCATGCATCAACATTTGTAAAACCCTCTAAATCATTGTACTTCAGTTCAATAACGGATTTACTAAACAAAAGAAAGGAAGTAGCAGCGTGGTCATTGCGTCTGGCTGGTATGCTGACGACCCAAGTTCGATTTCCAATACTAATACAGAGCTTTCCTTGGTGCGAGGACCGGAACGTCTTGCACCCAGCGTCGTGATGCCAGGTGAAGAGCAACTTTGGAGAGAAGTTGCGGCTCCAAGATCTAGAAAACTGACAACGGCCGGGAGAGCGATGTGCTGAGCCCATACTGCATCAAATGACGCCACTGGCAGCGGGTGACACGGCTGTCGGTCGGCACTGAATTGTCCGACAGGGACAGCAGACGAAGCTTTACCTCTTAGTACTGTGACTGTTCACTGATACGCATTTCAGAAGCTTACTCAGCGGACATTCAATAAAATCGGTATTGATATACGAGGACTACTCGGAAAGTAAAGTCCGATAGGTCGCGAAATGGAAATGACAGTCAAACTCCGATGAGGCTTTGCACAGATATGTTGGGCAGTGTCTCCAGTATGCATGTCGATCGCTGAAGTCGCTCTTTTTCAGCTCTGAGCGCACAGTGAGCGCGTAAAGATGTCTGCAACAATAGTGTCAGTCGCCAAGCATGGATGCCCGCTGAGAGGTTTCGCCTGATTACCATGTTACCCCACATACGCACAGTGCAGGGACAATGAGGATTCCCCTGCAGGGTTTTCAATGGGAAGAAAGTGTTTGATCACTCACCATACAGCCTCGACTTGGCTCCCTCTGATGTTCATCTGCTCGTATGAACCTCTGAATATGTAAACATTTTGACACAGACAACGAACTGCAACCCAGCTTAGAGAAGTGACTGGAACCATAGACGGCTGCCTTCTATGTCAAGGATATTGGAAAGATGGTAGAACGCTATGTCAAGTGTCTAAGTCGCAACGGTTACGATGTAGACAAGTACGTATTATAGACCAAATGTGTAGCAAATCGTTGCAAGTAACACGTTTTTCATCTCCACTGTGGTATCGATTTCGCAACCGATCGGACCTTACTTTCTGAATAGCCGTCGTATGTGCTGTATGTCAGCTGAGCGCAAGTGCAGGTAACTTTAGGATTAAAATCACAACTTTAGCTATATGTTTCTAGTAGTAATCATGTCGATCTCATACTAAAAGAAATACGCTAACTTACGGTTACACAATAAAGCATACTAATGTATAGGCTGGAAATTCAGCTAAATACTTAGGGATTACAATTACGAATAACTTAAACTGGAATTATGAGATAGATAATGTTCTGGGGAAAGCAAACGAAGGACTGCGATTTAGTGGCAAAACACTCAGAAGATGCAACAAATCCACTAGATAGACTGCCTACAATATGATTATCCGTCCTATGCTTCAGTATTTCCGTGCGGTATAGGATCCTTATCAGTTACGATCGACGGATGACATCAAAAAAGTTCAAAGAAGCGCACAGAGTTTTGTATTATCGCGAAATAGGGGGAGAGTGTCACGAATATGATACGCGAGTTGGGTTAGCAGTCATTGAAACAGAGGCATTTTCCATTGTGGGAAGATTTGCTCACAAAATCTCATTCTCCAACTTTCTTCTCCGTATACGAAAATATTTCGTTGACGCCTACCTACATAGGGACGAACGATCATCGTGATAAACTAAGAGAAGACAGAGCTAAAACGGAGAGATCGATGCATTCTTTTTTTTCCGCGCACCTTTCGAGAGTGGAACGGTAGAAAAATAGTGTGAAGGTGGTTCGATGAACCTTCTCGCAGGAAATTAAGTATGAAATCCAGAGTAGCCATGCAGAATTTTTCCACTGAGTCTCAGTCTGGCGTCTGCCTTACCATGATTAATTCTATGTGGTCGTTTCACTTCAAATCGCTTCGTACGATACTCCTAGATATTTTATGGAAATAAATCTTTTAATACGAATGTACTGGCACATGTAGCTATCGCGTTACGATTTTGCGGCCACTCTTTACGGGTTGCAGTTATTGTCAATTTTTTGCGTTGATGGAACACAGACATTTTAAGAAAGGTGAACAAATGATGACACTGTGATACATTGATACTGTGTATAAGCATAATTAACGGACATGGGACTCGGAAATCACTAGGTGCCAGCTTTTCCTGCCTTTATTGTGATTTTTGCTTTTTGCCCAACACAGTATGTATGTGAAAAACGCATGGTTATCATAGTTATACTGCTGTTGCATTAAACGTTACATTGTATGTTCGCTCCCACCCCGCCCCCCTCCTCCTTTTCCTTCCACCTCCTCTCATGGGGATGGAAGAGCCAGTTCCTCAGGTGAAGAAGAAAAGGACATACTACCACCCACAGGGCAATTTCCTAATCACCAAGTGGCTGAACCAATATCCGACTTAAAGACTGCTTGAAGTCAACAAACATCTGCCAGCGCTACTGAGCCGTGCTGACCCCAGCTTATGCATTGCTTTAAAACTTGGCTGTTACTATGCGTTTGGTTTCTCGCGGCTATTGCGGTTATGCCGTGGTTCTTCCTCTTTCTACGTGCGGCAGCAGCGGTGTGTATCGATATTTTCACCTTATACTATCTTTGGTCTGGTGCTTATATTTCCGGCTTGGCGGTGTGCAGCCAGTCGGTCGGTTGGAGCGGATCAGCCAGTCTCGGCGCGGCGCAGTCGGCCGGGCCGCTGGTGGTCTCTACGTGTGTGGGAACGTGTGGGGCGCTATTCCGAGTGCTATGAGGCTCGTGTCTCACCGACCCAGGACAAGAAAGTTGAGTGGTGATTTTACTACCGAAGCCACGTCTATTAACGTTGTCCCCTTGGTTGGTGATTCGCTGTTGGCGGTATTCCTGGGAACAACAGCGAGTGCTCGAGTTGGTGAAGATAGACGCCGTGTGGTGGAATTAACTATATTTGTCGGTTAGAAATTCAAGTGCACCAGCGGGATTTTCTTCCGTGTAGCCGTTAGTGTTTCCGTTACCTGCCATGGTCGCTGACGTAAATTCAGGCATAGTCCTTTCCTCACCTGTTGTCGCTGTTCAGAATGGTGTGTAGTTTTTGACACCTTTTGTTTTTGTTTATTTTTGGTTGTTGGCGGCTATGTCTGTAACTTTTTGGCTTTGGAATTCCCGTATACTGGTCGGTGGTTAGCAAGTCGTCTTGTCGGTGGGTCCCTGACTGTCTCTTGGTTGTGTTACCGGCTGATCGAGTATAGTTGGTCCGAGTTCTTGTCTCACCTAAGCGAACGTTAAGATTTCAAGGGCAGACCGAGCCCCTGGAAACTTCTGAGCGCCGTTGCCTATACTGCCTTCTTATTAGCGATTAATTGTGTATTTCTAATGGTCCATAGCCGATGGTTGGAATTTGTATGCTTGTAATTGTGATTTTAAAAACAAAGGCCTTCAGCCGTTTTAAAAGTAAGTTTTTCTAAATTGGGCAAGTCTTACATTGTCTGAAGATAAAGCTTGGGCCTTCTGCCTGTTGAAAATTTATTGTATTGTTTTTAAAAGCATCATCGTTCAGCCGATTTAAGTTTGAAGGGTCTTACTTATGAAGTATTACCTTTTGTAAGATAAAGCTGTGGGCTTTCTGCCTGTTGAAAATTTATTGCAGTGTATAGTTTTTAAAGGCATCGGCCTTCAGCCGCTTTAAGTTTTAAGGATCTTATCTATCAAATATTACATTCTTCCAAGATAAAGCTGTGGGCCTTCTTCCTGTTGAAAATTTATTGTAGTTGTGTTGTTCTTAAAATGATGGGCCTTCAGCCGTTTTAAAATTTTAGATTCTTACTTATCAAGTAATAAATCACTCTGGCTTAAATACTATTTTAGCGTAAAAGCTTTGGGCCTTCTGCCTCGGAAAATTGGTTGCAGTTTTTTTAAACAAATTCCTTCAGCCGTTTGAAGTAAGGCCATAAAGTTTGGGGCTTCTCCCTATTGAAAGGTTATTGTAGTTATGTTTTAAATTTATGGGCATCAGCTGCTTTTAAAAACTTAATCTGTCTGAGTAGTCAAGTCTTACATCGCTTGGCCTTAAATACTTTTAAGGTTAGAGCCTAGAGCCTTCTCTCAATAAACAAATAAATAAATAAATAAATTATAGCAGTTGTATTTAATTCAAGGGCCTTCAGCCGTTTTAGAATTACAGACGTTTTCTGTCGATAATGAAGCATAGAAGTTGCGCTGTAATGTTTGGACAACTAAATAAAGTGTTATGTGTGGAGTGTAACTGACAGCCGCTCATTCTGGCCCCATTCCACAATTCCCACTACTTGTCCTGTCCTGTGGGTTTAGCAGGGCATCTCAACTACATTCCCAAATGTGTCTCTAGCAGTAAGAAATCTATCTTCTTTGTTTCTCCCCTTAAGATTTGATTTTTATACTTTGACCGTCATATGATTTTCTGAAACAACAGCAGAATAATTTGTTCCTTCAGTACGCTATGGATTCGATTTTTTGATAGGCGTCGTTCTCGGGAACTGGACCATCGATGTTCCCAGCACTCACCACAGTGCCGGAATTGGGATCGTAGAACCTCTGGAGCAGCTGTACGCAGGTGGACTTGCCGCCGCCGGACGGCCCCACCAGCGCCACCGTCTGGCCAGGCTGCACCGCCAGCTCGAGTCCTCGCAGCACCTGTGCCCCGGGCCGCGTCGGGTAGCAGAACTCCACTCCACAGTACGACACATCTCCCCTGGTCACCTGTAGCAAATCATATCAAGAGTATCTTTAGCAGTAATTCGTTGCAACATAATCCGTTTCGTAGGAGCCAGTGAATTCAAATAGTTCAAATGGCTCTGAGCACAATGGGACTTAACTTCTGAGGTCATCAGTCCCCTCGAACTTAGAACTACTTAAACCCAACTAACCTAAGGACATCACACACATCCATGCTCGAGGCAGGATTCGAACCTGCGACCGTAGCGGTCACGCGGTTTCAGACTGAAGAGCCTAGAACCGCACGGTCACTGTGGTCGGCTAGGAACCAGTGGAATCATACACTAAGTCAAAGAAAAGACAACCGTGAAGGTATTTTCCGAATAGATGTGACGTTCATATGCAGACAAACAAATAATTACAATAAAAAAAATAGATGATTTGTTCAGTGGAACGAGTTTCACAAACTGAGCATTAGTCTACCTTCAGACGTTACACAAGCAATTATCCGGCTTGGCATTGTTTGACAGAGTTGTCGGGTGTCCTCCTGAGGGACGTCGTGCCAGTGCCAAACTCTCACTTTGTGCGGACGGGCATTGTCTTGAAGGAATGTAAGCCCAGGATGGCTTGCCATGAAGGACGACAAAACGGGGCGCAGAATATTGTCGAAGTACCGCTGCGCTGTAACGGTGCCTCGGATGATAGCCAAAGGGGTCCTGCTGTGAAAATAAATGGCATCTCGGACCATCACTCAGGGCTGTCGGACCGTACGGCAGGCAACAGTCAGGTTGGTATCCCACCGCTGCCTGAAGCGTCTTCAGACACGTCCTCAATGGTCATTGGAGCTCGGTTCGAAGCAGGACTTATCACTTTAGGCAATTCTACTCCGATCAATCAGTATCTAGGCCGAAGACGGGTCCGGACACGTCGCATTGGTAGCTGATGATGCTGCACTACAGCAAAATGTGCAGTTACTGGACCACAGAGACCGAGATAACTGAAATGTCTACAGTTTTCAGTACCTACAAAGAACAAATTTACCGCCGGCCGAAGTGGCCGTGCGGTTAAAGGCGCTGCAGTCTGGATCCGCAAGACCGCTACGGTCGCAGGTTCGAATCCTGCCTCGGGCATGGATGTTTGTGATGTCCTTAGGTTAGTTAGGTTTAACTAGTTCTAAGTTCTAGGGGACTAATGACCTCAGCAGTTGAGTCCCATAGTGCTCAGAGCCATTTTTTGAACAAATTTACCAGAATATCCACAATCTAAGGAATCGGACTAAGCAGTTTTATGGCGTATTTTAATTAACAAAGACAAACAAGTGATGTTGTGTTAGAAAGTAACCGTTTTGGAATTCGGAAAATTACCATTTAATTTTAAGAGATACAGGTGTATGTATAATTTTATATGACGTGGAATTTATTGATTTTGTGACAGGGGCGAGCAGAAAGTACCTGTTTGAAGGCGTTGCTGCAGCATATAAACAAGGTAGCGTGACTTCGATGCTGGTGTATTAGCAGCGATATACAGGCAGAGGATCAGTGTGGCATTGCTGACTTTCCGACATGCGCGCAGAAACGTGAAGTATGCCGACGTTACTATCAAATGCTTCCAGTCAGGACCAACGGGCTGTCATTCTTTTCTTGGCTGCCGAAGAATGTCCATGGGGCAGCATGTTTGTCGAAAACCACTGTTCTGGAAAGGTGCACCAAGATCCGTTCTGGTAGCGATTCGACACGAGATGCCGGTAGATATGGGAGGCCAGCGCAATCAAGTTACGCCGACTCAAATGGGAGACACTCCACTAACCGCCCTATAGTTCTGATTTCTCTCCATGCGATTATCACGCCTTCGGTTGCTCAATAAAGGTATTGAAGGGTCGACGATTCCTGTCGGATGAAGATGCGCAGCAGGTAATTATGGACTTCATTGCGAACCACAATTCTGTTTCTTCAAGACTGTTGGGATCTTAGAGAAGAAACCAGTGACATAGCTTGCTGATCATGATCCTGTTTTTATTCTGACTCCCACGTCCGTGGAAAACAAGCGAAGTTTTTTCGCTTCTTCGAAATTTAGGGGAATTAGTCTCTAGCGAACCACAGACGCTACTTGGTTTGATCCTTTGGCATATTCATGTTCCAGTCAAATGTACAGAACCGTGTCAGTGTTCTGGGGGGGGGGGGGGGGGGGGAGGGAGTCCGAGGAGCCCTGACAGACTGTGAAGTTGACAGGAATAATAGGCCACTTGGTCTGGCATTTTTTGTAGAACTAGATTCTTTTGACAATCGTAGCCTTGACTTATTTCCCCCTCGTTATTTTCTTTCGGCTTTGTGAAGAACATGTCAGCTCTCATTTTGTGGAGTTTGAGACATGTTTGCAGGCTCTCCTTTTCGGCGCTTCGTTTTTCTGCTTCAGTACGATTCCATGAGTTATTGAGATGAAACAGCTACAGACCTCAGAACGTTTCCTGGTCCGTACGTCCTTTCTTGACAAGAGACCGATCTTTTGTAATCATCCGAAAAGTTACGATTTTTCTTTCTATTCTTAGTTGTCTTCGTAAGCTATCGCAAGATAATTTTATTAGACGGTAAACAGGCGACAATATTAACATCTTGGCAAAAGACCCTCCTGTAGCAGTAGTATTTGAAAACATTTTCAGGGTTCTCTTTACTGTACATGTTCCACAGCTTCGTTATTCTCATGTTCCACGGCTTATTTGTGGTCAACTTGCTACTTAAATAGACTTTTTGGATGTTGGTTCTTCGCGAGTAGTGACGTTCTAAAAGGCTGAACTTCATGATGTGATTTTTCACACTCTCTTTTTCTCGCTTCATACAAATTCGTTCTTCTGTCACCTCCTCTCGTATTAGTGGGAACTGCATCTTGGTCTAAAATTTTGTGGCACAATGTGTAACCATATTTTTCTTAGTTTTTAAAACTGACAAAAAAGCTGCTTTGCAAACAGCAAGATTTTCGATCTTCTCGCTCCTCTTTTTGGGTGAAGAAAAATGGGTGGTAATGGTCCGTTTCTCTTTTCGTCCTCGCCTGATATTCTTTTAGGGGACGTGGTAGAGCCATGTTGAGCTACGTAGTTGCTTTGCCACTCTCGGGTTCTTTTCTGGTAAAACGTTTGGTGAATTTTTCTTACGTCTTGCATGTTCCAAGTTCGCTACATCTCAGTTTTCCGAAGAGATGTTTACAATCAGGCAACTTTAGGAAGGTTTTGCGTTTGTATCTGAAACAAAGTCTCATCTTTAAGTGCGTAGAAGCATAAGCAGTGACGAGGGGGGAAGGAGGGGTGGCGGGGTGGGAGGCACATCAAATGGTTCAAATGGTTCTGAGCACTATGGGACTTAACTTCTGAGGTCATCAGTCCCCTAGAACTTAGAACTACTTAAACCTAACTAACCTAAGGACATCACACACATCCATGCCCGAGGCAGGATTCGAACCTGCGACCGTAGCAGTCGCGCGGTTCCAGACTGTAGCGCCTAGAACCGCTCGGCCCCTTCGGCCGGCGGAGGCACATCACAGATCTCTTAAAAGTAGGCAGAAGTTTGCACACGCAGATAAAACAAAATTAATTAAAAAATGAAGTACCGTTATTAAACTATATGACTGATAGAACAGTTCATTTTTACTGCCAAAACCGCCTCCTCCCAGTGGTTGCTAAAATCCTCCCCAAAGTTGGCCAATTCCTGCAAATTTGAAACTAGGAGCAGTCTGGCAACAGCCTAAGTATAGTGCAAAGTAAAACTATGCGCTGTCGCGTGCATTCCTTGCTGCTCGTTTTCAGATCAACTGCATTGCGCACACATTTTCTTTAGTTATGCTACGCGCTACACTCTCACTTTGTTGCCAGATAGCTACAAATTTTAGTTTTGCACGAATTTCTCATTAAATTGGTCGGACGCAGCCAATGTGTAGAGGAGAGCACAGATCGTACCACAATTTGTGGAGGTTACATCATAACAATTAGCGTCAACAAAGTTTTATTGCATAACATTGTTTTAGTAATACTTTTCATCATTTTATCTTTCTGTTCTGGAAACATTTCTCTTCCACTGATCGCGACGCATCTTCCTTTTCCGGGAGGAGCCGTCGCCCTCGGTCTTCTGGTCAGTAGCAACTACGACGACGGGTTCGACTTCTTGCATAATTCCTTCTAGATCAATCACTCCCACTTTGTTTGTACCATCTTCTGCTTTTAAACTGTCCAAAAAATCATTTTCTTCAAAATACTCAAATAAGTCAACAAACACCCTGCTGACCAGGTGAACTGTGCTTGCCGGCTTATATTTCGACAGTGCATCGGTAGTGAGAGCTTCATTGTTGAGTACGCATTCGCTAACTCTGAATAAGAAAAATATTCCTCCTAATCGTAACAAACTGAAGCGTAGCTTTGAACGTCTAGAATGGTAAGTCTGATGTCAGTTGGCGCGCTTTGCATCCGGACATAGCACGCTGATCGCCGTGCCTGTTGAAAGTGGCGTGTTTTGCAAACGTTAGACATTTTAGCGGGCTTTGTACCCGAAGAACGCGATTTTCTACAGTCCTTTTCAACGGTTTATAGTGAGTTTTGCAACCTAAAAGCTATTCCATCGTTAAAGCGCTGAAAAAATTTGTACGGCAGTGTGCCTAACTCAAAACCGACAAAAAATGCGTTTAACGGCATTGGCGCCGGGGCTACTCATTTGTAACAATGGCTGTAGCTTTGGTCCTGGCTGCAGACTGCTTTGCGGCGACTTTGGAGTCAGAATAGACTGCGCCATTCAGTTTTGCGGTACAGTCAAGGGAGCTGAAGGATTGATGGTGCTTGACAACCTTATAAGTTGTTGTTAGCTCTGCAGCAGCAACGAGAAATTCTTCCTGGGCATCTTCTTTAATCATGACTGCACAAATAGGGTTTGATGTCGATGCTACCGTGAATCTATTTGTATGATTCTTGGTAGAAATGTGGTGCCTCACGTCTTACTTATCTCCATCAGTTACTGAAATGAAACAGCAGATTCGTACTTCCTTTCTTGACAAAAGACCGCTGTTTTGTGTAATCATCCGAGAAGTGATGCGTTGTCTTTCCTTCTTAGGTGTTTTCGTAAGCTATGACAAGTTATGTTTATTGGACCGTAAACAGGCGACAGTTACACTTCAGTCATCGAAGTACACGTCACTATACATCTCACGCCCTATATACTCACAGCAAACGCTTCAAACATTACTATAATGCGCTCGTTGTTGGTACTACGTTTAGAAAGAATCGTCTTATCAGATCGCTATTCAAATGGGATCTACTTGATTCTTCCGCGTGGCACTGGTTAAGTAGTTCCAGCCCCATACTACTGGAGAAATCTGGTATTATCTCGAATGACGGCGCTAGATCTTATACATGCAACTCCATCTGTGACACGACCTTGTCAACATAAAGTTGTTGACATAAATAAAACTACATGAGGCTGTGTTTACATGTTGCGCCAACAGATGGCATTACTTTAGTACTTGAGCCAAGCTCGTAACAGTAAGTCGGAAAATCGGGACAAAATTGGGTCTTTTCGGAACAAGAAGGTCCATAACGCTGACGGTTCCACTGTATCGCACGGATGGCAATCCTAGTTACACCAACAATGAAAGGTAAAAACGCCTCGGCAGAAGTTTTACATACGATCAGTGCAAACGGATGGACTCGAAAAGGGCCATTTCCTAGTTCTGCATAGGTCTTTACAATGCACCGACAGAGCGCGATTGGTTATGATGTGTCCAATTGACGATAGAAAAGCAAACCGTTTACAACTTTCATCTAACAATGCATTGACATACCGTTCTAAGTTGTTTGATCTTAGCGATTTCGCAGGAAGCTTAGCATGCGCCGTTAAATCGCGTTGTACGGGTGTCTGATGAAATTCTCTTATAATCCATCCCAGATGAATCCGTTGGAGCATCCGTTTTCCAATTACTTAGTGGTAGACGTGTTTCCTAAGCGCATCCAAATTTCGCCCACATCTTCGATTAGGGTGATCAAATTATTTTACAGGCCAATGAACGGTGCCCATAGCTTTCAGCCTAGGGGAATGCAGACGTTTGGTCTGCAGCAATTGTGTTTCGGGACAACTTTTGTAGATATCCCTTCGCCTCAGCGTCAAGTGTGATACCAAATTTCACCAGGCTGCTGGATATATTTGAATGTTTCTTGCTTTGTTCGCTGGAAATGTTGCTCATTAAGTGCCAACTTGAAGATCCTTAGCGTCACTCTGATATCGCGCCTACTTGCTGTAACCTCGTCATGCAGCAACGACCTGAGGTGATTACAGCTAATTAATGATGGTACTGTGCTAATAAACGCAGTTACCTTTAAAATGTCGCTGCTGTTCAGTAGAAGATGCCCAAAACTGAATTAATTTACTGAACTGCGCTCCTGATCGAAACGAATGGAAACCTGCTTTATACTGAAAAGGATCCTACCGTCAGCTAACTTGAAACCGTACCAGCAGACTCAGAGGGGTTGGTTCTATAGTCACGCGTCTCGAATCCGAAGTCCCCGAGGAAAATCGGTAGTAGCAAAGTATCATGCACCACAGTTTAAGTAAATAAACATGGCGAAATCGCAGTGATATCCGTATGAAGAACGTTTACAATTCTGCGAGTTACGGGCGTGGTAATTAAGATAACAACGCGAACTAATATTATTGAACTCAGAGCTGTCAATTATGCAATACATTCAGGAGCGAATTACTTTTATTGTGTAGTGTTATTCTAACTGGATTATGAATGACACCACAACTAATCTTCCAAAATCTAGAATGCACAAGAACAAACTAACCTAAACTGTAAAAGTCTATAAACATGAAACTGTTTTAATAAGGTCAGTAAACGGCTGTGCGACACTCATATTTAACAGGGTATGTTTGTGTATACTTTCGAGACACCAGCCTACGGTAGGGACAGTCGATAGGTATTTTTGCAGCTCTTTGAAATTGCCCTGTCAAACTAACATTCGAACGAGCTGAAGCAATACGCCACTGTGGATAGTGACGTTTTTCTCTGAAAGGAGGTTGGTTTTTTATAGGATTTCAGTACACCACATTATTCCCCACTCTTTTGGCTGCAGAAGCCTGGTTTTCAACATTATCTCGGTTCAATGCGACGGGCATACGCCACCTTACTGTAAATGCCTGGCGTCTGCAACCCCAGCTGGTCTTTGGTTGAGCCAAGTATATCTTTGACATTTTTCGGTGCGCGAAAGATGGCCGTTATTTCGTGCTTCTTTAATATTCTTGCGATACATACTATACAGTATTGAGTGCGAATGTGGTATGTAATATATCGGGCAGACACAACGATGTATCTCCCAATGCTGTACTGAACACATCAGAAATGTGCGACTACGAGAGACAAACAAGTCTGCGGTAGCAGAACATAGAATTATAGAGGGACACACATTCGAATTCGAAAAAAACGAAAAAGCTGTGCAGCGTCAACGCATTCTGGGACTCGATCTTCAAAGAGGCAGTGGAGATACGTCTGCACAACAATTTAGTAAACAGGGATAATGGTTTTCAGCTCAGTGCAGCGTGGAATCCCACAATCGACAAAATACGTCAGGAACGCTCCGATCTCAAGGCAGCGACGTCCGCAGACAAGTTGGATAGCCACCGGGTCTCGACGCCGGTCCGCGCCGCGGCCCTCTCCCCCAGCCTCCGCCCCCCCTCCCCCCCCATCGCCACCGACCCCCCCCCCCCCTTCCGGAAGAGGAACGTGATTGGCCGGCCTACAGAAGCGGACGACGGACAGCAGCTATATAGATATGCAGAACACAGCATCCCGACGTAACCTCCAGAACAGGCGCCAAACTGCAACAACTAGCGCCCATCCACCACTTCGAAACATGGGGTCCGGTCGAGCTCACACATTTTCCAAATAATGGAGGCAGGCCCGACGTGTTAGACATAGCTCTCACTAGGAGGATCGCAGGGTTTGTGGCCGCTAGGACAATCAACAGGATGTCCTCAGACCACAACCCAGTGATTCTAGAGGTCGATGTGGGAGAGTGGGTAACACTCCCATGGTACCAGACGTCTTACAACCGTACAGACTGGGAGCGATATCGAGAAACAGTCGCCTCTGATATCGCTCGCGCTCCGCCACCTACCGCCGAAACAGTAGAACAAGCGCTACAGGACTTAACAGGCACCATCTTGCAGGCAGGGGAAGAGGCCACCCCTCCACAAAGGGATGGCCCACCGCCGCAAATACAGCTCCCGGAACACTTGCTAGCTCAAATTAGACATAAGAACAGAGTGGCAAAAGAGTGGAAGATCACCAGAAATCTGGCCACCGGGAGGCTGCTCAATCGTCTACAGAGTGAACTGAAGGTAGCGCTCATTGAGCACAGAAACCAGCAATGGCAAAACCGCCTCACAGCTCTCAAAGTAGACGATCATACACTATGGCAAGTAACCAAATAGTTCATAAAAAGACGTGCTAGGATGCCGCCACTGCACGGCGAGCGGGGTTTGGTCTACAGCCATGCTGAGAAGCCCTCGCCGACTGCTTCGAGAAGCAGTTTCAAGCGGCAGAACCCCAGGATGAAGAGCATGAAGAGGTAGTCACTCGTCAACTGGCTGTCTTCCTCAATGCTGAGGAGGACCCAGAGGACGAACCCACGCTTTTCGCCCCCGAGGACGCGGCAAAAGTAATTAGGTCCCTCCTCACAAAAAAGGCGCCAAGACACGACAGTGTCACCAATCAGTTAGTCAAAAATCTCCCACCCACGGCGAACACACACCTCGCGAACGTCCTCAACGAGATTACTCGATCCCGCGAGTTTCCAGCTTGGTGGAAACATGCGGAAGTGGTCGGGATACACAAACCAGAGCAAGACCATCTATTACCGTAGCACTACAGGCCGATTAGCCTCTTGCCAACTCTCAGCAAGATCTATGAGCGCCTCCTACTAAGACCCATACAGGAACATATTACTAGAGATCAACTGCTGCCGGATTTCCAATTCGGATTCCGGCAGAACCCCCATGCCCACACAGAGGCTACTGCGGGATAGTGCTACTAGATGTAGCCAAAGCCTTTGACTCAGTATGGGATAGAGGGCCACTGTTTCCCGGGAGCAAAGTTAAACTGATCAAAAGCTATCTCACGAATAGAACTTTCTGTGTCAAAGTAGAAACTGCCACCTCCACCAAAAGGCGTATTCGTGCTGGGGTGCCACAGGGATCGGTCCTGGGTCCCGTTTCGTACAGCCTGTACACTGCGGACACACTAACGGCCCCCCTGGTGCACACTGCACAGTACACAGACGACCCAGCCTTCTAAACGGGAAATGCGGACAAGGACCTGGTCATCCGTAGGCTACAAAGGGGTTTAGATGACACAGAAACTTGGGCCCGTCGCTGGTGCATCACCATCAACTCTGAAAAGACGCAGGCTATGCTGATTACCCGCAGGCTTGGAAGACGCGAACCTCCTCAACCCCGCCCCCTCCATCTTCACCTAAACGGAACCCATCTCTCCTGGCGCAGACCCGCCAAGTACCTTGGCATAACCTTGGACTCTCGTCTTACATGGGAACCCCACATAGACGAGGTCCACAGGAAGGTCTGCGCCAGAATGTCCATCCTATACACAGTCCTGAACTCAACCAGCTCCCTTCCCTGCACAGTGGGAGTAAATGTGTACCAGGCCCTGATCCGGCCAGTAATGGAATATGCATGCCTTGTCTGGTGATACGCGGCAAAGCAGCATCTGGACACACTCCAGAGGCTGCAAAACCGCGTCGTCAGGAGGGCACAGCACCTACCCCTTAGATTCCCGACTGATGATATGCACGCCGCTGCCGAAATCCCACTCCTCAAAGAAAGATTCCAAGATCTGACAAGGGCTTCCTACGAGAGCTCTTCCAGATCTGGAAATAACCTCATCCACACCTTAGGTCGGTATGACATGTTCCGTGACAAGCACAAAAGCCCTATGACGATCTTCGACGACGAAGTTCAAGAGAACATCCTTATATCAAAATCCTAAACCTCTTCCCGCCCCCAAAATAACAATTATCTCGCCAACCTCAGCCAAGTACCAGACACATACAGAACATTCATCACATTTCACAGACACCAATAAATCACACATAAATTCACACATACAAGTACACAGACGAGGAAAAGCCGCAAGGCTACAAACTCCCCCCACACGCTTCCCCAAAGAGGGGAAAGTATTAGATGTGTGCGAGCGAGCATCCCGACACTTCGATAGAAGATGATGGGTACGAATCTCATTGAAACGTTGCGACAAGACGACGCCACCACTCGGCTGATAACCCGAGAAGAATTCATCAGTGGAATACTCCGAGAAAGACTGCCACCGCATAGACCGTGCTATGTCTCTGCAGACATTCTGCAAGCACCTACAAATATCTGCGATGCTCTCGTTTTTCGAGAAAGAAAACTCAGTGAAAGCCCTCTGCTTTGGAACGCACCTCTGTTACAGATGCGATTTTGAAGGCTACGTATAGCGCCGCTACCTATCGGAACTTCATGAAACTCTAGGGGGTGAAGCGGGAATATTCTGCGATGTCCCCCAATAAATTCCGCATTTTTGCAATCGAATCTGGTTGACAAGAAAAGCGTTGCATTACTTACTGAACGCTCCTCGTGGCATAGCAGAGCCCTGTGGGTATGTTATTCACGTCTGATGTAGTAATGCACAATGCTTATCCTATAAAAGATTAATCTATTTGTTTTATAAATGGTTTTGTGTAGTGTTTATCATATTAGTATTTCATAATTATGATATTTCTTGACATATTTAATTTATGTGCGGGACAGGGACTCTAATGACATCTAGCTTTTCTTGAAGGCAGGGCGTCTACAAAACTCAGAAGGTAAGAGGACTGTGGTCGCAGACTAGAACTTGGATCCGATTCTCGTTGATAGTCGACAAACGACTTATTTGTCACACCCATTAATACTGACTCACGAGTCTGCAAAGTATTATGGATGCAAGGCATAACACAATTAATCAATGATAATTAACAGAGTTTTGTGAGTTTTCACAGGAGTTGTAAAATGGCATTTTGTAGAAAAAGCTTTCAGTTTTCTGTAACTTTGGTACAAATTTATACGTATGAATTAAAGTGTGATATAACAACTCCTTTTGGGCTGATAATAATAATCATTTCGCTGTCAAACAGTACTCGTATCATCGGTCACAAGCGATTTTCGCGGCATAAATGTACTCGAATAGAATATTTTACTCACCCATGTATCTTCTGCAGCGACCCGAGGATCTGCTATCTTTGATTGCCGGTTTAGCAAATGAAATAATTTCGAAGCAGCAATTAGCCCTTTACGAACACCCAGAATGAAATACGGGACGTACGTTAGACTGCCACTCACATTGCTTAAAGCGTCAGAGACCCTGAAAAAAGAAGGAGTGAATTATTTGGAATTATTCAAGACGAGTTACAAATTAAGCAGAAAATGATCACAAAAATGTTGTTTTTTTCAGTCAGTTGTTAGGTCTAAATGTAATTGCCATTACACCCGAGCCTAGAACGGACAACCCTGGCCTGGTGTAAATGTGCTGATTTACGGATAAAGTTGGTCCAGAACGCACACGTTACTCCATTCCAACGAAGTTCCTCGTTCCAACCAGAGCTTCCTCATTTCCCAAAGCCGTTATCTGATACAGTTTACCTAAATTTCTCTCCCTCTAAACCCTCTATATCAGAAAATAATATCACTTCTGTACATTGCCGGCCGAAGTGGCCGTGCGGTTCTAGGCGCTACAGTCTGGAGCCGAGCGACCGCTAAGGTCGCAGGTTCGAATCCTGCCTCGGGCATGGATGTGTGTGATGTTCTTAGGTTAGTTAGGTTTAAGTAGTTCTAAGTTCTAGGCGACTGATGACCTCAGAAGTTCAGCCGCATAGTGCTCAGAGCCATTTGAGTCACTTCTGTACATCTGTTATTACATTTTGTATCTTTTACAACGCTACCATTATTATAATTATAATTATTATTATTATTGCTTGTATTGGTAGCAACAGTATTAGGTACACTCATAATATTTTTAATTCTATTGATATTATTTTATTACCGATACTCATATTAAAGTTACTGCCATTTCTTATGTATAAAATACTGTATAAGCAAAGCTCTAGAGTCATATAGGAGAGAGAACTAGAGAGCCTAGTGTAACGAAATCACATACATAAATAAAAGCCGCGCGGGGTAGCCACGCGGTCTAAGGCGTCTTGGCACGGTCCGCGTGGCTCCCCCCTCGGAGGTTCGTGTCCTCCCTCGGGCATGGGAGTGTGTGTTGTCCATAGCGTAAGTTAGTTTAAGTTAGCTTAAGTAGTGTGTAAACTTAGGGACCGATGACCTCAGCAGTTTCGTCCCATAAGATCTTCCAACAAATTTACAAAAATAAATAAAAACAGATATCCTCTTCCTCAAAATACAGGTTTCCCTTGTTTTCCACTCATCGCCACTCGTCAGGTGTGGGCACTTTCTTCAGTAGGCCTCGTCTCCTACCGATCGTCATTACCCCATTTGTTGTACGGTACCTATTGACCTCCACCAAAAAAATGGCTCTGAGCACTATAGGACCTAACTTCGGAGGTCATCAGTCGCCTTGAACTTAGAACTAATTAAACCTTACTAACCTAAGGACATCACACACATCCATGCCCGAGGCAGGATTCGAACCTGCGACCGTAGGGGTCTCGCAGTTCCAGACTGTAGCGCCCAGAACCGCTCGGCCACTCTGGCCGGCGACCTCCACCATCCTGTACCCTTTTGGGCAGTCAGTCACAAGCCAGCGCAGATATGCAGAAGGACTTGATGCTGATAGCACCTTTATGAATGAACCTTGCTAAGTTACAGGTAAAGACAGCCAACGGATCTGAAGCGGAGGAGGACCTGTGTCCAAACTGTGGATGAATCGGAGTCATCTTATAAAGGAATTTGCATGGAGTGGGAAGGGGGTGCGATTCTCTCACGGTGGCAGACCGTCTACTGGTCTTACCCTGAGTTTCATCTGCGACGCAACCAGGGGAAATCCTAATTACTCAGAATCTCCTTAAGAGCAACACCCGCAGGAACGAAAATGGACAGGGAATGGAATATAGCTGGAATTACCGAGTCATTAACGTTGGCCACGGTGAATATAAGAACACTTACGCGTAAGCAGTCGCATTCTAGAAAATTCTCCTCTTTGTAAAACGACATACCGACATCGTCTGCAGTAGTGTATTATGCGTATTATGCTATTGTTACTCAGGACTGCACTCACATATCGATAGGATGATGGATGGTGAGTAAGGCCAATTCAGAAATGGCGGGTCACGGATGCCCGGCGGCAGCTGGTCAAGGATGTGGCACGGACGAGACCTGAGCAATTCTCACTGAAGCGGCACCGTCACAGAGGCATGACATGCCCGTGATACGAATTAGGGATGGTGGTTATCGCTGAAACCACCTTTTCTCGGTTATATCCGTTGTTTTCCACACCAGTTTAACCTGACTGTTAAAATCGTTCAGAATACCCTGTTTCTGAAGTAACCAGTGTTCGGTTGTGTATTGCTATTGCTTCCTGCAATATACGTAGAAATTGAAGGAAGATGGAAAAATTTTGACTCTCTCAGTTTCAAAATATTAAAGTAATTAGGCATCTAAAAGTAAACTTAATATATCCAACGTTCACTGTTCGTCTCGAGTGACAAAAGTGATAAAAGATTGAATACTACAAAAAACCACCAGTGTTCTCCTACTGATCCAAATTTTTTGAAACTCTGCTCGAAAAGCGTATTGTACTCGTGGATAACACCACTATTTAGGCATTATGAATAGTCAGTGCTGGAGATTGAGAACTGCGGTTGGGAACTGTTTTCCTGTTTTTTTTTTCCTTGTTAATTTGTCCGTTTTCAAGGGCTACAACCAGATAAAGACATATTATGTAGACACAACCAGCAGATCAGCTAGGACTGAATTGTCGTTAAGTTTTTAATTTATTACTATTACCATAAATTCCTTCCTCTTATTATTTCACAGAAATGGCAAACAATTTTTAATGTTTTAAAGCAAATGGAGCATTGTACTTCATCGCTACGCAACTTTGAAAAAATGTTTGCAAACTAGAGTTGGTGTCATTCCGCAACGCAACGACAGCGAGATACTACCTTATGACCAGTCGGGGGTAAGTATTGATGCATACTGCGCGTACACGCATACCTTAACCCACGTCGCACGGCCAGTGGCGCAGCTTGGGGGAGGCAAGGTGATCTATCACGCCGCGGGCGCCACTTGCAGACGGGCGCCAAATGGGCTTTAAGGCAAACAAGGTTTTCCGGAAAGTATGTTATTATTAGAGTAAAATCTATGTGTCACCTACTTGTACGTGTTTTTGGAGAGAGGGGAGGGGGGGCGCCAAGAAAGTGTTATCCTCCGGGCGCTTAGGGGAGGGGGGCGGGGGGTGCCAAGGAAGTGTTATCCACCCGGCGCCTATGAGAGGGGGAGGTGGGGAGGGTGCCAATAAAGTGTTGTGCCCATGGCGCCGGTTATGTTCGCTACGCCACTATGCACGTACCATGTGTTTGTTGCTCGTTACTGTCGGCATTGTTACTAAAATAGCACTGACCGCTGTTCCAGTTTTCTATAATAACGCAAAATTTCAAACTAATGCAGATTTCACTATTATAGTTACTCCTTAGTAACCACTATTATGAAAAAGGTTTATTTAAAAAGAAAAGTTTTAGCGCTGCTGCTGTGGTTAATTGATCTTTCGGTTGTTTTACTCCTCTATTAGTAAAAAATAAATAAAATACGTTTTATAAACGAGACCAAACAAATACCAAAAAATACCGGTTTTTAGAAGTAAAATGCCGGTATCGGTTTTAACTTGTCGGTTTTTCCCGTCCCTACTACGAATGGATCAGCATATGTCGTCCTAATCAGAAAAGATATTGACGCATTGGATCTTTTGTAACTCGTGATATTCAGCAACGAAGAAGATATGGAGAAGATCCGTTATGGTTGAAGAAACGGAAGAAATATAGTACATTCGATACAGTGAAAAAATTGGAAACCTATCCCGAACGTTTCCAGCATTTTTATAGAATGTCTCAAAAGTGATTCCATATTAGGTTAGACAAAGTGAAGGACAGCTCTGAGGGAAAAGCAACAAAGCTCGAATGCTACGATCATAAATTCTATCTTTCGTATGATTTTCATTTGAACGTAAACATAAACATTTCTGATTTTATGAGAGATGTTCAAAATATTACGACACTTTTCCAAAGTCTGATCGTCCTTAAATATTTAGACGAGAAATTCCTCCTTATAGGGCGTAGTTTCCTACCATGTGGTAGAGATTCTTCCACACAGAAAACTGGATTACGGCCATTGCCAACGCCAAGAACAATGAATTCCTATGGCATAAAATGGAACCAGAGGATTTCAGGGTCCTTAGCGCACTAGGCCAAGGGCTGCGCAGAGGATCATTCAAAATAACTGTGTGTTTCAGGCTTCACATTTCATTTGACAATCCTACTATACGAAGGGAAAGGAAAAGTCATAACATCCAGCAACCGTGGATTTGTCAAAGCACTGCAAAGAAGCCGAGAGGTGCTGGGAAAAGGTATCTGTCGCTAGATAACATTACAGTTTTTCCTATCTTGTGCGATAAAATTCTGCCATTAAAAATTGACAAGAAGAAAGCCTTACTTGACGTGTGGCACTGTATTCCAGCTGGAAAACGTAGTTTCTATAAGCTGGTACTGAGTGAGTAGTGCATTTTCACACCTGTCTGGCAAAAGCCAATGACAAAGGTCAGGAAATATAATGCTGATTGCACAATATGTTTAGTGTAGCTGCAGCAGGAATAGTGTCAAATTTTTCCGTAACTTGTGTTGCTGCTTGTGCAGATTTGTGTTGCAGGAAGTGGTGTTTTGACCTGATATGTTATACTTTCTCGAAATAAGGTTCGTATTTCTGCAATACGTAACACATAAAACCCGAGCTTTTCAGCAGCAGAACGTTGCAACTGCACAGATTCAACGTTGCTCGTCCAGGAAACTAAAAATCATTTGGCTGTTTCTCAAAGATAATGTTAGTAATTGTGTAATAACTGTTGTAAGAATATGTTGAATGGCGTTTTACCTCATATACACTGCCTGCGTCGAGAAAGCGTAAATATGTAAGCATACATATTAAGCTGACCCTTAACATAGACAAATGTAATGCATTGCGAATACATAGAAAGAAGGATCCTTTATTGTATGATTATATGATAGCGGAACAAACACTGGTAGCAGTTACTTCTGTAAAATATCTGGGAGTATGCGTACGGAACGATTTGAAGTGGAATGATCATATAAAACTAATTGTTGGTAAGGCGGGTACCAGGTTGAGATTCATTGGGAGAGTGCTTAGAAAATGTAGTCCATCAACAAAGGAGGTGGCTTACAAAACACTCGTTCGACCTATACTTGAGTATTGCTCATCAGTGTGGGATCCGTACCAGGTCGGGTTGACGGAGGAGATAGAGAAGATCCAAAGAAGAGCGGCGCGTTTCGTCACTGGGTTATTTGGTAACCGTGATAGCGTTGCAGACTCTGCAAGAGAGGCGCTCTGCATCGCGGTGTAGCTTGCTCGCCAGGTTTCGAGAGGGTGCGTTTCTGGATGAGGTATCGAATATATTGCTTCCCCCCTACTTATACTTCCCGAGGAGATCACGAATGTAAAATTAGAGAGATTAGAGCGCGCACGGAGGCTTTCAGACAGTCGTTCTTCCCGCGAACCATACGCGACTGGAACAGGAAAGGGAGGTAATGACAGTGGCACGTAAAGTGCCCTCCGCCACACACCGTTGGGTGGCTTGCGGAGTATCAATGTAGATGTAGATGTAGAAAATAGGTAAGCAAATAGGAAAGCATGAAACATCCAGAATACAAAACAGTTTAGTAATATCAATAAGAAAATCCTATTTCTCATTCATTGCTCCATGGAACAGACGTCATTTTTTCGACAGTATGTGAACCAAAATTGTTATTGAATGTTTCGGGAACGAATCTGCTAGTGTAGACAAGAAAAAATTACGCATCTATACTGTTATATAAAGACATGTCGTAGGTTAACATTGTTACCAAAAATCTAGAATTGTTCTTGATCGATTGACTTCAGATTTTTTGTACTTTAACAAATGTTCGGACAGACATAGGTTACACACTTTTTAAAAATATATGTGGTGCATAAATTATATAAAAGGGCAAGATTTTTACCAAAAATCTCGGGAAGTTCTTGACTGATTTACTTCAAATTTTAGTTCAACGTTGTTACCTAAATTCACGAAAAGTTCTTCACCGATTTACTTCTGATTTTTGTATGGGTAATGGACGATCGGATGGACAGAGAATACACATTTTTTAAATGAAGAGGAACTGTTACAAAAAATCTCGAAAACGTCTTTGCATATTTACTTTTCACACGATACTTTAACAAAACTCGACGGATATATACGCTATATATATGTAATAGGCAAATGACGTTAGCAAAAATCTCGATAAGTTCTTGAACGATTTATATCAAATTTTTCCAAAATAATAACCGTTCAGACAGATGTAGGCTATACAGGGTGTTTTAGAAGTGTAGGTCAATAATTCACACACGGAAAATACATGCCAAAAGTAGCTAAAAACCCCCAATAAACATGGGTCCGCAAATCAACCGTTGCCGAGGGATCGAATTAATTCGAGTTGGGAACCAACTGTAAACGGCCCTGTGTACTGCGGTATGTGCGTTGGTATATCAAGGTTTGGGATCGACTGTCTGTTTATGCAAGCGCAGCTACTTGCCTTTCCCGCTTCGTCCACCGTGCCGTGCCGGGCTAGAAATCAGTTACGAACTGAAGGCACCATGGTCAGAGGTTATACCAATCAAGAGTACGCTGACATGCACTTCATGTACGGCAAAGCGAATGGCAGTGCCCTTGATGGTGCACGATTGTATGAAGAAACTTGTCCTCTCTGCTGGCAGCCCGACAGACGTACATTTAGCCGGTTACATCAGTGCCTTAGACAAACCGGGAGCTTCGCACAGTACTAGAAGGTCGACCCAAACTCATAACACCAGATGTTGAGGAAAGGGTGTTACGCATTGTACACAAACGCTCGAGTAATTCAACAAGGAGGATTGCTATCCAAGAGCGTGTCCTGAGTCATAGCACTGTATGGCGGATTTTACATCGGCAAGTACTCTATCCGTATCATCTCCAGCGAGTGAAAATCCTCATCAATGCAGACTTCCCTCCTAGGGAGAACTTTTGCCAATAGGTGCAACAGTAGTGTACCCTGAATTCCATGTTTGTAAGCAGTATTCTGTTAACGGATGAGGCTGGATGTACTTGTGACTGTATTTTTAACTATCATAACTGTCACATTTGGGCCGATGTCAACTGTAAGGCAAAACACCTATCACGACATCAGCAGCGTTATTCGTTGAAATTCTGGGCAGGACTGCTCGGGGACTGCATAATTGGACAACTCATCTTACCATGGAGACTAACCGGACGCAGTATATGCGATTTCTGTGGACTGTACTTCCAGCTGTACATGATGATGTCCCACTGAACCAACGCCTGAACATGTGGTTTCATGCATGACGGTGCTCCAGCATATTTTCATTTATGAATGCGCCGGCTTCTAACTCGGACGTATGGTCAACATTGGATAGGTAGAGGAGGGCCTGTGCCATGGCATCCAAGGTTTCCGGGTCTAAATCCCATGGATTTCTGTGTGTGGGGTCAGTCAAAGGTCTGGTCTGCAGTACCGAGGTCAACTCTCTTCAGCAATTACGCTCGCAGGTTGAAACTGCCTTCCAGCATTTACAGGATTCCCCAGGACTGTCTGAGAGGATTCGCAACTCATTTCAGAGAAAAGCTCAGTGTTGCATTCAGACGCATGGACAACACTTTGAACACCTACTTTAACGTTTAGATATGCATGTGTTTCTGGACAACGATGAGCCACAACAGAAAATGTATAGTATCTAGACAACGATTGATATATGGACCAATGTTTATTGGAACTCTTTAGCTACTTGTGGTCTGTGCTTTCCACGTGTGAATTATGGACCATCACTTCTGAAATACACTGTATACTTCTTTTGAAACAAACTGCATAGATTCTCTCTTAAAACCGACTGCGAGAAAAAAAGTGCTATTGTGTGGAAACGTGTGGTTTAGATTTATTTCTAGCAGTCAGTATTAATTATGATATCGGCATGTTACCCATTAAAGAAATTATATTTCTCATGTATATTTTTTTCAGTTAAAAAAATTGCATCCGTTTTATTCCTCACAATTGGTTTTAGTAGAAAGCCGGAAAGTTGTATATATGGTTCATCGGCTTATGATTAGAATACTACTACGGAATCTGCATCGTCCGAAACTTTGTAATCCT
The DNA here is from genome assembly GCF_021461395.2 of Schistocerca americana. Classification (NCBI taxonomy): domain Eukaryota; kingdom Metazoa; phylum Arthropoda; class Insecta; order Orthoptera; family Acrididae; genus Schistocerca; species Schistocerca americana. The sequence goes on from NC_060121.1 coordinate 616,600,048, forward strand.
ACCCATTCGCAGACGAAAACCATGCAAAACGTTATCGTTGAAGCTACTATCCTCACAGATCCAGTTGCTGGTGAAGTCTCTCCCATACACAGTACACCGATGATCCCAACCGATTTACCCATCCATTTTAAGCTGGCTTTATTGTGCTACAGTTATGTCTAATTGAGTTTGTTTAACGAGTCTGTCTTGACTTTCCTATGATTGTTTGCTTTTATCAAAGCATGTTTGTTTCTGCTTGCGTTTATGGTTACAATAAAATTAGTTAACTAAGACCACTCTTTAATTTCCGTAGCTAGATGAAACTAATAACCCATTATTTCAATTAGTTTTTGTTAGGACCATTGCATTGTATTGTATTGTATGTTAACCGGGGGCCTAGAAACGTCCCCGCCGCAGCCGCAGTGGTCCACAATCCCACGGCGCAGTGGTGCACTTCACCCCATCACCGCCCCACACCTAACTCAGGTTTATTGTGCGCTTCGGCCCCCGGCGGACTTCCCCTCCCCATAGAACGTCTCACACCAGACGAGTGTAACCCCTGTGTTTGCGTGGTAGAGTAATGGTGGTGTACGCGTACGTGGAGAACTCGTTTGCGCAGCAATCGCCGACATATTGCAACTGAGGCGGAATAGGGGGAACCAGTCCGCATTCGCCGAGGCAGATGGAAAACCGCCTAAAAACCATCCACAGACTGGCCGGTTCATCGGACCTTGACACAAATCCGCCGGGCGGATTCGTGCCGGGGACCGGTGCTCCTTCCCGCCCGGAAAGCCGTGCAAGGACCATACCGTGGACACATTGGTTAGGACCATTAATTTTCCGACGTTTCCGCTGTGCAATAGCTTTTCATCTCATATCTGAGTCTGAGGGGAGAGAGAGACATCTCGATAGGCTTCAGTCGATACAGATCAAAGTGGCAACAGAGTAAAGAAGCTGCGGGCATGTTGGCACCTCACTCTACTCAACTTTGTTTTTAGCATCGTTCTGAAACAGCACATGTCAAACGCTTCGATTCTCTTCTAACCTGGTTTCCTTGAAATTTCAGAAATATCTTTCTCGAGTTAAGACCTTCGTTTATTGCTAGTTGACTTGTTTTAGTGGAAACATAGTTTTTGACTAAGCTAGACTGCTTCTTATGTCTACCATGCTTTGTCCCACGTAAGAGTATGAATATTTGCTTCCTAGGCAGCAGAATTCCATCACTTCCTTTTTTACATAGGCCAAAATGTTGATGACAGCTTTGCTGCTAATGTCATTTCCGATGTTCCTTAATCCTTTACAGTACGATCATAACACGACATTTCAGCTTAATTGTATGTTAAGTACTTAATTACTTTTTAATGAATTCATTTAGATTATTGAAAATCTAGATATTTCACACATATGATAAATATTCGTATCTTCTGCGTAATAACGAAGATAAGAGACACTGTTAGATTCGTAAAACACTTAGTAAATGCTAGTGATCATCTGTCACAAGAGGAAAGAATTACAAGAATTCACGAAGGATAAGCTTGGTTATGAACTGCAGATTGAAACTGAAGAAACTGCAAAAAGGTGGGAATTTAAGGAGATGGGACCTGGATAAACTGAAAGAACCAGAGGTTGTAGAGTGTTTCAGGGAGAGCATAAGGGAACAATTGACAGGAATGGGGGAAAGAAATACAGTAGAAGAAGAATGGGTAGCTCTGAGGGATCAAGTAGTGAAGGCAGCAGAGGATCAAGTAGGTAAAAAGACGAGGGCTAATAGAAATCCTTGGGTAACAGAAGAAATATTGAATTTAATCGATGAAAGGAGAAAATATAAAAATGCAGTAAATGAAGCAGGCAAAAGGGAATACAAACGTCTCAAAAATGAGATCGACAGAAAGTGCAAAATGGCTAAGCAGGGATGGCTAGAGGACAAATGTAAGGATGTAGAGGATTGTCTCACTAGGGGTAAGATAGATACTGCCTACAGGAAAATGAAAGAGACCTTTGGAGAGAAGAGAACCACTTGTATGAATATCAAGAGCTCAGATGGCAACCCAGTTCTAAGCAAAGAAGGGAAGGCAGAAAGGTGGAAGGAGTATATAGAGGGTTTATACAAGGGCGATGTACTTGAGGACAGTATTATGGAAATGGAAGAGGATGTAGATGAAGATGAAATGGGAGATAAGATACTGCGTGAAGAGTTTGACAGAGCACTGAAAGACCTGAGTCGAAACAAGGCCCCGGGAGTAGACAACATTCCATTAGAACTACTGATGGCCTTGGGAGAGCCAGTCATGACAAAACTCTACCATCTGGTGAGCAAGATGTATGAGACAGGCGAAATACCCACAGACTTCAAGAAGAATATAATAATTCCAATACCAAAGAAAGCAGGTGTTGACAGATGTGAAAATTACCGAACTATCAGTTTAATAAGTCACAGCTGCAAAATACTAACGCGAATTCTTTACAGACGAATGGAAAAACTGGTAGAAGCGGACCTCGGGGAAGATCAATTTGGATTCCGTAGAAATGTTGGAACACGTGAGGCAATACTAACCTTACGACTTATCTTAGAAGAAAGATTAAGAAAAGGCAAACCTACGTTTCTAGCATTTGTAGACTTAGAGAAAGCTTTTGACAACGTTAACTGGAATACTCTCTTTCAAATTCTGAAGGTGGCAGGGGTAAAATACAGGGAGCGAAAGGCTATTTACAATTTGTACAGAAACCAGATGGCAGTTATAAGAGTCGAGGGGCATGAAAGGGAAGCAGTGGTTGGGAAGGGAGTGAGACAGGGTTGTAGCCTCTCCCCGATGTTATTCAATCTGTATATTGAGCAAGCAGTAAAGGAAACAAAAGAAAAATTCGGAGTAGGTATTAAAATTCATGGAGAAGAAGTAAAAACTTTGAGGTTCGCCGATGACATTGTAATTCTGTCAGAGACAGCAAAGGACTTGGAAGAGCAGTTGAACGGAATGGACAGTGTCTTGAAAGGAGGATATAAGATGAACATCAACAAAAGCAAAACGAGGATAATGGAATGTAGTCAAATTAAATCAGGTGATGCTGAGGGGATTAGATTAGGAAATGAGACACTTAAAGTGGTAAAGGAGTTTTGCTATTTAGGGAGTAAAATAACTGATGATGGTCGAAGTAGAGAGGATATAAAATGTAGACTGGCAATGGCAAGGAAATCGTTTCTGAAGAAGAGAAATTTGTTAACATCAAGTATAGATTTAAGTGTCAGGAAGTCGTTTCTGAAAGTATTTGTATGGAGTGTAGCCATGTATGGAAGTGAAACATGGACGATAACCAGTTTGGACAAGAAGAGAATAGAAGCTTTCGAAATGTGGTGCTACAGAAGAATGCTGAAGATAAGGTGGGTAGATCACGTAACTAATGAGGAGGTATTGAACAGGATTGGGGAGAAGAGAAGTTTGTGGCACAACTTGACTAGAAGAAGGGATCGGTTGGTAGGACATGTTTTGAGGCATCAAGGGATCACAAATTTAGCATTGGAGGGCAGTGTGGAGGGTAAAAATCGTAGAGGGAGACCAAGAGATCAGTACACTAAGCAGATTCAGAAGGATGTAGGTTGCAGTAGGTACTGGGAGATGAAGAAGCTTGCACAGGATAGAGTAGCATGGAGAGCTGCATCAAACCAGTCTCAGGACTGAAGACCACAACAACAACAACAAGCTTTCAAAATGGTACTAGACTTCGGGGCGTGGTGGAACTCCAAATTCTAAATGATAAAATTATTTTTGCTTTTAAACAGTAATCATTATCACGAGCATTTTTTTTTCCAAGCCCGAGTATCCATCAATGCTGACTGCAATAGAGACTGCAGGTGCTAAAGAAATAGTATCTGACAAGAGAATTGTCAGGAGACACCTATATCACAGCTAGCATGGCAGTTCCCTACTAAATTACTTCCTCCAATCAATAAACGCATTCTTTTCGAAATTAAGCTTCATCAGCAGCTTAAAAGCTGCTCTAACGAAAGAATTTGTCAGGGTTTTAAGTGCAGAGAGCGGATATACTTATTTGATCCATTTTTTATGTTCACAATTCAAAAATATACGTCTTTATATAAATTTCACTGCCGAAAACTCTTGAGTATATTAAAATTTACTTGTAGTTGTCTCAGAAACAGTATCACTAGCTACTCGGACTGAACATAACCAAGAAAATTAGAGCACCTTTTGGATGTGTTGCGAACCTTGTCTTAGCAGAGATATTCCTCTACATTTCAATATCTGTATGGGTCAACCAAAAAGCGAAACCTTTGGAGATAGAAGTATATAGATACTACAGAATATTTTGCCATGTCCTTCTTGAATACCAGGTCGTTTCACTGATGGACACTCCACAGTCACGCCAGATATGTGCATCTGCAGAAACAGAGTCAAAGGCAGTGAACTCACTTGAAGACGTCCTTAAAATGCATCCCCTCGGAGTGAATAAGTAATCCTCCGTAGTACATGCACGCGGCGTAAGACAGGGTGGTGATGTTGCCAGTGACGATGTAGACGGCCGATCTGATTTGGGAGTTGCGCTCCTCCCGCTGGAGCGCCTGCCGCAGCTCCGCCAGGTACTGCTGGTGGAAGTGGCGTTCGCGGCCCAGGCCGGCCACAGTGCGGATGTTCCCCACCGTCTCGACGGCCAACTGCAACAGTGACATCGCATCAGTTGTGGCTATCACTCCGTCCTAGGCTGTCTGTGAGACTTCGCATTACAATATTTGTTGATTTGAGAGGAGGGTTGCTGCCTTAAAGTACAAGAGTTGTCGAGAAAGTAAGTTTCGATCGGCAGTGAAAAGGAAACCACAGTGAAAATCAGGAGTGGTTGATTTGCAAAAGTTAGCTACACCTTCCAGCTACGTCTCTATAAAGTCGCCGTTCCGACTTAAGACTCTTGTCGTAGCGTTGTACAAACTTTCCAGTACCGGTACTCTCCTCATAACAGGCAACCGCCTGTGCTTTCCGTTAATTCTGTACGCTGGTCTCCTGTTCGTTGTCTGTGCCAGACTGTTGTCTTTACAGCCAACGGCTCATGTGAGTAGAGAGGAAAATCAGAGGGAGCCTCTGCCTAGCTGTACGGTGGGTGATCAAACACTTGCCATCGAAACAGCTTCAGGAGCGTCTTTATTGCTCTGTAATATGCGGCCGAGAATTTTCATGAAGGAGGAAATGCTTGACAGTTATGTTGTGTGGGGTTGTATGAAATCAGGCGAAATCTCTCGGCATCTACATCTACATGGATAGCCTGCAAATCACATTTAAGTGCCTGGCAGGGAGTTCATCGAACCACCTTCACAATTTTCTATAATTCCAATCCCGTATAGCACGCGGAAAGAATGAACACCTATATCTTTCCGTACTAGCTCTGATTTCTCTTATTTTATCGTGGTGATCGTTCCACCCTATGTAGGTCGGTGTCAAAAAAATATTTTCGCATTCGGAGGAGAGAGTTGGTGATTGGAATTTAGTGAGAAGATTCCGTCGCAACGAAAATCGCCTTTCTTTTAATGATTTCCAACCCAAATCCTGTATCATTTCTGTGACACTCTCTCCCATATTTCGCGATAATACAAAACGTGCTGCCTTTCTTTGAACTTTTTCGTTGTATTCCGTCAGTCCTATCTGGTAAGGATCCCACACCGCGCAGCAGTATTGTAAAAGAGGACGGACAAGCGTAGTGTAGGCAGTCTCCATAGTAAGTCTGTTACATTTTCTAAGTGTCCTACCAATAAAACACAGCCTTTGGTTAGCCTTAACCACAACATTTTCTATGTGTTCTTTCCAATTTAAGTTATACGTAATTGTAATAACTAGGTATTTAGTTGAATTAACGACTTTTAGATTAGACTGATTTATCGTGTAACCGAAGTTTAACGAGTTCCTTTTAGCACTCATGTGGATGACCTGACACTTTTCGTTATTTAGGGTCAACTGCCACGTTTCGCACCACTCAGAAATTTTTTCTAAATCGTTTTGCAGTTTGTTTTGATCTTCGATAAACGACAGCGTAATCTGCAAGCAACCGAAGACGGCAGCTCAGATTGTCTCCCAAATCGTTTATATAGATAAGGAACAGCGAAGGGCCTATAACACTACGCTGGGGAATGCCAGAAATCGCTTCTGTTTTACTCGATGACTTTCCGTCAATTATTACGATCTGTGACCTCTCTGAGAGGATATCGCAAATCCAGTCACATAACTGAGACGATATTCCACAAGCACGCAGTTTCACTACGAGACGTTTGTTTGGTACAGTGCCAAAAGCCTTCGGAAATCCTGGAATACGGAATCGATCTGAAATCCCTTGTCAATACCACTCAGCACTTCATGTGAGGCACGGAGGCACTGCTTTCTAGGCGTCTTTATGTGTTCACTGTACGTTCAGAATTGCAAGCGCAACGCGACGCGATATGCGGCCATACTGGAGACAGCTCAACACATCCGTGCAGAGTTCCATTGTTCCACTGTGGTTACCGTTTGGCGACCGATCGGAACTTAATTTTCGGACACCTCTCGTAGATGAACTTAACATCAAACCCTAAACAATTTTCGACCAAGCTGTCCGCTGAAATTTATCCATACGCAGGTGACAAATCATCGAACAGTTCGAAACCTAGTAATGGGACACACGTTCATAAACATCACTTGTCTAGATTGAATTGGTCCATTATGGATATTGTTCACCGTAACTATATAAAGAATGAATACAGATACAGACAATTGCGACTGATCACTTACGAAGATGAGCCTGAAAAGTTTTAATAATAAAATTTAGTAGGAGACTGGTCATAGTTACCTGCGATTATATTGAAAACATTTGCCTCGTATGGGGAACCTTGTACCAAAGGCCAACAGTGACTAAGACCCAACTCCTGAAAGTCAGTACGTGGCAAAATGAATGGGACAATTGAGAAACGTGCTGAAGAATCCACCACATTTTCTTGTGAATCCGAGAACGCCTAGCCCTTGGTCACGTCAACGCCAGTCAGTGCCTTAGGTAATTAACCAATGGGAGATGGCCCATACAATGTTTACTTGTACAGGCTCAAAAGGAAAGGCAGGGAATAAAATGTTCTCGATTTTCAAGCCGCTTCAATTCGAGTAAAATGTTCGAGCTTTCGATAGCTAACTCCGCTATACTCGTCAAGAGTAAACCCACTAGCCGCCGGGGCTGGGAAGGTTTTGTGCTTGTGTAGACACGATTACAACATGTAGCACCAGTCAGAGACGGCTGAAATTACGCGCGTACGGAAGGTGATTTGGGCAGCTCATACCAACTACGACCCGTCTCAGGGCTGAGTGACGTCAGGTGGCGCGAGGGGCCAGTGGCACATTTGAAACTGCCGGTTCCGCCTCCCTGCAAGGGTCAATCATCCGGTTTTCCTTCCTTTCGATATTCAAAGGAGGAACGAAGTGGCTTACGTTTATTGCAGCAGTGTTTCTTATAATAATTTACTGACTAAGCGTGTGGAGAAATCACGGCAGGAGCGGATACTTACCTTAGATGCTTTCTCCATGGCGTCCCAGACGCTCATCATGTCCTCCAGCATCTTCCCGTGTTCGTAGTAGTGCAGCGCCACCGACGCCGGCAGGAAGGCGACGACGACGAGGCCCATCCGCCACTCGTGGTACGCGCACAGGCCCACAGACAGTACTAGCGTCACCACACCGTCAAGTATGTAACCTATATACTGTGCGGACGCCTGTGCATCGCGGAACAGAAAATCATAGCTAGAGAAATTTCAGTAGCAGAGAGTGTACGCGGGCTTATCACACAAGCGCTAGCCACTTGCGCTATGTATCACTGCCACTTACCGAGTGAACTTCGTGGATTCCAGAGAGCCTCTCGCACAGCGCTCCTGTGCTGTTGCTCTTCTTGTCAAACCACGCCACCTCTTGCCGCAACATCGCTGAGAACATGAGGCTCTGCAGTCGATTTTTTAGTTTGGTTCCAGAGTGGCGAGAAGCGTACGTCTGCAACAGACAAGAGTTGTCTACCCAGTCACGACTTCATATTTGCAGCAGAAATGATATTAACTCACTGCCGAGGACTGTCATACTCTGCTGGCCACTAAAATTGCAATAACATCAACGTTGAAAAAGATAAGATATTGCTTATGCTGGGTGCCTGTGTGATGTAGAAGGAAGAATGCATGGTTAAGCTTGCATGTGTTTTTTTTGGGGGTGCGAAATTTAGTACATAGCTCCAACCAGTAGCAGCAATAATGGCCCTAACCCAGCTAGACATCGAGTTGAACTGAGCTTAGTATCAGATACAGTTACTTCGTTCCGTGCTGTGTAAGTTTTCTTCAGTAGTAGCGCTTTGAATGTGCTGGTGTGTCAATTTCTCGGCAACCTCTGGAGACAGAGCTTATCAGTACTACAGTCGGACACTGTCTGCATCGATGTACGGAAAAGTCAAACAGCGCAAGCACTAAGCGGTCTTGAATTATCTTGCAGGACAGAGCTGTCGGTTATAACAATCAGAAATGGTTACTGTTCAAATTATCAGTTATGCGAGCAGGAGATGACTGTCTTGTGCATCCAGTGACACACCATACTATAACGTCAGTTGCTCCATCCAGAAGACGAAGAAGAATACAATCTGGCAAGGTGGGTTGCCTTGGAGGCTGCACGCCTTGATGCGTCCATTGTGATGATGTACGCAGACACAGAACATCATTAAAGAGGACGTGGTTCCTCTCTTGTTTCGAGTATTGTCGTTGGTCGCGCCTCTCCATGCTGTCGTGTCAAACAGCCACAAAATTGATCGCCATGCTGAATTTGCAGTATTATCTTACAGCCAGTGTGGATAGTTGTCTTGCTGCGACTAACGTACTTCTTATTTCAAGATAAGTGATATGAGTGTACGATCCTGCACGCAGGTCCGAACAATGTTTGTCCTCTCAGCCGCTAGCAGCGTGGGGCCGTTGAAATCCCTCATGTTGTTGAGTATCGCCCTCTAAACCCATTGATTCCATATTCGAATGACAGTCCTTGAATCCCTACCAATGCGACCAGCAGTGTAGTGTCTGGTTTGATGCACCCCACGACGAATATCTCTCATGTCCCAACCTCTTCATTTCAGAGAGCACCCTACGACCTCAATTACTTGTGGTTGTATTCAGATTTCTGTCTACCCCTACAGTTTTTCTCCTCTTCAGCTCACTGTAGTATCATGAAAGTTATACCCTTCTTCTATTCAGTGTTCTCCATACGTTGCTCTCTTCTGCGGACAACCTCATCATTCCTTATGTTATCAATCCATCTAATTTTCGACATTCTACTGTAGCACCACATCTCAAACCCTTCGATTCTTCTCTGTTCCACTGTCCATGCATCACTATCATACAATGCTGTGTTCCAACCGTACATTCTCAGAAATTTCTTCCTCAAATTAAGGCATATGTCTAGTATCAGTAGACTTCTCTTAGCCAGGAATTCCCTCTTTGCCTCTGCTAGTGTGCTTTTATGTCACCCTTCTTTTCTCCGTCGTGGTTACTTTGCTTCAGAAGTAGCAGAATTCCTTAACTTCATCTACTTCGTGATTATCAATGTTCATGTTAAGTTTCTTGCTACTTTCTGCTGTTTCTCATGACTTTTGCCTTTTTACGGTTTACTCACTATCCATATTCTGCACTCCATCATTTCATCCTAAAGATCCTATAATTCTTCTTCACATTCACTGAGAATAGCGATATGATCATCGAATCTTTTGTCATTGATATCCTTTCACCCTGAATTTTAATCCCACTCTTGAATCTTTCTTTTATTTCCATAATTGCTCCTTCGATGTATAGATTGAACAGTAAGAGCGAAAGAGTATATCTCTGTCTTACAACATTTTTAATCCGAGCATATCGTTCTTCGCTTCCAATCTTATTGTTCGTTCTTAGTTCTTGTACCTATTACATATTGCCGCTTGAAGTGGCCGCGCGGTTAGAGGCACCATGTCACGGATTGCGCGGCCACATCCCGCCGGATGTTCGAGTCTTCCCTCGGGCATGGGTGTGTGTGTGTGTGTGTGTGTGATGTTCTTAGCATAACTTAGTTTAAGTAGTGTGTAAGTCTAGGGACCGATGACCCCAGTAGTTTGGTCCCTTGGGAATTCACACACACACATTATTACGTATTACCTGTCTTTCCATACAGCTTACTCCTTCTCAGGATTTCGTACACCTTGCACCATTTTACGTTGTCGAATGCTTTTAGGTCGAGGAATTCTATGAATATGTCTTCATTTTTCTTCAGACTTGCTTCCATTACCAAGCGCAATGTCATAATTGCCTCTTTGGTGTCTTTACCTTTCCTAAAGCCAACCGAGCGAGGTGGCGAAGTGGTTAGCACACTGGACTCGCATTCGGGAGGACGACGGTTCAATCCCGTCTCCGGCCATCCTGATTTAGGTTTTCCGTGATTTCCCTAAATCGCTTCAGGCAAATGCCGGGATGGTTCCTTTGAAAGGGCACGGCCGATTTCCTTCCCCATCCTTCCCTCACCCGAGCTTGCGCTCCGTCTCTAATGACCTCGTTGTCGACGGGACGTTAAACACTAATCTCCTCCTCCTCCTAAAGCCAAATCGATCGTTTTTACCATTCTTCTGTATGTTATTAGTGTCAGGAGCTTGGATGCATGAGCTTTTAAGCTGATTGTGCGATAGTTTTCGCACTTACCTGCCCTTGCTAGCTCCGGAATTGTGTGACGATATTTTTAAGAAAGTCTGGTTGTACATTGCTGGTGACAGAGTCTACACACCAACCTCAGTAAGTGTTCATTTGTCACTACAACAGTTTTAGAAATTCCGATAGAACGTTATCTATCCATTCTGCTTTATTTGATCTCAATCTTCCAATACGTTTCGAATTCTGACTCTAATACTGGATGCCCTATGTTATCCATGTCAACTCTAATTTTTTCTTCTATCACGTCATCAGACAAGTGGTTGCCTTCAGTATACTCTTTACAACTACCTGCTCTCTCTCTTTAGCGTTTGACAGCGGCATTCCCATTACAGTATTAATATTAAAACCTGTGCTTTATATTCGCCGAAGGTAGTTTTGACTTTTCTATATGCTGTGTCAGTCCTTCCGATGATCATTTTTTTATTTCTTCACATTTTTCTTGCAGACAGTTCGCTTAGCTTCCCTACACCTCCTATTTATTTTGTTCGTAAGTGAATTGCATTTCTGTATTCCTGAATTTCTCTGAACCTTTCGTTTACTTTCTACTTTCGTCCATCAGTTGAAGTATTTCAACTGTTACCAGTGGTTTCTTCGCAGTTCACTTCCTTGTCCAACATCTGCGACTGCCTTTTTTAGATATGTCAAATTGTCTTCTCCTGCCTATACGAGGCGTAAATCGGTCTTACAGCAAACAATCAAGTTTCAGTTGCTATATTTGAATGAAAAACCCTCTACCCAATCCTTCGTTATATACAGAATGTAGACAGCATTACTCTAACGCATTTGTGTGGTCGCACTGAAATACTAACCATCTGCATATTCAGGCATATAGTTCACTTCCCCCCCCCCCCCCCCATGAACCATGGACCTTGCCGTTGGTGGGGAGGCTTGCGTGCCTCAGCGATACAGATAGCCGTACCGTAGGTGCAACCACAACGGAGGGGTATCTGTTGAGAGGCCAGACAAACGTGTGGTTCCTGAAGAGGGGCAGCAGCCTTTTCAGTAGTTGCAAGGGCAACAGTCTGGATGATTGACTGATCTGGCCTTGTAACAATAACCAAAACGGCCTTGCTGTGCTGGTACTGCGAACGGCTGAAAGCAAGGGGAAACTACAGCCGTAATTTTTCCCGAGGGCATGCAGCTTTACTGTATGATTAAATGATGATGGCGTCCTCTTGGGTAAAATATTCCGGAGGTAAAATAGTCCCCCATTCGGATCTCCGGGCGGGGACTACTCAAGAGGATGTCGTTATCAGGAGAAAGAAAACTGGCGTTCTACGGATCGGAGCGTGGAATGTCAGATCCCTTAATCGGGCAGGTAGGTTAGAAAATTTAAAAAGGGAAATGGATAGGTTGAAGTTAGATATAGTGGGAATTAGTGAAGTTCGGTGGCAGGAGGAACAAGAATTCTGGTCAGGTGACTACAGGGTTATAAACACAAAATCAAATAGGGGTAATGCAGGAGTAGGTTTAGTAATGAATAGGAAAATAGGAATGCGGGTAAGCTACTACAAAGAGCATAGTGAACGCATTATTGTGGCCAAGATAGATACGAAGCCCACACCTACTACAGTAGTACAAGTTTATATGCCAACTAGCTCTGCAGATGACGAAGAAATTGAAGAAATGTATGATGAAATAAAAGAAATTATTCAGATAGTGAAGGGAGACGAAAATTTAAGAGTCATGGGTGAGTGGAATTCGAGTGTAGGAAAAGGGAGAGAAGGAAACGTAGTAGGTGAATTTGGATTGGGGCTAAGAAATGAAAGAGGAAGCCGCCTGGTAGAATTTTGCACAGAGCACAACATAATCATAGCTAACACGTGGTTTAAGAATCATGAAAGAAGGTTGTATACATGGAAGAACCCTGGAGATACTAAAAGGTATCAGATAGATTATTTAATGGTAAGACAGAGATTTAGGAACCAGGTTTTAAATTGTAAGACATTTCCAGGGGCGGATGTGGACTCTGACCACAATCTATTGATTATGACCTGTAGATTAAAACTGAAGAAACTGCAAAAAGGTGGGAATTTAAGGAGATGGGACCTGGATAAACTGAAAGAACCAGAGGTTGTAGAGAGTTTCAGGGAGAGCATAAGGGAACAATTGACAGGAATGGGGGAAAGAAATACAGTAGAAGAAGAGTGGGTAGCTTTGAGGGATGAAGTAGTGAAGGCAGCAGAGGATCAAGTAGGTAAAAAGACAAGGGCTAGTAGAAATCCTTGGGTAACAGAAGAAATATTGAATTTAACTGATGAAAGGAGAAAATATAAAAATGCAGTAAATGAAGCAGGCAAAAAGGAATACAATCGTCTCAAAAATGAGATCGACAGGAAGTGCAAAATGGCTAAGCAGGGATGGCTAGAGGACAAATGTAAGGATGTAGAGGCTTATCTCACTAGGGGTAAGATAGATACTGCCTACAGGAAAATTAAAGAGACCTTTGGAGATAAGAAAACGACTTGTATGAATATCAAGAGCTCAGATGGAAACCCAGTTCTAAGCAAAGAAGGGAAAGCAGAAAGGTGGAAGGAGTATATAGAGGGTCTATACAAGGGCAATGTACTTGAGGACAATATTATGGAAATGGAAGAGGATGTAGATGAAGATGAAATGGGAGATACGATACTGCGTGAAGAGTTTGACAGAGCTCTGAAAGACATGAGTCGAAACAAGGCCCCGGGAGTAGACAACATTCCATTGGAACTACTGACGGCCTTGGGAGAGCCAGTCCTGATAAAACTCTACCATCTGGTGAGCAAGATGTATGAAACAGGCGAAATACCCTCAGACTTCAAGAAGAATATAATAATTCCAATCCCAAAGAAAGCAGGTGTTGACAGATGTGAAAATTACCGAACAATCAGTTTAATAAATCACAGCTGCAAAATACTAACACGAATTCTTTACAGACGAATGGAAAAACTAGTAGAAGCCGACCTCGGGGAAGATCAGTTTGGATTTCGTAGAAACACTGGAACACGTGAGGAAATACTGACCTTACGACGTATCTTAGAAGAAAGATTAAGGAAAGGCAAACCTACGTTTCTAGCATTTGTAGACTTAGAGAAAGCTTTTGACAATGTTGACTGGAATACTCTCTTTCAAAATCTAAAGGTGGCAGGGGTAAAATACAGTGAGCGAAAGGCTATTTACAATTTGTACAGAAACCAGATGGCAGTTATAAGAGTTGAGGGACATGAAAGGGAAGCAGTGGTTGGGAAGGGAGTGAGACAGGGTTGTAGCCTCTCCCCGATGTTATTCAATCTGTATATTGAGCAAGCAGTAAAGGAAACAAAAGAAAAATTCGGAGTAGGTATTAAAATCCATGGAGAAGAAATAAAAACTTTGAGGTTCGCCGATGACATTGTAATTCTGTCAGAGACAGCAAAGGACTTGGAAGAGCAGTTGAATGGAATCGACAGTGTCTTGAAAGGAGGATTTAAGATGAACATCAACAAAAGCAAAACGAGGATAATGGAATGTAGTCAAAATGGTTCAAATAGCTCTGAGCACTATGGGACTCAACTGCTGAGGTCATTAGTCCCCTAGAACTTAGAACTAGTTAAACCTAACTAACCTAAGGACATCACAAACATCCATGCCCGAGGCAGGATTCGAACCTGCGACCGTAGCGGTCTTGCGGTTCCAGACTGCAGCGCCTTTAACCGCACGGCCACTTCGGCCGGCGGAATGTAGTCGAATTAAGTCGGGTGATGCTGAGGGAATTAGATTAGGAAATGAGACACTTAAAGTAGTAAAGGAGGTTTGCTATTTGGGGAGCAAAATAACTGATGATGGTCGAAGTAGAGAGGATATAAAATGTAGGCTGGCAATGGCAAGGAAAGTATTTCTGAAGAAGAGATATTTGTTGACATCGAGCATAGATTTAAGTGTCAGGAAGTCATTTCTGAAAGTATTTGTATGGAGTGTAGCCATGTGTGGAAGTGAAACATGGACGAAAAATAATTTGGACAAGAAGAGAATAGAAGCTTTTGAAAAGTGGTGCAACAGAAGAATGCTGAAGATTAGATGGGTGGATCACATAACTAATGAGGAAGTATTGAATAGGATTGGTGAGAAGAGAAGTTTGTGGCACAACTTGACCAGAAGAAGGGATCGGTTGGTAGGACATGTTCTGAGGCATCAAGGGATCTCCAATTTAGTATTGGAGGGCAGCGTGGAGGGTAAAAATCGTAGCGGGAGACCAAGAGATGAATACACTAAGCAGATTCAGAAGGATGTAGGTTGCAGTAGGTACTGGGAGATGAAGAGGCTTGCACAGGATAGAGTAGCATGGAGAGCTGCATCAAACCAGTCTCAGGACTGAAGATCACAACAACATAACAGTTCACTTCATGGCAGTTTGAAGTTTGTTGAATTCCGCATTCGTAGTGTTGCAATATTCGTTCAAAAATGGCTCTGAGCACTATGGGACTCAACTGCTGAGGTCATTAGTCCCCTAGAACTTAGAACTAGTTAAACCTAACTAACCTAAGGACATCACAAACATCCATGCCCGAGGCAGGATTCGAACCTGCGACCGTAGTGGTCTTGCGGTTCCAGACTGTAGCGCCTTTAACCGCACGGCCACTTCGGCCGGCTGCAATATTCGTGATCAGCATTGTACTTCGCGTATTAGAGAATTACGTGATAGCTATATCCAGACTCATATATGTAGCTTGAGGATTGTGTGACTAACAAACTAAAATAAAAAACTGAGAATGTTCAATAAAACTGGTGAAGAACTGTAACAAACAGACTTAAAGAAAATTTTATTCGAAATGGAACAAACGTTAATATTATTCATACTCTATTCTCTATTTTATTTGCACTATCAGAGTGCCTAGCGTTGCCCAGGTATGTTTCTATTCCAATTCATAGTCTACCTCCACCTTCCTCTGTCCATCTCTTCCTTTGTCCCTTCTATGTCCATCTCCTCCACCCCCTCTTTCTGACCGTGTCCTCTTCACTTTTTCTGTTCGACTCCTCCTCTCTGTCTCTCTGCCCATCTCCTCCTTCGCCCTCTCTCTGTTTCTCTCTTCCTCTCTCATTGCTCTGTCCATCACCTCCTCCCACTCTCTCCGTCTGCCTCCCCTTTCTCTGTACATTTCCCCCTCACCCTCTCTCTGTCCATCTCCTTATCTCCCATATCTGCGTCCATCTCCTCCTTCGCCCTCTGTCTGCTCGCCTCTTCCTTCTCTCTTCCTTCCCAAGAGAAGAACGCTGGTTCTTACCCAACAGTATTTTTTTCCAGATAGTAATATGTGTACCAAGTTTCGTTCAGTTCGATCCAGGGGTTTACAAGGAGCTTTTTACCAGTGGCTTTGCCCACATACGCACTTGTTGTTCCGGCGTAACCACAGGCGCCGGCACGAAGACGAGGAAAGCAAGAGCAGAGAAGGTTGTGAGACGACAACAGGAGCGGCCTCTACAAGAAGAGAATATAAGCGCTGTTCGTGCCAGCCTCAGCTGCACAGCACTAGACCGGCACTTGCAGAACAGTTATTAGTGATCCATATCAATTGCATACATGGACTCTGTATATAGCCAAGGACTGACTGTTTGCATTTCGCCTATCGCTTGCGACGCGTTCTTGTAAATACAAAGTTAAGTATTGTCAATCTTCTTTACTGTAATAAAAACTATTGATGTGATTGGCTTGAAATGTTGTATAGCTATTCCGAGAACGCAGCACCTTTAGGCACCCTATACGAGAGGTATGGGCAGGACCGCACACGTATCAAATTTAACATATTTCACACATGTTTACACACATATTCCACCTGTATCTCTAGCGAATTTCGCCATGCACCTTCGTTTTCGTTCGGTGCTCGATTTTATGTCATATTTTCCGTACTATTTGTTGCACAGTGAGGTAATTTTGCAGGTGCATCCAATTGCCTGCAAAATGTGTTTCGAAAAGAGTTAGTAGTAAACATAGATTAACAGGTCATGCTTGATGCGGTAGTTTTATTGTAAGAACAGCGAAAATATAGTAGGCGATATACTTTCTTCCTTTCATCTTTTGTGGGGTGTGAGAGCGAGGAAACGTCTCTAAAAGGGTTAAAATTATGTGTACAGTTTGTTGCAAGTCACTAAGTGCTCTCAGTCTCAAATGCTGGGTGAATATAGTCTGGCTATTTGCGCGTCGCGAGCTAGGCTTCTTTCACACCCCCACACCTGCTCCTATGAGACATAGGTGGTCCTTAACCCCACAGTCACTCGCTGACAGCTTAAAGCGTCACACTGTCATGCAGATGACCTACGATCGATACCGTGTACGCCGGCATTATTTCCTTGGAAACAAACAGTAAAGCGGTGTTTACTGACCAGATAACACTACACGTCTTGTGAAACGAGAGCACGACAGTGTTTCCATCTGGTTGACACACCTATTATCACGCGAGAAAAGTTAACACGTTGCATTGCGAAATGTAAAATGAGAATGTCATTTTAATGAACACTAGGGGCAAGTTTTCATGTTTGTTTTCTTTGCATAAGCTCATTCAATTAAGTGATGCAATGTAATAGCAGAAGGTTTCGTTATTTGAGGGAATGGCACAAATGTGAGTCACATATTTAAAACCTTTTACTTATTTGTAGCCCACATCTTGTTCTGACTGAAGAAATTACTACACCACGTCGCCACTGAGCTACCGAAAGGTGTGTTTGTTAGCAGATCTCTGGCGCACATTATCGCACAACAAACAAGCAGACTGACGGTTTTAACCACGGTGAGGCATCTTCAGGTCTACATTATTGCAGCTGTGTACTTGAATACGCCGCTACGTTGCTATATATGTCAGAGCAAATAAGATACGCTGAGAACCCCACATTATCAACTACTAATATGGATTTGGAGTATAGCAAAAATTCATAGGCGCTTTCTGTATATCTACGGAGACCTGGCAGAGAACAAAAGCACGGATAGTCTTTGGGTGAGGCGTCTGTTATCACCGCAACAGTTGTGCAAACTTGTCTGATGTCTCTCGTGCCAATCGGCAGCATACAGCTGTGACTCTTGCAGTGTTGGAACGTGTGGACTCTCTTATTCATAGTGATTGATTGATCACAATCAAACACCCAACTACAGAACTGGACGTCTCTGTTTGTACACCTGACACACCTGTCCACGATTTGTGGTACTCAGAGTTGTATGCACGCTGGGTTCCTCGCCGCCTAACAAAAGGTTCAAATGGTTCTAAGCACTATGGGAATCAACATCTGAGGTCATCAGTCCCCTAGACTTAGAACTACTTAAACCTAACTAACCTAAGGACATCACACATCCATGCCCGAGGCAGGATTCGAACCTGTGACCGTAGCAGAAGCGTGGTGCCGCCTAAAAGAAGACCATGAAGAGCAACGAAGGAACATGTCAACGGAATTTATCACGCGGTAGAAGGCTGATCATTACAATTTTTTGTTGAACATCGCCACAGTCTATGACACATGAGTTCATCACTCTGAACCGGAAACAAAACAAACCATGGAGTGGCGCAACGCCACCTCTCCTCCGAAGAAAAAATTCAAAGCCGCACACGCAGGTGGTAAAGTCATGGCGACCGTCTTCTGGGACTCTGAAGAGGTTATCGCATTGAACGGAGATTACGTTGAAAAAAGGGATTTTATAGTTATTTGAGTGGGGAATAATATGATGTGTCGGAATGCTGAATAAAACCGACCTACTTTCATAAAATAGCTGTGTTGCATATCTTAACATATCCGTTATGTGCACGTTTTAACGAGGTACATCAGGATGGGGCAGCGCCCGCAGTGCTAAGCACGGTACGGCCTGAGCACTGTAGCGCCTACTGCGCTAAGTAGTTATCATCGCAGGTTCTTCTGTACTTTTTCTCATCAATAAGCTCTTAAAATATATTGTACTTTGCATATTCTTGAAGTTCCTAAACGATACACTAAAGCACATTTCAGAGAGTTTTTTGTGTGATATACACACACCAGAAAATGTTTAGCATCATTCCGGTTTCCAGAACTCCTGAAGATAGACGTTGACTGTGGATATTGTGCCACAGACACAATCCCATTGGCTGTTCAGAGATGTCACTAAACCCGCCCAAAGATGTAAACAACAATGGATGAGCACCGCCTATTAGAAGTAGGGGGTCCGACAGCCGATCAGTTCCAGTCATTCCACCAGGAAGGAGGTACACGGCTAGTGTTGTCTGTAGTTCAACCACGCCTAGACGGTCAATACCGCGGTTCGATCGCGTTTGCATAGTTACTTTGCACCAGGAAGGGCTCTCAACAAGGGATGTATCCAGGCGTCTCGGAGTGAACCAAAGCGATGTTGTTCGGACATGGAGGAAATACAGAGAGACGGGAACTGTCGATGACATGCGTCGCTCAGGTCGCTCAAGGGCTACTACTGCAGTGATGACACTTTCTGTAAGACCTGACCATCATTTTGCAGGACAATACTCAAGCACGTACAGTGCAAGCTGTTACTGATTTGTTTGACTGATGAGACTGCTTAGTGCTGTACCACCTACTGCACTCCCCTGACTTGAGCCCTCGTGAGTTCAACCCGATTTATAAACTGAAGGAAGCATTTCATGGCATTCGCTTCAGAACTGTTACAACTTCGTCGCAATAGACCGCGCCGCTCGAACTCTCAACACAACTGCCACTGCTAATAGTATCCTAAGACTTTCACATCGCTGGCAACGGGTTATACACAATGCTGGTGACTACTTTGAAAGTCAGTAAAATTTTGTAACACCTATCTATTTTGTACGGGCTGTAAATAAATATTTGCCACTATTAAATTTCCAACCCTCGTATAAACCTTCCCGACTTGACAGACAGAAAATCCTAGGAAGTTCTGGTCTTACGTTAAATCAGTAAGTGGCTCGAAACAGCATATCCAGACACTACGGGATGATGATGGCACAGAAACAGAGGATGACACGCGTAAAGCTGAAATACTAAACACCTTTTTCCAAAGCTGTTTCACAGAGGAAGACCGCACTGCAGTTCCTTCTCTAAATCCTCGCACAAACGAAAAAATGGCTGACATCGAAATAAGTGTCCAAGGAATAGAAAAGCAACTGGAATCACTCAATAGAGGAAAGTCCACTGGACCTGACGGGATACCAATTCGATTCTACACAGAGTACGCGAAAGAACTTGCCCCCCTTCTAACAGCCGTGTACCGCAAGTCTCTAGAGGAACGGACGGTTCCAAATGATTGGAAAAGAGCACAGATAGTCCCAGTATTCAAGAAGGGTCGTCGAGCAGATGCGCAAAACTATAGACCTATATCTCTGACGTCGATCTCTTGTAGAATTGTAGAACATGTTTTTTGCTAGCGTATCATGTCATTTCTGGAAACCCAGAATCTACTATGTAGGAATCAACATGGATTCCGGAAACAGCGATCGTGTGAGACCCAACTCGCTTTATTTGTTCATGAGAGCCAGAAAATATTAGATACAGGCTCCCAGGTAGATGCTATTTTTCTTGACTTCCGGAAGGCGTTCGATACAGTTCCGCACTGTCGCCTGATAAACAAAGTAAGAGCCTACGGAATATCAGACCAGCTGTGTGGCTGGATTGAAGAGTTTTTAGCAAACAGAACACAGCATGTTGTTATCAATGGAGAGACGTCTACAGACGTTAAAGTAACCTCTGGCGTGCCACAGGGGAGTGTTATGGGACCATTGCTTTTCACAATATATATAAATGACCTAGTAGATAGTGTCGGAAGTTCCATGCGGCTTTTCGCGGATGATGCTGTAGTATACAGAGAAGTTGCAGCATTAGAAAATTGTAGCGAAATGCAGGAAGATCTGCAGCGGATAGGCACTTGGTGCAGGGAGTGGCAACTGACCCTTAACATAGACAAATGTAATGTATTGCGAATACATAGAAAGAAGGATCCTTTATTGTATGATTATATGATAGCGGAACAAACACTGGTAGCAGTTACTTCTGTAAAATATCTGGGAGTATGCGTGCGGAACGATTTGAAGTGGAATGATCATATAAAATTAATTGTTGGTAAGGCGGGTACCAGGGAGATTCATTGGGAGAGTGCTTAGAAAATGTAGTCCATCAACAAAGGAGGTGGCTTACAAAACACTCGTTCGACCTATACTTGAGTATTGCTCATCAGTGTGGGATCCGTACCAGATCGGTCTGACGGAGGAGATAGAGAAGATCCAAAGAAGAGCGGCGCGTTTCGTCACAGGGTTATTTGGTAACCGTGATAGCGTTACGGAGATGTTTAATAAACTCAAGTGGCAGACTCTGCAAGAGAGGCGCTCTGCATCGCGGTGTAGCTTGCTCGCCAGGTTTCGAGAGGGTGCGTTTCTGGATATATCGAATATATCGGATATATCGAATATATTGCTTCCCCCTACTTATACCTCCCGAGGAGATCACGAATGTAAAATTAGAGAGATTAGAGCGCGCACGGAGGCTTTCAGACAGTCGTTCTTCCCGCGAACCATACGCGACTGGAACAGGAAAGGGAGGTAATGACAGTGGCACGTAAAGTGCCCTCCGCCACACACCGTTGGGTAGCTTGCGGAGTATCGATGTAGATGTAGATGTAGACATCTTTTCCACGGTGGTGACAGATTCGAAAAGAATCTCCACTTCCATTCGAATGAAATTTCGAAACGAATCTCGATCCTGAAATCTATTTGATGAAGTATGTAGTCAATGCAACATCGAGAATATGGATATTACGCATGCATGAACTGACATCAAGCACTATATATTAATTGTATTTAATTCAAAATCCAAAAAGGGATGAAAATGCACCTGAGGTATCGAACAACTTCTGCTAGTATGTATCTGAGGTTATTATGTGATGATCCTCTACCAGCAATTAGCTGTTCAGGCCATCGACGAATCCAAAAACCTTTTCGCGATTTTCTCCGCTGTTCTACCACAGTCGCTAAAAATACGAGTATTAACGCAGCTACTCGTACTTTACGCTTGTCCGTTTTCGTACAGAAATTGTGTGGTTTGCGAGCCAAATAAAGACGTCAACAGCCACTGGAGAGCACTGAGAGAGTAAAAGGACTTTAGTTGAGGCAGTGCCATTGGCACATGGCACGACCTGGTTAACGCAGTTTTTACACGATGAACGAAACTGTTCACGGAAGATGTTAGTCTACTGAAGCGCTCCAAGAGTATTACACCCGAACTATAAAATCGTACAAGATCTTATGGCAGCGTATTTATAAACAATAAACGTAAACACAGCGTACCGGCACTGGCATAACAGTGCCAAAGTCGAGATTTCACATTAGCATATCATTAATTATTTATGAAATTTACTAAGATTTAAAAACTTCCGTGAAAGTATTTTCGAACAGTGCACTATACTCACTTGCTCAGAAAGTTCCTTGTCATGTTGAAACGACCATAAACAGAAACAAAACTCAACATACGGTAATCAGGATTCGTGCAGCTGAGATGTGACCACGCCAGACAGCTACTAGCTCGCGCATGGGCGGTGAGGCTACTAGGACCGAATTTAGTACTAGCCCTATTCCTTTATACCTAGAATTATCGCGCATCGATACTAACGCGATCATAATAGTGAACCCGTTCACACGATAGACGGGTGCCATTCAAGCATCTGGGTTTCAATCGATTACAAGTTCGTTCGTCGTGTAAAATGGAAATGATCATATGGCGTCAGTGGCCGGGAATTCCCAGACGGTAAGTTCGGCCGCCAAGTGCAAGTCTTATTGAGTGCGACGCCACATTGGGCGACTTGTGCGTCGACAATGTGGAGGAAATGATGATGACAACACAACACCCAGGCCCTGACGAGAGAAAATATCCCGCCCCAGCCGGGAATCGAACCCGGGTCCCCGTGCTTGGCATTCCAATATGCCGACAGTTCAGCTATTGGGGCGGACCATTCATCGTGTAAAATGGGCATAATGAAAGTATATGGTAATAAAACCAAAAACGTTGCAGTAAACCAGTCGGAAAAGCAGCCATTTGCGAGATAATTGCTAAGGAGCCACAATATCATCCTAGTTAGTACAAATTTATTGGAAATACATACGTTTCAATTACGTCCCCTGCTCCTAATTTTATGTAAAAATTTTAGACCTTTAAAATAAAACTAACTTTAGTAACAATTTTCGTCATTATTCTTCATATCTGTATATTTATTTCTCAACATAGTCACCCTGGCGCAAGGATGCCCATGCTCAAGGGTAAGGGGGGCCGCCTCCACTTCCTCACGCTAATACTCAGGGAAAGGAAATATGTAGTGTAGTCAGGCGTTTTCCTTTCAAGAAAATGATTACGAAGTCGGTATTACGTGTGGTTTTAACAGGCTCAGAACAGAGACTTTTTTAAGACTGCTTACAAATCGCCAATCTTTCAAAATATTAAAAATGCCCCATACCCCCTGGTCTAGCAGCCCCACCCACATCCTACAGACTACTGCATGTTCACCCTTGCCCTGGCGATGAACACATTTCTCCCAAAGCGAGATCA
Source organism: Schistocerca americana (assembly GCF_021461395.2). Taxonomy (NCBI): domain Eukaryota; kingdom Metazoa; phylum Arthropoda; class Insecta; order Orthoptera; family Acrididae; genus Schistocerca; species Schistocerca americana. The sequence goes on from NC_060121.1 coordinate 616,623,230, forward strand.
GTTTGCTCATAGCATCACTGTAGAATGTCTGACTGTGTTGATGGAGCCACAACCTCACCTCTGCTTGCACGGCTTCATCACCATGAAAATGGTGCTTTTTTTTTTCTTTATTGTAATTTCATGCCCCTGCCCCATATGGGCAAAGGAGGGCTGGCAGTGGCACAGTCCACCGCTCTTGAGGCAAATGGTTCCACAAAAATACATTAAAAACGGAACTCTTACATAAGAAGGGGAACAAAAGGGGAGCATAAAAAGACACAGTAAATGGAGATGATGGGAGTTAAAATATACACTAATACGGTGACATGCGCTGGGGGCCAATTAAGAAGTCGACATAAGGGTAAAAGAACATAGCTAGTAATTCGTTGTGCACTTGAAAGACACTGAAGTCAAACACAAGTTAAAAGTCGGCCACACTATGAAAATCACACAGAGTGAGACACTTAAAAACTACTGGAAACAACAGAGCACTCATGAAGAACAAAAACCACTGATATGGACCTGACAAAGGACTGGAGGCCAGAGAGGAGGGGAAAAGACGGGAGGAAGGTGCGGTGGGGGGCTGGGGGGACGGGAGAAAGAGAAAAAAGGGGGTCAACAGGCGCACCAAAAGGCAGGAGATGGGCAAGGTGGAGATGAAGACGGAAGGCAAGGCAGGAGGGAGTGCAGAGACACAGAAGGGGGGAACATGAGGGGGAGAGGGTGTAGGAGGGGAGAAACCACTAAGGGGAAAATAAATGGAGGGGAGAGGGAGTGCTGAGGAGTAGGGGGGAGGAAGGTAGGGTTGGTGGGAGGGGTAGATGTCAGGGCGAAGCTGATTATCTGGGAGGGGTAGGTGCTGGAAGTTGCATTGGAAAAGAAGGTGTAGGGTGTGGAGATGGAGAGAGGGTGGGACACAACATTAAAGGTGTGACAAAGAGCTGGGGTTGGAGAGGAAGGGGGACACCAGGAGGTGGGTGGGATCGAGTCAGCAGATGATATACAGAAGGAGAAGAAGAAGGTAGGGGAAGGGGATGACGTCGTAGAGCATGCGCATGGGAGATGGAAGGTGGATACAGAAGGCAAGGCAGAGTGTATAGCAATCTAGGATTTGGAGGGCTTTATAGAATCTGGGAGAGGTGGAATTCCAAGTGACACTGGAAAAACGAAGGATGGGGTGGCTCAAGGATTTGTAAGTGTGAAGAATGGTGGAAGGAGGCAGTCCCCATATCTGGCCAGACAGGAGTTTCAGGAGACAGAGTCTGTTGTGGGCTTTGTGCTGGACCATAAGGAGATGGGGAGTCTAGGTGAGGTGGCAATCAAGGATGATGCCAGGGCATTTTAGTGTAGAGGTGAGGTGGATAGGACGACCATAAATGGTTAGCTAAAAATCATGGAAGGAGCAGGTGGTGCGGCCTATGATGATTGCCTGGGTCTTGGAGGGTTTGATACAAAGGAAGCACTGGTTGCACCAAGTGGTGAACTGGTCGAGGTGGGTTTGGAGGGTAGTTCTGGACCGTTGAAATGTAGGGTAAAGGGCTAGGAAGGCGGTGTCATCAGCAAATTGGAGGAGATGAACAGGCAGGGTAAAATGATGTCCTTGAAGGTGTTCTTTAAGGTTTGGAGACTAATGAAAATCGAATGGGACTAAGTCTGTACTGTATGGAAGACGATCATTAACAGTGAATTCAAGGCGTCAGATTATTGAATATGCGCCAGCGTTCTTGTGTCTTCTAGCACTGTAACGCCCAAGGCGAAGGTACTCGAGTAGACGTACTTTTCGAATTCTTGCTTCCTGTTCTTTGTGCTGTTTCTAACGTACCGACATAGCTCCGTGACACAACGCTACGTTGCACGCTACGATTCGGGCCTTCTAGCGTCAGACGGAGAAGTATTCCTAATAATACGCATGACTCGTAACACCACAAGCGATATTGAGAACATATTCAAAATTAAGAGGCATTACTTTTCAGCGAGTCCTCGTAATTGGACTCAAATTTCACCTAACGCCTACGTTAACAGGAAACACAGTACTGCGCAACACTGTACACGTTACTGTTTACTGCGCACTCGTACCTGTTAAAGGTGTTTTTCCAAGTGTGTTCTTCGCATTTGAATGCAATACTGGCCTCGTATCTACAGTTAGTCTTGACTTCTTTGAAACACCGTCGAAACATCTCGTAAATATTAACAAGAATTTACAGTCCGCTCTAGTTCTTCAACATACCAAATAGAGTACAGCATATTTTTGTTTTGGAATGACTCCGCACGTAAAAATCCAGAGGATCGAATCAGGTGATCTCGGGGGCCAAAGAACAGTCTCTGTGGGACCTCTGCATCTTGAACTATGTTGGTGAATTACATGGCTCTCATCGCCAGCAAAACGTACCGTTTTCCCATCATGCATCCACCTTGTTCCCAACGCATGGGCCATTGGTGAAGTTTTATTCCAGTTAGATGGGGACTTGATGGAGTAGTTTACCTTTAAAAGATTTTTGTTGCGACTACCCCTTACGTCATACAGACAACAGTGACTGTTCGTAATCATACTTGCAGCCAAGTCATTCGTGCATACACGTTTAGTGGTACGTCCTTGCTCTTATTGTCGTTTACATCCTCCCATGTCACTTCCCGCTGCTAATGATTAACATAATTTTACTTGCGCTTAGAAAGAGGAAACCAACAAACTGAAACGTCCTGGTAGATTGAAACCGTTTGCCCGACCGGGCCTTGAATCCGCATAAGCGCGCACTCCGCTGCAAATTGTAAATTCATTCTTGAACCTCGAAACTGTGAATATTTTACTTCAACGGCGAGACTGAGAGAGAATACAACTTCATATTGGTGTATGCGTATCTCTTCGCTTTCTCGTCAAAGTGAATTGTAACACAAAGGACAACCAGGGGAAAGATTTTGAGCTGTGTGATAGTCAACAGTAGAGGTGAGTTCGTTAACGTGTGCGTTTTTACGGCAATAACATGTCTGTTTTGGCCCTGGAAGGCATTTTCAGACTATTTACGATGCAGTACACTCGTGTTTCTTGTTCATGACTCTTCGATCTACCTCCTTTAAAAAGACAGGGATACTCTTCATTCATAAGCTCAGAACAGGAACTCAAGAAATTGAAATCAGAGTGTAAAGAAACGTAAATAGAACAAACGCATGAGTAAGACCCTTGAAACGTTGCTGTAATCCTCACGGATTCGTTACTGAAGATGATGCAATGTGATTGGCTACAATAAAATATTACACTGGAAACACGCAGTAATTTCCTACATATTATACGTCTTCAGTTTTCTTGTGTTTTTTTTGGATTATGCCTCATTTAGAATATATGTTTTCTTTGCTTCAAAACTGCTTCGTGCTGTTTCTTTGATTCCGCAGTTTTTACTTTCATACGTGGAATTAGAATGAAACAAACCTGCAGAAATCCGATGACGGCGCTAGTGACTGCGATTACGAGGAAGGTGATAGTGAACCAAGTAGCCTGCCTGCGCATCTCAGCTGTATCCGAAAGAGAGAAGACCTGCAAGAAACAACATAGCAATTGTTACGTTGTAAAAAAGAATTAATTACAGAAGCTTATTATTATCACTGAAAGACTGATATTCACAGTGTATTTATACATTATTTGTCAGGAAATAAGCCATACCTAGCAATGTGAATACATTTGGAACACTCTCAAACTATGGATTCTTAGGTTTTGTTGACAGGAGTCAAACTCCTCCAAAAGGTCTTCGTGGTGAAGGCCATACTGGGTATTTCAACACTGTTTAGTGTTGTGTATGTTCGTACACACCACCCGTATCAAAGAAGAAGGAAGAATTACAGACAACGAATTAAAGATCTAATATCCATCTTTGCATCACAAATTATGATAAGATCGTTCAAAAGAATAGTGCAAATAAGTTTTTAGGCATGAAAGACTTAAAATATTTGTCAAATAATTCTGTTTGAATGGTGACGCCTTGCAAACGATTCTGGAAAAATGTCTGGAAACAGAGTGTCCGTTAAAATAACGTTGCCACAAAATAATAACAAATATTTTAAAATCCGATATATGTTCAGAGTCTAAAAGCTAGCAAAAATCAGCAGGTCATATCTCATTTTTTGTTTTTATCTTTTGCATCAGCATTGTCCTCACGCTCTTTGCCATGTATTTCGATTTTATTTGTTGCATGACGTGAATCACGCGGATTTCAAAGCAATTTTTTCTCACTAGAACTAACTTCAAAAACAATAAATCATTGTGTAAATATACGCTTAGGTGGTGAATCAGACGATTTTCGAACGAGGAAAGTTCCTCCATTGTAGCATTAGAAGGGCCAGATTAAATTGGCAAAATTACTGAACATTGCATATCGAAGAGATTTGGTATACTGAAGCTGAGGGTGAACTCACATTGAAGGTACAGCTCTCAACAAATTTTTGTTACCCTTAACTTTTTGTTTAACGTAATTGCATGTTGCAAACTTCAAATTACAGTGAATGCATGATTATTCTTTTACTTTATCGACACTCGGTTTGTTTCTAGCGTCAGACCATAAATGATTCACTTGAGTGAAGACTCTTTCTGCATAGACATCACTGCGTGGGACCGCCATCATTCTTCTGAGAATTTTTTACGTTTGGTGTTTCTTCTCCGTCTGAAAACGTTTTCCGCGAAAACAGTTTGTGTGCGCAGAAGCTTGTTGTCGTCTCTTTCTTTATTTCTCTGCATTCGGCCTAGGAACACATACAACTACCAATCAAAGCCACGAGAAAGCACACCCTGGCCGGAAACAGCGTACCAAATGTTTACTGACTTGAGTTTACAAATCAGTGAATAAATTAGTGACAAGAATGTAACTTTACAAATGCATAACCACTCATACTTCCGTACCGAACACCGAACAATGGGGCTGAAATACCCAACAATTCGGTAAAAACTGAACACTGGCATTCTCGACCGGGACCAACCGGTCACTCAACTATGTAGGCAGACTTCCGAACGAGAAAGGAAATTTTAATTCGCTTTTCTTCTGTTTTACAAAAGAATACGCCCGTCAGTCATACGAGTAAAGTCGTAGTTACTCATTACCAGGGTCCGGATTGAAGGTTTTAACTTTAAAATTCTGAAAAAGTGCAAAGATCATGGTTACAGAACTAAAAGGGGCTAAATAGGAGTTACATTGAAAAACTAGGGGTTAAAAAGGAGTTTTGCAGACGAAAACGGATTTTAAACAGATTTTCTGAATTAATAATACGGAAAATCAGTAAAGTGAATTTGCACATTTTAAGAAAAGACGTAATAAATAGATTTATATGCTGCACTGGAATCAAGAACATATACAGTGCAATGTCGCTAATCTTTATAACTCGATAATATGGGAGCACTCTGCTGTAATGGTGACACCTGAGTCCACGTACTTTTTTAGTTCGGATGGTATAACAAAATAATACAGCTAGCACTAAGTCAACATTTTGTGTGCCATATTGTCATTGCATTGTCGCTTTGAGAATATATCTACAGCCACTGCGTTGGGTCCAAGCAACCTAGCCTGTACTTAAGCCCAGTAAGTGCTGTTCTAAGAAAGGAAAGAACTTTTGTGAAAACCTAAAAATGCAAGCCCTATTCATTATTTCCAGGTGTTTCGAATTTGGTATGAATATCTTGTTATGGGTACATAAATCATAAATGAAGTTACATTAATCCTACATTTTAAATGTTCATGTAATTCGCCAATTTTTTTAATGAGAGTTCCAAAACCCACTACGATTCTGATCAAATTAGTTCAAAATATAAATATTCTTTCTCAAGTAAACAAACTCAGAACTACGTTCTTACAGAAAACGTTTAACTTGCAACGACTAACTGCATGAAGGGTTATCTACAAGTACAATAAATTTGCAAACGTAGTTAGAATCAACCTGTCTTCTGGACAGCACAATAAAAAAACCGTTATTTTGATTTTTTTTCACCCTCAAAAGCTATTTTGATTTCATCAACATATTCCTTGTTACGTCAGCAACAGTCTTTCCACCTTTAGCTGTCACTTAACTTTGTTTTTGGATAGGTTCCGCCTTCAGCAAACATAATTCTTTTCTAGGTAGAAGCATAAGGTGGAGCCTCTTTAAAAAGAAATTTACTTGTATGTAAACACGGACAAAAGGTGACTGCAGCCTCAAGATGAAGCTGCCACTTCGTGCAGACAACACTAGTTCCAAGCATAGTGTTAGTATTTTCTTAAATTTTTGAGCAGATATTGTCTGTTAGTGTGTCATCACACATGGTGTGAAATTACGCCCTCGCGAGTAACAGTATTTGGTGAAAAATTTATTTTATAAACAACATCACTGTGTAAATAGATTTATACGCTGCACTGGAATCAAGAACACATATCACTATGTAAAGGCTTCTGTCATACATCCTTTCCTGATTTTAAGTTAACGTGAATATTTTCTTTAAATTATGTATTCGAAAGTATTTTGTGATTAACATTAAGTGGATATTCCTTCAGCAACACCCTCGGTTGAAACCGTTCAAGTGATTCAGAAATGGCGGATTTCTGTACTGTAGTGTAATACATTTTAAGCAAAATAACTACTTAGTCATTTTATGTGTTGAACATGTATGTGATGCAATCTATTTGTAAAAAAAAAAAAAAAAGGGCTTCATCTGTGAAGAGCACACTTATTCGTTTGGACACAGTCAAATGTGTACGCAGACGAATCAACAGTAAACAGGCTAGTCGTTTCAATGCAACCAGCGATACAAAGGCGGCCGAGCCTCTAGCAAACATATCAAATGCTCCGAGCCTGTGATAACAGTCTGTTGCGAAACTGCGATTCCTGAGATTTCTGTAAGCCCCACAGACATTTGTCCTGCAGGCATCCCTATATTTTGTCGTACAGTTAGAGCCACATGGCAGATGTTTAGTAGTTATTTTTAGTCTGACTTGTGCTGACCTCCAACAAACTTTACCAGAGATTCAGTACCATCGCAAACGCTTCCATACGAGTCTTTCTGATGACGCGCTGACGATGTATGATCCTTGTTTGACCCCTTTCACTGCGCAAGAGCATTGAATCCCACGATGCCTGATCGAAGCAGCATCCTCCACAAGCTATTTTATGATGTTTGGCGGAGAGTACTTTTTGTGACACTAAAATTTCATCCTTACCCTGTTACATTTACAAATCGTGCGTGGGAAGATATACGCCTGTCGATAAACCTTCGAATGAGCGCTGATTTCTTCGATTTTCTCGTCGTCCTCGTTTCACGGTAGAGAGGAAGCAATGTAGTGCCCAATTTATTGATTTAAAATTTGAAATTTCTCGGAATTTATGTAGCAACACTCACCGTGCTCAACAGCTCGCTTGCAGCGTCTACCAGAGGAATTTGTTGAGCTGTCCGAATCCTGCCTCGGGCATGGATGTTTGTGATGTCCTTAGGTTAGTTAGGTTTAACTAGTTCTAAGTTTAGGGGACTAATGACCTCAGCAGTTGAGTCCCGTAGTGCTCAGAGCCATTTGAACCATTTGTTGAGCTGTCCGTAAGGCCCTCGCGCCAACTGAACTGCTATTCGTTGGATTTTATCTATCTCTACTATTATTCCGACCTTGGTGAGGGACTCAGAGAGATGAGCACTACTCATGAATCAGTCCTACAAACGTTTTGTAAATCACTTCTTTCGTGGATGAATTGCATTTCTTTAAGATTCTTCCAGTGAATCTCAGCCTGACATCTGATTTTCCTACAACTTTTTCCTCCCATCTCAGGTCGCTGCTGACAGTTTCTGATAGTAATTGCATGCTTGACATTATTTCCAGTGTTTTATCACCAAAAGCGTTGAAAGGTGACCGTTTCAGTCTCCTTTCTTGTAATTGTCATTTGTAACACCTAATTTCAGTGCTGGGAGAAGGATTGCATAATTTTATGATGATTATTTAATGATATTATTTATTATTTATTATTTATTTAATGATATTATTTAATGATGATTATTTTTGTGTTTCACATAAGCAACATTTTTAGCCTTTTCCGTAATCAGTAGCATGAACAGCTCTGCAATGTGTGGATTGGTGGGTAATCGGATGTGCACACGCAACAGTAGTGATCAAGGTAGTTATTCTTACATCTGTTTTTGGGAACTTTCCCTAGAATCTTGTTCAAACACAGCTTGTGACCTAACGTGGCCGAGAGCAACGGATATCCCGTCATTTTTTACTAATGGTTGGTCAAGCAAGCAAACATGTGAAGTAGTGGAAATTTACCAGCGAAGACTGTTCAAAATTTTGTTTGGTTACCTGACGTAGGTCCAAAACGACGACTCCCAGCCTTTTTACCGTACTTCCGACTGGACAAAAACCTGGCGCCTCGTTGGCGGTTTTTGCGACTGGTCTGCCACCACAGGCTGTAGAGTTGCGCCAAAAAACGTGGGACTAGCAAGGGAAACTAGATCGCTTTGTTTCTGGGGAGTGTGTGGGGAGTGGATCGTGCTCTTCGGAGCAGGTTCAGTACAGGTTTCAATTTTGGACGGGATCCTTTAAACAGTTTATTTTTCGATGCAGGTAACAATCGCACTTATTTACATTAGCAATCAAGATAATAAATGCTCTTTGGTATCGCGTGAAGCGAATCTTTACTTGAATTCGTAGTTTCCTTTTTGCGAATGTCTGTATGAATTTATCATCCTAATTTTCGAAACGGCTTTCCTTAGTCAGAGGGACGAGTAACTGGGTACATATACAAACTGGCATGTGCCGAATTTTAGCATTCGTAATATACTAAGCGGAAATCCCCATTACAAATTTCTAGAACTTGTAGAGGACAATGAGTACATAATATACTGAATAGGAACCCACGTTCGGAAACGTACCGTTTCTCTTCTACGACGATTTCAGTTCAAATGTATAACTCATCCACTTGTGCTTGAGAATTTAAGTTAGGCGTCACGTAGCACAATTATTAGGTAGCAACGACTGTGAGAAAACACGAAAAGAACAGAATCAAACTGTTTGAGATGTGTGCTGTATAAGGATGTTAAGAATTAAGTGGACTGAGAAGGTAAAAAAATGGCCCTTTGCTGTTTCGACGATTAAAGGAATATGTGGAAAACATTGACAAGTAGACGGGTGAGACTCAAACCACAGTTTAAGTGAATCACTTCCATAGTACTAGACGGAGCTGCACAGGGTAAAAATTATCGTTGAAGACAGAGGTATACACCCAACAAATAATTGACGAGATGGGTACAAATCACGAAACAAGGAATGTGCTGAGTTCTCTGCTAGATAGTCCTGAATACAGTGAAACACCTGTTCAGACAAATAGGTAACATCAATAGCTATTTAGGAAGACACAATGAAAGTGCGAACACGACTGTGATTATAGGCCAAACTCACAGCTGTTAGTTATCTTGGGACCACGCTGGTGTATCATACATACACGTATTTGCAGCACAACTTACAGGCGGGAATACTTGATGATAAATCGTATTTTATCTTTCCTTTTTGCACTTTTCCTAATTATTCGTAAGGACGCTAGAGGAATTTGCAAAGCTCTCTCTTCAACTCCTAACCGTTTAACATTATTGTTTTAATCATTACAGCGTGGAAGTGCAGTAACACATATGTCTGTAAAGGCCGCGCCTAGAAACGCGATTTTGGGGGGTGGAGGATGTCTTGGTGCTAGGTTCCTGTTTGAGCTGGGAACATCGGGTAAAACGTTTACGGTTTAGCCCGGAAGAGCAGCCATTTTTATAGCCATTCGAACATCTGTCTTGCTGTAGCTACTTGCAGTATGTTAAGCAAGGTTTGAACGACGAACCGGTGCTGGCACTCAGGAAAATTTTACGAATCGTTTAATTCCTTTTACAGAAGATTGATGAAATTAATGCTCAGCTAACAGCACCATTTGTATTACACTGTTCGGATTTTTCGTACAAAAATAGAAACCTGTAAATAATTGGATTGAAGTGGGACTGATGGTTCAGATTTGATCAACCGGTGTATCAGACCTTGGTCTAAGAGAAGTTTTAACAGTTTGAAAAAAGATCTTGCTTTGTTTGGATTTTACGTTCAAAAACACATGTCTTGTGAGGTTTCCTTACGCGCGCCAGTAGCATGTTTCGAACAAATCGGTTCAAATTTTGTAGGAAGGTAGACAAATACGTGTATTTAATGGTCGTCCTGTTGTTTTGGAAAAGTTTTGCCACGATATAAGCAATATTGTTCGAAAGACAATTAAAAATCCTATACCGGATAAGCCGTCGTCCGAGGCAACAAAAATCTACATCGGTTGCCAAGCTATCCGTGGCCTAATGTCAAAATTATAGTAGAGTAAAAGTTAGGAATCGCAATGAAAAATGCTTCTATCGTTGCACAAAAACTGACGAACGTGTCCTAGTCAGAGTTAGGGATATAAAAGAAGGGAAGTAGTTTTTCGACTTATCTGGCAACTTCAAAAATATTTACTCACCCCATGTATGGTGAGGGATGTGAGGGAAAAAAACAAATACATACGCTTCTAGAGCGTGGAAGCCATCTAGAAGAGGACGTATACGAAGGTGGGAGTAAATCTATAATATGTACTATCCCAGAGTGAGGATGCATGGATCCTACACTCTAACGACACGTTGTGACATACTGCACAACATATGACATGAGAAATGCCATCGTGTTACCTTACTTGATACGATACATTATATTACATAACATGGGCACTAATACTAGCAAGTAAAAAAGTGCGAGTATACATCACTAACTCCGCCCAGGACGCATTCACCTCTGTTTTGCTACGAGAGGAGTGTTTTTCTATCTGCCGTTAGAATACTATGCCTTTGTTGCACTGCGTTCACGCAATCTGTTCCAAATGAAAACTGAAGTAGCATAGGCCAGTGGAGCGGTGTTACTGACCCCAATGACGTCTGCGAAGACGACGCTGGCGGCGGAACTGGCGAAGCCCCGGAGGGTGGTGCAGACCGTGTTGGTGAGCGCCAGCGGCCACTCCGGGGCGTTGAGCCGCAACACGTCCCGCAGGCCGACGTGCGCCACCGGCTCCTCCTCGTCGGACGCGTCCTCGTCCGCCGCGCAGGCATTCGCCTCGCGGTCGTGCTCCTCAGAGGGTGCTTCACCCCGATCGCTCACCATACACTCCAATGCAGGGCGGTCGTCTAAGGCCAGAGGAGAGCGCCTGAGATCCATAACTGTAGCACTGTTACACTCGTCTACATAACATTTCTCCCAGATGTCGCAGGAACATAAGGCACGGTGAGCTTTGTGGTCTAAAAGGTGCCCTGCGAAGTTCTCTTGACACAATTTGTGACGGGTAGCTATAATTACCACCACGAAAACATTAGACGGGTGAGAGGAGGATTCGCCTTCTAAGAGTTCTGTACAAATTTAATTATATATATATATATATATATATATATTTGCACAGAGATAAGACACTACAAGGCAACGGTGAGAAATGCAGTATTATATGCTGCTGAGACGATGACACTAGGAAGAAATGGGGCAGAACAACTAGAGAAAGAAGAGAGAAAAATACTAAGAAAAATACTAGGTCAAAAATACTAGGTCCCAAAAGAGGTGGATGCGAAGACCTAGGGAAGAATTGTACCGGAACATTACAACAATATCCAGGGAATTCAGACTCAAAAGGGCAAGGTTTGCTGGACATGTAGTTAGGATGAGTATGGACAGAATGACGAAGAGCGTGTGGGAAACAACAGGGAAGACAAGGGGAAAGACAGGAACTAAGTGTGTTCTTGAACTTCGGAAGGGTTCGTTGGAATTTGGGATTAAGGTCGAAGGAAAGGAAAACTGGGGGAACAAATATACACCAAACAGTATGCCGGAGATCGATGACAAGAAGAATACAGGAAAAGATTAGTGTGTCACCAGTGGAGCCGACAGGAGAAACGGACACTGAAGATCTCGGAAGAGGAGCGGGAGAGAAGAAGAGGAAGAATGAAGAGGTTCTGGGAGAAGAAGAGGAAAATGCAGTCCACGAAGGGGCTACCGGTGGTCCTACAGACGCCGTAACGAAAGAAGAAGAAGATAGTAGATAGTTCATACATCCGATGAATCGAGAAGCTTGACGATTTTTGTCTCTTATCGACATTGATACTTGCAATGTCCCCCCCCCCCCCCCAATGAACCATGGACCTTGCCGTTGGTGGGGAGGCTTGCGTGCCTCAGCGATACAGATAGCCATACCGTAGGTGAAACCACAATGGAGGGTTATCTGTTGAGAGGCCAGACAAACGTGTAGTTCCTGAAGAGGGGCAGCAGCCTTTTCAGTAGTTGCAAGGGCAACAGTCTGGATGATTGACTGATCTGGCCTTGTAACAATAACCAAAACAGCCTTGCTGTGCTGGTACTGCGAACGGCTGAAAGCAAGGGGAAACTACAGCCATAATTTTTTCCGAAGGCATGCAGCTTTACTGTATGATTAAATGATGATGGCGTCCTCTTGGGTAAAATATTCCGGAGGTAAAATAGTCCCCCATTCGGATCTCCGGGCGGTGACTGCTCAAGAGGATGTCGTTATCAGGAGAAAGAAAACTGGCGTTCTACAGATCGGAGCGTGGAATGTCAGATCCCTTAATCGGGCAGGTAGGTTAGAAAATTTAAAAAGGGAAATGGATAGGTTGAAGTTAGATATAGTGGGAACTAGTGAAGTTCGGTGGCAGGAGGAACAAGACTTCTGGTCAGGTGACTACAGGGTTATAAACACAAAATCAAATAGGGGTAATGCAGGAGTAGGTTTAATAATGAATAGGAAAATAGGAATGCGGGTAAGCTACTACAAAGAGCTTAGTGAACGCATTATTGTGGCCAAGATAGATACGAAGCCCACACCTACTACAGTAGTACAAGTTTATATGCCAACTAGCTCTGCAGATGATGAAGAAATTGAAGAAATGTATGATGAAATAAAAGAAATTATTCAGATTGTGAAGGGAGACGAAAATTTAATAGTCATGGGTGACTGGAATTCGAGTGTAGGAAAAGGGAGAGAAGGAAACATAGTAGGTGAATATGGATTGGGGCTAAGAAATGAAAGAGGAAGCCGCCTAGTAGAATTTTGCACAGAGCACAACATAATCATAGCTAACACGTGGTTTAAGAATCATGAAAGAAGGTTGTATACATGGAAGAACCCTGGAGATACTTAAAGGTATCAGATAGATTATATAATGGTAAGACAGAGATTTAGGAACCAGGTTTTAAATTGTGAGACATTTCCAGGGGCAGATGTGGAATCTGACCACAATCTATTGGTTATGACCTGTAGATTAAAACTGAAGAAACTGCAAAAAGGTGGGAATTTAAGGAGATGGGACCTGGATAAACTGAAAGAACCAGAGGTTGTAGAGAGTTTCAGGGAGATAATAAGGGAACAATTGACAGGAATGGGGGAAAGAAATACAGTAGAAGAAGAATGGGTAGCTTTGAGGGATGAAGAAGCGAAGGCAGCAGAGGATCAAGTAGGTAAAAAGACGAGGGCTAGTAGAAATCCTTGGGTAACAGAAGAAATATTGAATTTAATTGATGAAAGGAGAAAATATAAAAATGCAGTAAATGAAGCAGGCAAAAAGAAATACAAACGTTGTGGGGCGGCGGATAGAATTATTGTTTAACTGTTGCATAAATGTTTGTTTGAATGGAGAAATACTGCATTTCCCGGCCGATTAACCACATGTGCGGCGGCGGGTGGAATTATTGTTGTTAAATGTTCCTATTATTTAGAATGTTATTTATGCTGTCTTTCGCCGTTCTCAACACTGGCTCTCTAACTACAATATTGGCAACCAGGAAGTGATTAGCAAAACGTGAAGCCTGTAATTAGAATTCCTAGTGCCCACTTCATCTGAGAATACACTTATAGTTACAGCTTATAGCTCTGAGGAATTAGGAGATTGTCTGGGATTTCTAATTAAAAACGGTCGTGAAAAAAAAGTTCTGTATTCTGAAAGTCACAGATGAAAACAAAAGAATCCACACAATCTACCTAACAGAGCAGTTCAGAGTCTAATGCGCTGATGCAACTATAAATGTCCAAATTAAATGTTAAAATGAATGCTCGCCATAATTTGATGATTAGGTTCATCAAACGCCACGCTAAATAATGGTAGAATGTTTGTCCCACGGCGGCACGTGAAAATACGACAATACGCAAACTGAAGATCGATAATTAAAGTCAACCCAGAATTAACACTTCACTCGAAAATGATTTCATGGTTACGCGTATCTCGAGTAACTTAATACGGCATCCGAGGATGTTTGTAGCAATGATACCGACGCGACGCGACTCCCGACACAGTTGGCGTGCTATTCAGCGTCTGGAGAGAACTGGGGCCTCGCTTACTCGGGCAGCGTTCTTATATATAAAGCCGCGGTGCGGACGGCTAAGGGAACGCCTGATCAAATCGGCTCTCCCGACTAGCCACTGGGCTAGTAATGCACCACATTAAGTTATCCAATAAATCCTAGCTTGTCTTGCTGATGGCCGATGAAGCTCTCAATTTAAATGTGCATTCAGCACGCAGGTAAGTATTGATAATAAAATTTTGACGTGGCTAAGTTAAATATTTTGGGCGGGAGAATTAATTTAATTACACTGCACGCAGTAGCCGAGCTCTGAACTGGCCCTTTGGAGATACGCTATCGCTATAGTTTTATAGATATTCAAATGAAACTTCTCACATCCTTATGGTGATAGCGGATGTCCATTCTACTTAAATATAAACATCCTAGCCTTATTTATTACCCTACTTAATCTATCTTGCTTCCTTAAGTTTTAAGACGAAAACCAGAAAATCATGAATTTCCACTAAAATTTTAATTTGTGAAATCCAGAGTGCTGTTTTTATTAAATTATTATGAAAGATGAATCTAAATATAAAATTTTAACTTTCTAGCTCTTTTCTGTTGCGCCAATGATTTTTACAGAAAAACGTCCAAATTTCGAAAATGGCTGAAGTTATCGAACTGATATTCAACACATATTAATTTAGTATTACTCCTGACATGCTAGAAACATTTCAGGTTATTTATTTGATTTTTAAAGTATTGCGCAACATTTATGACGTCAGAGCTAGTTACAATGGACTGGCTGGCACACAATGGAAAGACTGCTGTGAATTTACTACGGCGTGAGTAGGCTGCTTCCCTACAACGTCTCAAAAATGAGATCGACAGGAATTGCAAAATGGCTAAGCAGGGATGGCTAGAGGACAAATGTAAGGATGTAGAGGCCTATCTCACTAGGGGTAAGATAGATACTGCCTACAGGAAAATTAAAGAGACCTTTGGAGATAAGAGAACGACTTGTATGAATATCAAGAGCTCAGATGGAAACCCAGTTCTAAGCAAAGAAGGGAAAGCAGAAAGGTGGAAGGAGTATATAGAGGGTCTATACAAGGGCGATGTACTTGAGGACAATATTATGGAAATGGAAGAGGATGTAGATGAAGATGAAATGGGAGATATGATACTGTGTGAAGAGTTTGACAGAGCACTGAAAGACCTGAGTCGAAACAAGGCCCCAGGAGTAGACAACATTCCATTGGAACTACTGACGGCCTTGGGAGAGCCAGTCTTGACAAAACTCTACCATCTGGTGAGCAAGATGTATGAAACAGGCGAAATACCCTCAGACTCCAAGAAGAATATAATAATTCCAATCCCAAAGAAAGCAGGTGTTGACAGATGCGAAAATTACCGAACTATCAGTTTAATAAGTCACAGCTGCAAAATACTAACACGAATTCTTTACAGACGAATGGAAAAATTAGTAGAAGCCAACCTCGGGGAAGATCAGTTTGGATTCCGTAGAAACACTGGAGCACGTGAGGCAATACTGACCTTACGACTTATCTTAGAAGAAAGATTAAGGAAAGGCAAACCTACGTTTCTAGCATTTGTAGACTGAGGGAAAGCTTTTGACAATGTTGACTGGAATATTCTCTTTCAAATTCTAAAGGTGGCAGGGGTAAAATACAGGGAGCGAAAGGCTATTTACAATTTGTACAGAAACCAGATGGCAGTTATAAGAGTCGAGGAACATGAAAGGGAAGCAGTGGTTGGGAAGGGAGTAAGACAGGGTTGTAGCCTCTCCCCGATGTTGTTCAATCTGTATATTGAGCAAGCAGTAAAGGAAACAAAAGAAAAGTTCGGAGTAGGTATTAAAATTCATGGAGAAGAAATAAAAACTTTGAGGTTCGCCGATGACGTTGTAATTCTGTCAGAGACAGCAAAGGACTTGGGAGAGCAGTTGAACGGAATGGACAGTGTCTTGAAAGGAGGATATAAGATGACCATAAACAAACGCAAAACAAGGATAATGGAATGTGGTCTAATTAAGTCGGGTGATGCTGAGGGAATTAGATTAGGAAATGAGACACTTAAAGTAGTAAAGGAGTTTTTCTGTTTGGGGAGCAAAATAACTGATGATGGTCGAAGTAGAGAGGATATAAAATGTAGACTGGCAATGGCAAGGAAAGCGTTTCTGAAGAAGAGGAATTTGTTAACATCGAGTATAGATTTAGGTGTCAGGAAGTCGTTTCTTAAAGTATTTGTATGGAGTGTAGCCATGTATGGAAGTGAAACATGGACGATAAATAGTTTGGACAAGAAGAGAATAGAAGCTTTCGAAATGTGGTGCTACAGAAGAATGCTGAAGATTAGATGGGTAGATCACATAACTAATGAGGAAGTATTGAATAGGATTGGGGAGAAGAGAAGTTTGTGGCACAACTTGACCAGATGAAGGGATCGGTTGGTAGGACATGTTCTGAGGCATCAAGGGATCACCAATTTAGTATTGGAGGGCAGCGTGGAGGGTAAAAATCGTAGAGGGAGACCAAGAGATGTATACACTAAGCAGATTGAGAAGGATGTAGGCTACAGTAGGTACTGGGAGATGAAAAAGCTTGCACAGGATAGAGTAGCATGGAGAGCTGCATTAAACCAGTCTCAGGACTGAAGACCACAACAATAACAACTTGCAAAGTACCGATCTGACGAAATCGAAGACTTAGAGAATGTTTTACGGTTGAAGTCGAATGACAAATGGAAAAAGAATATTTTTATCGTGTGATTAACAATTTTGAGATTTTTTCTTTCACTTCTTCTGTGAAACATCATCCAAAAACAATTTAAAAACCGAACGCACTGCGAAGGAATTATGCAAATGTGTCGGAAATCTGTTGATACGATATGGATCTACGGAGAAACAAATGACTACAATTTTAGAAAAATTGAATCATTTACTCCAGAGGAAGAGCTTCACAAACAGACCAAGTCAATAATGCGTGGGTACAATTCTGGACCTATGCAAGAAGTTATTCGGCTTGACATTGATCGACAGAATTGTTACATGTCCTGTTATCGGATATCGTGCCAAATTCTGTCCAACTGGCGCGTTAGATCATCAAAATACCGAGCTCATCGGAGGGCCCTGCCCATAGTACCCCACACTTCTGAATTGGGGAGAGATTCGGCGACCTTGCTGGCCAAGGTAGGTTTGAGCAAGCATGAAGACAAGCAGTAGAGTCTCTCACCGTGTGGATGCGGGAATTATCTTCCTAAAGTGTAACCACAGGATGGCTTGCCATGAAAGGCAACAAAACTGGACGTAGAATACCGACCGAGCTGTAAGGGTGTCGCGGGTGACAACCAAAGGGGTATTGCTACGAAACGAAGTGGCACAGTGGCACTCCAGACCATCACTCCTGGCTGCCGGGTCGTAAGGCGGATGACAGTCAGGTTGGTATTCCACGGCTGTCTGGTGCATTTCGAGACACGTCTTCGTTGGTCATCAGGACCTACATAGAAGCGGGACTCATCACTGAAGAATCGACGAAAGTATGTGTGCACGTAAATGCTGATTTGTGGAAATGATTAATGTGTGGTATTCACGAATAAAGTGGACTCGTCGATTCGATGAACGTTTAATAATGAATGACCAATTTGCTATAGCTGTTTGATTGGATGTTGGTTGTAAGTGGGTTGTGTACCTAGTCCGTAACTTTCATTTCTCTTTACGTTCTGGCGAATTACCCAAAAACCGAGTGTTTTGGATGCAATGGAATCAGATCTTGACATATCATCATCTGATGATTCTGACGAAGACTACGACGCCGAAAACGAAGACATCGTTTCCGATGACACTGCTGAATCTACATGAGATTCTGATGAAGTAACACTCATGCAACGGTGGCCCAAAATGAGAATGAAGCGACTGTTGGTAAAGTCAGAAGAAGGAAAAACAGTCAGCTATTCGCCCCAAAAATACTGCCCTGAGAAACGTGCACAGCACAAGCAACAAGAGTGGTTCAAGGAAGAAGCGTTCCTCAGCAGCTTTCTAGTCGTCAGTCACAATGTCATCCTCTGTGGACAACTTCCAATACGTATTCACGCCATTTGCAGGCGAACTAACGTCTAACACAGGAACGGCCTGGAAAATGAAGTTTGTGTGAAACCACTGGTTGAACTCTAGCAGTGAACATAGTAGTCCGTACTCACCAAGGACCGATTGCCTCCACTGGACGTACGTATGACATCCTAAAACGTTTTGAGCTTTTTATCAGATGACATTCTCAACAAAATGTTACTTTGCACGAATGTCGAAATCGCTGAGCAAACATAAAACTTCAATAGGACGTCGAACACCTTCAAAAGCCATTTGAAAGTTAGTCCGGGGCTGCTTATACTCAACTTTGCCTGAAGACGAATTATCATCCAACGCGTATTCTTTTCAATAGGACTAGATGCAGTGCTGATTTTTTGGCTATAACTTCCCGAGCTCGATTCAGTTTTATCATAAACTGTCCTCGATTTGACATCAAAACCTCACGGGATCACAACGATAAGCTGGCTCCAATGAAAAAGGTTTGAGAGATGTTGCAAGAGAACTCTCAGCAACACAAATCTGCCTACGACACTGCTGACGAGCAACTACTTGGATTCCGCGGTCGGGTCGCATTAAAGTCGTAAATTCCCAACAAACCCACCAAATATGGAATGAAAACCATAATGATGTGTGACAATGGAACAAAATACATGCCGGCCGTTGTGACCGAGTGGTTCTAGGCGCTTCAGTCCAGAACCGCGCTTCTGCTACGGTCGCAGGTTCGAATCCTGCCTCGGGCATAGATGTGTGTGATGTCCTTAGGTTGGTTAGGTTCAAGTAGTTCCAAGTCTAGGGGACTGATGACCTCAGATGTTAAGTCGCATAGTGCTTAGAGACACTTTTTTTACAAAAGGCATGATACACAAAGAGCCATATTTGGAGAAGGATACGACTACGGCTGGAATACCTGCGGCAGATTTGTTTGCAAATACTTGTTCATTTTATCAAAGGATCGATTCGATATGTAACCTTGGACAATTGGTTCACGTCTGTTCCGCATTTTAAGAAGCTGAAATCTGGCCACAAACTCACCGCCCTGGAGCCAGTTCCGTTGAATACGAGAGAACTTCCTGCTGAATTCGTCAATATAAATTTTGAAAACCGGTTTACAGGTACATCCTTCTTCATTTACGATGACGATCTAACGGCAGTTTCCAATAAGCTCATATGCATCCTTTCATCCGCTCGTTATGATGGCCGCATACATCTGGACAACCATATGCTCCAGCACAATGAGACGAAATATGGCATTGATACACTTGACCATATGTGCCACGCTGCAAATGTCATTAGAAAAACCAAGCTGTGGCCTCTCTGTTATTTTTGTTGTGTGATAAATATCGCCATGATAAATGCCTACATCATTTATATACACAACTTCCACAGAGCCCATGAAGTGCAGTGAGGCGAAAGGAATCCGCCTCAGTTGGATTTCATGTTCTCCCTTGCACATGCTTTGTCTAAGGAATGGCTCATTGCAAGAAAAGATATTGCAGGGCGACATCGGCACGTGAAGCAGAGAATAGAAAGCTACAAACGTCTTTGAACGGTTTCCGAAACTAACGGAAGAGGAACTCCACCTCCAGCGATTCCCAACCCAGCTCAAGGAGCCACATCAGATACTCAGCCCTCTCAGCCTAAAAAACGCCGCATTTGTGGAGACTGCAGCTATAATCTGAGAAAAATGACGAAAAGACACTGTGTAACGTTGATGCAACTGTGTGTATGGAACATCGCAAGGCTGTTTGCAACATTTGCCATCTGCAACGTTCATGAAGCCTGAAGGAATTCACATCATGGGTATGAGTTATCTTTCTCCCAGAGTGTGTTTACATCTGTCGATTTCGCACAGTTCCTCAACGCAACATTTATAATCAAAAGGCCATTTGCGATTTGTAGACATATTCTTTAATCAAGGGCAGCTGTGATTTTTTTGTATCTTTTCAGATGTATTCGTTTTCTTATCAACTATTCTGATTATTTCGTTAGATATACGTACATCCTGTGTTTCCACATTTTTTGTCAAATTGCTTTTGATTCATTAGATAAATTGATCTAGTACTTTTCTTCTTCTATTGTTTGTATTCAATGCTCCTGGCACGCGATCACTCAAATTGTCGTGCAAGTATTGATGCACTTTTCCTTTCGGTACTTATTCCATTGCGTTTCCGGTGGGTGTAAAGTACACATAGACGCCCTTTTGTTTGTAAACTACGCAGTGAGAGTTTTTCTGATTTGTTGCAATAGAAAGACCATTTAAACCCTGAGATTCATTTTTCTTTAACTTTCCCGCTATAAAGGGTTTATAATTCTACCGTTGCGTCGCTTTTAATCATTTTTTTGACCAAACCTAGGTCTGGTAGTTGAATCGACTGAGGTATATGTATGGAAAGGTTCGAATTTTATGTAGTATTCTAGGGTTCATACAGCATTTTAAAGTTCAAACAAATCAACTCGTTGAAGAACTCAGTGTAGTGAACTAAACGAATCCTAAACTACGTTTTTATGTTTCTGGCTCCATAGGTTTAAGACAATGTGTGCTTGTGCTAAGTGAATAAAGAAAGAAAAAATTGTCTCTTATCTGATGTCTTAGATGTAAGTATTGCAAAGTATCCAACTGTTTTCCGTTTAAAGTAGTTTCCAAGATTACACTTCAGACCATAATCATATCTTAGTACCTGATGATGGAATAATAGCCGAAAACCGGTTTGTGAAATAAATAACAAATATTGTAGAATATTAAACCAGTGATGTGTGTGTTTTCATTCAGAGTGTAGGAAATATTCTACCAAGAACCGACGGAACAGTCAATCAGTGCTAATGATTGTTATCTCAAGCATGGCGTTAAGTACTTTCTCTCTTCCTTCACCCCAATTCCAGCTACACTGGGTCGATGACTTAGCGCTGGAATATGATGTTATTAAGAAGCTTGTACTACTGCCGCAGAATACAAGCTCTTTTGACCTCTGCTTGTAGATTAAATCGGGGGAGAATATTGGATATTCATGGGTATTTCTGTGTGTACTGGCTGGTGTTTGTCGAGTTGAACCAATTCTGAATGGTCGACTTCCCACCCTCCCCCTGCCCCCCCTCCAGGTCCAATTCATTCACTCTCCATGATGACTGTCAGCGGTATAATACTTTAGTCTGTACTATAATTCAAATGTATTAGAAAGTGTATTTTGAGTCTGAAAGGGGTTATTCTAGGAGGCACTGCTACGTATTAAGAATTTTGCTGTTGAAAACTGAAGTCGTTAAGACATTTATATCTGACACTGGTAATGCTGTTTCCTAAGATATGACTTGTTGAAAGCTCTTTTGTTATGAATGTTATGTGATTTGTGAACGAACAGCTTAGACTTTGGTTACACTACAAATCGCTGCTTGCTGCTGTCATTAACGGCATAAAAATTGGTGTCGAAACCCGGGACGATTCCAGGACTGCTGCTGCGGGCCTGTGACACCACGATTTTTGAATGCACTTCGCGCGGCTTCCGCGAGGGCTCACTTTAGAGATTTGCCACGCTAGCCAACAACCTCGTCGACGGTCGCCTGCATACATAGGTAAGTCTAACGGAATTATCACGCCACACGTATCTTATTGCCATTTGCAGCAGTAGCTGATTCAATAATTATTGTACTTTACACTGTCATTGTAGCTGCTCGCTATTATTTATGGCTGGTGTTGCCATATGTTCTTCGTTTATCAAACTGCATACTACTTAGGCCCGCGCAGACAGTCACCTCACTATGTCTGCAGAGAAAACTCTGATAAGAACGTGACGCATGTCACGGGCAATAGAAGAGAAAGTGATGAATTGCATGACTCACTCTACCATCGATGATAAACAACCTGCTAAGACCACCATCTAGTGTTAGACTGACGACTATAAAAATAAAACTTGAGACGTTTTCTGGAGATGTCGAAACTTCGGCACAGTCCGGAACAGCTCCAGCAACCTACTGATCAAGATCCCACGATGTCAAAAAATGGTTCAAATGGCTCTAAGCACTATAGGACTTAACATCTGAGGTCCTCAATCCCATAGACTTAGAACTACTTAAACCTAACTAACCTAAGGACATCACACACATCCATGCCCGAGGCAGGATTCGAACCTGAGACCGTAGCAGCAGCGCCGTTCCGGACTGAAGCGCCCAGAACCGCTCGGTCACAGCGGCCGGCGATGTCCACTGCGTGGCTGCTTAAAAGGGGTGCCAAGGTGGTAATCCTGTGATTTCTGACACTTATGAAGAAACCAAGAGGATGCTGACAACATGTTAAAAACCATTCAAAAGCCAACATCGCACAAAACATTTTTTTATTCAAGACAACCGGTTTCAACACTCTTAGCTGTCATCTGCAGGTCTTAAACTTTTTTTAATAGTAAAACGTGTTCATTTTACGCTGAATCTCATGCACAAGATGTCAAGTAGATATAGTTAGCGCAGTATAAACGTTTGTCATCGCTAAAATATTTAAAAACACAGAGGACCTTGTCCAAGAGCCCAGGTCCACATACATATTGCTCACAGATGCTGGTAAAAATGCGGTACACAACAGCACATCTGTTTTCATATGCTGGACGCATACTGATAGCAAGGAGAGATGCACGTATAGCCACCGTCTGATTTTTGTATTTTTTTGGTTAGAGCAAGCGGTACCCACACACACAATGTTTGAACCTTCCTCCTCGCATGCAAACGTTGGACGATGGTGGTCTGATCACAACTCATCACATTTGGCGGTTCTTGAGTACTGAGGTGGAGCGTTGTGGATTAACACTTTTAAACGATCTTCATCAAACCCCGAAGGTCTTCCTGGAGGTGGAGAGTCACTAATGTGAAAACGATCCTCCTTAAAACGAGAAAACCATTTTCTTGCCGAGCTGTGTCCAATGACATCCCCATACAGCCTCTGCTTCTGTTACACCTCCAATTAATGACACAGAAGCATATGTCGGAAATCTTCCAATTTCTCCACGTGGCACTCCATTCCCTAGCGCCCACAGCTCGACTCACTATCTCCAAACGACAAAATGACGATATGTAAACTCAGACAGCGACAGTGAAACACAAATAAAAAATGAAATCCGATAAATAAACCCACAGCAGCCGGAAATGCAACGTGCAAAGCAGAAACGACGCCATCTCAGGTGCCAACTTAATAACTGGAGGTGTGATTGCGATATTAGTCTTTTGCTATGTGAGTCCTAGGTAGAAATCAGCTTCCATAGGCAGAATGTATGAAGACGTGGGGAAGGAAAGTGCGTTGTAAGGGTATGTGGTGTGACGTAGCAGACATGTATCTGCTGAGTGAGTTTGGCAGGAATATTGTAGGTGTTGCTACGAGGAAAGTGTCGACATGAAACCGGCAATGGAGTTCGGGCCAGAAAAAGAATATTAGGAAAATGTCGCCACCGTTTGATCAGCAACTTGGGCAGTAGTTTTAGCGTATGGAACCAGTCGTGTAGGCGTGCTCACCTTTCACCTTTCCGTCCGCGTTGGCGGCTGAGAGCTGTGTGGTGACGAGTGCGTGGTAGTGACTCTTGAGAGCCATCAGCTGGTCGTGGCTGCCCTCCTCGACCACGGCGCCCCCAGACACCACCAGGATCCTGTCCGCGTTGCGTATCGTCGACAGCCGATGCGCTACGATGATCGTTGTTCGACCCATACTAGCCTGCGTCAGTAATGTCTAGGTTATTAACATAACTAACGTACCTTTACTTAGTTCTGTTTTATATTTTATATCAACTTACAAAGCTATTCGATTACTTTTGATTTTGTAGTGATCGTAAAAAAAGCCATTAAATAACAAGGCCTAGAATCAACATATACAAAACTAAAATTTTTGTTACTGTTTTTATTGGTAATGACAAGCGTAGAAAATTTGTCGCCGTCAGTTTGAACAACTAAAATAATTTGAACAAAAATCATTATAAAGGATGAGTCAGCTGCCCCTACGGATATCGTTTTATGCAATCCGCAATTTTATAGGTGGCGTTCAATAACCAAGCGCGAGATTTTCCATGTTCTCTCGCTCACTACGTACAAACTATTAGTCCTACAGACAAAAATGAACATGACCTTTTTGTAGAAAGTGTAATGCAGTTAAATTCTATATCAGAATACGTTTAAGCTGGAGGCCACTGTTTTCGAGTTTTTCAAGACAAATGTACAAAAGTAAGCTCCAAATGCACCTGCATTGCTCACCGTCACGGTTTCTAGTATGTTGTTCGCGGCACTTCCTTCTACCACTGAACAAAAATTTCCGACTACACGAACTATTCCCGATGTTCGACCTTTTTTAGTTTCCATTGATTGGGTCATTGCGCCACCAACGTACGGATACTTACTTAACATCAATTTAAACATGCCCGTGATGGTAATGAATGAACCGACTTTTTCTAACGTTACGCTAAAATTAATCACGTTGACAATTCGATCCAAACTTAATTCTTACAATCACAGAACTTCGTAATCAAAAGGCCTGACGAATACAGTGACCTAATTGTTTATTTTATGCTGTTAAAATTGACAAAATCGTTAGATAAAATTTAAACAATCGTCAGTTTTACAATTTCCAAGTGCTCGACTAAGCCGGTGGCATAATAAGGCCAGTCAGGGAAGACCTAAAAAGAATGAGTGTGGGAAATAATTCGTGCAGTCGCAAATTTTTGGACAATAACAGGAGGGAGTGCCGTGAACAATATAAAAGAAATTCTGACCGATGGGGGTTGAGTGTGAGAACGGCGGTGCGTTTGAAAGTCACTATTGTGCATGTTTCTTGAATAACTCGAAAACTAAGGCCTCTCGGGAACAAAATTTAACGACATTAAATTTCCTACAAAAAAGCTGCCGTTCGTGTTTTTTCTGGGACTAATAGCTTCCGCTTAGTGAGCCAGGGAATATGAAAATCACACACGTGATCTTTTAATGCCAAATGTAATATTGCGGGCTGCATAAAACGACATCAGCAGGGCAGCTGAATCACCTGCATGAAACACTTACAAGACGATATTGAAAGAACAAGTCTGTATAGCGGGACCAAGTGAAGTTTCATCCTGGTGGTGATAGCAGGACTGTACCGTGTTTAGCATCGAAGGGGAACAGAACGAGCTACGCGTACTCAGCGCTGAACAAATATTCAACACGATGTTCTGTATGGTCGTCTCCTTATCTCAGTGTTCGGCGTGAATGAATGTTGTGCAGGGGATCGGTGTCCCATTCCTGGTACAGTCAGGGACTACTCCTTGGTGGAAGGGCTGGACTGGGTTGCACTTAGCCTTATGATGCCAATTGAAGAGTTAGCTGATCCAGCAGTAGTTGCAACGTGAAGTCACGCAGAAGGCATGAGACTATGAAGTAGAATTGAGAGAACTTCTAACGTCAATGCTAAACATTCGCTTGTTCGCTGAAATGAACTGGTATTTTCTTGTAAAAAAAATAAAAAATAAACAAATAAATAAAAAAAAAAATAAAATCGCGTTTTGGGTGCTCTTCATCTTCAGAATGTTGAACAGAAATTTCCTTGCTGTTTTTGTTTGCCATTCACAACGTGGAGAGTGCCCGAAACACGTCAGTATAAAGTCTTTCTTGAACAGCTTGTGACCAATTATTTCTGCACTGACATGAGAAGTGCGCTCAAGTTGAGTACTGTACCAGCGGCAACATGGCTTCTAAACTGACAACGACCGGGAGTGTGGTGTGCTGATTCCCAACCCTCCATACGCACCCAAATGACGTCATTGGTATAGAATGATAACATGGCGGTTAGCTGGTCCTACTTCCCCGTCTGTGGCCAGAACGGCGGTACTTATGATCTGCTATAGTCGATGTATGAATATGTCAAAAATGTCCTCCTTAAACTGTATCTGAAACCTGTAGAACTCCACATTCCTGGGAAAAATTGCCTATCAGAACGTCCCACTTTCATTTATATCTCCAAACATTCCACGTTCCTTATCAGCGTAATTTCAACCGTCCCACAGAGCATACAGTAATTTCTGAAATCCACCCACCCTATAACTCGCACCTATTATACCTCTTCTACTCCAGATGAAGGCTCCAATGCAAAATTTGCCTGTATAACTGCAAACCTACCCACCTCTGGTCATCGATAAACCATCTGTTGACTCTTCTTCATACTCTTTCCACTTTCTTCCTCACGTTAATTGCCCTCCATGTCCAAATGCTTCTGAATCTCATATGTAACAAATGGGGCCA
Source organism: Schistocerca americana (assembly GCF_021461395.2). Lineage (NCBI taxonomy): Eukaryota > Metazoa > Arthropoda > Insecta > Orthoptera > Acrididae > Schistocerca > Schistocerca americana. The sequence continues at coordinate 616,649,843 of NC_060121.1, forward strand.
GAAGCCGACAGCACGCTACAGTGTCAAGAGAAAGCACATCGCCATTTCATCTAGCTTAATACGTTTTTATAGATGTCAATGTATTTTAAGTATTGGTTAATTATCATATTAAAAGGCTGAAGTACGGAAAATGTGCAACCCGGTTTTTCTGTTAGATGGAATGTACGCAAGAGCTGAACAAAAGTACAATTGCATCTCACACGCAACTTAAGAAGGCTATAATTTCGAAGACTGTGCTGAAATGGTGAAAATTTTTGTCATTCCAGGACAATAAAGATCCGCACGATTGGTAGAAATAATTTTATTTCAACAATGTTGGCCGGCCGCTGGTGGCCGAGCGGTTCTAAGCGCTTCAGTCTGGAATCGCGCGACCGCTACGGTCGCAGGTTCGAATCCTGCCTCGGGCATGGATGTGTGTGATGTCCTTAGGTTAGTTAGGTTTAAGTAGTTCTAAGTTCTAGGGGACTGATGGTCTGAGATGTTAAGTCCCATAGCGCTCAGAGCCATTTGAACCATTTGAACCAACAATGTTGTCCTGTCTACCAAGAGAAACTGGATGGAATGTGATACGTTAGACTAGAGGTACCAAATAAGCATTCATTTTGATGCCTGTAGTCCAATAGTGTCCTGCGTCTACCTCCAGTAATTCGCTGTCATAAATTCGGTTCAAAGCTTTTGAAACATTTGAAAATGCCAAGGCTTGTCTTTTTGAAACCGAGTCGACATGTTTCATTCAAGTAAACCTGTTGTATACTAGATGTACAGTCTTAAGGGTAAAACCTGACCGCAGGCCGGCCACCGCAGAAACTAAGACGAATCGTTCACTCAGCCCCTCAGAACTGTAAGTCCAGATGTATGCACGATTTGGCAGTATTGTAGATGGGAAGTCTCTGAAGTGTTGTCTTCTTCTCTAGTGGTTACACTGCTCAAGCAGCTGGTGGAGTGTGTTTGGAAAATCATCCTTCACGAACGAATTCTTCTGATCTTACCGACTTAAAAAATTACCTTTCTCGCTCTTTACCGAAAAACCTTCAAGAAAATCCCATTGCGGACGAAAATGCAGTTCAGAACAGGTTTGACGACATCGTTAACTCAGAGTCAGTAGGTTTCTACAGGCTCGGAGTTGGTAAACTACCTGAGCATTGTCAGACTAAGTTGAATAATGTGAAGGAATATGTTGTTGATGGTTAGTCTCCATCTGAAGCATGCTGTTGTCATCAATAAACTAATGGAAGACTCAATTAAAATATGCACTGTCCTAACACAACTGAAACACAACTTACCATGATAATATTAGGACGAAAGAATGTTTTAATAAAACATAAATATCTGTAATACGAGTACGCCTATATCGGCATGAATTAGTAAGATATTACAAACTCTTAAGTTCGAAACTGTCTATGTTTACTTGCTGTATTGTGTCATACAGCAGAACGAAAATGCGGAATTTCATAAATAAAACTATGTATTCACAGTTACAAAAAATTATGTTGACAGAATTGGAAAGGATCACTGTCATTTGAACAGGGAGATACGTTTTTCGCTTGTGCATTAGTGGGACTGTCAATAGCGAGATGAACTCTAAGGGAGAAGTTTTCTTAAGATTTTCTTATTGATTTTCCATGCGAACAGCTAAAAATCTAGCCTTCAGCAAAACTGGAACCACGAGCCAAAACAGCTTTCATGTTACAGGCGACCTCGTCACCTCTGAGCTAGCGATGAGCAGCAATATTTGTCTCTCCCTCACTGTCCCAGTGGTGGCTAGGACAGATAACTCACACTTTAAAAGACAACATTAGTTGCAATTTCCGTGTGAAACAACTTACCTGGACTAAAAACCATACGTTGATAACTGTGTGTCATACGTTAGATAAAAATCACAAAGACTACTTAGTGGAAAAGTCATGAGAAGTCAAGTAAATTTAGCAGGATAGCTCTGTGCTAATCAAGAAATAACTTGTTGGTCACATAGTTTCCAAACACTCTGCACTGTTGCCAAGATTCTGCTATAGTACCACTAGGAAGAATACTAGCGGATGTGTTCCTTGAGGAGGCTTGGAAGTGAACACGGCTTGCATCCCATTGACGTGGCTGCCAAGGGTCGAAATACCAAAAGTGTACGCCACTGAGCTTTAGTCCCATTTCTGTAAATGGATTTATGGGCTAGACCATAGTTATTAGTAATACCAGTTGCACCAATTGCAAAATAACAGTCAAATTATTTGTCCCTTTTGTTACTTGTTTGTTAACAGTTGTCAAGTAAGTAATGAAATGCATATTTGACCATCAGATATTTTATTGACAACATGAAGCGTTAACAGGCTTAAGTCATTAGACCATCATCAAAGGATATCTATCCAAAGGCACAAACATAGATAAATGTAGTACACAGAATGATGATAAGAATTTACGATACTTACAAGATTAAATACCGTTCAAGTATATACAGCTCTTGTTATATTTGACAGGGGATACATTTCAGGTAGTATAGCAATGGATAAAGTTCCGGTAATATAATATGTAATGAATTCCAGTATAGTAACTTCTGCACAGGATATTTATGGGTACACTCAGTAGTGACATCAGTTTACAGTACAGTGTATAAACTAAATGAGAAGACCAGAGACTGAATTACTATCATAGTACGAACACTGAAGAGTTGGTCAAACACCTTCACTAAACCTCTTCATAATATGATATGAAGTGTATCACAGTCATAACATCAACGTAATATTAATGGTCTTCATAAAATAAAATTGGTTAAAAAATAAAGTGCTTAAAAATAAGTATGTTTAACTCATCCATCTGAAACCTGAGGGGTAACTTGAGCCCAAAACGAAAAAAAGATTTACTCTCTTATGTGAGGTAACACCAAAGCACGGGAGTGGCAGTACTATGACTTTACGATAGGTGACAGCATTGTCTGTAGCGAGAAAAGATTTTGTAGTTCATATACAGGCCAACAAAGGCGCTGTTCTGGTTCAACTGTCGAACTGAAAATTTATTGTAACGAATACTCCGCAAACTTTCGTCTGTACACGCGACTTCAAAGGGCACAAAGTCTTGGTAAGCTATTTATTTTTCAAATATCGTAACTTCTTCAATATTATACACTGTTAGTTTAACGTATTTTATAACATAACTGACTTTGAAAGATTTGTCTAAAAACTTGTGAACATAACCTGTAAATGTGGCTACCTTGAGCCCAATATTTTTCTCTTGTAAGTTGGGCTCAAGTAGTCTTGAACCATATTTCTAGCGTTCAAATAGTGTATGACTGTGGGCTGAAGTAGGAATCGAGAAACGTGTGTTTGCTAAGCTGCAATGCTGTTTGTTAAACATAGTTTATTAAAGGGTTTTGCAGTATAGTAAATGTAAATGAGTGGATCTACAGTACAAGTATGTTTTTCACATATCCGAAGAAGATTCCTACCAATTACTGGAGGCATCCTCGCAGCAGGAAATGCGTTGACTACTGAGACAGAAAATAGAAAAAAAAAGTTTGAATTCTGTAAGGAGTAAACAAATAACCCAATGATAAGCTGAGATTCATTTCAAGATTAGTAGAGCTACAATCAACAGAAAGCTTAAGAATTAACACATGAAGAGTCCAGGACACCCAAAAATGTTTACTACAGAAGAAGAGAAGGCTTTTGCAAGTCATCTCAATAAAATATGTGCTTCTGGATTTCCATGTAGTGAGCTAGACTTAACGTTCATTATAAAATCTTGTTTAGCCAGGCAAGAAAGAATTGTAACATGTTTCAAGAACAATGTTCTGGGAAGAGATTGGTTTAAGAATGTTCTAAAAAGACATCTAAATTTGTCAGTTAGCTTTGCAAGTAACATAAAAGGAACAACATCTGCCATAGATGAAAAAGTCATAGTTGACTTTATCGAAAACCTTAAGCATGTCCTTAAAGACGTTCCCCCACAAAAAATCTTTAATTTCGATGAAGCAAATATGAGTGATGACCCTGTAAGGAGAGGTTCTACAGAATCCAGTGTAAGTGTCATGTTTTGTGGAATTCTGCTAGAACCGCACTCCCACTGTATGTTGTTTGCTAGGCTGAACACCTATCGAATACTTGGACGGAAAATGGTCCGCTGGGTGCACGATACTATCGTAGCAAACATCGGTGGATGGATTTAATTCTTTCTGAAGAATGGTTAACGTTACCCGCTGCCTTTCATAAGAAAACAAGATGAAAAGAAGGTTATGCTAGGAGATAATCTGAGTTCTCATTTAAGTCTCAATGTAATCAATTGTGAAGGAAACAATGTTCTTTTTTTTTTTTTTTTTTTTGCTTGCTTCCAAACTCTGGCCATTTGACTCAGCATTTAAACACTACTTATTTTAGACCTCTAAAAATTAAATGGAGCGATGTTCTTGGGAGATAGTAAGAGAGTAATGCGGGCAAACAACTTGGTGTGTTACCCAAAGATCAATTCCTGATTTTGTTAAAAACTGTGTTGACAGAAATGGAACCGAATATTACTCAGAATTTGAGAATATATCCTACTGATAAGGTTGAGATTCTTAAGAGGCTGCCAAAACATCTAATAACAAAAATAAATCTAAGTGTTCTGAACTTTATAAAGAAGATAGAAGAAAAAACAAAAGAGAGTGTTGAGTGAGTCTAATTCAGATGACGAGGATGACATCTTTAGCCCGCAGTCTAAAGAAAATAGTGATATTTCTCTGAACAACAGCGACAAAGGATGTGTAGATGACAGGCCATTAAGTTTTGTTGAAAGCGACAGGAGATTTTGTCGGCTCCATTTGACAAAGCAGACCTGAATGTACGAGACTTTGTATAAATTGGAATGACAATATTCACCCAGGACAGGTTCTCCAGACCGAATATGTTGGTGCCCTAGTCAAATGTATGAAGCCCACCAACGAAGCTTGGAAACCGCCAGGATTAAAGGATATTCAGTTCTACTAGTAGGAAGACACTTGAAAAGGGAGTCCTATTTACAGTCAGTTTGGGACACAACAAACAAGTGCTCGAGTGCTTGCAAATTTTATCAGTGTTTCTGTAAATATTTTTTGTGTGGTGCAATACACTACATTTCGACTTAAAAACATACGTTAAGATTATTTTTCAATGTGTTCCCTACGACATTTCCCTACATCATTTCCGAGGAATATGCGTGTTTTCTTACTTGTTGCTTTTTATGCTGTTCAATAGACTTTTAAGGGAAAATGTCACTGATTTTATAACTTTCTAACACATAGACGCACCTATAATAAGAAATTTCAAACCTAATGTTCAAACCTTACTATTTTTCAGTAAACCACTTGGAAAAAGTATTACGATCAAGTGACTCAACATGTCTAACATGACACCAAGATAAATTAATCTTAAAATAAGTTAATACAGGAAAAATAAGTAATATGTAGGGATTGTTGGTTTAGGAACATTCTGTAGGTTTGGAAAAAGCGTACCTGATGCACAAAAGTTTTTGAATTATGCCTGATGTCTTAAAGGCATTAGGAAAAAACTGAAATTTTAGGCTGGTTTACGGTACAAATTGTCACCTACTATTCATTTAAATTCTAATTATATTAATCATCCGTTACCATGACGTGACGACTATGTTTGAAGAACTGCATCACATGCGACTGTCACGTCAGTTACATTGTTTATTTCGAAAGCAAAACTGTTTATTTTGAAAATAAACAATCTAGATGATATGACATATTTCCGTATACTACATTTATCTGTGTTTGTACCTCTGGATATAAATTCGTTGATGATGGCCTAAGACCGAAAGTGAGTGATGCCTAAGGTTTTCAATTAAACAGCCGATGTTCAAATATGCAGCTCAACAGTTATTTTTGTTTTCCTGTCTTAAACATACTGAAAACTAGAAAGCACATTCACCAGACAGAATTGACATTTTTGGAGCGTTCCGGTGATTATAATGAAAACATTATGAGTAGGTCACACAGCCTTTGATCGTTACAGGCTTTGAAAATATTTCTCTTAAGAGCGCCGCACTGGCACTGTCATCAACTCATTGGAACACAAACGAGTATATAACAATACAAGACTGATTGCAATATGTGAGAGGGAGAGTTCATAAGCTACGAATAACATGAACTTTCAAGTCGAGAAAGTCTCCTGTGAAAGGAAAGAATACGTCATGAAAGAAAAAGTAGGCTCAACAATGAGTGGAGAAAACCAAACGAAAAAACGCTGACAGTAATATCTCGAATAAGTCATCTGTGGTATACACCACTTCTACCAAACACCGAACAACGCGCTCCAGTACGCGGCCGCCAAATAAATCGCTGGCCGCACTTCTCTGGGCGGTCCGCTGCTTCCTTCGCTGGCCGTCTTCACACGCACGCTCCCTTACGTGGCCGAGAAATACATCGCTGGCCGCACTTCTCCGGGCGGCTCGCGGCTACCATCGCTGGCCGCCTTCGCGCGGGCGCGTTGTCAGCACACAGCAATTGGCTACGCCAGGAAACATTGCGATTGGTTTTCCCTGGAAAACAGCGACCCCAGCCGACGGCTCCATTAACTAGCAAGCCTTATATAAACCCGGCCGCCGCCGCAAACGACAGCTCTCATCGGGAAGTGCAGTACGCCTTGTTCCAGCTGCTTGTGGATGACTCGCCGCACCACTCGAGGTTACCTGGCTGCTCGGCGGAAAATCTTGCGACTTCACTTGGAGAGACTGAACTTGACTGGACTTGGGAATAATTACGGGACGTGCACCCCACCATGCACATTCGGACATTGGTATAACCAACTTTAATTTTGCATTACTTCTGAGTGTGAGCTTGGGTAGGCGCTTGGCTAACATAATTTTTAAAAAGTGATTTGTGATTTAATAAACCAGACTGAAGAGGTTATTGTGTTATTCCTGGTTATAACATCATCCTTTAGCAAGACTTTATTCAGAGTTTTAATATTTAAAGAACGACGAAAGTCATCTACTAGTAATGATTACAGTGTTACCACTTCTGATGTTTTCTCAGCAAACGGCAAAATATCTACGTTGAAGAACTATTCAGCCTGTAGTACACTTAAGTAAGAACCAAGCTGAACGTGTTGCAAGTTTTTTATTCTCAGTTGGCAGAGAATGTTTAGTTCTTGATGGTTTCACACGAACGACGCCTCTAGGCTACCACAATATTCGTATGAGAATTATGGAGATGTAATGCAACGCCTACGGTAGTAGGTGGCTCCCTCTGACGATACAGATGGAAGCTGGATCATCTCAGGGAGTGGCGACCCTGCCCTGTACGAGCTCTTGTTCTGCCTCACCTCCACATCCTTAGGGGAACACGTCCTAAAACCATAATCCATCCAAATCTCTATCAGTTCGTATACATTTCTCCATCTCTTCTGAACCTCGAATGGACCAGCATGAGAAGAATGATCCAAACCTTCCCTGAAGCTTAGTCACAGCAGCAGAACTACTGAACCACCCGTCTGCAAGGAAGGAAGAGCAGCAGCCGTAGCTAGTGACGCAGCCTAGATGGGGTGGCACTGAAGAAGGAGCGTCAGTCACTCTAGGGCCTGCTGCTGTGATATTGATGCAGTGACAGATTTCAGCATGTTTGCTCACATGTAGTTTCACTTGTGTGAAGATTACATGTAAGTACACTGTTTTTACATTTTATGGAAGTAATCCTATTAAGTATATTGTATTTTTGAGCCATGTCACTATATTTTGTAGGTAATCCTATGTAATTTTTATTCTGATGAAGACCGCCTTAGTGCTGTCGAAAACATGGTCAATTTGACAACAATTTTATGCAGCCGAGGTCGCTATATGTACATTCTGTAATTAAGTTAACGCACGGTTGCTGGACTTCAGCCAGTAACAATGTTTAAAATTTATATGTATACAATGTCCAAAGTGCTACATTTCGCTCCAGTTTTGGACGTTGGGGCACAAATTGCTACATTGTGCATTATCATTAGTTAACTTGTAGTGCGAGGGTGAGGTAATACTGTCTTGGTTTTCATGAAAGCTGAAAAAAATTATCGTCTATTCTAGAACTGAGTCGATTACTTTTTGGAAGAATGCAAGTGACGTTTGTCAGCAGAACCATCAGCTGTAGGAGCACTAGACGACAATTGGGGTATACGTTAGTTACGGAAATGCTCTAAATTGAGGCAACAAATCCTTGACGTAAGTGTCAGACTGGAACAAGCCAGCAGCTCGTCTTGATAGGTTGCACTCACCTTGTCCAGCGCGGCCTGCACCTTCGCCTCGCTGCTGGTGTCCAGAGCAGAGGTGGCCTCGTCCAGCAGCAGGATCTTGGGGCGGCGCACCAGCGCCCTGGCGATGGCGATGCGCTGCTTCTGGCCGCCCGACAGCTGGACCCCACGCTCACCCACCAGCGTGTCGTAGCCCTGCACAAGAGATGGCAGAAAGTGTACGATTGGGTACAATAAAGAAGGACGTGACACACAGTGTTACTTCAGAAGTGAATCTCAAGTCAAAGGTTACATCAGAAGTGAGACTCAGGTTAACAGCGGCGTCACAAGACAGGAGATACATTGCCTCAAAGCTGCAGCAAAGAGAGACCATAAAGTTTACTACCAGTAAGAACGATTTGAGTTGTCGAACTACCCATAGTGATAACGATATCAGCTTCCACAGGATGAGAGCATCACTGCCCATGTTGTTCATGTTACAGACGATGATGTGGTTTCAGAGTGTTGTGAATATTGGCAACTTGCTTTGAATAATATTCGTGAGGAATCTAGGAAGTTACAACAGTCCTCTGTGCGTCACTCCCGAAGAAACAGCAGTGACAGCATAAAACTAATTACGGTGGTCACAAAGGCATTTAAGCAACCATTCTTACCGACTGCTTTACACGAGTGGAATGGGAAGAAGCCTTAATAAACGGTACAATGGGAAATACCCCACACCATGCACTTCATAGTGTTTTGCGGGATACAGATATAGCCGGCCGAAGTGGCCGTGCGGTTAAAGGCGCTGCAGTCTGGAACCGCAAGACCGCTACGGTCGCAGGTTCGAATCCTGCCTCGGGCATGGATGTTTGTGCTGTCCTTAGGTTAGTTGGGTTTAACTAGTTCTAAGTTCTAGGGGACTAATGACCTCAGCAGTTGAGTCCCATAGTGCTCAGAGCCATTTGAACCATTTGATACAGATATACAGTAACCCCCAGACTTTATAAAGAATCGAACTCGCATGTAAAAATGGCTTCAAGCTTCTGATTGCCTTACAAATGAGTTAATCTGCTACATACTTGATGTTGAGCACCTAAGTGCAAAAAAGTTTAGAAAAGATTTGAAATTATGTTTAAGGTTGAATACAAGTCGCCTAGTACTGTCATTATCAAATACTGCATGAGAATACTCTGGGTAATTTACTCTCTGTTCCAAGCAAAAGCTAGATTTTCACGCACGTCAATGCTTATGACGTATCTCCTGAACCATGTGTCATAGAATGATATAATTTACAATTACACTCAGTGTTGTTTGTGGACATGTGAAAAATGTGTTGCGAGTACGGTTAGTAATAAAGAAGAAATGAATTAAGACGTCAGGACTGTTGCGGCAGTTTTACAGCATGGACAGCGAAAATAGTTTTTTCCTTTCATAATTTTCTGGGTGGTGTCAGCAAGAAAAAGTTACATAAAGCTTTCTCTTATTCACAAATTCTGGATGAATACATTCTGCGTATTTGCGTGCGGTGAGTCACGCTGCCTGAAGAGACATGCACAGTTTGCAGCTGTAATGCTTGTCGTACTATGTTGAACCTTTCGTATGAGCTTACGAGTATACTTGTAGAGTATGTCAGCATTTTAAATTCTCAAATTAGGTCACTGTTTACATGAACGAAATAAAAGTTTTGTTGCTTCTTGAAGCCATTAGTAGGGCATCCTGCACATGGGTTCGGGTTCCTAGCCCCGGAATAATCGCTTGGAAATAATGGTGTGTAGATGTGCGTGGATATTGTTATTTTCTCATTAAGTGAGATCGTATTGCACCTTTGACTGGCGACCCCAAGGATATATTTAGTCGCTTAATTGAAAAGGATTTCTTCCGTTTTTCACAATGGCACCATTTCTTCGTCAAATATGAGATTTGCATCTTAGATGAACGTAAATACGGATGAGTGAAGTGGGCACATGGAACAATAGTGTCGCATTTTTCTTGTTGAAGCGTGGAGGGACGAATGACGATGGAACCCAAAGTCGGCACACAGCCTGTAACGTATTTCGTTAGTTACTTATCTGCTCTGGTTAGATGCTTTTCTCTGGGCTATTTGTTTCTGTTTTATTGCAAATTCTTTTCACACTCGTTGGTATATTCCTCTTTTCACACAACTATGAATTCTTTATGAACATATTTTCTAATATATGCAATTGTAGGACGTAAGAAGTATTGTAAGTAGACTCACTGCGCTATACCCACTTAGGAATAAATGCAGTCTGTGCTTTTAAGTGCGATGGAGGACGATGTAGGTGATAGGTGGAATGGAAATACACTTGGGTGGACGATTCATGAAATTTTTTGAGAAAAAAATGTCGTGAAGCGCTATTTGGACTTTGAAGTGTGGACGAAAGTGTTGACAAATGACTTTAACTGTATAGGATGAAGTGGAGTTGGATTTTAGATATTCAATAGAGTGATACAGGCTGATGTGGCGTTGCGCTATGTCAATGCGTTAGAGCTGTTTCATGAACTTTATATCGTTTACTTAAAGTATTCAATGACTGTTAATGTATAGAAGGATGGCAGAGAAGCGAACAGAAAAGTTGTAGAGGAGACAGAGGTATTTACCGCTGAAACTCCACGAGCAAGAAGAGAAGAGTCGAAGATAGTTCAGTAATTTTCAATTATCGTCTGCATGAAGTTTAGTGACTGATGAACGGTGAATTAAGTCCCAAGAGTGGAAGAATTGTAAAGAAACAATTACCGTGAAGAATTAATAATCTGGTTAGTGAGGGAGGAGTTGCGTGTATGGACTGTGGTCTGTAAAGAAGCTTTTCCTTGGAAAGATCAAAACATCACATGAAGACTTGAGCTTGAGACAAACGTAGAACTTTTATAACAGGAAAATCATAGCACGAATTTTATTTGAAGTGAGATTCTAAATAACTGTTCACGCCTTCTAACAAATAAATATAATAGAAAATGTGCTCTTTATTACTGCAAGATGGTGTTTTCTCTAGAATATCTCGTAAAATCCTAACCAGAAACCTCATTTAGAATTATTTCTTTTATTTACGTCGAAATGTGAACGGACGACCCTCCAGGGCAAGATTTCGGACGTTCAAAATTTCAAGGAAATTACTTCGTATTGGACAATGAAGGCACCCATCTGTACTCAGCGTGGACGATCCGCCACGCCGGGAGAGGACCAGATGTCACGCACAGTCTAAGCGCAGCTGGTAATGTCAGAAAAGTATTAAGTACGATTAACAAATCAATGGACACTAAAGATTCGCAGAATGCAGTCTGCGAAAGCTCATCGTTGTAAGTTATATACAACCATTATAGACGGTTACAACAGTTAAATTACACAACAACAGTATACAAGAGGAAGTATTTTACCGAAATAAAGTGCTTTCTTAACGAAAGATTGTTTTCAGTTCAAAACACTGGGGATTTAGTAAGTCGATGTATTTGTTCTGACACAGTAAAAACGTATAATTGTGTCAGTTGCAAACCTTTTCTAAACCATTTTATAAGGATTGTTAAATTCGTTTAGAGGAATACTAAAATAAGATTTTGTAATTTATGGTCAATTTAATAGTGGACGAAAAGAAATCAAAAGTAACGTTTTTGCTGGACTTTGGAATTCAGAATGTGTTAAACAAAACAAAAACATGTTTACATTGTGGTATCATAATTAAGCAGTTTCAAAAGTAATCAGAATTCACTGCTTACAATTAACGCTAAACACATACTTTAATTTTGATTTCCACTACATCCACATCTGATGATATACCTGTGCCATTAGTTAATTTTTCATAACACGTTTTTGTGATTTATTTGTTGTTTGTTTGACTGTATGTGTGGTTATATGTATATATACAATTTATGCATTTAAATGAAGAACCAATGCCGGATAGCCAGTTAACTTCTGTGTGTACTGGAGTAACTGAGTTTTGTCCATACCAGACTGACTTTTGTGCAGGCACTAAAGAAGCAGCTAACTTGAATAACCATGTGACGGTATAATAAAGACACTGGTAGCTGGTTAGCAAAAAAAAATTATTATTATTTGTTCTACATCTACATTTATACTCCTCAAGCCACCCGACGGTGTGTGACGGAGGGCACTTTACGTGCCACTGCATTACCTCCCTTTCCTGTTCCAGTCGCGTATGGTTCGCGGGAAGAACGACTGCCGGAAAACCTCCGTGTACGCACGAATCTCTCTAATTTTACATTCGTGATCTCCTCGGGAGGTGTAAGTAGGGGGAAGCAATATATTCGATACCTCATCCAGAAAGGCACCCTCTCGAAACCTGGACAGCAAGCTACACCGCGATGCAGAGCGCCTCTCTTGCAGAGTCTGCCACTTGAGTTTGCTAAACATCTCCGTAGCGCTATCACGCTCAACAGATAACCCTGTGACGAAACGTGCCGCTCTTCTTTGGATCTTCTCTGTCTCCTCTGTCAACCCGACCTGGTACGGATCCCACACTGATGAGCAATACTCAAGTATAGGTCGAACGAGTGTTTTGCAAGCCACCTCCTTTGTTGATGGACTCTCCCAATGAATCTCAACCTGGCACCCACCTTACCAACAATTAATTTTATATGATCATTCCACTTCAAATCGTTCCGTACGCATACTCCCAGATATTTTACAGAAGTAACTGCTACCAGTGTTTGTTCCGCTATCATATAATCATACAATAAATGATCCTTCTTTCTATGTATTCGCAATGCATTACATTTGTCTATGTTAAGGGTCCGTTGCCACTCCCTGCACCAAGTGCCTATCCGCTGCAGATCATCCTGCATTTCGCTGCAGTTTTCTAATGCTGCAACTTCTCTGTATACTACAGTATCATCCGTAAAAAGCCGCATGGAACTTCCGACACTATCTACTAGGTCATTTATATATATTGTAAAAAGCAATGGTCCCATAGCACTCCCCTGTGGCACGCAAGAGGTTACTTTAACGTCTGTAGACGTCTCTCCATTGAGAACAACATGCTGTGTTCTGTTTGCTAAAAACTCTTCAATCCAGCCACACAGCTAGTCTGATATTCCGTAGGCTCTTACTTTGTTCAGTGTTTTATCTGCTGACAGTTGACTAACCATTGTCAAATAGCAATGCTTTATAGCACGGTAATAGAATCGAGGGACAGTATACAGATAAACAAATGCACGAAGATATTTTTCCAGACAGTGCTATTACAATAGGAGAATTATTCATTGATATAAGCCTTGTCTTGCACAGTAGCAGCAAAGGGGTTACCGAGCTTAACGGCTTTATCTACTGGACGACTATCATCAATATAGTCACATGCCCTCAATTTACGGGACACTGACGACAGTCTTGGGTTTTAATCCAGGGCCTTGGAGGAAAGTATGCTGATGTGAGATTTGGCGCAACCCTTTATTCACCTCTCGCTGCCCAAATACTGTTGATGTAAATTTATTCCCACTTAAGGATTCGAACCGACAACCTCTGATTACAGTGCCAGCGTAGAAGGTACTTTAGCAACCTCAGCCACTTACTCGGCTATTGCACTTCTTGAACTTTCAAGTGATTAAGAAGGTTTGATGCTGATAATAAAATTGTTGCAACGGATTTGTTCGAATTCATACACAAGCAACGCACGATTTTCTAAGTCGCTTAAGAAATCAGCGTCACTTCCGTAGAAACACGTGTAGAGGATTGTACAGTACGAAAACAATACACTTTGTTGTGTGGACTGTGACTCGTAAGCGAATATTCCCAAGTGTGAATAAACGAGCTTGATTAAACTTGGCAGGTGTGAAGAGGGGACAAAATAGTGGAATAAGTATTTTTTTATTTGTGCACAATTTCACTTTTAAGGGGTAAAACACAACCCGGAAGATAATTTGGCATTTTAGGTTTAGAAGGAATGCCCAGCGTTATCAAGCCACTTAACAGAATTTTAGACGAGCCATCAAGTAGAAACGTTGAAGCATGTTGTCCAATTTGTCCAGTGGCGTTATCCTCCTGCATGGTAATGCCCGCCCACACACGGCCAATGCGGTGAAGACGACATTGCAGCAGTTTCGGTGGGAAACGCTGGAACATCTACCGTACAGTCCCGACCTTTCGACCTTTCACCGTGTGACTTTAATGTGTTTGGACCTCTAAAACAAGCTATTCACCGACATCGATTCGCAACGGACGACGAAGTGTGTGACTGGTCTAAGCCTGGATCCGACAGCAGACTACTAGCTTCTTCAAGGATGGAATCGACCCTCAAATGTTGCAATGGCATAAATATACCAGCAGTTTCGGAGACTGTTTTTGGGTATGTGTACTGCGTATAACTGCATTTTGGAGTTAATACGAGTAAAATTGTTACCGTTACTTTACATTAGTGACCGGGTTTCATTTGAATGCCCCTTATACCATACGTCATGCTCGAGATGATCACCACTAATATTATACTGTCGGGTTTTTCTATTTGTTATAGGCACTATGTTATATTCATCCACATTTAAAGTCAGCTGGTATTCGTTACAACTAGTAGATTTTTTTCCAGGCCTGTCTACATTTCCTTACGATCGTTTAACGGTGATATTTTCCCACAGACAATAGCATCGCCAGCGAACAACCTAATGGAGCTGCCCATCCTGCGTGTCAGTTCCTTTATGCTTACCGTGAAAATCAGAGGTACTGTTACACTTCCTTGGGGCATATCCGATGTTAATTATTACTGTGAAGTAAATATCAATAAAATTCATGCCTTCATGACAGAAGCCTGCCATATTCCGATTCTTGATATTCGTGAGATTGCAGGCATATCACAAGGACACGTATATGCTGAATCTGTTTTCGAATATGAATGAGTGTGAATGTATGTTACCTTCGCCACGGCCGCACATTGGGCTCCTGGTCGAAATCACTTTAAGAAAGAACTTTGAAACTAGTGTTTGAAAATACTGCAGAGTACCTCGCGGAAATATCTATCGTCGCCTCTCCGGGGAGCGCTTCTGTGGTGGGTGAGTCATGCAATGCCAGTGCCGCGGCTACAGAACGCAGTGTACGGTTACTATGTCGAAATAATCAAAATCATTTCCACGGAAGTTGTGTATTTCTTATCGGTGTTCACGTTTCAGTATGAGTGATTTATTTGAGAATGAAAATTCCTAAACAGTCGCGAGAACAACAATCAACTCAGCTTTCACTCAGTTAATAGTCGGCAGAAGCCCAATATGCATTGGGATCGCACTTCCTTAACCATTGCGCAGAAAAGTGTGCAGTAAACTGCTGCAGCCATTATCACAAAAATCTTAGCAGTAATCCACGCGCTTTCAAATCCAAACTGAAGAGTTTCCTCATGGGTCTCTCCTATTCTGCTGAGAAGCTCCTTGAAAAATCAACCTGATTCTTATGTTGTATTGTTGACTGCGTTTACTTAAACTTATGGATTGACTTTTTCTGGGTTCACAAACGTTTTATTTTTTATCGGTCATTACTTTTGTGTTTTAATGTCATGTAATGGCACGTTCCATGATCTTGGATATTTGCTCCTCAATTTGGTCGTACGGAACCAGACGTCTAAATAAATAAAATAAATAAACCGCGTCGGGTTGGTTACGGGAGAAGTAGCTTGTGTGGAACAATTATCTATGACAACTTAAAAGCCGGCCGAATTGGCCGTGCGGTTCTAGGCGCTGCAGTCTGGAATCGCGCCACTGCTACGGTCCCAGGTTCGAATCCTGCCTCGGGCATGGATGTGTGTGATGTTCTTAGGTTAGTTAGGTTTAACTAGTTCTAAGTTCTAGGGGACTAATGACGTCAGACGTTGAGCCCCATAGTGCTCAGAGCCATTTGAACCATTTTGAAGAACTTAAAAGTGTGTGAGAGAGTTACAATCAGTTTGGCCAAATATCACGAGCTTAGATACTTATCGTCGGAATATCGTACCGCAAAATCATGAAACAGTGGTGTCGCGATCGGTAGCGCGTATGCTCGTGGTAATAACTGATTACGTCACTAGAACGGATCAGTACCAATTGCAGGAATTATATCACTCGTCTGAACATAAAACAGCCTGTATGAGCAATGGATTTCATGTGGTTGTTCTCTAGGCATTTGCACTGAGTGATCAACTTTTCGGCACCTGGCCCTCCAAAGGACTACGTGACTGAAGTGTCGATGAATGATTAGATCGATTATTTGATATATTAAATGGGAACAGTGCAGGCCCAAAATTTAAAGTGTTTGATAATCAAAATTTATTTGGATCTTGTCAGGTATGGCTCTGAGCACTATGGGACTTAACATCTGAGGTCATCAGTACCCTAGAACGTAGAACTACTTAAACCTAACTAACCTAAGGACATCACACACATCCATGCCCGAGGCAGGATTCGAACCTGCTACCGTAGCAGGCGCACGGTTCCGGACTGAAGAGCCTAGAACCGCTTGGCCACAACGGCCGGCGCTTGTCAGATAAACTTGGATCTTAGACTATGAGTGTCTTCCCAACCTGTTAAATAATAAACATTACAGGGTGCCTCTTGTAGCTGGCAGTGCGGGTAGAGAGAAAACAGCAGCCGCTAAACAAGGTACGTAGGGCTTGGGCACGTAGTCGTAAAATATCTAGAATGAAACAGAAAGATTTACCTGTGGCAGTTTCGATATGAAACCGTGTGCATTGGCTACTTTCGCCACCTCCTCGATTTCTTGCATGGAACAGCCCTCTCGCCCGTAGCGGATGTTCTCGGCGATAGTTGCGTGAAAGAGCACCGGCTCCTGGCCCACCACGCCGATCTGCGACCGCAGCCAGCCCACGTTCAGCGTCTTCATGTCGCGCCCGTCCAGTTCTACCTGCAAACAGGAATAATTTCGACTTAATCTCACGTAGTTTTACAGATTAAATTTGTTTTGGATCCCGAAATGTTCTAGAAGTCTTTTGAGGTTCAAATTGTTCAAATGGCTCTGAGCACTATGGGACTTAGCCGGCCTTAGTGGCCGAGCGGTTCTAGGCACTTCAGTCTGGAACCGCGCGATCGCTACGGTCGCAGGTTCGAATCCTACCTCGGGCATGGATGTGTGTGATGTCCTTAGGTTAGTTAGGTTTGAGTAGTTCTAAGTTCTAGGGGACTGATGACCTCAGATGTTAAGTCCCATAGTGCTCAGAGCCATTTGAACCATTTGAACTATGGGACCTAACATCTGAGGTAGAACTTAGAACTACTTAAACCTAACTATCCTAAGGACATCACACACATCCATGCCCGAGGCAGGATTCGAACCTGCGACCGTAGCGGTCGCGCGGTTCCAGAATGAAGGGCCTAGAACCGCTCGGCCACACCAGCCGGCTCTAATGAGGTCTTTTACGATTTTGTGTCATTGAGCTAGTCGATGTATTCCCGTGGTTAACTTTCTGCACTCACATTCGCCAGAAAGATGGTTGATATCTCCGTCTGGTCACACACGTGAAATGTTTTCCGTGATTTTCCTAAAACAATTACAGGGGACGCAGACGTGGCTCATTATTAAAAGGGCACAAACGTTATGCTTCAACTTGATCCAATCCGTATTTGCAATCAGTTCCTAATAACCATGCTCCGTGTGTTCCTTCCATCTTTCGGTGTAACAGCGTTATAAAGTTATAACTATGGAAAACTGAATAAAGAACAAAAAGTGTTCTGTAACGGTTTTTTAGTTGTGAAGAAGCTTCTTTGTTGCGATCTCTGTTTAATATACAAAAAATCACTTGTAAATGAAGACAGAAGATTTTTTACGCTGTGATTTGATATTCTGGGAAAACTCCTGTACAGATATGTAACTATACGGATAGTGCACTCCAACGAAAATCAAACATTAGCGAGAACGTGGTGTGTATGATTCACAGTGATAAACTGCGTAGTCACCAGTTATGGATGGCGAACATTTATGGGGCAGCACTCTAACATGAATCAGTCGTCTACTGCTGAAGCATATGTGGTGCCCTTGTTTCCGTATGATCTTGGTAGAAAAAGTTGTTTGATTTCTTACATTCAAACTTCTGGCGATGTAATTCAAAGCAGATTGTTGATTGCCTTTTATGGATCTGTAGCCCCGTCTACGAAGACCAAAAAATATCGACTGGGGAAGAAAATCGTAATTTTTGTACAGTCGTAGGGGGCGCGTAATGAATAACGTATGAAAAATCCTGAACAGCGTGGTGTGAGTTTTGTGGTGTGGTGGTGGTGAGGGAGGGGGGGGGGGCGTCTTGTGAACGTAACTTCATCTCGAAAACCAGGCCATCTATCGAAACTATTTTTTGGTACAAAATTAAACAACTTTGAATTTGCTACAAAAAAAGGTACTGAAATGTGGAAACTATTAGTCCTAGAGAAAAAAATGAGTATGGCCTTTCTTCTACGAAATTTTGAACTGACAAACATTTTCACTAGTTGCCACGGCTTACGAGATAGTCAAGAACAACATAAAAAGTGACCTTTGAACGCCCGCAGTCCCAATGCTCACAGCAAACCGGTCAGGATATTTAGTACGTTGTTTATGACACTGCCCCTAATGCTGTACAAAAATCGGCTACTACACGACTTTTCCCCCTAATTTTTCTTCATTTACTGGATTACTGCGGGGACGACGTGACATTTTTTCCTGAAATACTTGTGGTCGTCCTATGCGTCGGTTTACACATGTGAAACACTGTCTCTGCGATATTGAAAACTTCGCTGTTGACCTCGGTTCTTTGTGTAATCTCCTGTATGATATGAACCATGGTTCTAGCAACGATTATCATTTCACGTTCGAAGTAGGTTGATTCACGACGTGTTTGTCACATTGACTACACAGCTGTCGCCAACAGTACGCTCAAGTGACATGTCTACACACATGCCGTACGCAACATATGTCTGGTAAAGTTGGCATGCGACTTTCGAGAAGTATTCATTTTTTCGGAGCTGTTAATAGATGTGCTGTTATGCTAGACTTCTCTGTACAGAATTTGAAGAGTTCTGCAGAATTTCGTGAAGAATATAATAGGAATTCGGAAAATTTTAATCTTGCAAGAAACATTTGCCAATTTGTGGAAAAGTTATGATCAAAACCTTTATAGCTCCCAAAGAATGTTACAGGAAACTCTAATGACATTTTATTTTTCAAATAACGGTTCAGGACATAATTGTAGTAATGAGGGACCTATTTCCTCTACATAAAAAACAAATTCGTACAGCAGTTCTGACCACAGTTCTGGATTTTGCTCCAACAGTTCTATAGAAAATAGTCAGTTTAACCCTTACTCGAACTCGGAAAACTTTGTGCTCAGGTAGCAGGAGGTTCAAACGCCCACTGTTTACTATCTGCGCAAGATTATGCCAAGTTTCATTGTTTAATTTAAGTTGGCTACTTACAGCAAAATTGTGGCAGGGATAGATTTTGCAGCGTTTTCAATGATAGCGGTAAGGTACATTTAATTTGCAATGAAAAGCGCTGTAGAATCTGAGGTATAATGGAGCTGCTGTGATAAGAATTAGTGGCATTGTTTCAATTTATTTGCTGGAGGCAACGAAAAATTATTTTTGCGTTTGGAAGATGGTCATGACCGCACACCAGCTCCAGATATTCAGTAAATGAAGAACATCATGGTACTCCGTTAAAAGAAAAGGCAATGATATGGATGACATGTCTTTAAAGCTTGTTCGTATAGAAGTAGGTAAGCATCAGACAACAAGGAACAAGTTAACTAATAAAGACGTAAGTATCATAATAAAGCTCGATCAGTCAGTGCTCTTGTGCATTCATCGCCCTAGTTTAACTGACATTTGTGAACCGTAACACGCGTAAAAATGTACAGTCTACCGGAACTGAAATGTTTTACCGGTTTGAAAGAATTTAACCTCCTCCATGATAGAGGCATTCTCCACACCATCTCATCCTGTCTTTCAAAACCTTTCGGATGCAATAACCGACATAGGATGGAAAGTGTTATCTAAACACGTTAACGCAACAGTTAAAAAATAATTTAACCTACTGTGGGACTATTCAAATTTTGTACAAAGGATTCTAGAATTATAGCATATCTACCAAGAAGTCAGGAACAATGCATATTTCTTGAAAATCCGGTGCCAACTTCAACTGACTCGCAACATCTAGCTGAAACATTCAGGAGTCATACATAGCACATCTACAAACTATAAATGGTACAACCATTCCTGTGACTTTTGACCTCACAGCATGTGAAATCTAGACAGTCACATATAGCAAACAAATCCATAACGTAAATCACAACAATAAAATGATCAAAACAACAATGACGAAAGTTCCAGAATTTAAACAGCTACTTTATGAATATAGAAAGAATTATTTTCTGTAATCTGGTTATAGTTTTTTAGTTTGTTATTCGATTGCTTCATAGCAGCACCTTTAGAATAAAAGCTGTACTTTGCTGGAAAAATTCTGTTGATATATATAAGATACGCACTGTTCCTTGCACAGGGTCGTAGAATCTTTGGATGAGCTGCATGCACGTGGACTTCCCACAGCCGGAACTTCCGACAAGCGCCACGGTCTCACCAGCTTTTATCTTCAAGTTGAGACCTTGAAGGACCTGGTGACAAGGAGAACATCTTGCATAGTAAAACAATGTAATCAGAAGTAGGCAGAAAGTTGAGTAAGAACGACAGGGTATTTCACAACACAATTCACATTACACCATTTGGAGAGGTTGTAAGCCTCCTACATTTTTCTTGTGGCTGACCTGAGTACATGATAACACATGACTTCAGTAAAATGCCCTGAAAATGTGCACCTTTTAGAGTTAATTTCTACCTGGGAAATATCTGTCCACAATTTCGTAGACATAGATGGATTTTTGGATGAATTTTAAATCAGTTACTTGTTGAATGTTGATAAACTGATTCGATGTACGTGTAATTAATATTCCTTGTTGGCGGTCCAAGTCTTATGAGCGTGTGAGTCTCAGGCTGATAGTCAAACATTTGTCCACGCAAAAACACAAAATGTAATAATCACGTCGAAAATAACTTAGTAAACAGAAACAAGTCTCGGAGTCTCTGCAGCAGTAGTTACCTTCTGAGCTGAAATGGCAAGCAAAGAATTGAAAATGGGTGATGAATGCAATTTAGCTCTGTGTTGATTAATATTTCTGCTGAAATCAACTTTCATAATAAAATTCGTGTTCAGATTCACGACTGAATATACAGGCACCTGTACAGCCGAATTTATAGTATGGGTTTCATTAAGTGACAAAGGATGGGAAACAAATCACAGATTTTTAATTAAACTACTGATTATTAAAACGCAGTTCAAAAGCAATAACACATGAAAGGTTACATTTGTCCTGTGATGGAGCTTGTGGTGGGCAGGCCACGATGTACGAAAAACTGAAACTTTCTAGATCCATTAGCAAATCCTGAATGCCTTTAATTGAGAAGAATGTGATGTCAGTATGCCTACGAGGTGGAGGAATTAGAGTAAAACCGATACTGTACCACAATCAACGGAAGTTAAGCATGAGCGCAAGTGAAGGCATATTTAAAGACCTGAAAATGCTGTAAGCAAAATATTAAGTTCAGTGTCAAGTGTAAGCCGCTACCTCAAGTAATTCTCGCAGTTAGTTGCATGAGAATGGCCATCATTAAGTAACCTTAGTGCAAATACTCAACGTCCACGCCAGCTGTTCGTGGCAAAATGTGGAAACGGCGACACGAGCCAAAAGTCAAGAACGGAATTAGACTGCTCTTTCTACCTTTAAACACGTCTCACAAAACACGCTACACAATTCGTGCAAACCTGTGACTGGACCATAAATACTGCCTTACTGCCTACAAGGCAAAGGCTAGCAGACAAGCCTTCACTCGACTAGTCAAAGACTGTACGACATTAAACATATATTACCTGTTACAGGATGTCTTTTCAACAGACTCGTGACTCGGAACTCGAGTAAGAATGTGAAACTTTACTGTGTAACTAATCATCTAACAACTACCGTTAAATTTGTCATTAAAAACTCCAATCAGTTTCAAATTCTGATTACAATGTCTCCCATGTATTCTGACCTAGGATAGCTTTTCCTATCCTACTTTTGAACACGAACATTACCTCTGTAAATGACTTTCAGTGTGTGTCGCGCCAATTGCTCTAAACTGAATCGGACTACCTTTAAATGAAATTGAATACAAAGAATGGCTACCAATAATACGCAAAAAGGCTACCTCATCAAACTATGACAACACATTAGTAAATTGTCGCGTACTGGAATTGTGTCCGTTAGAGACTGCATAAACTGAAATATGGGCAAATTTTACAAATGACTACGGTTCTTGATTCCATCTCACAAAGTTCGCTTTAATCCCTGCGATTGATCCTTACTCGCAACGGATAACTCAGCTCCGTCCTCTATTCTTTATCTGTAATAACATGAAGTTCTGGAATGCATGCACCTGAAATAAATCACTGTGCAGCTAATTGTTTAATCATTTGCCTTAGGCTACTTTGCCAAATGAGAATTTTCTTATCATTTCAGTACTGCAGCTCCATGTCCACGCAATTGTGATAGAAGGGATAGTGCAGTAATATTACGATCTGCATTCACACTGTAAAGATAGACTTAACGAAATGTTTGAAAATCAATGAAAAGGTTATTTTAAACGGAAGCTATTCGAATCTCTTTAAAAACACAGAAATGTATCACGTTAGCATGAAACTATTATATTTTCGTGGCATTGTCACACATAATAAAAACTATTCATACAGTACTTTAGTTACAAATTTACACTTTTTTCCGTTATAACGTAGTTTGAACTAAAAGTGGTGGGTGACGAACAATAATTCAGATTCTGAACATATGACCGATAATTTGCCTTAGATATGAAAATGTAAATGCTGTTGAACAAAGTGCAGTATTTACACTACAGTAAATACACGCCTAACAATTGCAGCGAGTAAGAACTATATCATTTATCATTCTCCAAATGTGTCGTCTCCATTCAGCGCGTCCGCCGTCAAAGCTTCCCGCTCATAAGCAATACAAGACACATTCTCTCAGCAGACTCTCTCTCTCTCTCTCTCTCTCTCTCTCTCTCTCTGTTTTCTACTCGTACTACAACCTCTGGTAGCCAAAGAGTAACATATCACTCATGTGATAAGGCATCCAAAGACGCCATTATAGGCCCAACATAACTGCCACATCGCATGGTGTATAAACTTTTCAAATGAATAACTTGACAGTTAACATTTCAGTGACCGACATTCTAGGTTGCAGATGGGATATGAGTTTTACATAAATACATACACCCTGAAACTGTCCATTTGCATATTACAAGGAAAACAAGGAGCGCTTACCGGTACATGGTTGATCATCCGATGTCATAAGGTTTTATCACTCTCTACAATTGCCACACTATTCTTTGTGAATATTTCTTGTTTATGATAGAATTTGTTTACCTTTATATTTATTTATTTTATTTTATAATTGCAATAAGCCTGTTAAAGCTGCAAATGACTCCGGGTAGACTTCTACTAGTCGTTAACCGCTACACCTTCTGGCTTTCTTCAGACCGATTCTCAACTGAAACGTCTGTTTCTCCAACGCGGCAGGATACGAGTTCTGTACCCCTAGCTAGGTAAGCTCTTGTGCTTCTAACAGTATGATACTTTTTTAAGTAACGATGTTGGCTGCGCTGAATGAACAGGACGAGAAAGTGACTAATAATTTTTGGTTTCTTTTCAAATGGTTAAGATCGCTCTCGCACATTTGAAAGAATTATCGATGTTAAACTATTGTATTGGCCTCAAATCGTATACGTGTAAGGAAATGTCAATAGTCGTAGTATAGCACACAGTGTTGCCGTTCCCTTTTTAACGTAGATTAGTAGTATATCTACAGGGCCTCCAGGCCACTTTGCATCTACAGAGCAACAATTATTGAGCTATATGAAAAAAAACGTAAATCAGTTACAAACTGCGGTGTGCACACATTTCATTCAACATGTGAACTTCTCTACAGATATTCGGATTTAAGTTATGAGATGTTCAGTATGCCTGCCATCATTAGCGATGATGTGGCGCAGGCGAATAGCGAAGTTCTGCATGACCCGTTGAGGTGTCGGAACATCGATGCTGTGGATGACCTCCTCACTGGCTGTTTTCAACTCAGCAATGGTTTTGGGGTTATTGCTGTACGCCTTGTCTTTAATACAGCTCTACACAAAGGAGTCGAATGTGTTCAAAAGCGGAGAATATGGCGGCCAATCGAAGTCCATGGCAGTGGCCTCTGGGTATCCCAGGGCCAGAATGCAACCCCCAAAGTGCTCCTCCAGGACATCAAACACTCTCCTGTTTCGATGGGGTCGAGCTCCGTCTTGCATGAACCACATATTGTCGAATTCAGGACCAGTTTGGATAATGGTGATAAAATCATCTTCCAAAACCTTCGCGTACCGTTCGGTGGTCGCCGTGCCATCAAGGAATATCGCACCGATTATCCTCTGACTTGACATTGCACACTACACAGTCACCTGTTAAGGGGGAAGAGACTTCTCGATCGCTAAATGCGGACTCTCAGTTCTCCAAATGGGCCAATTTTGCTTATTGACAAACCCATCCAAATGAAAGTGTGCTTCGTCACGTGCATGCACATTCTAATTCTCATCATGACCCTCTGCCAATCGTGCAATTTGAGCGTCCTAACGCAAACCGTTCAAAAGTTATGACGATTTTATTTCATATATTTCAGTAATTGTGACCCTGTAAATGACCTTGAAAAGTACCAGTGCTAGTGAGGGTTGCCTAAATGCCAAGGGCAATAACGTCAATCAATAACCTTAAATGTGTGACATCATCAAGAAGGAAGATGACAGAAAATTAAAAAAGAAACTGAAAACGGCCAATAGTAATAAATTTAAAAATTAAGGACTGTGCTAATGATAATGCAATATAAGGTATTCGATTACTTATGAAAAGCTTTCGTAATAAACGCGCGCGCGTGCACACACACACACACACACACACACACACATCCAGAAAATTACATAAAGGGACACAATATAGGCTAGTCATCTTGGCTGTGCTGTAAAGTTTTCAAATGTTACAATTTTTTCGCAGAGTTCAAAGGCATTTATCCCAAAAATTACATAAAGTGCACCAGATTCAATATCTGAAAGTACTTTACAGAGCGCTCAGAAGCTGCTGAATGGTCAAATTGTTTTTCCGTCATCTTCAGAAGTATTTATGCAAAACAATTACATGGTTCAAGCCTGCGTCCGGCCATCCTGATTTAGGTTTTCCGTGATTTCCCTAAATCACTCCAGGCAAATGCCGGGATGGTTCCTCTGAAAGGGCACGGCCGACTTCCTTCCCCATCCTTACCTAGTCCGATGAGACCGATGACCACTCTGTCTGGTCTCCTTCCCCAAACAATTACATAAAGCAGAAGCTTGCATAAATTACTACAGTCCTGATAAGTTAATAAGCAGCAACTAACAATCATTGAAGATGTTTAATGAAATGCATAGCACAGCTGGTTACATTTCGAGGTGGCAGCCCATTTCCACAATGAATTCCATCAAAATCTGGTAGATACGGAATAAAATTATGGGCAGTTTGTGAAAGTGCGAGAAGCTACTGCTTTAAGATGAGTGTGTATTTGGGGAAGGAGGAAGAAAGCTGAGGCGTGCGACTTGGAGAGAATGTTGTGAAAAACGTGCTGATTGAAACTGGAAAGTCTCGAAGTAATACCACCTGTGATAATTGTTTTTACATTTCTCTATTTAGTTCATTATTTGCTGTCGACAAATCTGACACTAGCTGGTACTATCCGAAAGAACAAAGGTGAACTGCCTGTCACCTGAAGGACATGAACTATACTCTGCATTAATTTTTTCAACCAGATGTGATGATAGCCTCTTATGTTCACAAAAGAAACTAAGTTTTTACCGTCCTCAGCTTTCTTGACCAACCAACCGTGTCATCATGGCAAGTGCAGAAGTGTGTAGTTATAATTACATACAATGCCACAAAGGGCGGCGTTGACACAATGGACTAGAAGACGCGATGCTACAGTTGGAAGAGAAAAACAAGGAGCCGGCAATTGGTGGTTTTCCTGAACATGATCGATGTAAGTATAATGAGTGTATACGTAATTTGGATGATGGCTACCAATAAAAGAAATGAGACGTCGTACTTTCATCATCAGTTTCGGAAAGCAACTAAGCATGGGTAAAGAAGCAGCACCGGTTCCAGAAAGGGCAGTGAAACCACCAGCTAAGAAAAGGAGAAGATGTGCATATTGTATAGAGAAGAGAGATAGAAAAAGTAAAATTACATGTTATAAGTGCACCAAACGTGTATGCTCAAAACATTCTGATACTGTCTGTAGATCCTGTGAAAATTTGCAGTAATAATAAAAACCAGCAGTAAAAGTATAAAAACTGCGTTTTTAAAATGTAAACTTTAAATAAATAAAATGATTTTAAAATTGCTTATACCTCGTAAGTCGTTCACATCATTCGTATCGTAAGCAGTCAAAACAGCCTCAGTTTATGTCAATTTAAACAATAGGGGCCTGAGAGTTCCGACTGGTAGGCTACGCTATATAGATTTTCTGTTAAGCAGAGGGTTAAACTCCAAGTGTCATACTGTACAGTCGTAACTTATTGTAAATTTTGCATTGTATGGAGCGAGGAGTATAACCATTAAATTCGGCGTGTCTTTTCAGTAACAGGTCAGTTTGGGAACCTTAAACTGCCTACTCAGAGTGAGAGTGTGGTGTGTGCGAAAGTTTTGTTATCATCTGAGTATAGGGTGGACGTGATGACTAAATTAGTACTTAAAATGTGACAACACATCAGAGTTTACATTCAGTGACTGTGGCTTATTCAGTAGCTTAGTGAGGTCTGTAACTTGAAAACAATTTTTCACCCTGTCAGCACATTCTCTACGGCTGATTTTTACAGCTTTTGTAGAAAATAAACACCTTTCTTTTCTTCAGGACAGGCGTGTGTGCCGCAAAAGAAGATCAGCAAAAGGAAAGTGCAGATGCACGGCTAACGGTTTGAGCGTCGTCCGCCGAAAGACAGCGTAGTGGCGTAGCTGCCAGAGTGCCATCAGTGTCCATTATTTAACAGCGAATTCTCACAGCCCGAAGGCTCAGTGTGGTGCAAACGTGTGAAGCAAGCAGACATCCATGACATGGAGACTCACTGGTGCTTCTTACAACCAACTGAGCGAGTCAGAAAAGGTCAAACTGTGGACTTTCGAGCGGCGGGATGGTCATTTCGAAGAATTGCCTCACAAGTTGGACGTGCTGCGTTAGTCGTGCAACGATGTTGGGGTGCGATAAGCTACAACTCTCGTTCATCTTTGCTGTTTCTGTAGCGGACGCTAACCAGCGCTCGGCACATGCAGTATGCTGTGAGACCCATTCTTTTGGCGTCCTTGCAACAGGAAGGAGATGGGTTGCCCCAAAAACATAATACTCGTCCACACACTGCCTGTAGAACTCAGTGTGCTGTGCAAGATGTAAAGCGACATATGCTGGGAGAGCGGTGTGCTGACCACATGCCCCTCCATAGCCGCATCCAGTTACGCCTGTGGCCTGAGGATGACACGATGGCCGTCGGTACCGTTGGGCGTTCATGGCCTGTTCGGGCGGAGTTTAGTTTTTCCCCATATGTAAGTACTTTTTCCATTACCAAACTAACGATTCCTTGACGTCTCAGGATGCGTCCTATCAACCTGTACTGCTCTCCTTCACTGGCTATTAACAATACCTTCACCCAAGGTGGATAATATAAAAGCAACTTACTCCATTTCGCAGAGATGGTATAGATCAACGGGCAACCAGGGCTCTAATAATATCTATTGAGTCTCTGACCGGAGGTGTATTCAAAGATTGTCGGCTCATAGTACTCATCCACAAGCAGCTTTACTGAAGATAAGCAATAATAAATAAAAGTAACATGGTTATAATTAAAATGCATCTACTCACCGAGGTCCAGTGAGGGCTGTAACTATCGTATGGCAGCGAAACTTGGTAGATATGCTAATGCGTTAATGCAGAACCTATTAACGGTGGAAAAAAATAGTTCCAATTTTGGCCACCAGGTGCAAATCTATCGCTGTACACAGTCTGTATGACGGTGTAACAACCAGGCTATGAAGTCAACATAATGCCTTCCTCATTTGTTTTACTTTTTCTGCCCACGTCCTGTTCTTAATCCATTACATATGGAAGCATTTCTATATATATCTTTCTTGCATTACAGCGTTAGATTTTCACCTGTTGGCCCAAATTGAAACTAATTTTTTTCCTGCTTAATTCGGGCCTACATTAAAGCTTTAGCATACCTACTGTGTTTTGCTGCCATACGATAATTACAGCCCACAATGGATCTCTGTGTCCAGCTGCTCTTTAATGATAACCGTCTGGTGCATGAATGGAGACAGCTGAAGAGCATAGAAATTTCCATGGAAAATTACTCACACTATACAGATGCCATTAGTGTGCTATACGGACCGAGTAGGGTGGTGCCATGGTTAGCACATTGGCCTCGCAATTGGCGGGACGACAATTCAAATCCCTGTTCTGACATGCAGATTTCGAATTCCGTGACTTCTCCAAATCACGCCAGGCAAATTCCGGGATGCATCCCTTCAAAAAGGTATGGCCGATTTCCTTCTCCATCCCGTAATCTGAACTTGTGCTCCATCTTTCCACACTGAGGACAGGACGTTAAAGTCCAATATTCCTTCCTTCCATTTCTTTCACACATAGAAAATTTTAAAGAATTCGGTTAAGCTTGACAGAAAGGACTGAAAAATAAGGTACTGTTTCACTCCTCACTGTGTTCCTACGACTCCACGTGGAAGAGGAAGGAAATGTTTAAAATTGGTAGAGTCTTTGAAAGTAAACTCCTTTTTAAGTAAATTAAAATCCCTCAAAATGCCAGCAGGCGAAATCTGTTCCTAAATTTGAGTTCCTCAGTACGGTAGAAATAATTATAGTAATGTCTTCTTTACCTTGGGATCTTTGCTAACGGCTAGAACCGTAACTGAATATAAAATTACTATAAAAAATGAGTACACCCATGTTATGCCGTCGCCAAGGTAGCCCCTGCAGGCCGGCAACACATCTAACACCACATAGGACCGAGGTTGTCTATGCCCAAGGCATAAGCAATGGTAACCATCAGCTGTTTTGAAAACAAACATTCCGCGTACTACTTCCTGCAGAGGGAGTTCGAGATGGCCTGCAGGAAGTATTAATACACCAATATCTGATTGGCTGTCCAATACTATTTAAAGGCTAGAACCAGTACCGAACGTCAGTTCACGCCGAATACCGACCTGAAGGACGTCTCCACGGAAGACTACGTCTGCGCCATCGGAATAGGGCTTGGAATTAAGTGTATGGGTGGTACCACGGACTCTTCTTGGAAGTATAGAAGTTATCTGTTGCCTCTAGTAGGAAATTCTTGCTGGCTTTGTGATGGTGACTTTTCGTTGTTATTCAGTCAATTCCATGTAGACTCACGTATATAAAAGTTGTGTTGTAAAAACTTTCAAATTGTCAGTTACAACAACCCATGAGTTATTAATTATCAAAGAGTCCTTAATCCAAAATCAGATTGCATTGTTTCCGTTTTTTAATAATTTATTTCTCTTTTTGAGGCCTATGATGGACACACAGGCGCGCATCACAACACCTGGCCTTCAGTCAATTTGGGCCATACGTTTATTTTCTTCTAAATTCGATTCAGTATACTGGTATAAGTTATCTGACACAATTAGTCTTCAGCTTCTTAACAACACATTTGAAACCTGCTGTTCCCTTCTTACCTAAACTATTTATTACCCACACTTTATTCCTGTCCTAGTCTACACTCTGGCCAAATAAGAGGCCTATTCGTTTATTAAAGTCCGCGTGGTCGCATACTGAAACCAGTGAAAATAAAAAAAAAAGGTTTTATTTGAAACAGCTACTTCTCTACATAGTCACTGCTCCAGATTAGACATCTCTCACATCATTGTACCAAATTTCCAATACCCTCATCATAGAAGGCAACCACTTATGCTTTCCGCCAATTTTCTACGTGGTCTACAGCTCATTGTCTATGTCAAAACGTTGTCTTTATAGCCAGCGATTCATGTAAGGAGAGATAAGGTCACACAGAGCCAGATCCGAGCTGTATGGCGGGTGACCAAACGCTTCCCATCTAAAACGTTGCAAGAGCATCTTTATTGCCCTGTAATGTGCAACCGAGAACTGTATGGAAGAAGGAAAAGTAGAGCGCTTACTTTAAGTGAACTGCATGAAATCAGCCGTGTCTCTAGCAGACACTCATACTTTGTGGGAGACACTATTTTATAGGCACTTTTACCTGCTCACTACCTGCTCGGAACCGAAAAATGTGATGTGACGCGATCGACTGGCATACTAGAGACACTGCCCTACACATCTGTGCAGAACTTCATCGGATTTTCACTGTGATTTCCATTTTGCGGCCGATCGGACCTTAATAAACAATAACTCCTCGTACTTCCTAACATTAAAGTTCATATGCGACGTTAACAAACCTCTCCTTCTAGAAAAAATTTACCTTGCTACTGCCAGTCTGCATGTTATATTCCTTCTACTTCGGACATCGTCAATTTTGCTGCCCAAGTGATAGAATTTGTTTAATTCTTGTGTCTCATTTCCTTCTCTAATTCCCTCTTCGTTGGATGACTTATTTAGACTTTATTAGCCCATACAACGCTGAAATAATACACGTCATCACGTAGTTTCCCGCCAAGACTGCCGAAAGTGATCGCAGACTCATAAAAGTTCTTATCGGAGAGTGTGAGACGCATTTACCTTACACATCGTGTAAATACCTTACCTTGATTCCCTTCCGCGATGGGTACTCGAAGTGGACGTTCTTGAAAGTAACATCACCCTTGGCGTAGTAAGGTTTCTCGCCTTCTTCCGACAGGCTGTCGATATCTGGTTTGCGGTCGATAACAGAGAACACCTTCGCGGCGGTACCCCTAGCCTCAGAGATCATCTCGATGTACGCTGACAGTGAGGAGAACATCGACGACCCATGCGTCACCGAGTAAAACACCTGCAAAAGATTCACTATTAGTCCCACAGTTGTGTCCCTGGGAAAGGATTGCTAACAGGAGGAGATGAAGAGAAAAAGGCTGAACTAAACGGGGTACATTCTGCGACATGGAATGTTGACTATCATAAATCTTAATGTAGTAGGGTAGATAGGAGGATAAATTTAATGGTTATGGAGACTGGATAATGAATATGGCTATAAAGAACGTAACTGAGAGGGGAGCTTCTAGTGTGAGAAGAAATCAACCGATTGAAGAAAGAAAGGGACAAAAATATTTAGGAAAAAGAAGAAATATGGTAAGATAAATAATTTATAAATGAATTCAACAGAAAGTGCAGGGAAGATGAAATGGTTTCCAGAGACATATGAAACAGAAAAGGAAAAGACTGTTTCAGCATATGGAAAATTCCCAACAGCTTTCGGTGAAAGCAAGTGCATAACATGAAATGAATAGGTTGGCAAAAGAGAGGAAGCTGTGATGGGTCGCGTTAAACCTGCCAGAAGAAAAAACAATGAATAAATAAGTAAACTAAACAGTAACATTACTTGGGTGGACGACACATTTCGTCATTTAAGACGGCACTTGGTTCACTGACTAACAGGAGAGGGAAAAATGTACAAGTATTCCCAGATTTTTTGAAGTATTAGTATTGTTCAAGAGATGTAACAGATTTAGAGATTGTTAGTAACGAAAGTAATGATAGTCTCGTAGCAATGCCAGATGAATTATGTGAAGTTACTGGAATTACGAATCAAGAAATGACTCTGGGAGGTGACGAATTTTCAATAAAAACGGTGAAACACGTATGTAACATAGCAGCGATGGCGAGGCATTGTAGCATCTGTGACCAGAGAGTATGCGCTTGACCGCGCGAGTGTTGCGAGCGGTTCTCAGTCAGTAGTAGTCGTTGCGAGTCTGTTAGTAGCAGTCGTTGCGAGTCTGTAGCTCTGTCTAGTTGAGAGCAGTACTCAGTCTGTAGTCGTCATGCAGAGCGGTCGGTCAGTAGTAGCAGCCCAGTGCGGTTGTGTGATGTAGGCGGTCGGCAACACTGGTCAAGATGAGGAATAAGGTATACTGTTAATTAATATAATCATTAGATAATGAAAAATTTTATTTATTGTAATTATTCTCCAACAAGTCTCCCAATAATAATTTTTTTATTTCAAAAGCATTTTCTCAAAAATTTAATTTTTTATTGAACTCAAGATTTCGTTGCACTTCCCATTTCATTCCACTTCTTTTGAAGAAAAACTCCACTAAAATCACAAAAAAAGAGAATATTATTATTTGCAATGCAGTTCCTCCAAGCGGTGCGCAACAACAAGAGCAGATATGTGACATCCATTTATTCTGAGGTAAGACTTTAATTCTGATTGTTTTACACAGGGCCAAAGACCGATATTTCGGTTTAATTGAATTTTCTTGTCACTGAATGGACTTTAATTTTTTGAAGGATTTATATTTGAGTCAGATTGCGAATTTCACATTTTTGTTGCCATTGTCAGTACATTTTATTGTGGGCAGGTTACGCATAGAGCAATGTCCATCAGCATTTCTAATTAGTATCGTCCTTTTTCTTTTAAAATTTTTGTAGGGAGGTTACACTTGGCTCCCCATTTCTATTAAGTATTGCTATATTTTCATTAAAAAATTTGCGGTGGGGAGGTTACACTTGGCGACACCCAGTCCAGGATCGTATTTCGTTGAGAGTCTTTTGAACAACAGTCAGATATCTGCTCTTATTTGCTTAGATATAATTAGGATTTGGCGCTACGCTTTTAATAATATTGTGACTTTCTCTCTACAGGTCAACGGCAATTTGTTGCTTTGTTGTATTTGTGTGTTGCTTTTGCATTGTGTTGGTTTGTTTTGTGAAAAATTTTGACTATTGTAAAAATGCCGCGAAAGACTGTGAATAGTGTATCGCGAAGTATTGTGAATGAAATTACCGACTTAAACAACGTGACCGATAGTAATTGTGATACGCAACGTAATGATGACAATCCTGCGTTCACTAACAATCAGTGCATTCCAACCACTAAAGATGACTTTCACCTTAATGATGAACAAACGAACTCAATTGTCTCGTCTGTTAACTTGACGACAATTGATGACGCAGAATGCTCTATGGTAATGAGCGCTGCCGAGTTTAACACACCCGATTTAGAAAATCCAAGTAATGTACAGACAAATTTTTCGAATGAAAATGATCAGTGTAGTGAGAGTATGACGGATCCATTTAATTCCGAAATAATGTCTGACAGTGTACATCCGACTGATAATCCTTTTTGTAAGTTGCAAAATGACCAAATGGTCACACAAAGCGCGACAACTGCAGGTACACCATTAAACAGTACTGAGAATGCAACAGCTACTTTAAGTTTGGATCAATTTATGACAATAATGCTACAGTTTAAGAACGATCTTGGTGTAGATATCAAACAAGGTAATGAAAAACTCAAACAACAACTTGATGAAATTTTCGACAACCATTCCAAACAACTTAGCGAAACAATTAATGAAAGTTTCAAACTGACGAACGAGAAACAAGACAACCTTAACGAACGGAGCAGACAAGTTAGGGAAGAGATTACAGCTGTTACCGTTCAATGTCGGGACAATAAAGTACAATTACGTGAGGATACTAAGACTTGTGCTAATAACAGTAATGAAAAAGTTGGCACTGCTGCACAAGAATCAAGTAGCATACGTGTAGGCACAACAGAGTCACATAAAGACAAGATTGATGCAATCACTGAACAATGTTTGGCGAACGAAACACAGATACACGAAATTAATGCAGTCACCGAACAATGCCCTAAAAACGCAGTACAGATTCGCGATGATTTGGAGTTAGTGGAAGTTTCACACACTCCGAATACGGAGGCTGACGAGAAAAGTGAACGACACAACAACCAGATTGACGAAAGTATTAAAGTAACAGAATTAACAATTATTTCAGTCACCAATACGTCACAGAACCCGCCACGTTATGAACATTTGTCAGAGTCACGCAGCGTGTATAATGTGAGCAATTTACAGCAACTACGCGGCTTAAAATCCGAAAAGCCACGCGAATTAAAATCTGAAAAGCTACACACCTTAAAGTACGAAATGACACAGACGAGCGGATTCACACCCAAGCCTGAGCGTGTTATCAAATTCAGTGACGAGAACGTAGATTTCGAGCAATTTGCATTTGTAAGAAAATGTAAGGAATTTAATAATGACAGAACACAGGTACACGCTTTGAGCTGTATACGACAATTTATTTTTGTACTTTCACCGCTATTACCTGTAATGGAGAAACTAGCTTTGAACCTGAGGCGACAATTTGCTATTGTATTTTTGACAGCATTACCTATTATGCAGAAACTGGAATTAGCACGGATACAGCGATTTACTTTTGGAATTTTACCGCTATTGCCTGTAACGCAAAAGCTAAAATTTATTTGCAGTGCGTAAATGACCTCAGGGGATTCATTACGCTTTAATGAATATGTGCCGTAGCGAGCATAGGGCCCCGAGCTGTAGTAGTGCTGTTTCATCTTTAGTTTTCTGCACTGCTGCCTTCTCTTCTACTATCCTTTATATCTATCCAAACTGCTCTTTAACTATTGCTCTACCTAGGATTAAGAATATGTAATGAAAACCGGATATGACAAATATTTTACCGAATGTGACAATTTTCAGTAGGCACTCCCGTGATGACAACTACCGCCGTAACTTTAATAACAGATAAAATCGTAATCATCAGTATCTACAAAATTTTCGGCAGTCGCAACCACATTTTTGTAACAATAGATGTTTTTCACCACAATAGCATGAAAGTCAGCCGCTTAGCATACGTAACCAACAATGCAGTCTACAAGGTCAACTAAACTTTAATGTTTCGCCGCGTGCACGTATAGTCCCAGCCCCAGCAAATAGTAACGCATGGCAGCAAAGAAATAACTACGTACAGACAACACACTATTTCAACTCGCATAGCAATACGCCGTATAAAAATTACTATCTTGACAGACGTAAAAATAACGAGCACAATTTTCAGCGTACATTTAATAACAGTCGATATTATGAGCAGCAAGAACATTAGCAACAACATATTATGATGAATGAAACAGACAATAGATGTCATCTATAGCGTAACACGTCAGTAAGAAATAACAGAACAGTTCATATAGTGGATATGCCACAACATTCTCCAGTAAATAATAACACGTACGATAGATTTTAACCAGATACAGCACAGATTGCATATTACAGTAACGCAAACATTACTTTTGACACGCAGAATTTTGTTCACGAGAATGTTATTTGAAACATGCTTTGTTGAATGCTCCACTTTTATCGCACCCAGATCTTACCAGAAATTTTTCCATTGCCACTGACAGTTCGAACACCGCTTTAGGCGTACACATTTTCCAGGAAATTGAAGAAGATGGTTCTACAGTAATTAAAAACATCGCATTTGCAAGTCGCATTTTGTCACCTGCTGAACGAAATTATTCCGTCACAGAACTTGAAACATTATGTGTTGTATGGGCTTTCACGAGATTTAGGCATTTTCTTTATGGCAGACATACCACCGTTTACACAGACCACAGAGCGATACAATTTTTGCTTTCAGCTAAATTTACTCACGACAGATTGAGCAGATGGAAACTATATTTGCAGGAATTTAATTTTACAATAGTTCACATTCCCGGCACACAAAATGTTATAGCAGACGCACTATCGCGTTCTCTCGGCAACAATCAGCAAGACGTAGCAACCAACTTCTGCAAAACAAATTTCAGTGTCATGTACATTCAGCAAGTCGCATTTGAAAACTTTATTTCATCGTCATTACAGGACATAGCACGAGAACAAAATAAAGACAATGTGTGGAAAGAAATTAAACACCTTTGGCAAGATAGGAATAATGTTACGATTAGAAACCACTACACTGTACGCAATGACATTCTGTTTCGCCGCTCTCATCCTGACAGCAACAATTGGTTATTATGCATTCCTGATGAACTGGTTAACAAATTAATCTGGTACACTCATTTAAGTTACGCACATTACGGAGCAAGAAAATGTTTTCTTATACTGAGACAGAACTGTTATTTTACCAACATGGAGAAACGTATACGACGAGTTTTAGCGTCTTGTAAAATTTGCCAGAAAGCTAAATCAGACACCACTTCACATATTCCTCCATTATATCCCATTATACCTGTTAAATTAAGACACATGGCCGCAGTAGATATTTTTGGTCCGATTCCCAGAACTAACAGAGGTTTTTGCTACATTTTTGTCGCTGTTGAGCTCACTTCAAAATTTGTTACTTTCACTCCGTTA
Source organism: Schistocerca americana (assembly GCF_021461395.2). Classification (NCBI taxonomy): domain Eukaryota; kingdom Metazoa; phylum Arthropoda; class Insecta; order Orthoptera; family Acrididae; genus Schistocerca; species Schistocerca americana. The sequence continues at coordinate 616,686,452 of NC_060121.1, forward strand.
CGCAAAGCTACTGCTAAAACTGTTTCAAATGCATTTGTAAAACATTTTCTATCTCATGTAGGGCATGTAATGAAAGTAAATTCTGACAATGGATCTCAATTTCGTAGTAGCGTATGGACACGCATGTTACGAGCCAGAAACATTTCTCCGATTTATATATCCAAGTACCATGCTTCTTCGAACCCCTGTGAAAGATTAATGAAAGAAATTGGTAAACTGTGCCGAATATACTGCCACAAAAGACATATTGATTGGGATACACACATACTCTCATTCCAAGATGTAATTAATTCCATTCCAAATGAATCCACTATGCTATCTCCGACTGTTATACTGAAAAACGTTGAACCACCGAACAAAATTAAAGAATTAATAGAATTTCCCAAAAGTCGTCGCCTACGACACCACGAAATAATTGACATTGCGCTGAACAACATCAAACGTGCCGCAGAGCGCCGGAGAAGACAGCAAAAACAGGTTTGTACACGCCGCGTCTTTCACGTTGGCCAGAAGATACTAGTACGTACACACTATTTATCCAGCAAATTAAAAGGTAAGTGCAGTAAATTTGAACTTCTATACACAGGTCCATATCGGATTCGCAGCATCCCTCACCCCAATGTTGTACACGTCGAAACTTTGAGAACCAGAAAATCGAAAGGCAATCACCATATCTCAAACATTAAACCGTTTATTGAGTGAAACCACTGTATGATTCAACACACTATGATGCCATTTACTAATGCAATTAATTCACCTGACTAATTACTGATGATTATCGTATTTTTTCTTGGCAAGTGCCCGGCAAGGTAAGGTTAGCAGGTCGCTTTTCTTGTCGTTACACATCAGACCGTGCACAATTTCTACTTTTTTGTGTATATGATTGTACTCCAGTTTTGTTTGTATGGACTATGAAATAGTTAAGATATAACACACACCAGTCGACTTTGACATTTTTTTTGCCTTATGACATCTCAACATCGTGACTGTTTCACATTTTTTTTGCTCCTGCATTGTATTATTCTGTGTATATCTTTGTTTTTGAACACTGTCAATGTTTTTGACATATTACGTTTTCTGTCATGTTATGCTGTAGGGTTAATTATGTTACCATAAACCAGTCATTATCTAGTGGGTATATGATTTAAATGCAGGACATTAATCTTTGTTCATCAATTTCAGAAAGGAATGATGATTCTAAGAAATAAATTTAACATAAATGGAATTTCACCTACGGAATAAACGAAAGGAGATGCAATAACTTTATGAGGAAGAGTAAATGGATCAGGATTAACAAACATTAACAAGAATATACAATACTCATCACAGAATAGCAGTCTTAACTAATTTTTTCTTTCAGAATACAAGGTGATTGATGCAGGCTGTCAGAGAGAACTACACATCTTAGTTTTAGTGATGAAATATGCTAGAGATAAGGAATAGTTATGAAATGAGTAATGAAGTGATTTTTTGCAGATGATAATGAATACTGATGAATAATGATGAAGGATATGGTATTATGAATAATGAGGTTTTTCTTTACAGGTGATGATAATGGTGAAGTTATGATGATATGGATAATGAAGTTTTTTTCTTTACAGATGAGGATAATGTTGAAGTTATGTATTTATGCTACGTAGTTATTTAAGTATTTGTTGCAGTTTGCTTTGACAGCAGGTGTTACATTGCATAGTAGGATGACGGAAAGTTTTGGAAAGGACAGCTATGGAACACATTTTATACACATTTCACTACTTGTTAATTCGAAGTTCACTACTTTTCAGCATAGTGTGCGTTTCTTCTTTCAGGTCAATAATCCATTTTGTATTTTTTTTTCAGGAGCAGCTTTTCATGATACTTGCTAAACCTGTTACTTATTATACCTGTTCTAGTACTTGCATTTTTATATTTTTTACCCATTTGTGTCTACCGTTTATAAATGTGATCACATGTACTGCCTTGTTACATAATCTTGCTACAGCTGACTCATGACGAATGACGTTACCTATCCTCATTTGCTGCAATAGGTCAAAAGCAAATAGTGTTATGTTTCAGCAATTAATTATCGATCCCAACGCAATGCATTGCTACCAAAAAAATGTATTACCAGTCCCACATAATGTCACTAGTTTATGATAATTCTGAATAATACTGATCAACTCTGAATAGCATGTCACTTGAGTAATGACCTCTTAATGAGACTATATTCAAAATAATGCTTTGTCACTAGCTAATAACTGCAACTGTTTGTTGTAATGATACTACTTATAATGCTTGTGATTACTAATGATTTGACTGTAATTAACTGATTTTAATAATGCCTTTGTAATGATCTGAATACTACTGAAGGAGGAACACTGTTTATTGTAATGTTACCACTTATAATGCCTGTGATTATTAATGATTTGACTGTAATTAACTGATTTTTAATAATGACTTCGTAATAATCTGAATAATACTGAATGATGATTCTATTCAATACTTGCTGGCCGCTGAGTGCCAATAATTAATGTCACTCCACGAATTGTGATTAATTATGCCATTGATTAGCTCTTGTTTCCAATGTTGATACTTTGTAACCAGAAAAGAATGTGACTGTTTAATAATGCTTTGTAATTAGAAGCCAGCTAGTGATTCTTAATAGATTGGAATAACAAATGATTAATTAACTGTCATTAGGATGGTTTGTAATTAGAAGGCTAATGAATCTTAATTACTGTTTAATAATGCTTTGTAATTAGGAGAAGGGTAATAATTCTTACTACATTGGAATGACACATAATTAATTAACTATGGTACTGTTTAATAATGCTTTGTAATTAATTAAGGCTAATAATTCTTACTATATTGAAATGACAAATGATTAATTAATTAACTGTAATTAGACAAATGATTAATTAACGACAAATGATTAATTAATTGTAATTATACAAATGATTAATTAACTGTAATTAGACAAATGATTAATTAACGACAAATGATTAATTAATTGGAATTATACAAATGATTAATTAACTGTAATTAGAGAAATGATTAATTAATGACAAATGATTAATTAACTGTAATTAGGAAAAGGCTAATGATTACTGGAATGACAAATGATTAATTAACTGTAATTAGGAGAAGGTTAATGATTCTTAATTATACTCTGTAACTGAAAAGAATGCGATTATTTCGTAATGCTTTGTAACCAGGAAAAGAAGGCTACTGATTCTATGTAAAACAATCAATGAACATTTTTCTGTAATACTACATACTTGGTACAGAAATGTTCAATAACTGGGCTATGAATGCCACAAACTACTAATTAAGTCTGTAATTGTCAATATTATGTGACTTGATGTCCTTCACCTCATAAGCTGACTACCCTGAATTACTGCAATGTCCATTTGTCCTGTTTATCCTAGTGATCATGGAGCACTATATTTGGTTTTTGCACTAATTCTACGTTGGTGTGCCTTGTAAGAGTGTGGTGTTGACACGACATGCTGTCCACCACCATGAGCGATGAAGACATTATTATGGTCCCACTGTTTGGTGTACCTAATGTACTGCCAAAATGAAAACATGGAACATTACTACGACAGTTCAGTGTCTTGGCTACACTGATAAATTCTGATGGGAAACGAACTTCAAGTTGTGTCACTTGGTGTTGTACTTCTGTGGAAAGATATGGACTTTCAGAGCAGCTGTGTGCAATCTAAAGTGCTACAACCATGATGCAATCCTTCCCTTTCCTATCCTGATTCTTGTCACATAAAGAAAAAATTTTTTGGTAACATCATTTATGAACTCCAATGCGAGTACACTTATGTCACTTGTCAACATAATATTTTTTTGCCAGTCTGTTCATTTGTTCTGAATATGCTAAAGAATTTTCAGTGCCTGTGCACTTTGTTATCTGTCAAATAATTTGTATATACTTTTCTGATTTGCTACTATGTTTTGTACTCACATTTTGTCTTTGTCTGATATATTTTGTACTTAGTGCGTGTGCACAACATTTACTTTATGTACTACATCTAATTATTCTTGCCAGTCTGTTTATTTGTTCTGCATATGCTAAAGAATTTTTTCAGTGCCTGTGCACTTTGTTATCTGTCAAAAATTTTGTATATACATTTTTCTGATTTGCTACTATGTTTTGTATTCACATTTTGTCTTTGTCTGATATATTTTGTACTTAGTGCGTGTGCACAACATTTAAATATTCTGTAAGTTGTAGAATTTTGTTAATTAAAGAAAAATTTTGCCGCGCTTGGCAAGTCCAAATGACTCACCATCGCTGCCAAATTTTTGCCCCCCCAGTGGAGGGTTATGAAACACGTATGTAACATAGCAGCGATGGCGAGGCATTGTAGCATCTGTGACCAGAGAGTATGCGCTTGACCGCGCGAGTGTTGCGAGCGGTTCTCAGTCAGTAGTAGTCGTTGCGAGTCTGTTAGTAGCAGTCGTTGCGAGTCTGTAGCTCTGTCTAGTTGAGAGCAGTACTCAGTCTGTAGTCGTCATGCAGAGCGGTCGGTCAGTAGTAGCAGCCCAGTGCGGTTGTGTGATGTAGGCGGTCGGCAACACTGGTCAAGATGAGGAATAAGGTATACTGTTAATTAATATAATCATTAGATAATGAAAAATTTTATTTATTGTAATTATTCTCCAACAAGTCTCCCAATAATAATTTTTTTATTTCAAAAGCATTTTCTCAAAAATTTAATTTTTTATTGAACTCAAGATTTCGTTGCACTTCCCATTTCATTCCACTTCTTTTGAAGAAAAACTCCACTAAAATCACAAAAAAAGAGAATATTATTATTTGCAATGCAGTTCCTCCAAGCGGTGCGCAACAACAAGAGCAGATATGTGACATCCATTTATTCTGAGGTAAGACTTTAATTCTGATTGTTTTACACAGGGCCAAAGACCGATATTTCGGTTTAATTGAATTTTCTTGTCACTGAATGGACTTTAATTTTTTGAAGGATTTATATTTGAGTCAGATTGCGAATTTCACATTTTTGTTGCCATTGTCAGTACATTTTATTGTGGGCAGGTTACGCATAGAGCAATGTCCATCAGCATTTCTAATTAGTATCGTCCTTTTTCTTTTAAAATTTTTGTAGGGAGGTTACACTTGGCTCCCCATTTCTATTAAGTATTGCTATATTTTCATTAAAAAATTTGCGGTGGGGAGGTTACAACGGAAGGGAAAGTAATGCAAAAGTAATCGAAACAATGGTTTGCAAAATGTCCGCGGTAGAAGGTAATTCCCCAAAACTGTAACTACGATGCAGCTGTTTTATTTCACGCGAAAGGTGGCAGACACGAAATAACAACTTTGAATCTAACAGTGTCCTCTCTGTAATGAGCAAAATGCTCACCAACGGCAGAGATAAAACAATGGATTTTAATTAGGCGAAGTAAAAATGTTTGTTTAGAAGTGGATACAGCAAAACGGAAGTCTTGGAAGAGGTTTTCTGAATCAGCATTAGCCTCCATGCATGAAATCTGTGTATACTGCGAAGCATGTTATTCAAATGAACGGTTGTCAGATTTACCATCTGTTCACTTAGTGGATTCATCGAAAGATGAAGGAGTAAATACAGGTGTACTCCTGGGAGACATATTGTGATCCTAGCCGCTCATGTTGTGCGAGGATGTGCGGAATGGTAATGCCTCTGGTTTTTTTTTTTTAATTCTGTTCTCAGTATCGGTTCAGGTACTACTTGATATATTTATCACTCAGTCGACTTCCCCGCTTCGGTGACGCAGCTTGAAACCCTCTGCTGCCAGACGGCTCCGAACTGTAGCGTGTAACATCGCTGTGTGTAACGTAACTACGTCGGTGTGTGAGAAATAGCGCGCTGTAATCGGGTTTATAACTGCAGAAAGCGTACCTCTAATTGAAACCCTTGGAAGAATGGAAGCTGTGTATGATGATGATTGTATCTATGTCAGCAATACGCGACATTGTGTTGTTCGTGCTCATAATGAAGGAAATAGTAGTGCCAACCTCAATGTGTGTGACAGTGGTCGGAGGTGACGACCACTTACGGTAACCGAGGAGACTCATCGGAATATGGTTGATGATTAGAAAAAACCGTCGTGTAATACAAACACAGGCCTCAGGCATACCACGGGAGTATGTACATACCATCACTGCAGGACCGTGGTACAGAAAACTATCTGCACGGCAGAAGCCTCGAATTTCTCTGATGAATTCATGAACCCTATACCGATGAGTCTCGACGGCTGCCGTATGCGGTCGTCCATTTCGAGCGCTGTCATACACGTTCAGGTTAGCAACACCGTTTCCTTCTTACGAGCATGAACAATCCAACGCCGCATATTACTGATATCGATGCAATCATCAACGTACACAGATTTCAGAGGGCCGCACGTCTTCTACTGTCAGAAACTCGATTAAGGCACGCCATTTCTCACGTACCGACGTAGTTACGTTACACATCGCCATGCTAGACTCTACAATTCGGAGCCATCTAGCGGTAGAGGGTTGCAACTTGAGTTGGCGAAGCAACCGATACTTGAATAGAATAAAGAATTCGGAGGCATTTCTTTACATCAAGGCCCAAGCATGTTAATCATCTGGAAAACAATACTACGTTTTAGCAACGTTAGACTTTTCACATATCATTCCGTTATCTATACATGATTACTGGCAGTTATATCCATTCATATCTTGATAAGATGTCGAAGAGTGGCAAAGATTATATTGTTTTAAATATTCGCAGATGTAAATTTCAGCTTATACAAATACCTGGTTGCCAATATTTTGTGGGATATGTAACGGAATGACAATATAGGCGCCATCATATTTAAAGCGAATGAAATCTTTCTACAAAGGAGAATAGTTACAAATCACTTATGCGACCCATCCTAGAATATTACTCAGGTATTTGGCACCTATACCAAATACCGGGTGTCCCAGGAAGAATTATCAGTATTCATGATATGACATAAAGGATAATTCTATGCAAATAAATAAATAAATAAATAAATAAATCTAGTAAATGTGTGCTCTAAAACTGGACACTTCAAAATCTATGAGCACTTTTTTATCTTCACTACTGTAGAAACACAACTCTTCTACTGAACAAGTGTTCGCAACTCCTAATACATGCATTATAGAGGGCATGTTTACAAGGTCATTTTTTCTTGGTTTGGTCCGTACCACCTACTCCCAAAATACCGAAACATGGAAAGAAAAGAGCTTGCAGCAGAAGAGGTTTATTTCACAGTAACGAAGATGAAGTGCTCATCGTTATTAAGGTATGCATCGTAAAGCCCGTGGTTTCTGGACTTTTTTTTGCTTCGAATGTTCGTTCCTGTCACATCCCTGAATAATGGCCGTTCCTTTGTATAACTGACAGGGATTTCTGAACGTATGCAAGTAAAGGCAGCACGAATGGTAACATGTTTGTTTGACTGAGGGGGGGAAGGGTATTCACTATGGGAAATATCCTGCTCCACGCATTACACAGTGAGAGAAAGAAGGAACTTCCCATCGACAACGAGATTATTAGACACGGAGCACAAACCCTGAGTAGTTAATAATGGAGAAAGAAATGGTCCATGCCCTTTCAAAGGAGCCGTCCAAGCGTTTGCCTTAAGCGATTGAGGGAAATCACAGGAAACCTAAATCTGGATGGTCGAAGGCGAATTTGAACTGTCGTTGTCCCTGATGCGAGTCCAGCGAACAAGTGCGGCACCTCGCTACGTACTCCACAGTTGTTTACGGAGTTTGCATGTCAGTATAAATGCAGAACAGATAACTTTTAATGAATTTGGCACACTGTAACGGCGTAGTTCAAAGCCGAAAACCAAGCCCACATTAATATGCCACGACGAAAAAAGTTTCTTACCATTGCTACTAATCTGTTTCTGTTGTATATACGCACACAGAGTAGTGCATCCACCACCGATATAATATCTTGAAGTAGGTGGTCCCATAGTCTCGACGGAATAGCTAGCACACTTACTGTGATCACGGTTGCTGCGTCGTACTTCCTCTGGCTCTCGGGATACTCCTTGTCCCTGAGGAAGAGGTACACGCCGTACCAGGACGCCACGGCATATACGATGTACACGGAGAAAGACGAGATAGCAGAGTACAGTCCGCCGGCTAGGTTCCTCTTAAAGCCAACCTTCACAGCATCTTGCAACTTCTCGTTGAACCTGAAACATGTACCAGGTTATTCTCGTGAGCTGATCATAACAGATGAGGCAGGTTGCCTAAGGGAAACTCAGTGACGGTTATGTCAACGATTTCTGTTTTTATAAATTATAACTCTCAGCTTCAGGTTGTAACCTGCCCCTCCCTTATCGACCTTAATGACAGTGAAAAATTAAACCGCGTGTACCTAATGGAAATTTGGGAAAAGCAATCGTCACCGAAGTTAATCTGTCGGTAAAGAGGGAGGAAAGGGTTACATCTCAATGAAAGGAAAAATGCAAATGAAACTGGTGGAAATTAATTTTGAAAAGGGGTAAAGTTAATGAAGAAAGTAAATGTGCGGCCGTTACGTTAACACTTAACTAGCGGTAATTAGATATTTGAGATTTGGGGGAAATTACGGTCGCCAGTCCTAAGGACAATTACTATAGTAACTGAAAAAGAAAGGTAATTACACATATAATTAGCACTAGAAGCATGGCAACTGAAGGTTGACACGTGTAGTGTGAAAACTGAAAGTTTGTCAGAAGTAATAACTTTCGCTGCACTCTGACTTAATTTAGCAAAAGAATTAATAAAACCGGAAAATTGAAAGTTAATTTAGTGACTGAAATTAATAAGAAGCTTTCTTTCTTAAGCACATCGAAATTCAGTAAAATACGGTTAGTGTTGGACTCCCTCAACAATCATTTCAAAAGCTACTTGAATATACGCAATTTAGAAATAAGAGATTTGTGCTTGCGTAATCTAAATATTGTAGCCAGCTATGAATACTTAAACTGAACTTTGAAATTAAAGCAGTGAAATGGAATGATTGTACTTTAATGCTGGCGTCTGAATTTCAACGACACTCGGGTTCATTTCGGAAATGGAAGGGACCCTGCTTGGTAATGCGATTGGGACAATGAGCAACAAAAGTTCATGCTAAGTTGCTGTAATTTTGCGAGGCAAATGGAACAGTTTGAAAAGCTGAGGTCTGCCATACAGTTCTGAAACTTTACGTGCGTTTAGTCTTCCTTGTTGGTTGATTGAAGATTTGAAGTTGTCGATCGAGGAGGTGGCGACAGTCACTCATTGTCGGCCGTCGCTGTTGCAGAAGCTGGATGTTGGCGCGCCTTCTTCTCGACACGGTCACCAGACGCAACGGGCTCTTGATGTGCGCCAGCTAATGCTTCCCGTCCGCGACACCATGTCAGAAACTATCATCGCAAGTCGAGCGCAATTACATGCTGCCAAACCCCGAAAGCGCGGCAACTCGCGGGAGCTTCACACAACACACCTGCTTCACTGCACCACCCCAGCCAGACTCCCACTGCTCTGCCCGCGCTCCACGCGCCAGAGTTAACACTACCAAAGATCCTGAACACTTTCGTTCTCCACACGACCTATCGATGTATTCGTTCGATAGTATAGTTTTCCCTAGGCCAGACCCAGCGTATAAATACAAATAATCTTTACACAACAAATCAATTATACATCGACATAAATGCATAAATATATATACAAATAGTAAAACAATTACAATGTACAAAGACACAGAAATGTTTTATATTCAGGTAACAACATAAGGAAAAAATTATGGTACAATAGATGGAAATAGGAGGATATGCATTTCCGGCGTTACACGTGCCCCACATTGTCTGAGGATGTTCGTGTAACCTAAACAGACTCAGAAAATGTCCCCAAAAAGAAACAGCGGAAATGCATATGCTCAAAACGTCAACAAAATTTAGCATTCGTTTAATTAACCATAAACCAATTTTTGGACCGTAGTAATTGAGTGGAGACACTCCTAATCTTATTCCACTCTGTCATCTTGCACAAAATAAAACAGGTTGACAACATATTAAAATTCATAGAAAACATAGAAAATGGTTTAGCTATCCTAAAATTGTCAAAATTCCTAACAGTATCAAGAAATGGAATACTATTTACAAAATTAATCAGAGTACATGGTCATAAAAAACAGGTATATCAAATATGCAAATTAATAATTAATTACATAGAATACACATTTTATATAACCTTTTCATAATTAATACTCTCGCCATGAGAGTCCACTTAAACGGTAAACAAGAAAATTACACACATCAGATCGAAAAAACATAAATATTGACAGCAGAATTCTTTCACATCAGCTGTCCGGGAAGAAAACAACTCCGCCTTCCGTACTCGCAAGTACAAAGAATGCCGACAGCGGCACAAGAGCCGACAGCGGCACAAGAGCCGACAGCGACTGCGCCCCGCCAGTATTGTTGCGCCCGCCTGTGCGGCACGCTTGATCTCACTCGCCCTGTGTAACGGCATCTCCAGAATGTCCGTTTCACTGAACTCTTTCGGAAAAACTCACTCCCGAGTAATCTCAAGGAGTCCATTAATTCTATCACAGTGGATAAATCAACACTGTCCATCATCACACGCATGTACTAGCCTGAAACTTAAAACAGCGTCTAAGTACATCGGCAATGACTAGTAAAACACATATTCATGGAATCTTACAGCTAATTACAAAATCATATTTACAATGCTTCATCTACTGTGACTCAGCTGAAAACTTAAGCTAGCAGGTTGGATTTTTCGAATGATTAATAATCACTCTCTTAAATCATTTAGTAAAATTTAATTACTTATTAATTACAACTTCTTTAATGTCCTCTTGGTCAGGTAAAAGCATGACAATCTAGCAAATCGTTTAAATCTTACACTCTATATTCACATACTGTACAAATTACCCATTCTGTGGTATTAATCAATCCTAGGTTGGTACAATTTCAAGTCTACAATGTTCCGTATACCTAATAGTTTTCCAGAGCTTGGATACTCTAAGCAATATGCATTTGTGTGAGATATACCAATGACTTTATATGGTCCATTATAAACAAGCTTAAATTTAGAGATTTCATTGTCTATCTCGCTCGATTTCTCATGAGATTTTACATGTACTAAGTCTCCGATTGCAAACTTAGCAAAACGCGCTTTAGCGTCATGTCGACGTATGCGAGCATCGGCTCTTAGCTTCATTACTTCTCGCAAACGATCTTTTTTTTCACACCAATATTAATGTCAATCGGTGGAGGGAATTTGATTATTTCTTCCACAAGTCCCGGTTTGTCTGAAAACACACTCTTATTCCTCATTATTACTTCATACAGGCCTCGTCTTTGTTCGTGTGTTATGTTTGACACACCGTCTACAATACTTTCCAATTCACTTTCTACGCTATTGTCAATGCCGAGATTCCTCACATTACAGTAGTTCAAATTCATACCTACGTCAATACCATTCGGCCAGTTAACAATGTGTATAGGCTGGTATTGCCTATGCACACCGTCTCCTGCCTCGTCAAAACTAACTACTATTGTTTTATCTTGGGACGTACATGTCAAAGTTTTGCTTTCGCAATTAATCACTGCACGGTACTTTAATAGCCAATCTAACCCGATAATTACTTCCGTAGTTAAGTCTGGCACGACGACAAACTCTTGCTCAAATCGTGCCCCACATATCTCGAAGTTGACAAAAATCTGTTTTGTGACCGGTTTACTGGCCTTCCCAGTAGCACCGGAAATTTTCACTCCTGTTACTGGCATAACTACGATGCCGGGTCTGTCTTTCAGTAACTCAAATATTTTCCCAGATACAGCACTCAATTCTGCACCGGTGTCAATCAACACGTTTAGTTGTAGGTCGTGCATATTAACAGACACTACTATCTGTCTACACTTGTCCTCGACTGTTTCATTATTTTTCCACAGTAAATCCTCGTCTATATCCAGGTCACTCCAGAAAAAACCATCCGGCTTTGATCCTAAATTCGGCTTATCTGGCGGTTTTTTCAGCCTCTGTTCACATACAGTTTTAATTTCAACACGTTTGTCCTGAGGCTTAGTCTGTAGCTTCGCCTCCAATACCGAAACCTTTTCCTGTAACTCGTCAACTAGTGAGTGTTGCTTTGCTATCAATTCACAAATTGTCACCTTCGTTGATTCCACTTTGGTCAGATTGATCTCATCTGCCAATCTACCTGGAGGAATGTGCCCAGTAGCATCTGAAATTACTTCCTCTGGATCTGCGCAACCCACACTGCTACCGTCTGACCGCATAACGTCAGCTCTAACCTCATACACGCTGTAATCTACGTGCTTTTCTACCAATCGTGTCCGGCTATCACTAAAATTTTCGTAATCTTTCTCCTTAATACTGTCGCAATGTTTAAACTGGATGTTCGCGTCGGATGGGTCGGCTACTTCTACCACTACAACTTTCGGTAAAGTCTGCCGGTTAGGGCCAGAACTTTCTATCACTTCACAACTACTATCTTCCTGTGGGACGAGACGCGGCAAATCCTGCCTGCGCTCCCTATAAACACTTCTCCCGTACAGGCCCCTATAATCTCTTAGTTCGTCGTATAAGCGACCGAACTGCCTTAACCAGACCTTATCCCTCTCTACATCCCCTCGCTCAATGACGGACGTTTTATCCGACATCTGATCTTCTCTCAACACTTGCGAATTATTCTTAAACTCAATCTCCAGTTCCGCAGTGGGTATTACAGCTGCCACTTTATAATCGATTTCCGGAACACTACTTAAATTGTTCTCACTGACAGTGAATGTTTTTTTTACTGCCGTGTATACAGCTGATCTACTACTTGTGGGTGCACTCCTTTCTCCTAACACTGGCACACTCTCCCGCCGTTGATTATTCCATACGGAATTTTCATAACGACGACACCTGGGTTTTCTCCTGTTATTGGGCCGCCAAAATTTCTCCACGCCCGGTGGGCCCCTCACCGGCGCGGCTAATGGTTTCCCTGTCTCGTCCCAGCAGATACGCTCCCTGGATGCTGCTGAGGCGGCTGGTCGCACCCTCTGGCGTTATTACTATTCTGTGAAGTCCGTATCACTCTAGTATGATACTGGTTTCCGTCATTCCTGTTATTATTTGCATTGTACCGATTGTCGTTACGGCACGAACCATTATTGTTATTGCTGCCAAGATTGCGGTATGCATTATTCCCATAGTTATCATTGTTGTGGTTGCTGTGGTACCCGTTGTTGTTACCACGGCCTCTACCAGTATCGCGATTATTGCGCCAATTGTCCTCGTCCTCAACTCTTTCCAGGAAATCATTGATTGTCCTGTAATTGCTTCCTACGTAGCGTTTTGTATCATCTGGAAGCTTCTTGTAGAGTTCCCAGACTACTTCGGATTCCGTGCGGCGATCACGCAAATATTCCAACTTGCGGATCCAGCCCTCACAAAACTCCTTCATCGAGCCTCGCGAATTCGCATCGAAAGGCCTCGATACGACAAATTCGCGCCAGACACTTTGCTGTTTTTGCTCTGACCAGTATTCAGCCAGAAACAAATTTTTAAATTCGTCAAAAGTCAGGTTCGTAATGTTGAGGTTTAAGCCCCAACGCTTGGCATCACCAGCCAACGCATCAATAACCGCATTAATTTTTCTCTCATTAGTCCATGATCTGGGTAAAACTCTTCCACAATTTTTAATGAAATCCGTCGGGTGTATGCCGCCTTTTTTCAAGGGGTCGAACCGCTCCTCTTTCGTCAACAACACCGAACTATGTGCACAGATTGGCACATAGCTCTGTTTTTCGTCAAGTTTCCTTTCTAATTCCGAAACCCTCGTAATCACTTGGCAAGTGGTTGTCGCAAGCGTTTCCACTTCCCTCTTTTTCTCTTCGCAGGTATTAGCCTGCTTCGTCACTTTGGTATCTACTTTGGATACTAAAGCCTTTAAAGTTTCCACCTTCTGTTGATCCTCTTTTCTCACTAATTGAATTTGTTCCGTCACCTTATTCTCGATGATCGGAGCAACTGCGTCTCCTACACTTTTCTCGATTCTGCTAATTTCGGAATCAAAACGAGTATTTATGCTCGCAATTTCCGCCTGAACGCCTATCATATCCTGTTTAAGATTACCGATTTCGGTATTAATCACGACAATATCGTCTTTGATTTTATCAACTTTTGTGTTAACAACTTCAACATTGTTGTTAACAACATTAACAGCTTTGTTCTGATTATCTAGCATTCCTTCAATTTTTTCAGACTGAGCTTCTTGCTTGGCAGCCTGAGCTTCTTGCTTGGCAGCCTGAGCTTCTTGCTTGGCAGCCTGAGCTTCTTGCTTGGCAGCCTGAGCTTCTTGCTTGGCAGCCTGAGCTTCTTGCTTGGCAGCCTGAGCTTTTTGCTTGGCAGCCTGAGCTTCTTACTTGGCAGCCTGATCTTCTTGCTTGGCAGACAGAGCTGTAATTTCTGCCGATTGACTCCTGATTTCGTTAATCAAAACATTCAATAAATCAGTTAAATTCCCGGAAACTACCGATTTTACTCCCGCAGCGGCTCCCTCTTTAATTGTCCCCCCCCGTATTCGTCATCAAGGGATTCAGATTTGATTTTCACTTCCGATTCCGAAACAATTTCTAAAGTTTGGAATTCTATTTCTGCTCTTTGTTGCGTTTCGGCGGTCGCGTCTTTCATGCTAGCCGCCTGCCCCTGAACAATGGGTACCGCGGTGCGCGTTTCCCACTGTTCGACCGATTGTTCCGTATCCAAGTCTACCAAATTTTGGCAATTGCTGCCTTCACTCATTTTAATATTTTTCAATATAAAAGCCAAATCTCAAATCTAATTAGGATTCCTCACACTAATATTCTCGCTGACGTATCGACCATTTCGTAATCAGTACTTTGTTACGAGATTTGAACAATGCAAAATTCGTGTCCAGAACAACCTCAAATCTGAAGATTGTCCTGTCACCAGGTCGCCACGTGTAACCTGCCTCTCCCTTATCGACCTTAATGACAGTGAAAAATCAAACCGCGTGTACCTAATGGAAATTTGGGAAAAGCAATCGTCACCGAAGTTAATCTGTCGGTAAAGAGGGAGGAAAGGGTTACATCTCAATGAAAGGAAAAATGCAAATGAAACTGGTGGAAATTAATTTTGAAAAGGGGTAAAGTTAATGAAGAAAGTAAATGTGCGGCCGTTACGTTAACAGTTAACTAGCGGTAATTAGATATTTGAGATTTGGGGGAAATTACGGTCGCCAGTCCTAAGGACAATTACTATAGTAACTGAAAAAGAAAGGTAATTACACATATAATTAGCACTAGAAGCGTGGCAACTGAAGGTTGACACGTGTAGTGTGAAAACTGAAAGTTTGTCAGAAGTAATAACTTTCGCTGCACTCTGACTTAATTTAGCAAAAGAATTAATAAAACCGGAAAATTGAAAGTTAATTTACTTTAATGCTGGCGTCTGAATTTCAACGACACTCGGGTTCATTTCGGAAAAGGAAGGGACCCTGCTTGGTAATGCAATTGGGACAATGAGCAACAAAAGTTCATGCTAAGTTGCTGTAATTTTGCGAGGCAAATGGAACAGTTTGAAAAGCTGAGGTCTGCCATACAGTTCTGAAACTTTACGTGCTTTTAGTCTTCCTTGTTGGTTGATTGAAGATTTGAAGTTGTCGATCGAGGAGGTGGCGACAGTCACTCATTGTCGGCCGTCGCTGTTGCAGAAGCTGGATGTTGGCGCGCCTTCTTCTCGACACGGTCACCAGACGAAACGGGCTCTTGATGTGCGCCAGCTAATGCTTCCCGTCCGCGACACCATGTCAGAAACTATCATCGCAAGTCGAGCGCAATTACATGCTGCCAAACCCCGAAAGCGCGGCAACTCGCGGGAGCTTCACACAACACACCTGCTCCACTGCACCACCCCAGCCAGACTCCCACTGCTCTGCCCGCGCTCCACGCGCCAGAGTTAACACTACCAAAGATCCTGAACACTTTCGTTCGCCACACGACCTATCGATGTATTCGTTCGATAGTATAGTTTTCCCTAGGCCAGACCCAGCGTATAAATACAAATAATCTTTACACAACAAATCAATTATACATCGACATAAATGCATAAATATATATACAAATAGTAAAACAATTACAATGTACAAAGACACAGAAATGTTTTATATTCAGGTAACAACATAAGGAAAAAATTATGGTACAATAGATGGAAATAGGAGGATATGCATTTCCGGCGTTACAAGGTCACATGAAAATTGTGATTGACTCTCCTGGCCTGTTCATCTGTAGATCTGATGCAACGAATATAAATCATTGCGTGATGACTTGTTAAGAAATATGAACGGGCTGTAAGACACACTACATAAACAGGTATTAATGAGGCACGGAGATTTGTTATCTATCGGCAGAAGGAAGGCAGCGTGACGGACCGTTACACTGTTCTTAGGAGTTTTCTTAGGTTGGCTGCGTGACACGTCCCCAGATTTTGTTTTCGTCCTTATCTGACACCTGTCTGAGCTCATACAGGGTGAGCAAATAAAAGTGACCTGGAAAATACACTACGCAAAAGAATTAAGAGGTCACTTTTTTGAACCACCATCATTTTCCCAATATGCGATGCAGAAGTGCGAAATTTGACTCAAACATGCCTGCAACATTCCATTGTAACGATGCAAAAGCGTTGCGCCCTGCGACCTCACCCTCGGACATGGCGTTGCCTCCAGCACGGTGTCGAGACATGCGAAAAATAGGTCAGCGTTAAGAAGATTATGTGAGGTGTAAGGTGGCTTAATGTAACTTTGGCACAAAATTTCACCACAACTAGATCACATACCTAATGAGGAAGTATTGAATAGAATTGGGGAGGAGTTTATGGCACAAATTGACTAGAAGAAGGGATCGGTTCGTAGGAGATGTTCTGAGGCATCAAGGGAGCACCAATCTAGAACTGCAGGGCAGCGTGGAGGGTAAAAATCATTGAGGGAGACCAAGAGATGAATACACTAAGCAGATTCGGGAGGATGTAGGTTGCAGTAGTTAGAGATGAAGAAGCTTACACAGGATAGAGTAGCATGGAGAGCTGAATCAAACCAGTCTCAGGACTGAAGAGCACAACAACAACAACAATGCCCAACGGCACCGTAGACCAGTTACACGGTAGTCGACAGCCCCTTCCCCCTCCCCGCCTTAACCACATCCCGTCATTTTCCTTCCCGCCTCCGCCATGCAGGCCAGACCGCGAGACCTGAAGTTGAAATCACGCGTGTTCTTATGGGTGGCCGAGGAAAACATTTCAGACACGTAGCCGCTCACTGTCGACACGAAAAGGCTTCATGTGGCATAAAAGCCGTTAATGAAACCACCCCTTCCCGTGAGACTCTTATTTTCATAGATTTCGTAGTCGATAACGACAGATTAAGGGAAGGCAAACCTACGTTTCTAGCATTTGTAGACTTAGAGAAAGCTTTTGACAATGTTGATTCTGAAGGTGAAAGTGGTAAAATACAGGGAGCGAAAGGCTATTTACAATTTGTACAGAAACCAGATGGCAGTTATAAGAGTCTAGGGGTATGAAAGGGAAGCAGTGGTTGGGAAGGGAGTGAGACGGGGTTGTAGCCTATCCCCGATGTTATTCAATCTGTATATTGAGCAAGCAGTAAAGGAAACAAAAGAAAGGTTCGGACTAGGTATTAAAATCCACGGAGAAGAAATAAAAACTTTGAGGTTCGCCGATGACCTTGTAATTCTGTCAGAGACAGCAAAGGACTTGGAAGAGCAGTTGAACGGAATGGACAGTGTCTTGAAAGGAGAGTATAAGATGAACATCAACAGAAGCAAAACGAGGATAATGGGATGTAGTCGAATTAAGTCGGGTGACGCTGAGGGAATTAGATTTGGAAATAAGATGATTAAAGTAGTAAAGGAGTTTTGCTATTTAGGGAGCAAAATAACTGATGTTGGTCGAAGTAGAGAGGATATAAAATGTAGACTGGCAATGGCAAAGAAAGCGTTTCTGATGAAGAGAAATTTGTTAACATCGAGTATAGATATAAGTGTCAGGAAGTCGTTTCTGAAAGTATTTGTATGGAGTGTAGCCATGTGTGGAAGTGAAACATGGACGATAAATAGTTTGGACAGGAAGAGAATAGAAGCTTTCGAAATGTGGTGCTACAGAAGAATGCTGAAGATTAGATGGGTAGATCACATAACTAATGAGGAGGTATTGAATAGAATCGGGGAGAAGAGGAGCTTGTGGCACAACTTGAGTAGAAGAAGGGATCCGTTTGTAGGATATGTTCAGAGACATCGAGGGATCACTAATTTAGTATTGGAGGGCAGCGTGGAGGGTAAAAATCGTAAAGGGAGACCAAGAGATGAATTCACTAAGCAGATTAAGTAGGATGTTGGCTGCAGTAGGTACTGAGAGATGAAGCAGCTTGCACAGGATACAGTAGCATGGAGAGCTGCATCAAATCAGTCTCAGGATTGAAGACCACAACAACAACAACGACAGTTTGGTGTGCGATGTACGACGGATCGATCATCTTGATCTGAAGTAGCAAAGCGTGTTTATGCCTTTTTCAGCCCTCTTTCTTCTCGCTCTCTGTTTTCATGATCGTGGGAAACAGGATCAGGGTATGCATTGGGACTTGCATGAATAAAACACAAAGGGTCCCTGTAAGAATCCACAGTTTGGAAATTTCACACTTATGTGTAGCGTTGGGGGAAAATGACGCGATTTCAATGAATGACTCTTTAATTCTTTTGTGCAGTGTATTCCACTCTTCTTAAAATAGACAGTGCAAGTTACATCATCGACCCTGAGTTGCCTGTCTCAAAATCCATGAAATATTTTCTATGCTAGGTCTATTTTGTCCACCCTAATTTTAAACCATTGCCTTCTCACTAAGTTACCTGTATTGAGCTCATCGCGCAAGTATTCCAAAGTGAAATGTCAGCACGGGCTACGTCGGGTCAGTGTACTGAGAGCTTCAATTAATTCTCGAAGCTGAGGGAGCGGGGCAACAGTTGTACTAGAGCATCAGCGCAAACAGCGACAAGAGACCTACTGAACAGTAGAAACAGTGGGCTTTCTGATGTCTGTGTGACTTTCAAGTGGAATGAAAAAAAAAAAAAAACCATGCCTGTGTATTGCTCTGAATACGGCGGGTTTTGCCCCTACAAACAAGCATTTGCAGGAAATGCATCTGTTTTCATCCCAAGAAATCTGCTGCGGAAAATTGACGTTTGCAGTTGGAAATGTACGGAGAACATGCTGTGTCAGGAAAACGTGCAGAGAGTGGTTTAAACGATCACAGTCCCTGACTTGGAAGTGTATCATTAGATGCGTCCTGATCGATGTGGTGTACCATGAGCTGGTCAGACGGTGAACACTATGAAGCACAATTATTCAACTTGTCTCCAATGTTTTCAGAGACATGACAAAGTTATTCTGCTTCATGACAGTGCGACTCCACATGTTGCAAACAGAGTAAAGGAAACCTTCAAGAGACTTCGATGGCGTCTGTTTTCTGTCTAACAAACAGCGACAATTAATTCAGATACTCAACAGATAACTTTGTATTATAAAGTACTGATTACCACAGAATCAGGAGTGTACTGACATAAAAGATAATGAGAGAAGGAAAGTTCTGTCTGATTAGCAAATAACATTTTTATTTATTTATTTGCTGATACCTATTGTAGTTAGTCAAATGTCCGTGATGGTTTTCGGTTATCTAGCTCTGAAATAACATTGGACATCATGTGCTATCAGTGAGAACACATTTTCTGTGCAGTCGTAATGGCAGTCACAAGTCCACCATCTTTATCAAAGCAGTTACACTTCATAGGGAAAAATCATATGTTAAATACAAAAGTTAAAGATAAACTTAGCTTAACTGCACAGACGCGGTGAAAAGAGTCGTCATATACCGAGAGATACCTTCGAGTCTTGTGAGGTCTCACTCGCGGCCGGAAACTGTATGTTCTTTGTATGCGAGACGCCTCACATGACGTTATTACTCTTAAGGTTGCCTACGAAACAGTTACTGCCGACCCATATCAATTTTCTGCACTATTACCCTTTCAACAGGAACGAAAAAAGGTTATTCAGCTTGGCTTTGACAGGCTACAGAGCTTAAACTCGTCATCTGCTCCCAAATTAATTGCCAATACCCTGTAACCATATAACTGCATCCTCAGTAGCTGTTGACTAGACTGGCGTGTACACTCCTAGTGCTAGATCGATATTTTCAATTCACTCACTGTTTCAGTGTGTGTCATATTTTAGTGTCTACTCTTTCTTATCTGTATTTCGCCCTCCCTCCCCCCAGCCCCGTGTGTGTGTGTGTGTGTGTGTGTGTGTGTGTGTGTGTGTGTGTTACTCGTTGTTGTCAAGAACTGCCATGAGTGTTTTTAAATTCTACTACTTGTCACGTCAGCTTGACCTCACCTCACCTTGTGGATTGTCGTAGTTGCCCACAAATTGGCTTTCGGGGCTTTACTTGTCTCTGTGCCTCTGGTTCCGCTACCACCACCCACCAACTCTTCTGCCGCCACTACCTCTGCCATTGCTACCTCCACCACCTTCGTTCGTTGCTGCTGTCATCACAGCATGCCCCAGACATAGCTACTGTCATCCTTATTGTTTTGGTGACATTTAGTCGTCAGCATCTGGCTCATCATCCACAAGTCCACTGCACCCCCCCCCCCCCATCATCATCGGCAACCTTTCGCGGCCAACCACACGACTCATTGCCGTCTATCGCCGCCCGCCATCGTGGATAGCCCCGTCAAATCAATCACCTGCATATCAGCAAATACTGCTCCACTGTCCCACATGGGAAATGGCATCTCACTCACCACCACGCATCTGTCCTCCCCTGTCTACCGTATCGTCTCACACCACATTCAAAATACTTGCGTCTCTTTCTCTTCCCACACCTCACTACCGTTTCTCACTAAGCTAAGACTTCCACTCAGCAACAGTAACAACAGGATTTCACAAGCTTCTCTTCCACAAACTACACAATACCAACTGATGCAAGCCATACTGAATGACCTGCACAACCGACAGATTCCATCATCTAGTATCCAGCAACCATCATTCCCTCCAACAGCGACTGAAAACCATCGAAATGCCAAAACACCAATGCTGCTCCGAGTTCCACACTCAGAAAAGCCACAAACTTAATCAGACAATACTATAAAAATTCATGACAATTCCCACCCCCTACAACGTCTTCCTCTGATTTTCACACCGGCACCCTCTCCAATCGAGGTCCAAAAATTCCCCAAACCCAAATGTCTTATCCTCAAAATAAAAAAAAATCTCCAAAACTTCAAAATCCTCCAAACAATCCTGAGGAAAGACTTTGTACTACTTAGGTACCTGAACATCAACTTTCACACTCACCCCCTTCTCCAAAAAACGCTGCCCAATCTTTGGTTCCAAAGCCTCCTTACCACCCCTCGCTACTACACCCACCCAAAAACAACCCCAATGCTTCCCCCATCATCCTCCCACACTCACACTTTGTTAGTAGGCTGTTTAGGTTTTAATGTTGGTAACGCCACGTAGCTCTCTGTCTGAAAATCACTGACTGTGCTGTGTGCAGTCTGTGACTGGTTGGACTCATTGTTGGAATATTCGCTTGTGTAGTGTTGGGCAGTAGGATGTGAACAGCGCGTAGCGTTGTGCAGTTGGAGGTGAGCCGCCAGCAGTGGTGGATGTGGACAGAGAGATGCAAGAGTTTTGAGTGGACGATCTGGACGTGTGTCCGTCAGAAAAAGAAAATTTGTAGAATTGGATGTCACAAAATTATATATAATGACTTTTGAACGCTATTAAGGTAAATACATTGTTTGTTTTCTATCAAAATCTTTAATTTGCTAACTATGCCTATCAGTAGTTATAGTCTGGGAGACGAGTCTTTGGTATTGACAGCTCGGTAGCGTCTTTCCGTTGCCTAGCGACCGCAGGCAGGCAGCCAATGACGGCCTGACTTTGAGCGGGTAGCAAGGGCCACGTTGCCGCTCTAAAACCCGGTCGCGCGCGCTTATGAAACTTACCAGTGTCTCGCGTGCAGGCGGTGCGGTCGTTCGTCGTTTGTCTGAAGTTGAATTCGCAGTTTATTTCGTTTTTGTTGTTTTTAGTGTTTCTTTGTTTATGTTTCGTTGTAAAAAATGTCTAGTGCGGCGGGTAGTGCCAGCCCAACACAAGAAGTGAAACGGAGGAAGAAAAGTGTGCTACACACCCAGGCCCGTGAATTTGTGTGCTCTGTGAGGGATTACTTTGAGAAAGAAAAGGACAAAGGTGTGCCCTTAATTCCTGCTGTTCAGGTTGTGAAGAGAACTGCAGCAGCATTGAAAATAAGTAAGAACACTGTTGTAAAGATAGGGAAAGAACAGTATAGTGTAGATTGTGACGAGAGTGGCACAACAAAGCTGCACACACCAGGAAAGAAGCGACCGAGAAATAAGCAGGTGACAGATTTGGACGATTTTCAGAAATAAGAGAAGGGAACATCCCACTCTATAAAGACGATCTTTTTAAAGGGAGCAAATTTTCATTGCGTACAGTGTTGAAAGACATAGGCTTCAGCTATTCACTGTTTAACGGACGCAAAATATTAATGGAAAGGACAGATGTAGTTACATGGCGGTGCAGATTTCTGCGCAGGATCATGGGTGTGGAATTCGAAAGTATAGTGTGGTTAGATGAAACTTGGGTCAATGCCAGCCATTCATTACGTAAAGGCTGGAATGATGGAACGCCCGAGGGGACAATGGCAGTGCCTGTTGGCAAAGGAGGGCGTATTATTGTCTTACATGCAGGAACATCGAAAGGTTTTGTGCCAAACTGCTTGAAAATGTTTCGGTCAAAAAAGACGGGAGATTACCATGAAGAAATGAACAGTGTAGCATTTACAGAATGGTTCGAGACATCGCTTATGACGAATCTGACAAGTCCATCAGTGATTGTTATGGACAATGCGCCTTATCATTCCGTTGTTCACGATAAGGCACAAACCTTGGCAACAAAAAAAGACGATATCATTCAGTAGTTGAAACGGCGAAAAGTAGATTTCAGAGAAGATTTAAGGAAGGCGGAACTGCTCGAAATTGTGGCACAAAAGAAACCCCAATTTCCAACATATGTAATTGACGAGATTGCTAAAAGGCGCGGGCATGAAATCGTTCGGCTTCCTCCATACCACTGTCACTTCAATGCAATTGGAGGAGTGTGGGCGCAGATAAAAAATTACATTGCTGCAAACAATAAAAAATTCACGATCTCTGAAGTGGAAACTCTCCTTCCAGCAGCTATCAATAAAGTGACAAGCGAGACGTGGGCTAAAATTGTAAACAGCACTGCAAGTGCCATCAGAGAGGCGGCCAAAACCGAAGGGGTTGTGAAAGAATGCATCGAAAATTTAATTATACATCTGGGAGAGAGCAGTGATAGTTCGAGTAGTGCTGAGGAAGACAATGTTAAATCAGATTCTGACAGTGATGTGAGTGGTGTTTTTCCATTACAGTAACTACAACGTATTCAGGAATGTAAGGAGGGAGTTTGCTATCGATCTACAACCAGATCATCATATTGTGAGTACTTTCTTCAGATTATAACTCTTAATACACTGACCAATTATTCTGTAGCTTGTAGTAGAACAAATTAATAATGCTAATACTTAACAATGGAAACCAAAACTGCTAATGTTCAACAACTTGCGAAAATAGTTTTCATTTCAGTTGTGAAGTTTAACAAATAACTTTATTATGTTTCAGCATCTTAGATACTTGTACTAAATAGCTCTTATCAGTTTTCGAGTTAATATATTTCAAGCATCAACTTTAAATAAATTCATGCGTACCAATACGACTTGTATTTTGTCTCGCTTTTATTTCTGCTGCTAGAGAATGCGTGTAGCAGACAGGGCGCCGCGTGCTGTGAGCCACGTTCGGCAACAGCGCCGTCTGCCCGCCGGAACTGTCAGTACCAATCACTCGTCTCACGGACTATAGTGCCTTCAGTAGTTAGAATCTTTTATTTAGTTGGCAGTATTGGCGCTCGCTGTATTGCAGTAGTTCGAGTAACGAAGATTTTTGTGAGGTAAGTGATTCATGAAAGGTATAGGTTATTGTTAGTCAGGCCCATTATTTGTAGGGACTATTGAAAGTCAGGTTGCGTTGCGCTAAAAAAATATTGTGTGCCAGTTTAGTGATGATCAGAATAAGTACAGAGAGAACTGTCCGAATACGTTCAATTTTACTCAGCTGTCTTTGTATCAAATAACGTAGAAGTTTTTCCAGCACTGTCATTTATGATTTTTCAAAGGGGACGTCACAACTTCACTTTCCACTTCCTTACCTGCGATATCGAGGGACGACACGAAGTTGACCACGATATTGCAGGTGAGGATGTGGAAAGTGAATTGAACACCCAACCTGAATTAGAAGTCCTACAAATCCCCCCATATCAATGTCCTCAGCCCCACTTACTTTATCCATGTTTTTACTGAGTCTGCCTCAATCATTGACCATCTCCTTGAAGATGGGACCGTGATATACCATCACCACCACAAGGTCAAATCTTCCAGATCCCATTATCAGTCCTATTGCTGCCAAAGGGGTCACCATTATAATGATCACGTCACAGCCAATTGTAAAAACCCACCCACCTATCGACACTGTAAATCCTCTCATTTTCTTTAAAGATGTCCTAACCTTGCTTTCCCTTATTTCTGCAATGCCTGCAACTACTCCCATCCCATCTATTCTGCGAAATTCATAGCCAGGCCCCAACCTACCATACCGGAATTCAGTGTCTTGAACCACTGACAATTCCAACTATCCTCTCTGTGCAACTCTTATTGCTGAAAATATAAAGAACGTCGTAATGATCATTGTCTTCTAAAACATGCATCCATTACCACATTTACACTCCCTCCAACAAATATCCCTTCTATCTACTCCATCTCAACCCCAAAATCACTTAATTCAACAACCAGGTCCACTTCATCTTGATCCACCTCAACATCACAGTCTAGACTCCCTCTAGTACCCACCCTCACAATCTATTTGCAATCTCTTTATCATTGTGAAACAGCATTACAACATCCTGTTCCACACATCTGCTCCCCCGTTTTATGGATACCATTCCCCACTACAAATGCCATGTCTTCCTTAGAAATGAGATATTCCTCACATCCAATCATACAATCAATATCTCTCCCTACATTCTATACCACCCAGATAATCTCCTTCCCTTTGCCAGAGGCAGAGCCACAATTGGGCACCAACGTAATATCCCTGTTCGATCACAACCCTTCTACAGTACTCTCACCAATCAAATCGTTACCCCATTCTTCAAATACTTAACAGTAATCTGTGGCACTACCTGTATCCAAATAGATTCACCCGTATTGACTACACTTCTTCCACCTAAGTAACTTCCAGTGACTTGAAAACCCATTGCACATCACCTGCAGAGCTCCAGCAGTGGTGTCAGTTTGCAGACTACCTCGAAGATGATGTTTCTCCCACTCTGTTCCCCAGCACACCCATCCCTGAAACAACACCACTCTGTACATCATATCAGCTTATTTTAACCTCCTTGGACAACTCACTACAGCAATCCTTTATCCAACTGGAGGTGACCATTATCTATTCTCCTCTACATTCATTACACCCAACCTCTTCCCCACACACCTCATTCCAATCACTGCACAAAAGTTTTCCAAGACTATTTCTGTACCAAATGGAATGCCTACATGGAATTCATGATACCCACATTTGATCCCACCCATTCAAATTCTGTCAGTCTGATACACATCATATCCTCCCTGCAGCAGACCTTGTCAGGCACTACATCCGTCCACAATTCTAATAATACCATATATCCTCATTTCACCACCATCTGTCCACATTCCTGATGACCTCATTTTGATTACTCCCTATTCCACTCCTGACTCCAAGCTTCCATTACTTAGACAACAGCCACGCGGGATTAGCCGAGCGGTCTAAGGCACTGCAGTCATGGACTGTGCAGCTGGTCCCAGTGGAGGTTCGAGTCCTCCCTTGGGCATGGGTGTGTGTGTTTGTCCTCAGGACAATTTAGGTTAACTAGTGTGTAAGCTTAGGGACTCATGACCTTAGCAGTTAAGTCCGAATTAAATCAAACTATCACAAAACAGACATAAAACAAGTACTTCCCAAAAAACGCAACTCTTTGCTTGGTCACGACCTTATTACCTACCGACACCTCCAAGAATGACCACTCTCGTTTCCCACAACCCTTGCAACCTTTTGCAAGATGGTCCTCTCCACACGTTACTTCCTGAACTGTGGAACTGTTCCTCAAACCACACAAACACCATAGCAATACTTCTTCGTACCACTTCATCAGCTTCACTTCTCTGTTCAGCAAGTTCTTTGAATCCATTATATCCTGATGCATCCATCAACTGACACCAGTTCCTACCTGTTAACCAGTGTGTCTTCCGTCTTAACGTCTCCTCTGATGACCAACTAATGTACCTTATTCATCTCCTAACCCAGCAGCTCAACTCCCAGAAAGTGTATGGCCACGTAAGTTCTGGCCTCCTTTTCGAACTCCAGACTTAGTCATCTTCCTATCTCACTGCCCATCGATTATCACTGTAAACAATACCAATGCCCTTATCTTGCATCCCACTGCAGGTGTGTCACAAAGCCCCATGCCCTCTCTTCCTCTTCTTTATCTCCCCTATATTGCCAGTACACTCAAATGACCTCCATTTCTCCACCTCCTTCAGTATGCTAATAACACTGCTTTCCTCGTCCTCTGCTGTGCACTCCAGAGATCCCAATGATCCTTCAAAATCCAGTTCAATCAGGTTACCTCCTGGAATTTCACTCTGCAGTCTCATCTACACGCAGCTCTATGTTTATGACGTCGTATCTCCTGAACTCTGTGCCGTACAATAATATAATTTTGCATGTACACCAGATTGTATACGAGCACAAAGATAAGCAGTAGCAACACTCGCTGTGTGCGAGTGGGCATTATCTTGCTGAAATGTAAGCCCAGGATGGCTTGCTACGAAGGATAACAAGACGTAACGACGTATAACTGTGCTATAAGGGTGCCGCAGATGACAAGCAAACGGTTCCTAGCAATAAAGGAAATGGTTTCGGAGTCCAGCATTCCAGCTTTTCAGGACATATGGTGGATGATAGTCAGTCTGGTATCCCACCGATGACCTGGACGTCTCTAGACACTTCTCCGGTTTGGAGTCTCATTAACTGGAGTAGAATTGTCTTGAGTGATGAGTCCCACTTCGAACTGAGCCCCGATGACCAGCGAAGACTTGTCTGGAGACGCCCCGCACACATGTGGGATACCAACCTGACTGTCGCCCTGCATACGGCCCAGCAACCAGGATTTTGGACTGCTATGGCATTTTATTTCACAGCCGCGCAGGCTAAGGGCGCCTTGCCACGGTTCGCACGCCCCCCCCCCCCCCCCCCCCCCTTGTCGGAGGTGTTCGAGTCCACCCTCGGGCATGGGTGTGTGTGTGTGTGTTGTCCTTAGCGTAAGTTAATTTAAGTTCGATTAAGGAGTGTGCCAGCCTAGGGATCGATGAGCTCAGCAGTTTGGTCCCGTAGGAACTTACCTCACCTTTTAAATTTCACAGCAGCATCCCTTTGGTTGTCATCCGCGGCACCTTACAGCACAGCGGTATGTCGCTAATTTTCTACGCCCCATTTTATTTCCATTCATGCAAGCTATCCTGGGTTTACATTTCAGCAAGATAATGCCCGCCGCACACGGCTAAAGTTTCTGCTACTTGTCTTCATGCTTGGCAAACCACACTTTGGCCAGCAAGGTCGCTGGATTTCTCCCCATTTCAGAAATTTTGGGGCTTTATGGGCAGGACCCTCCAGCCATCTCGAGATTTGTGAAGATTTTCTCTTGAATAGATCATTTATTTCTGAAATGGTAATCATTTGTTTGTCTATAGATGTGCATAATTCCATCGACATCCGTCCCATTCCGATGATTCGCCCATGGTGCGTCATTTCTTTTTCCTTAGGGTGTATAAGCTAATGCGAAGGTGGTGGGAAAAAACGATGCAGCAGTAGAAAAATAAGTTCAGCTAGGACGTAGATGTCTCCGTCGGGGACTCATCTGTCAGGAGAGACGGTTACCGGGCGCATGTCTTACCTCTGGACCTCCTTCTGCTGTCCTCCGAAGGCGACGACGGTGCGGATGGCGCCGAGCACCTCCTCGGCGACGGCGCTGGCCTTGCCGTGGGCGCCCGCCTCCTCGCTGCACAGCCGGCTGGTGTAGGAGTCCGCGGCCTTGAGCGAGGCGGCGGTGAGTGGCACGGCGGCCAGGCACGCCAGCGACAGCTCCCAGCCGCGGCACACCGCCACCGCCAGCGCGCCGCCGTGGCTCACCAGCTGCATCGCGAACTGCACCATCAGCTCTCCGATGCCGAAGTTCAACTCCTGCAGCTGCCTGCAACCGGCAACGGAACCCACGCTACACTAGCGTCATGCCGAATGTCCGAGGTCTTGCGTCAGTAACGCGTTCCATTGGACCGGTCATCGAAGCTCGGCTTCATTTCTCATACAACTACGATCAGGATGAAAGCTGAAGAAACGAAACGGACGGGACTCGAACCCGGGTCTTCTTGCTTACTAGGCAGAGATGCTTACCATTACAACACCACACCAATGACTGCCCAAGTCCAGGGGGCCTCCCCAAGACAAACTTCATTTCAAATCTCCAGCTTTTCCCCCCCTCACAAGTAAGCATAGAGAACAGTGGTCTTCCTAGTAACTTTGGTCAGTTAAGGCTGACCCACATTGGCAATACTGACAATTAAGGGTGAAAAATAAGCTGGAGATATGAAGTTTGTGTTGGGGAGAACATTCGACTTACATATTGGGTGCACCACTGTTGACCACAATGTTGTGGTTGTGTAATAATCAACATTTTTGCCTATTAGGCAAGGAGATCCGGTTTTTTCTTTTTTTAGGTAACATAGTTGTGTGGAGATAATGGCGATTACTTGCTTATAATCAATTATTCAAAATGACAGTCACAATCGCATTATTTATTTTGTCGCCAACCGGTTTCAACCCACGATGGGGTCATCTTCAGGGCAATTTACTTCATTTGGTCGCTCACTGAAGTCGTCACCCTGCCTGTGCATAGTTACCAACCGTGCACAGGCAGGGTGACCACTCCAGCGAGCGACCAAATGGTGTAAATTGCCCTGAAGATGACCCCATTGGGGGGTGAAACCGGTTGGCGGCAAAATATATAATGCGATTGTGACTGTTATTTTGGATAATTGAAGGAGACCGGGGTTCGAGTCCCGGCTGTGTCACAAGTTTTAATTCATTTCCTCAACCTTCACCCTTATCGTAGATAAAGATAAGACTAGAATACCTCGTGTAAAATTTAATTACAAGATCTCAGACAACTGATCGCACACGGGCTACTCAGCAAGTAGGGCTCTTTTTCTTGCTTCACAGGCTGACAGCACTGACTCGACAGTAACATTCCTTAACCTGACTGTTGCTCTCGTACGCTAACTGTATCGGTTTAGTGAATGCACTGCTGGCCGTTAAATCTGCAGTACCAGGAAGGATAACAAAGAAATTTTACTTCTCATCCCTATAAAGCGGTGAAAGCGGTGGTTCCCAATCTTTCTAACGCAATCAGATAATAGCCAGAACCCTCTAGCCAATGTCACCAGCATTAGTACCTCACTAAACTTTTGATTGAAAACGAATCTTCTTTGAACACTTCCATTTTTAAAATGATGAAACATAAATTATACTTAGTTTTTGCAGTGTCTTCTACTCAACGAGCTAATGAGTCACTGATACAATTGGTAATGCTTCTTTCTAATGCACCTTTTTTATTCAGTAACGAACAGAGTTGTGAAACTACTGTGTACCCCATATACTATCACAACTAAGGGTAGTGAACAGTAGTTTTCCTAGTAACTTTGGTCAGTTAAGATCGTAGCCGCATTGTCAGTACATTAGCTATGTTGGATACCTATCATATGTTACCTAATTTCAATCACTTTATTTGGTTATAGATTCAAAAATGGCTCTAAGCACTATGGGACTTAACATCTGAGGTCATCAGTCCCCTAGAACTTAGAACTACTTAAACCTAACTAACCTAAGGACATCACACACATCCATGCCCGAGGCAGAATTCGAACCTGCGACCGTAGCGGTCGCGCGGTTCCGGACTGAAGCGCCTAGAACCGCTCGGCCACCCTGGCCGGTTGGTTATAGATTCCCCTAGAAACCAGAATGCGTGAACCTTCTAAATACCGAGTGAGATAGATAAAGGGCTGCGTAGCATACACAACATTTTTGTTGGACATAGTTGTCCTCCTGCCTGTTACATAAAAATAAACAGTATTTATAACAAAATGGAAATCTTTAATATTTAATTCAGGTATCATTCGAAAATTGCTGATTTATAACGTGAAACAGATGGATGTTCTGGTTCAAATGGCTCTGAGCACTATGGGACTTAACTGCTGAGGTCATCAGTCCCTTAGAACTCAGAACTACTTAAACATAACTAACCTAAGGACGTCACACACATCCATGCCCGAAGCAGGATTCGAACCTGCGACCGTAGCGATCGCGTGGTTCCAGGCTGAAGCGCCTAGAACCTCTCGGCCACCAAAGCCGGCGGATGTTCTGGTAAAAATTTAAAAAAATGCAGATTTGTCATACGGCTCTAGAAAAGGTAATTTACTCAAAAAAGGTGAAAAACCTAAAAACAAAAATATATTAAACACTGTTTCAGTACTTAGTGCTGCTTGTATAAACATATTTCTGTTATTCATAGATGGCTTTATCAATAATAACACGAAACTATTGGCTTTGATCATGATGAAGATCGTGCCGCGCGGGCTAGCCGTGCGGTCTGAGGGCACCTTGCCACGGTTCGCGCGGCTCCCCGCGTCGGAGCTTCGAGTTCTCCATTGGGCATGGGTTTGTGTGGGTGGTCCTTAGCGTAAGTTAGTTTAAGTTAGATTAAGTAGTGTGTAAGCCTAGGGACCGATGACCTCAGCAGTCCCATAGAACTTCGCACAAATTTCCAATTTCCAAGAACGCTGTACTCAGTAACGTGACAGCAGTAATAATTAGATTTTTTTATGTTTGTGCATGCAAAGCACAATACTTAGCACATCGAGCTGGTCCACTGGCAGCAACACTGGATCTAATAATGCTGAGCTTTGGAACAAAGTCACTTTGGATGACAGATACGGCTACTTCACTCCACAGAGCAGATGTTTTCAGTAGGCAAGAGATCTGGAAAACTTGTTGCTCTGCGCAATAGTCGAACACCTTCTGTATTGATGACGGCAAGGGGAACATGCAGGCTTGAGTTATACAGTTCAGCTGCGGGCATCGACGGCTAGATTAACCACAACAGCCAGTTCGTGCTATTAATGTGATATCACTGGATTCCTTGAATCCGCCTACCGCCAATGAGTATAAGGCGCATATACAGAGCCGGAAAGTTGGTGAGTGTGACAATGAAGTGAACATGACCAGCCGGCTGTTGTGACCGAGCGGTTCTAGGCGCTTAAGTCCGGAACCGAGTGACTGCTATGGTCGCAGGTTCGAATCCTGCCTCGGGCATGGATGTGTGTGATGTCCCTAGGTTAGTTAGGTTTAAGTAGTTCTAAGTCCTAGGGGATTAATGACCTGAGATGTTAAGTCCCATAGTACTCAGAGCAATTTTTTTGAACATGACCAGTCAGCGCTGGCCTTGCGTATAGCGACAGCTCAGCAAACAGTAACCACGGAAACGATGCTAGTATGAGGAAAAAAGCTGTACACTGAGATAACAAAAGTCGTGGGATACCCCCTACCATCGTGTCGGACCTCCTTTTCCCCGGCATAGTGCAGCAACTCGAGGTGGCATGGACTCAACAACTCGATGGAAGTCCCCTGCAGAAATATTGATCCGTGCTGCGTCTGTAGCCGTCCATAATTGCGGAAGTGCTGCCGATGGAGGATTTTGTGGACGAACTGACCTCTCCATTATGTCTCATACATGTTCTATGGGATTCGTGCCATGCGTTGTGAGTGGTCAAACCATTGACTCTAATTGTCCAGAATGTTCTTGAAACCATTCATGAACTATTGTGGCCTCGTGACATGGTGCATTGTCATCCATAAACATTTCATCCTTCTTTGGGATCATGAAATCCAAGAGTGACATTAAATAGTCTCCATGTAGCCGAAAATAACAATTTCCAGTCAATGATCGGTTCAGTTGGACCAGAGGACCCAGTCCACTTCACATAAACACAGCCTGCAGCATTATGGAACCATCACAGCTTGCACAGTGTCATGTTGACCACTTGGGTCCATGGCTTCGTGAAGTTTGCGCCACATTCTAATCCTGCCGTCAGCTCTTACCATCTGAAAGCGCAACTCATCTGACCAGGTAACGGTATCCAGTCATCCACGCTCCAACCCTTATTATCACGAGCCCAGCAGAGGCGCTGCAAGCGATGTCGTGCTTTTAGCAAAGGCACTGCTGCGAGTGCCCATTAACGACACAAAAAATGGTTCAAATGGCTCTGAGCACTATGGGACTCAACTGCTGAGGTCATTAGTCCCCTAGAACTTAGAACTACACTCCTGGAAATGGAAAAAAGAGCACATTGACACCGGTGTGTCAGACCCACCATACTTGCTCCGGACACTGCGAGAGGGCTGTACAAGCAATGATCACACGCACGGCACAGCGGACGCACCAGGAACCGCGGTGTTGGCCGTCGAATGGCGCTAGCTGCGCAGCATTTGTGCACCGCCGCCGTCAGTGTCAGCCAGCTTGCCGTGGCATACGGAGCTCCATCGGAGTCTTTAACACTGGTAGCATGCCGCGACAGCGTGGACGTGAACCGTATGTGCAGTTGACGGACTTTGAGCGAGGGCGTATAGTGGGCATGCGGGAGGCCGAGTGGACGTACCGCCGAATTGCTCAACACGTGGGGCGTGAGGTCTCCACAGTACATCGATGTTGTCGCCAGTGGTCGGCGGAAGGTGCACGTGCCCGTCGACCTGGGACCGGACCGCAGCGACGCACGGATGCACGCCAAGACCGTAGGATCCTACGCAGTGCCGTAGGGGACCGCACCGCCACTTCCCAGCAAATTAGGGACACTGTTGCTCCTGGGGTATCGGCGAGGACCATTCGCAACCGTCTCCATGAAGCTGGGCTACGGTCCCGCACACCGTTAGGCCGTCTTCCGCTCACGGCCCAACATCGTGCAGCCCGCCTCCAGTGGTGTCGCGACAGGCGTGAATGGAGGGACGAATGGAGACGTGTCGTCTTCAGCGATGAGAGTCGCTTCTGCCTTGGTGCCAATGATGGTCGTATGCGTGTTTGGCGCCGTGCAGGTGAGCGCCACAATCAGGACTGCATATGACCGAGGCACACAGGGCCAACACCCGACATCATGGTGTGGGGAGCGATCTCCTACACTGGCCGTACACCACTGGTGATCGTCGAGGGGACACTGAATAGTGCACGGTACATCCAAACCGTCATCGAACACATCGTTCTGCCATTCCTAGACCGGCAAGGGAACTTGCTGTTCCAACAGGACAATGCACGTCCGCATGTATCCCGTGCCACCCAACGTGCTCTAGAAGGTGTAAGTCAACTACCCTGGCCAGCAAGATCTCCGGATCTGTCCCCCATTGAGCATGTTTGGGAAGCGTCGTCTCACGCGGTCTGCACGTCCAGCACGAACGCTGGTCCAACTGAGGCGCCAGGTGGAAATGGCATGGCAAGCCGTTCCACAGGACTACATCCAGCATCTCTACGATCGTCTCCATGGGAGAATAGCAGCCTGCATTGCTGCGAAAGGTGGATATACACTGTACTAGTGCCGACATTGTGCATGCTCTGTTGCCTGTGTCTATGTGCCTGTGGTTCTGTCAGTGTGATCATGTGATGTATCTGACCCCAGGAATGTGTCAATAAAGTTTCCCCTTCCTGGGACAATGAATTCACGGTGTTCTTATTTCAATTTCCAGGAGTGTAGTTAAACCTAACTAACCTAAGGACATCACAAACATCCATGCCCGAGGCAGGATTCGAACCTGCGACCGTAGCGGTCTTGCGGTTCCAGACTGCAGCGCCTTTAACCGCACGGCCACTTCGGCCGGCATTAACGACACATTTTGCAACAATGTGCTAACGGATATGTTCGTCGTACATCCTACCTTGATTTGTGAGGTTATTTCAGGCAGTGCTGCTTGTCTGTTGGCACTGACAACTCTAAGCAAACGCCGCTGCTCTCGGTCGTTAAGTGAAGGCCGTCGGCCACTGCGTTGTCTGTTGTGAGAAGTAATGCCTGAAATATGGCGTTCTCGACACACTCTTAACACTGTGGATCTCGGAATATTGAATTCCTTAACGATTTCCGAAATGGAATGTTCCATGCGTCTAGCTCCAACTACCATTCCACGTTGAAAATCTGTTAATTTCCGTCGTGCGGCCATAATCATGTCGAGCACTTTTTGACATGAGGCACCTGAGCCGAAATGACAGCTCCACCAATGCTCTGCCCTTTTATAACTTGTGCACAAGATACTAACGCCATCTGTATATTTGCACATCGCTATTCCCTGACTTCTGTCACCTCAGTGCAAATTGTGGTAGTACGTCGGCGAAATCAACAAGCACTGTGCCGAGCCATCCACAGCGTTAGCGTCGTACATCAGGAAAAGCTTGTCTTTTGTTTACATGACTGGGCAAGCTAAAGATGAAAGTGTATAGCGATACGATGCGTTCTACGTACATGAGCGCTCTACCAAAACTACGGTACACTACATAAATGACGTAATAAAAGGTAGGATTACCGGTAGTCTTGGCAGCACTGGTAGGGAGGTAAGCAAGCAATGTGTAAGAGAGGAACTGGGACCGGACGAGTTCTCTTTGTTTTTGGTTTGTGCGTTTGTTTGTTTTGCACATAATTAGCACCACACATCAATCATTGTTAGTCCACTGCGTATCTTTAGAGGGTATAAACTGCATTTTATAGGTAGTAAAAGGTAGTTGATCGCGTAAGTCTTGCGCTTTTATGTAATAGAATCTGCTACAGTTTACATGTACAAACATAAGAAATCTGCATTATTGTTGTTGTTATTTGTACTTTATATAGCGTTCTTCATTATGATCAAAAGCAAGAGCTTGCTTTTATTAAGGATAAATGCAGAATTTGTTTCTCAATAACAGAAATACGTTTAATACATGTTCGACGAAGTACTGGAAGCGATGTTTGAAACATTTCTTTGTGTTCTTTTTTATTTTACCCTTTTGTTGAAGGGACTGCCTTTTGCAGCGCTATATGATAAAACTGTATCGTTTTCCGTTATTTTCACTGCAATATTCCTCTATTTCACGTTACAAATCAACAACGTTTAATAAAAACTGAATTAAACATTGAAAATTTAAATTTTGTTATAAATACTGTTTATTTTTGAGTAACAGACAGTAGGATAACTAGAGTAATGTGGTACAATTGCGATCATTTCGGACAAATGTTACTGTAACTGGAAACATATTGAAAAAAGAAATAATGTTAGCTATGGCACGTGTTCTTGGATGTTTAATGAATATGTAACACAAATATTGAACAGTTACACATGTTCGTTTAAACACAAGAAAAAGTTGACGTTGATGTGTGCTGAGTTTCTAGTCAAGGTATCTATAAGGACCTCTTTGACAGCTTTTATATCACTCGATTCATCGCCGTCAAGTTCACAAAAGATTTTCCTTACTTTGGTGTAGTTGATACAGCAACACTAAGAAGTATTACGCTAAAAATCCCATCATGTAAGAAATGCTGAAGGGGGAGGGGCAGGGAAGGTGCTTTTTCCCTGAATTTCTGTACCCGTTGATGAGCTTTCACATCGATTTTCTTGCCACAGGAAATTAATTTATCCAGATCAGAGTAATCTGATCGCACCTCTTTTGCAACTCTATGTAACACATGTGCAAAGCAAATGACGCACCTCCTACTGGGGTAGAGGACCTGAAGACCCTTAACTGCTTTAGCCATGTATGAAGCACCATTTGTTACTAGCAGCAAAATGCTATACCTGTTCACACAAACCGGCTACAGTACTCTCATGCACTTCTCAAACATTATAATACCGGGATTCGTGTACAAATTGAAAAAAATCCACCCGTAAGTTCTGAAAAAAATGACTTGTCATTAAGCCCCCGGAGTTGCCGTGTAGTATCGAGTTGCGAGCATTCTAGAGTCAATTTTAGTGTGCGATTCCAATTCTTGGCTTCGAGTTCTGACGTTGTGTGCGACGACATGAGTTTCTTATGCGAACGATGTGAGCGGCCTGTTATTAAATGTTATCTGTGGTTGTCAAACTGGAGTAATTTAATGTGCTATTTACTCCGAATGCCTAGCAATTTCCGAGGGCGTGGTTTGGCAGGAACCTAAAAGCACGCCGGCCAGGGTGGCCGAGCGGTTCTAGGAGCTTCAGTCTGGAACCGCGCGACCGCTATGGTCGTAGGTTCGAATCCTGCCTCGGGCGTGCATGTGTGTGATGTCCTTAGGTTGCTTAGGTTTAAGTACTAAATTCTAGAGGACTGATGACCTCAGATGTTAAGTCTCATAGCGCTCAGAGCCATTTGAATCATCTGAACCTAAAAGCACAGTTTAAATTGCTGTGAATGAGACAAGTAGCAAACGTATTCAGAATATTCGCTCTCACAAACAGCTGGTTGTTTTTATTCCGAATGTGGCACGATTGCCGAATGTGAGGTTAGGCATGAAGCTAAGGGCACAGCTGACATTACTGTGATTGAAATCATCTGCAGTCATCCTTACATTTTGTTTCTCATTAACATTTGGGTGATATTTGCGAAAAGGGCGTTGTTTCTTCTAGTACACTCCTGGAAATGGAAAAAAGAACACATTGACACCGGTGTGTCAGACCCACCATACTTGCTCCGGACACTGCGAGAGGGCTGTACAAGCAATGATCACACGCACGGCACAGCGAACACACCAGGAACCGCGGTGTTGGCCGTCGAATGGCGCTAGCTGCGCAGCATTTGTGGACCGCCGCCGTCAGTGTCAGCCAGTTTGCCGTGGCATACGGAGCTCCATCGCAGTCTTTAACACTGGTAGCATGCCGCGACAGCGTGGACGTGAACCGTATGTGCAGTTGACGGACTTTGAGCGAGGGCGTATAGTGGGCATGCGGGAGGCCGGGTGGACGTACCGCCGAGTTGCTCAACACGTGGGGCGTGAGGTCTCCACAGTACATCGATGTTGTCGCCAGTCGTCGGCGGAAGGTGCACGTGCCCGTCGACCTGGGACCGGACCGCAGCGACGCACGGATGCACGCCAAGACCGTAGGATCCTACGCAGTACCGTAGGGGACCGCATCGCCACTTCCCAGCAAATTAGGGACACTGTTGCTCCTGGGGTATCGGCGAGGACCATTCGCAACCGTCTCCATGAAGCTGGGCTACGGTCCCGCACACCGTTAGGCCGTGTTCCGCTCACGCCCCAACATCGTGCAGCCCGCCTCCAGTGGTGTCGCGACAGGCGTGAATGGAGGGACGAATGGAGACGTGTCGTCTTCAGCGATGAGAGTCGCTTCTGCCTTGGTGCCAATTATGGTCGTATGCGTGTTTGGCGCCGTGCAGGTGAGCGCCACAATCAGGACTGCATACGACCGAGGCACACAGGGCCAACACCCGGCATCATGGTGTGGGGAGCGATCTCCTACACTGGTCGTGCACCACTGGTGATCGTCGAGGGGACACTGAATAGTGCACGGTACATCCAAACCGTCATCGAACCCATCGTTCTACCATTCCTAGACCGGCAAGGGAACTTGCTGTTCCAACAGGACAATGCACGTCCGCATGTATCCCGTGCCACCCAACGTGCTCTAGAAGGTGTAAGTCAACTACCCTGGCCAGCAACATCTCCGGATCTGTCCCCCATTGAGCATGTTTGGGACTGGATGAAGCGTTGTCTCACGCGATCTGCACGTCCAGCACGAACGCTGGTCCAACTGAGGCGCCAGGTGGAAATGGCATGGCAAGCCGTTCCACAGGACTACATCCAGCATCTCTACGATCGTCTCCATGGGAGAATAGCAGCCTGCATTGCTGCGAAAGGTGGATATACACTGTACTAGTGCCGACATTGTGCATGCTCTGTTGCCTGTGTCTATGTGCCTGTGGTTCTGTCAGTGTGATCATGTGATGTATCTGACCCCAGGAATGTGTCAATAAAGTTTCCCCTTCCTGGGACAATGAATTCACGGTGTTCTTATTTCAATTTCCAGGAGTGTATTTGATGTGTTAGTATCGCTCTGTCTACTTGAGCTACATAGCGCAAATCAGGTTGTTGATCCAACGCTTTGTCATTTTCCACGAATTTTCGTTGGATGCGTAGTATGATGTCTTTTTGAATTAATTTTGTTGTTGTCACTCTTTATATCTGAGCTATACAGAGCGTCTCGGCAATGGTCAGTATTTAAGGATGTGGCAGGAACGATCCTTCGAAGCAAAACAATCCACGTAGTAAACACGGGTTCTAAAATGAATACCTGAGGACCTGTGAGCGTTCTTCATCGTCTATACTGTGGAACAAATCTCTTCTACAGCGGGCTCTTCGCTTTCCATATTTTGCAGGAGGCAGTAGAGACAAATACAAGAAAAAACCGTCTAGTAAACAAGGGCTAAAAAAGGCACATCTTATAAGCTATGAGCACTTGTTCAGTTGAAGAGATGTGCATCACAATAGCGAAGACATACCAGTGCTCATAGCTCTTGAGGTATGCGCTTTAGAGTCCATATTTACCGGACTTTCTTCTTGTATCGGTCCATACCACCATTTTCAAAATATGGAAAGCAAAGAGCTCGCATTAGAAGACATTTGTTTAACAGTATCTAACATGAAGAGGTGCTCATAGTTCTTACAGCGCGCATTTCAGATCCCATGTTTACTAAACGTTTTTTGATTCGAATGAGACTTCCTGTCATATCCCTGATTACTGACCATTCCTTCTGCGGAATCTTATGTAGTTCAACTCAAATTGTCTGCTCCACCTTTCATTATCTTCGCGATTTTTAGCTATATGTTGTTCTTCTTTCTGCCGCGGTGCCTGTATTGGCCATGAGTTGGTTCAAAGAAATCGTTCACACAGGAGAATCGTGTAAACATACCGTCATTTGACCATCGGACAGACTCCCGTATGGGTCACTTATTAATGAGCATCCCTGGCGTAGAGAAACAACTGAAAAATTTGAAAGCAAATAAATCACCATTTTCGTATGGAATCCAAATTAGGTTTTACGAGTATTTTACAGCATTGGACCCCTGCCTAGCCTGCATTTATGGTGAATCTCTCGCTCAGTACAAAGTTCCAAGTGACGTGGAAAAAGCGCAGGTGACTCCAGTCTATAAGAAGGGTAAAAGGACGGACTCGTAACATTACAGACCAATATCCCTAACTTCGGTTTGCTGCAAAATCCTTGAACAATTCTTTGGTTCGAATATGTTAAAATTTCTTGAGACTGTGAGAAACTTACACCCACGAATCAGCATGGTTTTAGAAAGCAGCTTGTCCTTTTCTCATATGATGTACTGCGAACTCTGGATGAAGAGCAGCAACACAGTGCATATTTCTATATTTCCGGAAAGCGTTTGTTACGGTGCCCTATTGCCGGTTTTAACTAATGGACGACGATATATATAAGTTTATAGACATGTGAGTGGGTCGAAGACCTCGTACGTAACAGAACCCAGTATGTTGCCCTCGACGGCGGCTGTCCATCAGAGACAAGGTTATCGTCAGTACTGTCCCGTGGAAGTGTGATAGGACTGCTGTTGCTCTCTGTATACATAAATAATTTGGCGGACAGGGTGGGAATCAATCTACGGTTATTTGTTGATGATACTATGGAGTACAGTAAAGTATCGAAGTTGAGTGATTGTAGGAAGGTACAAGACGATTTACAAGGAGAGGTCCCCAGCGGTGCGATCGACTTTTTGACACTTTCTATGCGGTAATGTAGGTTAAGATACCAGGTATCAAACACTGCAGGTATTCAACCCGATGGGTCCTTCTTTGCGAGTAACCAAAGAACGAAAAATTCAGGATTTTGTGTGATACTCAATAGTGCGACGGATAGGTTAACAACTTTGCATACAGGAGGTTGGGAGTTCAAATCTCGTTAGGTGCACAAAGATTTTTTTTATTTTTAATTCTTTATCGAAATTACCTAGATCATTATTTTTATTCAGTTAATTGGTTCGAATGTAATTTTTTTATTTCTATTCCGTATTCACATAATTTCCATCACAGTATGAACGTTTTATTTGGTTTCAATTTTCCTCTGTATCATTCTTTTTCCTATCGGAATTTTTATGGATATCAATTTAATTATATTAACCTTGTATAATATTCAATTATGTGAAAATTCATAACTATCAGTTAAAAAACAAAAGGATAAAGAATGATAGGAAGAAAAATGAGAGCAAGTGCAGAAGTTGATATTATGATATCGTAATTAAAATTATGTGACAAAGAAATTGAATTAAAATATTACTTTTAAATCAATTAATTGAATAAAAATGAGATCAAAGTCATTTCGATAAAGATTAAAAAAGAAAAAATAGAACCTTACTGCCCCTGATGAGATAGGATCCCACAACCTCCTGCAAGCCAATCTGTCATTCTATCAATTACAGCCAGCAATAATACTACATAAGCCAACATTTTTAACAGTATTGCGTAACACACAAAATTCTGAATTTTTTTGGTCAGCTACTCGCAAACGAGGGATCACCAGGGTGAATGGCTGCAGTGTGTGATATCTGGGATCTTAAGCTACGTACATCACTGTATAGATAGTTTCAACAAGTCGATCGCACCGCTGGGGACATCTCCTTGTAAGACAAAATGTCTCGTTGGTTTGATGAGTGGCAGCTAGCTCTAAATGTCGAAAAATTAAACTTAATGAAGATGAGTAGGAAGAAAAAACCCATAATGTTTAGATACAGTATTATTAGTGTCCTGCTTGACACGGTCAAGTCTTCAAATATCTGGACGTAACGTTGCAAAGCGATATGAAACAGAACGAGGACGTGAGAACAGTTGTAGAGTAGGCGAATGGTCGACTCGGTTTATTGGGAGAATTTTCGGAAAGGGTAGTTCACTTGTGAAGGAGACCACACATAGGACGCCGGAGCGACCTATTCTAAGTACCGATAGTTTGGGATCAGTCGCAGGTCGGTTTGAAGGAAGACATCGAAGCAGTTCAGATGCGGGCTGCTAGATTTGTTACCGGTAGGTTCGAACAACACGTAAGCGTGACGGATATGCTTCAGGAACTCGAATGGGAATCCCTGGAGGGAAGAGGACCTTCATTCCGAGTAAAACTATTGAGAAAAATTAGAGAAACGGCATTTGAAGCTGACTGCCAAACGATTCTACTGCTGCCAACATATATTGCGCGTAAGGACCACCAAGAAATTGATGCTCATATGGAAGCATACAGACAGTCGTCTTTCCCTCGCTCTATTTGCGAGAGGAGCGGGAAACAAAATGACAAGTAGTGGTACGGGGTACCCTCTGCCACGCACCATTCGGTGTCTTGCGGAGTATCTCTGTAGATGTAGAAGAAACCTTGTGAGGGTCTGCAACCAAACCGTCTGCGTGCTACACACACTGGACCTACAGCTGGAGTTATGTCTGTGGTGCGATTTCGTATGACAGTGGGAGCATTCCCTGTCTTCCCACGGACCTCGATTGGAAATTCGTACATCCTTCAGGCGATTCGACCTGTTGTGGTGCCATTCATGAACAGCAATACAGGGGTTGTTTCACAACAGTATAACGCTCACTCAGATACCCCCGTTATACCCAACATGCTCTGCAGAGTCACGACATGTTGCTTTGGCCTGTTTGATCATCAGATCTGTCTCCAACCGAGCACATATGTGAAATTATCGGACAACAACTCCAGCGCCATCCACATACAGCATTAACCGACCCTGTATTGACAATCCAAATGCAACGGGCATGGAAATCCGTCCCAAAACCTGATATCTTTCATCTGTAAAACATAATGCATGCACGTTGCATGCTAGCATTCAACATTCTGGCTGTTACACTGGTTATTAACGTACCAGCATTTCACATTTCCAATGGCTTATCTTGCGCTTACATTAACCTTTGACCTTGCAATGTCAGTCCTTAAGTATGTTACTTAGACAAATCTATTTCCGAAATTTAGTTACTCTACATTATTTCTTGATGTAGCGTTTTTTTACGTCTGCGTGTACTGAGACTTGTTATATCTACAAAGAAAACACAAAACACATCTTTGTTTCTTTTCATTATTCCATTAGTTGCAAGAACTGCTGCTTCCTCCGCTCTTGGCCTACTCTGGCAATATGCTTTGTCTTCAACGTTTTATTCGCGAAAATCGTTGTACACCTACAGGGCGACAATCATTGAACTATATGAATTAAAATCATAATTTCTGAATGGTTTGCTTTATGACGTTCAAACTGCATGGTTGGCCGCGGGGAATGATGGGAATTAGTATGCGCGTATGGGAGACTGAGAATCCCAAAGGGTGACTGCGTGGTGTGCAATGTCCAGTCACAATATAATCGGAGCGATATTCCTTGATGGCACTGGGACTACTCAGCGGTACGTGAAGATTCCCCATTATCCAAATTCACCATGATTACGAGGAGATGTGGTTCATGCAAGACAAAGCTCGACCCTATCGAAGCAGGAGAGTGTTTGATGTCCTGGAGAAGCATTTTGGCGACCGTATTCTGGCTCTGAGGTACCCAGAGGCCGCTGGCATGGGCATCGATTGGCAGCCATACTCTCCGGATCTGAACACATTCGACTCCTTTTTGTAGGGCTATATTAAAGACAAACTGTACGGAAATAACCCCAAAACCATTTATGAGTTGAAAACAGGAGGTTATCGACAGTATCGATGTTTGGATACTTCAACGGGTCATGCAGAATTTTGCTATTCGTCTGCGCCACATCATCGTCAATGATGGCAGACATATCGAGCATGTCATAACCTAAATCCGAATACCTGTAGTGACGTTTGCATGTTGAATAAAGTGTGTGCACGCCAGAGTTTGTCACAAATTTACGTTTTTTTATATATATTTCAACAATTTTCACCCTGTATACATGGATATTAATGATACGACAAATTAAATGACTAACGAAGAACAAACTGTAAATATGGCCTAGCACAATGGATTTGATCTTCACTCTTGTGCTCTGAAATACATAACTGATGAAATGTCTCTCACTGCAGCCACGAATATTTCAGTTACGAGAGTGGCAAGAAGTTCGAGTTGATAGACCATTTAATACTTCAGCAAACTTGGAATATAGCCTGCATAATAGTCGTTAACAGTTGTGCAGGGCCTAAACAGAAAGTGTCCAGGGGAACAGTGACATCATATTGCTAACGATGCAGGACAGGGTTTTTAATCCACACACTCAGGTGATGGAAAACTAACAAACAAGGAGCGTTCAAAAAAGTAAGGCGAAAGATATCGAATTATGAGGCTGTACTCACCCAGAAATTCTACTGGCGAGGTCGCCAGTACGCTGCGTGTCGTGCCAGCTGATGTCCTGCCGCAGCACAGACTCGAGGTACAGGTCACGGATGCGGTACATCTGCGGGCACACAAGTATTAGGTTGCTGCGTAAGTTCTTAACGTTTTTCTGTAAGCTTATTAAACACAAGAAACACACATAACATTTAGTCATCAATAATATATACCGCTTCATTATTTACAACAGTCTGCTAACAACGAGATGACTTTTCGATTCCACGGCTGTAGAAATCACATTGTTTTGACTCGTCGAGCCATGTTCGAAGCGCATTTTCATCCAAAAAGGAAGTTCCTTGAAGGTTGTGCGACAGAGAGCGCGAAAGGTGAAAATCTGAGGTGCAGGATAAGGTGTATAAGGTGGGTGTGGAATAACTTCCCAACCCAACTCATACATAGTGTTTCTTGTCAGTCTATCAGAATACTGGAGGGCGTTATCGTGGGGTAGCATCATTTCACGCTGTATTCCTGATCCTTCTCCTTGGATTGCGTCTGAAAGACGTCTCAGTTGTTGACAATAAATTTCAACAATCATGGTTATACCTCGGGGACGGATTCGTAACACACCCCACCGCCGCTGTTCCTCCATATGAATAAAATTATCTTTGTGAATGCGCACAGGTCTTTGTATG
The DNA here is from genome assembly GCF_021461395.2 of Schistocerca americana. Taxonomy (NCBI): domain Eukaryota; kingdom Metazoa; phylum Arthropoda; class Insecta; order Orthoptera; family Acrididae; genus Schistocerca; species Schistocerca americana. Next base: position 616,730,823 of record NC_060121.1, read on the forward strand.
AGGAGTTGCTACTTTGTTTTGGTTCAGACATTTCTTAGTTTGGCGTAAAGACACCATTTCTCACCACCAGTAACGATACAAAATAAAAATGGTCGGTGTCGTTTACCAGCCAATTGATGACGAGCAAGCAGAGACTTGGCCACACGCAGATTTTTGTTATTTTAGCTCAAATGGTTCAAATGGCTCTGAGCACTATGGGACTCAACTTCTGAGGTCATCAGTCCCCTAGAACTTAGAACTACTTAAACCTAACTAACCTAAGGACGTCACACACATCCATGCCCGAGGAAGGATTCGAACCTGCGACCGTAGCGGTCGCGCGGTTCCAGACTGTAGCGCCTAGAAACGCTCGGCCACCCCGGCCGGCTATTTTAGCTCAGGGCGTGCAGTACGATACATCCGATTATTGAACCTTCCCCATTGCTTGAAAATGTCGAACGATGGTGGAATGATCAGTGTTCATCACATTTCCAGTTGTCGAATACACTGACTTGAATCATTGTGGACTAATGCTTTTCAATGATCTTCATTAAACCCCGAATGCCTTCCTGAACGTGAAGAGTCACTAATGTCAAAATATGGACGGTCAGACGGAGTTCTGAACGTCGATCCTCCCGAACCAGAATCCAGTGCCTCAGCCATGTCACCATCTCGCTCGGTGCGAAATTCTAGTGTTGTAGGTTCCAGGGAGGTAATGCTTTTGTGGCAAGTAGCAAGTACGATGCAGGAGGAGGAGGAGGAGGAGATTAGTGTTTAACGTCCCGTCGACAACGAGGTCATTAGAGACGGAGCGCAAGCTCGGGTGAGGGAAGGATGGGGAAAGAAATCGGCCGTGCCCTTTCAAAGGAACCATCCCGGCATTTGCCTGAAGCGATTTAGGGAAATCACGGAAAACCTAAATAAGGATGGCCGGAAACGGGATTGAACCGTCGTCCTCCCGAATGCGAGTCCAGTTTGCTAACCACTGCGCCACCTCGCTCGGTACGAAGCAGGAAAGTGATGTTTATGCACTGGGTGGTTTATAGTAGTAATAAAGGTTGTTACCCTTTTGATGATTTCCAGTGTGATGGAAATTTCAATAACCCAAAAGAACGTGGTTTACGCCTTGGATGTGTGGTGAGCAGCACTTAAAACGTCTACTGTAAAGAAACGCTTCCACCATTGCTACTTCCCCAGTAGCTAACACCACAGCTTAGGCATCAGAGGTTCCCAAATTGTTAGTGTAACTCAACATCATCTATTTTTTTCTCGTGAACGGCACCGCATCCAGTAATAAACTCTTTGCAGGTGCCTAAACGAGCTGAAACAGCAATTGCCCAATAATATTGCCACTACCCTAGAATCAGAAAATGCAGTCACGGAATTTTTAAGAAATTATAGCAACCACATATAACTATTCCCACAGAGAAATCCTCTACTAGCCCGTAGTCCGTCAGCTAGGTGACAATACCATATCAACGCATTGTTTAATTTTCACTAATCTTCACCTTATGGATGTCATCCCGTCGTTCACTCCGAAGACTTGTTTGATGCTGTTCAGTATAGTTTCTACATCCCTTCATATAAATCACCACCATAGTGACTAGCGTTGATGTCTCTGGTTGTGTCCTAACAACTTATTCTTTCTTTTAGTCAAACTGAGCTATAAACCTTTTTTCTCCCCTCCATTACTTATCCCATCTTCTCATCTGATCTACAGGATTGCTCTACAACACCACCTGTCAAATACTTTTATTCTCTTCTTGTCCATACTGTTGATCATTTACGTTTTCCTTCTATATAGAGCAACGCTCATGGCGAATTCTGTCAGGAAAGACTTCCAAGCACTTGAATTGATAAAGGTGTTCATATATACTCTCACAGAAAAGCTCTTCTTGCTGCTGCATGGCCTCTTCCCTTTTCCCATGGTCAGTTAGTTTGCTCCCTAAATACAAAAACTCGTCTACTGCTTTCATTATTTGCTAATCTAATTCTGTTACATTCCATTATCCTTGTTTCATTTTTGTTGGCGTTCACCTTGTAATCTCTTTTCACGGCTATTCTTTCCGCAAAGCTGATCTTCCAAGTCCTTTTCTGCCTGTGGCAGAGTTCCAATGTCATTTTAAAATTTTTATTTCTTCTCCATGAACTGAAACTGCGTTTCTAAGTATCACCTTGGTTTCCTTTATTGCCAACTCAGAGATTGGATAATCTGATGTTTAGACTACGACATAATATCGCTCCTTTCTCAACAACAGCCTTCTTTACATATCCTTCGACACTCATAATTATAGTCTGGTTCCTGTGCAAGTATTAGATAACCTTTAACTCGTTATACAGGGTGATTCAAAAAGAATACCACAACTTTAGGAATTTAAAACTCTGCAACGACAAAAGGCAGAGCTAAGCACTATCTGTCGGCGAATTAAGGGAGCTATAAAGTTTCATTTAGTTGTACATTTGTTAGCTTGAGGCGCTGTTGACTAGGCGTCAGCGTCAGTTGATGCTAAGATGGCGACCGCTCAACAGAAAGCTTTTTGTGTTATTGAGTACGGCAGAAGTGAATCGACGACAGTTGTTCAGCGTGCATTTCGAACGAAGTATGGTGTTAAACCTCCTGATAGGTGGTGTATTAAACGTTGGTATAAACAGTTTACAGAGAATGGGTGTTTGTGCAAAGGGAAAAGTTCTGGACGGCCGAGAACGAGTGATGAAAATGTAGCACGCATCCAGCAAGCATTTGTTCGCAGCCCAGGAAAATCGACTCGCAGAGCTAGCAGAGAGCTGCAAATTCCACAATCAACTGTATGGAGAGTCCTACGAAAAAGGTTAGTTATGAAACCTTATCGTCTGAAATTGGTTCAAGCACTGTCTGCAGCTGATAAGATTAAAAGAATCGATTTCTGTGATTTTATCCTTGCTCAAATGGAAACAGATGAATCTTTCGTTTCAAAGATTGTGTTTAGTGATGAAGCAACTTTCCACACTAACGGGAAAGTCAACCGTCACAATGTCTGTATATGGGGCACTGAGAATCCGCGGGAAACAACTCAGTATGAACGTGACTCGCCTAAGGTGAACGTTTTCTGTGCCATTTCAGCCAATAAAGTTTTTGGTCCCTTTTTCTTCGAAGGTGCTACTGTAACTGGACTACAGTATCTGGAGATGTTAGAGATTTGGCTGCTCCCTCAGCTCGAACAAGAAGCACAATAATTCATATTTCAGCAGGATGGAGCGCCACCACATTGGCACTTATCTGTCCGTAACTACCTGAACGTCAACTACCCGAGGCGATGGATCGGCCGCCAGGCAGCCCGTGACAGAGCACTTCATCACTGGCCTCCAAGAAGCCCTGATCTTACCCCCTGCGATTTTTTCTTATGGGGGTATGTTAAGGATATGGTGTTTCGGCCACCTCTCCCAGCCACCATTGATGATTTGAAACGAGAAATAACAGCAGTTATCCAAACCGTTACGCCTGATATGCTACAGAGAGTGTGGAACGAGTTGGAGTATCGGGTTGATATTGCTCGAGTGTCTGGAGGGGGCCATATTGAACATCTCTGAACTTGTTTTTGAGTGAAAAAAAACCTTTTTAAATACTCTTTGTAATGATGTATAACAGAAGGTTATATTATGTTTCTTTCATTAAATACACATTTTTAAAGTTGTGGTATTCTTTTTGAATCACCCTGTATTTTATACACGACATCTTCAAAATTTCGACGAGTGATGTCCAGTCAACATTATTAGTTTCTTCATATCTGTTGAGCGCCGCAGCTCCGCAGCTACAGGGCTACTACAAATGATTCATTCATTTTCAGAGCTTTATGTTTCTCCTAAATAGAACATGTACTAATGGGATTGATGAACGAGTATTGCCATAAACTCACCAAATCTGCATTTTGCACTCTCTAAATGCTCTATGAGTTGCCTTCTGGTCACACGACACACGACCATGCGGTAGCCAAGTTCGTTCCAATACCTTACATAGTCATAGTGACATTCTGTTGCCGAGCGGTCTAAGGCGCTGCAGTCATGGCCTGTGCGGCTGGTCCCGGCGGGGGTTCGAGTCCTCCCTCTGGCATGGGTGTGTGTGTTTGTCCTTAGGATAATTTAGTTTAAGTAGTGTGTAAGCTTAGGGACTGATGACCTTAGCAGTTAAGTCCCATAAGATTTCACACACATTTGAACATTTTTGACATCCTGGTGCTGGTCATCACAGCAATCCTGGCCTTGTTGGTTGAGCTTCTCCAGTGTACCTGACGGTGGGGGTACGTAAACTCGATCTTTAATGTACCTTCATCGGCAAAGGAACTGAGCCACATCATCATCGCCACTAGACCCAATCCAGCGATGCGAAAGTTCATCGTTTAGACACCAGCGAACATCGATGGTCCAACGGTGGGTGCCCTGTCGTGTTGGAAGATGAAATTCTCGGAATCAGCAGTCAGCTGCGGAATCAACCAGAACTGGAACATATGAAGGTAAGAAGTACTCTTCACAGTATTCTCACAAAAGAAAAAGGGCTCATGCAAGTTCGTCCTGTGATATTGCACTCAAAACATTGACGACGGCGAATCTAGCTCATGCGCCACACTTTCACGTGGATTTTCACTGCCCCAACCTCACACATTGTGACGATTAACCTTTCGAGATAAATGTAAGGTTGCTGACTATTAGCTTGAAGGCGAAATGTTTGCCCTCAAGTGTTTCCTGCATTGTGATGCAGAACTGAAGGTTCCAACCATAATCTTCTGATTTTGATGTTGAACCCGCTGCGGTATTCCAAGTTCGTGGTTTAGACGGACAGTTGATTTTGGAAGACTGCGTACGAAACATTCCCTCCCGGCCTCCACATTTGCACCTTGCATACTCGGTCGACTGGTACTTTCCTGTTTACTGAAACGACAAGTGGCCCTAAATTGTCAATACCGACACACAATGCTTTCTATACATGGTGGTTCTATTCCATAATTCCCTATGAATGCATGTTACACTGTTGGGGCAGATAAACATCTCGTATACTCCAACACACAGGAGCTTTTTTCTAGCTTTTTCACCATTTTGTCATAGCACTGCACTCGTAACGACAGATGGCGGGCACAATGAAAACTTAGTGATTCTCCGGTTCTGTTGATGCTTCTGTAATATTTGTACATGTAGTACTCCGAAAACGATTGAATCATTTATAGTACCACTGCATATAATGAATTAAAGAATAACCTCTCCAGATGCGTTTTACACGTTCGGTTAGGCTTTTATACTGTAGCCATTGTTTGGAGGAATCTGAAAATTGTGCTGCGTTGAAACGACGTCAAAACTGACGCTGCTTCGTTACATCAAAATTAGTAATTTTCTGCATTTCTGTAATATCTTCACTTTTAAAGAGCATTTAGTAACCAATGGATTGCAGTCGTAGTCCGCTTGTGCTTTTGGAAACATTTAGCAATTCAAAATCTGGTTACGAATTTTCGTTTTTCCATTTTACAGAATGTAACAAGACAATACCGACCAACTTCTAGGGATAACGGCGGCCGGTGTGGCCGAGCGGTTCTAGGCGCTTCAGTCTGGAACCGCGCGACCGCTACGGTCCGAAGTGGTTGGCGCTGTTTTTGGTGAATATCTTGCGCGTCACGCAAACTGGTATCTCTATAGTTTTTTATGTCCTGGCTGTGCACTGAAATAATTAATAAATCATTAATTAACGTCACTATATTATAAAGTGAATCACCTAAAACTTTGGGTTGGTTGGGTGGTTTTGGGGAAGGAGACCAGACAGCGAGGTCATCGGTCTCATCGGATTAGGGATGGAAGGGGAAGGAAGTCGGCCGTGCCCTTTGAAAGGAACCATCCCGGAATTTGCCTGAAGCGATTTAGGGAAATCACGGAAAACCTAAATCAGGATGGCCGGACGCGGGATTGAACCGTCGTCCTCACGAATTCGAGTCCAGTGTTTAAACACTGCGCCACCTCGCTCGGTCCTAAAACTTGCACTGCAAATGTTATGGAAATGGAAAGTGCTATTGATATGGGGTTTTCACAGAACGGATTGGCAGTCAGGGGCTCGTATTGTTAGCCAATAAAAAGATTGCAGTAACACTTAGGAGGTGTACTTTTGTGCAAACATACACTTTTTAACAATGCTTATTGACATAAACAGACTTAAAGTAGGATAAATTAGAATGTCAATGGGTTTGTTACAAATTCTAGAGATAGTCGTTTACGAGATACCGTATTTTGGAAAGTTGCCACACCAGCACTTGTTTGTGCCATTTAACCTATGTAGTTGCTAGATACGATGATGTTATGTTTGCTTACAGTGTGATTATGTGTCCCCTGAATGTATTACGACTTGCTAGTCAGTTGTGTGAACAGTACAAGCAGTAGGTCGTGAGTGGACCATGGGATTTACCCATGCAAAACAAGCCCACATGCCCATGGTGTATGGAGAGTGTTGGAAGAATGTAGTTTGTTCTTGTATTTATCATCCTCTGCAACCATTTACGTGAAAGCGATGATGTAGCACTAAACAACGCAACAGCAAGAACCATTGACGACAGAAGGAAGTAGAAATTAATGCTCTTGCTGCTCTTGCAGTTGATACGCACGTTGGTTTTCGCAGAATCGCACGAGGAAGGAAGTGGCATGTGTCAAGAAAGGTGTTCTACGCATTCTCCATCGATATAGATTCCATCCCTATGGAAACCCTTATGAGAACCATGTTAACTTCCGTACATGGGGATCATGTGACTTACCTTGTTTAATAATGAAGCCACACTTACCAGTCATGGCCATGTAAACCACTCAGACATGCACTTTTGTCTGTTGACAATCCCTGTTGACGTTCTTTAGGTGCAACGTCACCGTCCATCGAGTGTAAACGTGTGGTGTGGAGTAATGAGCCATGAGCTCAAAGGTCCGTTTTTGATAAACGGAACACTGAACGCGCCCAAGCAACGCAGCCTCCCAACAGACCATCTTCCGCGGATACTATAAGACGTCTTCTGCAGACTATCAGGAACATGTGGTACCAACATGATGGGTGTCCAGCCCATAGTGCACGAAGTACCATAGGATGTCTTCACAAATTGTTTCCAAATCGTTGGATTGGACGCAGGGGACCTCTGCCTTGGCCGGCGTGTTCCCCGGATCTGATGCGTCTAGGCTTTTCTCCGTCTACAAGGACATGCCAACTGCACCCGATGATATGTAACGACGTATTACTGCAGCCTGCTCGGACATCGCCGCTAAAAAATACTAGCATGTGTGCGGCAGTCGTTCCAGATGAGACTGGAAGCGGTGGTCGTTTTGAACACAACCTGTGATGTACAATTGTCCCGTTAATTGTCAGAATCCGAAAACTGGTGAATGCATTTGTATTGTTCTTTAGTGTGTGCTACCACAGGTATTGCACAAGTGTCGGTGAGCGAACTTTTCGAAATACGATATCTCGTACACGATTCGCAACTAGAATCCAGAAACAAATACCAATAATGTTCTAATTTACCCAACTTTTAGTTTGTTAATGTCAATAGGCATTGTCACATTTAAAAAGTGTATGTTTGCACAAAAAATACACTTTCCAAGTGTTATTACAATCTGTTGATTGGTTAACAATACGAATCTCTAGCTACTAATCCATTCTGTGTAAACTGCATATCAATAGCATTTTCCATTCATCGTAAGTCCAAAAAGTTCTGAGACTGATTTTATTTCTGGTGTACAAGCGACGACAGCGCAGTAACTACGGTGGCAGCTGTAAACACAGATAAATTCGACCAAACGGTTGTGAGCAAACAGTATAGCCGTAGACGTTCGATGTTGATGTGTCACAAATGGCAATGGAGCAAATCCTGTGTGCAGACATTCTCCAGAACGTTTTCGAGAAAAGTGCGTGGAAAATTGTCCCGGATATCTCGACTCCAAACAAGGCACACTACTCGTGTACGCCTACAGTTCGTTTCTGAAAAAAATCATCACGGGCCACGAGACTTGGTTTTATCAGTAGGCACCTACCACAGACGGCAAGATGAAGAAATTAACATCAAGGGTCTGCACTTTGATGACATAACCAACATTCAAGCCAATGTGACGAGCAAACTGAGCACCATCAGAATGAAGGACTTCTCTGACAGTTTCACATGGTCGTATAAACGTTTTGTGCGTTGTAATCAAGTGGACGAACACAATGTAGAATGCGTGAAGCATTAAACCTCCATCTTTACTTGTCTCTGTTAATCCAATCTGGAAACTTTTGTATTGAAGGAGAATAGAAAGCAAGTTCTTCTCATGTACGACTGTGCCTTATAAGAAACGTGTATCGCGTAATAAACAAGTATATACATTAACTTCCTCCTATAAACTGCCCACAGTACCAATGTGGAAAAACTGCTGCTGTTCTCTTGTCCGTTGTTGGAAGTAAATTATGGACTGAAAGATTAGTACTCAAGCTTTGCATCCAGAATAATGGAGAGCTTAATGATTTATTTTAAAATGTATGATGTGTGTGAGGATAATGGACCTCAGATTCAAACGATAGTAGAAGATAGCGAATTGGCTAATTTGCAATAATGAACTGATAGTTGATTATTTAATTTGCTGTTAAGATAAACTACTAAGGTAAAGAACTGAACTTTGTGGCAACAACTTAAATTCACAGCGACTGTTTAAAGTGATGACCACCAACGTCATTGTATGCATCACGATGGTGGATATCTCTTTTTCCACACCCATGTTGTCTGTTACAGAATGAAAAAGGGAGGTAGGACTCTACCAACTAATTCCTCTTGTGTTCATGCTGGGGCTTCATACGTTAAAAACTTCATGTAACCCAGTTCATTGTTCTCCTACGTTCTGTATTGTTTTTAAAGGTCTTGCCAGTATCGTCGACGCAGAACGATAAGCACTTTAGAAAATAGTGCGTTACACGCACTGTTCATTCCAGACTTTGTATCACTCGAAATATTCGTCTACAAGGATTGGTCGCTACTCTCACAATAATGCTTCACACCCTAGGTGCAGTCTGCACAAATATTACGGCTGAGTGCAAAAAAGTCAAAATGTCCCCTCCCTCAACTCAGATTTTGGTCATCTACAAAAAATGGTTCAAATGGCTCTGAGCACTATGGGACTTAACTACTGTGGTCATCAGTCCCCTAGAACTTAGAACTACTTAAACCTAACTAACCTAAGGACATCACACACATCCATGCCCGAGGCAGGATTCGAACCGGCGACCGTAGCAGTCGCGCGGTTCCGGACTGCGCGCCTAGAACCGCTAGACCACCGCGGCCGGCTTGGTCATCTACCATCCGCTTCATTCTGACACTGTAGGTTCGAAAACCTGTATATTCTTCACAAATAAATTGATTTCAATTCGCATATCTTGCTTGGATTGTAAAAGTAGACTCAATGTGTGGGTATTCTAGTCTTGTTACAGCAATTGAAGCAATGTAAACTTTGGAAGACATGAGGTGTCACAAGTCCCTTTACCTTTAATCCATATAAAAACAGTTTCATTCACTGATATCTTACGTCTACTACGTGTATACAAGGAAAAGGGTGAGGGTGACATATATGTTGATTTGCCAAAGTCTTTATTTGCATTTTCGGTGATATGGAATGTTCGATAGGCTATGATGTCACGATCAACGAAGCTTTCCAGTCCGGATACATTGGGTACGCCTGTACCACCACGTACAACAGCGACTGTTAACCATCCGTTACCGTGGGTAAACGAATCATTGATGTCAATGCTGAAGTTCAGTCTGCAACCACAAAACACTGCAGGTCCGTCCAGTAGAGAGTGTGCGGCGACAGATTTGATGGTATTCTTTTTCTTGTCGGCGGCGGATGTGGTCATTTCGACGTCTTCAATAGTTTTATATATTTCCTTGATGAAAGGTCTTACATCTCTCTAGATACATACCTGTCTGTTTGAAACGCGTTTGAAGATGAAGGTGGAGACGTAGCTGAGGGAGAAGTTTGCGATGCCCAGGACGGCGCTGTATATGGCGTAGTGTCTGATTCCTTCCAGGAAGACGTTCGCCTCCTGGTCGGGCAGAGTCACGTTGGCCATCGACGCGTTGACTGTGGCTGTGCCGAAGTCCACCATGACCTTGGTGAGGTCGCCGAGCAGCCAGTGGCCGGCGGGTTGGGTGACGCCCGACCCCAGCCCCGCCACCAGCCCGGCAAACAGCAGCAGATGCTCCCAGGTCGACGAGAAGCGGAACTGGAGGGCAAAGAGTTGTCATCTTAGCAAGTGAAAACTTCCTTAGAAAAGTCTGGGAACTGGTTTTAGAAACAAAAATTGAAATGTTCTTCAATTCCAGAATGAAATTTTCACTCAGCAACGGAATGTGCGCTGATATGAAACTTCCTGGTAGATTAAAACTGTGTGCCGGACCGAGACTCGAACTCGAGACCTTTGCCTTTCATTCTGGAAACATCCCCCAGACTGTGGCTAAGCCATGTCTCCTCAACATCCTTTCTTCCAAGAGTGCTAGTTCTGCAGGGTATGCAGGAGAGCTTCTGCGAAGTTTGGAAGGTAGCAGACGAGGTACTGGCGGAATTACAGCTGTGAGGACGGGCCGTGAGTAGTGCATGGGTAGCTCGGTTGGTAGAGCTCTTGCCCGCGAAAGGAAAGGTCTCGAGTTCGAGTCTCGGTCCGGCACACAGTTTTAATCTGCCAGGAAGTTTCTTCTTCAGCTCCGTCTACTAACTTTTCGCTCAACGGGCTATAAATAATCACTATTGCTCCAATTCACAAGTAAAGGGAAGGGTCAAAACGAAGAAACGAAGTACACTCTGCGACGTACTTAATGGTGATGTACAGTGCGTAAATGAAATATAGACCTAGGTGTGGATTCATGATCAGCGCGGTGGGGGGGGGGGGGGGGGGGGGGGCAAAACTCAAAATTGTCAGTGACTATATGACTATACCTGTCGTTAACCTACTACTAAAGGAAAGAGGAAAAAGCGACTGCAAGAGCGCTGCGAGAGGCATAAGAAGCTGTCGCCTGAATTGATAAATTGTTGCAGATCGTATACAACGACGGCGAAGTACAAATTCGCCAACACCACATGAGAGGCCGGGTATCTCTTGTCAGTAAGCAAATAGACGCACATCTATTCCTTTTGGCTGAAGAAAGCAGAGAGACGTTAATAAACGCCCTGCGTGTACTTTATCGCTTACAGCATTTCTCTAGAGAACAGAACCACGTTCCCTAGTTTCCAACTTGCGCGCTTTGCGAGACAGTCACTCTGCGGGCGTTGGAGTGACCATACTTTTCTTGAGACTAAATCGTAAGCGATGTGTGTTCTGTGGGTTGAGATCGGCCTACGCTGATGAGGTAAGACATTATGAGCATATTTTATCTAGTCATCTGTAACTGAGGTGACGAAGTCATTGGACACTTCCTACCATCGTATCGGACTTCCTTTCTTCCGGCGCAGTGCAGCAACTCGACACTTAATGGACTCAAGAAGTCGTTGGAAATTTCCTGCCAATACCGAGCGACGCTGCGTCTACAGCCGTCCAAAATGCGAAAATGTAGCCGGAACAGTATTTTGTGCACTAACTGGTCCCTCGATTATGTCCCATAAATGTTCTATGAGAATCTCGTCGGGCGATCTGAAGGCCAAATCATTCTGTCGAATTGTCCAGAATGTTCTTCATACCATTCGCCAACGATTGTGGCCCAGTGACATGACATGAGAACATGAAGTGCGTAAATGGCTGCAAATGGCCCCAAGTAGCTAAACATAACCATTTCCAGTCAATGGTCGGTGCAGGTGTATCAGAAGAGCCAGTTCGTCGCATGTAAACACAGCCCACACCATTATGGAGCCACGACCAGCTCGCAGAGCGCCTTGCTGACAACTTGGATCCATGGGTTCGTCGGATCTGCGCCACACTCGAACCCTACCGTCAGCTCTTACCAACTGAAGTCGGGGTTTTCCAGGAGGTGTTACGAGCCCAGGAGACGTCTGCAGACGACATCGTGCTGTTAGAAAAGGCACTCGCGTCGGTCGTCTGCTGCCACAGCCCATTAACGCCAAATTTCGCCGCACTGTCCTAACGGATACGTGCGTCGTACATCTCTAATTGATTTCTGCGGTTATTTCAAGCAGTGTTGCATGTCTGTTAGTGCCCATAACTGTACGCAAACGCCGCTGCTCTCGGTCTTTAAGTGAAGGCCATCGGCCACTGCGTTGTCTGTGCTGGAAGGTAAAACCTCAAATTTGTTATTCTCGGCTGTGGATCTCACAATAATGAATTCCCTAATGATTTCAGGACTGGAATGTCCCACGTCCCAAATACCGTTCTGTATCCAGTCTCTTAATTCCCTTCGTGAGGCCATAATTACGTTGGAAACTTTTTACATGAACCACCTGAGTACAAACGGCAGCTCCGCCAATGCACTGCTTTTTACGCCTTGTGTACGCGATACCACCGACATCTGTATACGTGTATATTACTATGTCATGACTTTTATCACCTGAATGTGTAATGACTAGTTTAGACCCATAGCGTTCATTTTCAAACCTTTACCTGCATCTGTGATGTTCGACGGTAACGCAGTTGTAATGGAGCATTCGAAATACTTGTTCGTACAACAGGTCAACGTAACACATGTGACAGAAGAACATGACAGAGCTGTTTAATACGTACACATTAGTTAAGAATGCAGGCATTATCGTTGCAGTATGGTATGAAATGGAACGAGCAAGTAAGCCCGGTAGTAGGGAAGGCGAATGGTCATCGTCAGTTACTGGGAGAATTTTAAGAAAGTGTTGCTCATCTATAAAGGAAACTGCGCACACAATATTTTTGCGAGACATTCTTGAGTTTTCTGGGTCCATGCCAGGTCGGTTTAGCCGAAGACTGAACCAATTCATAGGCGTGCTTCTAGATTTGTTACCGGTACGTTCGATCAACACGTGAGTATTACAGAAATGCTACGTGAACTCAAACTGGTGTGTCTGTATGGATGAAGAGGTTCTTTTTGCGAAACACTGTTGAAAAAGTTTAGGAAACGGACATTGGAAACAGACGGCAAACGATCTTACTGCCATAAACACACACTCCGTGTATGAACAGCAACGACACGGCAAATCAGGGCTCGTGCGGAAGCATATAGTTACAGACTGTCGTTTCCCCGTGCGGAGTGGCGGCCTCTCCCGGCGGAGGTTTGAGTCCTCCCTCGGGCACGGGTGTGTGTGTTGTTCTTAGCATAAGTTGGTTTAAATTGTGTGTAAGTTTAGGGACCGATGACCTCAGCGGTTTGGTCCCTTAGGAATTCACACACACACACACACACCCACACCCACACACACACACACACACACACACACACACTGTCGTTTCTCTCTCGTTCCGTTTGCGTGTGGGAAAGGGATGTGTAGCAGTAGTGCAAGCTACCCTCCGCCATGCACTATGTGGTGGCTAGCAGAGTACGTATGTAGAAGAAGATACCAAAATTTTGGTACATGTGTGACTAATTGTGAACTTGACGGGTCTTGTGTCTAACTCCTGCAGACCACTTTTAGAGACAGGTGAGCAGTATCATGATAATATGAAGAAAAACTAATGGAATTTGCCAGTATTAGCTGTTTCGTGTTTCTAAGACCAAAAATCTTTCCAAAGAATTATGTTCCCGGTTTGTGCTTTGACGTAATGGACAATAATGGACAACCAGCTACCGTAAATAGCAACTATCATCAGATTCATAATGGTAATGAAATATCGTTCAGCAACATGCTGGTAGACGACTCTCATAAAAATGGAAACTTACCAGTTTTAAGAAAGGGACGGGTGGCGGAACCTCTTCAACTTGCTGCTCTTTTGAGTTCGTTGCCTCCCTGAAACAAAGAAATGGCAATGAGTGTTTAAGAAAGGATGTATGTGTAACATTGGTGGCAACAGCAAGTTCAGATATCACGAGAAATGTGTTTTTTAAGTTTTTGTTGCCGTAACATGCATCAGACGACGACTTACGTTTCTGTCGATGATGGAGTCCCATCTTCCGGTTTGTCACCTGCCGACAACATTTCGTCCGTTGCTCTGTTTTTCTCGTCTTCGGATTTACGTAACAGAGGCTTCTGACCCTCCAATCTGGAGAAAAGAGTAACAATATGAGGTCTCTGCAAAATTTTAAATAAGTTTCTGCAGTACAAAGGACTTTCCTGGCATGGTACCACTACAGTTTTCAGACAATCAATATTTCAGGACATAGATTAGTATGATTCTTAAAACAAACAGTATCAGTTCCTTTTCTCTGCAAGCATTCTCTAGTATTATTTAACAAATGAGAATTTAAGATACTCCACAAAGTCGTCGGTGTTTAAAGATTTTCTTCCTGCAGCAAGATCGCCAGCAATGGCCATTGCGATATTCGGAAGGAAGCTGCTCTTGTCATATCGGTCTTCCAACTTTGTACATGTACCTTTATTGGCTGAAATTCAACGTAAGATCCGTCTGACAGTCTGCTTTCGGCTGCGGTGGGGCGAGGACGTCCGCTGCGCCCCGCCGTGCGCGACCGTGAGCGCTTGCTTGTGTTTACCTTCTTGCGGCGCGAGTTATATTTGTTCCAAGTTCAGTGCGACTATGGCACACACATGGCGCCACGATACGATCAAAATTACTTTCCAACCAGATCACGCGCGTCCTCGAGCCTATGAAATATAACAGTTCATACGCGATGATCTACGTTTAGATACGGCGACTGTCATCGGAATACATTTTTCTATAACGGCGAGCGTGTTTATGTTAAAATGACCAGTGCAGAGGTCTGCGCGACTGTGGTGTCTAACTACTCGAACTCACTCAGATTCAAACATTCTGACGGGCATATCGGTGCAGTGACGGTGGATCATGCAGGCGTGGGCCTAAGGACTGTAAGGGTTTTTGAGCTCCCCTTCGAGGTCCCAGAGAATGTTGTCAAGGACGCCTTCCGACCATATGGCAATGTCATCAGTCACGTTGCAGAAAAGTGGCAAACTTTCTCGACGTATAAGGTCTACAATGGTGTGCGCCAAATTAAACTTGAGCTCAAGAAACATGTGCCGTCCTATTTGAACATCGGTGGCTGTCGTGCAATCATAATGTACGACGGTCAACCGCGTACCTGTTCCGGATGTGGGCAGGAAGGCCATGTTCGATCGAGCTGCTTACAACGTAGAATTACGCAGATACCAGTGGGAGACTCCGTTTCCCCGACGGGGACGACAATCCTGCCCCTCACGTACGCGGCAGCGGCATGGAGGAGGAGCACGGAAAACTTTTATTACACCGTCCTACGGGCATGTCTTGCCCTCACCAGATAGGCAGATAATAGTCAATCGCGCGAAAGCGCAGCTCGTCTCCTTAGCACGCCGTCATTTACAAGGCGCTGTTATACGGTAGCGTGCTCCAGACACGATACAATCAGAAAGGCCATTTATGCACCACGTGCTCCTAGAACGCAGGAGGCGCCGTAGGGCACTGGTAACCGACATGATAACGGACGACGGGCGACACGTCGTAGAACAAGCAGATATAACAGAAGCCTTCTATGGGGATTACACTCAACTTTATTCAGTAGTGCTCCCTGATATGGCGACGGTAGACACCGTTTCAGCACATGTCCACGGTACAGTTCCACCAGACATGGTACCGACTTTACTGGAAGAAGTGACAGAAGAGGAAGTGCTCGACGCCATTGGTAAAGGTGCTCCCCATAAATCACCAGGAATCGATGGATTACCATTAGAGTTCTATCGAGCCTTTAAACAACTGTTGGTACCGTATTTGACTGAAATTTGTCAGGAATTGATGTCCCCGGGTATAACATTGCCTGCACCGTTCTTGGAAGGTCTGATTGTCCCCATCCATAAGCCGAAGGGACGGAATCATGTCCACGATTATCGCTCCTTAACGTTATTGAACAGCGACTTCAAGATGTTTTCGAGGCTGCTATCAGAACGTATTCGCGGCACACTAGTGAACGTCCTGTCCGACGATCAGACGTCCTTGGGGGGACCCAACAACATCAGAACTGCGTTATGTAGTTACAGAGATCTCATCTCCCTTGCACGGATGAGACGTTTGCCGGCAACCCTGGCGTCTGTCGACTTTAGCCAGGCTTTTGACCGTGTGGGCCACACTTTCCTCACGGCCGTTCTACGGCGCATGGAATACCTCGACCCCTTTATCACAGAGTTGACACGCCTTCTACATGGTGCTACTTCTCGAGTTCTTGTTAATGGAAGACTGACGGCACCCATGCCAATCCGCCGATCAGTACGACAGGGATGTCCATTATCAACATTGTTATTTGCATTGGCCTTAGAACCTTTGTTGTGTGGTCTCCGAGACAGGCTCACTGTGATACAGTTCGGTGGCTCCATCTATCGTTGCACCGCATATGCGGATGATTTGATGATCGTCATACGTGGAGCTGACGACATGGCCGCGGCTTTGGACTGAATTGCTACCTACGGTACAGCTTCTGGTAGCCAAATCAACGTTGACAAGTCCGTCGCCTTTGGCATCGGGATTGGGCTACCGCAGGAACACATTTCCCCCTTACGCTTCAGTGATACTGTACGCTGCTTGGGCTTAGATTTCATGAACGACATGCGACGCGCGACGACGCTCAATTATCGACGCCTTCTTAACCAAATTAGGGCCGGAATTGCAGATCAGCGCCTGCGATCCCTCAACATCGTACAGCGGGCGTATTATGCCAATGTATACCTTGCGTCCCGCATACCGCATGTCGCCCAAACGCTACCCATTCCGAAACCCTTGGCTCGTAGCATTATGGCAGCGCTGGGATACTTCGTCACCGCTGGTTGTTACTGAAGATCAGATACGTATCTCTTACCCTCCCCAAGGAAAAAGGTGGTCTCGGCCTAGTTAACGTCCATGATAGGGCCATTGCCCTCTATGTTAGCTCACATTTATGTCTGCTGCGCCGTTGTCCTACGAGCCTCACGAGTCTGCTACTGACGGCGCTACGACCTGCTTCACTAAGAGCGCCAGTGCCATTACAGGACATTCCAGCGCCCCTCTTTTATACAGGACGTTTCTATTTAGAACAAAGCTATTGCAGTGTAGCGCTTACGACACCGCAAATGACCACAACTCGACGCCTATACCACGACATGCTGCAACGCCGCCCCCAAAATGTGGTCGAACTAAAATATCCTGACGTACGGTCGCGCATGGTGTGGAAGACTGTACACGATACCATGCTTGATTCCGATGTTGTTTCCCAATGGTACGTAGTCGTTACTGGGAAGCTAGTGACGCAAGAACGTCTCTACAATATCCACATGGCAGAATCTGCCAATTGTGTGGGTTGCAATACAGTAGATTCTGACGAGCACCGCCTCAGCTGTGGAGAGGCGGAACCGGTTTGGCACGTTGTGCGGCAGATGCTGGCTTATCTCTTGCGAGTTAGGCCGGAGCATATATCTGCACGTGCGTTATTGTTTCCGGATGAGACATTTTACCCTACGACTCGAACCAACTCTGTCACCTGGATACGTGGGCATGCGGTGCATTACCTCTGTCGTGACAGATACAAGAACTTACTTGACTTCTGGCTCTATTTGCAAGAAAGACATCATGCTATTTCCGGGCATACCAGATATCGACAATGCTTCGCAAACTACATCTGGAGTGCCTTTCACAGCCTGCCGTGTAGCTGGAATGTTCCAGGCAGTGGTAGATGAGGTCAGAACGAACTGCAAACGATCATATATTGAACAATCCTTATCAGTGGGCGCAGTCGCTGGGAAGCCTAACTACGAGGTGGTGGCTTTATTTTCATGTTATTTATGTTTACTATCTTCGATAGTGTCTTCATTCTTTTTTAGTTTTCCAGGCTTGATTAACTATGACTGTTCGCACATTGATATCTATATAAATAAAAAAATGAAAAATTAATTAATTAAAAAAACAAAATAAAACAAAAAAACAACAAAAAAATAATTTAAAAAATACCTTCCGCACCCTACTAGAAATACCCTTCCCCCATTCCTTTCATCGTGTTTTTATGGGTTGATGCACATTTTCGATGGGGGTGGTTACATATAGTTAGGAAGGCAACGCCTGAAGAGGTAAGAGTTCATTTTTGTTTGGCAGGGACACAAGTGGTGGTGCCCCGTAGGGATGGCTATGATTTTGTTTTATTTCTTTTCTTAGGAAAAACAATTAAAAAAAGGGGTGTAGGGGTAGAAAAAAAAAGTGGTAATCGTCGTAAAAAAAAGAGTGGTCATCGTGACGGATTGCCGTCCTACGGGCCCGGGTTCGATTCCCGGCTGGGGTGGAGATTTTCTCCACTCAGGGACTGGGTGTGGTGTTATCTTTATCATAATTTCATCCCCATCCGGCTCGCAGGCCGCCCAATGTGGCATTGAATGTAATAAGACCTGCACCAAGGCGGCCGCACCTGCCAATGAATCCAAAAGCTCATTTCCATTTTTCCAATGTAAGATCCGTGGAAGAGTTTACATTTTTTATTACACCAGTAATTAACGTTTATTTCATGTCTCATTGACAGATCGTGTATGCTTCTTCCTTTCTTTGCTTAAATGCCGACGGGGCAAACACAGAAGACATAACAAATATGTAAGAGTCGGGATTAACGCGGTTCTCCGTCCATCCGCCATAGTTACGCTGTTGCCTTTATACGTCTACTCTTGCAAAGTGTTTACGTCGCTAGAATTTTATCCGAGTCGAATAATGGCAGGTATTCAAAAAAGAATCGAACGAAACTTCAAGCGTGAAATTTAGGCAGTGTTTTGGTTTTTGAAACTGCGTATCATCGTGTAGTGGAGTATACGTTAAGAACAGTGACAGTATACATTAAGAACAGAATCGTTGAAATAATAGTTAGAAAATAGGAGACACTGTTACCTCACTAAGATGATTAACACATTACAGGCAGAGGGCCAGATAAGTTGAAGAAGAATGGGAAATCAGATCAAATGTGTTCTTGCTGAGGCAACGATTCCGTCAATCTAAATTAGCAATTTACGAAAACCACATCAAATTATAAATAAGACAAGCTTACTCTACGCCTGAAACCATCTGTTCCAAATTACGAGTTCATTGCGTTCAACAGGGAGCCACTTCGTGCGGTGTTAACAACAATTGTTGCTTTTGTAGAATCTCCTGCAGTGACAACTGAAAAATGGGCACTGCAAGGAATGGAGCACAAGAAAACTTAGGGTGAAAGACTAAACGAAAATACAAACATTTAAGAGAAAATGTCACCATATGTCAAGGAGAATGAAAGCTTTAAACAATACGAACATTACTTGTAGGATACTACAAGTCATTGAGCAGTCGGAAGCAATTAAGTGAATTTATGAAAGTGTAATGAAAACAGACATGTAGTTAACCCCTTATTTGCCACACAGAAATGTTGTGAAGTTACTTAACTTAAATGTACGCTGACGAGAAAAGCAACAGCAAAAAACAGTTAATGTGGAGTAATGAAACGTTCATGCATTGTTTTGTATAGGTGCCAGCCGTCAGTTTGTGGAATGGAAATTCACGCCTGTTGCACTTTGTTGGTCAATACAGGGACGGTTAATGCTGGTTATGGATGACGCTGGAGTTGTCGTTGGATGTTGTGCTCGATTGGAGACAGAGCTGATGATCGAGCAGGGCAAGGCAACATATTGGCACTTTATAGAGCATGTTGGGTTACAACAGCGGTTTGTGCGAGAGCGTTATCCTGTTGGATAACACCCCCTGAAATGTTGTTTATGAATGGCAGCACAACAGGTCGAATCACCAGACTGACGTAGAGGTTTGCCTTCAGGGTACGTGGAATAACCGCGAGAGTGCGCCCGGTGCCATGCGAAATAGCATCCCAAACCATAACTCCTTTGACGTGTCTAAGACAGGTTCACGGCAGGCCCTGAAATCAGGTCCTTATACCAACACACGGCCATCACTGGCACCAAGAATGAACCAGATTTTATCAGAAGACACAACAGACGTGCATCCTACCCTCCAATGAACTCTCACTTGACTCCTCTGAGGTCGCAAATTGGGATGGTTTCAAATCAATGAAACGCTCAAGGCGTCTGGTTCGGAGCTGTCCTTGAAGTAACCGATTTTTAACAGTTAGTTGTGTCACTGCGGTGCCAACTACTGCTCAAATTACTGCTGTAGATGCAAAACGACCCGCCAGGCCCATAAGTCGAACATCATTTCGATAAAAGAATCGTTCAAATCTCATATGGAACTTGTAACTGAGTAACTAACTAACTAATTAACGATGGTCATTGCTCTAGACAGTGCCCAGTGGACGTCAGGACTGCCTGCGACTGTACGCTCCCATGACCACTGCTGCCAGCAATCAAGTGCAGTACAGTGGCTGCATTCCTGCCAAGTCTTGCTGCCAAATCCAGCTTCTCGTAGCCCTATTACACGACCTCATTCAAACGCAATGAGGTGTTAATAATGGGGCCTTTGTTATCTTAAAGGCATTCTTCCTTAACATCAGCTCACCGCGTCCCATCTCAAAGGTAACTAACATTTATTGCTTTATTTTGCTTTCTTTTTATCTTCTTTATTATTGGAGGTCCCGAAAACAGGGCAGGTTGGCAGCGGATTAAAACCGCTCTTCAGTCAAAGGTTACATATACTACACTCCTGGAAATTGAAATAAGAACACCGTGAATTCATTGTCCCAGGAAGGGGAAACTTTATTGACACATTCCTGGGGTCAGATACATCACATGATCACACTGACAGAACCACAGGCACATAGACACAGGCAACAGAGCATGCACAATGTCGGCACTAGTACAGTGTATATCCACCTTTCGCAGCAATGCAGGCTGCTATTCTCCCATGGAGACGATCGTAGAGATGCTGGATGTAGTCCTGTGGAACGGCTTGCCATGCCATTTCCACCTGGCGCCTCAGTTGGACCAGCGTTCGTGCTGGACGTGCAGACCGCGTGAGACGACGCTTCATCCAGTCCCAAACATGCTCAATGGGGGACAGATCCGGAGATCTTGCTGGCCAGGGTAGTTGACTTACACCTTCTAGAGCACGTTGGGTGGCACGGGATACATGCGGACGTGCATTGTCCTGTTGGAACAGCAAGTTCCCTTGCCGGTCTAGGAATGGTAGAACGATGGGTTCGATGACGGTTTGGATGTACCGTGCACTATTCAGGGTCCCCTCGACGATCACCAGTGGTGTACGGCCAGTGTAGGAGATCGCTCCCCACACCATGATGCCGGGTGTTGGCCCTGTGTGCCTCGGTCGTATGCAGTCCTGATTGTGGCGCTCACCTGCACGGCGCCAAACACGCATACGACCATCATTGGCACCAAGGCAGAAGCGACTCTCATCGCTGGACGACACGTCTCCATTCGTCCCTCCATTCACGCCTGTCGCGACACCACTGGAGGCGGGCTGCACGATGTTGGGGCGTGAGCGGAAGACGGCCTAACGGTGTGCGGGACCGTAGCCCAGCTTCATGGAGACGGTTGCGAATGGTCCTCGCCGATACCCCAGGAGCAACAGTGTCCCTAATTTGCTGGGAAGTGGCGGTGCGGTCCCCTACGGCACTGCGTAGGATCCTACGGTCTTGGCGTGCATCCGTGCGTCGCTGCGGTCCGGTCCCAGGTCGACGGGCACGTGCACCTTCCGCCGACCACTGGCGACAACATCGATGTACTGTGGAGACCTCACGCCCCACGTGTTGAGCAATTCGGCGGTACGTCCACCCGGCCTCCCGCATGCCCACTATACGCCCTCGCTCAAAGTCCGTCAACTGCACATACGGTTCACGTCCACGCTGTCGCGGCATGCTACCAGTGTTAAAGACTGCGATGGAGCTCCGTATGCCACGGCAAACTGGCTGACACTGACGGCGGCGGTGCACAAATGCTGCGCAGCTAGCGCCATTCGACGGCCAACACCGCGGTTCCTGGTGTGTCCGCTGTGCCGTGCGTGTGATCATTGCTTGTACAGCCCTCTCGCAGTGTCCGGAGCAAGTATGGTGGGTCTGACACATCGGTGTCAATGTGTTCCTTTTTCTATTTCCAGGAGTGTATATTTGAAGATGGTTAAATTATATGAAATGTGACAATAACAGATGATTTTGTAAAAATACATGGGTAGACGATACTGACGATTTTTAGATAAAAGCAAGTGGCAAAAAACGAGGATTTTGTAAAAGACACATAGATAGAAAATATTGGTGGTTTTTAATTCTAGTTTGTCGATTTTATATTATAGTTAAAATATAGTCACTGATGAATGTGAATGATGCCGTGGTTTAATGGTTTGCTCCTTTACAGCGTATATTTAAAGCCCACCTGACTTGCATCCTCTTATGCGAGTGATGAGAAATTTGAATGGACATCAAACAGCCTATAAACTTTCGTTTATGTCGCACAACTCCATCTTGGTGTTGTGATTTTTTTCCATCAGTGTATACGTTCATGTGAACAGTTGTACATACAATGTTTTCAAAATGCAGTATGTTGCCTATAAGTGTCGTTGCTCAGAGAAGGCGCATGGGTGCTACAATATGCCGCGCGGAGTGGCCGCGCGGTTTGAGGGTCATGTCACGGCCTGCGCGGCCCCTTCCGCCGTAGGTTCGAGTCCTCCGTCAGGCATGGGTGTGTGTGTTGTTCTTAGCACAAGTTAGTTTAAGCAGTGTTTAAGTCTAGGGACCGATGAGCTAAGCAGTTTGGTCCCTTAGGAAATCAGACACATGTGAACTGTTTTTGCTACAATATAAATATTGCAATGTTGTTCTGCAGCTGAAAAAAAGTTTGTATTTTACGAAATCTCATGAGAAATGGGTAAAAAAGACTGTCATGTCGTACATCACTCACTGGCACAATAGGTGCTGTTTTCTTCTTCTTCTAGACTTGTTCTCCATCCAATAGCCAAAGTCAGTTTTCCTCCTCCCAGAGAAGATAAGTACTGTCCTACGTAAGAACTTGCCAGTATGTATAACAACTCACTTTCAAGACTTATAAGAAATTTTGATGCACAAGAAAAAACAGCGCCGCAAAACTGATGCTCACATAACTTCCCGCAGTGTCTGCTAAAGATGCACGCTATTTATGTATCACGTATTGATAGCATGCCATGGACATCATAGCAACGAAATTGTAAGTTTCCTTCTGACGTCGATAGTGTGCGCGTCGGATCTGGCGGAGGCAGTGGTATGCGCCTGCTGAGCCGCAGCGCTCCACCAGCTCTGTACTTCGAACGCCTTCTTTCGCCGCAGCATACGTAGGAAGGCCAGCGACAGCCTCTCAGCCCACTCACGCTTGGAGCCACTTCACTCAGTGTTGCTATGTAGACGACCTCTAATCGACACAATAGTTCATGCTGTAGTGCAGGAAATCATTCCATGTGGACATTGTGGTAGCTGGACTCTTAAATATTGCCGCACTATTTGTAATGCATCTTCGTTTCTATGGAGAAATACAAGTTAAGTAAATCTTCTGTTTGTTGTGTTACCTTGTTCGCTGATCATTTCTGTTCCCGTGCAGCTTCCCTATGATGACAGTTGCCGCACCACTCCGTAGCCTGCCTCTCCTTACCGTTGTGTACGAAACTGCATAGAACACCTTTTGCCAGAGACAACAGAACATCGTTGTGTATGAGATCTTAAATGTTGCCGTCAAGTTCCGTTACCCTTCCAAGAACGAAACTCGCAATATGTTGCAGAAAACAGTTCGCATTCTTGATGTTGCTTGCCAAATGCAGAGTTAAATAACCAAAATATAAGCATTTCTGTGTTACGTTACTGGCGCTGAAACGTGATCTGAACGAGCTTTACGTTAAAGAAAGAGATTATGTAACATTAGATTAATACGAGAAACGTAGGAACTGTAGATTACGTGCAGCATGCTTCCTTCTAGGATCAAGAATCATTTTCAAAGATGGTGTCACGACGCGAAGCTAAGAAGTATTATAAGATACGGGCAAGAAAGTGGAAAATAGGATCAGATTCTCGGAGCTGTAGGATTAATAGCCTTTGTCGTGACACATAAGAGTGACTTAATCAAGCGACGAACACATTTTAGGTCATTATGACAAAGTGATAAATGTAATTGTGTACCAGACTCGGAAGAAATAGTCCCAGTAGCAGAAAACACTGCAGTATGATGTTTTATCTACTGGTTGGTTTCTCTCCTGCATCCATCCGTATCTGGTGCTAATCTTTTCATCTTTACCTTTCTATTACACCAAAAACCTTGTATAATGTTTATTGCATATTCTAGTCTTTCTCTGTTACTAGTGCTGTTCTCCTCTACTGCCGGCCGCCGTGGTCTCGCGGTTCTAGGCGCTGCAGACCGGAACTGCGGGACTGCTACGGTCGCAGGTTCGAATCCTGCCTCGGGCATGGATGTATGTGGTGTCCTTAGATTAGTTAGGTTTAAGTAGTTCTAAGTTCTAGGGGACTGATGACCTAAGATGTTAAGTCCCATAGTGCTCAGAGCCATTTGAACCATTTTTCTGTTCTCCTCTACTAGTGCTTCCAGGACCAGATTTACTATGCCTGGATGCAGTAACAGATACCCCACTAAACTGTGCCTTCTTAAGGTAAGAGTTTTTCAAAGAATTCTATCCCCTTCAATATTTATTGTTACTTCTTTATTTCTTCCCTTATCAGTCCACTTAATTTTCAGCGTTCTTTGATAGCACTACAAATAAAATGCTTCCAGCTTCTCTATCTCTTGATTTCCTGTAGTTCACGTTCCACTCAAAACAAGATTGTACTGTTGTTCACTATCAGTAATTACTTCCTCAGTCCGTTGAACCCCGCGTCCGGCCATCCTGATTTATGTTTTCTGTGATTTCCCTAAATCGCTCCAGGCAAATGCCGGGATGGTTCCTTTGAAAGGGCACGGCCGACTTCCTTCCCCGTCCTTCCCTAAACCGATGAGACAGATGACCTCGCAGTTTGGTCTCTTCCCCCAAAACAACCCCAACCCCAACTGTCTCAGCTCCAGATTAATATCTGATATCAGTGACTTTCACTAAAGAAAGATTTCTTCACCTGTGCCAAACTATTCCTGGCAAATACTCAGTGGTAATATATATATAGAGTCACCTAACGTTACCGCTGGATATATTTCGTAAACCACATCAAATACTGACGAACCGATTCCACAGACCGAACGTGAGGAGAGGGGCTAGTGTAATTGTTTAATACAAACCATACAAAAATGCACGGAAGTATGTCTTTTAACACAAACCTACGTTTTTAAGTGGAACCACGTTAGTTTTGTTAGCACATCTGAACATATAAACAAATACGTAATCAGTGCCGTTTGTTGCATTGTAAAATGTTAATTACATCCGGAGATATTGCAACATAAAGTTGACGCTTGAAACCTCCGACGTTCAGTTGCGTGTTGTAACAAACACAGGCCACGGTCGGCGAGCAGCATCTGCAGGGACATGTTTACGATGACGACCGTGTTTACGAGTGTGGCTGTAGTGCACTGTTGTGGTTTGGTCTAGCTGTCGCAGTGTCCGCATGTAGCGCTTGCTGCTATTGTTATTCTGCATTCGTCTCCGCACGCAGTCCAACTGTAGTACACCGTGTTACCAGACGTCTGTGATAGTGTAGTGTTGTAGGAACTGTGACCATGGTGTATTCGAACTCTGAAAAGGCGGAGATGATACTCATCTATGGCGAGTGTCGACGAAATGCAGCTGAAGCCTGCAGGGTGTATGCAGAACGGTACCCGGACAGAGAGCATCCAACGTGCCGCACATTGCAAAACATCTGCCGCCAACTGTATGCAACAGGTATGGTCGTAGCACGCAAACGGGTCCGTAACAGGCCCGTCACAGGAGAAGCGGGTGCAGTTGGTGTGTTAGCTGCTGTTGCCATGAACCCACACATGAGTACACGGGACATTGCGAGAGCCGGTGGACTGAGTCAGAGTAGAGTCATGCGCATACTGCATCGTCACCGCTTTCACCCGTTTCATGTGTCGCTACATCAGCAATTACATGGTGATGACTTTAATCATCGAGTGCAATTCTGTCAATGGGCATTAACAGAGAATGCGTTGCAGTTCTACCTGTTTACCGATGAAGCGGCTTTCACAAACCACGGGGCAGTGAATCTACGGATCATGCATTACTGGTCCGTGCACAATCCTCGCTGGCTTAGCTTAGAGCGACAGCGACAGCGACAGCGACCGTGGACTGTAAATGTATGGTGCGGAATCATTGGCGACCACCTCATTGGTCCTCACTTCATTGCAGGGGCCCAAACAACTGCAACATACATCGCTTTTCTACAGAATGATCTGCAACGTTGCTCGAAAATGTCCCACTGGAAACGCGTCGACGTATGTGGTATCAGCATGATGGTGCACCTGCACATTCCACAATTAACACTAGGCTGACCCTTGACAGGATGTTCGACGGGCTTTTCATAGGACGTGGAGGACGCATAAAATGGTCAGCCCGTTCTCCTGATCTTACACCTCTGGACTTCTTTCTGTGGGGTACGTTAAAGGAGAATGTGTACCGTGATGTGCCTACAACCCCAGAGGATATGAAACAACTTATTGTGGCAGCCTGCGGCGACATTACACCAGATGTACTGCGGCGTGTACGACATTCATTACGCCAGAGATTGCAATTGTGTGCAGCAAATGATGGCTACCACATTGAACATCTATTGGCCTGACATGTCGGGACACCCTCTATTCCACTCCGTAATTGAAAACGGAAACCACGTGTGTACGTGTACCTCACCCCTCATGGTAATGTACATGTGTGTCAGTGAAAAAGACCAATAAGAAGGTTTTAGCATGTGGACGTAATTAGCTGTTCCAGTCTCTTCTGTACCTAAGGTCCATCACCGTTCCTTTTGGATCCCTACGTAATTCGGTGCTCTCCGATACACACGATCGAACAGCGGAGGAGTGGTACTCAAGCGTCAACTTTAGGTTACAATATCTCCGGATGTAATTAACATTTTACAATGCAACAAACGGCACTGATTACGTATTTGTTTATATGTTCAGATGTGCTAACAAAACTAACGGGGTTTCATTTTAAAAAAACGTAGGTTTGTGTAAAAAAACATACTTCCGTGCATTTTTTTATGGTTTGTATTATCCAATTACACTAGCCCCTCTCCTCACGTTCGGTGTGTGGAATCGATTCGTCAGTATTTGATGAGGTTTGCGAAATATATCCAGCGGTAATGTTAGGTGACTCACCCTGATATATATATATATATATATATATATATATATATATATATATATATATATATTGCTTGAGCATGTCTGTAAAAATCTTACTTCCTAGGTACCGTAACGGAGTAAGCAGTAAGAATAGTAAACATATACTTAAGAACAAAATCATCATTTTAGAAAAATTAGAGGATAAGAGAACCTACCATCTCACTAAGCTGACCCGCGGAAAGAAAAGAAGGATATCATTCCCTGAACACCAGTAACTTTAGGGCCGGTGCATCATGTTAGAATCTTCCACTACACTGTTGTTCCCAATTCTGAGATTAAGCAAGTTGTTATTTATATTTCTTATGTTATTCACGGCTATATTCTTTGGCCCGTTTATATTTGTAGTCTTATTCAGTGTTAAACATCTTGCCCAATATTTTCAGTAAGTTATATAGACCTTCCTTAAATCCGACCACAGGGGCTACATCGCCTACAAACCTTAACAATACATTTCTCGAATTTTTGTTCCTTCAGTATCTATACTGCTTCTCTGACTACAAGTAGTACAACAGTAATGATAAATTGCCACCTTACTTTGCATCCTTCTAAATGCAAATGTTTGCGTGAAGAGAAACCAACACTCCACAGAAATTACCAATGGATTCTTGTCCAAGTTTTCATAGCCAAAAGAAGAATTGTATATCGACAATTGGTATCACCTGCTAGAAGTTGTCGATGAGTATGCACGTCTAAGAGGCCTTCCATGAAAAGCAACACTTTAGAACGGAAGGACGTCTTGCAACTCCCATACAAATGCTCTTTGAGGATGATAATAGTGAGCATCAGGGCCGACAACTCACGAGTTGAACAAGGAACTAAAATTCCACTTATCACAGAAGAAACTGTGGAATTCGTATTCCACTTTGAGAAAAAAGAGAGAGAATACATATGAAATCACAAGATAAATTGAAACTTATCTGCTTTCTCTTGAGCCACAAACTTAATAATAATAGAATACCCACTGATAATGAAAAATATAATAATGTAGTAATAATATAATAATACATTATTGAAAGCTTAAAAAAATAAAAACTGAAAAAAATATCTGGTCAAATGTTTTGTGAAATATGTTTCTAAAAGCAAGAAGTAAAGTAGATTAGAAAAACGTATGACATGCCTTTGAATGATGCTCGAAACCATGTATAGCAAATGTATAGGCTGGTGAGAATTTAAAGTTCAATATTTGACTTACAATCTTAGAATTTCAAAGATTACTGGGGGATATTTGCCTCGTTTATTACGTTGACCCTACGGTTATGTAGCCTTCGCATACTTTATCATCTGGTACGTTTTAAAGGTCAAGTTTCAACAATGAACTTAAGATTCTCAGTAGGCTCCTTATTTGCTGTACATGCTTTTGAGGATATTCGAAGGCGCCTCGAATGTTTCTCTAAACTACTTTTTTTTACTTCTAAAAGAATCATTTCATAAAACGTTTAAACCTTTTCCAAAATTTATTATTCTCAGTTGAGGTTTGTAGATGTTACACAATATTCGTTTGTTTCTGTACTTTTTTCTAAATACTGTCTACTGCTCATTACATCTTATATTTTCGAAAGCTTTCTCTGTCTGCACAAATGCTAGGAACGCATTCTACTCTTACTTTGCACTGCCTTCCATCACCAAACGCAATGTCAGAATTGCTGATATGGTACGTTTATTTTTTTATGAAATCGCGTTAATGATTCTCGAATACTTCAATATAATTTTTCTTTCCTTTGTTATATTATTTTGGAACCAGTTTACAGGCACGACTTGTCAGAGTAATCGTCCGATGGTGTGGATAGCAGTGATGAAAGTAAAGATAAAATTTGACAGAGTGCAATTTAATTTCGTAACGGCGTGGGAGTTTGTGAATCCGTACTTCAATTAAAGCTTCGTTTTGTCGTCTAATCCAATGAAATTACGTATCAAGTTACCTGACTGTTAACTCACTAAATGACATTTTGAGTGTCAAAAATTCATGTGCAGTTTGTAGGTTGATCAGCAATTCGACAATCACATGTAACACATAGATTCTAGATGATGTTGGCAGACTGAGTAGGTATAACTTATCAGGAGTAGTCACTGACTAGTATCTTTCATTTCAGCTAAGAATGTGGATAGAAGACTGAGGCTACAAACAACGCCACATCTCCAATTCGTCGAACACATCTTTCAGTATGCATAACACGGCGAGGATTGTACAAAATCTTGTTAATTCTTTTCGCGATTTTCATTTTATTGCAGGAGAAAAGACGACTTGTGTCAAGATACGTCCTAACAATAGGAATACCTAAAGGAATAATGCTTATAGGCGGTAGATTGTTGGTCACATTTTTAAATAATTTGTTTATTACACACCGAACCATCTCTTTAACTGCTATTTCTTTCCAAAAATCCGCTATGGTCTTGAGGAGACATCTTGCGATATTTCCCAACACACCGGAGAAATTATTTCACTCGGTAACTGCTTATGACAAACAGGCAAAACTTCCGGGTACAGGATGTCGTCAGCAGCATCCCACGCTGATTATGGCCTTTACTGATCATGCATACATCGCACACTCGTCATAGAGGGAGGCTGGACTTTTTTCACAATGGAATGTTTGAAACTCTGGCAGAGTCAGTATAGCTCGAGATAGCTTATATTATGCAAAACGTACGACAGAAGTTATCGCTGTCATTAATACTAATGTTATTCAGAATATTGTCGTACTTCGGGATTCCCTGTAATTCATATTAATCTTCAGCAAATTGAAATTCTATGTAGTAGGGGACCAGTTCGTACTTCCAATTAATACTTTTAAGTGCGTAACTCTGTTATATGGAAATAATGGTGTAAGTAGGCAGTTTAGATTTTGATGTTGGTAATGCCAAGTAGCGCTCTGTATGAAAATCACTGACTGTGCTGTGTGCAATCTGTGGCTGGTTGGCATTGTTGGAATATTTGCTATTGTAGTGTTGGGCAGTTGGATGTGAACAGCGTGTTGTGTTGCGCAGTTGGCGGTGAGCCGCCAGCAGTGGTGGATGTGGGCAGAGAGATGGCAGAGTTTTGAGAGCGGACGATCTGGACGTGTGTCTGTCAGAAAAACGAAATTTGTAAGACTGAATGTCATGAAATGATATATATATTATGACTTTTGAACACTATTAAGGTAAACGCATTGTTTGTTCTATATCAAAATCTTTCATTTGCTAACTATGCCTATCAGTAGTTAGTGCCTTCAGTTGTTAGAATCTTCTATTTAGCTGGCTGTATTGGCGCTCGCTGTATTGCAGTAGTTCGAGTAACCAAGATTTTTGTGAGGTAAGTGATTCATGAAAGGTATAGGTTATTGTTAGTCACGACCATTCTTTTGTAGGGATTATTGAAAGTCAGATTGCGTTGCGCTAAAAATATTGTGTGTCAGTTTAGTGATGATCCGAAGAAGTAAAGAGGGAAATGTCTGAGTACGTTCAGTTTTGCTCAGCTGTTTGAAAATCAAATAGCGTAAGCGGTTTACCAGCAATGTAATTCATAAATTTTTCTAAGGGGATGTTTCAATGGTTTGATATACTAAATTCGCACACACTCGAATGCCTCGTTATTTCTCCACATACGATTTTAGGATTCCACATTCTTAAAACGTTTATTGTATGTGACGCAGCTCTTCACACACCTGAATGTAGAGGTATTGGTAGCATGAAACAAAGAGAATGGGGAGTACGTTAGAAGTTGAAAGTGCTCACAATTTCTTCTACATTCGAAAAATTCAGGTAATATTAACCAGCCTTTCCTGAACATAGGCTAATAAGTAAGGCACGTCTGAGCTTTTGAAAATTGTCGTCCACTAACTCTTATCACCTAAATGGTTACTGATCACTGTGTCAACTGCTTATGTTTTTGAATGCGCTACTACTAGTAAAGATAGGAGAAGCAAAAGGTTTCAGATTTATTTATTACACTCCTGGAAATGGAAAAAAGAACACATTGACACCGGTGTGTCAGACCCACCATACTTGCTCCGGACACTGCGAGAGGGCTGTACAAGCAATGATCACACGCACGGCACAGCGGACACACCAGGAACCGCGGTGTTGGCCGTCGAATGGCGCTAGCTGCGCAGCATTTGTGCACCGCCGCCGTTGGTGTCAGCCAGTTTGCCGTGGCATACGGAGCTCCATCGCAATCTTTAACACTGGTAGCATGCCGCGACAGCGTGGACGTGAACCGTATGTGCAGTTGACGGACTTTGAGCGAGGGCGTATAGTGGGCATGCGGGAGGCCGGGTGGACGTACCGCCGAATTGCTCAACACGTGGGGCGTGAGGTCTCCACAGTACATCGATGTTGTCGCCAGTGGTCGGCGGAAGGTGCACGTGCCTGTCGACCTGGGACCGGACCGCAGCGACGCACGGATGCACGCCAAGACCGTAGGATGCTACGCAGTGCCGTAGGGGACCGCACCGCCACTTCCCAGCAAATTAGGGACACTGTTGCTCCTGGGGTATCGGCGAGGACCATTCGCAACCGTCTCCATGAAGCTGGGCTACGGTCCCGCACACCGTTAGGCCGTCTTCCGCTCACGCCCCAACATCGTGCAGCCCGCCTCCAGTGGTGTCGCGACAGGCGTGAATGGAGGGACGAATGGAGACGTGTCGTCTTCAGCGATGAGAGTCGCTTCTGCCTTGGTGCCAATGATGGTCGTATGCGTGTTTGGCGCCGTGCAGGTGAGCGCCACAATCAGGACTGCATACGACCGAGGCACACAGGGCCAACACCCGGCATCATGGTGTGGGGAGCGATCTCCTACACTGGCCGTACACCACTGGTGATCGTCGAGGGGACACTGAATAGTGCACGGTACATCCAAACCGTCATCGAACCCATCGTTCTACCATTCCTAGACCGGCAAGGGAACTTGCTGTTCCAACAGGACAGTGCACGTCCGCATGTATCCCGTGCCACCCAACGTGCTCTAGAAGGTGTAAGTCAACTACCCTGGCCAGCAAGATCTCCGGATCTGTCCCCCATTGAGCATGTTTGGGACTGGATGAAGCGTCGTCTCACGCAGTCTGCACGTCCAGCACGAACGCTGGTCCAACTGAGGCGCCAGGTGGAAATGGCATGGCAAGCCGTTCCACAGGACTTCATCCAGCATCTCTACGATCGTCTCCATGGGAGAATAGCAGCCTGCATTGCTGCGAAAGGTGGATATACACTGTACTAGTGCCGACATTGTGCATGCTCTGTTGCCTGTGTCTATGTGCCTGTGGTTCTGTCAGTGTGATCATGTGATGTATCTGACCCCAGGAATGTGTCAATAAAGTTTCCCCTTCCTGGGACAATGAATTCACGGTGTTCTTATTTCAATTTCCAGGAGTGTATTTCAGTGTGATGTCATTTATAATTAAGACTGATCTGACAATCACATGAAATACAGATGTTACAAATGTGTTGGACAACGATGCGTAGTTGAAATCAGCTAATCACACGATTAAATAAGCATTACATTACAACCTACTACGGACTATGTTTAAGTTTATTAAACATCTGGAGGCTGTAGATCCCCAAAAATACAAATTCATTTAGAAACTCACACTTCCGCCTCTGAAGCCATTTTCGACGATGTTTCTTTTCCTTCAGCCTGTTCGGATATTCATTGAGGATCAGTCCCGGGCAACCAGAACTGCAACAAGTAAAGCAAAAATTCCTATAGACAAGTTTTAAATTTCTTCTACCAGAAACAATACTCATATTGAAGCCTATGGATAGCTTGTACCCACCGCTAAAATAATAATTAGCTGTTTGGAAGTATTTTCGTAGGAATTGAGCAACAAACAACAAAAAAAGGAAGAGTTTCAGCTCTTTGTAGTATTTTCTTTCATTATCAAGTGATAAAGTTTACATTGGTGTCATTCTGTATTATCTGTTTGTTCAACATGACATTACTCTGTTTTGCGGCCTCAATGGTCGTGTGTGGGCTATTGATCCATTCATTAGCAACATTGGCCCTATAATAAGAACAAAGATATCGAAAAAGACAGATTGCTATTTACCGTAAAGCAGACACGTTAAGTTGCAGACAGGCACAATTAAAAGACACTCACATAAAGCTTTCTGCCACAGCCTTCATCAGCAAAAGAGAAACACACACAGTTCGTACGCACAAGCAAGCACACATCATGCACACATGAGCACCAACTCCAGCATTTCGGGCTCTTCAGAACTGTGTGGATCATAAGACACATCAGCGCGAATGATTTTAGAAAATTTAATGGAATGTTACCTACCTCTAGTGCCTTAATGATCTTAAGTCTTCCAAAGCTCTTTTAAACTCCTTGTAATACTGAATCACCTTTCTCTTCTGAGTCGACTCCTAATCCTTTTATCATGTCGTCAGATAAGCCTTACCCCCCAAAGAGGCGTTCGATGTACTCTTTCCATCCATTCACTCTCCCTCCTCTGCATTTAACAGTGGAGTTCCTATTGCCGTCTTAATATCACCACCCTTGCAAAAGATTGTTTTGACTTTTCGATTTGCTGAATCTGTCCTTCCAACAATCGTTTCTCTTTCGATTTCTTCACACTTTTGATGCAGCCATTTCGCCTTAGCTTTCCTGCACCTTCTGTTTATTTAATTCCTAAGAGACTTGTATTTCTGTGTTCCTAATTTTAGATAAACAGCTTACTTGCTTCATCAATAAACTGTGGGATTTCTTGTGCTATCCGTGGTTTCCTCTCAGTTACTTTCTATGTACGTATGCTTTTTACTCCAGCTACTGTGATTGCTCTTTTTTTAGAAGTCCATTCGTCTTCACCTGAACTACCTAATAAGCTACTCGTTATAGCAATATCTATAGCCTCAGAAAACTTCAAGTGTATGTCTTCATTCCTTAGTACTTTATCCCTCTTCATCTTGCACTGACTCTTCCTGACACGTCTCTTAAACTTCAGCTTACTCTTCGTCACTTCTAAATTGTGATCTGAATCTCTAATCGCTCCTGGGTACGCCTTACATTCCAGTATCTGATTTAGGAATCTCTGCCTGATCATTATGTAATCTAACTGAAATCGTCCCGTATCTCGCGACCTTTTTCAAGTATACCTACATCTCTTGTGATTCTTGAACAGAGTACTCGCTATTACTAACTGAAATTTATTCCACCTCCACTCTCATTTCCGCTACGATGTCGTTACTCTCCCGTGCCCCGTAAACCTTTCTTCAGTTCCTTTCCGTACAACTGCATTTCAGTCTCCCATGACTATCAGATTTTCGTCGCTCTTTACGTTAAATATCCTCATATACTCTCTCTATCTCTTCATCCTGTGGCGTCGGCATGTATACCTGAACTTTCGCTGTCGGTGTTGGTTTACTGTCGATTCTGATTAGAGCAACCCTATCACTGAACTGTTTACAGTAACACACTCTCTCTGCCCTACCTACCCATTCATAATGAATTCTACTCCTGTTATACTATTTTCTGCTGCTATTGATGTCAACTTGCAGTCATCTGACCAGAAATCCTTTTCTTCTTTCCCTTTCACTCTGCTGATCCCCAAAACACCTCGATTGTGTCTTAGCATTTCCCTTTTCAGATTTTCTGGCTTCCCTATTATGTCTAAACTTCTGACATTCCACCCCCTGACTCGTAGAACGTTATTCTTTCGTTTTTTATTCAGTTCCTTTTCTCATGTTCACCAACTCCTTAGCGCTACCCTCCCAGAGATCCGAATTGTGGACTATTCCGGAATCTTATACCAATGGAAAGCTCGTCGTGACACGTTTTCAATTGTAGGCCGTCCTGTTGATACATATTATGTATGTGTTTCCATCGCCTTCTGTATCCTCATGCCATGGATCATTACTGATTCTTCCGCCTTTAGGGCCAGCTTCCCAACCTAAAGGCAAGTTAGTGTCCTGAACCCTGTCAGTTCCTCTGCCCTCTTTGACAAGGTCATTGGCAGAATGAAGGTGACTTCTTATGCTGGAAGTCTTCGTTTGTCACATATGATTAATTTATTCAAAATTTAACCTGTGTCAGGGTTCGAACCCGGGACCGAGGACGTTTTGATTACTGACCAAAGACGCTGCACGTTTTTCTCGTTCATCTGCCCCTTTTTTTCTTGTTATCTTTTTCTTTCATATTAATTTTTTCCTTTTTCTTACAGTCGATGTGGGTTTGGGGAGCAGAGTGGCCAGGGGTCAGATCTCGAGACCTGCTTGCGGCTTCCCCGCACCCTCAACTACGGCGACTGACTTTGGCAACGATGTAAAGTTAAATACAGAGAAAGGAAATTTTTACTTTGATTTTTAACGTATTTATTTATTCATTCATTATTTTATTTTATTTTATTTAGTTTTACGGGGAAAAGCTAAGTAAGCAGACTAGGGAAAGGAAAGTGCATGAAATAAACAAAGAAAGCCTCTCCCGGGGTGAGAAAGACGGCGGCGCTTAGCGATTCCTGCCGCGTCGCGCATCCAGGGCTGGACCGATCGGGAACGTCTTCATGGAAAGATTTACTAGTTCCCCATAGTATGGTTCTGCATGTTTTAGTCTTCAGTTGATAGACGGGTGTCGTCTCATACCCGGAAGGTACCAGCCGCACGAATGGTCGCGTAAAGCATTGCCTACGTAATTTGAAGAGAACTGTTGATACGTCACATTGCGAACAGTACTGGTACGCGTTTTTAGCAAGTAATTCCAGAAATCCGAGATTCTTTGATATCATTCCGAAACAGGTAATGAACTGCATGTCCTTCGATCCACACGACTGGCTTTGGTATGAGAGTAGTAGATATCGTCCGGGAAGGGGAGGGTCTGTGGAGCAAGGCAATAGGCCAGGATTTGTCGAAGTAGGTGACAGATGTGATTCGCTTCTTCACAGCAAAGACAAAGTGCATCTGTGTCTGGCGTTCCGCAGGGTAGTGTAAGTGGGTGAGTCTGCCATGTTGATCTAGTGAAGTCTTGATTGTATTACCTGTTTGCAATTGACTGTTGCACACCACGTGGACTGAACATCAGCGACCACCAGGCCCATCCTTATCATTTTTCACACGATTTTCCATCGAACGTTCACGTCTTTCGACTATGTGACGTTCGGGAGTCAACTCCTTTGGAGGACATGACAAACGTTCCACATCGTCATATGATGCCTGGTCTGTACGTAAAAATGGCTTAGATCGTGTAAAGAGCCTTGTTTCGTGACGTCACCAGGGGTGCGACGGAAGGTGGCTCAAACGATTCCAGAAGGAGCTTGTCAGACTTTGTGGACAAGTCTCCACAGCTTGAGTTGGGGGCTACCACCCCTCTTTCTAAACACACAACACAGAAGAGGATTACCACCCTGTCACGCACACGAACGAGTCACCCTCGATTAGGGGGGAAGGTCAGTAATTCATAACTGACCTGGAATAGCATACCAGTGAAGATGAAATTTCCAAAGGATGCTAACAAACGTCACGCAGTTGTGGCTGGCAATGGTAAGATCTGGATCAGGTCATGGAGACGAGAAGCCAGGTATGTGTTGACAAAGTGTATTCGTTGAATGATGTCCGTGGCTTGCAACCGTCGGTCGACGATGAGAGCCCTGACGTGTTGCAGAAGGCGCCAATAGTTACGGACCGCTGCATGGCGTATGTCTCTACTGAATTCGATACCTAGACACTTCTTTGTGCCACAGAGTCGGAGGGGAGAGAAACACGCACGCTGGAGTCCTGCCTCTACATTCATATCAACCGATGTTTCGACAGTGAGGACGCAATCAGCAGGACCACCAAATCGTCGGCGTAGGCTATACATCGAAACTTATCTCCGCGTACCATAACGCCTGTAATCTCCTGACGAAGAAGGCCGCATAACAGAGGTTCAAGCGCCATTCTTTGCAGGATTATCAATAGTGGGCATCTCTGCCGCACCGAACGTGCAATAGGAATAGGGCTCCTGAGGCGGCCATTGATCAGGTCTCTGGAGGTCGCCCTTCAAAAGAGTCGTATGACCATGGTAATGAAGGGCTGCCGATATTCCACGTTCAGAAGGGTGTACGTCAAGTAAGTGTGGTCGACTAGGTCGAAGGCCTGGCTAAAGTCCAGAGATGCCAGAGCACCTGGTAATTTGTCTGTATTAGCCAAGTATATCATATCACGATATCTGCACAGCAGGTTGGATATTATTTGGTCCTCCTAACGACGCTTAGACGTCTAACATGGGGCTACACAGCGTCGACCGGATTCGTGCCGCCAAGTGGTGAGTGAATATTTTCATGTAATAATTAAGCAGTGTTAAGGGGAGATCGTGAATCTGTGCTCCGTCTTTCAGTTTTGTGTTGGGGATGATCATACCCTCATTGTTTGTAGCGGGAATTGACGTCTCTGGTGACAGCAGGTCTTGACAAATGGATAGCCAATGCGGTGCAAGAAAACACTGTAACATGCGATAGAACTCCAAAGGGAATCCGTCCAAGCCCGGCTATGTATGGGTCTCGCCTTTACTGATGTCATCAAGCACTTCTTTCTCAGTAACGTCTGTCATCAAGGCGTCAGCCATGACAGGGGTTAACATACCATAGATCTGCTGTGTGACTTTCATCACTGTCAGCTGGTTGTAGTCTTGAGCCAAGCAGAGAGCGGTGTAGTGTTTGCAGAAGGCTGTACTGATGTCACGCTGTGTAGAAAAGTGCTGCTCATCAACCACATCAGTTACACGAATCAGCGTTCGGTGCCATTGTGGGCGTTCTCTGCTAATATGATACATGGGCGACCTGTCCACCGTAAGCTTATTAGGCATCAGTGTGTGAAGGATCGGACTCTCTACCTGTCGGCACACCTATGCCACTATCTATCGTTATGCCCTGTTTACCACTTCTTCTCTC
Organism: Schistocerca americana; assembly: GCF_021461395.2. Lineage (NCBI taxonomy): Eukaryota > Metazoa > Arthropoda > Insecta > Orthoptera > Acrididae > Schistocerca > Schistocerca americana. The sequence continues at coordinate 616,768,905 of NC_060121.1, forward strand.
TGGTGAGGGCAGCATGGAAGTGTAGTCACGCGAGACGGTGTAGTAGAAGTCGAGTGACTGCCGGTCCCATGAGGCAGTATGCAGTCAGTGCCGGATGATCGGTTTGGCATAAGCAAACCACCACTCTAGTGTTGTGTTATATGCTCCTATTCGGCGAATGAGTGACTGCCAGGCAACCTCGATGGCGAGTTTAGAACCGGGGAAAGTGAGCTGAGCAGAGTAAGCATCCAGGGGCTTTGGCTTCACCACACCTGCTGGAGATGGAGAGCGACAGCGCTCATCTCGGCGATATGGTCTGTAAATGCAGCTAGCCACAGCTCTGCAACGGGGTGTAAGGAGACGAGAGACATATATCATGTCAATGCAGCTGCATGAATGGCTTTTGCAGTGGGTGAACCCAGGACGATCTCCTCTTAGATGGTCTCAAGCATCCACCATCTAAGAAGTTCCCCTTGTTCTCCAGTCGCGCGAACTGGTCCTTTGGCGCTAGCACACTGTTAAAGTCGCCGCCAAGGATGATCTCATCCATTGTGCCCTGAAAAAGAGGAACAACTTCTTTTGTAAAGAATAACGCACTCCTAAGTGTCTATCGGCGTGTTTGAACTTGAGGCCGCTGGCATATCCGGACACTGCATCATGTCAGACGGCGTCGCTTATCATTTTGACATGTGCGACGCTAGTGGTGACAGAAATGTCTACTATGTCCTTGCGGTCAAGGTGAACTTCATCGTGAAGGAGGCAATCGATTTCAAATGCCGTGAGTCATGCATAGTCCGACTGAAAACTAAACTTGATCTCAGATGTTCGATACACTTGAACCATGGCACGTCTGTCAACAGTTGTACCACTAAGCGGCGGTGAAGATGTAAACAGACTGTACACATTGGTCTAGACCGCGGACGGGGCGCAAACAAAACGTTCTAGCCGTTGCCCTGCCGAAGGCAGACTGCCACGAAGACCACAGGTGCCATCATACAACTACATGGTCACAGACAAGTTTAGACGATGAAAGATTTTTAATGATTGTAGCTATTAGGAGTAGTACGTTTTCAGTTTGGTTAGTGCCTTCAGCTATTTGTGGTATGGGCAAGCCATTGATGCTAATGTTCCCCTGGGCAGCAGGTGATGTGCTGAGGTATTAATGTGTGGACACAAAGAGGTTAGTCTATGCTGCCAGGCATAGTCTACTTAATGGTCCAGTTATGACCATTCAGAAATCACCAGGTAATAAGTTATGTGACGTGTCTGCGATGGTGGCAGTGAGGATGGTTGTTACTTGAGGGGACCATGGACCATGGAGCGACAACAAGCAAGTGCGGCCTGTATATGGGGCTGTACGTAGCCGAATGTGTGTGTGGTGCTAAGGCAGTCAGTGCTCCGTGATTTATGTTGAAACATGCAGTGATTACTGTAGTTAAGTCTATGGAGATTTTGAGTCACTGCGTTCAGAGAGGAACGAGGCTAAGTAGCATGGAAATGATTGTATGGTTCTTCTCGTGGAATGTGGTATATGGGAGAAGCTTTCTGTTCTGTGGTACAGATGGGCCGTGTCAATGGACTGTTATGCGGTAGGCCTTCTGAGTAATTCCGTGCGGAAGGAAATTTGGTACTCTGAACTGACATCATTCGGTGCTTGTTATCACTGCTTTGCCGCAAACTCATGGGTGGTATATATGCTTTTTGCCTTGTGGTCCTCTAAGCATTTTAGAACACACATAACGGAACAGACATTGTTGGTTGTTGCTTGCCTATCACGTTAGTGCATATGCTGTGGTGCGCGCATACAGTAAATAGTACGGTAATACGAGGACTAGGTTGTAGTACATTTTGGATATCTAATCATTTTCACCTAACTGTGGAATGCTAGTTGCGTCATCGCACCTCACGGCTTATTTTTACGTATCTTGCTGTGCACCAGAAGGTGTATCGTATAGTATCTTCTTTTCAGATGAACCCTGGGTACGGTAACTGCTTGTTATCTGTAAGGATAGTAAATAGAAAAGCTCGAACAAGTAACAACAGTTAGATGAGAGCAAATGTATCACGCCGTTGACAGAAGATGCAGCAGCAAGATCCATTTCGCCGATTTTTGCAAGTTACGTTCATGTTTGTTTGGTATCTTCATGATCCTTTTGTCCAATATTAATGTCCTTTAAATTTGTTAAAGAATGAGTGAAACTGTGGCTTAGGATTTTAGTAATGCTGTTGTTGGTTTCAGGTTATAGTAATGCTATTACTGAAGTTAAACGAAAATTTTGAAATTAGAGTGCAAGGGGTCCTGTGCATGTCATGTACTAAAAATGGACTACTTTTACAAATTTTAATCTCAGTTATGAGACCTTTGTGGACGCACATTTTAATGTATGTATAAAGCTTTTTTTTAAAGAATTTTTGTTTGTTCTGTCTATCTTTGAGAAGATGAACCATAGGAATACGTATTACTATTTTTTAAAAATTTTGCAGATGCCCCTGAAGATGGAACATGAGTCCTGAAACTGGCTAATGCATCCCTTTTTAGAAATAAATAATTTTTACAACTGTGGCGGATTTTACCATTGACAGTGAACAAAAGGTGTGGATGTCCAGTGAAGAGAAACGCGCGCCTCTGGAGAAAAACACACTAACATCTGTGAATAATTCTGAGCTGCGCTTGGTTTGGAACCATATACGGCCTGTTAGTATTACGGGGTTGTGGGATAACTTACAAGCGGGATACTTATATGTCTGGAAACAAGTGTTAGGGATCCCGTGTGGTTACTTTCGAATTTAGGTGGGGATGAAGCATCATGGACTTTGTCTTCGTGTGACGTCTTATTGCTCATAAACGTTTCCTGCTCCGGAGGTAGGAGACGAGATAGTGGCAGAGAAAAAGCTGTGAGTACCAGGCGTGAGTCGTGCTTCGGTTGCTCAGATGGTAGAGCACTTGCCCGCGAAAGGCAAATGTCCCGAGTTCGAGTTTCGGTCGGGCACACAGTTTTAATCTGCCAGGAAGTTTCATATCAGCGCACACTACGCTTCAGAGTGATAATCTCATTCTGGAAACATCCCCAAGGCTGTGGCTAAGCCATGTCTCCACAGTATCCTTTCTTTCAGGAGTGCTAGTTCTGCAAGGTTCGCGGGAGAGCTTCTGTAAAGTTTGGAAGGTAGGAGACGAGTTACTACCAGCAGTAAAGCTGTGAGTACCGGGCGTGAGTCGTGCTTCGGTTGCTCAGATGGTAGAGCACTTGCCCGCGAAAGGCAAAGGTCCCGAGTTCGAGTCTCGGTCGGGCACACTGTTTTAATGTGCCAGTAAGTTTCATATCAGCGCACACGCCGCTGCAGAGTGGAAATCTCATTCTGGAAACATCCCCCAGGCTGTAACTAAGCCATGCCTCCACAGTATCCTTTCTTTCAGGAGTGCTAGTTCTGCAAGGTTCGCAGGAGAGCTTCTGTAAAGTTTGGAAGCTAGGAGACGAGATACTGGCAGAAGTAAAGCTGTGAGTACCGGGCGTGAGTCGTGCTAAGGTTGCTCAGATGGTAGAGCACTTGCCCGCGAAAGGCAAAGGTCCCGAGTTCGAGTCTCGGTCGGGCACACTGTTTTAATGTGCCAGTAAGTTTCATATCAGCGCACACTCCGCTGCAGAGTGAAAATCTCATTCTGGTCACTCTGCATTCATTTTTCGAGTTTAATTTGTGTAGTTGAAGTTGCACGGTACAAACTGCACTGCGTACACTGCAATGCACAAAGTGCTCATATGCTTGTCACTGATGGTAGACCATGGACGCACTTCTTCCCTTTTGTTTCATGATATTCATGTTTTCCTACATGTGTTTCGAAAAACTCAACTAGCATCTTACCAAATGTGAACGACCTGTTAATCTCAGGAAATCGGAATGAGAATAGTAGATTGTGCACCACATGTTTCTTACGTAAGGTTTCACTGCAAGGTGTTCTACTTTTCCACATGATTATGTTCAGTGACTGAGATGTTTATTGTTATTTTATTCTACCTTCTACCCATCTCTACACTGTGCTTTCAATGCTACCCTTGAGTGTGTAACATGTACATGTCAAAATTGAACAGATTTTTTAAAGGTATGTATTTTAGTTTTATCTTTAAGGTACTTGGTAAATTTATTGTACAATTTTTATTCCTTGCTAGAAAATGGTGTACGACTTTTATTTTTTCTCGGTAAATATAATTTAAGTATGGACTCTGTTTAATGATTATGAATACTGCTGTTAGTGTAATAAGTACTGATTTCTATATGTGTATACAAAATTAGTATACATACTAAAACGGTGCTCTTAGAGTCATAACCTTGTACAGATCTTTACAGCGAACTTGTTTGTTAATCTTCTTTCTTATTCTTATGGTCCTTTGCTACAATTTGAAAAGTCTGTCGGTGTTCTGTGTAATGGATCGCCCAAAAGTTATTCCATAGCTAAGGACAGAGTGCATATAAGAATAGTATCGATTTAAGGCACGGTCTGTTAAGACAGACATTACTCTAATGTCTTCAGAGGTGTCAGTCATGTGAAAGAAATTTTGCAACCTGTATTCTCGCAAATTAGTTACAAATTTATGGCTCAATCCATGCTGAATATGTACCGTAAGTAAAATTTCTTTACTTGTAATTTTTCCTAGTGTCGAAATTTTAATGGCCAGCTTTGTACCTCCTGTATCTTAATCCACATCGGTACTCGTCTCACATCCTTTCTGAAATCACTTCTTCAGTCCCATCAGTTATCGTACCGGTCACGTACGAAATATTCTCAGGAGTGCACAACACAATTATACTGTCTCAAGAAATCGTGCATCATCTTCGTAGCAAATTAAGATTTTTTAGTTCGTCTATCTTTACTAACGTACTTTATTACTGACTTGGACTGCGCTTTTGTTTCTTTTGAGTCATCAGTCTTCTCACTGGTTTGATGCATCCCGCCACGAATTCCTCTCCTGTGCCAACCTCTTCATCTCTGAGTAGCACATGTAACCTACTTCCTCAATTATTTTCTTGAAGTAGTCCAATCTTTGTATTCCTCTAAACTTTCTAGAGCTTTTACCCTTTACAGCTCCCTCTATTACCATGGAAATTTGTTACGTCTGCTACAAACGGCCCCTGCCAGGCAGACTACACTCAAGACACCCCTGTGTACCATATAACATACACAAGCACTTGCAGGCGCAACCAACAGGAAAACAATTCTTCAAAATAAGCAGAACTTGCTAGTCACTAATGCGAACCTTATTCTGCAGAGGTCGCCTCACAGAAACAGGGAAGTTGGAGTACTCCGCCGACCTCCGCCGGCTTTATAAGGCCAGCGCAGCTGCAGTACAGCCAGTTCCTCGCCGAGCCAGGACCAGCTCCGACGGACCTCACCGACGCTCTTGATGAATAGTCGTCTACTGGTTATTTGTTTTCTTTGTGTGTATATAGTGATTGTTCGAGAAGTGTAGTTCAGTTTCAGTAAAAGACATTATACTGAATGTTCTACAATACTGAGTATTCTTCAAAGTTATTCCATGATGTCTTAATAGATGTCCTAGCATCCTCTCCCTTCTTCTCGCCAGGACCTCCTCGTTCCTTACCGTATCAGTCCACATTCGTCTTTAGCATAACATCTCAAATGCTTCGATTCTCTTCTATTCTGGTTTCCCCACAGTCGATATTTCACTGTGTTGCAAACGTACATTCTCAGAAATTTCTTTCTCACATTAAGGCCTATGTTTGATATTAGTAGACTTCTCTTGACCGTAAATGCCCTTTTTGCCAGTGCTGCGCTTGATTACCAAAATAGTCCAGCCATTGCATATATTGTATATCTGTACGCGTTCAATTAACTTTTTCCAGTATACGACACAAACCTTTGTTGCTGTTTTCTGAACGATTACTCAGCATAAAAAAAATCAAAAGAACCTTCGTGACAGTAAAGGCAAGAGCAGCAACATTAAGAGTGCAATGGGAATTCCACTGTTAAACACATAGGAGTGAGCGGATAGATGGAAAATGTCCACTGTAGTTCTCTGTTATGGGGAGGAGGTGAAATGAATTGTCCGATAACGTGACAGAAGAAATTAGAGTCGACATGGAAAAGATACGCGATCCAAGATTAGTGCTAGAATTTGAATTATCTTTGGAAGGCTTGATATAAGGCAGAAGAGATAGATAACATTTCATCGAAATTTTTAAAATCTTGAGTTTATGTGTAGAATGTATGAGACTGGCAGCATACCCTGCGATTTTCGGAAATATGTCATCTGTTTTACTCCCAAGATAACAAGAGCAGATACGTGCGAGAACTATCGCACACACATCTTAACAGCACATAAATCCAAGTTGCCGACAAGAATAATGGACAGAAGAATGGAGGATCACTTCGATGGCGATCAGTTTGTTCTTATTGAAAGTAAAGGCGCTTGGGCGCCAGTTCTAACGTTGTACCTGATAAAGGAAGCAAGAGTAAAGAAAAATCGAGAATCATTCATAGGATTTCTGCAAAAAGCGTTGGACAATATAAAATGCTGCGAGGTGTTGAAATTTCTGAGGGAAGTAGGAGTAATCTACAGGGAAAGACGAGTAATAAACAATATCTGCAAGAACCAAGAAGGAAAAGGAACCAAGAACGAAGTGCTCGGATTAAAATGTGAGTGAGAGAGGGATGCAGTCTCCACCCCTACTGTTCCATCTGTACATCGAAGGAGCAATGGCGGAAATAAAAGAACGGTTGAAGAGTGGGACTAAAATTCAGGCTGAAAGGATATCAATGATAAGGTACGCAGGTGAAATTACTATCTTCAGTGAAGGTGAATTAACCAGACGGAACAATAAGAGAGGATGACCAAGAAAAAAGTGGTCGGATTAAAATGTGGGTAAGACAGGGATGCAGTGCTCGCCTCTGCTGTTCACTCTGAACATCAAAGAAGCAGTGACGGAAATAAAAGAATGGTTAAACAGTGGGATTAAAATTCAGGGTAAAAGGATATCAGTGACAAGAGTTGCTGGTGAAATTGCTATCCTTAATAAAGGTGAATTAGACTTACAGTATCTGTTGAATGGAATGAACAGTCTAATGAATGGAGAATATGGAATAAGAGTAAGACGAAGAAAGCCGCAAGTAATGAGATATAGCAAAAATGGGAACAGCGAGAAACTTGACATCAGAATTGCTGATGGCAAAGTAGTGAGAATGAACATTTGGAGCACAGCATTTTATGGTGATTATGATGGACTGTGGAAAAACAGGAAAAGATGAAAATCGAAGTGGTTGAGATGTAGTGCCACAGAATAGGGTTGAAATCAAGTGGGCTGATAAGGTAAGGAATGAGTTTCTCCTCAGAATCCGATAAGGAAGAAACACAGAAAACACCGGCAAAAAGAAGGGACAGGAGTTTAGTACATATGTTAAGACGTCAGCTCCCATGGTACTAGAGGCAGCTGTGGTGCCTATAACTATAAACGAAGACATAAATTGGAAAACATCCAGAAAAGAAATGAGGAAGTTGGCCGCAAGAGCTACCCTGAGATCCAAACCTTGGCGCAGGGGAAGAATTTGTGTCAGGCTGCATTAAACCAGTCAGAAGACGGAAAAAAGAAAAGAAAAGATGCTTCTTCACAGAAAATTCCGCGATAAACTGAGTTAATGCCATGCTGAGCACGTTCGATATAAATGGAGATGGACTGTACACTTTGAAAATCCATGAACATGTTTACGAAGGACTGAGGATGACTGAAAGTGCTGAAACTGATATTGAACTAAACATAATCTATAAAAAACAGATTTCTTTCAGAAGAAACCGTTATGCGGACAGAAATTTCATGATCAGTCCATTGTTCTTACATCGTTGACGAAAATGTTTTGAACAGTTGCCTTGTCCGTTAATTGCAATTCACCTTTACTAGAGATAGCAATTTCGCCAGCACATGTTATTATTGATAACTTTTCAGCTTGAATTTTAATTCCACTGTTTAGCCGCACTTTTATTTCCGTAACTGCTTCTTCGATGGTTGTCAGAATGTATATTGCAGCTGCTTACAAGAGGTGTTCGCTGTTCTGAAATATTCAGTCTGATAATTGCTGTGTGTCGGCCCAGAGCTCGAACCCGAGTCCTTGCCTTTTGTGCCAAAATCTTTAACCGACTGAACAACGCGACCCACCGTCATAGCTTTTTGCTGACGAAAAGTTTTGTGCGATTCTATCGAGGTCGACAAAGCAAATTACGCTGTGTATTAGAATAGCTATGATGTTATTAAATCAGTAGGAATGACCAAAACTGAATGGCAGAAATATTTCGTGACAAAGCGTACCACACAGCTCCTTTGTGGCAGAGAAAGGGGAGATAAGAAAAGTATGGTGCCCTTATGGAGATTGCAAGGCTTTCTTGGAATAGCGGCATAGGCGAACATCTAAAGATAACAAAGATAACAGCAGAGGGACGCCAGCTGGGGACGCCTGAGATTAGATTACTACTGAGAATCCAGCTAACGGTGGCGGGGGTCTTCTAACCGTTACTGCTACCAGGAGATAACAAGACTTCGTGGACGACAGTTAACGAAGCGGCACATTAACTATGACACCGGCCTCGTGTGTAGAGGGTTTGGAGCTTAAATTACCGTCTGATTATTCTCACTTTTGTTTGTTGTGCATTCCCTTAATTCATCACTACATTAAAACCAGCCATTGGTCATGTGTTAAACCCTTCACCAGACTGTTTCGAGCAATACAGTCTTAAGTCATATGCACTGACGTTCATCCTGAAACTTTATAATGCCATTTAACCATCTTTTAGGAGGCCAATTTCGGTATCTTGTCTCTTTGATTTATGAAAAGAACTTACTTTGTTCATCCATTTGTTTCGATGCAAATCCCGTCCACTTTGACAGATTTTATCCCGTCCGTTTCAACAGATTTTTAATTAAAAAAAAAATTTCGTCTTCTACTATAGCCGGCTAACTGATCAATTTCTTTCTATTCGTTTAGTAATTTGTGACATGCTCTATTATTTTCTGATGAGCAATCCTCAATTTGTGAAAGGTTTTCACATTAAAATTTAGTATCTAACCGTCACACCTCAAAACTGCTAATACAGACTGATCGATGATAACTTTCCTTTTGAGGCGCAATGGAATCTCATTACAAAAAAAGCCCTATACAGTTTATCAAAACGCTCCCGGCCACTTTTAGTACTCTGTTTATTTTCGGTATTGGTCACCTAGTTGTTGCCTTCAACTCTACTAAAACACAAAAACCTAACAACTGGTTCTATTAATTAGTTGTTAATCTGTGGTATTTTCATTTTGATATCATGACTACACATCATATCAGTCTTAATATTATCGATTTTCATTGCGTAATTTTAAATTTACTCCGTTGTTGAAGCAAGAAGTGCAATCTCATCTGCAAAATGAATATAATTAAGTACTTTCGGCTAATTCGTGTTCTTACTCATAGTATACCAGTTTGTAGTATTGACGCATTCCACTGTAAGCTAGCACAGGGTGAATCAATCCCTGTCTCCAAAGGGCTGTTAGTAAAGGTTTTGCTGAAACCGAGTTAAAATATTTCTCAGTTGTAGACAAAGTGGTAAGTCATGCTCGTTGCTCTGTTCTATAATTTAACTCCCGACTCACAAATGGTCCCCTGTGGAATACTTACTGCTGAAGTCAGATTCTTCCTTTGCTTGATTAAAAGCAAATGTTCCTTCTAAGCTGTTAGTAATATTTATAGGAAATTTCTAGTGCATTTATTGTCTTGTACTTCTCATTTCTTGCCAAACATAATATTTAGACTGTTCTTCCTGTTTTGAGAATGTCCTCCGCAGGCTCTGTGTAAAAAATTTTGCATTTTTCTTTTGTGCAGCTTTTACTCCAACTTTAGACATTTTAGTGCAATACATTCATCTCTGAGTGCCCATTTCAAGTATCTGAGTATTTTGTTGTTGTTCTTGTGGTCTTCAGAGTGAAGACTGGTGTGACACTGCTCCTTACGCTGTTCTGTCCGGTGCAAGCCTCATTCTCTCTGCGTGGCTACTGTACAATACATCCACTTGAAACTGTGTACGGGAATCAAGCATTGCTCTCCCTCTGTACTTTTTACTTCCACACTTCCCTCCAATACAAAATTCACTACTCCTTGATGCCTTAGGACATGTCCAATGAACCTAATCCTGCTTTTAGTCAAGTTGTGTCACAGAGCTCTTTTCTCCCAGATTCATTTCAATACCACTTAATTACTTACCTTATGAAACCACGTAATCGTCAGCAGTCTTTTGTAACACAGTCAATAACTCTGTACTTTCTTCTCGTCAACTGAATATTGTACATAGAGGATTGTGTACCGAGGGAGACAAATGATTTTTTTGGGTACTTCAGCGTAATTACTGCTTCTACAATCACATGAAGGAATGAGCACTAGAAACAGGCATAACCAGCTTCCACCGTTTTCTACAGTTCCTTTTGTTTGTTGTAACCTACAATGTTGTATTTTACGTCGAATTTTACGGTGAGTAAAATGCTATATATTTTTAGAATTATTTATATAATATGTGGACAGTTAATACAATCTTCGTTGACAGTACACCATCTTGTACCTTGAAACACAAGGTCTTTTACCATCGAATATGCGATGCTTGCGAAAGAAGTAAGTTTATTCAATGCCTTAAATATTTTACCTGTCCTGAAAAGGGAGCCGGCCGTTGTGGCCGAGCGGTTCTAGGCGATTCAGTCCGGAACCGCGCTGCTGCTACGGTTGCAGGTTCGAATTCTGCCTCGGGCATGGATGTGTGTGATGTTCTTAGGTTAGTTAGGTTTAAGTAGTTCTAAGTCTAGGGGACTGATGACGTCAGATGTTGTCCCATAGTGCTTAGAGCCATTTGAACCGAAAAGAGCAATTTGTTTTAGTTTACAACAGCTTCTACACTATGTGGTCAAAAGTATCCGGACACCCCCAAAAACAAACGTTTTTCATATTAGGTGCATTGTGCTGCCACCTACTGCCAGGTACGCCATAACAGCGACCTCAATAGTCATTAGACATCGGTAGAGAGCAGAATGGGGGGTTCCGCGGAACTCACGGACTTCGAACGTCACTTGGGTGTCATTTGTATCGTATGTCTGTACTTGAGATTTCCACACTCCTAAACATCCCTAGGTCCACTGTTTCCGATGTGATAGTGAAGTGGAAACGTGGACACGTACAGCACAAAAGCGTACAGACCGGCCTCGTCTGTTGGCTGACAGAGACCGCCGACATTTGAGGAGGGTAGTAATGTGTAATAGGCAGACATCTATCCAGACCATCACACAGGAATTCCAAACTGCGTCAGGGGCCACTGGAAGTACTATGACAGTTAGTCGGGAGGTGAGAAAACTTGGATTTCATGGTCGAGTGGTTGCTCATAAGCCACACACCACGCCGGTTAATGCCAAACGAAGCCTCGCTTGGTGTAAGGTGAGTAAACATTGGACGATTGAACAGTGGAAAAACGTTGTGTGCAGTGACGGAACACGCTACACAATGTGGCGATCCGATGGCAGGGTGTAGGTATGGCGAATGCATGGTGAACATCATCTGCCAGCGTGAGTGCCAACAGTAAAATTCGGAGGCGGTGGTGTTATGGTGTGGTCGAGTTTCTCATGGAAGGTTCTTGTACCTCTTGTTGTTTTGCGCGGCACTATCACAGCACAGGCCTACACTGATGTTTCAAGCAAAATGGTTCAAATGACTCTGAGGACTTAACATAAGAGGTCATCAGTCCCCTAGATCTTAGAACTACTTAAACCTAACTAACCTAAGGACATCACACACATCCATGCCCGAGGCAGGATTCGAACCTGCGACCGTAGCGGTCGCGCGGTTCCACACTGAAGTGCCTAGAACAGCTCGGCCACTCCGGCCGGAGATGTTTCAAGCACCTTCTTTCTTCCCACTGTTGAAGAACAATTCGGTGATGGCGATTGCATCTTTCAACACGATCGAGCACTTGTTCGTAATGCACGGCCTGTGGCGGAGTGGCTAAACGACAGTAGCATCCCCGTAATGCTGACCTGAATCCTATAGAACACCTTTAAGATGTTTTGGAAGGCTGACTTCGTGCCAGACCTCACCAACCGACATCGATACCTCTCCTCAGTGCAGCACTCTGTGAAGAATGGGCTGCCATTCCCCAAGAAACCTTCCAGCACCTGATTGAACCTATGCTTGCGAGAGTGGAAGTTGTTATCAAGGCTAAGGGTGGGCCAACACCGTATTGAATTCCAACACTACCGATGGAGGGCTTGTAAGTCATTTTTAGCCAGATGTCCGGATACTTTTGTGACATAGTGTTTTTCTAAGTGTATTTAAATTTTAACTGTTTCACATAATACTTGTGTTTAGTTTTATTTCACTAACTGATTACTGGTGTATAGTAGAGTAATAATTATCAGATAGACTGTTAAATACAGCAGTGACAAGATTTTGTCGAGTGCAGTGTTTTTAAATTTCTATCGAACATTTGTTCCTAGGTACATGACCATGTTATACCCAGGAACAAACTTCCATATTTGGAAAAAACCTTAATTTTCTGGAGTAGTTTTTGTAATTTCAGTACATAAAAAGTGAATGTCACAATTTAAAAATGGAATGAGAAAATATATTAAAGTTCTAGACCAATAGTGCATACTGGAAACAATTCCTTATCTGTGTACGCTAATTTGTTCGTAAACAACATTTTTCATAGAAACGCCGCTTCACATTGCGGTTTTAGTAGACGTCGTACAGAGAAATGTGAACAATTTTGAAAGTCTATACCTTGAAGCTGTGGATGGAGTGAAATGTCCAAAAAGTAAAATGTGTTTAGTATTCCCAGAATGTTCCCTTGGCTGACCTCACTCGCACATTCAAGCCCATATCGACTCGTGGATGTTTATTGTAACCATTCTTCTCATTGGTCTGATGCGGCCGCAACGAATTCCTCTACTGTAGCAACCTCTGCATCTCACAGTAAGCTCTTGCCCGAAATATTCAATTATTTGTTGTATGAATTCGAATCTCTGTCTTTCTCTGCAGTTCTTACCCGCTACAACCATATAGTACCATGGAATCTATTCCCCAATTCTTAACTCATGTCCTATCGTCCTGTCCCTTCTTCTTTTCAATGTTTTCCGCATGATCCTTTCTTCACCGATTCTGCGGAGAACTTCCTCAGTCTTAAGTTATCAGTCCACCTAATTTTCAACATTTGTCTGCAGCCCTGCAACTCAAACGCTTCGATTCTCGTCTGTTCCAATTTTTTCGCAGTGCATGATTCACTACCATACAATGCTGTTCTCCAAACGAACATTCTCTGAAATTTCTTCCTCAAATTATGGTCAGTTTCATATTAGCAAAGTCGCCTTGGAAGGGAATGCAGTTCTCACCTATGTTACTTCACTTTTTGTGTCCTCCTTGTTTCATTTATCATGGATTATTTTGCTACTAAGATAGCAGAATACCTTAACTTCGTCTACTTCGTGATCATCAATTCTGATATTAACCTTTTCGACATTCTTATTTCTACTGTTGCTCATTACTTACGTCATACTTCGGTTGACTCTATATTGTGTAATAATTAGACAGCTGATTCACTTCAACAAATACTGTTATTCTTCTTGGGACTGATGACCTCAGATGTTATGTCCCATAGTGCTTAGAGCCGTTTTTGTAATTCTTCTTCATTTTCTCAGCGAATCTTTCCACTGATATCTTTTCAAGCTGAATTTTAATCCGACTCTTGAGCCTTTCATTCGTTTCCATCACTGCTTCTCCTCTGTACAGATTGAACTGTAGGGGCGAATGACTGCATTCCTGTCTTACACCAATTTTAATCCGAGTACTTCACTCTTGGTCTTCCAGTCTCACTGTCTCTCTTGATTCTCGTATATTACCGTCTTTCCCTATAGCTTCCTCCTATCTTTGTCAGAATTTCGAACATCTTGCACCATTTGACATTGTGAAACACTGTTTGTGGATGGACGAGTCTTATGAACGTTTCTTGATTTTTCTTCAGTCTTGCTTTGGTTATCAGATGCAACGTTAAGATCTGTCTCTAGTGCCCTTACCTCTTCTAGAGACAACCTGATCATCATCTCACAGATTATTAGTTTTCTTTTTTTTATTATTCTGTATATTATTCTTTCTAACAAATTGAATGCATGAGCTCTTAGATCATGCGTTATTTCTGGTATCTATCAGCCCTCTTCGGTATTGTGTAGATGTTATTTTCCCGAAAGTATGGTGGTATTTCGAGTCTCTCATAGATTCTACCCACCAACCAGAGTAGCCCATTGGTTCCCACTTCCTCCAGTGACTTCAGAAATTCCGATGGAATATTATCTATCCCTTCTGGCTTATTTGATCTCAAGTCTGCCAAACTCTTTTGAATTCTAATACTGGATTACCTATCTCTTCCACATCAACTCCAGTTTCTTTTTCTATCACATATGAGACAATTCATCCCCCTCACATAGGTCTTAGGTGTACTTTGTTCACCTGTCCACTCCATCCTTCAAACCCGCTTGTGGTCATCCAGTTTTAGGTTTTCCATGATTTCCCTAAATTGCTTAAGGCTAATGCCAGAGTGGTTCCTTTAAAAAGTCAACGCCAATTTCCTTCTCCATCCTTCCCCAAACCGAGCCTGTGCTCCGTCGCTTAACCAACTTCTTGTCGACGGAATGTTAAACACTAATCTCCTCCCTCCCTCCACCACTCTCTCCTCTGCGTTTAACAGTGGGATTCTCATTGATCCCTTAATGCTGTATTTCACCAAACGTTGTTTTAATTTTTCTATATGCTGGATCAGTCTTTCCGTCGATCATTTGTCTTTTCGATTTCTTCACACATTTCCTGCAGCCATTTGCCTCGCCTTCCCTGAATTTCACATGTTATTTCACTCCTAAGTGATTTTTGTTTGTGTATTCCTGTCTTTACCTGAACTTTTTTTATCTCCTTCTTTCGTCGATCAATATTTCTTCGCAGTTACCTTCCTTTCTGCTGTTTTCTGATTTTATGTCTCACACTTCCAGTTTCTTGAAAATTTTTGTAATTTTTGAAAAAGACACATCATGAGATCCTGGCATGGCCAGGATACCTTTCAGATTACGGCTGAGGTGAAACACAAAAGACTGTTGTGGTTCTAGCGCACAAATAGACACACGAACCAAACTTAAATTATGAGAATTATGAGTCTGCTTACATTGGGTACAGTGGAACTTTTTTTTTTCTTTTTTTTCCCCCTAAGGCGTGACAGTGAATTGCGGCGGGCGCTATTAATTTTGTCACTATTCGATCAAGCAACACACGCATTGTTGAAATCGAGTTTAGAAATTCTTTTCAGCGTCACGGAAACAGTTTATTGTATCATTAAAAACGGGATAGGTAGGTACTTTAATTCGGCGGTTATAAATGTTGAAACATGCCTTGATTACTTGAAAACATTCGCCAATTTTTTGGTATGACTAGGTGGGAACCACATTCCTTCTGGGTATATTTAGCGTTGCCTGTCTTAGATACCTCGCACTTTGTATGTTAGTGTAGGAAAGAACGTGGCTTCGTTAAGGGGTCAACATTCGAGAGATAGTGTCAGAGTTTCTGTTGTATCAATTTAATATCTCTAAGGTAACGACTGAGAAACACTAGAAGACGTACTGAGATGTGCAGGGAGCCATTACTCTCCCTTTCCACTAGCGAGTGCCGGCCGGGGTGGCCGAGCGGTTCTAGGCGCTACAGTCTGGAACCGCGTGACCGCTACGGTCGCAGGTTCGAATCCCGCCTCGGGCATGGATGTGTGTGATGTCCTTAGGTTAGTTAGGTTTAGGTAGTTCTAAGTTCTAGGGGAATGATGACCTTAGAAGTTAAGTCCCATAGTGCTCAGAGCCATTTTTGAACCACTAACGAGTGAGACAGGAAGGACAGATAACGATCGAAAGTTCTCTCTAACATGTGCAACACAGTGACTTGCTCAGTATTACTGCGCACGAGAACGCTTAGCCCGCGACTCACCAGCCGTTGTGTGCAGCTCTCGGGAGCTTCTGTTCCAGTGCCGGCAGCTGGTACGACTGAGCGGCGTACACTGTTCGGCCGTGAAAACCGTGAGGAGGGTGACCGCCTCTGGCATTCTGCGAATCGGCAGACGGGACTTCCTTGCGAGTCCGTCCGCACACAGCGGACCGCAGTCAGTTGTGTAATCACGGCCGCTCGCCTGCTCTGAGCGCTGGCTGACTCACAACGTGACGGTAACGCCATTTCCTGGAACGCCCCGGACTAGCGATGCGGGCGGCGGAAGGTGTGACGCAACTTAATGTAAGTTGATGTGCCACAACAGCGACGGTAGCACCGTCCGTGTGTCGAGTCCCTGACACACCTATTCCCTGTTCCCGAGTCGACCGCTGATATTGCCGATAAAGCACACCCACGAGGCCATAATTGTTATCTGTCTGCAGCTCTTATCTGTACAGAAATGCCTGTAGCAAACCATTCCCTCGTTACGCTGAGACCAGAGATCGATGTGTCAGCTAATGCAGTTGCCAGTAAAAATGATATCCAATCTCAGTCCACAATACTAGGTACTTAACGCTTATACTTCGAACATGTTTCGATACGTGAAACTTGTTACTGACTATTTTCATCTAGACATCTAGTGACATGGTGCTAATAAAAAGCTGACCGTTGGCTTTTTGTAGTCTTTTTCATATAGCCTATGCTGGTTGCTTCTCCTAAGACCTGTCAGGAGCTGGTGTTTTCTGGGAGATATTTTTAGTTTGGTTTACCCAATGTGTTCAACGAGTCACTCCATTCCACACCTCTAAGGCAGATGAACAACCTGTAAGGTCTATGATACGCATTGGATCTCATCATAGCAAAGTGTCATGATGATCTCTCCATTGGCAAAATATTCCGGGATAGTCCCCCATTCCGATCTCCTTGAGGGGATTCCCAAGGGCAAGATGACCATGAGGAAAAGATTGAATAACCAACGAAAAGATAACGTTCTACGAGTAGGGGCGTGAAATGTCAGAAGCTTGAACGTGGTAGGAAAGCTAGAAAATCTGAAAAGGGAAATTCGAAGGCTCAATCTAGTTATAGTGGGGGTCAGTTAAGAGAAGTGGAAAGAAGACAAGGATTTCTGCTCGGATGAGTATAGGGTAATATTAACAACAGCAGAAAATGGTATAACGGGAGTAGGATTCCTTATGAAGAAAAAGGTAGGGCAAAGAGTGCGTTACAGCGAACAGTTCAGTGACAGGGTTGTTCTTGTCAGAATCGATAGCAAACAAACACCAACAAGTTCAGGTATACATGCCGATGTCGCAAGCTGAAGATGAAGAGACAAAGAAAGTATATGCGGATATCGAAAGGGTAATACAGTACATAAAAGGAGATGAAAAGCTGATAGTCATGGGGGACGGGAATGCAGTTGTAGGGGAAGGAATAGAAGGTTGCAAGAGAATATGGGCTTGGGAAAAGGAATGAGAGAGGAGGAAGACTAATTGAGTTCTGTACTAAATTTCATCTAGTAACAGCGAAAACTCTGTTCAAGAATACAAGAGGAGGACGTACACTTGGAAAAGGCCGAGCGATAGGGGAAGATTTCAGATCGATTAAATCATTATCAGACAGAGATTCCGAAATCAGATACAGGAGCAGATATAGACTCAGATAACAAGAGGAGACTGAAGTTCAAGAGATTACTCAGGAAGAATCAATACGCAAAAAAGTGGGATACAGAAGCACTAAGGAATGACGAGATACGGTTGAAGTTCTCTAAGACTATAGATACAGCAATAAGGAATAGCTCAGTAGGCAGCACAGTTGAAGAGGAATGGACATCCCTAAAAAGAGGAATCACCGAAGTTGGAAAGAAAAACGTAGGTACAAAGAAGGTAACTGCGAAGAAACCATGGGTAACAGAAAAAATACTTCAGTTGATCGATGAAAGAAGGAAGTACAAAAATGTTCAGGGAAATTCAGGGAGCCAGAAATACAAGTAGCTCAGGAATGAAATACATAGAAAGTGCAGGAAAGCTAAGATGAAATGGCTGCATGAAAAACGTGAAGAAATCGGAAAAGAAATGATTCATATGTTCAAATGTGTGTGAAGTTCTAAGGGACCAAACTGCTGAGGTCATCGGTCCCTAGACTTACACACTGCTTAAACTAATTTACGCTAAGAGCAACACACACACCCATGCCCTTGGGAGGACTCGAACCTCGGGCGGGAGGGTCCCCGCAATCCATGGCATGGCGCACTAAACCACGCGGCAAGAAGTGACTGTCAGAAGAACTGATTTAGCTTATAGTTAGTCAAAACAATCTTCGGTGAAATTAAAAGCAAGGGTGGTAATATTAGGAGTGCAACGGGTATTCTTCTGTTAAATACAGAGCAGAGAGCGGATATGTGGGGAAAAAAATTGAAGGGCTCTATGAGGCGGAAGATTTTTTTGATGTGATAGAAGAAGAAACAGGAGTCGTTTTAGAGGAGACAGTATTACAATCGTAATTTAAAAGAGCGTAGGAGGGATAGATAACATTCCATCAGAATTTCTGTAATCTTTGGGGGAAGTGCCAACAAAACGGCTATTCACTTTGGTATGTAGAATGTGTGCGTCTGGCGACATTTTGTCTCATTTTACGAAAAATATCATCCACACAATTCTGAAGACTGATACTGCTGACAAGTGCAAGAGATATCGCACAGTCAGCTTAACAGCTCATACGTCCGAGTAGCTGAAAAGAATAATATACAGACGAATGGAAAAGAAAATTGAGGATGTGTTAGATAACAATGAGTTCGCCTTTAGAAAAGGTAAAAGCATCAGAGAGGCAATTCTGACGTAGTGGTAGGTAATGAAAACAAGACAAAAGAAAAGTAAAGACAGCTTCATAGGATTTGTTGACCTGGAAAAAGCGTTCTACAATGTGAAATGGCCTCACTTACAGCAGGGAAGCGGCCGCTTGGCACAGACAGACACACTGTGCACTTCTACTTCAGCTTCCTCCGCGACATTTATGGCGAGCCTCCTTTCCTGGAAGCGCAAACTGAACGCAGCATAATTAAGGCGAAGCTACTATTACTCACCGAAAACTACATGGGGCTGTCGTGATCTCCCACAAACCTGATGTTGTGTGCCGAGAATCACTCCGTGCAATATATTGTGCACGATCTTAGATACCACAAACGAAACTTAGTCACCGTGCGCAGTGGGTCACCTGCCAAGCGGACACAGTCTACATCTTTGTTCAATATGGACCCATCCTGGACATCGATTCTATCGCGGTGACTGTGCCTTGCACCTTCGCGCTTGAGGAGGAGCTTACGCTAATAGGACCTTTCACCTCCGAGGAGGACACTACCACTATCTTCAGGGGTGTGCTGTGTAAGACGCCAGGAATTGACAGGCCCTCTACTGGATTTTATCGTACGTTTTGTGGTCTCTAGTCTGCGCGACGTACGGAGGTGAATAGTGAAGTGACCACGCAAGCTTTTGTCGAGGGAATTGTTATTCCCGTTCATAAACCCAAACCTGGAATCACGAGGGCCCACTACCACCCTATCACTTTGTTTAATACTGATTACAATATTTTTGCGCTGTTATTGGTGGAACGTTGCAAACTCCTCTTACTATGTGTCCTCTCCACCGAGCAAACTACGGGAGGTGACAAAGTTAACGTCCAGACAGCCACTGGAGACAGTCCTGACGCGATAGTGGTAGCAGAAGTGTGCAGAATTCTACATCTACATGGATACTCTGCGGATCACATTTAGGTGCCTGGCAGATGGTTCATCGAACCACCTTCATAATTCTCTTCGTGCGGCGATCGTAGCCGTAGAGTTACGCTATGCTTTTGACAGGGTGCCCCATTTATTTCCATATTCTGTTTTAGGACGGAGGGGCTTACCTGCCTGCCTTGAGCATCAGCGTCCTTCGGCGGCTCTGTAGCAGCGCTCGTTGGTCGGTCCAAATCAAGGGGCGTGTGGTGGGTCCAGTACCGATCCAACGGTCTGTCCGCAAAGGCTGCCCCCTCTTCATGTACCTTTAAGCCTGCTGGCGGCGTAGTTGTGTGGACTCTCCTTACGCAGTTACACCTTCCGATAAGGCGCTTACCCAAATGAACTGTTACTGGTTCGTTCTCAGGAGGAGGTCGCAAAGGTCCACTACACCATTACAGCTCAAGGGAGGACGGCTGGAAGTGTGATAAACGTACGCTGTCTATTGATCACCGACTGTCTACGGAAGATCTGGCGCCCTGCCCTGTCTCCAATGCCTCCAGAGCCTTGGGAGAGAAGCGGTTAACCTTCGTCAAGTTTTGAGACTTATCCATATGATGATCAGTCACAACTCGATCCTTTGCAGCCAGTTGCCTACCGAAATGCCTATGTGGCATCCAGAATGGTTCATATCGCGCACGTTCTACCTACTGTGTTGGCAGAAGAGCCAACACCGTGTTGCTAGAGGAGGCCGAAATGCACGCGTTTAAGTTCACGCAGACTGGCGTGAGGTCTGGAACAAGGTAAAGTAATTATCCTATGAAGGAAAGAACGTAGTTGATTGAATACTCAACTTCAATCCATAATTGGAGAACATCGCTCTTGTTGATACATTAATAACAATCTCAATATAAACTGGTAATGGCGCCTTGCTAGGTCGTAGCAAATGACGTAGCTGAAGGCTATGCTAACTATCGTGTCGGCAAATGAGAGCGTATTTGTCATTGATCCATCTCTGGCAAAGTCTGCTGTACAACTGGGGCGAGAGCTAGGAAGTCTCTCTAGACCTGTCGTGTGGCGGCGCTCGGTCTGCAATCACTGACAGTGGCGACACGCGGGTCCGACGTATACTAATGGACAGCGGCCGATTTAAAGGCTACCACCTAGCAAGTGTGGTGTCTGGCGGTGACACCACACTACCGATACCTATTACTGTAGGACGTTGTAATCAAACGGCATTTGGATATTTTATGACAGCTGGGTCCATCTTTAAAATACTCTAAGACACACTTACTCGCCCCCCTCGTGCGGGAGGGCTTGGTCTTACGAACGTCGGTATCGTGTTGCAACACTCTACATGGCCACCTTGTACAAACAATGACACGGTATCGAGGCCTCCATTACGCACCATTTACTTGCCTTCCTTGGCCATTGTCCCTCTCCCCGCCAGTCCCGGTCGGTAGCATCATGCCGCGTTTGCACACATCGCGGTCTTCATTGTGGAAATCAGTTATGCTCGCGCCGAACGCGCCATCCGCGGCCAAGCAATTCTATTTCCTTTTCCTGCGTAGCGTCGCCTTTAACGTCATAGAAAGCAAGTTCCCAATGTGGCCATGGACTGTGATTTGGATTCACATTTATCACTTTTTGTTACTGACGCATATCATGTCGACTCGGAATTATGCGACCGGTGAGAAGTATTCAACCAATTAGCGACTCCATGCCATAGGACTGGCGTACTCTCCGCTTTACGCCGCCTGTCGTAGTGTCAACGATGGTCATCACTACTGCGGATGTTTGGTTATTGGGGCGACAAATGATCGCGTGTTTTCTGCGATTGCCGCTGCATGTTCCTGATCGAATTCCTTTCTTTACCCATCGGCGTAATATTTTCCTGCCACAAAATCTCGAGCGGTTCTTTGGATAAAGGGGTGCATCTTGGCTTATATATATGGCAATGCTCATCATACACAATTGATTTTTAGCATTACTTGTAGGGGCTGCGCGTTCCTTCAGTTGTCGCTCGTATTTTGTCAGTGACCAGAACAGCGCTTTTACCACGTCCCCCGTAAGTTGGCGTGTTGCCGGCATGGAAGGCGCTAGGTCGATTCGGGACGACACATGATGCCCCTTCACTTCGGACTCGGCCGCCTTATATCCTTTATCACCTTTCGCGGTTTTCTTGGTTCCGAATGGGTGGACTAGACTTAATTTGTTTTTCTCTGTATATATGTGCAACATAATTAAATAAAGTAAAAATGAGCAGTGTGAGGTCGCAGCACAGCGATTGGATTTGGGGGGGGGGGGGGGGGGGTAGGTCTCGGCATTCGACCCTGCCAATATTGTCTCCTTCAATCTGTAGCTGACAGTGAAACTAATAAAAAATAATAAAAATAAGGAAATATAAAATAAAAACTGAAAAATTAATCAGTTAAAAAGACATAGAACACTGACAATACAGATAAAATGCCTTCCGAAAACTTTTGCCGTTTAATATCCATTGATAAGTTTTACTGCACTTCTGATTCTGAATATGTACGCTTTGTTACAGAGACTATATTCAATATGTAGTAGAGTATTTATTTTTGACTGTATAGAAATGACACTAATTATAATGAAAATATTTTAAGTTGCTGGGTAATGCCCAAGGGAACTTTATTTAAAAGTATCGATAGCAACGACGAAATGTCAGTAGCTGCACCGCTGTTTACGTTTGTGTATGGAGAATCTATGACGCGTTGTGACCTAAGAGGAAGCAGAGCAGCTTGAGTCATGAAAGTGTGCGGAAGTGTTTGTTTGGAGCTCCCGCGGACGCGGTAGGCAGCTATCATCGCGCCAGTGTAGGCGCAGCTACTTCGTTAATCCGGGAGTATTGAGAGGACGGCAGGAGCGAAGAGGCGGAGAAAACTGTAGTTCTAACGATTGCCTGTCCCATGAGTATCCGTGGCCCTGGAGAAGAATCGTGGTTCCCTACCAGCAGCAGCAACATCAGCAGGTCAGCATTGTCGTCGGCTACATTCTTCGTCGTCCGTACAGCTCATAGGATTGTAGAGGCTTTATCTAAGAGCATTTCTTTCACAATTTTTGACGATCTTTCATGAATAATAACCTACAACAGTTAGAACTTCTAGGGCACCTATGTTGTCATTGTTCTCAGACATTACAAACAGGGCCCCTTTCCTTTTCGTGCAATCACCGAATGTCATAAAAATATGAAAACTGATTTACAGCTTACTGCCAGTCTTGTTTGTTTGCTAATGACCAGTTAGAATCTAAATGTTGCTGCCTCAGAAACTGATTCTTATATTCCATAACAGAGACTGAAATAATTTACAACTCTAAGTATTAACTTCAATCAATTAAAGCAACATAAAATTTCGCCGCCAAAACTAATAACTAAAGATATGGCACAAATTACGAGAGTACAATTTCATTTATTCTGTATTTAGCTTAGCGAGTAACTTCTGCTGGCTTGATTTGTGTCTTATTGTTGTTATATTAAAAGTAAAAATCAGTTGCTCATTTGCTTAAACTAAATTCAATTCAGTCTTTCAATAATCAAAAGTAAATTGCTTGCCTTTTTCTGAAATTTGTATTACGTTATGCTGAGGTTACTGAAAGTCATTTTTTACATAACGAAGTTTCTGTCGCAGCCAGTCCTTTCTTTAACCAGTAAGTTCATTTCACATTGCTTCCAAAATTTAGTATTTCAGATAAACTACTGTAAACTCAGAGCTTTCTGATTCATTTATTTTCTCGCGAACTGTTGTGTTGTGGAAAAGCGTGACAACCTTCTGTTGCCACGCCAGAAATCATTTGCCTAATTTTCTTTACCATTACCTTTCTTAAGATTCTGAATATTCACTGCCCCAGTGGGCTCGTGAGGGTTCAATTACACTTTCTTTTTCTTTGCTAATCAGTGTTTCCTTTCTATTAAGTATTATGTGTTACCATTCCCCCCCCCCCCTCCCCCCCCTCCCCCCTATGTTGTTCGTGAGCGATTGCACTAAATTTCCACCCGTTTCAAAATTCTCATCAATATTTAGTTAAGATTTAGAACAGATTCTTCTTTCAGAAGGGTCTCTTGTACCCTTTTCTCCTACTAACCGGTATTATTTTCCTTCGGTAACGATAGCCTTAGTCACTGTAAAATTTCATTAGGCACACGCGATCACGGTCAATTAAATCGCAACCAAGTAGGTCGATTAGGAAGGAAGGGGTTACAGACAGATATATCAATTGTTTCAAACCTCCGAGAAATTCTAATTAGTATGTCACTTGAAGGAATGCGTAGCGTACTTGAAAAAAAGGAAAGTAAGCAGGTGATCCCAGGTTCTACTACCGGTCAGGCACACATTTTCACTCTTTGCTGCCGATAAAAAAATAAGGGGTAATATCTTTGGCTAGTAATTAAAACCTCCTAGGTCCTGTGTTCGAACCTCATCACCGCTTAGATTTTAAATAAAAAACATCTGGAATAGCTGCCGAAGACTTCCGGCGCAAGAAGGCTCCCACAATCGGCCAACAGCCTTGTCAAAGATGGCGGAGAAGTGGACAGAGGTTCGGGGTGCTCCCTTGCCCTTGGGCTGGCAAACAGCCCCTCAAAGGCAGAGGAACCAGCGATGATCAACGGTATGAGGATGCAGAAGGCAGTGGAAACCGCTGCATTAAGGGCACAATTTATATCTTCAGGACATGTGGCCTGTTACTTAAAAAGTGTCATGATGATCTCTCCAGTGGAGAAACATTCCGGACTATTTCCCTATTTGGATCTCTGGGAGGTTACAGCCAAGGGGGCGCGACCATGACAAAAACATTCAGTAAAGAACGTAGGGAAAACGTTCAACGAATCGGGGCGTGGAATGTCTGCAGCTTTAACGTGGCTGGGAAGCTAGAAAATCTAACAAGGGAAATGCTGAGGCTCAGTCTCGTTATAGTGGAGGTCAGTGAACTGAAATTAAAAATAGAGGTTAGAGCAGCATGGATAATATAAACACAAGCAGAAAATGGTGTAGTAGGGCTGAGAGTCAATTAGTTTGAACAGTTCAGTTACAGGGTTGTTCTCATCAGAATCGACAACAAAATCAACACCGACAACAGTAGTTCAGGTATACAAGCTATAAAATAAATAAAATAAAATAAAATAAAATATTAATTTTAATTATTTTTATCTGTCTGATTGGCTCTCCTATGAGTCGTCAGGTTTTGATTATTCGGTATCAGACGCTTGACAATGGCTTTTTCGTAAAGGCAATGTTACTCGTAGTTGACCGTGAAATAAAACTGAAATAATCGGACTTCGTAATTAAATCGTTTCCAAAGACTGCTGCGGTAGGTGCGGACTCATAAACTAAATCTCAATATTACAATAATTTGCCAGCCATGCCAAAACGTCGTACAGAGGTGATTGTCTACTAAACAAAAAATTACACAGTTAGTTAAATCAGATATATTCAATGAATAAGCCTACAGTTCATAATCCTACTTACTTTTATAAATATAAATTCTTTACAGAATCGAGTGCCTAGTATGGTTGCAACTCGCAGTAATTTTCTATATCATGAAATATGGCGGTGTGCCAGACAATAAACTAAAATACGTGCTTCTCGCACCACTTCAACGAGAGCTCTTTCTTTTTTTTTTTTAATCAAACATACGACTAACGAAAATGTACTTTTGTTTTATCAGCGACACAGCGCTGCAGTTGTGTGCCATAGGCTTTATTTATTTGTCACTGATTATTTATTTAATTAATATCTCGCGTTTCCGAGGAAACTCACGCTCGGCATGCAAATGTGCCTTTATATTGCCCCCTGAATTGCGAGGCGAAAGGACACACCTGCAGGCGAGCAATTCACCTAAAGGCACAAGAAAATCTAAGTTATCTACAACTATTTACATGACTTACATTATACTGTATATTATATACAAAATTTGAATGACGCGCGTGCGCCGAAAAAGTTCTTATGTTGGCAAAACAGAGTGCGCGCATGCGCAGAAGCGTCTGTGTAACTACGGCACTGCCGTTATTTCGTAAATTTAGATCACGCGGCACAGTATTGCAGTTCATATTGTTCGTGTGCGCGCGCATTTCTTAGTCGTTGCACAAAGAAAATATTCCACCAAGATTACATATGAAGACTACATTCTATGACAGGTAACTTAGTTTTAAAATTACAATATTTGTTATAATACAATACAACTTTAGATTGTTGAATGTTCTTAGTTACATAGCATTGCAATGAAATGCTTCAAAGAAAAATGTCCGTATTTTTCAGGTGCGTTGACCTATACACATGGTGTCGTTATCACAGTTCATATTCATCTGCTGCACAATAATTTTTTACAGGTTAGTATCGTCGTGGTAAAGTTTTTTTGATCACAGTAACATCGTTGTATAACAACGTGATTGATACATAAGCATGTCCATTTCCTATTTCCATTATAGTCGTTGTGATGCAGTTCGTTGTGACAAAAAGCATTGTTTATTACAGATCAGACGTGACCCGTCGAGTAATTAGTCCATATGCAGTTCGTTTTCGATATTCCGTGGAAGCTTGGTTGCAGAACCTCGGACGGCACATAGCTGGCGTCGATCCTTGGACAGTCCAGGTAAGCGTGTCCGTCACATTTCGAGAACATTTCATTCCCTGAAGTTCCAACCAAAATTCTTCCACCCGTCGTGTTGTTTTCTGGACAGGCACTTTGTGTCCATTTAATCCAGTTAACATCTTGAAGTTGGGTACTGCAGTAATGTCGCTAGACGATGCACGAATTATGCACTTCACATATTCAGTTTTTTTTTTTTTAAATATAGCTCACCTAAATGTTCGTGGTTACTCATCGAAGAAATCGTTCATCGCGTTAACAAAGGTACGATGCATCATGAATGTCATTAACAGTTTCTTTCACATAGGTTTCTGCGTAGTTGCAGACTTAGTAATGTACGTTAATGTCCGTGAATAGTGGTTCACTACGCAATTTTTTTTTTTTTTTTAAAAAAAAGTTTTTCACATTTTGGCACTCGTTATCGTTCAAATTTTCACACAGTAACAGTTACATTATACATCAGTTTAAAAAAAACATAAGTAATAATACATACACACGTCACATATTTTCTTAGCATAAACATAATACAGTTGCACATAAACATGTTTACATCATCATTACATAGCTATAGGTTATTACATTGTGTCATATTTGATTACATGAATTGCAGATATTTACATCCTCTTTAGCGGTTTTGCTGGGATATTATCGATGTTTTTTGTGATGTCATCTGAAATTAAGATAGGTTAGACACAACATTCATTACATCAGTAGGCAAGACCAGGCGTTTTCACTACTCAATAAATATTCAAAATAGTAAGAGAGAGAAAATGTTCGATTCCTCGCGTTTTGTGCGTGTGTGTAGAGTGTCTGTGTGGCCTTGACTACTGATAGATGCTTTTCGTGTTGAGAGATGTGCGTCTAATCTATTTCTCAAAGTAAAAGATCGCTTCACAGATGACGTCTGTCGGTTCGTCAGGTGTCATACCAGGCCAGTGGTACCTACAGTCACAAATGTTCCGTGAAAAATTTATATATCATTCACTGCTACGTAATCATAAATTTTACTTTAATATTCAGTCTTCTCGGTGGAACCGCGGCGTTGAAAGAAAAGTTCTTCTGTCTTCAACTGCGACTCTGGAACCGCTGAAATGAAAATTTCTATACTACTTATAATCTATGTTGTAATTTGTTTTAGTTCTTGCCACACAGCAGGTCGTTGAGATAACGGTACGTTATATGTCTTATGGTAGAAGATCTTGTGAGGCTTAACTTCAATCTTGTACACATACGTGTTGATAACACCTAATCGTTTGGTAAAAACTTGTAAATATTTGGATAACACTTCCTGTAGTTTTATACGTTCATGTACACTGAGAGCTGTAGCTTCACTTATCTTATGATCAAGCAATGTTTTCAAGTCCATTAGCTCTGTGTCAGATGAGTGTGTTTGCATGTCTTGAATGTCTTTGTCAAGTACTAACTGAACCTTGTACCCTGTACAGTGTTTGTCATGCTTTAGAGTTCTCCTGTCCAAATCAATAATAATTACCCTGCTTTTATCATTTAAAATACATTTACCTTTGGAGAAGTCTATAATGCAGTCCTTCTCGCTCATAATATCTATTCCTAATATGCAATTTGTCACAAGGTTTTGTACAACCAGGAATGGCCATTGTACGGTTCCATTACCTATTTTAACGTTTACAAAAACTTGCTTCGTAACCCTACATGACTTATTACCTAGTGCAGTAGTTATTTTACAGTTTTGGGCAGGAGACTCAGGCACAGGTTCCAATTCACACATCTTTTTATAAAAATTAAAAGATAAAACGCTCACAGCTGCACCTGTATCTAGGATAATAGTAGTTGGAATCCCACCTACTACACCAGTAGTGGATGCTAAAACAATTTCATTTGTGTTTA
Source organism: Schistocerca americana (assembly GCF_021461395.2). Classification (NCBI taxonomy): domain Eukaryota; kingdom Metazoa; phylum Arthropoda; class Insecta; order Orthoptera; family Acrididae; genus Schistocerca; species Schistocerca americana. The sequence goes on from NC_060121.1 coordinate 616,797,086, forward strand.
AACGACATTGTGTACTGTCTTGTAAAAGTTCATCTGATATATTGTTATTGTGGTTGTATCTTATAAATAAAACAGGTAGTTTTTGTTTAGAATTACTCGGCATATCATTATTCTGTTGTTCAAGTGTGGTGTCAAATAACTGATTAACATTGAAGCCGCCCCCCAAGGATTCTTCAGCCACGACCTGGGGCAAAGTAGTGACTGTTTCTAGTTTGTTGGATTATCATTTGTACTAGGTACTGACACAGATTGAGGTTGTGCATCAGGTGTCATTTCTATTATATTCACATTCGGATATTGCCTATTATGATCTCCAAACTTTTGTGGTTGTTGTTGCTGTTGCGCATTATAACTTACCTGTCGGTCGTAAGGTATGCTCCAATTTTGACCTGGTGGCTGCTGTGGTAAAGCAGAGTTTGAATGAAAGTACTGATCGTTACGAGTCCAACCTTGATGCTGTCTTGGCTCGTAGTTATTATTATTTCTATTTCTGTTTGTGTTTTTGTTATTACCTTTGTATCCGTTGTTACCGTTGCAGTTATTACCGCGGTGCCTTTTGTATGGATTGCCGCATGAAATGTTATTACTGTTGTAACTATTGTTCGTATTGGAATACGCGTGTTGATTTTGATTTCCGTACTGAGACGGCATGTGAGTTTGCTGTTTTTGTTGTACCGCGTATCCAACTGTGGGCGCGCCAGAATTGTGTTGGCAAGCCTGCATGTTTTGCATACCACTAGTGTAAACATTGTGGCTGCTGTTTTGCCGCGCGAAGCGCTGATCTTCAAGTAACATGTCAACCGAATCTAAAGCTGTTAAAAAATAATCTGAATCGTCATCCGGGATATGTAGAAGTTTTTCCTTAATGTTGAAAGGCAATTTGGCCTTCAACGCTCGGAGTATATCACGTGTTGCGACTGGTTCGTCTAAAAAATGTCCCATGTTCAAGTATTTTTCAAAATATCTGCGTAAGTTACCATTTTTACTGTTAAAAGTTTCAGGTTCTAAAATTTGTCTCCTGAGTCGCTCCTGGACGGATTGCGACCAGAATTTGTTCAGAAAGGCACGCTCAAACTCACTGTACGTGGTACATACGTCAGCTTGACTGTATGCCCAGACAGCTGCATCGCCTTGGATGTAACCGACAATATATGAAATCTTTTTCCGGTCACTCCAAGTGCGTGGAAATGCGTTACTAAAAGATTTAAGAAAAATCACCGGATGAATGGTTCGTTTCTCTGGGATAAAAGCCTGAAATTGCCTGTGTTTTATTAAGCTTTCTTCTTCCTTTGCATTATGATATGGATTTGTTCCACTGTAATTACTGCAATGCTCAGCTGGCGAGTAATTACGATAATGTTGCTGTGGTTTACCATGATAATAGCTTGTGTTTGTGGTTGCACGTCGTGGTATGTGTTGTAGTCGTGGTGTGTTTTGTTCTTGTGTGTTTGTGGTGTGCGGTATGTGTGCGTCATACTCGAATGTATATTGGTTTCTGAACTGTACATTTTGACTGATATTTTCGTTACATTCAGACTGTGGTTGATCGGTGAATTGTCTCATGGGTGCAGTGACGGATTGTACTGCGTCACTAATCAGCTGTTTGTTATTAGTGATGTATTCCGCTACGGAGTCGTGCACAATTGTTGGTAAATTTTCACGTATGCATCTATCAAAATGTTTGTCTTTGTTCTCTACCCAATCATGAAATTCTTTATTAATATTTTGAAAATGAGCTGTGGCATCAGATTGTAAGATGTCAGTCAGGTGTTGTTCAACATCGTCAAATTTATTCTGCACGTCAGTAATTCGTTTTTCAAGGTTGTCGTGTACTGAAGGATATGTTTGAATTTGTTCAGTAAGAGCTTCACACGTGACATTAAGGTTTTTTAATTGTTTCTGTAAAAGTGCTACGTCATTTGTAGTCTTTTCTTGTCTCGTATTAAGCTTGGAAAATTTCGTACTGAGTTCAGTCATCTGTTCGGTCAGTGTGGCGTCTATAAGTTCCACACGTTTACACAAAGTGTCATTACATGCCTTGATTGCTATGAGATCAGATTTAATTTCGTCATTTTGTGTCTTTAACTGTTCATTTTGTGTCTTTAAGGTTGCCATGTTTTCCGCGTTCTGCATCCTTAAGGTTGCCATATTTTCTGCGTTTTGTTTCATTAGCATTTGTAACATGTTGGCAATGTTTACTGTTTGCAAGGTCTCTGCCCCCGCCGCGTCATTAGACGTGACGTCATGTATTAACATGGGCTCTGACTGAGACTTTGAAATTTTTGTGGTGGACGGCCTATTGTCAAAATTTCCGTTGACACTTGCGTCAATATTTGATGTATCGTCACTACCGGTTGCTGTCGTAAAGTCATTTTCTAACATTTGTCTCTCGTCCGAGTCGGATTGCGTCTGAATAGTACGTCTTTGCTGTTCCATTTTTGCGTATTGTTTTCTAGTTATTACCATGCCACACGTGCTATATATTTCAAGAAATTAATGTTTGACACTGGTTTTAAAATAAAATGCAGTTGAGCATGAATCGGTCGTAGCAACAATGGCTGTCTGTTAATTTAAAAATATAAACTGAATTTGAGATTATTGGTAATGGCTGCTGGCCATGTTACATGATATCGTACAGAAGTCGGCCATATTGTACACTCGTGTATTGGTATTGTTGCATACGTTATTGTTTAAGGAAAAATACTGAGAATGGAATTTATCACTGAAACTGTTATGCGGAAAAGAAACACTACAGAATTTTACTGAAAAGCTAATACACTGAATTATACGTCTGGTCAAGCCTGCTAATACAAAGATGCTGCGTCTTACCTTATTTTGCTGGAAGCTTCTTTGCGTCTTCCCGCAAAATTTTATAATTGGCAAATATCTTCTGATTTTTTTTATTTCTCATATAGTCAAGTCCAGGACCAGAAGGTTGATTTTTCACATGAAACAAAGAGAACAATGTAACAAATGACAAACTGAACAACGTCCTGTCACGGTCGCCAATATAAAATAAATAAAATAAAATAAAATAAAATATTAATTTTAATTATTTTTATCTGTCTGATTGGCTCTCCTATGAGTCGTCAGGTTTTGATTATTCGGTATCAGACGCTTGACAATGGCTTTTTCGTAAAGGCAATGTTACTCGTAGTTGACCGTGAAATAAAACTGAAATAATCGGACTTCGTAATTAAATCGTTTCCAAAGACTGCTGCGGTAGGTGCGGACTCATAAACTAAATCTCAATATTACAATAATTTGCCAGCCATGCCAAAACGTCGTACAGAGGTGATTGTCTACTAAACAAAAAATTACACAGTTAGTTAAATCAGATATATTCAATGAATAAGCCTACAGTTCATAATCCTACTTACTTTTATAAATATAAATTCTTTACAGAATCGAGTGCCTAGTATGGTTGCAACTCGCAGTAATTTTCTATATCATGAAATATGGCGGTGTGCCAGACAATAAACTAAAATACGTGCTTCTCGCACCACTTCAACGAGAGCTCTTTCTTTTTTTTTTTTAATCAAACATACGACTAACGAAAATGTACTTTTGTTTTATCAGCGACACAGCGCTGCAGTTGTGTGCCATAGGCTTTATTTATTTGTCACTGATTATTTATTTAATTAATATCTCGCGTTTCCGAGGAAACTCACGCTCGGCATGCAAATGTGCCTTTATAAAGCCGACATTCCAAGCAGAAGAGGAAGAGACAGAGAAATTAGATGAAAATACTGAACGAATAATTAAGTAGGTAATGCGGTTGCAGAGCAAGGAGTAGAAGAAAGGGTTACGGGAGAACATGGGCTTGGTAGCAGGAATGACAAACGAGAAAGGCAAGTTGAGTTCTGCAATAAATTTTTGCTGCTAATAGCGAATAGACTAGTGAGCCATGGCGGCTTTGTCGCCATGTAGCGATCACTACCCACATGATCTTTGACTAACATGTTGCCGTTGGAGCGCAGGGACCGCTGGGGTGGCGGTTCAGGGCGTCGTGGCCGGTTTGGTGGGCAGTATGAGCTGAGGAACGAAGCTGTAACGAGCTTTCCGTGTGGGCCTCTTCGCTGTGGTGTTAGCTCTTGGCGGGTGACTGATACAGGAGTCATGTTACCCCTTGTAAGTTATCGAGTACCGACGTGGCTTTTGCCGAACTGTCAGGGCAGTGTTCGCTGTCGTTTTGGTCTCCGTTGATTCTGTTCGTTGTTTTAAAGCCCGTGTCCCCATGGTATTCAAAGGGCAATATGATTCCGAGATCTGGTAGACATTTTAAACTGATTCATTTTCTGATATCTCATAATTTGCTTTATGTATTAATCTTGTGTATCCCTCGTGCTTGTGAACATTTAGCCAGTGTTCCAGGAGAAAGCTTATTCTGAATGTTGGCTATGTGAATTGGTATATAAATTATCTGTTCTTGACCGCCTTCCCTTAATTCTTCTGATTTTTGACGTAAATGATTGGTCAGGTAATTTTCTATTGGAGGCGTCGAGAAATATTTAGTGTTACCAGCTAGCAAGGATTATTAATTGTTCATGTCAGAATGTATCTCCGTTTTGCTGTTTTGTTGGCCTATTTACAACCTGACTTTGTTCTGATTTCTTCGAAGCAAATGCTAAAGGCCTATGCTGTCTAAAAAAATAATATAGTGAATCTATTCTGTTTCAGTGGCTCACATAATTTTTTTCTCTTCCAGGACGCATTTGTTTTCTCCGAACCGCTATGGACTAATGTGTGTACTGATGAGCTTTGAATGCCACGCGAGTGTCCTTGTGTCTGCTTTAATGGTTTGCTAGAAAGGAAAATTTGTCTGACATTATTATTTTACTGTTGAAATTATCTTTTTAAATGTTTGTAGCTGATTTCTTAAATATTTTAACTCGTTAAAAGGCGGCTAAGTTGTCGTGCTTTTTGCTAGAATCTTAGATTCATTAATTATACCCTAAGAGATATTTATTTGTTGAATGGCTGCGTTTTAGAATTCTTTCTACTTAAAAGTGTGCTGTAGTAAACTGTCGCTAATCTCTTGTACGCCATTGCTGGTATGTGTTACCAAGCAACGGGTCTTATTTACTCACTCCTCGTCGGCTCGGTTAGTCGGATTTTCACGTCATCAGCAGTGCACACGCTCGGCAGCTCTCGCCTCTGTCTTTTACTTACGCTGTTCCCTCCAACCATGGCCGCAGTACTTAATGTTGCTATTCAAGTTAAGTTCATACTTGGAATAATTATGAATTTGTATCCATTAGCTTGTCGCCTCCACCTTCAGCAAATTTTGAAGTGTTGGGATCCCAACATATAACTTAATGTGTTGTAATTTAATTACTCTTGTGTTACTGGAAAATGGGTTAAAACTTCAGTTGATGATTTTCTGGCTTGAAAATTATATTGCCTAAATACTGGTGTTAAATTGTTTTACATTGTTTGAAGTATGACTATGATTTTGTAATTATTCAAGTGAAAATCATGTTGTATTCTTACAAGTTTGTAATTAAGGACGTTCTGGTCTGTTCTGGTACAGTTTTTTTTGGATTTACTTCTTCTACCTTTGTTACGTCTTTGGTCGTATTACAATCTGTGGCTTATAAAGGGCGTATCTTGCCTTAAAGAATATTAAGTAGTCTTGGGTTAAAGTTAACTTTAAATTTTCAATAAATTATTAAAATTGGTATTGAATTTTAAACGGGTTTCTGATTGCTTACATTTCTAGTTAATTTAAAAAGAAAGCTTAATTGGCTGATACGTGATTGAAGCTGTGTAAAATAAATTTGTATTTCTTCCAGTGAAGTGAGTAAAATTCCACCGTCCTGTCCTTCCTTGTTTTCCTTCCTGGGTGAATTAAGAGCCTGTAATTATCACCATTTCAACTAGTCAAGAAGAATCTAAGCGGAAAGAAGTGGAAAATGGAAGTACTAAAGAATGAAGCGGTATGCCTGAAGTTCGGAGCTTATAAATACTGCGATAATGAATAGAACAATAGACATACCAGTTGAAGCGGAATGGACATCTCGAAAAAGGGCAGTCACGGGAACTGGACAGAAAAACGTACATACGGGAAGCAAACTGCGAACAAGGGATGGGTAACCCGAGTACTTTAGCTGATCGACTAAAGTACAAAAATGATCAGGGAAGTTCAGAAATAGAGATATCAAAATAACTCAGGAATGAAGTAAATAAGAAATTCAGGGAACAGGTAGAAACGGCTACTTGAAAAATGTGAAGAATTCGAAATAGAGACAATTGTCGGAAGGGTCTGACTCAGCTCATTGGAAAGTCAAAACAATCTTCAGTGAAACTAAAAGCAATTTCGGTAACGTTAATTCCTCTATGAAATGCAGAGGAGAGGGCTGGTGAATGGAAAGAGTATGTCGAAGGCCACTATGAAGGAAAGGACTTGCCTGCTGACGTGATGGAAGGAGAAACCGGAGATAGAGGATCCAGTACTATCAGAATTTAAGAGATTTTGGGACGACTTGAGATGGAATAAGGCAGTAGGCATTGACAACAGAAAATGTTTACATTGGTGTGTAGAATGTGTAAGGCTGACTGTGCGCCATCTGACCTTCGGAAAATCGTCATTCTACTCAATTTCGGAGACATCAAGATCCGACAAGTGTGAGAATTATCGCACAATCAGCTTAATAGTTCATGCATCAAAGTTGGTAAAGAGAATAATATACAGAATTATGAAAAATAAAATTGAAGATTTATTAGATGACGATCAGTTTGGCTTTAGGAAAGGCGAGGGCATCAGAGGCACCTCTGATGTTGCGGTTGATAATGGAAGCAAGAGTGAAGAAAAATAAAGACGCCTTCCTAGGATTTGTCCTCATAGAAAAAGCGTTAGACAATCTAAAATGGTGTAAGGTGTTCCTGTAGGGAAAAACAGGTAATATATACATTCCTGGTCAAGAGGCATATGCCTTAACTTGACGAAGAAATTTCTGTGAATGTACGTTTGGAGCATAGCAATGTATGGTAGCGAAACATGGACTGTGCGACAAACCGAACGTAAGAGAACAGAATCATTTGAGATGTGGTGCTACCGACGCATGTTGAAAATTAGGTGGACTGATAAGGCAAGGGATGAGGAGGTACTCCGCACAGTCGGCGAGGAAAGAATATGTGGAAAACATTGGCAAAAAGAAGGGACAGGATAATAGAACATCTGTTAAGACATCAGGGAACGACTTCATAGTTCTAGAGGGAGGTATAGAGGGCAGAAGCTATGGAAGACAGAGTGGGATACTTCCAGCAAATAATTGCGGACGTAGATTGCAAGTGTTACTAAGAGACGAAAAGATTGGCACAGGAGATGAATTCATTTCGGGCTGCATCAATCCAGTCAAAAGAATATATGTGTGTGAGAGAGGTGGACTCAACCAGATCAGTCAGGAGAAAAAAATGTGCTCCATATACTAGGAGGTTGCTGAATCCATTCATGAATCTGATCGGAACTTGTATTTTTGCTTCATAAGTGACTATGTGTGGTCATGCTAATAGGCCACAGAACGGCGTGGTGGCCTATGTGGGTAAAGATTGCCATCGCAAGTCGTGTATCATATCTGTGACACACTCCTCCATTTCGTGACAGTAGAAAATGTTTCCCTTCTGTGAACTTTTTTATGTCATACGTCAGTGATATCTGGTAAGGATCCCAGACCATGGAACCGTGTTCTAACATAGAACGATTAAGTGTGTTATAGGCTATCTCTTTTAGTAGATCTGTTGCGTAGTCTGAGTATTCCTCCAGGGAAACGCAGTCTTTGCTTCGCCTTCCCCCTGAAATTTTACGTGTCTTTCCATATGTGCCAGCCACTGTTGATCTCAGAATGGAGAATATTCATGAGATTTCATCCGATTAGTGTATGTAGATTTGTCAGTGCAGGCACTGGATCCTCCTTTACAGTGAATCGTCTTGCAGGATTTTGAAGTTACCTATTAAAACCCTGCTAAAAGAGAATGATGTCTGCAAGATATTGGTGTTTTCACGAAAGCTGCTGAGCCCTGACATCTTAAATATTGTGCAACAAAAAACTCTCAAATGAGAAAGACAGTCAATGATTATATCTTATTCAAGTGGATTAAATCAGTGAACACGTGTAAGCTGTTTCTTGAAATTTATAAAAATGGTAACAGAATAGTTTATGAACTTCCAACATACTGATGGAGTATGGGACCAGAAACTTTGCTATTAAATATTTTTATTTTCTTCCCCTATCCGTTGCAGTTGTGTTAAATGTGATTTCGGTGACTAGTTTCTGTGACACTCACTTCGTAACTAGAGCCTTAGACGTAAGTGTAATCGTACAATCCACCAATGAACATTTAAGTAACCAGTTGTTCATTATTTGTCACTAGAAATCATTACATGTACAAAAAGTGTTAAACTTCATATGAGTGTGCAATGTGATTTCCTTCTAATGAAACACAGAAAACTCCTGGATTAACTTGAAATCACTACAGTCATAATTTTATTGTTTTGGACAGTAAAACACCAACATAAAGTTAACCAAAACCGATTATTCATAATGTATCTATTTCATTTCGAACATTTAAGAGAAGGCAGATGATCTATGCGGATGTCTTCCCAAATTATAACGAAAGATGAAAATGCGCCGAAGGCGCACAATAAAAAATTGGAAGATCAGTGATAATGGGTGAAAAATGGTAGGTGCCATAGCCATATCAGAAGAAAGGTCACAGACCATTTTACATTAATATATTTGAGGTAACTTTGTGCAAATGGATGAGTAAAATTAAATGCAAAAACGAAATTCTTCGCCCTAAGTTTATTCAACTCTTAGCTGTGTGAACAAAGAGCTGAGAGAGTTGCTTTTGACTGAAACGAAGTCTCATATCTGTGCTGTGCCTGTTGCTGTGACTGGGATATGTGGATACACTAATCGTGGCCTCCACGTAAATAGGAAGGGCAAGGTAGGATTAGTTGACTTCCTTGCAGAAAGTATAAGGGGGGAGGGGAGGCATAAGCATACAAGACAAATCCCTGTGATTACTAGAATTAAAAGGGCACTTTTATTTTTAGGTTATTAGTCAGGTTATAGACAGAGAGTACTGAAAGAAATTAGAGCAACACAAGACCATAATATGTGTAACAGTTTCCAAAAAAATAAAAAGAGTTTTATTAGAATACTAGAAGGTTGAGAAACAGTACAGATCAGCTTATTGTATGCCTAGAAGATGTGAAGAATTCTGTGCCTCTCTGAACACCATGTAACCACAGGGATGGAGAAGTGAAATATCAGGGATGACAAACTTGTATCATTTTCGTGTACAGTTAACATGGTAAAAAGGAGTTGCAACATTTATAAAAATTGGACACAAAGTGAAAAATATTGAAACAAATAGTTCTTGTGTTCACCAGAACCTAGAAACATGTGTGAGTGAGCTGTTACTACGGAATACTTCTTTCATAATTCTAACAGTCCACAGATACCCTCTTCGAAATTTTCAGTTAGTTATGAGAAATGTACCTACCTGTCAAACAAGAAGAAAGAGCAGTTTGAGGAGATTTCAATGTAGATTTCTTAAAAAATGCAGACAGGAAAAAAATGAGCTAAATTTATTATTTAGATATTTAAACCCAATTGTAGTAGTCAATTTTCCAACTTCTGTCCAGAAAAATAGTAGGACACTGATAACATTTTTGCAGACAGTGTTCAGACTGAAACAATTAGTATGTACACAGTTGCTAATGAACTATCTGATCATGATGCACAATTAATGGAAGTAAAGAGTATAACACATTACAAATAAGATTCAACTTCATACAGTGAGGTGAGGCTTGTTAATGAGAGTAGAATTCAGTGTTTCAAGGGTAAGCTAAGAGGGATGGTATGGGTTGAGGAATATTAGAAAGAGATGCTGAAGTCAAATTCAGTTGATTTCATAGTAAATTTGTCAGTATGTGAAAGTTGCTTTTCTAACATGTTATGCAACAGGTCCATTAAAAAGACAAGTAAGCCATGGATAACTAAGTGAATTAAAATCTCATGTAAGAGGGAGAGGAAAATTTATGTAAGAGCAGAGGAATTGAAAATCGGACATTAACTGCATACTACAAAAAATACTGTAATATTTTTAGGAATCATTTGACTGTCCATAAGTATGCTTGCACTAACAAAAATAACGCACATAATAAGATTAAAACTATATGGGACACTGTGAAACAGGAGACAGTCAGTGCGCGCGATTCCTTAACAATATTAAACTAAAAAACAATATTACGAGTGATACTTTTAACAGCCACCCTCTAAACGTAGCAGCAAATATGGGATTAAATTTTTCAGCTGAAGAAGAAAGAGCATATATTAAAAATAACCCTCCATAAAACTTCAAGCAACCAGAAGTAGCACCAACAGCCTTCGCTGAAGTTAATACAGTTGTAAAAGCTCTAAAAACAAAATCTGTTTGGGGTTGATGGAATTTCAAACAGAATTCGGAAAAGATGTTCCGACTTTAGTAATGTGCGTAGTTTCCAATGTGCGTAGTAACGCATGAAATGCATCAGTGGCACAGGGAATTTTTTCAGCAGGTTAAAATATTCAATCATTAAAACACTTCGTAAGAAAGGTGACAACAAACAAATTTTCATATAATACCCTCTCTAACCTTTATTTTCAAGATATTCGGAAAAGTAATGTATTCAAGATTAGTCGTACAGTTACGTGGAAACAATTTACTTAGCACATCACAGTTTAAATTCCAGAAAGGTTGCTCGACTGAGAATGCTACTTAATGCTTCATTAAATAGTCAAGCCTTAAATAATAATACATCATCAACAGGTACTCTTTTTATCTCTTCAAGGCTATCGATTGCTTAGATCATGACACTCAAGTTTTATGGAAATGATGGTTTTACACACAGGTGATTTGAATTGTACTTGACAAACAGAATGCAAAACGTTGTTCTGAATAATTCAGACGATGTCGAGAGTGTAGATAATTTTAGTGACTGGGGCAAAATCACGAAAGGAGTCCCACAGGGTTCTATTCCTTTAAATATATGAATTACCTTCTACTTAAGATTCAACAAGGAAAATCGGAACATTTCGCAAACGATAGTAATGTTATAATAAATACCAGTAGAGAGAAAGCAACGAAGAGTTAGTAACAAATATTTTCCAAAGAATTATTAAGTGGTTCTAAGAAAATGAGTCTCTTTAAATTTTGAAAAAAAAAAAAAAGAAAAAGACGCACTACATTCAGTTCTGCACAACGATCACAATCATGCCAACAATTGATGTGGCACGTGAATGGGAGACAGTAAGTAGAGTAAAATGCTCCAAATTTTTAGGTGTACACGTCGAGGAACATTTAATTTGGGACAAGTGTGTTACATGCTTCTCAAACAGTTAAGTTCAGCTACGTTTGCTCTTCGTATAATCGCTAATCTTGGAAACAAACGTATCAACCTCCTGACAAATTTTGCATATCTCCACTCATTAATGTCGTACAGACATTCTGCAGATACCTCTTCCAGGAGCTAGGCATGTTAAATGTGCCGTCACAATACACATTTTCCCTAATGAAATTAGTCATGAATAATCCATCATAATTTGAGAACAGTGACGTACACTATACAACATTAGAGGGGGAAAGACCTTTATTACCCATTGGTAAAAATATCTGATCGTTTGCTCAGTAACGTAAAATGTTTGGCAGTGTAGTTTAACGAGTAGGAATAAGACGATGTGTTCACTAACGGTAATGCTGTATACATATCCTGTAAACTGACTTGTTCCGCATCATTTCAATACAAGAGTCGTTCAAATGATCTTTGGAACATGTAAGTGACTAACTCTACAAATTCGCTATCATTTTAAAAATGAAAAAAAGTTCTTCGTGACTAGTGAAGAGTGTCCACACACTCTCAGATCTGCCCATATACTGCATTGCTTTGATGATGCTCCTTTCAGCTGTGAGTCTCTTTAGATTTCATTTTTAGGGATGCGAGTATTTAAGGAGGCAGATCCACGGTGGGACACTCCTCTGTCTATACTGCAGTTTCGCCCGGTATTTGAGTGAAAGGAACGACGGCTCTGTAATGAACCACATCTGGAACAGCCTAATCTAACCCTTGGAGTAGCGAATAAAAAATTATAGAGAAAATTGTACTTAAAAGAAAATAATTGCATCCACTAGACACCATTATTTTGCACTCGAAAGCCATTCTAGAGGGTTTCATTCGTGTCTACTCAATCAAATAATCGAGCGTATTACTCGATTCCACACTGATCCTCAGTTTTTTGAAGCATTTGTACAGCAAAAGAATTACTCACCCGGTTGCGTACGACACATAGTAACAGCCAACTTTAGCCCAAAACGATCGGGACAGCCATTATTATAAAAATAAAAGACAGTGAATGGAATCAGAGTACGGATTTTCCAGCTAATAAGATAATTCACAATTGAGAAATTGGTCAGTGTTGAATCACTAATAACAATTTCATACTGAGAGCTGGAACTTCAGAAAAGTAGGAAGTAAAGAATGGCACGAGTTCTTCAGTGGTAAAGAAACAGCTGACCCACAAATTTACCAGTCCTCAGCATTGTAGTTTTCCGGTTCTGGCCCAGTGATGTATTACCTCCTGTCAACCTTATCTCCACCACTCGTCGCCACCCTTATCGACGATTAATGCACTCCCTCCACCACCTCATATCCACTTACTCCTCCCCTCTCTAGCACTCAAAGCCACTGGTATACAATGGTAGTTAACTTATTGGCTGCACAGCCAGATTCCTCCCATATGGCAGAAGGTCAAAAGGTCACTAAGATGGCTACTCAAGACGGCTACCTCCATGAATTATTGTCTCAGTGGACACACTCCATTGTAAAAAAAAAAAAAAAAAAAAAAAAAAAAAAAAGCCGCGAAATTTTTAAAAAATCCACGTTTTAATGAAGAGATAGCTCCTGTAACAGTTACAAATGCTGACGTCTATTTACTTAATCATTTAGCAACAACCTGATGCTGTGTAACATTTCACACTTTTTATGGGCATGTGTGTAGCAGTATTTAATTATCAGGATGTCACAAACACACTGCAGGTTTAGTTCAGCAGTGTTTCTTCTTACAATATTATTACGTAGTCACACTATATTCCCCGTCTAGACTGACAATTGCAAACAACAACTAGTGGTGCCACCAGCCCTGAACTCGCTTTCCAGATGTCTGTCGCCAGTCTCTTCACCAGGGATCTCCTTGTCCTGACCTGTCATGATCAGACAGCTACATAGCTTCCACCCAGAAAGTGATCCTCCAGCACCCTCTTCTTACAAACTGATAATGTGTTTTTTTACACCCAGTCAGGTCAGTTTAGATTGTATATGTTTCTAATGACACACAGTCATTGTAGCTCACGTAGTAAGGTAACTGACTGTTGAACAGGTGTTTATGCAAACTGGAGTAGTCCCACCGCTAACCTATCCCCTACAGGATGAGAAATAGTGAGTTCCCATTTTCATAACGATTTTTTATTGAAAAAGCATATAATATAGGCCTACTGAAAAACATTTTATTTGTTACTTTTTACAACGCTCAGAGCTCAGTTTAATAGAAGGAGGTCCACCAATTTGATGCATGCATTCAAATCACAATCCTTATAACAATGTTCATACTTAGAAAAACGTTGATTGCTTAGAAACACTAGAGGTTACTTACGAAAGCTGTGTAAAATATCAGATAAAAAAGTATCACTTGTTAAGGAAACAAATAAAACTCAACTAAATTCAAATTTTGACACGCTTCTGTAATATTTTTGTTTTCTTCCAACATACACCACATATGTGCTTTAATACAAAATAAACTACCAAATATATCAAGTTGAAACTTGACTTTCAGTTTTATGAAACATCTAATAATGGATCAAAAGAAAATGATAGCTGTCTCTGCTGGGCTGTAACATTTGTGCTTATCCTGCATGTCTGTATATGAAGTTACATCCAGTGTGACTCAAAATTACTAGATTTGGGTAGTTTAGATTGGAATCCTATTATGCTTTTCAAGTATCGTTCACAACAAAAAATAATTTGAACATGTAGCAGATGGATAACAATGTGTTAAAGATGACAGTCAACAAACATACAGCAACTTTAAAATATACTGAACAAATATTACATGAAATTTTGTTAATGAAGAATAAATTCCACAACACAATAACAACTGAATATGATTTAGTCCACGTTGCACATGAAAATTACTCTTGGATATATATTAATGAGATGACATACTCCATCACATACAATAATTCATGAACGACCCTGACTTTGGCACTCACAGAAAGATCAAGCTTGTAACGCTGCATTGTGAGACATTCATTTACCAATCAATGAAGTTCTTTCCAAAGGTTGTTAAGTAGGCAGAAGACACTGAAGTTTGTAGTAGATGCCACGCTTTGCTAGCAGATCTGCGTGACTTCCCATCTCAGCAACTTTTCCGCTATTGATGACACATATAGTATCTGCATCTTGAACTGTTGACAACCTGTGTGCGATTGTGATGCAAGTTCGCCCTTCTTTCGCCTTATTGAGTGCCTCTTGCACAACCTGTATGGAACACGAAAATGTTTCTGATTTAAAGACATGGTTCTTATGTTTCAGATCCATGTTAAAAAGTTTTAATTGGAGTACTTTTTCCCCTACAATACACTGCCGAACAAAACGCAACATATTCGACAAGTGAGGTGACAGGTGGCACACTGTTGGAAGAGTATATGATAAACTCAGACCAAATGAAACACACATGTCACAGTAAAGAAAGCCAAAAGTAAATTTAAAGAAAATGAATAATGTAAAATAAAATCAAATGTAGTTGCATGAGTAGGACTAAAAATAATGTGTTCGATAATCTTAACACTAATTATCTGTACATGACTTTTAAGATGACTCGTTCCACATCGTTTCGTTAAAAGAATCGTTCAAATGATATGTCGGACGTAACTAACTCGCATCAATACACAGTCTGACTCTCTCTGGCAGCAACGCAGGCGCGTATTCTCTCATGCTAACCATCATAAAAGTACCGGTCAGTTCCCGCTTCATCATGTCCCATACATATCCTATACATGTTCAGTTTGCGAGAGATCTAGTGATCTTGCTGACCACAGCAGTTGTCGTACATTACAAAGAGCACGTTGCATCGCAGCAACGAGACGTGACTGCATTGTCCTGTTGAAGAAGCACATTACATTCCTATCGAAAAAATGGTAGTAGTACGGGGATGACAGCCATGCAGCGTTGCGATCACTGGTTACTCTGCCCTATAGAATCACCAAACGTGACGGCGAGTTGTAACTGATGGCCCTCCACAAAATGGAGCCTCGGATGGGTCCTGCGTGTCGTAGACGAATGCACTCTGAAATAGGCAGCTCAACAAGACTACGCCGCATGCATGTACACCCATCAGTCGCATATGGAGAGAACATCATCACTGAGCGCCATTCCACTCTCCAGTCAGCTCTCCAAGACATCAGAGTAACCTTGCTTGGCAGAGTCGTGGTGTCAGAGGCATATGTGATATTGATCCTGCAGTAAGCTGGCGGTTCCGGATGGTCTCTGACGACACAGTATGTGCAACATGTGTCCATCTTTTGTCCGTGGATGATGTTTGGACGACCTCTGCTGGTCGCACAACGCGTCGATCTTGAGTACTACGCGTTCGTCCAGAACCTGATCTACAGCTGTGGTAATGTCCCACAGACCAATCATGAAAGCACCGACACACCACTGACACATGGTGCCTAACAAGTGCAGAAATTTGTCGATAGTTCCAACCAGCTTCCCGGAGACCCAGAATGTGACCTCGTTCAACAAAAGTTTCAACAAAAGTACGTACTCATCGGTGGGGCATGGTTGTACCCTAGAATGAGTGTTGCAAACGCTATTCACTTCTGAACTCATCGCGTTGCTGCCTGCAGAGTCAAAATAGAGGGTGCAGAGACAGGCCTCCTGAGCGCCACTGGATCACCTATGACCGTGACAAGTGGATCAATAGTAACATTACAGCCTCTTAGTATGCACGTATGATAACACAGTGCCACTGAACACTGTCCTTGAGGAGTCCATCTTTTTCCGGCAGTATGTATATCTATAGGCGACGCATTTTAATTCCTGACTGTCATATCTGTACTATTGTTTATGATTGCGTATGAAGTGAACTTCCCCATGTGAGTATGACAAATTCATAATACATTACAAATATTAATCCTTAGCAAACTGTGATGCAAAGTAACACATTCCTGGGATATAGTGCTGTGTTAACAAAGACACCGCATCGGTAACTTAATCGAGTGACACTCTTAACACTGCCTGTTGCTTTTTGCCTGAATCAGTGACGGATCTGTGTAATGGTGATAACTAGTAGCATACCATATTAGAAGAATAGTCACTAAACTAACGATATAAGTGCATATTCTTTGCTGTTATTTGTAAAAAAAAAATACCACGAAAGAGAATGGATATTACGGTTTAACGTCCCGCTGTCATTACAGGCTAAGATTGCAGATATGACAAAGGATTACCTGAATACATTATTAACGGTTCTTAGTGTGAAATATTTAAAGTTACATTATATGACAGAGACATTCAAAAACAAATTATGGAGAAGCATGGAAATTCGCTACAGCTTACCTGTTTTTCTGCAAACGATATTGCAATACTAGGTCTGCTATCTTTGTAGGTTTCCACACTTTCATTCAACTGTTATACAGTTTATGTAATCAGTTCAAATGAACGGAATATGGCTTCTTTATAGAGGAATAAGTGAACTCATTGTTAATGGAAGCATGCCAACTCTTTTCAGACACATATAATTTTTCAGCTCTTAACATTCAGTAATCAGTTACCTTTTCACTATCAGAGTCCAGTGCCGACGTTGCTTCATCCAATATAAGGACACTAGGATTGCGAAGCAGGGCTCTTGCAATTGCCACTCGCTGTTTCTGGCCCCCACTCAGTTGAGCACCTTTGTCTCCCACAAGTGTTTTGTAACCCTGTAATTGTGAATTCCACTTATTTGAAGAAACGTTAAGCCTTACAACAAAAGTGCAACTTTTTGATTGTAAATATCTTCTTTACATTTGATATTATATAGTCAGATAAGTACTGATCAATTTCAATACCTCAGGTAATGTTTCTATAAAATTGTGGATGTTCGCTTTCTTAGCAGTTTCAATGATGTGATCCATGGGTACGTCGCGGCTGTTGTCACCATAAGCTATGTTCTCGCCGATCGTCCTGTCAAAAAGGACAGGCTCTTGCTGCACCAGCCCCAGCCGCGATCGCAGGGACGACATTTTGACTTTGGACACCTCACGGTCACCGAGAACCTGTAGGTATAGAATCATGACAGTTAATTAAAAACCTGCTGACAAATCGGAATACGTAGCGCGGTAGCTTGCGTGACGGGTATGTAAGCGACGCCATTACACCCTGATCAAATTATCACGGCGTGTTAACAGATAACTGTCACTCTGGTACACAGACCAGTCTGAGTACTTTAGGCGGTTTTCCACTCTCGATTGGGAAATCCATGCTTCATTCTCAGTATCCGCTTCAGAAAATACTATACACGACCTATAAAAATCGATAACACACGGGACAAAGTGTACACGATTCGGAGATAGGTGGCACACATGCTTACCACCTCTTTGGTTAAATTATCGACTGTAGTGACACAAAGGAAATCCGGCCGCAAAATCTGTTAACTTTTTGAAATTATGAAAACTGCTGATTCTATGTACAGTATAAACGCTAGGAGAGAGAGTGTGTCACTTAATTAAAATGCAAAAGTAGGCATCATTCTTTTTTTAGACCTCGGTGACAATACAGAGACTTCTTCCAATCATTGATAAATAACCATCACAAGGCGTGAGGTGTAATGAAACATGCAACATGTGTTACGAGCAAGATAATGTCTCTTTAGCACGATGAGAAACTAATTATGCAGTCTTTATGTATTAGTAATGTAGAGAGTAATGTTGACATTCTTTCTTAGGAAGAAGAACTGGATGATGGCTGTCAAGGCAGAGACATTGAAAAACAAAATTTGCGATGAACGTTACGTCTATAGTGAAGGAAACCTCTTATTTATTAGAATTTCAGAAAGTCATTAATCGATATGAAGAAATGGCTCACATAAAAAAGTACAGAGACAAGACGAATATAGTTATTAATGTTGTCTGTAACTGCACAGTTAAAAACTGCTTTAACAGGCTCAAAAATGGTTCAAATGGCTCTGAGCACTATGGGACTCAACTGCTGAGGTCATTAGTCCCCTAGAACTTAGAACTAGTTAAACCTAACTAACCTAAGGACATCACAAACATCCATGCCCGAGGCAGGATTCGAACCTGCGACCGTAGCGGTCTTGCGGTTCCAGACTGCAGAGCCTTTAACCGCACGGCCACTTCGGCCGGCTAACAGGCTCAAATCAAAACCGAAGTATTTATTGTATGACACACTGGTGGTCATTATTAATTTTTATGTGTGTGCTACCTAGAAAGGACCGATATTTTTCTCCATCTGTGTTATGAATTAGAAAGAAATGTGTAAGTAATCATCTCACTTGTGCAGCATCTAACATATTCAAAACATGTTCTCGTAAACTGAACTTCATGTTTCGCTTTTTGGTGCAAAAATGAATAATTTTTGTGACTGACCAACAGGCCAGCATGTGTAAGTGGGCTGTTTAGGTTTTTATGTAGGTAACGCCACGTAGTGCTGTGTGAAAATCGCTGACTGCGCTGTGTGCAGTCTGTGGCTGGTTGGACTCATTGTTGGAAAATTTGCTTGTCTAGTGTTGGGCAGTTGGATGTGAACAGCGCGTAGCGTTGTGCAGTTGGAGGTGAGCCTCCACAAGTGGTGGATGTTGCCAGAGAGATGCCACAGTTTGGGGAGTGGACGATCTGTAGGTGTGTCCGTCAGAAAAAGGAAACTGGCAGTATTGGCATTTGCGGTATTGCAGTAGTTCGGGTAACGAAGATTTTTGTGAGGTAAGTGATTCATGAAAGGTATAGTTTATTGTCAGTCAGCCATTCTGTTGTAGGGATTATTGACAGTCAGATTGCGTTGCGCTGAAAAAAATATTGTGTGTCAGTTTAGCGATGGTCAGAATAAATAAAGAGAAAACTGCCTGAGTACGTTGAGTTTTGTTCAGCTGTTTGAAACGTAAGAGTTTTTCGAGCACTGTCATTCTTTACATACAAAGGGGACGTTTCACGTGTTATGTGCTCTTGTCTTGACAGGAAACATTATTCTTTTAAATTCACATTATAATGTTTGCCTTGTGCTTTCTTGATAGTTATATAGTACACTAATGTTATCTCAAATTGGAGCCTTAAAAAACTGAAACCTAAGATAGTTGACATAAGTTATGTACATGATTTTTTATCCAGTTAATATTTCCTCTCGTATAATGTTGTTTAGGACGTTTTTGCGTGGGGATATCAGGAACATTGACCAAGTTTGAAATTCTGATGGGAAGTTTATGCTTTCGTGGTGGTTCAGCACTGTGTGAACGGACTGAAAATTTTTTTCCCCTCTGATATCATATTTTGTATTCGCTGAGTTGTTTATTGAACTATGTCATTTTTGTTCCTATAACTTTTAGCTCAGAGAACCATTATTTATTTGTGTAGTTCATTTCTGTAACTGGATACAGGTTTTTGACGACGTGTTCCTCTGTCTTTACTACGTTGTACAACTGAACTTATACATTAAGGCAAATTTGCAGACTGTGCCGTGTCGAAGTCGTATTACAGATTATTCGACAGTATTCTAGAACATTCTAAGATGAATTTTAGATAATATTTTTAAAAGCTCGAGAATAGTACAGTATATCCTCGAATTGCTTCCCTTGAAAAGTACATTGATGAGAAAGAGACAGAAGATATCCAAGTGACCACCATGTAACTGAGGGCAAAAACTTCAAAACACTTATATCTAGACAAACCCTACAGGTGTCACCGCACAACCAGTTTAGTACATAACGGGGAAACCAATGGTAGCACCAGATACAAAAATCAGTGTTTGGCAATGGATGGCTTTACAGGCATCGTCGACTCCACCAAAAAACACTTTAATTCGATTTAATCTTAGATGTTATTGCTCCTTTGATTGATTAACCATTAAAAGTCTCCATTATAATATTCTCTCTATTCCTGTAAAACGTGTTGTACAATTTTTACATAATTAATCAAATCCGTTAATTTTCTATTTGTGCTGCACGAAGTGCCATTTCTTGACTTGTTTATGTAATTAAAAGTGTAATGTTCATCGAGCAGTCCACGAGACTTGATTCATTAGACCGAAGTTATTTCTTTTCCCAGCCTTCTCTCATATCGCCAACATACTGTCTTGGACGAGTCCTATGTTGAACTGCCGAGAGAGGTTGCACAATGTTAAGTCAAAGGACTCACCTTTTCTGATTTTTCTGTGATTTCCCTAAACCGGGTAATACCTCTGAAAAATTTTACTCCTGATCCTGTCCTAATCAGAATTTTTGCTGCATTTCTAATTACCTCTTTATCGGCTCTAAACTCCAGTCGTACACCATCATTTTTCTTCTTCTTGAACAGTTAGGAACAACACGATATTATTCTGTGTTCCGTAGTGTCAATGTGACAACGCAGTTCTTCTATGTTTTTATATCTTTTACCGTTTAGTACTCACCACAGTACCGGAGGTGGCGTCGTAGAACCTCTCCAGCAGTTGTACGCAGGTGGACTTGCCACAGCCTGAGAGACCCACCAGCGCCACGGTCTGACCGGGCTTCACAAGCAGGTCCAGGCCCCTCAGGACGAGAGAATCGGGCCTCGTCGGGTAGCTGAACTCCACGTCCGAGTAGCGCAACTTCCCTTCCACCGTCTACAAAGAATGTAGCACAGTGCTGTTAAAATCTTGTTTGCTGGTCCTCTAAAGCTTGCACATATTTGACAAAGGAGTTCTTCTTGCACACCAAGAGCTGCATTTCAAAAGTGTTTATTTGTAGAATGTTTTGTTACTGTGACTGTAGCGTACGATACGAACCGGAAGAGTGGCTCAGACAAGTCATGTTGAATTTCACTCACAACTGATAGAAAAAACTGTCTCGTTATCCAGTTGACAAGTACTTCAAAGAGACAGTCATTCTGATTCTGTTTAGGTTTTCACAGTTTTATAACATGTGTACGAGTCGATCTATGTTCACAGTGTAATTGAGAAATCGATCCTTCTGTGGCCATGTACGCATGGTTATGTAAAGGGTAGTAATTATATTTTTATATATTCAAGGGTATCTTGTGTTTCCAGTTCGACATCATTGATAATTGTTATGAACGCATTACTCCTGACAGGCATGTCGTCTGAAGTATACGTACACTGTACGTAGGCCTAAGTGATCATATTTTTTTTACTTTAGCGTAAACAAAGTGTTCTTGTGTTATCGAAGTAAGAGTGGATGCGTTTGTCGTCCAACGTCCGTAACGGATGCCAGTGATGAAGGACTCTATGCCCAAATACCGGTCCGGAAAATAAACATCTGCGACACACCTCGTGACGTATAAATACATACCTGATCAAAAGTATGCGGATGCCTATTAGTGAATATTAAAATGGGGTTTGCCCTAATTAGGAAATTATGACGGCTTGAATTCTGTTGGGAAAACTTTCAATGAAGGTACAGCAGCACAATCTTCCTCAAGAGAGAAAACCAGAAAGGTTTGAGACGTTGGAACCTGGTGTCTATAGCGGAGTCGACGTTCCAACTGTTCCTAATGGTGTTCCAGTGGGCTTGCCTCACGGATGATGCTTTATGACAGGGTGCATTGGCGAGCTGTTCCTCTGTTGTACGTAGTACACAATGCGTTAAAATAAGTTCATATCCTTCCGCGTTTAGTGTTTCCTTACCCGTAACAAATGGACAATATCCTAAGAAAGAGAATCACACTTATACCGGAACGCCCCCTACGGCGTACTCCACTATTGACAAATACACATGATACCAGGTAACGTTCTCTAGGCATTCGCCAAACGCGAACGCTGCCATCGGATTGCTACAGGGTACAGCGTGAATCATCACTCCAGATGATTCATTTCCGGTCATTCACTGTTCACTGGCATCGCTCTTGACACCTCCTTAAGCGTCGCTTAGCATTGACCATAGAAATGTGTGGCTTACGCGGAGATGCTAGACTATTTCACCCCCAGTCTTCCTGCGTCTCTACGCACAATCATCGGACTACCTGCACTGCCGCTAGCAGTTTGGAACTCAGGAGTGATTCCTTCCGCTGATTTCATGCGATTTTTTTACAGTCAGTGGCCGAAATGCTCGACAGCCCCTGTCCATTAGTACATGAGTTCTGTCTGGTCTTGATTTAGATGTGGGTTTTCCTTCACCTTTCCACTTCACAATCACACCGCCAACACTCAATGGATTTGTTTTTCGGGTGACATCCAATGACTTGTCCACGAATAATGACGATGAGGCTGAGGATGATGCCCATTGCCTAACGCTTAGCAGGCAAGATGTGCGCTTTCATCTATTTACATTTAAGCCTTGAAGTGCCAACAGAGAGACCTAGCTTTTATCGTTCTAACGAAAATCCCAAATACATGCTGTTTTCTATTTAATAACATTACACAGTTCACGATTTCTGCTGACACACGTACCGGATTCCTCTTTTGTCATCGTTACCGTTCACTTCAACTTAATTACTCTATGGGATAAACTTAGCCGAAACGTATTGATCAGATGATACTGGACAAGAATTCCCATAACAGCAACGAAATAACACTTCTCCGTTGCTGGGGTAGCTGACACACGTTTGTGGAGCGGCGCTCGAACCGGGGTTAAGCCGCTTCGAATCGTGTTGGTGGAAAAATTTTTCACTGCCAGTGTTTGGCCGGTAAGAGAGGTGGTGGCGTGAAGTTCCAGATCACCAGACTTTGCGCCAATGTCCTGGTTTAAATACCAAACCTCTCCGCAGTGTCCCATGAAGCGAGGGTGTGTGGCGCTGCTGATGGTGATCTGTCCGTCTGGTGGAGACATTAAACTTGGCGACCCCTCGATGCTGTTCGCGAGGAGTAGGCTGTGTGACGGCACACGGTTTCTGTCTCCCCTCTCTCACGTCATCAGCATCATACAAAACACACACACACACACATACACACACACACAATACATACCTACAGTATCACAAATATCGTAATGGAGCACGTAAAAGAAAAAAGAACCAAATGAAGAAACTAGAAGAAGAGTCAGAAAAGTATAAGCTGGCTATTTAAAATGGTATTTTTCTGGCTGATATTGAAGAGAAAATATTTCGGGACCACATTTTAGGGGAGTCTTTTCGTTCCTCACTCAGTGCGACGCATTTTTCTGCTATATGTTCACTTTTGCATCTTGCGTTACAGTAACGATTTCACTCTACTTGAGCCTGGTAATTAAATCTCTTACAATGATAAATGCTTTGTTTTTTCCGTATTCTGTACGGAACAATAACAGGTCATATTATTTGTCGCGTTATCTTTTGTGAGATCACCGAACACCATTGGTCTTAAGAAAGTGTTTCAGAAAAGGAAATACCAGCGAGTTGGTCAAAAAATTTGGGCTATGGTTTCTAATAAGTTCCCGTTGTATTACGAAGTATCTCTTGTGAAGAAAATACAGCGCCCTTTTGCTACAGAGTAGGGGTGACAGTTGTACTTGATGGATAGTGTAGCAAGGAGCACACGATGTTTTTTGGTCGGTTCTGATTTAAGAGTCGCTTGAAGGAATTCGTGCTGGAGACCACCATAAACCGTTTCCGTCATTTTCTGCAGTTTTGGTTATTGTTAGACATTAGGTTGTGTTTTGTCCGGCATTTGTAAATATTTTGGATTCTACACATTTAATTTCTGTATAATGTATTACAGTTACTTGGAATATATTGTAAATTATTCAGGTAGAGAATAATGAATAAAATGCTATACATTTTAGAGCTATTTATGAAACATATGGGCAGTTAAGCTATAATTCGTCGGTTGTCCATCATGTTCTTTCACATCAGGGACATTTCCAGAGTAGTTAAAACAGGCAAGAGTTGTACCTTTGCTTAAGAAAGGTAATGCAGAAGACATACAAAATCACTGGCCCATTTCCCTGTTGTCAGCATTCTCAAAAATAATAGAAGCAATTATGAAAGACAGATTAACGAAGTACCTGAACAAATACATTCTTTTAAGCGAATCACCGTTTGGTTTCCGAAGTGGCAAAAATACGGAGTCAGCCGTAGTAGAATTCACAAAACTTGTACTTGATGCTCTTGATAAAGATGAGTGTGTCACAGGCATATTTTTGGATTTTTCTAAGGCGTTTGATACAGACGACCACAAGATTCTATTAAATAAATTAGAAGCATTACGAATAACAGGGGTAGCTAACGACTGGTTTCGATCATACCTAACACATAGGGTAGAAAGAGTAGAGATAACACATACTTCAAATAGGTCTAAACCTTTAGTAAAACACTTGAGAACTAAAATACATTAATATAGGGGTCCCACAAGGTAGCATATTAGAACGAATACTGTTCCTGATATACATCAATGACTTTCCCAGTAGTGTTATTCATGATGAAAAAATCCTCTTTGCTGATGACAGCAATATTATAGTCACTGAGAAAACAAGAGAACTCCTTGCCGATAAAGCAAATGAAACTCCCAAGAAAGTTTATGATTGGCCAATAAGTAGTAAAGTGACATTGAACATAAAGAAAACTAATTCCATGAATTTCAGTTTGAAGAGGAAAAATGACAATGTTAAATTAAATGTAGATGGCACCTCTATAGACTGTGTAACAAATGCAAAATTTCTAGGAATGAATATTGATTCTCAATTGAAGTGGTCTAAACACACTAAGGTATTTGCAAATAGAATGTCATTAGCATGTTATGCCCTTACAATCCTATCGGCAGTGTATAACATGCAGTGTCTTTTAGTTACATATTATTCATATGTACACTCAATTCTGAGCTATGGAATTCTTTTTTGGGGAACAAATGCTCAAAATATGAACACAATTTTCAAACTCCAGAAAAGAGCCATAAGAATAATAACCAAAAATACTAGTCGAGCTCATTGTAAAGATCTGTTCAAAACACTGGGAATTTTAACTGCTCCATATGAATACATTTACCAGTCAGTTGTACACATAAAAAATAACATTGGTAATTACTGCATAAACAGCTCTGTCCATGACCATGCAATAAGAGATAGAGTCAACTTACATTTCCCAAGAAAAAATAAACATAAAACTCATAACACCATTTTCTACCAAGGAATAAAACTATACAATAAATTACCAAAAGAGATTAAAGAAATTGCCAAAACACACTTATTTAAAACGGCAGCTAAAAAGTATGTTATGCAATACATTTTATACATTGAAGGATTACTTAGCTGAAACAGAGTAAGGGTTTGATAAAAAAATGCTATACAAATAAATAATAGTAATAATGATTATAAAATATCCAACATTCCACATAACACCTTCACTTTATGTTTTTTTTTTCCTTTTTTTCCTTTCTAGAAGTACTTACCCCAAGCTATGCATGGCACAGTACTAACACCTATTCCTTTTTCTGAGCTCAACATCTCACTCATTATGGAGGGATGCTGACTCAACTATTCAGGGTAGCATATGGGAAGTTGCGGTATGGAAAATGGCCCAGAGATCACCAGTGTGTGTGTGTGTGTGTGTGTGTGTGTGTGTGTGTGTGTGTGTGTGTGTAGAGAGTGAAGTGTTATGAAACAATATGTGCATAGCGTGTGCAGTGACTGATAGTGAGATATGAGTGAACAATGTGGCATTGCTTTATTTAATAAGTTATTTGTAAAAAAGTGTTGTATACTAGGAATAAATTTATTGATTGTCTGTAACTAGAAGTCTGTAAATATATGTGTATACGAATTAGCTTATTTTAAATTGATCTAAATTTGTAAATACTTTGACATGTCCTATATCCTTGTAAAAAGAGATCTACAGATGAATAAAGTTACTACTACTATTACTACTACTTTGAAACAGGAGAAATTCTTACCATGGAACATGTGATACTTGCAACTGAAATGAATTTGTTTAATGCCTTAAATTTTTCCCTGCCTTGAAAACGAAAATTTGTGTTTGTTTTCTATAGCTTCTATTTCAAAATGTGTTAAACTTGTAACTGGTTTTTGATAACACTTGTGTTTAACTTGATTTCAATTACCATTATTGGTATGTAGTAGAGCAGTAATGTCCGCCCCCGGTAGCTGAGTGGTCAGCGCGACAGAATGTCAATCCTATGGGCCCGGGTTCGATTCTCGGATGGGTCGGAGGTTTTCTCCACTCAGGAACTGAGTGTTGTCCTGATCATCATCATCATCATCATCTCATCCCCATCGACAGGCAAGTCGCCGAAGTGGCGTCAGATCGAAAGACTACACTGGTGAACGGTCTACCTGACGGGAGGCCCTAGTCACACGACATTTACATTTATTTAGAATAAAAATTTACCAGATAGACTGTTACATACAGTACTGACAATATTGCAGAGCTTTTAAATTTCAGTCGAACATTTGTTTCTAGATACATGACCATGTTGTACCTTGGGACAGTTTTCCACAATTGGAGAAGCCTTACTCTTGCAGCTCAATTTTTGCAATTTCAGAAAAAGACTGCAGCACACCTAAAGTGAAAGTTATTATTTCAAAACAGAATATCAAAACAGATTAAACTTCTATTACAGAGCCAGTCAGAGACGAGAGTCTAAACCCAACTCTCTCGCCTACTTTACGGCCTATCCGGACTGTTATAGACATTTTATATGTGATAATTTTATATACAGATACGTTATCCAATGCTACAACTTACCCACTTATCATCTGTGAGCTCGTGCGGATCCGTTACCAAAGGTCGACGCTCCAATAAAGTGAAGATTCTTGAAGCGGATCTTAGACCTTTCCTGAGGCTCGCGGTGCAGGAGAACACACTTGAGATGGTGCCGGTTCCCAACATCAAAGCTTCTGCCACTCTGTAAAAACAAGAGCATATAAGAAGATAGGTTCAGGCTGTGCGACGTTATGGCCAGACTGTCTAGAAGTCCAGCTGAATATGAGAAACATTTTTTTTTTTCATTTCTTGATACAGAAGAGTTAGGGCTTGGCTTACGCATAGCTCTCACTGCGTATGCTACAAACACCAATCTCGAGTGCCATGTGGCACAACAGTTTTCTCGGGCTTCCTTCCAGTAGCGCTCCTAGTTGGGAACTAAGATTAAGCTGACGTTAGGATAATACGTAATTTTCGAAGTATTCTGTATGTTTCCGAAGTTTAAACGAGAATATTAAGGACTAATGCGTAAGGAACTCTGAGTTCTGAACTGTATTACATGTATGTTACATTGCAATCGCGTGTGGCAGAGTATTGAGACTGCTATCAGGTAATAATCAGACTTTTTTTTAATCCGTTGTATTAATAATTAACTGTTAGACAGAAGCTGCTTGTTCCTAGTAGTTGCCCATCATGAGCTGTAGCTGTATGACGGAAAAGACACATATTTCTTATAATATGTACTTGCAATGTATCTATTAGTGTTATGTATATGTGAATTTTCAATTCATTGTAATGTGAGTTTCCTTACATATAATCAGCACAAGGACTTTTTCTCGAAAATGTACGTAGCTGTCACTAGCGATTGCTGTACAGGCAAAGATTATTTTTGATACACACTATGAAATGTACGTAATGCAATGCTACTTTTATTTTGTACTAATTTTGTTAGCGGAACAAAGAAACTTGTTGTCATTTAAGAATACCAGCAAAATTTTAGACAACTTTTTCGCTTTTAAATCGACCTGTACAATAATGTACAGGAAATTCTGCTTTTAGACCGCTGTGGCTGAAATTAGCGTGCGCTTTGGAGGGGAGAGTTTGGATGTTTGCAGGGCGACAGCTATCTATTCAGTACCACACAATTTACTCTTGTATAGCGGATGCCAAAGATTCACGATGCACCGGATTGGGATAGTAAGATCGGCATGGAAGTGTGTTACTGTTAAAAACTGAAAAAAATTGGATAACAGAGTATGTTAACGATCCGATGAAGGTAGCAAAAGGATTTTTTTAGACGTAGCAATCGATATGACTTGTAAATACTCTGATATGGAAATGTAGATATGACAGAAGTTATAATATGGGATGTGTGGAACGGGCATTAAAAAGAACAAATTAGATATTAAACTCCCAAGAAGAAGAGAAGCTTCAAAATGTGTTATGCTGGTTGTATGCTGTACGTGTTTGGAAAGAATGGAATAATGTGTGCTATAGGTGACAGAATGGCCGTGGCTGTAGCAGGGTACGCGAGGAAGCATGAAAATAAAGGTTATCGCGGTGTATCAGTGGAGACAGAGATGGCGCAAAGAAGAAGCAGTTACTCACTTGTAGACGTCTTGGTAGGGGACGCCGTCTGTATGGACGAGTGTTGCTCCATAGTACATGCATGCGGCGTAGGTGAATGTGCCAATGTTCCGAGAGAGGCTGTAGACAGCGGCACGCAGGTGCGTGTGGCGCTCTGCGACTTGCAACGCTGGCCGCAACTCTGACAGGTACTGGGCGTGGAACCGACGCTCGCGGCAGAGACCCGCCACCGTGCGGATGTTACCAACAGCCTCCACTGCCACCTGTAAAAGTTGGATACGCTCAGTTTCTACCACGCTTCGTCCTCTCTCTTCACATGATCAAGAAATTCTCAATAATAATCATTTAAGATATTTCAAGTTGGTTTCTTTCCTTTTTGGGAAATAAATGTTTCAATGTCTTGCGGTTGGACTGACTGATATTTATCGGTTCCATTGCTGTTTACAACAGTCACTGCTGTCACTCTGTGTGACGTTAGCTGCCCTTCAGATGTACGCTAACGCTGAATGAGAAATGAGCACTACGAAGGCGTGTTTATCTGGTAGAGACAATAAAGGGAACGATTTAAAGCTCTGTGCTCTGGGCATAGTTTGAGTAGCAGACTGAGCATGAAAACGCTGAGATCATTCTACTTCTGTTGAAAAGCGGTACAATGGTTGCTACATCTTAGCTGAGTTGATGTGCATATGCTTGGAGAGCTGTATCAGACCATTCTTCGACTTGAAGATCACAACAATAACTCCTTTCAATGATTCCATACCATTCACAGCTGTCATTTTTTCTTTGCTTATGCACTATTTTACTTAGACCCTTGGTTTAAGGGTAGTATCTTCGACTAGTAATCAAAAAGTCCTGGGTCCCAGGTTAGAATCCAGTTTTTGGTTAAATTATAAATAAAGATCTTTTACAATTTGGGCTGAATGCTTGTAAGGAGACAGCCTTGTTATGTCTATCGCCTTGTCAAAGATGGCGAAGGAGTACTATTTGCTGCTCTTGTGCTAGGAAACTGCCCCTAAAAGGCGAGACTTTTGGCAATCATCAACGGTATGAGGATACAAAAGGCAATGGAAACTAAAGCAATAAAAACACACACGCTAAAAACACTCAACACCCAAGATCACATAAATATATCTTTCTGGCCATTTGTGCAAGGTACTTTGCTTTTTAAATATTTTAGTTGTGACAAACCTTTTATAATGTGCTGATTTTATTCCACATGACATACTGACGTGAGGTCAAACGTAAAATGAACACGTTTCATAAGAAAACGGTTTTTTAAGACCTGAAGATGACAGCAAAGTTTATAGAAACCAATAGTTTTAAATCAAGAAATACTTGTGCTATCCTGGCCGTTGAATGTTTTAGCAAGTAAAACAGATCGCTACTTCGGTCATCGCAAAGTGAGAAAATTCAATTAAAAACACACAATGTGTATCCACAGGACATGTGGCCTGCAAATGAAGAAGTGTCATATGATCTCACCATTCGAAAGAGATTCCGGATTATACCCCAATTCCTATCTCTGGGAGAGAACTGCCAAGAGGGACCATGAGGAAGAGATTAAATAACCAACGAAAGGGTAAGATACTACGACCCACATCATGACCCAGAAATAAAAGGACAGCGGATCAAGTGGCACTGAACACTGTCTCTTATGCTGACAGTTGAATTCCGCTCCGTTGTAGGAAGGAAGACGCTACAAAGGGAATGAAATTTTCCAAGACTTGTTTTTCGTTACACTATATGACCCTGTCTATGTGCAGTCTACGAAGTAAATAATATTCGAATGAAATACATCCATACCCAATTCAATTTGAACATTTTTCGTTTTCTAGATGTTATTGATGTGTCTTGTTCTGGTCTTCAGTGCTAAGACTTTCTTCATGCGCTTCTCATTTCTAATCCTGTGCAGGTCTCTTCAACTCTGCGCAACAATTGCAGCTAACATCCATTTGATACCATTTACTGGTATTAAAACTTTATCTCCTTTTATAACTTGTACTCTCCATCCCCACCCACACGTACACGTTTTGTTCCATTACCAAATTAACTATTTCTTGACGCTTCAGTTTCCTCCTGTCAACTGACCCCGTCTTAGGGCAAGTTGTGCCACAATTTTCTTTCCTCATCAGTTCTGTTCGCTGTCTCCTCATTGGTTACATAACCTAATCATTTAATTTTCAGTATTTTTCTGTAGCACAAAACATCTAAAGTTTCTATTCTGTTGTTGTCTGAGCTGTTTATCTTCCGCGTTTCACTTCCGAGCAAGGCTCACTTCAGACAGACACCTTCAGAAAAGACTAACTAATACTTATATTTACTTTTGATGTTAAGAAATTTTCCGTTCAGAAGTGTTTCTCTTCCGTTGCTAGTCTACGTTCTATAACCTGTCTGCTTCGGTGAAAGTAGGTTACTTTGTACCGAAATATCAAAACAGCTCAACTACTTTTAATGTTTCATTTCCTAATCTGCTGCCCTCTGCATCGCCTGGTTTAATTCACATACATTTGAGTACCCTTGTTTTACGGTTGTTGATGTTTATCTTATACTCTCTCTTCAAGAAACTAGCCCTTCTGACAGAATTACTATGTCATCGGCAAACTTACAATTTTTTTTATTTAATCCGCCTGAACTTCAGTTCCGTTTCCAGATTTCTCATTAATTTCCTTTACGGATTGCTAAAAATACGGACTGAGTCTTCCCAACTACTGCTTTCCATAGATAGCACTCTACTTTCTGTATTATACTCTTGGTGTCTTCAGAATTTCAAAGAAAGTATTTGAACTTCATCAAACGCTTACATCAGATTGGAAACCTATACAAAATTAAAATTGTCCAAGGTTTACATTTACGTATACAGGTAAGTCCTGAGCAAGCCACCAATAATGTTTGGTGAAAGGCACATGCTGTACGAGTGCTATTTATATTTTATCGTTCATGCGACCCAGAAACGTGTGCAAGACATGTGTCGGCATACAGCCTTATGTAGCCATGTCCGTTATGACGAATATTTTGTAAGAATCTTGTATGTTGCGTGCTCTGCAGCACTAAATGACATCTTGATGTACACTAAGAGCTCCAATTCAAAAGTATTTCTTTGCCACACTGGTACTGTGGCATATAGCCCATGATTTAGTATGGTCATGTTACATCGTGTGTTGTTCATACCATCTGGCATAAATATTTATCTCTTTATACAGCGTGACTCAAATACGTGGACACCACACCCCGATTCCTTCCATACTAACAACACGAAAGTGTCTGTAACAGATTTTCAATCTATGCACATTATCAGTAGAAAATTGACGTCGAAGGAACGCGATTTGGCCTCACTGTATTGACATGTTCGACAGTTATCTTCATTCGGTACTGTGTTAATACGTTGCTTAGTTAGTGCAGTGGGTATAAATATGTGTTTGAACATCCGAGTTCGCGAGTTGGATTCCAGATTATTTCTGTGTTAGTGCTAAATAACTGCATGTTGAAATAAAAAGAAAATTAAGAAACAAATTTTTTTGATTTCTTGTTTTAGACTCCATTAAATGGTATCTGCTTTTTACTTGCTTTACATAAATTACAATAGATCTTATACAAGCTACATGCACTTATTTAGTACTACCTCAGAAGTGAGAGGACAATCGTTTTCTTTATTCCACTTTTAAAGACGTATTATGGCTGTAAACCGTTATTCTGTTCTCTTCTATCCACTAGACCCCTCCATATTCATCAGTCCATTGTCAGTATTGTTTCCCTTATCTTCAGTTTTATGACATCTCTTCCCCCTCCAATAAATAAATAAATAAATAAATAATAATATCTCCTTCTTGGTCTATCACTCTTTCTTTTTTCCCAGGTGATTTCCTAGAAACTAGGCAAATCATGTAGCCTCATCGTCCAAGTGTATTGCTGTACCCTACTTCATCAATTATATAACTACATTCGAACCCATTTTCTGGTATAGCTTGCATCATTGATTGTTGTTTAGAACCAACTACCATGCTTACCAATTTCGTGTCCCTTACATTTCCACCACCAGGCACTACGTCAACAGTAGGGCAAGCAAACCTGCTTTGCACGTAGTTAACAACCACTGTGCAACAAGGAGACTCGAGCTAATCAGCCTTTCGGTAATTTTTATTATGTATTTCTGCAGGAGCGACCTAGATCACTTCCCCATGAACTGAGATATGTAACTGAATTCCTCAGGTAATAGATCACGTTATGAGAAAAGAAAGGCCATGGTAAGTGGGACCTGGGTGTCGTTTCTTGCAGAATCTAAATTATTAATGAGTAATAACTATCTAGTAGATCGGTCCATATTAACCCCAGTTTTACTTATTCTTTGCTAGTACACACCCAAAAAGGAAGCATCCATCAATGAGATTAATAAGATACAAAAACAAAGCTAAATACAAGCCATGAATATTCGGAAAATTTACGTGAGTCTTAGATCTGCTCGACAAGTCCACAAGCCATGGGTGAAGCAAGACTGATGATCCCATCAACAGTTTGTTTCTTGTTGAGCACGTAATGATTGCTGTGATGGCACCAGCAAACGTGGTGTTGGTTCCATGCGCAAATCTCTAAACCGACACTGTCATACCCGATAACCTATATGCAGAAGCGCTGCTGGAGCGCTCGTACTCACGGAGCACTGTTTGCACAGGCCTGCCTTAGAGTTGCATACATGTAATGGATACCACGCTGATCATCCAGAGCGTTATGACCACCTACCCAATATCCAGCAGTATGTCCACCGCTGGCACAGATAACAGCGGCGACGCTTCGTGGCATGGAAGCAACGAGGGCTTCGTAAGTCGCTATAGGGAGCTAACACACCACATCTGCACACACAAGTCGCCTAATTCCCGTAAATTACAGGGAGGGAGCCGATGAGCTCTGACGTCACGTTCAATCACATCTCAGATGTGTTCTATCGGGTTTAGATTTGGCAAGCTGGCGGTCCAGCACACGAATTTCAATTCACCTCTGTGCTCCTGCAACAGCTTCACACTTCTGGTCTTGTGACCTGCCGTCGAGAAACATGATCGTCATGAAGGGGTGTACATGGTCTGCAACCAATGTGCGATACTCCTTGGCTGCCATGGTGGCTTGCACGAGCTCCGCTGGACCCATGGATGCCCAATCGAATGTTACCCAGTGCGTAATGGAGCCGGTGCCAGCTTGTCTCCACCCTGCAGTAAAGGTGTCAAGGAGCTGTTCACCTGGAAGACGACGATTCGCGCCCTCTCATCGACATAATGAAGAAGGTATCAGGATTCATCAGACAATGCCACACTCAGCCACTGCTTCAACGTCCAACGCCAGTGGTCACGTGCCCATTTCAATTGTAGTAGCCAATGTCATAGAGTTAACGGTAAATGCATTGGTCGTCGGCTGCGGAGTCCCAGTGTTAGTGGTGTTCGGTGCACTTTGTGTTCACACACGCTTTTCCTCTGCCGACATTAAACTCCGATCTTAGTTCCACCACAGTTCGCCATATGTCCTGTTTTACCAGTCTGCTCAGCCTCCAACGTTCAAAATCTGTAATGAAGGGTACCTACCCAATCCCACGACATTTGGACGCGGTTTCGCCAGATGTTAAAAACACTCACCACAGCACTCCTCGAATATACGACAAGTTGTGCAGTTTCCGAAATGCTCGTGCCAAGTTCCTGGGCCATCAGAACCTGCCTTCGATCAAACTCGGATAGACTGCACACCTTCCACATCCCACACACAGACAGCACACTCACAGATACTACATGCACCATCTGCGTGTATGACTAGCACTCATTCCCTACCAGATGACGCTGCTATCGCCTGGACAGGTTTATATCGATGGTAGGTTGGTGGTCATAATGTTCTGGCTGATCACTGTATTGTGATCACATGGTTACGGTTATGTACAGGGTTATATTTCGAATTTAGATAACGGTGGGGTTCCATGTTTACTAGTTTCAAATCGCTGTTAAGCAACAGGAGGATTTTATTATCGGCAGACATGTCATTTGATGCAGAAGTGTGCAGTATATAAGGAATGTTATATTTCTATTTTAGCGTGTACAAAATATTCTATGTTATTGACATTGCGTACATACTTTTTTTGTTTATCTTGTGCATCAGATTCCACTGACGATGGATTATATTCTCGAATACTGGTATGGCAGCTAATATCTCTGAAATACTGCTCATGCTGTACAACAAGAAGTTCTTTATCAGATAAACACATTTCCTGTATTACTTTTGAATACACTATGGGAGTGAACAGTGATCAATGTGTTACAAATATTTACTATCAAAAACAGTCTTGATCACAATTTATTTATTACGGTGACCGGTTTCGACAACTACTCACAGATTCTCCAGCAGAAGGAGGTTCTTACTCATTAGTCTGAAGATGAACACAGTAGTGGTCGAAACCGGTCACCGTAATAAATAAATTGTGAGCAAGATTGTTTTTGATAGTAAACATTTTCTGTATGCTTTTGCTGTAGTAGTGTAAGTTAGACAGACGATTCTGTCACAGAAGTGAAATTAGATGCGGCTCGTCAGGACGGGACAGGCACCTTGGTGGCTTTCTCCACGGATTTTCGAATGCGCTCGTCCCCGGCCTCCTCTACGTGGGCATCGTAGTGGTCGGACGCCATAAGGACGGGCATGAAGGCGACCGCCATCAGCCCCAGCCGCCACTCGTAGTACAGGCACACTCCGACAGAGAGCACCAGCGTCGCCAGCGCCTGCACCACGGAGCTGATAGGCTGGCCTGTAGCCTGCAGAAAACATTAAATTAATTGCTTGTTCGACTAGACAAAAGCAATCATTCATTTATTATTCAGTATGCAATAAAAAGAGTAAAACATGAAAATATTGATGTAGCTTATTACTCCGTAGCTGCCTCGATTTTGACAATTGCATTATGAGGAAGAGTCAGGTCAGCAAATGTGTACTCTCATTGAATGCTACATAGAAATAAGTACAATCACGTATGGAGTCACTGACATAGCGCTCTCTCACTTCGTCCTTTTTGGGCAACGAATACTTTGCTGCGTGCTAACGCTACCAGGAACTAGTCAGTCAATGTGAGAAAATCTAGCAGTAGTAAGTGAACACAAATTCGTTGATGAGAATGCGCAACCAATACAACGAACTTGGATTTTTACCACATCGTGACTTTTCAAGGACTACAGGTATCACAACTTTTTATCCCAGATTATTCTGGACATTCTTTGGTTTACAATCTGCCAGGACCTAACAACTCAAAGTAAGTATCTCTCATATTTTCCTTAAATCCTGTAGCATTTTTGTACGCGGAGGCATCCGTGGCCGTTGTCACATTAAATTCTCCTGAGTTTATCATCGCACTGTCAATTTGTAAAATTCTCCAACGCTTCGGCCACTGTTGCAAAAGGCCTTCCTCACATTGTTTATGCTAAGTAAAAATACCTCGAGGAATGCCATTTGCTATAGTAGCCGAAATCGCGGAGAATTTTACACATTGACAATGCGGTCACATACCCAGAAGAATCTTACTGTCTGTAGCATTTTTAGACATAATGTTTGTGTTGGGCTGATTGTGTGAAGGCGAGTATATCAAATGATGAAGTATGACATCGCAACGATAAAGTGGTTCAGATGGCTGAAATTGTAGTACAGTAAACAGTCATTAATTAAGGCTTCACTAAATTAAAATTCGCGAAAATTATACTGTTTTTATCGCGATCTGATATGGTATCTTTTGTTGGAGGAGAGTATTGTACCTGGAGAACAGTGTGCTTACGAATACATGATGTTTCATGGTCGATGATTTTTTTTTTGACCTTCTAACAATACCACCACTTGCAAAGTAGGTTAGAAATCAGATTAATAATATTGCTCACGCAGCATATGTTCGCTTTATCGGGCGACTGTGGATGGTATCGTCAAAATGAAAATAATGAAGTCACTGTAAAAAAGTCATTAATTTTGGCACGTAGATTTCGTCGAAATTGTTATGGCTCATCTTGTTGATTCTAGGGTGATTCCACTTTGACTGCTAGAAGGTCCAGATCTGTATTTTAGCAATATTTGAAGACCTAACAAATGCATTTTTCAGGAAATTCTTAATGGTCAAACAATCCCAGATCAGAACAATGGTATGGTAGAAATAGTTTTTGACTTGGTGTTCACGATCCACATTTTTATTAAACTTCTTGTAAATTCACATATACTTCTTCTTAATTGTCACATCATCAAGAAAAGAGTTTTGTATCAGTCTTCATATATTTAATTTCCACTTTAACCAAACGCAAGACTTGACTGTTCTTTTAGAAAGCGAAATAACAACTTAACTTCTGCAAAGTGAAACAAAGACTGTTCTGTGTTCATTCGTGCCAAAACG
Organism: Schistocerca americana; assembly: GCF_021461395.2. NCBI lineage: Eukaryota > Metazoa > Arthropoda > Insecta > Orthoptera > Acrididae > Schistocerca > Schistocerca americana. The sequence continues at coordinate 616,833,912 of NC_060121.1, forward strand.
GTTACAAGTAAGTCAAAGATTATGACAATCTCACAGAAATGAATACACACAAGAACCATATCACTGTAATATATCGACACATCAGAGTATCTACACATTAATAAAACCAAAATGTGAATATTGTCACAAAAATATGTCTGTTACTTCGCAGAAAAGTAGTACGGTATTACTGGTGTAGTACGATATTACTGGGGTTGGTGTGCCGTAATGGTCACGTAAATAAAGAATCATTACAAACTATATGAAGGGATGCGCACTAGAAAGCTTCAAATTCAGTTTCTGGCAATTTATATTATTTTTGTTCTTAGACTCAAGGTCGTGTTTGTGCAGCATTTATAAATATTACGAGTTCTACATATTTAAGTACTGTATAGTGTATTAAAGCTACTTGGCGTACACTGCTAGTTCTTCGATCACAGAGTGTTACGATTAGCAAAATTTATAATTTTTTAAAACTAGTTAAATAGCGTGTGGACGGTTAAGCCATATTGCATAAGTCATGCACCATTTTGTACCTTGAAATGGAAGAAGGTGTTCTACCGTGAAACACCAGATACCTGCAACTGAACTGAGTTTCTTCAGTCTTTCCCAGTCTTGAAAACCGAAATTTGTGTTGACCGCCAATACCGCATATTTCATATGTTTTTTTGCTTGTAACTGGTTTTTGGTAATACTTCTCCTTAATAAGATATTACTTAATAATTTTTGGTGCTTAGAAGAATAACAGTGTAACACATAGACTGTTAAATGCAGTACTGACAAGGTTTTCTCGATTGGAGTAAAACATTTATTCCTAGGTATGCAATCACGTTGTGTCTTGAAACCGTTTATCATACTTGGAGAAACCTTACTTTCCCAGAGTAATGTATGTGAGTTTAAGGAAAAACTGTACAGCCATTATACTGAATGTCATCATTTCAAGGTGGAATAAGAAACAGTATTAAACTTCTCTTACATTGCTTGCTAGAGGCGAAAGTTCGAAAAGTGCTCGATGATACTGCCCTCTATTGAAGATCATTCGTGCCAACATGACTTACTGCAAAACGTCGAACGTGCTCTCTGCCTTCCCATACACTTCACGGGGATCGATGAAACTAAATGAACGGATGGCATTATTGGCCGCGAGACCCCGTCTGTGGCTGTTCGGCCTCTTTCCATTTGACGCCGCTTCGCGCTCATTTGCGTGTCGATGAAAATAAGGTGAAATGATAAAGACAGCCCAAACACCCAGTTCCAGCGGGAAGAAAATCTCCGATCCGACGAGGAATCGAACACTGGACTCCATGATGTAATAGAAGCGACGTTAACTCCGAGACTACGCAACAATGTCAAAGTCTGCTCAGTTCGCTTACTGAAGCCCACATGACGAGTTGTGATGTATCTTATATTTGTAACTGCTGAAAAGTGTGTTAGTGGTACAGTACGACACAGTAACCAAGAAGAGTGTTAGGTAAAAATACCAACAGTTAACTTTAGAAAATAAAATGAAAGCGTTTGATTAAACAGAATTTGGTACTGCTAGTTGCCTTTTTACGACTTTAAGATAAATCCTAATAAATCCCAATAAAACTGAAACAAGACGAACTAGACAGAGAACGAAAGCGGACAACTGAACCCAAACTGACTGCCACTGATAATATCGTATTAGACTCATGCAAACAACAAGTTACAGTTTACACGGTCCGTCCAAGATGTTCCGAGACTGCTTTTGTTCCTGAGGTACAATCGACTACAGCGGCAGCTTGAACCATCATCTGTAAGGTTCGGATAAATAGGTATTTAAAATGACAGAATACGTAAATATAATAGTGCATAAAAATTTAAAATATGGAAAAATATGAAGACAAAAACTACTATTTTCAAATAAACCACACTTTATTATACCAAAAACAAATAATTTTATGGTTCTTCAGTCTTACTGGCATTTGTCTTGTTACAATACACAGTCATATTTTTTTTTTTAAATTTCCAAAATTAAAACTATTTCTGTGTGAATGGAACAACACTTCGTACTGACTGAAAGATCTTTCAACATCGCGAGATGTGATCAGAGCAGATTTAAATTTACGCAGTTGTGGAAGTGAGTATGGGACGTCAAGTTTGTCATCTGTTCTTCCGTGTAGCATATTGTTAATTTTTGTCAGCAGATTAAAAATTTTATTTTTACCAAGTGCATAGTTCAGTTTTTGCTTTAAAAATTCAGCAACGTAACTCTGTAGGGTAACATTTTCAAAAAGTTCTTTTGCGTTCTAAATACAAGCAGATTCATCTACATCTACATTGATACTCCGCAAGCCACCCAACGGTGTGTGGCGGAGGGCACTTTACGTGCCACTGTCATTACCTCCCTTTCCTGTTCCAGTCGCGTATGGTTCGCGGGAAGAACGACTGTCTGAAAGCCTCCGTGCGCGCTCTAATCTCTCTAATTTTACATTCGTGATCTCCTCGGGAGGTATAAGTAGGGGGAAGCAATATATTCGATACCTCATCCAGAAACGCACCCTCTCGAAACCTGGACAGCAAGCTACACCGCGATGCAGAGCGCCTCTCTTGCAGAGTCTGCCACTTGAGTTTATTAAACATCTCCGTAACGCTATCACGGTTACCAAATAACCCTGTGACGAAACGCGCCGCTCTTCTTTGGATCTTTTCTATCTCCTCCGTCAACCCGACCTGGTACGGATCCCACACTGATGAGCAATACTCAAGTATAGGTCGAACGAGTGTTTTGTAAGCCACCTCCTTTGTTGATGGACTACATTTTCTAAGCACTCTCCCAATGAATCTCAACCTGGTACCCGCCTTACCAACAATTAATTTTATATGATCATTCCACTTCAAATCGTTCCGTACGCATACTCCCAGATATTTTACAGAAGTAACTGCTACCAGTGTTTGTTCCGCTATCATATAATCATACAATAAAGGATCCTTCTTTCTATGTATTCGCAATACATTACATTTGTCTATGTTAAGGGTCAGTTGCCACTCCCTGCACCAAGTGCCTATCCGCTGCAGATCTTCCTGTATTTCGCTACAATTTTCTAATGCAGCAACTTCTCTGTATACTACAGCATCATCCGCGAAAAGCCGCATGGAACTTCCGACACTATCTACTAAGTCATTTATATATATTGTGAAAAGCAATGGTCCCATAACACTCCCCTGTGGCACGCCAGAGGTTACTTTCACGTCTGTAGACGTCTCTCCATTGATAACAACATGCTGTGTTCTGTTTGCTAAAAACTCATCAATCCAGCCACACAGCTGGTCTGATATTCCGTAGGCTCTTACTTTGTTTATCAGGCGACAGTGCGGAACTGTATCGAACGCCTTCCGGAAGTCAAGAAAAATAGCATCTACCTGGGAGCCTGTATCTAATATTTTCTGGGTCTCATGAACAAATAAGGCGAGTTGGGTCTCACACGATTGCTGTTTCCGGAATCCATGTTGATTCCTACATAGTAGATTCTGGGTTTCCAGAAATGACATGATACGCGAGCAAAAAACATGTTCTAAAATTCTACAAGAGATCGACGTAAGAGATATAGGTCTATAGTTTTGCGCATCTGCTCGACGACCCTTCTTGAAGACTGGGACTATCTGTGCTCTTTTCCAACCATTTGGAACCCTCCGTTCCTCTAGAGACTTGCGGTACACGGCTGTTAGAAGGGGGGCAAGTTCTTTCGCGTACTCTGTGTAGAACCGAACTGGTATCCCGTCAGGTCCAGTGGACTTTCCTCTATTGAGTGATTCCAGTTGCTTTTCTATTCCTTGGACACTTATTTCGATGTCAGCCATTTTTTCGTTTGTGCGAGGATTTAGAGAAGGAACTGCAGTGTGGTCTTCCTCTGTGAAACAGCTTTGGAAAAAGGTGTTTAGTATTTCAGCTTTACGCGTGTCATCCTCTGTTTCAATGCCATCACCATCCCGTAGTGTCTGGATATGCTGTTTCGAGCCACTTACTGATTTAACGTAAGACCAGAACTTCCTAGGATTTTCTGTCAAGTCGGTACATAGAATTTTACTTTCGAATTCAATGAACGCTTCACGCATAGCCCTCCTTACGCTAACTTTGACATCGTTTAGCTTCTGTTTGTCTGAGAGGTTTTGGCTGCGTTTAATCTTGGAGTGGAGCTCTCTTTGCTTTCGCAGTAGTTTCCTAACTTTGTTGTTGTACCACGGTGGGTTTTTCCCGTCCCTCACAGTTTTACTCGGCACGTACCTGTCTAAAACGCATTTTACGATTGCCTTGAACTTTTTCCATAAACACTCAACATTGTCAGTGTCGGAACAGAAATTTTCGTTTTGATCTGTTAGGTAGTCTGAAATCTGCCTTCTATTACTCTTGCTAAACAGATAAACCTTCCTCCCTTTTTTTATATTCCTATTAACTTCCATATTCACTGATGCTGCAACGGCCTTATGATCACTGATTCCCTGTTCTGTACATACAGAGTCGAAAAGTTCGGGTCTGTTTGTTATCAGTAGGTCCAAGATGTTATCTCCACGAGTCGGTTCTCTGTTTAATTGCTCGAGGTAATTTTCGGATAGTGCACTCAGTATAATGTCACTCGATGCTCTGTCCCTACCACCCGTCCTAAACATCTGAGTGTCCCAGTCTATATCTGGTAAATTGAAATCTCCACCTAAGACTATAACATGCTGAGAAAATTTATGTGAAATGTATTCCAAATTTTCTCTCAGTTGTTCTGCCACTAATGCTGCTGAGTCGGGAGGTCGGTAAAAGGAGCCAATTATTAACCTAGTTCGGTTGTTTAGTGTAACCTCCACCCATAATAATTCACAGGAACTATCCACTTCTACTTCACTACAGGATAAACTACTACTAACAGCGACGAACACTCCACCACCGGTTGCATGCAATCTATCCTTTCTAAACACCGTCTGTACCTTTGTAAAAATTTCGGCAGAATTTATCTCTGGCTTAAGCCAGCTTTCTGTACCTATAACGATTTCAGCTTCGGTGCTTTCTATCAGCGCTTGAAGTTCCGGTACTTTACCAACGCAGCTTCGACAGTTGACAATTACAATACCGATTGCTGCTTGGTCCCCGCATGTCCTGACTTTGCCCCACACCCGTTGAGGCTGTTGCCCTTTCTGTACTTGCCCAAATTGAAAAAAAAAAATTGTTTTAATGTCACTGAAATGCTCAACGTAGTATTCAGCTGCTTCTAGACTAGTACGCCATGGTGTCAGAACTGGTTCTGGTTGCAAAATAAGATCGAGATACATCTCTTTAAACTTGGAATCCTACTGGGAGCTTTCAAAAATATTTTTTCACGTTTGATATTAAACTATCAATATTTATGTAATTTATCCTTATCCATTTAGTTAATCTATTTATTTCGTGTGCCAAGCACGTTACGTGGATCCCTTTAGGATATAAAATATTCAGGTCATCTACAGCTTTAACCGTATAAGGAGCAGTGTCGGTAACTAACAACAAAACGCTATTAGGCCACAAAACACTCACCACCAGTAAAAAACTTTTCTAATGTTTGGTGGTTGCCGCGCAGGGATTAGCCGAGCGGTCTAGGGCGCTGCAGTCACGGACTGTGCGGCTGGTCCTGGCGGAGGTTCGAGTCCTCCCTCGGGCATGAATGTGTGTGTTTGTCCTTAGGATAATTTAGGTTAAGTAGTGTGTAAGCTTATGGACTGATGACCTCAACAGTCAGGCCCGCATCTCGCTTCCCACGCACGGGTTCCCGGGTTCGATTCCCGGCGGGGTCAGGGATTTTCTCTGCCTCGTGATGGCTGGGTGTTGTGTGCTGTCCTTAGGTTAGTTAGGTTTAAGTAGTTCTAAGTTCTAGGGGTCTGATGACCATAGATGTTAAGTCCCATAGTGCTCAGAGCCATTTGAACCATTTTTAACAGTCTGCCTTCGGCGGTGCTACGGCACGGACGTCTGTTTACGTCCCTGCCGGAGAAGTTCGCGCTCGCGCAGTTGTTTACCTCTTCGGCGAACTCGTGCATTTAGACGACTCGATATAGAATGGCACACGCATACCGAAAGTCGACTCTCAAGATTAGTTTTTCGAATGAATGTGCGAGACCGAAAGCCTACGAAATAGAAAGGTTCCTGCGAGACGAAGTTAAACTTGACTACAACGAACTTATCGGAATCCACCTCTCCATAGTGAGCAGTGTTGTTTACGTCAAGCTGATTAACGATGCAGTATGTGACAGAATCATGCGAGATACTAAACACGGACTCAAATTTCGTCACTCTGATGGACATGTTGGAGAAGTAACTATTGATCATGCAGGACTGGGCTTACGAAACATACGTATTTTCGAACTTCCCGTCGAGGTTCCGTCTGACTTGGTCGTTGACGCCTTACGCCCATATGGAAGAGTGCTTAGCCACGTTGAGGAAAAATGGCCCAACTTCACGACTTACCCCGTTCTCAGTGGGGTGCGTCAAATCAGAATAGAACTGACACAACATGTACCCTCATACTTGTTCATCGGCGGATGCAGAGCTATAGTCATATACGATGGACAGCCCAAAACATGCTCAGGCTGCGGGAAAGAGGGCCACGTCCGTTCCGAATGTATGCAGCGGAGGATAGTGCAAGTTTCAAACGGCGAACCCGTACCTCCGTCCACGTTAACGCCGCTGCCACTAACGTATGCGGACGCATTTCGAACGGATCCCATCCCGAAAAATGACCAGCTACAGAATCCTGACAGTTTACGGCAACCGACTGCGGCGGAGACCGCCTCCAGTGACGAAACGACGCACACCTCTGCCGCTCCGGCGCCGACGACGCATTTAACCGAGCGGACAGGATCGGTAGGAGAAATGGAAATTGATCCTGCTGTTGTGCCGACAGCTGCTTTCGTCCCTGAGCACCGGGAGTCACTTCCGCACTCGGATACGGAGGCGCACACGCGCAAACAACGATCACCGAAGCGCCACAAGAAACGATGGCTAGCGCCGTCGGATACCTGCTTACTGCAGTCCACGTCAGACGGACTTGGGCGTGACGCCGATACAGTGCATCCGGATGCGCAACGGGAGGTTCTATCTCCCAAACAGCAGTACGACACGAATCATGCTACACAGGGGTTGAATACAGACACACCGGACGGAAAGCCGACGGAAGGAGTCCCTCCACCCACCGCAGCAACGCCACCGCCTTCGGTTAGCCCGGCAGGAGAGACTCGACGGGAGCTGGACCTCCAGCACAGGAACTGGGCCGATGAATCCGATACTGACCCCCACACCGACGACGCACCCGCCATGGCGAGTGCTGTGTCCACCGGATGTTAACCGCGCAGAAGATGCAGACTGACGCACGGACAGCATGTCACTGGGCAGCAGCACACAAATTAACATAAGCGTTCATGTGCGCTTTACGCACTGAGGAACAGCGGCAGGCATATCGAACAGCCTCTATTAATATTAATACGATCAGAACGCCTGTCAAGTTGCAGTTATTACGAGACATGTTGCATGCGTCAGACGTCGACATCGTTCTGCTGCAGGAAGATGTGTTGAGAGCTTCCCCGACCTCTATGGGTACGATACGTACATTACGCCTACTACCGACGGCGGCAGCGGAACAGCGATACTTCTACGTAGCGGCATAGTAGCCGAGGACGTGGTGTACCTGCCGTCAACGCGAGGACTGGCGCTCACAGTGCTGGGAGTACGGGTCGTTAACATTTACGCACCGTCGTGGTCAGACAGAAGGCGCGACCGATCCCGATTCTACGCAGAGGATATTGCAACACTATTCTTAGGTCGGTATGAACATGTCTTACTTGGAGGCGACTTCAACTGCGTACTCGCACCAAAAGATCAACACCCACGTTATACTTCGTGCCCGGAGCTGCGGCAACTCATGCAGGACATGAATCTCATTGATACATGGGAGAAGATACATGGCGACAGACGTGGATACACCTACGTCACGAGTCACTCTGCAAGTCGTCTCGATCGCATTTACGTAACACGTCGTCTCGAACCTGCGATCCTCGATGCGGAATTGTGGCCTGTCGCCTTTTCAGATCACATAGCATATATATGCACGGTCTCCTTGAGTCGTCAACAAGTGTGGAGGAGTCGCAGTGTTTGGAAACTGAATACAGCACACCTTAGGGAACCTGGTGCAAACGCATAGTCGAAGACACTTCGCATGTGTGTGAACGAAGCCTCCCGACATATCCGATGACGTTGCAGTGGTGGCTGGAATGCGTTAAGCCTGCATTGCGCCGAGCGTTAATTGCATACGGAAGGGAGCAGATGATGTGGAGGCGATACACGACGGAATTTTATTTCACGATGCTCCGCGAACTTTCTGTACAAGCACCTTCACAGGAGCGTCGTGCCGGTATAAAACGAGCACAGGCCCAAATAATTTCCATAACGCGCCGCCGACTGGAGGGTGTCGCAATCCGTGCAAGGGCCTTTGAACGAGTCCGTGGAGAATCCCCGTCGATGTATCACGTTATCAGAGAAAAACAACGTAGTCGCAGAACCTTAATACAGACGGTCGTACTGCCAGATGGTCGCCGCATGACAACGCAAAAAGACATTGCCAACGCTTTCGTGGAACACTACGGTCATCTCTATGAAGAAGCGGAACACGATCAGGCCGCCTTTCATGAGGTCCGACGAACGCTCTCCGCGTGTCTCGACGAGTCGGCCAACCTGGAGTTAACAGGTGAAATCACGGTTGACGACGTAATGGAAGCGATTGATAAGGGAGCGTCGCACAAATCGCCGGGGCCCGATGGGTTTCCGTTAGAGTTCTATCGTACATTTAAAGATCTCATGATTCCACGATGGACTGCCATGTACTGCGAATTGATGTCTCCCAACGTGACTCTTCCACCCTCCTTCGTGGAAGGAATGATCATCCCCATCCACAAACCATCTGGCGGCACAGGGATACAGGCCTACCGGCCACTGACCCTTCTTAATTGCGACTACAAGATCTACGCCAGGATACTTGCAGCACGCTTTAAACGCGTGATACGCCAAGTGATTTCACTCGACCAAACCCAGCTAGGAGGAGCTAGCAATATACAATACAGCGACTACCGCGATGTTATCGCACTGGCTTCAACATGTCGTCTCCGGGGTGTATTGGTATCGATAGACTTCGATCGCGCATTTGACAGGCTGAGTCATGCTTATCTCACGGACGTGATGACGAAAATGAAGTTTCCGGAAAAATGGTTCAAATGGCTCTGAGCACTATGGGACTCAACTGCTGAGGTCATTAGTCCCCTAGAACTTAGAACTAGTTAAACCTAACTAACCTAAGGACATCACAAACATCCATGCCCGAGGCAGGATTCCAACCTGCGACCGTAGCGGTCTTGCGGTTCCAGACTGCAGCGCCTTTAACCGCACGGCCACTTCGGCCGGCGAAGTTTCCGGAAAGTTTTGTCACCGTCGTCATGAGACTACTCCACGGAGCAGCATCCAAAGTGCTCATCAATGGACGCATGGTGGGGCCCATCAACATCTCACGATCGGTCAGACAAGGGTGCCCGCTGTCAACGATATTGTATGCCATCGCTGTCGAGCCGCTGCTTTGCGGGCTCCGGAATCGACTCCAAGGAATGACGATAAGGCACAACAAGTTTATATGCCGAACATACGCAGATGACCTAGTGTTTTTAGCACGGTCAGGCGACGAGGCAAGAGCGGCCCTGCATTGGATTAATTTGTATTGTATGCTACGGGAAGTCGCCTGAACATGGCAAAGTCGGGAGCGATGAACATCGGGAGAGGACTCCCGACAGGAAGTGTAGCACCATTGCAGCCGATCACCAAGATGAAATGCCTGGGAATTATCTTCACTACAGACGTTCGACGCACGGTGGCACTTTACAGACATCTTCTGCAAACAATTCGTGCGAGCGTCCGAAGTCACAGGTTAAGGGCACTGGATATGATACAACGGGTCACCTTTGCCAACACTTACCTAGCCTCTCGCATCCCCCACCTGGCACAAGTTCTTCCTATGCCGGTGGTGTTGGCCCGCCGAATCCTGGCGGCACTAGGATATTTTGTGAGCACAGGTCTGCTTTTTAAGGTAGGATACGAAACCCTCACCCTTCCTCATAGTCGTGGAGGTCTTGGACTAGTCCACGTACGCGAGCGAGCAGTGGCTATTTATGTAACCACGATGATAAAGATGAGGACACGACACCAGACAAGTCTGTCGGGCAGCTTGATAGACGAACTCGCTCCACCTTCTCGTTCGGCTCCGGTATCGGTGGCTCACATCTCACCATCGCTTGCCCATATGCGAACCTCCTTTGTGGAACACAGTTATGTACATATGGAACTACCGACTACCAGGACGGCAACGGCACGTGATATATATCACATCTTGACTCGACGACGGCCGAATAATGCCGTAGAGCGCCGCCAACCAACGGTTACGTGGTCAGTGGTATGGCGTACAGTGCACCACCCACACCTTGATACGGGAACGCGCGCACTGTGGTATCAGGTGGTAAATGGGAAATACGTGACTCGTTCCAGGTTGCATACAATTCATATGGCGGACGAGCCACTGTGTCCGCAGTGCAATGTTATAGACACTGAGGAGCATCGCCTGATATGCGGTCCTTCGGCGGACGTATGGTGTTTGGTCAAAAAAATGATCGCCTTCCTCCTTCGGGTGGGGCCGCAAACAATAGAACCACGCACACTACTTCTCCCAGATAGGACATATTATCCCCGAACGAAGACGAACGCAGTGACTTGGATTCGAGGTTTGACTGCGCGTTATCTTTTCCGAGACGGCAGTAAGAATGTGATTGACTTTTGGGCCTTACTACAGGAACATCACTCACAGCTTATGAGACATCCGAGATATCGAACATATTACGCAAATTTTTTAGGGAGTGCCTTGCTTGATCCCCCACCCAGTTGGGGTGTCCCGGGTAGGAGAATGTAATTATTGTCTATAAGTATCAGAACAAGAAAGGACCAGGACGGTGGAGAGGATCCACAAACACACGTGAAGACGTACCCGACACCAACGCGAGGTATGACGGGATTAGGGAGGTACGCGCCTAAAAGAGGAACGTAGAACGTTATTGTTTTGTACTGACAGAAGGAGGCTATTTTATTTTATTTTTTCACTATTATGTAAAAAAGAAGTCCACTTATTTACGTTTCCCAGAAAAATTTTATTTTATAAAGTCATCGTCTTATATATTTAAAGAAAAAGTGCTAGAAGCAGTTTATGTTTGTTATTGTCCCACCGAATGTAAAAAAAAAACCGGTCTTAAAAAAAAAAAGTGGTCAGCGCGACGGAATGTCATAGCTAACGATCCGGGATCGATTCCCCGCTGGGTCGGAGATTTTCTTCTCTCAGGGACTGACTGTTGTGTTGTCCTTATCATCGTCATAAAAAAAAAGCGGTCTAGGGCGCTGCAGTCATGGACTGTGCGGCTGGTCCTGGCGGAGGTTCGAGTCCTCCCTCGGACATGAGTGTGTGTGTTTGTCCTTAGGATAATTTAGGTTAAGTAGTGTGTAAGCTTATGGACTGATGACCTCAACAGTTAAGTCCCATAGCATTTCACACACATTTTAACATTTTTTGTTTGTTTGGTGGTTACATTTAGGACGTTCCTCTCAAGCCAACAGAAAGGATTTGCTCGATTTATCTTCAAATAGTGGTCCTATTCCTACATTGTCAATACACCGCTCTTGGGTGTCCGTAGTCCCGTAGATTGTGAGTCATACAGGACCAACCCGAATTACGTCTCTAATCGACGCAAGACAAGCCTTTTAAATGCTGCTGAAATAGTTTTTTCTAGGTGTAGATTCGTCAGGAATACGTTTGCCTGAATACTTCTCTAGTAAGCTTTTAAACACTGGGCTACACACAGAAAAGCCAAACAAACCTGCTTAATAACGTGTATGGCCTCCACGAGCACGCAGAACTGCCGCAACACGACGTGGCATGGACTCGACTAATGTCTGAAGTCGTCTTGGAGGGAATTGACGGCATGAAACTTGCAGGGCTGTCCATAAATTCATTATGAGAACGAGGCGGTGGAGATCTCTTCTGAACAGCACGTTGCAAGGCATCCCAGATATGCTCAATAATGTTCATGTCTGGGGAGTTTGGTGGCCAGTTAACCTCAGAAAAATGTTCGTAGAGCCACTCTGTGGCAATTCTGGACGTGTGGGGTGCCGCATTGTCCTACAGGAATTGCCCAAGTCCGTCGGAATGCAAAATGGACATGAATGGGTGCAGGTGATCAGACAGGATGCTTACGTACGTGTCCCGTCAGACTCGTATCTAGACTATCAGGGGTCCCACATCATTCCAACTGCACACGCCCTACACCATTACAGAGCCTCCACCAGCTTGAACTGTCCCCTGCTGACAGGCAGCGTCCATAGATTCATGAACTTGTCTCCATACCCATACACGTCCATTCGATCGATACTATTTGAAACGAGACTTGTCCGACCAGGCAATATGTTTCCAGTCATCAACATTCCAATGTTGGAGTTGATGGGCCCAGGCGAGGCGTAAAGCTTTGTGTCGTGAAGTCATCAAGGGTACACGAGTGGGCCCTGGGCTCCGAAAGCCCATATCGATGATGTTTCGTTGAATGGTTCGCACGCTGACACTTGTTGATGGCCCAGCTTTGAAATCTGCAGCAATTTTCGGAAAGGTTGCACTTCTGTTACGTTCAATGGTTCTCTTCAGTCATCGTTGGTCCCATTCTCGCAGGATCTTTTTACAGCCGCAGCGATATCAGAGTCTGATGTTTTTCACGGTACATTCGTAAAATGGTTGTACGGGTGAATTTCACAGTATCAACACTGCTAGTTGGGGCTGAACAAGATGTTTCCGTGAAAGCGAGCAAAATTTTAATAGAACATAGAGGATGCTCCTCTGAACCTGGGGTCTGAGAAGCCTGCTTAAGATGATAATAGGAATAAAATCACGTTACTGTGGACTTTTTTATTCACATTAGTTAACTGCAAATACTATCATTGACACAATGAACGTACCATTTGTACTGTATCTTACAAAATGTGCTGAAATTGACGGCTATTAGTCTCAATGCAAGCATGACATCGGCGAAACAGATTCTGACGCACCCTGACAAATGTTCCTGGTGTGTTTCGAACCACATCACATGACAGGAGGCAACTACAATTCTGGCAACTAATTCCATCTCCGTATCCACTAGGGTATCATAAACAAGTGACTTTAGATGTCCCCGTAGGAAATAATCAAGGGGATTCAGGTCAGGTGACCTCGCAGGCCATGGAATAGGACCTCCTCTTCCAGACCAGCGACCGGGAAATACTGTACCGATATTGCTCCATCATATTATACTGTACCTCTCTGCACAGGAGTGAGTAATGAATGGGTCTGTCGTTGATTCATAGCACGTTCTGTCATGGGACAATGTAAACACGATACAACAGAGCAACCTTATGAACAAGTAAAGTAAACAAAACCTGCATCATGACTTCCTGGTAATCAGGCTCGTCCTCCTCCTTTCCTTTCTACATCTACATCTACATCTACATCTACATTGATACTCCGCAAGCCACCCAACGGTGTGTGGCGGAGGGCACTTTACGTGCCACTGTCATTACCTCCCTTTCCTGTTCCAGTCGCGTATGGTTCGCGGGAAGAACGACTGTCTGAAAGCCTCCGTGCGCGCTCTAATCTCTCTAATTTTACCTTCGTGATCTCCTCGGGAAGTATAAGTAGGGGGAAGCAATATATTCGATACCTCATCCAGAAACGCACCCTCTCGAAACCTGGCGAGCAAGCTACACCGCGATGCAGAGCGCCTCTCTTGCAGAGTCTGCCACTTGAGCTTATTAAACATCTCCGTAACGCTATCACGGTTACCAAATAACCCAGTGACGAAACGCGCCGCTCTTCTTTGGATCTTCTCTATCTCCTCCGTCAACCCGACCTGGTACGGATCCCACACTGATGAGCAATACTCAAGTATAGGTCGAACGAGTGTTTTGTAAGCCACCTCCTTTGTTGATGGACTACATTTTCTAAGCACTCTCCCAATGAATCTCAACCTGGTACCCGCCTTACCAACAATTAGTTTTATATGATCATTCCACTTCAAATCGTTCCGTACGCATACTCCCAGATATTTTACAGAAGTAACTGCTACCAGTGTTTGTTCCGCTATCATATAATCATACAATAAAGGATCCTTCTTTCTATGTATTCGCAATACATTACATTTGTCTATGTTAAGGGTCAGTTGCCACTCCCTGCACCAAGTGCCTATCCGCTGCAGATCTTCCTGTATTTCGCTACAATTTTCTAATGCAGCAACTTCTCTGTATACTAGAGCATCATCCGCGAAAAGCCGCATGGAACTTCCGACACTATCTACTAAGTCATTTATATATATTGTGAAAAGCAATGGTCCCATAACACTCCCCTGTGGCACGCCAGAGGTTACTTTAACGTCTGTAGACGTCTCTCCATTGATAACAACATGCTGTGTTCTGTTTGCTAAAAACTCTTCAATCCAGCCACACAGCTGGTCTGATATTCCGTAGGCTCTTACTTTGTTTATCAGGCGACAGTGCGGAACTGTATCGAACGCCTTCCGGAAGTCAAGAAAAATAGCATCTACCTGGGAGCCTGTATCTAATATTTTCTGGGTCTCATGAACAAATAAGGCGAGTTGGGTCTCACACGATCGCTGTTTCCGGAATCCATGTTGATTCCTACATAGTAGATTCTGGGTTTCCAGAAATGACATGATACGCGAGCAAAAAACATGTTCTAAAATTCTACAAGAGATCGACGTAAGAGATATAGGTCTATAGTTTTGCGCATCTGCTCGACGACCCTTCTTGAAGACTGGGACTATCTGTGCTCTTTTCCAATCATTTGGAACCCTCCGTTCCTCTAGAGACTTGCGGTACACGGCTGTTTCTTTCACGAAATAAAGAATGTATACGTAAATAAACAGTACAGTTCGTGAAAACATGTACGCATGTTAGTTGTAGATAAGCTGGAAAACAGTAATCCTAGACAAAGCAGTACACAAGTTTACTTCCATATCTCCTTAAGCTGGCTCCTCCGACCCCGACACCTACCTCAAATTGTTCAGTAGAGCATTCCGTACGTCTTGTTACATTCTTGCTCACTCTTACGGAAACAACCTGCAAATGGATTATTACACACAGTACCACTTTTCCTTACGTACAACGTTTCTTTTTGAGTGCTGTTTGAAGTTGCATAATGAATACTGAGTTATGATTTCAGTAACAGTAGCTCACCCCTTGCACGTCAGAAGTATCCGTGGACAGCCTGGCGCAGAGCGCTCCGGTGCTGTTGTTCTTGTCGTCGAACCAGGCCACCTCCTGCCGCAGCATCGCCGAAAAAGTGAGTTTGCGCAGTCGCAACGTCAGCCTGTCCCCGGCGACGTCGAAGGTGTACATCTACAGCAAGTACAACATGTTTGAAATCACAGCCTTTTATTTCCTCAAAATGAGTGTAACGGTGCAATCAGCTAAGTCTACGGGCGTCAAGATGGTTCTTGTCTTGTGATGGAGGCTTCACATGGGAACACAACTGTTACGATACACCAAAAAGAGTATCAACTTTTACCTCCTGCACTGTTTCTCCACTTAAATGTCTCACAATTGCGGTTGCAGGGAGCGTACCATTTCAAATGGTAACTCACCACGAATTGCGTCCAACCATTATTCTTCTAGAAACGAAATGAATTAATTGAGTAAGAGGAGTATTGTTCCTAGTTAGTAGCGAAGGACTACAACAACCTCTCTCTCAGTGTTAGGGGTACAACAGCAGATATTTTAATTAGTGACTGAGGGCAGTGTACTGCTGAACAGCTTTACATCAGTATTTACTGCATTTGCAAACTAATAATTATAGCTGTTAAGAATAGTATGATTATAGGTTGGCAAGCCGTTAGGTCAGCCGTTGAAGAGTGGGTATGTTGATGCCAAACGGTTAGTCGATACCGACAGGTGTATTCCACTGTCTTAGTGCTGCAGTTACGACCGTGCAGAGAACATCAGATAGTAAACTATGTGACGTGTTTGATGGAAGTCTGTTAGACGCAGAGAAAAAAAAAAGTTTTACGTCAACTCGGTTCCGAGAGTTCCAGAACCTGTACAGAAAATTGGAATTGAGATCAACATAAACATCACTTCCGCCCTTTTTATTGCTCATGAAAACACACATTGAATGTTGCAACACCATACAGCGATGCCTTCAGAAGTGGTGGTCCAGATCGCTGTACACACCTCTGATACCCAGCAGCATGTCCTCTTGCACTGATGCATGCCTGTATTCGTCGTGGCATACTATCCACAAGTTCATCGAGGCACTGTTGGTCCAGATTGTCCGACTTCTCAACGGCGATTCGGCGTAGATCCCTCAGACTGGTTGGTGGGTCACGTCGTCCATAAATAACCATTTTCAATCAATCCCAGGCATATTCGATAGGATTCGTGTCTGAAGAACATGCTGGCCACTCTAGTCGAGAGATGTCGTTATCCGCGGCTCCCCCTGTCGGAGATTCGAGTCATCCCTCTGGCATGGTTGTTTGTGTTGTTATTAGCATAAGTTAGTTTAAGTAGTGTGTAAGTCTAGGGACCGATGACCTCAGCAGTTTGGTCCCTTAAGAATTCACACACATTTGAACATTTGATGTCGTTATCCTGGAGGAAGTCACTCACAAGATGTGCTTGGTGGGGCCGCGAATTGTCGTCCATGAAGACGAATGCCTCGCCAATATGCTGTCGATATCATTGCACTATCGGTTGGAGAATGGCATTCACTTGTCGTACAGCCATTACGGCACCTTCCATGATCACTAGCGACGTACGTCGGCCCCACATAATGCCAACCCGAAACAGCAGGGAACCTCCACCTTGCAGCACTTGCTGGACAGTGTGTCTAAGGCGTTCAGCCTGAACGGGTTGCCTCCAAACACGTCTTCGACGATTGTCTCGTTGAAGGCATATGCGACACTCATCGGTGAAGAGAACGTGATGCCAATCCTGAGCGGTCCATTTGGCATGTTGTTGGGTCCATCTCTACCGCGCTGCATAGTGTCGCGGTTGCAAAGATGTATCTCGCCATGGACATCGGGAGTGTAGTTGCGCATCATGCAGCCTATGGCGTGCAGTTTGAGTCGTAACACGACATTCTGTGGCTGCACGAAAAGTATTACTCAACATGGTGACGTTGCTGTCAGGGTTCCCCCGAGCCCTAATCCGCAGGTAGTGGTCATCCACTGCAGCAGTAGGCCTTGGGCGGCCTGAGCGAGGCTTGTCATCGACAGTTCCTGTCTCTCTATATCTCCTCCATCTCCGAGACGCCTGGACACTTCCCCTGTTGAGAGCTCGTCCTGGCACAAAGTAACAATGCGGGCGCGATCGAACCGCGGTATTGACCGTTTAGGCATGGTTGAACTACAGACAACACGAGCCGCGTACTTCCTTCGTTGTGGAATGCCGGCCGAGGTGGCCGAGCGGTTCTAGGCGCTACAGACTGGAACCGCGCGCCCGCTACGGTCGCAGGTTCGAATCCTGCCTCGGGCATGGATGTGTGTGATGTCCTTAGGTTAGTTAGGTTGAAGTACTTCTAAGTTCTAGGGGACTGATGACCTCAGAAGTTAAGTCCCATAGTGCTCAGAGCCATTTGAACCATTTGATCCTCGTGGAATGATTGGAACTGGTCCGCTGTCTAATAGGCGCAACTCATGCATGGTTGTTTACGTCTTTGGTCGTGTTTAGTGACATCTCTGAACAGTCAGAGGGAATGTGTCTGTGATACAATATCCACAGTCAACGTCTATCTTCAGGAGTTCTGGGAACTGTGGTGATGCAGTTTTTTTTTTTTTTTTTGATGTGTGTATATAGTGTGTGTGTGTGTGTGTGTGTGTGTGTGTGTGTGTGTGTGTGTGTGAGTAAGCATCGGGTGTCTCGTAGGGGCTGTTAGGCACATTTTCTCTGGTTATTCGGCAGATATTTGCAGTTTCGTTTTTGCAATGTGTTGCTGGAGTCAGCCGAAACAAGCTACGCTCGTCATGTATCACATACGACGTCCTAGCTTAGTGCGATATTCGTTTTATAGATGTGTGTTAACAGGAACAGTAAGACACTAGGAACAGCGCTGCTGCATGGTGGCAACAGCCACCGCGGGCCGCGGCGGTGCTGTCGCTGCTACAGTACTGGGTATTCTTTGTGTCTTACTGTTCCTGAACACATATCGATAAATCGAATATCGCATTAGACTAACTTGGGAACGTACAATATCACTTTCAAAAATCATTTTGTTTGCAACGAAAAACAAACCCGGCTGTTTCCATCGACGCAGGGTGTCGCATGAAAGACGTGATGAGCATTTCTTGTTATCTTGGTTTTGTAGAGAATATGTGATACAGTTTTATGAATAATTTTCTGGAGACCATGCAGTGCCGAAAATACATATTTCATCGGATCGTGAAAATGAACGGAGTGTTATTCAGTTGATATAACGTAGCCTTTCGACGAAACAGCATAGGATTTTTGCAGATATCAGTGTTCAACCTGCAAGATTATTGTGAACATTAAGCTTGTACGGCCTTGATCCTTATCACTTATAGCAAATCCTACACGTTGGAGATCGAGATAAAGGTAGATGATGGGAATTATGTAGTTGATTAATTGCAAATCAGCGACTAATCCAGTTAAGACTGTTTAGTGATGAAGATGCTTTCACTCGTTGCATGATCACTCGTAACTCACGTTGGTGGTCCGACGGCAACAGACTTGCCTTTGTGGATGCACATTTTTAAGATCACGTCTCCGTATATATGTCGTGTGGTATGATAGACAATCACTTAACCGGGGCTGTTGTGTTACCGCATCATCTTACATAGCCTCATTATTTTGACATTTTATAAAACGAGGTTCCTTTGGCTACAAGAAAGGCTGTTTTTTTCCAGTACTATGGGGCAACTGCAAGTTCTACTCGTCAGGAGAAACATTTTCTAACTCTGACATCCCCTGCAGAAGTGCTCATGTTTCTTCAGCACCAAGGTAGGCTGTAGACACATAAGTATGTATGCAGGACGAAGTTCACAAAAGAGAAGATAAGCACAAGAAACGAATTAATCGGATTGTAAATAGTGTTTCCCCATAAAATAACGAACACACGACCTCAGAAGAGTTACACGCGGTGTTTTCAAGAGGATTCTAATGCCCCTTGTAGTCGGTGGCGGAATTTGTGATATTCAACTTTGAATTTATCAGCGTGCATTTGCACATCTTCTGTGAGTATTTGTCTGGGTTACACACGAACAGCTGCTTGTGTGTCGGTGGGTAGTTTTCAAGCACAGGCATTCACAGAATACTTTGTAGGAAAATCTGCAAAAACATTCATCACTATTGTCATTTCGTTTCAAGGCGTTGCAAGGATTGGCAACTTTGTTTAAATACAAAATACCAACGAGTCACGACTGATATATCTCAAGTCATACAAATACCCGGCTGTAACGTTTGCGGAGAAAGGATGGTGATATGCGCCCATTCGTAGAAAAGGCAGATCGTAGACTACATTTAACTGGTAGAATACTAGGGAAATGCAGTCAATTTACAAAAGAGTTTGTTTACAAGATGATTATGCGACCCATACTGAAATATTGCTCTAGCATGTGGGTCCCGCACCAAATACGACTCATAGGAGATATTACCATAAACAATGAAGGGCAGTGCGAATGGTCACTTGTTTGTTTCACCCATGAGAGTGGTTAAAAAAAAACTGTACTGCAGACTCTAAGCGCAAACTTTCGCGTGAAAGCCTACTTACAAACTATCAAGAACCATCTTCAAGTGAGGAATCTATGAGAATATTACAACCTGCTTATTTATCGCTCCAGTAGGGATAGCGAAGACAAGTTTAAACTAACTTCAATGCTCACAGAGGCATTTAAATTATCATTCTTCCCGCGCTCTATGGGAGAATCGAATGGGAAGCATCCATAACGACGCGCACAATGAGAGGTACTAGAGATCAGAACCGGAGCGGGAACGACTCTTACGTTGCGGGTGCATACTTCACAAATCAAGGAGCCTCTGCATCAGTACTAACGGGCTTCCTTCGTTCCCGCTGTAGTTCCGCGAGTATAACAAGTCTGACAACAGTGGCACTGCGTCGCTTCATACTAACGATCTCACCCTCTCTTACTGAAGCATGAAGGCGTGTAAGGCTAGTAGTGACTTATTGTTAGTACGGAAGATGAGTACACGATCTTGTTGCTGTGAAGTAGCACTGACAAGGTGAAATGACCGACTGTAGGGAATCTTTGTTTCGTGGGACTGCGGAGGACCTAAGACAAAAATTAATTGATGCGAAGTACACGACTGCAAATGTGTTCCATTTGAGGAGTAATGATACCTGGAACTAGTTCCACCATACAGTCCAAGCTTCAGACGAAAAGACATACAGATTTCGTCAGATGCAAATAAAATGGTTGTATTCTTGTTGATTCCGTTTCCACCATGAAAAAACATATGTGCTTTGTCAAAAGAAAACTGGGCAGGGAGGGCAGCGTCGCTTTTAAAACATGTTCGATAACACAGGAAAATTTACCAACTGGACGAAGGCTGCTGGCTTAGGAAACAAAAAAGAAAAAAAGTATGTAGTTTTACTTGATAAGTTTGCAGTTCAGACAACGAGACTATGATAATGTTAGGTAAGTGGATATAATCAGAAAATGAAGTCACACAAACAGAAACAATTACGCAGAATGTTATCCCACAAATGGGAAACTATTTTAAGGGAAGACAGGAAACTGATAGCGACTCCTATTTCGACACACACTCGTTATCGTTCGAAATACCTGTTTACAGACAGAGAGGTATTTTACGTAAAAACAAGTTTACCAGTGGCCACTCTATTCCTACGCTTCTTCTAGTTACTTATATGATTTTGCCACTTGCGGAGTATCGGAGCATAGATTTGGAACATACCTGCAGGAAAGAGCTTACGCCCATGATGACCGCTGTCACGATGAACACGGCGCAGTACCAGTATGTCTGACTGCGGACAACAGCAGGGTCCGGGTGAGAAAGGACCTGAAAGAAGGGAAACGGTTTGTAGGAGTCACTGAAGAAAATTTACCGCTAATCTTCTCTTCTTGAAACACTAATTTACTTTATGCCTACATAATTAGTATTCAGAAAAGTAAAAAGACACATTAAAATCTCTTAGTATCTCCTACATTTTGTTTGACAGTCCTATGGTAAGTAATATACACGTGCATGAGGCTTTAGTTCTACACTAATCCTGCTTTGCATTTGTTCGATATGATTACAAACAATATTTAAAGGAGGAAGTCCTCTTTACCATTATTTAAAAGACATTACAAGTGGAACTAATGTTATCTGTTAAAAGACTTGTGAACAGGCGGGAGGCACGTCAATGTTGATGGAAGTTTAGATGCTCAAGAACGGTGAAGAGAACTTGAAAGCTGTTCATTAGAAAATGGTTTTCAAATCAATTACTTTAACGCGAGTTATTAAGCGCTGGCGAGGTATAAAGACACACTAAGTGCGGATTTCGTGTGCTTTGAATTGCACTACCTTTATCTCGTTCTCCAACGTGTAGGATTTGCTATAAGTGGTGAGAATCAAGGCCGTACAAGCTTAATGTCCACAATATGGTATATCTTTATGATATAAAAAACAAAGACACACCAAGAAGGAATTATCCGAATGGGACGGGGATCGGTGGATGTGACGTACATGTACAGACAAACAATGACTACAGTTTCAGTAAAAAATTGATGATTTATTCAAGAGTAAGAGCTTCATCAAGAGAGCAAGTCAATGACGCGTTGTTCCACCTCTGGCCCTTATGCAAGCTGTTATTCGGCTTGGCATTGACTGGCAGAATTCTTGGATGTCGTCCTGGAGGATATCGTGTCAAATTCTGTCCAGCTGGCGCTTTAGATCGTCCGAATACCGAGATGATCCTCAAACCTTGTCCATAATGCTTCAAACTTTCTCAAGTGGGGAGAGACCCGACGACCTTGCTCGCCAGGTAGGTTTTGGCAAGTACGAAGACAAGCTGTAGAAACTCTCGTCGTCTGCGGGCGGGTAATACCTTGCTGAAATGTAACCCCAGCATGGCTTACCAATAAGGGCAACAAAAGGGGGCGAAGAGTACCGTCGACGTACCGCTGTGCTGTAAGGATGACGCGAAAGACAGCCAAAGGTATCATGCTCTGAAGTGAAACGGCACTCCAGACTATCACTCCTGGTTGTCAGGCCGTATTGCGCCTGAGCCGTAGGGAAGCCAGAAAATCTGCTAAGGCTCAGTCTAGATACAGTGGGAGTCAGCGAGGCGAAGTGGAAAGATGATGAGGATTTCTGGTCGGATAAGTATAGGTTAATATGAACAGCAGCAGAAAATGGTATAACAGGAGAAGGATTCGTTATGAACAGGAATGTAAGGCACAGAATGAGTCACTGCGAAGAATTCAGTGTTAAGGTAGTCCTCGTCAGAATCGACAGCAAGCCAACACCGACGACGATAGTTCAGGTATACATGCCGAAGTCGCAAGCGGTAGATGAAGAGGTACAGAAAATGTATGAGGATATTGAATGGGTATTTCAGTACGTTAAGGGAGATGAAAATCAAATAGCCATGGGGGACATGAATGCAGCTGTAGAGGAAGGAGACGAAGAAAGGGTTACTGGAAAATATGGTCTTGGTACAAGGAGTGAGAGAGCAAAACGACTAATTGAGTTCCGGAAAAATTCCAGCAAATTATAGCGAATACTCTGTTCAAGAATGATAAGAGGAGGAGGTATAGTTGGAAAAGGCCGGGAGATACGGGAAGATTTCAGATAACATCATCGTCAGGTAGAGATTCTGAAATCAGATACTAGATTGTAAGATGTAACCAGGAGGAGATATAGACTCAGATCACAGTTTAGTAGTGATAACGAGTAGGCTGAAGTTTAAGAGACATGTCAGGAAGAATCAATGCGCAAAGTAGTACTAAGGATGGAGAGATATGAGCGAAGATCTTCAAGGCTATAGAGAGACAAGGAATACCTCAGCACGTAGTTCAGTTGAAGAGGAGTGGACCTCTCTGAAAAGGATAATCACAGAAGCTGGAATGAAAAACATAGGTACAAATAAGGTAACTGCGAAGAAAACATGGGTAAAAGGAGAAATACTAGAGTTTATCGATGAAAGAAGGAAGTACAAAAATCTTTGATGAAATTCAGGAACACAGAAATGTAAGTCACTTTGGTATGAAATAAATAGGAACTGTCAGGAAGCTAAGGCTAAATGGCTGCATGAAAGTAGTGAAGTTATAAAAAAAAAATGTCGCCAGGACTGATTCAGCATATAGAAAAGTTAAAAGAACTTTTGGTGAAATTAAAAGCAAGGGTGGTAATATTAAGAGTGCAATGGTAGTTCCACTGTTACATTCAGAGGAAAGAGCTGATGGGTGGAAAGAGTGCATTGAAGGACTATATGGCTGAAGACTTATTTGAGGTCGTGATACAAGAAGAGGCAGTAGCCGATATAGGAGAGATATAGAACCCTATATTAGAATCAGACTTTAAAAAATCTTTGGAGAACTTAAGATCAAACAAGACAGAAGCGATGGATAACATTACATAAGAATTTCTGAAATTATTGGGGAAGAGGTAACAAAACAACTACTTACGTTTGTGTGTAGAATGTATGAGACTGGCGACATACCACAATTCTGAAGACTGAAGGAGTTGACAAGAGCGATAAATGTCGCACAGTCAGCTTAACAGCCCATGCAACCAAGTTGCTGACAAAAACAACAAACAGAAGAATGGAAAAGAAAATTGAGAATGCGTTAGAGGACGATCAGTGCGGCTTCAGGAAAGATAAAGGCACCAGAGAGGCAATTATGAAGGTGCGGTTGATAATGGAAGTAAGACTAAAGACACTTTAATACGATTTGTCAACCTGGAGAAAGCATTTGAAAATTTAAATGGTGCAAGATTTTCGAAATTCTGAGAAAAATATGGGTACACTATTGGAAAAGAAGGGTAATACAAACTGATTACAAGAGACGAGAGGGAACAGTGAGAGTGGAAGACCAAGAACAAAGTACTCGCCTTAAAAAGTTTGTAAGACACGGATGTAGTCCTTTGTCTCTTCTATTCAGTCTATACACTGAAGAAGCAATGACGGAAATAAAACTAGGGTTCAAGAGTGGAATTAAAATTATGGATGAAAAGACATCAATGACAAGACTCGCTAATGACATTGCTATCCTCAGTGAAAGTGAAAAGTATTACAGGACCTGCTGAATGGAATGAACAGTCTAAATAAGTACAGAATGTGAATTGAGAGTAAACAGAAGAAAGACGAAAGTAATCACAAATATCAGAAATGAGAAACTTAACATTAGGATTGGTGATCACGAAACGGATGAAGCCAAAGAATTCTGCTACCTAGGCAGCAAAATAACCCATTGCGAACGGAGCAAGGATGAAATCAAAAGCAGACTTGCACTAGCAAAGAGGGCATTCTGACCAACAGAAATCTACTGGTATGAAACACAGGGCTTAATTTGAGAGGAAATTTCTGAGAAAGTAAGTTTGGAGCACAACATTGTGTGGTAAGGAAACAGAAGAGAGTCGAAGCATTTAAGATGAGATGCTCCAGGAGAATGTCGAAAATTAGCTGGACTTCCCGCAGAATTGGCAAGGAATGAAATATATGGAAACATTGACAAAAAGAAGGGACAGGATGGTAGGACGTCTCTTAAGACGTCACGGAATAACTTCCATGGTACTAGAGGGAGCTGTAGAAGATGAAGTTTGTAGAGGAAGACAGAGATTGGAATACACGCAGCAAATAATTGAGGACGTAGGTTGCAAGTGCTACTCTGAGATGAAGAGGTTGGTGCAGGGGAGGAACCCGTGGAGAGGAGCAGCAAACCAGTCAAAAGCCTGGCGACTAAAAACTGTCTCCAGACACGTCTTCACTGGTGTCGGGGCCCAATACGACGAAACAGGACTCATCACTTAAGGCAGTTCTTCTCTTGTCTATGATATTCTAAGCTGAAGAAATCCTTGAAAGATTCTTAATTCAAAAGAATACTGGAATACGATTTCTTGTAGACTGTGATATGATTAGAGATAACGCGAAAACTCACAAGGACAAGTTCCTACCGGTGTATAAACCGAAAAATAAACGCTCCAGGCACGTCCTGTCAGCTAACACTTATTTCTGTAAACTTCCGAGCAGTGTTCGGAGTTTATATCTCGCTTAGGAAGAGATTTTATTGTAACTACACTGATGTTTGTTGTACGAGTGCTAAGTTTTTATGGGAGAAATTTTTAGTTTTTTTTATCTTTGTAGCCTGGTAATGCACACTTACAAACTATTCTTTTTGTGTTACTTTAATTAACTGAAAGGCAACACCTCCAAATTTTTATGTGAATACTCTTAAAATTTTTTGAATAAAATAAACGTTATTAACACTATCTTTTTGTTCTTGGCGTCTACGTACTTGTTTCTCAACATAGGCACCCTGGTGACGGGCACATGGCTCCCAACGAGAAACAAGTTTGTTGATGACATCAGAGGAAAATGTTTGACTTTGTTGACAGAACCACGACCTCAACTCTGTTTGCACTCCTTCTTCAATATCAAAGTGGAGTCCTCGAAGGTGTTCTTTAATTTTTGGAAACAGATGAAATTCAGATGAGGCCAAGTTGGAGGATGATCCTGACAGTGAACACTAGGCGTCAGATTGTTGCAGACGTTGCAGAATATGTGTGTGGCCTGAGATTGTCACGCTGAAGGAGGGGCTGTTCCATGTGTGGACGAACTGTTCCAATTCGAAACCCAATTGCAGAACAGTATTGCAGAACGGTGTTTCTCACTTACCGACGTAGTTACATCAGACACTGCCATGTTACGCGCTACATATAGGAGCTCTGTAGCGGCAGGGGGTTGCAAATAGGTAGATATGAAGCATAAAGTTGTAGAATGTTAATACTGTTTGTTTTATTTAAAAAGCATTCAGAGCTTATAAAAAATCTGAGGCATTACTTTTCAGCACGCTCTAGTACAAATCTGATGACAATAGCCTGAACATCGTAATACGATGAGGTGACAAACGTATGGGATAGGAACACGCACATATCAAAACGGCGGCAGTGTCACGTACACAAGGCATAAAAGGGCAATGCATTGTCGGAGCTGTCATATGAAGTCAGGTGCTTAATGTGAAAAGCTGTCCGACTGATTATAACCGCATGACGGAAATTAACAGACTCTGAACGCGGAATAGTAGCTGGAGCTAGACGCATGGGACATTCAGTTTCTGAAATCGTTAAGGAATTCAGTATTCCTAGATCCACAGTGTTAATAAGGTGCCGAGACAAAATTTCAGGCATTACCTCTCACGAAGGACAATTCAGTGGCCGACGGCCTTCACTTAACGACCGGGAGCAGCGGCGTTTACGTAGAGCTGTCAGTGCTAACAGACAAGCAACACTGTGGGATGTAGGACTTGCAGCCATTCACGGAGTTTCATTCAAACAACGATGGGATTTTCATGGTGGTACAGTTGTTCGCGACTTGTTTGATGAACATCCTGGAAAATTCGAGCGAATGACTTGGCTACCCAGATGAATAACATCGAACATTCATAGGACATCGTCGACAGGTCAGTTCGTGCACAAAATCCTGCGCCGGCAGAACTTTCGCAATTATGGCCGGCTATATAAGCAGTATGGCTCAGTATTTCTGCATGGGACTTCCGACGACTTGTTGAGTCCATGCCACGTCGAGTTGCTGCCTAACGCTGGGCAAAAGCGGGCCCCACGCGATATTAGGAGGTATCAGAGGACTTTTGTCACCTCAGTGTATTTCACACATAGTTCACCCGTATCACTACTGAATTTTGCCCGGCAGTTTCGCTTTCAAACATATCTGTGTTTACGATGTCATATTTCCTGAACTTTGTGTCGTACAATGATATTATTTTGGAAATACATTAGGCGGAATGCGTGAATACCGTCTACGAAGTGTCTCGCGACTACAGTTAGAATCTGTAGATTAAAAGGTCATGCCTTATGCGGCAGTTTTACCGCATGAACAGCGAAAATGTAGTAGCCATAAACTTGTTTCGTTTCATAATTTTGTCGAGGCTGTCAGACATTAAAAGTTCGGTAATGGTTGGAAATTATGTATGAAGTTTGTTCCAAGTCACTAAGTGCTCTCATTCTCAGATACTGGATGAAGGAAGTCTCGATATCCGCGCGCCGTGGGCTCTCCCCATCTCTCTGGTGGGTAGGTGATTCTTACCCTCTCAGCGATTCTTTCCAGATAGAAAGTGATGCGTGTACCAAGTTTGTTGAAATCGGTCCGTGGTTTAGGAGGGGAAGTTCAACAAACATACTTACATACCTACAGAGATTTTTATAATATGTATGAGTGTAATCGCTTCAACTGAAACGGTCTTCTCTGGGAGACGACGATCACGAGGTGGCGCAGTGGTTAACACACTGGACGAGAATTCTGGGGAACGCCGGTTCAGACAGGTGTCCGGCAATCCAGACTTAGGTTTTCCGTGATTTCCATAAGTCGCTCCAGGCAAAAGGACACGGCCGATTTCCTTCCCCATCTTTGACACCATACGAGCATGTGCTCCATCTCTGATGACCTCGGTGTCGATTGGACGTTAAACCCAGTCTTCCTTCCTTCGTAATACGACCTCCATGACCTTGCATCCTCCCCCTCTTTCCGTTTATACTCGCGCCTGTGTGCTGTTTCAGTGTACAAATCAAACCCGCCCCTGTTCGGTCACGGTTTCTCTAACAAGGCGACTCTACGAACTGGCGTCCTCAACTTCCTCCATACGTAATAAGACTCGATAATTAGTGTCCGGGCATCTATTTCCAAAATCAGTACTATGAAATTATCGAAAATACACGAAATTTTTTTTGAAGATAAGACGAGTTCTGAGCGCTCTAAAACACAAAACATTCGTAGATAATTGCTGGTAGCTTTTAGAGAGCAGTCTACATCTACTGCACAGAAATAGGCTACTTGGGAGAGGACACAGTGATGCAGTCGTCTGAAAGGATATACCAACAATTAATCTGATGCGCTCCTAAGCACTCTGTGACAATGATATTTCCCCACACGAACTGTTCGCTAGTACTGGAGCACAGTCGCTCGACGTCACTATAGAAACCTTCCCAACTCTTGCTAAGAAATATAAAATCAGATTGACACCCTTAGTCTTGGGGAAGTTAATCGGATGAGAAAAAGGTCTCTATAGTCACCGAAACCAACATAAATACGTTAAAGCTCGAACAAATTTTGCCACCAGATTAGAAATTTTACCTGGCCGATAAACACAATGTTCACGCCTCGCATGTTCAAAACTTGATATTTTCCTCGCCAAACTCAAGGGCAATGATATGTAGGAACGTATCAACTATTTGTCATTACAGCATTAAAACCTTTAATTTCATCTGGGAAACAGATATGAACTGGCAGGGCACAATTTTCTGGGTGAGGTTCTCGAGACAGGTTAAGAGGAGAAAATGACCACTAAGAGTTCACCTTAGTCAGTAACATCAGCTGAAGCAACAAGACAGTTGGTCAACTAATGTCAAGCTTAAAAGAAATACATTTAAAATGCAGACTCTTTGAGACCATATCTGGGAATGCAACACATAGAAATCATCCTATGGTATAACTATCTGCTTTCGTTTCATATTATTGTTACTATTTTTATTATTGTTAGAGAAGGAAATATGTTCTTGACTCTCATGTCAATTGCATAAGTGCACAGTTTAAGTAACGAAAATTGAGTAGATCTATTTCTTTTATAAAAGGTTTGAACAAATCATACGCATTGTTATCGTAACTATCACATGTTCATCTTCTTGTAACACACACGAAATTCTTTTTTTTAGAAAGAAACATAAATCCTGTAGCAGTTGTTGCAACTCTGCTGTTTAATTTCTCTGATTTACGTTTTAAAGCACTTCAAACAATATATAACACTTCGTAAAGACAATCTTCTGAAAGGTGGTCTAAAACGATTTCATGTTGTCTAAAAAACAGGTTTCTATGGGTACAGAATATTCAGTGGTACAGTTGGCCTCCTTATCGTACTACTATTATCATTAATTTATTGTTTGATGTAAATAATATGAAGGATAAGCTGATGATGTGCATCAACATTTGTAAAAACGTTGCTATTCTTGTGTTTCAGTTTAGTAAAAGATTTAGCTTAAAAGAAGTAACTGGGTATGTAATATACAAGTGAGTTAATCGTACAGTCCTCGGCTTGACTCTTATTTCTTAAGAAATGGAAATTTCAACACGTATTGAATCTCAAGTTTTTAATAAAACTAGCACCTACTTATTTTTAATTAGTAACCACACGAAATACGAATACCAATATTTGCAATATGCTAATTAATTTTTTAATTGTT
Source organism: Schistocerca americana (assembly GCF_021461395.2). Lineage (NCBI taxonomy): Eukaryota > Metazoa > Arthropoda > Insecta > Orthoptera > Acrididae > Schistocerca > Schistocerca americana. Next base: position 616,863,421 of record NC_060121.1, read on the forward strand.
TTCTTATGGAGGTTCACAGTCTCAATGTGTTATGAGAAAGAAAAAATAGTCCAAGGAGGCTGTATTTTGTTTACTATCCGTGCAATTGGCAAACTTCAACTGTGGGTAATTTTCAGGCACGTTGAAACATTAGTTTGTGAATCAATTGTCTACAAAGGTCTTGCATTTCTTCAGATGATCGCAGCTTGTAGACATTTAATGTTGAACTGGAATCACTCGTTCAATTTTGCCATTTTTGTAAACATCCATTAATAGTAAGTAATTTTACCTCAGTCCATATTTGGCAAAGTTTCTAAATTTTTTTGTGGGGGTCCACAGGCTCAACGCGATTTCAGAATGTAAACATGGTTCATGTAAGCCGCAAGACCCCCAGAAAAATAGTTTTTTAAAAATCTTTAGCAGATATAGAACGGGGTTAAATTATATACTATCAACAGATGTTCGCAACATGGTAAAACTGAAAGAATGTGTGCGATTCAACAAAAAATGTCTACAAGCTGCGGTCATCCCAAGACATACGAGAGCTTGTAGATAATTGATGTACAAACCACTGCCAACATTTTGGAACGGATTACTGTTGCTTGTAAACGACACTCGGTTAAAACTGCCCAACTGCACGGCTAATAAACAGAACACAGCCTCCTTGGACCATGATTTCATCCTCAAAGCATTAAAATTAGATAAAAAACGCGGAAAATCAAATATAAAATTAAATGTATTGTTATTTTGAGAGGTACTGATGTGCAGAATAAATTTTTTCATTTAAAATGGGGAGTTTCATGTCAGTGTCCAGTCTCAGTTTATTCTCATATAGCTAATAATTAAAAGTAAAAAGAAATTATTTTTATTAAAATTATGAATCAATTTTAAAATGAATGTTTCCATTTGAAAATTAATGTAAGATTGAAATAAAATTTGAAAATGTTGCTAGTGGAAGCAACAACTTCTTGATTGTAAGAATTGTACGCCACACACTCAACTACTGGCAGCTATGTTAAAGAATTCGAATTTTTTTGTTTTTATAATTAGGAAACTGTTAGGGGCCACTGACCTCCAAATGCCACGAAGAAAAAAATATTAGAGGTCTAGTCCGTAAAGCCCCGCTCTAAACTGACTCCAGAGTCACATGAAAGCCGTACAGGTTTAAGGTTTGGTACTGACCCCAATGACGTCCCCGTAGAAGATGCTGAAGATGGGGAAGCCGACGGCCACGACGAGCGCGCTGAGGGTGCCCGTGGCCAGCAGGCGCCACTCCGGGGCGCTGAGGCGCAGCACAGGCAGCACGCCCGCGCGACGCACCCCCACCCCCTCCACCCCATCCCCTTCATCCTCTTCCGTATTTTCCGACACGTCAGCTGCCGACCCCCTGCGGCCCACCACCGAGGAGGCGTCGCATTGCTCACTCTGCAGCCGCTCCAGGACCGGACGATCTTCTTCTACAATTGTCAGTCTCATACAGAACGAATATTATCAGCTTTTGGAATGCTTTATTATTGACAACTTAACATAGTTTACTACTTGAAAGCAGAGACATAAATAGATTTTATGCTACTTGATGCCACAGGGCTAATATTGTCAGATAACCCGTTTTAAATCAATTTCCAGTACCTAGTCGTAGGGGCTGAAACGAGTTATAATGAAAAACTTAGTAGTAACTCTGGCTGGGGAACTGAACATGTTTATAAACACTTACGAGCTGTGGGGGCCACCTTCACGAAATATATTAAACATCGCAACTAAAACAGGGAATAAGAAATTATTGAACATTCGGATAACGAATAGGGTAAGCTCGCGGGGCAGTGACTGAATACGCACAATTTTAGAAAATCGATTCTCCAGTAGACGTTAACTGCATACAAGAAGGCGCTGCCATCTCCAGATAATAATCGTCTGTACTTGATGTATTATACAAACACTTATCAGACTGCCAGTCGATTGTCGTGTTCTAAATTCCTCATAACAAATACTAGTTGAAGGTAAGCGGAACAGAAACTTTTGCTTTCTAATATTATGTTTCTTTAAATTTAGTTTAATTAGTTAACCGTTGCTCCGATTATGTGTTAGTTTGTGGTAGAATTTAAATCGGAGATCTCAAATGAGATTATGTTGCTTTTCCATCCAATGGAAAACGGTTTCCGTGCTACCAACCTCTGTAGCACTTACTTTCTGGGTGAGTAGGGGCATTAAATAAAAGCTGAATAGAGACAACACATTTTGCTGATTTATTTTTTACTATTTTCTCACAGGTGGGTTATGATAAACATAGTCGGACTGAAGATGATGTTCACGAAGCTATTGCTGGAAGGGTGGAGCACATGGCATCCTACAGAACTCTACAGAACTATTTGGGGAGCATCGTTCACGTCTTCACCATCGTCAACAAAGTGGTAATGACGGTAAGCTGAAGATGAATGGTGGACAAACTATGTTCACCGCCGAACAAGAAAAAGCTTAGGTTGTCAGCTTGTGTGTTCGTTGTAAGAAAAGCTGATTTATTCTTCGGAGAGCAAAATGGAATCTAACTTCAAGTTTTCAAGGCAACATCAAATGGCAGGAAATGATTGGCTATTTGCTTTTCGTAAGGGCAATCCTGAAATAACATACAGGAAGGTTGAAGGGCTCTCCTCATATCGTTGCAATAAGCACGACATTGAGCAATGTCTTACTTTATTGAATAAAACCGTGGAAGAATTTAATTTACCTGGTAAGCCACAATTGATTTATAACTTTGATGAATCAGTCTGCTAAATTAATAATAAATCAAACAAGAAAATGTTTGCGGCAAAAGGGTGCAAAGCTGTTTCATTCGTATTCTTGCGTAGAGAGGGGTGCCTGCACGAATGCTGTAGAAAATTTAATTCCACCAGTAGCAATATTTAAAGGCCTGACAATTTCCCTAGTGACTCATTGGCGACACTAGCAGACTCAGTTTGGATAAATGAAGGTGCCTTTTTTAAACGGTTGCTTCATTTTCAAATCTTAGGGTCCTGGAAGATGTCTCTTACTACTGGATGGACATACTTCTCATAAAAGTTTACAGGTATTGGGGTTTTGCGAGGAAAATTACGTGCACATAATGTGTTTACCTAGTCACACAACTCTTCGACTTCAGCCGTTAGATAGGTCAATTTTCAAACCTCTGAAGTCCTATTATGACAGTGAGAGTAATATTTTCATGAGAAACGATCAAAGGGAAGAAAAATTAACAAATTTCAAAGCATCCTTGTTGAAAGCAACCACAACTGCTACTGGTGAGAGTGGATTCAGAACAACAGGGGTTTATCCATTAAATGCAAATGTTTTCTCTGCACGTGAGTTTCGTCCTGGTTGCAACTCAAGGAATCGGCACCAAAAACCGGACGGAATCCAAGTCACCTTCGGTATCTTTCCGTGATCTTCTTCCACCTACGAAGAAACAATGGACCGCCGTCCATCGACAAGGAAGCTACAAGCAGTTCTCTTAACGTCTCCAGAAGATATGGCTGCGGTAAGAGGAGAAAAAAAAGTGAAAACCAGGAACGGAAAGTGGACTAGAAAAGGAGGGGGAGAATACTTACAGAATCATCATCCCCAGAATCAGAGGAACAAGATACAATGTGTGCATTTTGTTGTGTGAAATACGGTGTCCCCTTACCATCAAAACTGGAAGGCTGGATACAGTGCCAAGGAAGTGAAAAAGGAGTGGTACATGAAAAGTGCCTAGGGGCTGAGGGAAGGAAAAAGTTAGGAGTTTTTAAGAAATGACATTCAGAAGTGCAGAAGTTATCCTGAGACATTCAGTGTACCCACTTAATAAATATTTGGAGTCTACGACACTTAAAATAAGAAACGCTATTGTAACACTATTCCCATTCAGATAAGTGACTGTCGCCATTAATCCTCACTGACATGGATAAATAGGGACATGTGGTACCTAACTATTATCCTTCGTACATTCCTTATGTATCTGATTATAAAGCCCTATAATTTGTTCCTTAAGTATTACATTAAAGAAAGAACTGCAAACTTTACAGTTTATACTAATAATGAAACCATTATTATACTCTTCCAAATTTTTATCCCGACTCACTGAAGCTTACCATATGTTGTCTGAGAGGATGGTCTAAAGAGAAACCCCTAACACCGTGTCCTTTTTTACATATGTAATTCAAACGAAACAAACTTGTCAATTATAACAGAACCGCAAATATTCTGTTAACACAATGCGTTCCCTAATAGCCAAGAATAGATTAGAACAGATTTAACACTATTTTGTTACTTCTATGCTCTTCAGTCCAAAGACTGGTTTAATGCACCTCTCCACGCTAGTCTATCCCGTGCAAGTATCTTTATCTCTACATAACTACTACAACCTACATTCATTTCAGACTGCTAAATGTAGTCAATATTTAATCTCGATCTACAATTTTAACCTCCCATACCCCCCACATTACCAAAATTAATCACTGTTTGATGCCTCAGAATGGGTACTAAATGGCTCTGAGCACTATGCGACTTAACTTCTGAGGTCATCAGTCGCCTAGAACTTAGAACTAATTAAACCTAACTAACCTAAGGACATCACACACATCCATGCCCGAGGCAGGATTCGAACCTGCGACCGTAGCGGCTGCTCGGCTCCAGACTGTAGCGCCTAGAACCGCACGGCCACTGCGGCCGGCCCAGGATGGGTACTATCCGCCCGGTCGCTTCTTTTAGTCAAGTCGAGGCACTAGCTTCTATTCTTCAGTAACTGATCATCAGTCATCCGATACACCTATAATCTTCTGCAGTCTTCTTTAGCGTCACATTTCAGGAAACCCTAATCGTCGAAATCAGATTAACATTACGCAACAGATATACAACAGGCCACCATTTGAACAACCGATTAAGCAGGGGAATATGGTGTTCAGCGTTACTATGATGTGGCCATTAAAAGGTGCAAAGTTTTCTCGCTGTTAGAAAGGGAACAGGAGCAAATGTACTTACTCTTTGCTTAGCTGGTTTATGCACTAAGCCTCTCAGCGACAGCCCATCTTTATTTTAGTTTGTTCTTCCCTTGGTACTTGTCCAAACTTAATATAGATAGAGTAGACCTTCATGGTGCCTCAAAATCTGCAAAACAAATCTTCTCGGGAAATACATCACTTCCAATAATAACTACAACCAATTCGCTAGACGAACGGAGAATATGGTTATTAGAGTACTGTTTGCGCTTTTGCTGTATCGAATTACTTTAATGTAGAGAAAACTGCGAATCTTGAAGACAACAAGCAACAGAGTTAAAACTTGCATGAATGTATTACATGTTTAAATATGCAAATTATTTGCATTTCCAGACAACTGTAGAATGTCGGTAGCAGTTACGCCTTCTACATGCTGAATACCAGGAAAGTTTACGCACGTAGCTTGAATCAGGAACTGTGTTTGTTTGCTGCAAAACAAGTATCATGCATACAGACAGAGCGACGACATCTGAAGACTCACAGTACGTGACCTCTGTTGTGGATCCGCATAATGTGGCAACTGAGAGGCGCACCGAAAAAACTGCGCCAAACGACAATCCTAAGGAATGGCTCTGTGCTCGCTTTCCACATTAGTCCCGGTCCTGTGGACTGAATCACTGTTGGGCGATTCCGTATGCGGAATTTCTGAGAAGAAGAGACATTGCCACATCGTATTGGTCACCGTGGAATGGGCCCAGCATCTGAGATGGTACAGTGCTTAATCTAATATTTTACGTGCCGGAACGTACCTCCTCAGCCACGCAATGCCCCCCCCCCTTCCCCCCTCCAACCATAATAATAACAAAATCTGAGTGTGATAAAAATGACAATGAGAAATCATGGCTTTAACAAAATACTGTTCTGAAACTCACATTATTTAAAAAATAATTTCTTATAATCAAAACAATAAAACCATAAGATTTTGGATGAGTGTCTGTCGCTATAGCAGTGCCACTCTGATCCCTGGTTCTGTTCGATACACATCGGCACAAGTCAGTGTTCTTCACGGCTATGACGTCATGTTTTCAACTGCTACCAGCTGCAACGTTCAGACAGTTGCTTTGTAGTTGCTCATGAATGTGTGTCCATTATTAATTATTAAACCATTTAGTGATGTATGACGATAAATTTATTCATGACCCATCGGGATCACGTACAATTCAGACTTCCCGAAGAGCCGGCCAGTGTGGTCGAGCGGTTCTAGGCGCTTCAGTCTGGATCCAAGCGACCGCTACGGTTGCAGGTTCGAATCCCGCATCGGGCATGGATGTGTGTCTTGTCCTTAGGTTAGTTAGGTTTAAGTAGTTCTAAGTTCTAGGGGACTGATGACCTCAGATGTTAAGCCCCATAGTGCTCAGAGCCATTTGAACCATTTTGAACTTCCCGAAGAGTGAGGAAACAGAAAACTCCATGTGACATGAGACCCTCAGTTATGTGCTTTAAATGTCATTTGTCTTCTGGTCATTGAGTTATATTATACCCGGACTGATGTAAGTTCATATTCGTCACTACAGATAATCAACACATTCGAACACAAAAGTGCCTGTAATACGTCTTCACGTTAATTCCGTGTGCCATAGCAATTGTTCAGTGAGTAGCGCCTCACGTCGCGGCTGCCTTAATCTTCCTCCTCTCGTCCCCACCTCATGTGACAGTGTATGGGGACAGACTGTACATTTTTGTTTGTTTTATTTGGCCTCCACAGTTTGTACTCTGTGTAGCCATCGAATACACTTGTTTCCATGAATTACGTAGTTATACACAAAAAATAAATAAATGTATATATTGCTGGCAGTCGTAAAGAAAGGACATGAATGTTACCTATATGTACCGGTCACTACCTTGGAATGGAGCTCGACTTATCTTTGGTATACTGCACGTACATGCACTCGCACACACACATGCACATGCACATGCACAGGCACAAGCGCAGCCACAACCTCACCCCACACCTCTGCCCGCATCACATTGGTTATCCATGGTCACGTTTATTGGTGCCGACACGGAGATAAAGTACGATTCCGTTGCAATTTAATACACGTGTACTATTTTAAATCTCCGGTGTCGACTTGTCCCAGTGAGTTTAAAAAATAGGAAAAGAAGGAAAATTCCCCGGGAGGTACCGGAACGGGCTGAGCTCCGGCGGAAATTATGCCCTGGTGTGACGGTATGGACTGCCATTGAAAGCACAGTACGATCACAATCACCTCTTGACCTCTTAACTAGTCATTTAGAGTGCAGCTGTAACACTTCTGACGTATTAATGGGCGACGGTCGTTGTTCCTTACCTTTGATATTTTCGTGAATTATCTTTCAACAAGAGAGCGCAACGCCGCATGTTGCCTGTGTTGTACTTGCCTACTTGATACCGGGTTTTTCGGCTGCCGCCATGGCCATCACGTTCTCCAGATCTCTTATTGACTGAAAGCATCTGCCATCACTGAAAGCGTATGGTCATGGGTTGCAAGGAGACAAGAACTTCACCTACCCCCAATCAATACGACCAGTGAACTCTGGCATGTATTTTAGACAGCATAGAATAATGAAGCCATATCTGTCATCCAAACTCAATTCAGTGCGATGCCCAGCTGGGTTAAAGCCACTGGCGTTACTGCAGGTGGTGGCCGAATTTGTGCTGGTTCCCGAAATTTAGGCGATGCCTGGGCCTACGCTATTTACCGAAACGTACTGTTTGTTCGCTTCAAGCCTTCATGAAAATTTGTAAAATGCAGCTAGTTAGTACGTTATGCCTGAGGGAAAAATACGTTAACTCCGTGGCATACAGTTGCTCCGAGGTGAGCGGATCGCTTACGTGAAAAATTAGCGATCAACGGGGACTCTGTTACAAGAGACGCTAGCGTGAATATGTTTACGATTCTGAAGCTAGTAACTGTCTATTGTTACCGGCCATTTGTAGAACAGATGGGAACTAAACTATTTGACGAGCATAGAATGGGGTAAAGAAGGGACTGGTGAAAGTTTCAGCAAGAGTATATTGATGAATTAAAAGGTAGTTGTACCAGTCTTAATTATTTTCATAAGGTTAACCCGTGGAAAGTGAATTTCTGTCAGGCTTGTATGCAGAACTTCGCACATTTGGTTAGTGACTTTTGCTGGTGATTTTGCAAGCATGGTCAAGGAAATTAGGGAAGTGTTTTTCTGCAGTTGGGAGAAATCTGTTTTACAACTGCACGTCACACAACAAATGCGAACTGAATAGCACCGAATCAGTATCCGAGGGTTTTATGTAAGTTTCTATTTATGACCTGTAAATTCATACACGACCGGGGTTCGTCGGCGAATGCTTCTTCTCTACGAGATCGACGGGTTTATAAAGGGCGAGTTTTTCCGCCGTGTACAAACCCTAGGGATTGTTCGATGAGAGGATACGGAACAAAAAAGGTCTAATGAACTTATGTCCGGAAATGAATGGTTTCCATGCTAGAGACCATTTATTCATCATACATTGTTACAGAGACTGCGGTCTAATACGCGCTTACCATGCAGCTACAGTTACAGTACGTGCTCAAAATGGTTTCCATGAGCCACAACGCATGCGTGTACGCGCCGTAGCATGTTCTGTCTCTACATCTACATCTACATACGTACTCCTCAATCCACCATACGGTGCGTGGCAGAGGGTACCTCGTACCACAACTAGCATCTTCTCTCCCTGTTCCACTCCGAAACAGAACGAGGGAAAAATGACTGCCTATATGCCCCTGTACGAGCCCTAATCTCACTTATCTTATCTTTGTGGTCTTTCCGCGAAATGTAAGTTGGCGGCAGTAAAATTGTACTGCACTCAGCCTCAAATGCTGGTTCTCTAAATTTACTCAGTAGCGATTCACGAAAAGAACGCCTCCTTTCCTCTAGAGACTCCCACCCGAGTTCCTGAAGCATTTCCGTAACACACGCGTGATGGTCAAACCCACCAGTAACAAATCTAGCAGCCCGCCTCTGAATTGCTTCTATGTCCTCCCTCAATCCGACCTGATAGGGATTCCAAACGCTAAAGCAGTACTCAAGAATAGGTCGTATTAGTGTTTTATAAGCGGTCTGCTTTACAGATGAACCACATCTTCCCAAAATTCTACCAATGAACCGAAGACGACTATCCGCCTTCCCCACAACTGCCATTACAAGCTTCTCCCACTTCATATCGCTCTGCAATGTTACGCCAAAATATTTAATCGACGTGACTGTGTAAAGCGCTACACTACTAACGGAGTATTCAAACATTACAGGATTCTTTTTCCTATTCATCTGCATTAATTAACATTTATCTATATTTAGAGTTAGCTGCCATTCTTTACACCAATCACAAATCCTGTCCAAGTCATCTTGTATCCTCCTACAGGCACTCAACGACGACACCTTCCCGTACACCACAGCATCATCAGCAAACAGCCGCACATTGCTATCCACCCCACCCAAAAGACCATTTATGTAGATAGAAAACAACAGCGGACCTACCACACTTCCCTGGGGCACTCCAGATGATACCCTCACCTCCGATGAACGCTCACCATCGAGGACAACGTACTGGGTTCTATTACTTAAGAAGTCTTCGAGCCACTCACATACTTGGGAACCAATCCCATATGCTCGTACCTTAGTTAGGAGTCTGCAGTGCGGCACCGAGTCAAACGCTTTCCGGAAGTCAAGGAATATGGCATCCGTTTGATACCATTCATCCCTGGTTCGCAAGATATCATGTGAAAAAAGGGCGAGTTGCGTTCCGCTGGAGCGATGCTTTCTAAAGCCGTGCTGATGCATGGACAGCAACTTCTCTGTCTCAAGAAAATTCATTATATTCGAACTGAGAATATGCTCGAGAATCCTGCAACAAACCGATGTTAAGGATATTTGTCTGTAATTTTGAGGATCCGTCCTTCTACCCTTCTAATATACAGGCGTCACCTGCGCTTTTTTCCAGTCGCTCGGGACTTTACGTTGGGCAAGAGATTCGCGATAAATGCAAGCTAAGTAAGGAGCCAATGCAGTAGAGTACTCTCTGTAAAACCGAACTGGAATCCCATCAAGACCTCATACGTTAACATAGGCCAGGCTGCATTCGAGCAGTGCCAAAGGCAGCACGAATACTCCGCTCCAGTGTCTCCACGTCTGGAATGAGCTCTGCATAGACAATACTTTTTGAGAGGGGCCCATAACCAGAAATCGCAAGGGTTGAGATCCGATGAACGAGCAGACCATGCAACTGTGTCTTCGAGTCCGACCCATCGACTAGAGAAGATACTGTGATGCCTCCGAACGTTAACGGCGAAGTGGGCTGGAGCCTCATCACAATCACATTTTCCTCCAAGTGTGGTGTCCGAGCATTTCGGGTACGTCTTGCATGATTTCCTGCTTCCTGAAATGATCCTGTCTCAGACAAACGGTGAAACACTCTTGCAAAACATTGAATACTGTGGGTGTTGTCGGCGGGGATAGGTCTCCTGACACAACCTTGCTGCCCACTGCCCGTTGCCATTTGCCTTTCCGTAAGTAAACACCATGTCGGCAAGCTCTCGAGTCGAATGCGGAACCATTGTGTACAACCCCATATCCCGTCCACTACAAAGTGAGTCAGCAAGGGAAGTGAACTCGACGCAACATTACCAATTACTATGGCAGGATGGGGCGCTAGGACATGACATATGATGAACAGTACCACCCTCTGGGAGGAAATCATGCATACCGTAACTGTGGCTGCATAGTACAGCGCGTGTTAGACCGCAGTCTCTGTAACAATGTGTGATTGAATAAATGGTCTCTATCATGGAAACCATGCATTTCCAGACGTAAGTTCATTAGAACTTTTTTGCAGTATCCTCTCATCGAACAACCCCTAGAGTTTGTAAACGTAGGAAAAAATCACCCTATATAACTGCACTTTTATAATTGTTGGCAGGTCATCTTTGTAATTAGTACATTATATCACACAGTTTCGTGAAACTGCTTGTGTTTTGAGAGACTTTGACGATAGAATACGGAACCATTAGGTCTTTGTACATTATCGAGAATAATTTCACTTACGAGATTAGTTGTTATCAGTGTTGAAGTAGTAGCACGAGACATTACAGCTACGCATTCTCAAAAACATAAGGTTTAATTATTTCAATCAATCGTTTAGTGCATCTTTAATGAATCACATCATCGCATACATACGTACACCAATACAAGGTAGGGTGACTTTTTATGAGTTTAGTAGGATGCTCATACCGGTAAAAACCAAAGAGATGGTCTCACAAGGATAATTGTCGACAACCCTCAGAAAGAAATGCGGTAATGAACCGTGCCGAATGTGTCTGTGTCCTGATGGTCAAAATATGACGTTATCACAGTATTTTCTATAACTGATTATACAATTTTTTCATAAAATAGTCGGCTAAATATTCTTATTACAGATTTAAAGAATTTAACTATGGTTTCTCTTTTGATTCACGATTTCCAGAAGATTGTTCGTAATGTAGGTCACATTGCTCCTGGGCCTCTCAACTTCAGGAAGGAAGACGATACAGTTTCGCACCGTCGCTGCCGATCAAAGCATATCCATAGCGAACATCGGAAATGTCGCGGTATCTGATCAAATGTATCAGACCACATGTTTCTGGACATTAATAACGTCTGTGTCCACCCTAAGCCTTTATGACGGCTTCAGCACTGCGGGGGGTACTTTCAGTGAAGTGTCAGAATGTCAACGGAGGAATGGCGGCCAGTTCTTCCTCAACGGCCGAAACCAGAAAAGGCAGTGATATTGGGCGCTGGTGTCTGGAGCGAAGTCGATGTTCTGACTCATTCCAAATGATGTTCCATTGGGAACAGGTCCAAACTCTGGGCGGGCCAGTTCATTTCAGGAATGTTATTGTCCTGAAACCACTGCATCACAGACGCTGCTTTATGAAAGAGTGCATTGTGCTAATATAATCATTCCCTCAGAACTCTTCCTCTACTGTACGCAGTAACCAATGCTGTAAAATGTGTCCATTTCCTTCTGCATTTAGCGCTTCCTTAAGCACAATAAGAGATCCACATCTTAACCACATGTACCACCCCCCTACCGGAGCACCACATTATCCGAATTTAACTGTCGGCACTACACATGATGACATTTAAATTTCTCCAGGAGTGAGTCAAACCCAAACGCTTCCAACGGATTGACAAAGTGTCAAGGATGATACTGCGGATCACTTGTTTCCAGTCTGTCACTGTTCAGTGGCGTCGTTCTTTTCGTCAAGAGTCGCTCAGCATTGACTACAGAAATGGGTTGCTTATCAGGACTTATTCGACTATTGTAAGCCATTCTTTTTTACTCCCAACGCAAAGTAATTGTGCTAGCTAGACTGCTAGTTGATCTTTGGAACTCACAAGTGATTCCTTTCATGCGACTGTTTACAGCCACCCTCTGCAATGCTCGACGGTCCCTGCCCATCGGTGCATGAGGTCCGTCTGGTCTTATTTTAGCTGTGGTTGTTCATTCGCTTTTCAAATTCACATAAACGTCATCAAAGCTTTAGAAGTATCAAAATGCTCCTGATGGATATCTTATTTAGGTGACACACGATGGTCAGCCCGAAGCATCGGGACATCAGGCCAGCCTTCCAGGAGCGCCATAACTGTGGACGGGTTGGCATGGTTCCTGAAATCAGCACCGAGAATGGGAACATCTCGCGAATGGCCGAACGATTTCTGCGGCGGAAGAAGAGGATCCGGCCCTGCAATTTGGGCTAGATGTAGCCTGCGAGGTGGATGCGAACGAAGGCTACGCTAACACGTTTACGGCCAATTTTACACCTGTGGCCGATCGAATCGACAACGAGCATATTCGTGTGGTGGAAGAGTCTCATGGCATGATGCGATCGCGCCACTCTCGGAGGAGGAGGTGGGACGACATTTCTAGCGTCCCATTACGAAGAAATCAGGAGACAATGACGGGCTTGACAACGTTCTACCGATGCAATTCCCTCCTGAAACTTACTGGACATTAGCAGACAACTTTAACAGCTTCTTGTCGTTCTTTTATTACCCTTCGATGTGCAAATATGCGAAAATGCTAGCTATCCTGAAGAGCAGCTGGGACCACTGGCTGGTGAAGGATTTTTGGCCAATCAGCCTACTTCCTTTCATGGAAATTTTCGAGAAGCTGTACGCCAATCTTCTCCTATCAGACCTTGATGAAGAAGACCACGTACCAGATGAACAGTCTGTCTTCTGGAGGGGCCATTCTAGGTCACAACATGTACTGCATCTGACGGAGAAAGCGCTGAAAACCATGGAGCGTTGCTAATACCTCGAGACATGCTCCTTGACGTTTCCAGAGTCTTCGATTCCGTGTGGTATAACGGTCTAATGTACAAGCTTTCTGTGCAAAGGGTACCGACGTCACATGCTTCTCTCCCACCTCTCCAGAGGAACGATCCACATTTGGACCAAGGAATGGAAATCTGTAAAGTAGCTGTTACGTTCATGGGTGCCGCAGGAGATTGTGCTCTGATCCCTGCCGTACTCCCTATGCAAGTCCTGTACTCCCACGGTGGCGCACATACAGTTTGTACACGCCTGCACTGTTCATCCACAGCATGAACGCCAATATCCTTCATTGCCGTCTCCAGTTTGGCTGCTGTTGACTCGGCTATTGGTTCGTGAAATGGAGTTTCAAGTATAATGCTGCTAGGAGCTGAATTCTCGTATTAACGAGAAGGAAGCTGCCTTCTACTTTACTACCTGTCGGGATCCCAGGTGGCCCCATCCCATGTTGCAGGACAGGATGGGGAAGACTTTTGATCGATATCTGTAGTCACCACGGCACATCCAGGGCTCTAAGAGAGGAGCGGTCTACCCTTTCATCAAATCGATGTCGAATCTGACACCACACCTTGGTATCAGGCTCTACCCAGCCCTGGTCAGACCACGGCTGGAGTACAAAGCTTTAGAGTGGAGATATGCTGCTGCCACGCCCATAGCACAGCTCCAGAGTGTATAATCGAGCCCTGATGCTCGCCTTATACAGTCCGTGGGGATACACAACGAGGCAACAACATGAAGACACTGTAATCCAACAGTCTTGTGAGACAGATTTCGGTAGAGTTCGCACCTTTCCTATTAGAGGCCACAACAGTTGGCAAAAAACTCGTCCGGTGCCTGGTAGAGTAGGCCGACCATGGTACGAGAGTAATTCACTCTCGCAGCATCAGATGAACTAGAACTGATGCATCCAGCCCACGGGACAATTCAACAACTGAAGAAAAAGTCAGAACCGTCTGATGCGAGAGTCCAAAGAGTAGATTGCTTGACCTGCACACAGTCAAGACCATGTGGGCTTCTCATTTCGAGTGCATGCGAAAATGGGGTATCATTCTAGTGACGGTATGGGTCGGAAATCGAGAACTCTACTAACGTAAATGACTTTCTCACAGGGGAGATTGTTAGAGCCTGATAACTGATAATCAGCATCACAGAAACAGTGAAGGTGGTCCAATATTCACAGTTACTATAGTGAACACATTTCTCGTTGCATCAACTCGATGTTCGTGTACGGATGTGCCATCGTTTAGCGAACGGCTGCTCTAAACATGTGCCACAGCATGGAAGCGGCCTGGCGGTGACAGAATTATACCGCCTGGGACGTTCATTTGGGCAGCGATGCTACCTGTGATAGCAATCTGAGGCAACGTGACAGCTGTGCACTACGTGAATATTATGCAGACCACCTGCATGTCTTCATGCCCGATGTCTTCCCCGACATCAGAAGAAGGCCGAAATCGTGCTACCGTAGTTTGAGGAACATGAGAGTGAAGCAATGTTGTTGTCTTTGCCACTAAATTCGCCTGCTCTGAACGCGAGGGAACGCATCTGGGACGCCGCTAGGCGTAAGATCCGCGCTCACAAATCACCGGTTCGTAATTTATTGGTCTCGCATGACCTGTTCATAGCTGTCGGGCGTCACATATCTCCCAAAATCTTCCAAGGACTTTTAGAATCGATGCCACGTCAAGTCGCTATCATATTAAATTGCAGAAATGAACCTACGATCTATTACGTGTATGGTGATAAAGTTTTGACTCGTCAGTGCGCGAGTACCTTTATGTATCCAAAATGAAGAAGGGTCGATTATTTGTATGTAATCAAAGTGTTCGCCACAAAATAAATAGCAGAGTCATAAGTGACTGTTATAACAGGAAAACATTAGTTTACCTGAACCACGAAAATTGTGCATAAACGTAACTGTTCACTGTAGAGTGTATAGTGACAACAGAAGAAATATAGGGTGTATTCTAATGTCTCTACATAGCCTTTTCCTCTCTAATAGCAGCTAATAATATATGATGATACTGAAAGGGTATTTCAGTGCGTAAAGGGAGATGCAAATTTAATAGTCTTGGGGGAAGGAATAGAAGAAAAGGTTAAGGGAGAATATGGGCTTGCTACTAGGAATGAGCGAGGAGAATGACTTACTGATTTCTGCAATAAATTACAGCGATTAATAGCGATTACTCTGTTCAAGAATCATAAGAGCAGGAGGCTTACTTGTAAAAGGCCGAAAGAAAAGGGAAGACTTCAATTAGATCACATCATGGTGAGGCAGAGATTCTTAAGTAAAATATTGGATTGCAAGGTGTATTCAGGGGCAAATATAGACTCAGATGACAATTCAGCAATGATAAACAGCAGGCTGAAGTTTAAGAGACTAGTCGGAAAGAATCAGTTCGCACACTGTGGGATATGGAATTACTAAGGAGTGAAGAGATATGCTTGAAGTTCTCTGAGGCTATAGATAATGCGATAAGGAATAGCTCAGTAGACAGTTTAGTTGAAGAGAAATGGACATCTCTAAATAAGGCAATCACAAAAGTTGGAAAGAAAAACACATTGGTACAAAGAGGGTAACTGCGAAGAAACCATGGATAACAGAATAAACATTTCAGCTGATGGACGAAAGAAGGAAGCACAAAAATGTTGAGGAAAATTCAGGAATACAGAACTACAAGTCACTTAGGAATGGAATAAATGGGAAGTATACGGAGGCTGAGGCGAAATGGCTGCATGAAGATGTGAAGAAACCTAAAAAAGAAATGATTGTCGGAAAGAATGACTCAATATAGAGAAAAGTCAAGCCAACCTTCGGCGAAATTAAAATCAAGGGTGGTAACACTAAGAAGGCAATGTGAATTCCACTGTTAAAGGTAGAGGAGAGAGTGGATAGGTGGAAAGATTAAACTGAAAGCCTCTATGAGGCTATGATAGAACAAGAAAGAGGAGTCGATATAGAAGAGATAGGGGGATCCAGTATAAGGATCAGAATTTTAAAGATCTATGGAAGACTTAAGATCGAATAAAGCAGAAAGGAAAGATAGCATTCCATCAGAATTTCTAAAATCATTGGGCGGTGGGGGGGGGGGGGGGGGGTGTCAACAAAACGACTATCCACGATGGTGTGTAGAATGTAATAATCTAACGACATACCATAAGACTTTCGGAAAAATATCATCTACACAATTCCGAAGACTGCAAGAGCTGACAAGTGTGAGAATTATTGCACAATGAGCTTAACAGCTGATGCATCCAAGCTGCTAACAAGAATAATATACAGACACATGGAAAAGAAAATTGAGGCTCTGTTAGATGACGATCATTTTGGCCTGAGGAAAGCTAAATGCAGCAGAGAGGCCGTTCTTATGTTGCGGCTGATTGTGGAAGTAGGACTAAGGAAAAATCAAGGCACTTTAGTAGGATTTGTCGATCTGGAAAAAGCGTTCGACACTGTCGAATAATGCAATATGTTCGAAATTATGAGGAAAATAAAGATAAGCTACAGGGAGAGGTAGGTGGTGTACAACACGTACAAGACCAAAAAGGGAATAATAAGAGTGGAAGGCCAAGAACGAACTACCAAGATTAAAAAGGGTGTAAGACAGGGATGTAGTCTTCCATCTCTGATGATCAATCTATACTTCGGAAAAGCAGTGATGGAAGTAACAGAAAGGATCAAGGGTGCAATTAAAATTCAAAGTTAAAAAAAGTCAGTGACAAAGTTCACTGATAACATTGTTATCCTCAGGAAAAGTGATAAAGAATTACAGGATCTACTGTGGGGAATGAAGAGATTAATTGATAAGGAACATAGATTAAAAGTAAATCGAAGAAAGTGTAAGTAGGCTGTTTAGGTTTTTATATTGGTAACGCCATGTAGCGCTCTATATGAAAATCACTGGCTGTGCTGTGTGCAGTCTGTGGCTGGGTGGCATTGTTGTAATATTCGCCATTGTAGTGTTGGGCTGTTGGCTGTTAACAGCGCATAGCGTTGCGCAGTTTGAGGTGAGCCGCCAGCAGTGGTGGATGTGGGGAGAGAAATGGCGGAGTTTTGAAATTTGTAAGACTGGATGTCATGAACTGCTATGTATATTATGATTTTTCAACACTATTAAGGTAAATACATTGTTTGTTCTCTATTAAAATCTTTCATTTGCTAACTATGCCTATTAGTAGTTAGTGCCTTCAGTAGTTTGAATCTTTTATTTAGCTGGCAGTAGTGGCGCTCGCTGTATTGCAGTAGTTCGAGTAACGAAAATTTTTGTGAGGTAAGTGATTTGTGAAAGGTATAGGTTAATGTTAGTCAGGGCCATTCTTTTGTAGGGATTTTTGAAAGTCAGATTGCGTTGCGCTAAAAATATAGTGTGTCAGTTTAAGCACAGTCATGTATAATTGTTCTAAGGGGACGTTTCAAAAGTCGAAAGTAATGGGAAGTAGCAGAAATGAGAAGATCGAGAAACATTAACATCAGAACTGGTAATTACCAAGTAGATGAATCTAACGAATTCTACTACTTAGGTAGCAAAGTATCCAATGATGGACGAAGCAAGGAGAATGTAAAAAGCAGACTAGCAGTTGCATAGAGGGCATTCTTGTCCAAGAGAAGTCTACTGGTATCAAACATAAGTCTTAATTTGAGGAAGAAATTTGTGAGACTGTACGATTGGAGCACACTATCATACGTAGTGAAACATGAACTGTGACAGTACAGAAGAGAATCAAAGCATTAGAGATATGAATCTACAGAAGAATGCTGAAAATTACGTGTACTGATAAGGTAAGACACGAATTGGCAAGGAAATGAATATATGGAAAACACAGACAAGAAGAAGGGACAGGATGGTAGGATATCTGTTGAGACATCAGGTATTAGAGGGCGCTGTAGAGGTTAAAAACTATAGAGGAAGACAGAGATGTCAATGCATTCAGCAAATAATTGAGGACGTAGATAGCAAGTGCTACTGTGAGATGAAGAGTCTGCACAGGAGAGGAATTCGTGACGGGCCGCATAAAAAAAAGAAGGAATTGCCACATTTAACGTTCCATTCGATGGCTGCGACGCTATCGATTGTGTTTGTAACTTGTCCTGTAAAGAGGTCGATAACTGAAACTAAGTTATGCTATGTGATCAAAAGTATCTTGACACCCCCAAAAACATACGTTTTTCATATTAGGTGCATTGTGCTGCCACCGACTGCCAGGTACTCCATATCAGCGACCTCAGTAGTCATTAGACATCGTGAGAGATCAGAATGGGGCGCTCCGCGGATCTTACGGACTTGGAACGTGCTCAGGTGATTGGGTGTCACTTGTGTCATACGCCTGTACGCGAGATTTCCACACTCCTAAACATCCCTATCTCCTCTGTTTTCAATGTGTAGTGGTGTGGAAACATGAAGGGACACGTACAGCACATAAGCGTAGAGGCTGACGTCGTCTGTTGAGTGACAAAAGGAGCCGACAGTTGAAGAGGGTCGTAATGTGTAATAGACAGACATCTGTCCAGACCATCACATAGAAATTCTAAACCGCATCAGGATCCACAGCAAGTACTACGACAGTTAGGCAGGAGGTGAGAAAACTTGCATTTCATGGTCGAGCGGCTGCTGATAAACCACACATGACGCCGGTAAATCCCAAACGACGCTTCGCTTGGTGCAAGGAGCGTAAACATTTGGCGATTGCACAGTGTAAAAACGTTGTGTGGAGTGACGAATCACGGTACACAATGTGGTGACCCGATGGCAGGGTATGAATATGGCGAATATCCAGTGAACGTCATCTGGCAGCTTGTGTAGTGCCAACAGTAAAATTAGGAGGTGTTGTTGTTATGGTGTGGTCGTGTTTTTCATGCAGGGGGCTTGCACCTCTTGTTGTTTTGCGTGGCACTATCACAGCATAGGCCTAAATTGATGTTTTAAGCACCCTCTTGCTTCCCATTGTTGAAGTGCAATTCGGGGATGGTGATTGCATCTTTCAACAAGATCGAGCACCTGTTCATAAAGCTCGGCCTGTGGCGGAGTGGTTATACAATAATAACATCCCTGTAATGGACTGGATTGCAAGAATCCTGACCTGAATCCTATAGAATACTTGGCGCCACACCTCGGCGATCGACATAGATACCTGTCCTCAGTGCAGAACTCCATGAAGAATGGGCTACTATTCCCCAAGAAACCTTCCAGCACCTGGCTGAAAGTACGCCTGCGAGAGTGGAAGCTATCATCAAGGCTAAGGGTGGGCCAACACTATACTGAATTACAGCATTACCGATGGAGTGCGCCACGAACTTGTAAGCCATTTTCAGCTAGGTGTCCGGATATTTTTGATCACATAGTGTAGTTATGGATAGTCAGATTATTAGGATTCGCTCCCCTTCCATTACATATGCATCACCAAGCACGAGGTAAGAAGTTTCGTCCGGCAGACGGTCACCATAGGACTACCTTAGGGTTCTATTGTAGCCGCAGTAAAATACGGGAACTTAGGAAGCAGCAATTCGCAGTTGTAAACTTGTCGTGTCAAACATACTTCGCAAGTTGTTATTGACAGCACATCGTTCGATAATTCAGTGCACTTACCCATGCGTTCGCCGGTTTCAGTAGGCTTCACTTGAGCAGTGACGAGTGCATGGTAGTGACTCCTAAGCGCCATCAGCTGGTCGTGGCTGCCCTCCTCGACCACGACCCCTCCAGACAGCACGAAGATTCTGTCCGCATTGCGTATTGTCGACAGCCGATGTGCTACAATGACCGTCGTACGTCCTTCGCTGGCCTGAAATGTAATTTATTACACTTAAATGTAGAGTATTAATGGGCTGCATCTAACCAGACAGAAGATTTAGGATTCAAAGGAGAAATAGAAAAATGCAGGTTGCTATTTTATGAATTTGGTACTCCTTCCAGTTCGTCTACGCGTCTCATCCGTTGTAGTCACAAATTGGCGGGAACATTAAATCTGCTTATTGCTTTGATGCTATCAGAGAGAAATGGACTATGTGGTGCCACTAGGTTTCACCCTTTTACTACTGAAGGAAACAACTGTTTTGTATCAGAGTCCACTCCTACATGTTTAGCACAAATAAGAAACCATTAGGCAGCACAGTACTTGTAAATTAGAATAAAAAGCTGTTGGCCAGCCAGAGTCAGTCTTGTTGCAACCCTTGTCCACAGTACGAGCAGCCCTTAGCGGCTCGCCATGTCACAAGTGTTCATGACGTCACCGTTCCAACTGAGATCTTTTTTAATATGTGACTTGTAAGTACTGCATCTTTTCGAGTCAGTGCAAACTGTAATTTTATTAATGTACTATATACCTAATGTTTTAGTACAGTTAGTCTAATTCTGAAGACGACGCTCATAGTAGCGTCGAAACCAGGTCAATTTTGACTTAATATTTGTGACCGATGGCTTATTTGTTACAATACGATTTTTAAGTGTTAAAAATGAATTAGCTAGGTACTTGTAAAACTCCACCAACTTTGGATGAATCTGCGTTGGTGATAATTGATCCGAAACAGTGTCACGTCGGCACCCTATTCCAGTTCGTGTCTAGCTGCATGATATTTTGCAGATGCATACACAACAGTGGGAAAATCACGGGTGCAATGGGTATATCGCGTGAGAAACTAAGAGCTTTGTAGCAGTGGTGCATAAGTCATTTAATCCGGAAGCATGGTAACTTTTTATTTAAGCTACAAGCATTGTGAACTTCATGTAATGGCATAAAAACGTCAGTGAACTATCTTGCCTCATGGTGAAAGAGTCTTTTCCACCATGTGACGACTGTGTGTGTGTGCGTCTTAAACCAAAGTATGTGGAGGTAGCGTGGTAGTCGTATCAGACGTGGACGCGAGTTGCTCGCCACTCACCCTGTCTAGTGCGGCCTGCACCTTGGCCTCGCTGCCGGTGTCCAGAGCAGAGGTGGCCTCGTCCAGCAGCAGGATCTTGGGGCGGCGCACCAGCGCCCTGGCGATGGTGATGCGCTGCTTCTGGCCGCCCGACAGCTGGGCCCCGCGCTCGCCCACCAGCGTGTCGTAGCCCTGCGTACAGCAAAGGACTGCGGGAAGATTAAGAGTTTAACGTCCCGTTAACAGCCATGACGGAGCACATGCTCGGATCTACAAGAGGATGGGGAAGGATATCAGCAACGTCCTTTTTTAAAGGAACCATCCCGACATTTGCCTGGAGCGATTAAGGGAAATCTCGGAAAACTTACATCTGGATAACCGACCGGTGATTTGAACTGTGGTCTTACCGATTGAAAATTCAGTGAGCTAAGCCCTGCGTCACCACGCTCGTTATGTGTATACAGGAGACAGGATCTGCTGTTTTGGGCAATGAAGAAACGCTTGACATGCAGAAGTGTCGAATATTCCGTTCTTCCGCGTCAGGGATGTACAGTCTTGTTAAGGGCCGTGAGCGCAAACTCCTCACGGTGGTTACGTAATGGAGGGTCGGCGGTTATCACTGGAACAACCTTTTTTTGACTGTAACGGTTTACATCAACTCCGGTTTAACCTGAGTGATAAAGTCACTCAGAATAACCAGTTTCTGAAATAAACGATTTTCTGCATTTTATTGTTATTATCGCTATAACAAAGACATCGAACAAAAACTGCGTAGTAAATTTCAAGATATGCTAACTAAAATTATTAATTAAAGTAGTCAAATAAAAGAAAAAGTGGTCTATTACTGGATGGAATGACCAGTATATTGCAATACCCCCGCCTCCTCTACCCTTCCCCCCCCCCCCCCCCCCCCCGACGTTCTTCCGATGTAAACAACGGCTGTGTTAGGCTGAGTTGCTAGCCCGCTTGTGGGATTCACTACTATGTTGTTTTGGAATAGATATAATGACTATATCATATTATCAAAACAAACATACGATTTGGATCTGACCGTAATTTTGCAAGACCTAAGGCGAATGAAATGAAAATGTGGCTAAAGGAAAAAGCAGGAATATTTCCAGATGGTATTGTGAACATTCACTTATCTTTTCTTAAAAATACTGTCCTTCTGATGAGGAAAACTGCAGAAATATGTTGTTTTATTGTAAAGAGGTGTGGCTGCGTCGAAAAGTTCAATAATTCTGATGGAACAGGTAGTGATTTACTGTGCCTTATCTGGCTTTGGTAATCGTAGAGTTAGAGTTTTAGAACTTCTGTTTAAGATCCCTGCTGAGAAAATAAATTACGCTCAGAAAGACTATAGTAGGGTCATATCGAGTACTACGGAAAGGTGGTCGGAACCATGTATGATCCCTGTCCTTACCGGAGCTCGACAGTAAAAATCGAACTTAGGAAGCACATTCCGTCTTTTATAAATGTAAATGGGTGTGGTGGTCTTGTAAATTTATGATGGACAAGCTCGGACATGCACGTTGTGCAATTCTACTGAATGTATTCGCGCTGAATGTGGCGAGTGTCGCAGATTCGTACCGGTGAGGCTCCAAGTCTAATCCCTATGACAAGAAGGAAATTGTCAGTCCCTGATGCCACGGCCGCTCGCGATCTTCGTGAACAGGAACTGTCCGGACAGGTGGCAGAATCCGAGGCGCAAGGGGACTCGAATAAGAATGAAGAATTTGCTTTCGTGCAGGACAAGCAGATAGTGAGCAACTGAACTTCAGGTGAGCAGCGCCTCTTGCATGACCGATATGGACTGTACTGTGTCGCTATCTGGTTAACGTCAGAGTGAGCAATCGTCGCAGGAACAGCAAACCTCAGACGAAGTATCCCATGAGGAGAGTATCCCCGGAAATGTAATCGAACCAGTCGTGCCGCTAGTACACAGCGAATGAAGAACACGACAGGAATTATGTGATACCGCGTTCGGTAACGAAACAAAGGGAAAGGAAAAGAGGGGGATAAGAAGTGACACGACTCAAACCATGGCGAGGAAATGAATACAGCAAATTTGTAGAATATGGACCTGTTTGCACGGAGAGAAGTGACACGAGATGATGATGTCAAGTCACGCAGGAAGGACTTCGCCATCTCCCAAGAAATCTCCAAAAAGAAGAAACGGAGCGAGTGAAATATACGTATTTCGCTGCACAGCGCAAAACAGGATCGGTATAATATACGTTACCAGAAACTTAGCACACAAACTTAGTGCAGTCGAAACGATACCTGCAGCCTTTCCCAACCACTTAGCAGTGAAGTGTAGCATCAGATTAGTTAAACAAAAAATATACTGGTGTCGTCCTACATGGAAACTAAACATTAACGTGCTGCATGAAAATGATCTAGATGAGCGAATGTACTTGGCAAGCTTCTCTCCGATTGCGTCACAAATTACCGAATGCTGTAACCTGGTGGACGTTATGTACAAAAAGGAAGCTACGATCTGACTTGAAAGGTTATGGAAGAGAAAGAGCAAGGTGGTTGAAAGATACAATTGAATTTTATTAAACGTGTCTGCAGGAGCTTTACGAATAGCCAAGATGTTTTAATGAATATACGGAAGGTTAAGGCTAAACCCGTAAGTCTTAAACGCAACTGGGGGGCCTGGAGATTAAATCGCATGTTACGTCAGTTGTGCAGGAAGAAAACACATCACTCTTCCATTTGATACAACATGAAAAGAACAGGAGAAGGAATTTTATCGAGAGTCTGAGAACAGAAGACAAAGGAGATCTGACGCAACACAAAGATATTTTAACGGAGGCATGTAGGTTTTGCAAGGTTTTATATGCTAACAGTCAGTTTGAACCACGCTTTGTGAGGAAACTGCTGATGAAAAATGGTCTACAGAATATAATAAACGAAGAAGAAAATAGGAGCTAACAACATAAATGTCGTGCGATGACGTTTCGGACATCATTAAATGTGTGCCCGTCGAGAAGGCACCAGGTCCCGACGGATTGCCCTCAGAGTTTTATGCAGCTTTTTGGCACATTATAGGCAACACCTTTATAGAAGTAGTGCATGACGTCCTGAAAGGAAACTGTTCTTCCAGAATTCAAAGAAGGTGTAATTGTCTTGCTTCCTAAAGGAAGAACTACTGAAGTCAAAGACCTTTCCAAAACGAGACCCATATATCTTACGAATGCCGATAGTAAAATCGTTGCGCGGGCGGTGAAAGAAAGACTTAGACTAGCCTTGCAAAAGATATATGTCATCACACACGCCTTCCTGGTCGAAGTATTTTCAAGACACTGAGAGCGCATCGAGATACTACAGCAATAGTTTCCAAGATCATAGCAAAAGCAGGACTCCTTTTTATAGATTTTGTCAAAGCTTTCGACAGGGTCACTCACCAGTATTTATTTCCTTTGATAAAGCATATGGGTTTTAATGAAAATTACGAGGGCGTTTTGAACAACATCGTGAAAGGTATCAAAACGAAAAATGGACACCACATCCAACCAGTTAGAATTATCAGTGGCGTTCCCATTATCAATGTTACCTTATATAGCTGCATTAGAATCGCTGTTGCAGATTTTTGGTAATGAAGAGGCCATTCAAATATTAGTGACGACTAGAGCCGACAACGCGTAAGCTGATGACATAGGAGTTGTCATACGAAGTAGGGAAGACGTTAAACGTCTCACAGAAACTGTACGCCTTTATTGTAGCGCGACAGGTGCTAAAATAAATGACAAGAAGAGTTCATTCTTCAGCCTCAACTGTTTTAACAACATACGGTTGTAAAGGATGAAGTTGGTTGACCATCATACAGTATTGGGGGTGACTTTTATCTCAAACGACAACTTTTACGTCGAGGAAAATGGCGAACTATATTCGAGGGGATTAAATGTTAGATTAAATTACGAATCTGAATATTATGCAAAATATTAAAGTAATCAACTGTGCTATTCTGTCCAAAGTAGTGAACGTAGGAGAAGTCCTGTCGATTTCCAAGGCAATAGCAAAAAACCTCACGAGTGAAATTTGTAGATGTATCTGGAAAAGGCACATCTGAAGATGGAGGACTTGGTCTTACTGACATTTATCGCAAAAATATGGTCTTATTAATCAAAGTTTTATGTCAGCACATACTCTTCAGCAAAATGAAAATTCTATTCTGTGTAGATTGGGAAGTTCTCAACTATCGTGTGGAACCCCTGTACGAGAGTTTACGGTAAGGAAACCTTTCTATTTAAATTTCAAGACTTGAGGCTCATCACTTAACTTTTTTCCGTTTTGCTGGAAGTCTTTTCAAAATGAAACTTGCTGATAGTGCACGCCTTTGTGAAGAGTACTTAAGGAAGTTGTAACACGAGCGCTTCATAGTGTACCACAGGACGGTTTGGTGCGGGTTCTGCGTTAAATGAGTGCAGGGTTTATTACCTAAATTCATAAAACAGATTAAAAATGTAAAGCAGTAAACTAATGTTTTCATGCAAGCAGTCAATAAGTTACATCAGACAATTATGCATTTAAAGGAAATTTAGTTTTCATTAGGCTGAAAAGGTTCAAATGGCTCTGAGCACTATGGGACTTAACATCAGAGGTCATCAGTCCCCTAGAACTTAGAACTACTTAAACCTAACTAACCTAAGGACATCACACACATTCATGCCCGAGGCAGGATTCGAAGCTGCGACCGTAGCAGTCGCGCGGTTCCGGACTGAGCGCCTAGAACCTCACGACCACCACGGCCGGCTTTCATTAGGTGACCGGCTGGCCTGCTGGCAAGACGTCGCAGACAATTTCCACTAGACCGCTCAGTACGCGAATAAAGGATGATGTAGGGCGATGCCTTTGCAGCCGCAGGATATCGCTTTAGTTTCAGATTTGCCACTAAATACAAGTTATATACCACTAGATGTTGCATATCTGTAAAGAGAACAATATTTACCTTTGGCAATACAACAGATTACACAGAATCGAATCAGTTAACTTTAATGACCTTCACCTCCTTGCCATATGGGCACCCGGAGCGGGACTTTTATGTTAAGATGAATGTTAACTACCTAATAACTTTAAATAAATGACAACCTGATTACACAAGATTCTGTTTCGGCAGTGTCGCATATGTCTTATACCAAAACTCAGTGTAGAACTCAGTGCTTAACTTAAAATCTGTTAATTTAAACATGTAAAACAATTACTTTAATTAATAACGGTAAGAAATATTTTCATAAGATAACTGAGATGCACATAAGGCATCCAGTGAACCTACCAAATATTACAAAAAAATACAATGTGTGACCTAAGGATAACATATACTTCAGTACTGTCCCTGAACACAAGTACACGCCAGAATATTCAACCAGTAAATACAATGGACGGTAAGCTTTCCAACGTAGCGGTGCCACTTACACACACACGGTAGGCACCTTATTACCAAATACAGCCACAGTGGCACGTTTTACAGAACCAACTCAATTTCTCTTTAGTAAACTTTGCACTAGACCTACTCTAGTTAACGAGGCCACATGCATTCAGAGCCGGTCGGAGTGGAGGTGCGTTTCTAGGCGCTACCGTCTGGAGGCGAGCGACCGCTACGGTCCCAGGTTTGAATCCTGCCTCGGGCATGGATGTGTGTGAAGTCCTTAGGTTAGTTAGGTTTAAGTAGTTCTAAGTTCTAGGCGACTGATGACCTCAGAAGTTAAGTCGCATAGTGCTCAGAGCCATTTGAACCATTTGAACCATGCGTTCGGACACAACAAGAGTTGACGTAAGACTTCTGTCTTATGAAGCACTGCACTGCACAACCAGTCTGGTCTTACCCGAAACACTTCAGTTAACAGAAATGACATAATCTATGATGGAGTATCGTTTAAGTATGCAAAATTAATTGCCCTTGCAGCAAAGGAGCTTTCAGACTCGATTTACACTTGTCGCCGACGCATGTAATCCAATCAAGCTGGGCGTTAATCCAAACTGCAATGCCACCATGAAACGGAACACCGAACAGAGTATGTATGTTGGACAAACCAGCCAACCATAGCCAACGGTAACCGCGTCCTTGGGGGAGTTCTTTCACGGGCCCGCACCGACTGACTGCCTTACCCGTTGCGGGCCCAGAACTCCGCATCCTCATAACACACACACAGCTGGCGCTCCTTCGCGGCAACGACGCACCGATCACACAGGTAGCACGTCATTCACAATTTTGAGTTTTTTGTTTATAAAGTTTTTTGTTTTATGCATATTTCCTCACTATTTACGTTTACTAGTGGTTCTGTAGTGAATATGGGCAATTTTATTACGTTTAATGTATACTCTAAAAAATTAGTATTTAGTTTACTGTTCCAAATAGCGGACGTCCGTCCTACGTTTCGCCAGGCGCATTTTCTCTTATGTTTCGGCAGATATTTGCATTTAGTTTTTGGAATGTCTAGCTCAAGTCAACCCAAACATATGCTATACGATATTGCTGTGCCTGTGCTGTTAGCAAGTACTGTGCAATGTTCCTTCGAAAATGCATGCAATTTTGGGTTGGCCGTGAAACGTGCTCCGCTACCGCTCGCGGTAAGTGGGAAATCCGGTTTGAGGCCAGGTCCGGCACAAGTTTTCGTTATCATCATTCCGTTATACAGATGATGTTTGTCGGTATTCGCAACTACGAACACATTTCATGCAAACAATTACTGGTCATCAAGTCTTTAATGCGACACACAGTATCCTAGGAAAGCGTCCGTTTGTATCCCGTTACATACAAAATGATTTGAAAGCTGAGTTTTACGTGCCAATTCTATAGAGTGGTCTGAAATTAGCCTAGTGCAATAATTATTTTCTACAAATGTGTTAACAGGGAGAGTAAAGCAGGAAGAATAACGAGTACTGCAGCAGCGACAGCACCACCCTGGCCCGCGCTGACTGCTTCCGCCGTACAGCAGCGCTGCTCTGTCACTGCTGGAGTATCGGTTATTCTTGGTGCTTTACTCTCCCTGTTAATATACTTCAATAAAACAAATATCGCACTAGACTAATTTCAGATCACAGTATCGAATGTGCACGTAAAACTCCACATTAAATATCGTTTCGTCTGTTGTTGTTGTGGTCTTCAGTCCTGAGACTGGTATGATGCAGCTCTCCATGCTACTCTATCCTGTGCAAGCTTCTTCATCTCCCAGTACCTACTGCAGCCTACATCCTTCTCAATCTGCTTAGTGTATCCATCTCTTGGTCTTCCTCTACGATTTTTACCCTCCACGCTGCCCTCCAATACTAAATTGGTGATCCCTTGATGTCTCACAACATGTCCTACCAACCGATTCCTTTTTCTAGTCAAGTTGTGCCACAAGCTCCTCTTCTGACCAATTCTGTTCAATACCTCCTCATTAGTTACGTAATCTACCCATCTAATCTTCAGCATTCTTCTGCAGCACAACATTTCGAAAGCTTCTTTTCTCTTCTTGTCCAGACTATTTATCGTCCATGTTTCACTTCCATACATGGCTACACTCCATACAAATACTTTCAGAAAAGACTTCCTGACACTTAAATCTATACTCGATGTTAACAAATTTCTCTTCTTCAGAAACGCTTTTCTTGCCATTGCCAGTCTACATTTTATATCCTCTCTACTTCGACAATCATCAATTATTTTGCTCCCCAAATAGCAAAACTTCTTTACTACTTTAAGTGTCTCATTTCGTAATCTAATTCCCGTAGCATCACCGGACTTAATTAGACTACATTCCATTATCCTCGTTTTGCTTTTGTTGATGTTCATCTTATACGCTCCTTTCAAGACACTGTCCATTCCGTTCAACTGCTCTTCCAAGTCCTTTGCTGTCTCTGACAGAATTACAATGTCATCAGCGAACCTCAAAGTTTTTATTTCTTCTCCATGGATTTTAATACCTACTCCGAACTTTTCTTTCGTTTCCTTTACTGCTTGCTCAATATACAGATTGAATAGCATCGGGGATAGGCTACAACCCTGTCTCACTCCCTTCCCAACCACTGCTTCCCCTTCATAGCTCTCGACTCTAATAACTGCCATCTGCTTTCTGCACAAATTGTAAATAGCCTTTCGCTCGCTGTATTTTACCCCTGCCACCTTCAGAATTTGAAAGAGAATACTCCAGTCAACATTGTCAAAAGCTTTCGCTAAGTCTACAAATGCTAGAAACGTAGGTTTGCTTTTCCTTAATCTTCCTTCTAAGATAAGTCGTAGGGTCAGTATTGCCTCACGTGTTCCAACATTTCTACGGAATCCAAACTGATCTTCCCCGATGTCAGCTTCTACCAGTTTTTCCATTCGTCTGTAAGAAATTCGCGTTAGTATTTTGCAGCTGTGACTTATTAAACTGATAGTTCAGTAATTTTCACATCTGTCAGTACCTGCTTTCTTTGTGATTGGAATTATTATATTCTTCTTGAAGTCTGAGGGAATTTCGCCTGTCTCATACATCTTGCTCACCAGATGGTAGAGTTTTGTCAGGACTGGCTCTCACAAGGCTGTCAGTAGTTCTAATGGAATGTTGTCTACTCCTGGGGCCTTGTTCCGGCTTAGGTCTTTCAGTGCTCTGTCAAACTCTTCACGCAGTATCATATCTCCCATTTCATCTTTATCTACCTCCTCTTCCATTTCCGTAATATTGTCCTCAAGAACATCGCCCCTGTATAGACCCTCTATATACTCCTTCCACCTTTCTGCTTTGCCTTCTTTGTTTAGAACTGGGTTTCCATCTGAGCTCTTGATATTCATGCAAGTGGTTCCCTTTTCTCCAAAGGTCTCTTTAATTTCCTGTAGGCGGTATCTATCTTACCCCTAGTGAGATAAGCCTCTACATCCTTACATTTGTCCTCTAGCCATCCCTGCTTAGCCATTTTGCACTTCCTGTCGATCTCATTTTCGAGACGTTTGTATTCCTTTTTGCCTGCTTCACTTGCTGCATTTTTGTATTTTCTCCTTTCATCACTTAAAGTCAGTATCTCTTCTGTTACCCAAGGATTTCTACTAGCCCTCGTCTTTTTACCCACTTGATCCTCTGTTGCCTTCACTATTGCATTCCTCAGAGCTACTCATTCTTCTTCTGCTGTACTTATTTCCCCCATTCCTGTCGATTGTTCCCTTGTGCTCTCCCTGAAACTCTGTACAACCTCTGGTTCTTTCAGTTTATCCAGGTCCCATCCCCTTAAATTCCCACCATCTATATTATTAACAACAAATCTCGTGGAGTATATGTACAGGAATGGCAGAGTTAGAATCCTGATGCGCCAGAACGCCAATCTCTGCGAAGTTCGTGAACTGACATCGCATGTCTGTCTAACTGCCCCTTTCTGGGCTAAGATTATTCTTCGTGACAGCACAGACTTACCTCTGTATAGAGTCTTTGCGGATAACAGATGATTCTGCTACTCAACCTTATCCCACAGTGGCCACTAAAAACGATAAATTACAGGCAAAGAGCCACCTCCTGTAAGGAAGTGCAGTCTTTACTCCTGTAGTACTTATCTGAACGATGATTGGACCTAGAAAATCCTTGCTCCAGGTATCTGTACATGTTATACTCTATTTTCTGTCTACAGTTAACGCCCCTTTCCAGGCCGCGGCATCTCTAGAAAACCAGATCAGTACTAATAGCTAAGAGCACTCGAGGCCGAAGTCAAACAAATTAGAGCAAATGAGTCTGCGTAGTAAAAACACGTTATATGGTCACACTGTGTACCTTTGTTCAAAACATACACTATGTTTCCATTAAATCTACGATGCAATACAAGGCTTCCACCAAGCATTAATGTACATGCGGGCCAAAACTCAACCACAGTCTTGTAGTGATTTCTCATCAGCCATTCTAAAGAAATCCCGCCCCTGACTTCTCACTACTTCCCGCTTGGATAATATCTCCACTTATCTCAATACCATGAATCACATCACGAAATTGTAGAAGTGCTGTGCGTCCCTCTCAATTTCACAGCCGGTCGGTGTGGCTGAGCGATTTTAGGCGCCTCAGTCTGGAACCGCGCGACCGCTACGGTCGCAGGTTCGAATCCTGCCTCGGGCATGGATGTGTGTGATGTCCTTAGGTTAGTTGGGTTTAAGTAGTTCTAAGTTATAGGGGACTGATGACCTCAGATGTTAAGTTCCATAGTGTTCAGAGCCATTTGAACCATCTCAATTTCGCAACATAAAGTTCGACATCCAAATCTTTGGTTTCTCTTGTCCAGAAGTGCTCCTAAAAATTCTTCATTGTTCAGCGTTTGAGCTAATCTAAGCCGTGGTTCTGGAGTGAACAATCTGAGTAGGGTTGGCCCACCTTCTTCCAAGTAAACTTCTCTCATTGACTTTTCTTAGCACGACCACTACGTACCTTCTAAAGTCTTGAAAACATTCGCTGTTGTCATGAAAAACTTGTGATCGCAAGGCAAGACCAGAAATTCCTGTGAGGATATTGTCCTGTCGTTGGGGATGCACTTCCGACAGATGAGCCGTCGAATTTCAACTATAGGTGCAACTCTCACACTACATACTTAAATTGCATACAATAACCAGTGAATTAAATCGATTTCAGAAACTAACTACTGCGAAAGCTCATTGCACAAGGCCCAAAACATCTGAAGTCTGGGACGGATCATTGCATAACAAATACGCTTTCTTGAAGACTGTGATTAGAACAAGACCACTCGAAAAATAATGAGGCAGAGAGAAAGAGAAGGAACAATTCTGGGAACTATTATGTCCCCAGTACTGTAAAAATGTGGAAATACGGAAGGCGCTGCAACTTAAAACTCCACGTTAAGACAGTAATGATCTTGTCTAGTCACGAGAAAAAATGAGCATCTTTTGTAGTCATGTGACACGATTTTTTCCAACGAATAGACCAACCTCATATTTAAGTTCTTGCGAAAGAAAAAAATAATTGCTATAAAATAATCTTGGTTTCTGTCACCACGTCCAATCGCAATGAATCGGGGAATTTTCGTAATGCATATATTCTACTTCCCAGAAGATGAAAGACGAGCATATGTCTGACGAACCGTCCCAGATTCTCGCCGGCTGGAGTGGCCAAGCGGTTTTAAGCGCTTCAGTTTGGAACCGCGCGACCCATACGATAGCAGGTTCGAATCCTGCCTCGGGCATGGATGTGTGTGATGTCCTTAGGTTAGTTAGGTTTAAGTAGTTGTAAGTTCTAGGTGACTGATGACCTCAGATGTTAAGTCCCACAGTACTCAGAGCCATTTGAACCATTTGATCCAGATTCTCTGCGAAATGAAGCGGCAAGCAACCCTACCAGTAAAATAATGTCAATAGAAGCAGAGAACGGCTCAAGTAATACAAGCAGAACAGACATAAAGTGAGCAGTTGGCTTCCAAAAACATGGTGAAAATATTGTGCTAGTAAAGAGAACGAAAAGATTCCCCAGGAATTAGATAAAATTGTACTAGGAAGAGATCAAGCGTAATTCGAAGTAGGTAAGTCCACTTGGAAGAAAAATGCTTATTCCCAGAGCAGAAACACGAATTACCCCTGAGCAAGCTCGTAGTGACGTTTCACAGAACAAAGTTTGTTTTTTGAGCTTCTAATATGTGAACTACTGTGAACATGCCTGCACGATAACGTAAAGCACTCTTTACCAGCGATCTCAGCGTCGTTTGAAGATAAATGGCTAATTGCTTAGTGTGTGGTGACAACTGTCAGCGTTGCATCCAATTTTCTTTGCACGTAAGTGACCACTGATTAAGGTACCAGAAGACATTCCCTTTAGGTGTAAATATGTATAAGGATTTGGATAGTTACAATAGAGGAAAAACTAAATTTACACGCCTAAACAAGTGACGTAGGATCACCGTATGCGGTTGTTTGCCTCTAATGCCTTGGTGCACGGTACGGTGTCGAAGTTGAGTGTCAGTAGGACGATACAAGACGACTTAGACTAAATTTCCAGTTGGTGTGTTGAATGTGGAAAAATGTAAGTTAATGCAGATGAGTAGGAAAATCAAACCTCTAATGGTCGGATACAGTATTACGAGTGTTCTGATTGACACAGTCAAGTCGTTTAAATATCTGGGCATAACGCTGCAAAGCAATATGAGATGGAACGAGCATGTGATAACTGTGGTAAGGAAGGCGAAAGCTCGACTACGGTTTATTGGGAGAATTTTAGGAAAGAGTGGTTCAACCGTAAAGGAGACCACACATAGGACGCTGGTGCTACCTATTCTTCAGCACAGCTCGAGTACTTTAGATCCTTGCCAGATCGGATTGAAGAAAGACATCGAAACAATTCAGAGGCAGGCTGCTAGATTTGTTACCGGTAGGCTCAAAACTGAGCGTGAAAAATTGTTAGAAATGTTATGTAGTTTTTTCAAATATCATGCTGCGGAAGGAAATATTTAGGACGCGATTTTTCGTGTGATTAGCTTAGTGTCGTACAATACCTGACAAATAAGGAAGCGGCGAGGAAACGAAAAGAAAGTTCTTGAGTTTGGAGAGCACGTAATTACAAAATCAAGTCTCATTGACAAAGGACCTGCTAGCATGAAGTTGTACCTCCTCAAACAACTCGTCAGTGTTACGGAGATGCTTCGGGAACTGAAATGGGAATCCCTGAAGGTAGGCGACGTTGTTTTGGAGAAATATTACTGAAAAAATGTGAGAACCGGCATTTTTTTTTAAAATTTTGATGCGGACTGCTGAACGATTCTACTACCGCCAACATACATTACGCTTAAGGACCACGAAGATAAGATACGAGAAATTAGGGCTCATACGGAGGCATACTCCCTCGCTCTATATGCGAGTGGAACAGGGAAGGAAATGACTAATAGTGGTACACCGTACGGTGACTTGCGTAGTATCTGTGTAGATGTAGATCTACTGAGCGTGAAAAATTGTTAGAAATGTTATGTAGTTTTTTCAAATATCATGCTGCGGAAGGAAATATTTAGGACGCGATTTTTCGTGTGATTAGCTTAGTGTCGTACAATACCTGACAAATAAGGAAGCGGCGAGGAAACGAAAAGAAAGTTCTTGAGTTTGGAGAGCACGTAATTACAAAATTAAGTCTCATTGACAAAGGACCTGCTGGCATGAAGTTGTACCTCCTCTGCCTGGATGCATGCACTAATTAGATTAGGAAGCATCCCATAAAGTCGATGAATCCCCTCCTAAGACAAACTGGCCCACAACCATTGTAGCTGGTATCTGATATCCGGGATACTGGCACTGTGACAAAAATCACATCCGAGGAACTCCCACACGTGTTCTATTGGAGAAAGATCTAGGAACATTGCTGTAGACTGGAGTACATCAACATGGGGTAGACAGATAATACAGACATTAGTACGGGCGTTGCCCTGTTGAAAAATAGCACCACAATAATGTAGCACGAGAGATAATAATGAAACCGCATGATCTCTGTGAAGTATCATTGTGCTCTCTGAGTTCCCTTAATCACTATTGGCAGTGACGTGTAGTCACAACTGGTGGCTCTCCGTGCCTGTCCGAAACACTAAAAGAATCGGACCTCTCCCCAGGTCAACGCCATGCTCGATGACATCCTTGGTAACACGGAACCATGATTCATCGCAGAACACAATGCGACGCCACTCATCAGCATTTCGTGCTTCCCGGTCAGGTCACCATTCCAGACGCAGCCGTTCGTGTTTCGGTGTAAACGGTGGTCTACGCATTGGATGATAATTTCCTATTCCGCATGCTGCTAGTGTCCGACCAATGATGCGGGAGAGCATTGGGTGTTGCAGGGACTCCATTACTTGTTCTCAGATGGCAGGCACAGATGTGAACAAGTTACGATTGCTTGGTGCACAATACGTCAATTCTCCAATGTGGGGGACACACGTGGACGACTTAGGTCTTGGCGATCAGTATATTTGTCGTTACGTTTCCATGCAATCTTAGATCGCGCGGCTGTCACATCTGAAAGCCCCACATATCTGTAAATTACACGATTTGATCGGTCGGCCGAATGGAGACCCGCATGGAGGCTCCTTTCAAACTCTGTCAGGTGTTGATAAAAGTACTTGCGTATTAATAAAACGCTTCAGCTTTGTTTTTAGATCACTACCGGTTTCATGACACTAAATTTCTTTCCTGATAAAGCTATCTTACACGACTACGTGGCAGCTTTGTGGCCTACACAGTAATCACCTAACATTTACACTGTTCACATCCGTTATATGCCTTACCGGGCCTGGTAACAACACTGAACAGGAACAACACTAATGCGCCCTGCTGTCCGCTGTAGTTGTCAAGGAAATTTGCAACTCTAATCATTTACATTCCCTCCGATGGTGTGTACGTGTGCGATGACACCCGAACATGTCTTCTGGGTGCTTCACTTTCTTTTTCTCTCAGGTTGTGTTGTTTGGATCTACTGGATGGTCCTTTCGAAGAGTTGACCAAGAATAGTACATGAGGTGTAAGTCGTGACTCGTGTCGTTGTCTCTTGCTATTTCTACTTCCAGATTATGAAACCCGCCATCGATGGTGCAATGAGAGATGCAACTGGGGAAACTGCCGACGCGGAGTTATTAATCACAAAAAAATTCTGCTTTGATATGATGCTGATCGTTTGCGAATATGATGACAGCTTGGGAAAAGGCCACTATATAAGTGAGCTGTGCACTCTCATGGACGACCACTTCACGATTCGAGCTGTGGGGAACTACGTCTCTTCAAAAGTACCGAGGTAAAACTCGTAAATTTATAGTTAATTACTTTTCACGTGGAACTGTTGTCTGTGCTGTGGACAGGCGAAGAAGTGGCTGGTGAGGGGGAGGGGGTTGTGTATTACGTAAAGAAAATATGGACTGATGAAAAAAGACGCAACATCAAAAAATAATTCATGTAGAGTAATGAAATTTCGGAAATGTATTTGTTTTGGAAGTGTATGAAACATCACAGTTTAATGTAAGTGCGAGCAAGCTATTGCAAATGTGAAATGCTGGTTCATTAATAACAGTTGCAGCCTCCAGAATGTCGAATGCAAGCATGCAAGCTTGCTTGCATTGTGTTGAACAGGGGCCGGATGTCAGTTGCAATACAGCGACGGTTAATGTTTGTTGTGGATGATTCTGGAGTTGTAATCTGATGTCCCATATGTGCTCGATTGAAGACGGATCTGGTGATCGAGCAGGCTAAGGCAACATGTCGACACTCTGTAGAGCATGTTGGGTTACAACAACGGCGTTGTGAAAACACCATCTGGAATGCTGTTCATGAGAGGCAGCACAACAGGTCGAAACACCAGATTTACGTACAATTCTGAAGTCAAGGTGGTGGGATAACGACGGGAGTGCTCTTGCTGTCGTATGAAATCGCGCCCCGGACCACAAGACCGGGTATAGGTCCAATGTGTCTAACTCGCAGACTGTTTGGTTGTAGGCACTCAACTGGCCCG
This sequence comes from Schistocerca americana, assembly GCF_021461395.2. Taxonomy (NCBI): domain Eukaryota; kingdom Metazoa; phylum Arthropoda; class Insecta; order Orthoptera; family Acrididae; genus Schistocerca; species Schistocerca americana. The sequence goes on from NC_060121.1 coordinate 616,899,990, forward strand.
TTTCTAACCAACACACCACCATCATTGGCACCGAGGCCGGACCAGCTTTCATCTTAGAACGCAAGAGACCCCCACACCGCCCTCCAATGAGCTCTCGCTTGAAATCATTGAAGTTGCAAACGGCTATGGTTTGGGGTCAGTGAAATGGATGCAATAGGGCGTCTGGCTCGGAGCTGTCCTTGAAGTAACAGTTCGTTGTGTCACTGTGGTGCCAACTGCTGTTCAAATTGGTACTGCAGATGCTGTACGATGCGCCTGAGCCATACGCCGAACACGATGGTCTTCCCTCTCGATAGTCCACATGACCCTATGGAACCTGCTCTTCTTGGGATAGTGCATTCCCGTGATCACCGCTGCCAACGATGATATAGAATGGCTATCTTCCTGTCAAGCCTTTCTGCAGTATCTTAGAAGGAACATCTGGTTTCTCGTAGTCCTATCACACGACCTCGTTCAAATTCAGTGAGGTGCTGATACCGGCGTCCTTGTCGCCTTAAAGGTATTTTTAACTAATATCAACTCATCACGTCGAATTCCAAAGTTAGCTAACGCTCACGACGTACAGCGTGTATTTAAAGTAAACCTGATTCACATCCTCATAGTGGCTCCACTAGTGCCACTCCCACGCGACTGGCGCGAATTTTGAGTAGACATGATGTTTCGTTTATGTCCCACAACTCCTTCTTGGCGCTGCTACTTTTTTTGCGTCAGTGTAAATCGTGGACAGTGAGGGACATTAAAGGTGTAAACATGAATTTAAACGCTCTTCTGTTTCAAACACTTATATTTTCTCCTTTGATTCGTTTCCGTGGCCCACTGCTGGTTGCGGTTGTCGGCGCCAAAGGCTGGAATTTGCACGCCAATACTGCAATTGGACGTCCACTGAGTGGCGACAGGTGTCTTTCTCAATCGAATAGCGTTTTATTCTCCATCGGATAGATGGCTGTTTGTGTGTACAAGGTGAAACATTTCAAAGCAAATGCCCTGCAGCCACTGTCGGAACGGCCCAGGCCGGAGTAGGGATAATGTTTTCGTGACATTCACTGGGGGTGGGGGTGGGGGGGGGGGGGAGGGGGGCTCATCATTCTGGATGGCGTGGTGGATCAACAGAAGTTTACATCTATCCATGGGGACCATGTCCACCCCTACAAGCAGTTCTTTTCCTTTCGACACGATGACATCTACCAGTAAGACAATGTAAGGTGCGTAGTTCGAAGAGCACCAGGACGAGTTTACCGTACTCCCGTGGCCACCAGACTCGCCGTATGTAAACCCAACCGAAAATGTATGTGATCACCGCGATCGGGCTGCTCGCGCCGTGGATCCTGAACCTGGAAACCTACCGCAGATGGCCACGGTACTGGAGTCGACACGTCTCCACATTCCTGTCGATATCTTCCAGAACCTCATTCACTCCCTTCTTGCACGTCTCGCATAGGTCCGCGCTGCGAAAGGTGGTAATTCAGGATTTCCAGAGGTGTTCACATTAATGTGACTGGACAGTGTATGTGGGAGGACGTAACATGTTGTTCGACTCTTCCCAGAAAGTGCTGTCCAGAAATTTCAACACTGGACCTCTCTGTGATGCAGAAGGCCTCTCTTCTACTTTTGACATAGGAGTTCGTTGAGCAGCTCTGTAACTGTCTCACGTGACTAAACGCTCTTGTGACGAAACGCGCCGCTTTTCGTTGGATCTTCCCCATCTCGTCCAACAGTCCCTTTTAGCCAGACACCCAGACTGATGAACCATGCTTAAGAACCGGTCGAACAAGCGCCTTGTAAGCCACTTCCTCCGTGGATGAGTTACATTACTTTAAGAGTCTTGCTACGAACCTCCGTCTGGCATCTGATTTTCCTTCTATTTGTTTTATATGTTCATTCCACTTAAGGTCTCACTGCATAGTTTCGGTAGATACTGTTTTGATCAATTTATCATTGATAGTGCCCTTCTACAGCAGTGGATTTTTTTTCCTATCTATGAGCAACATGTTAAATTTATATAAGTTCAGGCCGAGACAGTGCACCATTCGTCAATCTTTTGTAGGTTATTTAGCAAACACAAATTTTCTTTCAGTTGGAACACCTTCGGAAAGGAAGTTCGAAAATGACATCTGACTACACCTGCCAAACTAAATTGTAAAATAAATCATATATCTAACTAAATGTGAAGGTGTAGATGTATTCCGCTCGAAACGTTTCATGAGAGAACATGTAACTGACGCAGATAATATTTTAATTCATCTTTTACTTCATGAACAGTCGAATTTTGCAAATCATTGGTTAACATGGACGATATAAAGCGATAAAAGCATAGTATACATCGCTACTCAACGTACGCATTTATTATTGTTATTTGAACTGCCCACTTAGGTGACACAAGAAATTTATTGGAGTTAATTTATCCGTATCGAAGCATCATTAAAAACAGAAACGGTATCACATTCATCAACTGAAAATATAGAGCTGTGGCCAGTCCAGGCCAGAGAAATGCAGACCACGTGTTTAGTCAAGTGGAGGAGATAATGTATACGAAAGGAAAGTAAGCCTTGCACAAGTGAAGGCCGAACGATATTATTTCTATAATTTGGAGGTGGAAGGATGAGAGACGTCATCTCTGTATATAAAAGACAATGTTCTGACTGGCTGGCTGACTGACTCACCGTCGCCCAGCCCAAACCGCTAAGGGGAGAAAATCGAAATTTGGAGAAGGTGTGGATCCTATACTACGGGCGTCGCTTGAGAAGGAATTTTTCGAAATTACAACCCTATGGGGATGTAAAACTGGGTGAAAGCCCTTTTTGAAAATATATCATTATTAAAGAACTACTAAAATAAATGTAAAGCTACATCTATGGTATTCGAATTCTCGGTTGTAAATAAAAAATACGAATTTCAGTGTTTTTGGAAATTGAACTCCTAAGGGAGTGAAATAGGGGACGAGAATTTTTATGAAAATATTTTATTATGAAAGCATTTTTAAAGCGAAGTTTATGAAAATTTAAATTATAATAGTTAGAAACAAAAAAAATACATGTTTCACTGTTTTTGAAAATTCAGCCTCTAAGGAGGTCCAAGGAGGGGGGGGGGGGGGGGTGAAACGTTTTATGAAAATATTTCATTGCGAAAGCATTTTGAAAGCCAAATCTTTTTGAAAAAGATGTGTATGTCTTCTTTCTTATGGATGAAAAAATACGTGTTTCATTGTTTTTGGTAATTCAACACCTAAGGGGGTGAAACAGGGCCACAGTGATTTATTGACTCATCATCGCCCAGCACAAACCGATGAGGAGGGAAGCTTGAAGTTTGGAGAGGGTGTGGATCTTATGTTGTGGCATCGTTTCAGAAGCGATTGTCCAAAATTCCAATCCTAACGGGATGAAATAGGGGATGAAAGGCTTTTTGAAAGTGTATCTCTGTTACGTGAAATTTGAAGCTAGAACTACGAGAACTTGTATTTGGTTTTTCAGGCAGAAAATAAAAAATACTTGTTTCAGCATTTTGGAAATTCAGTCTCTAAGGAGGTAAAGTTGTGGTGAAAGTTTTTTGAAAATAAATAATTTCTAATGAACTATTAAGGGATTTTTGCGCCTATATTTATGCCAATTGGTTTCTGACTTTTCGCTTAGAAATTAAAAAACTACGTGTTGTAGTTTTTCTGGAAATTCATCCCGTAATAGAGTGCAACAAGGAATGAAAATTTTTAGTAAAATATTTCCTTATATTAAAAAAATTTAAAGCTAAATTTACGCAAAACTGATGTTTTACTTCTCGGTTAGACATAAATAATGTTTCTTGGGGGATAAAAGTTGCCATGTGAATATATCCACAAGAACGCAAAAGGCATGATTAACAAAAACTTCGGACTCCAGCTACCAGAATCGCCTTTTGGTCATGGCCTTAATTAGGTTGAAAAGCTTAGAAAGTGTTGAAATTTGTGAACGACATAAAAATTCGAATAAACAAACCAAAAAAATCTGTGCAGGCCATATAGCCTACGCGAGCGAAGCAGCCGGTGCTAAGCTAGTGAGTGACATATAAAGTGGAGGTGCACAGCGATTTTTCCTCTTATACGATGTGGGCTCATCACTCACAAGTTGACCAACGTAAAACGCTTGCTCATTCGATTGAACAGTTTCTCAAAAATTTAAATGGAGAACAAAAGACGGTAAAAACAACTGCAAACAACAAATGGTACAGAATATATTCATTAGCTCTGCACTATATCTGCCCGTCCGCAGCATTCATCGACTGTCCATAGTGCGTGATGTTGACGTTGCCGACCTCTGGAAACGGATACCCGACCTACCAGGTGTTTATTTGAGAAGTTACGGTGGGAGTACCCCAACAGAGATAATCCTACCACCGCGTGTTTTGACACACAAAGACAATGCGGCAACGATTTACATATTTACCCTACGTTCAAATTAGAGAGAAATTTATCAAGCTGCGTCATATTATAATTTGTGTGCGTGATGTCAGGATGTAAGTGACGATGAAAGCAGCGGAGATGAAATAGATCCTTTTTTCGATGTGAAACCCTCAACAGTGCGCTATACACCCAGGAAGCCGGTTTGCTCATTCCGTTGCTGTTCGGATGTTAGACAGATAATGGTTTCCCAGCAGGGCGATCCCGTATACACACTTCTCGCATTAGCAGTTCAGACAGCTCTTGGGGACGTAATGGCCAGCATTTGGTCTGAGCTATCTTATCAGTGGCATCCATGAATCATCCGCTGCAAATGGTGAAAGTAGTGTGGAGTACTATCCCCCAAAATACTCATCATTTTAGCGATGGCTCACCAAGGGATCACCAATCTAGCATTGGAGGGTAGCGTGGAGAGTAAAAATCGTAGAGGGAGACCGAGAGATGAATACACTAAGCAGATTCAGAAGGATGTAGGTTGCAGTAAGTGCTGGGAGATGAAGAAGCTTGCACAGGATAGAGTAGCATGGAGAGCTGCATCAAACCAGAGTCAGGACTGAAGACCACAACAACAACAACATCCTATAAACAGGTGCTGTACTGCGTTGCATGAATAGTGGACTAAACAAGATATTCAAATAGCTCTACAGGGATATCTGTTCGCAGCTGTTGGTGCTATGATTATGAATACACACAGCGCACAAACTATTTGACTTCACACTTCACACACACACACACACACACACACACACGCACACACACACACACACACAAAATTTACTTTTCAAAAATGCACTATGGGACTCAACATCTGAGGTCATCAGTCCCCTAGACTTAGAACTACCTAAACCTAACTAACCTAAAGACATCACACACATCCATGCCCGAGGCAGGATCCGAACCTGCGACTGTAGCAGCAGCGTGGTTCCGGACTGAAGCGCCTAGAACCGGTCGGCCACAGCGGCCAGCTTTTTAAATTTTTTTATTGTCTGAGAGAATACATAACATTGTTCCGGAATCTTTGTTACTGGACCTCTTCTTTTATTTTTCCAAGTACGTATAAATTTAACTTCATTGGTGTTATTTTAATATTTTAAAAGGGACTTTCAAAAAGCAATGCAACGCACATTTTTCGGTTGAACAAATGTGGAATTGGTTGTGGTATATCGTAAAACATTCTCACTTCAGCCCCTATAGTTTCATGAAGTTCCGATAGGTGGCAGGCTATACGTACCCATCGAAATGGCATGTGTAACGGATGTGCGTTCCGAGCAGAGTTTCTTAAGGCGGAAAACAGGAGCATCGCAGATATTCATAGGCGCTTGTGGAACGTGTAAGGAGACTTCGCAGTGAATAAAAGCACGGTGAATATTTGGGCGAGGCGTCTCTCATCATCGCAACAGGGTCGCCCAGACCTGTCCGATCTCCTGCACGCTGGTCGGCCGCACACACTTGAGACTCCTGCAATGTTGGATCGTGCGGACACCCTCAGCCGAGGTGATCGACGGATCACAATCAAACACCTCGCAGCTCAATTTGACGTCTCTGCTGGTAGTGCCGACTCACTCGCCCATCAGTTGGGGTACCCAAAGGTGTATGCCCGCCATGTTCCTCGCCGCCTAATAGAAGACTTCCTTCCATCTGCTTGGTCCAATGAAGGACGCACTTCGTGGGAAGCAGTGTGTGGATGGTGGGGAGCTTACTGATCGACCACGACTTGGTTCTTTCGTCTACCAGTAGAGTTTTACCATGCGGGCATATAGCCCTTCCAGTAAGATGGCGTAATGCTGCCGCGTTGAACGTATATTATATTGAAAAGTAGGATTTTGTAGCCAAAAGAGCTGGTGATACTAAGGTGTACAGGATTCATGAATAAAAACAACCTACTTTCAGAAAAAAGTGTGTTGCATTACTTATTGAACACCACTCATAGAACTAAGAAAACCACTGATTTCAACGGAAGTAGTTTAGGGACTTATAACCGGAAAATATTTTGCATCAGAGCGGACCCACACTGCCATATTGTCTCAGAAATATATTAAAATACTCGCAGTCCGCCGGTTCCGACCGAGATTTTCGGGATGTTTCCCTTGGTTATCTGGAAAATGCCTGCACCGACGTCACCACCCACAGAGTCCCAGTTGGGATTCCCTCTGCCGCATTCTTTGCCTCTAGTGACAGTTCTCTGAAAATAACCGAGACTCTTTAATTTGCTGGATCTCAAACAACCCGATGTTATCCTTGGAGTACAAAATTAGGTTAGATGTCCTTTACAACAGTCCGCCCTGTTGTCAGGAGAAAGGTTTGAAAGGCGTAAAATAGAAATAACTCTGTTTTTGTCTGACTGGTGCTGCGACTAGTTAATTTTTATTTATTGTTAGAGTATTCATTGGATTAATATTCACAGAGGTAGAGTTTAAAATAAGGTACACATTAACAAAATCAAAGCAATTAATACCTTACTAGCATGAATATGAGCGTAGATACAGAAGGAGGAATGGAAATATACTTTGTGCAACTAAAGGAATGATGAAAAGTTGGTGTGGTACGCAAGAAGTATATATGAAAATAAACCTGTTTATTATTATACAGTGACGAGAACCTAGTATTAAATCCTAGAAACATCTGTGGGGTAGCACTTCGTAGATCTGAAAACGATGGAGTAAGGACATATATGCTGTCCTAAGGACATACAGGGTGCCCCAGGAGGTATGGTCTATAATCAGGGATATGATGGAAACGATTATTCGATGCAACCAAGTCTAGTAAAAAAAGGGCTTTGAAACGCATACCTTAAGAACTACGAGCATTTTCTCAGTAGAAATGTGTTTCACTGTAGCCAAGACGAACAAGGGATTGTAGCTCTTAGAGTATGCACTGCGGAGCCCATGTTCACACAGAACTGTTTTTCTTGTTTTGGTCCTTGTCAATATATCTCAAAACATTGAAAGCAAAAAGCTTGAATTAGAAGGATTTGTTTCACTGTATCGAAGATGGGGAAGTGCTCATAGCTCCCATCGAATGATCGTTCCTATCATCTCTATGAATATTGACATTTCTCCTGAGACACATTGTATATTAAATGTCGTGATAATAAAATACACGATCTTGAGGAAGTGGCATTCGGTGGCGTATCCTACTCCCGTGAATTACGAAAAGTAAAGTGAAGAACCTTAGGAAACGACAAATATAGATTTAAATGCCAGCGGAAACTGAGGATATAAGCAGTAGCAATTATCGATATACGTAAATAATGAGACTACATAGAATGTAATTAAGGTGTATTGAATGCAGATAAATTTTGAAATAGTAAATCTCTCTTCAAAACGAGATACATTAATTTAGTTAACATTTACGGACTTTGACCAACGGCGTGGCACGCAAATTAAGGTTACCGTTCATTTTTCACTGTCAGCTCGAACCGTACAATCGGAAATTGTGTGCTGCCTCAATTAGCAGGATGTATAAGACAAACGATTTCTAAAAAAGAGTTATTGCTATACATTTAGGTCAAGCTGCTTCTTACTTGTTGTGAATCAAGAGTTGATACCAGAAGGCCTAATACGTGGACGAATATGGATTGAATGGTCTAGTTATCGTACGATTTCATATCTTATCACGTCGACTGGCGTGATAAGCTAGTAAAACTGAAGACCAGTTTAACAATTTAGGCCATCAAAACTCACTTGTGATAGAAGGGTATGTATGGAATTTGAAATCCTCCAGCAGCTTCTAACCGCTGGTCGAGAAGCTGTGATGCATCGATGAATTATATTCGTTTAAAACATATTTAGGGATACTGGAATACAGTAATTAGGAGACAGAGTGTAGATAAGAAAAAAGTATTAACAAAGATGGTAAGGGCCTAGGAAATCTGATGCGATAGAATTTTCCCGAAACACTATTCGATGCAGTAGGCAGACCTACTCAAGTGAACATCAGAGGGGCTACAGGAAGAATTCCAGAGAGTTCATTTATGTGATTACTCTGCTATTCACAATTAAGTGCCTGGCAGACGGTTCAGTGAACCACCTTCAAGCTGTCTCTACCGTTGCACTCTCGAACGGTGCGTGGGAAAAACGAGCACTTAAATTTTTCTGTGCGAGCCATGATTTCTCTTATTTTATCGTGATGATCATTTCTCCATATGTAGGTAGGTGCCAGCAGAATGTATTCGGAAAACTGGTGATTAAAATTTCATGAGAAGATTCATTCGCAACGAAAACCGCCTTTGTCTTAATGATTGCCACTCCAGTTCACGTATCATATCTGTGGCACTATCTCCCCTATTTCGCGATAATAGAAAACGAGCTGCCCTTCTTTGAACTTTTTCGATGTAATCCGTCAATCCTACCTGATGCGGATCTCACACCGCACAGCAATACTCCAGAATAGGGCGGACAAGTGTGGTGTAAGCAGTCTCTTTAGTAGATCTATTGCACCTTCTAAGTGTTCTGCCAGTGAGTCGCAGTCTTTGATTTGCTCCACCCATAAATTATCTAAGTGATCGTTCCAATTTAGGTTACTTGTAATTGTAATCCCTAAGTATGAATCTACAGCCTTCATATTTGTGAGATTTATCGCGCAATCAAAATTTAGCGGATTTCTTTTAGTACTCATGTGAATAACTTCACACGGTACAGATATCTTATCTAAATCATTTTGTAATTCGTTTTGGTCATCTGATGACTTTACAAGACGGTAAGTGACAGCATCATCTGCAAATAATCTAAGAGGGCTGTTCAGATTGTCTCCTTTGTCGTTAATATAGATCAGGAACAATAGAGGGCCTATAACATTTCCTTGGAGAACGCCGGATATTACTTCTGGTTTACTCTGTGACTTACCGTCTATTACTACGAACTGTGACCTTTATAACAGGAAATCACGAATCCAGTTGCACAATTGAGGCGATAACCCATAGGCACGCAGTTTGGCTGGAAGACGCTTGTGAGGAACGTTGTCGAAAGACTTCTGGAAATCTAAAAATATGGAATTAGTTTGACATCTCCTGCGATAGCACTCATTACTTCACGAGTATAAAGAGCTAGTTGTGTTTCACAAGAACGATGTTTACTGAATCCGTGCTGACTTTGTGTCAATAAATCGTTTCTTCTCAGCTGTTGTTGTTGAAGAAGAGAGGGAAAAGAAATAACCAGATATAATATGTTTAAGAACACGCCCCAGATCGACAGAACCTCGTCACGGGTAATACTGAAAGAACCGTCGCGATGCGGAAACAATATTTCAATAGTCTTCTCAGCTGTGATGAACCAGACCATTCGCATGAATTCCACTATCCAAAACAAACTGTCTTTCCTCACCAGTGGAGAGTATACAGTTTAAAATAAGAAATACACTCCTGGAAATTGAAATAAGAACACCGTGAATTCATTGTCCCAGGAAGGGGAAACTTTATTGACACATTCCTGGGGTCAGATACATCACATGATCACACTGACAGAACCACAGGCACATAGACACAGGCAACAGAGCATGCACAATGTCGGCACTAGTACAGTGTATATCCACCTTTCGCAGCAATGCAGGCTGCTATTCTCCCATGGAGACGATCGTAGAGATGCAGGACGTAGTCCTGTGGAACGGCTTGCCATGCCATTTCCACCTGGCGCCTCAGTTGGACCAGCGTTCGTGCTGGACGTGCAGACCGCGTGAGACGACGCTTCATCCAGTCCCAAACATGCTCAATGGGGGACAGATCCGGAGATCTTGCTGGCCAGGGTAGTTGACTTACACCTTCTAGAGCACGTTGGGTGGCACGGGATACATGCGGACGTGCATTGTCCTGTTGGAACAGCAAGTTCCCTTTCCGGTCTAGGAATGGTAGAACGATGGGTTCGATGACGGTTTGGATGTACCGTGCACTATTCAGTGTCCCCTCGACGATCACCAGTGGTGTACGGCCAGTGTAGGAGATCGCTCCCCACACCATGATGCCGGGTGTTGGCCCTGCGTGCCTCGGTCGTATGCAGTCCTGATTGTGGCGCTCACCTGCACGGCGCCAAACACGCATACGACCATCATTGGCACTAAGGCAGAAGCGACTCTCATCGCTGAAGACGACACGTCTCCATTCGTCCCTCCATTCACGCCTGTCGCGACACCACTGGAGGCGGGCTGCACGATGTTGGGGCGTGAGCGGAAGACGGCCTAACGGTGTGCGGGACCGTAGCCCAGCTTCATGGAGACGGTTGCGAATGGTCCTCGCCGATACCCCAGGAGCAACAGTGTCCCTAATTTGCTGGGAAGTGGCGGTGCGGTCCCCTACGGCACTGCGTAGGATCCTACGGTCTTGGCGTGCATCCGTGCGTCGCTGCGGTCCGGTCCCAAGTCGACGGGCACGTGCACCTTCCGCCGACCACTGGCGACAACATCGATGTACTGTGGAGACCTCACGCCCCACGTGTTGAGCAATTCGGCGGTACGTCCACCCGGCCTCCCGCATGCCCACTATACGCCCTCGCTCGAAGTCCGTCAACTGCACATACGGTTCACGTCCACGCTGTCGCGGCATGCTACCAGTGTTAAAGACTGCGACGGAGCTCCGTATGCCACGCCCTCTCGCAGTGTCCGGAGCAAGTATGGTGGGTCTGACACACCGGTGTCAATGTGTTCTTTTTTCCATTTCCAGGAGTGTATGAAGAGAAAAAAGCGCAGGTGAATTAGGGATCCGAGTGGATGCAATTCAAGATGATTGACGGAAGTTCCAAACGGGTCCTCACCATCTAATCGGCAAGGTATGGATAGTAGTGCATATTCCAGAATACAGGAAGATAGCCATCATCTTCCTCATTTGCAAGAAGAATGATAAAATGAAGTGTACTAACTGTTGTGGAATTGCTCTCCGAAATATGTGACATTTGATACTGTGCAAATATAGACTGGACTGCACCGAGGGCATAGCGGAAGAGAAGGCTGCTGACTACCAAAGTAGTCCCGTAAGAGCGGATCATACCAAAGTAGTCCCGTAAGAGCGGATCCAGGGTCAATGGTATGTTTGTGGTCTGACAAATCATAGAAAAAATGTGGAGGCACGTGCTTTTGGTAGGTTTCAGAAAGGCATTTGAATTTATTCACTAGCAAAAGTTAATGAAGTGACCAGTTAAGTGCAGTATAGTTAAATGACGCAAATGACAAAATGAAACGTCTTCGTCACAAATGAGAAAATGAAACTTCTTCGACACAAATGAGAAAATGAAACTTCTTCTTCTACCGTCATGGATTAGGCATGCTTGTCCGTTCCAGAAAAGTAAACCTCAAGAATAAAATTACGACCCTTGACATAGGAGGCTGTGGTAAGGAGACAGTAGTTCACGCAAGTGTTGTTCCACCTTGCTCTAGAGATAATATTTACTGTACCATTCTGCAAGAAATTTCACGGAATTCACGTTGTACATACAAACTTCACCTTCATGGCATGTATTGATAATGTAGCCATATGGCTTAGGCAAAGGAAAGAACTAATATGAAGGAGCTCCGCGATAGAGATTGCAGCGCATAGGCCTAATCTTTCAAAAATGACTCCAAAACTGAATATTCTATTTATAAGATGTACTATTGGAACAAGGGTTTCACTGTGGGCTGTGGTAGAGAGGAGACGTTGTGTCAGTGAAATACCTTGGCATTGTTCACGTACTATCATTCCACACAGAGATCAATGCGAATATCCACCCGGAGAATCTGTCTTACAGTTTGTGTCATATTCCTGAGCCACATAGACTCTCAATAACCTTCACGATGTTCAGTCAACTTGTAAGTAGGCTGTTTACGTTTTTATATTGGTAACGCTACGTAGCGCTCTGTATGAAAATCACTGGCTGTGCTGTGTGCAGTCTGTGGCTGGGTGGCATTGTTGTAATATTCGCTATTGTAGTGTTGGGCAGTGGGCTGTTAACAGCGCGTAGCGTTGCGCAGTTGGAGGTGAGCCGCCAGCAGTGGTGGATGTGGGGAGAGAAGTGGCAGAGTTTTGAGAGTGGATGATCTGGACGTGCGTCCATCAGAAACAGTACATTTGTAAAAATGGATGTCATGAACAGCTATATATATTATGGCTTTTGAACACTATTAAGGTAAATACATTCTCTGTTCTCTATCAAAATCTTTCATTTGCTAACTATGCCTATCAGTAGTTAGTGCCTTCAGTAGTTTGAATCTTTTATTTAGCTGGCAGTAGTGGCGCTCACTGTATTGCAGTAGTTCGAGTAACGAAGATTTTTGTGAGGTAAGTGATTTGTGGAAGGTATAGGTTAATGTTAGTCAGGACCATTCTTTTGTAGGGATTATTGAAAATCAGATTGCTTTGTGCTAAAAATATTGTGTGTCAGTTTAAGCACAGTCATTTATAATCTTTCTAAGGGGACGTTTCACATGTCGACCCTTAGCCAAGGATACCTCACTGGAATCTTCTGATTTTTTCTTGTAGTTTGTGTAATTAGTGTAGCTACTGTTTACTGCTAGCGCATAATTATATAGAGAATTTCCTTTGTAGTTGTAGTTTTTCATTGTTGTACAGTAAAACAGTTGTGGCATGCATGTAGATTTGCACCATGTATTTCACAGCTGCGCTTGCAATTAAGTAGATATTATTTTCAGTGCTATGTTAATATGTTTTCTTATTTTTGCTCTTCAAATTGTGCCTTTCTTGTTATCGTGTGAAATATGCCTAATTACGGCGTGTGGAAAACGTAACACTAGGCTCCAAAGTAAACTGAGAAATGACAGTGAAGACGAAAGCAGTGTGTTAGCGCTTCAGAGTAATGAATTAACTAATGTTCAAAGTAGCAATTTGGTAATTGTACATAGGGAAATGGAGCGGGCTGCAAATAATGGGGTAGACAGTGGAACAGTTAGTGAACAGGGAAGCCGTGGCCGTCCCAAACGGTGCGTGAAGTTGCAGGACTTGTTGGTGTTTCGCGGCTGACTGTTCAATGTGTCTACAACCAGTGGTATGACACACATGGCCAAGCAACACGACGTCTGAAATGTTTTCGATACAAGATCCTGACTGAGAGGAAACGGAGACGACTTTAGCGATGTGTGAATCAAAATCGCTTCCAAAGCCGACAGGAATTTGCACCTGCAATGAACGAAGGTCCATTCCCCCCCCCCCCTCCCCCCCTTTAGCGAGAGAACATTACAATGGGAACCGGATGCACTGAACATGTAGTCGGTCACCTCGCAAGAGGCCTTTGCTAACCGGATCACCGGACTTTAACCCCACATAAAATCTGTGGGACATGTAGGAACAGCGGGTAAAACGCTGTCATCAGCATCCCCGCAATTGGGTGGAACTGTCCTATCGAATTCTCTGCGAGTGTCGTAACTTGGATGCGACGTACCTGTACAACATTGTTGACTCACTTCCTAACCGAGTCCAGACTGTTATCAATTCCGGAATTGCAGGGTATTACGAGGGCTATTCGGAAAGTAAGGTCCGATCGATCGCGAAGTGAAAATCACAGTCAAAATAAAAAATTTGTTATTCCCAACAGTTAGCCACACCTTCAAAAATGGTTCAAATGGCTCTCACCACTATGGAACTTAACATCTGAGGTCATCAGTCCCCTAGACTTAGAACTTCTTAAACCTAACTAGCCAAAGGACATCACACACATCAATGCCCGAGGCAGGATTCGAACCTGCGAACGTAGCAGCATCGCGGTTCCGGACAGCAGCGCCTAGAACCGATCGGCCACAGCGGCCGGCGCCACACCTTCCATTTACCTCTCTAACTAGTCGCCGCTCCGACTTACACATTTCTCGTGACGTTGTACAAAGTTTCCAGTAGCCTTATAACAGAAAGCAGCCGCCTGTGCTTTCCGCCAATTCTCTAAGCTGGTCTGCTTCTCGTTGTATTTGCGAAAATGTTGCCTTCGTAGCCAGCGGTTCATGTGAGCAGAGATGAATAACGAAGGGAGCCAATTAAGGGCTGTATTGTGGGTGATCAAACACTTTCCATCGAATACCATGCATTCAGCCCCTGCAGAATGCGGCTGAAAATTGTCTTGAAGAAAGAAACGCATGACATTTATGTTATGTGGGCTGTGTAGCTTCACGTGAAATCTGTCACCAGATCGACATACTTGGCGGGAGACACTGATGCTTTAGGCATTTCTATATGATCGCTTTGCGCTCTGAACCGAAAACAGCGACATGAAGTGATCGACAGGCATACTAAAGACACTGCCCAACACATCTGTGCAAAGGTCCATCGGATTTTCATAGTGGTTTCCATTCTGCGCCCAATCGGAACTTACTTTCCGAATAAGCCTCGTAAATGGTGCTCGTAATGGTTTCTCTATGGGTGACTAATTTGTTGTCTGGGGCTTATTATTTAGTTTCTCAGATTTACATATAGCACTTGTGCAGCAGTTATTTGGTCATGTAATGTGTCATATGTGTTATTCGCGGTTTGAAAATCTGAATGGTCACGTATCTTTATAAAATGAAAAGATTTTCAATTCAGGTTTAAAATTCTTAGGTTCTTCGTTCACTTTTTTACGTCTTTCTTGAAAGCATGTTGCAACAGACTCTGACAGCCTTACAACGCACGAGATACTGAGCAGTTGCTTCTGGGGTGTTTTCTGTGTAATGTTCATTAGCTGTTACGTAAAATTTCTTTTGAATGACTGCATGATTTTAACCACAAATTTCATGCTATGAGAGTAGTACAATTCACAGAAAATTGTACAGATTATGCAATGCGAATTAGCAGCATTCAGTTTCTGCATAATGTCCTGGAAGTGGAACACCGAAGGACGTTTTCCATTTAAGCCCTACAAAATTGAAAACGATCATATATATTTGAACACTCTTATATACTCCGCTAGCCATAAAATGCCCTACACCAAGAAACACAGTAAATGACGAAATTTTAGCATAGTTGGAACAAGACATCATTAAACTGATGGGTAATTTTGTGATATAGAGAACGTGAAATGTAGTACTCAAAGTTGCTTTCTCTAGCAGTACAATGGCCCTAACCTGTCTAGGCAACGAATCGAAATTTTCTCAGATGACACATACGGCTTCAAATACATGCCAGAGCTTGTCAGTGACAGTGGCTGGTGTATGGTGACTGGCTAGTTTCTCTGCAACACTTGACCATATGTTTTCAATGTAGGATAGATCTGGAGAACGCGCCGGCCAGGTTTTAATGTGTGCCGGTGACGAAGTCATTACAGATATAGGACAAGCTTGAATAAGAAATCGGTCGTACTTTTTCAAAGGACTCAACCTGGCATTTGCCTTAGGAATCGAAGGAGGTCCAGTAGAAACGTAAATTAGTCTGTCTGTGCAGATATTTGTATCCCGCTGTGTGCAAATGAGAATTCGCTTTATCTGTGTGCGTTGTAACTTTTCGGTGCACATTTTTACATGGTTTTCACATCTTCGTAAGTATCATTTATGACTGTGTTACGGTGACCTGAAAATGGGTCGCGGCTCGTAACTAGTCATCGAGCGAATAACAAAAAATTTGCAACTTTGGACTGGTTTTTCGTTGTACTAATCAACAGAAATTGCTGACCAACAGCTATTCCAGCATGCTGGAAGTTCGGAAACATTGCATTTCATTACATTATTGAATAAAGCTATTTACACATTTATTTACCGATTTTGACTTGGGATTACCAAGCCTGTGTCTGCTGATCGAAGCGTCCAGATGCAAAGCAGTTCTCAGTATCTTACCCGACTATAGAAACAACGATTTTCGGAAATCACGAGAAGCATACCTTTTCAGAAAACCTTTACGCGTTTGGTTGTTTACTTGTCGAAACTATAAACATAAAAATTGTTCTGACAATGTTGGCAACCAACCAAATAACATAGGAAATTCAATAAAAGATCAAGCAAATAAACTTGTATTATATTCATATTATCTTTCAAATATAATATGTGTAAAATAACATAACTAGTGTTGCAAAAATTGTGAATAAAAAATCATGAGCGAGAGTCGATCCTGGGATTCGCCGATTACGAAGCTTCAGCGTCAACCACATGATAATCGAGAGTTCGTGTTCAGTGTCGCAACGCAAGGGCACTTCTCTGACGCATAACACATTCCCTTGCGATTTTTTCGATATCGCCTAAGTAGAACGCCTCAGTACTTGCACATTATGTTGTCGTAATTGACTACTAAAGGTGCACAAACTTCTATTAAATCGGTGAGCCGAACGTCGTGGCCTCTCCTTGTTAGTAAGATTCAGAGCAAATCGGAGGTCGCTTTCTTGGAGCGTGAACGGAGAACACGAAGCACCGAGCCTTACCTGCGGAAGCTTAGAGATGAATCCGTGAGCATTAGCTGTCTTGGCAGCCTCCACAATGTCCTCCATGGTGCAGTCCTCTCGCCCGTAGCGGATGTTCTCCGCTATGGTGGTCTGGAAGAGTACCGGCTCCTGGCCCACCACGCCGATCTGCGAGCGCAGCCAGCCCACGTTCAACGTCCGTAAGTCGCGGCCGTCCAGTTCCACCTGCCAGCGAAGAGAACATTCTTTTGTTAGTAATGTATACATTAAACTTCCTGGCAGATTAAAACTGTGTGCCGGACCGAGACTCGAACTCGGGACCTTTGCCTTTCGCGGGCAAATGCTCTACCAACTGAGCTAGCCAAGCACGACTCACGCCCCGTCCTCACAGCTTTACTTCTGCCAGTACCTCGCCTCCTACCTTCCAAACTTTACAGAAGCTCTCCTGCGAAACTTGCAGAACTAGCACTCCTGAAAGAAAGGATATTGCGGAGACATGGCTTAGCCACAGCGTGGGGGGATGTTTCCAGAATAAAATTTTCACTCTGAAGCGGAGTGTGCGCTGATACGAAACTTCCTGGCAGATTAAAACTGTGTGCCGGACCGAGACTCGAACTCGGGACCTTTGCCTTTCGCGGGAATGTGCTCTACCAACTTTTTTTTATTTTTATTTTTTTTTGTTAATCGAATTATCTTCGATGTTCAGTAACTTTAGACCGACTGTGGTAAAAAAAAAAAAAAAAAAAATTGTTGGGCGCGAACAGGCGACTATAAGTTTAGAACGCACGACGCTTGCCACTTTTTTTTTTTAACATACCCCCACGCAAAATAAGCAGCTGTGATACATTACATGTACATTGAAGGTAGAGAGGGGTAGAAAGGAAAGGAATGGGAGGCAATCACTGTTGTCAGTTGCATCGGGACATTACGCCGAAGCAGTGGCGACGAATGAAAATGTGTACCCAACTGGGATTCAAACCCGGGATCTTCTGCTTACTAGGCAGATGCGTTAACCACCAGAGGCCTGGCCACGATGTCTCCTCCCTCCCATCCTGGGGATGTGATGTGGTAAAAAGGACGCAGTTGGTGTATTATTGTGATTTTTTTAAATTTTATTTATTCATTTATTTATTTTTATTTTATTTCATTTTATTTTTTTTACTGTAAGGAACTGAACACTAGTAAGTGCACTCGTTTTGTCGAGTTGGGGACGCACATAACTAAAACAGTGGTAATAGTTGTAGAAAAAGGCATAAAGAAAGAGAGCAAAGTGCGGGGCGATGGAAACCATGAAACAGAACTGAAGGGTGGAATCCATACCACCATTAAGTAGTGCTACATCTTGCACCGGAAACAAAAACTGCGAAGATCTTTTCGCACCGGGTACAAAAAGAGGAAATGGGGCAAATACTGCTACAGGGTTCACAACGAAACTCTCTATCTGCTGTATCATCCAGGTATGACTTCTCGTAATGATGAAAGTAGATCCCACGTTGTACCGTGTAGTGTTCTATCATCGTCTTGTAGTGTTAGCTTCTCGTACCCATGATGTTCCAGCTACGTGGAGGGTCGTGGAACGCACTCCACAAAAAATTGGAAAAATATTGGCGATACTTTGGGTTACGGAGGATTTTGCAATGTCGTTCCTGCAAATAGTTCCAAAAGTCTAAAGTGTCCTTAGTGCCGTCTTGAAACAAATAATGCACTGCATGTCCACGAAGCCACGTCATTGCATTAATTTTAGTGCGTGGGTAATACGTCTCATCCGGGAATAAGATAGTCTTGGGGTCGATCTGATTCGGCGTTATCCGAAGGAAGTATGCTGACATTTGCCTCACTACGTGCCACACTTCCGTAGACTCGCCACAGCTAAGACGGTGTTCATCGTTGTCTTGAACGCCACAGATCGTGCACGTTGGTGAGTCTACCATGTGGATCGCATGTAGCCTTGATCTGGTCACCTGCTTACCGTTGACAGTGACATACCACATCGCCGTGACGTCAGTGTCCAGTGTTACGTGGTGAATTGTCCTCCACACTACTCGCCAGTTGACGTTCGGGTGCTTCCTCTCCACGACGTTATCTGGTCGTCCACGTTGCAGGACCCTATAAACCGTCTTTGCCGTCGCCAGTTGAGTCGCTGGTAAGGCAAGTGGAACGTAACTGAGTTCGAGGTAAAAGACACCGATGTAGAAGAGCGAGGAGGGGACGTGGTGTATCGGCACAGGCGGCAACAGGGAGGGCGGTGCTAGTTCTTCTATTAACAAACTCGTCAGACTGTCCGGACGGCGGTGCCATAGTTTGACTAATGTGCTCACAAATAGAGCGACCGCTCTGTCAAGAACGTGATAAAGGCCAAGCCCTCCCCGATCTGGGGAGAGAGAGTCTCATATTTCATCTCGAAAAGCATTCCTGAACTCACGAAGGACCCAAAAGCCGCAAGTATACGGCGAGCTAAGATCACCGGTATAGGTAATATCTGGGCGATGTGCAGAATGCGTGACGCTAAATGTGTGTTAACATACTGGGCCCTTTGGACTATGTCCACGGCTCGTAGGCGGTTGTTGGCAATTCCAGTCCGAGCATTTCGTAAAAGCCGTCGAAAGTTGTGAGCAGCGGTCCGTCGTATATCGTCTCTAAAATCAGTGCCGGGACATTTCAAACTATCTCTGAGCTGTAAGGGGGTGACACTGTTCTCAGACAATCAGACCCCGATGTTCATCGCCACCGATTTTGCGACGTTGATACGACTACCAGTGGCCATGCCATATTTCGCTATCAAATTCAGTGCGCTAGCGGTGTCGTCACCGTTGGGGATGACAATCACCAGGTCGTCAGCGTACGCTTTACATCAGAAAGTGTGGCCTCGTAACGTCATACCCGTTAGTCGTTGGCGCAGGCCGCAGAGGAGAGGTTCCATGGCCACAGCATAAAGTGGACAGAGGGCAGCCTTGGCGTATCGATCGAGAAATGGTGAGGAGCTGCTGCGTAGGTCGGCCGTTGACGATCACCTTGGACGTCGCGCCACGGAGTAGTCGCATGACGACAGTGACGAATGGCTGTGGGTACCACATATGTTTGAGGACCGCTTCCAAATAGTCGTGGTCCACTCGGTCGAAAGCTTGACTAAAATCGATTGCCGCCAGTGCACCCTTCAGACGACATGCCCTCGCCAGTGAGATCAAGTCACGATATTCACTGAGTGCTGTTTGAATATTATTGTTGCCTCCTAATGACGTTTGATCGGGTGAGATAACATTTCGTAAGGTCTGGCGTATCCGCGCCGCCAACAGTCGAGAAAAGATCTTAAAGTCGCAGTTCAATAGCGTCAACGGGAGGTAGTCCTGAAGTCGTGAGCCACCGGACGGTTTGTGAATAGGCATAATCATCCCTTCCACAAGGGCCGCAGGGAGCGGCACGTCCGGGGATAGTAGTTCGCAACTGATGTCCGTCCATCGGGAGGCTAATAAATATTGAAAAGTCCGGTAAAATTCCAAGGGGAGGCCATCAGGACCCGGAGACTTGTTGACAG
Source organism: Schistocerca americana (assembly GCF_021461395.2). Taxonomy (NCBI): domain Eukaryota; kingdom Metazoa; phylum Arthropoda; class Insecta; order Orthoptera; family Acrididae; genus Schistocerca; species Schistocerca americana. The sequence goes on from NC_060121.1 coordinate 616,920,211, forward strand.
CTCCTTTTCTAATGGCGTCGATCACTTGTTCTTCTGTAATTTCGTCCATCAAGGCCGCTTCCATTGCCGGGGTGACGGTGCCGTAAATCGTCTGAGAGACGTCCTCCATTGCTGTCGGATCAGGGGTCTGAGCGGAATAGAGTTGGGAATAATGATTATAGAATGCTGTGTTTATGTCTTGTTGCGTGGTGAGGCGACGACAGTCCTCCGTGTCGATGAAGCGAATCAGCGCTTGTTAGCGTCGTTTACGTTCACGAAGGACGTGGAACATTGACGGGCTTTCGCTCGGTATCCGATCCTGCGTCCTCGAGCGGATGACTACCCCCTCTAGATGGCGTCGCATGTCTGCGAGGATCTGAGCCTTAGCTCGGTGGACCGCCGTTTGTTGTTCCGGAGACGGCGCCATAGCATCGCAGTCGCGCAGGACCCAGAAGTAAAAGTCGAGTGTATGTCTTCGCCAAGTAGCGTGGTCGCGACCGTAGGTTATCAACGTTCGCCTCAGTGCCGGCTTGGCGCAGTCCAACCACCAGCGAATCGTTGTGGGGTATGCACGGAGGCGATTTTCACACGAATGCCACGTACCTTCAACGGCTTGGCGGCAATCCGGGTACGACAGGTGAGCGATGTTTAATTTCCACGGGCTGCGGCTTCTCCACACTTGTTGCCGCCGCAGGGTGACGGTACAAATGTAAGCTGAGTGGTCCGAGAATGCTGCAGGCCACAGTTCCGCACCCTGTGTTCCAGCGGCGAGAGAGCGTGAGACATAAATCCGATCGAAACGACTGGAAGAGTGACTCGTGAAGTGAGTGAAGATGTTCCAAAGTGTCCACCATCTGCAGGTCTCGAATTAACGTCTCGAGTTCCGGGCACGGATTATGTCGTGGGTGTTGGTCTCGGGGCGCCAGTACGCAATTGTAGTCACCGCCAAACACCAGATGGTCGTGGCGGCCTTGGAAGAGCGGGGCGACGTCTTCCGCAAAGAATCGTGAACGTTCACGACGTTTGTCCGTCCCGGAAGGTGCGTAGATATTGATAAGGCGGACACCCAGTACTGTGAGTGCCATTCCTCTTGCCCCAGGCAGAAACAGGATATAGTCCGCCACTATCCCTTCCCGAAGAAGTACAGTGACACCGCTGCCTGTTGGGGAAGCTGGAGAGACGCAAGCATCGTAACCGTACATGCCTGGGGAGTCGTCGACGTACACTTCCTGGAGAAGGGCTATATCGACGGAAGCAGAGTTCAACATATCCTGAAGCAAGGATAACTTAGCGCTCGTCCGTATAGTGTTGATGTTTATAGTTGCAATGCGATAAGTTTGAGGTCTATCCATAGCACCCGTGTTGGCCATCAATTCCCTTGTAAGGCTGTCTCGTCACTGTAACTGACGGCGGGAAAGGATCAACACTGGTGGAGTAAATTTCCCCCCGTCTCGTCCGACACGATGGGCAAGGAGTTCTCCTCACAGTCGTCCGCCCAGTCGCCATGAAATACCATCGGCTGTTGGTGGCTGTCAGTGGCTGCTGCGGCACTCGGCGCTGACTCCATAGGCTCTTCTGACTGGGAATCGGCAGCGGCTGTCTGCTTGTGATCCTGCTGTTCTGTGGGGTCGGAGGGGCTGAAGACGTCACCATGGCGATCTGTTGAGTTTGATGTTACAGCGGCCTCTGTACCGCCGGTACCGTCGTCGGAATTTCCACAGTCCATGCCAGACGATCGCTGCAAACACTCGTCCGATGGAACACGCCGCCGTCTCTTGTGTTTTCGCGGGGAACGCTGTTTACTGACGTGTGTTTCAGTATCTGAATGTGGGTGGATTTCTGCAGCTGCTCCGGTGTCTGGAAGAAAAGCCGCTGTCGGCACAATCCGTGGGTCAATGTCCATCCTGGCATCCACGCCTTCTTGCAAGGTCGGTCGGTGATTATCTTCAGGTGGGGACGCCGTTGTAGAGGCCGGATCCTGTACTGCAGAAGCCATCATGGTCTCGCCATCTGGGGCGGCTATCGGACTAATGTGGTCAGCATCGGAAAGGGTTGCTGCCCGTGTAACCTCGGCGTATTTGAGAGGAAGGGTCGTCACCGTAAAAGGAGTCATAGATTCACCTGTCGGGATTTGAGTAAGCCGTCGTCGGAGACAATCCGACCGGACGTGTCCCTCTTGGCCACAACCAGAGCAAGTGCATGGCTGACCGTCATACATAATGATCGCCCTACATCCGCCGATGACAAGATATGACGGAACATGTTTGGTCAGTTCAATTTTAATCTGTCGTACCCCGTTAAGAACGGGGGACGTTGTAAAGGTGGTCCATTTCTCGGCCATATCCCTGATCACTCTGCCGTAGGGCTAGAAAGCTGCGGTGACTACGTCCGGTGGTACTTCGAATGGGAGTTCGAAGACGCGTATCGTACGGAGGCCAAGCCCCGCGTGATCGATAGATACCGCCCCAATATGGCCATCAGAATGTTTGAATTTAAGATCGTTCGCATGTGCGTGCACGATTCAGTTGCACACCTCATCACTTACTAGCTTGACGTAGACAACACTGCTCGTGATAGAGAGATGGATACCAATTATGTCTCGCGGTTCGATGTTAACGTCTTCACGTAGAAAATGTTCCACTTCAAAAGCTCGCGGTCTTGCATGATCGGGTTGAAAACTGATCTTGATGGTGGTTTGTCTGTATGAATGTGCCATGTTGCGTCGGTAGTGATGGACTCTAAACTAGCGACAACGCAGTAGTAAACAACTACGGTCACTCGCGACCGCGCGGACGGGACGTAAACAAGAAGTCCTCGCCGCAGCGCTGCGGAAAGCAGACTGCCAACTGAGCTACCCAAGCACGACTCACGCCCCGTCCTCACAGCTTTACTTCTGCCAGTACCTCGCCTCCTACCTTCCAAACTTTACAGAAGCTCTCCTGCGAAACTTGCTACCCAAGCACGACTCTCGCCCCGTTCTCACAGCTTTACTTCTGCCAGTACCTCGCCTCCTACCTTCCAAACTTTACAGAAGCTCTCCTGCGAAACTTGCTACCCAAGCACGACTCTCGCCCCGTTCTCACAGCTTTACTTCTGCCAGTACCTCGCCTCCTACCTTCCAAACTTTACAGAAGCTCTCCTGCGAAACTAGTTCTGCAAGTTTCGCAGGAGAGCTTCTGTAAAGTTTGGAAGGTAGGAGGCGAGGTACTGGCAGAAGTAAAGCTGTGAGGACGGGGCGTGAGTCGTGCTTGGGTAGCTCAGTTGGTAGAGCACTTGCCCGCGAAAGGCAAAGGTTACGAGTTCGATTCTCGGTCCGGCACACAGTTTTAATCTGCCAGGAAGTTTCATATCAGCGCACACTCCGCTGCAGAGTGAAAATTTCATTCTCGAAGGTATACATTATTCTGCATATTGTCTCAGATTTTTCTTCGGATTGATACGAAGGTTGGAGTTTCATGTTTCGTTCAGTCGAGATTTAGAAACCAAGCATAGGCATATACTAATACCGACGTGAAACGACTGCGACAGTGAATAAAATCTTGTCGTCAGGAGGAAAACCACTGAATGCCGGACTATTTTTTTCTCTTTTCTTTATTGTTATTTCAGTTCCCCACAGTGGGAGGCGGTCTGGCAGCATTTAAAAAACCGCTCTTCAGTCAAAGTCTACAAAAACTGTATTTAAAAATGGTTAAAACATACAATAGAAGATGATTTTGTAAAAAATACATTATACAATATGCAATGATGCTAGTATCAGTGGTTGCATGTACACTGACACACACGTAAACGAGGGCTCGGATGACCATGCAACACAGACGCTCACCAGGAGCGGTTGCTAGCAGTGGGACTAGAGGCACGCGCATCTCTAGCCCGTCTTCCACTCTCGCCTTAGCATCGACGTGAATGGTTCGACTGGTGCCGTCAGAGGATCACTTGAAAGATGGCGCGCCGTAGTCTTCAGCGATGAAAGTATATTCTGCAAAGACCCCAGTGATGGTCGTTTGCGCCTACGACGTAGACCTGGTGAGTGCTGTCTCGTAGAGTGCATTAGCCCAAGACGCACTGACCCCTCCCAAGACCTTATGGTCTGGGGTGCGAAAATCCAGAACTTTATTTTACCTTTGGTTTTTCTGCAGGGGACGCTAGCCAGTGCTCGGTACCTGCAGTATGCTGTTTGACCCGTTCTTTTGCTATTTTCACAACAAGAAGGCGATGTATTGTTCTAACAAGATAATGTACGTCCACACACTGCCTGTGAAACTCAACGTGCTCTGCAGCTTCCCTGACCAGGACGACCTCCAGACATGTCTCCAATCGGGCACGTGTGGGATATGACGGGACGAGAAGTGACTCGTGCAGCTTGTCAGCCAACAACTCTTACAGAACTACGTAAATAGGTCGAGCAAACGTGACATAACGTATACCAGGATAGTATTCGCCATCTGAATGATCATCTGGATGCCGGCCAGCGCCTACATTAACACCCGTGGTGGCTACACCACGTTCAAATATGGGTGTTTCAATATGCGTCGATACCTGGTACCTCAGAACCGCTTGTGCTAGTTATCTGTAAATGTAATCATTTCATGTACTCCATATGCACTGTTGTAAAAATAAATCTTCAATGAATTGCAGTCCTCGAAAAGGGCATACTAATTTTTTTTCCAGCAGTGTATTATATCACGTTGATTATAAAAACTGGCGGCAATAGGTACGAAGCGGACTTCACTGTCGCACATATAAGGCTCAGTAAAAATACTGAATAATGGATGAGTGTGTCAGGTGGTGGAGCAGATCTGCGCTGAGTGGTCAAAAGTCACCGGAAGGCGCTGAAACACTCGTCGGTCGTAGGCTGGTGAAAATTATGTAGCAGATTTGTCTCCGTACAGTAGTAGTAGGAACGGCTTCCTGAGGCCCCTATGGCTCTGCTGAAACGGAGTGAAGCCTGTTCGTCAGACACTTGTGGTGGTCCAGAGTCGCTGTTTATGCAATTAAAAACAGTGTCTGAGAGATATTAAACACCTATCCTGGACAGTATTTCCACAGAAACCAGTATTTTTGTGTAAATTTGCGCAGATTATCGTATCACGCTCAAACTTGGTTAATTCACAACGTGCTGCCGTGTTCAGTACGCTCCTCTTCTTAACAGACTGCCCAGGTATGTCTACGCTCACACTGTTAGCAAGGTATGTTATTCCCATGACGTGGCCCTTAGTTTCTTCTAATCTTTCTTGCACTCACTTTAAAATCTCCACAGAAGAGGTAAATTTGTGAACAAGCGCACCCAGAGAAGCGAACCTGATTATCAGGTGACACTAGAGGCATATTGTATTCGCAGCGTCATAGCGTAAAACTTTTTCTGGTAATTCACATTACTATCAGTCATTTCAGGAAAGTCACTGACTAAAGTAGAGACTAACTAACTGTCCTATTAAATACCTACCGAACCGATTTGAGAGTCGTAGAATCTTTGGATGAGTTGGATGCACGTGGATTTCCCACAGCCGGAACTTCCGACAAGCGCCACCGTCTGGCCAGCTTTGATCTTCAGATTGAGGCCTTGAAGGACCTGCAAGCAGGAACAAACTTCAACGGAATACTGAACAGCGTAAACGATAAACAATTGACAAGGGAGTTTCACTAGTTAATTCTTTATTTTTTCTTCTCTGGAGTTGTTACGGATATAAAACTTTTTGAAAAATGTCATCGACACCTTAGTCTGTTGAAATTATTTGTTCGAAAAACACCCTACTACATTTTCAAATGGTATACAGTTCAGTTTAAATTTGTGTCAATACATCCGACGCTTGTAAAGGTGATCCTGAAGGTACGGTGAGTATTCCATAGATAAAACAGGAACGGTCTTTCGAAGCAAAGAAGTCTATTGAACAAGAGCTGCAAAGTACATACCTTAAGAGCTATCAGCACTTCTTCGATACTGTCAAACAAATGTCTTCTGCTGCAAGATCTTTGCTTTCCATATTTTGCGAGGAAGTAGCATGGACCCGAATAAGAAACAGGTATGTAGTAAACATGGACTCTAAAATGCACACTTTAAGAGCTATGAGCACCTGTTTAGCAGAACACATGTGTTTCACAGTAACGAAGATGAACGAGTGCTCTTAAGGTATGCATTTTGGAGTCCAGGTTTACTGAGCATTTTTTTCTTTTTTTGGTCCACACTGGTAGTTCTCAAAATATGGGAAGCAAAGAACTTGCAGCAGAATAGATTTCTTTCACAGTATGGAAGATGATAAATCTTTGTAGCTCTTAAGGCATACAATTTTAGAGCCCATATTTACTAGACCATTTTGCTTAGAATGGTCGTTCTTGTCATATCCCTGAATGTAGACCATCCCCGCTGGTACACCGTATGTATACATGTCAGACAATCTACTGCAGTTGAAAATGGCTAAATGGCGAAAAGTGTGATAGGCGTCTATGATGTCTTTGAACGAGCGCTCTGTTCCTCTTTCCACTGTGATCTGTTTCTCTCAATAATAATAGTTTGAAATTAAGTATAGCATTTATTAGTGACTCTTAAAGTTTTCCGGCAGGTGTTTTATTGCATATATGGCAGCAGCGCAAATACAGAGCTTCTACTATTCATTGCTTACCACAGAATGTCTGTTTAAAACTGGACATATACAAAAGGAAGTTATGATATTCACTGCCTTACGTATCAGACAGGAAAGTATCAGAAAGAGAGTAAAGGACAGTCCCACAACCCGGTGCGGCAAAGAAAGGAGTTCCAAATAGGGATTTGACGGTGAAGATTAGAGTCCGTTCCTCGGAAATGAGTTCAGTATCTTTTTCAGACACTACATTTACCAGTGGACTTGACAGTGAGGCTATGCGACGATGACAACGTAAGTGAAGAGAGAAGTCGTGTAGAGGGATTATGATTTGCCTTACCTTGACACCTCGACGTGACGGATATTCAAAGTGGACGTCGTTGAAGGCAATGTCCCCTCGGGCGTAGTGTGGCCTTTCTCCTTCGTCAGACAGACTGTCGATGGGCGACTCGCGGTCTATGACGGCAAATATCTTGGCGGCGGCGCCTCTAGCGGTGGAGAAGGCCTCAAAGTGACGAGTCGCCGCAGAGAACACCCACGACGTGTCCATCACCGAATAGAAAATCTGCAAGGAACAATAAAAACCAACCCGATATCCTAATACATTTTTTGCCCAGCTCCTCAAATCCCCGAATCAATCCTTAATTCGATCAATGTAATATAAGAAGTGAAGTGAAAGATAGCATGCTTGAAAACTAACCCCTCCAGTGCTGGTTTTCTAAATGTATTCCATAGAATTCCGCGAGAACAACGTCTTCTTGCTTCCAAATATTCCGTTTAATCGATATTAGCCTCTCTGTTACGATTTCGTATGTGCTGTACCGACCTATTAAGCTACTACGGCACTTCTGTGAATTCCTTACGTGTCTCGTCTCAAAGCTACTTTTTCGTCAAAAGACTTGGAACAAGTTTTAAGCTGCCCACCACAACTTCCTTCCCTATCCGAATCTCTTTATTTCATAGTAGAACTTACACTTAACATCCTCGATTATTTGTTGGATAAACACCAATATCTGTTTTCCTCTACAGTCCATGTCCTTTAGCAACATGGAGGTGTCTTAACATTCGTCATATCATTATGGCTCTTCCTTTAGCCATACTTTTGCCGCATACTGGATTTGCTTGCCGATCCTGCGGAATTTCGTCATTTTTTAATCTTATCGCCTTACTTAATTTGCATCTCTCTGTAACACCACATGTTAAACGCTTCATTTCTCTTTTCTTCATGTTTTCAGCATTCCAGAAATTTTATGCTACGGATGCACATCCTCAGAAATTGAAACCTCAAAATTTTGCCAGTGTTTAATACAAGTAGACCTCTTTAGGCTTACTTGCCTGTGATGCTCTGCTTCCTCCTTCATATGTTATTTTGTTTCCTGGGAAACAGCAGGAAGAAAGGAAGCAAGATTAGACATTGACGTTCTGTCAACAGCGGGGTCATCAGCGACGGAGCACATGTTCGAATTACAAAAGGATGGGGAAGGAAATCGGCCGTGTCCTCAGCAAAGGGAAACCGTGCCAGTATTTGCCTGAGTGATTTAGGAAAATCACGGAAAACCGAAATCTGGATGACTGGGCGCGGATTTGAACTGTCGTCGTCCCGAATCCGACTCGGTGAGCGTGTAATCAAATAGTATCAATTTTTCTCTTTTTATAGTCGATATTTTCCACTGATCCTCAATTAAAGACAGCTGTCTTTCACTATGCCAGGTCACAGTACTGCCTTAGTTGTTTTGTAATTCATTAGTACCATGCACTGGCAGTACTTTCATGAGGATAGGAGTGTCGTCCTCGAGAAGTATGAGAGTGCTGTTTATACTATTTGATAAATCGCTTAGGTAAATTGTGAACGTTACTCAACATTTAAAGCATTCCCGGAACTCACTAGCCAGCTTTTGTTACATATTCGTCACATAGTAAAATATAATATGATTTATTACTCAAGTATTTTTGGCACCATTCTCATAAACGCGATGTAATAACGTGTTATCGTATCAGGCTGACATTTAAATTAAGTAATAGGCTACTGATATGATAAGGAGTCTAACAATCAGACAAGAATTAAACTAAAAAGCTTAAATGAACAGCCGGCCGGAGTGGCCGTGCGGTTCTAGGCGCTACAGTCTGGAACCGCGTGACCGCTACGGTCGCAGGTTCGAATCCTGCCTCGGGCATGGTTGTGTGTGATGTCCTTAGGTTAGTTAGGTTTAAGTAGTTCTAAGTTCTAGGGGACTGATGACCACAGCAGTTAAGTCCCATAGTGCTCAGAGCCATTTGAACCATAAATGAACAGATTAAATCGTATAAAGCATGTCACAAGAACAAATGAACATAGCAGGTCTAAAATAATAATGAATACCAGGAGCAACCGAGCGAGGTGGCGCAGTGGTTAGCACACTGGACTCGCATTCGGAAGGACGACGGTTCAATCCCGTCTCCGGCCATCCTGATTTAGGTTTTCCGTGATTTCCCTAAATCGTTTCAGGCAAATGCCGGGATGGTTCCTTTGAAAGGGCACGGCCGATTTCCTTCCCAATCCTTCCCTAACCCCGAGCTTGTGCTCCGTCTCTAATGACCTCGTTGTCGACGGGACGTTAAACACTAACCACCACCACCACCAATACCAGGAGGGAAAAGATCAACGACTGTACTAAGAAAGAAGCGATAAAAACAAATAGAAACGAACTGCAGACAAGACACAGAACAGGAGGACGTAACAGACAAATGCCTAACTCCGGAAGAAAGAAGAGGAAGAAGAAAAAGAAGTTAACGAATACGAACACAAAAAAGAACTTCATTTCATATTGGTGTCACGGAGAGAAAATTTCAGTTGCCATAATACATTCAATAGCCTGCTTGTCCCATTTGCGTCTATAATTATCACTATAGCGAATATTTACTCGCATTGTCACAATTTTGGCTGTCACGCCCCTCATTCTTCACACAGAATAGAAACATGTATGCAGTTATACAGATTCGATGGATGGGCGAAACATGATTGACTTCCATGTTAATCGTATCCATTCTCTTGTGTGGATAAACGATTTGTCAAATTATTTTAAGACGTTGCACGCTGTGTCTCATACTTACAGCAATCATAGTGCCAGCGTCGTAAGTTCTTTGACTCTCAGGATAGTCTTTGTCTCTGATGATGAGCTCCACGCCATACCAGAAAGCCAGAGCGTACCCGCCGAACATTGAGATCCACGAGATTGCGTCGTTTATTCCATTTACGAAGTGCTTTCTCTTGCTGATATTAACGGCACTTTGCAGTTTTTCGCTGTACCTGGAACAACACATTTTGTATGCCTCAGTTCAAAATTTTTCGGACTGCAACGAATGACAGAAGACACGACATTATCAAATTCCGTTGCTGATTTATTTAATGTTTTTTGAACACACACAAACAAGAATAAAACGCTCTATAATTTCAGGTATTACTGCAAATGTATCAAGCTGACGGACAGCTCTTTTATTTTCGTTTCTGAGACGTAAGCTTCTTTCTTGTTGTCTACTTGGTACACACATTTCCTCCTCCGTACTCTAATCACGGAGTTTTTATGAGCAAATACTCACTTCCTGTTTTAGGCAACTTACTGTCTAAAATGAGAAGCAAAGGCGAAGAGGGAGAATATTCCGTAGGTCGATAGGATAATTATAAAATTCACTTAGCCTCCACATCAGGTATTATCACAAATCATAGTTATGATAAATCAACAAACAGATTACTGTCTTTCAGAAGGATTATGTACATCTCACTGGTCTACTAAAGTTTCCCGACTTTGTGAAGTGTAACTCGAAGAATACATATTTCAACATTTTAAAAACATTTTATGGAGAACTGTAAAAAGGGTGTGTATGTTCATGGGCCTCATTAAGAGAATTTGTGAGGAGAAACTCGAAAACATTGAAATGGTGCCTCAAACTGCTAAAGAAAATTTCGAAAAATCTGTAAATGATCTGAAAGAAATAGAAGTAATGGTATTGTTAACATCCCAAGTGAAATGCTTCAGGTATTAGACTCAAAAACAAGTCAGTGATATGCATGAAACTGGTAATACCCATAAAGACCTTAAGAAAAGTGACATGATAATGGTCCAAAGAAGAACACAGCGGTTACTAATGATGATCGCAGGACTCTGAGCCCTGTAACTCACATTTCAAAAATATTAACAAGAGTGATACACAGACACATTAAGAACTAAATTGAAGTTAATTCAGCTGTAGATCAGTTTGCCTTTAAGAACCTTGCTAAGAACAAGCTGCCATAGTAAAGGCAATAAATGCACAAGAAGAAGCTAGAATTCTAAAAAGGTTTAAACAAGGATGCAGTCTCTCCCTATCTCTATTCAACACGTACATTCAGTATGGAGTACATGAAAGCAAAAAATATTGTACAGGCACCACAATAAATGAAAAAAAGAAGGAATATAGATGCTTAGGTTTGCGGATGACATAGCTGTGATTGCTTCACATGAAATAAACCTCTAAAGAATCTTAACAGGTATGTGTTTAGTGTTAAGGGTTAAATACAAAATGCAAATTAACCCATGAAAGACAGAAATACCCGTGAACTACAAGTATTCAGAAGAAATAAAAGTTAATGTTAGAGGAAATAAAATAGAACAAACAAATTCATACACATATTTAGTAAGTAAGATAATTGTAAACGGAAGAAACAAAGAAGGTATATAACAAATAATTGGAGAGGAAACAGCAGTGGTCACGAATTAAAGAAAAGTGCTTTGTTCACGTAACATAAACAAAGATGGTTAACAGCTGAATTTGTAGCCTATTTTATGGATGCGAAACATGGGCTATAGGGAAAAATGAAATCTCTTGCAGCGATGGGCTCCTGTTAAAGATGTAGTGGACAGTAAAACCACCAACCATGGAGTCCAGCAAAGATTTGGTGAAGAGTGGTAATTAAGGAAAACAATAGAGCGAAGACAGCAGGAATGGACTGGCCACCTAATATGAAGGAACTAGTTCCTTATAAATGTCCTATAAGGAATATTTCAAGGAAAGGTAACCCGAGGATGACGGAGACTGGTATTCTTAAAACGAGCTTATTCATTATGCTAGAGACTCCAGTCATGCAGTGATACAGAAATGAGGGAGTCAGCTTACAGTAGATGTCCAAAGTTACATTGATTGAGTTCGTGCCACTATTCGATTCCAGTATTAGTACATAGTTTCGACAAATAGGAAAAGAAGGAAGATTAGCTTTTAACTTCCAGTCGAGGGTGACGACATTGGAGACGGAGCACAAGCTCGGTTTACGAAAGGATGGGGAAGGAAAACGGCAGTTCCCTTTTCAAAGGAGCCGCCCCGGCATTTGGATGACGTGATTTAGATGGGGACAACAAACACCTAAATATGAATAGTTAGACGAAGACCTGAACAGTCGTCATCCCAATCATCCACAAAAACTCGTATTCTTTGCAGCGAGAAGACTTCAGATGGTGCGAGAAGGGTGAATATTAGTTGCTGCACTGACGTGCAGCAAACCATCCTTTTCCTACGTATGTATTTTATGCATACAAGGCCATGTTTATAAGAGATGGAATATTCAGCTGTAGAAACAGTCATGTATAATGACGAAAACGGCCTCTCAAGGCCAGTTTTGCACACTGCCCAAAGTAAATGCCTACGCTAGGTACCGTGGACATATCCATTCATCAGCTCACTGGGAGACGAACTCATGTGGAAAAAGTGGGTAATGCTGACAATACGCGAAAGACATTTTGAATTTACGAAGGCAGCACAAGTGAGATAATCACCAACAGCACCTTACAAAGGTCGTTGGCCATCGTAGAAATATTTTCAGTTCGGCTGAATAGCTTGAACATAGTGATCATCAGCCTCTCCGAGAATACCACAATAACAACTTTCAGACGTATACCAGTTCCCTGTACGTTTTTGTGACAGTGTTCATTCATTTCAACGACTCGAAAATTATGAAATAATTTGTTTTTCGATATAACAGTTCCGTGCCACGAGATATTAGCTTCAGCTCGTGGGCACAGTGAGTTTGGCATTTTGTACAACTGGCATTAATCTAGTAAACAAATATCTACATCTATGGATTCGACATGGAGATCAAATTGGGCACAGTCCAAGGCGAGTGGCAGCAGCAACTATTGTGGATTCACTCTGTGACGTCATGAATCTGGCTGGCGACGATCCCACCCGGCAGGACTCGAACTGGCTGACAGAGGGCCATGCAATGTTATGACGTCAGAAGCGCTACAGTGTTTTACGACTGCGTGGTTTAACTACGTCCTTCTTCTTCTTCATTATCGATCCTTTGATTGATTGGTAGCTCTCCATCATAGAACTACGCAGTACTTTCCATGCTATTTACCTCTCGACTTCCTTGTCCTGTCCTTCGAAAGCGACTACGGTGCGGATGGCGGCGAACACCTCCTCAGCTATGGCGCCCGCTTTCCCTTCTTCATCCGCCTCCTGGTCCGCGAGGCGAGACGAGTAAACGTCGGTGGCTATGAGTGAGCCCACGCACACAGGCAGGGATAGCAGGCAGACGAGAGCCAGCTCCCAGCCACGCACCAGGGCCAGCAACACGCAGCCGACGCAGCCCACCATGTTGGTGGCAAAGACCACTACCTTCTCCCCGATCCCGTCTTCCAACTTTGACAGGTTCCTGTGGACATGGACAACAGGTACAACGTGTGCTTAATTGAAAGATGTCTCGAGTCCCATGCATATTGAAACCAGCACCAAACAGTCGATTTAAGCACACCATCTTGCTGGTGAACAGCAGAACACCTTCCCGATTCCCTCTTTCAGCTTCGACAGGTTAGTGTTCACATCGCCAAAATGTACTGTATAGTGTATATTTTATCTAACAGCGACCCAAACCCTATGTACAGCAGGGCCATCATCATGCAGCTGACGACCCGTCACATTGCTGCTGAACATCTCCATCTTGTCCTCATTTTCCAGTTTCGACGGCTTCCTGTGGACATTCCTACACGTATGACGTACGTTTAACTGAAAGATGTCTCGAGCTCTATATATACCAGGGCAGTGTCACGCATCTGATATACCCATTCATCTTGCTTGTGGACATCTCTGTCCCTTCCCTAATCCACCTTCCACATTCGACATCGCCAACATGTATAACGTGTTTCACAAGCTGCGACATGGTCACGAATCGAACAGTGACCCGAATAAACAATAGATTTCCTTTACTTCATGTCTATGGTCACAAATTTTTTTGTCATCAGACTACCGGTTTCGGTCTATAAAGACCATCATCAGACCAGTTTTATAAAATTATTGGGACATGTTTTTATAAAATGGATCTGATGACTGTCATTATAGACCGAAACCGGTAGTCTGATGTCAAAAAATTTGTGGCCATAGACGTGAAGTAAACGAAATTTATTATATATAACGTAGTTAAATTTAATGAAAACATGTCTTGAACCCTAATGGGACTGACCATCACCACAGTGACAACATAGCCACTTGGGGGTGAACATCACCATCCACTCCAGGATCCCATCATCCCGCTGCGACAGGTCCCTGTAATCATCGCCAGCATCTGTAACCTATCAAAACTGTTCCTACCACTATATGTTATACTTCTAGGGAGCTGCTTGTATCTTGTTACAAGCCGAAATTGGCATACATTTCATTTATTTACTCATCATGTTCGAGCGAATCACATGGTTGGGAAGCGAGCCGAATTGTCATTACGATACTCGGTGAACCCCAACGCCACCCACAAAATTTCGGTGGTTCTTCAGGGATCCTTTCGGAGTATTTTGATATAAGGAAGCCACGGTCTCAGGTGACTTGGCACAGAGAAATTACGTTTCGTTTGCTTTATTACACCCTTTCATCTTTGCATCTGTATTGCAACGAAAATCTCTGCACAACAATGCAAATGTCGACAGTATGCATTGTGCGTTTTATTTGTAAACAAACTTATTCCAATCACTGGCGGTTCTTTATCCTTCGCCTTCCAGTATGGCAGCGAAACTTTGTAGATATTCGAGTATGTTAATGCGGAATAGATTAAAGTTGGAAAAAATTAATTGTAATTTTGGCCACCAGGTGCAAATCTGGATATGCTATGAATGCAAGAAAACACTGTAGAAATGTTTCCAAATGTAATGAATTAGGAATGGGACGTGGGGAGAAAAGGTCAAACGAATGAGAAAGGCACAATGTTGATTTTGTTATTAACCGCTGCTTACACAATTTGTTCAATATGAGCACTGGTGACGGCGACAAGATGCTTCATCCGTAAAACGATGTTGTCAGAAGTTGCTCACTGTAGTTACAATGGAGTACGAACAATGTTTCCCTTTGAACTGGCCTTCAGACCAGGTAGAGACTGAACGTGTCGCTGGTAAACGCGATCTTTCAGATATCCCCAGAGAAAGAGACATGGATTCAGATCAGGTGATCTTGCTCTGTAAAACGTCTGGAGATAACGCGTTCGTCGAAGGTTTCATTAAGCAGATCTTTCACTGGGCGAGCGACATGAGATGTTTCACCATCTTGCAGTACACCTGACAGTTCTTCTGGGTGTATTTTCCTGAAAGAAGAACGGACCGAGAATAAAGGTGCTTCTGGATCCAAACTGCACAGTCACATATGGCGAGTGCAGTGGCTCTTCCTGCACAACACGCGGTTTAACACTACCCCAAATTCGATAGTTTTGTGAGTTCATTGCACCCTGTATCTCGTCACTCCACAGAACGTTGCCCAAATGGTTCAAATGGCTCTGAGCACTATGGGACTTAACATCTATGGTCATCAGTCCCCTAGAACTTATAACTACTTAAACCTAACTAACCTAAGGACAGCACACAACACCCAGTCATCACGAGGCGGAGAAAATCCCTGACCCCGCCGGGAATCGAACCCGGGAACCCGGGCGTGGGAAGCGACAACGCTTCCGCACGACCACGGGCTGCGGACGAACGTTGCCCAGCCAGATGTGATCAACTTCGATCTTTGCCAGAAATCTAAGAGCAAATTCAGAACGTTGCTGCGGATCTTGGGGTTTCAGATGCTGCACCGCTTGGATCTTGTACGGGTACCAATCTAAAATAGACCGCAAAACTTTCCATATTGTGTATCATAGGTCGGACAATACTCACAACACTGCACGAGGACTAACATTACCTGACGCACATCTAAATTTCTAAATTTTTTCATAAACGCATTAGCATATCTACGCTGAAACGCGATGATTACAGCCGATGCTGGACCTGCGTGAGTAGCTGCACTTTAATTGCAGAGTTGAGAGTGATACAGAACAGCGTGGATAGGTTCACTGCTGAAGATCTGCAGAGATTACAGACGCAAAAAGTCTTTTGAACTGGTTGACATCACCATAGGGATAACAACAGCACCGAGATATTGCACTTCTCTTCAATTTTATTCAGTGGCGTATCGGCCAACTCCTTATACTTATTAGCGCTTGTGTGAGGCATAGCTTGAACAGCATGGGATATGTAGAAAGTGTTTGAACGAATTTGACCCTGCATATGTCGATACTTTACTTAAATAAATTAGACACTTACTCCACACGATCGACCTGTATCTGCAAGCTTGTGGAGTATGTATTTGATTCAGTAAATTCACGATGGCTATAAACCGTGGTGTGTAGGAAGTTTGTAGAATGTTGGGGTCAGAAGCAATGACATTGCGCTCACCCTGACATGCGGCTGGCGAAGTCTCCCGCCTGATGCTCGTCGTACCACGCCATGTCCTGCCGTAGCGCAGACCTCAAGTACAGGTCGCGGATTCTGTGGATCTGTGGACAGACAAAATAATTCATTCTTATAGACATCACAATTTATAGACATGTTTAAATTCCTTGTAAAGTATTTCGCCAAACTATTCTAGGAAACAGCAGTAAGCCTCGGTCACATCGGATAGCGAATTTATGCTACAATTTTACCTAATTTTCGAAAAACAACAAAAGCTCTCGTGTTTTAGTTAATAATTTCAGAGTAGCTAAGAAAATCTAAACTGATATCATTATGATACCCAACTATAAAGCTTATTACACTCACTATCATATATCAGATAATCCCTGAAAACAGCAACTCGGACTGGAAATAGTAGAAACTAAAATTGTTTGTAACAAGTGTAAGTGAGGGTTACTACATTCCTCTGAGTACGTTTGAGTCATACGAATCCCTTATGAATTCATAATACACAGACGAAACAAAAACTCGCAACATCAAAAAATAATTAATGTGGAGCAATGAAATTTCTTTAATTCATTTGTCTAGGTAACATATTTAAGTGATTCAGACTGCAAGATAACACGCTAATGTAAGTGCGAGATAATCCACTGCAAATGTGAAATGCTGGTACAGTTATAACCATTGTAACCGCCAGAATGTTGAATGCAATCATGCAAAATTGCATGAATTGTGTTGTATAGGTGCCGGATGTTAGTTAGTGGTATGGAGTTCCACGCCTGTTACACTTGATCGGCCAGTACAGGGATGATTAGTGCTGACTATGGATGACGCTAGAGTTACCGTCCGGTGATGTCCCATATGTGCTCTACTGGAGACAATCTGTAGACCATGCTGGGTTACAACGGCGGTATGTGGGCGAGTGTTATCCTGTTGGAACACAGCCTGTGGAATACTATTCATGAATGGCAGAATGACAGGTCGAATCACCAAACTGACGTACAACTTTGCAATCAGGGTGCGCGGAATAACCGCGTGTGTCATTCGAAATCGCTTCCCAGACGGTAACTCCAGATGTGGATCCAGTGCGTCTAGCACTCCGACAGGTTGATTTCAGGTCCTAAAATGGCCTCCTTCTAATCAACATACGGTCATCAGTGGCACCGAGGCAGAACGAGCTTTCATCAGAAAACACAACCTATCTCCACTCTGCCCTCCAATGAGTTCTCGCTTGACGTCACTGAAGTCGAGAATGGCGGTGGTTTGGGGTAAGTGGAACGCACGATACGTAGTGTCTAGCTCGGACCTGTTCTTGAAGTAACCGATTTTTAACTCGTTGTGTCACTGTGGTCCCAACTGCTCTTCAGATTATCACTGCAGATGCAGTACGATGCGCCAGAGCCATACGCCGACCGCGAGGGTCTTCCCTCTCAACATTGCCACTTGGCCGTCCGGAGCCCGGTTTTCTTGCAGCCATACATTCTCATCGCCACTGCTGCTAGCAGCCACGTACAGACTACATTCCTGCAAAGTCTTCCTGCAATATTGCAGCTACTGGTAACCCTTTTGCACGACTTCTTTTGAACTCACTGACGTGTTGACAACGTCGTCTTTGTCGCGTTAAAAGCAGTCATGACTAACATCAACTCACTACGTCAAATCTCAAAGGTAACCAACGGCCACGAACGCTGACAGAGTATATTTAAAATAAGCCTGATTTGCATTCTCATAGGGACTATACATCATGGTTTTGATGTAGAAACACGCCTACAAAATTTCGTTTATGTCGCACAACTCCTTCTTGATTTTGCAACTTTTTTTCTGTCAGTGTATATAAACAACAGCACTCATTGGTCATGGGAAGGTATTGACATCCACTTCGTTTTTCAGGATCGCTCATCAAAGACTGTGTGATCAAGAACTATTTTCTCGACTGCCGTACTTAATTACGTTATTAATATCTCCAATGACTCGGGACGGTTGCTACGTATCTTGGAATACGAATACATTTCCACCAAAATTGTAAAGTTTATGTTAAAGACTTAAGATCTTCCACCAATGTTGTCAAAGGAAGCTGGATTAACTCCTGGAACTTCCTCCTTTACGCCGAGAGATTCCAATCTCTTTCTGACTTTATGATATCATCAACAAAACATGTTTTCGATTATCTTCACGTTATTAAATCAGTGAGTAATTCAAATAACGTATCTATCTTGAAGGAAAGAGACTTTGGCGCACGCTCAGCAGTGAGAACTTGTTTCTAACGCCTATAATCGCACAACGGGCAGTCAGCTACATTCCTGGTGATGCACTGCTTGCAGAAGAAATAGTTTTACAGATCTAGTTTCTCCGATTTGTTGTCAACATTCTATCCTGTCATAGGGCTGTGCCACACAACGGTCGTCAAAACATCATTTGTGTAGTAAAAATGGCGTGCAAACTGGCCGTTGATTGAAGTTTGGCCTATAATTGCGACAGTTTTTTTAAATGTGAAATACAAAAGTAAACACTTCAACAGCCAAGATCGCTAATTACAACTTTTTGATGGGGGGTTACGGTAAATGCAAGTTTTCGTCATCGGATCTTATGCAGATACCTCTCAGTACATCTCCATAATATGTACAGTAATTGGTCAGAACGATAAGATATATTTCGTAAAAAATCTCTTGTTCTGATTGCATATATGTATATACAGTGCAAATCATGTAATAGGATTATTACACAAACATTAAGAAATATTGTCATCGAGATGGCCTAGAGAACATCACATATAAGACAAATCGAATTACAATGAATTTAAAAATCTCATATTGATAAAACACTGCAATATACACTGTAAGTAGCTTATTACAGGAAATATGTATCTTTTCTGTAATACAGATACCACTGATGATTAGCAACGCCCGAAACTAGGAAGGTGAAATAAAATAATACCCCAAAGCAGCTTTTCTCAAACAGTTAATTAATAAGATGACGTATTTATAAAATTATAATGTGCGGTCTTGGTTCTTGAAGTTTTTGCTTCTATATTCCACATTACTCTAGATCGCCTCCGCACTTGAAAAATGTAAAGCAAACATAGTTTGGTTAAATGATTACGTTCCACTTGCAATTTTCAGTTTTATTTTATTTATTGTTCTATAGAACAATTGCGGCTTCAGGCCATTCTCATGAGTCATTTACCGTCGCTGATTTTGGAGCAATGCAGCATCTACAAATGTCGACATACTTGAAAATGGCCTAAGGCTGAAATTGTTAAGCAATACAACAAATAAAAGTGATAGTTGCAGGTGGGGTACAATTATTTACACTATTGGATGGTTAACAAACACGGTATGCTATTAAATGTAGTATAGGTGGTCGTTACGTTGACAGTTTATCGTGTAAAGCAACCTATGAGTTATTTTGTTCACTGTCGCTGCATGTATTATTGCTCCCTCGCGTGGTATCCATTACATGAGGGTTTGAGTAGCATTTTTTTTATTACCAGTTTAAAGGTATTGAAGCTTGCAGTCGAGGGCATTACAACTATGAGCTGCATGTGATCGTCAACCAGCAGCTCCTCAAGTCCTGGGTTCACGAACGGCCATAAGAGAACTGCAGTGTGTCAGGAAAACCGTGCCTCTGTGTACAAACTGTCGATTCACTGTTGCGTGCTAATCGTCTGATTGGGTGACACTGGCAATAGACATCCTCACAGTCATCACTCCACAGGCATTTTGACTGTCTAATGACATGTTCGGGAATGTGACATAGGCTGCCATGTGACAACTGTCTGTTTTAATAGCGGTTTTAGTTTCAAAATGGCGCAGCCCAATGCCCAAAAGGATTCGTTGAATTTCATATTGTCTGTGGAAGCGGTGCCAAGACAGTATCAACGGAGAAGCGCCGTCGGTGCATCATCTCGTCGCAGTTCTTAGACGCTGTCGACAAGTACTGATTTGTTCTTTAAATCTGCTTACCGGCCGACGGTTGGTCTCACAGGCGGACACCGCAACAGTCTTCGAAGTTTACTATAGTCACATCTGTTGCAGAATAAACCTTAACGTTGAGACATTTGCAGACACTGCAGACGGTCCGTCGAACACTCTGATGGCTAGGCAGGCGGAGGACTCTCTTTTAGCAAACGTCTCTGTTGGAGGCGTCAGTGATGCGCTTCCACTGACCCGTTTTAAGCATAATAACCTTGTGTTCGGGGGAGTGGAGACTTGAACGTTCATGCAGCCATCCGCAATCTGTGGTTTCCCAAAACTGATACAGGCAGATGCTGGGATGACTCCGCCTATAGTCCCACTGCGGACTACCTGTCCCATCCTTGTCATACTAGTTTATAAGCGTGTAAATTCTTGTATATATAAATTACGTTATTTTTGTTGCGGTTAAATTTAAAGGCCCTGGGATGTCCAATGTCTCCGTAAAAGGTATCTACGTAGAAAAAGAGATTTAATTACAGTGATTTCTCTCTGCAGTGTGACGGATATTTCTAAATTTTCTGAGTCACTTACCTGTCTGTGTGCGACGCAGTTGAAAGTAAAGGTGGAGACGTAGGTAAGGAGACAGTTGACGGCGCCCATGATGCACCAGTACATGGCGTATTTCTTGGCACCATCCAGGAAAATTGTCGCTTCGCTGTCGGAGACTGTTGTCCCAGAGGCAGTTGCATTTGCCACGGCTGAGCCGAAGTCCACCATAGTCTTAATGAAGGCCCCGAACAGCAGGTTGTTGATCGGCTCCGTGGCAGCCTCGCCCAGGCCAGCCATCAGGCCTAGCCCGAGAGCAAGCCGCTCCCCGATTGTCGAGAAACGGTACTGCGAAACAAATCATTTCCATTCACTGTAGCTGAATGTTACTTGTGTGACAGGGACCACGACGACTCATATTTTAATTAAAACGACAGCTTCAGGGTCGCAGCCTTACTGTGAGCCGTGATGATTCTAGGTCACAGCTCGACAATTTAGGTGACGACGAGAATGAGCGTTTCAGAATAGGGCTGCGACCCCAAAACTAGTCACTAAGAGAAATTTAAATAAACTGTATAAAAATAATAAAGTACAGTTAAATAAACAGAATAAAAATAATTAAGTATTGTTTCAGAACTGCCATTTACAGGAAAATATTTCATCAGGCGTCTGAAAGGGGTGGTGGGCAGAGAAATGCTTGTCCCATCCTGGGATCTAGAGTACATTTACATTATATTACGTTAATACTTGTTGCATGGATCGTGATTACGACATTTTATAACGATGTGAAACGGGTCAGCTACAATAAAGTTTCCTTACATGATATAATTCAAACTTTTTATTTTATTTTTGTTTTTATTTTATTTTTTTACCATTACTACTTCATATTTAAAAATCCATCTATGGAGTGGAAAGGGTTGTCAGTCAGAAATTCTTTTAGTTTGTTTTTAAATGCCTGTTGGCTCTCTGTCAGACGTTTAATGCTGTTCCATAAATGACCAAAGACATTTGTGGCAGCATAGTTCACCCATTTCTGTGCCAAAGTCAGACTTAATGCAAAATAGAGAAGCTCGTCCTTTCTTCTTGTGCTGTAGTTATGCACTTTGCTACTATTTTTTTAATTGGGTTGGGTTATTAAGAATAAATTTCATAAGTGAATGTATATATTGTGAAAGTGAATATCCCTAGTTCCTTAAATAAATGTCTGTAAAGTGATATTGGATGGGCTCCAGCTTCTACTTACACGCTTTTGTGCAATGAAAACTTCTTCTCTTGATGATGAACTACTCCAAAATATCAAGGCACATGAAAAAAGTGAATGAAAATAAGCATACTAGGTTAATTTACTGATATTTTTGCCGTGAAATGTTTCAGCAGAACACCAATGTTTTTCTTCCAATTCAATTTCTCGTCAATATACACACCCAGAAGTTTGATTGTCTGCCTTAGTAACACATTATTCTTCAAACTCTGTATTTATCAATGCTGTTATGCTATGTATTGTATGGAACTGTATTTATGGTGTTTTATGAAAATTTGTTGAAGAGTCCATTTGCAGTGAACCACTCAATAATTTTCTGAAAGACATTATTTACAATTTCCTCAGCTAATTCCAGTTACCATACTTGTATCATCGGTAAAAAAAAAACTAGCTGTGCTTCTTAATGAATATAGAGTGGCAAATCATTAATATGTATTAAGAAAAATAAGGGACCCAAGTCTGTATCATGTAGTACACTGTTCTTCATACCTCCCTAATTAGAGGACTCTGTTGATTTTTGCACACTATCTGTACCGTTAATTTCCTCCTTTTTCATTCTTCCTATAAAATATGAACTACACCAATTACGAAATGTCTCACGCATACCTTAATACGTAAGCTTAGCTTGAAGAATCTCATGATTCACACAGTCAAAAGCCTTTGAGAGATGACAAACAATCCCAGTTGTTTAACAATAACCTATACAGCCTATCCAGTAAGCTACTACATATGTGGCTGATAATCCTACTTCTCCGTTTGGAACAAGCTTTTAGTATTCTGGTAGAGATGCCATCAGTTCCATGAGAGCTCTTGCTTTTGAGTGTATTAATTATTTTCCGAATTTCATTAGGAGAGGTGGGTTGAATTTCAATTTTATCAAATTGCATGGTCATTGCTTCTTCCACACACAGCCTGCATTTTACAATGGGCAGCTTGATGCTGCTTTCTCTACAACATTTAAAAAGATTACTAAAATGAATTTTAACCATAGTGGATGCTGTGGAACTCTGTGACTGTTCCTTTATAGGGTGTAGAAAAGTACCTGCTACCAGTCACAGAAAAAGTTTATTTATTTGTCACACGACCGGTTTCGGGCTTGCGCCCATCCTCAGGTGTTTATGCATTCATGTACACGTTTATACTGTAGGAGATCACTGTATAAACACAAAAAAATATTTGCTTGTGACTACACAGATGCAAGTGGGACAATTGTAAGTGGTATGTCAGCATTTGACGAAAGTATATCTGTACTTCCATAAAGATGGAGCACCATTTTGACAGTTATGCTGTGGTGATAGTTTTGCCACTTAGTTACATACTTATTGTCATTTTCACGTCCATATTTCAGTTTTACCAAGTATAGCTTCATATTTCACTATTATGATGTGCACTCGTGAAATACACTATGTTTACATACAGACATGTGTGTTGTGGTCAAAGAACTTAGATGTAACAAACGTAAAGATGTTGCTCAGACAGAAACTTGTAGGTTATGGTCAAAGAACTTAGGCACAGGAAGTGCAAGGGTGTTGCATATATAGAAATTTAAAAAGCTATTACAGACTGCGACGTTTCTTGATACACATTATGAAATTTTTTGATTCACATTTTTGTCAGAGAAATTAGATCTAGGAAGTACAATGATGTTGCACACATGGAATTTTGAAAGCTATTACACATTATACAATGACAGATACAGCTTGTGTTTACATTATGACTATTACCAATTATAATAATGACACTTGGACTATTATATGACTGCTAAATCGAATTTCCATAGAATATTACTTTGGTATTATATCAGAGGATAATTAGTTTCCATTTTTGAATATTTCATGATAGGATTTGTTTGCAGGTTCCATTTGTAGTTGAGAACAAGGTCTGGTGAGGTATAGATGTGGATATAAATTGCTAGCTCTTCAAGCAGATTCATTTTCTTTCCTTTCTTCACAGTGTGTAGTATTTGTAAGTTTTCTGTAATGGCTGTGGCTGAGTGACCATGGTCTTTTAGGTGCACTGCAAAGGTCAAAGGTGGATTTATCAAAATTATTTAGCTGGAAGGCATCCATATGCTCACGATATCTTATAGTGAAACTCCTTCCTGTTTGGTCTATGTAGAATTGTGGGCAATTGTCACATAAAAGTTTCTAAATACCTGATTTGTGGTGGCATTAGTTGTTTGTCTTACTGTTGTGGATGATGTGGTGTTGTAGCTTGTTGTTAGTGCTGAAAGAAATTTGAATACCAGTTTTCTGAAAGAGGTTGGCAATTTGGTAAGAAATTTTACCTATAAATGGTATCCGGGCAAATGTGTTTTTTCCTTCTTGTGAATCTGATTTAGTAGGTGTGTATTGTTTCTTTATGATTTTATTGTTAATTTACAATTAGATCTAGGTTGCATCCATTTCTCCATGTAATTTCATTTATAATGTTAATTTCTTTTTGTTCATCATGGGGGCTGAGTGGGATTTTATGCATACAACTAAGTGTGGATCTGAAGAATGCCATTTTGTGTTGTGCTGGATGACATGAGGGTTTGTTAATGACAATGTCACTAGTGGTAGGTTTTCTGTAAATCTGGAATGCATGTTTGTTGTTTCCATTAAATACTGTAAGGTCGAGAAAATTGGTGCCTTTATCTACTTGATGTTTGATGTTGTTGTGCATGCTTCTGAGGCCTTTAGCAAGTTTCTCAATCTGCTCAGTTGTACCATTGTACAAGATAATAGTATCATCCAAATACCTTTTGTAGTATATTATTTTATTTTCAAGTGAACTATCTGATCTGAAAAAAATATTTTTCTATGTGGTTAATGTAAATATCTGCAAGTATTCCTGCCAAACTACTGCCCATTGCAAGACCATCTTCCTGTTTATAAACATTGTTATGAAAAGTAAAATAATTGTGTGATAGCACCAGTTCACATATCTCAGCCTTGGATAGCTTTTTGTGTTTTAATAGGTTGTTTCTAATTATCTGAATAGTGTCATGTACAGGAATGTTGGTATAAAGGTTTACTATGTCCATTGAAGTAAATTTGGCACCCTCTGGTATTGGTAAGTCTTTGATGTGCTCAATACGTTCATAGCTATTCTTAATTGAAAAATTGTTTTCATATGTATAAAAGTTACTAAGAATGTCTTCAAGTTTCTAGCTGATAAATTATGCTGGACTGTTTCTTGAGTTGACTATGGGGTGTATAGGGCAACTTCCCTTATGAATCTTTGGTTGTGAACACAGTTTTGGTGCAGATGCGTTCATGACAAGACATTTAAAAATATCACAGTCAAATAATAGGATGTCATAAGATTTCAATAGTTTCTTAAACTGGCCCTGAAATTTGGGTTTGGTGTCATTGTGTATTTCATGTATGTTATTATTCTGGAAAAATTCTAGAGTTTTGTCGATATATTCAGATTCATACATAACAACAGTTGAGTTTCCTTTGTCAGATTTGACTACCATAGCTTTGTTTTCAGACAGTTTTCTATTAATATTTCTGAGCAGTTTGGAGTCATAGTTACTTGATTTTTGTTTTTGTAAGTTTATGTGTATGATATTGTTAACTTGCTGCCCAATACTAATCTTTTTATTATTATTTATTTTAGATGAGTTTCATGCCATTTTAGAGAAACCATTAATTCTTTGATATTGTTATCAGTGAATATAGGTGGCATATTATATTTGCGACCCTTCTCATGTAATTCAGTTTCATGTTTGTCGAATGAGATGCTGGTTGAATTAATCACCCTATCGTAAAACCTTTATTCTGATGTGGAAGGAGATTGTAGTTCTTGCAGTATGTTGGGGTTAAGAGCAAGTAATTTCTGATTATGTCTAGTTGACACTATTAGTTGTTCTTTGCACACTTGGTCATTAATTTCATCTAAAATACACATAAATTGCATTTGAGTCAAGGAGTTGCTTAGTGCCAAGTGGAGTTTGAGCATTTTGAGCAATTGGATCTCAGTTTTTAACCAAACAGTTTCACATTTTGACTTTGCTATTTTGGCTGACTTAGTGTGGCTCCTAATATTAATTTTAATGTAGTTCAGTATTCCTGTAGATAAAAGGCACTTTTTGTTGAAATGGATTGCTTTAATGGTCTTCATCATCTTGATTTTACATGTTTTGAATGCATTGGCAGTTTGTAATTTCTGGCTAGCTAACATTACATGAATTTTATCCATAGTGGATGCTGTCGAACTCCGTGACTGTTCCCTTTATAGGGTGTAAAAAAACCGGTACCAGTCACAATAAATGTTATTTATTTGTCACATGGCTGGTTTTCGGCTTGCCCCCATCCTCAGGTGTTTATACATTCACGTATAAATACAAAAAAAATATATGCTGGTGACTACACAGATGCAAATGGGAAAATTGTAAGTGGTAAGGCAGTATTTGACAAAAATACATCTGTACTTACATAAAGATGAAGCACCATTAATGCAGTTATGCTGTGGTGATAGTTTTGCCACTTAGGTACACACTTATTCTCATTTTCAGGTCCATATTTCAGTTTTACCAAGTATAGCTTCATATTTCACTATTATGATGTGCACTCATGAAATACACTGTGTTTACATACAGACATGTATGAGGCTCTTTCGGAAAATATACATTGTAATCCCTACAAACAGTAATTTCCTTTCCTCTGTCTGACAGTTTGCACAACGAATACTCCAAGTTTTTCAGAAATAGTTGAAAATTTGCCAATGGAGACCTGTACACAGCTACAGTTATAAAAGTACCATTATTTAGTTTAAGCTCATACGAACACGCTTCTATAAGTTACTTCACACAAAACTTTTTTAATTTTTCAGTTTTTCATGATATGATATATTTTAACATATATGGAAACTCTTACTCTGTCCATACTGTGTCTACTTACATTTTGTGAAAGCTTATATCCACATGGATTTACCTTTCCCATATCTGTGGCTGTTATCTTCACTGAGGTGCAGTACATCTACTCCACTCTTAGTTTCTAAATCTTCCAATCAAAAAAGAAGCTACTTTGTGTTTCAATCCCTTGATTTTCCAATGAAATGTGCCTATATTATTTTTCATCATATTTTTATGAGGATCTTGTGATATTTTAACATCCCTAGTACATGCCTGTCAGAGGTTCTCATTAAGCTAAATTTCATTCAATATTCATTCATGAGACACTGCTCTTAGCTTAAAATAGAGTTATTCCCATTCGTTTCAGTTCCACTCACGCCCCTTAAGGATTTTGCTATCATCCTGGCCAGTTTACTCTTCCCTCTGTTACTGAGATGCAGGACCGACCTGTGAAGTTCCAAATACCAATAGTATCAACAAGAACCAAATCCATGTCTGGCAAAGCAGCTGTCTGCAGCAGCTGATCTAACTCCATATTGACCCCCCAGTACCATTGGGGCCGATCATATCACATGAAAGCAGGAACCAAGCCAACATTTGTATGGTTCGTTGCAGATGCTATTTTTACCAGGTCACACTCTATATTGTAGCTTTGATCCCTATCAGTACTGTTTACTGCTCCACCCACTATCACAACATGATCCTGATTTGTGAAACCCTTGCACAATGATCCTACATAGTCTATCATTTGGTTAAGACATACACTGGGTTTGAAAAACTTGTGATGTGACACCTTTCACATAATTTTTCCTGCAAGATCTGGCCCACGGTTCTTCCATGGCTACTATCTAACGAAGGAACTTTCCTTCTACTTTCTACTTTTTTCGAAACAGTTGTTTCCCTGGTGAAAGTCTGTTGATTATTAGCTACACTTACGTCTACTTGAGCCTCTTCTTCAGTTAACTGAGGCGGCAAAGCAAATCCGTTGTTTGTGCGAATAATGAAACTGTCAGATACTGCTCTCTTTCCGTGGCCCCTATTCCTTGTTCCCGTTTCCCACCTGTCTTCACCATTCTCTCCTCATAACGTCATCAGTTCCTTCCTAGCAGCATCCAGTTCATTCTTAAGGGATATAATCTTCACTTCCTGTTCAGGTATTTTCCTTTCCCTTGAACATACCTTGCAGTACCATGGAAGAGAACCATTTACTTCCACAATTCCCATGCCATTACATTCCCCCAATGTAACTGTCTGTCACAACAGGTGCGTAGAACACCAGAATTAACTTTCCTACGCCAGCTCAAACACTTTGCGCTCATGGTTGTTTATAATAATTTTACAAAAATTTATCTAGACAATAACAGTAACATTCTACTACCTATAGATCACAAGAGTCACTAAAGTTGTGTGGAACGCTAATACATGTGTATACTATTAATATAGTAACGTAATCTCCTTAAAATAAGGTTAAAGTTAAAACTTGTATACCTGAAAAATTAGGCCTAAGATCGTGTATGAGCGACATGGACTTTACGCATTTTGAAAAGAAATGAAAGGTATACGTTAAACCTTTTAATTTCCCGGGCAGATATGTGTAACGAAAAAAAGCTAAATTATTCACATAAAACTTACGAAAAAGTCTTAAACTTGTATGGAAATCTACGTCTAAAGTACGCGGAAATCGGCCCATAGGATTTTTTTTTTCAAGAAATCTGTTATAACACATGAAACTTTCTATAAACAATATGAAATGGGCTCTAATTAACTTCCTCACGGCGTAATATTGACTTAATTGACAGTCATTACAGAATTAACTTCTTATCTTCACGAGCTCAATAATCAAGCGTTTGCATTCTGCGCCAGGGATTCCAGTTTTTATTTGTTGCAGAATTCTCATAACCTTCTAGAAGTGACTTCCAGTGATTACGTTAGCCCTCTTGTTTAGAGAAATGCAGGGTTATGTGGCTGACAGCTTTTCTTATGGCGTGACGCGTCTCGAAACTGGCCAAATCATGTACAGTATATAAAAAATGGCGATTTTTCAGTCTTGCCACCCCCTCTTGCCTTGGATAAATTTCTGCGGACGCAAAAATAAAATCATCCGCGAAAACAATGGAGTAGGTCATGAACTATCATGGCGGCTTGTAATAGTGCCTTAAATGACGACAAGAATGTAACAAAGTGCATTTCGCTTACTTCACAACTCTGAACTAATTCTTCGCCCCAGGGGAGTAACTTGAAAGCTCGGCAAGATAGCCATTTGTTAAGTAAAATTAATAATCTCCCAAGGGGCTATGGCCTGGATCAAATCCTACAATTGCACACCTTTTTGGGGGCTTGTGTGCCCTTGTCCTACCACCTACAACAGGAGAAAGGAGACCTGCTGTTTAACATGGAATCCGAAGGACGCCTCATTTAAGGCAGATCTTCACGTTACTGAGAGGTGACTACTGAGTTAAAAGCAGATTGAAAAATTCCGTGATTCGATCAAGATTTTACTCTGCGACCTTTACCATTGGACTACTAGGTCCAAATCACTGATTTAAGCAAAAAAATAGACGGAGTGTAAGTACGAAGTTATGCGAAAAGGAGGGTAGTTTCATCGTGGTATAGTGGATATCATCTCTCAGCACCAGTCTAAAGAACCCCAATCAATTCATAGATTTTTGAATAAAACATGTGGTAACTTAAAAGAACACGTAATACAGCCACAATAGAGTCCAATGACAATGTTCCCGCCTGATCTGTATATTCTATGGTGCGGTAAAGGATAAAGTATGATAAATGTTCAACCAACTGGCGATGCAGTAGGTAACGGAATCCACTGTACTAAATATCCATAGTACCTGTACCTTTCACACATGGTCTTATCATCACGTCCTTGGAAAAAAGACTATGAAAAAGAAAAATAAGATGAATGTATGATAAATGTTCAATCAACTGGCGATGCAGTAGGTAACGGAATCCAATGTACTAAATATCCATAGCACCTGTACCTTTCACACATGGTCTTATAATCACTTCCTTGGAAAAAAGATTATGAAAAAGAGAAATATGAACGAATGTAAAATTGAGCTCTTTTCCCTTTATACACCCAAAAAAGGAAAAAAAAGAAAAAAAACGATGCACCACGAAGGAATTATCCAAATGGGACGGGAATCGGTAGATGTCTTGTAAATGTACCGACAAACAAATAATTACAGTTTTAGAAAATTGGACGATTTATTGAAGAGAAAGAGCTTCACCAATGAAGCAAGTTGGTCCACCTTTGACCCTTATGCAAGCGGTTATTCGGCTAGACGTTGATTGACAGAGTTGTCGGATGTCCTCCTGAGGGATACCGTGCCAAATTATGTCCAACTGGTGCGTTCGGTCGCCAGATGTTGGAGGGTCCTGGCTGGGCATTTTCTTGCTGAAACGTAAGCCCAGGACGGCTTGCAGGAAGGGCAGCAAAACGGGGCGAAGAATATCATCGACGTACCACTGTGATGGAATGGTCCCGCTCATGTCAACCGAAGTGGTCCTGCCATCAAATGAAAAGGCACTCAGGACAATCACTCGTGGTTGCCGGACCATATAGCGGGCGACAGGGTGGTATCCCACAGCATATTCGCTCGTCAGTGGGGCTCATTTCGAAGCAGGATAATCGCTGAAGGCAACTCTGCTCCAATGGAAGAGATCTCAGGTCGAAGACGTTTCTGGATACGCCCTAGACAGCGGTGGCACAACGACCTAATTGTAGCCCTACATGCGACCCGACAACCAGAAGTGATGGTCTGGGTCCATTTCATTTCATAGTTGGACCCCTTTGGTTGTCATCGATGACCCCTTTACAGCGCATTGGTATGTCGACTATATACTACGGCCTGTTGTGTTGCCCTTAACGGCAATCTATACTGGTCTTACATTTCAGCAAGATAATGCCCAGCAAGAGTTTCTGCTGCTTATCTTCGTGCTTTCCGAACCGTACTTATCCCCAGATCTCTCCCCCAATTGAGAACGTTTGGAGAGTTATGGACAGAACCCTCCAACCAGTTCGAGATTTCGACGGTTTAACACACCAGTTGAACAGAATTTGGCACGATATCCGTTATAGGGACATCTAAAAGATCTATCAATCAGTGCCAAGCCGAATAAACACTTACATAAGGGCCAGAGATGGTTCAACGCGTTATTGACTTTCTCAATTTGTGAAGGTCTTGCTCTTCAGTACATCATCCAATTTCTTCTTAAAACGTAATAATTTTTTTGTCTGTATATGCACATTTTTTTGTCTTACAGTGTATATCCGAGAGCATTGCAAGGGAAGAAACTATCACTAGAATGGTAGATAAGAATTAAGTTCTGTGAATTAATGTGTAGAATGTTAGGAATCGACAATCTGTGTGTGTAATCGATAAACTGGGAACTGGTAAGAGAGAGAGAAGGGCAAGCTGAAGTTGTAATGCAACTTTCCCAAGTCTGTGATGAAGGACTCTCAAAGTAGAGGTTATTCGATCCGAATTCTCATTCTAATAGGGATTTCTCATGCTTCATGAGCAGTGTGGCATGTCACTACGATGAGCACTAGACTATCAGAGGACGTTAGAAAGGCGCGAAAGCTGGAGTAACCTCTTGGCCGGTAGCCTGAAGCTATCAAGTATCCTCGCGAACAAGTAAGGAAATGAAACTGGCAAAAAAACACAAGGAAACAATAAAGATAAAAAGAAAACTGATAGTAAACTTAGACGGTAGAGCACTTGCAAAGCAAAGACCCGAGTTCGAGTGTCGGTCCAGCACACAGTTTTAACCGGCCAGAAAGTTTTGAATGATCGCACAATCCGCTCGAGAACGAAAATTTAATTTTAATCATTCTGCTCTTTATCTTCCCAGTTATTACTCACACCAACAAATCAGTGTAGCAACGAGAGGAAGAAGGGAACGGTTTAGCAGAAACAAGTCGTCTGGTGGTCATTTTGATACAGCAAAGAATAATTGAAGCGTAAAAAGTTGACAGATGCCTATTATATATATTCAGAGTGATTAAAAAACGACGGAATGTATGGAAACTGGAAGGTTACGCATTCTGTTTTAGAAATCTAAAAAGTAGCAGAATTATTATCGAATTTCCATAAAAACGTTAACATTGCACCAACAGACAAGGTACGAGCAGATAAATATGCTTATTAACTGCATCAACATCTTGTGCTTGTTTATTGCTGACTAGGAAAACACGTAAATCTGAAAGCAAAGTATGAAAGAATGCACGAAGTTCAGTTTGTTCAGAAAAGACAAAGATTCGAGGTCAAAAACACTAACATAGCGCTTAGTTCTTCAAGTACGAATAACGTAAACAGGGCGAATTTAGTAGCGCGAGGAGACCTAGTGAATTTATTCACAAAAGTTAATCAAAATATGGAAGGTAGAGAACTGCTAACCGTCAGAACTCGGAAACAATAGCAAAGCGAGAAAATTCTTTCACTTTGGAGGCGAAATTACACGGGATGGCCTACGTATCCAAACTGTCAGAAGTTCATCAGCGCAGGCGAAGAAAACTACCAGAACAGAAAACTGTCATTATCAAATATTGCTGTCGAACAGAGTGGAGGAAGAAGTTGATGGCAATCTACACTCCTGGAAATGAAAAAAAGAACACATTGACACCGGTGTGTCAGACCCACCATACTTGCTCCGGACACTGCGAGAGGGCTGTACAAGCAATGATCACACGCACGGCACAGCGGACACACCAGGAACCGCGGTGTTGGCCGTCGAATGGCGCTAGCTGCGCAGCATTTGTGCACCGCCGCCGTCAGTGTCATCCAGTTTGCCGTGGCATACGGAGCTCCATCGCAGTCTTTAACACTGGTAGCATGCCGCGACAGCGTGGACGTGAACCGTATGTGCAGTTGACGGACTTTGAGCGAGGGCGTATAGTGGGCATGCGGGAGGCTGGGTGGACGTACCGCCGAATTGCTCAACACGTGGGGCGTGAGGTATCCACAGTACATCGATGTTGTCGCCAGTGGTCGGCGGAAGGTGCACGTGCCCGTCGACCTGGGACCGGACCGCAGCGACGCACGGATGCATGCCAAGACCGTAGGATCCTACGCAGTGCCGTAGGGGACCGCACCGCCACTTCCCAGCAAATTAGGGTCACTGTTGCTCCTGGGGTATCGGCGAGGACCATTCGCAACCGTCTCCATGAAGCTGGGCTACGGTCCCGCACACCGTTAGGCCGTCTTCCGCTCACGCCCCAACATCGTGCAGCCCGCCTCCAGTGGTGTCGCGACAGGCGTGAATGGAGGGACGAATGGAGACGTGTCGTCTTCAGCGATGAGAGTCGCTTCTGCCTTGGTGCCAATGATGGTCGTATGCGTGTTTGGCGCCGTGTAGGTGAGCGCCACAATCAGGACTGCATACGACCGAGGCACACAGGGCCAACACCCGGCATCATGGTGTGGGGAGCCATCTCCTACACTGGCCGTACACCACTGGTGATCGTCGAGGGGACACTGAATAGTGCACGGTACATCCAAACCGTCATCGAACCCATCGTTCTACCATTCCTAGACCGGCAAGGGAACTTGCTGTTCCAACAGGACAATGCACGTCCGCATGTATCCCGTGCCACCCAACGTGCTCTAGAAGGTGTAAGTCAACTACCCTGGCCAGCAAGATCTCCGGATCTGTCCCCCATTGAGCATGTTTGGGACTGGATGAAGCGTCGTCTCACGCGGTCTGCACGTCCAGCACGAACGCTGGTCCAACTGAGGCGCCAGGTGGAAATGGCATGGCAAGCCGTTCCACAGGACTACATCCAGCATCTCTACGATCGTCTCCATGGGAGAATAGCAGCCTGCATTGCTGCGAAAGGTGGATATACACTGTACTAGTGCCGACATTGTGCATGCTCTGTTGCCTGTGTCTATGTGCCTGTGGTTCTGTCAGTGTGATCATGTGATGTATCTGAGCCCAGGAATGTGTCAATAAAGTTTCCCCTTCCTGGGACAATGAATTCACGGTGTTCTTATTTCAATTTCCAGGAGTGTATATCTGAAGCACACCACTGATCTATTCCCACTGATATGATTTGGTCTTTGCAATATAATGCTACACTGCTCTGGACGTGTCATTTTATCAAATGAATCTTCGTTCTTATGTGCGTTATTGTTTGACAACCTGAACAAATAAATAGATTTCGGTGTGTACTAGGCGTGTAAGGAGATCCTTCGCAACCGAACATAATTTAATTCTATAAACATTAGAACAATGTTTCAAATACGTGTACAAAGGATTGTTATGCCAATTGAAATTTGTGTTAGGTAGTTGCGTTACCAATTTTAAGAAAGGCACAGGAGCCGGTGACTCTTCATCTTTGAAGTCCTCAGTACAATTCCTGAAATTCAAAACACACTTTTAACATGAGAAATTACTTTTGTTTTCATTCTGTTATAAAATATTTTCACGAAATGACATTGTAGTTTGGAGACTTACCGTTGTGCTGGTGTGGATTTGTTCCCTTTGGATGCACCTTCCATTGAAATTTCATCTATAGAGTCGTCTTCAGTGTCGTAAGACGAAATCAGGGGCTCAGCGAGCTCAGACCTGGAGACGAAATATCTCATGTGAAGTCTAAGCTTCCCATTGCTTGTACACATTCTGGGAGGTGTAGAAAATGAAACCTAAATGGAAATTAAGAGTTGTAAGAAGCAACTGAAGAATGAAGGTGGAAGCGCCGTCTTGAGGCTTAAAATTTAATTAAAAATTCATGTTAACTGTTAGGCTAACCTCGTGGCAAGTAGAGGACTGATAGATACATCGGCTGACCATGTCAGCATGCTTCTGAGGAACTGGAGAACTATCTCGCACCGAGAGGTTCGAGCTTTTGCAGAAGACTTAATGGCAACTGCAGTGAGAGAATACACTGTCTGACAAAATAATGCGAAACAGCGAGAAGGGAAGGGGGAAACGAAATGAAATTCTACGAGCTTAGAGAGCATGCGATGCTATTTCGGCGATTACATAGTCAAATCAAATTTAAAATGAATTTGTCAAAATGAGCCCATTTATCAGTATGCCGCTGCACACACTCTGACCAGAATGTAAGCACTGATACCGTTGAGAAGTGTATCACACAGGCTTTGCATCCTCTCCTTTTAACTCGACGTTGATATCCTGGATAATTCCACTGAGACGGAATTGACGTCCGAGCCGGTCCCACACATTTTCGATCAGGGACAAATCTGGGGATCTCAGTAGCCACGGGGATACCCCAGCATCACACAGACAGTTCACAGACATGTGGCATGTGTGAACAAACATTGCCCTGACGAATATATGACACCACGATATTGTCGCATGAGATGAAACACGTGAGGACACAGAGTGCCCGTGAAGTACCGTTATGCCATCGGGGTTCCCTCAGTCAGTTAATGAAGTGATGCAGTGGTTAACACACTGGACTCACATTCGGAGGACGACGGTTCAAACTCACGTCCGGCCATCCTGATTTAGGTCTTCCGTGATTTCCCTAAATCGCTTCAGGAAAATGCTCTTTGAAAGGGCACGGCCGACTTCCTTCTCCATACATCCCTAATCCGATGGGACCGATGATCCCCCTGTTTGGTCCCCTCTCCCGAATCAACCAACTTCAGTCACCACGCGTAGTGGCCTGAAGTCATGCCCGACGGCTACCCACACCATGACGCCAGGATTAACGCGGCCCTAAGTCGGCGTCATATTCGCAGACGATGGCCACCCAGGGCAGAACAGAACCGCGACGTATCGCTCAACACAGTGCGACGCTATACATTGGTAGTTCACGCTTTCCAGTCACAAGATCAGTCCAGACACAGCCGTTAGTGTTATGGTGTTAACAGCAGCCTACGCAAGAGACAATAATTCATTAATCGTTTCATATTTTTGCGTCACACTCATGTAGTACTCTTTTAGTGATATTTTCGCCAATTCATTTTGAAAAACCCATTTATTTTGTATTACTATCATGATTTCAGCCTTATGGCCTTATCAGGTACAACACTGTTGAGTATAATTACTCTTTCTTAAGTGGAGAAGTTTGTACAGTTGTAACACGGAAAATGCAGATAAAGTACCTTCTGCCACATCCAAAATTTTTCGCCGTTTAATATCCGTTGATAACTTGTACTGTACTTCGACACTGAAGCGCCAAAGAAAGTGATATAGGCATGCTTATTCAAATAAAGAGATACGTAAACAGGCAGGGAACGGCGCTGCGATCGACAACGCATATATAAGCAAAGAAGTGTCTAGCGCAGTTGTTGGATCGGTTACTGCTGCCACAGTGGCAGCTTATCAAGATTTAAGCGAGTTTGAACGTGGTGTTATAACTGGAGCACGAGCGGTGGGACACAGCATCTCCGACGTAGCGATGAAGTCGGGAAGTTCCCTTACGACCACTTCACGAGTGTACCGTGAATATCAGGAATCCGATAAAATATCAAATCTCCGACATCGCTGCTACCGAAAAAAAATCCTGCAAGAACGGGACCAACGACAACTGAAGAGAATTGTTCAACGTGACAGAAGTCTAACCCTCCCACAAATTGCTGCAGATTTCAATTCTGGCCAATCAGCAAGTGTCAGCTTGCGGACCATTCAATTAAACATCATCGATATGGGCTTTCGGAGCCGAAGGCCCACTCATGTACCCTTGATGACTGCACGACACAAAGCTTTACGCTTCGCCTGAGCCCGTCAACACCGATATTGGACTGTTGATGACTGGAAACGTGTTGCCTGGTCGGAGAAGTATCGTTTCAAATTGTGTCGGATGGATGGGCACGTACGGGTATGGAGACAACATCATGGATCCATGCACCCTGCATGTCAACAGGGAACTGTCCAAGCTGGTGGAGACTCTATATTGGTGTGGAGCGTGTGCAGTTAAAGTGATATGGAACCCCTGAAACATTAATGTCCATTGTGCATTCCGACGGACTTGGGCAATTCCAACGGGACAAAGCGACACCCCACACGTCGAGAATTCCCACATAGTGGCTCCAGGAGCACTCTTCTGAGTTTGAACTCTTCCGCTGGCCACCAAACTCTCTAGACATGAACATTGTTGGACATATCTGGGATGCCCTGCAACATGATGTTTAGAAGAGATCTCCAACCCGTCGTACTCTTACGGATGTATAGGCATCCCTGCAGGATTCATGGTGTCAATTCCCTCCAGCACTACTTTACACATTAGTCGAGTCCATTCCACGTTGTGTTGTGGCACTTCTGCGTGCTTGCGGGGGCCATACACGATATTAGGGAGGTGACCAGTTTCTTTGGTTCCTAGGTGTAGTTATGAATCTGTAAGCTTTATTATAGAAGCTATATTTAATATGTAATACCGTATTTATATGTAAATATATATCATTGTTTCTAATTAAAATGTAAATATTGTAAATTTATGGATAATAGCCAAGGGAACTTCCTTTAATTGTGCGATAACAACCACGAAATGGCACTAGCTGTGCGGTTGTTTATCTTTGCATATAGAGAGTCTCCGTTGCGTTGCGAGCACAGAGGAAGCAGAGCAGCTTGACTCATGAAAGAGTGCGAAAGTGTTTGTTGGGCGCTCCGGCAGATGCGATGTACAGCTAAGATCGCTCCTTGTAGGCGCACCTAATTCGTTAACCCGCGAGTATTCAGAGCACGGTAGGAGTGGACAGGCGGAGGAAGTTGCAATTCTAACTGTTGCCTGTCCCGTATTTATCCGTTTCTCCGGAGACGACAGGCGGTTCTCAATCAGCAGCAGAAACAGTAGCGGCTCAGCGTTGTCGCCGTTGCATTCTTCGTCTTCTGCACAGCTACAACATCGTAAGACTGTTAACTATTATTGTACAGGCATTACTCAGTGGCATTCCTTTCACAAACTTTAATAATTTTCTTCAATAATAACACGCAATAGTTAAAACTTTTAGGGCATCTGTTTTGTTATTGTCTTCAGACGTTATTACCAAGTAGAGTCCCTTTCCTTTCCATGTAATCACCGAGTGTGGTAAAACTACGAAAACTTTTTAACTATTTACGGCCAGGTTTGTTTGTTTGCTCATGACCAGTTTCAGTCTAAATTTTGCTGCTCAGTAACTATAGTATAACAGCGGCTTAACTTATCTCCAATTTTGAGTATTAACTTCAGACACTTAAAGTAACGTAAAATTTCACCGGAAAAACTAATAAATAAAGATGCAGCACAAATTAAGAGTGCGAAATTTCATTTATCCTGTATTTAGTTTAGCGAGTGACTTCTGCTCGCTTATTGCTATGTCATATGAAAATCAGTTGATCACTTGCTTAAACTAAATTCAATTCAGTCTTTCAATAATCAAAAGTAAATTTCTTGCCTTTTCTAAATTTTGCATTACATTTCGGTGAGGTTACTGAAAGTTATTTTTCACGAAACAAAATTTCAGCTACAGTCTGTCATTCATTTAACTTTACTTTCAAAATTTAGTATTTTACATTAAGTAACTGCAAATTGAGTGCTTTCTTATTCATTTATTCTTTCGTGAACTTATGTGTTGTAGAAAGCGTGACAAACTGTTGTTGCCACGGCAGTGATTATTTGCTTAATTCTCTTTACAATTGGCCTTCCTTGGATTTTGGATATTCATTGCAGCGGTAGTCTGCTGACCTTTGATGATCCTTTTTTGGCTAATCAGTATTTTTTGTTTTATTTGTATTTTTAGTATTAAAATATTAGGAGGTACCCTCTTCCCCCTGTGTAGTTTGTGAGAGTTTACACTGCTTTCCACCAATTTCAAAATTATCATCTGTATTTAGATTAGGTTCAGAATATAGACTTCCTTGAGAACGGTCTGTTGTACAGTTTCTCATACTAACTGGTATTATTTTCCTTCGGTAAGAATATCCTTACTCACTGTAAATTTCACTAGGCATACGCAATCACGGTTCGTTACATCACAATCCAGTAGGCCGATTAGGAAGAAAGAGGTTACACGCTCAAATGGCGGAAATATAATTCAAAGAATAATTTCTTAATCTATCTATTGCACTTTCTCGACCAACTGTGCTGATGATATAGTTAGTGCAAGAAATCCATTACTTGTTCTCGGATACCATACGCAGATGTGAAGCAGCTAAGATATGATTGGCGCAAAATACGGAGATTCTACCTTTTGAGTGGTTAGCAGCTGTCTATCGAAACATTGACAACGAATGTGTGTACCCTCACGTTCCCATGGAGTCCAACATCGACCACTGCCATAGCGAATACATCACCAATCTGGATATTGCATGATTTGACCTGCTGGTCAAATAGAGGACCCAGTGGGGCCACTTTCAAAGTCTATCGAATGCCGAAAATCCTATTTCACACGAGTACGTGGCCCTCTGTGACATTCAAGTGACCAGTCAACATCTGATGCTGTTCACCCACCTTATATCCCCTACTAGGCCTGGTAACAACACATACGTCACTAATGTTTACTGACCGTTCTACCTGTCACAGAGAGTTGCATCTCTAATCATATACATAACCGTCTATGGTGTCTGGCTGTACAAAGTAACATTGACATCCGACGTGTCTTTTGGATGCGTCATCAGTGTATAAGTCGCACATTCCATTTTCAGAGAAACTGTGTTACAGACTTCACAAACATGCCACAATAAAACCTAATATGCCATAAAAAGTGAGACGTGCTCATTGTTATTTTAAGCATGCTCAGACGATAAATATTAAGGATGTTGTAACTGTTTTTAATTATGTATTATATGCTTGGCAATATAAATTTTTATCAAAACTATGCAAATCATCCACAGTCATAAATCCTCCACAAACTACAACTACTGTAGTATGAAGGTGGCATACAACCCTTGTAAGAGGTCGTGGGGGCGATGGCGGAGCCTGAGCGTTGTACTATAAGGTAAAAGCAGCCTCGTGCATATGTAGTATTGTTATATCAAGTCCCATCTAAATGTTTTAAAGAAATCTCTTAATAATAATCTTTCTCATAAAAAGTAGCTTTTGACAATCATTCATTTCAATTTAAAGAATTTACTAATTTCTCCAATCCTTGGTCATCCGTAATATTGAAAAGAAAAATTCAGTTGTTCTTTTTATACATGAGAAATCTATCGGCCAGCATTGCACTGGGCTGTGCCAGAAAAATTTCATATAGGAGCAGATATATATGCGTTATCCGGCGACTAAATTGAGGTAAGATTTTTCAAGTTATTCAGAATGATCTTTCAGGGCCATGACGCAGCACTGCTGACGTCTAAAATATACCAGTTTAAATTCACACAGTCAATTACTGAAAGGTTATCTATGAGTCACATTTTTTATTAGGAGATTACTCACATTTTATTGTTCCAAGGTTATGGAATTTATCTGTGGGAAGTTACGCTGAATGTGAAGTAAATACACTCCTGGAAATTGAAATAGGAACACCGTGAATTCATTGTCCCAGGAAGGGGAAACTTTGTTGACACATTCCTGGGGTCAGATACATCACATGATCACACTGACAGAACCACAGGCACATAGACACAGGCAACAGAGCATGCACAATGTCGGCACTAGTACAGTGTATATCCACCTTTCGCAGCAATGCAGGCTGCTATTCTCCCATGGAGACGATCGTAGAGATGCTGGATGTAGTCCTGTGGAACGGCTTGCCATGCCATTTCCACCTGGCGCCTCAGTTGGACCAGCGTTCGTGCTGGACGTGCAGACCGCGTGAGACGACGCTTCATCCAGTCCCAAACATGCTCAATGGGGGACAGATCCGGAGATCTTGCTGGCCAGGGTAGTTGACTTACACCTTCTAGAGCACGTTGGGTGGCACGGGATACATGCGGACGTGCATTGTCCTGTTGGAACAGCAAGTTCCCTTGCCGGTCTAGGAATGGTAGAACGATGGATTCGATGACGGTTTGGATGTACCGTGCACTATTCAGTGTCCCCTCGACAATCACCAGTGGTGTACGGCCAGTGTAGGAGATCGCTCCCCACACCATGATGCCGGGTGTTCGCCCTGTGTGCCTCGGTCGTATGCAGTCCTGATTGTGGCGCTCACCTGCACGGCGCCAAACACGCATACGACCATCATTGGCACCAAGGCAGAAGCGACTCTCATCGCTGAAGACGACACGTCTCCATTCGTCCCTCCATTCACGCCTGTCGCGACACCACTGGAGGCGGGCTGCACGATGTTGGGGCGTGAGCGGAAGACGGCCTAACGGTGTGCGGGACCGTAGCCCAGCTTCATGGAGACGGTTGCGAATGGTCCTCGCCGATACCCCAGGAGCAACAGTGTCCCTAATTTGCTGGGAAGTGGCGGTGCGGTCCCCTACGGCACTGCGTAGGATCCTACGGTCTTGGCGTGCATCCGTGCGTCGCTGCGGTCCGGTCCCAGGTCGACGGGCACGTGCACCTTCCGCCGACCACTGGCGACAACATCGATGTACTGTGGAGACCTCACGCCCCACGTGTTGAGCAATTCGGCGGTACGTCCACCCGGCCTCCCGCATGCCCACTATACGCCCTCGCTCAAAGTCCGTCAACTGCACATACGGTTCACGTTCACGCTGTCGCGGCATGCTACCAGTGTTAAAGACTGCGATGGAGCTCCGTATGCCACGGCAAACTGGCTGACACTGACGGCGGCGGTGCACAAATGCTGCGCAGCTAGCGCCATTCGACGGCCAACACCGCGGTTCCTGGTGTGTCCGCTGTGCCGTGCGTGTGATCATTGCTTGTACAGACCTCTCGCAGTGTCCGGAGCAAGTATGGTGGGTCTGACACACCGGTGTCAATGTGTTCTTTTTTCCATTTCCAGGAGTGTACTTATATTTTTTACTATTGGGAGGTTTCAGAACTTTTCTGTTGGGAGGTTGTTAGACATATTACTTTTCTGCTGGGAAGTTACACTTGGCGACCTTGCCAGGATCGTATTTTTGTGAATTTCTGAGAATTAGTCTTATATCTGCTCTTATATACTTAATGCTAAATGTAGTTTGCATCTGGCGCTACGCATTTACTAACTTGTCACTCCTACTTTCACAGATCATCAGCAATTTGTTGCTCTTTGTTGATATTGTATTTGTTCCATTTTTGCTTTGTCTTTGTTTGATTTTGTGCTTAACTTTGATTTGTGAAAATGCCGCGAAAAACTGCTAATAGTACATCGCGATGTGCAATGAGTGACAAAGCTGACTCGTATAACTTGACTGATAATACTAGTGACACTCAGTGTAATAGTGGTAATCCTCTAATTACAGATAATCACTGCCTGCCGATCACTAGTATTGATTGAAATCCTAATGATGGGCACACAAATTCAATTATGTCCACAGTAAATTTAACAATTGATGATGCGGCACGCTCCATTACAATGAATGCGGCCCAGTTTGACATATCTGATTTGCAAAATTTGCACAGTGAATTGATAAACGTTTCTAACAAAGGTGAACAATATACACAAAACACGTCAAAGTTATTTTATTCCGATGTAGTGACCAACAGTGCACATCTGATTAGCAAACCTTTTCGTGAATCAGACAATGACCAAATGCTTACACAAAACGTGACACATCCAGATACACCATCACACAGCACAGAGAAAAGAGTCGCTAATTCTGGCTGGGATCAAATTATTGCATTATTACTACAACTCAATTAAAAACACGACAACCATTTCAAACAACTTAATGAATCATACAAACAACTTAATGAAAATCTCGAACACTGGAATGAAAAACTAGACAACAATTTCAAACAATCTAATGAATCGAACAAACAACTTAATGAAAGTTTCAAACCGTCAAATGAAAACCCCGACAGGTCGTTTAAACAAATTAATGAAAAACTTGACATCTCTGTTGAACAGCTTAATGAGCAGATTACAGCCATTTCCGTGCAATGTAATGAAACTAAATTAGAATTACGTGAAGAAATTAAGGCTTGTGCTAGGAATAGTATTGAAGAGTTACGTAATACACATGCAGCCACAACAAAATCACTTAGAGATGAAATTAGGGCAGTTGCTAAACAATGTTCTGGAAACGCAACACAGTTACGCGACGAGTTTAAATTAATGTCAGCAGAACATTCACGCACACTAGACGCGAAAGTAGACACGAAATTTGACCAACAGAACAGCCAAATTGACGAACGTTTTAAGGGGCTCCGGAAAGCCTCAAAATCATGAAAAGTTCAATTTTTACTTTTTTGCGTTTTCTGAATCTGCAAACTATTACCTTTTAATAGATATATAATTTATTCAATTCCGACGACTACAACTATTATTAAATTTTTTTTTGAATTGTGTTCCACATGGTCGTGACCCACTGTGGCGCTGTTAAACTGCTG
Organism: Schistocerca americana; assembly: GCF_021461395.2. Taxonomy (NCBI): domain Eukaryota; kingdom Metazoa; phylum Arthropoda; class Insecta; order Orthoptera; family Acrididae; genus Schistocerca; species Schistocerca americana. Next base: position 616,963,381 of record NC_060121.1, read on the forward strand.
TCAAATGGTGTTATTATTAACGTCCGTGTTCATCAGGTACATTTTAGTGATGTGAGATAAAGTATGTGTTGTGGCTAACCTGTGATGGTTCAATATATATCGCTGGTGTGATTGTCGATTGTTTCATGTTTATTTACTCTGTCGTTATCTCGAAAATATTCGTAATTAATTCTGTTTCTTGAGTCTCTGTTTTGTTGAAGTATAATAATGAGTAAAAGTAAAGTTATTAGAAATCCTCTGAAGGCTTTTAAGAAAAGGTGCAAGGTATTTAGAAATATGGGAATGAAGATAGGTTCTAACATGGTACGAGCGATGCTTGCTTTAGTCAAGGAACGCCTTCGGGCTGCAGACAGGGCTGTAAAAAGTCTAGAAATACAAGCAAGAGTAAACAGGAGGAGGAACAAGAGGAAGCTGGAGGAGGAGTTTGCAGAGGATGAACATAATCCATCCTATGGACCTGGAATGCACTAAAAAGTTAATCCAATCTTTGTCGCTCGATTCCCAAAACTTTTATTTTCTCATACTAATTACATGTTTTCTAAGGATCTTCCAAACATATTTGTTTCAAATTTTCAGTAGATGTTACACAGTACCTTCTGCATAATTTAACACAGCCTTTTTCCAAAAAACTGTAATTTTTGAATATATAAATAAAAAATTGCAAAAAAATGTTGTGAATTTTCATTACAATTGAAAAAAAATCATCTTTAATAACTGAACTAAAATTTTGTAAAATCCCTGTGTTAAGTTGTAGCCCATATTCCAATAAATAATCTGTAAAAAGTTCAACTTCCTACCTCAAATACTTTGTGAGGAAAGATGTAATTTATAAGCGTTATTTTAACATTGCAAATATAGGGCGTTCCGGAGCGCCTTAAAGTGATACAAATGAAAAATGTTTCAGTCTCTAACACGTCACAGCATATGCCACATCTTGAACATTTGTCACACTCACACAGCCAGTGTAGCTTAGGTAATTTACAGAGAGTACGTGACTTGGATTCCAGGCAGACACAGGCAAACGGATTATCATATAATCCTGAACCTGTTCAGACAATCAGAGACGATAATTTTGATTATAAGCACTTTCTACCCATGAGAAAATTTAAGTTATTTAAGAATGATAGAACACAGATTCACTCTTTGGAATGGATACAACAATTTGCTTTTGAATTTTCACCGGCATCGCCTATAACGCAGAAACTAAAAGTTATTTGCAGCGCGTAAGAGACCTCAGGGGATTCATTACACTTCGATGAATATGTGCCGTAGCGTGCACAGGGCCCCAAGCCGTAGCAGTGCTATATCATCTTTAGTTTTCTGCACTGCTGCCTTCTCTTTTACTATCCTTTATATCTATCAAAACAGCTCTTCAACTGTCGATCTATCTAGGACTAGGAAGAAAACCTGATATGACAAGTTTTACTTTAAGTGAAGCTATCATTATACGCTCCAGAAATGACAACCACGAGAATTTTAATACCAGACAAAAGTTTAATCATCAGTATGTACAAAATTTTCAACAATCGCAGACACATTTTGGTAACAATAGAGGTTTTTCCCCACAACAGCAACAAAACCAGCCGGTTAACATACCTAACCAACTATGTAGTCTGAAAGGTCAACCAAGCTTTAATGTTTCGCTGCCTACATGCATAGCGTCGGCCCCACCAAATAGTAATGCACAGCAACATGGAAATTAGTACATACAGAAAACACATCATTTTAATTCCTATCGCAACGCGCCGTGTAGCAATGACTATCATGACAGACGGAAAAGTAATGAGCACAGATTTCAGCGTACATTTAATAACAGTAGGTCTTACCAGCAGCAGAATCATCCGCAACAAGAAATTATCATGAATGAAGCAGACAATCGATATCATCCCGAACCTAATACGTCAGGAAGAAATAACAGAACAGTACAAATAGTCGAGATGCCACAGCATCCTCCCGCAAATAACAGCACGTCAGATAGAATTTGACTAGATACAGTACAGATTGAATCTTCCAGCAACGTAAGCAATACTTTTGACCCACAGACTCTTATTCACGAAAATGTTATTACTTTTGACGATATCCGAGACACACTTTTGCATGAAAAACCAGCTATTCAAAAAACCATTTCCCACCCTGTCATTGAAGTAAAGATTGGATCATCCACATTTTCAGCAGTAATCGATTCTGGATCACCTATGTCAGTTATAAATGAAGAAACTTTCAACGAATGTAACAAAGAGAACACCTATCCTACGTTACCATTAGGCAAAACTAAAGTAAAAGGAGCAGTATCTGGTAAAGGAGTAGATGTAAAATTACAGACACATTTATTATTTTGTATTGCAGGTCATAAGTTCCACTCAAATTTTTGGATTGTTCCCTTATTGACAACAGCCGTTATTTTAGGTACGAATTTTTTGGCACAACATGACGCAATTATTGACTTTCAAAATTGCTATTTAATTTTAAAGGATGAAAATGTACAACTGGCATTAGAATTTCAGCACGCTTTATCTGCAGATGAACAGGCAATTAATCGAACAGGGATCATTTCTACATCGCGTAACACAAACTGTCATTCCACATTGTTCACAGATACGTACGTACACAACTACAATATGCCAAACGAAGTTGACTATGACGTTATGCAAATGATTTCCGATAAAGTAAAACAGAGCAACGCAAAAACAGATGACGAACGTACTCAACTTCGCAAAGTTCTTTTACAGCAAGTTCCAGTTTTTGACAACATTGCTGGTACTATGTCCGGTTTTATGTATGAATTTCATGTTAAACAGCATGACACGTTTAAAGCCAAACATTATCCTATTCCGAATATCCGTACACAAAATATTGTAGCAGACGCACTATCCCGTTCTCTCAGCAACAATCAGCAAGACATCGCAACCAACTTCTGCCAAGCAAATTCTAGCGTCATGTATATTCAACAAGTTGCATTTGAAAATTTCATTTCATCGTCATTACGAGACATAGCACAAGAGGAGAGCAAAGACAACGTGTGGAAAGAAATTAAACACCTTTGGAAAGATAGGAGTAACGTTACCATTAGAAACCATTATACTGAACGCAAGAATATTCTGTTTCGCCCCTCCCACCCTGACAGCAACAACTGGTTATTATGTATTCCTGACGAGCTTGTTAACTAATTAATTTGGTATACTCTTTTAAGTTACGCAAACTATGGAGCCAGAAAATGTTTTCTTATACTGAGACACAACTGTTATTTTGCGAACATGGAGATACGTATTCGACGAGTGTTTAGCGTCAGGTAAAATCTCCCAGAAAGCTAAATCAGACACGACTTCACATATTCCTCCGATACATCCCATTGTACCCGTTAAATTGAGACATATGGCCGCTGTAGACATTTTTGGTCCGATTCCCAGAACTAATAGAGGTTTCTGCTACATCTTTTCCGCTGTTGAACTCACTTCGAAGTTTGTTACCTTCACTCCGTTACGCAAAGCTACTGCTAAATCTATTTCGAATGCATTTGTAAAGTATTTTTTATTCCATGTAGGGCATATATTGAAAGTAATTTCCGACAATGGACCACAGTTTCGATCTGTGATATGGACACGTATGTTACGAGCTAGAAACATTTCTCCGATCTACATATCCAAGCATCCGCTTCTTCGAACCCTTGTGAACGACTAATGAAAGAAATTGGTAAACTATGTAAAATATACTGCCATAAGAAACATATTAATTGGGATACACACATACTCTCATTTTAGGATGTAATCAACTCCATACCAAATGAATCTACTATGCTATCTCCGACTGTTATTTTGAAAAATGTTGAACCACCTAACAAAATTAAAGAATTAGTATCCTTTCCTGCATCTCGTCGACTACGCCACCATGAAATAATTGACATTGCGCTCAACAACATCAAATGTGCCGCAGAGCACCAGAGAAGACAGCAAAAACAGGTTTGTACACGCCGTGACTTTCACATTGGACAGAAGATATTAGTACGCACACATTATTTATCCATCAGAGGAATGAGTAGATGCAGTAAATTTGAGCTTCTATACGCCGGTCCATATAGAATTCGCAGCATTCCTCACCCCAATGTAGTACATGTCGAAAATTTGAGAACCAGAAAGAGCAAGGACAATCACCATATTTCCCATATTAAACCCTTTATTGACTGAACATACTTTATGATTTATCACACTGTAATGCCATTTGCAGATATTAATATCACCACTTACTGATGATGATCATAGTTTTTCTTATCAAGTGCCCGGCAAGGTAAGGTTAGCAGGTCGCTTTTCTTGTCGTTATAGATCAGAACACATTCATTTTTCATTTTTTGTGTATGTATGATTGTTTTTCTATCTTAAGTAGAATTTTTCTCTGTGTGCACTATGAAATCTTTAAGATATAACAAACACCAGTTGACACTGACATTTTACCCTTATGATATCTCAACATCTTGACTATTTTACATTTCTTGTTACTACATTATGATACTGTGTGTACATTTTCCAACTTGAAAACTGTCTATGTTTTTGACCTAATACGTTTTCTGTCATGCTATGCTGTATGCTTAGTTATATCACTAGAAACAAGTTTTCATTTAATGGGTATATGATTTAAATGCAAGATATTAATCCTTATTCGTTATTTTCAGAAAGCAATGCCATGTAAAAGAAATTAATTATACAACTACAGTGGTTTACTATGAAATGGAAATTTCACCATCGGAATGAACGAAAGAAAATGCAATACCTTGTCATGAAGAGTAACTGGATCAGAATTAACAAGCATTAACAAGACACACTGTATGATAGCAGTCTTAACTAATTATTTTTCTTTCAGAATACGAGGCGATTGATGCAAGCTGTCAGACAGAACCACACATGTTAATTTTAGCGATGAAATATGCTAGAAGTAAGAAACTCTATACTATGAATAGTTGTATGAAGTAAATGGTAATCCAAATAATGACTAATGAAGTGTCTATTTTTTTGCAGATGATAATAAATGATGATGTATAGTTGTATGAAGAATATGGTAATATGAAAAATGAAGTTTTTCTTTGCAGATGATGATAATGATGACTTTTCTATATTTACTATTAGTTAAGAGATGCTATGTAGTTATTTAAGTATTCGTTGCAGTTCCTTTCGGCAGTATGTCTTATGTTGCATAGTATAATGACTGAATGTTTTGGGAAAGACAGCTAGAGTACATACATATTAAGTACACATTTCATTACCTGTTAATTCGAAGTTTACTGCTTTTCAGCATAATATACATTTTTTCTTTCAGGTCAATAATACATTTTCTATTTTTTCCTGGTGAAGCTTTCCATGATATTAATACGCTATAAGCAGTTAGTTATTAAACCTGTTCCAGTACTTGCATTTTTTTTCCACATTTGTGTGTATCATTCATGAATGTGATCACATATACTCTACTTGTTTCGTAACCTTGATACAGCTGACTCATGACGAATGACGTTAATAATCCCTATTTCCAGCAACAAGTCAAAAGCAAATATTTTCATGCCCCAGCAATCAATTATCGATCCCAACGCAATGCATTGCTAGCACAATTTTTTTTTATGCCAGTCCCAACTATTACCAGTATACAACTAAATAATGCTACCAGTTTAAGATATATTTCTAGTCCTAAATATAATACAAATTTTTATTATGTGTTGATTCCCTTATGTCTATGTATTATTGGACTACAGACCTTGAGTAATAGTTACAATGTGTTACATTTTAAATATGTCTTATGTCACTTGCATGGTATCATATATAAACACTAACAATTTGATGCTTCACGCAATAACTCCTGTTTTGAATGATGACTTCTGAATAATGCATAATAAATGCCTTGTCATTGGCCAATGAATGCCAATAATTACTGCAATGAGATGTCTTATGATGCCAATGATTACTGTAATGAGATGACTTATGCATAAATGCAATGCCAATGATTACTGTAAACTGTAATGAGATGACATGATGCCAATAATTACTGTAATGAGATGAGTCATGAATATGCTATGCCATTAATTACTGTAATTAGATGACTTATGAATAATGTTCTGTAATAATTGCTGTCATGAGAAGACTTATGATGCCAATGATCACTGTAATATGATCACTTATGCATAAATGCTATGCCAATAATTTCTGTAATTAATATTTTGTTATACTCTACAAACGCTATGCAAATAATTACTGTAATTAGATGTCTTATGCATAAATGCTGTGCCAATGATTTCTGTAATGAGATGACTTATGAAGGATGTTTTGTAACACTGCATAAATGAATGCCAATAATTACTGTAATGAGATGACATGCATAAATGCTATGCCAATAATTACTGTAATGTGATGACTTATGAATGCCGTTTTGAAACACTACATAAATGAATGCCAATAATTACTGTAATGAGATGACTTATGTATAAATGCTATGCCAATAATTACTGTAATGAGATGACTTATGAATAACGATCTGTAATACTCCATACATTCTACTTAAATGCTGTGTAAAAAAAGCCAATGAATGCCAATAATTATTCAGATCAGTTGATACACTAGTGTAATTCTATGATGACTATCATAAGACGTAATGTGTCCTTCTCCTTCTGACCTAATTACCAGCAATTACTGCAATATCCGTATGTCCTGTCCATCCTCATGATCATGGAGCACTGTATTTGGTTTTAGCACTAATTCTACGTTGATGTAAGAGTATGGATTCTACAAGAATGTGGAGTTCACATATCAAGCTGTCCACCACCTAGAACGATGGAGATGTCATTATGGTCCTACTGTTTGATGTACCTAATGTACTACCAAAATGATAACATTGAATATAAATACAACATTTCAGTGTCTTGGTTACACTTATAAGTACTTCAGGGAAGTGAACTTCAGATTGTCTCACTTGGTGTTGTGCTTCTGTAGAAAGATATGGACTTTCAGTGCAGCTACATGCAACCTACTGTGCTACAACCATGATGCAATCCTTCCCATTCCTTTCCTAGTTCTTATAAAATGGTAAAGACTTATACAGTGCGTTTAAATTCTTGTAAAATGATAAAGACATATCCAGTGCGTGTGCACTTCATTTCATTTGTTAATAAGATCAGTTGTCCTAAATATGCTAAAGACTTATACAGTGCGTGTGCATTTCATTTGTTAATATGATCAGTTGTCCTAAATATGCTAAAGATTTTTACAGTGTGTGTGCACTTTATTTCATTTCTTAACGTATTCAGTTCTTGTAAAAAATACTAGAGACTTATACAGTGCGTGTGCACTTTATATCATTTGTTATTATATTTTGTACTCATTGCGTATACACTATTTCATTTCTTAATACGTTCTGCACTCATTGCGTATACATTTTGTCATTTCTTGATATGTTCTGTACTCAGTGCATGTGCACTCTATTTCATTTCTTAATATGTTCTGCACTTATCAATAATGTGTATACTCTGTGACTGTAGACTTATTAACTAAATAGATTATAGAAAAATTTGTTGCTCATGGCAAGTCCAATTGATTCACCATCGCTGCCAAATTTCCCCCCCCCCCCTCCCTAGTGGAGGGTTATGTAAGAGGTCCATGATTAAGGAATTTGTTGCTAGCGCACTCGAGCAGATGTAATTTCGATGGATTGCTCACGCGCTGCCTGCGATATGTAAGGTATATGAGAATCTCAGACCAAATAGCAGTGTTGTATGCAGTAGGAACTGTGTGTGAGTAGCAGTAAGTTTATGTAAGAGGTCCATGATTAAGGAATTTGTTGCTAGCGCACTCGAGCAGATGTAATTTCGATGGATTGCTCACGCGCTGCCTGCGATATGTACGGTATAAGAGAATCTCAGACCAGAGAGCAGTGTTGTATGCAGTAGGAACTGTGTGTCAGTAGCAGTAAGTTGTTGCTAGCAGTTGTGTGTGTGGAGTTGGCTGGGCAGGTCGTGGGGAGCGATGGCGGAGCCTGAGCGTTGTACTATAAGGTAAAAGCAGCCTCGCGCTTATGTAGTATTGTTATATCAAGTCGCATCTAAATGTTTTAAAGAAATCTCTTAATAATAATCTTTCTCATAAAAAGTAACTTTTGACGATCATTCATTTCAATTTAAGGAATTTACTAATTTCTCCAATCCTTGGTCATCCCGATTATTGTAAAGAAAAATTCAGTTGGCCTTTATATACATGAGAAGTCTATCGGCCAGCATTGCACTGGGCTGTGCCAGAAAAATTTCATATAGGAGCAGATATATATGCGTTATCCGGCGACTTCATTGAGGTAAGATTTTTCAATTTATTCAGAATGATCTTTCAGGGCCATGACGCAGCGCTGCTGACGTCTAAAATTTACCAATTTAAATTCACACAGTCAGTTATTGAAAGGTTATCTATGAGTCACATTTTTTATTAGGAGATTAGTCGCATTTTATTGTTCCAAGGTTATGGAATTTATCTGTGGGAAGTTACGCTGAGTGTGAATTATCTACTTATATTTTTTACTGTTGGGAGGTTTCGGACCTTCCCTGTTGGGAGGTTGTTAGACATATTATTTTTCTGTTGGGAAGTTACACCCTTTACTCATGTAACTATTCCACTTAATGACTGCCTACTGTTAACTACTGGATATTTTTTAAACTATTATGTGTGACAGTGCTACTGGAAAGCTATATTAAACCTCTACAGGAGTGCGAATAATAAATAAACAGTAAAATACAAGAGTAAAACCGAGCGAGGTGGCGCAGTGATTAGCACACTGGACTCGCATTCGGGAGGACTACGGTTCAATCCCGCGTCCGGCCGTCCGGATTTAGATTTTCTGTGAATTCCCTAAATTGCTTCAGACAAATGCCGGGATAGTTCCTTTGAATGGGCACGGCCGACTTCCTTCGCTGGTCCAATGAGACCGATGACCTCGCTGTTTGGTCTCTTCCACCAAATCAACCCAACAAGAGTAAAATTCTTCAAGCTGGCCATTTGCCTTTTTGGTGTCTTAAGCAACTCTTTCAAAATTGTAAAATCGGATGTAAACGTGTTTGCGAATTTTGCTAATAATATATATATAATACTGTGTAGTTTCCGTAATTATAGTTCGCAGAATATTCATAACAATTGTGAGTGTACAATATGGTGAATATATACACAAACTGCTTTAGCTGTAAATTGCGGTCACTGTTTCAACAGTGTGTGTTCGGGTGGCGATTGTTAGTATAATATTGCAAAAAAAAAATGGCTCTGAGCACTATGCGACTTAACTTCTGAGGTCATCAGTCGCCTAGAACTTAGAACTAATTAAACCTAACGACATCACACACATCCATGCCCGAGGCAGGATTCGAACCTGCGACCGTAGCGGTCACGCGGTTGCAGACTGAAGCGCCTTTAACCGCACGGCCACACCGGCCGGCTAATATTGCAGAGCTCGGGATTTTTTCAGGGCTTAATCAATTTGAAGGTCGTTTCGGTGATTGATTTTAAGCTCCCAAACATACGTATTTGTGGGACTTGAGGAGTACGAGAACCTCAAATAATTTATTGTGGTTGATATTGAGATTCACGTGTTATGGACTTGTTTGGTTGTTTTCGCAGTGAATATTTATGATAATGAACTTTAGCTTTATGTCTTGATTAACAGTGAGAAACTATGCTGTCGCACTTTGGGTGTTTGCTTTGCAGTTTAACGACTAAATGGCGTCTTACATTAATAGGCTTTTTACGTTAATTACGCCAACTTTCTTTTTTACATTGCAATCCGCAAAAATGTAAGCTCGCCGTTCATAAAAGTTTGAACGATTATTAACAAACACTGTTTTACACGATGATCATCCTAGATTAACAACATGACTAATTTCATGGAACTTATCTATGCAATTTATTTATTTATAATGATCATTTCGCTAACCTGCCTACTAAATTATAATTGCGTACTCTACAGTTCTTCAGTAAATGCACCGGATTTCGGGGCTCAGCCGTTCGACATACTCCTACGACACTGATGCAAGCCAGTCTAACACCTTATCCCAAAAGCGGGCTTTAAAACCATCAGTGCAGACGCAACGCGCTTCCTTCTTTGCACTGTGCTGAACACCAGCCAATTGCTCTGAAATGCTAGGGCATTTAAAAACGACCGTAAGCACCAAATCGGAATAGTTTCAGATTCACCACACTCGTACTCCGTTGGACGCTGCTTCAGACAGCGCGCGCCAGTGTTTGGCCCCAACGTCCGATCCTTCGTAAGGGAATATGATCTCGGTTGCCAGTTGCCTTTGCCCGGTAATTCCGTCTGCACAAGAATTACGGAAAGACAGATGTTTCCTTACCATTGTGGCTAGTCGACGCTATCCACGTCACTAAATTTAATTTCTTGGAGTACAGTCATACTTTTCTGTCTTTAATCAGTATTAATTATTGATGTTTACTGCAACGTGTATAAATGTGAGATAGTTGCGGATCTGTGTTTTTGCAACTTTTGTAAAGTAGAAGGAAAAATTCTGTTTCATTCAAAGCAAAAATGGTTATTTCTCATTATTTGGGTGTAGAGATGTGTTTTCCCCGATTTGTCTATTATATCTACATGTAGGTTTTGCGTATCTGCTTGACTTACTAAGCACGAACGCGCGGTCACTTGTTCTTTCGTAGGAGAAGTCTTTGTATTTCATAGTACCAACTTCGGCATTAACTGATAAGATTAATCCAACTTATCTGACATTAGAAATCACTCCAAGGCGGATAAAGTTTGTTTCTCTCTCTCTTTCTTTCACTCTCTCTCTCTAACTCTCTCTCTCTCTCTCTCTCTCTCTCTCTCTCACACACACACACACACACACACACACACACACACTAACACACACACACACACACACACACACACACAAAACACACGAAGCGAACGATGCAGCAAACACATTTCCCAAAAAAGTGGAAGCAAATGCTCTAATCTGTATTCATATCCGTGAACTGGGACCACAATTTCCTGATACAGTTCCTGAAGTTTTTAAATACCTTGGCTGGTGGGGAAAAAACATTAAACCGGGATATTTTAGTATACCTGATAATGATACATGTTACATTACGTACTGAATCTCTTGAAGTTTGCTTTCTCCTTAGCTTTCTTCTACTGCGTGTTATTTCAAAATGTGCCCGAATTTTTAATCGCTGCCAAACAGATGGTTTCAGCGGGTATTATACGCTTCTTACACTGCTGCATTTGCCGATTTCTTTGCTTCTATCATAATGCAGTGAGAGCTCCTCCTTGCTTATGTTAAAGCGATAAACTTCTCTAAAATACGCAATCTGATGATTGTGAAGTAATGGTACAAGAATATAAACAGCTGTTCTTGGTTCAAATGGCTGTGAGCACTATGGGACTTAATATCTGAGGTCATCAATCACCTACAACTTAGAAATACTTAAACCTAACTAACCTAAGGACATCACACACATCCATGCCCGAGGCACGATTCGAACCTGCGACCGTAGTGGTCGCGTGGTTCCAGACTGAAGCGCCTAGAACCGCTCATCCAAACTGGCTGGCCATCTGTTCTTGAGTTGACAGTAACTCCCGGTATTAGTGTTAGAACTTTTGTTTGTTGTTTCAACACTGGTAAGCCGTTTTTAGAGTTCATTTTAATTAAATTAATAAAACGAAATGGATAGAATAAGTGAGAATGCTGTCCGTTAATTTCAACGACATCAAGTAATAGTGGTGGAGACCGTTCAGGAATTCTCAACATTGAATATAATGAATAGTTTCGATATTTACAAATGAAAACTTTTCCTGAGGTAGGAATTCGAACCCAAATCTACTTCTTATTAGGATCGACCACCTTTTAGCTTACCCGACATCTCCAGATCTGACCCAGTTAGTCAATATCACTTACATTTTTCTACAAAATTTTGAGATTAAATAATTAGAGGTTCTCCCATATGGGTGAATTGCATTTCATTTCCATTCAGTTTGCTAGCTTCATTGAACAGATGTAAATCCCAGTAGTAGGGATTTACCCGCTGCTTACATGATACTACACGCCACGAAAAAAAAGTCTAGCATAAATGTTCATTTCTTTTCATTACACAAAAGACTGATTATTTCTGAGCACATTCCTCGGAATATTCAGTACATTGCAGATTCAGCATTTTCAAATGGATTTAACAAATACCATCCATATCAGAGAATGTCATCGATTTCATCCCAATTAATTGCGTGTATGTCATATCAGTGAAATTAATTCAACTGATGTACACACGGTAAGCCATCCTTTTAACGATATCGAGTCCTACTGCTGCGCTACACCCGCTATTCTGGCTGTTTGTTCAGCAAGACAGGATGTTTCGTGTCGGTCTTGAAGGCGTTCTAGGGTGGCCTAAATCGTTCAGTCGGCTGCCTACGACATATAGAAGATCCGGTATCGTTTATGATCTGGAAGAAATATATTCAAGTTCTTTGAGTCATCTTCCTTTTCTAGGTTTAAATGTAGCAGACTTCATTTATGTGCCTCGACTACTGTCCACATATGTAATCTGCTAAAAAGTAGTTTTCCACAACCCTCAAGGCTTTCATTGTTTACTGCTGAGGTTATCGCTCCCTAGTCTTGCACACGACTTAATCTAAATAAAACTAACTTACGCTAAGGACAACACACACACCCATTCCTGAGGGAGGACTCGAACCTCCGACCGGGGACAACGTACAGGTACACTGCCTCAGTGCATTTGAGCAGATACTGCTGTGTCGACAAATGTAAAGGTGACTATGTGGCTTGTGTACTGTGTTAATGAGTGTGACCGCGCGCGATTAGCCGAGTGGTCCAGGTGCTGCAGTCATGGATTGTGCGGCTGGTCCCGGCGGAGTTTCGAGTCCTCCCTCGGGCATGGGTGTGTGTGTTTGTCCTTCGAATAATTTAGGTTAAGTAGTGTGTAAGCTTAGGGACTGATAACCTTAGCCGTTAAGTCGCATAAGATTTCACACACATTTGAACATTTTAATCAGAAGAGTGTTCCTGGAGACACTCTGTGGCAATTTTGGACTTCTGGGGTGTCGCATTGTCCTGCTAGATTGCCCAATTCCGTCGGAATGCACAATGGACAAGAATGGATGCAGGAGATCAGACAGGATTCTTATGTACGTGTCACCTGTCAGAATCGTATTTAGACGTATCAGGGATCTCATATCACTCCAACTGCACACGCCTAACACCATTACAGAGCCTCCACCAGCTTGAACAGTCCCTTGCTGACATGCAGGGTCCATGAATTCAGGAGGTTGTCTCCATACCCGTACACGTCCATCTGCTCGATATAATTTGAAACGTGAATGTCGGTGTTGACGGGGCCAAGCGAGGCGTAAAGCTTTGTGTTGTGCAGTCATCAAGGGTACACGAGTGGGCCTTCGGCTCTGAAAGCCCATATCGATGATATTTTGTTGAATGGTCCGCAAGGTGACACTTGCTAAAGGGACAGAATTGAAATCTGCAGCAATTTATGGAAGGGTTAGACTTCTGTCACGTTGAACGATTCTCTTCCGTTGTTGTTGGTCCCGTTCTTGCAGTATCTTTTTCCTGAGGCAGCGATGTCGGAGATTTGCTCCTTTACCGGATCCCGATATTCATGGTACACCCGTGAAATGGTCGTAAGGGAAATTCCTCACTTCATCGCTACGTGAGAGATGCTGTGTCCCATCGCTCGTGCGCCGACTATCACACCACGTTCAAACTCATTTAAATCTTGATAACCTCTCAATGTATCAGCAACTGCGCCAGACCCTTGTAGTCTTATACAGGTGTTGCCAACCGGAGCACCGTGTTCTGCCTGTTTACATCTATCTGTATTGGAATACGTATGCCTATGTCAGTTTCTTTGCGCTTCAGTGTAATTACTCAGTCGCCTTCAAACCGTCCGTTTAGCCTCTAGGAATCCGCTAACAAACAATAGCAGAAACCACACAGCACCGAGGTGAAGAAAGAAGGTGAACAAGGAACGCTTGAAATGGAACCTGGAGACATGCACAAAGTTGCTCTTCGCGGACGAGTGCAGAATTTTCCTGACGCCAAATAGATTTAGTAGAAGAGTTTGGAGATGCCAAAGTATCAACGCATTCAGGCAGGTGGGGCACTCATGTTGTGGACCATATACGGAAGTCGGACAAGTCTCACTGCTGTCAAAGTTAGATGCAGACCTGTGTAGTATCAGAGCAGGAACCCCCACTAAACTGGCTAGTCCTACAGTCAACATTTTGGAGATGGGGTCATGTTTCAAGACGACGAACAAGTCCACACTTGGATCCAGCTGAAGCTTGCAGTGCGTCGTCATAGCAACTCCCATCACACACTGGATGACGTCAGGAGGGCCGCCCTGGGGGAGGTGGGAAGGCCTGAGGCACGTCCCGCTCACGCTTTGGACTAGGAATTATCGAGGCATGTTACAATGCACAGGGTAGCACAACATGGTAATCAGCGGTAACCGGAAGCAGATTTTGATGTAACATATGTGCAAAGACGTACATTTTCGAAAGAAATTCTCTTATATTGGTTATTGTTTTAATTACAGTGGTTTATGAGGCTTATCCTTTCAGACCTTACTCCCCTTTCATCTAAACCCATAAAAATTCTCAAATGTGCTGGTGGTATAGTTTTGAGCTGTCTGTATATCGGCTTCCCTGGATAATGAATGTAGCTCATACCGCCTAATAACACTCCATAACAGTTTATCAAAATTTAACTACAAGTAATTGATAGGTTCGATAAAACATAGTTATTAAGTAGCCGGCCGCTGTGGCCGAGCGGTTCTAGACGCTTCAGTCAGGAACGGTGCTGCTGCTACGGTCGCAGGTTCGAAGTCTGCCTCGGTCATGGAGTGTGTGATGTTCTTAGGTTAATTATTTAAGTAGTTCTAAGTCTAGGTGACTGATGACCTCAGATGTAAGTCCCATAGTGCTTGGAGCCATTTGAACCATTCAGGTATTAAGCTCCCCACTATAAGTACATAGCAAACACACGCATTACTTGTTCTTATTTCTTTTTAACTTTAAAAACCTACTTCAGTATCTCACTACTAACAAACAAGGATTTGCCAAAATTTCCTCTCCACATGAAGAATGGAAAGCGAAAAAGTTCCAAATGCCAAATCTCTCACATGTCAGGAGAATGAAAAACACAAGTATTTCTCTTTGTACATAACTGATTTGCATCCAAAAAATTGAGAAATAATTGTGAAACCACACAATTATGCTGCTCACTACACCGTCGCAAAAAATAATGAGGCAAATTAGAAAACAAATTACTTTATCAAGATGGTTCTAATTACCATACTAGATAACTGACTGGTTCTATGTGTCAGTAAGACAGTTTTTTAAGATGATTCATACAAAGCTGAAAAACAGCACGCAGACATTGTTAACAATGCTGTTTATTTACACTAACAGGGACGTTACGAGTTTCGAACTCATAAATTCATCTTCAGATTACTGTTGACGTTTGCACGACATTTGAAGTTGTTTACATTAGCTGTCAGTCGTTTTTCTTCCAATACTAATGTAAAAAATAACTAAAATAATACAAAAGTGAACAGCCGTCCGAAGATGAGCCTGTTGGTCCGAAACCGGTATCGGCATTGTTTCTGTAAATCAAAAAACGTTACCAACAGTGGCTGGTTGCTGTTTTTCTCTTTGCAAGAATCAATTTGTATTTTGTGCACAAAATCAGTCTTAAAAATATCAGATTTCGACAAAATAGCTGGGAGAAAGTATATGTTCCAAGAGCCAACAGAACTGAAGCACTAAATTATATTGTTAGCAATGCATGCACGCAAATAAAGCACTACGTTTGTAACTTGTGGAACTGTAGTCAACAAAAGCACTTCTTGTATCGTTTGAGTTTTCGAACTCTAGACGGAGCAAGAGCTAGGCACAAAGACCATGCGGCATCTGCCAACACATGTTTGAAAGGATTTGTCCATGGTTTGGCACCTGGATCAAGTGTGGGACATGCAACAGTATACCGAAGACACAATAGCACTGAAAACGCTATTGAAAAGAAAAAAATAGCACTTAGAACATTTTCTATTTCCACACTTCATATTATTCGGTAACTTACACATTTGCTTCAGGAGGAATCTTCTGCGTCTCAAACCTCATGACTTGACTAGGACTGCAACTTATTTCTGTAGATGTATTGAAGCTGATGACCAAGCTCCCCCTAACACTGGGAGAATGGCTGAAAAGAGAGAAAGCATTTTTCATTAATAGCAGTAATCTAGTATTCAGGCTAAGAATCATTTCTGCGCCACTCCTTCAATAGATACGTACATTAAATGGAATTTTCGGTCATAGTGTTTCCGCTAACCAAAAATTGCTGATTGGTGTAACACTTCAATCTTCGTATATAATATGACAATGAATAAAGAGCATTAATACATCACTTTTATACCCATAGCACAAGAATTTACCGAGAAATACATATCTATCTTCAATATAATAACTCCAAAATGGACTGAAGTGGATCTAAAAATTAAATTCATTTTCTCAAACAATAAAAAATTAAAAAGTGCTGCTGCCCATTATGACCACAAACTGCTTCAGAATTTCGATTGATGCTATGCTTGTCAGAAGCAAAGAACCGCTAGTTAGTGATAAGCAGTTCTTTTCAATTTACCGTTAAATATTAGAATATTTCCTGTTGCCTAACGACGTTGTTTCAATCTTAGCAGCTTCTAAAGTCTCGTAACCTGTACAGATTTAGAATCATCAGAGAGTGTCGCCGTGACATTTGTGCTGAGAATTAGGCTATGAATAACTGTTAATTCTTCCTCGCCAATAATAACGTAATATTAAATTAAGTTTATAATTATTAACAGTATCATTGCGTGTATACACAATAACGAAAGTTTCGTCTATTACAGTAGCATCTCTTCACTTAGTCTCTTTTAACCATAGGTTATGGCGCGAAGATACTCGCTTGATACTGCGTAGGATCAGCGTCTTGGAAGAAATATAAACAGCCACAAAGATCTTGCAATTCCTGCGGTGCGAATCCCCCAGTATTCAGTTTCAAAATACAGCTTTAAGACAAATACAAAATACTGGCTAATTAATTTGCTACTATAGCTGTATAATTCTGTCAGTTGCAACGTTCACTATCTCGATAATGTTTTTAAATTAAGAACATATAATGAATTTTTCGTGTACAATACTAGTTTCATTCCATCATTGGCTGTCTAGTTAAGCAATAAAGGTAGTTTCAATTGAAAAAATGTTTTTCATTAATACCAACTACGCGTCTCGCCCTTGTGAGGCATCATCACATTATGGAAAAACGTAACCGAAGAAACTTCGTTTGTCAGCTGCCACAATAGGGCATAAAATAAAAATAAAAATCATCTGGATAAGATACCCGCTCGTCAATAGTCCTGTTGTTGTTGTTGTTGTGGTCTTCAGTCCAGAAACTGGTTTGATGGAGTTCTCCATTCTGCTATATTCTGTGCGAGCCTCTTCATCTCCCAATAACTATTGCAACCTGCATCCTTCTGAATCTGCTTAGTGTATTCATCTACGATTTTTACCCTGAACGCTTCCCTCCAATAGTAAATTAGTGATCCCTTGATGCCTCAGAACATGTCCCACCAACCGATCCCTTCTTCTAGTCAAGTTATGCTACAAATTTCTCTTCTCCCCAATTCTATTCAATACCTCCTCATTAGTTATGTGATCTACCCATCTAATCTTCAGCATTCTTCTGTAGCACCACATTTCGAAAGCTTCTGCTCTCTTGTTGTCTACACTGTTTATTGTCCATGTTTCACTTCCATACATGGCTACACTCCATACAATACTTTCAGAAAAAATTTCCTGACACTTAAATCTATACTCGAAGTTAACAAATTTCTCTTCTTCAGAAACGCTTTCCTTGCCATTGCCAGTCTACATGTTGTATCCTTTCTACTTCGGCCATCATCAGTGACTTTGCTCTGCAAATAGCAAAACTCATTTCCTGCTTTAAGTAGCACATTTCCTAATCTAGTTATCTCACCATCACCTGATTTAATGCAACTATATTCCATTATTCTCGTTTTGCTTTCGTTGATGTTCATCTTATATCCTCCTTTCAAGATACTGCACATTCCGTTCATGTGCTCTTCCAGGTCCTTTGCTGTCTCTGACAGAATTACAACGTCGTCGGCAAATCTCAAAGTTCTTATTTATTTTCCATGGATTTTAATTTCTACTCCACAATTTTCTTTTGTTTTCTTTACTACTTGCTCAATATACAGATTGAATAACATCGGGGATAGGCTACAATCCTGTCTCACTCCCTTCTCAACCACTCGTTCCCTTTCGTGCCCCTCGACTCTCAAAACTGCCACCTGGTTTCTGTACAAATTGTAAATAGCCTTTTGCTCCCTGTATTTTACACCGTCAGAATTTGAATAAGAGTGTTCCAGTAAACATTGTCAAAAGCTTTTTCTAAGTCTACAAATACTACGAACGTTGGTTGGCCTTCCCTTTATGTAGCTTCTAAGATAAGTCGTAGGGTCAGTATTGCCTCGCGTGTTCCATGATTTCTAAGGAATCCAAAACGATCTACCCCGAGGCCGGCTTCTACCAGTTTCTTCATTCGTCTCTAAAGAAGCCGTGTTAGTACTTTCCAGCCATGACTTAATAAACTGATAGTTCGGTAACTTTCACACCTATTATCACCACCCTATCAGAACCGAAAAGTTTATGTGCGAAGACTGGATCAGCATGGTGTACACAGTGCACAAACACGTATACATAATTTATTATGAAAGATAGAGAGGGAAGAAAACCTCTTCGTGGAGTTCATTCCTTTTACAATGCTGTAATAACTAAAACGATCACTTGAATTTTCAGTAACTGAAACTAATTTTCATCCGTTAAACGGTACAAGCTACCTGCACTTCAACGTTGTGACGTTGCATCACAGTGGAAGTATCGGAAATCATAGCTGGAAGTGGCATCACGGACATAAGAACGGTTTACTATTACTATCACTGAATTTATCGATGAAAATGTGAATAGCGTGCGTGAATGAATAGAGACCCCAAAGAACGATCTCCTACGATGTGAAAGTCAGGCAGACATTATGAAACTTTGGGATGCAGGAATAAGGAACATTATTGCAATAAGAATTCCGTTGACGATTAGTAAAGATTTACATGACCCATCATTGAAGTGGACGTGGGGTTTGGCTGGTCATGAACTTATGGAAATAAGGAATACCAAGAACCTTGCTTTTTATAAAGTACACTGATCAGTCAGAACATTCTGACCACCGTCCTAGTGACCAGTCCCTACTAATCAAGCTCACGCACGGTGTACGTAGAGTCAGTGAGCGTGGTGTCAGTGTGTAGAAGGAGGAAGGTTTACGATTTATCTGAGTTTGACCGAGGGCAGATTGTCATGGCTCGGAGGCTCGGCACGAGCATTTCGGAAACTGCAGGACTTGTCGAATGTTCGAGGAGTGTTGTGGTGAGTGTCTTCAACATGAGGCAAAACAACGGTGAAACGACGTTCTGACGTCGTGAAGTTGGGCTGCCGCCTCTCATTACAGATGTCGGACGTCGGAGGCTGGGAAGACTAGTAGAATAGGACAGGAGGCGGACTGTGGCGGAACTAACATCAGACTCTAACTCTGGCAGAGTGCAAGTGTGTCTGAACACACAGTGCACTCCCATCGATGGGCTTCCGCAGCCGACGACCCTTGCATGTGCAAATGTTAACACAACGACATCGGCAACTATTGCTGAAACGGGCACTAGAATGAAATTACAACGAAATCCAGACCTTTAGTTGCTTACAGGCGTTAATAAATACCGATGAGGACAGTTGAAAATGGTTGCTGCGAGCGGGACCCGAACCCGGGATCTCCGGCTTACATGACAGACGCTCTATCCGTCTGAGCCACCGAGGACACAGAGAGTCGTGCGACTGCAGGAACTTATCTCTGGCACGCTCCCCGGGAGACCCGCATGTCCGAAAGAACAGATACATCTACATATCGGCACTAGACCTAGGTGCTGTGGCAGAGCGTTGCATGGTCTGATGTATCTCAATGCCTTCTCCACGATGCCGGTGAGAGGACGCGAATCCGTCATTTTTCAGGTGAACAGCTCCTCGAAACCTGTGCTGCAGGACAGAGACAAGCTAGCGGCGGCTCCATTATGCTCTGGTGAACATTCACATGCGGCCAGTGGAGCATGTGCAAGGCACCATGATGGTCAACGAGTATCGTACACTGGTTGCAGACCACTTACATCCCTTCATGATCAGTGTATACTAATTACGGGACCAGTTTCGATATTAAATTAGAGTCATCTTCAGACCCCTACGCAAACTGAATGGTAATGTCCAACACTCGGTACACCAGGTCTCGTGCATTTTTATTTACACGGTGTGTGCACCCAGCATCTAACAACAGCTGTGTGACAGCGCGTAGGGAATTCTTTAACACGTGTGCCTGTCAGTGTTTGATAGCAGGCACACGTTTAGCGTGTGACAACACATTGTTACAGCACATCATTTGCGAGAATACTCAAGTGCACATTGTTGCTGTCTACGTCTCATCCTTTTTTGTCTCGGCTCCAATACGGCAGTTCTGGCAGCCTGAACGACTTAGGCACTGATACGCTATAGCTACATGGCATTTTTCAATGTTTATTATGATGTTATAAAACATGGGGATGCAAACTTAGTTGCTGCAGAGCAGAAGTTCGCGATCTCTTGTTACTATCATCAATGACTGATTTATTAGCGCACTACCTAACAGCTCTCTCATGCTGCTGTCTACATTTACACTCGATGTTCACTCGTACAGTAAAATTTTGAGTTGGTGTCTCCCTTATTACTCGTATTGAAATGGTAGTGTAAACTGACTAGCAATTTATTCTCTTATTTTTCGTTGTATTGCGTATAACGAATAGTAACAATGACTTTCCAACGTATAGTTTCGACTGCGACAGATGCAAACATAAACTATAAGCTTAACAATCGTCTTTCAAACCCTTCTCCCCCCCCCCCCCCCCCTCTCCACACTCCAGGACCAATATCGCTTGGTCCTCCCCACTCTCATTGCTAATCGACAACAGACTTGCTATATATATATATATATATATATATATATATATATATATATATATATTGTTGTTTAAATAGATGGAGAGAACGTTTTACTGTTGCTTTAGGCATTTTCAATAGCATTCAGTAGGAATGATCGACATAATTATTTTATTATTGTAATTATTTTCTTTACGTCTAGATTCTTGGTATTTTTTAGAAACAAATTCAGGCTAACTGTGTCGTGTTGCGTCTCTTATCTCCGACATGTTACCGTTGGCTGTCACGATTACGACCATACACCCCACCCCAATCATTCGCAGCTTCCTATGCTGCGTTGGCAGGCTTTGTAGCAAGGTCAGACACACATTGTGAAATGCAATGTTTACAAAACTGGCCACAGCCTGAAGCTTGGTCTGACCACCACAGTGCATTATTAGGTACATTCCTATTGGTGGTGCTATGCACTTGTTTTCGTCAACCGTAGTTCTATTGTCTCTACTCAGTTATCGGGACATTTGCAGGTTAGCATGACCTCTGAACCAGTGAAACTTGGCATTTATGAGATGGTTAAATAATTTAGAGAGATGAAAGACGTGATAAGTAATAGAAAAATAATTCAGGACCGACTGCAGAGTGAACTCAAATCTACGGATTCGCGAAACTTGTCTACACGTAGCGACTCTACAGTCAACTGCAAAAATTTTTCACAGATCCAGGTACATAACAGAAACCACAACAGTCATTGAACACATAAAATGGAAATGACGGTATGGCATCGTCGGCCGGAAGGCTCCTATTCGGAGAAGTTCGGCCGCCAAGTGCAAGTCTTATTTCATTCAACGCCACATTGGGTGACTTGCGCGCCGGTAATGAGTATGAAATGATGATGAAGACAACACTCAGTCCCCGAGGGAAGAAAATCTCCAACCCGGCCAGAAATCGAACCCGGGCCCAACCCAACTAAGCTGGCGGACATTGAACACATAAATGAGAGTTGACAGAAAGTGATTTCTTAATACACTCTACTAAGAATGAAGAAAATATGGAATTAAGACAAAGATGCAACGAAGAAACTAACTTCTAGTCTCAGAACAACTGTAGTTGTGGAATAATTGCAACATTCACTCCTCATTTACACCAAAGACTACAAGAATGAGGTGAAACGTGCCGGTAATACAGTTAAACCCAGTACAGGAGATAAATAATAGTTTCTCTTTAATGATGGGATACGCACCACTGAAGAAGCTACAAAAGCAATATGACTGCCAAATGTTATTAAACATAATTTTAACATATCTCCATCCAACATGTATCCGATGCTGTATTTTGGAAGCGTGCCAGATGATGGGCGAACAGTATGAAACGCTTCACGTGAAATACAGATAAATATTATCGGTTCAGAAGATTAGAAGGAGCGGCAAGATAACCCGACCACGATATCGTTACACTTGGCCTCCCGTGGCCATTATCGGCAACACCACGTGACATTACAGGAGACAAGTTCAATGCTGATTAAACGCGTCTCGTTGTGAATGGCTTCAAGACAGTTATACATATATTATCAAGTGGCTCAGCACGTCCTTGTGGAGCCATGTCCTTGTGAAATATCACGATAAAAAATTCATGATCAGCAAACAGATGCACCCTAGCTCCCAGGTAAAATAATATTGTGGTCGACTAATACAATTAGTTGAAATATTGCGACACTGAACAAAGCACACAGGGCAGAGACTGCATGAGCTCGAAAAGAGTGCGTAGCGAACCACGTACCTTGTAAGACGTATTAGCAGACTACCGATCTACGCTCGTGTTAGCCTCTAAACTGCGATCTGTCGCGACGGAACGTACGTCCAACAGCTTTTGTTGCCACTTGCCGGCAAGCAGATCAATGGAATCCCCTCCCCCCGCTTCCCCGCCCTCTGACGTCCCCTCTCTCACCGGCAGCCTGTTTCTTGCTCATGTGCAATCTCTATGCCAGTGACTCACAGCGTGACGTTGGTCCAGTTATTTCACGGCTATACGGGAACAGCTGTGACCAGCGTTGTGCAACGTTACACGCTTTGTGCCGCTTTTCGACTGAATGGAGATGTAGTGTAGACATGTGTTGCAATCGGTGTTGAGAGAGCCATAAGTAGCTTTTGCTTTATAAGCATGCCGAACTGCCGTCAAATTCACTGTTAAAACGTATCACATATTATCAGGAAAGAAAGGAACTAGATCATTAGAG
Source organism: Schistocerca americana (assembly GCF_021461395.2). NCBI lineage: Eukaryota > Metazoa > Arthropoda > Insecta > Orthoptera > Acrididae > Schistocerca > Schistocerca americana. The sequence goes on from NC_060121.1 coordinate 616,986,707, forward strand.
ATGAAGCAAATAGTTATGACTATAGAAAGGAAGGGAAGGAAATAGACCATTCATTCTCTAAATAGTCGTCGCAGCATTTGCCAGAAAGTGTTTAAGAGAAACACTGAAAGTCTAAATGTGTATGGCCGGCTGGAGATATAAATCATAGTCCTCCCGAATGCGAGTCAATTCTTTCAGCACTGGGTGACCTCTCCCGGTTCCTCTTTTTGTATTTATAGTTTAAGTTCTCTTATGCCAGAGGTCGTTGCTGCGCGTCTTCTGAAAGTTAGAATTTCCTGTCAGTGAAACTCTTACTGTTGTTTACAGTTTTCTAGCTAGAAAACACTCAGTCATTGTATCGGCCAAATTGCAGACCAATTAGCAAAGAGATTTGCGTGCCACTTTATCATTAAGCATTTTACAACTCTTCAGACATTTGCTGAAGAGAACGTCATGAAATTTCTGAAATTTATTGGAAATCACGAGCTGTGTAACATCCCTGTAATCTTCTTTTCCATGAAGAAACAATCTTCGTAATAGCGATATGGTTTTTGTTTATTTACCAATGACGCGTTTTGCCTGATAGAGGCATCTTCAGATTGGCTGCAGTTTAGATGGTGTTGGGCACATGGGATACAGATCATACAGAACATCCCAGCAAATAACTGCCCTTGTCAAATACACTCCTGGAAATTGAAATAAGAACACTGTGAATTCATTGTCCCAGGAAGGGGAAACTTTATTGACACATTCCTGGGGTCAGATACATCACATGATCACACTGACAGAACCACAGGCACATAGACACAGGCAACAGAGCATGCACAATGTCGGCACTAGTACAGTGTATATCCACCTTTCGCAGCAATGCAGGCTGCTATTCTCCCATGGAGACGATCGTAGAGATGCTGGATGTAGTCCTGTGGAACGGCTTGCCATGCCATTTCCACCTGGCGCCTCAGTTGGACCAGCGTTCGTGCTGGACGTGCAGACCGCGTGAGACGACGCTTCATCCAGTCCCAAACATGATCAATGGGGGACAGATCCGGAGATCTTGCTGGCCAGGGTAGTTGACTTACACCTTCTAGAGCACGTTGGGTGGCACGGGATACATGCGGACGTGCATTGTCCTGTTGGAACAGCAAGTTCCCTTTCCGGTCTAGGAATGGTAGAACGATGGGTTCGATGACGGTTTGGATGTACCGTGCACTATTCAGTGTCCCCTCGACGATCACCAGTGGTGTACGGCCAGTGTAGGAGATCGCTCCCCACACCATGATGCCGGGTGTTGACCCTGTGTGCCTCGGTCGTATGCAGTCCTGATTGTGGCGCTCACCTGCAGGGCGCCAAACACGCATACGACCATCATTGGCACCAAGGCAGAAGCGACTCTCATCGCTGAAGACGACACGTCTCCATTCGTCCCTCCATTCACGCCTGTCGCGACACCACTGGAGGCGGGCTGCACGATGTTGGGGCGTGAGCGGAAGACGGCCTAACGGTGTGCGGGACCGTAGCCCAGCTTCATGGAGACGGTTGCGAATGGTCCTTGCCGATACCCCAGGAGCAACAGTGTCCCTAATTTGCTGGGAAGTGGCGGTGCGGTCCCCTACGGCACTGCGTAGGATTCTACGGTCTTGGCGTGCATCCGTGCGTCGCTGCGGTCCGGTCCCAGGTCGACGGGCACGTGCACCTTCCGCCGACCACTGGCGACAACATCGATGTACTGTGGAGACCTCACGCCCCACGTGTTGAGCAATTCGGCAGTACGTCCACCCGGTCTCCCGCATGCCCACTATACGCCCTCGCTCAAAGTCCGTCAACTGCACATACGGTTCACGTCCGCGCTGTCGCGGCATGCTACCAGTGTTAAAGACTGCGATGGAGCTCCGTATGCCACGGCAAACTGGCTGACACTGACGGCGGCGGTGCACAAATGCTGCGCAGCTAGCGCCTTTCGACGGCCAACACCGCGGTTCCTGGTGTGTCCGCTGTGCCGTGCGTGTGATCATTGCTTGTACAGCCCTCTCGCAGTGTCCGGAGCAAGTATGGTGGGTCTGACACACCGGTGTCAATGTGTTCTTTTTTCCATTTCCAGGAGTGTATTCGGAAGCACTGCGAGGGGTCGTTGTTGAGGCTAACGCTGTTAATAAAATGGAAATGCCGTGTGGCTAGGGCCTCCCATCGGGTGCACCGTTCGCCTGGTGCAGGTCTTCCGAGTTGACGCCACTTCGGCGACTTGCGTGTCGATGGGGACGAAATGATGATGATAAGGACAACAGAACAGCCAGTCATTAAGCGGAGAAAATCTACGACTCAGTAGGGAATCGAATCCGGGCCGGTGGGTATGACATTCCGTCCTGCTGAGCAGGGGCGGACTGCGCTGTTAGTGACAGAAGAGGTTGCTGAAGCAAAAAAATTGACTGAATTCTTCTCCATTTATGCTGCTGTCAGTTAAGTAGGTGCGTCAACGAGAAAGGAAACGCTTCAACAATCATCTTCAATATAACAGTTCTCTCGAAACACCTAGTGAAACTAACAAATAGCTGATAGTCAAATTACTGCGATACTCGCTGATTAATTTACTACCAGTGCTGTGTAAATTTATAAATGAACGACTGATGTATCTTCAGCCCTTGTCGATCATTGTTTCTAAATAATAAAACAAATGAAGGACTCTTTACTTTTCCAGTTCTGCTATACCTAAAACTAATCCTCGACATCTACCGTAGCTGGAACTGACGCATTAAAGGAGTACGAAGAGCTACTCTTTCCAACCCGGCGTTAAAGAACATGATTGGTAAGTTAGAATTAACTGGTGACTTGGGAATCGCTTCTGGGAGAGGCCGTCGGCCAATTGGACTACAAATTGTTGATGAAGCTGCTGTTACCATGGCTGAGAATGCTAGACGCAGTGTGCGATCCTCAAGCAGCGCACGAGCTGTATCATGGTAGCTAAACATTCCACGGTCGACCGTTGTTTTGGGCAGCAGTAGAACAATCTCTAGTGCAGTTTCTGTCTATCATGGATGCAGATGTTCGTCACACTGAGCAACTTTTGTAATCCGAAAGGTATACATTGGTATGTAATTAACAACTGTTACCCTCCAATGTGGAAATTAAAACTTATTTCTTTCAATGGTTAATCGTTATTTCTCTTTCACACGTCGTTACAAATGTTTCCCCAGAGTTTCACTGTATTATCATCACTCGCTAGTGATGGGGGCTCCCCTAAGTAGTGAAAGTTTAGTTACAACCAAGCTGTACATCGATTCACGAGGAAGGTTAGTATACATAATTTATAAGTATTTGGTGCAAATTTGCAGAACTGTGATGAATTGCAGTCCCCCATCGCGTTTTTCTGTCTATATGCGAAGGCTGTTCTCGTGAAATAACGTACGGATTTTGATATACGCGGAGCACTGGTACGATCGCCACATCGATAAAGGAACGGCCGCGGAGCCATCGATGCAAGGCCCGCACTGATAGTCAGTTCCCAGCCACGCCCTTAGGCGCTGCGTTACTCCAGCAAGTGGTGTATTTAATTTATAAGAAAGCGTGGATTTTCAGCTACCAGGGCCGATTCGAGAACATTTTTCCGCACAAGCGATTTTCGTTTTGGCGTCCTATTCCCTCTTCTTCCCCGGTACAGTTTCACCCGTTTCAGTTTTCACTACTAACTGTGAGGATACGCACCGTATACGTATCTTGCACTTGGGCGTCACTCTCCGACTGACACCCCGAGCGACCGCTAGAAATTGTGGCTCGTCCTGCAGAGAAATGTTACAGCTGTGGCGCCTCTCGCGCTCCTCTCAGCTTGGTGCCCCAGGCAGCAGCTTCTATCGCTCGGTCTTTAAATCAGGCCTGTCAGTTACGATTTTTTAATCGTAACTCTACGCATTGCCCCTTAAACGAAATTACTGCTACTGCTGACAAGTCGTCAGGAAGTAGATAGTAAGTGCTAAACCTACGAAACTGGGGCGAGTCACTACTTACGTATACTTTCAAATATTTGCAGTCTGCTATAAAATTTTTAAATGCCAAACATCGCTGAGTAATCAGCTTTCATTTCAACTATATCCATCACAAAGGGATCGGCAAAAAGTTTATCTCTTAAATCAGTTTATCGTTGCAGTGCTACGTTAGTTAGACAAGAATCTTACAAATGTTAACTTCTTAAATTGACATAGGCGAATTAGAAGGACAAATCATTCATGCTAACTCTAATGTTTATTGTATGTATGGAGAACTCTTTGTTTTGATACTGCTGTATGAGAAATTCATTAACTTATATATAACAATTTGTGCTCGTGTTTTAACTACATTATAAGCATGGTGTCTTTATAGATGGCTTCAAGATCTACACAACTGTTTGTTGTGCGCATAAGTATCGTCTCTGTAGCTTTCGGTAGTAATTTTTTAAATATTTTTATTTTATATATAAATGTCAATAAATTCCTTTGTATTTATTTTATACAAGTGGTAAAAACGTGGTGAGTTCGCTCTTATATTGCGACTTCAGACATGTCATTTAATTCTCCGTAACATATCTGGACGTGGTTTCACTGTTTTTAGTGAATATTCAAAGTCTCAGTTTTAGCACATTCGGAATCTAGCCACTTCTGCTTATCGTCCGTAAGCACAGTTTATCCCAACTACCAAGGGATTTCCAACTACCTAGCACAGTTCCGCCCACCAGACAGCTATCCACCCTCCTTTCACGGCCCACTGCAATGACGGGGAATGCTCCTCAACGCCCTCTCACCTACTAGCAACAGTCACTACACTTGCCGGCCAGATATCGCTCAACCAAACCTGCTGTTTTACAATGCATTGCATAGTGGGCACATCGCTCGAAACTGCACACTGTGTTCTGAGAACCAGAAGATACTCGTGAGCAACACTGGAACTAGGCACACACAACTGCACTGGCTGTTTTGTGTAGTTTATATTTGTTATCATGTTTGTACAAGCTGTCATAAACAAGTACATCACCACAAACTGGCCAACTGTATTTGTGAATGGAAGTACGCTTGGGACTTGAACATGAGGTACTGTGATTGTATAAGTAAACCAGAGCATTCTTCATATTGCCACGTTCTAACCAGAATGAAGTTCAAGTCCGAAAGCAGAGTCGTCAGTGAAGTATAATGCTTAGGATTAAAAGCACATTTATTGCAAACACCAACGCACATCCAGAACAGAACTAAATTCCTGGATAGGTTTTAACTGGCGACCAGCAGCTCACCAGAGAGCGACGCTGACTGCTACTCTACACGGCACACGACATGTTTCTCTCCTGGAGAAACACCGTCTTGCTGCTTTGGAAGTTCTCATTGCAGCCGACTACGTCCTCCTGGATCCATATTCTCTGTATGTCAGTACTTGCGGATCCTCAAGCTCTGGTCGCATTGTCACACCCTCTTCACTAAGATGAGCAAGAAAGATAGGCCTCCCGTCGAAACTTTTCCATCGTCGAGCGGATCTTCAATATCCTTAAACGAGGAACATCCACCATGAGCCTGTGCCTCAGAAACGTAATAAGACTAGATACGAGCGACACGGACGACGTTCCTGCGTTTTTCTTTTCATAATGAATGATCAACCTCCTCGACTTCGTATGTAATGTCCGACGTTACAATACAATACGGCTCAAAGTAGCACTTTAGTAAGCTCTCTGGCAGTCTTATTTCCCACACAGGTATAAAAATCCACGGCAGATCTCCCGGACTGTATTTCACTGGTCGATGCATGGGGTTACAGCACTCTCTGTCACTCTCCTAAGCGTCCAGTGTCCTTACGCGAGCTAACTATTTTGTTCCTCAGTCCTGCTGATGAGTTGCTCGTCCGAGTCAAACAAGAACATTGTATCCATTGTCGTTTCGGCCTCGTGACTGTGGAGCAGAAAGCATGCAGCGAAGCCTTTTCTGTCTTTACTTCGCTACGTTACATGTGAATCTCATGACCAGCAGTAGTGCACCCAATCTCTGTTTCCGATATCAACATATATCGGAAACGTATGTGCGAACGTCTTATTAAAGCGTACTCCAATTTATGTGGGTGATGTGGCAGTGTGAAATTGTCTTTGATACTAGTCTCGATTATATCAAAGATCATCACACGGGTTGTTCATGCTTTAGTCTCATGTGATCTGATAGGAACTTTGCAATTTCTGAAGCTTTGGTAGTTGGCTCAAATTTGGTGACAGCATAGCCGGTTGAGGTACTCAGGTAGACTATTATCCATCAACTACCAGTTTTTCGATTTTGGGAACTTCGCAAAAGTTCGATTGCAGTTCGGTAGAATTGTGCTGCCGCAGGCCGAACTGGTAACAGATGTCCTGGAAGTAAATGCGAAAATTGCTTCTGCTGAAGCCATTCTTTACAATGGCTCATAGTGAAAGACGGCGAAACTGACGGTTTCGTCGACTTCCACTTTATACATATTTGATATGCAAATTACGCAGAGGGATATGTAAACCGAATTAATTTGATCTGAAAATAGTGTATTCTTTTATTTTTATTAAAGGTTATACGATAGTGATTGACTACACATGAAGTACTTGAAGGTGTTTTATTTGTTGAGAATTACATTTGGCCGGCCGAAGTGGCCGAGCGGTTCTAGGCGCTTCAGTCTGGAACCGCGCGACCGATAGCGTCGCAGGTTCGAATCCTGCCTCGGGCATGGATGTGTGTGATGTCCTTGGGTTAGTTAGTTTTAAGTAGTTCTAAGTTCTAGGGGACTGATGATCTCAGATATTAAGTCACATAGTGCTCTGAGCCATTTGAACCATTTGAATTACATTTTGCTCGGCTGGCAATTTCACAGCAGACAGAAGATCAAAGTAGGCGCAAGGCCACCATTAAATTAATACAGGCTGTGAGAGGTGACGCCGACGCCATGTAGGACAGCTTTCACTGAAGGACAGGGTGAGGGAACACTCGTCGCTAGCTGACACAATGCAGACATCAGGTAACGTCGCAACCATCCAGACGGCCGCAACGGAGTCATTGGAATTCTGCACGAGATGACTACAACTCCCGAGTTCCTAGGCCGTTTTTCTGCTTTGAGCGCGCTGAAAAGTACAGTAAGGGTTCCAGAAGGCGGACAGCAATGAGCCTCGGGTGGAGAATGCAGGGAAGACGGCGCTGACCTGCCGACAGGAGAGCAATATACCGGTGAACACTATGCGGGCTCTGTGAAAGCTGCAGGTATTTATGGCTCTATGCTCTTATCATGGAGGAATTTTATAAGGGGGCTATGCTCCAGACTGAACGCTGAAAAACATAATTAGTCTTAAATGATGATGATGATGATGATGCTCTCGGCAGAACACGGCAGGATTCTGTGAGTGTGACACTGCAACTTTCTCATCCCGGCACAGAGGGGAAGAACCAAACCAAATTCGTTTCCTTAGCTGTAGGCCTCTGGGTGCGAAAATGCGGGAATTTCATTGGTCAGCCCGGTCTGACGTAATAGTTTCGGAAAATTATTGAGAAGAGGGAGGACGCTTCACGAGAACTGACACGTGTCATAGGATGACTGCTTGTGAGTGGCTAGGTCTGACTTTCAAAGAAGGTGCGAAATTTACGAGGGGAGACAGGAAGAACTAAGGAGTCACTTCATCCGTTGCGAGTGAGAGAAACACTTCGAAGTCTGCTCGCATAATTTGGTGTGAGAAGCAGTCAATTCAATTTGAAGCTCAAAAAGGAGCATCATGTAAAGTTTGCGTTAGGTAGCTTTTGGATATTCACAGGCATCGTATCCAACACTGTGGGCACCAACAGCAGCACTGGCTGACGACACAAAGACGCTGTCAAAAATGCAAAGCTCTGCAATTGGCTTCGGCGCGTATAAGTTGTAACGTACACAGTAAGCTTTAGAGTGTCAGTGAGTAAGAAGGAAGACGCTCTTCTCACACGCATAATTTTACGTAGTCAAACTTTGGCAGTCATTGTCGTCAGATCGCGGAAAAGGTTCAGTGTGCCACTAATGAAGTAACTTACGAATCAGTTTCTTGTCTTGCACGTCCGCCAACCTAAGTTACTTGTAACTGTTTCATATTCTTGTGATAATCTGTCAGTGAACAGGATGTTACTAGACATGTTCGTGTTATACTTCAGCTTAACTATTGCACTCGTTCTGTGTGAGGATCTGTAATAAACAACAGAACTTACGGTAACTTTGACTTTCATTACATATGTATCTTACCTGACCACAAAAAAATTACAGTGCCACTATTCCACCACCATTTTGAAGTCTGTAGGGACATTATTTAGCACTCATTAGAAATCCTTACATAACAGATGATAGTTTGCCGCCTTCATTGGCTTTCTACATACTGATACAGGTTACTTACCTAAAGACATAGGCAGGGAAGTACAGTAGTGTCTAACTGATCCGTGGAGACCTGGCCAGTGATACAAGCACCTGATTCTGTCTAGGATAGCCACGAGTCTCAGATGACCAGATGGTGGAGCATCGTAGAACTTCAGGATAACTGGCAGTAGATGGAGGGTACTTTTCACTCCATCAGAACGTGGTTGCTCTTATACAATATTCCGTTTATTAATCGGAATTCTCATTTGGTCTGCTCCTCCTTCTTCTAGCTTCTATGGTTTTCAGCAATGATGGTTTTTCCTTTTGTTTATCACAAATGTCATTTAATGCAACGATGGCTGAGGTTTCGTCCACGCTGCTCTGTTCTCCCTAAGTATTCTCTGAAAGGCAGTCAGTGTCCATGTGTTTGCGTCCGTTTTCTTGTACCGCTGTAGCGTCATACTCTCAAAGCCTCAGTTGCACATCTCGTCAGCTATCCTGATGAATTCTTCAGGTTAATCAGCCTGCACAGAGAATAGTGGTCTGTCACAATGCCGAATCATTTCCTCTTATTGATTTAATATTTCAGGATCGAGACAGACACCATGGCCATTAACTAAGTGCCCCAAGATTTCAGTTTCTTCGACGCCAAGAAGGTAACTTTCTGGATTCAGGTGGAGATCTGCAGTCAAAACACACTTCAACACAATTGTTAGACAACTTAGATGTTCACCAAATATCTTCAATAAACGACGTCATCAACATACATAAACATAACATAGACACATAGTCCATTGAAGGTATCAAAGCATGTTGTCTATCACACATTTGAAGGTCATTGGTGCATTACTTAGACCTAATAGTGTAATTTTAAATTCATGTAGGACATAAGTTGTTATGGGGACAGTCTTTTCTCTGTCTGTCAACCTCAATTTGGTAGGAGTTTCTCCACAGCTGAGAAATGCTTTGCTCCTTTCAGTTAGTGTAGGTTGTTATCAATGTGTGTAAACTAGTAAGTACTGGGGCGGCCTGTATTTTAATGCACTCTGCATTGTTGCCAGACCTCCTCATGTAAACACCACATTCACATTCTAGGTCAAACCCTCTCCTTTCCCTTCCACCTTCCTCTCTCCCTCCTCCCTCCCTCAACGTTCTTGGCCAACTGGATGAGGCAGAAGAATTCGAAGGAGTATTATATTATTGGTCAGGGAAGTTGATGCTGTCAACGTAGTTGCCAGATGTCCCATGTATATTTAGGATCTAATCTATGACCCAGTTATCGTAATGCCTATAATCTTAATGCCTTTAATTTGTAGCCCATATGTAAGCAAATGAGCTTCTTGTCCTCTTGTCCAGTATTCATTTAGGTCTAACTGATGACCAGCTTTATCTCAAATTATATAATTTATTACCTAATGTAGCCACCATAGGGGGACTTATGAATTTAGCGTTTCTTAACTGTAGTTTTTCACCCAGTACACCTTTAGAATCCAATATGGTTGTCTAAGGTTTCCCCCCTTGCCCCACTCTTCTAAGCAATCCAAGTGATATAGCAGGCTTCTACCAGAAAACACACATGCACAGTGCTATTGGTGTATTATGACTTTAAAAAATATATAAGGCTCTTTTTATCACAAAATCAGTATTTTAAAATACACCGCACTGTGCTTACTAATGACTGGAACAGGAGAGCTATGGGCTTGCATTTATTAAACCTTGTCATTCATAGAACATGAACTGCGAAACACATCATGAGCTGCCTCCTGGGTGTGCAATACTCCTCGTGCAAGACTGTAGCCACCAGACCTACTGACGTGCTCACTGTGAATGCTTGCGAGGGATGCAGACGAACCCATGCCATAGCGACACGGCTGGCTAATTCTCTCATGCATTAGTTAGCTACTCCTGTGTTTATACGAGAATGCTCCACTATCAACACATACTGGACTGCAACATTAAGAGAGGGCATCAAACTACAAACAGGCATCTCTTTGTATAGTAGGCTGCTACTGTTCTCTCTAAATGCTACTGCTGTTTTTTAAGGTAATGAAGGAGACAGGTGACTGACTCACAATGAATGCTTTTCTCTGAAGTGGTGCATTCAAGTATCTCCTCTTTATAGAATTCATCAAGGTCTTAAATAATACGTGCATGTCTGTGCCTAACAGAGCAAAAGCTGCAGCCAGTTAACTGCGCCACAAGTGGCATGTATCTGTGAAAACAAGGGATATATATAGTTCTGGCACTCTATACACACAAGCACATTGTAGCTAATTTACAGGTTCTGCCAGCGGTATTTATTCATAACATAATGTCGTCAGACATTAGGGTTGCAGGGTATTCATACAACATCCTGACAGAAACATAGCAGTTAATTTTCAACTTCCTGCAGGACATGTGTGTGCTAGCTAATGACATCATTCTGTATGCACAGAATGCCCTGACAGAGATGTCTGGGTAAATTATATACCTCCCTCCTTAACTTCATATACTTCTTGATCACCGCTTCTGCTGAAAAGTTTCTCGCTGTTCTCTATTCTGCTACATCTCAATACTTTCGTATTTCTTCGATTTACTCTCAGTCCATATTCTGTACTCATTAGACTGTTCATTCCATTCAACAGATTCTGTAATTCTTCTCTACTTTCACTGAGGATAGCAATGTCATCAGCGAATCTTATCATTCGTATCCTTTAACCTCGAATTTTAATTTCACTCTTGAACCTTTCTTTTATTTTCGTCATTGCTTCTTCTATGTATAGACCGAACAGAGGGAACGAAATACTACAACTGTCTCTTACACCCCTGAGCATTTCGTTCTTGCTCTTCCAGTCTCATTGCTCCCGTCTAGTTCTTGTGCTCGTACGTATTGTATAATACCCATCTTCCTGTATAGCTTACCCTATTTATTTCAGGATTTCGAACATCTTGCACCATTTTACATTGTCGAACGCTTTGTACGGGTCGACAAATCCTATGAACGTGTTTTGATTTTGCTTCACTCTTGCTTCTATTATCAACAGCAACATCAGAGCAACCCTTCTGGTGCCGATACCTTCCCTAAAGCCAAACTGACCGTCTCCTGATAGATCCTCAAATTTCCTTTCCAGTCTTGTGCATATTATTATTATTATTATTGTTATCAGCAACTTCGATGAATGAATTAATAACATGATTTGCGATAATTCTCGCGCTTGTCGGCTCTTGAAATCTTCAGAATTGTGTGTATGATGTTTACCTGAAAGTCTAATGGTATATGGCCAGTCTCTCTTCGCTATCGACTCCAGTTTCCTCTTCTTCTATCGTGTCTTCAGACATGTCTCCCCCTGTAGAGGCCCTCAATGTACTATTTTTACGTATCCGCTCTTTCCTCTGCATTTAAGGGGAGCCGGAGGTAGTCAAATCCAAAAAATTACGATTTTTTTTTGCTACCGAAAATTAATTGGAACATTCCTCTTCAATGTAAACTTTGAATTATTGTTCTACTCGCCCTAGAAGTGGAGTTATTACCATTTTCCCCCACGCCTGCAGAGGAAATGGGCGGCCGCTGAATGCATCTAACACCATCTCGTGACTTCCTGGCGAACTGCTTGGAATTTTCTCGGCCTGTTACGCATACAGCGCCTTATGTTACGCATACAGCGAGTGTACGAGGGTTGGCTACATTGTTTTCTGTGACAAATGAAGCGCTAAGAGCGCGGAACATCGTCTCTTTGCTGTTTACCGTTTGGAATTAGTTCAGTTCAAAATGGCTCTGAGCACTATGGGACTCAACTGCTGAGGTCATTAGTCCCCTAGAACTTAGAACTAGTTAAACCTATCTAACCTAAGGACATCACAAACATCCATGCCCGAGGCAGGATTCGAACCTGCGACCGTAGCGGTCTTGCGGTTCCAGACTGCAACGCCTTTAACCGCACGGCCACTTCGGCTGGCAATTAGTTCAGTGTTGCGCCTGTTGTTGGTAGTATTATACTTCTTGTGTAAAGCGTTGTTCTGGTTACGATGCCACGTTTTAGTAACCGTGTATATAAGATATGGAAGAACGTAGGGAAAAGAAAATTAACACTAATACCAAGTTGCGATACTACAATTACTGAAACAGTGCGTTCTTCTGCTAAGCAACACATGGCCGGCCATAGCCCTGTGACATCTTCTAGCAAGAAGCTGACTGGTGGAGTGACAGATGTAGTGAATATGTTAGTGACAGTGATGATATTAACGAAGTACTGAATATTGGATTATTATTTCTGTGCTGAAAGAAAGTGTTCTGTGCAGAACGTGTTCAAGTGTAGGAGTGGGACTAGAGATAACAAAGCACTTTGGTTTAGCTTGTGAGATGAAGATAATCTGTGCATGTTGCAAGTATCAAGTGACTTTCTACAATTCACATGCCAGTCTCTTTGGTGAAAATGGACGATCTAGAGTGTTTGATGTGAATGTTCGACTTGTGTATGGTCTTCGATCCATTGGAAAAGGGTCTGCTGCTGGTAAACTGTTTTGTGGTATTCTGAACTTGCCATCGCCTCCAAGCAAATTTGGGTACTACTGTGAACTGGTAGGATCCTCTGTTGAAGATGTGGCTTTGAAAACCATGAAGGAAGCAGTGGAGGAATCTGTGGAAATGAACGGTGGTTATAGGGATTTGGTAGTGGCATTAGATGGTTCCTGGCAAAAGAGGGGTCATAAATCCCTGAATGGGGTTGTAACTGCTACTTGTGGTGATAGTGCAAAAGTGATAGATGTTGCAATATTATCAAAACACTGTAGGTGCAAAAATAAAATCAAAGGAGAGCACAGTGGAACCTGTGAGGCAAATTTTAGTGGATCAAGTGGAGCAATGGAAGTGGATGGAGTGAAACAAATTTTTGAACTTTCAGTTCCCAGATACAACGTTAGGTACAAATACTACCTTGGGGATGGTGACTCCAAAGGTTTCAAGACTATAGAGGAACTGAAACCACATGGAAATGAATTTGTAGTTGAAAAGTTGGAATGCATTGGGCATGTGCAAAAGCGTATGGGTGCACGGTTTCGAAGGCTCAAACAAACTTTGAGTTCAAGTAAGCTCAGTGATGGAAAGACAATAGGAGGGAGAGGCAGGCTTACTGACGAGGTGATTGAACGTCTACAGAGATACTATGGGTAAGGCAAAATACTAGTAATGTTAGTGACATGCGAAAAGCAGTGTGGGCATTGTTCCTTCATACTGCCTCTTCCAATGAATACCCTCAACACAGCCTGTGCCCAAAAGATTCCCGGTGCAAATATAATGCAAAAAAGGACTATGATCACAAACATGGTTTGCCAGCAGCTGTGACAAATGCAATAAATCCAATTTTTCATGACTTAGCACAGGCAGAATTGTTACACAAATGTCTACAGGGAAAGACGCAGAATCCTAATGAGAGCATAAACAATTTGATTTGGAAAGTGATTCCTAAAAGGGTGTTTGTAAGCATAAAAACACTGCGCTTTGGGATTTATGACGCTATAGCAACCTACAACCAAGGGAACAGCGTGAAGTGTGAAGTTCTGAAGGCATTAGGATTTACAGCTGGGGTGGACACTGTACGAGCACTAAGAAATATTGACAGAGAAAGGATAAGAGGAGCAGAAAGAAGTGAAAGGCATATGAAGTATGATGGAAGAACAGGCCAGAAAAGAAGACAGAAGGGGAAGCTTTTGGAGGATGAAGAAGAAGACCCTGATAATCCATGCTATAGTGCAGGAATGTATTGAGATACTTTGATAGCCATTTCCAGTAAATTAGAATTTTTCGAATATAAGGAACATTTTCTCAAAATCCACTCAAGCTAGAGACATGAAATTTTTATACAGCACTCCTAGTGGTCAAACTTACATTGTAACACAGCCATTTGGCAATATGTTCAGTAGTTTCATTTCAGTTTGATTATAAAGCAATTATTTGTAAAAAAAATTTGGGTCATTAATTAAAAAAAAAATAATTGGAAGGAAACTAGAAAAGATACTCCAAAATCCCTCTGTCATAACTGCAATACTAAACCACTCTATACGTAAAAAAATGCAAACTTTTCTATTTGGCAGTTTATTCATAAATGTTCCTCAAACTTAGTGATTTTAACATAGGCAGCACAGGCACATCCGGCTCCCCTTAACAGTAGAATTCTCATTGCACTCTTAATGTTATCGGCCTTGCTTTTAATTTCACCGAAGGTTATTTTCACTTATCTGCATTTTGAGGCAGGCATTCTGATAATTATTTCCTTTTCGATTTCTTCACATTGTTCATGAAGCCATTTCGCCTTAGTTTCCATGCAGTTTCTCTTTATTTCATGCCTAACTGACTTGCGTTTTTGTATTCTTGAATTTCTCTGAACGTTTTTTGCACCTCCTTCTTATGTAGATAAGCTGAAGTATTTCTTCTGTATTCCATAGTTTCCTCGCAATTACCTTCCCTGAATGTTTGTTTTTGTTCCAACCATTGTGACTGCTCTTTTTAGAGATGTCAATTTCTCTTCAGATTAACTGATTATTGCGCTATTTATTATCACAATAGCTACAGCCTCAGAGAACTTCAAGAATACCTTTTCAGTTCTTAGTATGTCCGTATCGCACTTCTTTGAGCAGTAAGCAAAACGACTTTGATCCCAGGTTCGACCACTGACACTGGTTACATTTTGAATAAAAATCAGCAGCAATGGCGGCCAAAGACCTGTGGTGTAAGAAATCACCCTCATTCTGCCAACGGACTTGTCAAAGAGGGTGGAGATGTGAGCAGATGTTCAGGACACTCTTTGCCCTTGGGCTGACAAACTGCCCCCAAAAAGTGTAAGAATAAGCAATGATCAACAGCTTTAGGATGCATAAGATAAAGAAAACCACTGCATTAATACACACAATCTAAATACACAGAGCATGTAACCTGTAACTGAAACAGTTTCATAGGGATCTCTGCACGGGCAAAAGATTCCGGACTAGTCCCCGATTTAGATCTGCAGGAGGTGACAATCGGGGGAGGGGGTGCGTGTGGGGGAGGGGGTTGATCATGAGAAAGAGATTGAATAGCCAACACGATATCATTCTTCGACTTATGGCGTGGAACGTAAAAAGTTTTAAAATGTTAGAGAAGTTAGAAATCTGAAGGGTGAAATACAAAGGCTCAACTTGAATATTGTGGGGTTCAGTGAAATGAAATGGAAAGAAGATAACTATTTCTTCTCAACTGAGTATAGGGTATCATAAACATCATTAGAAAATTGTATAGCAGAAGTAGGTGTCATTATGAATAGGAAGGTATGGCAGTTTAGTGACAGAGTTGTTCTCATCAGATTCCACACTAAACCAGAACCGACAATATTACTGCAGGCGTACAAACCGATGTCGCAAGCAGAAGATGAAGAAACAGAGAAAGTATATGAGGATATATAACGGTAGTTCAGTACATAAAGGGAGATGAAGATCTAATAGTTATGGGGATTGGAATGCAGGTATGTACCTGAAATATCTTGTATGTGTGTGTGTGTGTGTGTGTGTGTGTGTGTACTTGTTCATATACAGACACGATCTAATGATTTTTTTCGTACGTTGCAGATGGCAGCTTTCCATTACAACTGATGGGTGGTGACACACTAGACCTAACGGAGACAATAAACTCCAATGATGGAGTGACTGGTTTGGAATGACTGAACCAGCATCGCTAACCAACGAGGATTGCAATTGTAAGTACACATTTTTATACATGTGCGTGAAATATTTTTGTGCTTTGATTGTCTGACATTAGGCTGTTTGCCCATAGGATTCTTGAATGACATCACCAATTTGACGATGGATGATCGTCTCTGAATATGTCAGTCTCGAACAAAACTATCCAGTGGCTATGGACGTACGTAAGTACTGTTTATGTATGACACATATTGGCTACCATCTGTTGAGAGTCATAGAAATATGAAGCCAGTCCTCAATATAACCCAGCACACGTGGTCGACATAATGGTCATGGAGTGTTATATGAGGGAGAGATACGTTGGTTCAAATGGCTCTGAGCACTATGGGACTTAACATCTGTGGTCATCAGTCCCCTAGAACGTAGAACTACTTAAACCTAACCAACCTAAGGACATCACACACATCCATGCCCGAGGCAGGATTCGAACCTGCGACCGTAGAGGGCGCGCGGCTCCGGACTGAGCGCCTAGAACCGCGAGACCACCGCGGCCGGCGGAGAGATACGTCTTTGATAATAAAATACCCAGCCCTCATGAAGATAATGAGTATTTACCACCGCACTTTATGAGCCCATTCTCATCTGTAAGCTGACGTGACTGGCTTCCGTATAGAAGGAACTGAATACATAAGCGACAGTTCACATTTCTACAATAATTTACACTAGCATACAATGCTTACAAGATTTTACCTTGTTTGTAGGAGCGCTTGCTGCCGACATTGAGATGACGGACATAGATTCCCATGCTGCGTTGGATAATATATTAAACATTCAACTGCTCGGTTATGGAGAGATGAACCTCTGACTGACTAATACCAACATGGAGTATCACCTGCATAAGTACCGGAAAAAATACTAAATGTGCATATGATTCTTTTTTTGGAATCGTCAGACACGTACTTATCTATCACGTTGCTTCTTTTTCCCACAAGACAGTTGGAACCATCTGCAGGCAGTCTATCTGTTGCAAAGTAAGTCAGTTATCTCGCCTGTTCTACTACAGTAGGCCAGCACCAGGATAGCAGGAGGAATGGTTTAAATTAATCATTTGCTGGAGGCGTATATGAGGATAGGATCTCATACACCCGCATTGATAACTCTACTGCAGGCTACCAAGACCCAATGCATTTCCTAAATGCATGTCTATCTATCTGGAAAGGGAGCTTCTCAGAATCATTAACGATCTGTGGTATCCTGTCATTAAGAGCAAAGCAGTTTTATACACTGAACTCACGTACTCCCCAAAACAAAATGATGGTGGTGAAGAGAAAACCATTGTTCATAATTGGAGGGAAGAAGGTGTGTCGTTGTGGGGCACCTCAATTCATCAACTTCCAAAATGCAGTTCAGAAATTCTCAGCTGAATTTTCTGACATAGTTCAAAAACAGTGATTTTTATCGTAATATAACAAAAACAATCAGTGTAGATCGCAAATTGTGTTTATTATTGTGGTAACCGGTTTCAATCGTATAAAGACCATCTACAGACCAGTATGTAACTCTGAAATTAACAAAATAGTCTAGGAATAATACGGCTGTCCCATTGTATAGCATTAAGTAAGCATAAATTTATTATTCCCCATGTAATTCGTTAATTTCAGTGTTACATATTGGTCTGAAGACGGTCATGTGTGACTGAAACAAATTACCAGAAAATTAAACGCCATTTGAGATATAAACTCATTGTTGTTGTTGTATTAAAATAAAATATCGTTGCTTTTCCAATTACGACATAAAACATTATTAGCCTACTCCTAGTGAGGGATGTGGAACTTTAAAAAAAATTGAGGAATCAGGACAAAAATAAACAAAAAATATGAACGTTGAGTTTAACAAAAAATGTTTTCCATTTGATGTTATTCCAAAATGTCCGAAAGTTATGTGTATACTGCACTCAACCAAACTCCACGTGTGCCAATTTCATCACATTGAAAACACATTTTGCAGATCCAAAGTTCCTATAACGCAGGCACACACGCATAAATCAACTTGACTGCGTATGCAAGAACATAAAATACACATCAACAAGGCAGTTTTAAAACCGATATCTTAAGAACACAGCCTACTGAAAGACTAACAACATAAAATACGAAGCTTGCTTGAGCACCAATGAACAACGCACTTTCAAGAATTATGGCAACAGCTTACCTCTGGTAGTTATCAAGATATTCATCAAATAACACACGCAAGCAGCAGTTTGCGATTATTGCTCAAAACGGCCGCAAACAGTCTGATACAATCAACAGATAAAGGGCGTAGCCAGAATTTCGTCAAAGGGAGGGCTCTGTTTTGTTAAAGAGATCCTTAAAATGGTTCCTGTTTTTCATTTTATTCGTAAAACACATATATTAATTTTTAAATTTTTTGTTCATAATTTGCTTTCGGGAGACCTTCATACAAATAGTATTTGTTTTATAAAATTAACCTTCAAAACGTTTTGTTAGAAAGTATAACTTATGTTGTCAACAGTATATACATAAGAAGTACCCAAATTAACAATTAACCCATTAAGGCTGAAACTTGCGCTAACGCAACATTTCATTCGTAATACTTCTGCATAAAATGAGTAGTAAAATTTCGAATTTCTTTAATACAACATTTAGAGCACATCTGAAAAAAACTAGTTTAGGCATTTTAATTAGATCACTGACCGTAATGTTGACCACCGTGAATTTTCGAACTTCCAGATAAATTTGTGTATTTCATTGCGAAAGTTTTCATTGTCTTCCCTAATTAGCATGTGGTGAATTGTAAACGAATTTTATACAGTGAACTTCTTTCAAACTTCCGTTATCATACTACGTCACTGTTTAGAGACGCCAGTTAGAATTCGAACTTTTTTTTATATTTACAATAATATTGCTAATGTTGCGTTTACGCAACTTTGGGACCGCCGAGTATATTTGTGAAACACGGCTGCTTCATTCTACCATAATAATATATCGGTAATCTATTGTTGACGGAACAGTTTATTACTGTCAGCTTTTGTTCGGGAGATATTCATTCAGTGTGTTTACAGATAGAACGATAGCTCTTATCAAATATTCGCTACTGGTCAGTTAGTTTCATTGAAGTTTTGTCCGCCCTCAGTAGCTGAATAGTCAGCGTACGGATTGTCAATCGTTTGGGCCCGGGTTCGATTCCCGGCTGTGTCAGAGAATTTTCTCCGCCCAGGGACTGAGTGCTGTGCTGTCCTCATCATCATCCTATCACCCTCATCGACTGCAGGTTGCCGAAGTGGCGTCGCATTGAAAGACCTGCACCTGGCGAACGGTCTGCCCGACGAGGGGCCCCAGCCATGCGATTAAATTAAAAATTGAAGTTTTGCATTTTGTTTACTTTTGCGTTATACAAATTGAACCTCATTTTGGACTCTGCCTTACTTGTGATTGGTTTTTTGTGGCCGTTTCACTACAAATAGCTCTGTACTCGTACTCTTAGATGTTCCACGGACATGTTCGCTGCGGTTGCTCTCTGTAGGGTGAGTGGTAGTAAAAACAGGTCACGAGACCGAGTGGGTACACTGCTGACCGAAAGAAAGGTGTTCAATCCACTGTAATTATACATTGTGTCACTAGCTCAGTGTGGCAAACACGCCTCATTCAGTTGACCCTGGCGGTGCTGACTCATGGCCAATTGTTTTCAGCAATGGTAGGTGCCCTGGACTGCTGACGACAAGCTGGAGGAGGCCTGACAGCCTCAGTGGGCCACAGCCCTCACGTCAGCAGTGCTGCGTGTTGAGTTGCGGCGGAGTTCCTCTATGGGAATAGCATCGCGCTCTGATTCGGCCGCCCACGTGTTTGCCACAGCGTTACGTGGCGACTGCTGCGTTTTTCGTGCGATCCGTAGCCCTTCGGCAGGAGTCGGTCAGAGGCTAACTCGGATGGTAGGTCAGCAGTGCTGACGCACCTAGTCTCGTAGCTCAGTGATGATGGTGGCTGGTCCACCTGGACTCGAAGGCACCTGCTGGCGATGCCCAGTCGTCTCGTCATCCACCACGACCCTGGCATCGCGCCGGTGTTGCTGGACTCTGAAGTGCCCCTGCCTCAAATTTCAGGAACGTTTACCTGGATGTGATATGCATTTGTTACGCCAAAACCTGGCACCTAATCACGAAGCCTGTAGCAGAAGTCATGTCTGGTGTGGTGGCAACAACCTGCCACATCTACTACTACTAGGTGTTGCTGTTTTTTGCCGAGTGCAACTAGCCCATTTTCTGCCTACATGTGAATGATTTACTTCTGAAACAGCACTTCTCCACTCAGTCACATTTTTCAGGGAATGAAAGAAGCATTCAGTAAGGCATTATTTAGTGAGAAGAGCTACGACTTTTTTTGGGGGGGAAGGGGGGGGGGCTATATACTACTCAGTGCAGATATTTTTACATCTTGTTCGACAACATGAGACCAATGCAAAAGCCCATAGAATATTTTAAAACTGGTGGAAGAATACTGTTTCTCAAATAAACACTGATAACTTCGCAAATAAAAAGCAATAAATCGTTTCTAATGGTTTATAATGAACTTAGAAACTACAATTCTTACTACAGAAAAGTTGTGTTGGTGTGTGTGTGTGTGTGTGTGTGTGTGTGTGTATGTGTGTGTGTGTGAGTTTCATTCTGATGAAGGCCTGTTTGGCCGAAAGCTTTGTTTGACAGTCTCTTTATTGTGCCTATCCGTGCTTCAGCATCTCCACTATATGGTGAGTACCAAGTATCCTTTTTGTAATACTATAATATTGTCATTATTCCATCCTGGATTTTCCATTGTTTGAGTTTGTGCTCTTAGGAGATCTATTTTAAAACTTACTTGCTGATATTCATTTTATGTCTTGCGTATGCTGTCGAATTGATTTATAAGTATATGGCTGTGTTAATATTAACTGTACTAATATTATTTTGTATGTTGCAGGGGTGCATAGAATTATTATTATTCATTGTATGTTCTTGCGTACGCTGTCAAGTTGATTCATGTAGGTGTGCCTGTGTTAGTATGTTGCAAAAGTGCATAGGATTGTTATCGTTATTGTTATATTTTATTCACTTGGTAAAGAAGCTTGAAAGGCGCTTAGTTGTATAGCCCTGCGTTCCTGTTCTTAGGTGTCTCAAGTTACAACTTATATAAGACAAAGAGTCACCTTGAAGTACTACTTAATTTCTGAACGCTGTGCCTAATAAAGGTATCTGTCTTTCTATATTCCAGCAGGTGGCCAGTTATTTAAATGTGTGTGCTTCCATTTTAAACCCTTGATGCCAGACCCTTTGTGATATCACCACCATCTTCTGTTGTTACCCATTGTTCTACATCTACATCTACATCTACATTGATACTCCGCAAGCCACCCAACGGTGTGTGGCGGAGGGCACTTTACGTGCCACTGTCATTACCTCCCTTTCCTGTTCCAGTCGCGTATGGTTCGCGGGAAGAACGACTGTCTGAAAGCCTCCGTGCGCGCTCTAATCTCTCTAATTTTACATTCGTGATCTCCTCGGGAAGTATAAGTAGGGGGAAGCAATATATTCGATACCTCATCCAGAAATGCACCCTCTCGAAACCTGGCGAGCAAGCTACACCGCGATGCAGAGCGCCTCTCTTGCAGAGTCTGCCACTTGAGTTTATTAAACATCTCCGTAACGCTATCACGGTTACCAAATAACCCAGTGACGAAACGCGCCGCTCTTCTTTGGATCTTCTCTATCTCCTCCGTCAACCCGACCTGGTACGGATCCCACACTGATGAGCAATACTCAAGTATAGGTCGAACGAGTGTTTTGTAAGCCACCTCCTTTGTTGATGGACTACATTTTCTAAGCACTCTCCCAATGAATCTCAACCTGGTACCCGCCTTACCAACAATTAGTTTTATATGATCATTCCACTTCAAATCGTTCCGTACGCATACTCCCAGATATTTTACAGAAGTAACTGCTACCAGTGTTTGTTCCGCTATCATATAATCATACAATAAAGGATCCTTCTTTCTATGTATTCGCAATACATTACATTTGTCTATGTTAAGGGTCAGTTGCCACTCCCTGCACCAAGTGCCTATCCGCTGCAGATCTTCCTGTATTTCGCTACAATTTTCTAATGCAGCAACTTCTCTGTATACTACAGCATCATCCGCGAAAAGCCGCATGGAACTTCCGACACTATCTGCTAAGTCATTTATATATATTGTGAAAAGCAATGGTCCCATAACACTCCCCTGTGGCACGCCAGAGGTTACTTTAACGTCTGTAGACGTCTCTCCATTGATAACAACATGCTGTGTTCTGTTTGCCAAAAACTCCTCAATCCAGCCACACAGCTGGTCTGATATTCCGTAGGCTCTTACTTTGCTTATCAGGCGACAGTGCGGAACTGCATCGAACGCCTTCCGGAAGTCAAGAAAAATAGCATCTACCTGGGAGCCTGTATCTAATATTTTCTGGGTCTCATGAACAAATAAGGCGAGTTGGGTCTCACACGATCGCTGTTTCCGGAATCCGTGTTGATTCCTACATAGTAGATTCTGGGTTTCCAGAAATGACATGATACGCGAGCAAAAAACATGTTCTAAAATTCTACAACAGATCGACGTCAGAGATATAGGTCTATAGTTTTGCGCATCTGCTCGACGACCCTTCTTGAAGACTGGGACTATCTGTGCTCTTTTCCAATCATTTGGAACCCTCCGTTCCTCTAGAGACTTGCGGTACACGGCTGTTAGAAGGGGGGCAAGTTCTTTCGCGTACTCTGTGTAGAATCGAATTGGTATCCCGTCAGGTCCAGTGGACTTTCCTCTGCTTCCCTCTGCTGCCCCAGTAGGCATAAGTCAGTTTAACGATTTTATATTTAGTGTTTCTGTTCGTTGAATGGGATGAACCGGTAATCTGCATGCACACAAGCGCACACACATCCACGCACACACACACACACACACACACACACACACACACACACACACACACACGCCCAGTGGATTAATAACGAGGGCTGGTGTACCGGCCAGCCTGGATGTGGTTTCCAGGCGGTTTTCTACATCCCACTAGGTGAATACCGGGCTAGTCCCCAAGTTCAACCTCAGTTACATAACTCGACGACCTCTGAATACATTCACACTATTCTATGGATTACACTAGACGCAGACAGCTGGGGTACACTAATTCTGTCCCAGTGGGTTCGGGGTGGCGGCAGGAAGGGCAGCAGGCCACCTCTTAACATTAACCTTGCCAAACCGATCGTAACCCTGCTGACCCTGCGAAACTGTGGGAAAAGGCACAAACATAAGAAGAGAGAGAGAGAGAGGATGCACCATTTTAATTCGTAATGGTAAATAAATTGGGATGGAGATGAGATACAGCAAAATGCTTGAGATAGAAATTGTAGGTGGCAAAGAGGGTTACGCATTGCTACTAATGGCCGTGACCTTGAACGTGAGTTTCCGAGGTGATTTGGAGGTTAAAATGACGTTTTAAACTAGGAATCCTATCGTTGGATTAAAGACTTGAAAAGAGCGGCAACTTTTACGTATAAAGTGATACATTATTCAGGGTAATGGCGAGGTTCAATCACGGTCAAATAAACAAATATATTTTTATTTCTGTAGGGATTAATTCGCCATAGAGGAGGGATATGGCAAAATGCAATGTTCGGTGTAAATTGTAAGGGGCATAATGGTCATTCATCATCACCAATATCCCAGGTTTTAAAGGTAATTACAAAAGATAGCTCGAAGATTGAGTTTTTTTTTTTCATTGATAATCCTGTCTGTGATGTCAGGTTTGGAAGAAACAAACTGATATTGAACTTTAAGTTTTATTTAACGTGTTTATTGGCAAAAATAAATACATCAGAGTGTGTAAATATTATTGTGGCATTTTCAAGATACAACAAACGTAAATACAATGTGGATCATTGATTTACAAGTTGCT
Organism: Schistocerca americana; assembly: GCF_021461395.2. NCBI lineage: Eukaryota > Metazoa > Arthropoda > Insecta > Orthoptera > Acrididae > Schistocerca > Schistocerca americana. The sequence continues at coordinate 617,010,627 of NC_060121.1, forward strand.
CAATGAGTACCCTCGCCTCTCATTCCCTGGGATGCCCCTTCCAGTTTGTGTCTAACATTGTATTTTGCTGTAGCCCTCCTCTATTCTACTATTATAGTAATACCTACTAGACCTAAAAACATATTTTCTTATTTGACCTTCATTGAACTAGCCTTGAACTTGAATAATGTATCATTTTATATTTCAGTTCTTTCAAATCTTGAACCAAATATTAGGGTTCCAATTTAAAAAGATCACTTTGATCTCAAATGATCTTGAAAATTATATTCAAGATCATGGACATTAGTAGCAATGCGTGGCTCTCTTTGCCACCTATATCTCATCTCCATAACCTAGTGATCCCCTTTATGGTTGAAATAGTATATATATAAAAATCGATAAATTCTTTTCACTTTTAAAAATTTTGATTTTCTTATTGGCAAAAGGCATGTTATAGTATATATTAATTTGGAGCCAGAACGTATTTTACTTAAATATCCAGGTTGTAATATCCCATTAACAGCATGTATTTGCTATCCCTTTATTACTGCTCTAAGGTGCTTGTCCTAAACCTACTTGCACGTGGCCATTGATGGCAGTTCCTTTTGGTTACAGGAACTAAAATAAATTTTTGATGTTACTGTCCTGAAGTGGTTTTCAGTCTTTAACTTCTGACTGAACGTTGTCGGCAAATACTGACTTAAAATTATTTTTCTTATCCTCAGTGGGCCTCCAGTCTGACATTCTGTGTATGTTAAGTACAATTTTGAGTCACCTCGGCTTCCGTAAACTTATACTTTGCCATGAGCCATAAATACCGTCTTTGTTTCTAAAAAAAGAGAAAGAAGTATGTATTCACTTGCCAGAAGGACTTGGTTATTTCTAAAATTTTGGAATTATGTCATTTTTTAAATATTGCTGTGAGGTGTGGAAGCTCTTATTCAGCATCTGATTGTATGTGGTGCTTAAAGAACAATTACTGTCTTTCTAGATTACTTTCTTGTTTTAGAATTGTCTTATGTAGGGGCTTCCACATGAAGTTTTTATTATTTGTTCATTTGTTGACTCTTAATGTTATTAAACTGTTGTTAAAATTTCATATGCTTTTACTGCCCAACACTACTACTCACCCTACCAGCTGCCTACCGCTTCAAATACTTCTGCTTAATTTGATTCATTTTCGGATTATCGTTCTGTAGTGGAGGTATAATGTAACACATAGACGACTAAATATAGAATTGGCAAGATTTTCTAGACTGAAAAGATTTTAACTTTCAATAGCGTAATTGTTCCTAGGTACATGACCATGTTGCACCTGGGACATATTTCTGCATTTTTCGAAGTACTTTCAGGAAAATCACGAGGAACATAAAGCGAATACCATTATTTACAAATAAAATAAGAAAATATATTAAACTTCTGTTATAGAACTGGCTAGAGGCAGAAGTGTCCTAAGATACATTACTCTCTCCTCTACATTACCTAGACAATCAGTTTCAAAGAAGCACGATAGTATTACTTTAAAGAGCCTTATACAAAATAATCTATTACATTTATCATTGTCAAACATGAATTTCAGTATTATGAAACATGTATCAACGGATTATAAAAAATGATCGCTACTGTGCTGAAAACTTTTTGCTTGTCCCACCTGTCTGCGTATGAAATTATAACCATTGTGCTTCACAACTGACTCAAGTATTGTATTGAAATCATGCTTTCCTGCTATCGCTTACAAGTGACAATAATTTTCACGTGTAACAGGCCGCTAGTAAACTGATACAGAGCCGACCAATACACAACAACATTAAAATATTCCAAACAAATATCACATATAATTTTATTACACAAAGAATGCACATGGCGACAAAATAACAATAAAATCCTGTAATCCACACTGTACATGGAAGTTACTCTGGAACAAATATTACGAGGTGACATATTCCAACAAACGTAGTTATACGTCAACGATCCTGAGGTTGGGACACACCGAAACATCGAAACTTGGAGCATTTTGAGCGCTGCATAGAGAGAGATTCACTTAGGAATCAATGAACGATGTTTGTAAAGGTTGTTAAGTAGACTGCATACACTGAAGTTTATAGTAGATGCCTCGCTTTGCTAGAAGATCTGCATGACTTCCCATCTCAGCAACTTTTCCATTGCTGATGACACATATAGCATCTGCATCTTGAACTGTTGACAACCTGTGCGCGATTGTAACGCAAGTTCGTCCTTCTTTCGCCTTATTGAGTGCCTCTTGAACAATCTGTAAAAAGCATAAAATATACCATATATAAGAAATAGTTTTATGTTTGGGATTCATGTTAAAACAGTTTTGATTGGAGTACCTTTCCTCCAGAATGTATATCGACAGGCATGTCTATGGAATTACTTTCATCTAATTTTCGTCTGAAATGAACTTACCAAATGGATATGAGAGTTTAAGGATACACTAGAAGCCACGCGGGGTAGCCGCGTGGTCCAAGGCGCCTTGCCACGGTTCGCGATGCTCTCCCCGTCGGAGGTTCGAGTCCTCCCTCGGGTATGGGTGTTTATGTTGTCCTTAGCGTAAGTTAATTTAATCTAGATTAAGCAATGTGTAAGCCTAGGGACCGATGACCTCAACAGTTTGGTCCCATAGGAACTTACCACAAATTTCCTACACAGTAAAATCTGATCAGAATTTCATTGCTTCTCGTTTCTATTGAAGTCATAAAACGATCACCAGTCACAAAAGCCTGCAAATTTCTGCTGCGTTAACAAAGGTCTCGCTTCAGCAACTTAACAGTGTGACACTTTGAAAATGTATGTCACGTTTTACCTGAATGAGTGACGTTTCGTGTAATGCTGTATTCCTAGCTACTGCTAGAAAAAAATTTAGTAAAGAAATTGGAGATAGCGGTTAATGCCCGCCGACATTAGTGGTGGAAAATTTGGGTTATATTAGTTCTGAACTCACTCTAAGGCTGCTCGTGTGACAGAAGAGTCACCTGGTGAAATTTCTAACAGTTCGTCGTCATAGGAAACAGACACTAAAAAACAAGTAATTTAGAAGCAAAAACGTTCCTTATAGCATTTCGCTTGAAATGAACGGAATATTGCTTCTGTATCAAGGTTAAGGATACACATTGTTAATGGAATTACGATCACCATTTCCAGCCATATATTATTCATCGCCTTTTAACGTTCAGTGAACAGTTACCTTTTCACTATCCGAGTCCAGTGCCGACGTTGCTTCATCCAGTATAAGGACACTGGGATTGCGAAGTAAGGCCCTTGCAATTGCCACTCGCTGTTTCTGGCCCCCACTGAGTTGAGCTCCTTTGTCTCCCGCAAGTGTGTTGTAACCCTGTAATTGTGAATTTTACTTATTTTAAGAAATGTCGCCCTGACAAGAAAAGGACGACTTTTTGACCGTAATTATTTTCCTAAGTTAGAATGAACTAAGTACTGATGGCTTCCATTTTAATACCTTAGGTAAAGTCTTTATAAAATTGTGGATGTTTGCTTTCTTAGCCATTTCAATGATGTCATCCATGGGTACGTCGCGGCTGTTGTCACCATATGCGATGTTCTCGCCGATTGTCCTGTCGAAGAGGACAGGTTCTTGCTGCACCAGCCCCAGCCGCGATCGCAGGGAAGACATTTTGACTTTGGACACATCACGGTCATCGAGAGCCTGTAGATACAAAATCATCTTAGTTAGTTAAAAATATCCCGATATGGCTGAACACATAATGCGGAATACGTTAGCTTACGTAACGGTGGTAACAGTGATGTAAACATTACCCAGGTTATAGACTATTGGTCATGTGCAGTCACCAGCTTGAGTTTATTTTCAGACCGTTTTCCACAGTCGTTCAGACGACTGGTAGGCTGATCCTCAATCTCTAACTCAAAAAATACAACACACGAACCATAAAACAAAACAGACAGGACAAAGTATAGGCGATTCACACACAGAACGCACACACAACTTACATTTGTTAGGTTAATATGGAAACAGTAGGGCATCCGGTAGCAAAAATAGATAAATTCAGAAAACTATGAAAATTGCGGCCTCTTACGACAGAATAAATGCTAGAAAAGAAAGATGTAAATTAAGACTTTAGAATATGAGTCATTCTGTTTAAAGTTCCAGATGACGAAGCAGAGACTTTCTCCAAGCAGAAATACACTCCTGGAAATTGAAATAAGAACACCGTGAATTCATTGTCCGAGGAAGGGGAAACTTTATTGACACATTCCTGGGGTCAGATACATCACATGATCACACTGACAGAACCACAGGCACATAGACACAGGCAACAGAGCATGCACAATGTCGGCACTAGTACAGTGTATATCCACCTTTCGCAGCAATGCAGGCTGCTATTCTCCCATGGAGACGATCGTAGAGATGCTGGATGTAGTCATGTGGAACGGATTGCCATGCCATTTCCACCTGGCGCCTCAGTTGGACCAGCGTTCGTGCTGGACGTGCAGACCGCGTGAGACGATGCTTCATCCAGGCCCAAACATGCTCAATGGGGGACAGATCCGGAGATCTTGCTGACCAGGGTAGTTGACTTACACCTTCTAGAGCACGTTGGGTGGCACGGGATACATGCGGACGTGCATTGTCCTGTTGGAACAGCAAGTTACCTTTCCGGTCTAGGAATGGTAGAACGATGGGTTCGATGACGGTTTGGATGTACCGTGCACTATTCAGTGTCCCCTCGACGATCACCAGTGGTGTACGGCCAGTGTAGGAGATCGCTCCCCACACCATGATGCTGGGTGTTGGCCCTGTGTGCCTCGGTCGTATGCAGTCCTGATTGTGGCGCTCACCTGCACGGCGCCAAACACTCATACGACCATCATTGGCACCAAGGCAGAAGCGACTCTCATCGCTGAAGACGACACGTCTCCATTCGTCCCTCCATTCACGCCTGTCGCGACACCACTGGAGGCGGGCTGCACGATGTTGGGGCGTGAGCAGAAGACGGCCTAACGGTGTGCGGGACTGTAGCCCAGCTTCATGGAGACGGTTGCGAATGGTCCTCGCCGTTACCCCAGGAGCAACAGTGTCCCTAATTTGCTGGGAAGTGGCGGTGCGGTCCCCTACGGCACTGCGTAGGATCCTACGGTCTTGGCGTGCATCCGTGCGTCGCTGCGGTCCGGTCCCAGGTCGACGGGCACGTGCACCTTCCGCCGACCACTGGCGACAACATCGATGTACTGTGGAGACCTCACGCCCCACGTGTTGAGCAATTCGGCGGTACGTCCACCCGGCCTCCCGCATGCCCACTATACGCCCTCGCTCAAAGTCCGTCAACTGCACATACGGTTCACGTCCACGCTGTCGCGGCATGCTACCAGTGTTAAAGACTGCGATGGAGCTCCGTATGCCACGGCAAACTGGCTGACACTGACGGCGGCGGTGCACAAATGCTGCGCAGCTAGCGCCATTCGACGGCCAACACCGCGGTTCCTGGTGTGTCCGCTGTGCCGTGCGTGTGATCATTGCTTGTACAGCCCTCTCGCAGTGTCCGGAGCAAGTATGGTGGGTCTGACACACCGGTGTCAATGTGTTCTTTTTTCCATTTCCAGGAGTGTAAATAACCCTCAGTAGGCATCAGGTGTAATGAAGCACACAAAGTGTCTTAAAAGCAAGGCAATGTCTCTTTATGAAGAGAAAGTAACAGTGCATGATTATGGAATTTTACTGTAGAGAATAATGCTATCATAATTTCTTAAGAACAAGAACAGGAGGAATGCTATTTTGGTACAAAAATGTGCCAAAGAAATTGTGATGAACGCTGTGTCTACATATAAAAGTGGTTAGTCGATAAAATGAAGTGGCTCGCATGAAATAGTTAAGTACAGAGACTAGATGAATATAATTAATGCTGTCCGGAAGTGCATAGCAAAAAAGTCTCATAGTGGGCTGAAATCAAAAACAGAAATATGTTTAGTTTGACACAGTGGTGCTCCTATTGATTTTTATACGTAGTCTATACTAGCTGAGAAGGACCACATTCGTTTCCCCTTTTTTTCTCATTTGGTTGCTGATTGGGAATAATGCGTAACTAACCAACTCGTTTGTGTAGCGCCTTATTCAGAGTGTGTTGGAAGAAATTAAATTTGGTATTTTACTTCCGTGTGTTACGACGAATAATTTTTGCGTGTATCCAGCACACGAACACGCTACAAACAGTTGTCCGTCCGAGACCAAAGATTCCTTTAAACTCACTCTGCAACACTGGAATGTCCATCATTATGTCTGATTGACAGTCTAACTGTACACTCATTTTACCGGAAATCTGAGCTCGAAAGTTTACAACATCGTCTTTGTTTACTGTTGTATCGATGTATTTAAATGTTTCGTTTTTCATGGTGTCATATTCCATATCCACTGATTCCTCTCTTGAACTACATCACTCTGTGTTGCTAAAACTCCTCGCTCACACACTCATACTTTATTTGCGTAGTTTCTCTTCAAGCGGATACACTTTTTCGGTGAGTTGCTCCTCTGTCTTTACTACGTAGCACAACTCATCGACTAAGAAGATTTTATCAGTGTGTGGTTCAATAAGCTATATATCGCTTCCGCATTCTATTCTACAAGATTAGAGAAGGTTCTTCAACATTCGAAAGTATTGCACAAGATTAGAAAACTTTCGTTAACATTCGAGAAATTCGTAGAAACTGAATTATGTTATAGGAAGAAGATCTTGATGCGGAAGAGGCAGAAGATGTCCTGCTGGCCAGCTCGATGTGGAAGCGACCACTTCAAGCATTCATGGGTCCACAACAGCAACAACCGCAATCGCACATCTATAGTACACAACTGGGAGACCAAGGATAGCACCACACATAAAAACCATTGATTGGCGGTGGATAGTTTTGGAGGTATTGTCAATTTCAACCACAAACACTTTACATATATCAGGAGCCCGTCTTAAGAGTCACCAAGCGCAATTTCTCTGATGTTTCGGCAGATATTTGCAGTTTCATCTCTACAATATGCAGCTGGACTCATCCCACACGAATACTGTTCATCACATCTTGCATGTCACGCCCAGAGTCGACGGCAAGAATCGGTTTGTTTCCTGTTACAAACAAAATGATTTTTATGCGGAATTTTACATGCCCATTCAATAGAGCGGTTTCAAATTAGACTAGTGCGGTACTGGTTTACCGATACGTATTAACAGCGATAATAGAAGATGAGCTATAGCGGCGACTGAGCAACGCTGTACCATGGCGGTTGCAAACTACGCGGGCCAAGGCAGGTACTGTCAATCCAGGAGTATCGTTTATTCTTCGTGAAGAATAAACGACCTGCATTTCTGTTTCGGCTGTGATAAGTAAGCAGCAGCAGGGAGGGTTTAAATGGCAAAGTCCCGCCGAGGGTTGTGTCCACAAACAACTGTGGCAACTTGACGGCGCATATCGTCTGGAGTAGATGGGACTCCCCATAGGAAAGAATCTAGAGGAGACAAATGACGGGGTCTTGGCCAGCCATTGCACTCCAGCGATCCATCCTACCAAACGGTCAGTAAACTTTTCATTCATTACTTGCGTGGCAACACTGTAAGCTTGATCTGGATAGCCGTCGTGTTGGAACCACATATACAGTCGCTTATCCAGTGGTATCTCTTCTTGAAAAACAGGTAGAATGTTCCTAAGAAATTGTGCATAAGCATTTCATTTAACACCCTGGGATGGAGTATGTTCCCACAATGGAATTTCCCATGATGCCGCACCATACGTTTACGCTGCATGGTTGTTGGTGTTACCATCGAGGATGTTCAGCTGCCCAGCAGTGCATGTTACGTAAATTTACAGTACCGAGGTTCGTAGAAGTTACTACGTCGGTAAAGAGCACGCGATGGGAAAACGTAGAGTCAGGTCGCAGGCTCTACGAACTAAACCGACAAAATTCTATACGACGTTCGAAACCACGTTCTCCAGTTGTCTGACGTAGTGACAGATGATAAGGGTGGAATTTATGTCGATTCAAGGTACGAATGACACTCGTCTGGCTGAACCTACATTTCCTGTGCCACCATGCTGACGGATAAGAGGCGTAGAGAGGAGAGCTTCTGGACGGATATTCTCTGTCAGCTGCAGTCTTCTTCCTCGTCGTCTGACGTTGAAGCTCCCCGTCGTCACCAGTTAGCTAATAACTCGTGCAAGTGCCTGGCGCGAAGGACAGCGACGATCAGGTTAGACATCCCTGTAGTCTGTACTACCGCGTCATTTCTACAACATTTGTTTGACCGCCGTATGAAAGTACCACGTCTTACTTCTCCTCATTGATGTATATTTCTGCATGCAAAAATGTTGAAGCAAAAATGACCTACCAGTAGACGGGACGTTTCCTGGCAATTTTGCAGTGCAGAAAAACAATTGAAAGGCTTGATACAACAACGTAGCGTGCTGTCAGCGATTTTACAACACAGTAACCAATTCTAGCGGACCTGCCTTTAAATTGTAGACTATTTCTCGGATTATTTTTTGAAGATTTTCGACCTGGAAATTAACAAGCATTGCATCACTGTACTCGTTTTCTGAAGCTTTAAAAAGAAGTACATAATTCTATTTTTAAAAAATCGTATTTCCTTCAATATCTCGATCGATACGAGAATTAAGGCTCTTTATCACTTAATAAAAATTCGTACTCCTTAACGTACTATCATTCGCCGAAAACTTCATTTCGATATCTAGAAACGAGGTGTTACTTCTTACGTTTAGGAACTCCCAAAGTAACGTAGATGACGCTGAGACTAGTAATTTAATATGATACACATGGGGCTGCAGACGTCGGGAAATATCCGGAAACTGGAGAGATATGTTTAACATGTGACGTCACAGGATGACGTACCTCGTCAGACGTGCTGCAGTTGGGCTTGGAGGTGACGGGAGTATTGAGTTATGCAATACATGCACTCGAGCAAACGTTGCAAATTTCGAGCACCTGTTGTAAATATGACATGTTGTAAACGTAGGAGTTTGAAAATTATTATCCTCGCTGTAACCGAGAAAAAACCGATCTTAACTTGTTTTTCTTTCCTGTTATCCCTTCCTGTTTTTGTTTGCAGGCATTATTAAGCAAGGAAAATGTAGATAATTTACTGGTAACGTCGCAGTTCGGCACCTAATACTCGTAGTTATTTACTTGTGACGCAATACGGTAGTTTTTTGTTGTACAGTACTTTCCAGTAAACCAGTTAGTAAAATTATACATCTTACCTCAATTTAAACACTTAACTGTCTAACGAAATAAAAAAAATACTTCCTGCCAGACGGAAGATCGAATCCAGAGCTCCACACACTAAAGTCGCGCGCCTGGGTCCCAAACGATTCCGACCTGAATACGTGACTGGTGTTGCGATAATCAGGTATGGCAGACCGGTAGGCTCAACCGCTACACGTGCAGCTAGGTATAGATATGTCATCTGTTGACGTCACATGATCAACAGTTCTCCTCCACTTTTGTGGCATTTGCTGACATCTGTTGCCCCAAGTGTCTTACATTACATTACTTCTCTCAGTGCCTTCTACATCGCTTTGGAGGTTTTCAAATGTTAATAAGAATCACCCACTTGCTGCATCACATCCAAGTATCTGCGGTATAATTTAGAAATTATACAGTGTAATATGTGTTTTTACTTATCCGTTCTGTTGCACAACAGATGCTTTCCTCTCACATAAATAACTGTGTAGACATTTTCACTGAACAAGTTCAGTATTACCATTAACTAGACCATCGTTGCTCCCTTCTCTACTTCTACGTTCTGTCTCGGATGACGTCTGTGACAAACTATGGAGCGAGGCTGAACTACTGTACTGGTATTCGAAAAGACCTGTTTAAACTCTTGTCCTGTCATCCTGATTTAAATTTTTCCGTAACTTTCCACAATTCGTTAGAACCCAGCAGCTGGTAACAACTCTCAAAAATTTTCATCCCCATGCCACCCCAGTCCAGGTCTGCCCTCCATCTGTAATGATCTCATCATAGGTGTAAGTTTATAATCTCTCTCTCCTTATTTCACGTTAGGACAACATGTAATAATTCTGCTCTTCTCTCCCTGTCGTTATCTCTAAGTGATGATGCAGTCACCAGATTCTTTTAAAATACCATTTACCGTTTAGTACTCACCACAGTACCAGAGGTGGCGTCGTAGAACCTCTCCAGAAGTTGTACGCAGGTTGACTTGCCGCAGCCAGACGGACCCACCAACGCCACGGTCTGACCGGGCTTCACAATCAGGTCCAGGCCCCTCAGGATCACGGAGTCGGGTCGAGTTGGATAGCTGAACTCCACGTCCGAGTAACGCACTTCACCTTCCGCCACCTACAAAATGAGGTACACTGCTATATTACGGTTATAGTTGCTAAAATAAAATATTTTATCCTTATCCTGTGGAGCAAAATTTCCATGTCGTTTACCGTTCTAATGAACTGTGACCAGAATTGAACGGAGTGATAGTTTCATTTGAAGACGTGCCGTGTATGACGACTGAATGTTGCTGTCAGATGCGGAGTATGAGACGTATGTGGGCACGGTATCTGAGCAGCTTGTTAGCGACACGTGTGTTGTACACACGGAAGCACGTAGCGAATTTACCGACTTCGAAAGAGGGATGGTTATCGGAGCAACGCGTGCACCATGGCATACCGGAAGTTACACAAGAATTCGGATTTGTTAGCATTGTGTAAGATCGATCTAAGCGTCACAGAGATAATGTTTCCACATGTTTAAACCGCCATCCCAGAGATATATGGGACGATCGACAGTCCACTGCGAGTCGTACACTGAAGAGCCAAAGAAACTGGTACACCTGAATAATATCGTGTAGGGCTCCCGCGAGCAACCAGAAGTGCCGTAACACGACGTGGCATGGACTCGACTAATGTCTAAAGTAGTGCTGGAAGGAACTGACATAATGAACCCTGCAGGGCTGTTCATAAATCCGGAACAGTACGAGGGGTTGGAGATCTCTTCTGAACAGCTCGCTGCAAGGCATCACATATATGCTCAATAATGTTCATGTATGGGGAGTTCGGTGGACAGCGGAAGTGTTTAAATTCAGAAGAGTGTTCCTGGAGACACTCTATGGCAATTTCGGATGTTTGGGGTGTCGCATTGTCCTGCTGGAATTGCCCAAGTCAATTGGAATGCACAATGGACATGAATGGATGCAGGTGTCAGACAGGTTGCATACGTACATTACATCTGGCAGAACTGTAGCTAGGCGTATCAGGGGTCCCATATCACACAAACTGAACACGGCCCATACCATTACAGAGTCTCCATCAACTTGAACAGTCCCCTACTGAGATGCAGCGTCCATGGATTCATGAGGTTGTCTCCATACTCGTACACATCCATCCGCTCGATATGATTTGAAACGAGACTCGTCCGACCAGGCAACATGGTTGCAGTCATCAACAGTTCCATGTCGGTGTTGATAGGTCTAGGCAAGGCGTGAAGCTTTGTGTCACGCAGTCGTCAAGGGTACACGAGTGGGCCTTCGGCTCCGAAAGCCCATATCAATGGCGTTTCGTTGAATGTTTCGCACGCTGACAGTTCCTGATGGCCCAGCATTGAAATCTGTAGCAATCCGCGGAAGGGTTGCATTTCTGTCACGTTGAACTATTCTATTTAGTTGTCATTGGTCCCGTTTTCGCAGGATCTTTCTTCTTGCCACAGCGATGTCAGAGATTTGATGTTTTACCGGGTTCCTGATATTGGCCGTACACTCGTGAAATTGTCGTACGGAAAAATCTCCACTTCATCGCTGTTCGGAGATGAAGTGTCCCAGCGCTCGTGCGCCGACTATAACACCACATTCAGACTCACTTAAATCTTCATAAACTGTAATTGTAGCAGCAGTAACCGATCTAACAACTGCGCCAGACACTTATTGTCTTATATAGGCGTTTCCGATCGCAGCGCCATATCCTGCCTGTTTACATATCTCTGTATTTGAATACGCATGCCTATCTCGGTTTCTTTGGCGCTTCAATGTATCACCGCCGACTGGAATGTCCGGCGACACGAACCCATTCCTAGCAGGGGTCTACGGAGACAAGTGAACGGCATAGACTTCCGCAGCCGACGACTGACTTGAGCCCCAGTGCTTTCTTATACCTTTTGCTTAATCAAATCAGTAGTACTGAAGGTAAAATCTTTTAGGTTGTAACACAGTGCCATCTTCCTTTTCAGTTTCACCTTATGTAATCGGCGTTCAGACCCCTCCATGATGGGACTTTTTTCAGGAGCTTCTGATATTCCCTGTTAGTTGAGTGCTGTCAAAGACCAGTGTCGTGTTCACTTATAAAAGCGAGTTTTCCTGCGCTTGTTCTGAAGAAGTGGTTTTATTGGGTGAAATTCTTCCAGCTACTAAAGCTGGGCCATCATCATTGAATAGGTAGCGAAACAGGCAGAGGGCCGAGACATGGAATATATGTCAAAATATTGCGATTACTTCCTGGTCGTTGCACTCTTCACAAAGCGTTAGTCCCTAATAGCAGGAAACAAGCTGGAATCCTAAAGTCCTCTTCTCTGCTGAAATTACACTCGTTCTTAGAAAACTCAACTTCTTCTCTGACTTTTTTTCGTTCTATAAATATTGCTTTCTTCGGCTAGCACTCGTACTTTGTTTGAAACTTATGTCTTGGCTGCGGTTGTCCTGATATTCCGCTACAGTAGATATCACACTACTTTTTAATCGCATGTGGTATTTATTCCAGTTAGTGCGTTCTTTTACTGTCATTCCACTTTTGCCCATATCATTTTTGCCACAGCGAGACGTCACTTCATAGACTTCCACAGTGTGAAGGTAATCAGATGCCTCTGTTATGTTCTGACTGAAAAATATGGTTTTTATACTATTTTCCAAACAATTACGCTTATGCAGTCAGTAACTCTAGAAACTAAAAGTAACCTAACAGAATGAGAAGCGGTTCCTCGACATTTATATTAGCATTATCAAAAATAATTCGCTTGGAAGCTCTAGTTTTTGACATATCATCATAGCTTTAGGCCTTCAGTGTATCGTTTAGGAAGTTCAGCTGATGATGCCAAGCGGTTATTGTCACCATATGGCAGATGTGCGGTAACAAAATATTTATGAGTTGCTACTGATGACAAAGACTAACCCATACTAATGTCGTCAGACTTCATAATATTCTCCTTTATAAAGGGTGATTCCGTGACGATGTTACGATGTTACGAACTTTCGGGGATGATCGAAAAGGGCAAATGCGTCAGTTTGAGGTAAGGGAACCTAGTCCGGAAACGACCGAGTCGAAAGTTACAGGCGAAAATCGTTCTGATCCATCTGACAGTGGAATAAGTGTATCGGTACTGTTGTTGCTAATGTCGTAGGATAGGCAACTTTCGGAGGTTGTATTATAGACCAAAACAAGAAAAATATTCACTAAACATGCCCTCTAAACTGCATACCTAAAGAGATATGAGCGTTTTTTCTCAGTAGAAGGAGTATGTTTCACAGCAATGAAGATGAACAAGTGTTTATAGCTCTTGAGGTATGCATTTTAAATCCCGTATTCACAGGAAAATTTGTTTCTTCTTTATATCCATAGTGACATCTCTGAAAGTTGCAAACCCTACAATCGTACCATCAATAGTACCGGTACTGCATATCATTGTCAGAGGCATCACAGCGATATGAGCTTGTCGTGCGGTAGCGTTCTCGCTTCCCACACACGGGTTCCCGGATTCGATTCCCGGTGGGGTCAGGGATTTTCTCTGCCTCGTGATGACTGGGTGTTGTGTGATGTCCTTAGGTTAGTTAGGTTTAAGTAGTTCTAAGTACTAGGGAACTGATGACCATAGATGTTAAGTCCCACAGTGCTCAGAGCCATTTGAACCTTTTGATATGAGCTTATAACTTTCGAATCGGTTGCTTGCCCCCTACCTAAAATTGATAAATTTACCGTTCTCCATCATCCTTGAAAGTTTGAAATATCATCACGAAATCACAATGAATTTAAAATGGCTCTTTCATAGGCACAATTAGAGCAGATAGCACACGTTTGAAACAATTTGCTCCTCTGACAAAAAGGCCACATTTTCAGTCAGAAAAAAGTAAAAGACTTTCACAATAAAACACGGATCATTGTGAACATCGTGCCTTAAAAAATGTGGCACTAAAGATTACTTGTTAGCTCCGTTGATAGGATGGCACATTTTAAAAAAAAGAGCTTCATAGATTCCAAAATTTCTTATATGACGTTCACTCAAAATGAATTTCGCCCCAGAGGTATAGGGTGATTTTGGTCTTCTGTTCCTATATGTGTTGATCGATAGATCTCGAATACTGTACGACACAAAGTGAATACAAATCCTACAAACACAAATAAGTATTTAGACGACAAGTCGCACTTCCCACCAGCAAGTGGTGCTCAACACTCAGACTTCAAATGGCTTCCATAATAGTGGGAATAATTGCTTATATGACACCCATTACAGTGCAACACAAATATGGATGCACTATCAGTTGATAGCTCACAATTCCAGTCCACACCAGATCGTCGTAAAAAGTAATCCCAACAGTCCAGGACCAGGCAAATCCGTCAATAATAAAAAGAGCAACTGCGCCAAAAATAGTCCAGCTGAAACCTAGTAAACAAACGCAGTGTACACAGTGTAAGTGAAAATGGTTCAAATGGCTCTGAGCACTATGGGACTTAACTTCTGAAGTCATCAGTCCCCTAGAACTTATAACTACTTAAACCTAACTAACCTAAGGACATCACACACATCCATGCCCGAGGCAGGATTCGAACCTGCGACCGTAGAGGTCGCGCGGTTCCTGACTGTAGCGCCTAGAACCGCTCGGCCACACGGCCGGCAGTGTAAGTGAGGTAGAGGCCTTAGCATGATACAAATTGAAGTGCCTTCCAGCTGCCCTGTGGCCAGGGTTAATGTCCGGCTTGGATTCAGCAGCCAGGTCTGTTGGCGCCTCATGATGCCTGCTGGAGGGTTCACAGGGTATACCATCTTTCCCCCCTCCCCCTCTAATCGCCTCGTGGAGCTTAAAGTGTCCGTGTCGGTATTGTGAGCGAAGTACCAGTATGAGGAGGGGTGTAGGTGGCTAAGCCAGCAAAAGTTTCGTTGTCTACCCTCAATGTATTGTGGCGTTCAGTCCTCTGCTTGCAGCTGAAATTGGTTGGAGCTGGCGTTCCAGTCTCCGTGTCCACGTTGGAAGTCAGTGATGCTAGAGGTGCAAACTGAGAGTTGAAAAAGAATCCGCATCCCGCGAGGGACCAGCTCTTACTACACTGAATTTGGTGAGGTACGTCTGTCACATATGTGAAACTGTCTCAAGCTGACTGTGGTGGTAGTGGTGGTTGTGTCGTAGGGGAAGCCACTAAGTGCTGAAACGACTAGTTGGCAATCTGTACCAGAATAGCGCCATTGGCATCCGCTGTGAACATTCGTCGTCCATAGATGGCTCTGATGACACTTGATACCCGTTCTGGAAGTCTCCCAAAGTTACGAGCCCAAACATCTGCGCCCAGCTAGTAGTGGGGGCGACGGTTGGGCTCGCATGGGCATGTTGTACGTCACAGAATGTCTCAGAGGGTCTAGTGTCGATGGGCATGCAGCAGTTCCTGTGGAGTGCGTTGATGTGTCGGTGTGATCCTGTGGGACCTCGACCCTGGATGAGGTTGACAGCACCTTCCACATTTGTTCCTTAAAACCACTCCGCTTCACCGAAGGAGGCTAAGTGAAACGGCGCCAATGCAAAGTGTATATTGGTAAAAAGAAAGCAAGCAAAGCCTGAGAATCGTTGGAGATACTTAAGAATGAATGTAATGTCAGTAGAGAAGACGGCTATAGGATTCCAGCTTCGTGCCTTCCCATCCTCAAGGAAACCACCGTCCGTGAGCAACACAAATCGCTACCAGGAACTCACCTTTACAGTACGGCAACACTATTCTGATAAACGTTTTCATCGTTTGCCTGCCTCTGTCGCTGTCTGCCCAATTACGACTGCCCGCCAGTATCAGTCAACAGAATTTCACCCGGCAACCTAACTTCATCAGAACAATCAGGGAAAATTCCCTTTCATAGGTGAAACCGAAATTGCTCTTCAACAGTGTTCAGCAAAACCAAGAACACCAAAAGATCCAACTTTCAATGACAATGGCCGTTATAGACATATACGTTAATTGTATTGTTGCACTAAAAGTGTTCTTACTATTCGACTAGTTTATTTTACAATGCTGAAATAAATATGCACAGTGGTAAAAATTATCAGAGGCTCTGAAGAGATTCTAAAGTAGTTATGTCTGGTTCTGTTACAATATGGGGTGTTCCATGTACAACGCAATCACTTTCTTCGCTGTTTTGTGGGAAACGATGCTGGAGAAGAAGGCACATATGATCTGAGATGTTCCTCAATCTTGGTAACTACCATATCGTCGAACGAGACAATTTAGGGACGGCCGTGCTCATTGCTCCATCTGTCGCTATAGACTTGGGTGTCAGTAGCACCTGCCTACAGAACTATGCACAGTCTCAGGCTGAGATACTTCTCTTTTGAAATAATAGTTCCACAGCTACACTTTTTTCTCATACGTGCTCCTTACTACAACATAGCAGCTAGGCTGAACTAGACTGTGCGTCTGAGAAGAGGGCTGCAACTTCGAAATTTGTAGGGGACAAGAAATTAATAAAAAGTGTAGCTAAGTAGTTGTTATATCCAACGAAAAATACTTTGTCGACTATGACACCTCACAGAAATATTTCTCGTTATACAATAACAGAGGTGATCGTGCCAAACCGAAACGTTGCTCGACGTCAGAACTGAAAATGGCTGTTGCATTCTTTGCAAGATGGTGCAGATGATCTTTAAATGTCCCGAGTTCGAGTCTCGGTCGGGCACACAGTTTTAATCTGCCAGGAAGTTTCATATCAGCGCACACTCCGCTGCAGAGTGAAAATCTCATTCTGGAAACATCCCCCAGGCTGTGGCTAAGCCATGTCTCCGCTATATCCTTTCTTTCAGGAGTGCTAGTTCTGCAAGGTTCGCAGGAGAGCTTCTGTAAAGTTTGGAAGGTAGGAGACGAGATACTGGCAGAAGTAAAGCTGTGAGTACCGGGCGTGAGTCGTGCTTCGGTAGCTCAGATGGTAGAGCACTTGCCCGCGAAAGGCAAAGGTCCCGAGTTCGAGTCTCGGTCGGGCACACAGTTTTAATCTGCCAGGAAGTTTCATATCAGCGCACACTCCGCTGCAGAGTGAAAATCTCATTCTGGAAACATCCCCCAGGCTGTGGCTAAGCCATGTCTCCGCTATATCCTTTCTTTCAGGAGTGCTAGTTCTGCAACGTTCGCAGGAGAGCTTCTGTAAAGTTTGGAAGGTAGGAGACGAGATACTGGCAGAAGTAAAGCTGTGAGTACCGGGAGTGAGTCGTGCTTCGGTAGCTCAGATGGTAGAGCACTTGCCCGCGAAAGGCAAAGGTCCCGAGTTCGAGTCTCGGTCGGGCACACAGTTTTAATCTGCCAGGAAGTTTTAAATGTTCTGTTTACTGCGTCGCTTTCTTCGCTGTCTCTTCTGTAAACATTTTGCAGGTAATTTTAAACAAGCTTCATGATGAACTATACAACTAAAATATTAAATTCAGCTCAGAATTGAATGACAAAGCCATATTACCTGGCTTTCTTGTGTGGTGTGTGGCGGAAGGTATTTTGTATACCACTGTCAGTTCCCTGTGAGCTACAGACTCAAAACTTTCAACATAACTCGGAACAGGATAAGAGTGCTATATTGACTTACTTTCTTGTGTAGCGTGGGGCGAAGCGTACTTCGGTACCACTGCCATTTCCCCATTTTTCTGGTTCAATCGCGAATGGTTCACGGGAAGAACGATTGCTGGTAAGCCTTCGTGTAAACCCGAATCTCTCTACTTTTTAACTTCACGGTTTTTACGTGGGAGGAAGCAACGCATTAGCTGAGTTAGACGAAAAAAAAACTGAAATAAACTTGACATAAACGGCACGTCTCCGTTGTAATCTCATTAAAATGCTTGAAAGCGACTCAAAAATTCACACACACACAAAAGACTAAGAAGAAGAAAATAATTATTTGAACAAAAATGAGTTTTTAATGTAATACAATTTTAATAGGGCTAAAATAAATAAAATTACTTCCCCTAGCACATTCAGGTTCGTAACGGCACTCAGATAGGCGTGAAGAGTTGTGGTCGCGAATTTTTAATTGCCGTGAAATTACTTGTTAGATCTGGAACGAAAAACTTGCAGCACATGCAACATATAATTGATGCATGAATAGCTCAACTCTTTACGATTATAGTACTTACTAACTGATGCATGAACACTTTACTTCTTACTATTACGTTTTGCATGTGCTGCACGTTTTTACACTACTGGCCATTAAAATTGCTACACCACGAAGATGACGTGCTACAGACGCAAAATTTAACCGACAGGTAGAAGATGCTGTGATATGTAGATGATTAGCTTCTCAGAGCATTCACACAAGGCTGGCACCGATGGCGACACCTACAACGTGCTGACATGAGGAAAGTTTCCAATCGATTTCTCACACACAAACAGCTGTGGCTTATTACTGATTAACATTCATACAAACAGTATCTTCCTTTAGCGGGAATATTTTTTAATTTCTTATTGCTTCAGCTCCTTCACCGCAGTAATAGATCTTAACAACATAGGACTCTCTATTTCTCAGCCCCAGTTTCTTCCCACAGTTCCTCCGTTCACTCATCGTTGCTGGAATGTGCTGGCTCGGCTTTGCAGGTTTCTCTAGCTGACGGGCTCTTCCCCAGCCCCAGCCGCCACGGTCAGTTTTGCCCGCTCAAGTAACAGCCCCAGACCGCAGTTTTCACGCAGAGAGATGCCATTTCGTTACTCGTCCATCGCCCAATATTTCGAATGCCAGACGTGTCCTTTCTCCCAGTTTCAAGTATGCCTTCAACTTTGCCTTCTGTTATCAGCAGCAAGAACTAACGTTTTTCGTTCTCATGATACGTCCTAAATACTCATTGTTCCTGTTTAATTATATTGGACAGTTTGCAGTCTCCGCTGGCACACTCGCAGGGTTCCTCATTTTCTCGTTCCTACCAACCACATTACTTTAAATACGTAGCGGAATAAACTCATCTGAAGTACATTGATCAGCTAACAAATGACAAACATTTCAATAATTGCAACGAAATTAGCCTGGCTGTTACAAAAAAAATCTCATACCTAATGTCGAAAATAGAAATCTTGAGATTTCATTTTACATGAATGGTATAGCGATAACCTACGAAGTCAAGAGCGCTTTGGAGGAGTCTGCATGGTGTCCACTCACCGCAACACCCAACTGCGCATTATGTGCAGCAGTAGCTGCTGCCAGTTTGTTATGGTGAGTGGTGGTGAGTAAGTAGCTGTTGTAGTGCAATAACGTCAGCTGCCCTCACGTGTCTGTCTGTTCAGTTAAGCATAGCTCCTAACCTGTGTCCTCCACCCAACTGTCAAAAAATGGCTCTGAACACTATGGGACTTAACTACTGAAGTCATCAGTCCCCTAGGACTTAGAACTACTTAAACCTAACAGACCTAAGGACATCACACACATCCATGCCCGTTGCAGTCGCGCGGTGCCAGACTGTAGCGGCTAGAACCCAACTGTCCAAAAGTCCTATGCAGTGTTGCTGCTGAGAGGTGTGTGTGTGTGGAGAGTTGTGGGCAGGAGTGCGCTTCTATGCATTGTGCTGCTGAACTAGCAATACATTATACAACATGTACATTTGGAACAAACTTAATAATTCTTAACATGGTATATGTTGACTGATGTAAAAAAGATGCACCAATACATACATCTCCCCCTTAGCGAAAGATCTTTTCTTCTAAAGTACCCTACATTCTTCCCCAGGGTTCAAACTGCCTCCATCTCATATTTCATCGAAATCAATTGAGCGGTTTAGCAGTGGAAATATAACAGACAGAGTTAAAAAAATGGTTCAAATGGCTCTGAGCACTATGGGACTCAACTGCTGTGGTCATAAGTCCCCTAGAACTTAGAACTACTTAAACCTAACTAACCTAAGGACAGCACACAACACCCAGCCATCACGAGGCAGAGAAAATCCCTGACCCCGCCGGGAATCGAACCCGGGAACCCGGGCGTGGGAAGCGAGAACGCTACCGCACGACCACGAGATGCGGGCACAGACAGAGTTACTTTCGCATTTATGATATTAGTATGGAGTATACCTTGCTTTACAATAACGGCTTCCGAATACTTATTCCATCACGTATTCGTTTGCATTATGCCACGTCTTTATCTCTTACAGTGTTTTAGTGCTACTGTTTCTCTACAATAATAAATCATTTTACAATGCGTGTAATTTGTTATAGGATCCTAGAACGTCATTGGTCTTCAGGTAATATTTAATGAAATGCATTACGGCGACACAGATAAAACTTTGGGGTATGGTTTCCATGAAGTTTCCGTTGGGTTACGAAATGTTTCTTGGGAGGATGATAATAAAAATAATTTTGTAATGCTCAATGGTCGCCTTCAGGTCTTTCACTTGGATGCCACTTCGGCGACTTGTACATTTCTAATCTACCCCAGTTATCTAGCCATGATACGGGGACCTACTTTACAGCGGAGTGCGAACCACATGTCGCGACTTCTCATATCATTGGGGGGTGAAGGCTATAATAAAAGTAAACTGAAGATATTCGTGGCCTGACTGGGATTCAACACCGCAAATTTCGGTTTCCAAGCACACTTTTTATACCGCTAGATCTTTTGAAGACAATAACCCGGCATAGTGCTATAGAGTGCTTGATGTCTTACTCCGATCGTCACAAGCATTTTAAATAGGATCTAACAAAAATGTTTGCAAAATTACAAGTGTGCAAAATTTTAGAGTGTTTAACCGGGAAAGCGGTATGCTAACCACATTATCCTTCATACCACACACAGTCACACTGTTGGCAGAAGATGCCATGGCAGACGGTCGGCCCCAAGTGACCCGCCCAAGATCAGAAGCAGAACTTTACTCTCTACTTTTTTTTAGAAGAGATAAAAAGAAACCCCTTTTACAGTTCACAAAAGCATCACAAGTACACTGTTTCTCCGATAGGGTTCCATCAAGACTGTGACGCTAGTGGTTTTCCAAGACGGTATCCAAACTGTGATGTCATAAGGAATATTGTTCTACAGATGTTGCTCAGAATGTCGTCCGTTTACATCAATGCGCGACTGATATCTGTGTGCGAATGACTATGTAACAGCCTCAACACTTCCAGGTGTTTCACGAACAATGTCTTCAGCTTCAGCCAAACGGACTACCAGCTCTTCTGCAGTGCCGGCCGATGTCTTGCACACCAAACACTTCATCTCTCACCACAAAAAGAAACCATGGAATTGAGGTCGGGAACTGGTGGTAGCCACAATGATGGCCCACCCATCCCAATCCAACAACTGGTGAAAACAGTCTAAACGGTGTCTGTCGTCAACAATAAAATTTGGTGGAACCCATCATGTTGGAGCCATAATCGTTGCCTGACTGTCAGCGTGACATTCTCAAACATTTCTGGTAGTAATTCACGGAGAAAGATACGGTAATTTTCTCCACCGAATGTGGTAGCCAGAAGATATGGCTCAGTCAAATGATCGTGTATAATACCAGCTCCCATGCTTATGATAATTCTCTGTTGATAGAGGAACAACAATTTCAGCAGGGTCAGTCAATGTGATTCCTACGAAGCAGTCAAAACTACTGTGAACGTTGGGCTAAGGGGAGTCAAACCTTTCATGGCTACCTAAAGGGGCACCTGCGACTTTTTTGTCACACATGAAAGTGTTTGTTTTACTCTGCTGACAAGGCTCTACAGTTCTGTTTACAAAGCTCCTTTTACACCTTCTACATGCCACTTTTATACGCAAGTATGATTTGAACGGCACAACTCACCCATGTGTCATCTGTAGGATGTTGCGGGTCCGTTACCAAAGGTCGACGCTCCAACAGATTAAAGATTCTGGAAGCAGATCTTAGGCCTTTCCTCAATCTGGGACCGCAGGACAAGGCACTTGCGATGGTGCCGGTACCCCATATCAAAACTTCAGCCACTCTGGAAAAACAAAAGTATCGAGAAAATAGATTCACGCAATTAACCATTATGGTCTAAGTTCTCAAGACAGATCAGTTAAATAAGGTGTTTATCCCGCTTAAAAAATAGTTAATGCACAGCCCACTAAGCGTATTCTGATGACGCATCAGACTTGAGTATTAAGTGGCTTAACTACATGAACCATGGACCTTGCCGTTGGTGGGTAGGCTTGAGTGCCTCACAATACAGATAGCCGTACCGTAGGTGAAACCACAACGGAGGGGTATCTGTTGTCAGGCCACACAAACGTGTGGTACCTGAAGAGGGCAGCAGACTTTTCAGTATTTACAGAGGCAACAGTCTGGATGATAGGCTGATCTGGCCTTGTAACATTAACCAAAACGGCCTTGTGCTGGTACTGCGAGCGGCTGAAAGCAATGGGAAACTACAGCCGTAATTTTTCTCGAGGGCATGCAGCTTTACTGTATGGTTAAATAATGACGGCGTCCTCTTGAGTAAAATATTCCGGAGGTTAAAATAGTCTCCCAGTCGGGGATTACTCATGAGGACTTCGTTATCAGGAGAAAGAACTGGTGTTCTAGGGATTGAAGCGTGGAATGTCAGATCGATAGACACGAAACCCACGCCTACAACAATGTCAACTAGCTCCACTGATGATGAAGGGATTGAAGAAATGCATAATACGATAAAAGAAGTTATTCAGATAGTTAAGGGTGACGAAAATTTAACAGTTATAGTGAACTGGAATTCGATAATAGGGAAAGGAAGAGAAGGAAAATAGTAGGTGAATATGTACTGGGGTTAAAGAATGAAAGAGGAAGCCGGCTGATAGAATTCTGCGCAGAGCTTAACTTAATAATAACTAACACTCGGTTTAAGAATCGTGAAAGGAGCTTATATACATGGAAGAGGCCTGTAGACACTGGAAGATTTCAGATAGATTTTATAATGGTAGGACAGAGATTTAGGAACCAGGTTTTAAATTGTAAGACAATTCCAGGGGCAGATGCGGACTCTGACCACAATTTATTGGTTATGATCTGTAGACTAAAACTGAAGAAACTGCCGAAAGGTAGGAATTTAAGGAGATGTGACCTGGAAAAACTGAAAGAACTAGAGGTTGTAGAGAGTTTTAGAGAGAGCGATAGGGAACTACTGACGAATACAGGGGAAAGAAATACTGTTGAAGGGGAATGGGTAGCTATGAGAGATGAAATAGTGAAGGCCGCAGAGGATCAAGTAGATAGAAGGACGAGGACTAGTAGAAATCCTTGGGTAACAGAAGAGATATTGAATTTAATTGATGACAGGAGAAAATATAAAAGTGCTGGAAATGAAGCGCGCGAAAAAGAATACAAACGTCTCAAAACTGAGATCAACAGTAAGTGCAAAATGGCTAAGCAGAGATGGCTAAAGAACAAATGTAAGGATGTAGAGGCTTATCTCACTAGGGATAAGATAAATACTGCCCACAGGAAAATTAAAGCGACCTTTGGAGAAAAGAGAACCACTTGTATGAATATCAAGAGCTCAGATGGAATGCCAGTCCTAAGCAAAGACGGAAAGGCAGAAAGGTTGAAGGGGCATGTGGGGTCTATACGACGGCGATGTACTTGAGGGCAATATTATGTAAATGGAAAAGGACGTAGATGAAGAAGATGGGAGATATGATACTGCGTGAAGAATTTGACAGAGCACCGAACGACCTAAGTCAAGAAAAGGCCCCGGGTGTAGACAACGTTCCATTAAGGCCACTGATAGCCTTCGGAGAGCCATCCATGGCAAAACTCTACCATCTGGTGAGCAAGATGTATGAGACAGGTAAATACCCTCAGAGTTCAAGAAGAATATAATAATTCCAATTCCAAAAAAGCAGGTGTCGACAGGTGTGAAAATTATCAAACTATCAGCTTAATAAGTCATGGCTGCAAAATACTAACATTAATTTTTTACATACGATTGGAAAAACTGGTAGATACTGAACTTGGGGAAGATCAGTTTGGATTCGGTATAAATGTTGGAACTCGCGAGGCAGTACTGGCCTTACGACTTATTTTAGAAGATAGATTAAGGAAAGACAAACCTACGTTTCTAGCATTTGTAGACCTATTAGAAAGCTTTTGACAATGTTGACTATAATACTCTCTTTAAAATTCTGGAAGTGGCAGGGATAAAATACAGGAAGCGAAAGGCTATTTACAGTTTCTACAGAAACCAGATGGCAATTGTAAGAGTAGAGGGGCATGAAACGGAAGCAATGGTTGAGAAGGGAGTGAGGCAGGGTTGTAGCCTAACCCCGACGTTATTCAATCTGTATGTTTATCAAGCAGTAAAGGAAGCAAATGAAAAATCTGGAGTAGGAATTAAAATCCATGGACAAGAAATGAAAACTCTGAGGTTTACCGATGACACTGTAATTCTGACAGAGACAGCAAAGGACCTGGAAGAGCAGCTTTACGGAATGGACAGTGTCTGCCTGCCGTCAGCTTAATCCACTGATTAAAGATACCAGTGGAGTAGGCACAGATGCCCAGATGAACATTCCGGTCGCCAACATACATAGCCTCCATCGTCACGTAACTCTAGTACGGCGTAAGGTTTGTCTGTAATCGCTAGCACAGACAGATAGCGGTCAAAAATACTGTTCATTTCGCATAATCGTTTTATAGATTTCCTAATAATCTGCGTTCGATACCTGGAATGAGTTTGGATTAAAGCTTTCACAAGACATTTAACTTGTTTCCGATAAAAGTCACAGCTCAGATGTCGCTAACTTTTTGGCTAAGGAAAAGAAGGCATGGCAGTCACTAATGTGTGGTTTTGCACTGCACTTAATTGTATTTCCGAGGCTCTGTTTTAATGAATTATGCTGCAGCTTCTTTATGAAATGCCTTCCTAGCTCGGCAAAATGGAAGGGTCCCTAAAAACATGGAATTCTGATCCATTACATGAAAAAAGTTAGCAATCCATTGCACAATGATATATTTTTATGAACGACTTTTAGGTTCTGCTGTTCCTGGAGCCATATGTTTCATCTTCGTTAATCTTTAGGGAAAGCAAAATGTCAATCGCTTGTACTCATTTCCTGCGTCAGATACTAGCACTACTATTTTCTAGTGTGATTACTTTAAAATTTGTTCAGCAGTTGAAGATTTGTGTAATCTGAAGGTAATTCATACAGTCCATTATACATAAATATTATCGTCTGGTGAAAGTTGTTAGAAATGCGTATACATTCAACAGACAGACTGGAAGTACACACTCACAAGAACGAATTTATCTAGCACTTGCCTCGTAAATATTTGGCAATGGAGCTACACAAATTAGTCTTACCGTATTATGTCCCAATTATTCTCCGTTTCGGTGTTTTTTCAGCACTTAAAACAGTCTGTTTCTAGTTTGGTTAATAGAGTTAGGCCTCCACGGTATTTACCTACGAAAGATATCCTTTCTATAACGTGAATGAGTCGTGTGTGCTCTTTTGGACACGTCCAAAAGAACTGACACCACACATTCATATAACTGATCTGCATGGATGGGCAGTGGGTCCACCGACTCCAATGTGGTTGCACAGATGCGTCCGACCTCCTATGGAAATCTCAGTGTAGTGAGCATGGATGAATGGACAGGCACTCCTGGTAGTGTACTCCATGGGAATGTGGGTAGGGCGGCAATGTGTGTTCTCTTGGACACATCCGAAATAACTGACACCACACATTCATATAACTGATCCGCATGGGTGGGCAGTGGTTCCACCGACCCCAGTGTGGATGCATAGATGCGTCCGACCTCCTGTGGAAATCTCAGTGTAGCGAGCATGAATGAATGGACAGGCACTCTTAGTAGTGACACTCTGTGGGAATGTGTGTAGGCCGGCAGTATCTGTTCTTCTGGACACGTCCGAAGAAACTGACACCACACATTCATATAACTGATCCGCGTGGACGGGCAGTGGGTCCATCGCCTCCAGTGTGGATGCACAGATGCGTCCGACCTCCTGTGGAAATCTGAGTGTAGCGAGTATGGATGAATCGACAGGCACTCCTGGTAGTGGCACTCTGTGGGAATGTGTGTAGGACGGCAGTGTGTGTTATTTTGGAAATGTCTGAAAGAACTGACACCACACATTCATATAACTGAACCGCATGGATGGGCAGTAGTTCCACCGCCTCCAGTGTGGATTCACAGATGGGTCCGACCTCCTGTGAAAATCTCAGTCTAGCGAACATGGATGAATGGACAGGTACTCCTGGCAGTCGCACTCCGTGGGGATGTGTGTAGGCCAGAAGTGTGAGTTCTTTTGGTCATGTCTGAATGAAGTGACACCCCACATTCATATAACTGATCCGAGTGGATGGGCAATGGGTTCACCGCCTCCAGGGTGAATGCACAGATGCAACCGACATTTTGTGGAAATCTCAGTGTAGTGAGCATGGATGAATGGACAGGCACTCCTGGTAGTGGCACTCCATGGGAATGTGTGTAGGCCGGCAGTGTGTGTTCTCTTGGACACGTCCGAAAGAACTGACACCACACATTCATACAACTGATCTGCATGGATGGGCAGTGGGTCCACCGCCTCCAGTGTGGATGCCCAGATGTGTCTGAAATCCTGTGGAGATCTCAGTGTAGCGAGCATGGATGAATGGACAAGCACTCCTGGTAGTAGCACTCCATGTGAATGTGTGTAGGCCGGCAGTGTGTGTTCTTTTGGACACATCTGAATGAAGTGACACCCCACATTCATATAACTGATCCGTGTGGATGGGCAGTGGGTCCACTGCCTCCAGTGTAGATCTACAGATTCGTCCGACCTCCTGTGGAAATCTCAGTGTAGTGAGCATGGATGAATGGACAGGCATTCCTGGTAGTGGCACTCCGTGGGAACGTGTGTAGGCCGGCAGTGTGTGTTCTTTTGGAAATGTCGGAAAGACCTGACACCAGACATTCATATAACTGATCCGTGTGGATGGGCAGTGGGTCCACCACCTCCAGTGTGGATGCACAGATGCGTCTGACCTCCTGTGGAAATCTCAGTGTAGCGAGCATGGATGAATGGACAGGCACTCCTGGTAGTGGCTCTCCATGTGAATGTGTGTAGGCCGGCAGTGTGTGTTCTTTTGGACATGTCCGAAAGAACTGACACCACACGTTCATATAACTGTTCCGCGTGGATGGGCAGTGGGTCCACGGCCTCCAGTGTGGATGTACAGTTGCGTCCGACCTCCTGTGGGAATCTCAGTGTAGTGAGCATGGAAGAATGGACAGGCACTCCTGGTATTGGCACTCTGTGGGAATGTGTGTAGGCCGGCAGGCGTGCAGGGATAGTCCACGTGGGGGCGATCACACTGTGTGCCGGAGGGCGTAGTAGTTAACGTACCTGCCCAGTACCAACAGATGCTGGATTCGAATTTCTCTCTGATAGAAGTTTTCCCTCGTCATCGCTGATTCCGCGTAATGCCCCGATGCAGTGTACATTATTAATTCCTTTTCCTTCTCCCCGGCACCTCCACCTTTTATTATTTGCGCTGTGCCAAATCTGTTCACTCTCATCCAGATGGTATGACCGGATGCTGCAAAAATATTCAATATTCGATTCTAAACGATGTGTGTCAAAGAAATTGTTAATGTGTAATTTAATGAGTTTATTGCTATCAAAGTCGTGAATATACTTAATTTGAAATGTGGGACACATAATTAGACACAGTATTAATGAAGATAATTAAAAATGTTCTGTCTCACTAACATGGAGGGCTTTGTGAAGTGAATAGTAGAATTGGTTAGGAAGAAATATAGGTAATGATACTGGAGATCAGTTGACGTCGTGATGGTGATGAGATAGTAAATATCTTCTAATATAAGGTGTATCCTTGTTGCACATGAAACTAGTAGCAAAGATGCGCGATGTTCCGACAATGAGATAGCAAGAGCAATATAAAAGTGTGTTAGTGTTAAAAGAAGAATAAATATGTTCACATAGTTTGTGTTGTGAGAATGGTAAAGAGAGGAAATTGCTAGATACAAGAACTTTAGGTAAAGCGTATAGATAACCTGATAAGTAGATTTAGATATAAGGCTAATAGTGACTTTGTGTTTGGAGGTTAAGATATTGGAGGGATGGAATGAGTTCCAAGCAGAATGAACTAATGTATTAAACTCACGAAAAAGTAGAGAAGCTTGGAAATTAGGTAAATGATTCGGATGCTACACGAATCTCCCGAATAGCTACGCGCGTTAGCTAGCCCCTTCCGTAGTGCGGGGACTAGGGCAGGTGCACTGGCCCCAGATCTAATTAATGACAAGGGCCAGCCAGCCTGGACGCAGTTTCGCACATCAGATTAAATAAGTACCGGGCTGGTGCCCGCATTCCGCCTCAGTTGCACGATTCGGAAGCATTTAGAAAACCGGAATGAAATTATCATTCTGCAGCTGAATGAGCGCTGATATCAAACTTCCTGGCAGAGTAAAACTTCGTGCCGAACCGGATCCCGAACTCGGGACCTATACCTTTCGCGGGCAAGTGCTCTACCGACGGAGCCACGCAAGCACGACTCACGCTCACACCTTTACCTCCGCCAGTACTTCGCCTCCTACCTTCCAAACATCACAGAACGTCTCCTGAGAAACTTGCAAGAGTGGCACTCCTGGAAGAAAGGACGTTGTGGAGACATGGCTTAGTTACTGGCGGAAGTAAAGATGTGAGGACGGATAGTGAGTCGTGCTTGGGTAGTTCCGTCGGTAGAGCTTTTGCCCGCGAAAGGTAAAGGCCCCGACTTCGACTCTCGGTTCGGCACATAGTTTTAATCCCCCAGGAAGTTTCATTTAAAAAACGTCCGTACATTTTCACATAGGATAATACTGTATGCAGGCAGTTGGGTTATACACATTCCGTTCCAAGGGGAAAATGTGGGGTGACAGGAAGAGTGTCCATTCACCCTCAACTATAACATTGCCAAATCCAATAATTACGAGGGGCGTTAAATAAGAAATCCAATATTTTTTCCTCGACAAGTTTCCTTTGAAAAAAACGCGGAATTTGTTGAGGAACATCGTGGATTATTTCCACTGCAGCTTCCACAGTTTCATGAAGTTCCGGTAGGTCACAGGGCAATATATAGTCTTCAAAATGGGTTAAGTAAGGCAAGGCAGGTACGTTCCAAGCAGAGAGCTGTCACTGAGTTTTCTACTTTTCTTTCTTTTTTTTGCGGGAAACAGGAGCATTGCAGATATTCATAGGTGCTTGCTGAATATCTGCGAAGGCACGGTAGTTAACAAAAACACAGGGAGTTAATGGGCGAGGCACTTGTCATCATCGCAACATCGCGGAGACCTTCCCTGTAGGCGGCCCACATCTGTAACTAATGCATTGTTGGAACGTGCGGACAGTCTCATACGAGATGATCGGTAGATCACAATGAACCACCTCTCGCTGCTCAACTGGACGTCTCTGTTTGTAGTGCTGACACACTCGCCCACCAGTTTGGGTACCCAGAGGTTTGTGCCTGCTGGGTGCCGCACAGAAGACCATGAAGAGCAACGACGGGCCATATGTGCGGAATTTCGTATTACAAGGCTGATCGTGACAGTTTTGTCGGACTTTGTCACAAGCGACGAAACATAGGTTCGTTACTTCGAACCGGAAACAATACGGCAATCCGTCGAATGGCGCCACACCACCTCTCCTCCGAAGAAAAAGTTAAAGGAGCGCACTCAGCAGGTAAAGTCATGGTGATGGTCTTGTGGGAATCTGAAGGGAGTATTCTGTTTTATGTCCTCCCTCATGTTGCAACTATCAACTCGGAAATGTATTGTGCTATCCTCAGGAAATTGAAGAAACGACTTCAGCGTGTTCGCCGCCACAAAAATGGTAACGAGTTAATCTTTCTCCATGACAATTCAGAGACTTATACAAGTTTGCACACCCGAAAGCGTTCGAAAAACTTTATTTGACTATTCTTTCTCATCCAACCTACAGCCCGGATCTCGCAACTTCCGACTTCCATTGTCTGGCCAGATGAAGGATGCACTCCGCGGGAAGCAGAGCGTGGATGATTGGTGAGGTTTCTGATGCAGCAAGACGATGGCTCCGACGTCAAAAAGTAGAGTGGTATTATGCGGGTATACTGGCCCTCCCGCTAAGAAGGCATAAGGCCGTCGTACTGAACTGAGATTACGTTGCAACATAAGATTTTGTACGCAACAGAGCGGGAAAAAGTATGGTGTATTGGAATCCTGAACAAAATCGACCTGCTTTCCCAAAAAAAAGTGTTGCACTACTTATTAAACACCCCTCGTAACATTCAGTCTCCATATAGATGGGTGATAAAATCCAGAAAAGGGAGTTTACGGGCACCCAACGGGAAGGTTATCACCGGAGCAGGGAAGAAGCGGTTACTCACTTGAAGACGTCCTGATAGGGCACACCGTCAGCATGGACGAGTGTTGCTCCATAATACAAGCACGTAGCGTAGGCAAAAGTGCTAATGTTCCATGAAAGGCTGAAGGCAGCTGCACGCACATGCGTGATGTGTTCAGCAAGATGCAGTGCTGGCCGCAACTCTGAAAGGTACTGGGCGTGGAACTGACGCTCGCGGCAGAGACCCGCCACCGTGCGGATGTTACCAACAGCCTCCACTGCCACCTGTAAAAGTTGGATACGTTCACAAATGCCACACACCGTCTGAATTTCTCGTAATACCAAGAAATCATAAGCAATAATCGTTTAAGACATTTCATGGACACAAAATTCTCGATAAACTTGCCACGTGGAACTTCAGATAAAACCTAAGCTTTCGAAGATGGCCACCATCGTCGTTGTCAAAGGCTAAGATTTTTATGAAACTGGAGATGCTACAATTTTTATATCAGAAGGACGGCGTCTGACCGGCAGGATTATGTCAAGATGATATCAGGAGAGTGGTGCATACCGAGGACAGGGTGGAACCTACACCCGTAGATTACGTTTGCGCTATCTATCGGGCATTACTTGAGCAGGAAGACAGGAGAGCTATTAAAGCTCTCTAGCCTCTCCGACAAACTTGTAAAGAATTTGAGACCAAGAGAACCTGGGTAACCCAGGTTGTATGGCCTCAAATTCTGTACAGTTTCGTCAGAGGACCAACCATCAGTGCCGTCGGCTCTCCTAAATACAGGACGGTCAAGTAGTTACCTACATAATTGGCATCAAAAAGTTGAATAATGCGCACCCCTTCCAACCGTCCTGTTTTTTTATGTATGTTGATGGTGCGTTTTTAATTTGGGCGCATGGCTGTGAGGCACTGTACATGAACAATATGCACCCAAACATAAGTTTTGCCGCAGAGATGGAGAAGGACCGAAAATTCCCTTTCTCAGACGTATTAGTCAAATGGGAAGAAGGTAGACGATTTAGCCATTCTGTGTATCGAAAGCCGATGCATACAGGCCTATATCTCAATGGGCGTAACTCAGAAGAAAGCTATGCTTAACAATTCAATACGCAGAGCTGGGACTATTTTAGACAAGGAGCTCCCCAGCTCCGAGATGAATCCTCTGACGTCGGTGTTCAGAAAGAATGGGTTTTCGGTTCATGATATTAGGTCATCATTGTAGGTGAAACCAAGACACAACGCCTTTCAACAAACGCAGGAGGACAAACACGGCGACTTCCATTCTGCGGTGCAAGAAATAGTAAGATAGGTGGAGTCCTAAAGAGGCAGACTAATGTTTCGCTCACCCAGGAAAATCAAGGAAATATTGTGACACGTTCAAGATTATCTAGGACTGAGAGTGCGACAGATTTATAATATTCCCTGCGAGTGTGGAAGCATTGACGTTGGGCTGTCTATATGGATTGTCACCAGTCGCTGTGTCAAAAATCACAGTCACCTAAACTGTGGAAAATTAATTATCAGCTGTGGATGGTCACAATCTGTCAAATAAACATAACTTGTGTTTGAACAACCCAGTCTAACTTTCGCGACTCTGTGATTAGAGAAGCAGTACAAATTAGATTATGTGATAAAAGCTTCAATAGTGAAGCAAAGAGAGAGGACAGTGGAGGAGGTTTCTTAGTATACTGTAGGATGCAAGTGATGGCAATGCTAACGACGCTGGATAAAGAGTGTAAACATGATTTGTGGACGTGGAGTCAGCCACATCAGTTCAAATGGCTCTGAGCACTATGGGACTTAACTTCTGAGGTCATCAGTCCCCTAGAACTTAGAACTACTTTAACCTAACTAACCTAAGGACACCACACACATCCATGCCCGAGGC
This sequence comes from Schistocerca americana, assembly GCF_021461395.2. Taxonomy (NCBI): domain Eukaryota; kingdom Metazoa; phylum Arthropoda; class Insecta; order Orthoptera; family Acrididae; genus Schistocerca; species Schistocerca americana. The sequence continues at coordinate 617,043,003 of NC_060121.1, forward strand.
AGGATTCGAACCTGCGACCGTAGCGGTCTCGCTGTTCCAGACTACAGCGCCCAGAACCGCACGGCCACTTCGGCCGGCTGGGAAATAGACAAAAAAGAAAAGATTAGCACACTTTCCTAATAATCCGGAGACACAGGTTCCAATCCCTTGGTCTGACATAAATTTTAATTTGTTGTTTCAGCTCTTATCCTTATAGAACTGCAATTTAAATTCACTGTTCCAAATTTCGCTTTTTCAGACATACTTTTCTTTCTGTTCCCAGTCTGCATTTTATATCCTGTCTGCTTCGACCAAAATCAGTTACTTTGCCGTTCAGATAGCGATACTCCTCTACTGCTTTTGGTGTCTGATTTAATTTGAATACTTTCGATTAGCCGGCCGGGGTGACCGAGTGGTTCTAGGCGCTACAGTCTGGAACCGCGCGACCGCTACGATCGCAGGTTCGAATCCTGCCTCGGGCATGGAAGTGTGTGATGTCCTTAGAAGAGTTAGGTTTAAATAGTTCTATGCTCTAGGGGACTGATGACCTCAGATGTTAAGTCCCATGGTGCTCAGGGCCATTTGAACCATTTTGAACTTTCGATTACCCTGACATTTGTTGGTGTTAATCATTTAACCATTCTTCAATGCACTGCCCATTTTCTTCAACTGCTCTCTTAAATCCTATGTCATCTCTGAGGGAATTACAATTTCATCTGTAATCCTCGAAAGGTTTAATTTATTCTCCCTGAATTTTTAATTCCCTCTCCAGATTTCTACTAGGTTTCGTCTACGGACTGTTCAGTCTACAAGCAGAGTATCAATGGGATTAGCTAGAGCCATGAGTCACTTCGTTGTCAACCACGTGTTTTATTCCAACTACTTTCATAACTTCAAAGAACTTATTCACGTCAACGCTGTCAAAAGTTTATATCAGATTGGAAACCCATAAAAATCAGAAAATGACTACATTTACATTTATATGTCTAGGTAAGTGGTGTGCACCGTTACAGACATTGTTTAGTGGAAGGTACGTGCTGCGCCAGAGCATGTCTGTTTACCGATAATGTGACGCGCAACACAGTAAAAAAAAAAGAAAAAGGCTCTAAGCACTATGGGACATAACACCTAAGGTCATCAGTCCCCTAGACTCAGAACTACTTAAACCTAACTAACCTAAGGACACCACACACATCCATGCCCGAGACAGGATTGGAACCTGCGACCGTAGCATCAGCGCGGTTCCGGACTGAAGCGCCTAGAACCGATCGGGCACAGCAGCCGGCGCAACACAGTAACTTAAAAAAAAAGAATAATGATTTTTAATGTCCAATCGACAACGAGGTCATTACAGGCAGAGCAGAAGATCAGATGAAGGAAGATTGGAGAGGGAAAATGGCCGTGCCCTTTCAAAGGTCTAATGGATATCGTGGAGAACCTAAATCTGTATGGCAGCACGGGAATTTGGACCTCGTCCTCCTGAATGTGAATATAGTGTGCAAACTACTGTGTCGCTGTTCGGTATTAAGGGAAGACTGCACTGAACGTAATTGGACAGCGGCAAAGCGGTGGGTCGCGATGCGGCTCTATTTAGTACACCGCATTTGATCTGTAGCAGTGCGACAATACGCAGAAAATTTTGCTTGTAAATCGTTCGGCAACCTCCGAGAAAAATAGACGGAAGCGACATGGATGTGACAGTAATTTCTTTGTTATTTGACGAAGAGGATTATAAATTTATTTATGGTAACGTGGTTGACCTTGGAAAGCATAGCAATGGGGGATTTTTTCATGGTCATATTTAGCAACAAAAGTATAAGTAGATACCTTGAATATACCAGACCTCAAAGAATTACAGGGACGACCGTTCGACTGCTTCACGTGTTTGTTGGAGACGGCGCTATTCCATTACAAACCTACTTGACGACATCTTATCCAAGTACAAAACTAGATGAGCAATCGAAAAAGCCTTGAGCCTACAGACGTAACGAGGTAAAAGAGTTTCAGAAGGCGCTTTTGGAATATAGTGCTAGAACTTTAGGCTTCACTATCGCCAGATCTCAGTCCAGAGCACGTAGAGACTGCCTCTTGGGTCTTGCCCAGTTTTCCCAGACATAGTGTTGTTTGGCAGTCAAGAGACCGAAGAGATACAATTACTAGACCTTCTTCGTATAGGAGAAAATTTCGTAAATAATGTTATTCAGATATGGGAAATATTCAAAGATTGTTTCACTTTCTCACAAGGTAATGTGGTCTGGCAAAACGACGTAGTAAATAGGGGAAACGTCGAAGAGAAAGTAAACAGTAAAAGAATGTAATAATATGAATGTCGTTATAAGGAATAAAGGCCTAATCATCCGTTTGTAATGTGTAGGTATTCGTACGCCATGTTCACTCCCATTTTCTTGGCAGTTTATGCCCAAATGTTATTTTCTTTCTGGTACCATTCATATAATAATAATGTTGAAGGTCATATAGCTCTGGATATCCGCTTACACATACAGTTAACTTTTCCTTGTCTGCGACCACTTTGGTAAACAAACTTTCGTTTAGCACATCAAAAGAGCTGCGATTTGAGTGACGAATTGTATCGCGACACTTGCTATACCGCACTACCGACAGCGGAACCACGCGACACCGGACGGCGCGTTATAGCTGGCCAGTTGGTCAGCTTTACCTCGCAATGTTGCACCACTCAGTTGCACTGCAGCGGAATGCGTTCTGTCTCATCAAATCTCACGTAAACAATATTTGGTCTTGGTGTCCCGTGCCGCTCTGCTGCAGTTCAGTTCAGCTCAGTGCAGTTTCATCTTTAGCTTTACAGACCTACATACAATACACTCTTCGGCATACACTCGCGAGAGGTTTGTAGTCATGGCCCTTACGATGAGCACTTTTTTTTCGTGCAATGGTATACTGTGGTGCTGAAAACTAAAAGTGCTATTTTACTATAACAGTAAAACAAGAGGTGGCGTGAGGTAAGCACCTTGGTGGCCTTCTCTAGCGATTTCCGCATGCGCTCATCCCCCGCCTTCTCCACGTGGGCGTCGTAGTATTCGGACGCCATCAGGACGGGCATGAATGCGATCGTCAACAGTCCTAGTCTCCACTCGTAGTACAGGCACAGTCCAACAGAGAGCACCAGCGTCGCAAGCGCCTGCACCACTGAGTTGATTGGCTGGCCTGTAGCCTGCAAAACAGAATTTATTTGCTTGCTTATTCATCTCTGTAAAAGCAAATATATATTTATCATTCAACACGAAATTAGGCAAGAAGGCGAAACATGAAAATTCTGGTGTTTCTTATTACTCTATGACTGTCTCTGTTTCGACTGTTGATTTATGAAAGTCACCAAATGTGCACTCCTAATCGATGTTAACACAGTCGCAATGGGATTCATGTAGCACCCTGAGCAATATCCTTTTACAGCTTCGGCTTTGGTCAAAAAATATTTTGATGCGTGCTGACGGTACCAACGAACCAATTGCATCAAACTGACACTATTAAGTTAATATGTGGATACCTAGCAATAGTAAACGAGGAATGACGACAAATTCATTTATGGGAAGATCCAGTCAATATAATGAACTTTGTTGTTTATTAGATCATAATTATTCACAGCCAACAGATTTAAGAAGTTTTTCACTGGTGATTAGTTCAAACGTTCTGTGGTCCATAGCGTGCCATCGCTGAACACCTCATTGAATAGAAAATGTTCCTCGTGTTCAACTATGGCATCAAGTGTGATTCCATTTCACTGGCAGTTGTTAATGGAAGGACAGGTTTCCATTAGACGTTGATAGTGTTTGAGTAGGATCCACCCATTGAGCCACACAAATTTGGAGAAATGCAAGTTAAATACACTACTGGCCATTAAAATAGCTACACCACGAAGATTACGTGCTACAGACGCGAAATTTAACCGACAGGTAGAAGATGCTGTGATATGCAAATGATTAACTTTTCAGAGCATTCACACAAGGTTAGCGCCTGTTGCGACATCTACAACGTGCTGACATGAGGAAAGTTTCCAACCGATTACTCATACACAAACAGCAGTTGACCGGCGTTGCCTGGTGAAACGTTGTTGTGATGCCTCGTGTAAGGAGGAGAAATGCATACCATCACGTTTCCGACTTTGATAAAGGTCGAATTGTAGCCTATCGCGATTGCGGTTTATCGTATCGCGACATTGCTGCTCGCGTTGGTCGAGATCCAATGATTGTTAGCACAATATGGAATCGGGGGGTTCAGGAACGCCGCGCTAGATCCCAACGGCCTCGTATCACTAGCAGTCGAGATGACAGGCATCTTATCCGCATGGCTGTAACGGATCGTACAGCTATACATCTCGATCCCTGAGTCAACAGTTGGGGACGTTTGCAAGATGACAACCATCTGCACCAACAGTTCGACGACGTTTGCAGCAGCATGAACTGTCAGCTCGGAGACCATGGCTGCGGTTACCCTTGACGCTGCATCACAGACAGGAGGGCCTGCGATGGTGTGCTCGACGACGAACTTGGGTGCACAAATGGCAAAACGTAATTTTTTGTGGATGAATCCAGGTTCTGTTTACAGCATCATGATGGTCGCATCCGTGTTTGGCTACATCGCGGTGACCGTACATTGGAACCGTGTATTCGTCATCGCCATACTGGCCTATCACCCGCCGTGATGCTATGGTGTGCCATTGGTTACACGTTTTGGTCACCTCTTGTTCGCATTGACAGCACTTTAAACAGTGGACGTTACATTTCAGATGTGTTACGACCCGTGGCTCTACCCTTCATTCGATCCCTGCGAAACCCTACATTTCAGCAGGATAATGCACGACCGCATGTTGCAGGTCTTGTACCGGCCTTTCTGGATACAGAAAATGTTCGACTGCTGCCCTGGCCAGCACATTCTCCAGATCTCTCACCAATTGAAAACGTCTGGTCAATGGTAGCCGAGCAAGCGGCTCCTCACAATACGCCAATCACTACTCTTGATGAACAGTGGTATCGTGTTGAAGCGGCATGGGCAGCTGTACCTGTACACGCCATCCAAGCTCTGTTTGACTCAATGCCCAGGCGTATCAATGCCGTTATTACGGCCAGAGGTGGTTGTTCTGGGTACTGATTTCTCAGGATCTATGCACACAAATTGCGTGAAAATGTAATCACATATCAGTTCTAGTATAATATATTTGTCCAATTAATACTCGTTTATCATCTACATTTCTTCTTGGTGTAGCAGTTTTAATGCCAGCAGTGTAACTCTTCTGTGTTATCTTGTTCGCTAATCATTTCCGCTCCCGTCCAGCATTCCTATGACGACAGTTGAGAGGCCACTCTGTAGCCCACCTCGTCCTACTGTCGTGTACGAAGTTGTACACAACCTCAAAAAATGCTACAAATTGGAATGACTGGATCATTTTTAACACTTGTGGGCTAATTTCAACAAATATCTCAGTCATTCATCAGGAAGTCTAACATCGTTCGAGTTGGGCAATCTACCAGCGTGTGAGTAAATTATGTGTTTTAGAAAAATACTGAAGAAAGATTGGAAAAATCTTATTGACACTCTTGGGCAGAAAAAAAGATACATTAACAATGGGGCTGTTCATTATAAGTTCAAGAAATGACGCATGACACACAAATTTGGTCCATATTTACGTGGTAAGGATTCTCCCCCCCCCCCCCCCCCTTCCACCACCATTGAACCATGGACCTTGCCGTTGGTGGGGAGGCTTGCGTGCCTCAACGATACAGATAGCCGTATCGTAGGTGCAACCACAACGGAGGGGTATCTGTTGAGAGGCCAGACAAACGTATCGTTTCTCAAGAGGGGCAGCAGCCTTTTCAGTAGTTGCAGGGGCAACAGTCTCGATGATTGACTGATCTGGCCCTGTAACACTAACCAAAACGGCCTTGCTGTTTTGGTACTGCGAACGGCTGAAAGCAAGGGGAAACTACAGCCGTATTTTTCCCGAGGGCATGCAGCTTTACTGTATGTATGATTAAATGATGATGGCGTCCTCTTGGGTAAAATATTCCGGAGGTAAAATAGTCCCCCATTCGGATCTCCGCGCGGAGACTACTCAAGAGGACATCGTTATCAGGAGAAAGAGAACTGGCATTCTACGGATCCGAGCGTGGAATGTCAGATCCCTTAATCGGGCAGGTAGGTAAGAAAATTTAAAAAGGGAAATGGATAGGTTAAAGATAAATATAGTAGGAATTTAGTGAAGTTCGGTGGCAGGAGGAACAAGACTTTTGGTCAGGTGAATACAGGATTATAAATACAAAATCAAATAGGGGTAATGCAGGAGTAGATTTAATAATGAATAAAAAATGGGAGTGCGGGTAAGCTACTACAAACAGTATAGTGAACGCATTATTGTGGCCAAGATAGACACGAAGCCCATGCCTACCACAGTAGTACAAGTTTATATGCCAACTAGCTGTGCAGATGATGAAGAAATTGACGAAATGTATGATGAGATAAAAGAAATTATTCAGGTAGTGAAGGGAGATGAAAATTTAATAGTCATGGGTGACTGGAATTCGACAGTAGGAAAAGGAAGAGAAGGAAACGTAGTAGGTGAATATGGATTGGGGCTAAGAAATGAAAGGGGAAGCCGCCTGGTAGAATTTTGCACAGAGCATAACTTAATCACAGCTAACACTTGGTTCAAGAATCATGAAAGACGGTTGTATACGTGGAAGAACCCTGGAGATACTAAAAGCTTTCAGACAGATTATATAATGGTAAGACAGAGATTTAGGAACCAGATTTTAAATTGTAAGACATTTCCAGGGGCAGATGTGGACTCTGACCACAATCTATTGGTTATGAACTGTAGATTAAAACTGAAGAAACTGAAAAAAGTGCGAATTTAAGGAGATGGGACCTGGATAAACTGACTAAACCAGAGGTTGTACAGAGTTTCAGGGAGAGCATAAGGGAACAATTGACAGGAAGGGGGGAAAGAAATACAGTAGAAGAAGTATGGGTAGCACTGAGGAATGAAATAGTGAAGGCAGCAGAGGATCAAGTAGGTAAAAAGACAAGGGCTAGTAGAAATCCTTGGGTAACAGGAGAGATACTGAATTTATTTGATGAAAGGAGAAAATACAAAAATGCAGCAAGTGAAGCAGCAAAAAGGAATACAAACGTCTCAAAAATGAGATCGACAGGAAGTGCAAAATGGCTAAGCAGGGATGGGTAGAGGACAAATGTAAGGATGTAGAGGCTTATCTCACGAGGGGTAAGATAGATACTGCCTACAGGAAAATTAAAGAGACCTTTGGAGAAAAGAGAACCACTTGCATGAATATCAAGAGCTCAGATGGAAACCCAGTTCTAAGCAAAGAAGGGAAAGCAGAAAGGTGGAAGGAGTATATAGAGGGTCTATACAGGGGCGATGTTCTTGAGGACAGTATTATGGAAATGGAAGAGGAGGCAGACGAAGATGAAATGGAGATATGATACTGTGTGAAGAGTTTGACAGAACACTGAAAGGCCAAAGTCGAAACAATGCCCCGGGAGTAGACAAAATTCCATTAGAACTACTGACAGCCTTGGGAGAGCCAATCCTGACAAAACCCTACCATCTGGTGAGCAAGATGTATGAGACAGGCAAAATTCCCTCAGACTTCAAGAAGAATATAATAATTCCAATCCCAAAGAAAGCAGGTGTTGACAGATTTGAAAAGTACCGAACTATCAGTTTAATTAGTCACAGCTGCAAAATACTAACGTGAATTCTTTACAGACGAATGGAAAAACTGGTAGAAGCCGACCTCGGGAAAGATCAGTTTGGATTCCGTAGAAATGTTGGAACACGTGAGGCAATACTGACCCTACGACTTATCTCAGAAAATAGATTAAGGAAAGGCAAACCTACGTTTCTAGCATTTTTAGACTTAGAGGAAGCTTTCGACAATATTGACTGGAATACTCTCTTTCAAATTCTAAAGATGGCAGGGGTAAAATACGGGGAGCGAAAGGCTATTTACAAATTGTACAAGAACCAGATGGCAGTTAGAAGAGTCGAGGGACGTGAAAGGGAAGCAGTGGTTGGGAAGGGAGTGAGACAGGGTTGTATCCTCTCCCCGAAGCTATTGAATCTGTATATTGAGCAAGCAGTAAAGGAAACGAAAGAAAAGTTCGGAGTAGGTATTAAAATCAATGGAGAAGAAATAAAAACTTTGAGGTTCGCCTGTGACATTGTAATTCTGTCAGAGACAGCAAAGGACTTGGAAGAGCAGTTGAACGGAATGGACAGTGCCTTGAGAGGAGGGTATAAGATGAAGATCAAACATGATTGTCAAAGTAGAGACGATATAAAATGGAGACTGGCAATGGCAAGGAAAGCGTTTCTGAAGAAGAGAAATTTGTTAATATCGAGTATTGATTTAAGTGTCAGGAAGTCGTTTCTGAAAGTACACTCCTGGAAATGGAAAAAAGAACACATTGACACCGGTGTGTCAGACCCACCATACTTGCTCCGGACACTGCGAGAGGGCTGTACAAGTAATGATCACACGCACGGCACAGCGGACACACCAGGAACCGCGGTGTTGGCCGTCGAATGGCGCTAGCTGCGCAGCATTTGTGCACCGCCGCCGTCAGTGTCAGCCAGTTTGCCGTGGCATACGGAGCTCCATCGCAGTCTTTAACACTGGTAGCATGCCACGACAGCGTGGACGTGAACCGTATGGGCAGTTGACGGACTTTCAGCGAGGGCGTATAGTGGGCATGCGGGAGGCCGGGTGGACGTACCGCCGAATTGCTCAACACGTGGGGCGTGAGGTCTCCACAGTACATCGATGTTGTCGCCAGTGGTCGGCGGAAGGTGCACGTGCCCGTCGACCTGGGACTGGACCGCAGCGACGCACGGATGCACGCCAAGACCGTAGGATCCTACGCAGTGCCGTAGGGGACCACACCGCCACTTCCCAGCAAATTAGGGACACTGTTGCTCCTGGTGTATCGGCGAGGACCATTCGCAACCGTCTCCATGAAGCTGGGCTACGGTCCCGCACACCGTTAGGCCGTCTTCCGCTTACGCCCCAACATCGTGCAGCCCGCCTCCAGTGGAGTCGCGACAGGCGTGAATGGAGGGACGAATGGAGACGTGTCGTCTTCAGCGATGAGAGTCGCTTCTGTCTTGGTGCCAATGATGGTCGTATGCGTGTTTGGCGCCGTGCAGGTGAGCGCCACAATCAGGACTGCATACGACCGAGGCACACAGGGCCAACACCCGGCTTCATGGTGTGGGGAGCGATCTCCTACACTGGCCGTACACCACTGGTGATCGTCGAGGGGACACTGAATAGTGCACGGTACATCCAAACCGTCATCGAACCCATCGTTCTACCATTCCTAGACCGGCAAGGGAACTTGCTGTTCCAACAGGACAATGCACGTCCGCATGTATCCCGTGCCACCCAACGTGCTCTAGAAGGTGTAAGTCAACTACCCTGGCCAGCAAGATCTCCGGATCTGTCCCCCATTGAGCATGTTTGGGACTGGATGAAGCGTCGTCTCACGCGGTCTGCACGTCCAGCACGAACGCTGGTCCAACTGAGGCGCCAGGTGGAAATGGCATGGCAAGCCGTTCCACAGGACTACATCCAGCATCTCTACGATCGTCTCCATGGGAGAATAGCAGCCTGCATTGCTGCGAAAGGTGGATATACACTGTACTAGTGCCGACATTGTGCATGCTCTGTTGCCTGTGTCTATGTGCCTGTGGTTCTGTCAGTGTGATCATGTGATGTATCTGACCCCAGGAATGTGTCAATAAAGTTTCCCCTTCCTGGGACAATGAATTCACGGTGTTCTTATTTCAATTTCCAGGAGTGTATATGTGTGGAGTGTAGCCATGTATGGAAGTGAAACATGGACGATAAATGGTTTAGACAAGAAGAGAATAGAAGCTTTCGAAATGTGGTGCTGCAGAAGAATGCTGAAGATTAGATGGGTAGATCACATAACTAATGAGGAGGTATTGAATAGAATTGGGGAGAAGAGGAGCTCGTGGCACAACTTGACTAGAAGAAGGAATCGGTTGGTAGGACACGTTGTGAGACATCGAGGGACCGCCAATTTAGTATTGGAGGGCAGCGTGGAGGGTAAAAATCGCAGAGGGAGACCAAGAGATGAATACACTAAGCAGATTCAGAAGGATGTAGGCTGCAGTAGGTACTGGAAGATGATGGAGCTTGCACAGGATAGATTAGCATGGAGAGCTGCATCAAACCAGTCTCAGGACTGAAGACCACGACTACAAAAACAACAACAGAAAAATCGTGGAGAAAGATTGGAAAAATTTTATTGACACTGTTGGGCAGAAAAAAAGAAACAGAAAGAGTGGGGCTGTTCATTATGAGTTCAAGGAATGGCGCCTGACACACAAGTTTAGTCCATATTTACGTAGTAAGGATGAAATCTTCAGCTGATTTATATCTCTTCTTTTATTTATAAATGAAGCAGAAGGCGTCATTCCTATTTATAAATATGTAACAAGAGCTGTTGTACCAAGAGAGAAAGAAAGCAGGTTACTTGCACAGTGGGTGCCAGGTGAGGCAGCTTGGGCTAATGCCAACCAGAGAGCTGAAATGTACCAGACACTTTCTGCGCCGCATGTTGGTGAAGCACTGCCCTGACAGATTCGAGGCGAGCACCCTGCAGTCTTCCTCAGATAGTTTTAAGGCAGGTACTAGGTAAAAAATTATTTTTTCGTTACTTATAGTGTATGTCAGGATTGTGGCGAAGCGCCCATTATTTTCTCAATGGTCATATTCATTGTGACATTCTGCATTTAAGCATGACACTGCACGAAATTCTAAAAGGTTGCAATGAAAGATAGGCATCGCTATGATTTTGCATTTACAGCAAAAATGGTTCAAATGGCTCTCAGCACTATAACATCTGAGGTCATCAGTTCCCTACAACTTAGAACTACTTAAACCTAACTAAACTAAGGACATCACACACATCCATGCCGAGGCAGAATTCGAACCGTAGCGGTCGCACGGTTCCAGACTGAAGCGCCTAGAACCGCTCGGCCACACCGGCCGGCGCATTTGTAGCATATTACATCATAAGTTACTGTGTATGAAATTTAGCTAACATACTGAATTTTACTTTAGACTTGGGAGGAGGTCTCCAATCTCGAGGAAATGGAAACCATGCAATGTACTGAGATGCGATCGCATACCCCAGCTACAAAGCCACAATAAAATATTCGTAACATCCGCAATGTCCCGTACACAGTTTGAGATACCGGAACGTGATTTTGGCAAATAATACCACGCAAAGAGTAAGTATTTTGCCATATGGTTAATATGCAGAACTTAATTATCCACATTGTGTTTCAAGTAACTGTAGATTTCTGAATGAAACAGTGTAATTGCTAAAGGGCTATCGGCAGTTGCTGAAACAAGAATTGCTGTGGGTATAGCAGCAACCTATGTGAAGAAATTACATGTTTCTTTTTATAACGTGGATATGCGTTAGGATTCAGTGACATTTGCATCTACACTAGCATGTTAGTGAGGTGACATTGTGTAAACTCTGCTGTGTTCTAGCAGGAGAAGCAAATTTTAATATGGCTACAAAAAGTGTAGACGAGCGTGACTAAGACTGCAGGGCTAACGAAGCGTGCCTCACCTTCTACTCGTAACGGCTCTGCTGCAACTTGACTGGCAGACTAACCAACGTTCCTTGTGAATACCCGTGGACGCATAGAGCTGAGCGGGATAGCGTAAGTTTTCTGTAGTCTTGGGGATAAGAAGTGACTTGGAACTTACGCGATAGTTAGTGATACTGTGTTGAGCGTTCTTTAGGTCTTCGTTACAAGGTCGACATTCACACACAGAAATACGAGGACATGACAAAAAATCTCGACGTGGCGGAAATGAACGAGATTTCTTAGGTAAAACATTTCCTTTTTTCCAACATACTCCTTTTCTAGATATATGTCCCTCGTTCAACTTTTTCCGTTTGGAACATTCGATCTCTGGAGTGTTATACTGTAAAGCATGCTAGATAGCCATCTAAGGCAGTCATAAACTTCTCATTGAAATCTAATCGTCTTCGAAAGACAAATTTTCTTAGATATTTCATACTTCCTGTCCCAGAGTATTTCCATTGCCGAATCATTTTATGAGAACGTATACTGTAATTAATTTTTTCGTTTGCAATTCTAGCGTCTTCTCGCTTATTTTATCGTCAGGTTAGCCCAGAAGACTAATTTCATGTTCCCTTTTGCTAATAATCAACAAAAATAGTTGAGTTCATCTTGTAAAGTACTGTTGATAATCTCTCCAGACGAAGAAATTAGTTTCACCCTGCTTAGTTTAGTGGCCCCTCGGCCATCATATCTTCCCCTCTCCGCTGCTTTCATTGTGATTTAGTTTGTTATAAGAATACAGCGTATGCTCTTTCGGACACGTCTGAATGAACAGACACCAATGATGACGTGCAGCGGTGTAGAACGAAATTAGAACTATATTAATACCCTCAGCTGCTGACGGGCATGGATCTATACCAAAGGGGACACGTGAAAATGCGTGTCCCGACCGGGACTCGAACCCGGGATCTCCTGCTTATAGAGCAGACACTCTATCCATCTGAGCCACCGAAGGCACAGAGGATAGTGCGACTGCAATGACTATCTCGCGCGAAGTGGTCGTGCGGTTAAAGGCGCTGCAGTCTGGAACCGCAAGACCGCTACGGTCGCAGGTTCGAATCCTGCCTCGGGCATGGATGTTTGTGATGTCCTTAGGTTAGTTAGGTTTAACTAGTTCTAAGTTCTAGGGGACTAATGACCTCAGCAGTTGAGTCCCATAGTGCTCAGAGCCATTTTGACTATCTCGCGCACACAACCCGCGAGACCCACATTCTCACCTTATATGTCCACACACTGCAATCGTAGTGTCCCACACCAAAACACTCATTATTCGTGGAAGACATTCTTACCAAGTCCCGTAAGAGTCCGGGGAACATGAGTGCATCCACACAGAAGAAGAAGGTCATGGCCGGTATTGCCAGAACTGTATACTTATATGGATATGGTGCTGTTCTTTCGGACAGGTCTGAAAGAACAGACACCATTGATGACCTGCGTCTGCCTTGTTAGCAGGAGTTCCCGGGTTCGAGTCCCCGTCGGGGCACATATTTTCACCTGTCCTCGTTGATATATATCAACGCCCGTCAGGAGCTGAAGGTATTAATATAATTCTAATTTCATTTAGTTTCTGATGCAAGGCTTTGTGCCCCAAGCACGCCAAAAAATTAAAGGAAAACGTGGGATTGTTCTTAACACGCTCTAGACTTATTGAGAATTTTCTTTCTCAGTTGCTCATGGCTATCGTTCAACAAAGGCAATATTTTCTCGTAATTACTTCCTCATAAATGTTTCGCATCCTTCCCTGTGAAATGCGTACATTACCATGTGTTTCATACGCCGTTAATCATCGATCGTTCTGTACGGATGTTATCTTTTTCAAGAATAGTACGAACAAGTTTGAATTCTGCTGGCTACTTGTTAACTATGGAAAGTCAAGATACCTCATAAATCTTCACCAATTCTGAATGCACTTCCTTAGGTGATAAATCATCCTAAGCAAACGATGAATCACGTATGGTACACTGGTTTATCATTAGAATGTAACCCATACATATTAACTACTGGAAAAATCACATAAACGCAAGTATTGAAAATATTACACCAAACGTTTATTTACGTTACTACCTGACGTGAATCAACACAATAAGAACAAATTTCGAGACAGGACTGTTGGCCACTACTCACTCAGAGGGTGAAATTCTTGATACCGCCGTTAGACACTATAAAAATCCACGAAACTGTTCTAGCTTTCGGACAAAATGATACTTTCCTCAGCCAGGAAAGAGATCTACCTGTAGTGAAAACTGAACAGTCTCCCCTTTAGACACATAAAAAAATATTGGTGTAAATGCTGTCCTTGTGCCAAGTGGTGAATTTTTCTCACTGTCCAGGCAATTTAATGTATAATACGGGATGGGTCCGTGTCGATAGCATGAACTTTGGAAAAAGCGGGAGTAACCCCGAAGAAGGAAGAAGAACAGGCCTGTATTTGGTAGAAATGTACAGAATTATCGCTGCTAGTTGTGATTACATATGGATACGGAAGACGAAGAAAGAAGTGCTCGAATTATAAAGATTCTAAGACAGTGATGTAGTCTTTCGCACCTCCTGTTCAGGCTATACATCGAGGAACGAATGATGGAAATGAACGAAAGGTTCAAGAGTGAGATTTAAGTGCAAGGTGAAAGGATATCCATGAAAAGGTCCGCTGATGCGACTGCTATACAGAGTGAACGTGAAGGAGACATACAGGATCCATTTAATGGAATGAATAATCTAATGAGTGCAGAATAAGGATCGAGAGTAAATCGAAGAAAGACGAAAGTAATGACAAGTAGCAGAAATGAGAAGAGCGAGAATCTTAACATAGCAAAACGGTGATCATGAAGTAGATGAAGTTAAGGTAAACTAGGTAAGAACCCATGGGAGGCGGAACAGGGAGGACATAAAAAGCAAACTAATACTGCTAAAAAGGGCATCCCTGGCCAAGAAAAGCATTAAATATAAACCTCAATTTGATGAAGAATTATCTGATAGCGTAAGCCTGCAGCACAGCATTATATGGCAGTGAAACGTGGATTGTGAGATAATCGGAGCATCTGAGATGTGGTGCTACAGAAGAATGTTGAAAATTAGGTGTCTGACAAGGTAAAGAATGAGGAGGTTCTCTGCAGTATCGGTGAGGAAAGGACTATATGGAAAACACTGGGTAGAAGAAGGGACAGCGTGATGTTCCTTCAAGAATCTGTAGAGGATAGAAAAAACTGTAAGGGAACACAAAGAATAGAATACATCCAGTAGCAAGCGCTAAATATTGACACAGGAGCGAAATTCGTGGTGGGCAAAAAAAAAAAAAAAGAGAGAGAGAGAGAGAGAAAATGTTCAAAGTGTTTTTTGTACGCTATTTATAGTTACATGGTGCAAACTGAGTAATGATCTTTGAAACAGCAGCTTACCCCTCGCACGGCTGAAGTATCCGTGGTTAGCCTGGTACAGAGGGCGCCAGTGCTGTTGTTCTTGTCGTCGAACCACGCCATCTCCTGGCGCAGCATCGCCGAAAATGTGAGCTTGCGCAGCCGCATAGTCAGTCTGTCCCTGGCGACGTCGAATGTGTATATCTGCAACGAGTACGACACGGTGGTGGCTGTGATGGAGGCTTTCCCAGGGCATCATGTAAGTTTTGCGATACGGTCCGAACAGTATCAAGAGTTTCAGAAACGTCATTTCACACCTGAACTGTTACTCACAATGGCAGTTTCATTAGCAGTGTGCCATTTTCAAGTTTTAACTCAAATGAAGTGCGTAGATATACGTCTTTATTCATAAGAGGACGTCGTTCTCGTGGCCAAATTTCACTAAGGTTCAGATGAAGAGAATTACACGAATATGATAAGAAGAGTATTGTTCCTAGTTACTATTGGAGGATTGCAACGTGCAAAACAAATATTACCAGTAGCGTACTATTTCAAGTGCATGTATATACTCATTTACAGAAACTGCTTTGCGTAAATAAATTTAGTTAAAGCAGTGTCATTCAGCTGTATGGGGTGAAGATTTCAAAGACCTGTTTCGTCTCTAATTTAACAGGTAAAACAGTTACTAGCTCTTTAATACAGAATAATTTACAAACTGACAGAAATATATCGAATCGCAAAGTAGCACACTAGGTTGCTAAGTCTCATAAGCTTGTAGTTTAAAGACCAGGAACATAATTTTATTCTGAATGTTAATCTGAATGTTACAGGAAACGAAGTCAGTTTTCCATACCATCAGAAACAGCTATAACAGAAAGCAAACGTCCTTGAAACACAGCTTGTGATTGGGCCACTCTCTCTCTCTTTCTCTCTCTCTCTCTCTTATTTCTCTTAAATGCACAGAAACAGATCGGAGTATTACAAAAACGTTTATTACTTGAAAAGTTACAAGCTGGCATATATATATATATATATATATATATATATATATATATATATATATATATATATAACAATAGACAAGTTATCACTGACTACCCTGTTCATTACGGTTCCTTTCGTTACGCTAGCTACTCCACTTGCGCAGTATCATTGTATAATTTGGGACATACCTGTAAGAAAGAGCTTATGCTCATAACGACAGCCATGATGATGAACACGGCGCAGTACCAGTATGTCTGACTGCGGAGAACAACTGGATCCGGCTCAGAAAGGACCTGAAAATAGGGAAATGAGTCGCAAAAGCCACTGAACAAAATTTACTGCAAAATGTATCCCCTTCTCAAGTACTAATTTTATTCATGACTTAATAATTAGCCTTCAGGAACTGTGCTGTACTTGATATCACAAACATCACAAACATTTTAAGTTTTATGGTGAGCACTATGAAATTACAAGCGCGTTTGATTTAAGCAGTGCACTAATTCTCCTTTTATGATTTCAGCTGGTCGATGGTACAGTACTCAGAGAATAAACAAAACGCACTTATCACAGAAGTACTCCTAGCAGTAGCCTATTTCTCGTAAATGTACAGAAACAGACCGGAGTATTACAAAAAAGTTTATTACTCGAAAAGTTACAAACTGGCATTATTCGATGTGGTTGCAAACAGTACGTAGAGGTGGAACTCCTGAACACATTTGAAAGCCATTACAAATGGAAGTAATGCGGACTATCTGTTAGGCGGCTTGTGCACAGTAGAGGGGCACGCCTGTCTTGATATACATTTAAATGCACAAAATAGTGAATTAAATTACTCCATTATGTAAAGGACTGGGTCAAATGAAACGTCTACAGTTGCTGAACATGTAAGTTGAGTGGCGATAAATTCTCATTTATTGAAAAAATATATACCGCCGTTTTTCAGTGCATTTACGTGACAAAAAGGTCACGATTCTGATAACTCTGTCGGAATGATTGATTTTTCAATTGTTCTGTTGCCGTTGCATCAAAAAATGGTTCAAGTGGCTCTGAGCACTATGGGACTTAACATCTGAGGTCATCAGTCCTCTAGAACTTAGAACAACTTAAACCTAACTAACCTAAGGACATCACACACATCCATGCCCGAGGAAGGATTCGAACCTGCGACCGTAGCGGTCGCGCGGTTCCAGAGTGAAGCGCCTAGAACCGCCGGCCGCCGTTGCATTACACAGCTTATACTAATACCTGTTCTATGAACACGTTGCCTCGTGGAACTCAGAACGTAATAAATCCGTTCTCGCAAGTACAGAAACGAATTACTTAATGTACTGAACCAGTAAAATATCATTACGGATAGAGCGTTAAACAGTCGCAGTTACACAGTTTAGGTGACATTACTCGCAATTCTGAAGAGAGGGAGGTTATTCCATTTCCAGTACTGCCATTCCCAGAAAAAAATTATAATGATCAATGTATGCCAGAGGGTACATTCTTCCGTATGTCACAATGTCTACGTTTCATCGCTAGCAACTTTTAATTGGACTCCCAAAGTAGGGTCTCAATGGAGTGAACGTATTCAGTGTTAGTATTACGAAAGGGTCGTAGACAGTATAATATATGGAAATCTGGCCGGTCTGGAAGCATGCATGGATAGTCGACGTTGTTTAGCCGACCGCTCGTGACAAGAGGGATGTCCGAATTCGAGTCCCGGTTAGAGATGGCGGTTATCGCTGAAACAACCGGTTTTCAGCTATTCGTTTTTTAATACCATTTTAACCTGAATATTAAAATCTCTAAAAAACGGATTCTGAAATAACCGATTTTCGGTTTTTGTATCCCCATTATTTTCTGTAGTAAGCGTAGAAATCGAAAAGTTTTCGCCCCCTCAGTTTCAAGATTCATAGAATCAAAACATTAAAATAAACAGGCAAATAAAAGAAAACTTGGTCCAACCACAGTTCGCTGCTTTTGTCGAAAATGGATAAGTGTTCAGATACCGCAAAAAACCACCATTATATTCCTAATGATTCAAATTTTTTGAAACTCTGCGAAAAATTATGTTGTAACCGAGTATCGAACCACTGTTTGGGAATTACGAATAGTCAGTGCTAAAGGCTAGACACTGAGATTGAAGAACTCCATTTATCGTGTTTATTTGTCAGTTTTCAAGGTCTACAATTCGATAGTGGTGTATAATGTAGATACAGGTAGCAGATCGCTACTTTCTACTTTTGTCGTAAATTATTAATGAACTGTTAATTTTTAAGTTGTCTCCTCATATGGCGTCGCTAGTTTGTTGTGGTTCCTCCCGTATTTAAGCTTTTACAGCAAGTGGCACATTGTACTTCATTGATACAGCAGTTCATAAAATGCTTCCAGACTAGGGACTGCTCCATTCTCTGCCGCAGTTGATGTTCGACGACGACAGAGAGAAATTGACATATAGATCAGATGGAACAAATGTAACACACTGCATGTACGTGCATACCATCTAATAGGCCACGTCGGATGGTAATAGGTAGTTTATACTCTCAGCAACGTTGTACGATTTCGTATGTTATTTGTTTCTCATTTCTGTCGGCGTTGTTATTGAAATAGCACTGTTTGCTTTTCTCATTTTCTATTGTAACGCTATATTTTACACCAATGGAAATTTTACCAATGAAAATTACTAGTTTCTTTAAAAAAATGTTTATTGGAAATAAAAGAATTTAATACTGCATGCTATGGCTCATTGGTTTTTCGGTTTTTACCGACTTAAGGTGAAAAAATTTAGGAAGAAATACCTTTTATAACCGAGGCCAAACAAATACCGAAAAATATGGGTTATTCAGAACTAAAACACCAGTATCAGTTTTAACCGGTTGGTTTTCTCATCCACAGTCCCGGTCCGCCACTAATTTCCATGTCTCACCAGTAGATAACATTTCCATACCTAATGCAGCTAAAGACAGAAAGATTCCTCAGTTGTAAATAAATTCCGTAACTCATTTTCACTTTTTCTGTTACCACCTCAATTGTGATTCGCCATCCTTAGAGCACCAGTGCCACCATTTACCCTGCGGTTAAGTGTTCTACACAGAAAGGTCGCCAGCCACTTCGTTCCTCATTTAGTGAATGCGTCAACTTATCGCTGTGTCGAACGAGAGTGGTTTGTTGCCATACGCTTCCACCAAATCAGTGTAGACTGTTGCTGCGTTGTTCCCCTTCAAATGGCTCTGAGCACTATGGGACTCAACTGCTGAGGTCATTAGTCCCCTAGAACTTAGAACTAGTTAAACCTAACTAACCTAAGGACATCACAAACATCCATGCCCGAGGCAGGATTCGAACCTGCGACCGTAGCGGTCTTGCGGTTCCAGACTGCAGCGCCTTTAACCGCACGGCCACTTCGGCCGGCCTGTTCCCCTTCAAATGCAGAAAACAATTTACTGCACGACTCACGACTTTATCATTGGCCTGCACCATTTAGTGTTGTGGTTTCAACGAGCAACAGGGTTGCAGACACGTACGCGCAAACGTATAAAACATGAATTACACCACATAATTTTATTTTAGGTGATAATTAAAACGCTATATGGGAGTGGTGACAACTTTAATCCTATCTGGTCGATCAAAGCACAACTGGAGACCATTACTGAGACTAATTTAATACTGTATCAGTGGCAGAGAATTCATTCGTTTCCAAAAAATGGTTCAAATGGCTCTGAGTACTATGGGACTTAACTACTGTGGTCATCAGTCCCCTAGAACTTAGAACTACTTAAACCTAACTAACCTAAGGACATCACACACATCCATCCCCGAGGCAGGATTCGAACCTGCGACCGTAGCGGTCACGCGGTTCCAGACTGTAGCGCCTATAACCCCACGGCCACTCCGGCCGGCATTGGTTTCCATTCTTCTCTGGAAGTCAGTCTTCCTGTTAGTGGAAGGGCGCCACAGTCTCGACAAATCTGAAGACAGTTCTCCACTAGGCTTTATTTTAAAATACGCTGACGGGAGAAATCTGCAACGCCAGGAAGAAGTTGTGCTACATAAACGGGAGCTGGCAGGCGTATTTCTACACAGCATTATCAACACCTCACTGAGTTCGAAAGAGGCCGTGTAATGGGGCTACGATAAGCTGGAAGCTCGTTCTGCAATACTGAGAAACTCTTGGCACGAATACAGCGACTGTGCGTGAGTGCTGGCTGCTGTGGTCACGAGAAGACCTGGCTCCGGACTGCCACGTGGCACTTCTGAGAGGGATGACCGTCGTGTTCGTCGTATGGCTCTGGCGCATCTGCAGCAGCAATCTGAGCAGTAGGTGGCACCACAGTGTCACAATGATCTGTTACAAATCGGTTATTTCAAGGATAGCTCCGAACTAGACGCTCTGTAGCGTGCACTCCTCTTACCCCCAGCCACCGCCACTTGCGTCTTCAGAGGTGTCAAGCGAGAGCTTGTTGGGGGACAGGGTAGAGGTCTGTTGAAAGCTGGTTCCGACTCGGTGAGTGCAGTGTGTTAGTTAGAAGGGAGCCAGCTGAGAACCTGCAATCAACCTGTCTCCATAGCAGACACACTGGAACTATACCTTTGATTTCGTACGACAGCAGAAGCACTCCCATGGTTATCCCACACACCCTCACTGGAAGTTTCTACGTCTGTCTGGTGTTCTGACCTGTTTTGTTGCCATTCACGAACAGTATCCCGGCGGGTGGTTGCCCACATACTGCTGTTGTAGCCCAACATGCTCTGCAGAGACGTTTCTTTGGCCTGCTAGATCACCAGATCAGTCTCCAATCTATCACATACGGGACGTCATTGGACGACACCTCCAGCGTCATCCACAAACAGCACTAACCGTCCCTCTGTTGACCGACCAGGTGCATCAGGTATGAATCTCCACCCCACAAACTGAATCCAGCAACTGTACAACACAATGCATAAAGGTTTGCATGCTTGAGCTCAACATTCTGGCGGTTACACCGGTTATTAATGTACCAGCATTTCACATTTGCAGCGTCATATCTAGCGCTTCAATTAAAACGTGATCTTGCAATTCTGATCACATAAACATGTTACCTAGACAAATGTGTTCTCGAAAGTTCATTATATTCCATTAATTACTTTTGATGTTGAGATACTTTTCCTGTCATTATAGTAGTGTATTGAGCACTACCAGTTTCGAGCGTTGCTCCTTCTCAAGTGTATCTACAACAGATATGAGTACGTCATCCTCGTCTAACAAAAACAGCCTGCACGACTACGCATGGCCCTCAATCTCTGTTTGACGACGGTGACGGATTCAAGCCTGTGTTTCTACGATGTAATCGAGAATGGACGAGGCTCGAACCTAGTAGCGCCTAATATAATACTGTTGTGCAATGTATATTTGTGGAACGATGTATGTCTTCATATACCTTGACTACAAGAAGTAGGGTCAGCGTGCAAATGTAAGTCTTTGCTGGTTGAAATTTTTTCTGAAGGAGGTCAGCAGACAAGCCCGGCCTCACAGAAGCGACTGGAAAGTGCCTTGTAAATTCCATAATTCCTCGCCATTTTCGATAGTGATACATTCCGAGCCACATTTTTCTCTGCAAATTAATTCTGAAATTTAATTCCTACCGATGGGCACGTGAGATATCCAGCATAAAAATATCCCGTCAGGTAAATGTTTATTGTAAAAGTTTTAAAAACTATGCGCAGTATCCTTATTACGGCATGGGGCGCTGTCCAATGCAAACTGAGCGGGGTCATGCGTACAGTAAGTCTTTACGTTAATAACATGCCGGAGGTGTCGTGCTGCACGAAAGTAAAATGGGTTACAAATTTGAAAACATCAAATAGAAACTAAAATACTTTATAATTTCTGAAGATCAGACACTATTATTGATGTACATCTATTTTCCATTTAATAATATTAAATTTCGAATGTCTGTATTAAATTTTCGTTTGTTATTACACAAATGTTAATCTATACAAATAAAAATGTAATGTCAATTTGCTCAAAATCGTGTGTCTCCGAAAGTTATTAACCGACTGCTTTTAAATTTTGAAACAACGTTGAATTTCAATTCTGGCGTGTTCTTAGGTATCTAATTCTACATCTACTACATAAAGACACACACACACACACACACACACACACACACACACACACACATATATATATATATATATGAAGGGAAATACTGTTGCAGAAAATCTCAAAATTTACATATCCAATTTACTTCAGATTTTTGCGCTTTACGGTAAGAAACGTTTTGACACATACTGCTATATACCTTGTAGCAATATATGTAATGAAATGTTGTTAGGCCAGCCGTTGTGGCCTAGCGGTTCTAGGCGCTTCAGTCCGGAACCGCGCTGCTGCTACGGTCGCAGGTCCGAAAATGGCACTGAGCACAATGGGACTTAACATCTGAGGTCATCAGTCACCTAGACATAAACTACTTAAACCTAAGTAACCTAAGGACGTTACACACATCCATGCCCGAGGCAAGATTCGAACCTGGGACCGTAGCAGCAGCGCGGTTCAGGACTGAAGCGCGTAGTACCACTCAGCCACAGCGGCTGGCTCGCAGGTTCGAATCCAGCCTCGGGCATGGATGTGTGTGAAGTCCTTAGGTTAGTTAGGTTTAAATAGTTCTAAGTCGAGGGGACTGATGACTCAGATGTTAAGTCCCATAGTGCTCAGAGGCATTTGAACGATTTGAAATGTTGCTAGCAAACAGGGACGCTGTATTTATGGTTTAATATGAGAAGAATACTACAACATAACTTGAATTTGCAATAAAATAAAATAAACTGACGGACAGAGAGATGGTGCAGGAGGAGACGGAGAGAGAGGGGGCGGCGGAGGAAAATATAGACAGAGGAAGGGAGGAGGACGTGATGGACTGAGAGGAGGGGACAAAGAGAAGGCGGCAGGAGATGGAGAGAGGGGGAGGGGAGTAAAATATAGGCAGAGAGAGGCGAGGGAGCAGGTGATGGACAGAGGGAGGAGGAAAAAGGAGCAGATGGAAAAAGAAAGGGGGAGATGGACATTAACAGAAAATAGAATGTGATTAGGGTGTATGTCCAGTTCCCATACACATTAGAAACGTGTGCGTAATCTTTTCTTTCTTTCCCATTTAATCAGAGTAAGCCCCAGAAAGAGCTGCTGGGTACCGCTAGTTAAAATTAAAAAGACGCCACTTTTGTTAAGTAAGTGTTAATCAATATTTGAAATTAACATTTCCATGTAACACTAAATGTACAATTGAAATAACTTTTTTTTTAAATTTGGTAATAACAAGAATTAAACCATCGACTTCACTATTACAAGAACTGATGACAACACACTGACCTAGCGGTGACTATGTTAATGGAATAGAAATGTTTGATGCTTAATGCGCTTGGAAATCTTGTCTTGAAAGGCAAATTTTTCGACCATATTTTTAATTTCTTCTTTAAAACTGCAATGTACTGCTTTGAGAAATTCACGCCCGGCCACCGACGTTCAAGCATGGAGAAGAAGGGGGTCAGTTCACAAGGTCCTCCTGCAAACTGACTCAGCACTCACCCCGATGACGTCCCCGTAGAACATGCTGTAGACGGGGAAGCTGACACCCACGACGAGCGCGCTGAGCGTCCCCGTGGCCAGCAGGGGACACTCCGGGGCGCTGAGGCGCAGCACAGGCAGCACGCCCGCGTGGCCCACCGCCACCGCCTCCTCCTCGTCTTCTGCATCCGCCACCACGTCAGCTGCAGCAACCCTGTCGCCCACCACGGAGGACGTGTCGCTGCGTTCACTCTGCAGCCTCTCCAGGACCGGCCGGTCGTCTCCTACAAACATATAACGCAGCTGACTACAAAATATCAAATGGCTCTGAGCACTATGGGACTTAATTGCTGTGGTCATCAGTCCCCAAGAACTTAGAACTACTTAAACCTAACTAACCTAAGGACATCACACACATACAGGCCCGAGGCAGGATTCTAACCTGCGACCTTAACGGTCGCGCAGTTCCAGACTGTAGCGCCTAGAACCGCTCGGCCACTCCGGCCGGCGCAGCTGACTACACAAACGAACGCAAGTCCCTTACAGATTTCTACGCAACAGGTTAATTGAATGGTATAAGTTATACTGCGAAGAGGAAATATTCTATTTAACCGAAATACAGGGAACATGTATTCCGAAAGCATGGTTTAAACAGATATTGGTATAAAATTTTATCGGGTTTCCAATCCCAAGAGCTTTCCACGAGTTCTCCACGGCCATCGTCAAGTAGAAAAATGAATGCTGTGTCTCCGTGGAGCTGTTATATAGCCGTGCTCCCGGCTATGACGTCAATGGTCGCTCTCTTCCTCGCCAAATATTTTCGTCTAGCGTCCGCTACGCCCGTGTCAAACTCGCGATGGCCGTGTCCCAGGCTGTGCTCAGCTGCAAAACGCCATCCTTGCTGATGGTGTTTTTAGACATTTGTATTTATATGGCTTCTGTTATAATGGCTATTCTAAAATCCTTACGTCGTCATAAGGACAGACGTTTCGTCGAATAGAATTCGTTGTCAAAAAAATGGTTCAAATGGCTCTGAGCACTATGGGACTTAACATCTATGGTCATCATTCCCTAAAACTTAGAACTACTTAAACCTAACTAACCTATGGACATCACACAACACCCAGTCATCACGAGGCAGAGAAAAATTCGTTGTCGATTTTCTAAAGCGTGTTCTGTTCAAAATGGTTCAAATCGCTGTGAGCACTATGGGACTTAACACCTGAGGTCAGCCGGCCGAAGTGGCCGCGCGGTTCTGGCGCTGCAGTCTGGAACCGCGAGACCGCTACGGTCGCAGGTTCGAATCCTGCCTCGGGCATGGATGTGTGTGATGTCCTTAGGTTAGTTAGGTTTAACTAGTTCTAAGTTCTAGAGGACTAATGACCTCAGCAGTTGAGTCCCATAGGGCTCAGAGCCATTTGAACCTGAGGTCGTCAGTCCTCTAGACTTAGAACTACTTAAACCTAACTAACCTAAGGACATCACACACATCCAAGCCCGAAGCAGGATTCGAACCTGCGACCGTAGCAGCAGCGCGGTTCCGGACTGAAACGCCTAGAACCGCTCGGCCACAACGGCCGGCCGCTTGTTCTGTCGCGACTGATTTTTTTGAAAGGTCTGTCGTTATCAGGGCGAAGAGATTCTGTGATAGCATTGTAAAAGAAGCGATACAAATAAAAATATCCTGTAACACCATTAATAATGACGGCGGTTTGCAGCTCAGCGCAGCCTGGGACCCGGCCATAGCGTGAAGTGGCGGCGGCGGACACGGGATGATAATATTACATCTGGTGGGGAAGGCTGTGTAACGGCGAGACATGGCAGTCATTTAACAGCTGACATTGGTCGAGGAGAGCTCTATCGACAGCTTATGAAATTTTAACCACCTGGTGTGGCTGGAAGCCCGAGGAGATTTTATTAATTCATATCGCCGCGAAATTATGCATTCTTACAAACTGGTATTGTGTTCGTTTTTACACATCTTATTGGAACGGATAAGCGTAGAAATAAGTGATGCAGTGGATTAAACATAGTAGACTATCTACCTAAGAAGCGATACTGCACTTAAAAAAAATTTGTGTTTGCTTCTTTAAATTAAAAAATACTAATTCAAAAGTGGGGTACCAGCAATCCGTTCTACCTTTCTCAACACTTTCGAAACATCCCAAAAATTTTTGGCTTGTATACATATTCCCGTTTTTTTATGCTCAGAGAGGAGACAGTGGTTGTCATAAATACTGGAAGATAAGGAAATACAAAAATGTTCAGGGAAATTCAGGGATCCAAATGTACAAGCCGCTAAGGAATGAAATAAATAGGGAGTGCAGGGAAGCTCAGACGAAATGGCTGCAAGAAAAATGTGAAGAAATCGAAAAAGAAATGATTGTCGGAAGGGTTAACTCAGCATATAGCGATGTCGAAACAACCTTCGCTGAAATTAAAAGCAAGGGTGTTATCATTAAGAGTGCGACGGAAATTCCACTGTTAAATGCAGAGGAGAGAGCGGATAGATGGAAAAAGCGCACTGAAGTCCTCTGTGAGGAGGAAGATTGGTTTGATGTGTTGGAAGAAGAAACAGGAGTCGATGTAGAAGTGACAGGTGATCCGGTGTTAGAATCAAAATTTAAAAGAATTTTGGAGGACTTAAGGTCAAATAAGACATAAGGGATAAATAACATTAAATCAAAATTTCTAAAATCGTTTGGGGAAGTGGCAACGAAACGACTATTCATGTTGGTGAGTAGAATGTATGAGTCTGGCGACATACCATCTGACTTTCGGAAAATATCATCCACACAATTCCGAAGCCTGCAAGAGCTGGCAAGTGCGGAAATTATCGCACAATCAGCTTAACAGATCATGCATCAAAGTTACTTATAAGAATAACATACAGAAAAATGGAAAAGAAAATTGAGGAGACGTTAGAGCACGATCAATTTGGCTTTAGGAAAGGCAAAGGCACGACAGAACAATTCTGACGTTGTGGCTGACAATGAAAGCAACGCTAAGAAAAGTCAAGACACGTTCATAGGATTTGTAGACTTAGAAAAAGCGTCCGACAACGCAAAATGGTGCAAGATATTCGAATTCTGAGAAAAATAGGGATTAAATATAGGGAGAGAGGGGTAATATACAATATGTACAAGAACCAAGAGGTAATAATAAGAGTGGGCGTACAGGAAGTACAAGAACACAGTGCTCGGATTAAAAAGGGTATAAGACAGGGATATAGTCTTTCGCCCATACTGTTCAATCTATACATCGAAGAAACAATGATGGAAATAAAAGAAAGGTACAGGAGTGGAATTAAAATTCAAGACTAAAGGATGTCGATGATACGATTCACTGATGAGATTGCTATCCTGAGTGAAAGTGAAGAACAATTACATGATCTCCTGAACGGAACTAACAGTCTAACGAGTACAGAATATGGACTGAGAACAAATGGTAGAAAAACGAAAGTAATGAGAAGTACCAGAAATGAGAACAGCAAGAAGTTAACATCATTACTGATGGTCATGAAGTAGATGAAATTAAGGAATTCTGCTACCTAGGCAGCAAAATAACCGATGACCGGCGGAGCATGGAGGACGTCAAAACTAGACTAGCACTGGAAAAAAAGGAACTTCTGACCAAGAGATGTCTACTATTATCAAACATAGGCCGTAAAAAAATGTGTGTGTGAATTCCTAAGGGACCAAACTGCTGAGGTCATCGGACCCTAGACTTACACACTACTGACTTAATCTAACTTATGCTAAGAGCCACACACACACCCATGCCCGAGGGAGGACTCGAAACTTCGGTGGGAGAGGCACGCAGTCAATGTCATGGGGCCTCAAACCACGCGGCCATGCCGCGCGGCAAAACATAGGCCGCAGTTTGAGGAAGAAATTTGTATGGTAGTGAAACATTGATTGTGAGAAAACACGAACAGAAGAGAATCGAAGCATTTGAGATATGGTGTTGCAGAAAAATGTGGAAAATTAGATGGACTGATAAGGTAAGGAATGAGGAGATTCTGTGTAGAATCTAAAAGGAAAGGAGTGTATGGAAAACACTGTTAAGGCGAAGGGACAGGATGACAGGACGTCTGTTGAGACATCAGTGAATGACATCCATGGTAATAGAGGGAGCTATAGAGGGCAATATCTCTAGAGGAAGACGAATATTGGAATACATCCAGCAAATAATTGAGGACGTAGTTTGCAAGTTCTGGTCTGACATGAAGAGATTGGCACGGGGGAGTAATTCGTAGCGAGCCGCATCAAACCAGTCCGAAGACTTGTGATTAAAAGAAGAAAGACAGTGATTGAAGAGCATAAAGAGCGAAGGAGTCAATGGCGATGTGAGAGAAAGAGAGGGACACAATGGCAGTGAAATATAGTTGAAGTAAGAGATCAGTGCAAGCAAAAGCATGAAGGATGATTGCTGGTGGGCAGGAATAAACTAAAGTGGAAGTGGGTGAGAGCAATGATAAAGAAATGGCTCTGAGCACTATGCGACTTAACTTCTGAGGTCATCAGTCGCCTAGAACTTAGAACTAATTAAACCTAACTAACCTAAGGACATGACACACATCCATGCCCGAGGCAGGATTCGAACCTGCGACCGTAGCGGTCGCTCGGCTCCGGACTGTAGCGCCTAGAACCGCACGGCCATTCCGGCCGGCAATAATAACGAGCCACAAGAGTTTATGGCAGTGACAACGAGGAAGAGAGTGACAGAGAGAAGATACAGCAGCAATTGGAGGGAATGGAAGAGATAGTAGCAGGAAGAGAGAGGAAGAGGGAGACAGTGACAGTGAGAGGAAACAAAAGCAGTAGGACACAGCGACGGAGACTGTGGCAGTGGGACAGTGACAGTTATAGAGATGCAAAGAGATGGGCTGAATGAGTAAATGACAGTGCGTATGTTCGACTCGCAGCGATGAAGTAGTAGGTGTGAGCGAGTTGCAGTAAAGGGAGCTTGTGAGAGTGAGTTTTTTGTACGTGTTAAAAAGAGCTAGAATACGTGCTCATGCCAAAATTTTTGGGAAAGTTTTTAAATATGGTGACGAAGGTAGAATGAAGCAGCTGATTCTTCACCTTTTAAATCAGTCTTTTAAAACAGGAGCATGTTAGCCTTTTTGTGCTCCTATAGCGGCATTTTTTCTCTGGTAAGATCTATGTTCAATCACTGCAATCATTTAGTATCATCAAGAATATAGTAGCGATTTAAAGAGGAGCTATCGTAAGAATCTAGCCTTAGTGAAGACAGATGTCAGTCTGAGATTTATCGGACTCATCCCAAGGAACGGTGCGCTTATACATCCCAAGTATGATCAATTCTTCAATACTGTTTTGTTTGCCTCACGAAGAAGTATTAACGAAATAAGAAGAGCCAGGAGCAAAGGCTAGTGCCTTGGCTGACGCATGTACAAACAATTTTACTCCTGTGTCCGATCCAATAGACCACGAAGACGTGTCTGGAGGAGCGGCCACCTGGATTCCTAACGGCGAGGGCTGAGGATGACGCGATCGCACCAAACGCGGAGGGAAAGATGAGGATACAGCTTCAGCGCTTCAACCCGAAGAAAGTGGAAGACAACGAAGGGTTCGACAACGTGCTACTGAAAGAACCTGAAGCTCATCGAATGGCAGCCATTTTTAACAGCGTCTTGCCGTCCAGGTGGAAATGATATCACCCAAAAGAGCGGCAAGTAATCCCGGCTAGTGCAGAATTATCGGCCGGTCACCCTGCTCTTCCCAGCTGCCCCCTCCCAACCTCCCCAACCTTTCTCGAAATTTCCGAGAGGCTGCACGCCGGGCATCTCCTCGACCACGATTCTGTGGAAGGCCTCATAGGGAATGAACAGTCTGGCTTCCGGAGGGGCCATTCCATGACATCCTAGCTGCGGTTACTGGTGGCGCAGACTCTCAGAGCCCTGGAGCTTCGCTAGTACTTTGGTGCCGTACTCCTTGGCGTTAGGTTCCGTCTTGTACTGCGGTTTTGTGATCAGATCTTCTGTACACAGGGTGTTGGCATCACTTGCTTCACTAATACTTCTCCAGAAGATAGTTCCGCGTTCATGTTGGCGACGGAAAGTCTGCAGATTGGCCTTCATGTAAACCATTTTGTGGTACGATCTTATGGGACCAAACTGCGGTCATCGGTCCCTAAACTTACACACTACTTAATGTAACTTAAACTAACTTACGCTATGGACAACACACACACCCATGCCCGAGGGAGGACTGGAACCTCCAAGGAAGGGGAGCCGCGCGGACCGTGACAAGACTCCCTAGAGCACGCGGCTATGCTGCGCGGCCTGGCCTTCACGTACAGGGGTCGAGCAGGGGTCGGTGTTCGGCCCTTTGAGCACTCACTTTTCTCATCCGACTTTCAGAAGGTGATGGCCTGTAGCCGGTTTGTACGCCGATGACACAGCGCTGATGCTAGGTCGCCATCTCTAACTTGGTTCACGAAATGGCGACTTCAATGCCGCTTAGTCAGGCGCACGATTTCAAGAGAAGGAAGCTGCCTCCTAACTAGCCGCCTCGTCCATATCCAGTGGTCCAGCACGGGAAAATACCTTGAAGGTGATTGTGGGTAAGCATCTGATTTCGCTACCGCACATCCGGGACGATGAGTGTAGGGCGATGGTGCATTTCTGCGCACTCTACCTCTAGCACAATCGGGAATCACTTCTCCCATCATTGCAGTTAACCGCCGCTGCAAAAGATGAAGACCAACAGATCCATGCAAGCCAGAGGACACTTCAACAAGTCAAGAACAGATCACAACTGTCCGACGCAAGATTTGAAGGAATAGATTGAGTGGCCAGCACTGAATCCGATCTATGTAGGCCTGCATTTCGAGTGCTTGCGAGAATGCGGTATCATTCTAGCGATGATAAGGGTCGGAAATGGAGAAATTATGTTCCGGTGTAACGTTGGCCCGAAACGTAACAGCAGAGAAAGCTGTGAGACGACGCCAGCCAACAGAACGCTGACCAGGACGACACCACGACAGCAGCAGCACCTATGCGAAGAGAATATAAGCGCCTCTCCAGCTAGCCTCGGCCGCACTAGAAGAGCCGCATGAGAAGACAGACACTAGAAGACGAGCCGTGATCTAAACGATTTAGCCGTGACTTGAGATCTATACTAATTTCTTGCATGGAAATTGTATATATCGAAGGACATTACTTGCATGTCGCCATTTGCTTGTGACCCATCTTGTACATACACAAGTTAAACATTGCCAATTTAATTTATTGTAATAAACTCCATTAGTAAGATCTGCTTGAATTGTTGTCTGCCGGCCTGTGTGGCCGTGCGGTTAAAGGCGCTTCAGTCTGGAACCGCGTGACCGCTACGGTCGCAGGTTCGAATCCTGCCTCGGGCATGGATGTGTGTGATGTCCTTAGGTTAGTTAGGTTTAATTAGTTCTAAGTTCTAGGCGACTGATGACCTCAGAAGTTGAGTCGCATAGTGCTCAGAGCCATTTGAACCATTAGCCAATTGTTGTCTGGCTATCCGAGGAAACAGCTTCCTAGACACCCTATATTAGACGACTGGGCAGGATCCCACAAATTCAATGACATAAAAGACTGACAAAGGACACGTTGTTATGGCTGAGCATCTGATAACCAGCATCTCGCAAAAGGTGAAGACTGGCGGCTGCTCGCTTGCTACTATCGTGAACACGTTTCTTGTTATGCCAGGTAAGTGGTCTTATACAGATACAACATTCAGATGAAGGCTGTTTCGACATGTACCGCAGCACGCACGCAAGTCTGCGGTGCCAATATTGTCCACGGGACATGTGGTAGCAATGTAGGCACCGTGACACCTCTGGCCTGCGTCTTTTACCTCTACATACTTGATGTCTTCCCCGACAGAGCTTCCGTCTTTCAGCAGGTCAGAATCGTGCTTCACTAATCTGAGTAAGGTAGGGAATTCACGTTGATTTCTTGGCCGCCGAATTCGCCTAATCTCAAGCTGAGGGGACTCATTTGGGACGCTATTCAATGCCGCCTCCACTCCTATGAACCCGCGACCATTAATTAACGGGAATGGCATCACCTGCATGTAGGCATCTGACGTCGTATACCTTCGGAAGCTTTACCAACCTCTTGTCGAATCCGCCGGCCGAGCGGTTCTAGGCGCTACAGTCTGGAACCGCGCGACCGCTACGGTCGCATGTTCGAATCCTGCCTCGGGCACGGATGTGTGTGATGTCCTTAGGTTAGTTAGGTTTAAGTAGTTCTAAGTTCTAGGGGACTGATGACCTCAGAAGTTAAGTCCCATAGTGCTCAGAGCCATTTGAATCTTGTCGAATGCGCACCACGCAGAATTGCTGATATATTGTGTTCCAAAGATAAACCAACGCGCAATTAAAAAAATGTACATAAAACTTTGACTCGTTACTGTATGCTTCGTGCGCAAAAATAAGCAACGTCAGTTACTTTTAGGAAGTCAATGTGAAGTTTCGTATTCACCACAAAATAAATAGTAAGGTCTGAAACAAAGGTTAGTTACTCTGAATGTTATGTCTGAAAGTAACTGTTTGCTGTAGGGTATATTTATTGATGCTGATAGCAGTAGTAAAAGGAAAAAGATGAAAGCTTTTCCTCTTTTCCTATTCCTCTCTGATAGGATCAAAATAGCAAACAAATTTCACGCTCCTTTCGGTGGCTGCAACGCTAACAATTGTGTGTCTAATGCTGTCTCCTATAAAAATGTCGATAATTTAAACTGAGATAATATGAACAGTCGAAGGATTAGAAATGCCTCCCCTTCCGTTTCGGATGGATCATCAAACTCGAGTGATGAAGTTTCCTCTACCACAAGGACGCGATCGAACTAACTCTGGGTTGTAGTGTTGTCGTTCAAGAACACGATAATTCCGGAAGCAGCATTTCACAGTTGTGTACAATTGTCGTGTTCAAAATATTTCGT
This sequence comes from Schistocerca americana, assembly GCF_021461395.2. Taxonomy (NCBI): domain Eukaryota; kingdom Metazoa; phylum Arthropoda; class Insecta; order Orthoptera; family Acrididae; genus Schistocerca; species Schistocerca americana. The sequence goes on from NC_060121.1 coordinate 617,075,481, forward strand.
GTTATATATAACGATTCAGGGTACTTACCTATGCGTTTGCCGGTTTCGTTAGTCTTCAGTTGAGTAGTGACGAGCGCGTGGTAATGGCTGTTGAGCGCCATCAGCTGGTCGTGGCTTCCCTCCTCGACAACGACTCCTCCAGACAGAACAACGATCCTGTCCGCATTGCGTACCGTAGACAACCGATGTGCTACAATGATCGTCGTTCGCCCCCCGATGGCCTGAAATGTATTTTTTTTTTACTTACAACTACTATGCAGCCTACTGTTTTCTGACTTCCGGTGAGCATACTGAAGTGGACTTCGATACAATTTATTTTTGTTCTTATGCAAATTACACTCATGCATTCAGATTGTACTACTCATGTGACTTGGAGTTCTCAGTTGCTCACGTATGCTCACTGCGCTATCGACGTGCTAAGTGATGTACGTGGAACTGTACAATACCGAGCAGAGCAGCGTGAAGTGGAACACCACGCAGTCATGGCACTGTTTTGGATGCTTTATTACCGATGTACATTCATCCATAGATTCTGAGAGCCTATATGTGAAAGTTTCTTCATTTTTAACCGTTAGGAAAGAGGATTGTGAACTGTAGCGTGGTCATACTGATATTGAAGTTGATTACGAGAAAATGTCAAAAGCTACGAGAGCAGATGAACAATCAAGAAAATATATGAGAGGATTCTGGACGATGCTCTTGTAAAACATTCTGTATTATTTCTCTGACGTAGCAGTAACTATAGTCTCAGTTATTTACGACACTTGTAATTAGAGATGGTATACTCTCTCTGTTTTTCATCTGTTATAGCAGTTTCTGTCGTCTTCCGAGTGGACCACCTCCAAGATAAGTCCGACTTTGTTCGAATTTAATTTCCCACATCATAATTATTATAACAGAAGGAGTAATTTGCACACAGACTTCCATCAAATTTGGAGTAATTTCCATTCAAAATACAGCGAGTTACATCAACACAGTATTCTAGGTGGGGCATGTGACTAAAGCGCCTGAAGCTGTACTAGAAAGAAATCGTGTAAAGTGTACTGTTTTACACAGTGGTTGCCACTTGACATACGTCATGATGCTACAGATATCAAATGCAATTTTTAATTGATTTTAACTCAGTTTTCGTGCTTGGTCAAGAAATTTTCTTCTTGCCCTAGTAATGTTGGGTACGATGAATGTGTTCAGCGATGAATTTGTGGCAATGTATTGTTGACGAGTGCTCGGCTTGAGTAACCAGAAGCCAATAAATAAAAAAAATGGACAATATTAGGATTATATAGAAGGTATGGGTTGGTTATTTTAGGGCTCATACATTGTCAGATGGAACCACGCGACGATATTAACGTTTACATAATACCTTACTGAGAAACCCGGCGTTACGAGGGTCAGGATATATGGCACGGGAGGAGAGCACCATGCATACATACACATATCTCATTAAGGATATTATTAATTAAGTTATCATGTTAGGAAGGTAGTTTGGGTGCGATGCGCGGAAGTGCGAGAGTGTGATGTGCAAAATATCCACGAAATGTGGATCATTAAATAATCTTCGAGAAAGTTATATAATATATTACTTAGGAGCTTTACCGCACGTGTGAAAATATTTTTATTGTTTCATTCATGGGGCAGCGTTTCACCCATACAGCGTTTCGTAAGTCAAAGAATATACAGCTTCTCCTAAGAGTATTTATTGCCCTGTATTTCGCGAATTTTTGTTAGCCACACTCACCCACTGCCACGTACCGCGACTAAACTCCCTTATTAACAGCACGAGACCAAAGGCTTTCTACCACCGCAACCACTAGTTGGTGGCAGTGGGTGGTTATGGAGAAAAATCTGTCAGTATATACCCACAAGCCTTTTATATACAGATTTAACTTGATTATGTCAAAGTAGAGAAATGTGGCAGGATATACTGGTCAGGTGAATTATGAATAGTAAGGTCCAAAAATTTTAGAAGATGACAAAATGGTTCAAATGGCTCTGAGCACTATGGGACTTAACATCTCAGGTCATGAGTCCCCTAGAACTTAGAACTACTTAAACCTAACTAACCTAAGGACATCATACACATCCATGCCCTAGGCAGGATTCGAACCTGCGGCCGTAGTGGTCGCACGGTTCCAGACTGAAGCGCCTAGAACCACTCGGCCACCAGCGGCCAGCTAGAAGATGACAAATTCAGGCTGAAATGCGAGCGGTAATAGAGGATGTAAAACTAAAATATTCGTATTACTGGCTTCAGAAACTTATTTCCATCTTCAGGTATGAAAATTAATCAAAAAACAGTTTCGTAACGGTGTATAAAGTCAAGTTATATGCGCTTTTAATTTCGTGAAATGGTATACAATATGTCAGTGAAGCATATGTCATCTCTTCCACCATGTGACGACTGTGTATGTGTGTGTGCGTCTTAAACCAAAGTATGTGGAGGTAACGTGGTAACCGTATTAGACGTGGACGTGAGTTGCTCGCCGCTCACCCTGTCTAGCGCGGCCTGCACCTTGGCCTCGCTGCCGGTGTCCAGAGCAGAGGTGGCCTCGTCCAGCAGCAGGATCTTGGGGCGGCGCACCAGCGCCCTGGCGATGGCGATGCGCTGCTTCTGGCCGCCCGACAGCTGGGCCCCGCGCTCTCCTACCAGCGTGTCGTAGCCCTGTGCACAGTAAGCGAAGGGAGAAAAATAAGAGTGTAACGTCCTGACGGAGCACAAGCTCGGATTTAAGAGAGCATGGGGAACGAAATCGGTTGTGCCCTTTTCAGAGGAACCATCCCGGATTTTCCCTGGAGAAATTTAGGGATAACACAGAAAACCTAAATCCGGATGGCCTGACGAGAATCTGAAACGTCGTCCCGAATCCAGTGTGCTAACCGCTGCGCCACCTCGCTCGGTCTGCGTCCAGTACACGGAAGGTCTGCTTTAGGTGCAGTGAAGAAACGCCTGACACGCAAAAGTTTAAGACTCTAAAGTAAGAGAAATTTTGGGCATGTTGGTATTCCCTCACTCTATTTGCAGATGGAATTGGAAACGTTATGACTTTCGATGTTACAAGTACCCTCCGCCATGCACCATAGGGTGCAAATGGTTCAAATGGCTCTGAGCACTGTGGGACTTAACATCTGAGGGCATAGTCCCCTAGAACTTAGAACTACTTAAGCCTAACTAACCTAAGGACATCACACACATCCATGCCTGGCAGGATTCGAACCTGTGACCATAGCGGTCATCCGGTTCCGGACTGAAGCGCCTAGAGCCGCTAGGCCACTACGTCCGGCGCAACATAGGGTTCCTCGCGAATATGTTTGTAGATGTAGATGTAGATGTAACAGACTGATCGCACACGTGATGGCTGCAGTTAGAAATGTACAATTTATTTTATTTTGTTTTATTTTATTTTATTTTATTTATTTATTTATTTGTTTGATGTCATCTACCGATGACATGGCACCTACTTTCTAAGACAGGTCATAGTTTCACAAGATGAAATTGGACATGTACAGAATGTTCTTATTTATAATAAGGTATAAAAATGTTGCAGCTTAAGATACTTATAGACTTAAAAGTAATTAAGAAATGAAAATCTTTAAAATTAAAGATCCATGAACAGAAAATACAAATTTAGGAAGATAGAAAAGAGTTTATGACATATTATCACTTTATGGCATGTTATAAATTCAGAGAAATGTTCTAAAATAACATGAGTCTTGTATTTAAGGAGGATAAATACAAGATAATAAGAAAGTACACAGATTTGAATTAGAGATACCGTCACCTAGTTACCTTGGGTTTGAGGGCTCGGCAGCTTATCGTGCCTGTACAGGTAGCGTATAAAATATATCTTTAATATACATCGGATAAATTTACGTGTACAGATTATATTTGTATTACTTGTATCTTACGTTTGTTACAGGTCATATGTGCTTTACACAGGGCATAATCAGTACTTTATTTGTGTATCTTTGACTCATTATTTCCGCAAGTTCTGTGCTTGGTGTTTGTGGTGTCTCTAAGGTGAAACATTATCTAAGCTTCAGTAACCAGTTGCATGATTTTGATCACAGGCATTATTTTACCTACGCTTAATAAATAATTATATCACTTAAATTACACATATTACTCAAGACTTTTCTACATGTATTAAAATTACAGTTAATCCATGTCTGTGTTCCTTAATTTCGTCTTCTGAGTCTGTTTCTGCGTTTGTGTCTGGGTCTGTATCATTTCAAGAATCCTGGATCGTTGAGCGCCCTACAAGCCCGTGTTTGTCTGTTACCTCACATTTGCGAATGTGATTGCTCTTGTTTCCATGATTTGTGTAACGTACGTGACACTTTACCGGTTATGTAAGGTACGTGATACATTATCGGTTAGATCATTATGTCATTCAGTATACTCCAATCGTTCGACTGTCGTAGAATTTGTGCTACGTTGTCATATTCAGTTCGTGCTCGTATCTGTGTGAGTCCGTCACAGTGTATAGTGAATGTTCGGGAGTTCCTAGTTCTCCGCAAGTGCACTTGGGTGTTCGGCTGAGACCAAACAAGTGGAGGTGCTCTAGGTATGGATCATAGCCACAGAGAAAATGGACCACGCCAACTGCGGGACCTGTAAGTTTTAGCCTTACTCGTTCCTTGGTGTTTGGGAAAAAGGTGTAGACGTGACGCCCCTTCTCTGTTGAGACCCATTATCTTCTGCGAGGTATCATTTCAGCAGCGGTAAAGTTGGGCCTTTCCGTGATATCCTCTCCTATAATTTCAAATACCTTGTCGTGTCTGCCTTTCATCAATCAGTACATTGCTGCTCTTTGACCGACAGTTACGTCAATGGGGCACATTCTCATCACCCGCATAGTACCTCTGCCTTGTTGAGCCAAGGCACCCACCATCCCGAGCTGAACATTTCTTCACCCTGGGCCCAGACGGTCGCTGAAACCATACTATGTATTCGAATAGTGCGATACGATATGCACGTATTGTCTTTATGGGCAGTCTATGTTTTGTACTACTTAGTTTTGCTAATTTATGTACTATTTTCATTGCTTTGTCAGTTGTAATTCTGACATGTTCAGTATATTTTAGTTTGTCGTCAACGTGCAAACCTAGATATTTTATCATTCTATTGCGCTGGAAGTTTGTGTTATATAGCTGATGCTTGGGTTTCTTTTAAGTTCGCCTTAGTACACGATTTTATTAGCTGCAGTTGTTAGTTTATTGTTACCACACCATTCATTGATGCCTACGAAGACCTGCGCAGCGTATTGCTAAAAGCGTCTTCTTGAGTTAACAAATACAACTACGAGCGCATCATCAGCATACGCTGCTATCCTCTTTGCCCCGTCATCTCTGTCTAGGTTGTCTATCAGCGGCATATTCTAGAAGAAAAGCAAATGGAGTCTATCAGCGGCTCAATAGCGATGACCCAGAACATGGGTCACTGCTCAGTAGCAATGACTCAGATTCTGGGTCCACATATGGACACCTTTCGGCATCCTTTAGTGATTTTCTTGACACCTCTTCAGTGGCCTGCTCACATTCTACAACTCTGTCTCTGAAGTAATCTAGAAAGCTGATATATGAAGCTGTTGTGATTTGCATTTGTCTTAACTTTGCGATTACACAGACCACGAAAGGTTGTCAAAAGCACCAGATGTATCAATTAATATTGCCATCATATATTTCCCCTATGTGCTGCCCTATTTTTTGCACCGTCAATAAACTTGCTTGGCCGGAACCCATAATAATGTGGACTGAGGCCCAGAAGCGGTCTGTGTGACTGCAGTCTGTCACACAGCAGTTTCTCCTGGACCTTGCGTGGTACAGTCAGTAGAGAGGTCGGTCTATATGATTTTGGGACTAATGAGTCTTTGTCCTCTAATTTTTTTGTCAATTACTGAATTGAGCGTCTTCCAACAAGCGTATATTTATTCCCTCTTGCTGTAAAGAGTCATTAAATATGTCCCTCAGGTAGGGGACGATCTGTTGTCGAGCAAATCTAATGGTTTCTGAGTGGACTCCATCTGGGATCGAAGCTTTTTTGTCCTTAAGTTTCGTTATTGCCAGCGCGGCCGCCTCACGAGCGAAAGGAGCAGTGATTGTGATGTTCTTGTGAAGGGTCATCGTCTGGCAGTAGCATGTTTAGCAGATACTTTACCGAGTATCTCCAGCTCTGCGCCATGTACCGTTTTGTCGCTATGATATTAGCTTAACCGTTGGTGTTTCAATTCTCTCAGTTTATATTTTGAAGGGCAAGGGCTTACTCTGTAAGTTTGTCCTGACAAAATTGTCCCATCGGTCCGACCTTGTTTTTGTAATTAATATTTGTATCCCCGTTCGGCTTCAAGGTACTGTTGCAGTCTGACTTCTTCTTCTTGTTGTCTTTGCTCGTTGATAGTATCGTCTTTTATCACGTGAGTTTTCCTTTCTTTTGTTAATAATGTCGACCATGGTATACTTTATTTACGTATGTTATTGATTAATGGATTATAACGATCTGATCTCTCTGTAACAGGTCGGTTAATATGTATATTCTCTAATCAACGCTTCGTCGGGCACTCTGCAAGTGGAATTTTTCTATAGTATCTTTTAATGTCTGCCAGTTTACCCTGCTCAGCAGCAATCGCGGATGTTGTAGAGTGTGTGTGTTTGTACTTTGTGCGTAGTAATCTGTGAAATTTTTACATTGTGATAGCTGAGCGTTGCTCTGTCATGTACTTGCCATTCAGTGGTATGTGTTACAAATGTTATGTTTGCTAATGAAATGTCTAGTTTACTGATACCTCCGACATTCCCACGGCGTGTCGGGGCTTGCCCTGCCTTATTGAGCATAAAAAGGCTACACTCCCTTATGATGTCCGTTGTTACTTGTTCTCTGACATCTGCTCTATCAGCACGCCCGAGTGCTGAGCTTGCGTTAATGTCGTCGAGGATGAGTAATCTTTTGCACCTGGAGAAACTTGTTATTTCCCTAACTGTACCTGCAAAGGGTTCAATGTCATACGAGTAATGTGCATATCATGATGTGACTATCCATGATTCCACTCCCAGTGTAATTTCTGCTGTTACAAAGCGTTCAGCACATAGTTGTGTTATTTTTTTCACTATAATTCGTGTATTTGCTACCAGGAATGCTGCTTTCGCCTCCATTACCCCTATAATTACCATATATTGCGTTAGGAGACCAGGTAATCTACCATCACGCATGTACGGTTACTGTGAACAAGTGACATCTACCTCTATCTTCTCCCATCAACTTAGTTCTGAACTAACCAGTTGTACGATCTTCACGATAGGCAAAGCTGTTGGCTCAAGTTTGTTTAATATCAAAGTAAACGTGACCGTTTGCTCTTACTAAGTCCTTGTAGATGTTATTTAGGTCCAAACCTTTTCCCCTCCGCGTGCATACCACCCTCAGGAGTCTACAAAGCTCTCGTTTATCAGCTGGGAGGTTTTATGTTCGTAGGACCATGCGATCAGTCTGTTCCGTAGTTGAAGACGTACATCAGATACGTCTCGCTATGTTTCTGCCTCTGTATGGTGTCTGCTAAAAGGAGATATCGACTCTGTATTTCGATAATGAGCATCCGTCTAAATCCAAGCACGGTTCGACAGACATCAACACATGTATTTGCGCAACGGTACAATCATCAGTATTTTAGAGACGCTCTGGTGTGGCTCGATTAATAAAAAATCTCTGTAGGCTACTAATGGCTAATTCCTATACTTAGATGTACGAATAAAATTTAAATCACATATACAATTACTCATACGTGTACTGATCTTTCAGCATTCCCTATTACATACACTGTGGCTATAATGAAGGATATTTATTGTTTAAACTGGACAGATGGACGAAATGGTTCACTGAACAGCTGAGTGTAATTGCGGAGTCTGAAAATGAGATTTTATTACGAAATAAATACATGGACGTAAGTCCCGAAAAATAATTATCATTTTGCTCATAGTGGTTTCTCAAATTTGCCAAATACCATCCATGGAAGGTAATGTTAAATGTAGAGACCACTGCTCTTTCACTGGAGCACATCAGATTGTTGCACATGTCGGCTGTAAAGTGGACGATAAGTCACAATTTACATTCCCAGTCGTACTTCACGATCTGAGTACTTGTTATGGTTATTCCATAATCACAACAAGAAAACAGACGATCATACACAGTGAGTGAGAAAGAAGTTAAGCTAATCCAGAGTCGCATGTCTCTGCTGCCGTCGAATGTGGGGAAGTATAAATCATTCCTGAAGAGTATTGTAGTAATGCAACAAGAGAGGAGATGCAATAGAAATGTAAGATTTATGGATTGGCTTAAGGTTTTGGCATGATCTCTCGAAAGGTGGCAGGGTTTGGTGCAGGACAGGTGCTAGGTACCATGTAACAGCGAGTCACCGACTTACAAATCCTGAAGATCCAGAGACTCAAGTGGCACACACGATGAGCTCTTAGGTTGATAAAATGAGTGAATGTATAAAATCAAAACCTGATACATCTCCTGAAGAGACTAACATTGTTGATAGACATACTATGCACGATCTAAAGATTGCGGATACTTCACCATGATGGGATGATTTCACCTGATTATTAATAGATTTATAAAATTATTATTTGCAAACTAAATTGAAACTAAATTTGTTAGTAAAATCCATAACTAATAATGCAGACGCTCGATGTATGAATATAATACGCCGTTTTGGAGTTCTTCATGTTGGCTATGGAACGAAAAAGTCTCTATTGTCGTTAAACAAATAAGGAAACAGTTATAAATTGCTCAGTGAATATCAAGAAAAAAGGTGCCTAAACTAACATTTCTCCACAGGTACACACGTATTAACGCAAGAATCCATATGTTTCTTTAGTGATATTTCGATAACTTTATATATGTGATATTGTCGTTTCACTATCATAGGACTGCTGCTCAAGAGTGTGTAAAGATGTCATGTCGGCTATTTTCAGAAACAGTTTCGGAAATAGAGAAACGAGATAAAGAAACCAAATCGTTTCTACTAAATGTAGAGTCAGTACTGAAACAAGAAATCATAAATTTAATCAAGAGTACTTAATATTTATATCTACATTTGTGTACGCTTTATAATACGTCACGAATGGTGACCAGGTTGAATGATACCGTGTTACTACAGAGCTCATACGACCAAGGTTTTAAATAGGCAAGGAAGACAGAGTTCGATGTCTTTTGTTGCTGTGTGGTAGGATTGGAAGGTGTTTCGAACGCACTCTGCCGTCACAGGGACACTTGAGCTGAAGTATGTTATTTTGGGGTTAAAAACATTTCGGTGTCCACCAGTTCAGAATTTAGAGTGCTTTCGAATGCTACAGGAACACTTGAGCTTAAGAGTGTTATTTTGGAGTTAAGAACATTTCGTTGTAAATCGGTTCAGGACTTAGAAAGCTTTGGAACTCTGAATGCTGTTGAGCTTAAGAGTTAAAGCCAGATTGTCAGTAACTGAAAATTTTACAATCGTAGGTAATTTGTTATTGTTTAAAGAGATGCGTGCAGTTGTTGAACTTCGAGATTTTCGCTGCATGTTTTAGTGACTTTACTGCTCCGCTCTGAACTTTTAGTCTGCGAATGCTGTACCTGCGATACTAATAAATAATTCTGTATTTTTTTTAAATCAAAATTGTACTGATTTAAGAATCGATGTGAATCCAGCAGTCGAATATATATGTGTGTGTTTTTATTTGACTATAGATTTAGTCAAACAGTAAAAAATTCATTGTAGGCCAAATTACTGTGCCACAGTCTCATGTCATAGTATTTGTCTTTTATTGATCACTACCTGCTTATTATTTATTTAATTATTCGCTAACGTCCGTGATAATCAGTCTCCTTAATAAGTGGTTCACACAAATTTATGATTATTGTGGATTAGTCAGATTTATTGTTACCAATACCACAGTGAAGTCGCCTAGTCCTGCCAACTTCACTATGTATTCCACGAAGTTTCAGGATTCCAGCCTCATGACGTCTAGCCCTTGCCACAAAATTTCGGCTGACAACCAGGTAGCCATTTTCGTGTGAGTAATTACTAATGTTTTATATCATAATTTAATAATATTAAAATGCAATAAATCACGTGAAGATGACTGCCTGGGTGTCTGCCGGAACGCCGTGGCTTTCTCCGAGGATTAACGTAAAGCAGAAAGCACAGTCTTACCTGCGGTAGCTTAGAGATGAATCCGTGGGCATTGGCTGTCTTGGCAGCCTCCTCGATGTCCTCCATGGTGCAGTCGTCTCGCCCGTAGCGGATGTTCTCCGCGATGGTGGTCTGGAAGAGCACCGGCTCCTGGCCCACCACGCCGATCTGCGAGCGCAGCCAGCCCACGTTCAGCGTCCTCAAGTCACGACCGTCCAGCTCCACCTGACAGCGCACAGGAGACTCTTGTACCCATAACGTACACACACTTCTGCGTATCATAATGCCGGGTGATTCAAAAAGAAACAAAGGATTTCAGTTTTTTACTACAGACAAACAGTAAAAGATAGAAACGCATTGCGCATGTCACTGGCTAGGGGAAGGGCCAAAGTATTAACACAACTGCGCTCTTGTTTGTTTGTAACAACATACCGAGTATATCACAAGAGAAACCGCTTGTCTATCGGAATTTACTCGAAGTCAACAGATTGTTCAAGTGAAACGTGCCTTTCGCCGTTGATTCAGCAAGAAACTGCCTTTGCACGCTCATACAAAATTCTTGCATGTTAGTTGCATACGGAAATGGAGAAGCACTGGTCGGCCACGCACGTCTGTTGAAATTGCCGAACATATCCGAGATGCTTTCACACGACGAGCAGTCCAGAAACTTCCACTTCCTCAAACAATGGTGTGGTGTGTTCTGAAACGACTCCTGCGTATGACGCCTAACAAGTTGCAGGTACTGCAGCAATTGTGTCCCGGCGACCATAGCAGAAGGCACGAATTTTGCAAGTCCGTTCTCCAGGTTATGGCAGAGGACGCTTTCCCCGAATGGCTCATTGTTTCAGACGAATAGACCTTTCATCTCTCGGGGAAAGTAAACCGCCTAAATGCAAGAATTTTGCGGGCCGGTGTGGCCGAGCGGTTCTAGGCCCTGCAGTCTGGAACCGCGCGACCGCTACGGTCGCAGGTTCGAATCCTGCCTAGGGCATGGGTGTGTGTGATGTCCTTAGGTTAGTTAGGTTTAATTAGTTCTAAGTTGTAGGGGACTGATGACCTCAGATGTTAAGTCCCATAGTGCTCAGAGCCATTTGAACCATTTTATTGTAAGAATTTTGCTGTCACATTATCTGGCGGCGTCATCGAATATGACAGACTCGCCAGAAATGTGCTGTTTCTGTTCACAGAGTTTACAGAACTTTCGATTCCTCAGCTTCGCGAAGACTCCAATGATTTCAAAACATGGTTCAAATGGCTCTGAGCACCATGGGACCTAACTTCTGAGGTCATCAGTCCCCTAGAACTTAGAGAACTACTTAACTAACCTAAGGACATCTCACACATCCATGCCCGAGGCAGGATTCGAATCTGGGACCGTAGCGGACGCGCGGTTCCAGACTGTAGCGCCTAGAACCGCTCGGTCTGCAATGATTTCATTTTTATGCACGACGGCTTCCCACCTCACTTTCACCTTGACGACCGGCGTTAACGACACCAACCCACAGGGTTGGATTTTAAGAGGTGGACAACAAGAGCTTGTTCATTTATTTTGGTTTCTCAGCTCACCAGACCTCATGCATCGCGATTTTTTCTTTAGGCATACCTGAAAGACAGCCTTTATCCCACTTACGGCAGCTACTCTTCAGCATCTGGGCAATTGAATTGTTGACCCTGTCAATAAACAGGAACCTGCTGAAGCGTGTGATGAAATGCACTACAGTTTCGATGCTAATGTTGAGTGTATGGTACAGTGTCTGTGCGAACAAAAAACTTGGAATCTTCCTCAATCCAGTGACGCGCGCAATGCGTTTCTATCTTCCATAATTCATTTATAATAAACAACGGAAATCTGATCTTTCTTTTTGCCTCGCCCTGTACATTATCAACGGAGTTGTAAGAAGGTTAGAGTTTCCCGTTTCGTGCGTATCGAGTTCTTAGAAACTATGAACAAGTCTAGATTGGTAATAACATGAAACGACATGTTAAAGGAAGCATCCCAGCATCCACATCAAGTGATTTAGGTTCGTATTTACCGCAGAATGTGTTGCGCAGTGTGAACCTGCTCGTACATCTTACTGTGAAACCCACTGCCTTGCGACGCAGGGCAATGATGTAGACCCAGTTCAGATCCACGCGCTGAACATCGAGTGTTGGTATGTTAACCGGCCAGGCTGAACCTGTGTTCGGCGCTTTTATAGGATCGTACGGCAAGTACTTGGCTAGAAAACTGCAATATTATATAAAGTTGATTTCAGAATCTTGTGGAAAGCGCTAAAATTGAAAAAAAGCCGCTATAACGCATATACGAGGACTACAGAAAATGGAACAACAACGCCCCTAGGTAGGATAGGATAACAGGAGAACTGATCAAAGAGCGAGGTGAGTGCTTCCACTAAAAAAGGTATAAACTGATTCAGATGATATGATAGAATGAGATATTGACAGAAGAAGTGAAACTGGCCATGAAATGCTCGATATACAAGAAGTGAAGCTAAATGGAATGTGGTAGCTGCAGAGGTATCAGCTTGCTGGATATAACCTAGAAAGTACTGTCTATCATTATCCTCAAAAAATTACAACCGTTCACAGAGAACAACATACAGAAATACCAAGCTGGCTTTTGAATAAACCGATCGACAATTGATCACATTTTCAGTTTAAGACAATTGCTGGCAAAACACTGGGAACGCCATAAACATACACTCCTGGAAATTGAAATAAGAACACCGTGAATTCATTGTCCCAGGAAGGGGAAACTTTATTGACACATTCCTGGGGTCAGATACATCACATGATCACACTGACAGAACCACAGGCACATAGACACAGGCAACAGAGCATGCACAATGTCGGCACTAGTACAGTGTATATCCACCTTTCGCAGCAATGCAGGCTGCTATTCTCCCATGGAGACGATCGTAGAGATGCTGGATGTAGTCCTATGGAACGGCTTGCCATGCCATTTCCACCTGGCGCCTCAGTTGGACCAGCGTTCGTGCTGGACGTGCAGACCGCGTGAGACGACGCTTCATCCAGTCCCAAACATGCTCAATGGGGGACAGATCCGGAGATCTTGCTGGCCAGGGTAGTTGACTTACACCTTCTAGAGCACGTTGGGTGGCACGGGATACATGCGGACGTGCATTGTCCTGTTGGAACAGCAAGTTCCCTTGCCGGTCTAGGAATGGTAGAACGATGGGTTCGATGACGGTTTGGATGTACCGTGCACTATTCAGTGTCCCCTCGACGATCACCAGTGGTGTACGGCCAGTGTAGGAGATCGCTCCCCACACCATGATGCCGGGTGTTGGCCCTGTGTGCCTCGGTCGTATGCAGTCCTGATTGTGGCGCTCACCTGCACGGCGCCAAACACGCATACGACCATCATTGGCACCAAGGCAGAAGCGACTCTCATCGCTGAAGACGACACGTCTCCATTCGTCCCTCCATTCACGCCTGTCGCGACACCACTGGAGGCGGGCTGCACGATGTTGGGGCGTGAGCGGAAGACGGCCTAACGGTGTGCGGGACCGTAGCCCAGCTTCATGGAGACGGTTGCGAATGGTCCTCGACGATACCCCAGGAGCAACAGTGTCCCTAATTTGCTGGGAAGTGGCGGTGTGGTCCCCTACGGCACTGCGTAGGATCCTACGGTCTTGGCGTGCATCCGTGCGTCGCTGCGGTCCGGTCCCAGGTCGACGGGCACGTGCACCTTCCGCCGACCACTGGCGACAACATCGATGTACTGTGGAGACTTCACGCCCCACGTGTTGAGCAATTCGGCGGTACGTCCACCCGGCCTCCCGCATGCCCACTATACGCCCTCGCTCAAAGTCCGTCAGCTGCAAATACGGTTCACGTCCACGCTGTCGCGGCATGCTACCAGTGTTAAAGACTGCGATGGAGCTCCGTATGCCACGGCAAACTGGCTGACACTGACGGCGGCGGTGCACAAATGCTGCGCAGCTAGCGCCATTCGACGGCCAACACCGCGGTTCCTGGTGTGTCCGCTGTGCTGTGCGTGTGATCATTGCTTGTACAGCCCTCTCGCAGTGTCCGGAGCAAGTATGGTGGGTCTGACACACCGGTGTCAATGTGTTCTTTTTTCCATTTCCAGGAGTGTATTTATAGTTTGATCGTCGATTTTCAATGTGCATACGACAGTATCCACGGGAATTTTCTATGCAATGCACTGCGTGACTTCAGAGTTCCCAAGAAGCTAATGAGAATTGTGCAAACTTGGATGAGTGGACAAAAGGCAGCAGTGCTTTTCCGAGGGGTCAAAAATGGCTCTGAGCACTATGGGACTTAACTTCTGAGGTCATCAGTCCCCTAGAACGTAGAACTACTTAAACCTAACTAACCTAAGGACATAACACACATCCATGCCCAAGGCAGGATTCGAACCTGCGACCGTAGCGGTCGCGCGGCTCCAGACCGCTCCGAGGGGTCACATCAGAAACTTTGAGACACGTCTGAGAGAAGGGGATGCTCTCTCTTGTGTTCTGTTCGGAGTAATATTAGTGAAAATAATAACGGAATGTACGCAACAGGAGTGGGTTACAGTAAACATGGATGGTAACTTCCAATTTCTCACATTTGCAGATCATGTTGTTCTACTAAGTGGGTCGAACCATGAGTTGAAAGGAATGTACCAGAAAATGGACACCTACGTACAGAAGGTTGGGCTGAACATGACTTCATGCAATCAGGAAGAAGACAAGAGCAGCAAGTTTCTCTTGAAACAGATGGCATGACGTTCAAGAGAGTTCTCCAGTACAGATACTTCGGATCTACCAGTGACTACAGAATAGAAATGCACATCATGGAAAGAACATCAATGGGAATGAAATGCATGTGTTCCCTCAGGGAGGAGCTCAGCTCAAAATTGATAAAAACGAACAGAAAAATGAGAGTACACAGCAAAGTGATAACCCAGCAATCAACTACAGTTCAGAAACGCGGAACACGACTAAGCTGAGAAGGAAAAATTATTAATATCTGAAAGAAGAGTAATGAAGGAGATACGGGAATAAATCTTCGACAAAGGAGAATTTAGCAGCACGAAGAATGAGCCAATCTACCTCTTGATGCTTAGCAACAATCTTACAGAAGCTGAAATGCAAAAGAATTGATTGTGCGAGCCATGTATCCCGTATGCCAGAAGAAAGACCGGTGAAGAAGGCACTGGATAGGAAACCAAACACCACACGCCCCTTAAGACGACTACAGCAGCGCTGGAGGAAGACCTGGGGAAGGACCTGGCAGCCCTGAGGACTGAAGACGCCTGTTGGAACTGAGCACAAAACGCGAAGGAACTGAGGCAGTTTCTGCTAGCAGAGGGTGTCTGCTGGCCTTGTGATAGCTGTGTATGTACGTACGTACGTATGCGGAACACATATAGGCTTTCGTAAAAATTACTGTCAGTGTGAATTTGAACCCACAACTGGATACGTGAGGATTGCCAGATGAAGATGTAGGGCCTCAGTATGTAAATATAACATAATAGTCGATGTATGCATCAGGTGGCGAAGCCAAGTGGGAAAGCCCTCGGACAGTAGTCGGCCATTGACTGCTGCTGAAACGTATGTGGTGCATTTGTCTTCGTAAAGTCCTGGTAGAAAGAGTTTCTTGTCTCTGCTAGTCAGACAGGCTGCTGTATGACATTATACCGTCGATCGCCACGAAGACTCGGGCGAGGCAAAACGAAACATTTGTAATTGTCCTGCACAGTTGCTTTATGTGTGTGGAAACGATACCTACACGATACAAAAGCCCCATCTTTGACATTGCTGACCTCAGAAACCCGAATTTTTGCGTAGTCCCCGATACGCTGTAGCCCATGCGTTTTGAGCCCACGTTCAAAGTCGGTTAACTCGCGACGTGCTCCCGTCTTCACTACCATACCTCTCAGACACAGCGTGTAAACTCACGCTGTACACCGAGTATATCTAAAAGGGCAAACCATCCCTCAATCTTTAGCCCTTCATTCAAATCCCACTTCTACTTACTTTAATATATCTCTACAAGATGTAACTGCATGGATGTGCGGACATAGGGCTGAACGTATCAAGTGACCCTAGAGGCGATTGTTATCTACAGCGTTACAACTAGAACGTACGCGTATGTCGTGTCTGTTCTTTCGGACATATCCGAAGTCACTGTGAATCTAGACACAATGGAATTAAAGAAGTTAGCTGCCTTTGACGTAAATCAATTTGCGCTGGACTGGGATTAGAAACCGAGTCTCCTGCTGAACACTGGACACAGTGGTCATGGCAGCTGCACATACTGCTCTAACACGCCTCCCATCAGGCTCAAAATCTCAATTTATCCACACGCTACTGACGTGTTGCCACTTGTACATTATCCCCATTACTCGTGGCGTTTCGTCGGTTCCCTTAAGTGTTCGAGATTGGTGTACGTCTGCAACGAAGAAGGGATCATTGGCCTTCCTCGCCTACAAATGTAGTACCTTTCCTTTAAGACAGTCCGAAAGAATAGATACCATCTTTGATCCAGCAGCCGTTATGAATCAAAACACAAAGGAATTAAAGACATTAGCAGCCCGTGAGCATTGATTTAAATCAATAGGGAAAGTTGAAAATTTGTGCTGGACCGGGATTCGAACCTGAGTCTCCCGCTTACTAGTGAAATACGCTGACTACTGTGCCATCCGCACACAGCGAACATGTCTTGGAAAGCAGACATCACGTATATAATTAAGGTGATGGCTGGCAACGTTCCCTTCAGTGCCGGCCCGAGTGGCCGAGCGGTTCTAGGCTTTACAGTCTGGAACCGCGCGACCGCTACGGTCGCAGGTTTGAGTCCTGCCTCGGGCATGGATGTGTGTGATGTCCTTAGGTTAGTTAGGTTTAAGTAGTTCTAAGTTCCAGGGGACTGATGACCTCAGCAGTTAAGTCCCATAGTGCTCAGAGCCATTTGAAACATTTGAGCCCTTCAGTGCAGATGCACACCAAGCTCGACCTCTTACGGAAATCGGCGAGATGCTGCGACTAATGAGGCTAATGAACAGCGTAATTACATCAGTGGTGTGTGACACAAGTTTAGAATCTGGGTCTGACACCAGGTGTGCTAGGGTAGTCCATACAGTTGCGCTGACCATTGTGTCTGGTTGGTGTAGTGGTCAACGCGTCTGCCTTAGTGAGTGGGAGACATAGGTTTGAATACTAGTCCGGTGCAAATTTTCAACTTTCCCCATTGATTTAAATGAATACCATTATATTAGTGATTCAGATTACTATTAGTACCTCAGATTGGTTCATACTTGTCAACTGTCCTGTGAAATACTCACTGATCCCAGGCGAGGATCGTAGAATCTTTGAATAAGCTGGATGCACGTGGACTTCCCACAGCCGGAGCAGCCGACAAGAGCCACTGTCTCGCCAGCTTTGACTTTCAGGTTGAGGCCTTGAAGAATCTGAAACCAGGAAAGCACTTCAGGAAAATCTTAGTATGGTGTTGGCCCAGCTTCCACTCTCGCAGGCATACGTTCAGTCAGGTGCTGAAAGGTTTCTTTGGGAATGGCAGCCCATTCTTCACGCAATGCTGCACTGAGGAGAGGTATCGATGTCAGCCGGTGATGCCTGTCACGAAGTCGGGGGTCCAAAACATCCCAAAGGTGTTCTACACGATTCAGGTAAGAACTCTGTGCAGGCCAGTCCATTACAGGGATGTTATTGCCGTGTAACCACTCCGCCACAGGCCGTGCATTATGAACAGGTGCTCGATCGTGTTGAAAGATGCAATCGCCATCCCCGAATTGCTCTTCAACAATGGAAAGCAAGAATGTGCTTAAAACATCAATGTGGGCCTGTGATAGTGCCACCCAAAACAACAAGGGATGCAAGCCCTCTCCATGAAAAATACGACCACAGCATAACATCACCGTCTCCGAGCATTACTGTTAGCACTACACACGCTGGCAGATGACGTTCATCGGGCATTCGCTATAACCACACCCTGCCATCGGATCGCCACATTGTGAACGGTGATTCGTCACTCCATACAACGTTTTTCCACTGTTCAGTCGTCCAATGTTTACGCTCCTTGCACCAAGCGAGGCGTCGTTTGCCATTTACCGGCGTGACGTGTGGCTTATGAGGAGCCGCTTGACCATGAAATCCAAGTTTTCTCACCTCGCGGCTAACTGTCATAACACTTGCAGTGGATTTTGATGCAGTTTGGAATTCCTGTGTGATGGTGTGGATAGATGTCTGCCTATTACATATTGCGACCCTCTTCAAGTGCCGGCTGTCTCTGTCAGTCCAAAGGCGAGGTCGACCTGTACGCTTTTGTGCTGTATGTGTGCCTTCACGTTCCCACTTCACTATCACATTGGAAACAGTGAACCTAGAGATGTTTAGGAGTGTGTAAATCTCGCCTACAGACGAATGACACAAGTGACACCCGGTATCCTGACCATGTTCGAAGTTCGTGAGTTTCGCGGAGTGCCCCATTCTGCTCTCTCACGATGTCTAGCGCTACTCAGGTCGGTAATAGGGAGTACCTGCGAGTATGTGGAAGCACAGTTTACCTAATACGCGAAAAGTATGTTTTTCGGGGTGTCCGGATACTTTTGATCACATAGTGTATTTCTCTCTTTCATAATAACTGAAATAACAATATTAGAGAAAACGTTTGCTTGTGATCGTTACTGTGTTTAGATAAGTAGTTTCTTACGTGTTTGAAAACAGCACGTTGTAGCCACTTTGCTATTCGTCATTTTAATCCAAACGTTTTTAAAACTGGACGTAAGATGATGCAAAACAAAGGTTATAACATACACTACTTACGTACCGGACAAAAATAGTAAATCAGAGGGTATAGAATAGTGCAACAAATCAGTTGTGGCAAACAAGGGCTTCCCTAGTCGAACTTTTGAATCTGTTCGTGCGAATACGAGTTCAGGATCTGCTCCGGATACTACTCGTCTTAATGGATATGACAGTGAAGCTTCACGAATCAGACAACTTCAGTGAATAAAGCAATAATCTTTCAATTATTAATTGTCTTACCTGAACTCGCCGCCGTGACGGGTATTCAAAGTGGACGTTCTTGAAGGTGATATCCCCACGAGCGTAGTGCGGCTTGTCCCCCTCATCAGACAGACTGCTGATGCGCGACTCGCGGTCTATTACAGCAAATATCTTGGCAGCAGCGCCTCTAGCGGTAGAGAAAGCCTCAACACGAGAAGTCACCGAATAGAACACCCACGTCCCATTCATAACGGAAAAGAAAATCTGTATGGGAAAATAAAAATCCATCCATTAAAGACAGAAATTATCTGCCCAGCTTCCCAAATCCTCACAATAATAATTAATTCATCTTACATAGTATTTCAACTTACATGATACACAGCATGCATAATAATTAATTCCTACAGTACCGGTTTTCTAAATGTGTCCAACAGTATTCAACTTACTCCTTCCAAACACTCCATTTAATTGATGAGAATGTCTCACTTGCGGTTTTATGCGAACTGTATCAAATTATTCTGATAGTAATTGCGTATCTCTGGTACTCATGCTATTGGGAAACTTGCGCACTTACTTTATATTTGGGACATCGCTTGACCAAGGTCATTCACCTTAAGACATCATGAGTCCTCTCAGTGACGCCACACTTGTAAGTGACTTTATAATTCCTATCAGTGGGAAGCCAGGCCCACTTTTCCATTCCCTCTTCTCCCTTCCACTCCCCATTATCTCCAATAAATTATAGCGCAGCACTAAAAATAAAAGAGCCTTTCAAAAATCTAGCATATATGTGTTAATGGAAAACTAAAAACCCTATTCCCTTCCCTTTACTCCCATCTCGAGCCAAACATAGCTTGTTATTAAAATAAAACACCCAACGGAAAATCCAAGATGGTGGAAATACCCCAGTTGCGTTAGTGGGAAATAAAAAAAAAATCCTCCTTCCAACCAATCAGAGTGTACAGAGTGTAGTATATAAATGATGTGTTAATACGGTGTCAAATTACATTATTATTCAAATCAAGTCACACCCCTTCTCCCTCCCTCCTCTCTATCTCCTATCATTCAAACGACATGCCACTGTCTCAGTTGTTAGTTTCTCCATGTCTGGATGATTATGATGCTGTATCGTAATTGATGTTCATTAAATGAAAATGCGCTCCAGATGCTCTTTTTAGAGCTCTATTAAGTTCACATGACCGGCTTTGGGCTTTATATTAGGCAATTATCAAGTGCACTTGAAAGTTGGCTGTAGAGAAGCAATAACTTTCAGATGAACTGCCGGTCTCGGCCTCTATATAATGTCATTATTAAGCGCATCTGAAAGTTACACTGTAGAGAAGCAGTCTTGCTTCTCTGCAGCATAACTTTCAGACGCGCTTGATAGTTGTCTAATATAAACGCCGAAATCGCTCGTGTAAACTTAATGAAATTCTAAAAAAAACAACTGGAGCGGCTTTTCATTAAATATCCCAAATGTGCCCTATAACCCTTCCCCCTCCCCCTGCTTTCCAGTCAGTCATGGTGTAGTATTAAAATGATGTGTGAAAATTGTTACATTATTTTTAAAAAATCAGGTTCACCAAAATCAATTTTAAATTTTTTATTATTACCGGTTCCGACATATATTTTCTGTCATCATCGGGTCTGAAAGTTTAATAAACAGTGCAAGTCAAGGTGGTTAATATAAATATTATTTCATATAAACTCTGTTTTCCGTACATTACTGAAGCTTTAGACGGTACCTTGTACCTTATTAACAAAAGTCCATGATCTCTACAACACTATGTGGCTTGCAAATTTGTGAAGATTATGAACTTCCTTTAATATGTTACAAACTATGTTCTAAAGCTTTAGTGATGTATACGGTTTTTATACGAAATAATATGTGTATTAGCCACCTTGACTTTTGACGTTTGTTTATTAAACTTTCAGGTCCAATGAGGACAGCAGAGATATGACTAAACAGATAATCAGTAAAAGGATTTACAAGCCATCTTGAACAATATAACAATTCTGATCGCCGCCCCCCCCCCCCCCTCCACCCATCAACTGATACAGCGTCAAACATACGTAGAAATTGTCACACGTGCAGTAGAAGATTACGTAGCCCCAACTTGAAGATCAAAGATATTCGTTACTGCCTAGAAAGTCAAAGACATTCATTATTTATGGCATAAAAACGGTGTCAAGTTACGTTATTTACGTATACATACATACCTCTGACGAAATGTTAAAGTGATGCCAAGGCAAAGTTGTGCACTATTCAAGTAGGCACGTAGCTTTTACGAAAAATTTATCTTGCTGCATTTAATACGTCAACTCAATGTGTACATAAACATACTCTGGTGTAATTTAAAAATGAATCCAAGGTCAATGCTATGCATTATTTTTGTACACACATACCGAATAGTATCTTATCAGAGTACTCCTGGGCAATCAAACATGTTTCTGGAAAAATACATCTTCCTTACACTGAGTAACATGTCCGCGTCCTACGACGTCAAAAGATTACTGATGAGTTATGACTGTCAAAACTTCTTATATACTCTTAGAGATCACTGATCAAGACGCCAGTCTTGGTTGAGATAAGCACAGCGTTAAATCTCTCGTACATGGAAATTCCTTGTTTCCCATTTAGTTGAAGGCATCGTATATAAAGCAGATTCGTGAATAACCTGCCGTAATATTTATTGAGAACTGTGTTTTTGTTTTCATTTCAATTCTCATGTTAATTAGAGACGATTTTAGTGTTCCTTCATCTTGACGCAAAGAATCGATAAAATGTGTAGGGCACTTCTGGAACTCTGTACGGTTCACGAGCGAATTACTTCTAGGTCCTTTCGCCAATCAGTACAGTGGCTGAGTGTTGCAGTACATTTCAAGCGCTTGCTCAGTATTCTTTGTGCTAAAATGGACTGAATAGTTCTGTTTTACACCTATATAATCGAATATACTGCAGTCACAAGAAATCGAATACGTGTTTGCCTGAAAAGCTAAAATTACGTATCTTGCTGTTTCGAGTACTGCATTAGATTTAACTTGCCCCATCCATGTAACAATTTTAAGCGGAAAATATTCAATTGAACGCCAAGTACGGAGTGCTAGAGTCCACCGCAGAACATTTTTTTAAGTTGCTCCATAATAACATTTGTTCTTTCCCGGACACTCGCATTTATGGCATTTGCCAGTAAATCTTTCGATCACTATTTTCTACTTTGTATTTGCTTTATTCAGAGTAATACATTTAGTGACCTCTCTGCAACATGAATTTGTACTCAAGTACAAATTCATGTTGAGATTTTGAAATCATGTAATCCTCTGCGAACCCAAGTACCATCACGAGCGGGATACAGAAGCCGAAAAGTCCATCATCAGCAACAGATTCCATTAGCTCATTTTTATTTCCCCAACCAGCATTCTGTTATGCCGTCATTTGATGTAAAAGATGCATGCCCTTTAATTAGCGTTGAAATTCCTGGATAGCGCTCATGAAAACGAGTGAAATGCGCAATTTTTACTGAAATCGATCTCGTTGGCATTCTGTAGTCTTGACTCATCGACAAATCTTTCCTCATATACAGATGACTCTCGCATGACAATGGTTAGGTGTTCTCATATTGTATCAGAATCAATATGGAATCGTTGTATGCGAAAATAGGTTGACCAAATGGTTCATTCTTATGATATTCGAAACGAATAATGCAGACGTCACCGACATTTTTTTCTCACACTCATTACGTAACTACTCATCATCATCATGAGTTTCTTCTTCTCCTTCTTTTCCCTCGCCTAACACAAAGACGAATAACAACTCACAGGGAATGTCGGTCGTATTTTTAGTACTCTGCATCCTAATGCTGAAACTTCCTTATTTTTCCTCTCTTCTTCTTCTTCTTCCTCTTCTTCATAATCACTTTAACACCATTGTACTAGAATTTCGTCAAAGTTTCCAAATTGTTTCATTGAGCTACAAGTTTCAGTGATATATTACGCCATCGTCAGACCCCTTGACCGACCTGTAGGAAGATTCCCACCACTGGTTCAATCACAATAGGGGTCAACCTTCAATGACTGATATCCGTAAATGACGGCAATCACTTCATACATCACCGCCCTTTTTATTAGATCGCATTGTTCTCTGTTTATCTGTTCGGTATAAATTTTAAACTTCCAGATGAGATAGAGACTTGAAATTCTAAACATAGCTCAAAACTCGATGACAATGCAATATTAACCCGCTTTCGTGCTGGTCTGTTCGCTAGGGATGGGGGTGACGATGAAAAAGATAATGCCAGATGTACGCTGCCCTGCAGACCTGGGGTGCTGTGCGGGTCCTTCTACAGTTATATCTACACTCCGCAAGCCACGCTATACAGGGTGGTCCATTGATCGTGACCGGGCCAAAAATCTCACGAAATAAGCGCCAAACGAAAAAACTACAAAGAACGAAACTCGTCTAACTTGACTGGGGAAACCAGATGGCGCTATGGTTGGCCCGCTAGATGGCGGTGCCATAGGTCAAATGGATATCAACTGCGTTTTTTAAAATAGGAACCCCCATTTTTAGTACATATTCGTGTAGTACGTAAAGAAATATGAATATTTTAGTTGGATCACTTTTTTCGCTTTGTGATAGATGGCGTTGTAATAGTCACAAACATATGGCTCACAATTTTAGACGGACAGTTGGTAACAGGTAGGTTTTTTAAATTAAAATACAGGACGTAGGTACGTTGGAACATTTTATTTCGGTTGTTTCAATGCGATACATGAACCTTTGTGAACTTATCATTTCTGAGAACGCCGGCCACGTTGGCCGAGCGGTTCTAGGAGCTACAGTCGGGAACTTCGTGACCGCTACGGTCGCAGGTTCGAATCTTGCCGCGGGCATGGATGTGTGTGGTGTCCTTAGGTTAGTCAGGTTTAAGTAGATCTAAGTTCTAGGGGACTGATGACCTCAGAAGTTAAGTCCCATAGTGCTCAGAGCCATTTGAAACATTTCTGAGAACGCATATTGTTACAGCGTGATTACCTATAAATACAACATTAATGCAATAAATGCTCAGAATGATGTCCATCAATCTCAATGTATTTGGAAATACGTGTAACGACATTCCTCTCAACAGCGAGTAGTTCGCCTTCCGTAATGCTTGCACATGCACTGACAATGCGCTGACGCATGTTGTCAGGCGTTGTCGGTAGATCACGATAGCAAATATCCTTCAACTTTCCCCACAGAAAGAAATCCGGGGACGTCAGATCCGGTGAACGTGCGGGCTATGGTATGGTGCTTCGACGACCAATCCACCTGTCACGAAATATGCTGTTCAATACCGCTTCAACCGAACGCGAGCTAAGTGCCAGACATCCATCATGTTGGAAGAACATCGCCATTCTGTCATGCAGTGAAACATCTTGTAGTAACATCGGTAGAACATTTCGTAGGAAATCAGCATATATTGCACCGTTTAGGTTGCCATCGATAAAATGGGGGCCAATTATCCTTCCGCCCATAATGCCGCACCATACATTAACCCGCCAAGGTCGCTGATGTTCCACTTCTCGCAGCCATCGTGGATTTTCCGTTACCCAATAGTGCATATTATGCCGGTTTACGTTGCCGCTGATGGTGAATGACGCTTCGTCACTAAATAGAGCGCGTGCAAAAAATCTGTCATCGTCCCGTAATTTCTCTTGTGCCCACTGGCAGAACTGCACACGACGTTCAAAGTCATCACCATACAATTCCTGGAGCATATAAATATGATACGGGTGCAATCGATGTTGATGTAGCATTCTCAACACCGACGTTTTTGAGATTCCCGATTCTCACGCAATTTGTCTGCTACTGATGTGCGGATTAGCCGCGACAGCAGCTAAAACACCTGCTTGGGCATCATCGTTTGTTGCAGGTCGTGGTTGACGTTTCACATGTGGCTAAACACTTTCTATTTCCTTAAATAACGTAACTATCCGGCGAACGGTCCGGACACTTGGATGATGTCGTCCAGGATACCGAGCAGCATACATAGCACACGCCCGTTGGGCATTTTGAGCACAGTAGCCATACATCAAAACGATATCGACCTTTCCCGAAATTGGTAAACGGTCCATTATAACACGGGTAATGTATCACGAAAGATATATTGTCCTCACTGGCGGAATGTTACGAGACACCATGTACTTATACGTTATTGACTATTACAGCGCCATCGATCACAAAGCGAAAAAAGTGGTCCAACTAATTCATTTTTCTTTACGTAGTACACGAATATGTAATAAGAAATGGGGGTTTCTATTTTAAAAAACGCAGCTGATATCCGTTTGACCTATGGCAGCGCCATCTAGCGGGCCAACCATAGCGCCATCTGGTTTCCCCCTTCAAGCTAGAAGAGTTTCGTTCTTTGTAGTTTTTTCGTTTGACGCTTATTTCGTGAGATATTTGGCCCGGTCACTATCAGTGGACCACACTGTATGTGTACTGATGTGTGGTGCAAGGATCTTGTACGGCACTGTGACTAATCCCCTTTCCTGTTCCAGTCGCGAATGGTTCGCAGAAAGCTGTGAAGCCTCTGTGTGGGTTCGAGTCTAATTTCATGTTCCTGGACTGCTCACGAGATATACGTAGGAGAAATCAATGCATTGGCTGAGACTTCTAGATCTTTAACAGTAAACCACACTGTGATGCAGAACACCTCTCCCACAACCTCCGCCACTGGAGCTGGTTGAGGATCTCCGTGACTCTTTTGAGCTTAGTAAGTGAACATGTAAGGAAATGAGGAAATCTACTGCTCTACTTTGGATTTTCTGTCTGTCCTCTTTCAATCCTATCTGGTATGGATCACAGACTGAGGAGCAGCATTCAAGCGCCAGTCCAACGAGGGTTTTGTAACCTACCTCTTTTCTTGATGCATTAAATTTCCTCAGAAATATTCCGATGGATCTTAGTCTGGCATGTACCTTAGCGGCGACTAATTTGTCCTCACCATCTTCTTGATCGTTCCTGATATTGTGTGACTCCGACTCTCTCAAAGGGACGGAAAAAATGTGGAGTTCATAAGTTCCACATTTTAAAGTAACTCTGTTCGAAATTTACGCATCGCCTGTCTGGTTATGAAAATAGAACTTATTATTTTTTAAAGTAATAATCGGTATGGAATTGTAGGCAAATGAGTTGAGTAAGGCAGTTTCGTACGGTTGATGAGATAAAAAAAAGGTTCAAAGGTGTGTGAAATCTTATGGGACTTAACTGCTAAGGTCATCAGTCCCTAAGCTAACACACTACCTAACCTAAATTATCCTAAGGACACACACACACACACACACACACACACACACACACACACATGCCCGAGGGAGGACTCGAACCTCCGCTGGGACCAGCCGCACAGTCCATAACTGCAGCGCCTTGGACCGCTCGGCTAATCCAGCGCGGCTGATGAGATGAATTTAGTGTAAGGTTAAATATAGCAGTTATAACAGAGCTTTTACCAGTCAATTTAAACGTTGGACCATACTCGACGACGTCCATTGCGATACTGGCAGTATGTGCTGGGAGACTTGTTAATTTATCTATAGTTCAGAAACTTTTAACAAAGATGACCATGCCTTTGTATGTTAGGTGAGTGATACGAATGTATTAATTCTGCTTCATAATAGAACTTTTAAAATATATCACTATTCACGGAGGAGGCAGAAAATTGCCGATGCTAACAAACTAGTATATAACAGTACACTTCCTCTTGTAATGGAATGTGAAACTGGTTTCCTTTCAGTCTGGAGGTTAAAAATCGTGCTTCCACACCTTTAAGACGTTTTGGGAAAAATTATGGTAAACCCCTTTTTAGCATAATTTTCTAAGTAAATATTGGTGAACATGCGTGTTGGAAGGCTGTTTAAGCAGATTTCTTCCCCTTCAAATACAGACGAAGTCCATATTTCCTATGTGGTCCTAAGTACAAACCCTTCCCTTCACAAAGTGCTGTTACTTTCATTATATGATTATGTCTTTGCATCTGAACCAATTTTAGCGAACAGCCTTCGCATCGTTTTTTGCCTTAACAGTACAAGTGGCTCCACTAGCTAGTCCTCTGAGCGCAGATAATGCAGCAAATATTGGAATGATAGGTAAAACTGAACGTGTTTTCGGAGTGGCTCTTATGCGCTCTCTGCAGAGCGGTCATGCATTTGGAGCACCTTGTAAAGCAATTTTACGAGCTTTTTACGCAGCTGTTATGAGATTACAGCCCGGTGTCATACATTTAGTCTACTTCGGACTATTTTAATGATTTTATTGGTTACATTCTCTGCTTTTTTACGCCTCATTTTAAGATTAGGCTCTAAGAAGGAGAGGAGGGAGGAGGGGCCACAATTTTTACACGTCGTTTTGATACTAGACTGTAACTGGATGGAGACTGGAAAGACGGCGAGGGGGATGGGGAAAGAATTGTTAATTTCCCATTAATACAATTGGGATAACTTCGCCCTCTTGGATTTTTATGGTTAGTTGGAGATAAGGAGGAGGGTATAAAGGGGAGGGGAGCGGAAAGGGGCGTATCAGCTTGTCCATTGCCGATAACTCCTCGGAGACCAGAGACCCTTAGCTGGTTTGTCCTGTTGGTTGCCCCTAGCCTCACAAGGGCTTCATGGCATTTTGCAACAATCTCTGATCTCATTCCAGGCGCTAATAGAGATTTCAGATGTCCTTCGCTGTGTGAATGAATATAGATGCTACGAATCTAGTAGCACCTACGTAGATTCTCCTCTGCACACACACTGGTAGCAAATATTTCCTCGTGGAGTACCATGGCAGCTTCATAGAGAAACTGCTATCTATAGTCTCTAGGCTTTATCCCGTATACTCCGGCCTTCGTCTGTTATTTGTCCGTCAGTAAACCAGAACGTGTCTCCTGAACAGTATCATGGTTCATTCTTCCACTGCTCCTTACTTCCAACTGTTACCTCGAGAGTTTTGTTGAAGCAGCTGGAAGTTTTTGTATAGTTACCAGGCATTTCCCCGACGATTCCTATACCTGTCACTTTCACTGGTGTGGAATTATTGATATCCTAAAGGTTTCCAGTTTTTTCCAGTTTATAATGAATTATTACGCCGGAAAAGTAGTCATATTACCTAAAACTGGTGTCAGGTAGAGGAAACGGCACCATGCCATAATACCTTCATTAATTTAATTGCAACATCTGCCTTTATCAGTATAAATGGAAATGAGCGTTTGGCGTCATTGGCCGGGATGCTCCTTGCGGGGCAGGTCCGGCCGCCTTGGTGCAGGTCTCATTACATTCGCCGCCACATTGTGGGACCTGCGCGCCGGATGATGATGAAGACAACACAACACCCAGTCTCTGAGCGGAGAAAATCCCCGACCCAGCTGGGAATCGAACCCGGGCCCGTAGGACGGCCATCCGTCACGCTGACCACTCAGCTATCGGGGCGGACTTTATCAGTATGAATACAGCAGATAAATAAATGTACAGCTATATGGATTTGATTGATGCCCAAACGTGGTTGACTTTCACGTTAATAGTATCCACTCCCATGTTGGTCTATAAGAGTTGTCAATTTATTGTACGATACGGCACCCAGTGTTTCATACTTACAGTGATCATTGTGCTGACGTCATAGGTCTTTTGGCTCTCAGGGTAGTCTTTGTCTCTGATAATGAGTTCCACACCATACCAGAACGCTACAGCGTACCCGCCGAACATTGAGATCCATGATACTGCTTCGTTTATTCCGTTTATGAAATTTTTTCTCTTGCTAATGTTAAAGGCACCTTGGAGTTTCTCGCTGTACCTGAAACAACAAATATGTTCTATCCAAGTTGAAAGTACTTATCATTGGTTTTCTGGGAAGTAATAAATGGCAGAAGGTGGCACTCCCTCAAATTTCATTGTTGATTTATTTAAAGACATGTGTAAAAGGAATGCTCATACAAAAATAAAAATAGTTCTATTTTCCTCATGTCATTGCAATAACATTGAGGTGGCGAACAATGTGTTTAATTTTGTTTCTGAGACATAAGTTGCTTTTTAGCGATCCACTTGGTGTACATAGTTCCTCTACTGAACTCCGATCGTGGCGTCTGCGTTATAAAATAATCACTCCTTATTTTAAGCTACTTACTGTCTAAAATGGAAATTGAAGGTGAACAAGAAGACTACTTGTTAAAAACCTTCTCAGTCACCATGATTTCAGGGAACGAAAATGCCCTGCATGAATTTCATACAGTAAGTTACGAATATGACCATAAACCTTTTTTGCAGAAAATTAAAACCACTGAACCAAACTCGGACCTAAACTATCCTTTACAAAAAAAATAATAGTGTAAGTTACACATGAAAGTAACATATCAGACAACCAGTCAGGTATATAGCGTATGATTATGACTAAAGTAACAAAGTAAAATGAGTAGGTTTCATAATATATACATGTGTAATAATCAACAAATAATTGAATAAGTAAACTTTAAAACACGTAGGATTACGATTTTATAAGGCTGTTACTTTACAGACACTATTTTGTGGAAATGGATCATGGATGGTAAACAGGAGGTAAGAAATATGTATTCAAGGTACAGAGATTAGATTTCTAAGAAGTGTGAAACATAATCAGAACTGAACTAAATATATGCAGCGTGAAACAAAAGTCATTTTCGTTTCATAGCGAAAAAACTATCAACGTGCAGTCCATTTAACAAAGCATGTAAATGTGGAGTAGTATTGGTATGGGCGGCCTGGCACACACTTCAAGTGGCCGCTTGTAGTCAGCACTGCAGTTGTCGCATTCCAAGATGGTGATGGTGGGAAATTAAAAACTATTTCGAGTGGTGGTGGTGAGAAGAAATCGAAGAGTGTGGAAGAGAGAAATTTTAAAAAGTCGAAAATGGAAGAATTATCCCAGTTGTGCTTTGCGAACCCTCTGGCATCACAACCCAGGCGCCAGGTGTTAAAGTGAACAAACAATCAAAATTGATATGATCCATAGTGATGTGCTGTGTTAGGGAATCATGAGGACTGACTAGGAAACAATGTTGTTGCCTACTTAACACCGCCCACGCATTTTAAGGTAGAGATGCGAAGCAATAGTGTGTTATACTTGAGACATGATTGTCATTGAAGCAGCACCTAACAAAGACTGCAGCTAAATTGTGGTTAAGACATAATATTCTGCAGAAATTATGATGTATAACACTAAATTCTGCATCTTCAGCCTTAAAATCATCTAGCTACTCAGTGATAGAATACAGTAGCCCTGTCTACATGAGCAACAGCATCACAAAGCTATCGGGCATGGATGTGTGTAATGTTCTTAAATTAGTTAGGTTTAAGTAGTTCTAAGTCTAGGGGACTGATGACCTCTGATGTTAAGTCCCATAGTGCTTAGAGCCATTTGAACCACACAAAGCTAGTAGATGGGCAACTACATCAGACAACGAGAATTGTCACTGCTACAATTAAGTCTACTGCAGTATTTTTGCTACCTGCCCTGAGCTGCATTCCACTACATAACCTAATAAGAAAGAAGGTTCTTATGAGCAAATACAAGAACAATCTGGTGCAACCAACAGATGCACATTAATGGGGACATACCTGCTACGTGACTGAACAAAATCCTCTCCAGACATCTCCAAATCAGAACAGTTAGCAACCTAATGAACCTTAGCCTCAGTCTCCAGGAAGCTTGGCTGCAAAAGTGGTATAACAACACTCCACTAGAGCTCCATTGTCTTCTCCACATCAACAACAAACTGTGGGAACTGAATCTGTCCACAGGACATGGAGAAGACTCAGTAGGATCTGGACTAGATATGGGAGGATGGTGACCTGTTATGCAGATGGGGAACGACTACCACTGCAAAGATAGACTGCCAGACAAATCATTGAAGTCTGACCATAAAATATATAGCCTTGAAACCAATTGAGCAGATGTGATCAGTTACCAGAAAACACATATTATGTCTATAAATTTGTATGCTACGTACTTCTTTTATTTGTACTTGTAAAATGATGTTGAAAACATGTATGATTAATAGCAATAATATTTAAGTAAAATGTAAAGACAATTACAATATTACAATATGTCCAACATCTGTGCCATATATCAAAAAATAAGTAAGCTTCACCTAACTAATGGGTAAAATGGCGTCATGTTCTAAATTATCTGATAGTCTGAATTTAGCTCCATGTTCAAAAGTATCCCAACAATCTCCATGTACAAAAGCATGCCAACAACTTAAATTATCTTTCAAAAAGAATATAAACGGTCTTACAGTATCTCATCATCCAAAATATGTACATTTCATTGTCAGAAAACACACACACACAAAATACACATATGCAAACAAGGTTTATTTCAAGTGCCTCCAATGATACATTCATTTCTAAAATGTCTGCCAACATTCATGAAAGGGTCAAGCTTTCAGTGTTCGACATCTAAAATGGACACATCAGAATTATGTCAGCTGTTGTTGTTGTGGTCTTCAGTCCTGAGTCTGGTTAGATGCAGCTCTCCATCCTACTCTATCCTGTGCAAGCTGCTTCATCTCCCAGTACGTAGCATAGCCTACATCCTTCTGAATCCGATTAGTGTATTCATCTCTTGGTCTCAGTCTATGATTTTTACCCTGCGCTCCAATACTAAATTGGTGATCCCTTAATGCCTCAGAACATGTCCTACCAACCGATCCCATCTTCTAGTCAAGTTGTGCCACAAGCTCCTATTCTGCCCAACTCTATTCAATAAATCCTCATTAGTTATGCAATCTACCCATCTGATCTTCAGCATTCTTCTGTAGCACCACATTTCGAAAGCATAGTTTCTCTTCTTGTCAAAACTATTGATCGTCCATGTTTCACTTCCATACATGGCTACGCTTCATACAAATACTTTCAGAAACGACTTCCTGACACTTAAATCTATAACGAATGTTAACAAATTTCTCTTCTTCAGAAACGCTTCCCTTGCCATTGCCAGTCTACATTTTATATCTCCTCTACTTCGACTATCATCAGTTATTTTGCTCCCTGAATAGCAAAACTCCTTTAGTACTTTAAGTGTCTCATTTCCTAATCTAATTCCCGCAGCGTCACCCGACTTAATTCGACTACATTCCATTATCCTCGTTTTGCTTTTGTTGATGTTCATCTTATATCCTCCTTTCAAGACACTGTCCATTCCGTTCAACAGCTCTTCCAAGTCCTTTGCTGTCTCTGACAGAATTACAATGTCATCGGCGAACCTCAAAGTTTTTATTTCTTCTCCATGGATTTTAATACCACCTCCAAATTTTTCTTTTGTTTCCTTTACTGCTTGCTTAATATACAGATTTAATAACATCAGGGATAGGATACAACCCTGTCTCACTCTCTTCCCAACCACAGCGTCCCTCTCATGTCCCTCGACTCTTATAACTGCCACCTGCTTTCTCCACAAATTGAAAATAGCCTTTCGCTCCCTATATTTTACCCCTGCCACCTTCAGAATTTGAAAGAGAGTATTCCAGTCAACACTGTCAAAAGCTTTCATAAGTCTACAAATGCTAGAAATGTAGGTTTGCCTTTCCTTGATCTTTCTTTCAAGATAAGTCATAGGGTAAGTATTGCCTCACGTGCTCCAACATTTAAACGGAATCCAAACTGATCTTCCACGAGGTCTTCTTCTACCAGATTTTTCCATTCGTGTGTAAAGAATTCGCGTTAGTATTTTGCAGCTGTGACTTATTAAACTGATAGTTCGGTAATTTTCACATCTGTCAACACCTACTTTCTTTGGGATTGGAATTATTAAAATCTTCTTGAAGTCTGAGGGAATTTCGCCTGTCTCATACATCTTGCTCACCAGATGGTAGAGTTTTGTCAGGACTGGCTCTCTCAAGGCTGTCAGTAGCTCTAATGGAATGTTGTCTACTCCCCGCTGCCTTGGTTCGACTTAGGTCTCTCAGTGCTCTATCAAACTCTTCACGCAGTATCATATCTCCCATTTCAACTTCATGTGCGTCCTCTTCCATTGCCACAGCATTGGCTTCAAGTACATCGCTCTGTATAGATCCTCTATACACTCCTTCCACCTTTCTGCTTTCCCTTCTTTGCTCAGAACTGAGTTTCCATCTGAGCTCTTGATATTGATACAAGTGGTTCTCTTTTCTCCAAAGGTCGCTCTAATTTTCCTATGGGCAGTATCTATCTTAACCCTAGTGAGATAAGCCTCAACGTTCTTACATTTGTTCTTTAGCCATCTCTGCTTAGCCATTTTGCACTTCCTGTCGATCTCATTTTTGAGACGTTTGTATTCCTTTTTGCGAGCTTCACTTGCTGCGTTTTTGTATTTTCTCCATTCATCAATTAAATTCAGTATCTCTTCTGTTACCCAAGGGTTTCTGCTAG
The DNA here is from genome assembly GCF_021461395.2 of Schistocerca americana. Taxonomy (NCBI): domain Eukaryota; kingdom Metazoa; phylum Arthropoda; class Insecta; order Orthoptera; family Acrididae; genus Schistocerca; species Schistocerca americana. The sequence continues at coordinate 617,109,052 of NC_060121.1, forward strand.
CCCTGGTCTTTTTACCTACATGATCCTCTGCTGCCTTCACTATTTCATTCCTCTAAGCTACCCATTCTTCTTCTACTGTATTTATTTCTCCCTTCTTGTCAATTTTTCCCTTGTGCTCTTCCTGAAGCTCTGGTTTAGTCAGTTTATTCAGGTCCCATCTCCTTAAATTCCCACCTTTTTTTCAGTTTCTTCAGTTTTATCCTACAGTTCATAACCAATAGATTGTGGTCAGAGTCCACATCTGCCCCTGGAAATGTCTTAGAATTTAAAACCTGGTTCCTAAATCTCTGTCTTACCATTATATAATCAATCTGATACCTTCTAGTATCTCCAGACTTCTTCCATGTGTACAACCTTCTTTAACGATTCTTGAACCAAGTGTAAGCTATGATTAAGTTATGCTCTGTGAAAAATTCTACCAGGTGGCTTACTCTTTCATTTCTTACCCCCACTCTATATTCACCTACTACGTTTCCTTCTCTTCCTTTTCCTACTATCGAATTCCAGTCACTCATGACTATTACATTTTCGTCTCCCTTCACTATCTGAATAATTTCTTTTATCTCATCATACATTTCTTCAATTTCTTCGTCATCTGCAGAGCTAGTTGGCATATAAACTTGTACTACTGTGGTAGGCATGGGCTTCGTGTCTATCTTGGCCACAATAATGCGTTCACTATACTGTTTGTAGTAGCTTACCCGCACTCCTATTTTTTTATTCATTATTAAACCTACTCCTGAATTACCCCTATTTGATTTTTTGTTTATAACACTGTAGTCACCTGACCAGAAGTCTTGTTCCTCCTGCCAGCGAACTTCGCTAATTCCCACTATATCTAACTTTAACCTATCCATTTCCCTTTTTAAATTTTCTAACCTATCTGTCCGATTAAGGGATCTGATATTCCTTGCTCCAATCCGTAGAACGCCAGTTTTCTTTCTCCTGATAACGATGTCCTCTCGAGTAGTTCCCGGCCAGAGATTCGAATGGGGGAGTATCTTACCTCCGGAACATTTAACCCAAGAGGACGCCATTATCATTTAACCATATAGTAAAGCTGCGTGCCCTCGGGAAAAATTACGGCTGTAGTTTCCCCTTGCTTTCAGCCGTTTGCAGTACCAGCACAGCAAGGCCGTTTTGGTTGGGGTTACAAGGCCAGATCAGTCAGTCATCCAGACTGTTGCCCCTCTTCAGGAACCAGAAGTTTGTCTGGCCTCTCAACAGATACCCCTCCGTTGTGGTTGCACCTACGGTATGGCTATCTGTATCTCTGAGGCACGCAAGCCTCCCCACCAGTGCCAAGGCCCATCTTTTATGTGGGAGTCAGCTACAAGAACATTTTTTATACCAAGTGCCACATCATTTTTATCATTTATAATATGTTGCTGGGGTCGAAACTGAACGTGACTGAGCGTATAATTGCTCAAAACACCTGGTAGTTATAATAATATGCTAAGCAGGTACGCCAAGAAAGTTGACACAAGCAAATAGGCGGTCTAAATTGCTATTTTATAACTGTCAGCTACTGAAAGAGTGCACTTTTTGTCTGACTTAAGTTCATACCTAAATTGTGATTTTGGACGCTCTTATCAATTGCCACTATGCTATTTCCACTTCCGAATAGTCCTGTAACAGTACAAAACATACGCTACAGGCAATGCAGTAATATTTGTCACTTGATCCTAGGCTTAAGTGAGATTTTTACTGATAGTAAAAGTACACGATATTATTGATCAAAAATACGTAAGCACACAAACAGTAATTATGTCTTTGTTATTACCACATTTTAAAATGTTTTCATTGTTGTTCTGTAAAACAGAAGTAAGTTAAAATAATATCTCATTTATTGAAAGAGAGAAGTTGTTATGTAACATACACTTAAAACCGAAATATAACTTGATTTAGAAATCAAGTGGCAGAATGATATTTTCGTTTTTGTATAATTTATTTTATTGTTATACAGGAGTGCAAAACATGTGCAGCGAAAATGATGTGCTAATCAGACAGCTGACAAGTCAGGTTAGGCCTAAATGAGGCTCTGCTCATAAAAGAACCTGTTCAAACACCATTTTATGGGGCAGGAATAAAATGCATCAACAAAATAATAATTGATTTTATTGTCTGCGTAATACAGCCTTACTTTTTACTAGTTTTGATATTGGACACACCTCCGGTAGCATGTTTATTCACCAGTCTTACATTTTCAGACTCTTTAACACAACAAACTGTTCTGAAAGTGATTCTTTTTGTCTAGTTCTTTAATGTGTCATGTCATTTACACTGCATATTCTCGTGATACAAAGCTATAACTTCCTAATGGTCCAAATACGAAATGTAAACATATATCAAGCAAAATGATGGACAAGGTTCCACACAAAGAGAACAGTTCTATATCACAAAAATACGATCCCTCCTCCTATATCAAATTATTTATCGAAATATGTAAGCTTTTTGAGTACAAACACACACACAGGGTGTTTACCATAATACACAAGTATAATTATAGACATCTGACCATGAATAAAAATTCGATCTTTGCACCAAACTAAATTTTCCTGTTTTATTTATGAAGATACACCAATATTTCAATAGCAAAAAAATCACATTTTACTGCTTTTGCAACTTCCTTGTTCCACAAGATTTAATGGAAATACACATTGCTTACATATTGGCACTAGCGATTTCACTTACAGGTTCCACAGCACTTTCTGATCACCTTGGTTTGATTTTTTTACAACACTTTAAAGACAACAAAAATTACCTGTACTGTTTATCAAACTACATTACGAATTTTTCTAGCATTACAAAACATTTATGCACTACTCCAAGTATAAATTACAGCTTAAGTGGACTTGGTAAGGAGGAGAGCTTGATGATTCCATTACATTTTAAAGAAGCCAAATAATTTTCTGTATTATTTAACAAAACACACATGGCACCGCGAATCTAATTTACAGGTTAAAGTGCACTTACAAAGGACTAGTTGTGCTGTCACAAAGCGCAGCCTGCTTGACACTTCAGTGAAACAGGGTATTGAACTGTAATATGCATTTGTGTTAGTAAGAAATCGGGACTACTATGCTACCCACTTTCCACTACTTTTCAAAGGCAGTCAAACATTACAGGTACATGCTGGGGTATGATTTTTGTCTTTAAGTGCGCATTTCTCATCTACTGCTGAAAGGGCTACCTTATGCTATCACATAATGGAGACTCCATGACAGTTTTTCACAAAACATTGCTATGTGACAAAATTATAACCAACTGTCCCATCACATCATTAGTGTCAAAATGTAAGCCATATATATTGTTTTAAAAATGTTGCAAACAATTAAATTATTGCATTAGTTACGTATGTGTGTTGTACTCAAAATCTATACATGCTGTGATAAATCGTATAGACACTTTTCCTTTGGTGCAAAGACATAATTTTCGCTCATGATGACAGATTTGTAATTAAACATATGAATTACGATAAACAGCCTGTGTGTCCTGCACTCGAAGTCCTTACGGATTTTGGTGTGTTGGATCTTTCCTGTGTTTTATCTTACCATGTTCTGATCGCACTCTGTACATGGAAGATTACAAAGCTATATTTGCATATGATGAAAAAATGTGGTTTAAGTGATGCAACAAGTTAAAGATCTCACCAAAACACATTTTTATAGTAAAGTTTGTTGTCTAAGGTGTCTATAAATGTAATATTGGTGAATAAAGACGCTGCCACAGATGTGATCAATATAAACTTAACAAAATGTAAAGCTGTATTACTAAGTCAGTAATATTTATTATCACTATTATTTCACTGATGCATTATCTTCTTCCCCCCAAAATGGTGCTTGGTCGGATTCTTTTTTGGTGCATAGCCTCGTTTAGGCCTAAGATGACGTGTCATCTGCCTGCTTATGTTTTTTTTTTTTTTTGCTACATGCGTTTTTCCCTGTATATAACAATAATGTACATTTTATTTAGGCATGAAAATAGCAATGTCGTGCCTAATTTGAGAAACAATAGTCGTGTTTCAGGTATCAAGTGTATGTTGCTAAATGATTTATCTCCTCGAGTAGCTGCCATATTATTTTAAGTAACAGGTGTTTTATAGAACAATAATACAGACATTTTAGATGTGATAAGAACGGTGATGTAACCAATGTGTGTGTGTGTGTGTGTGTGTGTGTGAGTGTGTGTGTGTGTGTGTGTGTGTGCGCTTACGTATTTTTGGTAAATAATATGACATTTTATACTACCTGTAACAAAATTTCATTTGGGTGTAGGAGCTAGTGTTAAATTTATTGCTCTGGTTAAAATATGTGTTTTCTACTATTGTTGAAGAAGTTAATTGTGGAAATGGCAATGTGACTGTACAATTATATTTTAGGCATCAGGTGTAAATTACACATTAGCTACATTCTTTTAGTTCAAAAATGGTTCAAATGGCTCTGAGCACTAAGGGACTCAACTGCTGAGGTCATTAGTCCCCCAGAACTTAGAACTAGTTAAACCTAACTAACCTAAGGACATCACAAACATCCATGCCCGAGGCAGGATTCGAACCTGCGAGCGTAGCGGTCTTGCGGTTCCAGACTGCAGCGCCTTTAACCGCACGGCCACTTCGGCCGGCCATTCTTTTAATAGCTAACAGTTGTATAACAGCAATAAAGACCATCTATTTATGTCAATCGTCACTGGTTGCCTGATTAACATATTATTGTAGCCATCAAGTGTTTCTTTTTCAGTTACAGGTTTGGACATGTTCCTTTTTTAACACAGTATCATTTTAGATTTGGTAATAACATTGTGACACTTGATATAAATATTGTATAAATATGTGCATGCGTGTGTGTGTGTGTGTGTGTGTGTGTGTGTGTGTGTGTGTGTGTGTGTGTTTGTGTGTATGACTGTGGGTATGTGAGTATGAGTGAGTATGTTGGTGACACACAGGATCTGTTAAAAAGTAATGCCTCCAAACTTTTTGTGAGAAAACTCTTAAAGATTTTTAAATAAAATAAATGTACTACATAATTATTCTTTATGTCTATATATTTACTTTTCAATGTAGCCACCCTGCTAATGAACACATTTCTCCCATTTAGAGACCAGTTTGTTGGTCCCCATCATTGTAGGATGTTCTGCTTTGTTGGCAGAGCCACAACCTCACTTCTGTCTGCATTGTTTTATCACTATCAAAGCGAAGCTGTAGATAGTGTTCTCTAAGTGTTGGAAACAGATGGAAATTGGATGGAGCCAAGTCAGGAGTGTATGGAGTATGGTCGATATCAGTGAACCCAAGAGTTGGACTGTTGCAGATATCAAACCATGCATGGTGTGACACTATTATGCTTAAGTAGAGGATGCTCTGTATGTGGATAAACTCATAAAAATGTAAATTCGATTAGAGCACTCCTTTTTATGTACAAAAATAGTTAGGTTAAACACTCCCTTGTTAACACTACATTTAAGAGCCTTCTAGCAGGAGAGGGCTGCAAATGTACAAAGCTGAAAAACAAAAATGTGCAGAGTCAGTATCGTTTGTTTTATTTAAAAAGTCTTAAGAGTTTTTACATAAAAGATTCGGAGGTATTACTGTTCTGCATGCCTCGTATTTGTGATGTACTTTTTAAAAACTGTGATACTGTAAGTTACACTCTTTATGTATTTTGACAAATATTTTAGATGTATTTTAAAAAACTGAGATAACTTTAGTGTATGTGCTTTTGTTTTACCGATAAATAGTACATTATGTCTGTGCTACCAGTAAGATAGTCTCATTTAGGACTAGGAGGAATATTGAGATATTATTGTTTGGGGGTGGTAATAATATTAACATGAACATTGTGTGTGATCACAAACTTATGATAAATGATACAGACAGCTAGAGACGAAAATATTTAATTTCAGGTGCAATTTTACTTACACCAAGTATTGTACATTGAGTGTACCAAGCACACTGACAAGGGTACCAACGTATCAATAATTCAGATGAAGTTTACATGTTTTTGATGAATAATGCAGATGTGGAAATACTCTTCATTGCCACATCTTTACCTTTTTTTGATAAATAATTCAGATCGTTTGGATAATTTGGGACATGGCGTCTGGATTGTGATGTCAGACGGCCTATAAAGCAGAAGTGGGCTAGTTCTGGCAGCTTCGAGTTTTTAAAATTTTTTGGGCTATTTTAAACTTGGCCAAAAGGGCTAGTCTTGTCATCTTTAACTTCCCCTCATTGCTAACTCTTTTTTTTTTTTACTTCTCGCCACCACCACTATTTTAGGCAGTTCTGAATTTCTCTCCACTGCCATCTGAGAATTTGGTGACTGCAGCGCCAACAGCATGTATTTCGGCAGCGGCAGCGTCAGCTACCAGTGGCCGCTTAACCTGAGCGTATGGTTACCCATAGCTTTACCATTACGTGGTAACAAAATAATTCGCAGATGAGTTTGGTCGTGTGGATGACTTAAGTTGGAAATTTTCATTTCTGAAGTAAAAAAAAAAAGGACATTCACTTTGTGGATAAATGTATTTCATACTGACTGATGTTATTTCATGTTTATTTACACATACGGTTCTGAGCGCGTTTATTTTACTATTTCCTACATTCCTCATCGCGAACGCTGAGCATAAATGGTGCAATTCCAATCTTTAATAACAGTCTAGATCTAATTATTATTGATGGAATAAATTCTCTTTCCCGTCCCACAACACTAACCAGTGCCTACTTGCACCATTAACTGATATTTCTCCGTTAGGTCAACAAGCTTAATTGTATTGGATCAACTTTGTTGTGAAACTGAAGAATGGAAAACGGCAGTTCTGAAGGAAAAGGGCACGTTGCAAGGAAATTAAGACGAAAGAGAATATATCACTGTTCTCTGTGGTTGGCGTGAAATAAATTCAAATGAGTTTCCCTTTTCTATTTATAACGATTTCTAAAGTATTGTCCACAGCTATAGGTTTTCTATTACTAATAAATTCAGTTTGTGCACTCGCATGTACATATTAATGTATGATGTAGTATTTACATAGTGATCCACGATCACAAGCAAAAAATATAGCGTTTGTAATTCCTTGGGACTTGTACCATTTGAAGACAGCCATAATAAAAATAATGCTTCAACTGTCATAGTTATTGCAGTTTATCTGTCTGTTCACCGAATTCAGATCTGTTTTGCATCATGTATAGCCAGAGATACCCAACGGCATTGCTGCAGTGGTAACACCGGTTCCCCCCACATCACAGAGTTCAAGCGCTATCAGGCTTTGCTAGCACTTGGATGGGTCACCATCCAGATCTGCCGAGTGCTGCTGGCAAGCAGGATGCATCTTGTCTTTAATATCTTGATAAAATGAATCCGCCTGACTTCGATGAACTATGTTGGCATCTTGGAGCCCCTTACATCTCTCATCTAAGGTAGAAGTGGAATGAGTTCCTTTTGTATGTTGTCAAACTTTTGACACGTGTCCGATCTTGGGTGCCCGAATCTGATGCTGAAGTGTGTCCTGAAATACCGAAAGTAAGAATCATATTCTACTGCAGATTGAGAGCGCCTTTACATGTACAAACGACTCATTTCTTTGCTGGTGATATCGCCAGGTAAGTATTGTCTATTGCCATTGTCTCGTCGACTATAATGCGATTCTCGCCAAGAAAAACTGTCAGTGTGACACCGAACCTTTTGCACAGTTTGATCTGGAATTTTGTTGGGTTTAGTATAATAGTTTCCTCTACCACTTGGTTTTGGTGTGACAGCTCCATCAAAAGGAAGTTGCTTTGCGATCATGTCCATTATAATTATCCGGGCTGTTATGCCGTGGTCGGTTGATGAATTCTGTGTCGATTCCCAACGTTTCGTCTCCGACTGCGGGAGACATCTTCAAGGGGGTCCTTAGCTCAATGGAAGGTCCAACACACCCACTGGCTCGCTACTGACTACCGCTAAATTCCGTGTCCGCGCGCTCCCACGGCGCGGCGTGACGTCACGTGTTTTGAAACCGTCAGTGCAATTGGCCGCTGTCCGTCGCCGTCGATCGCCGTTGCCATCACCCAGTAGTGGGCGGGTAGTACACATCTTCTTTAACACCGGCATCCATATGCCGTTTAATTTCACACCCTCCTCCTTACGGTTGAAATTATTTGAGTGTTTAGCGATTTCTATTGCCTCCCTGTAGAGCCTTTCGTAATATCCGCTTGTGGCCGCTAGTACTTGCGTCTCCTCGAAACAAATATTGTGGTTCCCTGGCTGGAAAGCATGCTCCGCAACAGCTGATCGTTCCGTTTCTCCTCTTCTGCAATTTCCCTTATGCTCTTCCAAACGTTTAGAAACAGTTCTTTTAGTGGTACCCACATAAACATCACCACAGCTGCATGGGATCCTATACACTCCAGCTTTTTCCAGTGGTTTGCGAGCGTCCTTGGCAGGCTTAAGGTATTCCTGTATCTTCCTGGTGGGCTTGTAAAGTACGGTAATATTCCGCTTCGTCAAGATCCACCCTATTCTTTCCGTTACATTTTTAACAAACGGCAGGAAAACCTTAGATTTTGCAGTAGCCTGTACGTCAGTATGATTTCTGCGTGGCTGCCTCAACGCACGTTTTATTTCGGGGGACGAATATCCGTTCTTCATTAGTGCATTGTGGAGATGTTCCATCTCAGCGTCGAGCAACTCAGGTTCACAAATATTTATAGCTCTGTCCGCTAACGTCTTGATAACACCCCGCTTCTGTTGTGGGTGGTGGTTCGAATCCCGGTGCAAAAAAACGGTCCGTGTGCGTGGGTTTGCGGTACACTGAGTGGCCCAAAGCTAGGAGAAACGGAACGATCAGCTGTTGCGGAGCATGCTTTCCAGCCAAGGAACCACAATATTCGTTTCGAGGAGACGCAAGTACTAGCGGCCACAAGCGGATATTACGAAAGGCTCTACAGGGAGGCAATAGAAATCGCTAAACACTCAAATAATTTCAACCGAAAGGAGGAGGGTGTGAAATTAAACGGCACATGGATGCCGGTGTTAAAGAAGATGTGTACCACCCGCCCACTACTGGGTGATGGCAACGGCGATCGACGGCGACGGACAGCGGCCAATTGCACTGACGTTTTCAAAACACGTGACGTCACGCCGCGCCGTGGGAGCGCGCGGACACGGAATTTAGCGGCAGTCAGTAGCGAGCCAGTGGGTGTGTTGGACCTTCCATTGAGCTACGGAACCCCTTGAAGATGTCTCCCGCAGTCGGAGACGAAACGTTGGGAATCGACACAGAATTCATCAACCGACCACGGCATAACAGCCCGGATAATTATAATGGACATGATATTTCCGGCCGTGAAAGTCTACATTTTGCTTTGCGATGTTTTCCACTTGCTTTCCGGACACACCATACAGTGATGCAAACGCTTTTGCACAGACTCTTGCATTACTCTCACCGACTCGAACAGTAAATACATTTGAAAACGCCCGGGGGTTTCCTGTTCCACTATTTGGCCTATTTCTTTTAGCAGGTAAACCTTTAATGCAACTATCCAAATACACATCTTGGGTATGTTTAGTCCTTAGGCCATTAAAAGCAATAATAATACAACGCCTTGCTTGAATTTCGAATTCAGTAAAACACTTGTATTTGCAACTGTAATCATTACCTGTAGTCTGGCGAGGCATGTTTTTTCCACTAGTGCTCTTGTACTGCTTTCCGTCAACTTTCCATTGTCTTCTTGTGTTCCGTTTCCATTGTTCCTTGTGCGATCCTTTTTCCCTCTGATGTGGTCCAACAACTGCGGTCTCTGCTTCTTGAATCTTCTTCTGAATCAGTAGATGTCTCATCTTCACCTGGTTCGTAGTTTTCTAAGGAGTCACAATTAAACAGTCGATCCTCTTCGCTCATATTGACAGAAATCGTGAAGTCAAAAGGCGATGAAGTCACAAAACATATCATAAACCTGATAAAAAAATATCCCTCACAGAGAACGCGCAGTGTTTACACCAGTCTGCTGAACACTACGTAACATAATCTCCTTCCTGCTCTCGTTTGGTGGAAGATCGAGGCAGCTCAAGGAGCTGCCTCCGTTTTCGCGCAAACTCGGAATACAGGCAGTTCCATCTATTGGATTTCTATGGAACTAGCAGATCGAGCTGCCACCACCTTGCACCAATCGAAGCGGCTTTTTCTTTTTGTATCTGATAGGCTGTTAAACTCAATAGAGGCTAAAAGTGGAGCTGCCTCCTCCTCGCACTAAACTCCTCAATTCTGAAAAGTGAAATGTGTATGTTAAAATTAAATTAGTGGAGGCTAGTGAAGTTCAGTGGCAGGATAAACAGGATTTCTGGTTTGGTGAGGACGCTTTTCTAAATACAAAATAAAATAGATGTAATGCAGGAGCAGGTCTAATAATGAATAAGAAAATAAGAATACGGATAAGCTATTACGAAAAGCATGGTGAACACATTGTCGTGAGCAATGATACAAAACCAGCACCCACCGCAATAGCAGAAACTTATACACCGACTATCCCTGCAGATGGCTGAGGAAATAGAAGTAATCTATGATGAGATAGCCGGCCGCGGTGGCCGTGCGGTTCTGGCGCTGCAGCCCGGAACCGCGGAACTGCTACGGTCGCAGGTTCGAATCCTGCCTCGGGCATAGGTGTGTGTGATGTCCTTAGGTTGGTTAGGTTTAAGTAGTTCTAAGTTCTAGGGGACTTATGACCTAAGATGTTGAGTCCCATAGCACTCCGAGCCATTTGAACCATTTTTATGATGAGATAAAGTAAATTATTGAGATACCTGAGGAAGAGGAAAAATGGGTTTCGGCAGAAGATACAGGAGGAGAAGGAAAGTTAGTAGGAAAATGTGGAATAGAAGAAAGGAACGAAAGACGAGCCACCTGATAGAATTAGGCGCAGACCATTATTTATTAATCGCTAAGACTTGGTTTAAGAATATGAAAGAAGGTTGTATAAGTGGAAGAGTCTTGCAGACACCGGAAGGTGTCACGTTCATTATATAAAGGTAGACAGAGATTTCGGAAACAGATTTAAACTGTAAGACATTTCCAGGGGCCGATGCGGACTCTGACCAGAGGGATCGATTTAAACAGAGGAAAAGAATACAGTAGCATACGAATGGATAGCTTTTGAGAGATGAAATAGTGAAGGTAGCAGAGGATCGAATTGATAAAAAGATTGTGCCTCGTAGCATTCCTTGCATAGTGGATTTAATTGATGAAAAGAGAAAATATAAAAATGCAGCAAATGAAGTAGGCTAAAGAGAATGCAAATGTCTAAAAAACTAAATTCAGAGGAAGAGTAAAATAGCTAAGCAGGAATGGCTACACGACAAATGTAAGGATTTAAAAGCAAGTATAAGTAAGGGAAAAATACATACCGGTTAGAGGAAAATTAAAGATTCTTTTGGAGAAAGAAGAAGCAGCTGTATTAATATCAAGAGCTCAAATGGAAAGCCAGTACCACGCAAAGAAAGAAAGCTGAAAGGTGGGAGGATGTAGAGGGGCTAGACAAGGAAAGTAAATTTGAAGCACTGTTACAGAAATGGAAGAGGACGTGGATGAAGATGAGATTGGGAATACGATACTGCGAGAGGAATTTGACAGAGCAGAAAAAGGGTTAAGTCGAAACAGGGTCCCTGGGATAGACGACATTCCCTCAGAACTGTTGATATCCATGGAAGAACCAGCGACAACTGAACTATTCCATCTGATTCGAAAAATGTGCAAGACGGGAAAAATAACTGCATGTAATAATTCCAATTCTAAAGGAAGCAAGTGCTGACATGTGTGAGTATTACCGGGAAATCCGTTTAATAAGACATGGTTGTAAAATACTGACAAGAATTATTTACAGAACAAAGGACGAACTGGTGGCAATGGACGTCGGAGAAACGTAGGAATTCGTGAGAGAATACTTAGACTACGACTTACCTTTGAAACCGTTTACATCATATGTAGATTTGGAGAAAGTTTTCGATAGTGTCGACTGGAATAAACGCTTTAAATCTCTGAAGATAATAGGGGATAAAACACTGACTATCAAAGGTTAGTTCCAACTTGTACAGAAAGCAGACAGCAGTCGAAGGGCATGAAAGGGAAGCAGTGGTTGAGAAGGGAGGGAGACAGTGTTGTAGCCTATCCCAACTGCCATTTATCTGTATGTAGAATAGGCTGTGAAGGAAAGCAAGAAGGAATTTTGTGACGGAATTAAATTTTAGGGAGACGAAATAACAACTTTGAAGTTTGCCCATGACACTGTACTTCTGGCAGGGACGGCAAAAAAAATTGGAAATGCAGATGAACGGAATGGACAACATACTGAAAAGAGGATATAAGGTGAAAAATAACAAAACAAAGACAATGCAATGTACTCCAGTTAAATGAACCGATAATGAGCGAATTAGATTAGGAAATGAGACGCTAAAAGTAATAGATGAGTTTTGCTATTTGGGCAGTAAAATAACTTATGGCCGAAGTAGGGAGAATGTAAAAGGTAGAATGGCAGTGGAAAGAAAGCGTTTCTGTTGACATCAAAAGTAAATTTAAGTGTAGTGTGGCATTGTACGGAAGTGAAACTTGGACAATAACCAATTCAGCAAGGAGAGAACAGAAGCTTTTGAAATGCGGTGCTGAAAACTAGATGGGTAGCTCCCGTAACTCATGAGGAGTCACTGAACAGAACTAGGTAGAAAAGAAATTTGTGGCATAAGCTGACTAAAGAATGGGGTTGGGTTCATAGGATACATTCTGAGACTTCAAGGGATCACAAATTTTGTATTGGAGGAAAGTGTGGGCGCTAAAAATTGTAGAGGTAGACCAAGAGGTGGATAAAGTAAGTGGTTGAAATGGATGTGGGTTCAGTAGTTAAACAGAGATGAAGAATTTGTACCAGATAGGGTAGCGTGCAGAGACCACGACAACTTTGTGTATTATGCTATGACATAATACTGCCTGCCGACTACTGTTGCAAAGATTGACAGCAATAGCGCTTTAACACATCTTGAAGCTGCAGTGTATTTTTGTGAGTTTACACGCCTAGCTCCTGGTTTTTCCTTGGGCGCTAACGCCGTGGGGAGGTGGAGTGTCGTAACCTTAACTAAACCATACTGCCAAATACAATGGTAGTTTACCGCAGGTAATGACCAGAAATCCTTTAAACACCAATGGTTCTCAAGGCGGCTACGGATGCATGGCGGACTGTCAACGTTTCACTTTCCAGCCTTGAAATATTACTTGGCAGTATTGCGTAGAAAAATACTAAAACTGAATTCTATGGAGTCGCATAATAGTTGAGGATATCAAATTAGGAGTTTCGAGGTCACGAATTCACTACAGCATTATGCTTCATTGAACTTCATTAACTTGATTTTCACAAACAACGATGGAAAAAATACTTTGAATTACACTATTGGTAAATCAAAACTGCAACAATCATAAACTATATGTCCAACAAGAGCTGAACTGCACGTGGAATACATACTGATACCGTCCGTCCGAAACTTAACTGTGTCAGGACTGTCAACATCTCAATTAAAACCACTGACGAGAACTAAATGTATAGAGAAACTAGACACAATAGGATAATAGGAAAGCGTGTATCTGTCCTTGACGGACTACAGGACAGAGAAACAGGGAATCCACAGAAGAAAATATACTACTTAACTGTTCTCTGAGGGTCAACAAACCCTAAGTTAACATAAGTAATCGTAGCATAACTATTAGAATTAATCTCGTTGCTTAAGTACCCGCACCCCCCCATTAACCATGGTCCTTGCCGTTGGTGGGGAGGCTTGCGTGCCTCAAAGATACAGATAGCCGTACCGTAGGTGCAACCACAACGGAGGGGTATCTGTTGAGAGGCCAGACAAACGTGTGGTTCCTGAAGAGGGGCAGCAGCCTTTTCAGTAGTTGCAGGGGCAACAGTCTGGATAATTGACTGATCTGTCCCTGTAACACTAACCAAAACGGCCTTGCTCTTTTGGTACTGCTAACGGCTGAAAGCAAGTGGAAACTACAGAGGTAGTTTTTCCCGAGGGCATGCAGCTTTACTGTATGACTAAATGATGATGGCGTCCTCTTGGGTAAAATATCCCGGAGGTAAAATACTCCCCCATTCGGATCTCCGGGTGGGGACTACTCAAGAGGACATCGTTATCAGGAGAAAGAAAACTGGCATTCTACGAATCGGAGCGTGGAATGTCAGATCCCTTAATGGGGCAGGTAGGTTAAAAAATTTAAAAAGGGAAATGGATAGGTTAAAGTTAGATATAGTGGGAATTAGTGAAGTTCGGTGGTGGGAGGAACAAGACTTTTGATCAGGTGAATACAGGGTTATAAATACAAAATCAAATAGGGGTAATGCAGGAGTAGGTTTAATAATGAATAAAAAAATAGGAGTGCGGGTAAGCTACTACAAACAGCATAGTGAACGCATTATTGTGGCCAAGATAGACACGAAGCCCACACCTACTACAGTAGTACAAGTTTATATGCCAACTAGCTCTGCAGATGATGAAGAAGTTGATGAAATGTATGATGACATAAAAGAAATTATTCAGGTAGTGAAGGGAGGTGAAAATTTAATAGTTATGGGTGACTGGAATTCGACAGTAGGAAAAGGAAGAGAAGGAAACGTAGTAGGTAAATATGAATTGGGGCTAAGAAATGAAAGAGGAAGCCGCCTGGTAGAATTATGCAGAGAGCATAACTTAATCATAGCTAACACTTGGTTCAAGAACCATGACCGAAGGTTGTGTACATGGAAGAAGCCTGGAGATACTAAAAATTTTCAGATAGATTAGATAATGGTAAGACAGAGATTTAGGAACCAGATTTTAAATTGTAAGACATATCCAGGGGCAAATGTGGACTCAGGCCACAATCTATTGGTTATGAACTGTAGATTAAAACTGAAGAAAGTGAAAAAAGGTGGGAATTTAAGGAGATGGGACCTGCATAAACTGACTAAACCAGAGGTTGTACAGAGTTTCAGGGAGAGCATAAGGGCACAATTGACAGGAAGAGGGGAAAGAAATACAGTAGAAGAAGAATGGGTAGCTCTGAGGAATGAAATAGTGAAGGCAGCAGAGGATCAAGTAGGTAAAAAGACGAGGGCTAGTAGAAATCCTTGGGTAACAGAAGAGATACTGAATTTATTTGATGAAAGGAGAAAATACAAAAATGCAGCAAGTGAAGCAGGCAAAAAGGAATACAAACGTCTCAAAAATGAGATCGACAGGAACTGCAAAATGGCTAAGCGGGGATGGCTAGAGGACAAATGTAAGGATGCAAAGGTTTACCTCATGGGGATTAAGATAGAAACCGCCTACAGGAAAATTAAAGAGACCCTTGGAGAAATGAGAACCACTTGTAAGAATATCAAGAGCTCAGATGGAAAGCCAGTTCTAAGCAAAGAAGGAAAAGGAGAAAGGTGGAAGGAGTATATAGAGGGTCTATACAAGGGTGGTGTACTTGAGGACAATATTATGGAAATGGAAGAAGATGCAGATGAAGAAGAAATGGGCGATATGATACTGCGTGAAGAGTTTGACAATGTACTGAAAGATCTAAGTCGAACAAGGCCCCGGGAGTAGACAACATTCCATTAGAACTACTGACAGCCTTGGGAGAGCCAGTCCTGACAAAACTCTGCCATCTGGTGAGCAAGATGTATGAGACAGGCGAAATACCCTCAGACTTCAAAAAGGATATAATAATTCCAATCCCAAAGAAAGTAGGTGTTGGCACATGTGAAAACTACCGAACTATCAGTTTAATAAGCCACGGCTGCAAAATATTAACACGAATTCCTTACAAACGAATGGAAAAACTGGTAGAAGCCGACCTCGGGAAAGGTCAGTTTGGATTCCGTAGAAATGTTGGAACACGTGAGGCAATGCTGACCCTACGACTCATCTGAGAAAATACATTAAGGAAAGGCAAACCTACGTTTCTAGTATTTGTAAACTTACAGAAAGCTTTTGACAATGTTGACTGGAATACTCTGTTTCAAATTCTGAAGGTGGCAGGGGTAAAATACAGGGAGCAAAAGGCTATTTATAATTTTTGCAGAAAGCAGATGGCAGTTATAAGAGTCGAGGGACATGAAAGGGAAGCAGTGGTTGGGAAGGGGGTGAGACAGGGTTGTAGCCCTTCCCCGATGCTACTCAATCTGTATATTGAGCAAGCAGTAAGGGTGGTGGTGGTGTTTAACGTCCCGTCGACAACGAGGTCATTAGAGACGGAGCGCAAGCTTGGGTTGGGGAAGGATTGGGAAGGAAATCGGCCGTGCCCTTTCAAAGGAACCATCCCGGCATTTGCCTGAAACGAATTAGGGAAATCACGGAAAACCTAAATCAGGATGGCCGGAGAAGGGATTGAACCGTCGTCCTCCCGAATGCGAGTCCAGTGTGCTAACCACTGCGCCACCTCGCTCGGTCAGCAGTATAGGAAACTAAAGAAAAGTTCGGATGAACCGTCGTCCTCCCGAATGCGAGTCCAGTGTGCTAACCACTGCGCCACCTCGCTCGTTCAGCAGTAAAGGAAACTAAAGAAAAGTTCGGAGTAGGTATTAAAATCCATGGAGAAGAAATAAAAACTTTGAGGTTCGCCGATGACATTGTAATTCTGTCAGAGACAGCAAAGGACTTGGAAGAGCAGTTGAACAGAATGGACAGTGTCTTGAAAGGAAGGTATAAGATGAACATCAACAAAAGGAAAACGAGGATAATGGAAGGTAGTCGAATTAAGTCGGGTGATGCTGCGGTTATTAGATCAGGAAATGAGACACTTAAAGTAGTAAAGGAGTTTTGCTATTTGGGGAGCAAAATAACTGATGATGGTGGAGGTAGAGAGGATATAAAACGTAGACTGGCAATGGCAAGGAAGGCGTTTTTGAAGAAGAGGAATTTGTTAACATCGAGTATTGATGTAAGTGTTAGGAAGTCGTTTCTGAATGTATTTGTAAGGAGTGTAGCCATGTATGGAAGTGAAACATGGACGATCAATAGTTTCGACAAGAAGAGAATAGAAGCTTTCGTAATGTGGTGCTACAGAAGAATGCTGAAGATTACGTGGGTAGATCACAAACTAATGAGGAGGTATTGAATAATATTGGGGGGGAAGAGAAGTTTGTGGCACAAGTTGACTAGAAGAAGGGATCGGTTGGTAGGACATGTTCTGAGGCATTAAGGGCACCGTGGCGGGTAAAAATCGTAGAGGGAGACCAAGAGATGAATACACTAAGCAGATTCAGAAGAATGCTGGCTGCAGTACGTCCTTGGAGATGAAGAGGCTTGCACAGGATAGAGTAGCATGGAGAGCTGCATCAAACCAGTCTCAGGACTGAAGACCACAACAACAACAAGTACCCGTAATAGCACACGCTGTAGAATAATGAAATGGTAGTAACAGTAATAGGGTGTTTTATACTTGTTATAGTTGTGTTGTTTGTTATTGTGATAGTAATATACGTTGCTGTAACGCAACTAGCAGTAGGTGATAAATATGATTGTAAGCTTAGTGGAATAGCTTGATATAACGAAAATTTTGGCTTTTTTTTCTTCAGAGTGAAGGAATATTCGACTGAGAGCCGAAAAAAGATGCCACAGGATTGCGCAATGTACCATCTAAGCATTAGAGCGATTGTAGTAGAAACAAATAGATAGGGAAAATAGTACGATAGACAATGTAAACTTGGTTCCATAGTCAGAATTTTAAAAAAAAGAAAAAAAAGAAAAATCATAGAGATTTACATGTAAATGTATATGTGACGGTTCACTACTTGGTCAAGAAAATAGACTAGAATGAGTGAGTATATCAGCAATATATACACTATGTGATCCAAAGTATCTGAAACCTGGCTGAAATTGACTTACAAGTTCGTGGCGACCGACATTGATAATGCTGGAATTCAATGTGGTGTTAGCCTTGACGACAGCATCCACTCTCGCACGCATATGCTCAATCACGTGCTGGAATGTTTCTTGGTGAATGGCAGCCCAATTTTCACGGAGTACTGCACTGAGGAGAGGTATCGATGTCGATCGGTGAGGACTTGCACGAAGTAGGCGTCCCAAAACATCCCAAAGGTGTTCTATAGATTTCAGGTCATGACTCTGTGCAGGACAGTCCATTACAGGGACGTTGCTGTCGTGTAACCAGTCCCCACAGACCGTGCCTTATGAACAGGTCCAAAAATGGTGCAAGTGGCTCTGAGCACTATGGGACTCAACTTCTGAAGTCATCAGTCCCCTAGAACTTAGAACTACTTAAACCTAACTAACCTAAGGACATTACACACGTCCATGCCCGAGGCAGGATTCGAACCTGCGACCATAGCGGTCTCGCGGTTCCAGACTGTAGCGCCTAGAAGCGCTCGGCCACTACGGCCGGCTATGAACAGGTGCTCGATCGTGTTGGAAGATGCAATCGCCTTCCCCAAATTGCTCTTCAATAGTGGGAAGCTTAAAACATCAATGTAGGCCTGTGCTGTGATACTGTCACGCAAAACAACAAGGGGTACAATCGTCCTCCATGGAAAACACGACCACACCATAACACCACCGCCTCCGAATATTACTGTTGGTACTACACACGCTGGCAGATGACGTTCACCGGGCATCCGTCAAACCCATACCCTGCCATCGTATCGCCACATTGTGTATCTTGATTCGCCACTCCACACAACTTTTTTCCATTGTTCAGTCGTCCAATATTTACTCGCCTTACTCCAAGCGAGGCGTCGATTGTCATTTACCGGCGTGATGTGTGGCTTATGAGCAGCCGTTCGACTATGAAAACCAAGCTTTCTCACCCCCTGCCTAGCTGTCATAGTAATTGCTGGGGATCCTGATGCAGTTTGGAATTCCTGTATGGTGGTCTGCCTATTGCATATTACGATTTTCTTCAACTGTCGGCGGTCTCTGTCAGTCAACAGACGAGGTCGGCCTGTGCGCTTTTGTGCTGTATGTGTCCCTTCACTTTTCCACTTCACTGTCACATCGGCATCAGTGGAACTAGGGATGATTAAGAGTGTGGAAATCTCACTTACAGACGTATGACACAAGGTCACCTGACCATGTTTGAAGTTGGTGAGTTCCACGAAGCGCCCCATTCTGCTGCCTCACGATGTCTAATGGGTACTGAGGTCGCTGATATGGAGTTCCTGGCAGTAGGTGGCAGCACAATGCACCTAATATGAAAAACGTATAATTTTGGTGGTGTTCGGATACTTTTGACCACATAGTGTTTGTAGATACGGAAGTTCTCTTACGTAACTGCCCAGCCAGCGTGCTGAGGACCCGAGATCAAGTCCCGGTACTGCCAAGAATATTATCTGTGTGGGAGGACTGGAACGGGGCCCAATGAACCCCTGCCGCCGTCTGAGGAGATATTTACGTGAGAAACAGCACCATAATGCCAGGAAAGCCGAGAACGGCCGAAAAAACTGTGTGCTGATCCCTACCGCACCCGCAGGACGCCTTAATGCAAAACGTGACACGTCAGCTGTGGATCTCGCGCGGTCTCCTACGGCTGATCTCCAAGTTTAATTTTTTTATGCTAACTAACTCTGCCGTTTGTTAACACGGTCGGAAAACGGAATCCGAGTCAGAAATGATCAGTAAGCAATTGGTGTGAGAATCAGTAGAGGGTCATTGAAGTCAAGAAAGACTACCACGAATTAGTGGAAATGATTTCTTCACTCTCTCAACACTTACTACGGATGACGCGAAAAGGGGAAGAGATATTCTATGCAAACTACTATTGCAGGGGTAGCTGAGTTTAACAAACGGTACAAATTATTTTTAATGAGTCAAGAGAGACTAATGTTACGTTACACTGAGGTGGCGAAGGTCAAGCGATGCCTCCTAACATCGTGAAGGACCTCCTTTCGCCCAGCATAATGCGGCGATTCGTCGTGGGACGGGCCATGAACTCAACAAGTCGCTGAAAGCCTCAGCAGAAATACTAAGCTATGTTGCCTCTATAACCGTCCGTAATTGCGAAAGAGTTGCCGGGGCAGGATTTTGTGCACGAACTGGCCTCTCGATTACATCCCATAAATATTCTACGGGATTCATGTCGGGCGATCTGGGTGGCCAAATCATTCGCTCGAACTGTTCACGATGTTCTTCAAACCAATAGCTAACGGCTGTGGCCCCGCAACATGGCGCACTGTTAGCCACACAAATTGCACCGTTGTTCTGGAAGATGAACATGAATGGCTGCAAATGTTCTCAAATTAGCCGAACATAACCATTTCCAGTCAATGATCCGTTCAGTGGGACGAGAGGACCCAGTCTTTCCCATTTAAACACAGCCAACACAGTTCATTGTTCGCAACTTGCGTCCATGGCTTGCATCGCATTCGAACCCTACCATTAGCTTTTACCAACTGAAATCGGATCTCATCTGGCCAGGCATCGGTCTTCCCGTCGTCTAGGGTCGAACCGATATGGTCACCAACCACGTGAGGCGTTGGGAGCGATGTGCTGTTAGCAAAGGATCCCGCGTAGGTTGTCTGCTGCCATAGCCCATTAACGACAAATTTCTCCTTTCTATCCTAATGGATACGTTCGTCATATATCCAATATTGATTACTGCGTTTATTTCACACATTGCTGCTTGTCTGTTAGCACTGACAACTGCTCTCGGTTGTTAAGTGAAGGCTGTCGGCCACTTCGTTGTCCGTGGTGAGAGCTAATGCTTGAATTTTAGTATTTTCGGACACTCTTGACCCTGTGGAACGCGGAATAATTAATATCCTAACGACTTCCGAAATGGAATGTCCCTTTCTGCTAGCTCCAACTACCATTCCGCGTTAATTCTCCTTGTGCGACCATAATCACTTCGGAAACCTTTTCACATGAACCTTTACAAATGACGGCTCCACTAGTCCGCTGCTCTTTTATACCTTGCGTACGCGATAGCGTATCACTATCCCACGACTTTTGTCATGTCAGCGTACATCAAAATAATCAGTATACCAACCTACCGGAGTATGATAACGCATTCAGGCTCATGTTGTTGGTCCAGAGATTGTTTCCACAATGAAACATCTCTATGCAGTAGACAGTGCAGTAATGTGGATCTTATTGTCTGTCGAAACTGTACACCAGTGCTGAAACGGAGTAGTGATATACGTTCAGTTATTGTAGCTTCGACCGTGATACGCGTTCAGCAAGTGAAACGAGGACGACGCACTAGTCGCCTCTGAACCGCGCCAGCACGCGGCCGCCGTTACGCCCCTGCGGAAAGCCCGGCAGCCGCCCTGTCACACGGTGGCGCGGTTGTCGACTTCGGCGAACTTGCGTAGCAGACAACACGTTGACTCGTATCACGCCTGACGTCTGGCACGGACATGCTATGATGCACTTCGACACAGAGAAACTTGTTGGTTGAAGTGGAAAATCGTTCAGCCGTACGGAATATGAAGATGGACGATACAGCGACAGAATTTTAAAGTATAAATTGCGGAAGAGATAGTAAATTCGTTTGGAGGAAAAGAATTGTTACAAGATGGAAGAAAAAGCTAGGTACGTGGGTTGGCCTTTATTTTTATAGTATCATTACATTTTTTTACATGTTTTTGAATCTTTTGCACCAGACGTTAAGCGCATCGATGTTATCATTGTAGTGGATTGACATTTACAATGTAATCTGCTAGTACATCACAGTTCTGAATAACTGGTAAGTGTGTGGAATGTGTAAAGTCTGCTCGAAATTAATACCATGCCTTAAGCGTATAAAGTTGTGAAGTATACAACAAGCTTTAACAACGTATGTTGCCAAGTTTACGTTAACATTTACAGGTCAATATAACATCTACCATTCATTAGTCAAAATGCGAAAAGTGCATTCCTTGTATCGACGTGTTCTTCTGAGCTGATAATTAAATATTATCTTGTTTTTACTTAAATTATTTCTTGCATAGCGTCGTAAAACATGTTCTGATGGCCGAATGCCTCGTCACCAACAACGAATTAAGAAATTTTGCCGTGAATACCTTTTGTTTCCTCGTTGTTACGTAATCCTAAATTTACATCCATCAGTTGTTTGTAGAAGAACGAAACTTTGAAAACTGATGAATCTCTGCGTTTTCCCTATGCGCCTACATCAACGTATATGAATTTATAATTGTTATGACAACCTGCCGTTAAAGCTATTGTAAAGAAAGTTTATAACAGTAACAAAATGATCCTGTGTTGTCTGGTTTTATTACACGCATATGTTTCCCGCCGATAGCTTGTATAACGAGAGGAATATTTGCTCTGGTTGAAAATTTTTTAGCTATATAAAACCAAAATTTTATCGTCGGTTGGGGAAGGCATTCTGCATTCATCTTGATGATATCGCTCGATAAACTTGTTGCATAATTTCGCTAACTGTAGTTTTTCCCAAGCGATAGGTGCAATGAGTGTCAGCAAAAGAGCATCCAGAAGCCAAATACCTAAAACATAAACAAAATTTCTTTTCAGGCTTGAGGCACCACGAAAATGGGAAAATCTGAGAAATAGCTTCGTGAAGGAATATCGGAAAGTCAGCAGTTTGAAGGGTGCATCAAGTGTTACACATAAATCTCATTACATATACTTCAACTAGCTTATCTTTTTAGCACAGTCCGCAGCTCGTGGTCGTGCGGTAGCGTTCTCGCTTCCCGCGCCCGGGTTCGATTCCCGGCGGGGTCAGGAATTTTCTCTGCCTCGTGATGACTGGGTGTTGTGTGATGTCCTTAGGTTAGTTAGGTTTAAGTAGTTCTAAGTTCTAGGGGACTGATGACCATAGATGTTAAGTCCCATAGTGCTCAGAGCCATTTGAGCCACTAGTAACTTTTTATCACACGTTGTTGCAAGAAATAATGCGGATGACAGTTTGAAATCAGCTGAAGCAGGATATAAGGCACAAAAGTTGAGCCTACTGAAGAACCACATGAGATTTGAGAGTGCAGGTCATCAATACTGAAAAAGAGAAAGGCTAATAACGCAGAAAGCGAGAACATAGAAGTGCAGCGTGTTGGAGTACTGAAGGAAAGTAGCGAGAAACGACGATGACCCTGACCGCCACTTTCTGCTGTCGTTACTGAATGATTTTAAAAGAGTACCTTAGTATTTGAAGTTAATAAAGAAAATCGGTATTATAAAAGTGATCATGGATGCTTGTTGTCAACAGAACGCGTCCTCCGAGAACTATCCACGGAATACTTATTTTGCCGGCCGCGGTGGTCTAGCGGTTCTGGCGCTGCAGTCCGGAACCGCGGGACTGCTACGGTCGCAGGTTCGAATCCTGCCTCGGGCATGGGTGTGTGTGATGTCCTTAGGTTAGTTAGGTTTAAGTAGCTCTAAGTTCTAGGGGACTTATGACCTAAGATGTTGAGTCCCATAGTGCTCAGAGCCAATACTTATTTCATAAACATTGGCCAGCCATCAACTAGTTATACAAATATTTACGAAAATGTAACAGATGTAAGATATTCAGCAACTTCATCTCATGCACCGGATCGTTCCTAAGGAGGTGATCATTACGAATAGTTTAACATCTGTATAATGTAAAGCCGGCCGAGGTGCCCGAGCGGTTCTAGGCGCTACAATCTGGGACCGCGCGACCGCTACGGTCC
The DNA here is from genome assembly GCF_021461395.2 of Schistocerca americana. Lineage (NCBI taxonomy): Eukaryota > Metazoa > Arthropoda > Insecta > Orthoptera > Acrididae > Schistocerca > Schistocerca americana. The sequence goes on from NC_060121.1 coordinate 617,132,666, forward strand.
CAGGTTCGAATCCTGCCTCGGGCATGGACGTGTGTGATGTCCTTAGCTTAGCTAAGTTCCAGGGGACTGATGACCTCAGAAGTTAAGTCCCACAGCGCTCAGAGCCATTTGAACCATTTTTGTATAATGTAAACAAGCAGTATTAAGTTTCTATATCTACATCTACATTTGTACTCCGCAAGCCACCCAACGGTGTGTGGCGGAGGGCACTTTACGTGCAACTGTCATTACCTCCCTTTCCTGTTCCAGTCGCGTATGGTTCGCGGGAAGAACGACTGTCTGAAAGCCTCCGTGCGCGCTCTAATCTCTCTAATTTTACATTCGTGATCTCCTCGGGAGGTATAAGTAGGGGGAAGCAATATATTCGATACCTCATCCAGAAACGCACCCTCTCGAAACCTGGCGAGCAATCTACACCGCGATGCAGAGCGCCTCTCTTGCAAAGTCTGCCACTTGAGTTTATTAAACATCTCCGCAACGCTATCGCGATTACCAAATAACCCTGTGACGAAACGCGCCGCTCTTCTTTGGATCTTCTCTATCTCCTCCGTCAAACCGATCTGGTACGGATCCCACACTGATGAGCAATACTCAAGTATAGGTCGAACGAGTGTTTTGTAAGCCACCTCCTTTGTTGATGGACTACATTTTCTAAGCACTCTCCCAATGAATCTCAACCTGGTACCCGCCTTACCAACAATTAATTTTATATGATCATTCCACTTCAAATCGTTCCGCACGCATACTCCCAGATATTTTACAGAAGTAACTGCTACCAGTGTTTGTTCCGCTATCATATAATCATACAATAAAGGATCCTTCTTTCTATGTATTCGCAATACATTACATTTGTCTATGTTAAGGGACAGTTGCCACTCCCTGCACCAAGTGCCTATCCGCTGCAGATCTTCCTGCATTTCGCTACAATTTTCTAATGCTGCAACTTCTCTGTATACTACAGCATCATCCGCGAAAAGCCGCATGGAACTTCCGACACTATCTACTAGGTCATTTATACGAATATATATTGTGAAACGCAATGGTCCCATAACACTCCCATGTGGCACGCCAGAGGTTACTTTAACGTCTGTAGACGTCTCTCCATTGATAACAACATGCTGTGTTCTGTTTGCTAAAAACTCTTCAATCCAGCCACACAGCTGGTCTGATATTCCGTAGGCTCTTACTTTGTTTATCAGGCGACAGTGCGGAACTGTATCGAACGCCTTCCGGAAGTCAAGAAAAATAGCATCTACCTGGGAGCCTGTATTTAATATTTTCTGGGTCTCATGAACAAATAAAGCGAGTTGGGTCTCACACGATCGCTGTTTCCGGAATCCATGTTGATTCCTACATAGTAGATTCTGGGTTTCCAAAAACGACATGATACTCGAGCAAAAAACATGTTCTAAAATTCTACAACAGATCGATGTCAGAGATATAGGTCTATAGTTTTGCGCATCTGCTCGACGACCCTTCTTGAAGACTGGGACTACATGTGCTCTTTTCCAATCATTTGGAACCCTCCGTTCCTCTAGAGACTTGCGGTACACGGCTGTTAGAAGGAGGGCAAGTTCTTTCGCGTACTCTGTGTAGAATCGAATTGGTATCCCGTCAGGTCCAGTGGACTTTCCTCTATTGAGTGATTCCAGTTGCTTTTCTATTCCTTGGACACTTATTTCGATGTCAGCCAGTTTTTCGTTTGTGCGAGGATTTAGAGAAGGAACTGCAGTGCGGTCTTCCTCTGTGAAACAGCTTTGGAAAAAGGTGTTTAGTATTTCAGCTTTACGCGTGTCATCCTCTGTTTCAATGCCATCATCATCCCGGAGTGTCTGGATATGCTGTTTCGAGCCACTTACTGATTTAACGTAAGACCAGAACTTCCTAGGATTTTCTGTCAAGTCGGTACATAGAATTTTACTTTCGAATTCACTGAACGCTTCACGCATAGCCCTCCTTACGCTAACTTTGACATCGTTTAGCTTCTGTTTGTCTGAGAGGTTTTGGCTGCGTTTAAACTTGGAGTGAAGCTCTCTTTGCTTTCGCAGTAGTTTCATAACGTTGTTGTTGTACCACGGTGGGTTTTTCCCGTCCCTCACAGTTTTACTCGGCACGTACCTGTCTAAAACGCATTTTACGATTGCCTTGGACTTTTTCCATAAACACTCAACATTGTCAGTGTCGGAACAGAAATTTTCGTTCTGATCTGTTAGGTAGTCTGAAATCTGCCTTCTATTACTCTTGCTAAACAGATAAACCTTCCTCCCTTTTTTTTATATTCCTATTAACTTCCATATTCAGGGATGCTGCAACGGCCTTATGATCACTGATTCCCTGTTCTGCACTTAAAGAGTCGAAAAGTTCGGGTCTGTTTGTTATCAGTAGGTCCAAGATGTTATCTCCACGAGTCGGTTCTCTGTTTAATTGCTCGAGATAATTTTCGGATAGTGCACTCAGTATAATGTCACTCGATGCTCTGTCCCTACCACCCGTCCTAAACATCTGAGTGTCCCAGTCTATATCTGGTAAATTGAAATCTCCACCTAAGACTATAACATGCTGAGAAAATTTATGTGAAATGTATTCCAAATTTTCTCTCAGTTGTTCTGCCACTAATGCTGCTGAGTCGGGAGGTCGGTAAAAGGAGCCAATTATTAACCTAGCTCGGTTGTTGAGTGTAACCTCCACCCATAATAATTCACAGGAACTATCCACTTCTACTTCACTACAGGATAAACTACTACTAACAGCGACGAACACTCCACCACCGGTTGCATGCAATCTATCCTTTCTAAACACCGTCTGTACCTTTGTAAAAATTTCGGCAGAATTTGTCTCTGGCTTAAGCCAGCTTTCTGTACCTATAACGATTTCAGCTTCGGTGCTTTCTATCAGCGCTTGAAGTTCTGGTACTTTACCAACGCAGCTTCGACAGTTGACAATTACAATACCGATTGCTGCTTGGTCCCCGCATGTCCTGACTTTGCTCCGCACCCGTTGAGGCTGTTGCCCTTTCTGTACTTGCCCAAGGCCATCTAACCTACAAAACCGCCCAGCCCACGCCACACAGCCCCTGCTACCCGTGTAGCCGCTTGTTGCGTGTAGTGGACTACTGACCTATCCAGCGGAACCCGAAACCCCACCACCCTATGGCGCAAGTCGAGGAATCTGCAGCCCACACGGTCGCAGAACCGTCTCAGCCTCTGATTCAGACCCTCCACTCGGCTCTGTATCAAAGCTCCGCAGTCAGTCCTGTCGACGATGCTGCAGATGGTGAGCTCTGCTTTCATCCCGCTAGCGAGACTGGCAGTCTTCACCAAATCAGATAGCCGCCGGAAGCCAGAGAGGATTTCCTCCGATCCATAGCGACACACATCATTGGCGCCGACATGAGCGACCAGCTGCAGATGGGTGCACCCTGTACCCTTCATGGCATCCGGAAGGACCCTTTCCACATCTGGAATGACTCCCCCCGGTATGCACACGGAGTGCACACTGGTTTTCTTCCCCTCTCTTGCTGCCATTTCCCTAAGGGGCCCCATTACGCGCCTGACGTTGGAGCTCCCAACTACCAGTAAGCCCACCCTCTGCGACCGCCCGGATCTTGCAGACTGAGGGGCAACCTCTGGAACAGGACAAGCAGCCATGTCAGGCCGAAGATCAGTATCAGCCTGAGACAGAGCCTGAAACCGGTTCGTCAGACAAACTGGAGAGGCCTTCCGTTCAGCCCTCCGGAATGTCTTTCGCCCCCTGCCACACCTTGAGGCGACCTCCCACTCTACCACAGGTGAGGGATCAGCCTCAATGCGGGCAGTATCCCGGGCAACCACAGTCGTAGTCCGATCGGGGGATGCGTGGGACGAACTGGCCGTCCCCGACAAACCCCCATCCGGACCCCCACAGTGATGCCCATTGGCAACAGCCTCAAGCTGTGTGACCGAAGCCAACACTGCCTGAAGCTGGGAGGGAAGGGATGCCAACTCAGCCTGCATCCGAACACAGCAGTTGCAGTCCCTATCCATGCTAAAAACTGTTTTGCAAAGAACGTCTGAACTAATCTACAGAGAGCGCAAACAAATCGACAAAATTTAAACGGTTGTTAAAATACAAGATTGCCTAGTAAATGCAGTAATGCTGCTACTTGCACACTGCTGACACTGCTCGTCGGCGGAAGGAGACTACGCGAATTTACACTATTCAGGTACTAAAACGCGATGCTACAACTCTCAAATACTATAATACGCCCGAAATTTATGAATTAAACAATGCAAGTACCAAAAACACGCAAAGAAATTAAGAATTAAACTATGTAACAAATGAGTGAGCTAGGAGTATACGACTTGCTGCTGCAGCTGCTTATCCAATGGCGGCAGGGAGCACACTGTGAAAATGTTTTATTATTAATGTGCACTTAATTATATGAAACCGTTTGATACTAAAATATTTAAATAGAATAGTAACAAGCTTACCTCAATGTTACCAGCAGCTTTTCTTTAGGGTCTTTTCATGAGTGCAAGTTTGTTGTCACTGCCGTTATCGTTCCTCTAATTTCGGAAAGTGGTTCGTCGAAAGAAGACGTTCACATTCTGTTGTAACTTAAAAAAATAAAATGTATCATACTTTCTTAGCTCCTTGTAAAAGGTGACAAAAGCACCACTGATATTTCTTTCCTGCTGGAAGGATGCACCCGATATATGTTTTTTTCTGCTGCTGCGGCGTCTTTCCTTCTTCAAACGACGTACCGAGTGCCAAATGGCCACAGCACCTTCGGGAGACACTTTCGTTTTGGCTAATTATTTCCAGCAACTCGAAAAAAAGATACAAAATTCCGGTCGAAAGGACTGAGAGAGCAAGAACTACAACGAAATCCGCAGAACAGACGGACCGACCTAGTTCACACGCTGCTCCTTTCGACGGGCCAGTGCGCCGTAGCCCGTAGAAACTGCACAACCACGTGCGGCGCTCGCTGTGGCGGTTGGCGGGCCGTGTGTTGCTGCCCTAACACGATTACTGCGCTGCACTCTGCACGCTCCTTACCTCTCTGCTTCCTTGTCCCGTCCGTCGAAAGCGACTACGGTGCGGATGGCGGCGAACACCTCCCGAGCCACGGCGCCCGCCTTGCCTTCTTCGTCCGCTTCCTTGTCCGCGAGCCGGGAGGAATACACGTCTGTGGCTATGAGCGAGACCACGCACAGAGGCAGGGATAGCAGGCAGACGAGGGCCAGCTCCCAGCCACGCACCAGGGCCATCACCACGCAGCCGACGTAGCCCACTATACTCCTGATGAACATCACCACCTTCTCCCCGATCCCGTCTTCCAGCTTCGACAGGTCCCTGTGGACATCGTCAACTTGTATAATGTGCTAGTAGTTATCTAACAAATGTATTCAGTCCAAACAACAACAGCACCATCTCCACACAGCCAACGTTACCAATGTGTCGGAAATGAATGTCACCATCCTTTTGCCTCGGGCATAGATGTGTATGATGCCCTTAGGTTAGTTTGTTTTAACTAATTCTAAGTTATAGGGGGCTAATGACTTCAGAAGTTGAGTCCCATAGTGCTCAGAGCCATTTCAACCATCACCATCCTCTCCTTATTGCTCTCAGCAGGTGGGCCACGACACAACACCGTGCCACGTCATTAGCTAGGTGTGCCACTATACTTCTGAGGGTTTATGATATTTCTAATAAAGGTTGTTAAATAACTCCACTGAATATTTATTTTTAAAAAGAACAACAGAATGTATATAAATATTCTGGAACCTGAACTTATTTACAGTTATTCATTGGTTTACTAGTTAGATGTTTGAGTTATCAACGAGAAGCTTGAGCCTGTAGAATTGTGGACAAACTTACACGCGTTTCCTGTTCAACTAAGAGAAGTCCATCCAATTTCTTACGTTTTATGCCGGTTACTGCCAAAAACACAGTCGCGATAAATAGGTGGTGGAAAAACGCAACAGGGTATTATCTGAATTCGCTGCTATTACTGGTTACTTTTTCTTCGCTAACGTCCAAAACTTGATACGTTGTAGTTCACAATATTTCAGTTGAAGTTTTCATTCTGCGAGAAGTTCTGCCTATGGCTCATCTTCCTTAAGACAAAATTAGATGGAGGATTCTGGAGACACAACTTCAGGATTCCGCACCCAGTCGAACCGTTCAACAGTGATGGAAAGATAATATTGTGCCTTATCAAGGCAGAACCATGACTGATTAAAAATGAGTTTTGTAGGTTATGTAACCCTGTGGATCTATCTCGCAAATGAGAGGAAAAATTTTAAGATTTTTCTTTTCCACGTGCGATTTTCAAATTCTATTTTCTTAACAGCCCGGTGAGTTTATCACTATACGTTAGCACGTTTTTTATTTCGATCAGGTAATGTTAACGAAATAGGCCACCTTGGCACGTCACTGCTCGTTATTTAACTGCCCTGCAAAGTTTGGCTCTTCGACGCTAAACATTTTTAATAGCTCTTTCCTCAATTCAAACAAAATCTTTCCAGAACTCTACCTTCTGACAACCAACGGATCTCAGCAATCAGAACTTAAGTGCCATGTCGAGTTACGCTTCTTGGCACAATTGTTTGAGGAGTCTTAAGAGCTCTAGAATTAACGAAATTTATCATGTGAATTGATTAATCTAAAACTTTCTAAATTTCTGTTGGCCTGCCATTCACCACCAGAGCCTCACGATATGTGATGCGGTGTGCCGAAGGTACAGTCGGGAAATCTTGTTCAGTTTTGCAGCAATTCTACTGAATCTTCCGCTCATTGCTGCTGCACCGTCTGTGCAAACAGGAAGACAACAATTCCAGGACAACTTGTTTTACCGAGCGAGGTGGCGCAGTGATCAGCACACTAGAATCGCATACGGGAGGACGACGGTTCAAACCCGCGTCCGGCCATCGTGATTTAGGTCTTCCGTGATTTCCCTAAATCACCTCGGGCAAATGCCGGGATAGTCCCTTTTAAAACAGCATGGGCACCTCCCTTCCTAATCCTTCCCTAACCCGATGGGACCGATGATCTCGCTGTTTGGTCACATCCCGCCGAATCAACCAACCAACAACTTGTGTTGCTCCAAGGCCTGTGTGTATAATTATGCACGCCTGAAGCAGTTGACGTGTACACGTTAGAAATTCTTCAGTAATCGTATAAAGTTCAGTAATCGTCATTTCCTACTTACATCTCTTGAATCGTCAAGTTTTAGTGAAAATACACGGCAGCCGCTTAACTTTCCACGGACATTTCAGTGGATACCTGAAGACACGTCATCAGGTCGCTGGAAAATAGTATAGTTTGACAATGGAACGAAAGAGACTTTCTTTTCGGCGCCATCACCTAACATCGATGTCCCTACATCTTCACTTGCAGGATAAATTACGGCTTCTGCAGTACTATGAGGTTCCTCCATTTTTTTAATTTTGCTGCTATTGCGGAAACTTTATTACTGGCCCTTGTACTTTTTCAGAAATAAGGTGCTCTCCACACCATAGTTTTGGCTAGCTTTTATACTGACGATATCAATTGGCTAAAGTAGTTCTCACCTCTCCCATATATGTGACAACGTGTCCTGTTCAAATGTCTTTTCAAATTGCAATGGACCATGGATTCTCTGCTAAGTTTTATCTGCACACGACGCATTCTGGTAATGGGCAGTTTTCGTGTTCACTGAACGAAAATTCGAAGTTTAAGTAATTCTCTCTTGGTACTTACGAAATGTTACAGTCGGCTGTTTGATTTCTCGGATTTGGAATTGGTTCGTTCTCACTTTTGCTACTCATATCTGTTTCTGTCAGGAACTTTTTCCATTTTGATCAGAAACTTATCCATATCGAAAATTAATGCATTAACTGGACATCATTAACTGGTGAAGAGAATCTGTGAGCACGCTAGACGGTGTGTCTCGTATCTTCGCTGACTCGTCCGTTAGGACCTTCTCGCTGTTGCCAACTCCATATGTCGGTGTGCCACAATAACTTACTATATTGTGTACTGTGCCGCGAACAAAAAGAGGCTGAGAACCACTGGACTACACACACGGAGTGTAGCGGCAACGCGATCACTTGGGGTCAATCACGTACTGTATCCGTTCAGTGCAGACAACTATTAGCCTTATGCATGAAGAACTTATTACGGTATTAAGATTTACATTTTTAATAACTGGAACTTAACCGATTTCGATTGGAATATTAATGAATTTATGTAATTATTCAATGGAAGAACATGTCACCAATGTCATTTCCTAATAGACTTCCAGAATTTAGATTTGACGAACTTCCGAAACAATAATCTTTAGTTCAGTGAAAATTACTTTATACAATGTTTAGGCAAACATGTAGGGATCTTATAACTTGCCTAACGCCTACAGTAATTTGTATTTTAATGTATATCACTGTTTATGTAATGAACATTATATATTTACATATCGTAGTATCACTGAATTTGTGGCGTTTTTATCAAGAGCAGAAGTCTACTTTGTATTTCTAAAATCGCCAAATTAGCAAAATTTTGATTGTAATTTTCTAAATTACACTTTATTGTGAATCCTTTTAATGCGCATGGTTGGTGCTACGTCATGGCGGTCTTGAGCATATTTTTATGACGATAAATCTATGTCAATGTGATGTATAAATTTTAACTGTTTTGAATATATAAAAAAGTCTTATAAATTCACTGTGTAGCGTACGTTAAGAAAGCCGACCGATCGTTACGATAATGCGAAGTTAATCAAAAAATATGCACTTCATCAACTTTACACCTCCTAAAAAGGATAATGTGTTGCGAGTTAAGTAAATGTATAAAATGGAGACATATTTTCCGTACATTCTACACATAATTACATACAGCAATAAAGTTAATCTTATAACCAAAGATGTTATTCACATTTTGGACATGAAGTGAGATACATTACTGAATGCGGTGAACTTAAACTCGACCGCAGAATTTCGGAGGTTGTACGGGAATACTTTCTGAGTATTTACATGTGAGGAACTCATAATCTCAGATGGATCGATACAGAGAAATTACGTTTAGTTTGATTTATTCCCCCCCCCCCCCAATTGGTTCCATTCACTCGCGGTACGAGCTGTTGTGAATAGTAATGAAAAATCTACTTTTCGCCCTCAAGCTCGAATTCAGTACTGTCGATTCTCCCCCACACATGACTCAGTTGTTTATATGGATATCGCCACAGACATCCCTATCCACCTCGTTCCTTTGTCGGATTACGTAATTTTTTATCCTGTCCATCACAGTACAGCTTGAACCTCGTCTTAAGCAACCTATTTCTATGGGGAACAGTTTTTTTCTACTAACGTTCTAGGTTTGTGTTTCGTACAAAGCTATAATATGGACTATAGTCTTATACATTCTCTTCTACATTGTTGTTCTTTTTTTTTTTTTATCCCGCAGAACATAGTTCATTGCCCTTGTTACACATCGCCATTTATTAATCCTACTAGTGACTTCATCATTATTTGTGCCCTGTTAAGTATATAATACCACAAGGTATGTTACCTTCACCTACATTTGCTTCTCCATGCACCTCCAAATTATTTACTTTTCCCGTCCAAACGCCCAACTACTCACACTTCTTCATGCACATCTTCAAGTCAGACTTATAGTATTCCTGTTTAAGATTTATTGCCATAAAGCTCAGATTATCCTCATCTTCCTCTAGCACCGTCTGATCATTTGCGAAATACTGTATAAATATCTTGCTGTCCTCTAATGCCACTCCCATAACTTGGCATTTTATATGTCAAGTCTGCAGGATTGCTGCTAGATACAGCTTGAAGAGGATCGGTGACAGTCTACATCCCTGCCGCAGATAATTCTTCACCACGAATTCTTCTGACCAATTCTGACTCTCGCTGTGTCATTTTTAAGTAATTTCATAACAGCTTTTAGCAATCTTTGATCAGCTCTAGCCCTTTCAAGCTATCCCACAGTTTGTCGGTGGGCACATTACCATATACCTCTTCTAGGTCAATCAATGTAAAATGCGTCTCCAATCCAGTCTCTGTGCGTTGTTCACATACTAGTTTCATTGCGAAAATGACGTCCATTACCGACCTTCCTGCTTTTTAATCCTGGTTGCGTCTCTAGCTGCTTGTGTTTTTTTTTTCTTTTTCCATCACATCTATAAGTACGTTAGAGAATGGTCTTCCAACAAAAGAAATCACTTCCCATCACCTATAATTGTTTGAGTCGTTACGTAACACTTTCTTATGCACCAGTATTATGGAACATGTTATCCATTCACACTGGACATCTTCTCCACTCTAGTACTCTTTCAAGCAGCATCCTTAGCATGTCCAAGAGTTTCTCTGGTCCAAACTTCACCCACTCTGGATGCATTGTCCCACATCCTAGTGCCTTCTCCAGCTTACGCTCCTCACAGCCTGCTGAAGAAATTTTATGTCTTAAGTCCATAACTGCTTCTATTGCAATCTCGCTTCGCGTCTGGGTGAAAATTCAGACCGACTTCCAGGAGTAAATCCTTAAATACTTCGTCCATTGACAATGACTAATATTATTAAGACGTAACCTGTCACTAGCTGGCAGTCGCATTCACTCTCCTATTCTCTATCCTCTCCACGGATTCACATCTTACTTCCCACTCTTTGATTTTTTCCTTTTTCAAACTTCTGTTATTACTTATGCTTTTGTGTTCCTACATCTATGTCTGCTTCTATTGTCATTCACCTTCAAATAAGCTTTTTACCTTTCAATCATCTCTGCTATTTCTACATCCCACCAAGCGGGTTTCTTCTTCTTTTCGTAATCTCCAAGGACTTCTTTTTATCCTCCTATTCCTGCTCTATTATCCTCCGTATTTTAGAACGTGTCATCATGATCTCTCCATTGGCAAAAGATTCCGGAATAGTTCCCCATTCAGGTCTCTGGAAGTGGACTGCCAATGGGGAGATGAGCATGAAAAAAGGATCGACTAACCAACAAAAGCATAAGGTTCTACAAGTCGGGGCGTGGAATATCAGAAGTTTGAACGTGGCAGAGAAGCTAGAAAATCTGAAAAGGGACATGCAAAGGCTCAATCTACCGGATGATCAAAAAGTCAGTATAAATTTGAAAACTGAATAAATCACGGAATAATGTAGATAGAGAGGTACAAATTGACACACATGCTTGGAATGACATAGGGTTATATTAGAACCGAAAAAATACAAACGTTCAAAAAATGTCCGGCAGATGGCGCTTCATCTGATCAGAATAGCAATAATTAGCATAACAAAGTAAGACAAAGCAAAGATGTTCTTTACAGGAAATGCTCAATATGTCCACCATCATTCGTCAACAATAGCTGTAGTCGAGGAATAATGTTGTGAACAGCACTGTAAAGCATATACGGAGTTATGGTGGGGCATTGGCGTCGGATGTTGTCTTTCAGCAACCGTAGAGATGTCGGTCGATCACGATACACTTGCGACTTCAGGTAACCCCAAAGCCAATAATCGCACAGACTGAGATCTGGGTATCTGGGAGGCCAAGCATGACGAAAGTGGCGGCTGAGCACACGATCATCACCAAACGACGCGCGCAAGAGATCTTTCACGCGTCTATCAATATGGGGTGTAGCGCCATCCTGCATAAACATCGTACGTTCCAGCAGGTGTTTATCAGCCAGGCTGGGGATGATGCGATTCCGTAACATATCGGCGTACCTCTCACCCATCACGGTAGTAGTTTTGCTGTCCAGCGCCATCTGCCGGACATTTAGTGAACTTTGTTTTTTTTTTTGTTCTAATAAAACCCCATGTCGTACCAAGCATGTCTGTCAATTTTTACCTCTCTGTCTACATTATTCCGTGGTTTATTAAGTTTTCAAATTTATACTGACTTTTTGATCACCCTGTAGATATAGTGGCGGTTAATGTGGTGACATGGAAAGAAGAAATGGATTTCTGGTCAGATGAGAATTGCGTAATACCAACAACGGCAGAAAATGTTATTACGGGGGTAGGATTCGTTATGAATAGGAAGGTGGGGCTGAGAGTGTGTTAGTGTGAAGAGAGCGGTGATAGGGTTGCTCTCATCAGAACCCGAAAGCAAACCAACACCGACCACAAGGGTTCAGGAATACATGCTGATGTTGCAGGCAGAAGAAGAAGAGATAGAGAAAGTATATGAGGATGCTGAACGGGTAATTCAGTATGTAAAGGAAAATAAAAATGTAATAGTCATGGAAGACTGGGATGCGGTTGTAGGGGAAGGAGTAGGAGAAGTGGTCGCGGGAGAATATGAGCTTGGTGCTAGGAATGAGAAAGAAGGAGGATTAATTAAGTTCTACAGTAAATTGCATTCAGTAATAGCGAATACTCTGTTCAAGAGCCACAAGAGGAGGAGGTATACTTGAAAAAGGCCGGGAAATACGGAAAGATTTCAGTTAGATTACATCAGTTGCATCCGAAATCAGATATTGAATTATAAGGCGTACGGCGTAGCAGATAGAGACTCAGAGCACAATTTAATAACACAGGCTGAAGTTTAAGAGACTGGTCAGGAACAAACGGCGTACAAAGAAGTGGGATACAGAAATGCTAAGGAATGATGAGATATGCTTGAAATTCTCTGAGGCTATAGATACTGCGATAATGAATAGCTTAGTGGGCAGGTCAGTTGAAGAGGAACGGACTTCTCTAAAAAGGACAATCACCGTCTCTGTAGTAAAAAACATAGGTACATGGAAAGTAAGTGAGAGAAAATCATGGAAAACAGAAGAAGTACTTCTCGCGATCGACCAAAGAAGGAAGTAAAAAAATGTTCAGTGAAATTCAGGAATACAGAGATACAAGTCACTTAGGAATGAAATAAATGGGAAGCTAAGGCGAAACGGAAGCAGGAAAAAGAAATCGAAAAGAAGTTGATTGTCGGAAGGACTGACTCACCATATAGCAAAATCAAAACAACTTTCGATGAAAGTAAAAGCAAGGACGATAACAGTAAGGGTGCAATGGGAATTTCTCTGTCAAATGCAGAGGAGAGAGCGGGTGGGTCAAAAGAGTACACTGAATGCCTTTATGGAGAAGGGGGGGGTGAGGGTTGGGGGAGGGTAGGGCTTCTGTGACGACGTGATAGATGGAGAAACAGAAATCGATAGGGAAGAGGTAGGGGATCCATTATTAGAATCAGAATTTAAAAGAGTTTTGGACGACCAAAGATCAAATAAGGTGGAAGGGATGGGTATCATTCCATCGGAAATTCTAAAATAATTGGGGGAAATGGCAAGAAAATGACTTCATGTTCATATATGGTATGTATGAGACTGGCGATATACCGTCAGACTTTCGGAGAAACATTATCCACACATTTCCGCAGATAGCAAGAGCCAATAAGTACGAGAATTACCGCGCAATCAACGTAACAGATCATACTCCCACGTTGCTGACAAGAATAACATGCAGAAGGGCAGTAAAGATAATTGAGGATGTATTTCATGTCAGTCAGTTTGGCCTTAGGAAACCTAAAGGCACCAGAGACGCAGTTCTGACTTTGCGATTTTAATATAAGCAAGACTGAACAAAAATCAACACACATTCGTAGCATTTGTCAACCTGGACAAACTATTCGACAATAGAAAATGGTGCAAGATGTTTGAAATTCTGAGAAAATTAAGGGTAACCTTTAGCGAAAGACTGGTACTATGTAAGAGTATAAAAACCAGGAGCGAACGATAAGAGTGGAAGACCAGGAACGAAGTGCTCAGATTAAATGTAGTGTAAGAGAGGGATGTAGTCTTTCTCCCATGCCGTTCAATTTATACCCCGACGAAGCAATGACGGAAATAAAATGAAGATTCAAGTACGAAATAAAAAAAATTCTCTGCACTCTCTCCATTTTTTTTGGCCGTCGGTGTTGGTACAAGTACTTACTATTACCCTCCAGGTTGTCCTTGTTACTCCTTACGATGTCTGACTGGTCAGCACGTTGGATCCTCTAGTTCTGAAAGTGTAGCAGACATAAAAATTTACGTTTCACCAGATGATGGTCAATTCCAAAATCTCACCCTGTTTTAACTGTGACGTCAAGTATTTTTGCATTGGTCTTTTGCCTGAAAGATAATTCTTTTCGGCCTTCTTGTATGGTTATGCCAAGGAAGTTAATGTATATCTTCCTGAGCAAAGAATGTGTTTTCCACTCGTAATTCATATTGCTCCAATAAATCCATCAACCTTATACCATTCGCGTTCTTAACATCCTCCCCTTTCATGCCAGTCGTTTACCTATTTCTCTCTCTTCCTTCTCTGCTATTAAAATCTCCTGCCTGTAACAGCTTGCATAGCCTCTTTTGGGCACCAGGTCAAAGTCTTCACTTGCGTTTAAGGATGCATCTTCATTAGGGGCATGCTCTCCCACTATGACTATATTCAGATTGACCTTTATCAACCTTTCAACTGCTTCCTAAGAGAATACATCTCTGACTACCGTTCATTTAGAATCATGGATACTCATGCTCTCTCTCTACTACATTTGTCAACTCCACTAAAAGTAACGGCAAACGCCAGTAGGTATTAACAATCAGTACCTTCCTGTTTTGTTTCAAAAAGCACAGTTAGATCACCGTTTTTCTGTCTTATGTCCATTGAAACTTCGTGTTCATTAGTCTGGATACAGTTTACATCCTAATACCAAAATTCAAAATCCATTTTCGTTTACATTTTGTAATTCCATTAAAACCATCCAAAAATAGAGGCATGTTACTGGGAATTTAAGCTACTTGTCTTTTTCTGTGGATGGAGAGCTAAGCTATTCCCCAAACCTCTACCTGGAGGACCAGTATTTGTGATCAAAGCTTTTTCCCCTAGGAAGATTGTATTCACTAGGCCTCATAGTACTTCCTGCTTTGCAACGAAGAGCAAGGGAAACAAATAAATAAGGAGAACAAGAGTTAGACAGTACACCAATCCACTCTAACAGATAAGGATAGCAAAGGGAACAACAAGTCTTTGTAAGACACACTCTAGCTCCTCAACCAGATTCCTGCGGTAAGCGTGACCCTGTCAGCGGCTAAGCTACAACTATTGTAATCCCCACCTCATTGTGGTATGCAAACGTCCCCATCTGCAGGGACAATGCTTCATTAAGGCGGCGTCCCCTTGAGAGGACAAAAGATACGTATGGTCCAAATCCTTTTGTCTGCTACCACATGTGTAAGGCATAGTGTGAAAAACATGGAAACCATTATCCTGCTTTATTTGAAATATGTCGTTACTTCACACGATTGATCTGTATCTACGAGCATACGAATAGATGGTACCTTAATGTGTACCCACTTTAGCATGTTCGTTGTTTTTTCTCTGTCTCTAACGGTCTTTCCACAAACACATCGAATAATTTATTAGCTGTTGTTTTCTACAGTCATAAATGCGGCACAAAGTGGACTACGCCTGTCATTATAGACAATCCATTTTGCGTCCACGCATCCACACTTCTATACCTGAACAGCCACCCAGAGGAAAATAAACACTAACAGCTTTCTTTTGCGACTACTAACCAAACGAACAACATACTACACGTATCTGCTATAGTAATATGAAGTAAATACTGATGGAACGTTATTCACAACACTGTGCTCAGTCATCAATAAGTGTATCTGCACTTTTATTAACACCCTGTGTTTCATTCAATAACGGCTGTAGGCCTTGGTACATAAGAAGTGAGTAGAATGTTAAGGTGGAAACAGTGATAGTGCACTCACCCTGACATGCGGCTGGCGAAGTCTCCCGTCTGATGCATGTCGTACCACGCCATGTCTTGCTGCAGCACAGACCTCAAGTACAGTTCACGGATACGGTGGACCTGAGAACAGCCAAAAAATTCATTTTCATGGACAACACAATACAAAAATATTTTAAAATTTATTGTGCAATGTTTTGTCAAACTATATTAGAAAACAGTGCAGTTAACACATACAATAAGTCTCGGTCAAACCAGGAAAATAATACAACTACAATGATGAGCCTAAACGTCGCGGCAGCCTGCTTCAAAGCGTTGCGATGTACCTCCGGAACTCAAACAGCAGCGATTCAGGGTGGCACGGATTTAGTAAGTTCGTAGTAGATATGTGGACCAGATCTCTACGAACTGTCACGTAATTCCCGTTCACTACATCTTAACGGCTTTTGGGCGCAGATCTGGTGCCCGATAACCTCTCAAATGAAACTTTCTGGCAGATTAAAACTGTGTGCCCGACCGAGACTCGAACTCGGGACCTTTGCCTTTCGCGGGCAAGTGCTCTACCATCTGAGCTACCGAAGCACGACTCACGCCCGGTCTCACAGCCTTTCTGCCAGTATCTCGGTCGGGCACACAGTTTTAATCTGCCGGGAAGTTTCATATCGGCGCACACTCCGCTGCAGAGTGAAAAATTCTAGCCTCTCAAATGTTTTCTATCGGTTACAGATCATCCGAATTTTGGGACCAATACATCAATGGCAGTTCAGTATTATGCTCCTCAAACGGTTGTTTCACGATTCTGGCCTTGTGACACAAACATTTATGCTGCTTGAAGTTGCCATCGTTATCGAGAAAGACATCAACCATGAAGGGACGCTGATTGTCACATCATGATCCCCTCCATTGCTGCCAAAGATCCCATGGACTCCTACGTGAATGTCCCTCGCTGGATAACAATGCATCTATGGGCCTGAGTCCTTGGTGGAAGCCATATTTCGGGCAACCGTTTGCAGGCTGTCGGCGTATCTGGACACGACGACGATGTCATTGGGTCCACATGGAAACACGTATGGGTGGTCTGCTCTGTTCAGCAATGTACGCTGAGAATAGTTCCTTTGAAAGGGCACGGCCGACTTCTTCCCTAATCCGATGGGACCGATGACCTCGCTTTTTGGTCCCCTCACGCAAATCAGTCAACCAACGACCAATACGAGCTGAATGATATGCTCCGAAATACTCACGTCTAAACAGTTATTGTACTTTTTCGTCAGATCTGCTACAGATAGCTGCCCATACTGCTTTACAGAGCGGGGAAACCTCTGACCTCCACGTTCTCTGATAAGTAAACTCCTAGTAGACGACCAGCACCTTGGCAGCTGCTCGTGGTTTCACTGCCCTTCAACAAATTTTCATAGACGTTAATGACAATAGCACGCTAATAGCAGACCAGCTTTGCCGTTTCTGAGATATTCATTTCCAGGTGCCGCTTGATAATGAACTGACCTTCATAAAAGTCTCTTATTCCAGCATTTTCCCCATTTGCTTGTTGAGACATCAAGACGTTAAGTTCTATGATACTTGAGGCCTCTGAACTGCCCGCTGACGCTCGGGAAAGTGATTTACGTTGTCATGTGACAGGCTAAACAGAGTGCTGTGTAGGGAAGACCATTCCCAGGGACCAACAGTTTAGCAATTCTGTATGTTTAACTAACCAGGAACACTGAAAAAATCCCTGAGAAGATTCCAAAATGTCCAGACATTAACTAACAAAGAAGAAAGACGAAGAGCTACATAATATGTTCGTACAGCCCACACATTTGTGTGTATTAGGATTTATACCATGTCAATATTACTTTCATGCAATTCAATTTACTACAGTATAAAAACTTCACACAATTTATTGTATTAGAATGTACATCATAACAGTATTCTTTCTCTAGGACTCAGTTTATTTAGAATTAAAAAAAAAAACTTTAGACAGTTTCATTAGAATGTTATCTAACAATTTGTAATGTCCTCTGGTTATCTCCTCCACGGCACTTTCCAGATCTGTCCAATTTACATTGGAGGGGGTGATGGGCGTTGCCTGTTCACACAACACTTTCACGTGTGCATATTATATTTTGCTTGTAGTATATAATTGTGATGTGAGTGATATCTAACATTACGCAGTGTTGGGCAGTATTTTGCCATTGCATTATGAGAGAGGGAGGGTAAATGACCTGGGGGAAAGGGAGCGTCCTGTGTAGTGTCCGTGGTGAAGTGGCATTACATCAGCAACGTAAGAAGCCGCCCAAGAAGATCTAATCCAGCAGGCAACATAGATACGTAGGCAACAAAACGGGGAGGCTCTAATTGGCCAAAACACAAGGAAACACTTTCCTACCCTGTGTCAAGGTAATATAGTAGCTATCGGGAAGGGCCGCTGGAGGTGAGCGGTTGCATAGGTCCCGCTGGTTACAGTAGCATATGCCTTATGAATCAAATTGTGGCACCGGATAGAGTTTGTTAAATGTAACTATCACTGTTTTTGCGCTTTACACAAGTGTTAAGACCGTTGTAATCTGCATACGGCGCAGATGGATGACAAGTGATTGTGTAAAGGTGTTTCTGTAAGCTACGGAAAAGGAAATTACAAAAATTAGAAATGTCATCCCTTCAAGAAACTTGCTTGCTATTTTTTGACCATTGACTCCTGTAAGACTTCACGTCTGCACAGCTACAGTCATTCATCCAGATCCTGAGTGCGGCGAATCCACGACAAGCGCTTCTGCTGTGCACAGGCGACATCACCATCCGAAAGACGCAGGTCAGTGTAATTTAGGTACCTACAGCAAGACAGACGGATGTCGATATCTCCGCCAGCAGGAGTTCAGACGATGTGTCCACAATAGGACCTGTGACAAGTCTTGCTAACACAAGAGGAGGGTTCAAAGCAGGCCGGCCGGTTTGGACGAGCGGTTCTAAGCGCTTCAGTCAGGAACCGCGCGACCACTACGGTCGCAGGTTCGAATGCTACCTCGGGCATGGATGTGTGTAATGACCTCAGGTTGGTTAGGTTTAAGTAGTTCTAAGTTCTAGGCGAGTGATGACCTCAGATGTTAAGACCCATAGTGCTCAGAGCCATTTTAACCATTTTTGGTTGAAAGCAGATTTTTGATATCTATGTTTCCAATATAGTATGAATCAGCAATTTTATGTCCTTGTGGAGTCAGTCAGCTTTCAACCAATGGAAACCGTTTGTAGGCCATGGGGTCCTTCTTCTTTTAACTAGTGTTCGCCATTCTGCTTCTTCCGTCCTTTACACTCGATTGTGTGTACTGTTCTGGGTTCTATTGAATGTTAGTCCATGGAACTGTGTAGGAGAGAATACTGCCTTTGTCTGGTGTAGATGCAAGCAGTTGTGCTGATTTTGTGAAGAACTGGGAGAGATTATTTAAATACACTTACCGTGGTGAAGCTTTGTTATTGTGACGAGGCTAGCTCGCCACAGCGTGGTTGGGATCTCTCCACCAGTAGCAACCGGGCCAGGTGCTGGCATGAAGTAAAACGGAAGCTCATATGTTGCTTATTTTAATTTAGCTGAGTGTAGCTGGATACATTATATTTTCGCTTTGTTGTGTTGGAGTTTCAGTGATATTACCCCACTCTGAAGTATAAACAGTTTTTACTTATTCAAGAATCGTGGGATGAGAATATGATTTTTCTATTGCTTATCATGAATCTGAAACTTGTAGGCTTGACTTCCTATGCAAGTCTGTAAAACCGTTTTATTGCATTTAGTTACAATTTAATTGCTTATCCATCGATTTCTTTTCACGTTATTTCAACGTATACCTTATTGTTATTTCTATTAACTCAATAAAGCGTGGCGCTTTTTTGTTGAACTTTGCGGCACTGTTTCACGATCCAAAACCAACCAAGATGAATTGGAGATCACTCATAGAATTATAATCCCACGAGACACTGATAATAAGCGACTTTTTCGTATGATATTAGGTTCAGCACTCAGCGACGTAATCTCGCCCACAATTAGAATGATGCATGAAAATGATAATCGGGATTTAGATAATCATTCAGACAATTTAATTTTTCGTGTCAAGTCTATGACCGTAAAAGTGGGGAGACATCCGCATTGCACAGTTGGATGCTACAAGCAGAAAGCCAACACGTATTCAGCTTGGTTTACTGACTTTATAACACAGTTCTCACGTGCAATATACAAGTATTAGCTATGCAGGTGAATTTAGTTTTGTTGTTCATAGCTTACGGAAGTAGTGTTTGTTTAACTGTTTCAATTAAAGTTTAGGAGTCAGATAGTGTTTTGAATTTGTTTTACTTTCTCATGAGAATTACATATTTTACATAACTGGTAAGTTTCAGGCACTGATTATCACTACTTATGGGATTTGTCTTTGTTTTTCTATCACAACACGCGTCTTTCAATATTCGTGTCGCTTGTCAGTATCTTTCTGATAATTTAATATTTTTCCTGTCAGATATGCCATTATTTTCCAACGTGAAGTCGGGTTGAGTCAGAAGCAAAATCTGCACAGGAACTCCCGATGTAGACTAATATACGAGGTTAATAATGCAATTCAAATAATGACGGAACCGTAGCGCCGAGTCACCAGCATTTCAAGCATGGAGAGAGGTGCCTCTAATCTTTTAACACTATGTTCAGCAACAAGAAACAAACCAGATTCGGAAACCCAATACATTCATAAATCCAAGTCAGGGCGATAAACCAGTAAAGCTGGTAACACCACAATGGATAAACTTGTTGTAGGCGCCCATTTGTGCCAGCCTGCAACTGATAGGAGGGGCCAGCTACACGCCACTGGCAACAGTGCAGCGAAGCTGTGGCAGCACTTTCTTTTGTCGCCATCTTTAAGCTGTCTGCCTGATATCTGTCTTATGCAATCGGAGCGTCCGAAGGGGAAACAAGATATTATACACAACAAAAACTTTTCCATGCGTCAAGAATTAATTTTTTTTGAAGGAAGAATCCTCATCCAATGTGTGCTTGCATGTAACTTAGGAACGTCAGCGGCAGGAGCATGTTTTTCAGTAAGAGCTATGTCAGTCTGGTGTTAGAAACTAAGTTCCAGACGACCGGTAATTGCGGTGATACTATTGAACACGCGAGGCTTGATCTGATGTTCGTAAACTACTCCAGATTTTTTCAATAAAATTTGGCAATGAGATTTTGACATTGGTATGGCATAGTAAAAGATAACGTTCATGGTGTAGAACTGTTGTTATGCTCCACCTGGGTGGAACTGTTGTTTTGCTCCACTACCAAAGAAAAGAATGTTAATGTAACAATCCACAAAAGAACGCACTCGTTTCTGTGGACTGAGCCATCATTACGACGAGTTAGAAGAGTTAGTTATCGATATAATAAAATAACTCCTCAGAAAAATATTTTGCAGCATTTATAATCTGCGATTGTGTATCAGCTTCCATCAGTCACATCAGCAACATTTCGATGTGGGTAGCTTTACAAGGTTTGTAATGTTCAAATCTTCAAAAATGTTCAAATGTATGTGAAGTCCTATGGAACCAAACTGCTGAGGTCATCGGTTTCTAAACTTACACACTACTTAACCTAACTTAAACTAACTTACGCTAAGTACAAGACAAACACCTTTTCCCGAGGGAGGACTCGAACCTCCGACAGGGGGAGCCACGCGAACCGTGACATGGCGCCCTAGACCGCACGGCTACTCCGCGCGGCAGGTTTGAAATGTCCCTGATTTGTTAGTCACATGACATCCAGTGATTAGTTCAAGTTGGAAGTCACTGGGTTCTCCCGAAGGACCCATGCTTCTCTACTGGTAACACGGTACTGCCTGTTTCTTTTTATACCGGCTGGTCCTCCTTCCGTGACATCTAGTCGTCAATTCCGCGTTACGTAGGGGTGTGAGAACACTTTTGATCATATGTTATATACAATTATTTGTTTTATCCACCGAAACGCCATTTTCTACCCATAATCCAGTTTTATTCACGGCTACAGAGTATTTCGCGATTCGTTCTTGTAAATAAAGTTGTCGGTTTACTTGTCACGTCTGATTTGGATGAAATCCCAAAGTTTCGATGACTGCCTCCATCATCGTCGTCAGGGGGAAGTACGTCTGTCAGATTTCTATTCCACAAAGTTTTGGAGTTGTAGCCGGATGAGACTGACCACTTGCCGCGATGTCTTGGCTGATAACCACCTTCAGGTTAGAGTTTTATGCTGGAAATTGCTAGTTCACATCGCTAACTTGAAACAAAAAGTTCACGTGGAGACGCATGCGCAAAGGCAGCCGAAACATGAGCGACATCTGTCGAGTTACGCGCCCTCTTCTTGTGTTCTTTTCTGCCAGCAAAGGACGATCTACGATAGCGGAGCGCTGGAATTTACAGAACACCTTACCAGAGTGCCAAAGCCTGTGTTGATCAGACAAGGGCCACAGTGCGTGAGAGCAGCATTGAACAAGATCGCCACACTCGCCTTTCTCAGCCATAGCCGAGCACTGATTCTCCACACGACGTTCCATGGAATATTATGCCATAGAAATCTTGGCATCTACGAGATCCTTCTGGGATTCAATTACACTCATAAAAAAATGTTTTTCATCACCTCGGTTACGAGCGTTCCGATATCTGTACAGAAAATTAGAATAGAGATCAACAGAAACATCATTTCCGCCCTTTTTATTGCTCATGAAAACCACACACTGCATGTTGTACCACCATACGGCGAGACCTTCAGAAGTGGTGGTCTAGATTGCTGTACAGAACGGTACCTCTAATACCCAGTAGCACGTCTTCTTGCATTGATGCATGCCTGTATCCGTCGTGGTATACTATCCACAAGTTCGTCAAGGCACTGTTGGTCCAGATTTTCCCACTCCTCAACGGCGATTCGGCGTAGATCCCTCGGGATGGTTGGTGAGTCACGTCGTCCATAAACAGACGTTTTCAATCTATCCTAGGTATGCCCGATAGGGTTCATGTCTGGAGAACATGCTGGCCACGCTAGTCGAGCGATGTCGTTATCCTGAAGGAAGTCATTCACAAGATGAGCACGATGGGGTCGCGAATTGTTGCCAACATGCTGCTGATATGGTTGAACTATCGGTCGGAGATTGGCATTTACGTATCGCACAGACGTTACGGCGCCTTCCGTGACCACCAGTGGCGTACGTCGGCCCCACATAATACCTCCCCAAAACAGCAGGGAACCTCCACCTTAATGCACTCGCGGGACATTGTGTCTAAGGCGTTAAGCCTGACCGGATTGCCTCCAGACACGTCTCCGACGATTGTCTTGTTGAAGGCATACGCGGCACTCATCGGTGAAGAGAACGTGATGCCAATCCTGTGCGGTTCATTCGGCATGTTGTTGGGCCCATCTGTACCTCGCTGAATGGTGTCGTGGTAGCAAAGATGGACATCGCCGTGGACGTCGGGAGTGAAGTCGTGTATCAAGCAACCTATTGCGCGCAGTTTCAGTCGTAGCACGACGTCCTGTGGCTGCACGAAAAAACGTTATTCAACATGGTGGCATTGCTTCAGGGTTCCTCCGAGCCATAAACGGTAGGTAGCGGTCATCCACTGCAGTAGTAGCCCTTGGGCGGCCTGAGCGAGGCATTGCCAGTGACAGTCCCTGTCTCTCTGTATCTCCTCAATGTCCGAACAATATCGCTGTGTCTCACTCCGAGACGCCTGGACACTTCCCTTGTTGAGAGCCCTTCCTGGCACAAAGTAACAACGCGGATGTGATCGAGCAGCGGTACTGACCGTCTAGGTATAGTTGAACTACAGACAACACGAGCCGTGTACCTCCTTCCTGTTGGAATGACTGGGACTGATCTGCTGTCGGACCCCCTCCGCCTAATAGGCACTGCTCATGCATGGTTGTTTACATCTTTGGGCGGGTTTATTGACATCTCTGAACAGTCAACGTCTATCTGCAGCAGCTCTGGGAACCGGGGTGATGCAAAAGTTTTTGTTGTTGTGTGTAGTAAGGAATCAATAGAAATACGTTTGGAGAGAGTTATAATTAATCGTGATAGCTGATTTCATTTAGATAAGGCGTGAAAACCGTAATTTCTTTATTATCTTCAGAAAAAAAGCATTTTATGACCATGACACGTGTAGAAAGTTACTTTTATTCATTTGATATCTAAACTTTTGCTCTGCGAGCCCGCGTTCCGACAGAGAGCGCGCATGTGATATCACAACTACGCATGTCTCTGCGCACCATACATGGAACAGTATTCGAAGAGGGCGCGAAACTCGACAGAGGTCGGTCATGAGGCGGCTGCCTTTGCTCACACGTCTTGGCGCCAATTTTTGCCATGACTTTAGCAATGAGAACTAGCAACCTCCGGTGCAAAACAATTACCTGAAGACTGCTGAACGGTGTTAGTCGAAATATCGTGACAAGAGGTCGACGTCATCCGGCTGCAATCCAGAAAGTTAATGGAATACTCTTAACGGTTGGAAAATATCAAGAATCACAAGTTTATTCATGTTACAGACGCGTTACGCCATTTATATTCGACATGCTCAGGGGACTTAATAGTTATTCTTGTTCCCGGTCGAAAACTGCTTTTCCATAGCCACAGATCAGTTAACAGCACGATTGATCTGACACTAACTGAAAAGTTTTGTTGCGAGAACTGTCGTAACTGCGAGTTCACTTGGTGCAACACAAACACTAAGTGAACATAGAGTTACCATAGAAATATTTATACACTCCTGGAAATTGAAATAAGAACACCGTGAATTCATTGTCCCAGGAAGGGGAAACTTTATTGACACATTCCTGGGGTCAGATACATCACATGATCACACTGACAGAACCACAGGCACATAGACACAGGCAACAGAGCATGCACAATGTCGGCACTAGTACAGTGTATATCCACCTTTCGCAGCAATGCAGGCTGCTATTCTCCCATGGAGACGATCGTAGAGATGCTGGATGTAGTCCTGTGGAACGGCTTGCCATGCCATTTCCACCTGGCGCCTCAGTTGGACCAGCGTTCGTGCTGGACGTGCAGACCGCGTGAGACGACGCTTCATCCAGTCCCAAACATGCTCAATGGGGGACAGATCCGGAGATCTTGCTGGCCAGGGTAGTTGACTTACACCTTCTAGAGCACGTTGGGTGGCACGGGATACATGCGGACGTGCATTGTCCTGTTGGAACAGCAAGTTCCCTTGCCGGTCTAGGAATGGTAGAAGATGGGTTCGATGACGGTTTGGATGTACCGTGCACTATTCAGTGTCCCCTCGACGATCACCAGTGGTGTACGGCCAGTGTAGGAGATCGCTCCCCACACCATGATGCCGGGTGTTGGCCCTGTGTGCCTCGGTCGTATGCAGTCCTGATTGTGGCGCTCACCTGCACGGCGCCAAACACGCATACGACCATCGTTGGCACCAAGGCAGAAGCGACTCTCATCGCTGAAGACGACACGTCTCCATTCGTCCCTCCATTCACGCCTGTCGCGACACCACTGGAGGCGGGCTGCACGATGTTGGGGCGTGAGCGGAAGACGGCCTAACGGTGTGCGGGACCGTAGCCCAGCTTCATGGAGACGGTTGCGAATGGTCCTCGCCGATACCCCAGGAGCAACAGTGTCCCTAATTTGCTGGGAAGTGGCGGTGCTGTCCCCTACGGCACTGCGTAGGATCCTACGGTCTTGGCGTGCATCCGTGCATTGCTGCGGTCCGATCCCAGGTCGACGGGCACGTGCACCTTCCGCCGACCACTGGCGACAACATCGATGTACTGTGGAGACCTCACGCCCCACGTGTTGAGCAATTCGGCGGTACGTCCACCCGGCCTCCCGCATGCCCACCATACGCCCTCGCTCAAAGTCCGTCAACTGCACATACGGTTCACGTCCACGCTGTCGCGGCATGCTACCAGTGTTAAAGACTGCGATGGAGCTCCGTATGCCACGGCAAACTGGCTGACACTGACGGCGGCGGTGCACAAATGCTGCGCAGCTAGCGCCATTCGACGGCCAACACCGCGGTTCCTGGTGTGTCCGCTGTGCCGTGCGTGTGATCATTGCTTGTACAGCCCTCTCGCAGTGTCCGGAGCAAGTATGGTGGGTCTGACACACCGGTGTCAATGTGTTCTTTTTTCCATTTCCAGGAGTGTAGTTCTCGTAAGAAAAATTTGCGGTATTATTCCCATTGTATCTATTTATAATTTGGAATGAGCAACGGTCTTTCGTTACTGGAAATGATTAAGTAGTGAAAGCTTCTTTAGTTATAGCAAGATTTTTGTGATCTCATAATAACTTTTGATTCCATGCACAATACGTACGGAATTTGCAAGTTTATCCCATTCATATTTACTCTTTCGACTAATTTAGAAGCCTCTTTGATGCTAAAGTCACAATTAACCTTCAGCGGAATTGAAAAATTGAAATGCGAAGGAAGCCAACACACAAGAAGAATTTGACAAACAATATAAAACGAAAACTGCAAAGTTAATACATTGTTTTACTTGAATTTTAATAAGCCATTACTAATTTAACTACAGTTAATTTACCCTGAGAAATAAAACAGGTTCAGCTGTAAAATCCTTTTATTCTTAGCGTATTTCTCAACTTGATTTATCGTAGCTTTGGTTGCCCAGACTACAAATTTTTTGTAATTAATTTAGTTTGTTCTACTTTTCTTTTAAGACGGAAATTTGTGTCTGATTATTACTGCAGAACAAGACAGTTAACTTACTGAGGCATTTTTAATAAGCTCTCAGTTACACTTCGGAAAAAAAACTCGCGTTGTTACTCTTCCTTAGTGATGTTCTTTTAGCTTCAAACGACGACACTCGAATATTTAATAACAAGAAAGGATTTGGACACTATGTAGCCGGCAACGAAGTAGGATAATAAATACAGCGGGAGGTAGAGCTTTGAAGACTAAAACGGTTGTTACTGAAGATGCCTTACTGCAAAAGGTGAAGCGTTTGTGGCATGTGAATCAACTTAGATTTCAGAGAGAAAAAGGCGTTACACTCGGTTAAATAAGTGTTATCTGTTCTCTGATATGGAAGCCAGAGGCCAAAGGGATGGCGAGGACACGGATGCATGCTGTCTGTGTGGATATTGCCTTCCGATTTATCTGCAAGAAGGTGACGAGTGGTTGCATTCCATTCTACTAGGTGTGAAAACGAGCCGTAATTCATAGGGAACGGTCAGAGCGGTCCTCAGCTGTATGTTGACCGCAAGAGATCATTACGAGGCAGATCTTCAATCATCTGCGTTTTACAATAGCAACTGCACTGTCGTGCAAGGCGGGCTGAAAAGTAAATCCTCCGAATTTTTTACGTGAAAACTCTTAAATTTTTTAAAAACAAAGTTTTATTGACATTCTATGTCTTTATTCTTCATGTATACATATTTATATCTCAACATAACCACCCGGGTGACAAACACGTTTCTCCCAAGGAGAGACCAGTTTGTTGATTTGTTACTGTAGGTCGATTGACTTTTTGGACGGAGCAACCACTTCATGTCTCCTTGCACTGCTTCGTCACTATCAAAGTGAAGTCCTCGAAGGTATTCTGTAAGTTTCGGAAACTGATGGAAATCGGATATGGCCAAGTCGGCATTGATGGAGGAAGACCGATGACAGTGAACCCCAGGACGTTGGATTGTTGCTGATGTTGCAGCGTTCGTGTGTGGGCCGGCACTGTCATTCTGAAGGAGAGAGTGCCACATGTGTGAACGAATTCTTCGAATTCGTGCTTCCTATTTTCTGAGTGTCTTTCAAGCACGGACATACTTCCGTTACACACCGTCTTGTATCACTTGCTACGATTTGGAGCCCTCTCGCGGCAAAAAGTTGCAACTCGGGTCACCGAAGCGGGAAATTAAACCGATTAATACACGTGATATATAATAGGTACCTCAACCGATACTGACAACGGAGTAAAATACTCGGAGGCATTACTTTTCAGTCCACCACCGTATTCCATTTCGGCGAACAATTTCCCGAACTGACGATCTTTCTTACCTTATGTGGAGCACGTCATCCAAGCCTGAAATGACACCGAGACATGTCGACAGACCGAACAGCGTGCGCAAGCCGCATTGTGCCATCCACGATGGAGACACGTAGCGATATCCTGCCTTAAGGAAGTGCTGCAAGTGATAAAGGTCGTGCAAGAAGTTATCTAAGCAGTTCCTGTATGGGTCAGTCAAACGGAAGCTAGATAGGGGGAAAGAAAACAAGTAAATTATTTATTATTTCAAAAGTAACGGCTGTAACTGTGATACAAGACGGCCAGTGGCTTCAAGGAAAAATGTTTGTGATTGCCTACGGAACCATGGGTGTACACAGGCGTGCAAATCTTCATCAGAAGCAAATCGACAGGCACGAATGTTTTTTTCCATGACTCCAATAGGATGAAAAGCACATGGTGAGCGATCGGGACTTTATGGAGGATGTGGAACGTCTGCAGCGTACACGAGCAACATTAACACATGTGGGGCCCTTCGGCCTCTTGGCGCCACGGTTATTTCGATTATGCTGCACAAGTCTCCCAGGGAATCCCTTACACATCCTCCATACAGTTCCGATCGCTCACCATGTGCTGTTCATATTTTTGGAGCCCTGAAGAAAAATACGTTCGTGGCCGTCGATTTGATTCGGACGAAGATGTGCACGCCTAGGTACAATAACGTTTCCGTAGTCAACCGCAAATATTTTTCCGTGAACGCATTGACCGTCTTGTGGCACACTGGGGTAAACGTACTAAAATTTTGAAATAATAAACAGTTTACTTACTTTGTTTACCATCTGTTTCATTTTCATCTGCGTATCCGTTATAAGTTAAATGTTGATTCAAACCGCAACGTCATAAGAAGAGCCGACGCAAACAAGCTGCAAATTCACGAGGGCGGCGCGAGCGAGCACTGTCCCATTTACTGGCTTCCATTCGCACCAGGGCTGCACAGTTCAATTACAACCCCAACAACCAAGCCACGAACACTGTCGACTGTGTACCGTTTCATTCCTTTCATCTGTCTTTCACGCTGACGAATGCGTTAAGCTGAAAACGGTCTGAAGTCTCACGACTATTTTTTAATTTATGGGAAACATACCTGCCTATGTGCGACGCAGTTGAAGGTAGAGATGCAAACGTAAATGAAGAGAAAGTTTACTGCGCCCACGATGCAGGAGTACATGGCGTAGTTCTTGGCGCCATCTAGGAAAGCTGCCGTCTCCTTGTCGGAGACTGTTGTTCCGGACGCCGTTGCATTCGCCAGGGCTCCACCGTAGTCCACCATAGTCTTACTGAAGTCCCCAAATAGCAGGTTGTCTATAGGTTTGACGGCGGCCGCACCCAAGCCAGCCATCAAGCCTAGCGCGAGGACGAACCGCTCTCCAGCCGTCGAGAAACGGTACTGTGAAACAAGATATTTCCATTCACTGTCACTGAATGCTACCTGACTGGCTTTCAACAAGAATGGAGGTTTGAGAATGGGGCTGTGTCCCCAAAACTAGTTCCAAAAAGTTAAATGTAAGTAAATAGGAAATAAAAAAACAATTAAGTATATTTGTGGATACAGTTGTCGAACTGCTGCTTCCAAAAGATATATTTTATCTCCTGAGCAACAATAGGACGTGCTTGTCTTCCCCTGGATTCTGGAACACGAAGATTTTATTCATTGCTCAGTTTTCACGAACTTCTACAACTGAATTTCTCTGGTTCCACGAAACCTCTCATTTAGCCAATTGTAGCATTACGTGGCTGATCGCAATTCTTTTGAAATGACACATCTCGAAACTGACTAACTCGTTTATATTAAAAAAATGGCAATATTTATTCTTGTCCCTTCTGTGCATAAGTTTATGCGTACCCCTATGTATGGACCCACAAACAAAATTCTCCTTCGCGAATAATAATCGTGAACTGTGATGCCGTTTTGTAACAACGCCTCAGTGACGACTGGATTGTGTCAACATGCATTTCGCTTACCGCACAACCCTGAATTAATTATTTCTCCCGATGAAATTGCTTGAAAGTTCGACAAGATAGCACAACGATACAGTGCAAGTCTTTCAATAAACTGGACGCCACTTCGGCACCTTACGCGTCCCTAATTCACCCCAGTTATTGAACTGGGAATGGGGAATGGGAAAGATGGAGCTATAGTTCTACGGGCAATTCGAACCACGTGTTGCTTCTGACGAATCTGCACAACAGTGAGAGGTGAATGCTAGGTTAAAGGCAGACTGAAAAAAGTGCTTGGAAGGAGATTCAATGCCGGTATTTTTTGGTATACAGGCAAGGCCCTTTGCCACTAGACCAACAAACCTGACGGTTACGTAAAAAGAGGATTCAGTGCAAATGCGTTCAATTATGTCTACTGGAAAGGGGTTTCGCCTTTATATAGTGGATCTCACTTTCGAGCACCAGTGTAAAGAACACCATTCAGTCCAACAGTTTGACTGAATGTAGTGAGTTATAACATCCCAGAATTTACGATAAGCCGTAGGTCACTCGTTTTCTGACTACAGCAGTGTCCACAGACAGTGGGGAATCCTGACTCATTTATCTCTTGGAGTGGTAAAGGGGGAAGTGTCGGCAATTATCAAGGTCTTGGGGATGCAGACGCAAATGGAAACCATTGCTGCAAATACACGAAACGTGTATCCACAGTATGTGTAACTTTCGAGTATGCTCTTATCATGAACACGTCCTTGGAAAAAAAAAGAGAGAGAGACGAACGAATGTACAGTGCGGTCCTTTCAAACTTATTTGAGCACTGCCAGGGAAGGAGCTGTCAGTAGAGGGGCAGATAATTAAGTTTTTTGAAGTAATGTGTGGAATGTTAAAAGTCTGATACCTGTGGGAAAACTAGACAATGTTAAGAGAGAGATGGGCAAGCTCATTGTAACGTAGCTTCTCGAACACTGAGGCGAATGTCTGTCCAAGAGTGATTTCGCATGAATTATATTCAGTGTAGAATATCACTGTTCTCATTGGGATGAACAAGGGATTTTTGGAAGAAAGCCTCGAGGACTAGGATAATCCCAAGGTATGTAGTTTGAGGCTATGGATTGTCTTCGAGAGTATGTGAAAAACTAAATGAAACATTGATAAACAAAACGTATGGCAATAACAAAGGTACGAAGAGACGGGTAATGCTCCATCCCCAGAATGAGATTGCTGAGCAGCCAGGGAAACAGGTTGCCACATTGGTACGCATAGTCCCAATAGGGCATAATGGAACTCCGACGATTTTCTAATGGAAATAAGCAACACTATTATTACGATAAAAGTATAAACGTCTGTTCGTCAGTTACATGTGTTACAGTTTGTGTTTAATTTTAATAGCGTACTTGAAAACTGTACGATAAGTAAATAAACAAATAAATCCAAAGTAAATTTACTTCAGGTAGACATCACACTTCATTCTTTAACACAGAATTTTGTCACCAAATTATTACAGGACTCATACTGCAAAACTAATGCAGGATTTTGTTTAGGGTTTCTATAGATCAATTTTTTTCTGCAGACCCAGAAAGGAACCAAAAACACAGTGAATAATGAAAATAATGAAAATTTTCTTGTAATACCAGTTATGTAGAACGTAATTCTATATGCCAACAAATTCAACGCTGCAGAAAGTCATTGTGTTTCAATAGGAATCACTAAACTTTTGAAGACAAGTAGTACTACTGATACCGTTATACCCTGCATAGTTCAAAGGTGGTGTCGACGAGTTCATATCTCTTAGCGATACACTGAACATCTTTCGACTGAAAATTAAATTCACGTACGAAATCGAGAACAGTACCATGAATTCAGCTTCCTTGACCTGAAATTGTGGCTAATAGATGGGAAATTTAAGTCTGACATCTATATAAAACGCATTACCGTCCATGTTCCTTTCTGCCATCCCTATAGGCATAGAATTGCATTTTTTCGTCCTGTGAGTGACTGGATGTTTGAGGTCTCTTGAACACGTCTGCTGTTGTCACGGAACGGTATATTTTTACTGAATAAAGATGACCCTACTGCAAAGAAATATTTTTCTATTCCATTCATAGATGGTAATTTAAAAAATACGACCGCGTTGAGGCGTTTACCATCAATAATCTTACTATGCTTCTTCTCATACATAACGACAGACCTCCTACAGATAAAAGTCTAAAATCTGGGATATACAAAATTCAGTGCAGCGAATGTCCAGAGCCGGCCATTGTCGCCGAGCGGTTCTAGGCACTTCAGTATGGCCCCGCGCGACCGCTACGGTCGCAGGTTCGAATCCTGCCTCGGGCATGAATGTGTGTGATGTCCTTAGGATAGTTAGGTTTAAGTAGTTCTAAGTTGTAGGGGACTGATGACCTCAGATGTTAAGTCCAATAGTGCTCAGAGCCATTTGAACCATTTTGAATGTCCAGGATTTTATATAGGACAAACAAGAAGGGCATTTAAGACTCGGTTCCATGAATATCTATTGAACAAAGACGGCGAGAATGCTTTTAAGTCTACGTTCGCAGAACATCATAAAGCTGAGCGGGCCGGGGTGGCCAAGCGGTTAAAGACGCTACAGTCTGGAACCGCGCGACCGCTACGTCGCAGGTTCGAATCCTGCCTCGGGCATGGATGTGTGTGATGTCCTTAGGTTAGTTAGGTTTAAGTAGTTGTAAGTTCTAGGGGACTGATGACCTTAGAAGTTAAGTCCCATAGTGCTCAGAGCCATTTGAACCACTTGAACCATAAAGCTGAAAAGTACTTACACCCACCGCTTTCATTAGTTGATACTGAAATCTTGCACATAGTGATAAAGGGTGCAAATTGAATCTTTTAGAAGAGATAAACATTTATAAGCTTTCCCACCGACCTCCAAAGATATGCTGAATGATCAGCTCGCCGGCCGAAGTGGCCGTGCGGTTAAAGGCGCTGCAGTCTGGAACCGCAAGACCGCTACGGTCGCAGGTTCGAATCCTGCCTCGGGCATGGATGTTTGTGATGTCCTTAGGTTAGTTAGGTTTAACTAGTTCTAAGTTCTAGGGGACTAATGACCTCAGCAGTTGAGTCCCATAGTGCTCAGAGCCATTTGAACCATTTTTGATCAGCTCTCGTTTAGAAAGAGGTTGATTTTTGATTGTATTCCCTTTCTTTTCAAATGATTTGTAACCTCCTTATTTATTTAACCAGTGTGTTACATCACGTAGTAAAGGTGCTCATTTGTAGGCTGTCGATTCAAATGACTTGCAACCTTCCTGTTTGCATGCATTTGCATCTGTTGTTTACTTTTTTTTTAACTTTGTTATCTGCTCAAGATGTATTAGTGCTTTTTAACTTAATTTATTTTTGTATATTTTTGAATACATTTTAACTGTGATGCTTAGTCAGAGCCGCGGGCTACCTATCTGCATAATGGTCAGTGTGCCTAATACATTTTCCTGCGTTACGCTTTTATCTAGCTAAAGTTTTAAGTTACTAACGTACATGTGCTATGCTGCAGTTAGCATTTATAAGAGTTATAGGTAGAGGTCCTAAACAGAATGACAACTTGTAAATACGCACTGGGACCTCGCGTTCGCTATCGAATGGGATGTCTTAGCCGGGGCGGGGCCCACTTACTCGCGTCGTTGGAAACTCGTATCCTGCGGCCGGCCTCTACGTCAAGATACTGGAAAGTTCATTGCAGCGCCTCTTCTCCGTCAGCCCACGGCGCCACCATCAGCTGAACATTAAATAAGCCGGACCATTGAACGCATTCTTCGGCCCGTTTTACAAGCTTTGTCATTTTCGCGTAAAAATTTATACGCTTGATTAGCACGTGACTTAAGATTCAAAGTGATGTTCAGTTTCGTTCGACTTACGTTAGACACACAAGCGTCCTCATTGTGTTTAGTCTTGGTAAGCTTTTAGGTATACCAGCGCTCATTGCTTCTCACATTAATGAAATCTTTTATGTTTAAACTATCAGTCTATTGGCGCTAATCATCATAAGTCTCGTGCTGTTTCAGTGTTTTGCTTATGATACGAAGTTTTTTTTGGCATCATATCTTCGCACTTATTACGTTACTTTTTAACTGCTCGACAGTGCTATGTAAAAATTTCAACGAAGGAACTTTTATTTTGTTTAATACTGTACATTTATTGTTATTAATGTGCTGTTAATCGTCATTCAACCCTAGTAATCACTAAATTTTTATTCTACACCCATTTCTTGTAGGACTCTATCTTCCAAACTTTGCTTGACAGCAGCTTTCCAATGTAAGCTTAATTGTATGATTAATGATGCATTAATTTGCCGAAATTAGTCAAGAAGTTAATGTAATAAAAATTTGTGCAGCTGATTGTTTCTACTCTTAAAACGTGCATCTCAAGTGCTCATTGACAACCACGAATAAAATTTTAATACTAAAGATACTGGCAAAATTAATTAAGGAATGGTTGCAAAGGCAGACAGTTTCCAAAAACTGGAATATTGCTGTAACTGTTTTATTCTAGAAGAATGAAGACACAAAAGTCAGCCTCCTCACCCCTGCGTGCAAGATAATACGTTGTAACCAGAAAACATTGCATTTTAATCAGTCAAACGAAAAGCCGTCTTTAGAAGTGAAGTTAGTTCAATGGACGATTTTCAAGCCGTAAACTAAACAAGTAAAACGAAAGTGAATGTCCATTCCGTCTAGGATTCATAGATATTGATTCAATATCGAAGAGGAGTCTGTGCTATAACTCCTTTGAGAAAAACATTGGTTCAACTAAGTTGTGTATACTGAAGAATATACCTGCTTAAGAACTTGTTTGTCCGTCTTTGGAACGAAATACATCACTCATTCTGCGCATCACGGATCCGACAATTTGTTGGTACGTTTGTGGAGGTAGGTTGGATTAGATGCCTACGCACAGGTCATGTAATTCACGTAAATAACGGGATGCTGATTTTCGCACGTTGTGACAGCGCCCGATAGCGACGCAGATAGCTCAATAGGATTTACATCAGACGAATTTGGTCGCCGAGACATCACCGTCAGTTCACTATAATGCTACTCAAATCACTGTAGCACGGTTCTGAGTCACGGGCAGTTATACTGCTGAACGATGACATCGCCGTCGGGAAGACATCAAGCGTGAAGGGTTGCAGGTGGTTCGCAACTGTAAGCATGTCTTCGATTACCACCACAGTTTACGTGCAAGTTCAGGAGAGTGTCTCCCATAGCATAATACTGCCCCCACCAGTCGGCGTCGGTGGCACGCAGAACATTTCGAGCCGTCGTTCATCTCGATGATGGCAGACTTCCATGTTCACAATGTACGATGAACGGTTGTGCGCCGTTTTCGAGATACTCGTTTACAGATTCTGCGTAATAATAATCTGCTCAATGTCAAAGTAGCTCATCTCAATAGATTTCCCAATCTGCAATGCATATCTTCGCTAGGGTGATCTCCTGTCCATGTCTGCTCCGCTTACATGCTTCCGTTGCCGCGTCACGTTCCCGCAACGTCACCAGGCGGCATCCAAGTATGTAAGCGGAGCAGACACGGATAGGGGATCGTCCTAGCAAGGACATGGGCCGCAAATGGGACGATTCCTTGAGATAAGCGACTTTGACAAATGACGTATTATTATTACACAGCAGTCCGGAACCGCGGGACTGCTACGGTCGCAGGTTCGAATCCTGCCTCGGGCATGGATGTGTGTGATGTCCTTAGGTTAGTTAGGTTTAATTAGTTCTAAGTTCTAGGCGACTGATGACCTCAGAAGTTAAGTTGCATAGTGCTCAGAGCCATTTTGATTATTACACAGCCCCTGTGAATATCTGGAAAACGGCTAAGCTGGTTGAATTTTCACGTGCCACTGTCGTGGGACTCTACGGAAAGAAGTACAGGACAGTGAAAATACCACTAGGTGCTAAATGGTTGGACGTCCACGACTCTTCACAGAACATAGAATTCGGAGGCTTGTCTGCTCTGTACAGTAGAATAGATGGCGATCTGTGGCATCTCTGGCTAAAGAGCAACATATTGGTCCACGCACAAGTATTTCAGAGCACAGCGTTCATCGCACATTATTGAACATGGAACTCCACAGCAGAGCACCCGTACATATTCACATGTTGAGGCATCGACAACGTCAGTTACGATTGCAGTGGGCACGGGACCATCGCATTTAGATCGACGATCAGCGGAAACGTGTCGGCTCTTAGGGTGAATCACACTTTTGCTGCACTAGGTAGATGGTCGTCACCTCAAACGCCGGCATCGAGGTGAACGCCGGCAGTATAACTGCCGGTGTCTCGGAGCCATAACCGTGCTACAGTGGTTTGACGAGCATTATAGAGAACTCGTGTTGATTTCTCGGCGCACAAATCCGCCTAATGTAAATCCTATGGAACCCATCTGAGTCACCATCGGGCGTCATCACCAAATCAGCGGCCCGTTATTTACGCGACTTACATGACCTTTGGAGAAAAAAGAGCCACCTGTATGAATATCAAGAGCTCAGATGTAAACCCAGTTCTAAACAAAGAAGGGAAAGCAGAAAGGTGGAAGGAGTATATAGAGAGTCTATACAATGGCGATGTACTTGAGGACAATATTATGGAAATGGAAGAGGATGTAGATGAAGATGAAATGGGAGATACGATACTGCGTGAAGAGTTTGACAGAGCACTGAATGACCTGAGTCGAAACAAGGCCCCAGGAGTAGACAACATTCCATTAGAACTACTGACGGCGTTGGGAGAGCCAGTCCTGACAAAAATCTACCATCTGGTGAGCAAGATGTATGAGGCAGGCGAAATACCCTCAGACTTCAAGAAGAATATAATAATTTCAATCCCAAAGAAACAAGTGTTGACAGATGTGAAAATTACGGAACTATCAGTTTAATAAGTCACAGCTGCAAAATACTAACGCGAATTCTTTACAGACGAATGGAAAAACTGGTGGAAGCCGACCTCGGCGAAGATCAGTTTGGATTCCGCAGAAATGTTGGAACGCGTGGGGCAATACTGACCCTACGACTTATCTTAGAAAATAGATTAAGGAAAGGCAAACCTACATTTCTAGCATTTGTATAGAGAAAGCTTTTGACAATGTTGACTGGAATACTCTCTTTCAAATTCTGAAGGTGGTATGGGTAAAATACAGGGAGCGAAAGGCTATTTACAATTTGTACAGAAACCAGATGGCAGTTATAAGAGTCGAGGGGCGTGAAAGGGAAGCAGCGGTTGGGAAGGGAGTGAGACAGGGTTGTAGCCTCTCCCCGATATTATTCAATTTGTATATTGAGGAAGCAGTAAAGGAAACAAAAGAAAAATTCGGAGTAGGTATTAAAGTCCATGGAGAAGAAATAAAAACGTTGAGGTTCGCCGATGACATTCTAATTCTGTCAGAGACAGCAAAGGACTTGGAAGATCAGTTGAACGGAATGGACAGTGTCTTGAAAGGAGGATATAAGATGAACATCAACAAAAGCAAAACAAGGATAATGGAATGTAGTCGAATTAAGTCGGGTGATGCTGAGGGAATTAGAATAGGAAATGAGACACTTAAAGTAGTAAAGGAGTTTTGCTATTTGGGGAGCAAAATAACTGACGATGGTCGAAGTAAAGAGGATATAAAATGTAGACTGGTAATGGCAAGGAAAGCGTTTCTGAAGAAGAGGAATTTGCTAACATCGAGTATAGATTTAAGTGTCAGGAAGTCGTTTCTGAAAGTATTTGTATGGAGTGTAGCCATGTATGGAAGTGAAACATGGACGATAAATAGTTTGGACAAGAAGAGAATAGATGCTTTTGAAATGTGGTGCTACAGAAGAATGCTGAAGGTTAGATGGGTAGATCACATAACTAATGAGGAGGTATTGATTAGAATAAATAATAGATGATACTGAAATGTAAAGTTGTTATGGAGATGGTCGATAGAAAAATTATCCAATTTAGAAACATAAAATGTTTAGAAGTTAACCTACAAGGTGTAGATAATGAAGATCTCTTAAGTTCAGAAGAAACAGTGCAATAAATGACTGGACGCCAGAGTAAATCGATATTGTATACGGAGAAAAAGTTTCCGTAATGCGTGGTAAAAGAAGAGGAAGAGGAGATTGATGGGAAAGAAACAAGTCGTCTAGTGGTAAGTTTGATACAGCATAATCTGCAAAGAAAGAAGTTGGCAGCCGTCAGTTTTATGTCTAGAGTGATTAAAAGGAGTGGAAAGTAGAAGGTTACGCAGCCTGTTCTTGAAATCTAATAGGTAACAGGGCTATTCTCGAATATTTAGAGAACACTTAACATTACATAACAAAAGTGACAAGCAGACGAATGTGATAGTGACCAGTATTAACACCTTACGCTTGTGAATTGCTGACTAGGAAAAATGCAGATTGGGAAGAAAAACGTAAAAGACAGAGCACGAAGGTGAAACTGATTCCGTAAAGGAAAAGATACGAAGTCAAAGAAGCTGACATAGTGATCAGTAGCGGAACTCCATCCGACTAGGCCTCGGAAAGACCAACGGTACGTCCGTTTCATTATTTTTTTTTTTTTTTTTTTTGCTGCCATTTACAAACGTACTGCCACCTAATTACCAAGACAGGTCGTACTTTCAAAATATGAAGTTGCACAACCACATAATGTGAAACTTATTTGATATTTCTTATTGGTAGTAAGGACTACTAACGCTGCAGCTTTGAACTTTTGCAAACTTAAATATAATTAAGAAATGAAAATCTTAAAATTAACGATTTATGAATAGAAGATAGAAATTTTGGAATATACGAATTTTCTAAAATAACAAGTTTCTAGCATTTAGGAAGGAGAAATAAAAGATAAAAGGAAACGCATAGGTTTCTACTAGAGATCGCACGACCCAGCTATCTGATGTGTGAACTAAGTAGAGGAGCCGGCCGTTGTGGCCGAGCGGTTCTAGGCGCTTCAGTCCGGAACCGTGCTGCTGCTACGGTCGCAGGTTCGAACCCTGCCTCGGGCATGGATGTGTGTGATGTCCTTAGGTTAGTTAGGTTTAAGTAGTTTCTAAGTCTAGGGGACTGATGACCTCCGATGTTAAGTCCCATAGTCCTTAGAGCCATTTGAACCATTTTTTAAGTAGAGGAATAAGTTATTTGGATTGTACATCTGACACACAGTATTGTATGATTTTCCACTGATATGTTTTTTTTTTATTAATTCCGAAAGAAACCCGTGACTGAACGCGGTGGATGCATCGTTACATCACATGAATCTTCGTTTTTTGGCTATGTGAGCAAAGTAGTATATTTCGATGTATGCTACGAGAATAAGGAGATCCTTCGGAACACAATACAATTTAATTCTACAAACATTAGAACAATGTGTCAAATCTGTGTACAAAGGACTGTAGTGCTAAGTGTAATTTTCAGTAGGTAATTTCCTTACCAGTTTTAAGAAAGGCACAGGAGATGGTGATTCTTCACCTTCCAGTTCCTCAGTGGAAGCCCTGAAATTAAAAACATAATATCAATTCGATAAATTACTTTCGTGAGCTTACGGTGGTAAAATGTTTTCTATATACTCATATTATTGTTTGTTGATTTACCGTTCTATTGGCGTGGATTTCTTCTCTCTGGATGTGTCTTCCGCTGAAATCTTTCCGCTAACTTCGTCTTCGGTGTCGTAAGATGAAAGCAGGGGCTCGACGAGCTGCGACCTGAAGACGAAAATCCACTGTTGGGTCTACATTTTCCAACATTTCTGTGCATCTTGTGAAGCCTCGTTACTCTGAGAAATGTAGAGAATGAAGCATGAATAGAAATTAATAGTTGTAAGTAGTAATGGAAGAAGGGCTGAGGAAAAGATCACTAGTTTTAAAACTTTCATTACATTTTAATTAACAATTCATAAGAACTGATAAGCTAATCTTGTGACAAATGGAGGATTGAAATATCGACCAGGTACGTTTCTGAGGATCTGGAGAACTGTCTCAAGGGTTTCTGTGTAATTTTCGTCTCACTTTCAAGCATTAAGTGATTAACAAAGATGGCAGGCGGTTGAAGCTTGTCTATACGGTAAAACGACCATTACGACGAGGGAACTGCTGGCACATTTCCTTTGAAAAGA
The DNA here is from genome assembly GCF_021461395.2 of Schistocerca americana. NCBI lineage: Eukaryota > Metazoa > Arthropoda > Insecta > Orthoptera > Acrididae > Schistocerca > Schistocerca americana. The sequence goes on from NC_060121.1 coordinate 617,172,470, forward strand.
ATTGGCGTAAGACCCCTTAGCGAATATGACTCCACTGCGGCTCCGTCTTTTTTTCTGTATGTCAACTTCAGAAAGTAGACGCACGCCCTCTGGACCTGTAGAATAAAACAAAGGTGTCATGTTCTGTTATTCAGCAGCTATGTAGATCGAGACACGGCGGAAGGAACGACTGCTTGCGTCACTCCTCCAGGAATAATGTAACAAAGCGAACAGTCTGACTCTCACTCACTTCGCTCATTTAGTTCAGATTTCCCACGCGTCTCTCATGTTGCCGACAGCGTACGTACTGCGGATTTTGTGACGTTACAAAAAAATCTGCTATTGGAGGTACGAAATATAAGATGGGTATCGCACTTTCGGAGAAACAGCGTTACATATCTTACAAACGTCACGCAATAAAACCAAATACAACTCACAAGTCATGATGAAGATACGAGTTCAATGCCATTATAAACGTGGTTCTACAAAAGCGTTAAGAAGGCTACAACTGTTTTTAATTGTGAATGTTTTACTGGACGATATACACTAGTAACAAACTATTGGAGCCATCAAATCATATGAAGTGTCAAACGAGAGCTGGCAAAGTCTGCATACAGCACAGTAGGATACATTACAACTCCTGCAGGCGAGGCAGGGGTCGCAAATTTCATCAGGACCTGTATAAGCCCTGTAAGGATATGGAAAAGGCTGCAAATAGTTAAACCTTTTCCTGCATTTATCCTCCACTTGTAGGCACGTTACAGTTAAATTTTTATAATACACTAAAGCTACTATTTAACATACACATTAACACTCCAAAAATATAAACAGAAAAAAGTATTTGCAATTTATCCCCCCAAAAAATTATCCAAATTAAAATTAATTCAAATCCATTTTTCCACTGTAACATTGACAAACACTTTTACTATTATAAACCTAATGGAAGTTCATAACTGAACAAATTTTCACATTATTTTCAAGTGTCGCATATGAAGTTATATGTCAACATATATGTTACGTGATAGCAAACCATGCATTTCGTCTAACGGATCCATCTCCCCATACCACCCTTCCCCCCCCCCCCCCCCCGCTTCTGTTTTCCCATATCATGAATATGGGAAATCGTTACAAATAGCAGATACAATCAGTTTTTAACAACAGTTCCAAATTTCGTCCCGGGACGAAAATAGGAACAACACAGGGGACGAAATTACGAACACCCTCTGTTTATACACTCCTGGAAATTGAAATAAGAACACCGTGAATTCATTGTCCCAGGAAGGGGAAACTTTATTGACACATTCCTGGGGTCACATACATCACATGATCACACTGACAGAACCACAGGCACATAGACACGGGCAACAGAGCATGCACAATGTCGGCACTAGTACAGTGTATATCCACCTTTCGCAGCAATGCAGGCTGCTATTCTCCCATGGAGACGATCGTAGAGATGCTGGATGTAGTCCTGTGGAACGGCTTGCCATGCCATTTCCACCTGGCGCCTCAGTTGGACCAGCGTTCGTGCTGGACGTGCAGACCGCGTGAGACGACGCTTCATCCAGTCCCAAACATGCTCAATGGGGGACAGATCCGGAGATCTTGCTGGCCAGAGTAGTTGACTTACACCTTCTAGACCACGTTGGGTGGCACGGGATACATGCGGACGTGCATTGTCCTGTTGGAACAGCAAGTTCCCTTGCCGGTCTAGGAATGGTAGAACGATGGGTTCGATGACGGTTTGGATGTACCGTGCACTATTCAGTGTACCCTCGACGATCACCAGTGGTGTACGGCCAGTATAGGAGATCGCTCCCCACACCATGATGCCAGGTGTTGGCCCTGTGTGCCTCGGTCGTATGCAGTCCTGATTGTGGCGCTCACCTGCACGGCACCAAACACGCATACGACCATCATTGGCACCAAGGCAGAAGCGACTCTCATCGCTGAAGACGACACGTCTCCATTCGTCCCTCCATTCACGCCTGTCGCGACACCACTGGAGGCGGGCTGCACGATGTTGGGGCGTGAGCGGAAGACGGCCTAACGGTGTGCGGGACCGTAGCCCAGCTTCATGGAGACGGTTGCGAATGGTCCTCGCCGATACCCCAGGAGCAACAGTGTCCCTAATTTGCTGGGAAGTGGCGGTGCGGTCCCCTACGGCACTGCGTAAGATCCTACGGTCTTGGCGTGCATCCGTGCGTCGCTGCGGTCCGGTCCCAGGTCGACGGGCACGTGCACCTTCCGCCGACCACTGGCGACAACATCGATGTACTGCGGAGACCTCACGCCCCACGTGTTGAGCAATTCGGCGGTACGTCCACCCGGCCTCCCGCATGTCCACTATACGCCCTCGCTCAAAGTCCGTCAACTGCGCATACGGTTCACGTCCACGCTGTCGCGGCATGCTACCAGTGTTAAAGACTGCGATGGAGCTCCGTATGCCACGGCAAACTGGCTGACACTGACGGCGGCGGTGCACAAATGCTGCGCAGCTAGCGCCATTCGACGGCCAACACCGCGGTTCCTGGTGTGTCCGCTGTGCCGTGCGTGTGATCATTGCTTGTACAGCCCTCTCGCAGTGTCCGGAGCAAGTATGGTGGGTCTGACACACCGGTGTCAATATGTTCTTTTTTCCATTTCCAGGAGTGTATTAATAGCCGCTACAGGGATCTAGACTACATTCTTGACTGTAGCGATTAAACACGAGAAACTGCAACACATGACTGAAATACAGCCCAATATTTGAACGCAAATCTGCGTTCACCCTAGGAATTGCTGGCTGTTAATTTTACAGGTGCATTAACTCACCTCAGCGTAAAAAATTTAATACACTCATACGCGGAAGCTACCAGTACTGCAAACAACAGATTCTCTCGATAAAACATTTGTTACCAACTGTAGAAACCGAAAGTACCTAGGGGGAAGATATTAGGATCCCTTGCTGTACATATAAAGTTATGGACGACTTTACAAGAGATAGCTGTGCCACAGACATAAATTCTCCGCAAGCTACATGTAGTACGAAGGCAGTGTGGGTTACATAGTTCATCACATAATTGTTCCAGGTAATGAATAGCTACAGTTAACAATTAGATACACCGTAAAAGTTATGTATGTAAATCCCACCAGTAAAAGTTACGTTAAGTCGCTACGGAAATATGAGTAAGAAGTAACACACAAGAGGGCAGATTGACATTCATTCCTGAAGTGAGCCACACGTACATTATAATTTTAACGTATTTCATCCAACTATGTAAAACTGGGTATAGGCTTCCAGAATGAGATTTTCACTCTGCAGCGGAGTGTGCGCTGATATGAAACTTCCTGGCAGATTAAAACTGTGTGCTCGACCGAGACTCGAACTCGGGACCTTTGCCTTTCGCGGGCAAGTGCTCTACCAACTGAGATACCGAAGCACGACTCACGCCCGGTACTCACAGCTTTACTTCTGCCAGTACCTCGTCTCCTACCTTCCAAACTTTACAGAAGCTCTCCTGCGAACCTTGCAGAGTTCGAGTCTCGGTCGAGCACACAGTTTTAATCTGCCAGGAAGTTTCATATCAGCGCACACTCCGCTGCAGAGTGAAAATCTCATTCTGGAAACATCCCCCAGGCTGTGGCTAAGCCATGTCTCCGCAATATCCTTTCTTTCAGGAGTGCTAGTTCTGCAAGGTTCGCAGGAGAGCTTCTGTAAAGTTTGGAAGGTAGGAGACGAGGTACTGGCAGAAGTAAAGCTGTGAGTACCGGGCGTGAGTCGTGCTTCGGTAGCTCAGTTGGTAGAGCACTTGCCCGTTCCGGCAAAACTGTCCAAAAAAGGTGTTTGTATTGCAGAATAATTTACAACAGCGTAAAAGGTTAACACTGGCTGATCTTGTGACTGAAAATCAGATGACGGGTGGTGAAGTTTCCAGCATTTCGGGGAATGTAGACGACAGGCCACAAAATACTCTTGAAGCATTTCCACCTTTACTCAGGAAAGACACTGTAGACAATCCGGCTGGAAAAAGTAGTATAGCCACTAACAAGAGACGTCGAACTTGTGACGGCAGTAGCACAGATGAAGAAGATATCAACCTATCGCTGAAAGTTGTAGGTGACATTCAGAAAACAGTACTGGAAACTGTTTCAGACAATATTGTCAGCATAGATTCGAACTCTGAGTCCAGTACATCACTAGACAGATCGAATATGCTACCATCACCTGAACAGGTCGAAGTGACATCAGAGTCCCATTCTGTAGCGCTGGACGCGCCAGTAGATGGCAATGCGCTGCTCTTGGTGACGCCACAACCCCGCGCTGCAGTACCCGTACGTCAATCAATGCAGACAGATTCACTCGCAGATGCAACTGAAAGCAAACATGACGAGGTAGCGAGTGATTGTCAACAACAGGCGACGTCACAGCCCAAATCCCAAGACAAAGAAGCGGAGTTTTACAACAATAACACACAAACAATAAACGAAAGTGTTCATAGAAGTGATGGGGCATTGGAAGAGTGTTTGCAAACTGCTTCTGCGCCGCCTTTGGCAGATGAGATGGTGGCACACGACTGCCCCTCAGATCCACCGACACCGCTCTCGGTGGAAAACTGTTCAGGGGGTGGGCGGAGCAGACATTCGGTGAAGGCTAGTGTCAATGCAAACCGCAAGAAAAGTAAAAAGAAAGGTTCTAATGCAAACCGTGACGGTGGTCTCCAGTCAGATTCTCAGGAAGTATCCGGCATGGAGTGGCATGAAATGATGGACTAGCGGGAAAAAGGTCACTCCCCTATGTTACAGTCATATACGATTACCACGTTAAACATTAATAGAATACAGTCGGATGTTAAAATAGCTGCTCTGAAACAGTTTCTGTATGAGTCAGCGACGGATATTGCTCTCCTACAGGAAGTGGTATTCCCACAATTAAATTTTTCCAATTACGTTGATTTTTACAATATTTCCACTGAAACGAATGTTGGCACGGCCATTTTAGTTAGAGAAGGCATCCCTGTACATGACGTTGATAAATTAGAATCGGGGCGAGGTATTGGAATAAATGTAGCAGGAGTTACTATAGTCAATTTATATGCTCCTTCTGGTAGCAGTAATAGAGCTGCAAGAGCCACATTCTTTAATGAAAGCGTAATTTATTTACTGAGGAAAAACCCCCTCCAACTTATAATAGGGGGAGATTTTAATTGTGTATTGAGTCGAAAGGATCAAACCCCCAACTTCAATTACTCAACTGACTTGAGACGTCTTGTTGTTGATTTAAAATTAAAAGATGCGTGGGAAATAAAATACCCAACAATGGTGAACTTCACTCATATTGTTGCGAATTCCTGTAGTAGAATTGACAGAATTTACGTATCGGAAAATTTAGCAGATAAAGTACTGAAAACAGAAACTGTTCCTGTTAGTTTTTCCGATCACAGTGCGTTGCTGACCTGCGTAAATTTAACACCACAACCTACCCGAAGAGTAAGAAGCCAGTGGAATCTAAATATATCGTTATTATCAGAAAAAGACTTAGAAGAAGCCCTAACCAGAGCTTGGGAAATGTGTCTCCGTTCACTGAACAACTTTCCAAGTGTGATAGAATGGTGGACCCAACGAGCGAAACCGAAGCTAAGAAAAGTTTTAATATCTTTTAGTATAGATATGGCCAGAGAAAGGAAACAGACTGTAGAATTCTACTACAGCGTGCTCAGGGACCTCTACGATCAGACAGATGCAATTCCTACAAGATTAAAAGACATCAAGAAAATAAAAGCAAAGTTAATAAGTCTGAAACGTAAGGAACTGGAGGGACTTAAAATAAAATCCAAAGCAAAGTCAGTCACTGAAGATGAGACTGCTGCATTGTACCACCTTGTCAGACACGCCGAAAATAGAAGAAGAAGTTTCATGGATGAACTTCAAATAGATGATGGTACCATAATCACCACCCAGAAGGAAATAATTAAAGAGATCTCAGCGTACTATGAACGTATGTATGCGTCAGGGGAAACAAACGAAGAAGAATACGATGACCTCTTCGGGACATATCTTCCACGAATATCGCGAGATGGTGATGAGAACATTTCTTCGGACATCACCAAAGAAGATGTATTAGAAATCGTGTGCAGCTCCCCTGCTAGAAAATCTCCAGGACCTGACGGACTGCCCATTGAATTCTATAAACGATTTTGGACCCTAATAGGAGAAAAGTTCACCGAAATTGTCAATGAAGTCTTACAAGGAAAGCCAGTGCCTGCAGAGTTCAAACAATGCAAAATCGTGTTGATCCCGAAGAACAGAGGCTGCAAAAAAATAAACAACCTACGGCCGATTTCGCTTTTAAATTCAGATTATAAAATTATAGCTCGAGCAATTAACAAGCGCTTTACACCATGCACTGCTGACATCATAGGCCAACAGCAGACTTGTGCTTTTAGAAGAACGATTTTACAAACTGCGGCCTTGTATCGCGATGTCATTGCGCTAGCGCAGGCAAGTAACATAAAATGTGGACTGCTTTTCATAGACTTCCATAAGGCATTTGACCAAATTAATCACAAATACCTGATAGAGATAATGCGCCGAATGGACTTCCTGCCAAAAACCATCGACATCATCAAGAACATGGCAATGGGTGTTACTGCACAAATCTCCGTTAACTGTCAACTGACAAAAAAAATTGAAATAAAAAGGGGTGTTACCCAAGGAAGCCCCTTATCCATGCTCCTGTTCGTTATATCGCTGGAACCTTTCTTGAGACAGCTACAGCACAGGCTGACAGGCATAACCATTCAAGGAACAAAGACCGTGGTAGGTGCTTACGCGGACGATGTAGGCGTAATCATCAGAGACCAAACAGATGTGACACAACTAGAGATGATACTTGCAAAATACTGTTCTGCATCAGGTGCGAGAGTAAATGAAAATAAAAGTAAATTTCTAAATATAAAGCGGCTTGCTAACTTACGCATTGAGTGGGCGAACCATGTTAATGAACACAAAGCTCTTGGAATGGCATTGACAACGTCCCTTTTAAAAATAATAGCAATAAATTGGCGGGAGGTGGCAAGAAAAATCAAGGGAGTTTTGATTGAAAACTGTCAACGTAGCATAGACCAGTTCCAGAGAATATTGTTTATCAACACGTATATTTTATCCAAGGCCTACTACATAGCACAGGTTCTCCCCATTCCATCAATGGTGGCGAAGACGATCATGTCCACCTTAGCAAAGTTCTTGTGGAAAGGGGAATTGTTTCGAGTGCCGGTGAAGACAGCAGTTTTGGATCCAAGCAATGGAGGAATGGGTCTAACCGACATCAAGTCTAAAGCGATGGCATTGTATGTCAGACGAACATGGAGCATAATGTGTAATGATCCAGGGTGCATTACAGCAAAACTATATGATATTGTTAGGCCAGAAAGTGTAGAGCCGCCGATAAATATACAAAAAATAAGTTTTAAGCTGAAACACATTAGGGAGTATTATCTTGAACTAAGTTATCTCAGCAAAAAGATTTTAAACTCCAAAAACGTTACAGCAAAGGCGATTTTAGCTGAAAGGCGGAAACATGAAAGGAAAAATAACATAGTAACCAAATATGCTGGAATAGCATGGAATGTGGTCTGGAAAAACATCAGTAGTGATGTTCTTTCGTCTGATGTGAGAACAGCGTGGTACAAGGTAGTCAATAACATCATCAGCACTAATGAGCGCCTCTTTGCCGTCGGTTTAAGTGACACAAACCTCTGCAGCAAATTCAACCTCGTTGATAGTGTCCCTCATCGTTACACTTGTGGAGATCGGATTATCAACTGGAGGTGGACCAGGGAGAAAATTGCTCAAATAACAAGAACTTCAGCAAACAATGTACCGACTAACATTTACTTCAGACCAGAGGAAAGTTACTACCCTCAGGCAAAAAATAACGCAGTGATTTGGTTAATGGGCAAATATACAAGTTATGTTTTTAACAATATTGGGAGCGATGAACATATTGAATACAAGATGTATATGGAAAATGAATTCGAGAAAATACTCAAATATCAGAATCACAATAAGAAATATGGTAACATGCTCCGAATTGTCTTCAACCGAATGGGTATAGGTTAGGAACTGGATTCCTAGTAGAGAGGGAATGGATTGGGTCACGTTCCCGACCCTAACCTCACCTGCAAGTCACACATGAAAAATAAATCAGCAGTACAGCAGATACAAGAATATGGCGAGAAACATCTGGTGTCTGATATAAAGGAAGATCTTGAACTCCCTATAGATGCGTTTAGAAGGCTGGAACTGACAAAAATAACAAGGCAGTGAAATATTTTGCAATGTCGCTGTTCGGGACTTCTCTTCTGTCCATGTAATTTACCCAGGAAAGGACACATATCAAGGATTTACTGAATGATTAATTTGGGTCTGGGAAATGATGATGAGGAACCGCCTGCAGAAGAAGAAAATGTGCGTACTGAACTGCCACCAGTTGAAGGTGACAGTGAAGGTGCTAAATTGTGCTACTACTAAAGACTCATTTTTTGAATGCTGTAATTCATGACTGCAATTATCTGTCACCTTATTTATGTCATTTCATTGTAGTCATTTTTGTTACTGTTTCTAGTGAATAAAAAAAAAAGTGGTCTGCGCGATGGGGAAAAAAAAAAAAAAGTTGGTAGAGCACTTGCCCGCGAAAGGCAAAGGTCCCGAGTTCGAGTCTCGGTCGGGCACACAGTTTTAATCTGGGTATAGGCTTGTTTATGAATTTCGTCAAAATTTACGTAATATTTTAATGTTTTTGTAATGAGAAGTCACAAAATATTTGTATAATTGTGAGTTTATTTTAACGTGGTGCATTTATGAACAAATGGTAGTTGCTTTTAATATGGGTCATTCATTTAATATTTAACATGGATTCAGTAGTATGTGCCGCCAGAGAGTGTATTTAAGGGGTAGCAGCACTATGCCCCTGGGCTTTCTTCTTTCGTTTTTCGTTTGCGGTCTTTCATTGTTGGTATCTGCATCTGAGGGTACTAAGTGTCAATCCACATGGTCTGCGTAGTGAAGCTGGTGCGTAATTTAAAGTTTTGATCGCTAAAATAATTTTACAGAGCGCGAGTGAACGCTTTAAAATGTCCCTGGAAAATTGGATAGAGGTTTCAGTGACTGAGTTTCAGCGTCCATTGAACTTTATGAGCTATGCGTGGGACTTGAGGTGACTTAGAATTTTAATTAATATTCTTTGATTAGTATCGAGACCTGCATGTCATTGTTTTCGTAGTGAATATTTAGGATAACAGAGTTTAGTTTTATGTTACGATTAATAGTGGGAAAATGTCCTGTGAGACTTTGAGTATTTGCTTTCCAATTTAGTAGTTAACCCCTTAACATTTTTCTACTGCAACATTGCCATTATTCCAATTTAGTAGTCAACCCCTTAACATTTTTCTACTGCAACATTGCAATAATTATTATTTACGTTCTTAAATTTACATCCAGGCCATTAGCAAATGTGTGAATTGTTATTAACATACGTCTGCGTTGTTTAAACGGTAATTATTTTAGTTTGACAGCATTATTAACCCCTCGAGATTCGCTATGCAGTTTACTTATTTATAAAGTCATGTTTTTGAGCAATGAGTGTCCTGACAGGTTTTTCCCGCCACGAATTCCTCTCCTGCGCCAACCTCTTCCTTTCAGAGTGGCTCTTGCAATCTACGCCCTCAATAATTTGCTGAATGTATTCCAATCTCTTCATCTACAGGTTTTGCCCACTACAGCTTCTTCTAGTACCACACAGTTTATTCCTTCACGCCGTAACTGATGTCCAGTTATCCTGCCTCTTCTTCTTGCAAGTTTTTTCTGTATGTTTCTTACTTTGCCAATTCTGTAAAGAACCTAGACATTCTTTACTTTGTCAGTCCACCTGAATTTCAACATTCTGACGTAGCACCACACCTCAAACTTTTCGGTATTCTTCTGTTCTGATTTCCCCACTGTCCTTGAGTCACTAACATACAACGCCGTGTTCCAAATGTACGTTCTTGGGAATTTCTTCTTCAAATTAAGGCCAATGTTTGATACCAGTAGACTTCTCTTGGCCCGAAATTGCGTCTCTGACGTCGCTAGTCTGGTTCTTATGTTCTCCTAGCTTCGTCCGTCGTGGATAGTTTTGTTCCCAGGGTAGCAGAATTAATTAAATTCGTATGCTTCATGATCCCCAATTTTGTTGCTAAATTTCTCGCTATTCTCACTTCTGCTGTTCTTATTACCTCTGTCTCTTTTTCCAGTTTACTCTCAATCCATGTTGTGTACTCATTACATTTTTCATTTACTCGAGAGGTCCTATAGTTCTTCTTCACCTTGAATTTTAATCCTACTGTTGCAGCTTTCTTTTATTTCTGCTAGTGCTTCTTCGATGTAAAGACTGAACACTACGAGCAAAAAACTACATCCTTATTTTAAACCCTTTTAAATCTGAGCAATCGTTTCTTGGTCTTCCAGTCTTATTGTTGCTTCTTAGTTTTTGTACATATTCTATATTACCTATCTATCCCCATAGCTTACCCCTATTTTCCTCAGAATATCGAACATCTTGGACCACGCAATTGTCGAACGCGTGTTCCATATCGACATACTCTATGAAGGTGTTTTCATGTTTCTTCATTCTTGCTTCCATTATCAACCGCAACGTCACAACTGCCTCTCTGGTGACTTTACCTTTCCTAAGGCCAAACTGATCTAACAGATTCTCAATTTTCATTTAATTCTTCCATATGTTATTCTTAAGAGCAGCTTGGATGCATGAGGTTTTAAACTGATTGTGAGGTATTTTTCGCACTTACAGCGCTTGCTGTCTTTTGAATTGTGTGGACGGTGTGCATGAAAGTACGTAGCTGGATAAGTAGATTCTACATAACAACTTGAATAGTTGTTTGGTTGCCAGTTCCATCAATGATTTCAGAACTTCCATTATGCTTTATTTTAACTCTAGTTTTCCAGAGCTCTTTTAATTTCTCAGTGATACTGTATCCCCTATATCCCTTCCAATATGTTGTCAGAGTAGTCTTCTCCCAAGTAGTCGCCTTCATTGTACCGTTTCCACTTATATTCCCATTGTACTCTTAATGTTACCACTCTTGCTTTAAATTCCACCGAAGGTTGTTTTGGCTTTTGTGTTTGCTCACTCAGTCCTCTCAACGATCATTTATTTTTTGATTTCTTTGCATCTTTCCAGCAATCATTTCCTCTTGGCTGCGTCAGCATTTGCTATTTATTTTATTCCTAAGGGATTTATACTGCTGTATTCCTGTCTTTCCCAGATCGTTTTGGTACTTCTTTCTGTCATCGATCTAGTGAAGTATTTCGTCTGTTACCCAAGGTTTCTTCCGAACTACTTTCCTTGTCCTTTGGTTTATTTGTTCAATATGTGTGATTGTCCTTCTTAGACCCATCCTCTCCTCTTTAGCTGAGCTGCCTACTCTGATGTTCCTTATCGCAGCATACACATCGTTAGCGAGTTTCAAGCGCGTTCGTCATTCCTCAGCTTTTAAATATCCTACATTCTTACATATTGATTGCTTCGGAGGATTCTCTTGAAGTTCAGTCTACTATTCATCATTACTCAATTGTGATCTTAGTATATATCTGCAGCCAGCTACGCCATACAGTCCAATATCTAATTTCGGCATCTCTGTCTGACCGTGAGGTAATCCAGTTGAAAGCTTCCGTGCTTCCCGGTCTTTTCGAAGTATACCCTTCCTCTTGTTATTCTTTGAGTATTCGCTATTATTAACTGATATTTGTAGAAGAACTCAATTAGCCTTTCTCCTGTCTCGTTCCTACTACCAAGCCCGTATTCTCCCGTAACCATGCCTTCTACTCCCTCCCCTACAACCACATGCAAATCCACCACCCGAAGTTTATTTCAGAACCGACATTCCCTGCTTCTACTTGTATGATGTTATCTAGTCGCTAATTATTTCATCTTATTCTCGCGTTCACCACGCTCGCCATCCAGTCGTTACGTGTTCTTTGGATAAAATACTGCGCTTTTCATAAATCTACGATAGTGCCTTTTTAAGACTTTTTTTAAAAAAATATCTTGCTTTAATGTACACTTAACTAAATAAAACTTTTTGCAGGAGATGGGAATCAGTATAATCGAATGGCCTGCGGTTTCCGCTGACATGAACCCGGCTGCGAACGCTTGGAGAAGCTTGCATTGCGTCGTTAATGAACCTTCTCCACACACTAGAAGACTAGATGACATTAGGAGGGCCGCCTTGTAGATGTTCTGTGCATCTAAGAACGTCATGTGGCCGCAGGAATAGAGAAGATAAATATTAGGGATTCTATACTAGCATCATTTTCGTGTAGAATTAACATGCAAAAAGGAGGATTTGCAACGTATGTAAAAGTTGGCCAAAAAGACAAAAATATTAATACAAGCAGTATTTGTGTAGACCAGAACCTAGATGCATGTGCTTCTGAGTTGTTGCACCTGAATACTTCTCTTACAACAGCGACAGTCTACAGGTCACCCCTAGGAAACTTTCTGTTGTTTATGAGAAATCTAGACGCATTATTGAGCTACATGTCGGACAAGAAGTAACAATAGTTTGTGGACATTTCACTGTAGGGTCTTTAAAAAATTCTTATAGCAAAAATTAACTGGAGTGATTATTTGGCTGTTTCAAACCGATTTCAGTGGTAAATTTCTCAGCTTGCAGCAAGATAGCAGTAAACGTATTGGAAACATTTTATAGGCAGTGCTAAGGCTGAAACAATTCATGTGTACCCAGTTGTTAATGGGCTATCTGATCATAATCCACAATTAATGGAAATAAACAGTGTTAACACCTTGCAGCCCTGAGACATGGTCATATAGAGCAGTGAGGCTGGTTATTGAGAATAGGATACAATACTTGAGAATAAGTTGAAAAAGGTGATCTTAGGTAGATTTACATATAGAAAGTGATGCTAATGTGAGATTCAATATAGTCTGTAGTAAATCTGTGTGAATATTCGAAAGTAGCCTTCTTAAAAAGTTATTCAGAAAGTCCATACAAAACAACAACAAATAAGCCATAGGTACCTAAAAGGATAACAACCTCAAGTAAGAGGAAAAGATGAATGTAAAGATCAGAATAAGTTAAGATCAGATGTTAATTGCATTGTGCAAAAAACTAATATTAAGGAAAGTCATTAAAATTCACAGAAATGTGCACATCCTGACAGAAATTAATAATGCAGATAATAAGATTAAAACCATATTTGACATTGTGGAACAGCACATTGGACAACCAGTCAGTGTGTGAGAAACCATAACAATTAAATTATATGAGAAAGTTGTGACTAATAATTCACAAGTTGCGAGTATTTTTGACAATCACTTTCTAAACATAATAACAATAAATAGTTCAGGTGAAGAAGCAAGGGAATATATTAAATATTTAATTTCATGGAACTTAAACCAACTAGAAACAGCACCAATGTCCTCACTAAAATTAGTGGATTTATAAAAGTTATAAAAACGAAAACTCATGTGATGTTGATGAAATTTTAAAACAGAATTCTGATAAGTTATTCTAACTTAATAACCATGTTCTTAGAGATAGGTTTCTATGTATGACATCACAGGAACAGGGATTTTTTTTTCATGTATATTACAATAAGCTACTGTTAACCCCTCTTTATAAGAAAGGTGATAAGAAAGACATAAACAATTATCATCCAGTTTCATTACAGATTCTTTTTTTCCAAGATATTTGAAATAGTAATGTCTTGAACAACAGTCTCACATGAAATTTGAAACAGTTTAATCAGCACACCACAGTTTGGATTCCAGAAGAGTTATTCGACTGAAAATGTTAGGTATACATTCAGTCACCAAATATTTCAAAGCCATCGATTTTGTAGTTCATGGTAGAAAGACTTAAATGTTAAGAATTGATGATTTTACACCCAACTGGTTTGAATTATACTTGCACTGTAAAAAGTTATAATGAATAATTCAGGGTTTGAACAAGAGCAAGGTTTAGTGACTGGTGAGTCATCAAGTAGTGAGTCCCATGAAGTTCAATTTTGTGACTTCTTTTGTTCCTTATGCATGCGAATGACCTTCCACTTAACATTCATCAAGCAGAATTTATCCTTTTTGGGGACAGTACTAGTGTTGTAATCCATCCAATTAGAGAGAAAGCAATAGAAGAGATTGTTAATACTGTTTTCGAAAGAATTATTTCATGGTTCTCTGAAAATGCAGTCTCCATAAGTTTTAAGAATATACACCATATGCAATCCTGTCCAATAAATAACGGTACCAACAACTGATCCAGCAAATGTAAAGGGTGTCAATAAACAGGGTTGATTGCTCCAAATTTTTTGGTATACATACCAATGAAAACTTGAACTGAAGAATCATATTACCGAGCTTCACAAACAATGAAGTTCAGTTACTTTTGCCTTTCATATAACTGCTAATCTTGGATACAAACGAATCTACATCCTGACTATATTTCCACTCAATACTGTCCTCTGGAATAATTTTCTGAGATAACTCATCACTTAGAAGGAACATATTGTTTGCACAAAAGCTAACAGTAAGGATAATATGTGCTCATCATGTAGGTACCTCCTCAAGGCATTAGGCATTTAATTGCACATCACAGCACATATATTCGCTAATTAAGTCCGTTATAAATATTCCAGCACAATGTCAGAAGAATAATGATGTCCATACTTATAATAATAGCGGCAAGAATTATCTTTTTTATTTAAGCTGTCAGAGGCTCGGAAAACAGATCAATATGCAACAAAAAATGTTTTTGAACTGTATACTCTACAACTTAAAAAGTCTCACAGATCATACAGGAAGTCTAAATGTAATCTAAAATATTTCTTCTGGACAATTTATTATATGCCATGGGCGAATTGAGGTAGCATGTAAAGAAACCTAGTTTTTAAGCGTAGCTAGATGAAAGAATTTTTGACTGCGGAGAATCAAAGCACGTTACAGTGCAAGGGGTAGAGCAACAGGGCACAGAATACTGCCCAGAAGCAAATCTTGGTTTAAGAGATGTGAAGAGATGGATACTTTCAAATAGAGTGAAATTATTTTGCTTAAATATTTGTTTTTATCTGGCTGCAATTTTTTCTTTTGTTTCATAAGTCTTATCCTTTCACTCCTGCCCCCTTGAATCACAACCAGCACAGCTTCGTAGATCTGCTGAAGATATCTAACTTCTATGAGCTATCTATACATCAACATCGTGGGAAAATGAAAGTAGTTCCTTTCCGTTGATGAAGTGTGTATAATACTCAATAACTGGTTATGAAAGTTTAATTAGAAGTAATTAGTTACTTTGATTGAACAATGTTACTACTAAACTCACGTGTTAACTGTTAAAGCCTCTCTTTAACTTTAGGAAACTACGTCAGTAGCTTAGTACTGACAAATAAAAATGTAGCAAAAATTCTGTAGATATTATTCCGCAACTTACATATCTGCGTCAGGCGGAATTTTCTGTGTTCCAAACTTCATGACTTGACCAGAGCTGTGACGTACTTCTGTAGATGTAGAAGCTGATGACGAAGCACCTTCTGACACAGGTAATAATGGCTAAAAAGAGAGAAAAAGGGAGCTCTCACTTGCGTTTACACTAATAACATGGAGTAATAAAATGTAAACAACTTTATGTTGATCTTCACCGTCTCATTGTTGATACAGGGCGTAACGGGTATAGGTGCAGACATTTCTACCGGTGTCTGAGAATGGAGTACTGAACGACATTAAATCAGTATGTACGTCGTATACACACTAATAATTATAGCTATTCCAATCGTATATTTTTAAGTTGTTTGGTACTTTCATTTACGTGTGGCAAGAGCACGCCATTGATGCTCATTTTCCCCTGGGCAGCAGGTCAGGAGTTGAAGTGTAGACGTGTGGACGCAGAACTGTTAGTCTATACTGACAGATGTAGTCCACTTAGTGGTGCATCTACGACCACACAAAAAACATTAGATCATTAAGTTTGTGACGTATTCATGGAAACACTGCTCAATGCAGAGCAAAAACAACTAACACACTGAATTAAGTTCATATTAAGGTACCACGTAGAAAAATATACGCACTTACATCCGTTACACCCTCTATATGACTTCGCCATGCTGATGGATGACGTGAAACTATTTTTCTCTAAATTCAGTATTTTAGGTGTAATTTTAAAATATTCGCTTTTACTGACACTAGATGAACACGAGTATCTATTGTGTTCAGCAAACAGAATAATACATAAATAATTAATACGTAAAAGCAAGAAAGTTCTTTGGAAAAGATATTCCAAAAGGATATTCTGTGATTTAGAAAAAATTCAAATAAAAAATTAACATTAAAACGGCTTCCTCGTTTGTGCGATGCTTCCTTCGTTTTATGCACTAAGCCTTAATATATTCCCCCCTCGTTGCTGTATTCCATCGTAGTTGGTATTTTTGTCCATGGTGTCTTGGTGAACACTTTCACCACATTCTTAACTCACATCTCTCAAATTCTGTCTTTATAAATCAATATGTGAAAGCAAGATGCGCATTTTAATTGACATTCTGCACCCAAGGTTACTGTTGCTTTGAATTAAGGCATCTATAATTTCTATGTCATTCTTACTTCTATTCTTGTCGAGGAACACACATACCATCGTTCTGAATGACTTCCATGTATTACGTTCTTTTGGAGTCATTGCTTCCTCCAGATTTTTTTACTGTAACATGAGTCAAAATTGGTACGCAGAAAATATTCTAGGACTGCACTAGCCAAATCTTTAATGAAATATTTAATTGGTCCCAATGTAATACGCAGAAGGGTAACTACACTTTTTTCCTGGGTACAAGGGGTTATCTACGCCTGGAAGCAACGCTTCTCTCACAAACCATTCTTTCCTAATGCTGCTGTACTCTCTTAAAATTTTCACATAATAATCTAGAAAACAGTGGAATAATTCTGTGCTTGAGAGTTATCTAGCGGTATCCTATTGTACTAACAATGAAAACGGAAATAGAACTAATAAAAAATACGACACTGGGTGGTATCTAGTGAATTATCTCTGCCCCTTTCCTTCATCATATGCTTACACTGTAGGTACATGTCAGTTAAAGTATTTCCCCTGAACACAAGCTTCCAATCGATGCAGCACTGTCAGCACACTTCAGTCTTCGCATATAGTGTGCCAATGAATATAGAACATTATCGTATTACATTTTTATCGACAGCATTAGAATTTACCGAAAAATACCACACGTCTGTCTTAAACACACGTTTACAGAAGGTAGTAAACAGAAAATGGACTAACATTGTTCTGTAAAATACCTTCATTTCACCAAACAATTAAAAAAAATTGTGTGTCGTCGCGACGCAGAACTCGATTAGAATTTCAAGATCTTAGGCTAGTCAGATGCAAAACAAACATAGATACAAAGCTACAAAGAAACAAACTCATCGGAAAGGAAGTCAGATGCGTGGAATACGATAATCTGTTTAAGAACGTTGAGGTATAGCTGATGCAGTTAAGGAACAAATTCAGAATCACAGAAAATGAACCTGATGAATTCTGAAATGGGGCTAGCAGTGGCATACGAAAAGGAGATGGAAAACATTTTTAATGGGAAAACTAAATTCGAGGATAATGGGGACAGAGCTTAAGCATTGTTAGACACTGTGTATCTTAATCTTTGGAGTGACAATACTAAGTTCGTCTGCACAATCAGTCTGACATTTTAAGAGAACTTTTAGCGTAAACTTTTGTGTGATGTTTTCGAGTAACGCTAGTAAACTGATCATTACTTCTTTTCAGTTTATGGTTCAATATAGAATATTCCGTTCTGACTAGTGACGCTATTTTAACATTACATGAATTTGTGAAATCCCAGTCATTGTGCGGATTTGGAATCATCCGAGAGTGTAGGAGTGATATCTGCGCCGAGAATTGGTCTACGAATTCCATTTACGATTAGGATAAATGTTCCTATGATGCTGTAAATAATGTAAGTAACTAACTAACCTGCGAAGACTTCTTGCAGTTGACTACCGCGAAGAAGGAAAAGAGAAGTAATGAGTTAGCTGGCACGTATGATTCTCTTTAAAACACCAGTGAAAATCGAATTAAAGTTCATGAGACAAGAGACTCGGTGAGGAAGAGCTATTCTTTCGAAGAAAAGAAATGTTGGACTTCAAATGGTCGCTGGTTTACTTAGCACGGAAGTGAATCTACACTCATCACCTGTGAATAAATCCTTGCAGAGTAAAAGTGTGTTGGGACTTATGAAAAACAGGTGTGTAGGTCAGCGACTGACAGTAGGCAGAGGTTTAGGGTCTGACACCACAATATCTTTGTAGGCATTGTCGAGTATAACCGTTTGGCATCTTCAAGTGGTCTTATTAGGTTACACATTATGGTGATTTTAAATTTAGTTATTTGTGAGTAGAACTTCACGATTTATTGTCACTCTCATCAGTTCTTTTATGAACGAATTGTCTCTACAACTCGTTCATGCTACAATCAATATCAACACACAGTGTTTATAAATGGAGATTTAAACTGTTTCAGAATTATTTGAAATTTTGCGTAGGTGCCATTCTTCGTTATTTGTTTTAAAATAGTACTTTCAAATGTCGGATATTTTATTTTTTATCTTTCGCTCTTTTGTGTATAACGAATACTTAATAATGAGCCTACAAATGCATAGTATTCGATTGCGATAGGAGCGAAAGTTTTCAATGTAAAAGTAGTCTTTGCAGACACACTTCCCATCCCTCCCCACCACCCAACCCCCAATCACCATCATACTTGAAAAGACTAGTAATAGACATTGTTGTTGTTGTTGTGGTCTTCAGTCCAGAGACTGGTTTGATGCAGCTCTCCATTCTACTCTATCCTGTGCAAGCTTCTTCATCTCCCAGTACCCACTGCAACCCACATCCTTCTGAATCTGTTTAGTGTATTCCTCTTAGTCTACCTCTACCATTGTTACCCTCCACGCTGCCCTCAAATACTAAATTGGTGATTCCTTGATGCCTCAGAATATGCGCTACCAACCGATCCCTTCTTCTAGTCAAGTTGTGCCACAAATTTATCTTCTCTCCGATTCTATTCCATATCTACTCATTAGTTATGTGATCTTTCCATCAAATCGTCAGCATTCTTCTGTAGCACCTCACTTCGAAAGCTTCTATTCTCTTCTTGCCTAACTATTTATCGTCCATGTTTCACTTCCATACATGGCTACTCTCCATACAAATACTTTCAGGTACGACTTCCTGACACTTAAATCTATACTCGATGTTATCAAATTTCTCATCTTCAGAAACGCTTTCCTTGCCATTGCCAGTCTACATTTTATATCCTCTCTACTTCGACCATCATCAATTATTTTGCTCCCCAAATAACAAAACTCATTTACTACTTTAAGCGTCTCATTTCCTAATCTAATACCCTCAGCTTCACCCGATTTAATTCGACTACATTCCATTATCATCGTTTTGCTTTTGTTAATGTTCATCTTATATCCTCCTTTCAAGACACTGTTCATTCCGTTCAGCTGTTCTTTCAGGTCCTTTGCTGTGTCTGACAGAATTACAATTTCTTCTCAATGGATTTTAATTTCTGCTCTGAATTTTTCTTATGTTTCCTTTACTGCTTGCTCAATGTACAGATTGAATAACATCGGCGACAGGCTACATTTCCTTCGACTCTTATAACTGCCATCTGGTTTCTGTAAAATTTGCAAATAGCCTTTCGCTCCCTGTATTTTAACCCTGCCACCTTAACAGAGTATTCCAGTCAACATTGTCAAAAGCTTTCTCTAAGTCTACAAATGCTAGAAACGTAGGTTTGCCTTTCCTTAATGTATTTTCTCAGATGAGTCGTAGGGTCAGTATTGGCTCACGTGTTCCAACATTTCTACGGAATCCAAACTGACCTTTCCCGAGGTCGGCTTCTACCAGTTTTCCTATTCGTTTGTAAGGAATTCGTGTTAGTATTTTGCAGCCGTGGCTTATTAAACTGATAGTTCGGTAGTTTTCACATCTGTCAACACCTGCTTTCTTTGGGATTGGAATTATTATATTCTTCTTGAAATCAGTGGGTATTTCGCCTGTCTCATACATCTTACTCACTAGATGGTACAGTTTTGTTAGGTCTAGCTCTCCCAAGGCTATCAGTAGTTCTACTGGACGTTGCATACTCCCGGGGCCTTGTTTCGACTCAGGTCTTTCAGTGCTCTGTCAAACTCTTCACGCAGTATCGTATCTGCCATTTCATCTTCATCTACATCCTCTTCCATTTCCATAATATTGTCCTCAGGTACATCGTCCCTACATAGTCCCTCTATATACTCCTTCCACCTTTCTGCTTTCCCTTCTTTGCTTAGAACTGTGTTTCCATCTGAGCTCTTGATATTCATGCAAGTGGTTCTCTTTTATCCAAAGGTCACTTTAATTTTCCTGTAGGCATTTGTCCTCTAGCCATCCCTGCTTAGTCATTTTGCACTTCCTGTCAATCTCATTTTTGAGACGTTTGTATTGCTTTTCCACGCTTCAGTTACTGCATTTTTGTATTTTCTCCTTTCATCAACTAAATTCAATGTATCTTTTGTTACCCAAGGATTTTTATTAGCCCTCGTCTTTTTACCTACTTGATCCTCTACTGCCTTCACTATTTCATATCTCAAAGCTACCCATTCTTCTTCTACTGTATTTCTTTCCCGCATTCTTGTCAATCGTTCGCTAATGCTCCCTCTGGAACTCTCTACAACCTCTGTTTCTGTCAGTTTATCCAGGTACCATCTCCTTAAATTCAGACTTTTTTGCAGTTTCTTCAGTTTTAATCCACAGTTCATAACCAATAGATTGTGGTCAGAGTCCACATCTGCACCTGGAAATATCTTACAATTTAAAATCTGGTTCCTAAATCTCAGTCTTACCATCATATAATCTATCTGAGACTTTCCAGTATCTCCAAGCTTCTTCCACGTATACAACCTTCTTTCATGATTCCTGAACCAAGTGTTACCTATGATTAAGTTATGCTGTGTGCAAAATTTCACCAGGCGGCCTCCTCTTTCATTCCTATCGCGTTCCAGTCACCCATGATTCTTGAATTTTCGTCTCCCTTCATTATCTGAATAATTTCTTTTATCTCATCATACATTTCATCAATCTCTTCGTCATTTACGGAGCTGGTTGGCATATAAACTTGTACTACTGTGGTAAGCGTGGGCTTCGTGTCTATCTTTGCAACAATAATGCGTTCACTATGCTGTTTGTAGTAGCTTACCCACGTTCCTATTTTTTTATTTATTATTAAACCTACTCCTGCATTACCCCTATTTGATTTTTTATTTATAACCCTGTATCCACCTGACCAGAAGTCTTGTTCCTCATGCCACCGAACTTCACTAATTCCCACTATATCTAACTTCAACCTATCCATTTCCCTTTTTAAATTTTCTAACCTACCTGCCCGATTAAGGGATCTGACATCCCACGCTCCGATCCGTAGAATGCCAGTTTTCTTTCTCCTGATAACGACATCCTCTTGAGTAGTCCCCGCCCGGAGATCCGAATGGGGGACTATTTTACCTCCGGAATATTTTACCCAAAAGAACGCCATCATCATTTAACCATACAGTATAGCTGCATGCCCTCGGGAAGAATTACGGCTGTAGTTTCCCCTTGCTTTCAGCCGTTCGCAGTACCAGCACAGCAAGGTCGTTTTGGTTAGTGTTACAAGGCCAGATCAGTCAATCATCCAGACTGTTGCCCCTGCAACTACTGAAAAGGCTGCTGCCCCTGTTCAGGAACCACACGTTTGCCTGGCCTCTCAACAGATAACCCTCCGTTGCGGTTGCACCTACGGTACGGCTATCTGTATCACTGAGGCATCTGTGTCCTTGAGCCATGCAAGCCTCCCCACCAACGGCAAGGTCCATGGTTCATGGGGGGGGGGGGGAATAGACATTACTTGCGTAAAATAATGCTGTTTATGATTTGTACCTGTACATTTTTGTTTGAATAAATTGCTTGCTTAACCCTATAGAGGCCGGTGTGGTGGATGGTGGAACTGTGTTGGCAAAAATCAGGTTACTATCACTTTGCCAGCTTGTGTGGTTCATCAAAGTAGTGGTGAGTGGATGGATGATAGCCGTTTGGAATATCATCATGAAACTTTCATTTATTTCTCAGTGAACTACAATAGTTGTGACGTTGCCTGGGGAAGCTAGTGCCCCTAAGACGATAGCTTTAGGCAGAGCGATGACAACGATGACCTGGTAAACACAGCAGGCAGCAGTCCTCAAGGCAGACTGGCGGCAGCCTGGCTTCACCGAACATGGTATGACGAGTTGCACAGAATCACACTGTGGACCCAGCGTGGATGAGAGAGCTCACAGCAGCAGTAGTATCTGTCCACACGAACAGAGGCGTGCAGCAACTAGTTTACCTACACGATCGATGGTGGCGCGTGGCTCTGCTACCCAAGGTCGAACCACAGACCACATGGACAGGAGGCCGACAGCAGCTGAGGTAGGCCTGCGGGTCACCAGTCAGTTGGGCGGAGCTAAGTCTGCACAAGCAGCCGAGCCACAGCTAGCAGTGGCAGAGTCCGGAGTTGATCAGTTGTTGATTCATAAGGACGCACAGACCGTCGTAGGTACACCTCAGAGTTGCGGTTCGCAGACTGTTGTGCCTCTGTCTGGATATTTATGGTATTTATATGCTCTTCGGCAGTCCTTCTTTTGCTAAAGCATCGGTTACTATCCCATAAGCCACAACATAGAGGCAGCTCATGCATGCAGAAATCATGTCGCTCACACCATGGCGGCTCTGCCTTTCTGCTGTGGCAGTGGTATTAAACCCCTGGTCCCTCTGGTCCCTCTGCTTTGATGTAGCATGTGGTAACCTCCTCAATTCCTTGCAGACAGTGCTTAAAAGTATCAAAACGTAGCACTTTATGTAAATTCATGTGGTCAGCTTGAACTGAAATGTTTTCACAGCATTTTGCATTATCTGTGGGTGATATCGCAATTTCACCCAGCCAGGCCAAGAAAATTAATTACAACGCCGGACGTCATTCCCCTTCTGGAGATTTGGGCCACTGGATCCAGTTCACGGCAGTTATGCAAAGTTTGATAACTAACTTAGAAGCTGACAATTACATACAGCACATTCCGTTTCCTCGATTTAACCACAAGGACCATTGAGTGTAGCCTACTATAATGTAAACACTATTTCCTACATCTGGTATAGCGGATTTTGCTTTCCTACAGTAACATCATTCCACTGAACCATTACTTAGAGACTAATTCAATGTCATCTCCTAATTCTGCCCTCTCGACGGATTCGTAAGTAGTCAGCGAACAGTAAATATTCCTGCTCATTTCCTTCTTATGCTTCGCTGTAGCATTTATCCTTCTTTCTCCAGAAGGTTCTAATCTAATTCTTACCTAACTAACCATTACTTGCTACAGGTAACACAATCCACTGTTAGTTGATGTACTAAAAGTCCCCAAGGGTGCGCAGCTTTCCACCTGAGGTAGATGCAGGTAACACAAAACGAGAACCACAGCAGCACCAAAAATCGAGATACTCAAAACGATAAAGTTATCATTTCGATTATTGTGATACTGCCATATGTGCTGGAACATTTTTCATTGATAACACGATACTTCTGTGAAGCTATACGCTAATACAATGAATGAGAAGTGTCTGGTTTTAGGGTACCATTTAAATATGTCATATTCTGAGTTGGCAACAGGTCTAATGTTCTTTCAGCACACCAAGAGTGGTGTATGGTTCGTTATGGTTGTTCCAATGATGATATCTGGGAGACAGAGTGTTGTATCCACTGTAATACAGGTTCTACCAAAACAAATATTTCACTATTTTGTGATTACAACCTCGTTAAATTTTTGGGCCAACTTTGTTCGTAACAGTTCAATATTACTATTTGTGGAACAAACACGGAGTTAACCGAGTTCAGCGCGGTTCTGGCGCTGCAGTCTGGAACCGCGAGACCGCTACGGTCGCAGGTTCGAATCCTGCCTCGGGCATGGATGTGTGTGATGTCCTTAGGTTAGTTAGGTTTAACTAGTTCTAAGTTCTAGGGGACTAATGACCTCAGCAGTTGAGTCCCATAGTGCTCAGAGCCATTTTTTTTAACCGAGTTCTTAGTAAACTCACTGCACACCTACTCCTAGGAAGTATGGGTGCGGGGTCAGAACATCCTCGGGCACGCAGTCACTTCTGCCTTAGCCGGGAATAACAGCATTTCACAACCTGGAGTGACAGTTCGAGCCATCCTGGATGTCATCCATCAGTATTGTTCAGCTATTCGACGAACAGGTGCCCTTCATACTCTATGACCTGCTGATATGTGATCCTGTGCTTCGTTCAACACTTCAGCCCTCTGAGCTGGTGATACCACGATGTTTGGCCAGAACTCCGCCAACCTACACAACAGAAGGTTGGGCATAGCGAACTGCAGCTGTGTCCTATATAACTGGCAATCTGCATTAGTGGTCTGTGCATCTTCCCACTTCGCCAATACTCATATGCCTTATAATCTTTCTGCTTAACACATCAGCATTGCTTTTCATCCTGCTGGGTGTATTTAGTATGTCAATCAATTTCACTCAGTTGTAATCACCAGTGAGTTAATCTTCTTGAAGGATCCTTCAATCCTAATAACAAATTTAATGCAGCGTAGTGGTATATAACTTTGAATTTCTTACCACACAGGTAAAAGCAAAAACACGCAATACAATATATAACACACAGCATCTCATTTCTCTGTTGTCGACTATTTCTGTTCAGCTTTATTTATCTGTGTAGATGTATATGTTAATGTGTCTTCCCTGAAATTCACATCCTGACTTCGAATGCACATCACCTGGTCGCTTGTACCACAGAACCACATAAATCCTTTATCATAATTCTGAAATATTAATATGGGAATAGTTGATAATGTCTCTTTATTTCACTAACATAGTTTGGCAATCGGTTGCCCACTGGAATTTTACACCTATTTTTGAAAAATGAGTTAACGGTCTAGCGATTTCAGTTAACCGTTTCATAAATTTCCTATAATAATTACGCAGACCTAAAAATTAAGTTGTTTTGAAGTTTGCATCAGTGAGGAATCACAGACAGCACACTCACCCCACGTTGGCTCATGACATGACCCAGTGAGTTTTCAGTATTTAATGTCAAGCATCCCAAATGTTACATCTTAAATACTTCATCCAGCTCTTGTGTATTCTCCTCTAGATCTTTATGAAGTACAGTAATGGCGTCTAAACAGAACACACACTGGTGTGGTTTCGGTCTCCTTGGCACTCCAACTAATACCCTCTGGAATGTGGCTGGCACATTCTTGAGCCCAATAGGCGTCGATACGATGGGACTGCTGTCAGTGGCTGGTTTTTCGGTACCATTTCCAACTGATGATACCCAGTTTTTAAATCCACTGTGGAGACTTACATACACTGACACATGTTGTCCAATGTTTCCATTATACTTGGCATAGGATATGTGTCCATCACTATTCTTGATTCTGATGTCACTAACCACAACAGAGCCTCTACTTCCTCATCCTGTCTGATGACTGCCATGGACTACCACTCTCATCAGTAACACCATCCTTCAACTGTTGATTGGCGAATTCCTCTATTATCAACTGGAAGTGCTGATGTACGCTGTATGGCTTCTTGTACACAGGAGTGTTATCCCCAATCAGGATTTTATGCTGCGTCGCAGGTGTGACTGGTAATGGTCCACTGTGACTGAATAAATCTGCAAATTAGATTAACAGAGTTTCTATAGCTGTCTTAAGTTTCAGTTTGCAGTGCTGTACTTTTTCGGGTAATACACATCATTTATTCTTTGCGTCCAATGGGGGGTCTACCCTTGACCCACCCAAGTTGTCCTCTCCTAGAACAAGCAAACTGACAATCACTAGCCCTTTCGACAGATCACACACATTCACTGAAAGCATATCACCTACATCCTCTTCCTGTATACGTGTTGTGCTTCATCATACGAAGTGTGAAGTATCCAATACATCATTTTATCTCAACAGCTCTATAACACACAACATATTGTCCAGGAGATTAGGCTCTACACTCATCCAGAACAGATTTCCCATATCTCATGATATTTTACAACTTGGATTGAGCTTTGATGAATATGTATGCATTTTATCTATTTATGCCTTCATGATCAGTGAACCTTGTGCAAATGAATCATTTACTGTCATTGTTCTCAACTGGAACATTGGAGCTCTGGGTTCGATTATGTGCTGCAAACATCAGATTCTGCATGACTGTTATTCAGTATATCCAGGCCTAGGATCGTGTGGTTCCCCTCACCCACATGGGGAAATATTTTGATATATTCCCAAAAATTCCTTGCCACAGTACAAAAACTGAGCGATGTTCACCCCAATGATGTATAATTATTGTCCCTACCACACATAATCTACATCATGAAGAATTCAGTCTCTTCCTACCCAAGATGTTAAGACTACTTACCGACACATGAACCTCTGTGTTTACTAAAAAATTGTTTTCTGTTCGACTCACCATGCACATCAAGTAATGTTCCATCTTTGTAGCATTATACTTACTGGGGTGCCACCTGGTAGTTGAGGAATTCCTGTTGGTTAACAAACCATTACCATGACTTCACCCACTTTTGTTTTACTCTCATAATCAAGTGCCAAATGCCCCACTACCCCACCCTTACAGTACTGTGGTTAATGGCGTTGTTTCCGAATCTGACCCACACACTCACACCTATAGCATTTCACTTCGAGAAAACAAACACTCCATTTATTTTCCACCTTTGTCGCTATGCCTACTTCCTCTAGTTGTGTAGAAACTATAATCACAGTTGTCATATTCTTTGGATTTTCCATAGTCACCCTCCTTGACATATTGTGTGAAATTCCTCTCAAAAACATCTTGTGCTCCGTGTTTTGCCTCCTCCAGAATAATTTTATTTGCCTTGTTATTAATTCATACATTTGCGCGTTGATGTTCCTAAGAATGTTTTCACTGACCTGTTTTGTTTCGAGGATACAAGTTAAGTTGCTTCTTACGTTAATGCTAATGGATTCCCTTTTTGAGCTGTACAAATGTTCTTGCCTTATTCAGTCCCTCGTGATACTGGGTACATGTCTTCGCGTCACCCACGAATCGTAACTTTCTCAAATGAGAATCTACTTCAACGACCAACCACCCAGAATAGCAGTAGCTCCCAGATTGTCGATAAACTCTGACACATCCTCAGTCGCTCTAGCCAAATAAGTAGCCACCAGTCCAGCCATAAAGTGACCTGCAAAAGGAGCTCATACGCTGAATGAAACCTCTGCTTCTATTGTAGCAGTTAGTTCAACGTATGTAAGCACATTATCTCGCTTTAAAGAGTCAAGCTACTTTTGTTAACATGGCACTCCTCTCTGATAGTTCGCCCATTAGTTTCACCAATGATTCTGATGTCTCCTGTGTCGTCGGTAGCTCTTTTTTCTGGCAGATGTGTGACTTCTAGCTGTCAAAAATACAATATATTTGATGTACACAACACATTATCAAAGGAATAAACAGCTACCATGAACTCTTGGGCATAAATACAAAAATTGTGCCTCATGCCTCTGTCATCGGCACATACTCCCTGTAATTCCCCCTGAACTGTGACAAATCCGCAGGTTCCTCAGGTTTCACAAATT
Source organism: Schistocerca americana (assembly GCF_021461395.2). Lineage (NCBI taxonomy): Eukaryota > Metazoa > Arthropoda > Insecta > Orthoptera > Acrididae > Schistocerca > Schistocerca americana. The sequence goes on from NC_060121.1 coordinate 617,200,207, forward strand.
TTACCTTCAAGTTCCAGTCCACGTAAATTACATCATGGACATATACAAAACAAAACAAATAGCCCACAAAATAGAAAACCAAGAAAAATATACTGCTGAACTGCACATAGCGGCTGAAACTTGGTCCTGGGACCAGCTGCAGAAGTCAGTAATCACTTCTGATTCCTCTAACAGAGGCGAGGCTGCTTTGGTAGCACACTATGATGGATGGTGGAATCAGGTTGATATAATTCAGGAGGCAAACAGTTCACAACCCTGGGCAGGGTAGCAGTGGAATGGTCAGTGGCTGCCTTATAGTCCTCTGACGTATCGTCATGACAACATTATTGTTAAAACACTCATTTATTGCTCAGCAAAGCACAACAACCAGGACGATACTCGGCGAGGTCAATGCCCCCAGGACGTACGCTGTAAGCGGCCTGCGAAGAGGTGGTTCCATAAATAGTGTCTCGCTGCCAGTGGAGTGATGTTGGCACCAACTCTACAAGGGCGCTAACCATAGCAGCGGCCAATGGCTGACACTGCTCACTAGAGGCAGCCTGGTTGCACAGTACAGTCTGACAGGATGCACAGAATCACCCTGTGGACGCAGCACTGATGAGACAGCTCACAGCAGCAGCAGCATGTGCCCACATTAGCACAGGTGGGCAGTTGTCTGTTCCCATAAGCTACGGCAGCTGAGAAGCTGCACAGCCCATGCCTCAAACCATAGACTAGCAGAGCAGGAGGCCAGCAGTGGCAGAGGTAGTAGGTGGTCCACCAGTTGTAGAGCGCTAACTCAGCAGCAATCGACTCAGTGAGAACACCAGGGCGACAGTCAAGAACAGCAGAGGTGATCATTTGTTGACTCATCTAGACTTGCAGACCGTTGTATGTCCCCCCATTGGAGTTGGTGGCTGGTGTTGGCTGTCAGACTACAGTACCTTTGTCCAGAAATGAGAAATACTAATATGGGCGTGGATGTTCCTTGTTTTGCTAAAGCATCACTTTCTACCCTGTAAGTCACAACAGCTCCACAACTCAGGCATGAAGCAATCAGATCACCCATGCCATGTTGGCTATGCCTTTCTGCTGCACCATTGTTATCACAGCTGTGGTCCCTCTGCTTGGCCGTAGCATAAAGTAAACTTCTCAACGGCTCGGAAACAGTACTTGTCATGTCAGTAGGTAGACCCGGTCAGCCTGAACTGGCCTCCTATCATGGCATCTTTCATTATCCATAGGCAGTGTCTTAGTTGTAGCCAGCCGTGCCAAGTAAATTAACTGCAGCGCCGCAACTCTTTGCTTCATGCATTTTCAATCTTATACAGTTGGAATGATCAATGCATTTATTTTATTGCTGTATTCAGTTCGTTTTGCACCTAGACATCTAATGTCTCTTGGCGTCAAATTCAAGTTAACTGTTTTCTTAGGGGGAGAAGAACTTCTTCGACGAGATCTGCATAAAAAAGTTTATTGTAGATAACCGGTTTCGATGAAACGAAGTTACCGTCTCCGGATCTTCATTAAGATTATTACAAATATCCTGTGCCAGCTATACACAAAGTCATTCCATTGAATTTTCAGGTACATAAAACGTGTATTGGGACATCAAAATTAAAATTACTGTGTACAACACAATTAGCCAAAACATCGTTCCCATAAGATAACAGGGACTGATAACCTCAGATGTTAAGTCCCATAGTGCTCGGAGCCATTTGAACCATAAGATAACATGTGTTTTGGCGAAGTATGTTGTACAGAGTAATTTTAATTTATACGTGCCAGCACACCGCTCATTTCATGTCTTAAGCACCTGGAAATTCAATGGAAAGATTCTGTATGTAGCTGGCACAAAATATTTGTAATAACCTTTATGAAGATCTGAAGATGGTAACTTAGTTTTACCGAAACCGGTTATCTACAATAAAGTTTTTTATAGCGATCAGGACTACGAAGTTTTTCTTCTCCTTAGTAATCACTAAGTAGAGCTCAACATGATTAGACTAACTGGTTTCTTTTAAGTCTCTTATGTCTGACGTATTTCCATTGGCGGTTGCGATTACGACTCCACATCCTAATCCTATCGGTCACACTTTCCCATGATGCCTCAGCTGGCCTTGCAGCAAGGTCAGACACACAGAGTGGAATTCAGTGTTTACAAAGCTGCCCTTAACCAGAAGCTCAGGTTGAATGCCACCGTGCTTCACTAGGCATGCTCCTGTTGGCGTTAGTACATACTTTTCTTCCTTCAACCACAAATTTGACCTATCCACTTAATTGCTGGGAAACGACAGTTTAACGTGGTCATAGAACACAGTGCAACTTGGCATTTCTGGTATGTTTAAATCATTTACAGAGAAGAGTAACAGAAAAAATCACAGGAACGATTATGAAGTGAACCCAAATACATGCATTTGCGATATGAAACATAGCTGCACGTAATGACACTTTAGTCAAGTTTCGGATACATAATGGTAACCAGGATAGCCAATGAAAAGACATATAAGAAGTAAAAGTAAGTGATTCTTCAATATACTGTACTAAGAACTAATAAAATTAAGTAATTAACCAGAAGGTGCAACGAAGGAACAAACGTCTAACCTCCAAAACAATTGCAGTAGCGAAGTAATTGCAACAGTCATTTCTGATGTACTTAATACACTAAAAGAATGAGGTAAAACCTGTTGCTAATAGAGTAAAATTAAGCTGAAAAAGACGAATAAACATTCATACTTTATAACGAGATACATAGCACTGAATAAGCTACAGTAGACAAATGGCTGCAGAATAATAATAAAATTTATTTGGATGCTACTACAACCAACGTAAAATCCCAAGTGCTGTATTGTGGGGGTGTGTCACATAATGAGGTAGATAGCCTGAAACGCTTTATGTGAAATACAGGTAAACCTCTCAGTTCAGAAGGTTAAGGAGTATGGCTTATTGAAAACATGTCACTCGTTGAAATATTGAAAGACTGAACAAAAACACACAGGGTGCGGATTGAGTACACGAAGAGTGCATAGCGAGCCACATACCTTGAACGAGGAAATAGCGGCTCTATGTGCGCGTGAGCCAGTTAACTGTGATCTGTCACCACGGAATGTAAGACCAACTGCTTTTGTTGGCACTTGCCCGCAAACCGATCAATGGAATCCCCCCCTCCCTTCCTCCCTCCTTCCCCACCCTTATCACCCATCTCTCACCGGGAGCCTGTCACTTGTAGAGGTGCAGGCTCTGTGACGATGAATCACAGTGTGACGTTGCTCCATTTACTTCTTCGGAAGCGGGAACAGCTGTGGCCAGCGTTGTGTAATGTCACACGTGTTGTGTCGTGTTGGAACTGTTGAGTTGGCATGTTTTGCAACCGTGCAGAAAGAACCATGAGCGCTGCTTTGCTGTAGTTTTCTTATCAGGGTACCGAACTGCCAACGCATTCAGTGTTAAATATATCACTCTTATCAGATGGAACAAACAAGCGTATACTTCGCTTATCGCGCTTTTGATCGTGCCTAGTCCCTGTTTGGAAAAAAAAAAAATCTTAACGTCCCATTGACGACTAGATCATTAGACTACAGACGAAACAGAAGTCCTGACTAAGGAAACACGGAAAAGGAAAAATAGACTAATCGTTTTCGAAACCATCACAGAATTTTGCAGAAACTATTTATAGAAACCTCGAGTAGTCCAAATATGGATGCCCAGAGGAAGATCGGAACAAGGGCACTTTTCGTAGAAATCGTGCTGTCCGCCTCCAAAAATTTAGTACTCCCTGCTATACAAGCTTTTACTTTCTTCATAACTTTTTAGCTAGAAAACACTGAGGCATTACACCGCCCATATCACAGACTAACACGCAGAAGGGATTTACTTTGCACATCATACCTCAATTTTTTACTACTATTCCGTCATTCTTAGAAGAGAATATCATGAGACATCTGAAATTTATTACAAATGATGAAATATGTTTCATATTCAGGTCATCTTCTGAACTAACGGGATAGCCACCCTTCGGCACAGCCCTATCGGGATTCGGGCAGGGTGCCTACCACGGATAGACTCCACGCTACAGATTAACGACGAGGGCTGGTGTACCGCACGGCTTGGAAGTGTGTGATTTTTAGGCTGTTTCCGACATTCGACTACTTGAATACCGGGCTGGTACCCGTATCTTGCATGAGTTACACAGATAACAAACTTTTCGAAAACGTTCTCACAGATGGATAACACTATACGCAAATAGATGCAGTACAAGGTTTCCTTCAGAGGGGTGGGGGAGAGGGATGAGGGCTTACGACAAGAAGGGCATCCTGCTTTCCCCTACCAATAGCATTACCAAATCCAAAGTAACATACAGATCTCGTGAAGACACGGCATAAGACTAGGAACAAGAAGATGCCAGAAGGACTGCAAAGGTTGAGAAGCTGAAACAATGAGTACAGTCTTGTCCATTTATACTGCTCCCAATTAGCTGTGTACGTCAACTAGAAAGATAATAAGAACTTCATAAGTGAACTTTTCAGCAGCAGTCTTTAATACAACTGCTGTCTTGAAAACCTCCTTGCTAAACTAACAAACAACTGGTAATATAATTGCCGGTGGTCTATTCTAAACATCTACTGTTTCGACAGAAGAAATAGTAGCCGGTGATAGTCATTATGGGACTGTAAGTGAACGTATTTAGAACTTAACTAACTTGTGGAGCGCGGTAAAATTCGGTACACCTGTACTAAAGAATAGTCAATTCGCTGTGCCACTACTTCTTATGTCACAGAACGAAAACCTTGAACTCAACACTATAGTTGGCATCATTGCTCCCTTAAACAGCATCTAAGTTGTGTTTTGTTCTTCACACAATGCTTTTGAGGAATGTCCCGTGCGGTCCTGCCGAATTATAAAAAAAAAAAAAAAAAAAAAAAAAAAAGGAAGTCCCGCCATCTATCGTACAGGGCACTGTCTGTCAAAGAAACGCTCCCTGGCGGCTGTTTACTCGCCTTTTGTTCCATTATATTTACTCATTTGTCGAATGTTTGAAGCATCGGAAAGAATTCTTACATTCTGCCATCTGTGGTAAAAGTTCTTTTAGGAGAGAGAGAGAAGCTGACGTCTCCGTGGTCTCGTGGCGACTGTATTCTATATTTCAGTTCCTAGTCAATCATGTAACACGTGTTCTGAAATATATTGGCTCCATTGTGAGTGGTTTAGCAAACGACGTATGGTTAGTGATTAGGAATACATGTTGTTCGTTTTGTGTGCGAACGGCGTGTGGGAACAGTTGTCAATATTTGTCGGTCTCATGTTTTTCACCAGTGAATAAAATTTTGTCAGCAGGATCAGTCAGCAAGTCTAGTGAAATCGTTTTGAGTTTAACAACTTGTCGGCAGTCACACTGTTAAAGGTGGAGTATAAGGTCGGCCATCTTCTAGGCTCCAATCAATATAGAACAATAGTATGTTTACCCAACTTCCACGTCGAAACACACTGCAATAATTCGATTCTTACATAATATAAGGTTGATTGACTAACTTCAATACTTTTTTAATGCAACCCGAATCAAGATATCCAATGAAATGTACGTGGACACTGTTTATGTAGCTAACGTTCGTCAGTAACATATATCAGAGGATGATCGGACGAGAAATTGAGGTCCGCTTATTCTGAAGACAAGTGGAATGAAAAGAGGCATTATCGGTTGATGAAGGGAGAGTGAGATGTGCAGTTGATGTTATTTTCAACTGGGAATCATAACAGTCTATAATGTGAGAAATGAATTAGTTAACGGTAGGCAGTAGTTTACCGAGATATTAAATTTATTCTGTAACATAAACTGCTGGTTTATGCCAGTTTGTGGAGTGGGGAAAGTGTAAACAAGGTGACATAATTTTTCCATATTTTGCAAGAGAGGTGAAAAGGGGGGGAAGGGGAAGGGTATTGATCTAATCGTCTGCTCGGTATTCGTGTGATCCAGATTTGGTATAGATGCTGCGAGAGATGTCAGAGCTGCGAACCGTGACACGTAAGCGTGTAAAAACGTCTCCCAGCATTAACAGTGGGGCAGGCTGCCTTATGTAATTACTAAACTGTAGGGAACATTAAAATATATTGTGTTATTCTGATCAACACTGTTACGTAGTACAGTTACAGCGTGATTCAGTGTGCTAAGCAAATTGCCGCTTGAGACGTTCTTGGCAGTATATCGTCCAAGATATCTAGCAGGAAAAAAATCTTGTAACAGCCCATAGAAAATCTGTTTCACGCTTCGTGGTAGCTTTATCAAATATGTAACGTTGAATTGTTCAACAATACAGGATATAAGCACAATCTGAGTGAAAGAAGGGATTGGTTTATAGCCCATGTCCTGAGGTCGATGAAGCCATATTTTGGTAATGGAGGAAAAAGTGTGTCTGTGTAAGTGTGTGTGTGTGTGTATGTGTGTGTGTGTGGTTGGGGAGGAGAGGGGGGCGGGTGGATAACTTGAAGGAGATCTGACTGCAGTCCGCAGTATAAAATAGATGTCGGTTGTAATAGTTATACAGGGATGGAGAGACTCGCACAGAATATGCTAGTGCAACTGCACCATACCAGTTTTCCTGCAGAAGGTCAGACTAACAGCGCTTTCTACTTATTAAAAATTGCCTTTAAATGCCCTTAAATAATAGGTTCCTGACCAAAAATCCCTACAACTTGAACTTTGGAAGTTTGTGTAGTTTTTCTTTTCTTTGTTCAAAATACCAGAAAAAGGGCTAAAATGTTTTACAAAAAATAAATTTTACTGGGATGTATGTCAATATCTTCAACAAAATGGTTATAGACGTTACTCTATCAGTTCTTAGGTACCTTCGGCGATTAATGACTTCAGAAAAAGGACTGTAACTGCTATACCGAATATATACATCAGAAAATATAAAAACAGCTTGTTCACCATTTTTAATATCAGAATGTTCCAGTTCATGAGAGATTCTGGATGATGGCAACAGGTCTGTTGTGCCTATACAAGACATAATTAGTAGACAATATCCAAAAACGGCAATTTTGTAAGTCAGGAGGGATATAGAAGCATCTAGCCTATAGAGTAAGAAGAGTCTAATCCTGAGGGACAAGACCTCTTAATACGAACAACGCTGGCACTGTTGAATGAACGTGGTACGTGGACGTCTAAATTGATTATATAGAAAATACCACATACACTACCAAGGAGTGGAAGAACAGACGCTACTGAAAGTCACCACCCAGTCTATTTTGTGACAGATGCCACGTTTCACAGCTAGAAGAAGAGTGCCTGGACTGTGCACATCTTTTAGATTTTGCGCATGTTAACGCATCTGTGGTTGGCAACACTGTAATAGTATCTCAGATCACCCAGAACTTTCCAGTGTGTCAGTCGAATGTTCGATTGACACGTCTTATGTATCATTGATGCTGACTCACTTTATCGTAATTTGTAGCATGTTTCCACTGACTGATAAATAACTGATGCTGATCAGTGATTCACAAAGATCCAGCCACTAAAAAGTCTTGATTTCTATCTCTGTAGTTAATTACATGTTCTGTATTTGTTGTGCTCTATGAATCTGACAAAGTCTTGGATGTGCCTTATGGGAGAAGGCGGTAACGGCCGCTGGCAGCCAACCCTGGGGTTCCCTATGGAGTATTTGGGAGAGGGGGTGACAGTTGCGCCACTTTGAGTAGGGGCAGTGACCCAGACACTGTCATTCAGGTTGGCGTTTACAGGGCCCTGTGTTATACGGTTCAGTGCCGGCGCGGCGTGAGCGGTTAACATTCCTAGGCCTTTGGCCACGTGCTATGCAGTCCTGGATTCTGCCAAAGAAAGACCGGTGTCATGATCAGAGTTTTGCGCTGGACCATTGTAAAAAAAATTATTTTCTTAAAGTCTCTGCTCAAAAAACAGATTCGTGAATTGTTTTTTCTCGTTTGGTGAAATATTCTTTTTCGCCGGTGACGCTTTTCCTACAAAACTGTAGGGTGCCCAGCTGGAGGGGATATATTCATCTCTATTTTTTCATAGGAAGCTCGGCGACTGTTTATTGTTAAAAACTTTTTTCTTGTCTCATTGTGAACGAAGAGATGGGACAACCGTATGCCACTCCATGTCGAATGAGAATTTCTCTGCTTTAGAAGGTTGAGAGGTAACCCATTGGGAAATGTGAAAGGTACCTGAGAAGTGAGAGTTTGGAGGTCGGGTTTCTCATAACTGCATACGCCGAAAGGCAGTTCATTGGATAACTTAAAAAAAAAATTGCTAGGTTGGGCGTTAGGCCGGTGTTTTTAAAAACAACATCTCATTGGCCAATATTTAGCGGAGTCTCCCCGTTGGTGGAGTATTCTTTTCCACTGATTTCGTGCAGAACGGAGAGGTTGGATGTTTTGGACACTCCGGATGGAGATAGAGGAGAGGAAGCTCAGGCCTTGTAGACATGCAATCGCATACGCCCTGGCCTTGGAGATGCGGCAAGAGCCGCGTGTCTGATGACAAGCGACTGGCAGTAGGTCCTACCGTATCCAGGACTCAACTCTCTGACTCATCAACTATGATTAGATTATCTTTCAGCTCAGACTAACCGAGCAGGGAAGCTGTTTGGCGGTTTTTGGCCCACTGCTTCTAAATTTAAAAAGGTCCCATGGTTTAACACCTGTTCAGGGTTTCCACGGCTAAACCATGCTCGAGCAGTTTTTGTCAATTGCATGTGGATTTCATACGTCTCTTTTGCACGATCAGCCAATTACTGCACTTTCATCCACAGTTTCTCCGAGAATTTATTGAGACGACGATCCTCCCATCGTGCTTCCTCGTTGCAGGCTTCACCAAACCAACCTAACTCTGATTTAAATTCGTCTCAACGTTCATGATTGGCATTTCCTTTCGGTTTGTAACTTATTTCACATGTTAATTTGATTGGATTCGATTAACTGAGGGAGGCAAAAACAACAGTGGTCTTAGCCCAGTGTTGTCTGCACCGAAACTGAGTTTATTGTACGGTTTCGCTCTCTGCGATTCTGGTAGAGCCAACGGGTACCCTGAAGAAGTAGTAGAAGACCCCTTACTAGTTCCTTATTAGAAATGATTTCTTCAGGCTCTGCCGGCCAGAATATTCTGTGTCTTTTGGCCTACAGGGCTTCACATTGGAAGAAGAGATGTGGTGTGGTTTCATCCTTCTTACCAGTTAGGGGCTTCTTCCTCAATGTCTTGTGTAGGTGTTTCTTAAAGTTACCTACGAGTTTAATTCCTGTTTAAGTTCATGGTTACAGAACTCCTTTTGAAACTTGGCTTCGGCATCGTTAGCTTGCCATGTTTTTTTTTTCAGTGTAGACTAGTATTCTACGTGTTGCCTCCTGCCTACGTAGTTTTGATTTTACCATCGCCTTACTGATGGTTAGGACAGGTTCCAGTAGCGCCTCTCTTTGCCAGTCTATCTGCTTGTTCATTGCCACTAATTCCTGAGTGACCAGGGACACAGAGCAGGTTTACCCTGTTGCTTCCCCTTAGTCTTCCAAGAGCTTCACGTCATCCTGCTACGATATTTGATCTCTTTTCAGTGCCTGACAGAGGTCTCAGAGCTGCTTGGCTATCGGAATAAATATAGATGCTCCGATGTTTTTGGCACCTATGCTAATTCTCCTCGTCGAGCACTCTGATAGCTGATATTTCCACCTGGAAAACTGTGGTCATCTTCCACAGAGAGACTGCTCTCTCTGGTCCAGGCTGTACCCTGTGTACCTTGGCTCCAGCGCCTTCATCTGTTTTCGACTTGTCAGTGAACCGGACTACGTCTCCTGAACAGTGTCGAGGTTCATTCTTCCACTGTTTCCTTCTTCCAATTGTTACACTGAAAGATTCACTGAAGCAGCTGGAAGTTATTACTTGGTCATCCGGAATTTCCACGACTATTTGTATATTTATCACGCTATCAGGGTTTGCGAGGAGGAGAATTTGCATAGGTGCTAGAAACATCACAGCATCTACAGTTATTCCGACAACCAAGCAGCTCTGAGACCTCTCTCAGGTCCTGCAAAGAGATCATCGGAGATAAGCGTGTAGGGCTTGACTAGCGCTTTGACGAGTCACCGTCCGGGTCTTCCGAGTACTGTTGGCAAACGGGGTGCACTCAGCCCTTGTGAGCCAACTGAGTAGCTACTTGATTGAGAAGTAGTAACACTGATCACGAAAACTGACAACGGTCGGGAGAGCGGTGTGCTGAACACCTGCCATTCTGTGTCCACATCCGGTGACGCCTAAGAGCTGAGAATGGCATGCCGGCCGGTCGGCACCGTTGGGCCTTTACTCCTGTTCGGACGGTATTCGCTTGTTTATTTGTTTGTATACTTATCACGTAGATTAAAACTGAAGAAACTGCAAAAAGGTGGGAATTTAAGGAGATGGGACCTGGATAAACTGACTAAACCAGAGGTTGTACAGAGTTTCAGGGAGAGCATAAGGGAACAATTGACAGGAATGGGGGAAAGAAATACAGTAGAAGAAGAATGGGTAGCTCTGAGGGATGAAGTAGTGAAGGCAGCAGAGGATCAAGTAGGTAAAAAGACGAGGGCTAGTAGAAATCCTTGGGTAACAGAAGAAATATTGAATTTAATTGATGAAAGGAGAAAATATAAAAACGCAGTAAATGAAGCAGGCAAAAAGGAATAAAAACGTCTCAAAAATGAGATCGACAGGAAGTGCAAGATGGCTAAGCAGGGATGGCTAGAGGACAAATGTAAAGAGGTAGAGGCTTACCTCACTAGGGGCAAGATAGATACTGCCTACACGAAAATTAAAGAGACCTTTGGAGAAAAGAGAGCCACTTGTATGAATATCAAGAGCTCAGATGGAAACCCAGTTTTAAGCAAAGAAGGGAAAGCAGAAAGCGGGAGGGAGTATATAGAGGGTCTATACAAGGGCGATGTACTTGAGGACAACATTATAGAAATGGAAGAGGATGTAGATGAAGATGAAATGAGAGATACAATACTGCGTGAAGAGTTTGACAGAACACTGAAAGAACTGAGTCGAAACAAGGCCCCGGCAGTAGACATCATTCCATTAGAATTACTGACGGCCTTGTGAGAGCAAGTCCTGACAAAGCTCTACCATATGGTGAGCAAGATGTATGAGACAGGCGAAATACCCTCGGACTTCAAGAAGAATATAATAATTCCAATCCCAAAGAAAGCTGGTGTTGACAGATGCGAAAACTACCGAACTATCAGTTTAATAAGTCACTGCTGCAAAATACCAACGCGAATCCTTTACAGACGAATGGAAAGACTGGTAGAAGTTGACCTCGGGGAAGATCAGTTTGGATTCCGTAGAAATGTTGGAACACGTGAGGCAATACTGACCTTACGACTTATCTTAGAAGAAAGATTAAGGAAAGGCAAACCTACTTTTCTAGCGTTTGTAGACTTAGAGAAAGCTTTTGACAATGTTGACTGGAATAACCTCTTTCAAATTCTAAAGGTGGCAGGGGTAAAACACAGGGAGCGAAAGGCTATTTACAATTTGTACAGAAACCAGATGGCAGTTATAAGAGTCGATGGGCACGAAAGGGAAGCAGTGGTTGGGAAGGGAGTCAGACAGGGTTGTAGCCTCTCCCCGATGTTATTCCATCTGTATATTGAACAGGCAGTAAAGGAAACAAAAGAAAAGTTCGGAGTAGGCATTAAAATCCATGGAGAAGAAATAAAAACTTTGAGGTTCGCCGATGACATTGTAATTCTGTCAGAGACAGCAAAGGACTTGGAAGAGCAGTTGAACGGAATGGACAGTGTCTTGAAAGGAGGATATAAGATGAACATCAACAAAAGCAAAACGAGGATAATGGAATGTAATCGAATTAAGTCGGGTGATGCTGAGGGAATTAGATTAGGAAATGAGACGCTTAAAGTAGTAAAGGAGTTTTGCTATTTGGGGAGCAAAATAACTGATGATGGTCGAAGTAGAGAGGATATGAACTGTAGACTGGCAATGGCAAGGAAAGCGTTTCTGAAGAAGAGAAATTTGTTAACATCGAGTATAGATTTAAGTGTCAGGAAGTCGTTTCTGAAAGTATTTGTATGGAGTGTAGCCATGTATGGAAGTGAAACATGGACGATAAATAGTTTGGACAAGAAGAGAATAGAAGCTTGAAATGTGGCGCTACAGAAGAATGCTGAATATTAGATGGGTAGATCACATAACTAATGAGGAGGTATTGAATAGAATTGGGAAGAAGAGGAGTTTGTGGCACAACTTGACTAGAAGAAGGTATCGGTTGGTAGGACATGTTCTGAGGCATCAAGGGATCACAAATTTAGCATTGGAGAGCAGTGTGGAGGGTAAAAATCGTAGAGGGAGACCAAGAGGTGTATACACTAAGCAGATTCAGAAGGATGTAGGTTGCAGTAAGTACTAGGAGATGAAGAAGCTTGCACAGGATAGAGTAGCATGGAGAGCTGCATCAAACCAGTCTCAGGACTGAAGACCACAACAACAACATATTTATCACACAATATCGTGAGATTCTGGTATCCTAAAGGATTCCAGTTATTTCCAGATTTTGACTTGTATGTCCCTGCTGCTGCCTCCATTGTACCCAACAGCTGTAATGGGAGCATGTCCAACATACTTCCCATCCCAGCAGTGGGTGTATTGCTAATTTCACATGTTAAAGCTAATCAGGCCAATCTCTTCATCATGCCAGGCCCCTTAGCAGCCACATTCTGCTCCACTTCATTCCCACATAAATTATCAAAGGTCTCACTACAGTGTTGTACATGCAGCGCGTACTTCCAGGGCTTAAACCCCACCACAGGCCCTTATAGTGCACATAACGGCACTCTTAGTCTTGGAACATATATTCTTTATTTGAGGGGTCCTTGATAGTTTCGCATCTAGGATGATCCCCAGATACTTCACTAAACCTCTCTACTGATGGAGCTTCTTCGAGGATTTTCTTCCTTACAAATGGTATTACAGCAGTTTTTCTCACGTTAACATGTAACTATCGCAATCTTGTTTATGTTAGTGCTTTCAAGGTGTAATTGTAATAAACTGGGGATAAGCTGGGCAAAGACTTCTAATTTAGTAGTTAGCTAACCCCCTTCCAATTAATTAAACCGTTAAGGCTTTTTGTTAGAACCAACACTCGGACGTCATTTACTATGGGCACTCCATTCCTAGCGATCAGTAGGTTGTGCGGGAGATGCAGTTTTGGATCTAAGTTCATGGGGGGCGATCTGTCTCTCAGACGGTCCAGCCGATGCAGATCATTGTAGCAGCCGAAATTCTTGTTATCTTGGTTCGTCTCTTATAGCTACCTTGCACCACGATAGCGGGGTGCATACCTACAGTAAACTATTACCTGTTCCCTACAGTTTTCACTAACACACCTCACAGAAATGTATTAGTAGGAACTGGAGTTAAATCAAATATTCTCCGGTCACAAAAATAAGAAAGTACAGTGAAATGAACACCCCTAGCTGCATACAGGCGTTGACATAAGTCAACGGGGACAGTTGAAAATGTGTGCCCCGACCGTGACTCGATTCCTGGATCTCGTGCTTACATGGCAGACGCTCTACCCATCTGAGCCACCGAAGTCACAGAGGACAGTTCGAATACTGCCTCGGGCATGGATGTGTGTGATGTCCTTAGGTTAGTTAGGTTTAAGTAGTTCTAAGGTCTAGGGGACTGATGACCTCAGATGTTAAGTCCCGTAGTGCTCAGAGCCATTTGAACCTTTTTTTTATGTTACATGATGTGGGAGGAAATTCGACTTGCCTTTCAAACGCCCGTGTCAAAGAATATAATGAACAAAATGGCGGTGCAGCAGCAATTATACCTCCGTTATAAGCAACATATATGCTAGCAATGAGGCCAAATTGTTTTCAAACAAGAATTCAATTCTGTCCGTGAACTGAGTTGTAAAACCATTACTGTTAAGGAGTAAGCACTTGTAAATGGTACTGATATGTAGTAATTTGACTACATACTTTGTATCAGTTTGCGCTCTTTGGACACGGGAGGTGGCTTTTGGTCGAAAGACGTAACGTATCTAAGTGTGAATAGTAAATTGCGACCCTAACAGAACTGCTACGTATATTATTGTATGTTCTGAGTTACTGTTATTTAATATTTTTTATGAGGGCGTTTCTTCATTGTGTAACCGTTAAGTGTACTTACGGAAAAAAACTACAGATGTTAATCGGAGAATTAGCTGGCGGATGCCTGGTTGAAAAACTAAACTCCAGATCTGGCTTGCGTATTTTAACAAAATAAGTGGAAACTTAATTTTTCCTAATACATCATCATGTCAGTAAATGTCTTAGATTAACAATGGCTTTCATTCTAGAGTCCTTCCATTGTAAATTCTTTTTGACAATGAACCTAATAAAGATGTCGCAAGCCCGGTAGGAGAGGACAAACCGGATATTTCTTATCGTCAGATAGCAGCTCGTCAGAAGGTCGTATGACACCTGTGTAACAGGATCTATAGAAACTGGTTTTCACTGACAACGTTCGATAACTTGAATGGTTACGTAAAATTTTTAGCTGCAAGCAGTGAGGAGTTCTCGTGTCAGTAAGTCGTTTGATATTGCTTCCTCACTGAATGGCGAAGAGTCACAATATAAGGAGCTGAATAAAACTTTTCTCATATGCAAAATCAGATCCTCAACAATGGTGACCCTCCCTGCGATACTCTTCTTATGTAAATTGGTCAGTGACCAATGCAGTGAGCTTTATGTGCTTTCCTGTTATGTAGTGATATGACGGTGGATTTGGATTCGTTATCGCAGTTTCTTCCGGCAGTGCAAATGGCTCTTTATTTAGGCAAACGATATGTACGATGCATGAAATGCATCCATAAAGTCTGCTTTATCTCCACAGTTTAATGAGCTAGTATAAAAACGCATATGGGAATATACCTTTTACAGTGGTGATAAACATTCACAAACGATACGGAACTGTTTTCTTTGAGTATGTGTTGATAAAGGCTGCAGTTATCTTGAGGAATGTGTCTTCACCGTGTTCCATTTCAAAAATCTTCAGACTATAATGAAATCTGATATTCTAGTACGGTGTCCAATGCACTGTTTTAACTCTTCACGTCTTCACAGTAAATACTCTCCTAAGCACAAAAGAAGTGATCATCTTCATACTGTATTTAAATAGCCACTAACCTAAGTTTTTAATCAACGTTTTTATTCTCAGACATGCTCAAAGTGTACGTTAGTTACTTTGTATGTACGCTGCTTATGAGTGGATCCAGAGAGCAAACCAGCAGTTCTGGTACAATGGTCAGCAACTGTCAAGAATTTTTACTCGTTCCCTCAATATTCAGGCAAATGAAGGTTTCAAATGCAGCATTTCGATTCCGCCTTTTTCGTTGCTGCTAAAGATGTATCACTTCTATCAACACATGTACAGTGTACATCTCGCAAGCGGATAAAATATAGATACGATTACTGAGTGAGCTGAGTGAGTTTATATAACAATACGAAGAGGAAAAATTGCAAACACTTGCGTGTCTCATCCCACAATTCAACAAAGACAGGAAACCTACGGAATGATGTTAGTAATTGGACACTGTAAGTCGGAATACCAGCTGTTGGCCACGAAACTGCCGGTCTGTGACCTCAACGAACTACTTCACGAATGTGCATAGTAGACAACTGACAGAAGGCTGATATTTGTTTCTGGTTGTATGCTTCACATTATTTGCAGTGACAAAAAAGTCTGGTGTACATGCGCCTAACTGTTCGAGGTGAGTGATAGGCTTAAGAAACTATCTACAGGGCCAAGGAAGATTTTAAATAAGGACATGAAATATTTACGAAATAGAACTCCTACGGAGAGTGAGGAACAGTCCCTTACTTTAAGTTTTATTAAGAATAAAATTGATAAGTCGCTAAAGGAACAATCACGTAATGAGGTCAGGGAAATATTAATAACACATAGGATGAAATTACTACTCAGTTAAAAAGAAATTAAAGCAAATAAAATTCTTCTTCAGTTTCAAAGTAATGACATGCAAATGACAGGGAGAGTTTACGCATTTGAAACCAAATTTAAATAAAAATACAAGCAAGCTGTGAATGAACTGAAACTGAACTGCACTCCGTCTTCAGGCCAAAAGTGGGCCATCGGGGCCATCTGACCGCCGTGTCATCCTCAATTAAGGATGCAGATAGGAGTGGTTTGTGGTCAGCACACCGGTCGTTACGATGGTTTTCTTTGACTGGAGCCGCTACTATTCAGTCGAGTAGCTCCTCAATTGTCATCACGAGGCTGAGTGCACCCCGAAAAATGGCAACAGCGCATGGCGAGCGGATGGTCACCCATCCAAGTGCCAGCCACACCCGACGGCGCTTAATTTCGGTGATCTCACGGGAACCGATGTATCCACTGCGTCAAGGCCGTTGCCCAAGCTGTGAATAATAGGCAGAAAAAACTGACCCAAAGTAACTAAAAGCTACATAAGATAACAAAATCATAAGGCACACTTAAGAATGGCACGATGCAGAGACTGTAATTCACCTAACTGAAAAACCAACTTCACAAAGGGGACAAATAAAGTCAACCGTTGGAAGAAGAAGCACGCCAGTTGAGTCTTACAAAATATAGCATTCTTTCAAGAATATATATCTCTAGGAGCGCAAATGTTGTGAAATGGAAAGTGCTGTTTTTTGTGCGGTTTTCACAGAATGGATTAATAGTCAGTAGGTCGTGTTGTGAGCCAGTCAACAGATTGTCATAGTACCCAGAAAGTGTAATTTTTTGCAGGCATACACTTTTTAAATGGAACAATGCTCATCGACAACGGTAAACTGGAAGTACGGCGAATTAAAACGTCAGTGGTGTTTGTTCCAGGATTCTAGTGCGAGTCGTTATAAGATATCATATTTTGAAAAGTTCCCACACCGACTCATGTTAAAGTTAAACTTTCAAAACGCTGTAGAAATAACGCTACTGGTCCGAATGACGTCAAAATTGCAACGGAGTATTATCAGAGAAGGTAGAAAACGTATGGCAGAAGAAAAAATAGAGTCAAAATTGATCAATAGATGGCACTGTATGTGTCAGAATACGTAAATGAAAACACCTGTCATGCGCACGACCCATTGAAGTTGGTATAATCACGCGGGGTGCCCGTTTTCCCTCCTTTCGCGTCTGCGACGTTCGCCATTATTGTCTCAATGCAGGATTGCGCTTTGCTTGTAAAGCTGTATTACGAGAATGATGATTACACACGTCGCTCTGCAGAAGTTCCGGACACTGAAGTGTTTGAAAAAAGGCGTTGGTTACACGATTGCTGTGGATCTGGAGAAAATGATTCGGAAATTCGAAAAGACGGGTTCTTTTGGTGTGCAACCTGGTACAAGGAGAAAACGAATTGATTCGACGTCAGTGGAAGCAGTGGCCACAACAATGCAGGAGGAGACGAGTGGTGGTTTGCAAACGTGTAGTGCACGGAGAATTGCCCGAACATTGAACATACCCGTGAGCACGGTGCGTAAAATCCTACGAAACATCCTACTTTGATATCCATTCAAAATTACCCATGTGCATGAGTTGCTTCCTGTTGACCTGCAAGCAAGAGAGACCTTTGCTTTAGAATATCTTCCTCGCCTAGAAGTGGACAGCGATTGGCCGTGGAAGATTTTCTGGACATATGAAGCCCACTTCCATGTCAATACACAGAATTGTCGAATATGGTCAACGGAAAATACACATGCAAATCAGCCAGTACCACTTCATTCTGGAAAGGCCACTGTGTGGTGGGGGATTACGGCATCGTTTCTCATAGGGCCAAATTTTTTCGAAGAGATAGGTGCTTCCGGTCCTGTTACCTGTACCGTCACTAGTAAGCGCTATGAGTCTCTTTTGCGCAACCACGTCATTCCGGCTCTCCAACAGCGTGGAACTGTGGATGGGATCATTTTTATGGCGCACCTTTGCACATTGAAAACCCAGTTAAGCAGCTGCTGTAGCACCATTTCGGAAATACTAGAATTATCAGCCGCCATTTCCCTACAACCTTGTCGTCCCGATCACCTGATCTTAACCAGTGTGACTTCTGGCTGTGGGGCTATCTGAAAGATATTGTGTTCAGTGTTCCGACGGCAAACTTAGCTGCATTGAAGGCACGCATTGCGCTACACACTCTGACCGTGACCCCGGAAATATTTCGATCAGTTGTGTGTGGAAGATGACGTTTCTCTATTTCAACTTGTTGCAGAAAACGGTGGACAGCGTACTGAACGTGTTTGCGCCAGACACAAGGAAATTAATAATCCGATTTGATTTTGATTGCTGATTTTTGTGAGGTTTTTGGGCCCTGGACAATTAAAAACCGATGTGACTGATGCTTTTTATGCGGTTTTTGGCCTCAGGACAATTAAAAACCGATTTTGCCCATCACATGTGATACGACCTTGCCGTGGTGGGGCTTACGTAACTAATAGTATCACACCTGTACACCCATGCACAATGAGTAGTACAGTTTGTTTAACGTCAAATGTACACCTTAGGCATTGTTGTATGATTCATTTGCCATTGACGACTATTAAATTATGATGGTTACAGCGCCATGTATTGCTACATTTTGTAACTATTTATTTTTCTTCTGCCATACGTTTTCCCCCTTCTCCGATAACGTTCCGTTTGCAATTTGAAGTCATTCTCACCAGTGGTGTTATTTCTACAGCTGTCTGAAAGTTTAATTATAATCACCCTGTAATTGGACACTGTAACTCAGAATACCAGCTGTTGGCCACGAAACTGCCGGTCTATGACCTCAACGAACTACTTCACGAATGTGCATAGTAGACAACTGACGGAAGGCTGATATTTGTTTCTGGCTGTATGCTTCACATTATTTGCAGTGACAAAAAAGTCTGGTGTACATGCGCCTAACTGTCCGAGGTGAGTGATAGGCTTAAGAAACTATCTACAGGGGCAAGGAAGATTTCAAATAAGGACATGAAATATTTACGAAATAGAACTCCTACGGAGAGTGAGGAACAGTCCCTTACTTTAAGTTTTATTAAGAATAAAATTGATAAGTCGCTAAAGGAACAATCACGTAATGAGGACAGGGAAATACTAATAACACATAGGATGAAATTACTACTCAGTTAAAAAGAAATTAAAGCAAATAAAAGTCTTCTTCAGTTTCGAAGTAATGACATGCAAATGACAGGGAGAGTTTACGCATTTCAAACCAAATTTAAATAAAAATACAAGCAAGCTGTGAATGAACTGAAACTGAACTGCACTCCGTCTTCAGGCCAAAAGTGGCCCATCGGGGCCATCTGACCGCCGTGTCATCCTCAGCTAAGGATGCAGATAGGAGGGGTGTGTGGTCAGCACACCGGTCGTTACGATGGTTTTCTTTGACCGGAGCCGCTACTATTCAGTCGAGTAGCTCCTCAATTGTCATCACGAGGCTGAGTGCACCCCGAAAAATGGCAACAGCGCATGGCGGGCGGATGGTCACCCATCCAAGTGGCAGCCACACCCGACGGCGCTTAATTTCGGTGATCTCACGGGAACCGATGTATCCACTGCGTCAAGGCCGTTGCCCAAGCTGTGAATAATAGGCAGAAAAACTGACCCTAAGTAACTAAAAGCTACATAAGATAACAAAATCATAAGGCACACTTTAGTTCACACTAAATAACAACTCAAGTGCTTACAATCGTTATATGAATTCTGACCAGTAAAGAGTCAATTGACAATAACGTGTGTTCAAAATGACAACTAGCAGCGCCAATACAAGCTTCCGATCTGGCATGGAATCGCTAGTGCACAAGAGCTAGCAGTTCAGCAGAGAAGGCAGCAGTAATACAGTATGTCGTTGCACATCACCGGGTGTAGTCTGTATGCCCTTGTAGACAGCACCTTTCAGTCTGCCCCACAGAGAAAAGCCTACAAGCGTCTAACCCAGGGAATGGGCCAGCCAGTTTATTAGTGCTCTGCGCCCAGTCCAACGACTTGGAAACAGTTCGTGAAGACATGCTGTCTTCGTGCACTATGGGCCGG
The DNA here is from genome assembly GCF_021461395.2 of Schistocerca americana. Classification (NCBI taxonomy): domain Eukaryota; kingdom Metazoa; phylum Arthropoda; class Insecta; order Orthoptera; family Acrididae; genus Schistocerca; species Schistocerca americana. Next base: position 617,220,227 of record NC_060121.1, read on the forward strand.
ACAACCGTCATGTCGGTACCACACGTTCCTTCTAGTCTGCAAAGGAGCATCTTCTAGCATCCGTGGAAGATGGTCCGTTAGGAGGCTGCGATACTTGTTCGCGTTAACTGTTCCATCTGTAAAAAACGAGCCTATGAGCTAATAGTTCACTGTCCCACACTAAGCATGTACAGTCCATGGACGCTGTCGTTCCACCTGACGAAGCCAACGGCGATTGTCAACAGACGAATAGTGCATGTTTCAGCTGTTTACCTGGACTGGTAAATGTGGCTCAATACTAAACAAGATACATGATACTTCTGGAGTATCCTGTCTTAATGCTCATGTACAGAACTTAAAATGATGTCTCATAATCATTTCCATGCAGATCTTGATGGAGAGAGATGTGGTAGCGATGGAACCTCTGTCGATGCAGATTGCGCAGGACCCTTGGCTGTCTCATGCCACTTCCTCGTCCGATTGCGCGAAGCTAACGTGTGAATCAACCAGAACAGCAGCAAGCATACACCTTACAAGAAAGAATTGCATTCTTTCTGCACTCTCCATACACCATGAGCATCTCGGCTTTTTCTGCATTGGTAAATCCCATCATCCACTGACAACATGTGCTTGGACTGTCAAACACTAACTGACTAGCAAGTCTCAGTGCACTCAAGGAACACGCAGGCACATTGTTGGCAAATATAACAACAACGTACACAGAAATTACGTAGGTCGAACTGCTAAACAAAAGTCACTGTGGGAACTTTTCAAAATGCGATATCTCGTAAACGACTCGCTCTAGAATCCTGCCACAAACACCATTGGCTTTCTAATTTTCTAATTTCAGTTTTTTAACGTCAGTAGACATTGTTCTATTCAAAAAGTGTATGTTTGCACAAAAAAGTGTGTATTAGCACAAAAAATACGATTTGTAAGTATTATTACAGTCTGTTGATTGGCTGACAGTACGAGCCCCTGACTGCCAATTCTATGAAAATCGCTCATCAATAATACTTTCCATTTTAGAAATTTTTGGGGTTCAATATTTAGGTGATTCATCATATATAAGAGCTACCCAAATACGCAGTTAAATATTTCTTTGTGTGATAACTTCAATCTACTGGCAAACGAATCAGAATTCGAATATAATGTACTGCTTCTTTGCTAAGAAAACACATCTCAATCTTCTAAAGAAGTTTCACTATCGCAGGGCGGAAGAATCTTAATGTTATGTTGAAGAACTTAAAACTAAACGGGTTAAAATCTATTTTGATAATAGCTATCTTTCTTCTACTACAGTCCTGTATTTAAATTTACAAATTATTCGAACAGGTCAGAATTTTTCAGCACATCAGAGCATCCTAAGTTCCTTAATTCAAACTCATATTTTATTATGTATCTTTTATTTCATTAAAACTTTTCAATTTCCTTATCTGATCAAGAATTTCTTTTAAATTATTATTTCAAAAGTCAATCTGAAACTATAGGAACCATATCTGTTATAAAAAAAAAAAAAACAAAAAACGGAATACACACATACTATGAACTACAGTTTAGGGATCTTAACATTGATTCACGCGTTAAGTTCAATATACGTCTAATGTATGTGACCTCATAAATCAGTTTTTGTTTATTGGTGACGATGTGGTTACACAGTCTCTGATGATAGTAAACTCCTCTACGATGTTCAGCATACATTGTCGTTTATGTGACGTTTACTTACAAGTACGTTAGAGTCCTGCCGGTTGAACTCACTGTTCGAAGGATATTACGAATAAGACATTTCACAGTAGAACGTCATTCTTGTAGTAAAACATGAAGACATGATACATCGAGGTTCCACTAGTGAGCCATCGTTATGCACAGTTACGTAGTACAAAACGACGATCGCTAACGGCCTTCCAATGTAAATATTGCTTTCAGAGGTGGGAGTCTCCGAAGAGATGTTTGGCTCGCCATCGATGCTGCTCTTTTCATTTAAACAGGGAGAGTGCTTCTTTGAGGAAACTGGAATCTCTCAGGAAAGAAAGGAATTGACTGTGGCCAATAGGAAGACACTAACCCCAGCATTTATGTAAATTGAAAATAGGAAACTACAGAAAACGAGTTTCAATTTTCCCGTCGAATGGATTCGACCCAATTCGCCTCTTTAAGCCATGGTCTCCTAGCTCAGTACCTCAAAGAGTATAGCTACACTATATGATCAGAAGTATCCGGACACATCCAAAAACATACGTTTTCTTATTAGGTGCAATGTCCTGCCACCTACTGCCAGGTACTGCATATCAGCGACCTCAGTAGTCATTAGACATAGTATGAGAGCAGAATGGGGCGCTCCGGGAACTCACGGACTTCGAACGTGGTCAGGTGATTAGGAGTCACTTGCGTCATACGTCTGTACGCGAGATTTCCACACTCCTAAACATCCCTAGGTCCACTGATTCCGACGTGATAATGAAGTGGAAACGTGAAGGGACACGTACAGCACAAAAGCGTACAGGCCGACCTCGTCTGTTGACTGACAGAGACCGCCGACAGTTGAAGAGGGTCGTAATGTCTAATACGCAGACACCTATCCAGACCATCACACAGGAGTTCCGAAATGCATCAGGATCCACTGCAAGTACTATGACAGTCGGGAGGTGAGAAAACTTGGATTTAATGGCCGAGCGGCTGCTCATAAGCCACACATCACACCCGTAAATGCTAGACGACACCTCGCTTGGTGTAAGGAGCGTAGACACTGGATGATTGAACAGTGGAAAAACTTTGTGAGGAGTGACTATGAAACCTCCCCTTACAAAAATTTATGAATTACTGTGCTGGTAAACCTCTTACGTTATTTGATTTTCAAACAGCTGAGCAGAACTGAACGTACTCAGATATTTCTCTCTATACTTACTCTGATCAGCACTAAACTGACACACAATATTTTTAGCGCAACGCAATCTGACTTTCAATAATCCCTACAAAAGAATGGCCCTGACTAACAATAACCTATACCTTTCATGAATCACGTACCTCACAAAAATCTTCGTTACTCGAACTAATGCAATTCAGCGAGCGCCAGTACTACCAGCTAAATAAAGGATTCTAACTACTGAAGGCACTAAGCACTGATAGGCATAGTTAGCAAATGAAAGATTTTGATGGAGAACAAAATGTATTTACCTTAATAGTGTTCAAAAGTCATCAGTTCATGATATACAGTATCACAAATTTACCTTTTCTGATGGATACACGTCCAGATCGTCCGTTCTCAAAATTCTGCCATCTCTCTCCCCACATCCACCACTGCTGGCGGCTCACCTCCAACTGCGCAACGCTACGCGCTATTCACATCCAACTGCCCAACACTACAATAGCGAATATTCCAACAATGCCAATCAGCCACAGACTGCACACAGAACAGCCAGTGATTTTCGTACAGAGCGCTACGTGACGTTACCAACATAAAAACCTAAACAGCCTACTTACAACTAATCACGATACACATTGTGGCGATCCGAAGGCAGGGTGTGGGTATGCCGAATGCCCGGTGAACGTCATCTGCCAACAGTAAAATTCGAAGGTGGTGGTGTTACGATGTGGTCGTGTTTTTTATGGATGAGGCTTGCACCCCTTGTTGTTTCCCATGGCAGTATCACAGCAGAGGCCTACATTGATGTTTTAAGCAACTCCTTGCGTCCCACTGTTGAAGAGCAGTTTGAGGACGGCGATTGCATCTTTCAACACGATCGAGTACCTGTTCATAACGCACGGCCTGTGGCGGAGATGTTACACGACAATAACATCCCTGTAATGGAGTGGCCTGCACAGAGTCCTGACCTGAATCCTATAGAACACCTTTGGGATGTTAAGGAACGCCGACTTCGTGCCAGGCCTCACCGACCGACAGCGATACCTCTCCTCAGTGCAGCACTTCGTGAACAATGGGCTACCATTTCCCAAGAAACCTGATTGAACGTATCCCTGCGAGAGTGGAAGCTGTCATCAAAGCTAAGGGTGGGCGAGCAACATACTGAATTCCTGCATTACCGATGGAGGGCGCCTCGAACTTCATGTTCAGTAGGTGTCCGTATACTTTTGATCACGTAGTGTATCTCGGTCGGTGGAAAATCTGAAAAACTGGTTGTTGTACATTGTTTTCAAATGAAATAAAAAGCATCTGAACAAAAGATGGAATTCTGATATTACATGTATTCCCTTTAATTGCTCATCTTTCTTCGTCTGATAGGGCATGAATGCATTTGTATTTTAAAGATTTAACTGTGCAGAGAATTCGTGGCTTCAGTTAACACAGTATTACAAGAGCGTCAATAGATTATTGACAGAAGGAGAGGGGGCCCATGAGGGCGTAGTCGGCTCGGACAAATTCAAGCAGCCTCTGAAAAAATATTTTAGAATCGAACGAACTATAGAAAGTACTGCCATCAGATACCGCTTTTACCCATCGTAAACCATTCCCCATAGTTTCGTATCGGAACCGGTTTTCATAATTTGAGTACCGCATATACCCGGCCGATGTGACCGAGCGGTTCTGGGCGCTTCAGTCTGGAACCGCACTGCTGCTACTGTCGCAGATTTGAATCCTGCCTCGGGCATGGATGTGTGTTATGTCCTTAAGTTGGTTAGGTTTAAGTAGTTCTAAGTCTAGGGGACTGATGACCTCAGATGTTAAGTCCCATAGAGCTGAGAGCCATTTGACCCATTTGAAGTACCGCATAAGTGACCAGATTGGGCAATATTTTGCCATTTGGGCTAATAATGATAGAATTTTGAGCAAGTTTTTTAAGGAAATGCAATAATGGCTATTTTGACGATATTTTTGTTGGTCAGCAAGATTTATGGACGATACAGGCATATCCAAGTGTATGTTTATGCATTGATTTTAACTTAATGTTATTTTTAGTACTTTGCCACTCCGATAATTTGTAAATAATTGACATACTGCAACCCCAAAGCTCTATCAGTCTCCAAATAAAGATTCCCGTGTTATAATTATATCATACATTATATTCAACTGCTACAAATAGGTAATTAGACTGTCATATTAGTGTACACATATTTTTAACTTACTATAAACGAATCAAACTCGGTGTTCCTCTTCCTTCTAGTAACAAACTTATTCAAAGTTAATAGCTATCAGAACAGTACATAAAAAAAAGTAATAAGTGGCAGCACAGCCATTAAATTCGACTACAAGTAAGAACTAAAGTGATTAACAAAATAACAACTAAACTCCAGTTACGTACAGTAGTTGGTCTTGGCTGAAATATGGATAGGTAGTGACCGATACTGCTATCTATATATCGACAGTTTAAATCCACCGATGGCTTGTTGACACAGTGCTTACCCTCTGTCGTGTATAAGTAAAAACAATTTACAAGGGGCCGTCAAAACGTTTCCGTTCGAAGGCTGTAGAGTTCAGAAAGGAATGCCTCTCAGGCAAAATCACCTGTTAGACATTGAAGCTACGATTCTCTTGAAGCACCAGGTTCAAGTTACCAGTTTGATAAAACACTGTGTTCTGCTGCGTGAAGAACTCCTTTGCTGCCTGCTACACAACCTCGTCTAACAGGAGTCGTCGATATTTGAAGGCCTTTCTTAAGGGTCACAGGTGTGATAACTGCATAGGGAGAGGTCATGCTGTAGGATGGGTGCTCGAGTGTCTCCCAACTGAGTTGGCGTAACTTCAGAGTTACGACATCCCTCTGCCTACGTCCTTGAAGTGACTCGGAGAAACGTTCGACTAGACATGAACTTCCAAGTGCTTCAATGACTAGAAACATTAAAGTATTTTAAATAGCTTCTATCAATTTTCAGTTACGCCATACTTTATTTCGAGAGCTAGTCAGTACAGAAGCTATGCAAAGATGGTTTTGCACTAGTATCGTCAACAGTCAGTCGCTGCCTTTGAAGGATCCGATATGTGAAGTCTGGTTGGGACATAATCACAAGTTTTTAGCCATTTTGATCAATGAGCCTTAAGCAGGTAATTGAGAACGTGGTATAGAAGCATTTCAAACTATTCTTCTTATGGTACTGAGCGGCGTGGATATGATCCTTGTTCTTGGTGGTGTGTCGACTGTGGCGTCGCAGGCTGGCGGTTTTGGTTAGACGTCTCAAATTTTTGGGGTTATCCCTAGGCAGTGCTTGTTCGCAAAACGATCCGTCAGATACGCGATGTCTTTATATGATATGGCCAGATTTTCACGGATTTAAGTGGTGATGTCGCTGTTTACGTCGAGCAGAAGTATGTTCGGCATACGGCTACAATTTTGCTGTCTTCCGAGGTCGGTACCAGTGACCAGTGGTACAGAATCACAATTGGCTCACTCTGTTCGAAAAGAAGTTGCCAGTCACACTCTGTGCTCCACTTAGTTTACCAAATTTTTTGTATTGCCTATGGATTTTGGTGCATTTACTACGTGCTTATTTGGTTTAAATATAGTGTGTCTTTGTGTTGCTAAGAGGTTCTATATTATCATGGCTGCTTGTTTTCGCTTTAATTATACAACGTGAAAATTACATAGTTTCTTTCATTTAAACTCCCTTGGCCATTGATTTACTATTTATGAGCATAAATTTGGTGCTACCGCCAATATACAACAGCGTGTTGCAAAACACAGCCTTATCCCCAATAACTGTTACGTTTGCTAACTTCCTTGCAACCTCTTCACCTCACAGACAGCATCGCCTATTTTCTGTATTACGTTTCTCGTTCCTTAGCATGAATATTGCATCCAATAAGATAAGTTTCTCACAGCTGCTTCACGGAGGGACGCTATTCGTGCTTCTTAAATAATTAAAGTTTCTCTGAGGCATTTAAGTCTCATCTTTATCGACGATAGACGATAATGTTGGAAGCTGCAGATGTGAACTAAGATTTGTGCCGGGCTGGGACTCGAAAGCGGGTCTTCCTGCTTATTTAGTAGAAATGCTGACCATTACACCGCCGCGGCGCTGTGGTCAGTATTGTTGTACTAACTAACCAAGTCGAATGCCCTCATTGATACTTGTTTTCGTTGAGGAGGGCATTCGACTTGGGTAGTTCGTGCAGCAATGCTGATCATGGTGCTGCGCTTGTGTAATGGTCAGCACTTTTGCCTTAGTCAGCAAGAAGACCCGGGTTCGATTTCCAGCCGTGGCACAAATTTTAGTTTATATCTGCAGCTTTTCTGTATTTCACGAACAGTCACAAGCGAAGTGATTTTTCATACTGCCTTCTAGCACATCTTGACGAACCATGGATTGTAATATTATTAGGATCTCATAAATGATTTTCCACATTCAGTGAGGTTCAGTTATCAGTACCATGCCCGTTATTTACTGTAGGCTTCTTCTGCCCAATTAACCTTCAGCTACTTCGTTACAGTCGTTTCTTAATGAATTACATGATCCGTTTCTCGGATTATTAAAACAGTAGTTTACACATATGAGGGCAAGTTAGGTTTACTTGTCATATGTAAAACCAATACTTAAAAGAGTAGACAACATGGAGGCCGAGCAAACACATGTAATGTAATAAAATATTTAAAATATCACTCAGTAGAACGCAAGAGCGAAGGAAAAAGGCTTAGTTGGAAAGTGACTACACAGGAATTCAATCCCAGGTTTCTAGAGACAAGAATGTGTCGTATAAGAACTGCGGGAAATTGTAATTTCATTTTGGAATCAACGGACGCCACGGATGACACTACTTTATGCGGCCCATAGCAAACATTAATTGTAAGCTTAAAAACGGCATTTGGAACCGACTAATCACGTTTGCTATTACGTGTGCTCAAGATACGTACTTTTTTTAAAGTTTTCAACATCAATTTGTAATAGATCTGTTTCTCGATGGGAATGGATGGGCCAGGATATGCAGTTATCTCCATCAGATTTTGAAATTTTCACGTTATCAAACTGTGAGAGCCAGAAGTAGAAGGATTTCATATTCCAAGATTACTGGCAAGGTCTATTGGAAATTTCTACAAATCCATTGGATAAAATTGAACTTAAGTGAGAGGTTTGCAGCGCATTTGGATGATGGTAAAATACGGTGGTACTTGGGATTCGGAGTTTTTATGAGAGAATATCACGCACGATTACCACCGACGAAAGAAAACCCACCAAATACAATTATTTTAATGTTCGTGAGGAAGTAGAATACCGATAAGACGATTGAGAAATAGAAATAGAAATTTAAGGCTATACGAAAACGAACCCCCCCCCATGAACCATGGACCTTGCCGTTGGTGGGGAGGCTTGCGTGCCTCAGCGATACAGATAGCCGTACCATAGGTGCAACCACAACGGAGGGGTATCTGTTGAGAGGCCAGACAAACGTGTGGTTCCTGAAGAGGGGCAGCAGCCTTTTCAGTAGTTGCAAGGGCAACAGTCTGGATGATTGACTGATCTGGCCTTGTAACAATAACCAAAACGGCCTTGCTGTGCTGGTACTGCGAACGGCTGAAAGCAAGGGGAAACTACAGCCGTAATTTTTCCCGAGGGCATGCAGCTTTACTGTATGATTACATGATGATGGCGTCCTCTTGGGTAAAATATTCCGGAGGTAAAATAGTCCCCCATTCGGATCTCCGGGCGGGGACTACTCAAGAGGATGTCGTTATCAGGAGAAAGAAAACTGGCGTTCTACGGATCGGAGCGTGGAATGTCAGATCCCTTAATCGGGCAGGTAGGTTAGAAAATTTAAAAAGGGAAATGGATAGGTTGAAGTTAGATATAGTGGGAATTAGTGAAGTTCGGTGGCAGGAGGAACAAGACTTCTGGTCAGGTGACTACAGGGTTATAAACACAAAATCAAATAGGGGTAATGCAGGAGTAGGTTTAATAATGAATAGGAAAATAGGAATGCGGGTAAGCTACTACAAACAGCATAGTGAACGCATTATTGTGGCGAAGATAGATACGAAGCCCATGCCTACTACAGTAGTACAAGTTTATATGCCAACTAGCTCTGCAGATGACGAAGAAATTGAAGAAATGTATGATGAAATAAAAGAAATTATTCAGATTGTGAAGGGAGACGAAAATTTAATAGTCATGGGTGACTGGAATTCGAGTGTAGGAAAAGGGAGAGAAGGAAACATAGTAGGTGAATATGGATTGGGGGACAGAAATGAAAGAGGAAGCCGCCTGGTCGAATTTTGCACAGAGCACAACATAATCATAACTAACACTTGGTTTAAGAATCATGAAAGAAGGTTGTATACATGGAAGAACCCTGGAGATACTAAAAGGTATCAGATAGATTATATAATGGTAAGACAGAGATTTAGGAACCAGGTTTTAAATTGTAAGACATTTCCAGGGGCAGATGTGGACTCTGACCACAATCTATTGGTTATGACCTGTAGATTAAAACTGAAGAAACTGCAAAAAGGTGGGAATTTAAGGAGATGGGACCTGGATAAACTAAAAGAACCAGAGGTTGTACAGAGATTCAGGGAGAGCATAAGGGAGCAATTGACAGGAATGGGGGAAATAAATACAGTAGAAGAAGAATGGGTAGCTTTGAGGGATGAAGTAGTGAAGGCAGCAGAGGATCAAGTAGGTAAAAAGACGAGGGCTGGTAGAAATCCTTGGGTAACAGAAGAAATATTGAATTTAATTGATGAAAGGAGAAAATATAAAAATGCAGTAAGTGAAACAGGCAAAAAGGAATACAAACGTCTCAAAAATGAGATCGACAGAAAGTGCAAAATGGCTAAGCAGGGATGGCTAGAGGACAAATGTAAGGATGTAGAGGCCTATCTCACTAGGGGTAAGATAGATACCGCCTACAGGAAAATTAGAGAGACCTTTGGAGATAAGAGAACGACTTGTATGAATATCAAGAGCTCAGATGGAAACCCAGTTCTAAGCAAAGAAGGGAAAGCAGAAAGGTGGAAGGAGTATATAGAGGGTCTATACAAGGGCGATGTACTTGAGGACAATATTATGGAAATGGAAGAGGATGTAGATGAAGATGAAATGGGAGATATGATACTGCGTGAAGAGTTTGACAGAGCACTGAAAGACCTGAGTCGAAACAAAGCCCCCGGAGTAGACAATATTCCATTGGAACTACTGACGGCTGTGGGAGAGCCAGTCCTGACAAAACTCTACCATCTGGTGAGGAAGATGTATGAGACAAGCGAAATACCCTCAGACTTCAAGAAGAATATAATAATTCCAATCCCAAAGAAAGCAGGTGTTGACAGATGTGAAAATTACCGAACTATCAGCTTAATAAGTCACAGCTGCAAAATACTAACACGAATTCTTTACAGACGAATGGAAAAACTAGTAGAAGCCAACCTTGGGGAAGATCAGTTTGGATTCCGTAGAAACACTGGAACACGTGAGGCAATACTGACCTTACGACTTATCTTAGAAGAAAGATTAAGGAAAGGCAAACCTACGTTTCTAGCATTTGTAGACTTAGAGAAAGCTTTTGACAATGTTGACTGGAATACTCTCTTTCAAATTCTAAAGGTGGCAGGGGTAAAATACAGGGAGCGAAAGGCTATTTACAATTTGTACAGAAACCAGATGGCAGTTATAAGAGTCGAGGGACATGAAAGGGAAGCAGTGGTTGGGAAGGGAGTAAGACAGGGTTGTAGCCTCTCCCCGATGTTGTTCAATCTGTATATTGAGCAAGCAGTAATGGAAACAAAAGAAAAATTCGGAGTAGGTATTAAAATCCATGGAGAAGAAATAAAAACTTTGAGGTTCGCCGATGACATTGTAATTCTGTCAGAGACAGCAAAGGACTTGGAAGAGCAGTTGCATGGACTGGACAGTGTCTTGAAAGGAGGATATAAGATGAACATCAACAAAAGCAAAACAAGGATAATGGAATGTAGTCTAATTAAGTCGGGTGATGCTGAGGGAATTAGATTAGGGAATGAGGCACTTAAAGTAGTGAAGGAGTTTTGCTATTTGGGGAGCAAAATAACTGATGATGGTCGAAGTAGAGAGGATATAAAAGGTAGGCTGGCAATGGCAAGGAAAGCGTTTCTGAAGAAGAGAAATTTGTTAACATCCAGTATTGATTTAAGTGTCAGGAAGTCATTTCTGAAAGTATTCGTATGGAGTGTAGCCATGTATGGAAGTGAAACATGGACGATAAATAGTTTGGATAAGAAGAGAATAGAGGCTTTCGAAATGTGGTGCTACAGAAGAATGCTGAAGATTAGATGGGTAGATCACATAACTAATGAGGAAGTATTGAATAGGATTGGGGAGAAGAGAAGTTTGTGGCACAACTTGACCAGAAGAAGGGATCGGTTGGTAGGACATGTTCTGAGGCATCAAGGGATCACCAATTTAGTATTGGAGGGCAGCGTGGAGGGTAAAAATCGTAGAGGGAGACCAAGAGATGAATACACTAAGCAGATTCAGAAGGATGTAGGTTGCAGTAGGTACTGGGAGATGAAAAAGCTTGCACAGGATAGAGTAGCATGGAGAGCTGCATCAAACCAGTCTCAGGACTGAAGACCACAACAACAACAACACGAAAACGAATTGGTAGGAAAAGTTATCAAATATAAGATTTGGAGAAGGTACAAATAACGGTACATCAGAAAGAAGGTTAATTAAAGAGCACTTCTAGAAACTATGTAGTCGGACACTGAGAAAACACCAAGCTTGCTGCAAAATTGTGCTTAATGTTAGGTTGTTGCATAAGATAGTAGCGTTTTCGTTTTGGCATTTTCGTATTCCTGTTGTTATGGGTTTATTAATCGATTGTCATTTTTTATTTGTAATTCACTGTTGTTATTTGAATTTACATGTTGTCGTTCTGTCTTTTGGAGATAGTGAGTCGACCTGTGGACACTAAAAAATGGAGTACCAACTGGAGAAGTCGGAACATCTCCAACATATTCTTCTCTTTGAGTTCGATTGAAGGGCATGGGTGGCAGCAGCGGAGACAGCCAGGAAAGTTAGCACCATGTATAGGGTCATGCCATTTGAGAGAGGCAAGAAGAAGGTTTTCTCGTTTTAAGGGGGATACTTTTGACAATAGTGAGTCTCCACGTTCAGGAAGAGCTTCGGGGTTTGATAAAGATTGTTTAAGCGCATCAATCCACAATGATCCACGTCATTATACTCGATAACTGGCAGATGTGGAGATATGTGATTATTCCGCCATAGTGTGACATTTGCATGCAGTGGGGAAGTTTCAAAACTCAGGTGTAAGGTACCGTACGCTCTAAGTCAAAATCACAAAAATCAGCGCGTAGCCATATGTGCATCTCTGCTTGCTCATCATCAACCATTCCTATATTGTGTTTTCACTGGTGACGAGAAATGGTGTCTTTATGCTAACATGAAGAAAAGAAAGGAATGATACAGCTCAAACAAAGTAGCTACTCCCCGTACAAAGAAATGTGCGCATCCACAGCAGATAATCTTATCCTTCAGGTGGAACAGCAACGGTGTGGTTACTACGAATCGCCTCTCCGACATGTAACGTTCACTCCTGACATTTATTGTCAATAACTGAGACGTGTTGCAGCCGCAGTCCAAGGAAAGCAGCCTGGAAGATTACGTTAAGTGATGCTACTACGCGATAACGCCCATTCTACTAGACTGCTCAGAAACAGAGTACAGGGGTTGGGTTAAGAAGTCATTCCGCACCTACCTTATTCAGCTGATCTTGCGACCCCAGGTTTTCACATTGTCCCCTCTGTATTGAAATACTTCAGGGAACTTGCTTTTCGGATGAAAATGCGCTCCAAACATGGCTCGATGAGTTAGTTTTTCGCCTCAAAACCGCGTGATATCCATAGTTATGGAATCACGGTAAGTCCAGTGTTGGCAGACTGTAATAAATAGTGAAGGAGAATATATTCCTGATGACTAAAGTTTCTGTTATGTGTATCTGTTGTATTTATGAAACTTATGGAAAAACGCTACGAACTTATGCACCAACCTAATATATGAAAAATGTATAAATTATGTAGAAATGTATGTCCGGGGAGTTTATAAAAAATTGACAAAAAGCAAGGACCTTCGTGTAAATAGTGGTTACAGAGTATTCTAGTCTGTCGCCCTTGGTGGAGGTACTCGGAGAAAAATAAAAACATTAATTAATTTACCTAAGGAAATGTAAGTACCTATAGAAATGAAGCTAAGAAACCCTAAAACAAAAGTCACGTCTTTCAGACAAACTACTTTATAATGCAATGATTATTGTATAACTGTAGTAAAAATGTAGAAATTCTCTCAGTCCTTCATGGGTCTCGTCAGTTGTATAGTACTGCAGACGAGAACAGTGTGGACGGATGATGTACCTTACGAGAAACTTCCTTTGTATTATGGATTTATAAGATATAAAAATTACGTCTATTGTATATTCATTTCGTTCAAACCTTTGACACTGTGACCTAAGGAATGATTTCCAGTCCCTCACATTCCTACAAGTCTCAGTATGGTCCCGCATTCCGAAAACCAATTTACGAGAGCTACCCCCAGCAAAGCGTTCTGTCCGATAGTGTTCCTCTCTATCTAAGATAGTATTCAGAGATTCATTGGAACCAGTGACATGTACAGCCAGCAATAAAATTTCAGTAGTACACTGTGCAACAGAATAGTTTATCTTTGATGTCTATGCTGACGACTTAACTAATGCTATCCAGGAAATGCAATACTTCGGGAGTACAATCAGATTAATGGATATTTGCAGGGAACCATTAGTAGCAAATGCAACTAACAGCAACTTGTGATGAGATTAAAGTGACCATCCAACGCCTGGACCTCCCGCTGAGAACTCTGAGATGGAAGTATAAGGAATTAAAACTGGAAAAGGAAAGATTAGAGTATTGGTGGAGAAGTAGGGTGGCTTAATAGAGACTAGCGCAAAGAAATGGAACGTCTTGCGGATGAGCTCAAGCAACAGTACTGTCTTGAAATATGGCACACTACACAAACTACACCCATTGAGACAAACTACATTCTGCAAACGAAAAAGTATGCAGAATGATTTGTGATGAAACGAAAGTAAATTATGTAACTAGGGATCAACACATCAATTCACCATAACAAAGTAGCTTAATTCCAACTGACTGTGAGAACAAATGTATAGGTCTCCTACTGAAAATCAAAACTGTGAACTACCCAGAAAAACAAGTTGCTGAAGGCTGCATGGAGTATGACAGCAGCAAACAGAAACTACAGATGTAAACCACTAAGCGTCATTCATCTATTACAACTCTCAATGAAAGTAATAGAGAAACTGCCATACAAAAGGAACTGTACAACCAAGTTATCAAGAAAACTTTTCTGAAAGTAGTCGAATATACCCCGGCTGACAGCTGACGCAATAAAATTTAAATTAAATGAACGTTATACCAAACAGCATGACTTAGGTATTTGAAAAGGATTGACTCCAACAACTTCCAGATGAAATTCAGTACAGTCATGCGTAACCAGTGTAACACAATTCCGCTCAAAAAATGGCTCTGAGCACTGTGGGACTTAACTGCTGAGGTCATGTCCCCTAGAACTGAGAACTACTTAAACCTAACTAACCTAAGGACATCACATACATCCATGCCCGAGGCAGGATTCGAACCATGCGACCGCAGCGGTAGCGCGGCTCCAGACTGTAGCGCCTAGAACCGCTCGGCCACTCTGGCCGGCCACAATTCCGTATTACGTCGCTTCATTTCCATCTGCGTGCTTTTTACAAAGCTTTATATTACATTTCCTGAGGATATTTTTGTTGCGTCGTTACAACTACAAGAAAACGCGTGTTTATTTCACCAGACGCGTTTAGGTTTATTGAGATACAGAATCATCAGTGGTCCGTAATTAAAGATATTTACTGTTAAATTTTTTTTTAAGATCGAAAAACAGTCGTTAATAATTTTTTATTTTTGCTTACGATATTTTCTGCTTGGTTTCTCGCCTACGTCAGGAAATGCCGTTTGCTGACTCGTCTTTGATGTCTCTCTTCATTAGACACTGATACTTGTAGTCTAATTGTCCGTTTCTCTGCAGAACTATGCATTTCTTATGTTTTCCACAGTGCACTGTTTCGTACACGACTGTTTACTACATATTTTTATACTTCTAAGGGAGTGATTTTTTGTAGTGTTGCCAACATAACATCTCCATTAGTTTACCTCTGACCAATACTTTTTTAAATTAATTGTTTTTGTGTACTTTTGTTTAATTCTGTAATTCTGGTTGGAAAAGTTCTCGGAATCACCATGAGACGTCAGTGCTAGCACAATGAGTTGTTCACGTAATATTCATTAGACTGTTACCTGTAAACACGTGCTACGTCAGTGTTTTTGGAAGAGAGCTGATGTTGTTCCCGCGTAGTGATTTGCGAAGATGGAAAAAAAATGGTTCAAATGGCTCTGAGCACTATGGGACTTAACTGCTGTGGTCATCAGTCCCCTAGAACTTAGAACTAGTTAAACCTAACTAACCTAAGGACATCACAAACATCCATGCCCGAGGCAGGATTCGAACCTGCGACCGTAGCGGTCTTGCGGTTCCAGACTGCAGCGCCTTTAACCGCACGGCCACTTCGGCCGGCGAAGATGGAAAAATCGATATTCGAGCAGTGATTAAGTATTTCGTAAAGAAAGGTAGGAAAGCAAAGGATATTCATACCGATTTCCGGAATGCACTGGGGGACTCTGCTTCTTCATATTCAACTGTTGCCAAGTGGACAAATGAATTTGGTCGGGAAAGCTTAAGGGGCTCCGGAACGCCCTATACTTGCAATGTTAAAATAACGCTTATAAATTACATCTTTCCTCACAAAGTATTTGAGGTAGGAAGTTGAAATTTTTACGGATTATTTATTGGAATATGGGCTACAACTTAACACAGGGATTTTACAAAATTTTTGTTCAGTTATTAAAGATGATTTTTTTTCAATTGTAATGAAAATTCATAACATTTTTTTGCAATTTTTTATTTATATATTCAAAAATATACAGTTTTTTGGAAAAAGGCTGTGTTAAATTATGCAGAAGGTACTGTGTAACATTTACTGAAAGTTTGAAACAAATATGTTTGGAAGATCCTTAGAAAACATGTAATTAGTATGAGAAAATAAAAGTTTTGGGAATCGAGCGACAAAGATTGGATTAACTTTTCAGTGCATTCCAGGTCCATAGGATGGATTATCTTCATCCTCTGCAAACTCCTCCTCCAGCTTCCTCTTGTTCCTCCTCCTGTTTACTCTTGCTTGTATTTCTAGACTCTTTACGGCCCTGTCTGCAGCACGAAGGCGTTCCTTGTCTAAAGCAAGCATCGCTCGTTGTTGTGTTCGTAGCTTTTGCTACCATTTTCTTCAGTTGCAGTTACTGCAACACTGTTCCAAAAGGTGGTCATGTATGAACACTTATCACATTTCAGTTGTATTTCACTAGCAAGTCCTACGCGCTTTGTTATGGAGAGTTCCAGACCAACTTCACTACAATGAATACATCTTACACAGTTTGAAAAAATTTCTTTGAGAATCGATATATCAAATATTTCATTCACATCCGATTCGCCCATAAAACATTCATAGTTTTCACTCATTGAACCAAGCTTCTTCTGTGAAGTATTTTCTTTCCCACTTTGACTGCTATGGGCAGGTGTACTTGAGAGGTTAGGTTCACTCACTTGGTTATCGTCTTTATTGTTTACAGTAATAACACATACCTTTGGCTTTCCAACATTTCTCCTTTTCTTAAAAGCCTTCAGAGGATTTCTAATAACTTTACTTTTACTCATTATTATACTTCAACAAAACAGAGACTCAAGAAACAGAATTAATTACGAATATTTTCGAGATAACGACAGAGTAAATAAACATGAAACAATCGACAATCACACCAGCGATATATATTGAACCATCACAGGTTAGCCACAACACTTACTTTATCTCACATCACTAAAATGTACCTGATGAACACGGACGTTAATAATAACACCATTTGACAGCAGTTTAACAGCGCCACAGTGGGTCACGCCCATGTAGAACACATTTCAAAAAAAATTTAAAAATAGTTGTAGTCTTTGGAATTGAATAAATTATATATCTATTAAAAGGTAATAATCTGCAGATTCAGAAAACGCAAAAAAGTAAAAATTGAACTTTTCATGATTTTGAGCCTTTCCGGAGCCCCTTAAATGATGATACGCGCAGTGGTCGGCCTAGATGTGTCACTATTCCAGAAATCATTGCAAAAATGCACGAAATGGTCATGGAGGACGCCTATTGAAAGTGTGTGAAATTGATCACGCTTGCCAGATGTCATCTGAAAGGGTATATCACATTTTAACTGAAGAATTAGAAATGCAAAAAATATTTGCAAGATTGGTGCCGCGACCTTTGACGCTGGATCAAAAACGAATGAGAATGGACACATCGGAACAATGTTTGGCCCGTTTTAGGAGAAATGAACAAGATTTTTTGAGCCGGTTTGTGACCACGGATGAAACTTGGGTGCACTACTACACCCCAGAGAGAGAAAACAGTCAAAGCAATGGAAACATGCTGATTCTCCGCCACCAAAGAAAGCAAAGACAATTCCTTTGGCGAGAAAGGTCATGGCATCAGTGTTCTGGGATGCGAAGGAGATTCTGTTTGTAGATTATCTCCGCAATGGGCAAAAATTACTGGTGAATACTATGCTAACTTCCTGGACAAACTGCAACAAAAGATACGCAAGAGAAGTCCAGGTTTAGCAAATAAGAAAGTCATCTTCGATCAAGACAGTGCGCACCCGCACACATGTGCCATCGCCATGGCAAAATTGCATGAACTAATGTGTGAATTGTTGCCACACCCGCCTTATTCACCTGATATGGCTCCGTTAGACTTCCGTCTCTTTCCAAAACCGAAAATTTTTCTTGGTGGCCGAAGATTCACTTCAAACGAAGAACTGATAGCTGGAGTTCACAACTATGTTGCAGGCCTGGAGGAAACTCATTTTCAGGATGGGATCAAAGCTCTGGAACATCGTTGGTCCAAGTGCATAAATCTACAAGGAGACAACATTGAAAAATAAAAGAAGTTTCAGTGACGTAAATACTTTTTTTTCTATTTCGTTCCCAGAACTTTTCAAATCACCCTCGTATGTTGCTGTGCTAAAAAAAAAAAAAAAAAAAAAAAAAAATTGGTGGCGATGTTATGTTGGCAACATTACAAACCACAATACACTCTGAGAAGTATGAATATAAACAGCAGACAGCGGTGTACGGACAAGTGTGCTATGGAAAAGGTAAGACGTGCATAGTTCTGCAGAGCAACGGAAACTTAGGCCTAGCAGTATCTAATGAAGAAAGATACAAAAGACGAACCAGCAGACGGCATTTCCTGATATATGCGAGGCACCAAGCAGAAATCACTGTAAGTAAAACCGAACAAATTGTTAACGAACAGTTTTTCGCTCTTAAAAACAACTAAACTGTAAATATCTTTAATTACAGACCACTGATGATGCTTTACCTCATTAAAGGGAAACGCTCCTGGTGAAATATATACGCGTTTTCTTGCAGTTGTAATGACAGAACGAAAATACCCTCAGGAATTGTAAAGCAACTGCGGACAGTATGGCCACACAAATGAAGAATTTATATTACATGTTTAACAACTGTGATTGTTTTCTGACTGTGCAGGACAGACGAGTAAAACTATATAATTTGTCGCAGCGACATATACTTATAAGTTAATCGTAATGAATTTAGCGTCTGCTAAGCAGAATGGAAAAGAAAATTGAGAATGCGCTAGGTGACGATCAGTTTGGCTTTAGGAAAAGTAAAGGCAAAGAGAGGCAATTCTGACGTTACGGCTAATAATGGAAGCAAGGCTAAAGAAAAATCAAGACACTTTCATAGGATTTGTTGACCTGGAAAAAGCATTCGACAATATAAAATGGTGCAAGCTGTTCGAGATTCTGAAAAAAAGTAGGGGTAAGCTATAGGGAGAGACGGGTCATATACAATATGTAAAACAACCAAGAGGGAATAATAAGAGTGGACGATCAAGAACGAAGTGCTCGTATTAAGAAGCGTGTAAGACAAGGCTGTAGCCTTTCTCCCCTACTCTTCAATCTGTACATCGAGGAAGCAATGATGGAAATAAAAGAAAGGTTCAGGAGTGGAATTAAAATACAAGGTGAAAGGATATCAATGATACGATTCGCTGATGACATTGCTATCCTGAGTGAAAGTGAAGAAGAATTAAATGATCTGCTGAACGGAATGAACAGTCTAATGAGTACACAGTATGGTTTGAGAGTAAATCGGAGAAAGACGAAGGTAATGAGAAGTAGTAGAAATGAGAACAGCGAGAAACTTAAAATCAGGATTGATGGTCACGAAGTCAATGAAGTTAAGAAATTCTTCTACCTAGGCAGTAAAATAACCAATGACGGACGGAGCAAAGAGGACATCAAAAGCAGACTCGCTATGGCAAAAAAGGCATTTCTGGCCAAGAGAAGTCAACTAATATCAAATACCGGCCTTAATTTGAGGAAGAAATTTCTGAGGATGTACGTCTGGAGTGCAGCATTGTATGGTAGTGAAACATGGACTGTGGGAAAACCGGAACAGAAGAGAATCGAAGCATTTGAGATGTGGTGCTATAGACGAATGTTGAAAATTAGGTGGACTGATAAGGTAAGGAATGAGGAGGTTCTACGCAGAATCGGAGAGGAAAGGAATATGTGGAAAACACTGATAAGCAGAAGGGATAGGATGATAGGACATCTGCTAAGACATGAGGGAATGACTTCCATGGTACTAGAGGGAGCTGTAAAGGGCAAAAATTGTAGAGGAAGACAGAGATTGGAATACGTCAAGCAAATAATTGAGGACGTAGGTTGCAAGTGCTACTCTGAGATGAAGAGGTTAGCACGGGAAAGGAATTCGTGGCCTGCCGCATCAAACCAGTCAGTAGACTGATGACAAAAAAAAAAAAAAAAAAAAAAAAAAAAAAAAGCAGTGTTATTCACGAGTACGATGCTACCAAGACGTTCACACCGTTCAAGTGCGCAACACTGCTCATATACTGATAAATAAATTATGTTATCAATCAAGAGATTACATTTCTTATTGAATTTAAAAAATACCTCCACAACGAGAGAAAATGATTGCTACAAATCCAGCTAGGAGGTGAGACCTTCGGATTTATAGTCTTACAACAAAATAAAAATTATATGAATGCATGGTGTCTGTTCCTACGAAAGAACCGACACGATGCAGATCCTGCAGTTGTGAAACACCATACGTAAATCGAAGGTGGATTACTATTGTTAGCTGCAGCGCGACATTCAGAGGAATCAGAGGCGACGAGCGAAAATGTGTACCGGACCGGCCGCCGCTGATTCCGCTTAACGTCGCGTTGCAGCTGACATCAGCGATCCCCCTCCATTTTACAAAATAAAGATTGGTGTGGCTAGGAAAAACTAGATGAGACAGCTGGCATTCGCACAGCACGCCTAGGTTCGATCTCCGTGATGGAGAGAATGGCAGATTTACTCTCTCAGCTGACTAGACGTTTGCACATAGTATACCGAGACACCAATCTTAAAGAAATTGGTTTCATTTCTGGCACTGACAGAACAGTAGTTAGCCAAAGAGGAAAATCAATTTAAACAACATAGTCTATGGAAAACAGCGACCTGATGCCATATTTAAGTTGAAATGAACTGTCAAGATCACAATAACATTTGTTTTTTATCGATTTCGGCTTATGTAAGAGCCATCTTCAGAATTTTTAGCCTCCTATGGCTGGTGGTATCACGAGACAACCGAGGGCTGCCAGCACCAGCCATACAGGGCCAAAAGTTCTGAAGATGGCCTTTACATAAGCCGAAACCGGTAAATAAACAGATATTATTGCAATATTGACTGTTCATTTGAGCTCAAAGTGAAAAAGCTAAACAAATGTTGTACTGTACGATACCTCGTTGTTCAGTTTATGTAGCTTTAAGAAAAAAGTACAAAAATGCATTATCAATTCATCAACGTTTTAACAAAAGGGTCTACTTTTGAATTTGTAATTAATTTTGTACCAGGTAAATCACTGTTAATTAGTAGTTCATTGCCTGCGAAGGGCAAGTCATCCGGCTTCGAATCCTGGCCGAGCAGACACTTTTCACTTATCACAAGATTGTCAATCGTAGCGTATAGTCCACATGGACCAGAAGAATCTGTTTCAGCGGTGACTGTCTCACTGTGGTACAATAATATGACACTTGACATACTCTACTACACGAAACGGAGTTTCTGCGCTCTTCTATTTTGTAAGTTTTATAATACGTAATCCTCTGCACAACCAGTGTCCTACTAGGCAAGGCAGCATTCGACTGTTGTAAGCGGTTCATTTAGGAACACACATTACGAGGAATTGTAGCAACTAGCAGGTATTTTCAGTCCTATAGATTCACAACTAAAGCAATTTGCCCTAAATGAGTGGTAAATGGGTTTAGTCGTGGTAACAGCTGCACTACGTCTTGATAATGAACTGCGCTGCTCTGACATACTCGAGTAAAGTCATTGCCTTGCCTCTTGCTCATTCAAGACAGTGAGCTTGTTGACTCATTGGGCAGTCTTCTCGAGTCTCAGAGACAATTACATCACAGCTGACGCACTTTGAACGGTGCTTAGATGACGTCCTTCATACTCAGAACCGTGTAATGTTACGCAACAGACGTCTTGTTCTACAAAAACCGAGCTCTTATTGACACTGCGCAATATTTACGAAACAATGTTCATCTCTACACTTGCTTGGAGACGAATAATTTCGAAGGGATGAAGTGTCATCATCATCATGTAAGCATGAAAATTCAGGATGCATGGCACCTGCTACCGATATACATATTTTTTTTAACTGTATGTAAATATTTGTAATTTAAATGCTTTCTTTTAATAAGTAAGGACATTGCTTCACTGTATGTGTACATTTAGAAAGTCTGTTGACGTTTCAATGTATTTATCTGTGTTTTACTGTGAAACTTATAAGCTCTGGGAAAAAGCCAAACGAATTGTTATTTGCATCGACTAGCAACGATAATAGCAGTGCTTGTGCGTTGTAAAACCTTTGGGTAGGGGGTTGTTGCGCAGAGCGCGCGGAGAGAGCGGGAGACGGGTTCCAGCGCATGTAGTGTGCGAAGTGTGGTGTTAACGCTCTCGCAGTAGAGAGTACCATTTCGGCGGCGTCATGTACGCGCGCCGGCCAGATGACTAGTAGCAGAAGTAAAGACCGTGGACAGGCGGAAGAGGCTGTATTAATTACGACTGCCCGTTCCTGTAATTAGCCGTGGCCCCACAAGATGCTACCGTCTTCAACAGCAGCAGCAGTTCCAGCAACATAGATTCGTCGTCGGCTCCGAGTTTCGTCGCACGCGCAGCACTGAAGTAAGACTGTTCATTGGTAGAAACTATTAACGGCTAACCCAGTAGCACAAATGAAAGTGATTTGATTAATGAACTTTATTTAAATAATAATCAGTTAAATTCAGGGCGATTGAGTCCTCTTTGCCCCCAGACATTGTTACCAAGCAGGGTCCTTGTTCCCTTTTTTCCTTATATGCTAATCGAAGTTTGAGAATCTATCACTGGAAAAATGCAAATCTAAAGACAATGCACAAATTCAGAGTGCGGAAGTTTTATTTATTTGAGATACAGCTTGGAGCACATGGATGTTTGGTTTGGTACGTATTCTACTTAAATTTTAATTCTGTTCAAGTCAGTAAAAAAGGCTCAGTTGTTCAGGGAAATCCAATTTGAAAATTAAGTAACTGAAAAGTAAAAAGAGCTTGCCTTTCTCTAAATTTCTTTGCTGACGTTATGTTGAGGTCTCTGAAAGTCATTGTTCACGTAACGAAGTTCAGTACTAACATACAGTTTAAGTGGATATTTTTCAAATCATTACTCGACTGCCTTTTTCAAAATTTAATGACGAAATTAACTTAAAAGTGACTTCTCAGTTTTATTTATCATTACTTACTCACTTAAAATTAGTGTCAAAAAACGTGTTCAACCTTTAGTTGCCACGTCAGTGTTTAATAATAAACGTTTTTCAAAAATGGTTCAAATGGCTCTGAGCACTATGGGACTTAACATCTATGGTCATCAGTTCCCTAGAACTTAGAAGGACATCACACAACACCCAGTCATCACGAGGCGGAGAAAATCCCTGACCCCGCCGGGAAAAACGTTTTTCTTTCCCATCATTTTGTACAGGATTTTGGATGTAAATTGCCCTAGTGGGCTGGTGACCGTAATTATTTCCTTTTCGTTCATCTTGATCAGTGGTACCCCTTCTATGTCCAGTGTTGTTCATGAGTGAATGTACAAAATAACTTTCATTTTTCCAAATTGTAGCCCTGTTCGGTTTAATTACTTTTTTAATTTTAGTAGACTTTTCTGTCAGAAAGATCGGTTGTACACTTTCCCCCTACTTATCGGTATTACTTCTTTGGGAAAGATGGCATTATCCAATTAGAAAAATTCCATTAGGTATACACGCGATCCACGCTTATATTTTACATCGCAAGCAGGATAGGCCGATTAGTAAGGGTGAGGCTACAGTCATCTCATCATTTTTCATATAGCTAGTGTGCTTCAGAGGTAAGTGGGTGTCACATCACAAATCCAAATGTTTGATGATCCTACGACTTATTCTATTACTAATCGCTTCTCCCACCTGTGGAGAAGATATGTATCAGTTAAAAATGCTAATTTGTTCAGTGGTCCGGAAGCTAAGGTAAAATACACGTTCTCCAATGTGTAAATCGGTTGAAAAGGTAGAAAGAAGGCAGTATATTCCATTTCCAATAGAAAAGTGCCTAGTCAAGCACTACGGTGCTTAGCCCAACCTTCCGGTTGAGAACATCTTGACCTTATCGAATAAGATACTCTTCAAAGACTTTGGTATATTTACGATGTTTACCTCCATATATTCACATTTGTCGTATATAGTTTACTGTTACAAATCTGATTCATTTCTGGAAAGTCATCCATTAACGCACGGGCCATCTTTCCAAATTTGCTGTGGGATTACAGGTAACGTTATTAATTAATTTCATATAGTGCGTTAGTATTAATCAGCAACCAATGTAGATAAATCTAATTACTTTTCAACGTCATGTGCAATAATAGGCTAGTATCAGTCTCTTCTCTGTCAAATGTAAAACATTAAAAAAACACCAGCTGTGTAG
This sequence comes from Schistocerca americana, assembly GCF_021461395.2. Lineage (NCBI taxonomy): Eukaryota > Metazoa > Arthropoda > Insecta > Orthoptera > Acrididae > Schistocerca > Schistocerca americana. The sequence goes on from NC_060121.1 coordinate 617,244,385, forward strand.
AAGGGATACTGGATTTTAATTACATTACATTAATACTTGTTCCATAGATCATGAATATTGTGAATACGACATTTCGTAATGATGCGGAACGTGTCAGTTTAACGTAAGTTTTCTTTGCGCAGTATAATTAATTCTTTTATTTATTATTTATTTTTTTACTTTTTTCTTTTAACAGTTACTGCTTCATATATAAAAACTCATCTACTGGGTAGAAGGAGTTGCACATTCAGAAATTCGTTAAATAGTTTTTAAGTGTTGATTGGCTATATGTCAGACTTTTAATGCTATTTTGCAAATGACCAAAGACTTTTGTGGCAGCATTATTCACCCCTTTCTGTGCCGAAGTCAGATTTAACCCAGGATAGTGAAGACCATCTCTTCTTCAAGTCTTGCACTTACGCACTTCGCTATTATTTTTTAATTGGGTTGGGTTATTAATAGCAAGTTTCATAAGCGAATATATGTATTGCGATGGTACTGTGAATATCCCGAGTTCCTTAAATAAATGTTTGGAAGGTATCTTGGGTGGGCTCCAGCTGTTATTATGATTACACGCTTTTGTGCAATTAATCCTTTTTCTCCTAATGACGAATTACCCCAAAATATGGTGCCATATGAAATCAGTGAATGAAAATAGGCATATTAGACTAATTTAATGATATGTTAAACGAACTGACTTTTGGAGTGCCGGCCGGTGTGGCCGAGCGGTCCTAGGCGCTTCAGTCTGGAACCGCACGACCGCTACGGTCGTACGTTCGAATCCTGCCTCGGGCATGGATGTGTGTGATGTCCTTAGGTTAGTTAGGTTTAAGTAGCTCTAAGTTCTAGGGGACTGATTATCTCAGATATTAAGTCCCATAGTGCTCAGAGCCATTTGAACCATTTTTACTTTTGAAGTGGTTACACCACTATGGGTCGTCGGCAAGTCGCGAAAGGAGCTATTAGAATGGAGGAAAGAACATGAACAGCTACTTTAGCGAGATTAATATATTTTGAAAAAGCTTATAGTGTCAATAACAACTAACTCGGAATAACAAGCCTTTGATTCCACCAATACCATTGTACTGAATAATATAGAGTCAGTTACAGGAATTCCATTAGACTTCGTCACGTCAGTGAGAAATTTTGATTTTAAAAGGGTAGTCAAGCAACATTATTCTCAACAGGGAGTTCTTGAACCGTGAAAACGATGAGGTAATATATGTTAGTAGAAAAGCCGTGTAGTGCATTCGTTTTTGAATGAAACTACAGTTTAGCTATTTGCATGTTCCATGCAACATAATTGTGTTCGCTTGCTACGATATGGTACGAGCCTGCAGAACATTCTTTCGGGTTGGTGACTCTTTTCTCTATGTGAGGACGTATCATCTCTTGCCTTTATTCCTCGTGCAAAATCCTCCTTTTATCATATCTGCCTTCCTCGTAGGATGTTGCTGTTAAAACAAACACAGAATATTTATGAACACTACTTCCATTATGTTTGTGCAAATGTGACTTCTGGTCACGAAAATCAACTGATTTAGATTTTTCTTGAATAAACCTATCTGTGGCTTCTTTTTACGCCCTTCACCTATTGTGACACTGTGGTGCAGAGAAGTAAGACCTCTTCTGGAGTTGATAGCCTTCATCTCCCACTGTATTTCCTTGTTGTTTTGTCTCAAATTCCCTTTGTTGTAATCTTGTCCTGCAATAGTTCTTCAAACAAGAGAGCGCTTGTAAAAAAAAATATCCATTGTAATATTTGTTGAGGTTCCCCTCAGTGTGTTTGTTAATGTCTTTAGCAGAGACACCACCGATTCAGGGTCCAAAAATATATACATTTCCTGCGACGTAACATTCTGTCACTTTTTTCTTGATCATAGCAATGTGATACATCGTAAATTAGTACATTGTACGATCTCCTCTGACATTCTTTATGAGATGAATAGTCTTATGTGACTGTCAGGCTACCCACTACTGATTCAGATGGAATTTTCATTGTCTTGTTTACTTGGATTCTGCTGCATAGCGGCGGTGTTTTCTCCACTGAGCTCCACATCGCGACTAATCTGTCATCAGCTAACATGGCAGAAGAAGAGGGATGATTATCCTGGGGACTATTATTGTCTGAGCCACTGCCATCTTCCTGAAAACCTTCAACTATTCAGAAATTGTTGATTCAAATCTTTGATCGATTATGCTGACTACACATGATGTACCAAACATGATTTGCCATTCAGACCAAATGTAAACAAACTATTCGACAGATTACGTCTCCGCTAAGAGGTCTACGAACCCCTGCCGTGCCTCAGAAGTGTAGTATACAAAATTAACAAATAAACGCAATTAATTTGACTCGAAGCAAACAACGTTTTCCTAAAGAAAGTCAACTGTATGTCCAAGGATTACACATAACGTAAACTAAAATAAACAATTCTGAAGACAGTTCATTGATAAAATAGTAGTTTTTGGGTCCAAAAGACATCTGTTATGCATCATAGATCAGAAGATGCTGTCATGAAAATATGATTACAATTTTTGTACATCACTAAAGAGGTTGACAACGACATTTATATCTGAGTACCTCACTTCTTTTTAAGGCTGAGTGATGGATCCCGCAATTTATTTTTCCTTCTGATATTATATTTGTGAATCTAATTTTTGGTTTTGAATTGTTATTTATTGTCGAGCTTCATAAGGGAGTGAATATATTTTGAGGTGTTGTCACTGTGTTCCACTGTTCAATAAATTGTCTACAAAAGGTTATGAAGTGGACACTGCGTATTATCCTTATCGCATCGTTCTGTGCACATACACTTTCTTCTTCAATCACGAACAGAATATGATGTTATGATGAAGACGAACGAGCTATCGCCAATGTTGACTGGTGGCCAATGCTATATAGAAACAAATAAATCACAGAAGGTTTGTCAGTAACGTGCTGGTTGCATGGTCTGGATCTGCAACGACTAAAATAATTAGAAGTCGTGGGCAAAAAAATAATATATATTGTACTTAACTGGTTGAACAGGATTCTACTTGGCTGCATACATATAATTACAAACAGATAGCTATTGAGGTCTCACTTAGGCCTTTCGTTACTAAGCGCCTTGTTAGAGGTTGCTTCCTATCAGCTGAAGGTTACGCTACTTTACTACTTGACGACCCGAGCAAGAGTGGACGAGAGCTCGTTAGAAACTTGATACAAGCTGCGGAGAGGCGTTAGGGGCACTGGTCGCGACTCGCGGGTCCAACTATACTAATACGGACCGGCGGTCGATAACTGCAACGCCTAACAAGTATTGTATCGAACGTTGATGTCACATATGATAACATATGACGTCAATGAATGAAAACAGGAAAATGGGTTAGCCCCTAGAAATTTTCATCTCGAACAATTAAGGGCGTTCTGTAATGTGCCTACTAATTCAGGTTCTCATCAATAACAAAAAATCCAAGATTTTACCGTATTCTCGTTCATTTAATGATTTAACCCCAAGCATTATTTACAACTGTGTGACTTGTCTTGTGCACCAGAGAATTACATGTATTCCGAGTTATCTAGATTCAGTAACACGGACCTGCAAGAAAAACGTTATTAATTTTACTCTCCATCGTCAGAAAGGATAATTATTTTGATCCTTGCGGGTATGATGGCAGATAATTTGTATACGGGCTGATTCTTATTAACGTTTAAAAAACCCCCGAAGTAAAGTAGATGACACTGAGACAAGTAATTTAACACAAATACACATCGGGCCGCAAGTGTCGGGATACACGCCGAAAGTGGATGACAAATGTTGAACATGTGACGCTACCAGTTGCACCTCGCCATACGTGCGGCGGTGGCGCCTATACGTCTGTCGCACCTGATCATCTTCCCAACCAAAGTCAAAAAATAACTCGTGTCAATGTGGCTCTAGACATTCGTGGATGACTTTAGAGCGGAGGCTCAAGGCAGTATTTTTCTTTTTTTTCCATTGCGTTAGACAGTTGTGTGTTAACAGTGAGGTAAGGTTTTGTAGTTTATTTACCGGTCTCGGTGTCTCCACAGGTTGATCGCAAAGTTCACTGTAGCAAAAACATACCGTATTGCGCACAAGTAAATAATAGCATCGCTAGCAGTAAATGATCTACGTGTTCTTTATTAAATAAAGCCGGTGCACAAAAAGGACAAAAGAAAAGAAGCACAGAATAAGAAGAGACTTCGCTTGGTTACAGTGAGGACACAAATATTAAATGCTCTGAATAACCGGACATCACCCATTGGTATTTTTTGTGATCTCTCAAAGGCCTTTGATTGTGTAAATCATGGAATTCTTTTGGTTAAGCTGGATCATTATGGTTTGAGGGGGACAGAGCACAAATGGTTTAATTCATACTTAACTGGAAGAAAGCAGAAAGTTGAAATAAGTGGTTCATGTAATGTTAAAACAACAGCTGATTCCTCAAACTGGGGGGCTATGAAGTACGGGATCCCAAAGGGTCGGTCTTAGGTCCTTTACTGTTCTTGATATACATTAATGACTTACCATTCCACATTGATGAAGATGCAAAGTTAGTTCTTTTTGCTGATGATACAAGTATAGTAATAACATCCAAAAACCAAGAACTAAGTGATGTAATTGTAAATTATGTTTTTCACAAAATTATTAAGTGGTTCTCAGCAAACGGACTCTCTTTAAATTTTGATAAAACATAGTATACACAGTTCCGTACAGAAAATGGCACAACTCCAGTAATAAATATAGACTTTGAACAGAAGTCTGTAGCTAAGGTAGAATTTTCAAAATTTTTAGATGTGTCCATTGATGAGAGGTTAAACTGGAAGCAACACATTGATGGTCTGCTGAAACGTCTGAGTTCAGCTACGTATGCTATTAGGGTTATTGCAAATTTTGGTGATAAGAATCTCAGTAAATTATCTTACTATGCGTACTTTCGTTCACTGCTTTCGTATGGCATCATATTCTGGGGTAATTCATCGTTGAGTAGAAAAGTATTCATTGCTCGAAAACGTGTAATCAGAATAATTGCTGGAACCCACCCACGGTCATCCTGCAGACATCTATTTAAGGATCTAGGGATCCTCACTTATGAAATTTGTTGTTAATAATCCAACCCAGTTCAAAAGTAATAGCAGTGTGCATAGCTATAAGACCAGGAGAAAGGATGATCTTCACTATGCAGGGTTAAATCTCACTTTGGCACATAAAGGGGTAAATTATGCTGCCACAAAAGTCTTTGGTCACCTACCAAACAGCATCAAAAGCCTGACAGATAGCCAACTAACATTTAAAAATAAATTTAAAAAATTTCTATATGACAACTCCTTCTACTCATTGGCTGAATTTTTAGATATAAATTAAGGGGAAAAAATATATAACAAAAACAAAACAACTTAAACATTAGTGTTATGCAATATTTTGTGTAAATCTTGTACAGACATCTTTTATGAACCTGACATGTTCCACATCATTACGAAGTGTGGTATTCATGATCTATGGAACAAGTATTAATCTAATCTAATCTAATCTAATCTACAACAATATAGTAACTTCGACGTCTCCAACAGATCATATTTACAAAAGGTATTCGAAAACAGTGTAGCCTAGCGGATCGATGTGTAACATTGCCCCCTACCGTGAGAGATCGACGATCCCAATCGCTGCACGTGTGGCGAAGTACGTCCTCTGGTGACGTCAATTGTCCAACATTTGTTATCCAGTTTTGAGTTATTTAACGACATTTGCGGCTCCATGTGTCTTATGCTGAACTATTTGTCTCAACGTCATCTACATCACTTCGTGATTTTAATAAGAATCAACATGTATAACAAAAACAACGGCAGACCCATTACTCATCACTATGGCACACCCGTGATGATTACTTCCCACTTTGAAGAAGCTGTTTCGTTGTGTACACTCCCTGAGTTTATCAGTGATACCGCACCTTTTTCAGTTTATTGACTTTTACAAATCACGGAAAATACTAATAAGGACTACTTATATAACGTCATTTTCACTCAGCATAATTGGATTTTTTAATTGAGAAATGAATATTTTGTGGAGAGAACCTTCCGTAATGCTGAGGTAGGCCGTTCATTACGTTTGATACAGGATCGCAGACGACTGAAGGACCTCTTCTCCTGACTGCTGGACAGTGGGTTGCGTCACTTCTGCTTCGTTAGTACGCGGTCAAATACCATATATATCAGATCTTTACTTTTCCAAGACCCTATCCAAAGTCGGTACTGGACAGCTACATACGTTAAAATTACTTGCTCACGTCAGAAATTTCGCCACACTGTCCACTGTACACACGTACACAGATGTGCAGCGATCACACGCCGTGCAGACCATGCGCTGCTTCCACAAACTGCCTCCATTCCTTTCTGTTTTCTGCCCGGTTCTTCCAGGTACCTTCAGTCCCCAACGCTGGCAGATACTTCGCTAGATCGGCCACCCAGCGCTGTTCCACTCTTCCTATGGGCCGTCTGACGTTTGGTTTCCTCTGAAGTGCCTTCTTCACCTATCCTTCTCCTGACATGCGGGCTGTATGAGACCTCCACTGGATTCTTTTGCTCTTCAATTTTTGTAGGATTGTTGATTGTTGCATCAGGAGGCAGATTTCTCGTTCTTCCTCCTTCTCCGATCTCCTTTATCTACGATCGATGCCCATATCTTCCTCATTACTCTTTTTTTTCAAATATTAATAGAATTTCTCCTTTTCGTTCAGTTTTGCTCCAGGTTTCTGATCCATATTTGACTGGTGGACATATCACTGTATATAGATTCTCAGTGTTCGCTGATATTGGTTTTCACCTGAGCGTCTCCCCGAAGGAGTAATACGCATTTCATTCCCACTGCTGCTCTTTCTTTGATGTCCATTTGAATGTTGTTGTCACAGGTAAACCAAGATCATAACCGTCCGAAATGGTGAATTCGCTTGAACCTCTTGTCACCTGTCTCAAGAAATTCTTACTGCTCTTCCCTTCTTCCTATCTGCATTAACTCCGTTTTGTCTTGATTCACATTTAGCCGAAACTTCTGTGCGTAGTTCTGCATTTCCTGGTACATTTGTTTCAACTCATGGTTTGATTTACTTAGCACTATTGTGACATCTGAATACACAAGCGAATTGGAATTATCATTCATCTGTACTCCAGCCAACTTCTGTTGCGTACATGTTCTTATTACTTTCTCCAATGTAACACACGAGAGAGCATTCCCTCGTCTGTGACCTTTCGCGAAGTCGAACGTTTTTGATGCGACCTCTCGGAAACGCAATGTTGCCCTTCACCCATCCAGCCAAGTTTGCACCATTGTCTCTAGCTCCTCAGGGAATCTGAAGTCATGCAGTGCATTGTATAGACGATTCCAGTGGATACTATTGTATGCACCTTGAAATCAACGAACAGACTGCAGATGTCTTTATCGGATACTCATTGATTTTCAAACTCTTGTCTTAAAGTGAAAATGTGATCTACTGTCCACCATAACTTGGGAAAAACTGCGCTTCGACATGTTTACTCACTTTTGCTTATAATTGTGTTGGTGTGACAGCTGCCTCACTCTGTACTACTTACACTCAGGTTTCTGGCATAATCTCTACCACTTTCAGATATACCTATCACATACACCGTAACTTTTCGTGGAACTGAATTTTATTATTTTCTTTTTGTTTCTTTTTCATATCCCTTACGAAATTCGAAATAAGTTTCCTTTATGAATTAGTACTGACTGCCCACGACCTGCTTTATATTAAGGAGCAACGTTGCTTTGAAACACCGACGGTTGGTCGCCTTCATTGCAATACGAGATATGCACACCACTCGAATGTTACATGTTCCGCAGGCTAAAGATTTCCCTTTTTTGGATGCCTGTCTACAACTACACGCTATGCGAATGATGCAGTTTAAGCCAAAACCGATATTTGAGCGAGGACGGCGATTTTTGATGCTGCATGCGAAGCTTAGCGCTGGAAAAGCCTGCAGACTTCGTGGCAACTGGACAACTGTTCCACTGCGAGACAATGACACGAATAAAGGGTCCAGCTGCCCTTCTGTTAACCCCAATTCACTTACGACAGTCACACCAGTCTGCCTTGCTGACGACAGTAAACGGGGCTTCTTACTTCACTGTGCTGATCCCATAAGCGTAAACAAACTGCCCTCTGTTGCCACGCAGTCGCTCCTGTGGCTTTAGCTTTGTAGCTTTTCTGCATGACTAATACAACTAACCACTGCATTTTTTAACTTCCTCGTGTGTGGATCTACAGCCTCGACGTAATTTTTTGGAAAATAACGAAGTCCGCATGCTGTCAAGTTCTATCACACAAGGTCACCGTGATATATATATATATATATATATATATATATATATATATATATATATATGTGTGTGTGTGTGTGTGTGTGTGTGTGTGTGTGTGTGTGGTGGTGGTTAGTGTTTAACGTCCCATCGACAACGAGGTCATTAGAGACGGAGCGCAAGCTCGGGTTAGGGAAGGATTGGGAAGGAAATCGGCCGTGCCCTTTCGAAGGAACCATCCCGGCATTTGCCTGAAACGATTTAGGGAAATCACGGAAAACCTAAATCAGGATGGCTGGAGACGGGATTGAACCGTCGTCCTCCCGAATGCGAGTCCAGTGGGCTAACCACTGCGCCATCTCGCTCGGCTATATATATGTGCCACAAGCTGAAATTGGCAGTAATGTGATTCGTATACTTGACGGAATAAAAGTCATCTTGCATCACAGAATTGGACATCCTACCGGGGATTTTTTGTAAATCTATTCATCATTCACAAACTGCATTTTTTGTTTTGTTTTTCAAAATTGTAGATGTGGTTGTAATGCCAGTATTGCAGCTCGTGAAACCCATATGTAAGATATGTTCTGTACTGTAAGATCTCTTATCGCTTAACTTTTAACGACAGTGACAAACGATGAACGAGATCTCGGCACAGTAGCGTTGCTTGCACCTTCCTGTCAGTAGCTGCTACAGGTACACTCTATACAGAAATGTCCAGTAATAAGTGATTGAGCATTGTAATCGAATTTATTCAATATTAATTTTCATCACATTTTTATCATAGGAATCAACAAAGTTTATCACATAATGTTATGGAGACTACTAACTGACTTTTGGAACAAAAATTTTCTGTCCGACAGCAGTGAATCGGTGAACTATTATGATGTATCATGCAGCGCAACTTGCTGTGACAGTGCGAGAGGGAGAGAGACAAAGATATTGTTTGTTACTCTGTGGCGGTCAGCGCTCACATAATTATTCTCAGGATATAGAGCTTTTGTTCTTGTTAAGAGTAATTTTACGAGAGCCATTCTTGTGATGTAAAAATCGACGCCATTGCGAGATTTTGATTCACATTGTAAAATATACGTAGTGAAAAAGTTCGATGCTTTCTTCGGAAAAGAAGTCACTTCATGGATCATTCAAATCCTCAATTGTACCTGGACATTTCTCAGAACTGAAAGCAATCTGATTGCTATGCAACAGAGCCCCGAAGAATATTTCTCCGTACTTTGGTTACCACTTTCAGCTCAACACGGTATATGCAGCACTGGAGCAGATTTCTACAACAGCGGAAGCGTGTAGTCGCCATGAGTTTCACACATCGCCATGTGTACGCTGTATGTATTTACCCACAACAGTGAACATACAGTTACTCACACACATAGAAAGAAAATACAAGGTGGTGTGGGAAACATTGCCTTATAAAGGTCCTGTAGAGCTAAACAGCAATTAGCCTAGTAGTACTAGTAAACAATTTTTTTTTCAAAGGAGCCTTTATACTATTAAATCAGCTAGGACAATTCACCAAAAATACTCCCAGAACATATGAATGCATAGATGCAGTCCTGGCTGACAGTATATCAAGTTTTCCGATGTAGGCAACTGATTGTTATCGTTTGCAGATACTGGTTTATATGCCGACTTTTAAAAAAGAAACTTCTTTCTACGAGGTGCATTCAAGTTCTAAGGCCTCCGATTTTTTTTCTAGTTAACTACTCACCCGAAATCGATGAAACTGGCGTTACTTCACGACGTAATCGCCCTGCAGACGCACACATTTTTCACAACGCTGACGCCATGATTCCATGGTAGCGGCGAAGGCTTCTTTAGGAGTCTGTTTTGAACCACTGGAAAATCACTGAGGGAATAGCAGCACGGCTGGTGAATGTGCGGCCACGGAGAGTGTCTTTCATTGTTGGAAAAAGCCAAAAGTCACTAGGAGACAGGTCAGGTGAGTAGGGAGCATGAGGAATCACTTCAAACTTGTTATCACGAAGAAACTGTTGTGTAACGTTAGCTCGATGTGCGGGTGCGTTGTCTTGGTGAAACAGCACACGCGCAGCCCTTCCCAGACGCTTTTGTTGCAGTGCAGGAAGGAATTTGTTCTTCAAAACATTTTCGTAGGATGCACCTGTTACCGTAGTGCCCTTTGGAACGCAATGGGTAAGGATTACGCCCTCGCTGTCCCAGAACATGGACACCATCATTTTTTCAGCACTGGCGGTTACCCGAAACTTTTTTGGTGGGAGTGAATCTGTGTGCTTCCATTGAGCTGACTGGCGCTTTGTTTCTGGATTGAAAAATTACATCCATGTCTCATCCATTGTCACAACCCACGAAAAGAAAGTCCCATTCATGCTGTCGTTGCACGTCAACATTGCTTGGCAACATGCCACACGGGCAGCCATGTGGTCGTCCGTCAGCATTCGTGGCACCCACCTGGATGACACTTTTCGCATTTTCAGGTCGTCATGCAGGATTGCGTGCACAGAACCCACAGAAATGCCAACTCTGGAGGTGATCTGTTCAACAGTCATTCGGCGTTCCCCCAAAACAATTCTCTCCACTTTCTCGATCATGTCATCAGACCGGCTTGTGCGAGCCAGAGGTTGTTTCGGTTTGTTGTCACATGATGTTCTGCCTTCATTAAACTGTCGCACCCACGAACGCATTTTCGACACATCCATAACTCCATCACCACATGTTTCCTTCAACTGTTGATGAATTTCAATTGGTTTCACACCACGCAAATTCAGAAAACCAATGATAGCACGCTGTTCAAGTAAGGAAAACGTCGCCATTTTAAGTATTTAAAACAGTTCTCATTCTCGGCGCTGGTGGTAAAATTCCATCTGCCGTACGGTGCTGCCATCTCTGGGACATATTGACGATGAACGCGGCCTCATTTTAAAACAATGCACATGTTTCTATCTCTTTCCAGTCCGGAGAAAAAAATTCGGAGGCCTTAGAACTTGAATGCACCTCGTATGGCAATGGCAACAACTTTCGACGGTGATGGCAACAGTATTGTATGTGTAGAAGTTGATTAAACAGTAACAAGGTAACAGACTTGCAACCAATGTTCCACTGTCAGATGTTGCCTCACGAAAGTCTGCTCTGCAGCACCAAATGCAAACAAACACGTAACACAGGTATGGTTCGTGTGTTTATCATTATTATGCATGTCGTTTTTTTTCACTCACCAGTCTTCTAACTGGTTTGATGCGGTCCGCCACGAATTCCTCTCCTGTGCCAACCTCTTCATCTCAGAGTAGCACTTGCAAAGTATGTTCTCAATTATTTGCTGGATGTATTCCAGTCTTTGTCTTTCTCTATACTTTTTGCCCTCCTGTACCAAGCAGGTCATTCACTGATGGCTTAACATGTGCTATCACTCTGTCCGCTCTCCTTGTCAGTATTCTCCATTTATTCTTTTCTTCTCCGAATCTGCGCAGAACCATATCATTCCTTACCTTATTAGTCCACTCAGTGTTCAACATTCGATTGTAGCGCCACATCTCAAATGCATCGATTCTCTTCTGTTCTGGTTTTCCCATAGTCCATGTTTCACTACAATAAAATGCTGTGTTCCAGCGTACATTCTCAGAAATTTCTTCATCAAATTAAGGCCTACATTTATTACTAGTACACTTCTCTTGGTCAGGAATGCCGTCTTTGCCAGTGCCAGTCTACTTTTGATGTCCTTGTTGCTCCGTCCGTCATTTGTTATTTTGTTGCCTAGGTAGCAGAATTCCTTAACTTCATCTACTTCGTGTCATGATGTTAAGTTTCTCGCAGTTCTTATTTATGCTGCTTCTCATTACTTTAATCTTTCTTCGATTTACTGTCAATCAGTGTTCTGTACTCATAAGACTGTTCATTCCATTCAACAGGCCCTTTAATTCTTCTTCACATCCACTCTGGATAGCAATGTCATCAGCTAATCGTATCACTGATATCCGTTCACTTTGAATTTTAATCCTACACCCGAAACTATTATTTCCATCATTGCTTCTTCGCTGTACAGACTGCACATTAGGGGCGAAATGCTATTTCCCTGTCTTACACCCTTTTTAACCCGAGCACTTCGATCTTGGCCGTCCACTTTTATTATTCTCTCTTGGCTGTTGTACATACTGTATGTTACCCATCTCTCCCTATAGCGTACCAATATTTTTCTCGAAATTTCGAACATCTTGTCCCATTTTACATGGTCGATTTCCAGGTGGTCATAACCTGTAAACGTTTCTTGACTATTCTTTAGCCTTGCTCCATTATCAACCGCAACATCAGAACTGGGTGCCTTTACCTTTCCTAAAGGAAAACTGGTCGTCATCTAACACATCTTCAATTTTCTTTTCCATTCTTCTGTAAATTATTCTTGTCGGCAACTTGGATGCAAGAGCTATTAAGCTGATTGTGCAATAATTCTCGCACTTGTCTTCGGAATTGCGGGGATGCTATTTTTCCGAAAGTCAGATGATATGTCGCGAGACTCATACATTCTACACACCTACGTCAACAGTCGTTTTGTTGTCATTTCCCCCAATGATTTTAGAAATTCTGATGGAGTTTTATTAATCCCTTGTGCCTTATTTGATTTTAAGTCCTCCAAAGGTCTCTTAAATTCTGATTTTAGTACTGCATCCCCTATCTCTTCTAAATCGACTCCTGTTTCTTCTTCTATAACATAAAACAGATCTTCCCCCTCATAGTGGCCTTCAATGTACTCTTTCCACTTATCTGCTCTCTCCACTGCATTTACCAGTGCTATTCCCATTGCACTCTTAATGTTGCCACCCTTGCATTTAATTTCACCGAAGGTTGTTTGGACTTTCCTTTATGCTGAGTCACTCCTTCCGACAATCATTTCTTTTTCGATTTCTTTACTTGTTCCTTACAGTCATTTCTACTTATCTTCCCTGCGCTTCTTATTTATTTCATTCCTTAGCGACTTGTATTCTGTTTTCCTGAATTTTCCTGAATATTTTTGTACTTGTTTCTTTCACCGATCAACTGTAATATTACTTCTCGTACCCATGGTTTCTTCGCAGTTATCTTCTTCGTACATATGCTTTCCTTTCAAACTTCTGTGATTGCCATTTTTAGAGATATGAATTTCTCTTCAACTGTACTGCTTACTGAGCTATTTCTTGTTGCTGTATTTCGTCATTCCTTAGTACTTCCGTATCCTACTTCTTTGCGTATTGGTTCTTCTTGACTAATCTGTTAAAATTCAGCCTACTCTTCATTACTACATTGCGAATTGAGTCTATATCTGCTCCTGGATACGCCTTACATTCCAGTATCTGATTTCGGAATCTCTGTTTTACCATGATGTATTCTAACTGAAATCTTCGATTATCACCCGGTCTTTCCCAAGTATACCTTCTCTTCTTATGATCCTAGAACAGATTATTCGCTATTACTAGCTGAAGTTTATTACAGAACTCAATTACTCCTTCTCCGCTCTCATTCCTTGTCCCAAGTACATATTCCCCTGGAATCTTTTCTTCGAGTCTTTCCCCTACAACTGCATTTGAGTGCCCCAGACTGTTAGGTTTCCATCTCCCTTTACCAACTGTATATCCTTTCAATATCCTCATATACATTCTCAGTCTCTTCATCTTCAGCTTGAGGCGTCGGCATGTATACCTGAACTATTGTTGTCGATGCTGAGTTGCAGTCGAAACAACCCTATCACTGAACTGCTCTCAGCAACACACTCTTTGCCCAACCTTTCTATTCACAACGAATGCTACTCAAGTTATAACATTTTTTGCTGGGCTGTTATTCCACTAAACTCATCTGACCAGAAGTTCTTGTCTTCTTTCCATTTCACTTCACTGATACCCACTGTATCTAGATGGAGCTTTTGGATTTCCCTTTTCAGATTTTCTAGATTCCTTACCACATTAAAGCTTCTTACATTCCACGTCCCAACTCGTAGAACGTTATCCTTTCGTTGGTTATTCAGTCTTTTTCTCATGGCCGCCTCTGTCTTGACAGTCCCCTCCCAGAGATGCGAATGGGAGATTATTTCGGAATCTTCTGCGAATGGAGAGGTCATCTTGACACTTTTGACAGTTCTTCAGTTATAGGCCACAAGTCCTGCGGACACAGGTTATCTGGCTTTTAATGCAGTGGTTCCCTTTTCCTTTCCTCTCCCTACAGCTACCTTGTGCCGTCGATCATTGCTGGCTCTTCCACATTCGGGGGGGGGGGGGGGGAGGGGGAGGCAGTGTCCCACCCCAAGAACAAGAGCGTGTCCTGAACCTCTGTCAGCTCCTCCGCCCTCTTTAAAAAAGGTCATTAGCAGAATGAGGGTTACTTCTTATGCCGGAGGTCTTCGGCCGCCGATGTTGATTATTAACAGAGATTTAACTGGTGACGGGTCTCGAACCCGGGACCGAGGACGTACTGATTGTTAATCAAAGACGCTACCCCTAGTCCACGAGTGCATTACGTGCATATTCTACAGAGTGCTCAAAACGTTGCCTTCAGCACTGACGCATGCTGGAAAGCGATTGCATACAGTCGATATTGGCGAATTACCACACCGCAGGTCCTTGTGAACCAGCGTTTTATATTTTCGGGAGACAGGAATGTATAAAATACTTTGCCATTGTGGCAAATTTTACATCTGCCAGACATGTTGGAATGTCAAAGACAGATGCAATGAGAATAGATGTCATACCAGACCGGGTCACTTGTAGCAGATCTGCAGAGAGACAAAATCCTCTCCTCCACCTTCACGTACTAGGACTCCGTCATTAAAGAAGCTGTCGAAATACGAATAGTTATCGATTTAGTTAACAAGAGACCGAGGCCTTCCACTCAGCAAAGCAAGAGAACCAGCAGAGGAGTTAACACCAATGGCTATTAGAAGCCAGGACAGAGCTGGATAGCGCAGTGATCAGCACACTGGTCTCGCGATCGGGAGGACGATTGTCTAAACACGCGTTCGGTCTTCCTGGTTTAGCTTTTCCGTAATTTCCTCAAACCGCATAAGGCAGATGCCGGGATGGTTCCTTCGAAAATAGCACAGCCGCTTTCCTTCTCCATAATTCCGTACTTATACCTTGTGCTCGGTCTCTAATGACCTCGTTGTCGACGGGACGTTCTCCTCCTCCTCGAAGACAGGACAGCTAAGCCAGCCACCTACATCCATCCTGCGTATGTACACTGCCGTCTATGGCTTCCAGCCGGGCTTACCGGACGTAAAACTGCAGTCGGGGTTCGCTTCTCCAGCATTTTCTCTGGAAATCAACGTCCCCTGTCTCTTGGCCCCAGTGCTTTCTAAGCGAACGAGTGTGTAAATTGTCGAGCCCTAGCAGAATGCCACAGTTGCACCTGAAGGTAACGAGCAGCCGTCTCGTGGGAGTAATTTGTAGTTTAGATAACATCCTGCGACACTAGGCGTGTGAAGTTTTCAGCTTTTACATCTGCATAGTCTCAAACAGTACATAAAGTGCAATATATACACTGATCTGCCAAAACATGATGACAATAGACCTACTGTCGGTATAAACCCGTCCAGGCGATAGCAGCGTCACGTGGTGAGGAATGATTGCTAGCCAGACACCCGCACAGTGCATGTAGTATCAGTGAGCGTGCTCTCTATATATAGAATGGGGAAGGCGAGCGATCAATCTGAGTTTGACAGAGGGCTGACTCCGATGGCGGGAGGCTAGGCACGAGCATGACCGAAACTGCACGATTAGGTGGGTGTACGAGGAATTCTGTCTTGAGTGTCTTCAACATGAGGCGAAACTATGGTGAAGCAACGCCCAGACACCGTGGTGTTGGGTAGCCGCCTCTCGTTACAGATGTCGGACGTCGTAAGCTGGGCAGCCTGGTAATACAGGAAGGGCGAAGCACTGTGGCGGAACTGACATCAGATTTTAATGCTGGGCTTTACAAGTGTGTCTAAACACACAGTGCACCCAACGCCCCTAACGATGGGCCTCCGCAGCCGATGACCCATGCATGTGCCGATGTTAACACCGCGACATAGGCAACTACGACTGAAATGAGCACGTGATCATCGGCATTGGACGTTAGCATAGCGCCAGTGCCAGAGCGCTGCATGAATTCAGATACCTTCTTCATCGTGCTTATTGGAGTGTGCAAATCCTATGTCTTCCAGGGGAACAGCTCCTTGACACTTGTACTGCGGGACTAGCGGCGGATCCATTATGCTCTGGGGAACATTCACGTGGGCATCCATGTGTCCACTGGAGCTCGTGCAAGGCACCATGATGGGCGTGGAATATCGTACACTGGTTGCAGACCATGTACACCTCTTCATGACGGTAATACTGCAGTGCCATTTTTCGGCAAGGTAATGCACCATGCCACAAGACCAGAAGTGTGTTGGGCACAGTGACGGGTTCCAATTGTTGTACTGGCACCCAGCTCGCCAGATCCGAAACCGATCGGGCACATCTGGGATGTGATTGAACGTCGCGTCAGAGATGATCGCCTCTTTCCCAGGTGCAGATGTGTTGCCACCTCCCTCCAGCGACCTACCAAGGCCTCATTACTTCCACGCCCCGATGCGTCGCTGCAGTTATCCGCACCCAGGGTAGATACAACGGCTGTTATGTAGGTGGTCATAATGTTCTCGCTGATCAATGTAAAATAGATGAACGTAGGAAATGAAAAGTTGATCATTCAGCAGAAGGAATGAAAAGCAGGAAAATCAAGGTCAATTACGGACAATATACAGAACAGATACAAACCCAACAAACAACGATCCAAGACAAGTGAGCCAACAGGGTAGCCTGTACTAAACAAAAGTCAGATCAAAAGTATTGAAGGAGTATTTAGAGCAGTTATATCAAACTCAAGCACATCATACACGGCTAATATTGGAGCTTGAATTGGAATCCAATGAAACGACGGAACCTTCATTAAATACTCTCTTAAAAAAAATAGAAAAAAATGAAACACACAACACGAACTAATTATCCGAAAGGTATAGAACTCGGTGAATGTGACATAGATCTATACACATACAAATCATTACAATTTCAGAAAAACTGAATGATTTATTCAAGAGAAATAGCTTCGCAAATTCAGGAGGTCAGTAACGCGTTGGTCCTCCCCTGACCCTAATGCAAGCAGTTATTCGACTTGGCATTGACTGACATTGATAATTGATGATCTCCCGAGGAATATCATGCCAAATTATGTCCAAGTGCCGTGTTTGATCTTGAAAAGCCCAAGATTGTTGGAGTGCCCTGCCTGTAATGCTCCAAAGGTTCTCATTTGGGGAGAGATCTGGCGACCTTGCTGGCCAAGGTATGGTTTGGCAAGCACGAAGAATAGAAGTAGAAACTCTCGCCGTGTGCAGGCGTGCTTTTCCTTGCTGACTGTAAGCCCAGGATGGCTTGCCATGAAGGGCAACAAAAGGGGGCGTAGAATATCGTCGACGTGCCATTGTGCTGTAAGAGCGCCGCAGATGATAACCAAAGGGGTCGTGCTATGAAAAGAAATGGCACTACAGACTATCACTACTGGTTGCATGGCTGTATGGTGACGAGTGAGAGCAAAGGTGGTATTGCACCACTTTCTGGAGGGTCACGAGACACGTCATCAGTCTGAATTTCTTTTTTGTGTGTGTAAATTGAGATGTGAACAGTAGAAGTTTATTAGCGATCTTAGAAACAGCAAACCAATGTGCTGTGATAAAATATCAAATGACGCTCATTAGATCTTGTGAAATTGAGCAAAATGTACCCTAACCAGGCTCATAAATATAACACATGACGAGGGCATTTCGCCTGACAATCTAGCTAAAACTTCAGCTCTTTACCAACGAAGTATGACGGCAAAATATCCAAGAGTACAAACAATTAATTTAATTTGCCACTTTGCAACAACCTTATGTAGCCTCATGCACCTTACAAAGAAATACTGAAAAAAAAACATGGCAGTGAATCAGTTTGAATTCAAGAAAAGGAAAGGAAAAGGAGAAGCTATTGGGTGTCTGAGAATGGTGGGATAATGAATGATAGCAGTTAACAAGAAGAAGCATATTTACTTTGTAAAATGGGAAAAATTTGACGAAGTGAACTAGAGTAGCCTCCTGAAGATCTTAAGAGATGTTGATGCACACTGGAGGGACAGAAAACTTATAAACGATCTCTACATACGACTTAAAGTGATGGTAAAGACTGATAATGAAGAAAAAAAAAATTATGCAGAAACTGGAAGGGCTGTCAGAGTAGGGTGCACTGTATGTCACTGATGTCTTACAGACCAAACATTGCAAATGAAAAACACATATTTGTGGGAGTAGAAAGGATAAACACGATTAAATTTGCAGATAACTGAGTAAGAGAAGAAAGTATAATTTATGGTGGAAAGACTTGGAAAATATACGAGAAAAGAATGGAAAAACTATAAATGTAGGAAAGATAAATGATAAGAAACATAATTCCAATAACAAACTTCCAGGAATTGTAGAGGGGATTTAGCGGGTAAAGTTATGATACAGATCACGTTGAGCAAAAGTACCATTTGCGAGCAACATAAGTTTGAAGGTCACATCACTTTCAATTCTCAAACTTCAAAGGCACGCAAACAAACTGAAAAAGGGCGTTGTCGTCATTATCTGCCGTATACTTTCATACTTTTTGGAAAATTCTTTTAAGGTTTTTGACACGATCTCTCCAACCTATATTCATTGTTGAAACTCACCAGGTCCACATCTGTCATCGTTGCGGGTTTGTGTAACCTGAAACTTACGTTTGGAGGATCTCTTCTGAATTCTTGCCTTCTTTTTCATTTGTGGGGTACGTTTCTCACCCTCCCACTCTTCAGCTGGTCAACTGACCGAAATGCATTTCTCATGTTCACTCCAAGTTCTGTGCCCATATCACTGAAAATTTAGAGGGTGCTGACTCATAATTCAAACACAACACTACTTCCATGACACTGGTTTCTAGGGTTTTGAGGCCCACAAGTACTGCTTTAGGCAAGCGATTTCAAATATAGTTATTGAAACTTTCGTTGAGAGTTTGAAGTCCCGTAGGAGTTCTGTGAAGGGAAGTGGCCGACTCAGCTGTTCTCATTTCTTCTACATTATTGGCATTTGTCCTTACTATTCTGCCCACACTTACGCTCTGTGCGGACAAACTGTAACAATAAACATAATAAGAATACTTCCAAGAACCAAGCGCCCCATTAAAATCAGTATGACGAGTAAAACGTTAAAAGATCGCTGAATTGATGTTCAGCTGTTACCTACACTCGCTTAGCACCGGGGTAGCTAATTTGAAAAGCAGTGGTCAAAGATCAAAGAAAGACAGAGAAAATGTGCCGCAGCTGGGACGAACACAGCTGAATTGGCAAAAGAGGATCTGTCGTTGTCTAGAAAATGCTCTCGCTGTCCTATCAATACACACAAAACACAGAACACCCATACATATTCTCGTTCGGGAATGACAGGGATATAACTTATTACAACAAACAAATTGTTATTTCGACGGACTTTCACTTGCTGGTTCCCTTAAAAAAAAGAGATTTTGAATACTAGTACATTATTTTTAGACCGCGCGGGATAGCCGCGCGGCTGAGGGTGCCTTGTCACGGTTGGCGCTGCTCCACCCGTCGGAGGTTCGAGTCCTCCCTCGGGCATGTATGCGTGTGTGTTGTCCTTGCGGTATGTTAGTTTAAGTCAGATTACGTAGTGTGTAACCTTAGGCACCGAAACCTCAGCAGTTTGGTCCCACAGAACTTACTACAAATTTCCAAATTCTTTACACTATTTACAAATGATTACCAGAACGAATCCTAAACTGCGCAGTGGAGTGTGATCTGCTATGAAAATGAGCTGTAGATTCAAACTGCGTGCCGGTAAACTGGGTTCGTTGGTAGGACAGTGGTACGAAGGGAACCAAAGCTGTGACTCGTTCCTCGGTACCTTAGTCGGTGAGGGCATTGTCTGATAAGGTTCCGGGTTCCAGTCCCAATCCAGGACACAGCTGCAGGCTGGCAGGATGATTTGTAAAAAATAACTGAAACCATAGTATTCTGGCTTTTCTGCAATAATTTCATGTCATACAGGATGAGAAAATTTGCTTACGTCTGTAAGTGTAGCACAGGTGATCAGTTTTTCATAACCGTTGTCAATTGCAGTTAACAGACTTTCAACAGCTTTTATGGTTGCTGCCACATGACGTGACGCCCGTCACATGATTTGACGCCCGTCAACCATTGAAGCAAATAACTACCCGTAGCTTGTTCCGAAACAAGTTCAACATATTGACCGAAGTAGGTGCACTTTCAGGTTTCAACGTAAGCCTGTTACGTGATCAGAGTTCCAGTGTCTATATTTCTGATACTATTTGTAGAGCTCTGTTAACGAACTGCACAGGTGAAGTGCTTCGGAGTAGTCTTTTCAGTGCCAGTTCTGGGAGCAGGGACCGAAGGAACTCGGCCGGTAGTAACCTCGAAGTTCGTCTTGACGCAACAACGTTCTTGGAATTGTGCCGCAGCCACTAGGCATTCGAGGGTGGACAGGGGGGGAAGCGGCAGGCGTAGTGATAGGCAGAAAATACGCCCGGCCGGACTGCGGCAACCTTGGCCGGCCCCCTCCCGCCGGTCAGAGACACGGGAGGGGAAGTTGCGGCAGGGCGCGGTTCAGCTGCCGCGCGACCTCCACCGGCGGCGGCCGCAGTGGGCCACGGCCGCGCCTCTGCCAGACGTCTCGCTTGGTGCGCGGGGACTGAAGGCAGCACACAGGGCACTGAGCACGGACTAGGACACGAGGGCGTCCATACCCGGGGCCAACGGCGGCTCGTGCCAATCCTCCCCCTCGCCCCCCTCCCTCTTGAGATAGCTTCAAATCAAAATAATAATAATAATAATAATAATATAGTGTAATAAGCTGTTTTCATCTCAGGAAAAGGGTTTGAAAGTCAGTATTCGCAGGATATTAACAAGACTGGAGATGGAACCTTTTTATTGATACTTACAAGCTGCCATTCGTCTTCCAAAGTATTGAACTTAATCCATACACCATCGGTCCAGTCTAGGGATGGGAAAAACGGACCGGGTGAAATCGGTACCGATATTTTAGTTCTGAATAACGATATTTTTCGGCCTTTGTTTGATCACTATCATAAAAAGTTGATGTGGGCTACCAACACAAGTACAAGGATAGCATAACAATAGGGACAAGAAAGGAGGCATGAAGGGCGCCAAAACAGAAATAATAATCATTCATTTATTGCACCATTACACACGCACATGATGATATATGAGACATTATAACAAACAGTGTGCATAATGAAGGCCGAGAAATTTTACCAATGTAAGACACAAGTACAAGGATAGCATACCAATAGGGACAAGAAAGGAGGCATGAAGGGCGCCAAAACAGAAATAATAATCATTCATTTATTGCACCATTACACACGCACGTCATGATATATGAGACATTATAACAAACAGTGTGCATAATGAAGGCCGCACAATTTTACCAATGTAAGAAATTAAAATAATACTAGCATAAAATTAACTAAAGTGGGTTGAAGGAAATGTTTATGAGAAGAACACGACGGCGCCGCAAGGGAGGAGGCACCACAATACTTAACTCTGGTGCACCAAAACAAACAACGGACACCAGGCCGCGCCAACAACGGACACGTAAGGTACACAACTACTCTCTCCGTTGCGGTTCCGCGCGTTCCACCCAAGTAATAGCTACCTGAAACATTTTAATACTTGGAACAGTACACCAGTGATCAGCAACTTTAAAAAACAATAACATGACATAAAAACACAATAATTTAAGAAAATCACATCATATGAGTATGAGCTTAAGGTCTTTCGGTAATTAACAGATTACGAAAGGTAAAGGGGCATGTGCCACTATTAAATCAATGCCAAAGTTGCAATTAGCGCAACAAGAATTAAATAATTTAAGTGATAATGTTACTTTAAAATAAGAATAAAATTATTTCATACAAAAGAGGACCAAGAATGGCCCGATCAATACTCCCCAGTGAAGCAGTTCACACAAATGGTACTCCACGGCTCCGAGCACACAGCCCCATACAAAATGCAACAAAACCACAGCAACCCGGCGTACTACCAGAACCATCAGGCAGTAAACCAAAATCGTACTAAGCCAAAACAAGGACCGACTTTTAAAACAACGAGGCCTAGCCCGGGCCGGACAACAGACCAAATCCCGGGAAATCCATTAGAAACCTCAGCCAACTTAATACCAAAACAACAATTTATGAACAATATGCAAAACACAGGACCTCTCAGTCCAAAGGCTTCCGTTTAGTCGCGAAGGTGGACCGACCCGCCTGCTGAGGTGCCAAGCGTCGTACGGAGTGCCGAATCAAGCTTAACCTTCGTTAACGGAAAGTGGATGCACCACAAGAGAAAATAAACTCCAATCTATCTGCGCAAGGCAAACTCTAAGTAGTGCCACTCGAAAACTATGCACTTGAAGATCAAACATAAAGCACCCAGACTAACGTGCCGCTGAACGACGCACTTCCATCACCAGTGTCTAGTAGAGTACGGACAGCAGCGTAGCCCATCGATATACATCCATGGGACGGTAAACCATGATAGCAATGCCAGCGACGGAGAGACAGGAGGACGAAATGACATCCCGCCGCACATAGAACATATTTCAAACTCAGGCTCGACAAACTACAACAGGCGATTTTGCTGCCCTTGCGGATCAAGTTAAACGGCACACCACGCCGCTGTCCACACTATTAACCCCAAAATCACTGTCCGGTCTTCCCATCGAGCCCCACTCGGCGTGCCGTTGTGGCCGAGCGGTTCTAGGCGCTTCAGCCCGGAACCACGCTGCTGCTACGGTCGCAGGTTCGAATCCTGCCTTGGGCATGGATGTGTGTGATGTCCTTAGGTTTAAGTAGTTCTAAGTCTAGGGGATTAATGACCTCAGATGTTAAGTCCCATAGTGCTCAGAGCCATTTGAACCCACTCGGCGTCCACACGTAAACAGCCCCAGTCGAGCCGAACTGTCTTCACGCCAAGGTAGCCACCTCTTACCTCTTCACACGCCTCCAGCTAAGCCCCTGCCAGCGATCACACACGGAAACAACCGCCTAACGCCAAAGCGCCATCTGAGTGAAAACTCAGCACTAAGATCGATACGGACTTGGAAATAAGCGAGCACCGTAAAAAAAGAGTTTTTTATTCTTTACTAATAATGGGAAGAAAAGAAATATCAATTAGTCATAGTAGCTATACATTCAAACCCCCCTCCCTCACCCCCCCCCCCCCCCACCCCCATGAACCTGGGACCTTACCGGTGGTGGGGAGGCCTGCTCGCCTCAACGATGCAGATGGCCGTACCGTAGGTGCAACCACAACGGAGGGTTATCTGTTGAGAAGCCAGACAAACGTGTGGTTCCTGAAGAGGGATAGCAGCCTTTTCAGCAGTTGCAGGGGCAGCACTCTGGATGATTGATTGATCTGGCCTTGTAACATTAAGCAAAACGGCCTTGCTGTGCTGGTGCTGCCAACGTCTGAAAGCCAGGGGAAACTACGGACGTAATTTTTCCCGAGGTCATGAAGCTTTACTGAATGGTTAAATGATGATGGCGTCCTCTTGGGTAAAATATTCCCGAGCTAAAATAGTCCCCCATTTGGATATCTGGGCGGGGACTACTCAGGAGACCGTCGTTATCAAGAGAAACAAAACTGGCGTTCTATGGATCGGAGCGTGGAATGTCAGATCCCCTAATCGGGCAGGTAGGTTAGAAAATTTATAAGGGGAAATGGATAGGTTAAAGTTAAATATAGTGGGAATTAGTGAAGTTCGGTGGCAGGAGGAACAAGACTTCTGGTCAGGTGAATATAGGGTTACAAAGACAAAATCGAATAGGGGTACTTCAGAAGTAGGTTTAATATTGAGTAAAAAAACAATAGCGCGGGTAAGCTACTACAAACAGCATAGTGAACGCATTTTTGTTGCAAAGATAGACTCAAAGCCCATGCCTACCACAGTAGTACAAGTTTATATGCCAACCAGCTCCACAGATGACGAAGAGATTGATGATATACATCATGAGATAAAAGAAATTATTCAGATAGTGAAGGGAGACGAAAATTTAATAGCCATGGGTGACTGAATTCGATAGTAGGAAAAGGAAGACAAGGAAAAGTAGTAGGTGAATATGGAATGGGGGTAAGGAATGAATGAGGAAGCCGCTTAGTAGAATTTTGCACAGACCATAACTTAATCATAGCTAACACTTGGTTCAAGAACCATGAAAGAAGGTTGTGCACGTGGAAGATGCCTGGCGATACTTAAAGGTTTCAGATAAATTGTATAATGTTAAGATAGAGATTTAGAAACCAGATTTTAAATTGTAAGACATTTCCAGGGGCAGATGTGGACTCTGATCACAATCTGTTGGTTATGAGCTATAGATTAAAACAGAAGAAACTGCAAAAAGGTGGCAATTTAAGGAGATAGGACCTGGATAAACTGAAAGGACAAGAGGTTGTAGAGAGTTTCACAGAGAGCAATAGTGAACGATTGACAAGAATGAGGAAAGAAATACAGTAGAAGAAGAATGGGTAGCTTTGAGATATGAAATAGTGAAGGTAGCAGCGGATCAAATAGGTAAACAGAGGAGGTTAATTGATGAACGGAGAAAATATAAAAACGCAGTAAATGAAACAGGCAAAAAGGAATACAAACGTCTCAAAAATAAGATCGACAGGAAGTGCAAAATGGCTAAACAGGGATGGCTAGAGGACAAATGTAAGGATGTAGTGGCTTATCTCACTAGGGGTAAGATAGATACTGCGTACAGGAAAATTAAAGAGCTCTTTGGAGGAGAGAGAACCACTTGTATGAATATCAAGAGCTCAGATGGAAACCCAGTTCTAAGCAAAGAAGGGAAATCAGAAAGGTGGAAGGAGTATATAGAGGATCTATACAAGGGCGATGTACTTGAGGGCAATATTATGGAAATGGAAGAGGACGCAGATGAAGATGAAATGGGAGATATGATACTACGTGAAGAGTTTGACAGAGCAGTGAAAGATCTAAGTCGAAACAAGGCCCCAGGAGTAGACAACATTCCATTAGAACTACTGACAGCCTTGGGAGAGCCAGTCCTGACGAAACTCTACCATCTGGTGAGCAAGATGTATGAGACAGGCGAAATTCCCTCAGACTTCAAGAATATTTTAATAATTCCAATCCCAAAGAAAGTAGGTGTTGACAGATGAAAATTACCGAACTATCAGTTTAATAAGTCACAGCTGCAAAATACTAACGCGAATTCTTTACACACGAATGGAAAAAACTGGTAGAAGCCGACCTCGTGGAAGATCAGTTTGGATTCCGTAGAAATGTTGGAACACGTGATGCAATACTGACCCTATGACTAATCTTAGAAGATAAAGGAAAGGTAAACCTACGTTTCTAGCATTTGTAGACTTAGAGAAAGCTTTTGAGAATGCTGACTGGAATATTCTCTTTCAAATTCTGAAGGTGGCAGGGGTAAAATGCAGGGAGCGAAAGGCTATTTACAATTTGTACAGAAACCAGATGGCAATTATAGGGGTCGAGAGCCATGAAAGGGAAGCAGTGGTTGGGAAGGGAGTGAGACAAGGTTGTAGCCTATCCCCGGTGTTATTTAATCTGTATATTGAGCAAGCAGTAAAGGAAGCAAATCAAAAATTCGGCGTAGGAATTAAAATCCATGGAGAAGAAATAAAAACTTTGAGGTTTGTCGATGACATCGTAATTCTGTCCGTGACAGCAAAAGACCTCTGGAAGAGCAGCTGAACGGAATGGACAGTGTCCTGAAAAGTGGATATAAGATGAACATCAATAAATGCAAAACGAGGATAATGGAATGTAGTCGAATTAAGTCGGGTGATGCTGAGCGTATTACGAGGGTTATTCCAAAAGTAAGGTCCGATCGGTCGCGAAATGGAAACGACTATGAAAATCCGATAAATCTTTGCACAGATGTGTTGGGTAGTGTCTCTAGTACAACCCAAGTTAGCATCACGTCGCTCTTCTCATTTCTGAGCTCGCAGTGAGTGCGTAAAGATGTCTAGAAAATAGTGTCTGCCGCCAAGTACGAGGGCCTGGTGAGAAATTTCGCCTGAAGCTATGCAGCCAACATTACATAACTGTCGTGCTGTTTCGTCTTCACGACAATTCTCAGCCGCATTCTGCAGGGGCAATGAAGATGCTCCTGCATCGTTTTCAAATGGAAATGTTAGATTACCCACAATACAGTCCGCAATTGTCTCCCCCTGAGTTTCATCTCTGGTCACATGAACCGCTGTCTTTGAAGACAACATTTTGACACAGACAACGAGGTGTAGGCCAGCGTGGAGAATTGGCGGAAAGCACTGGCGGCTGCCTTCTATGATGAGGCTATTGAAAAGTTGGTACAACGCTATGACAAAAGTCTAAGTCAGGACGGCGACTACGTAGAGAAGTAGCTGAAAGGTGTAGTTAATTGTTACAAGTAAAACATTTCTGATGTTCACTGTGGTTTCAATTTGGCAATCAATCGGACCTTACTTTTGGAATAACCCTCGTAGATTAGGAAATGAGACACTTAGAATAGTAGAAGAGTTTTGCTATTTGGGGAGCACAGTAACTGATGGTGGTAGAAGGATATAAAATGTAGACTGACAATGGCAAGAAAAACGTTTCTGAAGAAGAGAACTTTGTTAACATCGAGTATAGATTTAAGTGTCAGGAAGTCGTTTCTGAAAGTATTTGTATGGAAGTGAAACGTGGACGATAAATAGTTAGACAAGAAGAGAATATCAGCTTTCGAAATGTGGTGCTACAGAAGAATGCTGAAGATTAGATGGGTAGATCACATAACTGATGAGAAGGTACTGAACAGAATTGGGGAGAAGAGAAATTTGAGGCACAACTTGACTAGAAGAAGGGATCAGTTGGTAGGACATGTTCTGATGCATCGAGAAATCAGCAGTCTAGTATTGGAGGGCAGCGTGGAGGGTAAAAATCGTAGAGGGAGACCAAGAATGAATACACTAAGCGATTCAGAAGGATGTAGGTTGCAGTAGGTACTGGGAGATGAAGAAGCTTGCACTGAATAGAGTAGTATGGAGAGCAACATCAAACCAGTCTCTGGACTGATGACCACAACAACAACAACAGCTATGCTAAAATCTTTCATTTTTAAACATACCTTTGCCAAACAGCAAATAATTTTTGTTCATAAAATTTGCATTGAAGATGAAATATTGAGTTATTACAGAAAATGGGTAAAGGAATCAGTGCTGTTTTGGAAACAATACCGACAGAAACGAGCGAAAAACAATTGTAGTAAGAACTGGTGCAGCTTTGTTTGGACAATAATGTACCTGTTGCATGTGGCGTGCCCTATAAGATGGTATAAGTGCACATGCAATGTGGAAGACTTGGCCTTTATGGTACGAACACTTGTTCATCTTCACTAATGTGAAAAAACATTTCGCCTATTAGACAAATGCCCAGAGCTCTTACGGTATGCGTTTTAGACCCCATGTTTACTGGACACTTTTTCTTGTTTTCAGCCATACTACCACCAATGAAAGTTCGTACCCTACAGTCTTAGCAACAACAGTACCCGTACATGCTTTCCACTGTCATAGGTATCAGAATGATTTTCATTTATTACTTTCGTCTTGTTCGTTTCCGAAGAAAAGCCCGTTACCTCAAATTGGTACATTTATCCTTCGCCATCATCCATGAAAGTTTGGAACATCATCACGGAATCACCCAAAAAGAACCTGAAATGACGTGTGACGTGACTGACGTTTGTGAGGGTACTTTAATTGGAATAACCGTGCTGCCTCTCGACCGTTTCCATCTGTTT
Source organism: Schistocerca americana (assembly GCF_021461395.2). Classification (NCBI taxonomy): domain Eukaryota; kingdom Metazoa; phylum Arthropoda; class Insecta; order Orthoptera; family Acrididae; genus Schistocerca; species Schistocerca americana. The sequence goes on from NC_060121.1 coordinate 617,272,559, forward strand.
GGTCGTATAAAAACACAATCTCTACTTGTTTGTGACACGAATACCGGACCATTATGCAGCTTACAGTACGCTGTGTCGATTACACAACCTAGAAAACACAAGGAACACCCAGCACGTGGTCAGAGGAACGGTCATTCATCAGCGTCATCTACCATGACAACGATGTATTTTCCGGACACATGTTAATAGAACCTTTTTCCCGCCGTCCTTGCAGTTTGTCGAATGTATAATGTTCACCCTGTATACAGACACATAAAGGCGTCAGAGCCGATGACTTCGACGCTCTGCAGCGTCGTTGGATGGCGTTACCGGACACTGGTTCGCCTCCTCATTTTGTTGCTCAAGACATCTTCTACAGGCCCTCGAAGTTTGTCGGTGTAGTTTGAAACACGTATTGTCAAAACGTTTATTAGAGTAACATGTAAAAATTTGAAGTAAATCGGTAAAGTACAGATAGAGACTTTTGATAACGATGATATCCCTTTATGTATTACATATATGTGTAGATGTTACATACATTGAAAAATACATAGCCTACTGTCCGTCACAATGCTCATTAGAGTATCATATAAAAATTAGAATTAAATCTGTGGAGAACGTTTCGAGACTTTTGGTAACAACTTTTCCCGTTACGTAATACAAATTTATTTATAAATTATAAACATTTAAAATAAAGGTATTTAAAATGCGGGTGTATTTGTTTGACCTGTGTGTCAAAATTTCGACGACCTATTACTTTTCGAATTTTGCGAGCACAAACATACACAGCACAACGACCCGGCATCAATGTCTTGGACTACACGCCGAAATCCTGTCTTGGTACTATGAATTTGGCTTTCGACAGTATGGCCTTGTTTCTGGTTTTGGTCTGTTCTAATAATCTACCTTTGCACTCTACCTGCCTGCGGCTGTGACACCATCAGCTTCCGCGGATCCACCACTTCAGCTTGTGACTTCCACAGCGTCGCGGCTCTAAGCATGTTAGTATTTGTACCGTAACGGATAGAAACAACTCAGTATCATGCGGAGTTCCAAGCTACATTTGAATTTCCGTTTCCCGAAAAAATCTGACAATCGGATGCTTGGAGCAGGTGGACTGCGTGCTGGTGGGCAGTGCAGACGTAAGTCCCTTTAATTTTCAGTCAGGTTTGCTCATCGATGACGGAATACCGCTACGGTTTGCAGCTTGCACAACCTCGGACACATGGTGGAAAAATATCTGCGTGCTGGTGTTTCGATCTTGGTATGGGGAGACAATAAATTAAGCTTCACTTCTTCAGCGGTGACGAACGTTAAGCCATGAAGTGCACAGTAGAGGAACTATGGCGAGATGTGCAACATCTTAGGCGTGCAATTTACTCGCATTACTTCTTTCTGGACCGTAATAACTGTCACCAACGGGTGTTCTGGAGGACTGCGAATTCCGGACAGCTCTCACAACCGCACATTTGCAAGTTCTGTGCTTACGCCGCTTTGGTACGTATCTGGTGGAGCCCGCATCTCGTGGTCGTGCGGTAGTATTCTCGCTTCCCATGCCCGGGTTCCCGGGTTCGATTCCCGGCGGGGTCAGGGATTTTCTCTGCCTCGTGATGGCTGGGTGTTGTGTGATGTCCTTAGGTTTGTTAGGTTTAAGTAGTTCTAAGTTCTAGGGGACTGATGACCATAGATGTTAAGTCCCATAGTGCTCAGAGCCATTTGAACCACTTCGTATCTGGTGGACAGTTATCAGTGTGGACCGGATGTTGATAACACACGCCTGTGTGCAATGCACGCGCGCTGGCGCAGGTCGCGTTACAGCGGTGGTCCCCGTACTCAGTCTCCCTTTTTTTTTTTCTCCCTGCAGCTGGAATCATACAGTTAAAGAAAGTGATAAGCAGTAGGTGCAGAATTTTTGTGCTGCGTGTCTCGTTCATGTAGTTAATGTTGGGGGTTACAGCCCGAGTACTAGATAAGGTGATACCACGCCCAGACGTCGTGGGATTGGGCGGCCAACCCACTTCACAGATGTCGAAAGTCATAGGCTGGGCAGACTGGTAATAAAGGACAGGAGACGAACTGTGGCTTTAATGCTGGGCAGAGTACAAGTGTTTCTGAACACACAGTGCACCGAATACTCCGAAGGATGGGCCTCCTATGCCGACGACCGATGCATGTACCCATGTTCACACCATGAAATAGGCCACTACTACTGAAAGGAGTACGTCACCATCGGCATTGGACGTTGAGCCAGTGGCAGAGCACTGCAGGTCTGCTGAATCCCGATACCTTCTTCACCTTGCCGACGGGTGGGAAGCTGGGGGGGGGGGGAGGGGAAGAAGAATCCATCGTTTTACAGGGGAACAGATCCTTGACGCCTCAACGGCGGACGGAGACAATCTGTCGGTGGCTCCATTATGGTTTGGGGAACATTCACATGAGTATCCGTAGGTCCTGTGGAGCTCGTGTAAGGCACAATGACGGCCAAGTGCATTGGTTGCTGACCACATACACCCTTTCATGACGATTATGTTTCCTGACAGCAGTGGCATTTTGCAATAAACTAATGAGCCATGTCACTGGCCAGGAGTATGATGGAGTGATTTGAGGAACACCGTGGTGAATTCCAAGTGATGTACTGGCCATACGCGAACCCGATTGAAAATGTCCGGCATGTGACTGAACGTGACCTCAGAGTTCACCATCTCCTTCCCAGGAATTAATGGGGATTAGGTGACTTTTGTCATCAGATGTGGTGCCAATTCTCTCCAACTACCTACCAAGGCCTCAATGCTTCCGTGTAATGGCGCGTCGCCGCTGTTATCCGTGCCAAAGTTGGACATACCGGCTAATTAGGTAGGCTGTCATAATGTCCTGGCTGATCAGCGTATATCCTCTCTGCTTCAGCCGTCACACTTATTCTGATGTCCAAATAGCAAATATCATCTACTAATGAAAGGTGGGCTCCATGTGGTTCCCAAGTTGTGCAGCGACCGTAAACCACAAAATTACCAAATAAGCAGCAACCAGTCGCAAAATTATGTTTTATTTATTCACTTTTGCAAATCTGTTTCAACTGATTAACAGCCATCATCGGTGCTTTCAACGAATATGTGCTCTGAGTAGTGATACTGTCTTAAGCAGAGGTCAAACATCAAGTTTAGTTACTCGTTTTTTAATCTAATTCCCTCAGCCTCACCGTTTTTTTTTTTCAACAGGGTAAGAGAGAGTCAAAGGTGAGTGATGAAACGTGAGTTGGAGTAAATAGGTGAGGGGTAAGAAGTGATACGAATTTTTTTGGGGGGAGGGGGGCAGGCAGAGTGAGAGACGGTGAAGGGTGGAAAATGCCCTTTTCTTTTTCGTGTAGGTTCTTGAATTATTCTATATAGTGTCTGGTTTCCAATACGTATTTGGTTATTGTTTAACTGATTCTCTTCTTTTAATACTTTGTGTATATGGAAATTTTCTTAGAATAGGAGGAGGTGTCTATATTTACATGTTCTTGTGATGTTCATACCTCTTTCAATAGTGTTTGGTCTTTGGTATTCTTGTTCTTCAAGGTGGTCTGCAAAAGTTGAATGGTTTGTACTGTATTTTAATGCGCTCATGTGTTATTTACATCTTGTGTCAAATGTCGTGGCTGTCATCCCGAAGCATATTTTCTTACAGCCTGCAAACGAGCTGATTTATACCAAACTCTTGGTGTCTGTTTGGTTTTGGTTTCAGTCCATTTAACAAGTATCTGATTATGGCCTGTTTCTGTTTCTGTGGGTGGTCTGGGGTTCGATTTAAGACCGTGTCACCCGTTGTGTGAGTTTTTTGTATATGTTAAATGTGTGTTTATGATTGTCTTTTCTTACAGTGATGTCTAGAAAGTTGTCCCTTGCCTTTTTAACGCCATACATATCGGTACGTAAAGATTTTCTGTAGTTGATGTTTTTAGTGTCATAATTTGTGTGACACGGAGGTATACCGTTTAAATACTAAGGAGCATTGATGAGCTATCAAAACAGGGTGTTTTTGGTACAGCAAATTGGAAATTTGTGGTAAGCTCTTATGGGACCAAACTGCAGAGGTCATCGGTCCCTCAGCTTACACACTACTTAATCTAACTCAAACTAACTTGCGCTAAGGACGACACACACCCATGCCCCAGGGGGGACTCGAACCTTCGACGGGGAGAGCCACGCGGACCGTGACAAGACGCCCTAGACTACGCGGCTACCCCGCGCGGCTTTTGGTACAGCTTGCACATTAAATATTACATAATATCATTTGTAGATAAAGTCTTTAGGCACTGTGTACCATATACGGAAAAGGGGTTGGCTTTCCATTGTGACGGGACGTTAAACACTAACCACCACCACCACTTTCCATTGTGGTGCTCAAATACCAAGATGTCAATTTCACCAACTAAATCAACCTACCTTTTGCTGAAAGGACAGCTAGTGAGAAATCCTACAGTGATAATTGAGGGCTCACCAATCCTTAGGCGACGGGAGACAAGCTACTTGGGAGTTATCATCGATGAAAGGTGGAACTTCGGAAGGCACATTGTGACCCAAAGAGTATTACAAGTACATTATAACCTCATCTCTGTAGGACATAAAAGATTTCACCTTCCACCTCACCTGATAAAATTGTACCACAATAGTATACTAATGTCAATATTGGGTTACGGCTCGGGAGTCTGGGCACATAAACTCACTCGGGTGGTGCCCGCCATGATAGTGGGAAGAGTAAAGAGAAACTTGTTGTTAAGATCTGTTGGGGCTTATAGGACATCTCCAGGCGGGGGCCCTATTAGTGATAATGGGGCTCTGTCCTCTTGACAGCAAAATTAGAGAGCAAGCAGCATTGTATTGGGCTAATAAAGGTGATGATATGAAAGTAGAAAACATTTTGGGAGTTCGGGCTAGAGACAAAACTGAGATAAGGAAAAGGGGCGAAGATCTATGGTAGGAATCAAGGGAAATGGACGGATCTTGTAGAAGAACGTCCCGACTCTTACCAAATGTAAAAGAAAGGTTAGGCATGAAGTGTTTTGAGCCAACCCGGGATTGAACCTAGAGATAGTAGAGATAAAAATATTATGAATTTATTTTCAGTTTTTATGTTTCTAGCTGAATAGATCTGATTTATAAAGAATAAATTTATTTGCTTGAATAATAAGACTTCATTTTGTCACTGGTCATGGGCCCTATCCGACATATTTATGCCGGTTTGGAAAGAGGATTACGCCCGCGTGTGACTGTGGCGCATCGGAGGGTGCTCCCGACCATATGGTGTACGAGTGCACCATTTTCCATGATGTAGCAGCTACATTACGACAGCAACTACAGAACAACGACACTTACTACTTGCTGAGACACGATGAGACTTTCCAAACCTTGAATAATTTAGCTAACGAGGTATCACGAAAAGTTCTGAGAGCATACTTGAGGGACATTCGTGGTCAGTAGCAAACTACCGAACATGTCCTAGTACCCTAATCCTGTACGCCTATGCGTGGACAGGTCGACTTGAAAGTTGGAATCCGCCACGTGCAGGGCTAGGGGGAGTGGGGTACATTAACTTCACAATAATTACATGCACCGCACTTGACGTAGGTTAGTCAATAGTTAGTAGGATTTAGAAATAGAAACCGGAATAGGAACCTGCAGCGATTAGCAATTTTCTCCTGCCGGCATTAGCTCGATGAGCAAGGCATAGCGGTAGGTTTATATCCACACTGACACACCTGTAACGCTGCAGGCAGTTAAGATTACTTACAAGTAGGTATTAGTGTGTATAGCTTAACATAGTTCTTAGATTTGCCCATTAACCTGTACTGTCTATACTGTCTGTAGTTTACAAGTAAAATGTAATTAGTGGCAAATAACAACATTGTACCACTTAGGACCCACTAATCATTAAGGTGTTGGGTTATATTTCTATAATTATAATGTATTATGAATAACGATTTTTTTTTAAAAAAGAAGGGTGGTGGCAGGTTGAAACTGCTGCGCAGATGGTTGGGTCGTGGGCCTTGAAATACTGCGGAGACAAAGGTGCAGGTTGGCGTCCACTTCCATTCAAATGCTGTCGATGAGATCTGGCAAAGACTTGAAGTAGTCAGGAATGACGTACCCACATCTGTCATCCAGACTCAGATCTATTCGATGTCCTGCTGCGTTAGAGCCATTCTTGGTGCCATCTCCGTGTGCTAACCCTCGCACCCTGCACACCTTCAAATCAAATACTAGTTAAAACATGTAATCTTCCTACTACACTGTATTTAAGTAGTAAGTAAACTTTTGTTATTTGCAATCGTTCCTAGAGCTGCAAATGTAATCACTGACAACGTAAATTTCTAAAACGACATCATGAAATTATAATGTTATAAATCTCATCATGGTAAGACATTTTCAGGAGCAGATGTGGTCTCTGCCCACCATGTATTGGTATGAACTGTAGAGTGAAACTGAAGAAATAGCAAAAGGGTGGGAGATAGGATCTGAATAAGCCCTACTAGCTGCACAAAGTTGGAAACGAAATTCCTAGTGTCCATCCAACGCTGACGATGGTCGTGCAGGATCTGATGGACATGGTGGATCACTCCCCCTAAGCCATAATCTAGTGGTTCTTGACTATGAGCTCCTTCTGCTGCCACGATATAGGATGGCCAGCGGCAGTGGCTGAGCACACTAGCACTGGCACTTCGCCACGTGTAGTTCATGCTTAGTACTGCGAGTGTCATCCTAGTTGCTACTTTATGAGCTGGACTCTGTTTCTTGCTGCATTATTTGTACAAGTAACGAGTCATCGTATGCTTGGAGAACTACAAGTTAAGTAAATCTCCCGTTTGCTGTGTTACTTTTCAGTACTCATTTCTGCTCCTGTCCAGCTTTCCTACGACGACAGTTGTCACACTTCTCTGTAGCCCACCTCTCCTTACCATTGTGTACGAAGTCATACTCAACAGAAGGAACTAGAGATTGTTGAGAGTTTCAGAGGGAGCACTGGGTAACAATTGACTAGAACAGATCAGATGAAAGGAATACAGTGGAAGGCTAATGGGTATTTTTGAGAGATTAAATACTGAATGCAGCAGAGGATAGTGTTAGCAAAAAGATAAGGCGTAACAGAAATCTTTGGATATTTCAGGAGGTACTGAATTTAGCTGATGGAAGGAGAAAATATAAAAATGCAGCATATGAAGCAGGCGAATGGGAATACAAACACCATAAATAAGACTGACTGGAAGTGCAAAATGGTTAATCAGGAATGGCAGGAGGACAAATGTAAGGATTTAGAACAGCGTTTTACCAGGGTAGGGGAAAATTAAAGATGCCTTTGTAGAAGAAGAGCTCAAATGGAAAGCCAGTATCAAGCGAAGGAAATAAAGCTGCGAGGTGGAAGGATTATATACAGGGTCTATGAAAGGGAGATGAAGGCAATATTTTGGAAAGGGAAGAGAATGCAGATGAAGATGAGATGGGTGATACAATAGTGGATAAGGAATTTGACAGAGCAATGAAAATGGAAATAAAGCATTGAAGTTCACAGTATTCCGTCAGAACTCCTGATCGCTTTGGGAGAGCCAGCCATGACAAAACTATTCTATCTGATGTGCAAGATGTATGAGTGAGATGAAATACCCTGAGTGTTTAAGAAGAATGTAACAATCCCAATTACAAAGGATGCAGGAGTGAATATTACAGAAATATCAGTTTAAGAAGTCATAGCTGCAAACTACAAAAGTTAATTCTTTACAGAAGAACGGATTAACATGTGGAAGTCGATTTCGGATAAGATCACTTTGGATTCCTGAGAAATGTTGGAACATGCGAGCCCATACTGAGACTTCTTTTTCTCACTCATCAGTCTTCTGATTGGTTTGATGTGACCTACCACGAATTGCTCTCCTGTGCCAACCTTTTAACCTCAGTGTAGCACTTCCAGCTTAAGTTATCAATAATTTGCTATTCGTATTCCAATCTCTGTCTTCCCATACAACTTTTACCCTCTACAGGTCGCTCTACCACCATGAATGTTATTCCCCGAGGTCTTAACAGATGCCCTGTCGTCCTGTCTCTACTTCTTGTCAGCGTTTTTGATGTATTCCTTTGCTGGCTAAATCTGCAGAGTACCTCCTTATTTCTTACCTTATCAGTCAACCTAATTTTCAACATTCTTTTGTAGCACCACATCTCAAATGCTTCGACCTTTTTCTGTTCCAGTTTTGCCACAGTGTATCTTTGACTACCACACAATGCTGTGCTCCAAACGTAAATTCTCAGAAATTTCTTCCTCATATTAAGACCTGTGTTCGATACTAACAGACTTGTCTTGGGAATAACCTATTTGCCAATGGTAGTGTGCATTTTATGTTCTCGTTTCTCCTTCCGTCATTGGTTATGTTGTTTCCTAGGCAGCACAATTCCTTACTTATCAACTTCATGAATTGCCAATTATGATGCTAAAAAAGTTTCTCAGTTTTCAAATTTCTGCTACTTCTCATTGCATTTGTGTTCCTCAGATTTACTCTCAATCCATATTTTGTACTTAACGGCTCAACGGGCTATTGATTCCATTCAACAGGTCCTGTTGGTTCAAATGGCTCTGAGCACTATGGGACTTAACTTCTGAGGTCATCAGTCTCCTAGAACATAGAACTACTTAAACCTAACTAACCTAAGGACATCATACACATCCATACCCGAGGCAAGATTTGAACCTGCGACCGTAGCGGTCACGCGGTTCCAGACTGTAGCGCCGAGAACCGCTCGGCCACATCGGCCGGCCAACAGGTCCTGTAATTGTTCTTCACTTTCACTGAGGGTACCAATTTCATCGGCGAATCTTATCACTGAAGTCCATTAACCTTGAATCTTAAACCAAATCTTGAACCTTTTTTTATTTCCGTCATTACCTCTTCGAAATGTAAATTGAAAAGTAGACAGAAAAACTGCATCCTTGTCTTACCACGCTTCTATATCTTAGCACTTTATTCTTGGTCATCCACTACTATTTTACCCTCTTGGTTCTTGTACATATTGTATTTTACCGTATCTCTGTAGGTGACTCCTATTTTTCACACAACTCCGAACGCCTTACAGCATTTGACATTGTTGAACTCTTTTTCCAGGTCGACAAATCCTAAGAATGTGTCTCTGATTTTTCTTTGGTCTTGCTTCCATTATCAACCGCACCGTCAAATCTGCGTCTCTGGTGTTTTTACCTTTCCTACAGCCAAACCGCTCGTCAGCCAACAGCTCCTTAATTTTCTTTTCCATTCTTCTGTACATTATTCTAGTCAGCAGCTTGCATGCAACAGCTGTTAAGTTGATTGTGGTATGATTCTCGCACTTGTCGACCCTTGCTGTCTTCGCAGTTGTGTGGGTGATGTTTTTGCGAAAGTCTAATGGTATATGGCCAGTCTCATACATTCTACACACCAGCGTGTATAGTCAATTTGTTGACACTTCCCCTAATGAATGTAGAATTCCGACTGAATTCTATCGATCCCTTCTGCCTTATTTGATCTTAAGTAGTCCAAAACCAGATAGCGTGAGTGCGGCGTGTGACCATTTCTAATGATTCTGTTACGATTCTAGAAAATCTGATACGTCACCAAATGTAGCCACTTGACGGTAACAGTGCTTCACTATTTTCATAATGCGATTCGTGTGTGGCCCTTCATCAGCTGATTAACAATACATTTTTACATTACAGATGTGAGCACATGCAGAATCCTATTTGTACAGGCGCAATGGTTTTTAACTAAAATTAGATGTGTTTTGTGCAGAAATACGTAAGAATACGTAAGCCTTACCACAATGTTGTTGTTGTTGTGGTCTTCGGTCCAGAGACTGGTTTGATGAAGCTCTCCATGCTACTCTATCCTATGCAAGCTTCTTCATCTCTCAGTACCTACTGCAACCTACATCTGCTTGGTGTATTCATCTCTTGGTCTCCCTCTACGAGTTTTACCTTCCACGCTGCCCTCCAATACTAAATTGGTGATCCCTTGATGCCTCAGAACATGTCCTACCAACCGATCCCTTCTTGTAGTCGAGTTGTGACATAAACTTCTCTTCTCTCTAATTCTATTCAATACCTCCTCATTAGTTATGTGATCTACCCATCTAATCTTCAGCATTCTTCTGTAGCACCACATTTCGAAAGCTTCTATTCTCTTCTGGTCTAAACTATTTATCGCCCATGTTTCACTTCCATACATGGCTACACTCCATACAAATACTTTCAGAAACGACTTCCTGACGCTTAAATCTATACTCGATGATAACAAATTTTTCTTCTTCAGAAACACTTTCCTTGCTAGTGCCAGTCTACATTTTATATCCTCTCTACTTCGACCATCATTAGTTATTTTGCTCCCCAAATAGCAAAACTCCTTTACTACTTTAAGTGCCTCATTTCCTAATCTAATACCCTCAGCATCACCCGACTTGATTCGACTACATTCCGTTATCCTCGTTTTGCTTTTGTTGATGTTCATCTTATATCCTCCTTTCGAGACACTATCCAACCACAATACAGAGTTAAAACAATGCTGTGACAAGGAAATGTTTGAACTTAAAATAAGCGAAGTTACTGTGTTCGCATTAGAACAGAAATACTCATATGACATGACAATCTAATAGACGAATGAGTGTGGCAGCTCTCGTCAGCGCATAACCTAACTCGCTTATACTAGATGGCGTGTGGTTAGTGGCGGTGCAGTTTTTCGTAAGATTTATTTTGCAATGGGAAAAGATATTTACATTAATTTTAAAGTGGTTGGTGTTTCATGGAAACATAAAGGCAAAACAAAAAGCGTTTAATGCAAGTGGTTTAAAATAAAAAAAATTAAAGAAAGAAGGCGAAACCTATGCATAATATCATAGTTACAAAGTAACTTTATATATTTGACCCTATGTGTACGTTACAAATAAAGCAGAAAATAGTACATCTGTACTAGTGCAACGTGTTAAAGAGAAATTAAGCCAACAACTCAGCAAAAAATGCTGAAAAAGCATTGTCTGTTACTTCTTTCTGATTTTCTATCAGGTTGCAAAGTTAGGACTGCACAGTGTAACAGTTAACGAAGAAATTAATACGACAGCAAAGGTTTGTTTAGCTAACGGGGTTTCGGGAAAATCTGTTCGAGATTTGCATGAAAAGATTTTTGGTAAAGTGTTTAAATACAAGGTCCCCCACATTTCTGTGTCATAATTTTGCCCCTGACAACACTACTTTTGGAAGGCTAAAGTGGAGGTTCGTTTCCGTACAGAGAAAAACCTGTATTTTTCCTATTCCATAATTTGGATGTACAATTAGATAAATTCAGTCATACAGGCGTTTATAGACTTAGATATGGGCCCTGAGCTAATATTTACATAGGGTAATCGGGAAGGGACTTAAAAACAAGACTCAAGGAGCACGTTTATGCAAGTAATGACAGTACTTTGCGATGTCACTTGAGAGAAAATGGTCACCAGTTAGCTCTAATTGAAGGTCGTTTAAATGTTCCACAATTGGAACCAAAAGGGTGGATTTAGAAGTATTAAAAACTCTTGCAATGTGTGCTTATCGTCGTACTAACCAAGTTAACGTAATAAATGGACAATTATTAGACAATGGTTTTTCAGTGCTTTTGATGAGCTGCTGGCTCAATTTCTCTTTCACATGTTTCTCTAGTACAGATGCACTATTTTCCGTTTTATCTTTAACACCCACATACGATCAAATGTACAAAGTTACTTTGTAACTAAGATTTTATGCATAGGTTTCACCTTTTTACTTTAATTTTTTATCTTTTACCATTGGCGTTAAACGATTTCTGTTTTGCCTATATGCTGCCATGAAACACCCACCACTTTAAAATTAATATAAATATCTTCTCATATTGCAAAATAAATCTTACGAAAAAGTGATGTACTGTCGCTCTGCACCGCCATCAACCACACATCATCTAGAACAAGCGAGTTTTGTTACGCGCTGATGATAGCTGCTACATTCATTCGTCTATTAGATTGTCATGTCATATGAGTATTTCTGTTCTGATGCGAATACAGTAATGTCGCGTGTTTTAAGTCCTAATACCTGCTTGTCACAGCGTTGTACTCACACTGCATTGTGGTAGAGACTACGTATCTCTGTAAAAAATATTTCTAATTTAGTTAAGACCCATTGTGCGTGAACAAATACGATTTTGCATGTGTTCACAGCTGTATTGTAAAAATGTGTTATTAATTTATCAGGGCACCTGATGGTATGCAACGCCCGAAATGCGTTATGAAAATAACGAAGTTGCATTACCTCCCCCCCTCCTGGAGGCTATCACTGTACTCCTTCCCACCTATCCGCCCTGTCCTGTGCATTTAAGGTTGAAATTCCCATTGCACTCTTAATCTTACCATCCTTGCTTTTAATTTTGATTTTTCTGTATGCTGACTCAGTCCTTCTGCAGATCATTTGCTTCTCGATTTCTTCACATTTGTCTTAGCTCCTCTTCAGTTCTTATTTATTTTGTTCCTAAGTTACTTGTATTCCGATCGTCCTGAATTTCTGTGAACAGTTTTGTACTTTCTTCTTTTGTCGAGCAACTGAAGTATTTCTTCTGTTACCCATTGTTTCTTCGCAGTTACTTTCCTAGTATCTAAGTTTCTCTTTCCATCTTCTGTGATTGCCCTTTTCAGAGATGTCCACTCCTCTTCAACTGAACTGCGTAATGAATTGTTCATCATCGTAGTACCTACAGCTTCAGAGAACTTGAAGCATATCTCTGAATCCCTTAGCATTACCGTATCCCATTTCTTTGTGCATTAGTTCTTCGTGACTAGTCTCTTAAGCTTTAGCCTACTCTTCATCATTACCGAATTTTAAATTGAATCTATATCTTCTCCTGGCTTCGCTTAACAAACCAATATCTGATTTCAGAATCTCTGTCTGACTATGACGTGCTCCAGCTGGAACATTCTTGTGTCTCCGAGTCTTCTCGAAGCAAATCTCCTACTCTCATGAACAGAGTATTCGTGATTAGCATCTGATATTTATTGCCAAATTCATTCTCCTCTCTCACTGCTACTGCCAGAGTCGTATTCTCACGTAACCCTTTCTTCTAATTCTTCCACTACAACGGCATTCCAGTCCTCCATGACTATTATACCTTCACCTCTCTTTACGTACTGAATTAGCCGTTCAGTATTCTTTTATACTTTCTTCGTCTCTTCATTTTCTGCTTGCGGTGTTGACATGTATGCCTGAGCTATTGTTGTCGGCTCTGACATGCTTTCGATTCTGATGAGAAGAACTCTCTCACTTAACTATTTATAGTGCCTAAGTCTCTGCACTACCTTCCTCTCATAACGAAGCCTACTCCCCTTTACACCAATTTCTGCTCATCCAGCCGGAAACCCTTGTCTTCTTTTCATTTAGCTTCGCCTATCCGTACCATATCTAGAGACTTAGCATGTGCCTTTTCAGATTTTCCAGCTTCCCTATCATGTTCAGGCTTCTGAAATTCCACCCGCATTTCTTAGAATGTTAGCCTTCCGTTGGTTATTCAGTCATTTTCCCATGGTTACCTCTCCGTAGGCAGCCTTTCCCAGAGATCCGAATGGGGCAGTTACAGGCCACATGTCCTACCGATACACATTATGTGTCTTTAATGCTACGGTCGCAGGTTCGAATCCTGCATCGGGCATGGATGTGTGTGATGTCCTTAGGTTAGTTAGGTTTAAGTAGTTCTAAGTTCTAGGGGACTGATGACCTCAGAAGTTAAGTCCCATAGTGCTCAGAGCCATTTGAACCATTTTTTTGTCTTTAATGCAATGGTTTCCGCTGCCTTCTGCATCCTCATGCCGCTGATAATTGCTGATTCTTCCTTCTTTTTCGGGCTAGTTTCCCACCCCTAGAGCAAGGAAATGACCTGTAACTCTGTCGGCTCCCTCGCCATATGTGAAAAGGCCGTTGGCAGAATGACGGTGACTTCTTATGACTAAGTCCTCGGTTGCCAGTACTGTCTATTCAAAACTTAAACAGTGGCAGTGTTCGAAAACCGGAGAGTGAATGTTTCGTTAGTAGACAAAGACACTACCTCTAGTCCAAGGATCAGTTTACGAAACGACAAATCCACTTTTAAGCATGTACAGTTGTAGAGAAATCTTTTGACAATGTTGACTCAAATACTCTTCTCGAAATTCTGAAGAGAGAAGGGGTGAAATGCAGGGAGCGAAAGGCTATTTACAATTTGTACTGAAACCAGACATCAGTTAGAAGAGCTGAGGGGCATGAAAGGGAAGCGTTAGTTAAGAAGGGAGTGAGACAGGATTGCAGCATTTCCCCGATGTTACTCAGCCTGTACAATGATCAAGCAGTTACAGAAAACGAACAAAAATCTGGAGTAGAAATTGAAGTTCAGGGAGTAGAAATAAAATCTTTAAGTTCCTGAGTGTATTTTTGTTCCTAGTTATAACTACAAGAAAATGGTGTTTTTCTCACAATACACATTTCGCTTAATTGAAGTAAAGCATCATCAGTGGTATGTAATTAAAGATATCTACAATTTGCTTTGTTTTCTAGAACGAAAAACTGTTCATTAATAAATAATTGGATTTTACTTACGGTAATTTCTGGTTGGTTTTACGCCTACCTCAGAAAATGCCGTCTGCTAGCACGTCTTCGGTTTCTTTCTTCGTTAGTCACTGATAATTGTGCTCCGATTTTACACTGCTTTGCAGAACTATGCGTTTTTTAGATTTAATACAGAACAATTTTGTACACCATTGCTCGCTGTTTACTTGTACACTTCTAAGCGTGTCTTGTTTTATATAGTGGTGAGAGCATTGTCATTACTTTTTCGTTGATCTACATTTTTTTCTTTCTCTGTAAGTCATTGTATGTGTGTTATTGTAGTTAATTGTGTTACTGTGTATTAACTTCCTGTGTGAGAGTAATGGAGGAATGGCGATGAAGGTTTTCTTAGGAGTAGTTAAGGGTGGAACAAGCAAAGATGAGTGGATATAAGTGAGTTGGGATGTGATTGAGATTTTTAGCGCCATACAATATGGCAGCTCCGGTATTCAGCTTGTGACGTGAAAATGCGTCGCATCTCATTAGCCACGTTCCTCTCCACTAGGTAAAAATGCCACATTCTTTATTTCAAGCTGCGCAGTGTAGTGGAACGTCGAATTCCACGCTGTGACATCACCAGCTCCTCGTCAACGTGTGTTCACGCCTCGGGAGAGGACGGCTTTATACGAGACATAAAACGACCGTATCACAAACAATATGCTATTCGATTTCTGAATAAGGAACCCAAAACGTAATATTTCCTCACATACAAAATGTAGGTGGAAATAGTTCTACCTACTTTGCACGAACGTACTAAAACGTTGTACTTACGCATATCTAAGTACGTAATACACGTCTCGCCAATTTGACGTTTATTGCTTGCTGCTTTCAAAGTGTTGTAATACAGTAAGAAGTGTACATATTTATTATCTTTATCAGATACATCGAGTCTGAAAATATGTAATTAATAAAAATAGATATGGACTGACAACATAAAAAGTTAACATGCGAAAATTATAGGAAGTAGTGACAAAAGGCCAAAATGAAGTAGTAGAGACTCGTTCAGTACAAGAAGAACAGCCTTTAATAAATAAGAAAATAACTGAGGAATGACAGGTCACAACAGAAAAATGGAAAACACATGCAATAATTCCATTCATAACTTCGTTATTTCTACTGTTTATCAATAAATAAAATATATACGAGGGTTGCAACTTAAATAGTGGCAACTATTTATTCACAACCGATACAAAAGTGTTAATGTTTGCACCTGTTACTTTCCTTCAAAGTAGTCGCCAGTGTTGTATATAACCCGTTGCCAGCGACGTGGAAGGCGTAGTATACCGTTATCAGAGCCTGCTCTGTTGATGGCGCGAATGGAGCGATCTAAAGTTATAGTGGTTCTCGTGTACGATTGTGATGGTGTTGTCCTAACGCATTATGTTCTTCCTCTGCAGACCGTCACTGTACAGTATTACTGTTCGTTTATGGAGCATCACCTGCGACCAGCTTTGCGAAAGAAGCGGCGTACTTTCGGCGCAACCCACCCATCATTTTGGACGATAATGCGTGGGCGCATACAGCGCAAACTGTGGCTGCTCTGTACGGCAAATGGGCTTGGGAAGTACTGTACCATCCACCACACTCCCCGGACTTAAGTCCTAGTGACTTTGATTTGATTTCGAAGATTAAGGGACCACTTCGTGGCATTCGCTTGAGAACTGTTCCAGAGATTCGACAGGCAGTAGACCGCTCCATTCGCACCATCAACAGGAAAGGCTCTGCTAACAGTATACTACGCCTTCCATGTCGCTGGCAACGGGTTCTACACATCGCTGGTGACTACTTTGACGGACAGTAACAGGTGCAAGCATGTAACTCTTTTGTATCGGTTGTGAAAAAATAGTTGCCTCTGTTTAAGTTCCAACCCTAATATAAAAATGTTTTAACTACAGAGTGAAGAGCATATGTAGCTAGGAGAGGAATTAACAAGCAGTGCAAACAGTATAATTCAGAAAGGGAGTCAGAGCCACGCTAATATAAGGGGTAGCCAAATGAAAACGAGACAGATGGAAGAAGCAATTAAATTGTTTATTATTTCAAAAGTAATCACCGTAGCTGTTAATACCTTTGTCCCTCTGTGAGACAAGGCGGTCAGCGTCTTAATGGAGACATGTGTGCGGTTGTCTACGGAATCACGATTGTCTACCCAGGCTAGCATTGCTGCGGTCGAAACAAGTCGACAGCCACGAATGTCTTTCTTCAGGTTTCCAAAAATATGGAAATCATACGGGGAGAGATCGGGAGGTTGTGTATGGGCTTACCAGCGATTTGTGCAGCGTATACGAAATAACGTTGGCAACATATGGGCGGGCCTTATCCTGCTACAAAATGATGCCGACCGTAACGTACCTGGGCGTTTGGACTTGATGGCGTGCTTTTTTTCAACGTGTCCACGAATCTCTGTGTGATAGTTAGTGCACCTTGTTCCAGAAAGTCAATGAGCAGCTGGCTCTTTCAGTCAAAGAGAAAGGTCAACGTGTGTTTCCCGGAGTTGGCGTGCCTGGAGTTTGAACTACGCTAGGAAGCCCTTAATATCTTCCACATAGTGCTGATCTCTCCCCATGTGGTTTCCACAATGTGGGAATCCTGCAGAAAAACATTCCAGACCGTCGATTTGCTTTGGACGAAGAAGTGCACCCCTAGGAACAATTCTGGCTCCGCAGGCAAACGCAAGACTTTATGAAGCAGTTGACCATCTTGTCTCACAGTGACATAAATGTATTAACAAATATCGTCTTCACTTTTGAAATAATAGACGGTTTACTACTTTTTTCCAAATGGTTCCGTTTTCATTTGACTGCTCCCTATGCACACCTGGCAATTTAACCTATAGCACCGTGAAGGAGGCGCGCAACAAACGTAAAATTAGCGTAAAGTGTACAACACCCTTGGATGTGCTAATGATGAGGTTTTCAGAGGAAGTGCACAGAGTAGATAGGAGTAACACAATCGACATTCTGTACAAATGGTAAGATTACGATGAATCCATCTTAAATGATGAAATGGTCGTACGGGGAATTCCCCACTTCATCGCTGCCTCGGAGATGCTGTGTCCTATAGCTCATGCGCCGACTATAGCACGAACGTTGAAACTCACTTAAATCTAGGTAACCTGCCATTGTAGCAGCCGTAAAAGATCTAGCAATTGCACCAGACAGTTGTTGCCTTATATAAGAGTTGCCGACGGCAACCCCGTTGTCTACCTGTTTCATATCTCTGTATTTGAATACGCACGGCTATACCAGTTTCTTTGGCGCTTCAGTGTATAAGACCCAGCTTATGGTATTTAACCGAACTTTTACCGGGAATTTTACAAAACAGATTTTCTGTGACAAAATGCTAGCACAAATATTGTGCAACCCAATCCCCGCGAACTTTCAGTTTTCAGTCCCGAACCTTCCATAACACGCCACACAGATTTTAGTTAATTCAAATGTCACAGTTTACACATAAAAATCGTAATTTTGCTTGTTCGTTTTTCTCACCCGTTCTCGATAACTTTCCGGTACCCCAAGGTCACGTTTTACTCATTTTTCTGCAAAATTATTACATGTATCCAGAGCTCTTAATGTATGCGTCCGAACATAACGATGGCTGAGTTCCGGACTATCCTCAGACTTCACAAAGCAGTTCTTCAGCTCCCACAATACACATGAACATACTGCCCTCTGATTGGCTGATACACGTTATAGCCAATCCGATGTCAGTATTAAACTGCGCATTCCTGCGCATTTTATATTTGATCAGTCACAATCTAATGGCTTTTCCGAACAGTTATTTAAATCAACAAATCAAAAAAAATCCACAATTACCAAAATAAGTCATTCTTTCAATATCAGAATTATTGTAAAATGTATCTTGTTTCCCCACACCCATAAACTGGCTAGTTGCATTTGTCATATTTCCCCCGAAAGTATGATCCATTATCTCTGTATAACCACAGTTCTCAGGCTATCGTGTACTCAGCTAATGGACATAATAACATTCGCTTAACTTATTATTTATGTACCATATGGCACTTGGCTGCGAGCGTATCTGTAGCCTTTCGGCTCGGACCGGCTAGAGGTTTAGTTTGAAAGACCTGTCGGTTCACCGAGCGGGGTGGTGCAGTGGCTAGCACACTGGACTCGCATTCGGGACGACGACGCTTCAATCCCGCTTCCGACCATCCTGATTTAGGTTTCCCGTGATTTCCCTAAATAGCTCCAGACAAATGCCGGGATGGTTCCTTTGAAAGGCCACGGCCGACTTCCTTTCCCGTCCTTCGCTAATCAGATGAGACTGATGACCTCGCTGTCTTGTCTCCTTCGTCAAACAAACCAACCCGTCGTTTCGATCTGTCGCGCACAGGCTAAGCAGGCAATGCCCTCTGCGTAGGGCAGGAGTGGTGAGGGGCTCCGGCGACGGCACGGAGGCGACAGGTGGTTGGCGAGTGAGCTTTGCTGGACAGTGTTGTGTGCCACCTCGAGGTTTTAGTACTGTCTTTTCTGTTCCTTGAAACAAATTCTTTGACAGTTGTGTTGAGTGGCTTTGGACTTGTGTTCCAGTGTTAATGCGGATTTAAGTTTTGAAAGCGTCAGGTGGGCAGTTACTAAATTTGTGTGGGTTGTTGCAGTTGTGAATAAATTGTCATGTGGTTTTAAGTGCTCCACAGATCAGTTGGGGAGCCATTGTGTTCGCTACCTTTTAAGCAGTTTGTTGTTTAAATTTACTAGACGTTTTAGCCGTTGCACATATGAGCTAGGCAGTTATTAAACTCTTTTGAGTTGTTGTACTTGTTGACTGAATTTCCGTGGGTTTTAAGTGCTGCACAGATCAACGTGGCTACCATTGTGTTCGTTAACTTTCTAGGAGTTTATTGCTTAAATATACCAGTGGTATTATGTGCTGCCCAGATCAGCTGGGCAGCTGTTCAGTTCGTTTAAGTTGTTGTAATAGCTGGCTGGACTTCTGTAGGTGATGCTGCAGCAAAGTTTGGTTGTTACATGTTAATGTGTACTTAACTGCTGCCCAGCTCAGGCTAATAGATTTTGAGTAAATCAGCAACGCTACACTGGCGGTCTTCATGGCAGTTGTGGGCTAAAGGGAGCTATCGCTGATATTTTCCATTTCTGTTAAGGCCGCAGTAGTAGGCATTGGAATCCACGGAGATGATACTTTAACGAATTACGAAGTTGTCCGTTATCAGCGGCTTGAAATCCTTTTGTGCCGGAAGGCGTGGATGATAACAGATTTAGAACGGTATGAAACAAGTATATCCTTCAACCTTGCGTATCTGAAATTAATGTATGCCCTAGTGCCCCAAGTGGTTGTCGGTTCTGATCACTCATTTGGTTGTTGAAATAAGTAGTTGTTCAGGTATTGTGTAATTGGAACAATTCCCCACCCCTCCACTCAAGAATCGCTAGTGGGATCGAGCTCGGGTTACACATAGCACTCACGCCTTCATTCACACTAATAATTAAACAAATTAAACTAAATATAATTAATAAACTATTAACAGAATGTACAGTTTGGTTTTAAGTTCGTATGATTTCACAGCCCGTAAGATACATGCTGACGCCTTTCGGCCTCAGCCGTAATTGCCTGCAGCTAGCTACTGAATCGGACGGCACATCTGCGATGTTAAAACCATAACTGATGTATGACGCTGTCTGCTCGCTACTGTACGAATTATACGAGGCGCAATACAAGGCTCTACGCCTCAGACAACAACAATGGACACGGGAGTGGCGCCACATTGTCTCTTCAGGTGTATTCAGGTAGGTAAGGTCTGTCCTTAGTGCTCCAGATGTCATCGCTATGTTTTGCTGCAAACAAGTCTGTTTCCTGTTTCAAGTAGGTAAACGAGGGTGTACGATTCAGCAAAACCGAGTAAACAACATTTCCTCTCTGGCGCTAGTCGCATGGTGCTCCTGAGATTCAGCATAACGTTGAGTATGACCCTCCAGGTCGCAGCGATTCAGTTTTCACAAGACGTGGTGTAATCGCCACCAATTCACACCGTAGTATTGTGTCCCTTACACAAGACAGAACACGATCTTCTTACAACATTCCAATGTTATTTCTGAATGACAAGCTGCTGCGTAATTTATGTGTATACCGGGTGAGTCACGTAAGATGTGACATTCCATTTATTTCCTGAACGGTTCCAGATATCGAAACTGCGTTTTCTGCAATTGGCAGTATGTTGAAGAGTGCATAATGTTTTGTATGGATAGTATTGTGAACTCTGGTATCAACTGAGATATTGAAAAAATATAATGTTTTTAATGAAACTGTATACTTTTCATAACTACGTTCAACGGTTCTTGGAAAGACAATTACAGTGGTATAGCTCTTGTAACTTGCCTTTCGCAAACGAGTCCGAGAAATGCACTGAAACTGGAAAGCAATGCCGCCATAGCTGGTTACTGCGGTGTAAACCGTGTTTAAAGGCCGATGCCGCAAGACAAGCCTATCTACTGAGATAAAACCTCACTTCCTACACGATCTACATACACGATCAGCCATAATTCTTGCAAATGGAAAAAAGGCATATTATTGTTTCTGGTTCGTCAGATGGGGCTTACGAAAAATTTTTCAAATTCGTGTACATTTCCAGTTTGTTGTGGAAACAACTACAGTTTTGTCAGGCAGTTTTCCATTACCATTCCAAAAGCATTTGTTTGACTTTCGCCGTATAAAAGTAGGATGTCGAACTTCTCCTTATTGATGTACATGTCTTCATGCAAGAAATGTTGAAGCATTAATATAGTTCCTGCTACTTCTGCAGTGCAGACATGTAAACAGTGGAAACAGTCGATACAACGACATAGCCGATTTTGGCCTACCTCCTTATCAGTTTTAGAATACTTCTTGGATCCTTTTGCAAAGAGTTTCAATCTCAAAAATAGCAAGCATTAGATCACTGTTTTCATCTTTTCAAGCGCTTTCGCGTGTCGTTAAATAAAGTATATCATTCCACTTAAAAATCGTACTTGCTTCAATATCTCGATCGATAAAAGAACTAAGGTTCTTTATTTCATGCCAAACTACGAGCCACTAGCGTACTAACGCTTGCCGAAAACCTCGTTTCTATATCTAAAACAGTTTACGAAGTAAAAGGGGCGTTATGTCTTACGTGACTCACCCTGTATACAAAATGTCGACTGTGTTACACCTTCCAACTTCGTGTGATTACGCTGAAATGATAATCATTTGGATACCCAATCATGTAGCACGCTTCACAGCGATTTGTGGTTTGTTTCATGGTGTTTTATGCTGTTGCAAATTTTAATGGCTGGTAGTATAACTGTATTCATCGCTCTTTTTGAACCTTGTAACTACTGAAACTCTCCGATTAGACAGCAGGTTCTCGGTTAATTTGCCGCATAAAATTCGGACAAAATCCTAGGCTTCCGGTGACTGCCTTAATCATCGTCGTCAGGGTCTAATCCTGATTGTGGAGAAACAGACAAGACTTCCTCTTTTATGCCCAGATGATAGCATGTGATTGTCTAGACTAAGTCCCGAACGTGGCATATGTTAATCTGATGCCCTCTACGTCCATAGATTACGGTTGCGGTCGCTGTCTAGTATCTCTGCAGTTGAATAACTAAAGTCAGGTAGTAACCTATCAGATGTTTTCCACTGTTCTCTTTCGTTATCAAGTGCACGTTTTCATGCGTCACTAAGCGCACAGCGGGCATCTCTAATGAACTTGTTATCACACAGTCTAATTTCTACTGCTTCTCTAATCACAAGTCGCAAGGGTTTGATGCGTTGGCCAGCATTACCGTATCTTAAAAATAATAATTTTGCGTTTCTTTCACAGACTGTGCTCGGGCGCC
Organism: Schistocerca americana; assembly: GCF_021461395.2. Classification (NCBI taxonomy): domain Eukaryota; kingdom Metazoa; phylum Arthropoda; class Insecta; order Orthoptera; family Acrididae; genus Schistocerca; species Schistocerca americana. Next base: position 617,294,992 of record NC_060121.1, read on the forward strand.
GCTGTTTCCCTATCATTTTTCTTTAAGCCGAAACTCACCAGCCACCACATCTACTGTTACCACACGCATAAAAACTTGCCGAGCAACAGTTGCTATAGATGACATGCCGCACCACAGCAACCTTAGCAAGCACTGCTAAACAACCTGTATAACTCATAGATAACCCACATCAACGCCAAATCCTGCCACATTCCACCCCCCCCCCCCTCCTCCATCTTTCTTCCACAACCGTCCTTCCCTCCAACAGCCTTTAAGAAACCAACTGAAAATCAAAACAGCGATACTTCTCCCAATCCCACACCCAGGACAACCACAAACTTAACCTGACAACTCTGGCCATTTGGACACATGTCCTCCACCTGCTACAAATGGTTCAAATGGCTCTGAGCACTATGGGACGTAACATCTGAGATCATCAATCCCCTAGACTTCGAACTATTTAAACCTAACCAACCTTAAGACATCACACACATCCATGCCCGAGGCAGGATTCGAACCTGCGACTGTAGCAGCAGCACGGTCCGGGCTGAAGCGCCTCGAACCGCTCTGCCACAACGGCCGGCCCACTTTCTACATCTTCCGTCACCTTACACACCATCATCCTCTCCAGCCAAAGCCAAACTTCCTCAAACCCATATCCCTCAAACTCAAAATAAAAAAAAATAAAAAATATTTCCCAAATCTCCAAACCTAACAAATTATCCCAAGGAAACGCTCCGCATTACTAAAGTTCCAGAACTTCAACTTCCACATTGATCTCCTCTCCAAAATATCCCGGATTACCTTTGGTCCCACAGCCTTCCTTGCTCTGCTCATAACACCACCTCAGGTCAAACAACCCCAAGCTTCCTGCAGTCATACCACTCTCACCATGACTGACCTTGAAACTGCAGATAAGGAAGTGGATTCTGGACTGGTCACACACCTCGATCTAGGAGTCCGAAATTCCCTCTGAATCAACAATGACCTTGGCCACACTTACCTCATCCGTGTTTTAACTGAAGCTGCCTCCACCATAGGTCCTCTCCTTAGAGATAGTGCCCTGATATACCATCGATGTCTCAAGGTTGACCCTTCCAAATCTGATCCTCAGTCGTACTGCTGCAAAAGACGGCTCCACTACAGTGAGCACTTCTCATCCAACTGCAAAAACCCACCCACATGTCTGCAGTGTAATGTCTCATTCTTAAAGTTCCCATCCTATCTTCAATTCGTCCTACTGATAACCCTAATCATCCCAATAGTTCCTTCTGCCCACTTACCACTGCTGAAGACATCATATAATTCATAATGATAACTCTTGAAATCATTCATCCATTTCAGTGCCCATATACTCCAGAAAATCTACCTTGCTGCCCATTCCATTTCCCAACTCAACACCCTGCTCTAAACTCCCCTAGCCCTCACCTATACAGATCACGCCCAACTGCCTATCATCAGGTGATAGAATTACATCATACTCCGAAACATCTGAACCCTTCCAACAAATAAATCCCTCTTTATGCATAACCTGTCACAATACAAAATCCATAACTTTTAAATTAGACTTTCCTTCAACAGCGTCCAGATGTCTGACTATACCCTGCCTGCGCAGATGATCCTCTTTCTCTGTGCAGATACACAGTTTCAACCGGCTACCAGAAGAATATTCCTGTTTGGCCGCAATCCCTATACCATACTTCCACTGAGCAACTTATCCTTATCCTTCTCTTCAAAAACAGAACACTTACCTTCACCTAAATCTACATCTGACCTAATCGCCCCATCTCCTGAGATTTCTCCACGCGCAACAGCTGTACCTCTCCCACGGATGTTATTCTAATAACCTTAATATCCACAGCAAATTCGCTGGAGAGCTCTAACAGTAGAGGCTGTTTACAGTTTCTCTACAAGCAAAACCGTCAAAGAGTAATGTTACTCCGTGTATATTAGCTTCCCCTAATCACCTTCATCGTCTCACTGCAGCAGTCTTCGATCCAGTTAAAAGTGATCACCTACTTGTTTTTCTTCGTTCTACTCTTTCCCATGCTCTCCATTCCAAGCTCTGTCCAAAGATTATCCAAGAGTACTCTCACAGTTGAAACAATGAATGATACTTTTTTATCTCTGGGAACGTCATTAACAAAAGTCTCTAAGGCACTGCTATTTCTTTCGTACTAATAAGGCCACTAGTTGTTACAATAATGAAAATCCTCACTTTCAATGTAGTAACTCTAAAATTATCTTTAACACTATTAGTTGATATAGGGGGGGCCCAAATGGCCTGCGCAGATCGGCGAATATTTCGTCGTTCTGCGCATAACGTCAGCATAGGGGCACGTTGTGTCGAGGCGCCAAAAGAGCTGTTTTACCGGTGTAGTTGTTTTGCTTTAGTTTGTGGTGTTGTTGCAGTGATTTGTAAAAGTGTTGCGTTAAAATGCCTGCGTGTGCTGTAACAGAATGTCTGTCGTACAGCCGAAAGACAAAAGGCACGGATATAATTTATCATTCGTTCTCAAAAGACGTTAAAGTGCAGAAGGCCTGGATTATGAAGTGCCACCGAAAAGATCGCTTCAATGTTGCGACGTCAACTGTTTGTTCATTGCACTTCACATTCGATGATTATCTACGCGACTTGCGAGCAAAACTTCTGAATCTACCGCCGAAGAAAACACTTAAACCAGACGCAGTGCCGAGTGTGAATATACCAGGAAGTGTTCCCAGTGTTAGTGGAAATTCAGGCCCTGATGACACAGTTTCTCCGAATAGGGTAGACAGGTTGCAGGCACGAAAGGCAATGAAAAATGCAATTGAGCACCTGGTTAGTGTGTCTCCGAAAAATAGAAAAATAGACCAGTCAACAGCGACAGATGACTGTGACACTGATAGTAAACAGATCAGCGAACTCTGTAAACGTATAGAAGAATTAGAATACAGGAACCGCAGACTGACAGCTATGTGTGCAAATCTCAGGTGTAGTGAGAAGCGCCGGCCGCGGTGGTCTCGCGGTTCTAGGCGCGCAGTCCGGAACCGTGCAACTGCTACTGTCGCAGGTTCGAATCCTGCCTCGGGCATGGATGTGTGTGATGTCCTTAGGTTAGTTAGGTTTAAGTAGTTCTAAGTTCTAGGGGACTGATAACCACAGCAGTTGAGTCCCATAGTGTTCAGAGCCATTTTTGTAGTGAGAAGCGTTTGAAACTCAAACTGAAAGCTTGTGGTGAGAAAATAAAATATCAACAGAAGTGTCAAAAGAAGCAAGTACAGGAGAAAGTGACTCAAATATTAGGCAAATTGTTTTCGAAAACACAGATAAACTGCTTGTTGAGTGGAAAGAAACGAGCAAAATGGAAAAGGGAAGACATTTGTAAAGCGGTTACAAAAAAATGGCTCTGAGCACTATGGGACTTAACATCTATGGTCATCAGTCCCCTAGAACTTAGAACTACTTAAACCTAACTAACCTAAGGACATGACACAACACCCAGCCATCACGAGGTAGAGAAAATCCCTGACCCCGCCGGGAATCGAACCCGGGCGTGGGAAGCGAGAACGCTACCGCACGACCACGAGATGCGTGCTAAAGCGGTTACACTTCGTGCTGTGTCTAGGAAGAGTTATTTGTTTTTAAGAAATCAGGTCAGTTTCCCAGTTCCAGGACTGTCAACACTTAAGAGATGGACGTCACGCTCTTTCAGATGCTTTCCTGGTGTGCTGACAGACGTTTTGCAACTAATGAAAGCTCACTCATCTGTATTGACAAAAACTGAACGTGTGTGTGTGCTATCATTCGACGAAATGAATGTAGACAGCAATATTATTTATGATCCTGTTGAAGATGGTGTTGTAGGGCCACACAGTAACGTGCTATTTGTTATGGTACGTGGTTTGTTTTCTGGGTGGAAGCAACCCATTTACTACGATTTTGACACACAAATAACAGCTGATCGGTTAAGCAGTATTATGTGCTCTGTACAAGATGTTGGTTACGATGTTGTTGCGGTAGTGTGCGACCTTGGAACAAAAGATCGATCTGTGTGGAAAGATTTAAATGTGACAGAAACAAATTCCTGCTTTTCCAATCCACAGTATGAAAATAAATTAATCTGGGTGTTTTCAGATGTTCCGCATTTGTTTAAGTTAATGAGTAATCACTTTCTGGATGACGGACTAAAGCTTCCAAGTGGGAAAATTGTTAACAAATCTATTGTAGAAAGACTGCTCGCATTAGATAGGAGTGAAATGAAGTTGTGTCCTAAACTGTCACAGCTTCATCTCAGTGTCAAGGGGAGAGAGCGTCAAAGGGTTTATTTGGCAATGCAACTTTTTTCGAGCACAACAGCTAAAACCATAAAGTACCAAATGCCTGAAGAAGAGCAAGCAGCAATTTTTTTTTCAGTTAGCAAACGACGCATTTGACATTCTGAATGCTCGGAGGTACAATAAGAATGTGTTATCATGTGGTTATGGGATACATAAGGATGTTCAAGAAAGAATATTGAGAGAACTGTATACGTGTGCCGAAAAAATGCGCGTAGGCAATGCAAATCACTTGCTCCCATTCCAGAAAGGCATTATGACAACTGTTCGGTCATTATTTGGACTGTTTTCAGATCTTCAGCCACTACAAATAACATATATTTTAACTGCAAGATTGAACCAGGATGCACTGGAAAAATTTTTCTCACAGATCAGAGGAATTGGTCATTTCCATTTGAACCCTTCTCCAACAGAAGTAAAATATCGATTACGGCTGTTACTGCTGGGACACAATGCTCATGACATTCCTCTGTCAAGTGATACATCAGTAGAGGCAGATGAGTGTAACGGATTTTTGACGTCACATCTGTTCACAGGAATTTTGCCTCACATGAGCGCAATGCAAATGATAGATGGTGAAAAAGAGCTACGAGATATTAACTCTCCTGTTCAACCTGCACCAGAAGAATCTGCTGTCAAAGAGGGATGTGACTGCTCTGCAGAAGGATTCCGTTACCTGGCTGGCTACATTGCATATCGTGCAAAGAACTGTGACAAGACACTGGGAATGCCGTCTGCTGATATTTTAAGTCCTCCAACAAATGAAAATTATGGTTGGATTGAATTTCTATCTCGCAGTGTGCTTACAGTTCCAACAGATGAGTGGCTACAGTTTGAACTAATTTTTAATGAATTTAATGGATTGGATAGTATTTCCAAAGAAAAAAATATAGTGAAAACAATATGCACTGCTGTCCAATCTAAAAATCCGGAGTTTTCGTTACACGTTATATAGCTGTATGTCAGAACACGACTTTTCATTCGTATGAGGTTCCTCAATACGAAGCATAGAATGCAGAAAGCAGCAGCAGCACAGAAGCGGAAATCAAGACAGTGGCACTCTTCTTCTACTGCAAACATCTAAACAGGTAAATCAACTGTTTTAAATAATTTCCTGAGAACTTATTGGTGTTATTAAATAGTTGCTTGTCGATAGTAAGAGTCGCTTGCTGCGCTAGCCGCTGCCTCGCTTTGCTCCTACAGTGACGTCACTGCGCCAGCCAATCACAGCCGATTTAGCTTCGGGCCCAACCTCCCTTTTAAATAACCTTGAGTTGATACATGTTCTGCATAATGTAGAGTACGTCCAGAGCCTCACTCTTCTTCCCACTACCACAAAGTTCCTAGCTGAATGCAGAAAGGAGTGTCCCCGGATAGGGAAAAAGTCTGATGCTCAAAAACGACTCTGATGACTAAGAGACAGCTATTAGAAACCTAATGAGAGTCTTAATGTTGTTCTGGCCTGGACATTCGTCACAAAATAACTGAAGTTCTTTAACACTAGATGAAACACAGGCGCTGAAATAATTGAGGAGAAACCTGACAAGCAAAGAAGCTTAAGTCTTGACTATGGCAGTTTTGCCAGCAAACACGAATATTCTCTTATTGTAAATAGTGTATAGAAAATGTGGACTAAAGTCACTTTGGTATTAATCGATGCGAGTTGGGAACCTGAACATTGCTGTACTCACAATTCAGAGCCATGAAAATTTAGATTTAATTCATTTTGTAGATTCACCATTCAATTAGCTTGGTTCAAATGGTTCAAATGGCTCTGAGCACTATGGGACTCAACATCTTAGGTCATAAGTCCCCTAGAACTTAGAACTACTTAAACCTAACTAACCTAAGGACATCACACACACCCATGCCCGAGGCAGGAGTCGAACCTGCGACCGTAGCAGTCCCGCGGTTCCGGACTGCAGCGCCAGAACCGCTAGACCACCGCGGTAGGCTTCAATTAGCTAACGTGAAGACACCTATTCAGCTTCCAGCAACCTGATGATATTCCTCATGACACGTACTTGTCAGACATTGTCAGACGCTATATCCACCCACATTCCTTCCTGGACCACATCACCTTATCGCCCCACCCTCCTCCAAGCCGACCTCCTCCTCTGAGAATCCCGTCGCTCTACCATTCCTTCGTACGGACTCGTGCCCAGGAAAAATTCACACGGCACAGGTAAATACAGAGATACATCAGGATCTTACTAAAAGCTGAAAAAAACGGAGAGACTAGCGCCACATTCAGTGCTATAATTCTCATTAAATCTTCCAAGTACTGGAAAACATTCCATCGACTCAGTAACATCCCTCATTACGTCCTTCCTATTCACCTGCGTTGTTTTTGTTCCAACCTGTCCTTTGTTCATCAACTCCTGTGCCTCATTCATCTCTCTTCCTGTGAGTTAAAAAATTTAAAATTCCGTTATAAAAGTATCCCTAGACCTAGACAGACCCTGTGATCATGTACAGCACCCCAATCTCCTTTTCAGGCTCCATATTTATGGCCTTCCAGTTAACTATGTTCGCCCTAAAGCACCCTTCCTATCCAATTGTTCATCCTTTGTCACTGTTAATAATACCATTTAACATATCTTCCAGCCAATGCAGACACGGTACAAAGTTCAGTCTTGCCCCCTCTCCTTTACCTTCTCTACACTGTCACTCCGACAGTACCCCCCTTTCAGTACGCTGATGACTTCGATTTCCTAGCCTCTGCCTTACACTCTAATTTCAGTTCCACCAAAACCACATCAATGATTTTACCACCTGCCCAAAGGGTTGCAATTGATTGGCTAGATTTAGTTCCCGGTAAGCTGCAATAGTTTAATAATTAATGTTCAATATTTATTATGTTTATTTCGGCTATAGCACCATTCTGAAATAAGCATCTAGTTACAATAGATGCCCACATTGCTTCAGTCATCTCTGACAGCATCGACAGTAAATCGTTAACCGAGCTGTCCCACGATGGGAAGGTCATCACACTAACTCTTAGCCACATTTAACCCCTTCTTCTGATGCCTGTGCGGTGTAGATCAGAACCGCGACACCCAGCCTTGAAACCAAGCCGGTTTCTTGTTACATTGCAGGCACACCACCATTCAGAATCGACACTAAAAGGCACCAGGGGTGGCATAAAGATCGTCAATGAAACCACCTCTTTCCTTCAGGCGTTGTTTCCCGCACATTTCGCGGTCGGAAACAACAGCTCACAGTGCGACGAGCAACAGGACGACGTTCTTGATAACCTTTGACATTGCTGACATTCAAGTAGTACAATCACATTCAGTGGTGTGTTGCTGGCTAACGATGTTCTTAGAGAGAAAATGACCTGTTTGTCATCGTACTGGCAACTACAGTTTCCGACCGCGAAATGTGTGGGACTCAATGCTCACTGACGCCCTTCATACCACCCCCTGAGGTCTTTCGGAGTCGATTCTGAGTGGTGGCGTTTCTCAAATATTCTCCTCGGCGCCCCATAGGAAAACCGCTTCATTTCAACGCTGAGTGTCGCAGTTCAAACCTCCATCACAGAGGCGTCAGAAAGAAGCGGTGATACTTGGATAGGAAGGGATGTGGCGAGCTTCCCAACATGTGACACGTCCAAGTGGTGTTGGCCAGAATTGCAGTGATATTTGGTGCCAAACTGACGTCGCTAACCCACCTTACACGTTACATGAATTTGTGAGCCCTTGCTTTTTTCCCATTTGTTGACACCTTTCTGTTTGAGAGGCTTTAGGCTCTGGGCACTATGGGACTGAACTCCTGTGGTCATAAGTCCCCTAGAACTTAGAACTACTTAAACCTAACTAACCTAAGGACTGCACACAACACCCAGCCATCACGAGGCAGAGAAAATCCCTGACCCCGCCGGGAATCGAACCCGGGAACCCGGGCGTGGGAAGCGAGAACGCTACCGCACGACCACGAGATGCGGGCTCCTTTCTGTTTGAGGCGTCGCCGAGCAGAGGGTGACATCTCAGAGTGCCACACTTTTTTCCCATACAGACGCAAAGGTATAGGCACTTTTCAGCCAAATTTCACACTTTTACGTCGCAACTGGGGACAACTATGGTGTTTCGAAGAAGTGATCCTTTAATTGTGTGGCCCAGTATATAAGTCCTCCCAACCCATTCTAGTCTACATCAGGACTCCCGTCTCCCACAATTTCTCCACATTCCTTCTTGATAACTCTAGCCTTCCTTTCCACCAGCTACTCAACACCTTCCGTTTTCCAGCTATCCACTCCAACTACCTTAGTCTCCGTAGTTCCTGTGGGAAGGACCCGCATTTGTTTTTACCGACACCCTTCAATCTTATAACACATTTTTCCTGCCGGAACTCCTTTAGGTCTTAATGAAAGTGCAGTTTTGCTTTTTAGAATAATGTAACCATTTCTGCAATGTGTATTAAATATGCAGGGTGATTCAGCTGACAGCTGACCATACCCATGGGTTATGTAACCCCCAACGCCTTCAAAAACCACGCATTATATTTTCATATTCTCTCGCTCGCTTCACGCAAAGTATTAGTCCTACAGAAGAAAGGAACCGGAGGCCAAGGTTTTCGAGTTACGTTTTCCTTGAATAATTCGAAAACTAGAGCCTCTAGTAAAAATTTAACTGCTCTAGATTTCCTACAAAAAGGTCCTGTTTTTATTATATATTTACGTTTTAGCGCAAATATCTTGGGAACAAGAATAGATATTGAAAACCGACTTTCGCGGATATGAATGTAAGGTAGTGATTCATGAAAGCAAACACTATGAAACATTCTAAAACTTAAGCAAATATTATTTTCAAAAGAGATTTCTTTTTTAATGGACATCCCGTACTATTTCTTACGCAATCAATATTACAAAAAAGCACAAAAAGAATGGCGTTGGTGGCATCGAAATGTGTCAATTGCATTCCGAGAAAATACAGTGAGAAGTTAGTGCTTGGAATTATCGAAACCCGGAGTTATTGCACATTCCGAGATTCAAGCATGAACTCCACATTGCTCGTAATCCTAGGTTTTCCTGCCACAAAAAAACAGATGTGCACATAACGGTTTCCTTTAGATGGATAGGACTGGGCAGTCCTGTTCAGAGATTTCCAGGGCAGTCGCTGAGCCTCATCCTTACGAACCTTTTTTTCTGAGAGCAGGTGAAAAATGTAGTGTACCAGAAGTTTCAATGGACAACTTGAAAGCCCGTGTTACCGCTGCATGTGCTGCAGTGACATCAGAAACACTGTCAGCAGTGAGTCGATCAGTGTTGGACCGTGCACAGTGGTATTAGCAAATAAATGGAGATCTCTTCAAACATACGTTCTAGCGTTTCTGCTGTCAGAAATGTGATTGTATACAGGTGTACATGTAGCGTGTTTTCGAGATGTACGTTTGTTTTGTAGGCACTATTGTACATTTATACAATCGTGTCTTCACGTACAAAAGTTCAGTTGTAAGGTGATCACTAAAAATGTTTAGTGACATGATCTGTACTTGTCATGCACCATTATGCAATTAATGTACGACTTCAAACAACTAGCATTTACCGATCTGTTAGATTCTTGGCCAACCATTAATGATGTTTATTCTGGCCGGTAACATTCGGTAATTCGTTACCGGTATGTCCATTCCTCTACTGTAGTAAAGATCAATAAAGCACGAATGAGTGAACTCTTTCCTTATTTTTTATTGTGTGATTGGACATTTGTATTATTCCCAGTAAAGAGCAATAAGTACAGCTTTTTCGCATCGTAGTATATCAGTCACATCGCGATTACAAACAACTTGGGTTCACGCTTGCATCTCTGGATGTACAATTGCGGCGCGTTCCGTTTATTTCAAGCGCCAACTGCAACTTCGCTTTGCTATTCCTCTGGGATGTAATTGACATACTGCGATGCAGCCAACGACATTCTTTTTGTGCTTTTTTATGTTATTGTTTGCGTAAGGCATGATGCGGGGTGTCCATTTAAAAAAAAAAAAAAAAAAAAAACCTTAAGTTTTACAATGTTTAGTAGTGCTTACTTTCATGAGCCGCTGTCTTACATTCATACCCGCGGAAATCCTTTGTCCAAACCTGTTGTTGGAGTTTACATAAAACATTATGATTCTTGATTTCCTTTGATAAACAAATTAAAATCGAACAACTGGTATCTGCACTGAAACTTTTAAGTGTACGTGTGCACCAGTTGTTCGATTTTAATTTGTATGTCAAAGGAAATCAAGAGTCCTAATTTTTTATGTAAACCCCAAAAATGTTCACTCTTTTTATAGTTTTGAGAAACATCTGTAAACTTCTAACATTTTAATAATATTTGCTTCTTCTTTGTTCATATTGTTAAAGCTTTTGGCTGAAGTGCTGACTCTTGTACCTCTGCAGCCCATCGCTCTCCATATAGGCAGAGGTATGAAATGAAAATAAATAAAAAATTTGGCACTGCTGTGCATCCTATGGTTGGAAAGCCTCCTAGGGAAACACCGCCGCATAGTCTGCTTTCAGGATTGATATCTCGTTAGAGAAAATTTGTCTCACATAATCGTCACTTTCGTCATTATGACCATCAGTCAATACATTCGGTGCCAGTCATGGTCTTCGCTGCCAGTCATCAACAGCTGTCATCTTTACTGTAGCTATCGCCCTCATCATCATGTCATCGCACACCTGTCACCGCCGACGTCCTTTCGCCTTCCAGAGTGTTACTGCCCTCATATCTCACCCAGTAAACAAAATATTTTCAGAAATAAGTAATCACTGTGACTCTTGGTCGACTGATGTGTCGTTCCTTTCAAACTTTACGTGTTCCTGTAAGTAATATACTTATTAATGTTTGTGTCAATAGTGCGTTATTAGAAACCGACCACTGCTGACAAAATAATCTTTCATTTTATACAAACTTAAGAAAAAAACTTAAGTTACGCTTGATACGCACAAAAGTGAAAAGCCTTTAAGATCCTAAATAGTCTTTCCTTTTGTTTCGCAAATTTGTTCAATTATGGACCAGGTCACTATAGTGCTACCACAAAGTCATGCCATAGATACCTAGCATGATGTACCTTCAATGGACAGAGGTTCAAATGGTTCAAATGGCTCTGAGCACTATGGGACTTAACATCTCTGGTCATCAGTCCCCTAGAACTTAGAACTACTTAAACCTAACTAACCTAAGGACATCACACACATCCATGCCCGAGGCAGGATTCGAACCTGCGACCGTAACAGTCGCGCGGTTCCGGACTGAGCACCTGAACCGCTAGACCACCGCGACCGGACAATGGACAGAGGTGCCTTGAAAAATTTTGAACTATACGCTCCACATTGCACTCAAGAGACAACTCTCTAACGTGTTGGATGAATGGTTGAATGGTATAATTTCATCTGAATGTGAGGATGGGACTGCAAAATTGACTAGACTCTGTAGTAAATCGAGTCTTAACTTTCCTGAACGCGTGCATTTTGGTAGAGGAATCCTTATATCGTTACGTGTAGACTGTCTGAAACTTCAGAAGCAGTTAACAGACAGTCAGCCTGTCGCTCTTGTGGCGTCAATCACATGACTTGTATGATGAAACCAGTTTGGCTAGTCAGTGTTAGAAAACACACAAGGTAATTCTGCACATTACAGTCTTCAGTACTAGGATCTGTTGGATCATGTAGTCTGAACTATACCCCGAATATGACAACATTTAGATGTAAAGTGTTTTTTATAAATTTGGGGAAAATGAGAAACACAGCACTTACTGAGAATATATAAATGATTCAAAACAAAATACAACATGCTGATGCTGTTGAAATGCTGAGCTCAAGGTATACATTGTAACCAACCGCACAGCAATCGTCGAAATCGTTTGCACGTAGCGGGCATCTAGAGAAGGGGAACAGGCCATTATTTAACACAGAATTGAAACAGAGCACAACTTACAGACTAAGTTGGGTAGGATGCTAAATATTTGGTATTTGTCGTTCCTCTGAATTAGTAACAACCTGGAACTTCTTTCCATTACGTGGATTTCCACATTATTTTCAAGACTTTTTGTTTCAGACACAAACTAAATTCAATACAAACGCAGAAAGAAACATAGGTAAACACAGAATAAATGTTTCATTCAATATTTGAAGGAATTTTCTCCAAAAGTCGTGTAAATTTTACCTGTTTGCGTAATACATTCATGTAGTCTCATTAACTGTTACTGCTTTTGATGCATGGCTTATCATAGCGAACTGTCATGTGTTTATATATGACTATAGTTAGACAGTGTCGTTAATTTCCTTGGGATTAAAGTGCTATTCGAATGAAAGAAAGAACTGTGACAAGATATTTACAAAAATATATTTTAAAATTTAAGTACAAATAAAAATATTCAGATATATACAGTAGTTGCATATAAAAACTAACTTATGGAAGCACCATATAGGACACAAATTACATATTTGACCCAAGTTATATCAGAAACCGTGGATAAAGCATGTGCTTTCAGCATATATCAATGTCTTCAAGTGTTAACGAAAGACCACTGTATGAATGTGTGTAAAGATACAATTTCAGATCCATTAGAGCAAGATGCTAACAGAACATGCACAAATGCCTTAGTGGTGTCTAACATATACCTCAACAATTTACTGGACAATCAGTTGGTATCTACTGAAACATAAGATTGAAGGGACTAAACAAATCAGCACAAATCTTGGCATACATATTAATAAGAATTCATTCTATTTTTGGGTCTCTTGGTGAGACATTAAGTGTTTTATGAACCTTACAAATCTTTTTCAGAGTTTGACCACAATATTGTAGTCTCATGATCTCATATTTATATGTAATGTATTTTTAGTGCTTTTAGTAAATTAAAGATATTTTTTGGCATCTTAATCAGAATGATAATTTGCTAAGAAAAAGGTAGAAGTGATTAAATATTTTTTTGTGTTTCATATAAATCATTATTTTTGGTTCTGAAAACTGTTATACAGGCATTGAAAGCTTGAGGTAATTTCTTCCACAGTTACACAATGACACATAATATTATAAAAGCTACAAGGGTTTTAAAATTGATGACATTGTTTTCCAGTATATGCAAGACAAGCCCACTAGAAGTATGGCTTTAAGATTACAGTAGACCGAACATCATCATCATTCAATTATGTTTTGTTTTCATTTATGAAAAGGGAATACTGTAATTTGTACTCTGTTGCATACAAAACCAATAGTTATTGTTCATCAACCAGCCTCATAAAGTAAGTACATTCCATAATTTACAATCAATGAATGTAACTAGCACAGATTGCGAACTTATACCTATTTAGCATCCTAGTTAAGTCACCCATTACTTCTTAGAAATTCTTCAATATTCTGGATGCTCGTAACGTTTTCAATCATGAATAACACAGCTTTGCTTCACAATTCTCAATACTGTCAACATATTAATTAAAACACAAAATATTTGGCATTTGGCAGGAACGTGATTTGTACATAGAACAAATCAAATCCATAATTAAAAACCGATTTTGATCTCATAAATAAGATATCGTATCACATTGATGGTAAATATTAGACCAAGTGCAATATTCTTCCTCTTATCTATACTCTTCCTCTTATCTATACTCTTCCTCTTATCTATACTTTTCTGAGTCTGTACCTCGTTCATGTTAGGTAACAGACTCTAAAATGAGAAAGTTAAGTACTCTGAAGACTCTGGAGTTTGTAGTAAATGCCACGTTTAGCTAGCAGTTCTGCATGCTTTCCTATTTCAGCAACTTTTCCATGATTGATCACACAAATGACATCAGCATCTTGAATCGTAGATAACCTGTGTGCAATTGTTATGCAGGTCCTACCCTCTTTCGCCTTATCAAGTGCCTCTTGGACAATCTGAAGAAGAAAATTATTAATTTTGTGATTATTATGTATTCTCAGCAAAAGATAAAAACGAAAGAAAATAATGCAAAGACTATGATGGATAAAAAAGATTTCAGGTAACAAAGATACCTGAAATAATATAAAAAACTGACCTGAGACGAAGAAATTTAAGGTAAAGTGAAGCTTAAAACTATTACTCTCAGGAGAATGTAAGCTGATAGGAAAAACATGAATAGATTCACTGCAGGACATAACTAGCAAATAGATGTATCATTTGGACAATTCATGTGCTACTCAAATGAGTCTTAACAGTAACAAAGAGATATGTGAAGGCTTTCGCGGCTACTCGTTGACAAACTGCCTTTAGGCTTCTGTCTTGGGTTTTTCTGTCGATATTTGTCTGATGAGTTTTCTCTTGTTGGCACTGTCAGGACTTCAACCTCTATTGCTGTTGGTGGACTGGAGCTGAGCTCGTGGCTGCACGCTAATTGCACCTGGAGTGCCAGCATGAACGGCCTTTTCCGTGGTCATTACGGCTGCGGTTCTACCCTTTCTAACTGCAACGGTCGTTCGCTGCAGCACGGGAATCCAGGATCCGTTCACTTTGAAGATATTTTCATGTTTGTTTATTTCTGTATCTTCCCTGAACAAGCAGGTGTGATAGCTCTTCTCTACAACAAGAACTTCGGTGTCAGCGAATTTTTCTATGTGGTCGTTCTCACTCAGCGCGTGCTCCGCAACGGCCGATTTCTCTACCTGTACTACCTGCAATGCCGCTTACGTTCAGTGATTCTGATGCCGATTGATCGTCTAGGCTTTCGAACATAGACTTTTCTCCGCATTGCAAGTGAGTCCCTTTTCTTCTTTGCCGATCTGAGGCACTCTTTGATCTTCTTTCATGGTTTGTGCATACTCTTTACGCCAAGTTTGCATAACATCTGTCGATTCTGTCCGTCACTCTGGGAATGTATGAATGAAAAGTAATACCCTACAATGCTTTTTCCGATGCATCATTTCACCGTGTGTTTGGTTCTGTGACACTTCTTATGGAACTGGTGGAGCACCCATTGCACATCAGAGCCCTTCCTAGGTGCAGCATCACGTGTCTGAGGTTCAGCGGCTCACCTACTCGTCGTGCTCGCGTAACGGGGGTATTAATTATGCCCTTTTCTGGCTCGATTGGTGATTTGAGAGTTTCTGCCGATACCGGTCCGCGTGTGTCAGATTTTGATACACGCTGTGTCCCAGGACTTCACCATCCCTCGGGACCACACATCTAGAAAGGGTAGCAGTTAGACACTTTCTACCTCGAAGGTAAATTTTTTACTGGCGTGAAGACAGTCTCAGGTGTACTAGAAAGTCAACGACCTGTTCCTCACACGGTTCTACACAACCAAGGTATCGTAGACGTAACTCTACGTAGGAGGTACGCATAAAAGTAGAAAAGCACCTAAAACTACCCTTTCAAGATGTGCTGGTCACGAGGGTTGCTGGAAACCTGCCACAAAATGTGTGTCGAAAACCGACACACTCGCCGTGGAATGGCCGCACGGTCACAGGCGCCTTGTCACGGCCCCCCGCCGGAGGTTCGAATCCTCCCTCGGGCATGGGTGTGTGTGTGTGTGTTGACCTTAGCGTAAGTCAGATTAAGTGTAAGTGTAAGTGTAAGTTTAGGGACCGATGACGCCAGCAGTTTGGTCCCATGAGATCTTACCACAAATTTCCAAAATTTGTCCGACATACTCGGACCGATATCTGCAGGAATGAGGCATCATTAATGCGCTCGTAACGCGAGTAAGACGGATATGAACCTCAGCACCTCCTACGAGAGATGATACACTCAGAAAAGGTTCTCATGAACAATGCCACAGAAGAAGTGTCACATGATTAATCACTTGGCCTAGTAACACACTGCGAAAAGAATTGTCGGATACGGTCTTCCTGCCATACAGGGTGCTAAAACGGCGTAAAGAGTATTTATAAACTGACATAAAAGGTGGAAGATTGTGTTCGATCGGCAGAGGAGAAAAGGAAACCACTCGCAATGTCGGCAATATATCGCACTCACGTACATGTGGAAAAGTCGATGTTGAATGACTGGAGCGTCAGTCAATACCAGGATTACCGGATATAAGCGACCTTGCGTTGCGGCACATGGCGATGTCGACCGTGGCGGAGCACGCGCTTTATGAGACTGACCTCAGTATAGAGAAGAGCTATCACCCTTGCTTGTTCAGGGAAGCAACAGACATACACAATTGTGACAATAGCTTCAACAACAAAGAATAAATCCTCCCAAGCAGCAGCGAACGACGTTGCAGGTAGCAGGGAGGAACCGCAGCGTTATTGACCACTGAAAAACACTTGGACGATGGCTCGGCAAGTACTTATACTATTTTTTTTAATTAAAATGGACACGACGAAGGAATTATCCGAATGGGACCGAAATAGGTAGATGGGATGTACGTATACAGACAAACAAATGATTACGATTTCAGAAGTTTTGCATGATTCATTCAAGAGAAAGGGCATAGGCTGATAGAGTTGTTGGATGTCCTCCTGAGTGATATCATGCCGAATTATGTTCGATAGGCGCGTTAGATGGCAATAATTCCGATCTGGTTGGAGGACCCTGCCCATAGGGCTCAAAAACTTCAAGTGGGGAGAGATCGAGCGACCTTGCTGGCCGAAATAGGGTTTGGAAAAAAAAAGAACAATTGCACCCCAGACCATCACTCCCACTTGTCGGAACGAATGGTGGACGGCAGTAATGTTGGTAGCCCACCAGTGTCTGGGGCGTCCCTAGTCCCTAGATACATCTTCGACGACACATCTTCGACGATACATCCTCGACCTGGAATCTCATTCATTGGAGTAGAATCGTCCCAATTCGAACTGAGCCCCGAACACATGCCTGGAGATGCCCCAAAAAGTGGTGGGATACCAATCTGTCACACACTATACGACTCAGCAACAAGTACTGCTGGTCTGGAGTTCCATTCCTCATCATAGCAAGACCCCTTTGGTTGTCATACACGGCGCCCTTACTGCACAGCAGTACGTCGAAGATATTCAACGCGACGTTTTGTTGCCCTTCATTGGAAGCCATGCCGGGCATAGATTTCAGCAAGATAATATCCACCCGCACACGGCGAGAATTTTTACTGCTTGTCGTCGTACTTCGAAAACCCTATGTTGGCCAGTAATTTGCCGGATCTCTCCCCAACTGAACATGTTCGGAGCATCATGGGTAGGAATTTTCACATCTAATGAGCCAGGTGGACAGAATTTGGCACGATACCACTCCGCAGGACATCCCACAACTCAGTCGGTCCGTGCCAAGCCGAGTAACTGCTTGCACAAGGCTCAGAGGTGGACCAACGTGTTATTGACTTGCTCAATTTGTGAAGCTCTTTGTCTTGAATAAATTATACATCTTCTGAAACTGTCACACTCTGCTAATTCCTTCGTGGTGTTCATTTTTTGTTATTAAAAGTGTATAATCAGCGACCGCAAGCTCGACTACAGCCTGCCGCCAGTAATGGTCGGTGAATCGTTGACAATGCCAGCCAATCGTGCTGGCGAAACTTCAGGAAACTGATCAAACAAGGCCGAAGAACCTGAGACGGAGGCCGAGAGGTAATTTAGAAGCAATTACGTTTTCATGACGTACCTTTTCACTCTCTGTGTCCAAGGCTGATGTTGCTTCATCCAGTAGAAGCACGCGTGGATTACGCACCAAAGCCCTTGCAATTGCTACTCGTTGTTTCTGGCCTCCACTGAGCTGTGCGCCTTTTTCACCCATGCGCGTTTCGTAGCCCTGTGTCAAAAATTCACAACTACATTTAATATTGGGCGAAGACACCGTGTATCAAAAAGATTTAAAATATAATGTAAATTTCACGCTTCGTTAGTCAGTCAGTCATACCTGTGGCAAAGCCGTTATGAATTTGTGGACGTTAGCTTTCTTTGCTACCTCGATGATTTCGTCCATGGAAACATCGCGGTCGTTGTCACCATACGCAATATTTTCGGCAATAGTTCTGTCAAAGAGAACTGGCTCCTGTTGAACAAGTCCCAGCTGGGATCTTAGTGCAGACATTTTGACTTGGCACACATGTCGTTCGTCTAGGGCCTGAAAAGAAAAGTTAATTTTGTTGTTAGATCAATTCGTAGAAGATTTCCTTTCAAGACACAGCTTCAACATTTCTGCTGTACTTTGGGACAAAGAAAGAAAATGTATTTTTGAGTAACATGCTTTGAAATACAATACTAGCAAGAAATGATTTTGAAAATATAACACTCATTCAAAGAGAAACATTTCTTCTGACAGTACAACTATGAGCGTGGATTTTATTTTCGTTCAAATGATCACCGTTAAAGTGAGAAGTAGAAAGTACGTGACGTATTCAAAAAGTAAGTTTGTGGGAAAATAGAATCCCCAGAATCCCCAAAAAAAACATTTTCCAACGAATATGCTGCACAAATGATCTCCATTTGGGAACTGTACCAGTTGAAAATGACAATCGTGAGTCCCTCGTGCCAAACCATCGGTCACTAAGACATTGATTCCAGTGCAAGAAGGGGCAGCAGACGCTGAGTATGAGCTGATTAGAGTGGGTGGTGGACGTGTTCCCATTTAAAATGCTGAACTTTTTCCTCTATATGGGACAGCGATGTGTGGCTGTTCCTTGCTGTGGAAAACTGTCCTGGATAACCGTTTCATACACTGACAATTCTGGATGGCACATCTCAGTTTGATGAGTTATAATAGTTGATCCACGTTCCATGAGATCAACCACAAAAACACTCTCTTCTTTCGAGAAAAGGATAGCCACCGTTTCTCGACTCGTATACATCGACATCTACATCTATTCTCCACAAGCCACCTAACTGGAGTGTGTAGCGGAGGGTAGTTGTGTACCACTGTCACCTGTCCCTTTCCCTCTCCCAGTCGCGCGTAATTCGCAGTAGGAACGATTGCTGGTAAGCCTCCACAGGGCTCGAATCTCTCTAATTTTTATCTTCATGGTCTTTTCACGAGATATACGCAGGAGGAGGCAATATACATTGAAGCGCCAAAGAAATACTTGTAGGCATGCGTATTCAAATACAGAGATATGTAACCAGTCAGAATACGGGGCTGCGGTCGCCAACGCCTACATAAGAAAAATGTATGGCGCAGTGGTTAGATCGGTCACTGCTGCTATAATGGCAGGTTGTCCAGCTTTAAGTGAGTTTGGTATTATAGTCGCCGCATGGCAAATTTTTAATTTCGATTTGCATTTTAAAATTCACGCCGAATTCCTATCTCCATTCATACAGAAGAATCGCAGAACTTGGAGTGTTAAGGAAAATGGCGTTATCAACTTTCTACTCCTTGTAGGCGAACATCGATGATGGAAATCTCACCTCCTACAGGGTTCAGATTGCCTCTGCGTTGAATACATGCGTTGGTCGTATGGAGGCAGATGAAGGGCAGGTGACAAACCGAAAGGTGACAGGCACCAGAGCGGTGGTAGCTGCGCGTACTCACCACAGTGCCGGACGCAGTGTCGTAGAACCTCTCGAGCAGCTGAATGCAGGTGGACTTGCCGCAGCCAGAAGGGCCCACCAGCGCTACTGTCTGGCCTTTGCACACTTCCAGGTCGAGGCCCTTCAGTACCGTCGAACCAGGCCGTGTCGGGTACCAGAACTCCACGTTCGAGTAGCTCACATCCCCGGCTGCAGTCTGTAGAAGGTCCAAAATGTGTTATTATCCATTCGCTGACAAATAAAAACTAACGTGTGATTATTTAATCAAGTGAATCTGTTCATCAAAACTTCCGAAGAAGAGTATTGGCCTCAGTCTTTCGTGGGAGTCATCATAAGATGTTCCACAAATCACAGAGATGACAAGTACGCCTGGTGGAAACGAGAACGTTGTTTCCAAGTCTCATACCTAATTAATATTGCAGTTTCTGTGTCCGCCAATCAAGGTTGTCAGTTTTTCTTTTTTTTTCTAAACAAAGGTAGTATCTTTTACGAACCTGACATTTCTAAGCTGAACAAACTCAGGAAACTGACATCTTCCAAGGTTCCAAGGTAGAATCAACAAAAACTGATCTAAAATTTAAATATACAGGGCGTCCCATAATAAATGTTCAATATTCAGGGCCATGTCAGGAACGACCATTCGAAAGCAAAAATGTCTAGATCTAAAATTCATACCTTACAACCTATGGACACTTCCATATTGTGAAACATATTTCTTCTACTGCAGGCTCTTTGATTTCCGTATTTTGAGAGGTGGTAGTTTGGATTAAAAAAAAGGCCAGCAAGGATGGGATTTGAAAAGTATACCTTACAAGCCATGAACACTTGTTCATCTTCGACACTGTGAAACACGTCTCCTCTATTTTACCGAGTCTACAAATCCCGCAAATGCAGGTTTGCGTTTCTTCAACCTACCTTTAAGACAAGACATTTCTCTGGGACTCTTGCCCGATATCGCCCTGTGTCAGTCTTTCCATTGCACTATAGGTCATAAGTGTCTGAATATTGTTGCCGAGTCTTATAAAATTGATAGTTCAATAATATTAACACCTGTCAGCATCTGCGCTTTATGGGACTGGTCTCATTACATTCTTCTGGAAGTATGAGGGTATTATGCATGTCTCATCTTGATTACCAGGTGGAATAGTTTTTTAATAGCTGGCTTCTGCAATAAGTCTGAGGGAACGGCAACCGCTCCAGGAACCTTATTTCGGCTTAACTCTTCCAGTAGTCTGTCACATTCTCTCGGTATCATACCTCATATACAACAGGAGTAGCATATCTACACTTGAAACTGGTAAATTCTTGTTCACAGTTACCAGGATTAATCCTAGTAGGCGTAAAAATCTTAGAATTTCAGTAGGTGTTTCCTAGACAATGGACCTGATAGGCCGGCCGCGGTGGCCGAAGGGTTCTAGGCGCTTCAGTCCGGAACCGCGAGACTGCTACGGTCGCAGGTTCGAATCCTGCCTCGGGCATGGATGTATATGACGTCCTTAGGTTAGTTAGGTTTAAGTAGTTCTACGTTCTAGGGGACTGATGACCTCAGGTGTTAAGTCCCATAGTGCTCAAAGCCATTTGAACCATTTTTGGACCTGATAGGAGGCAACAATGCGCTAACGTACAGCGTGTGTCACAAAAAAATTTACTGGATTCCGATATCGCCCCCTTGTTATTTACGTACCCATTCTTTATCCGAAGCATTGGTAGGATCAACTACTTTGGGCTGGCGGTTGAGCAGGTAGAAGATTTTGGATGCTGCGTTCAGGCCTTTCCTGAAGTTTGGAGCGAACGACAGGGCCGTTGCGACCATATACGTCCCGAAGAACAATGCTTCAGTTACTCTGAAAAAAAAGAAGAAATATTTAACGAACACTTACTCCTCTTAGCTAAAATGAGTATTTATAATGTAAACAAAAGGCAGTAACGTAGTGTAATACCCAAATATTTACAGTGAGAGTTCGGTGTTTATGATGTTTCGAGTTAATAACACAAGTCTCCTCTGTAGAGCTGTAGAGAGCAGTTGCAGAGAAGTCTACTTCCAACAATTGAGACTGGTGTTTTGAATTTCTCCTAGGCAATCCTTCACTTCTTTAGCCTTGTTCCTATGCTTCTTTTCCACTGAATCCCAAATCTAACGTGAAAAACTGCTTTTGTGTAATTATACATCTGAGAAAAACTAAATTCAAACAGTGCAAAGTGCTAGCGAAAATTTTATTTTCCACCTGTCCCCGGTTTCTCTTGACGAGAAGCATAAGGAAGGAAGGACGATTACGGCTTAATGACTCCTCGATGACAAAGTCATTCGAGACGGAGCTCTAACTCGGACTGAACAGGAATGAAGCATCGTTTCCAGTCGAACCATCCTTCGAGGTAGGACTCCGCCAAATGTCCAGAAGAATATCTGTAATACATTAAGCGGTACTTCAGCTGATGGCTAGGACTTGTGTCATTCTATCCTCACTCACCAAATACAATCATGTAAATAGTGTGTATCACACGTCATACGATCTATGGATACGAGAAAAGATTGCGCATACTGCTTATGGAATCCATTACAAAGACGCAACAACATTAGAAACGTGAGTACCACGTAAATTTTTACAGGTGAATTCTGAAACTTGCAAATACTACGCATATAGTGATACCTCCGTCTCAGGTAAGACCGTTAGAATGTTACTCACCTATCCCAGACATAATGTAATCGAGTACTGTTAGAGAGCAATTATATTTACAGACACACAGCTCACTTGACGTGATGAATCTGTTTTAAGTTTCCGGGAGAGAACAATGGCAAGCCTCGTGTCACAGTGGAACAGTAATACCTTTACCATATCTCACAGCCTGTCGCAGTCAGTCGGTAGCGTGCCGATCAGTGCCACGTCTGCAAATGATACCCTCCTTGACCCGAGCTAGTGGCCCCATCGAGAGTCATAAAGGGAAAGAGTGAGCAAGTAATGCGATGTCGAATGGTGGGGGACAGTGCGGCAGCACAGTGGTGACTCGTTACACGAGTAGTTGTTGAAGTAACTGCCCGACGAATATTCCTGTTAAAGTAACTAACGGCGAATAATACTAATTTGGGTTTTGGACTGTGTCAGTGCTTACTAGACTGGTGGCTTAATCTGGAGGTGTCTTATATTTGTGAATTGAGACCGGTAAGATTGAAGATCACGAGCTTCGTTGCAGAAGTAACACGATATTATATTCCTTGGTAAGTTAACTTGAACATTCCCAGATCCCATGCTTCTGCGGAGTTGATAAACGTCTGGCAGTGGGTGGCTGAAGTTACTGGTGTATTATAAACGCGCAAATTATTCACTCTGTGTAGCTTAACGCCGACGGCTATGGTGGTATTGAGTAACTGACATTATGTGATGTCATTCTGTGTTGCTTAGTATAGTTCTTCTCTCACCACAGTCTTCCTGAATTTCTCGTGTTTTTCATGCAGTTGCCGGCAGAGTGGTTCTAGGCGCTTCAGTCCGGTACCGCGCTGCTGCTACGGTCACAGGTTCGAATCTTGCCTTGGGCATGAATGTGTGTGATGTCTTTAGGTTAGTTAGGTTTAAGTAGTTCTAAGTCTAGGGGACTGATGACCTCAGATGTTAAGTCACTTAGTGCTTAGAGCAATTTGAACCATTTCATGCAGTTGTTGGTCTGATTAGGCATATGTTACTGTGCTACTTGTTGACATAAGGACACAAATTTGTAAAGGAATGCTTCTAGCACTTGAGGAATTTTATTTAATAATGTATGTTGTGTATGTACCGGCTTACCTAAATGTACTATTATTGTGTGAGTGCTTAACTGATCATGTGATTACTGTGATGACTGAATCGGAGAATGAGTGAATCCTTGTTAACTCTGTCATTGTAACTATCTTGTGACTTGGGACTCACGGTGGCTATCGGTTGTAAGCCTCTTACTTCCTGGCTGTTAATTATTGTTCTTTTCAGACTGTGTAATGGAATGTCTGGTGTATGAGGTGTTGTATGGGCATCGGAGGTACATCAGATGTGTAGCTTTGAAATGATCAAATGTCAGTTGGACTGACTGAGGAGCCACGGCTGTTAGCCGCAAAGGGCTGGTGCCGCTTGGTCGTGTTGACCAACGTTCGGTCTTAGGCAACTACGTTACTTGGGTAGAGCCTTGTATTTTATAATAATGTAAACCATTGCTACTGAATTTGCTTTTATTATGATTTCTGAATATTTAGTTGCTTTCAAGGTGCGTTAATGGTCTCTCAAAAATTTGTTGTTTATTATTTATGGATTACTTATGGAGTTTGTTCAGAAAAGATGATTCAGAAGGGAAAAGGGTATCTGTAGTAGAGTGTCGTAAATTTTACAGGAAGTTACTGTCGCGTAAATTTCTTCTTGTGAATGATTTTTAGTTTTATGTTTTTAATTCGACTGATTGGAAGTAAGATTTCTACGATAGGTATTAATATCGTGTTGTTTCTAAATCGTCTGCTTGGATATGAAAAATAAGAGAAGTGTAATTATTTTTAGTTTTAATAAATGCTTCGACGTGTTAATCTTCCCTTGGACACCCAAACATCGCTTCAGTGCCTGCATGGTACAGCAGGTATGTGTTGTAACTGCTGAGCGAGAACACTGTATTTAGTAAATAGTCGTCTTGGGTGGTAGTTACAGGCTGCAATCTGGTCTTTTTTGACTGTGACAAAGCGAAGTGTCTGCCACTCCACTTCAGTTGGGTCAGAGTGCAGTTCTGCGCATGGTGTGGAAAAGTCAAGAAGAGTGTCTAACGATTGGGGAGCACAGGAACAACGGCAGAGTTCGGTTCACTGACAATTCATGACAAAGAAGTGATCTTATAAAACCTTCTTAGTGTATTTGGTACCTGTTTATCTTATGAACAGAATCGAAAGGTACGTTTACAAGCTCATGTGGTGTGCCCCACTGACTCTCACGCGCAGTAGGTCAAGACTGCAGCGATATGGAATGACGACAACAAACGACTGTGAGATATGCTGAAGTATTTAGATGAGTGGTTATTCGTTGGGAGGAGCAGTCTGTGGCGTCTGCTGGTGTGGAGTCGATGGGATGTGATGGAACATTACTGTCATTTATCGATAAACGGTATTGTTTCATTTTATGACGCTATTTGGTGGTTATCTTATTGACAGTGCGAGACTTGTGGGCTTGGTTGGAAGGTTTCGCATTTTTCGCACAGGGTGGATGCACTCCGGTTGTGCTCTCAGGGTTCTGTTGCCAGCAGAGGCCTGTGAATGACATCACATAATGTCAGTTACTCAATACCACCACAGCCGTCGGCGTTAAGCTACACAGAGGTCTGTGAACATCCTCAGCGAGACGGCGGGCAGTTTCCTCGGGAATGAGGTTGTGGCCTGCTTCGGGACCGGTGCCTGACCTGGCTGCGGTTTCGTGGTGCCCTGCCACCACTGTAAATATAAAAATAAATCAATTTCGTATTTCTGCCTGCACGAGCATCAAAGGTCGAGACACCACAGTACTTCCTGGCCAGAATGGGAAAAAAGTTGCTGTCACTCCATCATTTTGGTCATCCGGTCGAGATGAGTCACCCTGCCACCATGTTTACGCAGTGCAGCCAATCGAGGAGACACTGCTAAAGCCCAATAGTAGTCTCGTGTTTGTTAACGTGTGCTTTGTACATCAAGAATGGGAACTTCTGCTGGGTTCCCCTGTTTTGTTTTTTCATGAAATAAACGATATTATCATCTTTCACATTGGCAATAGAAACGGATCGTCCACTCCAAATGGTATATTCAAGAGTCTGAGCAGCTGAGACCCACGAACGAAGATTCCGAGTGGTCCTGCTCTGGCTCTCTGGTGCTGACAGGGGCCCTCTTGCTATTATTGGGGAAATGTGAGTGTTGGAGCTGGGGCAGTGTGATCCGTATTATGAGCAGCTGGTTACTTGCTTACTGTACCTCGCAACTCGTGTTGCTTAATTTGCCTGTAATCTGTGACTTCGTGTTGTATCGTTAACTCTGATTTCTCGACTGACGAGATGAGAAGCTCTTGTTGCTCTTTGTCCATCTAGTCTTTCGCACTTTTTAGTGCCTGCCCACAGTGTTAGCTTCATTTTGTCATATGAACTGAGGTTTACAGAACTTCTTCCTCTGTTAATTTTATTGCGGTTTGCTTCTATCATTATACCAAATAAATATTAATCTCAGTGTAATCTTAAATTACAAGATCCTTTAAACTGTACTACAAATTTTCAAGGTTAGGCGACCCTCTGTAACTAAGTATAATCTGTTCCACAAAATATAATCTGCTCCACAAAATATAAACTGTTCCACACCTAAGCCTGTTGTTCTCAAGAACGAATCTCAAGGACAATTTTTTTATTACACGTTGAAGGTAACTAGTACCGCACTCACTCGTCTCATTTGATTATAAATCTGTTTATTGACTGGAGAGAGCTGTGTCGATTTCGCCAAGGATTATGTGTTTGCTGCGTGTTGTCTCATTTCTATTTGGCTAAAGACCTAGCAGTATTCAGACGTAATACCGTCAGTCACCCATAAGCTTTCAACGCAAACGAATAATGGAGCTTAACGTTGTACAGATATAGTGTCAAGGATTGCTCAAAGTATTCATGATCCAATAGATCGTCTCCTTAACTTCTATAAATGTGTAGGTCCATATGGTCAAACTTTTACTGTATCAGCGGAGTGACCTCCCTATACGTTGCTCTTCACACGAGTATCTATTGGGAACCGTATGGGAAGCATACTTGCAGAGCACATGAAGTGTCCGAGACAGAAAAACACCGTTGCGCCGGTATCTACTGTGGACTTACTTGTTAGCAATGTTTCTGTGTGTCGGAAATAACGACAGCGAATGTCACAGTTCGATGCACCTCCCAAGTGTTTCCATTTTTTGTTGTAGGGGAGTGTTGTACCTTGGAACACTTACTAACTTTCTCCTCTGCCCAGCCCTGTAGCAGAAATTTAATACATTTTCTTACTCCATTTTAGAATGATACCATTCACTTTCTGTGTGCTTCAATCTTTTTCCGAAATTACAATAATTTCTCCAGAAACCTAAGGTTTTCGAAATAATAAAACCTATTCCTAGGTTCAACATAGTCATGTACCTAGGAAGAAACGTTATATTGAAATTTGAAGGTGCTGTAATTGGTAAAATCTTGCCAGATGATATTTAAAAGTCTGTGTGTTGCGTTGTTACTGTTACTATACACGAATACTCAGCAAATGAAACAAATTGAGAAGAACTGTTATCAAAGCCTGGTTACAAGTCAAAAGCATTTTCATATATAAGCTATTGGAAAATAACATAAATTTCCATTTTCAAGACAGGGAAAAATGTTAAGGCATTAAAGCAACTGAGCACATACGCAAATGTCACGTGTTCCATAGTAAAAGGCCTTCGTCCGTTTCAAGGCACAAGATGGTGCATAGGTGACAAATTATGGCTTCACCATCCACATTTTACGTTAACTACAGGGACCAGCAGAAAGACGTCCCTTATTTGTAGAGGCTTCTGTGTGAGTTGTGGTGGGAATACTGATATGAACTGTGTATCGATTGACAGCGATGTACGTGTCATAGTGCTAGGTGAGGGCCGGGCGTTTATTACGGAGCAGTTCTGTGATTACTACTGAGCGAGTATTTGATATTCGTTTAGAACTTGGCCGATTCCGTCCCTGGTACAAAAATTATTCGAGTTTGGATATCAAACTTTAGACTGTCAGTTTCTGTATCGAAAGTAAAATCTACTGGCCGACCTAGAGGTGTAACAACGCCGGGAATTATGATGCTTGTGAGAGCGTTCGTCAAGAAATCTCCGTAGCCTTCAACATTTAAACATACAGCTGCCCCAGGGATGTCTGAGAGGATTGTCAGAAGAATCCTGCACGGAGATCTTCGCATTCACACATAGAAAGCGATGGTAACCCAACAAGAAAGTGAGAGAGATTTTCAACCTCGCACAGCTTTATGTGAGGAAATTCTTCACAGCATTCCCTGTGACACTGTTCTAATTTCCTCTTATGAGACCCAGTTGCAACCGTCAGGTGCTGTAAAGAAATAAAGTTTCCGCTACTGGGTAGCAGAAAAGCCTCAAGAACTTCAACATCGACCACTTAACAGCCATCGTGAGGCAGTGTGGTGCGCCAGTGATGAATTTGGAGTGTGGGGTCCGTATTTTTTTCGAAGAAGATGGCGTAACGGTACCGGTAATCACAAATCGCTACTTCACGTGAATGAAGGCTTCCTCCGACCTACGTTAAACTAGTTTGTTGAGGACCATGCAGGAGGAATAAGTAGTCTGATTCCCACAAGATGGAGCCACAGCTCACACTTCTCGGTGATGTATATAAAGTTTGCTGGACGTCTTCTCCTATCTCAAGGAGTAGTTGTCTGGCCTACAAGAGACCCGATTTATCATTTTGTGATTTTTCTTCTCTGGGGACACTTAAAGGGTCAAGTGTACGAACGTCCTCCCACAACCCTGTAAGTACTTAAGAAGGCAATTATCCAGGAGGTGGCTGCCTCCCCACCGGAAATGGCACGAAGAACCGTCGACAACTTCTGGGAAAGGTTTCGTCAACGTGTCAACAACGAAGGCTGCCACTGAGCGGACATAATTTTTAAAACCACTTAACGTAAAATGGCATACAAGCTGTTGTTCATAAAAGTATTTTCTTTGTATCTTTATTAGTTTGTTCGTAAATACGTTTTGAAATATGGGAGGTGTTCCTTCCAGACTCTACAGTTTTAAAAATATACAGAAATTATAGTAATTTTAATTTGCAATATTTCACTACTTTTTAAACTATGTAGAATATGGAAAATATTTTTGTAATATATTGTTTAACAAAGTTCAATTTTATAATAAAAGTGTGACTAACTAACATTTTTTTTATCTAGATAAAATGTTGCCAGGGGTTGTGGATGACTGGCTGAAACGTTATAGGAACTACATAGAAAGTTGTGCCACTGTACATTTCAGCTGCACTGATGTTAAAAGTACAAAACATTTCAGGTTCCATAATTTCCTTGGTACAGTACAATACCATGATTTTGAGTTTTATTTCGGTCCCTATAGGAACATCATTCAACCAGCCGCAAGAAGCACATAAAATTAAATATCTGTCACGTTTGCCAGACCAAACCGCACAGTAGAGCTGCATGCCCTCGGAAAGAAACTGCGGTTATAGTTTGTCCTTAGTTTCCGACATTTGCAGTACCAGCACAGCAAGGCTGGTTGATTGGTTGACTTTACAAGGCCGGATCAGTCAAACATCCAGACCGTTGACACTGTAAATACTGAAAAGACTACTGCTGTCCCTTTTCAGGAACCACAAGTTCCTCTGGCCTCTTAACAATACCCCTCCGTTATGGTTGCACTTGTCTCAGGACTATCTGTATCACTGGGGCACACAAGCGATCCCACCAACGGCAAGGTCCATGGTTCATGGAATTTAGACAAAAAGTGAATAGAAGCTTTTGACATGTGGTGCTACAGAAGAATGCTGAAGATTACATGGGTAGATAATGAAATTAATGAGAAGGTACTGAACAGAAATTAGTAAAAAAGTCTCTATAGCACAACCATTTGCTAAAAATGTGACCGGTTTCGGCATCTAGTAGTAAGCCATCTTCACATATTGAAAAATTAAAACTGCTGATTTCCATAGGGAGTTCATAAAACATTAAAAAGAACATACGTTAAAATGATGTATTGTTACCCTTCCTGTTGACAATGATGACGCTTGGAACAGCTGTACTGATCAGTTGCAAAACTGCTGCTGATGGCTGAGCAGCCACGGGTTAAATAGAGTGAAAGAGGGCGCTCATGAGCGCAGGCCGTCAATGTCAGTCAATGGGAAATGATTTACGTCTCGTATGTTAACATTTCAACATCCATTTTTAAAAATGTACATAAATTTAACTCTAAACGGTTAAAACACAGAATCTAAAATTATGAATTCTGAACAGAATTGGAGAGACAGGGAATTTGTAGCACGACTTGACTAAAAGAAATGATCGGTTGATAGGACACAGTCTGAGACACCAAGGGGGTCACCAGTTTAGTACTAGAGGGAAGTGTTGGCCGTAAAAATTGGAGACCAAGGTATACACACAGTAAGCAGATTCAGATGGATGCAAGTTACAGCAGTTATTTTGAGATGAAGAGGCTTGTACAGGATAGAGTAGCATGGAAGCTGTATGAAATCAGTCTTTGGACTGAAGGCCAATAAAACAGTTTGTTTTCTGAATTTGTTTTATCGAATACTGACACTCGAGACAAAAAATCTGTGTACATTAAATTGAAAAAAATTACGGTTCATATGGCAGTTTTACGACATCTTGTGTTTATTTGTCCAGGATTTTTATTTCTGTTTCGCGCAAGCCCTTCTAGTTGACTACACTTCGGCGGCTACCATGTCCGACGTTTTAGCTGCTGTTTCGCGTAGGTAACTATGATGATTTTGTACTTAGTGTAGAGCTGTGTGTGTATGTAATTCACAACGATGATGAAAAGCGGAGGAGGAAAACTCGGCAGGCAACGCTCTAGGAAAAGCAACGAACCAAAGTCCTCGACGCCCGAGTTATCCAGTTAGATTACAGATAACTTCGGATATTTCAGTATGTGTTCGAAGTGGATAAATTTGGCTCTACACCCCGTATGATAGAAAAAAAGAGGCAACGAAGAAATATTCAGTGTGGCATCTTCATTGATTTGGACTCACTTGAAGACGTCTTGGTAGGGTACGCCGTCGGAGACGATGAGGAAGCCTCCGTAGTAGATGCAGATGGCGTAGACGAAGGTGCCGAGGCTGCGTGCCAGGCTGAAGACGGCTGCTCGCACGTAGGTGTTGCGCTTGGCGAGGCGGACGGCCGGCTCCAGCTCCAGCATGTACTTGGCGTGGAACTGCAGCTCACGGCACAGGCCCGCCACCGTGCGGATGCTGCCCACCGCCTCCACCGCCACCTGTCAACCAGGGCAGTCCATAAGCTGTAGATCCGCAGCTGAACTTGAGGATGTTGGTCTGACGAGACGCTCGCAGGCATACCAGAAATGCTGCCAACATGAGTTCTTCATACATACAACAGAGCGAGTAAGAAGGTGGTTGGTAAAAACACGATATAAAATGACAACGTATACCTCCTAACAACTTCATTTCATTACCACCACCACCAGCAATATACACTGCAAGATAAAAAAAAAAAGAAGAGACGTAACACGAAGGAATTATTCGAAGGGACGAAAGTCTGTAATGCTATTGTAAAAATATTACTACCATTAATCTGCATATTTTAAAATTATTTTTGTTCCATAATAATTTTGAAAAATTAAGAAAATACTATAACGAGAGTAAGCTTTTGTTGAGTGTAGTTTATCTATTTAAAATAACCTCTTTGACGTAGGTTTATTAAAACATATTTTGTAAATAATTATGTAATATTTCAAGTACAACTGTAATTAATTATGTCAGTTTTGTATGTACACTCCTGGAAATTGAAATAAGAACACCGTGAATTCATTGTCCCAGGAAGGGGAAACTTTATTGACACATTCCTGGGGTCAGATACATCACATGATAACACTGACAGAACCACAGGCACATAGACACAGGCAACAGAGCATGCACAATGTCGGCACTAGTACAGTGTATATCCACCTTTCGCAGCAATGCAGGCTGCTATTCTCCCATGGAGACGATCGTAGTGATGCTGGATGTAGTCCTGTGGAACGGCTTGCCATGCCATTTCCACCTGGCGCCTCAGTTGGACCAGCGTTCGTGCTGGACGTGCAGACCGCGTGAGACGACGCTTCATCCAGTCCCAAACATGCTCAATGGGGGACAGATCCGGAGATCTTGCTGGCCAGGGTAGTTGACTTACACCTTCTAGAGCACGTTGGGTGGCACGGGATACATGCGGACGTGCATTGTCCTGTTGGAACAGCAAGTTCCCTTGCCGGTCTAGGAATGGTAGAACGATGGGTTCGATGACGGTTTGGATGTACCGTGCACTATTCAGTGTCCCCTCGACGATCACCAGTGGTGTACGGCCAGTGTAGGAGATCGCTCCCCACACCATGATGCCGGGTGTTGGCCCTGTGTGCCTCGGTTGTATGCAGTCCTGATTGTGGCGCTCACCTGCACGGCGCCAAACACGCATACGACCATCATTGGCACCAAGGCAGAAGCGACTCTCATCGCTGAAGACGACACGTCTCCATTCGTCCCACCATTCACGCCTGTCGCGACACCAGTGGAGGCGGGCTGCACGATGTTGGGGCGTGAGCGGAAGACGGCCTAACGGTGTGCGGGACCGTAGCCCAGCTTCATGGAGACGGTTGCGAATGGTCCTCGCCGATACCCCAGGAGCAACAGTGTCCCTAATTTGCTGGGAAGTGGCGGTGCGGTCCCCTACGGCACTGCGTAGGATCCTACGGTCTTGGCGTGCATCCGTGCGTCGCTGCGGTCCGGTCCCAGGTCGACGGGCACGTGCACCTTCCGCCGACCACTGGCGACAACATCGATGTACTGTGGAGACCCCACGCCCCACGTGTTGAGCAATTCGGCGGTACGTCCACCCGGCCTCCCGCATGCCCACTATACGCCCTCGCTCAAAGTCCGTCAACTGCACATACGGTTCACGTTCACGCTGTCGCGGCATGCTACCAGTGTTAAAGACTGCGATGGAGCTCCGTATGCCACGGCAAACTGGCTGACACTGACGGCAGCGGTGCACAAATGCTGCGCAGCTAGCGCCATTCGACGGCCAACACCGCGGTTCCTGGTGTGTCCGCTGTGCCGTGCGTGTGATCATTGCTTGTACAGCCCTCTCGCAGTGTCCGGAGCAAGTATGGTGGGTCTGACACACCGGTGTTAATGTGTTCTTTTTTCCATTTCCAGGAGTGTATATGCTGTCATGCAATTGTAGATGGTTCATACTTAGGGTTTTTGTAAGCAGAAGCGTAAATTGAAAAGATTTAGGGATCATAGGTAGAACGGAACTCCGTCCTGTAGTGGAATGGAAAAGGTGGTGGGTTGCGCGAGTGAGAATTAGCGCGCGAGTGGCACACAGTCGGTAGCTGCCCTGCAAGTGGTGAACACGCATTACGTTGGTCAAGCACTAGAAGCCCCGAATTTACTTGCAAGACTGGGTTTTTGGCCTCGGACGTGTTCTACATCATTGGCGCAGTACGGAAATAAATTAATAGCTCAGAAATTTGCAATTTTATCGTCGCCACCAAGAGGAAGACAGAGCTATGTACATCAAGAGCCGTACCTGTGCAATGTTAGTACGCAGCGCCGCCTCACGCCACCTTCGACATCAGTAACAGGCAAAGTATTTTATTTAGAAGTGTATCACAGTGTGAACCATCCATCTTCAATCAGTGGAATATGAGTGTTAAATTTACCTTTGTGTTTAACCTTGATCTACCTATGTCATTTACCTCGTAGGGTCCTTACCTAAACGAATTTTATTCCCGAGTATCCTGGTGTTTATTGAAGCTTGAATAATAGTATATTACTGGCAAGAGTACTGTTTTGGTAGTAAATTCTGAAAATCATTATTAAATACTAAAGTTTGCACATCTCAGTTTAAGGGCCACCGCTTTCCGTGGCCATGAGGATAAGTTTTCAATAGTATTTCTGAAAGTAAAGTAACATAATTGTTTAATGGCAACAATCTTAACAGTAATTGTTCGTGTTACTTCTCCATGTCAAAGAAAGCCAGACAAATATTGGTGTTGGTGAAACTTTAACAAATAACAGTCCTAAAGAAAAGAAATTTAGTCGTGTTAAATAATAGTTTTGGTCATATGAATGATAGCTATAACTTTAATATTTTTTTGTATCCTTGTTGAAACATTTGTGTGTTTTATTTAAATAATTACCGAAGTATAGTGATAAATTCTATAAGTAACAGAAAGTGGGATTAATAGTACTTACTGCCAAGTGACCGTAGTGAGTGAAAGTAGTTATTTATTCAGTGTCGAAAATTGACTTCATCTTTTTGTGTAGACACTGTGCCCGATTTGGACTGGCGGCCGTTTTATTAAGCGAAACAGTTTATTGTTATAACAGGCTTTGTCTGATAAAAGGTCTCCAAAAGTAATTATTCTCACTGCTTTTCCCCCAAACTGTATGATTCGAAGAAAAATAGTTCGATACTTTACACGGTTAAAATCTCTCTCAGAGAGTCGATGGTTTGGAGTGTTAGTGCTGCGTGATTTTGTGATGGTGTTCCTGCCACTACTTACTGCACAGTTCTGACATTCCGAATCGCGGATCTTCCGCCTTTACAGTGGTAGAACTTAAACGTTCTGGTACTGTATTGACGAGAACGCGAAAGTACCGTTGCAAGTAAACAGACGTGATGTGCACACACAGACAAACAAATGAGTACAGTTACAGGAAAATTGGATGACTTATTCAACACAAAGAGCTTCACAAACCGAGCAAGTCAGTATCGCGTTCGTCCAACTCTGTCCCTCATGCTAGAAGCTATTCGCCGTGATATTCGTTGAAAGGATTGTTGCATGTCCTCCTATGTAGTGCCCAGTTCTGTCCAGCTGGCGCGCTAGATCGTCAAAAATCCTTAGCTCTGTCCATTATGTTCCAAACGTTCTCAACTGGGGAGAGGTCCGACAACCTTGCTGCGCAAGATAAGGTTTGGCAGTCACGAAGAGAAGCAGTAAAAATTCTCGCCGTGAGCAGGCGGGAATTATCTTGCTGAAATGTAAACCCAGGACAGTTTGCCGTGAATATCGCAGACGTATCGCCATGCTGTATGTGTGCCGCGGATAACCAAAGGGATCGCGCTATGAGAAGAAACGCGTCCCGGATTATCACTCCTGGTTATTGGGAAGTATGGCAGGCGACAGCGTGGGTGGTATCCTAACACTATCCGAGTCTCCAGACACGTCTTCGCTAGTCGTATTCCAGTGAATGACATTCCAAAACAAAGCCGCATCTGGAGACAACGGCGGGATACCAACCTCACTGTCACCCGCCATATGACCTGGCAACCAGTATTGACGATCTGGAGTGCCAATTCATTTCATAAAAAGAAATGCGTTGTGGCTAGGGCCTCCCATCGGGTAGACGGTTCACCTGGTGCAAGTTTTTCGAGTTGACGCCACTTCTGCGACTTGCGTGTCGATGGAGATGAGATGATGATAAGGACAGCAAAACACCCAGTCCCTGAGCGGAGAAAATCTCCGACACAGCCGGGAATCGAACTCGGGCCGTTAGGTATGACATTCCGTCGCACTGACCACTCACCTACCAGGTACGGACATTTCTTTTCATAGCTAGCCCTCTCTGATCGTCCGCGGAACCATTACTGCGCAGCGGCACTGTAAGTCGACGGTATTCTGCGGCACGTTTTCTTGCCCTTTATGGCCATCCTGGGCTTACATTTCAGCAAGATAATGCCCGCCCTCACACGGAGAGAGTTTCTATTGCTTTTTTCATGCTTGCCAGGCCCTAACTTGAACAGCAGCCTTTTCAGCTGAGAGCGTTTGGAGCATTGTGGCTGGGCCCTCCAACCATCTCTCGATTTTAACGATATAACGTGCTAATTGGACAAAATTTGGAATGATATACCTCAAGAGAACATCTAGCAATTCTACCAATTAATGTCAAACCAAATATCAGCTTGCTTAAGAGCCTGAGTTCGATCAACCCGTTACTAACTTGCTCCGTTTGTGAAGCTCTGTGTCTTGAATAAATCATCTATTTTTTTCTTAAGATGCGATCATTTGTTTGTCTGCACATGTACATCACATCTACCCATTTCCGTCCAGTTCGGATAATACTTTCGCAGTGCGTCTTTTTTAACTTATATCTTTCGTCTTAGAGTGTACGACATCAGTACATGCGTGGAATCTCGACGGTAAAGGGCCAGGTTTACCCACATCTACATTTATACTCTGCAAACCACTTGAAGTGCATTGGCATCACCTACTCCCATATCATTTATTTGGGCTTCTTCCTGGTCCATTTCCATATGGAATGCTAGAAGAATGATTGCTTATGTGCGAACTGTAATTAGTCTAATTTACTCCTGGGGGTCATTAAGGGAGCTATACGCAACACTTAAATTCCTCTGAAAGCTTGCTCTTGAACATTGTACGTAGGCTTTCGCGGGCGTTTATCCTGAAGCGTCTACTATTGCAGGTTTTCAGCATTTTCAAGCAAACCTGCGATTAGATTTCGGACGCGCAGACTGCAGAAACTCCATTGCTTCATTTCCTTTTTCGACGGTACACCATTCGGTCATCATCTGAGTGAGCTAACACACTGACGAAATAGAGTTTCAACGAGTGCGCCTCAGAAATTTAATGGATCAGTCAATTCGCAGCGAAACAACGAAGACGCACAAACGTGTAACCATTCTTGCTGTCATTTTTTGTATACATTCAGTATCCCTGTTAATCTTGTTTGTTATGAGGAGATGAAGAAGCTTGCACAGGATAGAGTAGCATGGAGAGCTACATCAAACCAGTCTCAGGACTGAAGACCACAATAACAACATGAGTTCCACGTACTTTAATACCCTAGGCTGGGCCGCACGAGTGTTTTGTAAGCACTCTCCTTTCTTGCCTAATTGCAATTTCTCAGAATCCAACGAGTAAAGCGAAGCCCTTTTATGAAGTACTAACTGACAAAGCCGGCATTGCCCTTAAAACGAAAAGTAATGAACAGTGTTTATAGTGTAATATCCCAGACAGTTTCTGTGCGTTAGGCACAGCTGCTTCGCTTGTCTACAGCACGATTTTGTAAACGTCTCTTTGGCAACACCTCTTCATAGCTCTATAAAAAGTAATTGTTTTCACGTACAGCCGTTTCCGCTTCACAGTTGAAAGCTGTCAAAAGCGCTGCCAGTGCTTGTAAAGAATAAATGTATCAAGACTTCATGCATGATGCGGCATTTTTTCATGCATCTAAGTATTTATGACACCTCCTGAATCACGTGCGGTACACTGAACGATGTGTGTACAAAGTTTGTTGAAATCACCTCAATGTTTTGGGAGGAGATGTGGAACACACACACACACACACACACACACACATATACCCACACACGCACGCACCTGCGCACTCACGCACCCACGCACGCACACACCCACGCACACACATATAAACATACATACATTTTGTAACATGTATGGCTGTTCCAGGAATTTAAATGCTAGTTGAAGAAGTGTTACGGTCGGGTTCTTATTAACAGCGCTTTGTTATAAAAGCCACAGAGTTTCTGTTTTTCCTCGTGGGACACGTACTTAGGATTAACTAGTTGGTGCACAACGCCATCCATTTTCTGACTATTTTTGTATTAGTACACATTTGACAACACCTATGTTAAACACAATGAAGTTCTGTACACAAACATGCTTTCTGTTACAGACGGTAGACTATCTCTGTCTCTAGTTTCTGTGTCAGTTTTTCAAGAAAAAGTCAGAAGGAAACGAAACAAACTAGTCACAAAATAATTTATTTTCTCTGTGTGTCTAAATCATCACTCATTCACCTTTGTATGTGCACGCTTTCCTAGTGTATGTAAAATCTGCAGCTTCAAGAAGAAGGATGGACGCTATATGAAATTTGGATCCCATTCATTCAAAGAAATGTACGAAATGCGGATGTTTATGATTACAGAGGTGGTAGCAAGTGAGTATGATAAGCATTTTACGCTGAAAGATCCTGCTGTGCTTATAATAATGCAAATGGTTATAAAGAATCTTATTGTCGCACAGGATTACCTACCAGTGGTGGAATGCAGTATAAGACATTACCATGTCTCATCAACACGGAAGGACATAAAGGTACTATGCTACAAACTTTTCATGAACATATATTTTCGTTAAAGCCCTGCGACTCATCGTCTATGTAGGTGGTGGCCTGCTTAAATAAGCAAGTGTATGAGGTGGACATTTATTACAATACTGCGACGAGCACAACTACGTATCAACAAATATTGCGCGGCCCAGCAGCATGTCGTGGTATTAAGTAACTAGAACGAAAACAGATGTTCGCCGATGCCCGAAATGGGTTACTATTGCCATTGTCCGTGTAGATAAGGATAACGTTCATGGTAATACTACGCTGGAAAACATACGTCTCTAAGCTGGTTGTAGGTTGTGTTCCAAAAATGAACAGCATAGAAACAGAAGTGATGACACTTTCTGCAGGACCAGACCATCATTTTGGAGGACAATGTTCCAGTACGTACAGTGCAAGCTGTTACGGATTTGTTTGACTGTTGGAGCTGCTAAGTGCTATACCACCTACTGCACTCCCTGACTTAAGCCCTCATGAGTTCAACTCGATTTCTAAACTGAAGGAAACACTTCACGGCATTCGCTTCTGAACTGCTACAAATTCGTCGGGCAATAGACTGCGCCGCTCGAACTTACAACACAACTGGCACTGCTAAGAGTACCCTACGACTTCCACATCGCTGGCAACAGGTTGTACACAACGCTAGTAACTATTATGAAGGTCAGTATAACTTTGACAAACGTACCTATTTTGTACGAACTGTAAATAAATAGTTGCCAATATTGAAGTTCCAACCCTCGTATGAAATAGTTTTCCTAAGCCCTCTGTGATACGCAAGATTTAGCCTATGTCGGTTTCCATATACAGCATTCGTAGGTGACCCTGCATCTAAGGCGTATGTCGGTTCATGAGAAAATAGAGCTTTATTCTCGGAGCACAGGCCTATTATACGTATACAACTACGCAGCCTGGACCGAGAGGCCTGCTTGGCAGTCTTTGCATCGGAAATGCCGTTTCCGGTTACCATCCTCTCACGTTATAGGACATTCCTTGATTTTTTTTTTACGACGGGTTTCAATGTCTACATTAACAAACGCTGTATCACTGTCAATGTTTTCTCAATAGCTGTCGAAGGCAGTTACAAAAAGTGTTTAGTTCCACTTAGAAAAGTACTTATTTCAGTATTTCAGTTGATACCTGCGCTAAATACATTAACCAAACAAAAACATACGTGCCTCACGACTCTCCAACATTTGCCGAAACCCGCGTTTCAGTACGTCTAATCATTCACGAAATAAAAGGAGTGTTATGTCTGACGTGTCTCGTATATATATATATATATATATATATATATATATACACTCCTGGAAATGGAAAAAAGAACACATTGACACCGGTGTGTCAGACCCACCATACTTGCTCCGGACACTGCGAGAGGGCTGTACAAGCAATGATCACACGCACGGCACAGCGGACACACCAGGAACCGCGGTGTTGGCCGTCGAATGGCGCTAGCTGCGCAGCATTTGTGCACCGCTGCCGTCAGTGTCAGCCAGTTTGCCGTGGAATACGGAGCCCAATCGCAGTCTTTAACACTGGTAGCATGCCGCGACAGCGTGGACGTGAACCGTATGTGCAGTTGACGGACTTTGAGCGAGGGCGTATAGTGGGCATGCGGGAGGCCGGGTGGACGTACCGCCGAATTGCTCAACACGTGGGGCGTGAGGTCTCCACAGTACATCGATGTTGTCGCCAATGGTCGGCGGAAGGTGCACGTGCCCGTCGACCTGGGATCGGACCGCAGCGACGCACGGATGCACGCCAAGACCGTAGGATCCTACGCAGTGCCGTAGGGGACCGCACCGCCACTTCCCAGCAACTTAGGGACACTGTTGCTCCTGGGGTATCGGCGAGGACCATTCGCAACCGTCTCCATGAAGCTGGGCTACGGTCCCGCACACCGTTAGGCCGTCTTCCGCTCACGCCCCAACATCGTGCAGCCCGCCTCCAGTGGTGTCGCGACAGGCGTGAATGGAGGGACGAATGGAGACGTGTCGTCTTCAGCGATGAGAGTCGCTTCTGCCTTGGTGCCAATGATGGTCGTATGCGTGTTTGGCGCCGTGCAGGTGAGCGCCACAATCAGGACTGCATACGACCGAGGCACACAGGGCCAACACCCGGCATCATGGTGTGGGGAGCGATCTCCTACACTGGCCGTACACCACTGGTGATCGTCGAGGGGACACTGAATAGTGCACGGTACATCCAAACCGTCATCGAACCCATCGTTCTACCATTCCTAGACCGGCAAGGGAACTTGCTGTTCCAACAGGACAATGCACGTGAGCATGTATCCCGTGCCACCCAACGTGCTCTAGTAGGTGTAAGTCAACTACCCTGGCCAGCAAGATCTCCGGATCTGTCCCCCATTGAGCATGTTTGGGACTGGATGAAGCGTCGTCTCACGCGGTCTGCACGTCCAGCACGAACGCTAGTCCAACTGAGGCGCCAGGTGAAAATGGCATGGCAAGCCGTTCCACAGGACTACATCCAGCATCTCTACGATCGTCTCCATGGGAGAATAGCAGCCTGCATTGCTGCGAAAGGTGGATATACACTGTACTAGTGCCGACATTGTGCATGCTCTGTTGCCTGTGTCTATGTGCCTGTGGTTCTGTCAGTGTGATCATGTGATGTGTCTGACCCCAGGAATGTGTCAATAAAGTTTCCCCTTCCTGAGACAATGAAATCACGGTGTTCTTATTTCAATTTCCAGGAGTGTATATATATATATATATATATATATATATATATATATGGGGGGGGGGGGGGGGGGGGAGAAGGGCGCGTCTGTTCTCAGCAGTCATTATGAATTAAGATACGAAGGAATTACAGACATTGGCTGGGGTGGGCACTGACCGAAATCAATTGGAAAAATTGAAAGTTTATAACGGACTGATATTCGAACCCGGGTCTCCTTCTTAGTAGGCAGACACCACATATATAAACAGAGATTGGGATCTCTACATCAACACAGATAAGCACCACAAATCGAATCGCCCTTTTTCCGTCGTAAAAATTTATTTACTTTCACTCTGTTCGAGGCAGCCTATCAATGGCTTTACTATGGACGTAAATATCTATGTCTACATCAATACCTATACTCTGCGAAGCACTTTGAAGTGCGTAGCAAAGGATACATCCACTGCAGCACTTAGCAAGGCCTTTTCCTCTTCCGTTCACATGTGGAGCGCGGGAACAATGATTGTTTAAATGCCTCTGTGCGTGCTGTAATTAATCTAATCTTGTCCTTACGTTCCCTCTGGGAACGATATGTTGCGGGTTGTAACATACTCCTAGAGTAGTCTTTTAAACCCGTTTCTTGAAACTGTATTTGTGGACTTTCTCGGGATAGTTTCCATCTATCTTCAAGAGTCGGCCACTTCGTTCTTTCAACATCTGTCTGACACTCTCCCGCGGGTGATGCAAACTTGTGGCCATTCCTGCTGTCCTTCTCTGTGCACGTTCAAGTCACCTGTAGTCCTATTTGGTATTGGTCCCACACACTTGATCAATAACCTAGAAACGGTCGTGCGAGTGATCTTTAAACAGTCTCCTTTGTAGACTATTGCACTTCCCCACTATTCCACCAATAACGCGAAGAACACCGCAACTGCGGCGTTGTCCCGATCTCCCCTCGGACATTGAAATTCCCAGAGAGGGACGTTAACATCGAATAGGCGGGCTGCAAGAATTGTTACCAGTAGGTTCGTACAAC
This sequence comes from Schistocerca americana, assembly GCF_021461395.2. Classification (NCBI taxonomy): domain Eukaryota; kingdom Metazoa; phylum Arthropoda; class Insecta; order Orthoptera; family Acrididae; genus Schistocerca; species Schistocerca americana. Next base: position 617,336,239 of record NC_060121.1, read on the forward strand.
ACGTAAGTGTCATGGAGATGCTTCGGGAACTCAAATGGGAATCCCTGGAGGGAAGGTGGCGTTCTTGTTGACAAACACCATTGAAAAAAGTTAGAGAACCGGCATTTGAAGCTGACTGCCGCCATCATACGTTGCGCGTAAGGACGAAGAAGATAAGATACGAGAACTTACGGCTCATCATGTAAAATGGTTCAAATGGCTCTGAGCACTATGGGACTTAACATCTGAGGTCATCAGTCCCCTAGAACTTAGAACTACTTAAACCTAACTAACCTATGGACATCACAAACATCCATGCCCGAGGCAGGATTCGAACCTGCGACCGTAGCGATCGCGCGGTTCCAGACTGAAGCGCCTAGAACCGCTCGGCCACACCGGCCGGCGCTCATCATGTAGATAGTCGTTATTCCCTCGCTCCTTTGCGAGTGGAACAGGAAAGGAAATGACAAGTAGTGGTACGTGGTACCCTCCACTACACACCTTACGGTGGCTTGCGGAGTATCTGTGTAAATGTAGATGTAAACAGAAAACTGTCACCTGCTTTACCTATGTAAAGCCTATGGGATCGTTCTATTTCATGTTCCTCCTGAAGGTTGCACCCAGATTTTTGTGTGATTTTACCGACTGTCACTGAAATTTTATTCACTGGATACCATGATTTTTCATTTTGTAAAGTGCACAGTTTTACATTTCTGAAAATTTAAAGCAACTAGACAATCTTTGCACCACCTTGACATCTTATCGAGTTCTGACTGAATATTTGTGCTGATACGTCTACGCCGTAATCCGTCTGCCACGAACTGTCGATAAATCGTAGAACGTCCTTGAGACAAAGATCGTGGTGCACGGAGCGTATCAGCGAGAGGGCACACATATGCTGGAATGGGGGGGATTTGCCAGTGCGGGGCAAGGTGAGGCAGAAGAAGCTGAATGGCGGTTGAAGACTGAAGAGGTGCGGTTGTTAGCCCGTGGCCTTCTAACTTCCAAGAATTCTGGGTCCGATAGAAGATATTGGGGTCACATAAGACACGGGGCGTAGAGAGTGTGACGCTGGTTGGGACGTCTGGTTCGAATGGTGCAGAGGAGTCCCAATGGCGTAGTCTATCTGCAGCAGGATCGGCTGCTGGAGGTGTGACCTGTTGGAATTACGTCCGCTGACGTTCCTGCCGCCACCAACCAGGTTAGCTGTCTTCAACGCTGTCTAAGAATCTGGTGAGGGCGTACTTTTGTGGAATTATTCGAAGTACGGTTCCATTTCTATGTTACATTTATGTGGCGGTGATGCTGGTTAATTAGACGGCTAATTCATGACCGCGCAGTAATGGCTCCGCAGTAACAGTTCCCGCCAGAATCAGGGTGCTCGCTATAGCTGTACTGTCGGTAGCTATTTGACCAGGTTTACAGAGTGTTTTTGCTGTATTTATGATGTCGCTGTTATTCTACAGTTTCTCTTGGTCGTAGAATTTTATTTTAACTTTGGTACAGCTCTTGGAGCACTTAATGTTTCCGCTTTTGGATATCTAATTAGTAAAGTTAATTATCATTCCTATAGATTCAACAACTGCTTAATAATCATTGAATGAACACACCGCCATTTAACGGTATCGTTGTTTATTTAATTATGACCAGATTTCGGCGTTTTCTGCCTTTCCAAGTGATATAGTTTATGTCATTAACACACATAATGACAAACTTCACCACTTGAAAAGTCCGAAACATGGTCGAAATGAAATAAACAACAATACAGTAATGTGTTGGTGTGCTCATTTGAAAATTATTGTATGACTGTTGCTCAGAAACATCAAAAACTGTTTTTTGTAATAATCCTTGTTAAACTGCATTCAATTTGAGCGATTATTTGTTGTTAGCACCTGAGAATAATTGTTGAATTTTTATTTTCAAGCTTTACCGAAGCATAAAGGCTCTTGATCTGCATTAATCAAAAATTGTTATAACTACTAAAATTCTTTTAAATGTTCTCAGAAGATAGCATTTCAGTCTTGTTATGTATTTTTAAATAAATTGTCTTATCTATTTTGTGAATGGTGCTTAATCTTCACTTGGTCCCAACCCTTATAAACGTTGAGCAATCAATAAATCGCACGAAACGTGTCAGTTACTATTAGTATTATTCACAAAGATATTAATACACAACATGAACAGCAAGGAATCCAACACACTTCCTTGGGATATACCCGAAATTACTTATACGCCTGTCGATGGCTCTCCATCTAAGGAAACATTCAGCGTCCTGCCTAGCAAGAGGAGACCAGTCATTTATTTAGTCTGTTACCCCATACGATCGTACTTCTGATATTAAGCGTAGGCGTTGTACTGAGTCAAATGCTTTTCAGCAAATCGAGAAGTACTGCATCTATCTCTCAGCCTTGATCCATGGCTTTCAGAATGTCATATGAGGATCATGCGTTGGGTTTCACATGATCTATGTTTCCGAAATCCATGCTAGCTGCCATGGAGGAGGTCGTTCTATTCACGGTACCTCATATCATTCTTCAGGCATTGAGAGTGACAGTTTAGACACAAACACAATAATATGTATGGTGAGAACATTAATTGCGCCTGTCATTATGACGATGTGCGTGACTGTATTATAGAGGTGGATGGTCACCAGTTAATGTGACGAAAATTTATTTTCAAAACTTAATTAACCTAATGCTGAAGACCTTCGGCTTCTAAATAACTTTCTAACTCAGAGTTGATTGCCGATAAGTACGTACGATAGTGGCCTTCTCCATGGACTTCTGCTTGCGCTTGGCTTCCTTGAGCACCATCCGGTCGTCGAAGTACTGAGCCAGCACCATGACTGGGATGAAGGCGATGGCCACCAGACCCAGCCGCCATTCGAAGAACAGGCACGCGATCACAGACAGCGCTAGCGTGCAGAGGGCCTGCACCACGGCGCCGATCCGCTGTCCTGTTGCCTGTCGGAAACACACAGTGTTAATGGAGCTTCAGACGCCGTGACAAATCGCTGTCCTACAAGTCTGCATTACTGAATATCTTTAATGTGATGTTTGTATCCTACAGTTTGCTGAATAAAGTAACGGGGAGTGGTCATCAGTCGATAAGCTGTGACATTGACCCAGTTGGCGCTTCAGGACCCGAATAGAAACTACGAACACACACAATGTCTTCTCTTTCGCAAAGTGTAAGAACTATATTTTGTACTTAGGACAAAGATTCTACAAAAGTAAACATATTGATGTAACGAACGATTACAGCTATAGCTCAATGTTGTATTTTATACATACACTGACAGAAAAAAATAGCAGCGCCTACATATAATTAAAGCAGATTAATGAAATTTTGGAAATAGATTTGTCTAGGTAATATATTAAATGATTAAAATTGCAAGGACGCAGGTTAATATAAGCGCGAGATGACCCATTGCAAACGTGAAATGTTGGTACGTTAATAACCGGTGTAACTGCCAGAATGTTGAATGCAAAAATGAAAACGTGCATGCATTGTGCTTTACAGGTGGCGGTTAGGAATCTGTGGGATGGAATTCCGGTGCCTGTTGCACTTAGTCGGTTAATACAGGAACGCTAATGCTGCTTGCTGATGACGCTGGAGTTGTCGTACGAAGATGTCCCATATGTGCTCGGCAGTAGACAGGTCTGGTGCTTCAGCAGTCCAAGGCAACATGTCCACATTCTGTAGAACATCTCGGGTAACACCAGCGGTACGTGGGCAAGGATCGCATTGAATGCTGTTCATGAATGCAGCATAGTTGGTCGTATCACGAGGCTGATACACATATTTGCAGTCAGGGTACGTGGGATAACCGCGAGAGTGATCCCGCTGTTATACGAAATCGTACCCCAGACCATAACTCCACATCCCAGACTTTAACTCCATGTAAAGGTGCAGTGCATCTAGCATGCAGACAGATTGGTAGCAGGCCATGTGATCTCCATCTAACCAACATACGGCTATCACTGCCACCGAGACAGAACCAGCTTGCATCAGAAAACATAACAGACTTCCACTCTGCCCTCCAATGAGCTCTCGCTTGACGCCACTGAAGTTGCAAATGGCGGTGGTTTGGGGGTCAGTGCAACGCACACTGCAAGGCATCTGGTTCGGAGCTGCCCTTGAAGCAACCTGTTTGTAACAGTTTGATGCGTCACTGTAGTGGCAACTGCTGGTCAGATTGCCGCTACAGATGCAGTACGATGCCCCAGAGCCATACGCACACACGATGGTCTTCCCTCTCAGTAGGCCCATGTGGACGTATGAGGCCGGTATTCTTGCAATCGTACATTCCGCGACCACCACTGCCGGCAGTCATGTACAGTGACTCCATTGGTACAAGTAGTTCAGTCTGTGCTGAGCTGCCAGATTGAAAGCACACAGCTTGGTATTTTTTGGATCTGCAGTTGTTATCATGTTGGAGGAAAAATTCATAATACCACCCCCTGCAGTGGCCTACCAGCTTAGTTCACAATACTGCCATCAGAGGGCGCTCAAAATTGTGATGTCACGAGTTTTCCCCTGTCCCACTTGACAGAGGCAATTTTCCAAACTATTTATATAACAGTGTGGAATTTCAGCTCAGACTTGAGTGAGGGTTGCCTGGCCAAGTTCACAATTCAACCCCCAGCCAATGCTTTCCACTGCCACCCCCCGCCCTCCCCCCCCCCCCCCCCCCCCCGCCCATACATTGGCAGGAAACTACAGTCTGTGCAGTAGAAAGACATAGGGTAGCTCTTTTTATCCTTATTTGGGGAAGATACCAGTGCAAGTGTTATACTGTTTCAAGAAGTGAAGAAGAATTCAGAATATCACCCCTCCCCCACCCAAATTCAATCATTCTACCCACAGTTTTCTCGTATGTGGGTGTGTATGTGTGTGCGTGTGCGTACGTGTGTGTGTGTGTGTGTGTGTGTGTGTGTGAAACGACTTCTCTTAACAATACTGCCACCAGATGGTGCTCAAATTTGTGACATCAGAGATTTGCTTTTCGAAAACTGATGGGGCAAGCTTAGGTGCTGGCGTGGAAGGTGTAGGTGTTATCCCACTTGGGCATGCCACAATTATGGACAGATTAAAAAAAAAAAAAGAAAGAAAGAAACTCATGAACATTTATATATACAGCTAAAGATCCAAGCACATTGCAGATATTGTCAAAACCTCATCTAAGCTTTACCAAGAGATCATGAACATGTACCCTACATACAATATGTGATCAAAAGTATCCGGACACCCCCAAAAATAATTCGAACGTGGTCAGGTGATTGGGTTTCACTTCTGTCATACATTTGTACGCGAAATTTACACACTCCTAAACATCCCTAGGTTCACTGTTTCCAATGTGATAGTGAAGTGGAAACGTGAAGGGACACGTACAGCACAAAAGCTTACAGGCTGACCTTGTCTGTTGAATGACAGACTGCCGACCGTTGGAGAAGGTCCTAATGTGTAATGGGCAGACATCCATCCAGACCATCACACAAGAATTCCAAACTGCATCAGGATCCACTCCAAGTATTATGACAGGCGGGAGGTGAGAAAACTTGGATTACATGGTCGAGCGGCTGTTCATAAGTCACACATCTCGCTGGTAAATGCCAAACGGCGCCTCGTTTGGCGTAAGGGGTGTAAACATTGGACTATTGAACAATGGAAAAAAATTGTATGGAGTGACAAATCATGGTACACAGTGTGGCGATCCGATGGCAGGTTGTGGATATGGCGAATGCCCGGTGAACATCATCTGCCAGCGTATGTAGTGCCAACAGTAAAATTCGGAGGCGGTGGTGTTATAGTGTGGTCGTATTTTTTATGGAGGGGGCTTGCAGAACTTCTTGTTTTGCGTGGCACTATCACAGCACAGGCCTACATTGATGTTTTAAGCACCTTCTTGCTTCCCACTGTTGAAAAGCAATTTGGGGATGGCGATTGCGTCTTTCAACACGATCGAGCATCTGTTCATAATGCACGACCTGTAGCGGAGTGGCTACACGACAATAACATCCCTGTAATGGACTGGCCTGTACAGAGTCCTGTCCTTAATCCTGTAGAACACTTTTGGGATGTTTTGGAACGCCGACTTCGTGCCAGGTCTCACCGACAAACAGCGATACCTCTCCTCAGTACAGCACTCCGTGAAGAACAGGTTGCCATTCCCCAAGAGACCTTCCAGCACCTGACTGAACGTACGCCTGCGAGAGTGGGAGCTGTCATCAAGGCTAAGGGTGGACCAACACCGTACTGAATTTCAGCATCACCGATGGAGGACCCCACGACTTGTAAGTCATTTTTAAGCCAGGTGTCCGGATACTTTTGATAGGGCGTCTGGATTGGAGCTGTCCTTGCAGTAGCCAATTTGTGAAAGTTTATTGTATCATGTACTTGCATGACTGCTGCATCGACCGAATTGTCGCTGAAGGCCACTCATGCCTGTGTGCAGCAAGTCGTGGGTGGCATCTGATGGGGGGCTGGAGCATCACTAGCTCGTAGCTGCACCACGCTGTCTAGATGGAGTCACTTCATGGATCTTATAGATGTCCATTCATATGTGTATTGTTAAGTGTGTTCCCATTTAATGCAAGTGTCAATGACCATCGTTCCATATTGACCTTCATTCCACACTGAACATCATCTGCCACAAACAACCACACACAATGATTCAGTGCCGTCCATCATTCAGTTTTCACTTCACCCGTATGATATCATTCTTTAAATAATTCTCGTTTTAAGTTTCGCTCTGAATCTCCAAGTTTAGAGTCCGAGATGCCAAACTGGGTGGAGGCGATCCCTCACGAACTTTGTTATATGGTTTCATCGTGGAGGCAGAGTGATGTCAGTAATTTATATATTCATGCTGTCAGTTCTTTTTTTGTAGTAGTAGTAGTACATATAATCAGTTTTCTTTCTTTGCAGTTGGCGAGTTTAATCAGTGCCTAGAATGTTGTACTTACGTTTCTTATTCCTGCTCTCTCTCTCTACAGCTGGTGAGCTGACATTGGGGGGTCCCTGGTCGAAGCCAACACACAAATTAGCGTAACTGTGCTATATGTGCGTAGGGGGGGGGGGGGGAGGGGGGGGGAGGGGTGCATGTGTGTGTGTGGCTACAACTGAATAATACAAACACACTATCTTCTACAGCAACCCAAGTATGACCATGTAAGTGTTTTAGCAATGACTTTGGCATTTAGTGTTGCTATTTGGAGGAATACATAGATAACTCTGGCTGGGATGCGACTCTGCATCAAAGTTGAATGGCATATAAAATAGCAACCCACAGCTGGCTATGTAAGCAATAAGAGTATTTTTATACTTGTACACATATGGAATGTGAAAAAAATGGATAAATATAGAAAAATGTGGAAAATGTTAAAAAAATCGGTAAAAATCTGGATACTATATGGTCATACAGGACATCTGCATTTATACCTAGACTGTAGCAGAGATTTGACATAAGCATTAAATCAAAGTGTCTGTAGAGATGTCGGTGATTCTCTAGAAAGCTATGAATATGCGCTATCTGTTAGAATCACTGCGCAGTATTCCTCCAAATTAAGGGAGATTTGCGCACAAGTTTCAGAGAGGGAGCAAGTTGTAGACACCGAGTTAAAAAAAAAAAGAAAAAAAAGAAAAAAGAACCTACTTCTTGTTATTTACATAAATGAAGGGTTCTGGATTATAACAAACAGTATTTACAATGTGCTCCACTTTACTGTGTGTCAATTACATCCGTGTGGTAGATAACCTGTAGAACAGCAGCAGTTCATCTACTGGAGGTAGTAAGAATACTCGGAACTTTCTCAAACCGTTCTGAGACTCAATACCGATGAAAAATGTGTTAATTGTATTCTGTCTGCATGTATTTTTAATTATCTACTACATGGAGATTCTTAACACGGTCGTCAACAAAGACGACGTAAGTATTACTCGGGAGTGCCATGTCGAAGCATGAGAAGTGTATTCCTTCTCTCAGTTCCGGACTTTGTTCTCCACAATACCGCCAAACAAGGATATCACAGAATTAGGGTTGGTGCCAACAAACAATACTGCCACAACAGTAGATCTGTGTGATAGCTCATGGTCGCTGTCGTAACCTAATCATCAAGATCGCCTAAATCGCGCCCACCCGCCAGTCCATATCTCACCGCTACTGGGTACTGTAGGTCATGTCCATAACTGCTGAATCGTCCAGGATCGACGAAAGCTCTTTTTTGCCATCCTGCAAGGTTCTTCAGTCATAGTTCACCGATTGTAAAAATATTTGAAAAGTTTTTTTGCGAATGAACCAGATTTATTTTTCCCAAACACTGCTGTATATTCCTCGTAAGCAAATTGGTACGCTGTAGAAACGAATATTTCCTCTCTCAGTGTGAAAGGGATGAGATGGTCGTCGGTTCGTGAGACATGTTAAAGCTGGGGGTCAGGTACACGCTATTGAATCAAGACTCTGAGAATGATTGTTGTTTACGGTTTCTGAAACCGTCATGGACCGTGCGGCTGGTCCCGGCGGAGGTTCGAGTCCTCCCTCGGGCATGGATGTGTGTGTTTGTCCTTAGGATAATTTAGGGTAAGTAGTGTGTAAGCTTAGGGACTGATGGCCTTAGCAGTTAAGTCCCATAAGATTTAACACACATTTGAACATTTTTTGAAACCGTCAAAAGCACAACGTTTTCCACAGAGATTTATTTGTGTGTTAACAGTAATGGGAAAAAAACTCTGAATGAGAATAATTCTGATAATGCAAGGGACAGACATAACTAGTGGTTGTGTGGATGTCTAAAGGATGTAATATGTTCAGCAGGCGTACATTAGGTGGTTGAAAGGGTAGCTACCCTATATGACCGAAAGCGCTTCCTTGTTTACCCAGATGTCGTTTTCTGTAATCGGTGCGAATAATCAAATGGCTCTGAGCACTATGCGACTTAACTTCTGAGGTCATCAGTCGCCTAGAACTTAGAACTAATTAAACCTAACTAACCTAAGGACATCACACACATCGATACCCGATGCAGGATTCGAACCTGCGACCGTAACGGTCGCTCGGTTCCAGACTGTAGCGCCTAGAACCGCACGGCCTCTCGGGCCGGCCTGCGAATAATCGTCTCCTTGTTTACCATACGCGAACAAAAGATGACACATGTGAGAGAGAAGTGGTAAATACTAAGACAGGTCAATGTGAGATCTAAGACACAACATTCCGGGGAGTTAAGGTAGACGGGAAAGAGTCACGCGTATTTCTGACATCAGGTCGGATAATACGCTATAGAACTGTATCCCCATAGTTTATTATTACTTATGGAGCAGACCTAGACCATTAACTATTAAAGTATTTCATATATATATATATCCCTAAAACCATTCTGGAACTTGTCCACTGTGCGGTGACCAATGCTAGATCATATGGTAATGATTGTGACGTCTTTTCCGGTTATGACTCCGAAAATTAGAATACATAAGTGTTACATTTTAAGCTGGCTGTGTACTTGGTGTGGAAGACTATAGTTTTAATGGATTATTCGGTAATGGTATAGTGTAATATCTCGATACTCTACTAAAAAAAAAAAGACAATCAGGAACTTCAGTGGTTTATAAAACAATGTGGTGTTCCACGGTGCACATCCAGATCACTGTCTGTTCATCATAAGCAAGTAAGTATGATAAATTCTAATCACAGTAAATCTGAGAATGCAAAGAGCAGCTACGCATTTGCTCTAGAAGGTTTGTCTGGTTGCGATATAGAATAAATTATGCCTTCCTGAAACGTACTGGAGCCGTTATTTGTCGAACAGACCAATTAAAATTGCCGAATACGTATACCTAATATCGTTCTACAATTTGTCTACTGGAAGTGACTAATACTAGTTCCAAAGGAATTGATCGTGATGTCTTCCCTGATTGCGAGTCCTAAAATTTGAATAAATCTTGCATTTATAGCTGGATGTGTACATGTTGCGAAAGACTGCAGTTTTAATGAATTATTTGGTAATGGTAGGATGCAATAACTTGATATTCTACTTAAAAAAAGACTATCAGGAACTATAATTTGTAATTTTAAAAATGTTACCTATTTCTGTCGAAAGTAATTTTAATGGGATTGGAGTGAAGAAATACTAGTAATTTGTGTGGCACATGTAGTTCGAGATTTATGCGAGTACCTATCGACTGTCGAGTGCCGCAATGTAAACAACTGTTTACGGACTTATCTGTGCAACCATCGTACTAGCTCAGTCGCCATTGCGCACCTACGTGAACGAGTACACTAGGAGACCAGCACAGCCTGATGTATGTTTTATATCTGAGGGTATTTTAATGCTTGAGTAATGTACACAGTGTTTAAATTAGGTCATATAATTATGTGTTAGCTGCCTTGGTTCGGAATGTTTGCTTATTAAACATTCAGATCCGATGATGAGATCACAGATCTGTGGAAATCGGTTATCGGTATAGAGATTTACAAGCGATATTGGAGTACGCGATATTTCAGAATAATACAATTCAGATATACATTAATAAACTGACAAATATTGTTATTAGTCCTAGAATCAGCAATTGCAATAATTCAATCTTATTTATTCTCAATTAGGTTTCAACCTTTAGAGCTAAGTCACTTCGTTTTAGAGGGAAGCTTGGAGCTTGAATGGGAATTCACTCACCGCCTGGACGCTGGCAGCGTCACCGGAGAGACGGGCGCAGAGCGCTCCCGTGCTGTTGTTCTTGTCGTCGAACCAGGCCACCTCCTGCCGCAGCATCGCCGAGAACGCGAGCCGTCGCAGCCGCGTCGTCAGCCGCTCACCGGCCACTCCGTAGGTGTATATCTGCAACCCACGAGTACAGTTAAAAGGCTGCAAACGAAGTAAAGAAGCGACCTTTAAGTTCAATGCCTTAGGGAAAACTGCTACATAATTGCGCAAGCTCCAACGGCACACGCTACTACAGAACCCGGGGAAATAACGAATCATATTGTGCTTCATAGTAGATTCACGTTGTGCTTTGCTGTTAAAAGTTGGGATACAGATTTCGGCCCCCACGGCAGGTGTTAAGCACGCTGGCCCTGCTCGCCCTCGCCTATCCCTTTAAGCAGCCGAGCGGGGACCGCGCCTGCTCGTCTTCACCAATTTCGTCCAGATTTGTGGTATACGCAGTTCTTGGCTAGAAATAAAAGAAGCTGAAGCTACAGATGGTCCTGTGTAAAAAAAAGTAATAAAAAATTAAAAAAGAGAAGGACGAGGTATGAACCATACACATCTTGTCGTGAAATCTCAAAACTATTTCGCTGTTGTCCACTGTTTTCCCTGCAGATGAAAATTCCAGGTGACTCTGAATTCCAAACGCGCTCTTTTGCAGTGCGGATCGCTAAGAGACAATGAACAGAGTCATTCAGGTTCTGGAAGGTACCGGTAGGTATGTGGAGTCCGTAGCGCGAACAGCATGATCCAGGGTGGGGGAGGGGGTGGTTTGGTGGCCAGGGCAGTGCGGTAAACACATCCTAGTGTTCTTCGAACAACGCGTGTACACTGCGAGCTGTGTGACATGTTACCTAATCCTGCTGGTAGATGCCATCGTGCCAAGGAAAAACAAACTGTAGGTAGGAATGGACATGGGTCTAAAAGATGGATAGATTGCGTCTCTCAGAATGACAAGAGCACCCATGAATGCCACAAAAACTTCCCCCAGACCATAACGCTATCTCCTCCGGCCCGGACTCTTCTGGCGATTGTTGCAAGTTGATACCTTTCAGACGTTTCATGTCGATGGAGCATTAAACGTGACAGATCTGAAAAAGCCAACTGTTGGTACTCATCGGGCGTCCAGTTGCGGAACTGGTTTTCCAATTTCTGGCTTAGTCGCCAATGAACAGCAGTCAGCGTGGGTGCACGAAAGACGCGCCCGCTGCAGAGGCACACGCGCATCAGTATTCACTGAACGGTCATTGAGTCACTGTTGGTAGTCTCTTGGTTCATCTGGGCTGTCAGTTTCTCAACAGTTCCACGTCTATTTCCTCGTCCACATCTCCGCAGCCGTCGGTCATCCATGTCAAGTATGGCCCGTGCTGCAACAAGCTGCCTCGGCGCCGTTTTTGTAGAAAACCACTCTGTCATGAACGGTAATCCTTAACTACCTTGGCACAGCTTACAGATTTATCCGTTTCGGAAGTGCTTCCACCCTTGGCCCGAAACCCAATGGTCATGACGTTTTGGTCACTAGATAATTTGCTTCATTTCTGCATTGCGACTGCGCTCTTATCCGCGTTCCCCAAACACCCTCCCACTACTTGTGTTACGACCTGCCGTTATCCAGAGGTCGAACTTAGGCGGTGTACGTTAACGTAGTTTCCAGACAGGATGGCGCAGCGCAAGAAATACATAATAGTAACCCGGGAGTCGTTGGAGTCGCTAAGCGGAAACCGTTTTATTTCTTTTATTTTCATTTTTTATGCTACTTACATTACATGTAAACCGTGATAGTGCTGAATATAGTGAGCGTAATACTCGTATTGTGGTAGAAGGTGCGAAGAGGAAAGGCAAAAGAAAATTTGGGACTGCAAATAAATTTCCAGGGAAGGATTGTAAAGCGTACACAATGGCATCGTAAATAAAATTCAATACTTTTATTGTTTTACTATTCCTGATTTGCTCGGGTAACATTCTCGGCATCTTGCATACGTTGTAGACGCAGCATTTTTACAATAACATGACTGTTTCAAAGTTTGTATTGAGAAATAAACCTGATATACATTAGTACAAAGTTCGCTGTCATCGCATAATTTGGCAGAAAACCACATGCAACGCATCGTTTCGGCAAATATATCAAGGATGGCTTATGATATCTACAGCGGAATGTATTTTTCTGCAGTCTTCTCGGGACGTCATTTCTTTTTCTCTCTCGGTGAGACAGGAACACTTTGGAAGCTTTTTGATCAAATCGTTTACCTGAATCCAGAAACAGACACCGCAGAGTGCCACAGTGGATTGCATTGGGGGGGGGGGGGGGGGAGTGAGGGGAGGGCAGCACTTTAAAGCTGCTCAATGGCAATCCTTCTTCAGACTAAAAACATCGTCATATGACGCCCCACGATTGGCTTAACAGAAGAAATTTATTCTCATACAGGAAGGGCTTCTTCATCAGATCAGTCAAAATATTTTCGTATAGCGCTGTTGTTAGTTTCCCAGATTTTTATGAAGAAATGAAGACATTCCTATATTTCTCCGCGTACTTCCGCCTACGCCGATGCATTCCCCTAACCGTACACCCGTACAGTCTCCACGTCCTCTGTCAGCGAAATACCAACCGTCTCCCTCTTCCAAACAATGATACTTGTCCTAACATTTACCGATCCTACCAGCTATAATTTCACCCCATATATCCCAGCTTACAACGGTTCCCTTTCCTTTCCCTACCCGTTTTTCTCTACTATTTGTCCTCTTCCCTCCTCATGTTTGCCTATCCCTTATTTCCCTTCTTACTGCCAACACCCCGACCTTCTCCTCCCTTCCTGTCTCCCTAACATGCACTCCATTTCCATTGATACTACCCATTTGTCCTCCAAACTTAGCCTGCCTACTAAATACCTAACCTTTCCCGTTCCCACAACAGATTATTGTTTCCTGAACAAGTCCTTCAACTTTAACTGACGGTGTAGTGCATCCTTTATGTGATCACAGTTTTCTACATAATTTTTAAATATTTTAAATGTGTTACTGATGTGTTGGTAAATGTGCCAACACCTTGTAGATATAGGAGGCCTAAATGCACGCTATCTAACGCAGACGGGCGTGAATTCTGAAACAGGATAAGTAGTGAATGGTAGCAAGAAAAGTATGCAGCTCCTCGAATACTTAACTTTTATATATCCTTTGTTGTTTACAGCATTCTTGATGAGACATTTCATACGATAACTATCCAACTATGTAAGGCTAATGGCGCCTTGCTAGGTCGTAGCCATGGACTTAGCTGAAGGCTATTCTAACTGTCTCTCGGCAAATAAGAGAAAGGCTTCGTCAGTGTAGTCGCTAGCAAAGTCGTCGTACAACTGGGGCGAGTGCTATTCCGTATCTCGAGACCTGCCTTGTGGTGGCGCTCGGTCTGCGATCACACAGTGGCGACACGCGGGTCCGACATGTACTAAATGGACCGCGGCCGATTTAAGCTACCACCTAGCAAGTGTGGTGTCTGGCGGTGACACCACAGTTACCTTTTAGTACTCTTGTTTAAAAATTAACAACGACCAAAATCAAGCTTCTTTTATATAAAACCTTCACTAAATTTTTGTTTACAAATTTTAAAATCACTTTTAAAATTCTCACTTTTTTATTTATAGACTTTTTTCGCCTTTGTGTACACTACATATCCTTTCGCTAAAGAGCGGCTTGATTGTACCGCTGACATCCCAACCCCTCCCCCCCCCCCCCTTCCGCATGACACACGTAATAATAAACAAGGAGGACTGCCTGCAACATGTCCTGTAATACTTCCCCTTTTTTACGGTCATCAGACTGAAATTGGCCAGTAGCAAATGAAAGTGTTACACAAAGTTAGCGAAAACATGTCTTCATTTCACCAGTATTCGATAGCTCTTAACCCAGTTATGAAGAAAAAAACTGAACACCAAATATTACTTTGACGACGCCTCTTCGCTTTCATTGGTGCCAAGGAGGCTATTGAATGTAAGGTTCCCGTGCAAAGAACGCATATTTGAAGACAGTATCAGATGTCATCTCTTCAACAGCAATTTCAGAGAGACTTTGGATTTATAGAAAGGAAATGAGAACGGATTTAACGCCCCATCGAGCATGGGATCTTTATACACGGAGCACAAATTGCTGCTGGGAAAAGAAGGAGAATGAAGTCGGTCGTTCCCTTTTTTTAAGGAAATATAGCAGCATTTATCTTAACCGATTTATGGCAATGACGGAAAACCTAAATATAGGTGCCTGGACGGGATGGAAGGCGGCCAGACGAAAGATATGTCGACTGAAAAAGTCGTCTCGTACCGTTGTGCAGTAATCTCTCACTTACCTGGAGGAAATATCCTGTGGACGCGAGGATAGCGATAACGAAGAACAGCACACTGTACCAGTTGGCCTGACTGCGGACGTCTTCAGGGTCTGGGAGCGAAAGAACCTGTACAACACAACATGAGGTATCAGAGATGCTCCAACAAGTTGCCAGAATTTAGACAAAAAATTGTGTGCAGTGATTTAGAGTCTGATGAAGGCTAGCTGCAACGCTGGCCGAAACGTTGGCGCATTTTAAATTATGACGATGCGGTCTGATACCCTGAAGAATTTTTATGAAGAAGATATATTTTGTGTTTTTCTTTTTAGATGTGTAACACATTTCTGACATAAAAATAGCAACAAATATGAGTCATCAGTCTCCTGAAGATCTGATGCGGCCCGCCACGAATTTCTCTCCTGTGGCAACATCTCAAAGTAGCGCTTGCAACCTACGTCCTCAATTATTTGCTGGCTGTATTCCAATCTCTGTCTTCCTCTACAGTTTTTGCCCTCTACAGCTTCCTCTAGTACTATGGAAGTCATTTCTTAATCTCTTAACAGATGTTCTATCATCCTGTCCCTTCTACTTGTCAGTGTTTTCCACATATTCCTTTCCTGTCCGAACTGCGGAGAACCTCCTCATTCCTTACCTTATCAGCCCACCTGACTTTCAATATTCGTCTGTAGCACCACATCTCAAGTGCTTCGAGAATTTTCTGCTTCGGTTTTACCACAGTCCACGTTTCACTACCATAAAATGCTGTGCTCCAAACGTACAATTTCAGAAATTTCTTCCTCAAATTAAGGCCTATGTTTGATACTAGTAGACTGCTCTTATCCATAAATGCCCTTTTTCCCAGTGCTAGTCTGCTTTTCATCTACACCTTGCCCCGTCCGTCATGGGTTATTTTGCTGCCTACGTAGCAGATTTCCTTGATTTCATCTAGTTCGCGATCGTCAGTTCTGTTGTTAGCTTTCTCGGTATTCTCGTTCCTGCTTCTTCTCATCATTTTCGTCTTTTTAGATTTGCTCTGAATTCTTTACTCGTTAAACTATTCATTCCATTAAGCAGGCTTGTAACTCTTCTTCACTTTCACTTAGGATAGCAATGCCATCAGCGAACCTTATCATTGATATGCTTTCACCGTCAATTTCTTTTATTTCCGTCATTGTTTCTTCGATATCCCGACAGAGCAGTAGCGACGAAAGGGTACATCCGTGTCTTAGTCTTACACCCTTATTAACCCGAAAATTTCTTTCTTGGGCTCCCACTCATATTGTTTCCCCTTGGTTCTTGTACATATTATATAGTGCCCGCCTTTCCCTATAGCTTACTCTTATTTTCCTCAGGATTTCGAACATCCTACAACATATTACACTGTATAATGCTTTTTTCAAGTCGGCAAATCCTGTGAATGGGTCTGCATTTTTTTTTAGTCTTGCTTTGATTATCAATCGCAAAGTCAAATATGTTGGCCTTACCTTTCCTAACACCAGGTTATGTACGGAGATATTATCAGGACCGGTTTAGGGTCAAATATCTATTTTCAGTGGCAAACAGAAATAATTTCTTTTTATTTCTAGATCGCAACGACTACTACAAGGTGCCTGTTTCAATTACATATGGAGAGGAACTTCCCATAGTTGTAGAAGCAGGTAATATGCAGCACACACCCTACGTCATACAAAAATTGCTGTCACACTGCACTCCAAAGGTGTGCGATTACGATCAGTGGGGTTGCTTGCCCACGATGTCCCTTAGTGAAGAGTCTAATCGTCCTTGTGGTGCCAGCTGTGTCATATATCGTTAATTTCGTCGTCCTGTTACTCGTAATACAGTGAACTTTCGTTTTCGACCGTGAAATTTGTGGGAAGCAACGCCCCAAGGATAGGAGTGGTTTCATCAACGCCTTTTATGCTACACCGTAGTATCTTTTCGTGTCGTTTATGACTGGTGGTGTATCTGAAATGTTTTCCCCGGCCACCTACAAGAAACCCGCGTGATATCAAAGTTGGGCGCCGCGGTTCTGACCTGCATTGCAGAGGCGTCAAGCAAAGGGTAGAAATGGGGGTGAGAGAGGTCGTGGCCATCGTCCCACATGTCCACGGTGAGGCTGGGTAGTATTATGTTGAAATTTAGTGGCTATGTGTGATCATTAAACCGTCTTACAGCTCACATGAACTTCTGAACCCAAGGTTGATGTTGCAACCCGCTACACTTTTGCACTGTTACAGATGAAAGTTGTAAGCACCTCTGAGCCCAATTTAAAACTTATACGTCGTAGTGGGAGGAAATTATGTGATTTCGACAAATTGATCCTTTAATTGTGGTGCACAGTGTATATGGTCAATTGAGAAAGAGGTATCGGGGCAGAATGTGGGTGTTCTGCATATTACCCCTCTCTTGTGGGACAATGAAACAGTTGTGTAAAATATTTAATAACCAATGCTTTTCAACAGTCGCAAATATCAATAGTCGCAAATTAAATCAACATTTCACTGTTACAAGTAAACGTGTTGAACCCTTAAAATCTGATGTTGCAAGACAACTACGTCACATGCAGCTACAGGAAACAAAAGATGTACTCGAGTCCCTTATTACACAGTTAGAGAGTAAGGACTCGACGGGATATGAAAAAAATTTCAATTAGGATTATGAAGATCAATGTGCACATTAGTATATATGCCCCGTCACCCGTGTAACGTGTCTTACTGACGGGCCAGTTTCATGAGAGATTGAAATACTCGTTAGTGAAAGTACTAAATAAAATAGGTGCAAATGATTACGTATAAAATTACCGGCCAGTTCCTTTGTTGCCAAAGTTTTCTAAGCCATTTGAGAACGTTATGTTAAGGAGAGTAGTGTGACAATTCGGTACACATAATTTGCCGTCAGTTGCATGTTAACTTCGGAAGTACATTTACAGAATAAAAACCCGCTTCAGTTGACAGTAATTTCTTAATTTATTGCGTGACTGGTTTCGATGCGTATAGCTTCATCTTCAGGTGCATAAATGTGTGGGAGCATAAATGTGTGGCGGTCGGGCCAGTCAGTCATGGTGGGTCACACCCACGTCGAACAAATGTCTGGGAGCGTAGCGTAGGACCAGCAACCGTAGCGTCCGTCTGGATAGCACGACACGGAAGAATAAATATGGAAAGAAGAGAGCTGCTGAATTCCTGAGGTGTGATGATGTTCACTTTAAGCTCCCTAAGAGTATACATACTACGACAGTGAATAACAGTAGTATGTGATTCACACCACGAATGGACAACTCTAAAAAGGATAATCATAAAAGTTAGACGGACAAATACATCTACAAGGAAAGTAACTACGAAGATACCTTAGGTAACAGAATAAATACTTAAACTTATCAACGGAAGAGGGAAGTTTAAAAATGTTCAGAAAAAGCCAGGAATGTAGCAATATAAGTGACTGTGGAAAGAGTATATTAAAGTCCTCTACAAGGATTAGGGCCGTCCGACGACATGTTAGAAGTAGAAATGGGAGTGCAAATGGAAGATAGTGGGATCCATTATTAGATTAACAGAGTTTAACTTGAGATCAAATAAAGTAGAAGGCATAGGTTACATTTCTTTGGAATTTCTAGACTCAGCAGGACATGGGGTAAGCAGACCAGTATTCAGGCCGGTTGTACACGCTATGAATCAGGAAATATACAATCAGACTTTCCGAAAAATATCGTCCACACAATACCGAAGAAAGCAAGCACTGATAACGGGGAGAAATATTGCATAATGAACTCAACAGCTGATACATCCAAGAGCACAGGAGAGAAATTCGTGGTGGGCCGCCTCAAACTAGTCAGAAGACTGGAGACAGAGACAGCCCTAAAACCTAGCTAAAGACCACTGCTCACAGCGGCAAGTATTCAGTGGTCGAAACAGCACAGAAACTGGAAAGTAGTTGTGGTATTTTGCCCCTTTCAAATACTGAAAACAATCGAGTACACCGAAGCCAAATGAGGGGTTTAGTCCGCAGTGTGAAGAGTCTTGTGATGTTTCAGGGGCCCATGCCATAAGTTGGGTCAACTCATTCCGGCTGCTGTAGAACATAAACCAGGGTGTTTATTCCAACATTCGCGATGACCAGGTGCTACATCTTATTCCACATCTTCATAGTGAGTGTACGGAGGACACTCCTGTCTTCGAGATGACTTCAGTTGTGTTCGATATTGCTGCATGCATACGTCCCTGATTTAACAAACTCTCGGACATCATACTGCACCTCCAGCGGCACGCTAGCCCATTGGATATTCATACGATAGAGTCTGTCGGGGACTAGGGCCTATATCGTACAGAGGGTGAAATGTAGCCATGAACATCCAGGTAAGTTGGTAGCTATGCGTGATCTGTTCATCAATGAATGGCTTCAAATGAATATGGCTTACCTAGAGAAACTTACGGACTAATTTCCTCGACGAACAGAGGCTGCTACCACGCTTGGGTGCGGTGTTACGTGGTATTAGCGGGTCTCCAGTGTGTGATTATTTTTTTGACTGCTGTTTTTATGTTTCCAACAAAGTGGGAGTGTCAGTTCCAGTCCTCACGAAACTTAACAGCTTAATTTGATGTTGTAATGTGTCCCAAGAAGCGCAGTGCTTACCCCGAGCACGTCCCCGAAGAAGACAGCGAAAAGTGGGAAGGCAGCGCCGGCGATGAGCGCGGCAACTGTGCCGGTGACCAGCAGGTGCCACTCCGGCGCGTTCAGGCGCACCACGGTTGTCAGCCCCACGTCGGGCACCTTCTCCTCTGGAGCCTCTGGCTGCACCTCGACGGGGCCCCCTTCGCTGCCCGCCATTGAAGAAGCCTCGCTGCGGACGCTCACCATACGCTCCAGCTCTGGCCGCTCGCCTCCTGCCGCTGCAGGAGCAACGGGGTTAGCACAAGTTGAAGAGGTTAGCGCAAGTTGAACATCTATAGGGTTTACTTACACTGTTGATAAGGGAAAGAAGTTTATCTCATGCTTGTAGTCATCTAGAACAACTATAAGCCGCGCGACCGCTACGGTCACCGGTTCGAATCCTGCCTCGGGCATGGATGTGTGTGATTTCCTTAGGTTAGTTAGGTTTAATTAGTTCTAAGTTCTAGGGGACTGATGACCACAGCAGTTAAGTCCCGTAGTGCTCAGAGCCATTTGTCGCCCAAGTATAAGACGCAAAAAAAAAGTTTCCGTTCGGAATCCGTACATTTCAGAATCGGTATGCCAATGAGGCAAATGAGCCGTGACCATTAAGGAGAACACCCCACCGACACACCACGTTGAAGATACTCGTTTCGCAAAAGAATGTACCCTGATGTGTGATGAAGTCCTATACTGCCTGCTGCATATCCTCGTCCGTCGGGAATCATCGGGCTATCAAAGCCATTTTCAAGTGAACGAAAGTGTGGGAATCGCAAGGAGTGAGCTCAGGACTATAGGCGGATGTTCGACTGTTTTGCACCTGAGTTGGTATAACTTCTGCATTACGACATTTGTATTATGGGGAAGTGCACTGTCATAAAACAGCAACATCCCTTGTATCACTATTACACAACGGTGGTTTTTGACAGACATGGTGCCCCATAGGAATTATTTACACTCCGGTGGATGTCTGCCGGTATTTCTACTCCGGAAGCCAAGGAAAGAATAATAGCACGTTGGTCCTGTTCGGACGCATTTGGTAATAACGTCGCCATAGTTGACGTGTCCGCATTGCGCCACACTAATCCCTTGCCTACAGATCGGTTAATACGACCCCACTTCAGAGACGCGCTACATTGCATTCATGCTGCAGAAAGGCCCTCAAATGAGAACTTTTTGATCACCCCTCATACGCTGGATGAAAAACTCAGGGACGAAAGTAACTTTCGAATTATGTGCCACTGCCTAATAACTTAGTTCGATGGAACTTGGACCATATGTAGAAAGAACTGCTGCAGCATTATGCAAAAGGTAACTGAAAGAAATATGCAATGTCACGAATAAAATGGCAATTTCATTCAAAGACAGTAGCTTACTGAAGCCATTGGGATTCATAGTGCTCCTCTGGATATTACAAAAAATAGGACCTGATTCGTAATAGGATGTTTTCACTTAAATCCTACCTCTAGGGACAAATTCTCAAGTAGATGCATGATTTGTCTTCAGGATTATTGTAAACAATGGTACATGTCAAATAAAATTAATAAAAATGAAAATTACTTAATTATTGCATTTGCTATTTTATGAAATTCTTGTTTTCAAAAAGTTCAAAAAATGTATTTACATAAATATTAGTAACTAAATTAAAGCTTTGTTCAGGAAGTTTATGCTTGCTCAGCTTCATGATCATTATAGAAGAAATAATTAAACTAGATGCAGCAGATTAAAGAAAGATGACACAATTAATTTAATTACATTACATAATTTATGTATCTCTACAAGAAGTCTCAATAATATGAAAGTAGATGATCACAGAACTTAGCTAAAACCTTGGTATTAGAGACTACCATAAATTAAGGAATTTAGAATTAATTGCTTCAGCTGTGTTACTAGAATTTCCATTCCACCCAAATACGAGTATCTAATATAAATTATTTTTAGAGATTTCAGGGTGATGTCATTGAAAAAACTCGACCAATTAGACAATAAAAAGTAGTGAGAATAAATCAAATTTATCCTTACACAAGTAAACTATTTCAGCAAAGAAAAGAGGGCTAAATCTAAAAATGATTTATCTGAGGTTAAAGAAATTAGATCTAAATTTAATGAAAAATTTAAAGCTTTATCTGTTAACTATAAAATTATATTTAATTATGCTGATATTAGTAAATTAAATACCAAGAGAGAAAAGAGATTATGTAATGAATTCACTCAATTCTATGGTGCAGATAGCTAAACGAAGAACTAAATTCTGAAAAGAGGATAAATTTAATATAGACCTGCAGTTCCAAAAATGTTTTAACCAATTTCTACAAGATACAAGACGTAGGTAGAACTAAACAATCTCTTCATGTTTTGTGCAATAAAATCACACACACACACACTATATATATATGGTGGAGGTAACAATAAATTTATCTGATAATAAAAAAGACAAAAAAATATATTACAAGAATTAAAATAATGATAATCTATGTTGTCCTAGGGCAATAACAGCGACACTAACCTACCATACCAGTACTATACTACCAAGACAACTGACTACAGGTGAGATTAAGAAAATTAGAGAAGATAAATACAAGTTACAAAACCAATAAACAGTAAACAACTAGGAGAATGCAACAAAGAAGCAGAAAATTTCAATTCAGTTATCTATCATAGTCCTTATAAAGCAATACAGATAATCTGTATAAAACTCACAACCTTTTTGATGTTGTTAACAGTATGTCAGCTTCCTTAGGATCATCATATTATAGTAGTATATGTAATAAACTGTATCACAACAAGAACACGCACAGCAGTAAAGCAGAGAGAAAAGTCTGTGTACTGTACACATAACACAGTACTGTGGAAATAAGTTATATTGTCAAAACTGCAATAGATATTGTTCCAATGAAGAATGCTTAAAAATTACCAAGAAGTTTTTGATACAGGTTGCAAATGTCATGAATGTAAGTGCATTTGTTTGAGATCTAAAGAATATAAATGCAGTTTCGAACAATGCAGAAACTGTACACACATAGTAAAAACTAGAAATCATAAATTTTACATACAATACAAACAGCAAAAATGTATTGTGAAAGAAACTTTGGTGAGGATTTTATAATCAATGGTTCTCAATATTGCAGTAAAGACGATTCTCATATTAATGAAGACTTCCAAACTTATTACATTTTCCAGTGCTGAGAAAATTATAAAACAGTTACAGGAAAACAGTTTAACTGTCGTGAAAAGGGAATATGAAAGACAATTCTGTGTAAATATACTGAACAATATACATTGTTGGATTATGAAGCTCAACAAGAAACTGTTATACATATTCTAAAGCCTACAATAGCTCACAGTCATAATGGTGATATTGTTTATAATAAGATGAATTATGAATTCCATAGGCAGATGACATCTGATAAAAATAAGAACTACATATTTATAACTCATTTTTCTAAAGGCTATGATCCACAATTCATTCTGAAGCATTGTGCTGAAAAAACAATTAAACCATTTATCCCAATACTCTCTTAGTAGCTCCACAAAAACGTTTGATTTGAATGAATGGAAGAGAGGTTACAACCCATATTTGTTCAATATAAAGAAAAATGAAAATTAAATATTGCCAGTTCCTGACGTCGAATATTATTGTGTTGTCAACTATTTCTCAAATGGAATAGTGAAAATGTTAAAGAAAATTGTGTGTTCAATTTGATCAAAAGAAATTAATAATGATAGTAATTCTGAAGTATATACTTTGAGAATAGGCTGCTTACAACTAAGTGTTCCTAGAAGTAGCTAAATACATCCAATATTTTATTTAACAATTGCCAGAGTTTGTACAGGTATATACTGATCTAAATATTTGCCTGAGGGAAGCATTGATGTATTGGATAAAGAGTAAAAGAAAATTCTAGAAAAAATCTGTATTCAACATGCTGCAAATGATGGTGAAGTAAATATAGCTGGAGCTAAAGTTGATAGCTTTAATAAAGAAACCAATACTGTTTATCAATACCATGGCTGTTTTTAACATGGTTGAAAAAATGTTTTAAATGTGAGATAATTAACAACAGAATAAAGAATTAATTGATGACCTATATGAAAAGATTTTAACAAGAACTAATAAAATACGGAATTTGGGAATGTAATTGTATCAACTCAGCATCATATAAAAACTTAAGAAACTCAAACAATTATCTGAAGTTGTTGAAGCTTTGAATCCGACAGATGCTTTTTATGGTGGTCAAACTAATACAATAACATTGAGAGCTAAATCAGATGGTGTTAACATAACAATAAGATGTGATGATCTTTGTAGTCTTTATCCAGCTGTGCAATGTTACAATTATTATCCAGAATGACAGGACACAAAAATATATAAACCAAGAGATTATTGTAAAACATTGTATGGGTTTGTTAAATGTAAATTATTACCATCAACAGGATTGTATCATCCAGTTTTGCCATTATGAATAAAGATCAATAAAAATGAAAAACTGGTACTTCATTTATATGTCAAATGTGCAGAAGAGGAAACAAATAAATGTAATCACAATGATGACAAAAGAAGTTTTATTGGTACCTGGTAAGTGATGAAGTAAAGAAATCTGTAGGAAAAGAATATAAGATTTTAGAATTCTATGAAAAATGTGGAACTGTAGTAAGAAAAGAACAAGTTGTTTCAAAATTGTGTAAAAGACTTTATGAAAATAAAATTACTAACTAGTCCTAATGATTTTGAAGCCAATGAGATATATATCAAAACAGTTAAAGAAAAATTGCATATTGATTTACATCCTGATAGAATACAATAAAATCCAAAACAACAAGCTAGGAATTGTCTAAACTCATCATTGGAAAAATTTAGACAATGCACAATGCCAAAATGTGAGAAAACTGAATATGTGACAGATTTACAACTGTTTTTGAGACACTGTTGGATGGCAAATTAGAGAATTTGAATATAAATTTCATTAATGAGCATGTTGTGGACAGAAGTACTATTTCAAGGATTATTATGTGGAAAATAATGGAGCTACAATTTTGTTTCCAACTGCATTCACCACACCAAATGCAAATCTTATGCCATATGACAGGCTGGATAAGCTAGGAAAATTTTTTATATATTTTGGTATGAACACTGTAATATATATCGATGATAGTTTAAAAATTGTAGAAAAAGGATGTATGTTGGGTGAATGGACTGATGAGAAATGAAATAATAAATACAGATTTGACTTCAACTACATCTAAGGTTATTATTTTGAGAGAAATGATAAAAGCACAGTAATGAAGGTAAAGGATTTCACTTTCAGCTATAAAAAATATTCAAAATTTGAACAGTGGATCTATGCTAAGATCAATTGAGAGTGAAAAGAAAGAAAAGATACAATTAGAGTATAATCAGAAAATAAGAGATATAGTCATCTAAAATTTCATAAATAAACAAGTTAAGAAATAATTCTCATTTTATTTTGATAAAAGAATATTGTAGGAAATTTTGTAACAATGCTTTATGGAAATTAAAATTAACTTAATTTACCAGTTAATATAATTTAATAAACTGAAGCTAAATTAGCTTTATGTCTTCTAGTATAAAAATAAAATCTATGTTTGCTATTTCATTATGAATTTAGTAGTTGCTTTTTATTGATTTCTCTGTTGTCTAAATAGATTTAGATATCTTTGTTATTGAGAGACAACTTTAAAAAAAATATATTAATTTTAATGTAATTTTCTAATATTGTTGGTAAATTATTTGTTGGAAAATGATAAGTTCATAATTCGTTATAAAAAGGAGAGAATTCGACTTTTCTATTTGTTCCCATATTTCTATATCAGTTTCCTCAAACGTCTCTTCTTCTTCATAAGCATTATGTTTCATACCTTTCATATGTTCTATAACTGAAGATGATTTAAAATAATATTTGCAAACATTATGTGAAACTTGTTTATCTTTCACTTTAATATTTCTCCCAACAAAAATATCTTAGTCAAATTTAAATTTTTTCCGTATATTAGTCATATTCATCATTATTTAGAACATTAATAATCCTTATGTTTAATACATTTATAAGCTATGTAAGCTACTGACAAAGCTGAATGATGTAAACAGTTCTGATTTGTTTAAAAGATTGGTGAGCTGTAAGTAAATAACATATTACATTACTGGCTGCGAATATTTAAAAACTAGATATGGTGAAAAAATTTGTCTGGAGCTTGGTGATAAATTAAAACTATTTCGTCAAACACATACTTGAAATTAACCGGTAGTTGGAATTTTCATTGTTTTGAATATACAACTATTAAGTAGAGATATAATGGAATGAAGAAACTTAAAAATCAATCGTCATGAAGTCCATTATTTAGAATTTTTTTCAGAATAATTTTAATGAAATGACCCCAAGTGCCTTGAATTAGCCAAATTAGTAGTATTAGCTCTGAATGAAACTGTCATTTTGTTCTTAACATTGCATACATCTTTCAGTTAACTTTTGTACAATGTTGTAGAAGTTCTTCCTATGTATGATTGTAGTTTCATTGTGCTAATTTGCAGTGACACATCATACAAAAGTTACTCTCCTCCTTAAGTTTTGCCCACAAGTCTATTTACTCTCTTTATTTTGAAATTAACTCCAGGCAGCAGCATTTGATGATTTTCATGTACTGCAGTCAATTTTGAAGCTCTAAAGGCTTTATCATCATGGACATATCGTGATAGTCATATTACTGCACACCCACAGAATACATATATGGAATATTATCACAGCTTCATCTTAAGTGGCAACTACAACCAAAATGCCAAATCTAACACTGATTGTCATGCAAAGCATATATAAAATATGAATGTATATTTGTGTAACTCCAATGCAGCTAAGTTCACTCACTCTGGAGCTACATATGTGTACACTTATATACTGTCCATGATAATCAGTGTTTTGACCTAGCATTTTGCTTGATGTGTCTAAAGTGCAATTGTACATAACGGCATTCCATGAATGTGCAAATTTTGTATATATACAGCAGGTCTGCAGCAATTTGATTCGTATGGTATGTGCATGATGATGAAGTCGTGAGAGCTTCAGAATCTATGTAGTGAATGAAAATGATCAAATACAGAAATTTGGAATTAATTTCAAAATAAAGAGTATAAATAGTTGTCACCAAGTTACCTTCCCTTAGAAATTTGGGTGCACTCAACGACTGTTATATGACTTTCAAATGATAAAGAACAGCAAACAGTCCTCATTTTATTTCAGGTTTTATTAGACAAATCTAGATTTCAGCTAGTGTCCAGTTGTTATCGATGCCTTATTTGACAGTAAGAATATATGTCCTAGTATATCAGTCACCTGTTGTTCAGGATTGTGTCACAGTTCGTTCAAGTCTTGAACGACTGATAGCTGTGCTCTATCATTTGAAATAAATAGTTGTTCTAAGCAACAAAACTATATCAGCTAACATTTGCCTATTCAGCAAAATTGAAGATGAAAGATATTGCATGCGAAGTGTGTGGAACCCACTACAACATAACTCGCAAAGGCGTGATAACTCCCAGAGAGAACTTTGATTACCTGATAAGTTTAGCATTTAGCTCAGTTACGAGCGTTTTTTTCTGTTTTTGCGTTTGAATTCGGTTGAAGCCATCACAGAATCATGCATACCATTACTGAAAATTTGGGAACAGTCCTCATTTTGGTGGTTGTCTCCGGTGGAGATTCGTAATCGGAATAATGGACTGTGCCAGTTAGAAACTTTTTTGCATATTTTACTGCATGAATGGCTATAAATTAGGAGGAGGGGCAGTTCGTCAAAAGAATAATTCTTTAAAAGGTGTTCTAGTTTTACAGCATTAAGCGGATGCTACAATTCTGGGAACCTGTGGTGAGCAGGAACACAACAGAAATTTCATACATTTACTAAGGGCTTTCCACGCAATAGGCTGACTGGAGAAGGTGCGTGAGAGGTTCGTATTCTGTAGCGCGAACTGTAAACATCCCTAAGGTGTACCTTCGGTGGAATACACACTGTATAATTAAGGCTTTTTCTTTTACTTATTTATTATTATTATTTATTATAAATTGTATAAACTGACAGATCTGGACAGAGATAGCTAAAATTAAAACAATAAAGTGCTTCATTTCACGAGTAATTATACTTTTTATGTAACGCTTTTCAAAAAGACATGCAGAAACGTGCTGAGGTGTAGATTAGCTGAAGTGGGCTCTAACTGGTCGGTATTCGACTGACGCTCTAGTACGCAGATTCAGCAATCTTTTGTATAAGTTAGACTAGGTCTTAAAATCATGTCTTTCAAAGAAAAGTCGACTGTAATCTAGCGCTAAGTTTCGTAATCAGCTGTTAAGCAGGAAAAGAACTGCAGAGATGTCTGGCAAAAGTAGGCTCAGAACAGTGGTAGACACCTGACAGATCGTTTGAGTGTATTCTCTTCACAGAAAACCAATAAAGGTGCCTGTGAATTCAAACCACATAGTGACATATGGCGACTGCAATGGATCTTCGTGCCAACATGCAGTTTTTACAGTACCCCACCATGTACTAGTGCCTCGTCACTTCATAGAATATTGCCAGGTCACATGTTACCAACTTCGATCCCAACCAGAAACCGAAGAACAAATGCAGAACGTTGCTGCAGATCGTGAGGTTTCAGTAGCTGCCTAGTCTGGATATGGTGCGTGTAGCAATGAATAATAGATGGAAGCTTTTTCATACTGTTGACCACGGTACTGACAATTCTCTTGAGACTGAAAGAGCACTGTCACTACCCGGGCACGTGCTGCATGGTCAGTTACAGAAACAGCAACCTCTTCAATAGCTTCCGTTGGAGCAGGATGCCTCTTTCTTCCAGGTGCCAGACCGAGCTCGGCCGTGATTTTGAAAACCATTTAATGACCTCTCCTCAGGCCTTTCAGTTGGCGATACTCTCTCAATGCAGCACTGTAATTGCTGCCATTCCCGTAAGACAGTTTCACCAACAGCGCATGTTCCCTCTTTTCGGCCGCAGTACTGTTCACTCCCGTTATGGCATGTCAAAAAAATGGTTCAAATGGCTCTGAGCACTATGGGACTTAACATCTTAGGTCATCAGTCCCCTAGAACTTAGAACTACTTAAACCTAACCAACCTAAGGACGTCACACACATCCATGCCCGAGGGAGGATTCGAACCTGCGACAGTAGCAGTCCCGCGGTTCCGGACTGCAGCGCCTAGAACCGCACGGCCATCGGGGCCGGCATGGTTTGTCAAATGGCAGCCTCGGTTTCATACAGTATGCAGCACTAGATTTCCAACTGGTGGCCACAATTGGAACTAATCTGTTTACCAATGTAAATTGGTTCCGCATTACGGCATTAGCATGTTTACCAAGTTATGATGCCATAAAATAATTACATTCCACACAGTACCTCTGTGAGTAGCTACACTTCATTATTACCACCACTTTGTTGCGTGCTGTCTTCATCCAGTTGTAATTTTAATCTCCTGAACTGTACGCCATTTTGGGCACGGTCAGTAACCTAAATTAAAATGAAGTGGAGGAATTGATTTCTTTGTTTACTCGTCTTACTTGCATAGCTGAATTACTTGCTGGGGCTCACCCTTTTCCTCGGCCTCTTTGACGGCGGCGGACAGCTGGGCAGTGACGAGCGCGTGGTAGTGACCCTTGAGCTCCATCAGCTCGTCGTGGCTGCCCTGCTCGACCACACTGCCTGCGGACAGCACCACGATCCTGTCTGCATTGCGCACAGTCGACAACCTGTGCGCGACGATGATGGTCGTTCGACCAACGCTAGCCTGCAATTTGTTCATGAAAAAAAAACTCATTAGTGTGCAGTTATTGACGTTTAAAGAAAGGAGCTTTCAACTATAATTTGTATCTCATGTTCAAATATTCAAATAGTTTTTAACGATCTCTGGAGGTTCCAATCGGTATACAAGAGCAAAAATTGAGGTCGCACTCTACTACACTTCAGAGGGGTCAGATCACGTTCTTTGGCATTGTAGTCTCGCAATGTCTTTGCAGTACGGTTGTGTCGTCCAGGGGGTGACAACCTATCGAACGTTGTCAAGAACGTCGCACAGTTGATCATCGCACTGTGACTGTCATTTTCGACAACGAAATCTGTGGAATCAACGCTCTAAGCAAAGGGGTAGTTTCATTGACGCCCTTTACGCCACCTACTGAGGGATTTTCTTATCGATTGGTAGTGTAGGTGTATTGGAAATTTTTTCTTCGGCCACCCATAAGAAAACTACGTGATTTGAAAGCAGAGGCGTCAAAAAGAAAAGAAAAATGTGGGTAAGAGAGAGCGCACAGACCTTCCCATCATGTGCTACACCCACGATTTTGTTGCGCAGCGTTTTGGTGAAATTTGGTGAGAATGTGACATCATTAACCTACATTACACCTCACTTGAGCTTCTGTGGCCTTTTTTCGCCTGTATCGATACTTAACTGTTAGAAAGGTAGCCGAGCCCGAAGGCGGTGTCGCAAGGCACCATTCTTTCGCACCATTACAGAGGAAGATTGTACGCACTTTTGCCAGCCGCAGTGGCCGAGCGGTTCTAGGCGCTTCAGTCCGCTACGGTTGCACGTTCGAATCCTCCCTCGGGCATGGATGTGTGCGATGTCGTTAGGTTAGTTAGTTTTAAGTAGTTCTAAGTTCTAGGGGACTGATGACCTCAGATGTTAAGTCCCATAGTGCTCAGAGCCATTTGAACATTTTCGTATGCACTTCGGAGCCAAATTTCAAACCTGCATGGCGGTGGGAGACAAGGGGTTTCGACATATGGTACTGTTCTTTTGCGCAATGTATAACATGTAGTAATTAATGCGCACTTACGAATACATGGTTTTTTCAAATGGTAGTACGGCAAGGCGCTGGAAGGGGTACTGTACCACCTGTAGATACCAGCGGAGAGCATTGATTCTGGCGGTTTTTTGGAGTAAGCAGTGTTCAGTGGTGGGACTAGTGGTCGGACTGATTTTTCAGGGAGTTGAGGGTGAGGTTTGGGCGTGAAAGATCTCATTCTCGAGCTACCGCATTTTCAGCTTTCCACAGGACTACGAGTGGCGGCTGTTAGCAGCCTAAGGGTTTCTTCAAAATTACTGCAACCAGTCGCCTTTTGTTTTGCTGCGGACAATCAATAAATATTTACTATGTGATGATGAACCGCTAGGCGGTTCGAAATCGGTAATGGGATTATAAAAATCTAAGAACAAAGCAAAAGGCGGCTAGTTGCAGTAATTTCAAGAAACCTTTATTCATCACAGACACAGTGATACGCATCAATAATGAATAAAAGTTTTGTTAGTAGTCAGTTCAGCTAGCTCTGTCACTGTCTTTCACTGCTGCTGTAACCGGGATGTATCTAACATAGGGTTTAAACTATAAAACGTCAGTGTGAGATACATCACCAATTGTCAACGACAAGCGGGAAATCCAGTTTCGAGTCCCGGTCCGGCACAAATTCTCGTTGTCTTCATTCGATTATACAGCTGATAGTTGCGCGAATACATTTCATGTATTCCATAAACGCTGCAGTCGACGCAGTGCTTGTTACTTCGGACATATATGCGTGTCCGAAGGAACTGTGCGTGGTATTTCTGAAGAACACAGGCACTTCAATATCGTATAGAGCCAGGAGTGGTTTCGTAAAGAACCAACAATTGGAACGTTCAGTAAAATGACTGAAACTAGAATTACGTAAACAATGGCAGTAAAAAGAGGTACATCTGTATCGTGACCGTGGACTGACCTTGTCTAGCGCTGCCTGCACCTTGGCCTCGCTGCTGGTGTCCAGAGCAGAGGTGGCCTCGTCCAGCAGCAGGATCTTTGGGCGGCGCACCAGCGCCCTGGCGATGGCGATGCGCTGCTTCTGGCCGCCCGACAGCTGGGCCCCGCGTTGGCCAACCATTGTGTCGTAGCCCTGTGTACATCGAAGAAAGGGGAAATATTAGTTTAACATCCCATCGACAGCCTTGACGGAACGCAAGTCGGATTGTTTCAAGGTTGGGGAAGGATATCAGCCTGCCCTTTCAAAGGAACCATCCTGGAATTTTCCTGGAGTGAGTTAGGAAAAATCACGTAAAATCTAAATCTGGATGGCTGGACGCGCATTTGAACCGTCATTCTTCCGAATGCCAGTACACTGCACCTGCCCGCTCGGTTCCGTTGGACTAGTAACTGCGTTGGCCAAGAATGGGGAAGAAAATCGGCAGTTGCCACTCTGAGGTAAAGATCCAGGTCTTTTTATCCTGATGGTCCCTAACATGACACCCGTGTCTTGGCCCTGAGCAGTAATTGACAGCATGCCCCTATTGCGTTCAGGAGCTAACGTAGGTGACCACTTCTTCTCCGTACACCGTCTATGACATCCACGGAATATTCCTGTGAACTACTTACCATATCCATGGGTATTATCAAAATGGATGTACCCTACATATGCATGTATGTCCCACTTCTCCCCCTAAACCGCTGGACCGATTTCAACCCGATACACATACCCGTTACTGCCTGGAAAGAATAGTTGTTGGAGGAAAAACCACCTACCCAATATTGGGATGAGGTTGGAACTGGTAGAGAAGTGTAGCCGACGACGTGTGAACACCCAGATTTCATTCATCCATTACTTGAGAATTAGAGCACTCAGTGGCTTATAACAAACACTATACGTTATTTCAAACCTTTACGAAACATTCTCTCTCTGACAACTCCCACAAAGAGAGGAAAAAAGTTTATTGCTTTGTAGATTTTTGTTGTTCAAGCAGTAAAACATCCTCATCGGACATGACATTTTAATTTTTTACTACTAGCGGTATTCACAATACATTTTGCTGACAGTATTCATATATGTCACTGAATACACCTGCAAAATCTGTACGACACATTGTTCAGGAGATATTGTGTCTTAAAGATTGAGCTGTGAGAAAATGAAACTACAGGTCGAAATTCGTTAGAGATACAGTTGTAATTTGTGTGATATATGTAAAAATATGCGAAATAAAAGCACTCCGACAAAAACATGTGGAAAATGTTGCTCCCAAACCCCTGTATTGATATCAACGGGGCGTGGTGCACATACTACTTACTACCTGGAAAGAAATACACTGTGGGTAAGAACAACCAGTCTGCTGTTGGGGTGAGAGTGATAATTTGGTGATGCAGAGAAAAGGTGCCGGAGCAGGAGATGGTCAGAGATGGGGAAAGAAGGAGAAGGACACACACAGGGGGATGAGGAGGCAGACAGATAGAAGGGTAGGAGGAAACGGATAGAGAAAGGGAAAAGGATAAGATGGACAAAGTATGAGGGGAGGAGAAGATGGCCAGAGAAGGTGGGGAGTAGGGGAGGGACAGAGTGCGGTGGTGAGGAGATCGAGAGGGAGAAGGGCAGTAAGAGATGAACTGTGAGGGGAGTGAGGGGTGGGGGAGGGGGGTAAAAGAAGATGGACAGAGGGGGAAGGAGGTGATGGAGTAACAGAAGGTTGGAATAAATACGTATCATGGCAGTGCAGGGTACTCAGCTAGTAAAACAATAAAATTAAAGTATGAAATTGACACACTAATGAAGGTATGTCACAGAGAAACACGCAGTCATGCCCATTGTCAAATTACCATTGTGTACGTAATGTCTGGTGAAACTTTCTATCATGTGTGTTATGTTTCACAGATTTAAGATTTTCGGGTCCTGTCTAACAGGCCTTTAAAGCCTAACGTACAATCAAAACATTACAATAAACCAATTTACAGGAAGTGTTTACGAATAATTTTAGTGCAGCATACGCATGGAGAACCACATATTGTTCACATCCCATAAGGGCGTCTTTGACTGTCCAGTGTATGTGCGTGTCATCCACTTAATTACCATTTAAAATACAAGATTCAAAAGTATTAGCTTTCTTCTGTAGACCTTTGACTTAAAACGTCTTAAAATACCACACATCTGACAATGGATCCAAAAACGTGTAGTGTGCCGCTTCAATGATTTGTATATATATGACTTTTGCATATAAAAGTTGGCAATGGAACCTGCAAAGCGTTAAGTACGCCACGTACAGAGCTACTGACATGCGCCGTCTGGGTGAAGAGTAGAGGCAACAGCCTTAGGTTGCCTGTGGTAGGTGACTCTCCTGCGCATCCTGTATACGCGTAGCGTAGCGTGAAGCTCTCAGCCTGCAAGATCCGGGCAATCACAGAGGGTGGGTTTATTGGTAGTTGGGAGCTGCAATGTTAGGAGCGTAATAGGGCCCCTTAGGGAAGAAATGGAAGAAAGCCAATGTGGACTCCGGGTGCATACCGAGTGGAGTCACTCCAAACGTGGAAAGGATCTTTCTGGATGCAATGAAGAGCACAGGTTGCCGCCAGCTGTAGGTGGTGGCAAACGTCGGTACCAACGATGTGTGTAGAAATTCTCCCTGGTTTCGATCGGCCAACAGAAGAGGTAGAGGCAGCCAGTCTTGCTTGTGGGATGAAAGCAAACCTCACCATTTGCAGCATAGTCGACAGGACTGGTTGCGGACCTTTGGTACAGAGACGAGTGGAGGGTCTGAATCAGAGGCTCAGGCTGTTCTGCGACCGTGTAGGCTGCAGTCCTCGACTTGGACCATAGGGTGGTTGGGTTTCGGGTTCTGCTGAGTAGGTCAGAAGACCACCCAAGAGGCGGTTACACGGGTAGCAGGGGCCGTGTGGAGCCGACTGGGTGGTTTTTTAGGTTAGAGGGTCTTGGGGAAATACAAAAAAGGTCTTCAGTCTCAAAGAGTGCAGGTCGAACGTAGGAAGAACGTAGAGACAGGAATCATGGGTGTAACAGTTTTAAATTGTCGTAGCTGTGTTGTGAAAGTACCAGAGCTTCAAGCTATAATAGAAAGCACTGATGCTCAAACCGTTGTAGGCACTGAAAGGTGGGTAAAGCTGGAGATAAGTTCAGTCGAAATTATAGCGAAGAACCTAACTGTGTTCCGAAAGGATGGGTTAAACACAGTGGGCGTGTTTGTTGCTGTTGGAAGTAGTTTATCTTGTAGCGAAATTGAAGCAGATAGTTCCTGTATGTTACTAAGGGCAGAGCTTATTCTTGGCAACCGAAATAAAATAATAATCGGATCGTTTTACCGACCTTAAATTTCAAATGATACAGTTGTTGATTGGTTCAAAGAACTCGAGTTTAATTTCAAACACGCAGCTATGTCATACTATTATAGTTGGTGGTGACTTTAATTTACCCTCGATATGTTAGCAAATATACATGTTTAAATCCGTAGCAACGCTTAGAACATCACCTGGAATTGTGCTTGGTGCAGTCTCTGAAAAATATTTCGAGAAGTTGGCCACGTGAATGGTCAAAGGTTGTGAAAGCATATTTGACCTCTTAGCAACAAGTAATCCTGAGCTAATAACGAGTATCAAAACGGATGAAGGGATTAGTGATCACAGGGTTGTCGTAGCGAGACTGAATATTGTAATCACCAAATCCTCCAATAGTAAACGAAAAATTTACCTTTCAGAAAAGCAGATAAAAATTCACTAGATGCCTTCCTCAGAGACAATCTCCACTTCTTCCAAGTTGATAACGTAAGTGTACGAGGCTTGAAGTCAAATAAATAGTATCGACAGCAACTGGGGCATTTATACCAAATAAATTAACAAACGACGTAGTCGATCCCCCATGGTACACAAAACGGGTCAGCAACACTGTTGCAGAAACAACGAAAAAAGCATGCCAAATTGAAACGAACGCAAAATCTTCAAGATTGGCGATCTTTAACAGAAGCTCCAAATTTATCGCGGACGTCAATGCGACATGCTTATAATAGTTACCACAACAAAACTCTGCCCCGAAAACTGGCCGAAAATCCAAAGAAATTGTAGTCGTATGCAAACTATGCAAGAGGCAAGACGCAGTCAATGCATTCTCTTCGCTATAGCAGTGGAAATACTAACGACGAGAGAGCTACGAAAGCAGAGCTACTCAACACAGCTTTCGAAGTTCCTTCGCCAAAGAAGACGAAATAAATATTCCAGAATTCGAATCGAGAACAGCTGCAAACATGAGAAACTTGGAAGGAGATATCCTCGGAGTAGAGAAGCAACTTAAGTCACTTAATAAAATCATGTCTTCTGGTCCAGACTATACACCATTTAGGTTCCTTTCAGAGTATGTTGATGCAATAGCTCCTTACTTAAGAACCGTATACAACCGCTCGCTCGACGAAAGATCCATACCCAATGACTTGAAAGTTGCACAGGTCACACCCATATTCAAGGAAGGTAGTAGGAGTAATCAACTAAATTACAGGCCCATATTATTAGCCTCGATATGCAGTAGGATTTTGGAACATATATTGACTTCGTACATTATGAATTACCTCGAAGAGAACGGTCTATTGACACACGGTCAACATCGATTTAGAAAATATCGTTCTTGTGAAACACAACTAGCTCTTTACACACACGAAGTGTTGAGTGCTACTGACTTCAAATTGATTCCGTATTTCTAGAGTTCCAAACGGCTTTTAACACTGTACCACACAAACGGCTTGTAGTGAAATTGCATGCTTATGGAATATCGTCGCAGTTATGTGACTGGATTCGTGGTTTCGCGTCAGAGAGGTCACAGTTCGCACTA
This sequence comes from Schistocerca americana, assembly GCF_021461395.2. Classification (NCBI taxonomy): domain Eukaryota; kingdom Metazoa; phylum Arthropoda; class Insecta; order Orthoptera; family Acrididae; genus Schistocerca; species Schistocerca americana. The sequence continues at coordinate 617,372,505 of NC_060121.1, forward strand.
ACTGAAGGAAAGTCATTGCGTAAAGCAGAAGTGATTTCTTGCGTTCCCCAAGGGAGTGCTATAGGCCCTTTGCTGTTCCTTATCTACATAAATGTCTTGGGAGACAATCTGAGCAGCTGTCTTAAGTCATTTGCAGATGATGCTGTCGTTTATTGTCTAGTAAACTCGTCAAATGATGAAAACAAATTCCGAACGATTCAGAAAAGATATCTGAACAGTTCGTAAATTGGCAAATGACCCTGAATAATTAAAAGTGTGACGTCATCTACATGAGTGCTAAAATGAATGCGCTAAACTTCGGTTACGCGAAAAACTCGCGAAATATAAAGGTCGGTAATTCACCTAGGAATTGCAATTACGAACAATTTAAATTGGAGAGAACATATAGAAAATGTTCTGCGGAAGGCAAACTAAAGACTGCGGTTTGCTGGCAGAACACTTAGAAAATGTAACAGATCTACTAAAGAGACTGCTTGCACTACGCTTGTCCGTCCTTTGGAGTACTTCTGCGCGATCTGGGATCCTTACCAGATAGGATTAACGGAGTACATCGCGAAAGTTTAAAGAAGAGCAGCATGTTTTGTATTATCGCAAAATAAGGGAGACAGTGTCACTGACATGATACAGGATTTTCCGTTGAGATAGAATCTTCTCACGAAATTTCAATCACGAACTTTCTCCACCGAATGGGAGAATTTTTTATACGCCGGCCTACATAGGGAGAAACAATCATAATAAAATAAGGGAAATCAGAGCTCGCACAGAAAGATGTGTGTTCTTAATTTTTTTCTTTTTTTAGGGCGCGCGTTGTTCGTGATTGGAATAATAGAGAATATTGTGAAGGTGGTTCGATGAACCCTCTGCCAGGCACTTAATTGTGATTTGCGGTGTATCCATGTAGATGCAGCTGTAGCTGGAATGTGCAGTTCGTGTGATATCACAACTATACGTCCATTACTACAATTAACATATTAACTAAAAAGTTAGAAAGGGAGAGAGGAATGTGATAAAAAGGTGAGCAATTAAAGTCATGGGGCTTATAAAGAACCCACAGGTTCAGGTAAACATAGCAAACTCTTTAACAATATCACAAAAACGCACGAGAAGTACTTGTGCGTGAATACTCACCTGTAAAAAGCATGAGTGTCAAAGCAAATAGGCTTCATGGAAATATTATCAGAGTATAAGATGCCCAATATTCGATGTATTAGCTTGACGCCTAATGGGGAGGAATACTGTAAACGGACGCACTGTGACGGAGAAACTGCTGATATTAGAAGATAAACGCAAATCGGGGAAAGGGAAAGGGAAGGGAAGGGGAGGGAAGCATCATACTAAAGGAAGGGGTCGTAAGTGCTTCTAGTGAGTTTTTGTGACATTCTGAAGAGTGCGCTATATTTACCTGAGCCGTATGACTTTCATGGCACACCTTTTTAGACCCCTCCCCTCTCCCCCTTTAACATTTTAGTTAATATATTAATAGTAGTAATGAACAAGTGAAATCTCACATGCTGCTCATTGGAGCTGCGCACATAAAGGACACACAGGAGCGCCACCTACCACAGATTATCTACTGTTCAGCCAGTCGGTGCATGTCACTAGCTCTGTGCATGGCATACTTACGCTGTGCAGGGTCCGACACCACGTTTTAAATATAAATGTCACATACATATAAATCTTTCAAGTGGTACACTACACGTTGTTGGATCCAATGTCAAACGTGTGGTATTTTAGAAATCTTCAAGACAAAGCTCTACGGTAGAGAGCTACTAATTTTATATCACGTATTTCAAATGGTTATTAAGTGAACGACACGCACATGTAATAGGCAGTCAATGACTACCACACTGGATATAGATAACATGTGATTCTACATGAGTATGCGTCACTAAAGTTATTCGTGAATATTTCCTGTAACTTTGTATATTGTAATGATTCCATATATGTTTACACAAAGTGTCGTAATATTTGTTAATAGGTAAAAAATCTTCAGAAGAAGACAGTTTTAAAACTGTCCAAACCATGGTCAAGGTTTAACAAATCTGTACTTTACAACTGGATGATAGTTATTTCCAATTCATTGAAGCTCATTAAAATAATTTGGTCTACGGTGTGGACAGGATATGGAAACATAACTTTATAGGGATTGAGTACCATTGGTAAAAAAATATCAGCAGTGCTTTATGTACCTTTTCATTTTTCTTCTTCGGCAATACTCACATAACAGCGTTTCATTACGTGATGTCTGATCTTTTACGACTTTAGACCTTCTTACAATTAATTTAAACAGTCTTAATAAGATTCAAATAGATCAGCTTATTTGGTAATCTGGATAAAACGCGACTATAAACCATGTCTGAGCACCTCTCTCTCATGGCGGAGCCGCGCGGGATTAACCGAGCGGTCTATGGTGCTGCAGTCATGGACTGTGCGGCTGGTCCCGGCGGAGGTTCGAGTTCTCCCTCGGGCATGGGTGTGTGTGTTTGTCCTTCGGATAATTTAGGTTAACTAGTGTGTAAACTTAGGGACTGATAACCTTAGCAGTTAAGTCCCATAGCATTTCACACACATTTCATTTTTTTCTCATGGTGGTGGTGGTGGTGGTTAGTGTTTAATGTCCCGTCGACAACGAGGTCATTAGAGACGGAGCGCAAGCTCGGGTTAGGGAAGGTTTGGGAAGTAAATCGGCCGTGCCCTTTCAAAGGAACCATCTCGGCATTCGCCTGAAACGATTGAGGGAAATCACGGAAAACCTAAATCAGGATGGCCGGAGACGGGATTGAACCGTCGTCCTCCCGAATGCGAGTCCAGTGTGCTAACCACTGCGCCACCTCGCTCGGTTTTCTCATGGCGGAATCAAATTGTCTAATATGGGTACTCACCATCTCCCTATACGGAAAGCAAAACATAAAACGGGAGGTAGAGATGTATATTTGATCATTGCCTAAGTCTTACGTAATCTCAGAGTCACCCTCTAATTACTATTTATTATATCATTTAAACTTAGGACGTAATTTCCATCCACTATGGAAAGCAGAAAACATACGAGATGTTACAATGGGACAAAGCGAAAGACAGAAGTGGAACGATTAGATGTTTTTGAAATGTGTTGGCAGAAGGGACGCCTGAAGATTGATCGTCTTCCAAAGGTCAACGAGAAAAAAAATCTAATAAAGGACATAGCAATACGGTTGAACACGTATGGCGACACGTGTCGTTGTTGGAACCTGTTGATTGTCGATCATGTGGAGTGCAGAAGTTATGATTAAATGAAAATGTTACTAAGATCTAAATCCAGGATGCGTATCGGCTATTGTAGATTCGAACCATTGTCCCCTGCATTGCGGATTCTGGGTTTGTCGACTGTCGAAAGAAAAAAGAAAAGGAAATACGGGCTTCGGAGGTTCATTCGGAGATAAAAAAAATGATAAATGGCAGGAACATTGGGGCTTATTATGCACAAAACCGCAAAGGTTCAAAGGTCTGTGAATTCCTAAGGGACCCAATAGCTGAGGTCATCGATCCCTAGACTTACACACTGTTTAAACTAACTTAAATTAATTTACTATAAGAATAGCACAAATGCACACACACACACACACACACACACACACACACGCACACACACACACACACACACACACACACACACACACACACACACACACACACACATGCCCGAGGGAGGACTCGAACCTGCGGCAGGAGAGGTCTCGCTCCGTGGCCTTTAACCGCGCGGCGCACACAACCACAACCACAGGCAGTATCTTCTATAGCGTTCCTATCTTACTGCATTCAATAGCAAGGGTCGCAACCCGGGCCTTTTTAGTTCGACAGATTCCTGCTTTCTCTTTAATTCTGTGATTTACATTTTTTACTAGAAAGCAAATAAGAATAATTGTCTGATTTCATAGCTGGGCCGGAGATACAACCGACTACCATACGGACGACCGAAATACGACTCTAAATTTGCTTTTGTGCTTATAAAGCTCACGCAGACATCGAAAGATGTTAATAAATTGGCTGCATAGCGAAGTTACTATATGTCGTTCAAAAAAGAACTAGAAATGAGTGTAGTTAGCCACATAAGGAAAATCGAGAAAATATATGAAGGACAAATAAACGACATTAACGACCGAAAGAGTTGTGCGTTTACCATCTGTCCGTGCAATATTGTCGAGAATAGAGTGGACTTTAGTCCGCAGATCAGAGTCGTGTCCGAAGAGTTGTGAGTAGAGTTTTAGCTTAGCTAAACCCTCCGAAATGACAGTGTTGTTAAACTCGCAATCAGAGCCCGCAGCGTTCAACACTTGAGCTGACAACCCAGGGGGCGCCATCTCGATAGCTGAGGCGCCGTGGTAACACGAGCTGCAGCTCCGGTCAGCAGAGTTCGGCCTACGCACAGGGCAGGGATCAGCAGACTGCAGAGGTCTGTGCGGACGACCGTCGTCGCCTCAGCAGAGAGTAGCAGACAGCATCACCTTTTGTCTCCTTTCAATGGCGCACTGGAAGTATCCCCGCGTAGACTTACAGATGAAACGAAACAACTCGAATGAGTTATTAACGGGATCCATTCCACATTCGTTCTGAGAGGGATTACAGGTTCTCCCTAGAAAAAGCGAGAGTTACGCTGTGTTATATTAAGGAACTTGTGAACAGCAATTTTAGAAGCTGCGTTTCTACACAGTCGAACCATCGGAAATAAAGTATCTACCACTAGGGATTATGTCTTCGGAATGCTTCGTAACTGAAGGAACCGCATGTGTCTGTTTTACGATAGCTTCAATATAAAAGGATGCATAAAGGAATTAAAGGAATCCTAGGTTTAAGGTCTCTCCTACAGTGTGTTTATTATAGAGAAATTGAAAGCTGTGTTGGAGAAGGATGGAGTACAAAATCGACTGTGGCGTTTTAGGAGGAATCATTCACACTTTCACCAGAACAGATTAAGGAAAACTGTGGAAAAAAACGGTTCAACGAATATGACCGTTGCTTTGTAATCACGTTTTGTAAACACTTGTACAGTAACGCGATCATTTCCTCAGCAATCGAGTGTATCTGAGTTAGTGGCTAACTTCTTATCCACTCTATACTGCAGTCGGTCATGCAATGAGCTAAAAAGTCAAGAAACAAATCAAAAGCTTAAATAGAATATTTTTACTTCATTAACTGTGAGAAAAAGAGCTGTAGTAAATACTAAAGAATGATTTCTGAAATGACATAACAGCTGCACTACTTTAAATGCGAACGTTTTAACTTAGGTCTACACATGAAGGCGATGACTGTCAATTAATTACACAAATAACTATAAACAGTCACTACGTGTGTCGGAGAGCTATGTCTCTATCATCAAATGACAAGACAAAGACAAATAGTACATACGGCTTTTAGTGCGCAATCTGTGACACCGTCTGGCAGCAAAGAGAAAAAAAAATTTTACCACATAATTCAATAGGGATGCTTCCAATGGATACCCAAAAAGCAATAGAAATATAAATACGACTATACTTGTGCTAGAAAGGTAACAATTCAGCGGAAGTCATATCTGGGCCTCCCCAAGGAAGTGTTATGTGCTCTCAGCTGTTCTTACTGTAATTTATATAAACTGTCACTGTGAGCAGTCTCCGAAGCACTTAAATGTGAATTAAGGAGTTATCATGTAAATGTAGTTGTAGATATTTGGGGATAACTATTCAGTACAAAGGAAGAGTACTACTGTTATATGAGTGTACATAATTTCGTGTGGCTCAGTGACTTCATCTACATACACATTGATACTCTGCAAATTACATTTAAATGCCTGGCAGAGGGTTAAACGAGCCACCTTCACAATTGTCTATTATGCCAATCTCGTATAGAGCGTGGAAAGAACGAACATCTATATCTTACTGTGCGAGCCCTCATTTCCCTTATTTTATCATGCTGATCGTTTCTCCGTATTAAGGTCGGCGTCAACAAAATATTTTCGCATTCGGAGGAGATAGCTGGTAATTGGAATTTCGTGAGAAGTTTCCGCCACAACGAAAGACGCCTTTGTTTTAATGACGTCCACCCGAAATCCGGTATCATTTCAGTGAGACTCTCTCCCCTATTTCGCGATAATACTAAAAGTGCTGCCCTTGTTTGAACTTTGTCGATATACTCTGTCAATCCTATCTCTTAAGGATACCACACCACACAGCAGTATTCTAAAAGAGCACGAACAAGCGTAGCGTAGTCAGTCTCTTTAGTACATCTGTTACATTTTCTAAGTGTCCGTCCAATAAAACGCAGTCTTTAGTTAGCCTTCCTCACAACATTTTCTGTGTGAACTTTCCAGTGTAAGTTCTTCGTAATTGTAAATTAAATGTGTTTAGTTGCAGTTACGCCCCTTAGATTTGACTGATTTATCGTGTAACCGAAGTTTAGGGGATTCCTTTTAGCACTCGTGTGGATGACCTCACGCTTTTCGTTATTTAGGGTCAATTGTCAATTATCGCACCATACAGATATCTTTTCTAAATCGTTTTGCAATTTGTTTTGATCTTATGATCTGACCCAGAGGAAATCTCTCAACTGGACGCCACTTTGGCGACTTTCGAGCCCCTAACCCACACCAGTTATCCAACTGTGAAAGGTGATCCACAGTTTAATGTCGAATCCGAATCACGTTTCGTTCCCCTGTTGAGAGGCAAAATTTTAGATTAAGGGTGGCGTAATTTTCGTGGTCCGACCGGGAGACAATCACGCAACCTTTAGGATTCCTGGCATGCTCTTTACCACTAGACTACCACGCCCACCAGTTATATGATTAATTGCATCAATCATAAAAGATTGCAGTACAAACGTGTCAATTTTTATATTTTGTGGCACAGGATGAGAATTGTTAATCTCACCAGCGGCAACTTGGAGATGAAGTCATGAGCGTTAGCCATCTTGGCGGCCTCCTCGATGTCCTCCATGGTGCACGTGTCCCGCCCGTAGCGGATGTTCTCCGCGATGGTGGTCTGGAAAAGCACCGGCTCCTGGCCCACCACGCCGATCTGCGAGCGCAGCCAGCCCACGTTCAGATTGCGGATATCATGGCCGTCCAGCTCCACCTACAAACATTGGGTAGTCAAGGCACCGAGTTTGGTTGAAGGGCCAGAAGCCTCTATGTTAAATGGTAAATGAGTATGCTAAGGGTATGAACATACATTCTGATACAAAGAAAAAGACGCGCCATGAATGAATTATCTAAATGGGATAGAAATCGGCATGTGTGATGCATATCTACAGACAAACAGACGATTACAATTTCAGAACAGTTGGATAATCTATTGAAGAGAAAGAGCTTCACAAAATAAGCAAGTCAACAACGCATTTCACCTCTGTCCAACATGCAAGCCGTTATCAAAATTGCTTGCCATCAGGGACAACAAAACGTAGCGTAGAATATCGTCGGCGGATTGCTATGCCACGGATGACTACCAAAGGGGTCCTACTGTGAAAGGAAACGGCACCCCAGGGCATCACTCCTGGTTGTTGAGCCGTATGGCGGGCGATAATCAGCCTGGTACCCCACCGCTGTCTGGGCCATCTTCAGACACGACTTGGCTAGTCATCGGAGCTCAGTTAGAGGCGAGCCTCATCACTGAAAACAGTTCCACTCAATGAGATTCCAGCCCGAAGAGGTGTCTGGAAACTCCTTGGACAGTGGTGGGATACCGACTTGACTGTCGCCCGCCATATGTTCCGAGAATCTGAGGTGATGGTCTGCGTGCCATTTCTTTTCATAGCTGGACCCCTTTGGTTGTCATCCGCCACTCCCTTATAGCACAGCGGTAGGTCGATGATATTCTACGCCCCGGTTTGTTCCCTTCATGGTGAGTCATCTTGGGCTTACGTTTCAACAACATAACCCTCCCACACAGGGCAAGAGTTTCATCGACTTCTCTCCATGTTGGCCAAACCATGTCGTGGTCCGCAAGGTCGCTGGATCTAAATTCAAATGGTTCAAATGGCCCTGAGCACTATGAGACTTAACATCTGAGGTCATCAGTCCCCTAGAACTTCGAACTACGTAAACCTAACTAACCTAAGAACATCATACACATCCATGCCCTAGGCAGGATTCGATCCTGCGACCATAGCGGTCAGCCACAGCGGCCGGCTTTGCTGGATCTCTCCCCAATTGAGATCGTCTAGAGCATTATGGGTAGCACCCTCCAACCACGTCGGGATTTTAACGATAACGCACCAATTAGACAGAAGTTGGCACAATATTATCCATCAGGAGGACATTCATTAACTCTATTAATCAACGCCTAGCCGAATAACTACTTGCGTAAGGGGCAGACGCGGTCCAAAGTCTTATTGACTTGCACGGTTTCAGTCAGGAACCGCGCGACTGCTACGGTCGCAGGTTCGAAACCTGCCTCGGGCATGGATGTGTGTGATGTTCTTAGGTTAGTTAGGTTTAAGTAGACTGAGTTCTAGGGGACTTATTACCACAGATGTTGAGTCCCATAGTGCTCAGAGCCACTTGCACGGTTTATGAAGCGATGCCTCTTGAATAAATCATCCAGTCTTTCCGATACTGCAATCATTTCTTTGTCCTTACGTGTACGTCACATCTACCGATTTCAGTCCCATTTGAATAACTACTGCGTGATGGGTCGTTTTTCTCGTTTTCTCTCTAAGCGTATAATTTACAAAAAGTTCTAATCTGAACATATCAATGACATTATTTAATTCCTACTACATGAAATGCATGTAACATAGTATACAGAGAATGGCATAATATAACACATCAGGAGCAGGTTGTAATATTAAATGATAACAATTACAAAATGGTGGCACCAAAGTTTAGATGTTCGGATTGAGTGTCTAAGTAAAAGCGTGTGATGAAATATTCAAGCCCTGTGTGAAACACGGTGCAAACTCGTCAACATCAAAGATCTCCAGGTTTACGCATTATAAAATTCGAACGAGAGCGAATGGTCGAATACTATTTTCCGTGCCGTGAAATATCAGGCGATATAGAGGGTAACGCTACTCCACTACCGAGTGTGTGGAATATGTCGTGCGCAGAGAGCTGTGATAGTCGTAAACTTGGTAGTGGACCCTTAAGATGTGATGTCAGCTGGCAGTGACAAAGGCGTAGCACGCCATCTCTGTCGTAGACTTTGACCTTTGCGACAGGTGAGCCATTATCTGGCCCAACAGTTTTTCGTCGTCTTCTTATAAAGATATGACTAATACATTTGTAGGGTGTCCATAAAGGAATGTCCTAGTTATAAATTTTAACAGTGTCAACTGTCACAGTCGTAGGGTGTTGGTTCGTGGTCATAGTTAAATAATAGCTCAGACAGTTTTAGATAAGTGTATGCGCGTGTTCAGCTTTGTGGTGACTCCTGATCATAAAGTATTTTAAGTGTTTTGTTGGGGCTGATTTGGGGGAAGAGACCAAACAGCGAGAGCATCTGTCTCATCGGATTACGGAAGGATGGGGAAGGAAGTCGGGCGTGCCCTGTCAAAGAAACCAACTATAACGCGTTTAATGTGCTTGCCCCTGCTAAAAGTGGAAACTTGGTTGGTCATGAAACTTCCTGCAGATTAAAACTGTGTACCCGACCGAGACTCGAACTCGGGACCTTTGCCTTTCGCGGGCGAGTGCTCTACCATCTGAGCTACCCAAGCACGACTCACGGCCGGTCCTCACCACTTTACTTCTGCCAGTACCTCGTCTCCTACCTTGCAAACTTTACAGAAGCTCTCCTGCGAAACTTGCAGAACTAGCACTCCTGAAAGAAAGGATACTGCGAAGACATGGCTTAGCCACAGCCTGGGGGATGTTTCCAGAACGAGATTTTCACTCTGCATCGGAGTGTGCGCTGATATGAAACTTCCTGGCGCTGCAGAGTGAAAATCTCATTCTTGTTTGGTCATATTTGATTGAATTAATGCTCATTATATGCACATAACATCATCTATTCAAATAGCTGTGCTGTGGATTCAAACTGTCACCGTCTCCTGTTTCCTGAAATATGTTTCTCTTTGTTCAAAATACTGAACTGAGAATGTGGTTTTCGGATTACTTGTCATGAATTTAAATATTGTAGCTGTTGCTTTGTGTACGCTTGTGTGCCGGCCGAAGTGGCCGTGCGGTTAAAGGCGCTGCAGTCTGGAACCGCAAGACCGCTACGGTCGCAGGTTCGAATCCTGCCTCGGGCATGGATGTTTGTGATGTCCTTAGGTTAGTTAGGTTTAACTAGTTCTAAGTTCTAGCGGACTAATGACCTCAGAAGTTGAGTCCCATAGTGCTCAGAGCCTGTACGCTTGTGAAATTGTAAATCACTTACTTATATTCACTAACTATATTACCGGTTATCAATTTACTCCTTTCGGAACTATTTCTGTATGTACCTCTTCATTCTTTTCTTATTACTGTAGAATATTGTGCCCCGTTGCACAGCCACCATCTTGTTGTATATTGTGGTTTCATCTTATGACATTTGAATACTTTCGCACATCGGGGAATCGGGTATTGTCTTGCAGCGACAAGACAGTGTAATAACCAGTTTTTCGTTGCATGCTATGAGGTTTCACGAGCGGCTAATACAGGTCGACGAGCGTTGGGCCGCCTATTGTCCTTTAAATATCGTACGGAGAGATCTCGCACTTGTTTACAACTGACGAAACGCTGTGTGTACGCTAAGATCTTACGATACTGAAAGCGAAATGCGTCATAAAAAGTAACTAAAAAAGGTAATTTTGGGGACCAAGCCAAGAGTAATTTATTATTTCCAAACATGGCCGGAAATTCCCAAAAGGAAATGTCTAATCTATGGGCAGATAGCGAACACTGGTTCAATTTGGGACCATTGCATTTACGAATCAGTGCTCTGTAATGTTCAAATTAGCTCTGCAAGCCAATTTGTTATTTACGCGGGAGTATGAATCTCTCTCTCTCTCTCTCTCTCTCTCTCTCTCTCTCTGTGTGTGTGTGTGTGTGTGTGTGTGTGTGTGTGTGTGTGCGTGCGTGCGTATAGCGTTTTAGCGTTTGCAAATTGTATTCTAGGGCAAAAGAACTACATTTTTTGCACAGCTTGGTGATTACCCGGCTTAACTACTGTCACTTATGGAAGTAGGCACTGCTTTTTATTACAACACACATATTTCAAATTAGTTTTAAGATAATATGTATAGCACAGAAAGGAAATTAAGAAACACTGAGTTTACACATACATACGTTCCGTTGCTGTTACACTGACTGTCTCTGTAAAACATGAATTAAAAAAAACAATTCACACAACGACACCAATCAAGTGAAATTATCAACTTAAAACAGCATTGATTTCATGGAGCAAGGTGACTGTGCTAAACATCGGAACTGTCACCTGACAATGGATAGAACTCGTGACATGTGTCGTAGATAAAGAACTTAAAGGTTCGTGCCTGGTTTAGTTGTGCTTTCTGTTTATATCTTAATCAATGAGTGTGCCTTTAGGAGAGAGATATTCGCATCAGAAGATGCGGAGAATCTCTTCGTAAGAAATGACACACTATGAACAGTGAATACACCGCTTGAGCTACGCACCGCTCCTCGTAGTGGGTCGTAGAACCTCTGGATGAGTTGGATGCACGTAGACTTCCCGCAACCAGAACTTCCGACAAGAGCCACCGTCTCGCCACTCTTCATCCGTAGGTTCAGACCGCGGAGAATCTGGAAAGAAAGATATTTCATTATAACTTATTCTGTTTTAGATTGCGCGCAGTATAGACTACTACACGTCTAATGCTTTAATAAGTAATATCGATACCGGTAGTCCACATCCCCGTAACCTTTGATAACGATCTACTTTAATAATGTCGTTGTCACGTCACAACTGCTTCTAAACCCGTGGATTATCCTGCTCACGATTCCAACGCAAGAAAATGACCCCCTTCGAGAGACTTCAATGTCTAAACTGAATTAGTCTATTGTTGGTATCACATGTATAAAACTGCAACACTAACACATTTTGACGGAAGGAACTCTCAGAATAGAAGACCGGTATCTCGCGAAGCGTTTTTCACTCGTTGTCCTTCAACCTGCTCTCACGGTAAGAGGGTATTACGAGTTGCTATTACGAAATGCGTGGCTGTCTTCAGCAGTCAACCGTTCCCCTGCTCGAATACGACAGCGTTGCTCAGAAATGAGACAAACTTACTCGTTTAGTGTATCTCGCCTAGCTATAGCGTACAAAACAGCGAGGTGATCCCAGACGGTTAACATGTAGCCATTTTAAAAGCTAGGCCGGTTTTTTGCGGCCCGCCACGACTTTTTCTCCTGTTCCAACCTCTTCACCTGAGAGTAGCACTTGCACCATGTGTCCTCGGTTGTTTGTTGGCTGTATTCCAATCTCAGTCTTCCTCTGCAGTTTTTACCCTCTTCAGCTTGCTTTAATACCACGGAAGTTATTCCCTGATGTCTCAACACGTGTCGAACCCTCCTGCCCCTCCTTTTTCTGTTTTATATATGTTCCTTTCTCCTCTGATTCTGCGGAGGCCCTACTCATTCCTTACCTTATTAACCCACCTAATTTTCAACATTCTTCTTAGCATCACATCTTAAATGCTTCGATTCCCTCCTTTTAAGATTTTCCGACAGTCCATGAGACACCACCATACAATGCTGTGCTCCAAACATACATTCTCAGAAATTTCTTCTTCAAATTAAGGCCTATATTTCCTACTAGTAGACGTCTCTTGGCCAGGAATGCCATCGTTGTTTGTGCTAGTCTGATTTTTATGTCCTGCTTGCTTCGTCTGCCGCATGATGATTTCCTATCAAGGTAGCAAAATATCTTAATTTCATGTGGTTCGTGATCACCAATCTGGATGTGAAGGTCACTTATTGGAAAAAGACGGACACCCGAGAACAGAAATAGACGTACAAAATTTTGAACTAGGAAATATTCGCCACAGCTCTACTTTTCGAGCCGACCGTTGTTGCCGAGCGGTTCTACGTGCTTCAGTCCGGAACCGCGCTGCTGCTACGGTCGCAGGTTCGAATCCTGCCTCGGGCATGGATTTGTGTGATATCCTTAGGTTAGTTAAGTTTAAGTAGTTTCTAAGTCTAGGGGACTGATGGCCTCAGATGTGAAGTCCCATAGTGTGTAGAGCCATTTGAACCATTTGATCTACTTTTCGATTATGAAAAATCGAAAACAATTCTACTGAGTGAAGTACGACTATCATGAGAGCATATTACCTACCCGACCGTAATTGTACATTCGTAACATGAAGCAAGGTTTCTACTGAAATACGTGATCCCTATCTAGCTTTATGACAGAATATTTAGTCTTCGTCATAGTGTCTATTTTTTTGGCAGTTCAGACGTCTTTTACTTCTCTTGTGATTTAGCAAAATAGAAGATAATTTACGTTAAGACGACAAGATAACACTCCACCACTCTCCACCACTCCAGCGAACGATTCCATAAGGAAGACTGTTCATAGAATGTTCCATACTCATATGGGAGCAGAAACAACTCATATGCCTTCTTAAGAGAGGTCTGGAAGAAATGTTGACTTTCACTATCAGACGAACCTGTAGGTACATATATTCATAGGAGCGTGAGTGGGCTGCCGTTGTGTTCCAGTCGGTGTAATCTCGTGCAGTGAATCATAGGGAACAGATAGAGGAAACCCCAGTGAATAGTGACTGCAAAATTAGAGTCACAGGCGTTAGAGTGAAAGCAGTTTCAGGCACTTTCGCATGGTAGAAATGAGCATGGGGGCAAACGAGAATACTGAACCTATTGAAGAAACAAAAGATTTTTGCTTAAACATAATCCCTCTCATTTCACCAGGCCCTGACAGTGTTACAACGCTCACAAAAGCTGTTCTCTGTTACAAATATATAAGAAACCCATATAGTCGAAGTTCACAGAGCTTAAAGCTTTGAATATTAGTGGATAAAGCGTTACCCACGCCCCTCAGGTAATACCAGTGCTGGAAACTTTATTTAATTAATAAAAATGTTAATAGTATGACAGGAAACGGACGGAAATTGGAGACATTGCAGTGTGGTTTTTTTATCTGACTGTAGCAACATCTATAGCGTGATGTCAATGGAGAACAGTGGAGGTCTTATCATGAAAATCAGTTAACTAGATCCAATATTACGAATTTTACCATATGAGCGTCTTTACTGCTGAGCAAGTGACTACTGATCCAATTCTTTGACCACGATGGGTTTCCTGTATTGAATCGGGGCTCTCTTAAAATTCAATGTCTTCTTCGGCATTTTCTTGTTGATTTAAAACACAAAAAATATGTCCTCAATAATAGAAAAGGAGACTTGTGTTACCTGTAAAAACAAATCCTGAACCCAAAATTGGAGTAGTTGCTCTCGGAATTTTTAGATAGCGCACTCGATCACGAGGCCACCGAAGGCAGAAGAGACCAGTATTTATGAAATTACGAAACAAGTTTCCAAGACGGGTAATTAGTTGTGCGTGCGTAAAACTTGTGGCTGGTATTTAGGTCGGACAGAATTATATGGCCGTGCGTGATAGCTGTGCGGTCTCGAGCGCTCTGCCACGGTTCCCGCCCCCCCCCCCCCCCCCCCCTCCGGTCGTAGATGGTTCGAGTCCTCACTCGGGTATCGGTGTGTGTGTTGTATTTTAAGTTAAATTAAGTAGTGTGTAAGTCTAGGGACTGATGACCTCAGCAGTTTGGTCCCATAAGAACTTACCATAAATTTCCAAAAGAATTGTATCTAATTTCTGGTTTGTTAAAGTTGTACGTTTCTGAAACCTATGGATCACATGTGGTCAACGTTACCGCGATTAATAATCAGTAAAACTGAAGCTTCCATAATCTAGTTGTTTGCCTTGCTACATACGAAGGTTCGATTCCCAATGAGTACCTTACATTTTTCTGTGGTGGAAAAATCTGGAATGATGTCTTCTCATCCTCGTAAGGGCACGTCAATAGCTGGTTGAGAAAAACTATCATATACCCTGCCGAACTGCCGTCGGACGTAAAGGCTTCCATAAGACCGAAATCGACATGATAATGTTGTTAACAATAGAACAGTTATTGACAAAAGTTAAAGCTGCTACTGAACGCAGAGACGGCTTTACCATCTATGAGGAGTGTGAAATTAGAGCTCGCGCACTCACCTTCACGCCCTTGCGTGTCGGGTACTCGAAGTGTACGTCCTTGAAGACAACGTCGCCCTTGACTCCTTCAAGCCTCTCGCCTTCGTCGGACATGCTGTTGATGGGAGATTCCCGGTCGATGACGGAGTACACCTTCGCTGCAGCGCCTCTGGCTATCGAGAACGCCTCGATAAAGGGCGATGCAAGACCCAGCATCCAGGATCCCATCATCACACAGAGGAACACCTGTGGTGGGAAAAAAACACTCGGTTAATTGGCGAACGATAGAAGTTCTGCTGCTCTGTTGACCAGCATGGACTCCCACTGACCTGTATCTACTTGTTCTGAATCACTCCAGTTCGAAAAATCTCTTGATAAGTCCATACCTAGGATACAAAAACGTGACCAAGGCAGGATGGTGCTAACCATCAGAAAAGTGAGATTAACGTTGGAAAGTAGGAGATTAGATAATGGCGGAAGTAAACTGTGATGACGGGTCGTGAGTCGTGTTAGGACAGCTCAGTCGGTAAACAATTGCTCCCGATAGGTAAAGGTCCCTGGTCAGTGTCCCGGACCAGAACACAGTTTTAAACTGCTAGGAAGTTTTACATCACCGCAAACGCCGCCGCAGAGTGAAAAATTCAACCTAGAGATTAGGATTATTCTTCAACGGTTGTGTTTGCTTGAGCTGGAACCCACAGGATAACGTCCTCACCTTACTAATTCATTGGAAAATGCAAAATGTTGGTAAACAATGACATAATTTTGGTGTGTAGCTCGTAGGCTACTGATAACTGAGTGAAACGTCCCTAGGGTCGAATATCATAATGAACCGAACTGATACCGAGACTACAATGTCAGACACAAAAGTAAATATTACGAAATAGATTTGCATGTTACGACTATGCCATGACGTCAGCTGTTTGCAACATGGGCTCTAGTCCAGGTCCGGCGCGAACTTTAATGTGTCGCGAACAACCCACGTCAGTGTATAGTCGTAGAACGCTACTCTATTGCCGGCCATTGTGGCCGAGCGGTTCTAGGCGCTTCAGTCCGGAACCACGCGGCTGCTACGGTCACAGGTTCGAATCCTGCCTCGGGCATGGGTGTGTGTGATGTCCTTATGTTAGTTAGGTTTAAGTAGTTCTAAGTCTAGTGGAGTGATGACCTCAGATGTTAAGTCCCATAGTGCTTAGAGCCATTTGAACCATTTGAGGTACTCTATTTCCTAATCTTAACCACTGCTGTAATCGTCGGTGACAGTGTATTGTCAGAGACGGACACTGTACGAACACAAATATTGTAACCACCAACGAAAGTAAATTTTGCTAATAAGACTCCCTTATTAAATGAATGCGTACATATATTTTCTACGCTATACCTTGAGGATATGAAGGTTTTTTGTCTATCCATGACAGCTTTATGCTGAGATAGTTTGTCGTATGAAGTTATCTACTCTTGCTAAAACAGTAAATATGGGTCATAATTACTCACTCACAACATTTGACGAAACTAGTATTTACTAAATGAATTATCGAAAATAACTGACAGTCGTTAAAGGAAGGGAACACCAGATAGATGCAGTATACCACGAGTTAGATAGTATTTAACATACGTGACAGATCTGAAGAATGTAAAACCACTTAAAACTGCGAAAATAGCTTCATAAATAGTAGGTTACCGTTAATTTCATAATTCTTACTGTCAGTAAGCTTTCGTGAAAGGAAACGAAGAAAAAAGACGAAGGAAAAACAGCATTCGTTAAGCGGCAAGAAGTGTATATCCGACAATCTGACGAAAGACAAATTGTTTTCAGCAAGACTCCTCCCCCCTGCATTTTAATAACATTTTCATCCGACCAGTATTTTGCCTTTGGCGGTTACCAGGAAATAAGGCACGTTCGTTACAGCGCGTTGGGATTATTTTTTTCATCTTCATGATTCATCCCGTTTCGTAAACGGCATGAGGAGATTTTATCTTACTTGTATGTTATGAAATAATGCCGTCCAGATGTAGGTAACACGCTTTATTTCAAGATGGTGGAGTAACCCAAAACACTGTTGGATGATAAAATCATTAAAACGCAATACAGATGTATCTAGAATTAAAATATCTTTCATGAAAAGTACGCAAACTTCGTAGCACCGCACGTAAATAAATAAATAAATAAATAAATATTCATAATAATTTTTCTATTGAAACGTTTATACACTTTTTGCTGTTCGACTAACGTATAACTTACTTGCGGTTGGTGATCATTTCGGATGATTCGGATTCAATACGTTATGACAGATGGAATCGGACATAAGCATTCAGTCCTTCACTGAAAAACTCATACATCTGCAATATTCAGAAGAATTGATGGAATGTGCTGCTCGAGTATGACTCTTTTAGGTAAATGAAAGGAAAGCACTCTACTCTGAGGTGGCAAAAATCATGGGATAGCAATATGCACAGACACAGATGGTGGTGGTATCGGGTACACAAGGTATAAAAGGGCGGTGCATTAGCGGAAATATCATTTGTACTCAGGTGATCCTTGTGGAAAAGTTTCCGACGCGATTAAGACCGCACGACGGGATATAAAAGACTTCCAACGCTGTGTCAGGAGTGTCCCGAAAATACCAGATTTCAGGCATTATCTCTCACTATGGACAACACATTGCCCGACGGCCTCCACTTAACGACCGAGAGCAGCAGTGTTCCGTAATTGCGTCAGTGCTCACAGACGAGCAACACTACACGAAATGAAGGCAGAAACCAATGTGGGACGTACGACGAGCGTCTCCGTTATGACAGTGCGGCGAAATTTGGCGTTAATGGGCTATGGCAGCAGACGACCAACGTGAGTAACTTTGCTAACAGCACGACATGGCCTGCAGCGCCTCTCCTGGGCTCATGATCATGTTAGTTGGATCCTAGACAACTGGAAAACCATTGCCTGGTTAGAATGGTCCAATTTTCAGTTGGTAAGAGCTGATGGCAAGATTCGAGAGTAACGCAGACCCCACGAAGCCACAGACTGATGTTGTCAACAAGGTACTGTGCAAGCTGGTGGTAGTTGCATGATGGTGTGGACTGTGCGTACATTGACTGAACTGGGTCTTCTGCTCCAACTGAACCTATTATTATCGGGAAATGGGTATGTTCGGCTACATGGATGACATTTGCAGCCATTTGACGATGAAATTTTTGTGGATGACAATGCCTCATGTCACTGGGCGATAACTGTTCGCGATTGGTACGAAGAACATTTTGGACAACTCGAGCGAATGATTGGGCCACACAGATCGCTCGAAATGAGTCCCACCGAACATTTATGTGACATTATGGAGAAGTCAGTTCATGTATAAAGTTCTTCAACGGCAACTTACGGATGGCTGTAGGGGCATCATGGCTCAATATTTCTGCAGGGGACTTCCAACGCGTTGTTGAGTACATGCTACATCGAGTTTCTGCACTGTGGAGAGCACAAGAAGATCCGACACGATATTATCAGGTATCCCATGACTTTTATCATCTCAGGGCATTTTGTCTTATGAACCTAACGCTCCTACACTCACATTTACTGGTAGTCTTTGAGACATTGCGGTTATGAGCTTGTTGTATTCCAAGCCCAAACAACTTCAAGCAGAAGAATGTTGTCAAGAAGGGCGACAAATCAAAGGACAAAATTGTCGACCAACAAGGAAAGGTATTCGGGTACATCGGCTGACGCCAGAACGAAGGCTAGCGGGAAAAAAAAGACTTACGAATTCATGAATCATTACACGAGTTTCATTTCAATCGGCAGAGCCCAAAGCACCACCTGAAAACGTTTCGTTAACGTTAGCCAGATAATGCGGAAAGAATTCAAGTACATATCCAGTAAGGAACTGAGGAGCATGGTGTGCGCCCCTCCCCCTCCCCCCCCACCCCCTACCCCCTCAGGAAAAGAATAAAATCTCCAAATCGAATCCGCAACTACAGACCACCTTACGATGAAACACAGCGTGCCACTGCCACCCCTTCCTTTTTCAGTTACGAATGATCTGTGCGAAGAACAGCTGATGGTAAGCCTCAGTGTGAGAGTTTTCTTCACGGTACTTTGGCGCGATAATACACAGGGGGGATAAAAATACAGGTTGACTGTTCTGGGAACGTACGCTGTGATGCAACACGCCTGTGGTTCCAGAGCCTGCCACTGGAGTTGGCTACGCATCTCTGGGTCTCTTTCGCGGGTACTACACGAACCAGTTACGAAACACGCTGCTCTTCAACATTCAGTACCATTTTGAAGAAAACCAGGATATGTCAGCGAAAAATGCTCCTACAAAAACACAAATATGCTCATATTTTAAAAGACTCTGACTGAAAAGTGGGGTACCAGCTGAAACACTTTACCTTCCTCAGTAAGTATAAAAATTTTCCCAAATGATTTGAATTGCGAACACATTTGCGATCTCTTCAACATGCAATTCGCCTCCCACTCGCCCGCACGACCTCTTCTAACCGTAGCTCACTCTCATCCACTAGTCCATTGCTGCAAGTGGCTGACACTCATCCACTCTCACTTTCTTGTTCTCACTCACTTATTCAGCAGAACTCATTATGATTCTGTCTTTGTGTCTCACTGTCATAGTGTCACTCCCTCACAGCTACAGTCTGCTTCTTTCTGTCCTACTATTACCGTCTTCTCTCACAGCTCCTGTCTCCCTCTTCCTGCTACTATCTCATTCCTTCCTTCTCACTGATCCTGTATCTTCTCACTGTCACTATTCCACATTGTCGTTGTCAAAGACTCTCACATTATCATTGGCTCTCACCCAATTCCAATTTCACCTTCTCTTTACTCCTCTCACACTGTCACTGTCAACACCACTCTTTTCCTAGCACTGCTCTGTCACTTTCTTTTTTGCTGTCATTTCGGCCTGCTATGGACCACGAAGATTTTTATCTCTTACCTGATAGTGTTTTCCTCTTTTGCCAGTAGATTTTCATATTGGCTGACTGTGCTTCTTTTCTCTGTTTTGACCATTTGCAGGCAGGACGTGGAAGTGGCGTAGTAAGCAAAATAAAGTTTTTAGTAATTTTGACTTTTTCTCTGAAAACTTCTCGATCCTGAATGTCATCAAATGAAATTTCAGCTTCCTGTAAATCCTTTTTAACTTGGCTTGCCCATTTTGGATACGATTTTGTTTTTGAAATTGGTGAATGTATGCTATGAGTAAGTCTTTGCGGGTTCATTCTTTCCAGATGACCAAAAAACATCATTCTACGCTTCCTCATGCTCGTAACAATGTCTTCTCTATGTTTGTATAATTCACAGTTGTGTCTTCGGCGGAATTCTCCGTTTTCTTTGATAAGGCCAAGGATTTTATTCAAAATTTTCCGGTCTTTTATTTCAAGTTTTCGTAGTGGTTCTTTCTTCGTCATGTTTAAACATTCTGAGGTATAAAAAGCTGATGATCTAATTACAGTGTTATAATGACAAAGTTTTAGGTTTAAACACAGACTCTTGCTTTTGTATAAGTCTTTGCACAGATGAAAAGCACCTCCTAGTTTATAACACCTACTATCTACAACTGCATTTTCTGAACCGTCAGCTGCAATTACATCTCCAAGATATTTAAATTTCTCGACTGCTTGATTTTCTCTTGTTGTATTTCAATATGAGGAGGAACGTGTTTGATGTTTGTGATCAATTCAGTTTGGTTAAATGCTATTTTTAGGCCAGTCTTAGCGGCAATTGATTGTATGCTGGACACTTGAACCTTAGCTTCGTCAATATTATTTGCAATTAGTGCCAGAAGATCAGCAAAATCCAAACAGTTTCCATTATCTATTAACTATCTTCCACTGTCACTTTATTCCTCTTTTTCTCTCACATTGCCATTGTCTTCCAAACTCTTACTATGCCACTATCTTCCAGTATTTATACACATTAGCATGCCAAAATAATTTTTAAATGTGATTAGTCAGGCAGAATGGGGCAGCTGGTATCCCAGTTCTGAGTCAGTCTTTTAAAACAGCCTTTTTTGTACTCAGATAGGTGCATTTTATCACTGGATCCCTTTCTTCCCTGCCACAGCACGGCATGTCATTCATATGAAAATAGCTTTATGAGTCGCTAACATTTAGACACTTTACTTACGTAAAATTGAAATAATGGAAAATTAATTTTACACCTCAGACAGGATTTTACTTGCATGTTTTTTAGTATTTTAACGTTGAATTCCCAGAACCCTTCTATTACTAACGGCGGCATTTCACATCATATTTCTCCGAACTACGTCTCTTTCTAAACTATCCTTTCGCCTCACACCGGATATTAAGTGCATATTTTACGTGTGCAAGTAGGATAACTTTCAACCTCTGTATCTCGGAAACCGATAAAGATAACAAGGAAAGGATAAGTCTGTTCGAGATCGGGATCTAAGGAATATATCGTAAAAATTTCAGCCATTCGCTGATCATAAAAGTCCTGGGATCCGCTGCTCAGTTTTGGTAACCAAAAACCACACTTCTCTGGTTTTCTCTAGAACACACTTTTTAGCTTTTCTCTGGAAACGTCCATGAGCTAAATGGTGTCTCTATAAACCCATTAAGGTACGCCGTGGAGCATGCCTAATGCAAAAAGAATCAAGTGATTTGTCAAATTTTCCTAAGCTAGAGGAAGTTTCTAATATTCAAACTTTGATCCTGTTCTACAGGATAGTCACAGTGAGACTATCCTTATGTTGTGTATAGAAATGATCCCTAGCTCAAAGCCTGTCCAAGACGCTTGACCCTTCGTTTTCTGTCACCAATAGAATCTGAGCCCTGGAAAAATCACGCTGTAACGCGCTACGTTGTGAAACATCTTAGTTAGCGCATGCTGTTGCATGCGAACCGATAGTTGACGATGATTAGTAACAAGTTTATCCAGAAACATAGGTAGTGACATCTCGAAACTATTTCGTCATTCAGTGCGAAATTAACATGTGTCATCGGCCCCTGTAGTCCAGAGTCAGGGTATGGTCTTCAGAATTCAGTGTAGAATAAGGAACACAGAACACATTCTTCTCTTATGATTTCGTAAAGTAAACGGATACATTTGAGAAGCCTGCCTCCCTAGCAGAAATAGTCCACTAGTTCTGGACCCTATGTAACATTAACAATATGTTGTTTCGGGTCCGAATGTTCTTAAAATTTCTAGCTATAATTTTACCGACAAACTAGGTTCGAGATCATTATACAAAATGAAGAACAGCGAAATTACAGAAAAAAGGTTCAGTGCTATTTCCTGGTATGTCTTTTTTTTCGAAGATGGGTTTAGTTCCGGCATCCATGCAGGAAAATAAAAAGTTTTCTAGCTCGAATGTTCTATTTATTCCCGAAAGTTGTTTTTGTATTTTAGTTACTTAACAACATACATGACACACTCTAGGTGGATACCGGTTTATTTGTTAAAATTCAGCGAGAGATAAGGAGTAAAAAATCTAAAAACTTTCGTTTTAGGTACTTCCTAGTATTGAGCTTCTGTCTAACGAATGTGAACGGAGCGCGATTTCTGTCAATAAATGTGCTACGACTACAGTAAGCTATCATGGATTAATGTGTTCAGTGATTTAAAATCATAAAACGTTCCCTGTGGGAAAAAGTCATTTCGAACCCAAATTCATGTATAGGTCATGCATTACGACTTCCAAAATGTAAATAATTCTAAGTAGTTACCAAAATATTCATACTGACTTAGGTATAGCAATAGCCCATAGTTACGAAAGATAAATATCAAGTGTATAGTTCGAGTAAAAAGTGTGTATCTACTTCAGATAAAAATTTCCCGATAATTTTTAAAGGATATTAGTCACTTCAGTTCGCTAAATGACGAACCTAATGTTCGAAAACGTTCTCAAACTATAATATAGAATGTGACAGATGTATTCGTCCTACTGAACTCTAAGCAGTAAGAGGTATGTTCGGTAAGTAATGTAACCCATTTTTTCTCAGCCAATTTCGACTGAAAAAATGCATAATTTGTTGTGGGACATCGGGGAATATTTCTGCTTCATCTCCTATAGTTTCCTGAAGTTCCGACAGGTGGCGGCACCTTCAAAATGGCGTCTGTAACGGAGATGCGTTCCAAGCAGAGAGTTGTCAATGAGTTTCTTTTGACGGAAAAAGAGCATCACAGATATTCATATGTGCTTGCAGAATGTCTACGGGGACCTGGTAGTGAACAAAAGCATGGTGAGTCGTTGGGTGAGGAGTCTGCCATCGTCGTAACAACGTCGCACAAACCTGTCCGATCTCCCGCGTGTCGGCCGTCCGCACACAGCTATGACTACCCTAACCTTGGAACGTTCGCAACATTACAATCAAACATGTCACGGTGCAGCTGGACGTGTCTGTTGGTGGTGGTGACACCCTCGTAACAAGGATCAACTCTGAAGTGTACTGTGTTACCCTCAGGAAACTGAAGAGACGACTTCAGCATGTATGTCGCCACAAAAATGCAAACGAACTTCTCCACTATAATGCAAGGCCACCCAAGAAAAGCTGACCAAACTTCGGACTGTCTTTCGCCATCCACCGTATAGTCCAACTCCCCGACTTCCATCTGTTTGGCCCAATGAAGGCTGCACTCCGCCGGAACCAGTATGCGGGTGCAGCAAGCTCCGTCGTCGACCAATAGAGTCGTACCATGAGGCATACAGGCCCTTCTAGCAAGGTGGCGAAAGCCGTAGCATTGAACGGAGATTTGTTAAAACTAGGGTTTTGTAGCCAAAGGAGTGGGAAACAATTTGGTATATTGAAATCCTGTATAAAACTAACCTGTTGCGTTATACATTGGACGCTTATCGTAGAATACCCAGATTTCAACCGGTGGGCGGGTACGCACCGTAAGCATGGTGGCTGCGTCGTATTGCCTCTCGCTCTCTGGGTAGTCCCTGTCCCTGAGGATGAGGCCCACACCGTACCAGAAAGCGAGCCCGTAGCTGGCGAAAGCGCAGAACCACTGGACGGCATTGCCGAACCCGTTGATCATGTTCCTCTTCACGCTGAACTTCATCGCCGCCTCCAGTTTCTTGTTGTACCTGCCGAAAATGAGTGAAACATAATTTATTCTCACATTTAAATTTTCAGTGCAAAGTCAAGCCGCTTCCATCGTTCCGTGCCTCTGCGATATGGAAGTGTACATAAAGAATAGGGGGGATATTAAGCCCTGCTCTATTCGACATTTCCTGAACGAACGTTTTCAAATTTTATCATAAGATTTAAATAGTGTTCCGTCTTAACTAAAGCTCTAGGTGTGCTTACTTATAGTGAGAATGGCCACTCCAATGTGATATACAATGACGTGACGAAAGTCATGGAATACCCATACGCACTTCTTCAGATTGCGGTAGTATAGAGTACACAAGGGGTAAAAGGGCAGTGCATTGGCGGAGCTGTCATTTTACTAGCGTGATTTATCGGAAAAGATTCCCGACGTGATTATGGACGCACGACGGAAATTAAGAGCCTTTCATCGCGGAATGGTAGCTGGAGCTAGACGAAAGAGACATTTTATTTCGGAAATCATTAAAAAAAACACTCCGTCGTCAGGCCACGAGTGGCCCACCGGGACCATCCGACCGCCGTGTCATCCTCAGAGCAAGATGCGGATAGGAGGGGCGTGGAGTCAGCACTACTATTTGGTCGAGTAGCTCCTCAATTGGCATCACGAGGCTGAGTGCACGCCGAGAAATGGCAACAGCGCATGGCGGCTGGATGGTCACCCATCCAAGTGCCGGCCACGCCCAACATCGCTTAACTTCGGTGATCTCACGGGAACCGGTGCATCCACTGCTACAAGGCCGTTGCCTGGTAATCATTAGGGAATTCAATTTTCCGAGATCCACAGTGTCAGGAGTGTTGCTGGTACACCAAATCTCAGGCATTACCTCTCACCACGGACACCACGCGGCTCTAGGCGCTGCGGTCCGGAACCGCGAGACGTTGCAACTACTGTAATTTCGAAAGTTTGTCTGCCTGAAAACGTACTGTTGTCCCAAGCATATTGCAACAAACGGTGTATTTCTATCGCTGCTCGTTTAGTTTTTATTGCCGTTTCAAATATACCGGTCATTTTTGAAACACCCTGTAAATGAAGCAGGCGAAAGGGAATACACTCGCTTAAAAAACTGAATTGATGGAAAATGCAAAATGGTTAAGTGGAAATGGTTAGAGGGCAAATGGAAGGATGTCAAACCGTGCATAATTAGGATATGGGTAGATTCCACCAACAGGAAAGCTGAAGTTTATTTTGGGGAAAATAGAATAACCAGCGTCCACACAGGAAGCCAGTACTAAGCAAGGAAGGGAAACCTGAAAAGGGAAAGAACTATCTAGAGAGTGTATGTAAGGGAAACAAATTTAAGAACAATATTACTGAAAGAGGGAGCGAATGGGGTGACGGTGCGGTAAGCAGACTGGAGTCGCATTCGGGTGTAAGACGGTTCGAATCCCCTTCAGACCATCCAATTTAGGTTTTCAGTGATCGCTTAAGGCAAATGCAAGCTTGATTCTTTGGAAGTGCACGTTTGATTTCCTTCCTCAAACTTACCTAATCAGAACGTTTACTCTAATGACCTCGTTATCGATGGGACGTTGAACACTAATCTTCCTCCCTCCCCCCCCCCCCCCCCACCTTTTTTTTTTAATTGTAAAAGGTGAGTAAGTAGATGAATACGAGATTGGAAATACTGCGAGAAGAATTTGACAGAGCACTAAAAGATCTAAGTATAAACAAAGCCCCTAAAGTGGACGACCTTCATTTGGAATTTTTGAGAAAGACAAACATACGTTCAGAACAGCGGTAACCAACCTGGTCCCCACCGTTCACTGGTGGGTGTTCCAGGTTCATGGTAGGTAGTAGGCAGCAAGCGGTAGGGATTTTAAAAATTTTCATCAACAATGTAGAAAAAGATAGATTGCTACTTACCGTAAAGAAGACACATCAAGTTGCAGACAGGCACTATTAAAAGAAACTTTCATAACTGTGCCTCTCTGCAAACTTCACGTGTCTTCTTTACGATAAGTAACAATCTGCCTTTTCCTACATTGTTGATATCCTTACCTAGAGTTTCCACGGTATGAAAAATTTTCATTAGGTTTTCATAAAATTTTGATATAGTTTTCATTAAGTAATTATTATTATATGGCTTAATTTGCTGTAACTCTGCATTATAACTTTAATAAAATAAAGTTACATTCCTAATTTGCTGTGGACCAGTGTGTGTGTGTGTGTGTGTCAGGGGGGGGGGGCGGGGAAGTTTTACAAGTGACGTAGACGCAAAAGTGGGTCGTAGGTAAAAAAGGTTGACTATCTCTGGTTTAAAGCATTTGTAGATTTACAGAAAGTTTTATACAACATTGACCTGACTACATTCTTTTAAATTTTGAACCCAGCTGAGGTAAAATACAAAGAGCGAAAGGTTATTTACAATTTGTACGGAAACCAAACTGCAGCTACAAGTAAATATAATAATGGCGTGTGACGAAGGCCTCCCGTCGGGTAGACCGCTCGCCTGGTGCAAGTCTTTCGATTTGACGCCACTTCGGCGACTTGCGCGTCGATGAGGATGAAATGATGATGATTAGGACAACACAACACCCAGTCCCTGAGCGGAGAAAATCTCCGACCCAGCCGCGAATCGAACCCGGGCCCTCAAGATTCACAGTCTGTTGCTCTGACCACTTCTCATTTTGCTCGCTTTTGTTCGTTGCATCTGCTCGGGGGGACGTCGTAAGACATCCGTTTAAGTTCGTTGTTGATCGATTAACTCAGTTTTTTTTATTACAGATGGCAGCTAACCCTCTGACTGAACACGCTGAGCTACCGTGCCAGCTATCTACTCAGCTACCGTGGGCGGACTGCAGCTACAAGTGTCGAAGGATATGAAAGGGAACCTGTAATTGGGAGAAGACATAATTCAGTGATCATCTGACAATGACATAGGATTTGTCATCCAAAATACGATGAAAATAAGCTGCTCTAAAGTATACATGCAAATTGAATACATAAATATGAGGAGAGGGCAGGTGATCTTTAAGAAATATTGTAAGAGTACAAGCGAAAAAAGAGTTATGGAATGTAGCCGAATTAAATCACGCGATGCTGAGAGAATTAGACTAGAAAATGAGTCACTAAAAGAAGTTGATGAGTTTTGTCATTTGTGCAGTAAATTGACTGCCGCCGAAGTTGAAAGAAAAATGCAGACATGCTATAGCAAGGAAAGAGTTTCTGAAAATGCGAAATTTATAAACATCTAATATAAATTTATGTATTATGAAGTCTTTTCAAAAGTCTTTTGCCTCGAGTGTAAACTGGACTAAGCAGTCATCAGCCTTCTGACTGTTTTGATGCTGGTCAGCTACAAATTCCTCTCAAGCGGCAAAATCTTCAACTCAGAACAGCACTGCAACCTACGTCCTCAATTGTTTGTTACAGTTCTTACGCTCTGCAGCTACCTCTCGTACCAAGAAAGTTATTCCCTGATGTCTTAATACGTGCTCTTTCACCCAGTCCTTTCTTCGTGTCAGTATTTTCCATATGTTCCTTTCTTCACCTATCCTGCGAAAAACCTCCCAATTCCTTACCTTATCAGTCATTTCAACATTCCTCGGTAATACCATATCTCACACGCTTTGATTTTTTTCTATTCCAGTTTTCTCATAGTCCATGACTCTTTACCATAAAATGCTACGCTTCAGACGTACATTGTAAGAAATTTCTTCCCCAAATTAAGACCTATGTTGGTTACTAGCAGACTTCTTTTGGCCAGGGATGCCTTTTTTGCCTGTTCTGGTCTTCTTTTAAGCTTTCCTTCTCTCATTCATTGTGGGTATTTTGCTTCGAAGGTAGCAGAAATCCTTAATTTCTCCCACTTCGTGATCACTAGATCTGCTGTTGAGCTGCTCGCTATTCTCATTTCTGCTACTGCTCATTACTTTCGCCTTTTTTCGGTTTGTTCTCCGCACATATTCTGTACTCACCTGACTTTCGCTCCTGTTCAGCAGATCCTGTATTCTTCTTCACCTTCACTGCGGATACCAATGTCTTATGATTGATATCCTTTCACCCTAAATTTTAATCTCACTCTTGCTTCGTCGAGATGCAGACTGAACAGCAGGGCCGAAAGACAGCATCCCTGTCCTACAATTTTCTTTAATCCAAATATTTCTATCTTGGTTTTTCTATATTATTGTTCTCTATTGGCTCTGGTATATATTGTATCTCATCCGTCTTTCCCTTTAGCTCATTCCTATTTTCATCAGAATTTCTAACTTCACCATTTTACTTTGTCGAATGCTTTTTCCAGGTCGACAAACCCTATGAATATGTCTTGATTTTTCTTCAATCGTGCTTCAGCCGCATCAGAACTGCTCCTCTGGGGTTATCCTTTTGTATATTATTTTCTTCAGCAAGTTGGATGCTTGAACTGGTCAGCTGATTGTGCAATGATTTTCACACATTTCGGCTTTTACCATCTTCAGAACTATGTGGATGATGGTTTTAGAAAGTCTGATGGTCTAATCTCGCCGCTGTCGTACATTCTATACACCAACGTGAATAGTCGACTTGTTCCTACCTCCCCAAATGATTTTAGAAATTCCGGCCCAATGTTAGCTATTCTTACTTGATCTCAAGTCTTCCAAAGCTCTTTTAAATTCTTATCATATTAGTCCTCCGACTCACATTGGTCTTCAATGTACTCTTTCTAGATATCCGATCTCTCTGGGTGTGACAGTGTGAATTCCCATTGCACTGTAATGTTACCCTCGTTGCTTTTAATTGCACCGAAGGTCGTTCAAAAATGTACAAATGTGTGTGAAATCTTATGAGACTTAACTGCTAAGGTCATCAGTCCCTAACCTTACACACTACTTAACCTATATTATCCTAAGGACAAACACACACACCCATGCCCTAGGGAGGATTCGAACCTCCACCGAAGGTTGTTTTGACTGTTCTGTATGCTGAGTCACTTCTTCCGACAGTCATTTCTTTTTTGATTTCTTCACATTTTCATGCCATCACTTCGACTTAGCTTCTCTAAACTTCCTATTTAGTTAATTCCTACGTGACTTGTATTTCTGTATTCTTGAATTTCCCTGTACTTCCTTCTTCCGTTGATCAGCTGAAGTATTTCTTCTGTTAATCATGGTTTCCTCGTAGCTGCATTACTTGTACTTTCCACCTTCTGTGATTACCCTTCAGAGATGGCCATTTCTCTTCAAGTGAGATGCCTACTAATCGATTCATTATCGCAATATCTACACCCTCAAGGAATCTCAAACAGATCTCTTCACGGCTTAATATTTCCGTATCCCCCTTCTTTGCGCATTGAATTTTCCTGACTAGTTTTTTTAAAATTCAGCCTACTCTTAATCATTGCTAAATTGTGGTCTGAGTCTATATCTGCTGCTGGGTACGCCTTTCAGTTCAATATCTGATTTCGGAAACTCTGCCTGACCATGGTGTAATCTAACTGAAATCTTTCCGTAGCTCCCGGCCTTTTCCAAGTATACCTCCTCCTCTTGTGATTCTTGAACAGAGTATTCGCTACTATTACCTCAACTTTATTGCAGACTTTCTCCTCTCTCATATTCCTATTGCCTAGGCCAAATTCTCTTCGTTCGTTCTCCTACAATCGCGTTCCAATCCCCCATGACTATTACATTTGCGTTCTCCCTTTACAGGCGGAATTACTCGTTCATTATCCTCGTATACTTTCTCTATATCTTTATCTGCTGCTTGCGGCACTGGCGCGGAACTCGTATGGCATTGACGTGTACTAGTATACCTGAAGTATTCCTGTCGGCACTTGTTTGCTATAGAAACTAATGAAAACAGCCCTATCACTGAACTGCTCACAGTAGCTCACTCTCTGTCCTACCTTGATATTCATAACAAATCCTACTTCGTTTTACCATTTTCTGCTGCTTTTGATAGTAACCTATAATCAGTGTGTTTTTTTTCCATTTCTCTTCACTGACCCCTACTATACCTACTAGACTGAGCCATTGCATTTCCCTTTTCAGATTGTCCTGCTTCACGGAGTGTTTCAAGCTCCTGACATTTCACGCCCCGACTCATAGAACATTATTTTTTCGTCGGTTTTCTCCTCCTTGACAGTCCCCTCCAGGAGATTCAGATGAGGTCTAGTCAGGAATCTTTTCCCAATGAAGAGAAATCATTATACTTTATCAATTACAGGCCACATGCCCTGTGGATAAACATCATGTGTCTTTATTGCATTGGTTTCCAGTGCCCTCTGCATCGTTATGCCTTTGACCACAATTGAATCGTCCCTCTTTTAGGAGCAGTTTTCCGTCAGAATGGCAAGAGAGTGCCCTAAACTTCAGTCCGCTCCTACCGAGCGGAGTAGCGCAGTAGTAAGCACAGTGGACTCGCATTCTGGAGGATGACAGTGGACCTGCGTCCAATCATCCTGATTTTGGTTTCCCGTGATTACCCTAAATCGCTTTACAGCTCCGTCTCTAGTGACATCGTTGTCGACAGAATATTAAACACTAATTTCCTCCTCAATTCCGCTCCTCCACCTTCTTTGACAAGGACGTTGGCAGAATGAGACTGACTCTTTATGCCGAAACTCTTCGGACGTCGTTGCTGATGATCTTTATTCAAAATTTAAGCAAGGCGTGGTTCCACCCATTCATATCCCTAGATCAAGGGGTAACGTTCCTAGAAATATATTACAAGCAGCTCCTACCCTCCAATTGCAACCTAGATTTACAAAAGGTCTCTTTTTGTTGTAAGAGAAACGACACAATTTGAAATACTGTCCCAAATATTCCCAAACGGAAATTCCACTACAAGCTCGTCTCGTATTCGGTTAAAGATACTCGACTCTACAACGTCTTCGAGGTAGAGAAGTAAACGCATTAAAAAAATGGGGGCGGGGTGGGGGAGGAGGGGGACAGCTACTAAGTGGACGGCGCTGCGGTTCTATTAATCGCGAAGCGTTTCGGAAACTCCGCTTTGTCTTCATGCGGTCAACTGGAACATTCAGCCAATTTGCAAGGATTTGAAACAGACAAACGATAAAGAATTTTCACGCCAGATTCAATGACCCCAAAATCATGTGATGCATAACTCCGTCTGTATCCAACACGTATTTCATTCATACTTCGATCCTGACTCACGTTATTTGTTACTCTTGGATGCAGCAACACATTTCTAACTATCTCTTCATCTGATTAGGGGTTCCCAACGACTAACTTTATTACCTATTTTAGTAATCCGTCTTCATTTCGCAGATTTGCGAGGCTACTATTTATTATCTCTCGTTTTTCCCTCGTCGAGGTCCCACACCCAAACGACACTGCATTGCAGACGTACTCTTGAAGAAACAGTTTTTAGAACTTAAATTTGTTATTTGATATTTATGGAGCCCTTCTCACGTCGAATGTGCAAGTAGTGGAAAATTGCGTTTGTCATGAAGGTAAGTCATATACATTACACGAAACCCGTTAACACGAATTCTTCCTGATATTTATGTGGCTGCCTAGGTGCACTAGCGAATCAGCTTCAACTTCCCTTACACAGTAGCCGCATTGGAGATTATCCACTGATTGTATGGGCCGGTTTAGCTCATGACGCTTTACAGGAATTCCGAAACCACCTCCTCGTTGGAAACCTGAAAATATACTATTTGTTTTCATTAATGATTACTTTCACTGTAACTAAGCAAGAATTGTTAGCCCTTATAGTCCCAGAGTAGCATCGGACTGAGACTGTCTACATCTACGCTGCATTTCACAATTATGTGCCCGGCAGACGGTTAATCGAACCACTTTCCCACTGTTTCTGGACTGTTCCATTCTCAAACAGCGCAAATGAAAAGAGAACATTTAAATTTTTCCCTGCGCTCTCCGATTTCTCTTATTTTGTTGCAATGAACCTTTCTCCCTACGTAGATACGTGCCAACAGAATATCTTAGCATTCGAAGAAGAATGTTGGAGATTGAAATTTCGTGAAAAAATCTCGCCGCAACGAAAAATGCCTTTGCTTTAATGATTGATACCCTAACTCAAGTATCGTAACTGTGACACTCTCGTCCATATTTCACGGCAACACAAAACGTCCTGCCAAACTTTGAACTTTTTCGATGTCCTCCGTCAATACTACCTGGAAAGAATCCCATACCGCACAGCAGTACTCTAGAAAACGAGGAACAAGCGTAGTGTAATCTCATTAGTAGACTTGGTACGTATTCTACGTTTTTTGCCAATAAAACGCAATCTTTGTTTTGTTTTCCCCCCACCATTATCTACGAGACAGTTCCCATTAAAGTTGTTCATAACTGTAATTCATAGGTATTTAGTTGGATTGACAGCCTTTTGATGTGTATCCTTTATCATGTAATCGAAATTTAACGGATTTCTTTTAGTATTGGCGTGGATGACCTCACACTTTTCATTATTTAGAGTCAGTTGCCAATTTTTGCACCATACACGTATATTGGGTAATTCATTTTGCAATTGGTTTTCATCTTGTGATGAATTTATTGGACGGTAAACCATAGATCATCTGCAGTCTAAGAGGACAGATCAGATTGTCTGCTAAACCGTTGCTATAGATTAGTTACAGTAGAGGGCCTATAAAATTTCCTTGCGGAATGGCAAATATCAGTTCTGTTTTACTCGATGAGTTTCCATCAAAAATTGGTTCAAATGGCTCTGAGCACTATGGGACTTAACTTCTGAGGTCATCAGTCCCCTAGAACTTAGAACTACTTTAACCTAACTAACCTAAGGACATCACACACATCCATGCCCGAGGAAGGATTCGAACCTGCGATCGTAGCGATCGCGCGGTTCCAGACTGAAGCGCCTAGAACCGCTCGGCCACTTCGGCCGGCGAGTTTCCATCAGGGCAACTGAGAAGATACTCCAAAGAATGCAATCTGATTAGAAGCTGCTTGTGAAGGTCGTTATCAAAAGCCTTTTAGAAACCTAGAAAAGTGGAATCAATTTGTGACAACCTGTCAATAGCACTCATTACTTCGTGAGAATAACGAGCTAGTTGTGTTTCACGAGAACAATATTTTCTGAATCCTTGCCGACTAATTGTCAAGAAATTTTTTTCTCGAAGTAAGTCTTATCTTAGAGAGTAGCAGAAAAGGAATACATAAGCCATCATTTATGCATATGTGTGGCCATAAAATAAAGGAGGTATTGGTGTAAATCATTTTTTTTAAAAAAAAAAAACGAAGATTATTGTGACTCTCAGTATACTCCACTTCTCCGTTCCTACAACGCTCCATGCGAATTTTCCATTGATGGAAACTGTGCTGGAAGTCTTCCTCTGTGAGCTCCTTGATGACGTGTGTCACGTTTTTCTTTCGGTGCTTCATCGGGCTGAAATCCTGTTCCTTTTAATGTAGATTTGATCTTGGGAAATAGATAAGAGTCAGACGGTGCCAGGTCAGGCGAATAAGGTGGTTGGTCTCAGGAATGCTGTACTTTCCGAGAAACCTCTTAACTGGCAGTGCCGTATGAGAAAGCATTGTCTGGATGCAGAACCCATAACTCGTTCTTCCACAATTCCGGTCGTTCTTTTCTTATTTCTCTCGCCTAGTTGAGAAGAATCTCAAGGTAGTAATACTGATTAGCAGTTTGACCTTCAGGAACTCAGCGAAGATACACATTTCCAGGAATATAGAGAAACATATCGCTTTGAATCTTGATTTGGTCATTCGAGGTGTTTTCGTGCACGGTAAAGCTGGGGCCCTTCCAATACATGGACTGGATGGTCTGTGGATCAGAAGTGGAAAATCAAGATTAGTCCACATGTTATAGCTGTTTCCGAGAAATTAGGATCATTTCCAGTGGTATTCCTGGAGTACAAACATTTTCTGGAGCTTCTTTTTGTTCGAGCGTGAGAAGTTCGGCGCCAGTTTCTCATACGCTTTTCTCATGTAGAAATCGTTACGTAAAATATGCCTTAGGAATTCCACGACAATTTCTATAGTTTCAGCAATAGCTCGAATACTCAACCGACGGTCAGATCGAATCAAATTACCAACTTTTTCGATATTTTTATCCGTTTTTTGATGTTGAATGGCGTGAATCATCTGCAGCGTCTTTCGGCCCTCTTGGAAACGCTTGAACCACTGTAACACTCGCGTACATGATAAACAGGGTTTGCCATAATTTCTTTGAGTAAAAGTAGCAGTTTTTCCAAGTTTAATGTGAAACTTCACGGAAGTTACTTGCTTTTTTATTACAATTATCACTGTTCCGGCAAAACAGAAATAGCAACTCACAAACAAACGAAGGCTACAGCCACACTGGTTGCCTACAGACATCATAGGCGCCCTATTCGACAGAGGAGTCTTCACAGTTCACAGCAATTGGTTCTTCATCCTTGGTGCATACGTACTTACTCTGTGACAGCACCAGTCCCGTTATTTTACAATCACATCTCGTATGTGTCTCTATGAGCTAACGAAACAATGTGTCGAGATTATGTAGAAAGGTATACTGGATGTACAAGTGGGGTGGACAAAAATTGATGCTTCAACATAAATTCAGATGCTAGCCAAGCCTGCAATTTGCACTGGTGTAGTTGACAATAAACGACACCTGTGCTGTGTCCTCAATACGTTGCAAGTGTCAGTCATGTTCAGGAACATGTTCTGTGGCGTTATTTGGGAAAAACCTCATCCAGTAAGTCACAACGCGGACGAAAGGGTCTGTCGAGTGATCGTGAATGACAGTCATTGAAGAGACTGTAACGATAACATGAGGTCGACAGCTGCAAAAGCCACTGCAGCAGCAGCTGCAGCTGCAGAACTGAATGGCGTACTCGCGAACGCTGTCAGCAGCAAAACAACACGTAAGGAGCATCATAAGCAGGGACTGCACAGCGGGCTGGAATTCCAAAACCGCTCATCAGTCATGCAAATGCCCATAGCAAACAAACTTGGTGCCGAAACCATGTGGAGCAATGGAAGAATGTCATTTGGTCACTGTTTCCAACTTCTGGCCGAGTTTACGTCCCAAGAGTGATATATGGCTGGCGTTCGGTGATGATTTGGGATGCCATATCGCGATATCCCACGGGTCGCATAGTTGGAAGATCGAGGATAATGTGACCGTTGCGGCTGATCAGTTTCAGCTCCTGGCACAGTGTTTGTCACCAGTGGTGATGCTGTGCTTCAAGACGAGGGGCCCCCGACTCATGCAACTCACATTGGCCTGGACTGGTTCTGTTAGCAGAAGGGTAAAGTGTCGCATCACTCCCGACCACCACAATTACCAGATCTCATTGTAATGGAACCTTTGTGAACTGTTTTGGAGAGAATGGTGCAGATCGCTGTCCACCTGCACCATCATTACCAAAATTTGCCACCATTTTCCAGGAAGAATGGTATACAATTCTCTTGTAACCCATAAATATCCTGAATTTATCCATTCCGAGACTACTGGAAGCTGTTCTGAATACCAACGGTTTTCCTACAACGTTTCAGGTTCAAATGGTTGAGGAACAGTGGGTGCAGTACCTTCACGAAGCATATAACTTTTCCGGTAAAAATGTAGTGAACTGCTATTGACGTCAGAACGTGATATTTTTTATCTGTTTACTTTGTACCATATTCCAGAGTAGAACTTAAGTTTTCTCAAATGATCTATAGCATTTGGTGTATTAGATAAAGAGTGCCATTTCAGGGGCTCTGGATAGTAACAACATTTTTCTTCCTCTATCAGATAGCACTTTGCCACTAGTGTCGATAAAAATCCTCTAAGCGGTATGTGAATTATCTTTCCCGATATACCTCACTGGGATACACAGCGGTTCTGTACGCTGACGTTGCCTTATTACTTTCACACATTGATTTGTCTCTACGACTTCCTGGAAGAAACCACAGTGTGTTCGTAGAACGGGCAAGAAACATTTTTACTCGTATCACGTTCCCGTCTGCGAGGTACCATTTATTTTCATGAAATGTGCCTTTTTACTTTACCTAATACAGATTTGCAAGGAATATCTACACAAATCATTCACTTGTCGCACGATTAGGAAGTACACGACGTACCTCAACTATGAATTTTGGGTTGGTATTAAAAATGCTCTTCTAAAGACAGTCTGTGGGGGACCGAAAATGGAGCGTATCGACGAATATTTTCTGCGGTTTGCAACACACAAATTCAATACTGTTATTATCACTGCCCATTTTAAAACCGTAATTCATGAAAGGTTTTAACCGACATTATGCTTCTAATTTTCCTTTCTGACTATGTCACTATACGTGTATTTTCGTTGCAGTTCAACATCTTCCGTTACACCACCTGCCTTCCGCTTAACACCCATAAAGCAGAGATGATATTTCTTTGCAGTCGATATCACCATTTTAATAAATGTCATTACAGAGAAAATAAACAGAACACCATGTTAATGGTGTTTTTCAGTTATTAAGTGTATCTCTGAAAATGGACGTTCCCTTATTTCTTAGAAAACAGACTACATTCAGTTCTGTACAACAATTAGAATCATACCAGCAACTGATGTAGCGAATGGACACGAGTCACTAAACAGAATAGAGTGTTCCAAGTTTTTGGGTGTACATACTGATGAAAACTTGAACTGGAAGCAGCGTGTTACTGAGCTGCTCAAAAAAAGTTCAGCTTCTTTTTCTTGGAAACAAACAACACGACCTCCTAACATATCTTGCACATTTCCATCAATAATATTGTACGGAATAATTTTCTGTGGCAACTAACCACTTATAAAAAAAATAGTGATTACACTAAAGCGAGCAATGACAATAGCATGAGCTTTTCACCCGAGTCATCTTGTAGGTACTCCATGAAGGAGTTTGGCATTTTAACCGCACCTGCCGCGTAGGTGTGTGAGTCAGTTTTATCAGCACGTGATGGGGTTTGAAAAAGACTCATTTGCAGATCGCCATTTGACCGGCAGATTTTGGGACTCCTGGAAGTGACAGTGGCCTGATGATGGTTCAAAAAATGGTTCAAATGGCTCTGAGCACTATGGGACTCAACATCTTAGGTCATAAGTCCCCTAGAACTTAGAACTACTGAAACCTAACTAACCTAAGGACATCACACACACCCATGCCCGAGGCAGGATTCGAACCTGCGACCGTAGCAGTCCCGCGGTTCCGGACTACAGCTCCAGAACCGCCCTGATGTTGGACTCCGTGGGAACGTGAAAGCAGGCCTATTTTCCGTCAAGCTTCCAGTCGACCACATCTCACCGCCACATGGGAGGATCGCTGAACTGTGCACCAAGCACACAGTAGCTCACTTCACAGCTGCGGCTGCCATTTGGGAAAAAGTAATGGACTCCCTGCAACGTTCTGTATCATCCCTCTCCTACGGTCAGACACTATCAGCAGCCGGCACAAGGGAATTGGGCTCCCGTGTGTAGCGTATAGGGGGGTGCCGTGACTGGGAAGCATGGACTGCTGATGAAGCGCGTCACATTCTCAGCAATGAATCGCGATTTGGCAATGCAATCCTTCCGGTCTTTTGCAGAGGCACAGTTGTGTTGTATTGTATGGTAACCGGGGGCCTAGAAACGACGGAGAGACTCCGTCCCCGCCGCAGCCGCAGTGGTCCACAACCCCATGACGACTACTGCAGTCCACTTCACCCCTCCGCCGCCCCACACCGAACCGCTCTTTCAGGGTTATTGTGCGGTTCGGGCGCCGGTGGACCCCGTCCCCCAGGGAACGTCTCACACCAGACCAGTGTAACCTCTACGTTTGCGTACTAGAGTAATGGTGGTGTATGTGTACATGGAGAACTTGTTTGTGCAGCAATCGCCGACATAGTGTAGCTGAGGCAGAATGAGAGGAACCAGCCCACATTCGTCGAGGCAGATGAAAAACCGCCTAAAAACCATCCACAGACTGTCCGGCTCACCGGACCTCGGTACAAGTCCGCCGGGCAGATTCGTGCCAGGGATCAGACGCTCCTTCCCAGTCCGTAAAGCCGTGCGTTATACC
Source organism: Schistocerca americana (assembly GCF_021461395.2). NCBI lineage: Eukaryota > Metazoa > Arthropoda > Insecta > Orthoptera > Acrididae > Schistocerca > Schistocerca americana. The sequence continues at coordinate 617,410,627 of NC_060121.1, forward strand.
GTGGGCAAATGATGATGATTCGGACAACACAAAGCCCAGTCCCTGAGCGGAGAAAATCTCTGACCCAGCCGAGAATCGAACCCGGGCCCTCAGGATTGACATTCTGTCGCGCTGACCACTCAGCTACCAGCAGTGGACCACAGTGGTGTTACTCATGGCGTCATGGAGTGACGAGCCATCGGGTATGACTTGACGTCACTGCTGGTAGTGATTGTGGAGGAGGAAGAAGAGGAAGAGATTAGGTTCAAATGCCTCTAAGCACTATGGGACTTATCATCTGAGGTCATCAATCCGCTAGACTTAGAACTACTTAAACCTAACTAACATAAGGACATCACACACACATCCATGCCCGAGGCAGGATTAGAAACCTGTGACCGCAGCAGCAGCGCGGTTCCGGACTCAAGCGCCTAGAATCGCTCGGCCACAGCGGCCGGCAGGAGATTAGGATTTCGATACTTGTGGTAAGGTCTTATGGGACCAAACTGCTGAGATCATCGGTCCCCAGGAACTGAGGGCGTGTTGAAACGGAGCAGCACTACTTAATCTAACTTAAACTAACTTACACTAAGGACCACACAGACACCCATGCCCGAGAGAGGAATCGAACCTCCGACGGGGGGAGCCGCGCGGGCCGCGACAAGTCGCCTTAGATTGTGCGCCTATCTCGCGCGCTCCAAGAGATTGGAGTTAAACGTCCCGTCGATAACGAGGTCATTGGAGACAGAGCGCAAACTCGGATAACGGAAGGATGGAGACGGGAATCGACCGTGCTCTTTCGAAAGAACCATCCCAGCTCTTACCTTAAGTGATTCATGGAAGTGAAAGGACGCGGGTTTGAACCGTCGTTCTCCCAAATGTGAGTCCATTGTGCTAACTACGGTAGTGACTGTGGTAGCTCAGACTACACCATCGTCCGTTAGTAAATCCCGTGTCCTCAAGTGTTTTACGTCTCATTCGAAGGCATCGTGGTGACGTTTCTCAACAGGGCAATGCTCGAAACTTTCGGGCAGATTAAAATGGAATGCCAGACGGGGAATGGAACACGAGAACTTTGCTTTCGTGGGCAAGTGCTCCCAGTCGTTGGTACGGAATCTTTTTCATGCGTGAATAGCATTTTACATGTGGAATTTAATATTTCTGCTGTGCTATCAGCATCAGATAGATCTATGAGATATCAAATGGTCGGTTTGCACCCGTTCGTTGACCTTACGTATGACATAGGTATTTACGATAGATCTTTCACCAGAATCTAATAGTAAAAATTATTGTAGACTTCACGCAGGATTCTTGTTACGGTTGCATGTATTGATAATCTCTGAATGGTCTCAGTAAACGAGTTTGAGTCTTTGCCTCCTTATATTTTATTTGGATCGCAATTTTCCAGCCCGCTGCTCACAATTTCTTTCAGCTTTTACCCCAACCGCTCCGTATTAAATAACTTTATAGTCAGGCCATCAAACAGTACTCTCTAATCAATCCTTATGACCTTTCTGTCTTTGTCTCATCATCATCATGGTCACTAATCCTGTCCTAACTGATGACATTCTCGAAAAGATCAGTTCTGTTTGTAACAAAGGTGTGTGAAATATTTCTTTCGTTTGTAGGATGATGGACTAGAACGTACTTCGAGATAGTGGTCAGACAATATTTTTAGTATTACAGCAGGAAATTGCTTGTACTTGCTGATAAGAAATGAGAATCGTGTCACGAATCGACCTACCGCATCAGGCCACTGTGAGCACTTATCTTTGTCTAGAGGACGTCCAAGGGCGGCCTCTAAGAAGTCTTCAGCGAGCTGACGCTCTCGCAGACAGTTCGCCGACGAGACAACTGTTACTTAGCTGGAAAACTCGTGGGGCGTGCGCTGCACCTAGCGGTCCGGGGTTTGCAATGTGTTTTCGACGATGGGCTAGTGGGCCGCGTTCCGGCGTAGCTGGTGGTGTAGCGGGAAGAGGGGCCTTTTCCACCGAAGCCTGGGACTGATGCCGCGACCCGCCGTCTGTGGAAGAGGTCCACTCTAGGTTCCGTAACGGCACCGCAATCTGCATGTTTACCGTTTCTCCATTAATATCCAGTGAGAAATTTTGAAGTGGTTTTTTGCATTTAGTAGTGCAGCAGCGTTGTCCTAACTGCAGTTACGACACGTTATACCAGATGAGTGTCTCGTAAGGCGTGCTGACTTAGGCAATGCTCGTTAACTGGGCGGATCTCCGAGAGAATCAGATACCCGCTAATTATCATCTCGCTATTTAAATCGCTTGTTCTGTTTTACAAGGGGCTTGTTTATTTATTTAATTAATTATATTCAAGGTTGATATGACTCAAATCTTAAGATTTATCTTTTAACTTTTATTTTTGTAATATTTATTTCAGTAGTATCAGTTTTCTTATACCCGTGGTAAAACTTTCTTCTAATTACATGCTTGCTGTTTACTGCGCCGTTGATGAGAGAAGTGGATAAGGGTATACGACCTTACATTCACTAATTTTTTCGTTGCGAAGAGTGTAAAAAGTTTTGGTGTGATTTTTAACGCTCTACCTGAGTTCCTTGCGGGTCCCCCTTATGGGATTGGCCCAGCCTGGGATCGCTAAGCTATTAATGGGATTATTTAAGACCAGTAGTGTGGGTTTTCCAACCAAAAACGTCTTGCAAATGCAGCGAAATTGTCTTAACTTACTGTAGCTGTCCGTTAGATAACATGGTAGCAGGAATTTTTACTTGTCCTTTCTTATATTATAAAACAAAGTGTTAATAAAGGAAGGGTGCAGCTAATCCCTAAATCTAATTTCTAAAGGGTGAGATTCAGATATTTGTTGCGTCTCTTTATTGGGCAAGTTAGTTTCATTATGTCTGTAATAACAGCCTTGTGAATCTTTAAGACTCAGTTAGACTGGGCTGCTTGGCCATGTTCTTGCGGAGTGTCTCGGGTTCTGCCGCCCAGTGCGAACGGCTTGAAGCACTAGGAAATTGATCAGAATATTTTGTAAAACTTTCACCTTCAGATTTCTTATTACTGTTGTTGTAGATGCCTTTTCTTAAAACATTCATTAAATTAGTTTATTTGTTTCGGGATTTGCCAAGTTACGGTTAATTTGGGTGCTACTGTGAGTTTATGTACATTATTTCATCCACTGCTAAAAGCTTTTAAGACTGACTGATTTTATTTAAAGCTTATACCGTTAATATTATGTAATTTTACCTTCAAATGTTCATTTATGTAAAGAATATTTTGTACATTTCATCGTACCTAAACGTTTGACTTGCAGTGCTCTCAGTTTAGAAATTGGTTTTGGGGGCAATCCTCGAGTTTGCTTATTTATGTGCAATCTTGTAACATTAATAAATTTTAATTTAAATGTGCATTAGCGAATTATGTTCAATCCCCATTTCCCCAGGCGTTTCTGTTGTTGTTGTTGTGGTCTTCAGTCGTGAGACTGTTTTGATGCAGTTCTCCATGCTACTCTATCCTGTGCAAGCTTCTTCATCTCACAGTACCTACTGCAGCCTTCATCCTTCTGAATCTGCTTAGTGTATTCATCTCTTGGTCCCCCTCCACGATTTTTACCCTCCACGCTGCCCTCCAGTACTAAAGTGGTGATCCCTTGATGCCTCAGAACATGTCCTACCAACCGATTCCTTCTTCTAGTCAAGTTGTGGCACAAGATCCTATTCTCCTCAATTCTATCAATATCTCCTCATTAGTTATGTGATCTACCCATCTAATCTTCAGCATTCTTTCGTAGCACTACATTTCGAAAGCTTCTATTCTCTTCTTGTCCAAACTATTTATCGTCCATGTTTCACTTCCATACATGGCTACACTCCACACAAATACTTTCAGAAACGACTTCCTGACACTTAAATCTGTACTCGATGTTAACAAATTTCTCTTCTTCAGAAACGCTTTCCTTGCCTTTGCCAGTCTACATTTTATGTCCCTTCTACTTCGACAATAACCAGTTATTTTGCTCCCCAAATAGCAAAATTCGTTTACTACTTTAAGTGACTCATTTCCTAATCTAATTCCCTCAGCATCACCCGACTTAATTCGACTACAGTCCATTATCCTCGTTTTGCTTTTGTTGACCTTATACCCTCCTTTCAAGACACTGTCCATTCCGTTCAACTGCCCTTCATAGTCATTCATAGTAGAGGTGTATTGAGACGTCTCAGTGCGTACATATAACTTTCTCTGATGAGACAAAAGGAGGAAAGGCAGCATATACGAAACCGTAGAGCTTATGATATCGTCATACAGCTACATTCACAATTGAACAGTGTAATAACTGAATGCACATTCGTCTACAGTCACCATGCCACGAGTGTTCTCTAAGTAAGAAGTGTGCATCTCACCTTTGATCCTCCTTGTCCTGCCCACCGAATGCGATAACGGTGCGGATGCCGCTGAGCACCTCTTCTGCGATGCCTCCAGCCTTTCCGTAAGCGTGGAGCTCTTTCCGGACGAGACGCGACGATATCACCTCGGTGGTGACGATGGAGGCGATGATCAGTGGGAAGGAGACGAGGCACACCAGCGCCAGCTCCCAGCCACGAACCAGTGCCATCAACACTCCGCCGATGACGTTCACCTGGTACATCACGAACATGGCCACCTTCTCCCCGATGCCGTCCTCCAGTTTAGTCAGGTCCCTGTGGACATCGAAGGCTTTATAATCAGTTTTTATATAACACTAGGTAAATGGACTGATTAGGGAATACATTATGACCACCCGTTTAATAGCGCGTTAGGCCAACGTTGTAACATAATACGTCAGCGATCCTACGTGACACAGATATAAGGCACTATATGCCTACACACAGATTACACAATTCCCGTAAAATTACAGGTCGGTGGATTGCGGTCTTGGAACGGTCAAATGGTTCAAATGGCTCTAAGCACTATGGGACTTAACATCTGAGGTCATCAGCCCCTAGACTTAGAACTACTTAAATCTAACTAACCTAAGGATATCACACACATCCATGCCCGAGGCAGGATTCGAACCTGCGACCGTAGCAGCAGCGCGGTTCAGGACTGAAGGGCCTAGAACCGCTCGGCCACAATTGCCGACTTCGAACGGTCTCTCGATACCGTTATGGATGTGTTCCATTGGGTGCAGCTCAGGCGAATCTGGTGGACAATCATCAAGCCACTGTATTGGGTACCATACTGGAATGCGCCATCAATGACGAAGTGATGCGGACACAGGTTTCTGCAGAAATTTGTTCAGGATGGCGCTAGATTTCGAAAGTGTCAATTCCTATATAACTGATTAGTCCGACGTTGTCAGGAAATACACAAAGCTTACTCTATCTTACACGTTTGATCGTTATCCGGCCAATATTTTTTGAAGATAGATTATAGTGGTACCTTAAAAATCCATATATTTCATTTGTGTAACCAAATTGTCGTTTTCACATTTTTAATGTGAATGGATTTAGGAAACTTGCGAAACCAACTATAAAATTTGCCATTATACTGTTCACAGTCTGAAACTAATCCATAATGGTCCTGTTTAGGTCCGTTATTGTGTAGGCATGGCAACTGGACTACAGAGCTCATAGCTCCATCGATGGATGTCGCTCTCGGTTACACCTCACATTTCAAGAACCATTTAGTTTCAGGTGGTCCTAAGACCTTTTCGACCTCGATATTGGCATTTTTTATGCATTTCGATCCACAGATGAAGTATAAATGAATACATACAATATAGAATAACTATGTCTTGCTGGTCCACCACAGTCACTCTACCGTGTAAGACAGGATAAATTCTCCGTAACTCTAGGCGGGTCAAATGCCAACCTACTGTAGAGACTAAGATATGCAGCAGGTAAAGAGGCTGCAGGAACTGGGGACGTGCTGAAACGTAGCACCCAATTCTGAATGCCTTTTTCATAAAAATTAGAGATTGATTTTGTAATTCAGAGACTGATAACAGAGTAAATCAGTATGGGAATGTTAATGCATGAGATGTACTCATGGTGAAGTAGGGTGCTCTATGAAACTGTAATTTTTTTCCCTTTGTTAACATGTTGATGAGCTTATTTGGTTGTGAAAGTTTCTGATGTACATGCGAACAAACAGCGCGCTGAAGCTGAAACGGCAACAAGGGAACGCAACGACCAAACGGGAGCGACCAGGTGCAAGGACTGGCCATCTGGGTGGTGAATTCGCGCCACAGGGCTGCGATGCTTCGGCTCATTACATGAAAGTAGGTATGTTAGAGTGCTCTTTACGAAAGTCTGACCTGTTTTCTTCTAACACTCAGATTTTTACGTAATTCCTGAAGTATTTTAAATATCCCGCATAATACTTATACTGCAATAGATCATAAAGCAATTCAGCATGATGGACTGTGGAAAGATCGATACTTCTCGAGTTGTTTAGAGGTATACAAACGCATCAGAGTCATTTGAGTATAAATTTGAAGTGAAATTTGTGTGTGTCGACGTTACCAGATTATTTCAAATCAGACTAGTAATGGCCGCGCGGAGTGGCCGTGCGGTTAGAGCCGCCATGCCAGGGATTGCGCGGCCCCTCCCGCCTGAGGTTTCGAGTCCTCCCTCGGGCATGTGTGTGTGTGTGTGTGTGTGTGTGTGTGTGTGTGTGTGTGTGTGTGTTGTTGTTGTTGTTGTTGTTGTTGTTATTAGCATAAGTCTTTTAAGTAGTGTATAAGTCTAGGAACCGATGACCTCAGCACTTTGGTCCCTTAAGAATTCACACACACACAGCCTAATAACGGTGATTTCATAATGAAGATCGTTTGAATGGCCCTGATATGTTTCGTTTCGTCTGCTGCTCTCTGTCTCTCAGATGCAAGAGAGAGGACATAACCATATTTGTCAAAAAACCGTAACTATTTTATTTCGGTATGTAGTTTGGACACCAGGACAAAACTATTGCGCCACATACTGTTTGTCATCCATGCATTGCAGGTTCGATGAAACGAGCACAAGGCAAGCACAACTCTGGTCCAAATGGCTCTCAGCACTATGGGACTTAACATCTAAGGTCAGCAGTCCCCTAGAACTTAGAACTACTTAAACCTAACTAACCTAAGGACAGAAAACACATCCATGCCCGAGGCAATATTCGAACATGCGACCGTAGCGGTCGCGCGGTTCCAGACTGAAGCGCCTAGAACCGCTCGGCCACACCGGCCGGCGAGCTGTTTATCCACACCTAAAATTAGCCGTATCACCTGTAGCACATGGTCATAACATTCCCGTGCCTGAAACACCCACTGCTTTTGAATCTTCAGCATCATCATCGTCATCAAATGAAACTTCAGATTATGACTCCACATCCACAAAAGGACGACCAGTGCAGTTTACACAAGAAGAACCGAATGACTTGATAAGAGCACAAGTTTTGTGGGCTAGATTAAAGGAAAACGTTTGCTTACGCCGGGCACAACATTCTACTGGTCTCGATCGAGAGAACCGGAATTTCATGAGTATTTCAATACAGAATGCTCCCTTGTTTACTGCAAGATCATTGATGGTGTGTAATCACGTTACGGTGTTACGTACAACACGAATGAATGAAGGCCACTTATAGATTGTTACAAAAGAAGTCTCAAGGTCGTACTTCTACACAGTGGAAATAAATACGGCCCAGAGCACTGTGCACTTAAAAGAATATGGAGATGTTGCTGAAGGCATCAAACTACGCGAAACACCAGAGGGTTGTATGTGGAGATCTGAAAGTAACAGAATACTGCTGGGATAACAGTCAGGCTTTATGCAGTTTCCATGTTTTCTGTGCCTCTGAGACAGCTGTGTCCGTGAATCGCATTGGAGCAGAATGCAATGGCTTAGCAAAACAACAATAAATCCTGGGGAGAAAAATGTGTTAAGAGAATCTCTGGTGAAACAGTCCGTCGAAGCACGGACAAAAATGGTGACTGTTTTAAGTTCCTGTGAATTATTATGGGTGGAGGTTACACTAAACAACCGAACTAGGTTAATAATTGGCTCCTTTTACCGACCTCCCGACTCAGCAGCATTAGTGGCAGAACAACTGAGAGAAAATTTGGAATACATTTCACATAAATTTTCTCAGCATGTTATAAAAATGGCTCTGAGCACTATGGGACTCAACTGCTGAGGTCATTAGTCCCCTAGAACTTAGAACTAGTTAAACCTAACTAACCTAAGGACATCACAAACATCCATGCCCGAGGAAGGAGTCGAACCTGCGACCGTAGCGGTCTTGCGGTTCCAGACTGCAGCGCCTTTAACCGCACGGCCACTTCGGCCGGCCCCAGCATGTTATAGTCTTAGGTGGAGATTTCAATTTACCAGATATAGACTGGGACACTCAGATGTTTAGGACGGGTGGTACGGACAGAGCATCGAGTGACATTATACTGAGTGCACTATCGGAAAATTGCCTCGAGCAATTAAACAGAGAACCGACTCGTGGAAATAACATCTTGGACCTACTGATAACAAACAGACCCGAACTTTTCGACTCTGTATGTACAGAACAGGGAATCAGTGATCATAAGGCCGTTGCAGCATCCCTGAATATGGAAGTTATTAGGAATATTAAAAAAAAGGGAGGAAGGTTTATCTGTTTAGCAAGAGTAATAGAAGGCAGATTTCTGACTACCTAACAGATCAAAACGAAAATTTCTGTTCCGACACTGACAATGTTGAGTGTTTATGGAAAAAGTTCAAGGCAATCGTAAAATGCGTTTTAGACAGGTACGTGCCGAGTAAAACTGTGAGGGAAGGGAAAAACCCACCGTGGTACAGCAACAAAGTTAGGAAACTACTGCGAAAGCAAAGAGAGCTCCACTCCAAGTTTAAACGCAGCCAAAACCTCTCAGACAAACAGAAGCTAAACGATGTCAAAGTTAGCGTAAGGAGGGCTATGCGTGAAGCGTTCATTGAATTCGAAAGTAAAATTCTATGTACCGACTTGACAGAAAATCCTAGGAAGTTCTGGTCTTACGTTAAATCAGTAAGTGGCTCGAAACAGCATATCCAGACACTACGGGATGATGATGGCATTGAAACAGAGGATGACACGCGTAAAGCTGAAATACTAAACACCTTTTTCCAAAGCTGTTTCACAGAGGAAGACCGCACTGCAGTTCCTTCTCTAAATCCTCGCACAAACGAAAAAATGGCTGACATCGAAATAAGTGTCCAAGGAATAGAAAAGCAACTGGAATCACTCAATAGAGGAAAGTCCACTGGACCTGATGGGATACCAATTCGATTCTACACAGAGTACGCGAAAGAACTTGCCCCCCTTCTAACAGCCGTGTACCGCAAGTCTCTAGAGGAACGGAGGGTTCCAAATGATTGGAAAAGAGCACAGGTAGTCCCAGTCTTCAAGAAGGGTCGTCGAGCAGATGCGCAAAACTATAGACCTATATCTCTTACGTCGATCTCTTGTAGAATTTTAGAACATGTTTTTTGCTCGCGTATCATGTTATTTCTGGAAACCCAGAATCTACTATGTAGGAATCAACATGGATTCCGGAAACAGCGATCGTGTGAGACCCAACTCGCTTTATTTGTTCATGAGACCCAGAAAATATTAGATACAGGCTCCCAGGTAGATGCTATTTTTCTTGACTTCCGGAAGGCGTTCGATACAGTTCCGCACTGTCGCCTGATAAACAAAGTAAGAGCCTACGGAATATCAGACCAGCTGTGTGGCTGGATTGAAGAGTTTTTAGCAAACAGAACACAGCATGTTGTTATCAATGGAGAGACGTCTACAGACGTTAAAGTAACCTCTGGCGTGCCACAGGGGAGTGTTATGGGACCATTGCTTTTCACAATATATATAAATGACCTAGTAGATAGTGTCGGAAGTTCCATGCGGCTTTTCGCGGATGATGCTGTAGTATACAGAGAAATTGCAGCATTAGAAAATTGTAGCGAAATGCAGGAAGATCTGCAGCGGATAGGCACTTGGTGCAGGGAGTGGCAACTGACCCTTAACATAGACAAATGTAACGTATTGCGAATACATAGAAAGAAGGATCCTTTATTGTATGATTATATGATAGCGGAACAAACACTGGTAGCAGTTACTTCTGTAAAATATCTGGGAGTATGCGTGCGGAACGATTTGAAGTGGAATGATCATATAAAATTAATTGTTGGTAAGGCAGGTACCAGGTTGAGATTCATTGGGAGAGCGCTTAGAAAATGTAGTCCATCAACAAAGGAGGTGGCTTACAAAACACTCGTTCGACCTGTACTTGAGTATTGCTCATCAGTGTGGGATCCGTACCAGATCGGTCTGACGGAGGAGATAGAGAAGATCCAAAGAAGAGCGGCGCGTTTCGTCACAGGGTTATTTGGTAACCGTGATAGCGTTACGGAGTTGTTTAGCAAACTCAAGTGGCAGACTCTGCAAGAGAGGCGCTCTGCATCGCGGTGTAGCTTGCTCGCCAGGTTTCGAGAGGGTGCGTTTCTGGATGAGGTATCGAATATATTGCTTCCCCCTACTTATACCTCCCGAGGAGATCACGAATGTAAAATTAGAGAGATTAGAGCGCGCACGGAGGCTTTCAGACAGTCGTTCTTCCCGCGAACCATACGCGACTGGAACAGGAAAGGGAGGTAATGACAGTGGCACGTAAAGTGCCCTCCGCCACACACCGTTGGGTGGCTTGCGGAGTATCATTGTAGATGTAGATGTAGATGTAGAAGTTCCCAATTTTCTTTTCTACCTCAGGCTAAACTTAAAGAAGGAATATTTGTGGAACCGAACATTAGAAGTTTGAAAAAAGATGAAGTGTTTGAAAATGTGCTAACACAAGAAGAGCGACCGGCGTGGACAGAATTTAAGACTGTGGTTAATAAGTTCTGACGGAATAGAAAACACCAATATTTCAAAGCCATGGTGGAAAATATGTTGATTGCCTTGAAAACTTAAGATGCAATGTGAGCCATAAAATCCGTTTTCTTAGTAGCCATCCTAACTTCCTCCTGACAATCTTGATGGTGTTGGCGAAGAACATGACGAAAGGGCTCATCAAGACGTAAAAATAATAGAATCACTTATCAAGGCAGGTGGAATGAGAAGATGGCGGCTGATTACTGTTGGCCTGGGTGACTACGTGCATGACGGAAATCTAGGTATGCAGTTAACATCATTGCGACTGCTTACTGTACCCTTTACTAATTGAAAAAAAATCAAATTAGCAGTTTAGGTGTAATATCCGGGCAGGAATTGTATGTAAGTGGTTAATAGGTGGGCCATATGTTCTATCAGCTTTTAGAAGTTTCGTCTACAAGAACTCCACTTCCAAAAATGTTGCAGATGTGCTGTATGATGGTTCCCTCCAAGTAAAAGGAACGATGTGGTTTACGCATACTGAGGGTCCAGCATATTTTACACTATTCGCGATGCAGTACTTAATATCTACCATGGGACATGAATAGGTAGAGGAGTGTGGGTTTCAAGAAGAGGAGATTAGTGTTTAACGTCCCGTCGACAAAGAGGTCATTCGATACTGAACGCAAGCTCGGATTAGGGAAGGATCCGAAAGGAAATCGGCCGGGCCCTTTCAAAGGAAACACCCCGGCCTTTTCCTGAAGCTATTTAGGGAAATCACGGAAATCCTAAATCAGGATGGCTTGACGTGGGTTTGAACCGTTGTCCTCCCGAATGCGCGTTCAGTATGCTAAAGAATGCGCCACCTCGCTCACTGGCGGGTTCCATAGTTTGCATATCCTTCATTTACCCCCTTCGAATTACAGTCTGAGGAACCATGTGGGGCCATTATCTCGCGCAGTGGACATTCCTAGCGTATAGACGCTTCATCAGTTTATTACGGGAGACAGTGAACTGTTTCACACTTTCAGCGAACGGCTACGGGGTGCGACAACCAAAGATCCGACAAGTGCGTGCATCTATATAATCAATCGACGAACGGTCTGACACTTTTTTATTAGATTCTGGCTTGAGGAATTTGTAGAACGATCTTTCAATAATATTAAAACTGATAGACTTTTCTCTTATTCTTCCAAGAGGAATTCCCCAAGAGATATAGAGGGGATTTTGTCATAATTCCGGTAGAGGTTGTAATGGAGAATGATATGATGTAGGCAACATGGCGCCATAAATTGCTGACATCATCAAGTAGCACGTCAAAAGTTCATTGTGTCATGTAACATTAAAAACACGAAGATACTTTGTTCGCCGTCAAAGTGACCTACAATAGCCGCAGACTAACAGATATTTGGTAATATGTATAAAGGAGCTGGCTACTGTAAGGGAAGGTTCTTTTTGAAATCGGTATTACACGATTTTTAATTTAATATCACCGTAAAAGTTGCCTAGCTGTCTCTGATAGTACTATGTCTCTACCCGTTTCCCCCTCATCAGTCAGTCTGAGCTGCTTAAGATGGAAACATAACTTCCATCTTTGTGAATGATGGTGTTATCATAAACCTTGTTATTTTTAAGTTCTTTTGATATCCAAGGAATGACGCATTGCTGCAAAATCCGACTAGTCTGAGTATACAGATGATTTTGTAACAGGATGTTGTTGGATATTCTTCCGCTAGACGATTAGTCGATCTAAATTAGTCCACAACTTAAAAAAAAAGGTTTACGAACTACCTAAAGACTATGGAGCACAACTTAATACCTAACTGACAATGACCGGTTTTGCCCCAGAGTCTAAAGAACTTGCAGTGCTGTCTGTCGCTTTTGAACCAGGTATACACAAATTTTTTTCATGCCGTTTTCTTTGTTCCAGACACATCGTAAGAGTCTGTGTTGCAGTTGTTCGCAGTATATAAGAAAACACCATTGCATTGCCCTGCCACTTGCATGTTTACATATAATATAGCTTTGCTTATCCCTGTGTTGGTCAACGTGATATGTTCTATCACCTAATTTTGCATGGAAGTGAAACGTGGACGATAAAAAGTTCAGACGACGATAGAATAGAAATGTGGCGCTACAGAAGAATGCTGAAGATAAGGTGATTATGTATCCAATTAGGAGGTGCTGAATATAATTGTGGAGAAAATTGTGGCTAACTTGACTAACACAAGGGATGGGTTGATAGGACACACTCTGAGCCATCAAGGGATCGCTAGTCTAGTACTGGAGTGAAATGTAGAGGATAAAAGTTGTGGTGGTAAACCAAGAGATGAATACAGTAAACAGGCTCAAAATGATGACGTTGCCGTTGCTATTCGGAGATGACGAAGTTTGGACAGGATGAAGTAGCGTGGAGAACTATATAAAACCATACTTCGGACTGAAGACCACAACAACAATAACTATCAAATTACTCTGAAACACTCCCAGAACTATATCTCTTGTCTTTAGATGAGTTCCGTTTAGGAAAAAGTGAAGGAATTTTTAAATGCTGTTCTCTAGAACAGGGACTTCAAACTGTGCGTTGCTGCTTACAGGGGCGACTTGGCCATACAGTAAAGGCATCGCGGTGGTTTTATAAAAATGGTTGCTTGGTTTATTTGCTTTGTGGGTAAAGGAACAACGCGTGCGCTAGTAGTGATATCTAGCGAGTCGGCAAGTAAGTGTTGTTTGTCTTCTTAGATCTGAGCCTGTTTGTCAGCATGGAAAATTTGTAAGTGAAAGTACAAAATATAACACAGAAGACTTTCTAGCCATGGCAGCCACAACCTGGATGTATCATTCTGAAGATAGAGTAAAACTTCTTCACCAGTAAGTACTGTATTTATAAGCACGACCAGTTTCGCAGCATTTTAGCAGCACCATGAGGTGCAATCTCTACAAAGTAATAAAAAAATAATGTAAGGCAAGAAACAGTAACTAAAGTGAAAAGATATACAAGCAGAACTTACTCATAAAATCAAGTCATGTTCTGGACAGGAAAGAGAATTCGATTATAAAACAGCATAGAACGTTCCTGTCGTACCTAGAAAGGACAAAAGCTAAAAAAGAACTACCTAATAACAAACTCCCAGGTAGGTAAAATAGTATTAAACTCCACTTATCAAGAGTACAAGAGTATTAGTACCTGGTAAGCTAAGGACTCGCCATATACCAAGAAAGTGATCAAAAACCAATCGTGCGTGATCATCTACGGGATTATGTAAAATTAAGCGGCACCGGTCTTGGTAGTATTTCAAAGTATGTTCCGAAGACGTGTGTAGACGAAAACGCTCGAAGTAGACAGGTCTGAATTTCGATTATACGTTTACTACTGTAGGAAATGAAGAACAACCACAGTGTGCCACTTGTGTCGAAGTCCTAGCTACTGAAAGTATGCTTCATAACAAAATGAAACGACATTTGGAGTCAGAACACGGCAGTTCGGCAAATGCACCACGAGAATACTTTTCCAGAAGTTCAGAGAAATAACAAAATTAACAAAGTCATGTGGAAAGGGAGCCACGGATCTTTACGTTCAGGTCACGGGAGCTGTGGACGCAAAGCTTGCCGGCCGTTGTGGCCGAGCGGTTCTAGGTGCTTCAGTCCGGAACCACGCTGCTGCTACGGTCGCAGGTTCGAATCCTGTCTCGGGCATACATGTGTATGATGTTCTTTGGTTAGTTGGGTTTAAGTAGTTCTAAGTCTAGGGCACTGATGACCTCAGATGTTAAGTGTGATAGTTCTCAGAGCCATTTGAGCCATTTTTACAAAAAGCTTGAAAATTGCTGCACTTGGCAGCAAAAGGATGAATGCAGTTAATTCGTATTCAAACGATACTTAGGCAAGCTTGAGAAATGCTCTTAGCCGATTTTGGGCTAAACGTCAGCAGAACATACTTATACTTACTCCGACATACGGCTGGCGAACTCCCCGGTCTGCTGTGTATCGTACCAGCCAATATCCTGCTGCAGTGCAGACTTCAGGTACAAGTCGCGGATGCGATGAATCTGTGCAGAAGAAAGTCGTGCATTACGCTATACTTCATCGACAGATCACATAAAGTTCAAGTTTCCTGGACGGAGAATACAGATGGAACCTCTTACGATCGCTTTTCAGCACTCGGGAAGTCTCTGTATAGGGGTGGACAAAAACGTGGAAACACCAAAAATGCAACGCGTTACCATATATAATAGGGCGTAGAAAAACCGTAGCCATTCGAAACAAGTTACTGTCTTCTCGAAATGAATAAATACAAGTGCTAAATCATTTTACTAGGAATTATATACCATTCTTCCTGAAAAATAGTGCCAGTTTCAGGTAAGGATGGTAAAGCTGGACCAAACAACCCATAAAGGCCTAGAACCTACGTCTACATCTACATGCGTACTCGGTAAGTCATCGTACGGTGCGTGGCTGAGTGTATCCTGTACCATTGCTAGTCATTTCTTCTCCTATCCCACTCGCACATAGAGCGAGAGAAAAAGGACTGTCCATGTGCCTCTGTACGAGCCATAACCTCTCTAACCTTATCTTCATGGTCCTTACGCGAAACAGACATTGGCGGCGGTAGTATTTTTCTGCAGTCAGTCTCAAATACCTGTCCTCTACATTTTCTCAATAGTGCCCCTCGAAAAGAACGTCACCTTCCCTCCAGGAATTCTCATTTGGGTTTCCGAAGCATCTCCGTAACAGTTACGTGTTGTTCGAACCTACCGTAACAAATCTGGCAGCCCGCCTCTGAAATGCTTAGATGTCCTCGTTTTAATCCGATCTGGTGCGGACTCCAATCACTCGAACAGTTCTCAACAGTGAGTCACACTAGTGACTTACATGCGGTGTCCTTTACAGATGAACCACACTTTCCTAAAATTCTGATGAACCACACTTTCCTAAAATTCTCCAAATATACCGAAGTCGATCATTCGCCTTCCTTACTACAGTCCTTACAAGCTCATTGCACCTAATATTGGTTTGAGACGTCACGGCCAGGTATTTAAACGACGTGACTGTGTCAGACAGCACGCTGCTAATTCTGTACTGTTAACACCACGGCTTTGCTTTTTCTACTCATCTGCATTAACTTACCTTTTCCAACATTTAGAGGTAACTGTCATCATTCATCACATCAACTAGAAATTTTATCTTAGTCGTCTTGTATTCACCTACAGTCATTCAATGACGACGCCTTCGCATACTCCAGGCATCTTCTGCCAACAGACGGAGACTGTTACTTACCCTGTCCGGCAGATCATTTATTTATGTAGAAAATAACAGCGGTACTAACACACTTCCCTGGAGTACTCCTGGCAATACCTTTGTCTCTGATGAACACTCCCTGTCGAGGTCAACACACAGGGTTCTGATAATACTGATATCTGGTAACTGTGGTGACCAGGGCAGATGGGACAATTCATCCTCCTGCTCACCAACCTAGTGCTGGACGATGTGAGCTGTATGGACGGGGTCCCGTCGTCTGGAAAAACAGCACCGCAACTGGGGAACGAACATTGTAGCGTGGGGTGGACCTGATCAGCCAAAATTGGCACATAGTCCTTGGCACTAAAGTGACCTTGCTGGACTACCACGTTATGGCTGCCCAAACCATCACGGGACCCCCGCCATGGTTCACTCTTGGCACGTAAGCTCGGCCAGCAGTTGGAAACAGCGTGAAGCAAGACTCGTCGAAACGAATTAAATTCTTCCTTTTCTGCATAGCCCTGGTTTGTTGACTTCGGCATCACTTTGGGAATTCCATCTCGCCCTGCTGTTCCTGGGGTATGGAGCTGTCTTCGTCTTGTTTTGTTGCTGACAGGGTTCGCGAGTGTGACATTGAGCTCTGCAGTGACTTTTGTACCTGTCTTCCTATTTTTCATTTTTCATCTCACTCCTCTTCAATGAACGTCTGTCATGATCACTCAACACACTTTCATCCGCGTTGTGACTCAGTGGATGTTTTTTTTTCTGCTTTCCATGTACGCGGTATAGATGTTCGGCTACCTCCGTTGAGGAAGCATCCATCAAACGAGTGCCAATAATTTGGCCACGTTGGAAGTAACTTAGCTCGGGTATAACGTACTCGCAACAACACAAAACGCTGTTCTGACCACGACTGACTAACAACGCACTGAGGACATTTCACAGGTGCCGTTCACGGTCAAATACAGCAGCGCTACCTCCATGCTTGACTATACATTTATTTTCACGCGTGTATTTCTTTCGATTTTCCTAAACTTTTGTCCAACCCCTTTATTTACATTGTAATTCATACAGTCGAACTGCAGTATTTGAACTCTATATACAGAATTAATTTTCCTCTTCTGATAATCACTAAGAATAATTTATCAAAGACATGATTTGCATTTAAAGGCCGGCCGGTGTGGCCGAGCGGTTCTAGGTGCTTCAGTCTAGAACCTCGCGCGACCGCTACGGTCGCAGGTTCGAATCCTGTCTCGGGCATAGATGTGTGTGATGTCCTTAGGTTAGTTAGGTTTAAGTAGTTCTCAGTTCTAGGGGACTGATGACCGCAGATGTTAAGTTCCATAGTGCTCAGAGCCATTTGAACCATTTTTTTGCATTTAAAGTCACAGCGAAGCGCTGGCCATTAGATATTGCAATCAATAAGGAGGGCAGCAACTGAATATAGTCATGTCGACGCAAAAGTCGCGGCATCGTCTGAAGAATGTAATGAGCGGACGTAAAACGTGTGTCAAATTGGTCGGTGGAGTTTTAATTTACGTCCAAGGTAATATAGTCAGTCATAAACGGGTGAACATAAATTTTATTGTTCACCCGTTAACAAACAGGAAAAAATCTGTTGCGCACGAGTTGGTAGAAACACATGCAACATATCAACTTGTAAAGCAGCTGTAATTTTGCTAAAAATAGCCCATTAAGCATTTTCTTTTACATGTAACTCTTCAGATAGTAACGGATGTTTCAAATCTGTTAGCTGCGCGGTATTAGCCGAGCGGTCTGGTTGCTGCAGTCATGGACTGTGCGGCTGACCCCTGCGGAGGTTCGAGTCCTCCCTTGGGCATGGGTGTGTGTGTTTGTCCTTAGGATAATTTAGGATAAGTAGTGTGTAAGCTTAGGGACTGTTGCCTTAGCAGTTAAGTCCCATAAGATTTCACACACATTTGAACAAATTTGGTACAGGTGGTCCGCCTGAAGTTTATTGCGGTACTTTACAAACAGTCAATTGAAATTTGGTTATGAACACATTTCACGAAAGCTAGGTGATAATCTCGGGGTTAACGTATGTCGAACAATGAAATTAAAAATAAAAATTACTTTCCACTCAACCCGTAGACATTCGCTTTTAGCTACGAAATAATACTAGACTTAGGATCAAGGCGCACAGTCGTCTAGCAACAGTGCATCCGTCTCATTCTACGACACACAGACTTCCAAACGTTTTTGTAGAAATGTGGTACCTAATGATATTGCAAACTAGCCAATAAGCGTACAGGCTCTTCAACATCTGTATGTATTTTGGTGAGTTTGCAAAGTATTACTAAAAACCATCCGCCATGCTTGTCGTTCTGGAGGAATAATGAGACTATATTATAGCGCACAAGCATTTTAAGAAGTAGTCTCTCGTACGTAGCTGCCTGTCGCGGAGGCAGATCAGCATTTGACTCATTAGATCTTATCATTGCCGACACACGCTTTATAACCTCAAACTTGAAAAATGCGTATGCAATCTCGATAGTCAGCCACCAGATGGCGTTTGATATTTTCCATACGCGTCGAACTGTAACTACAGAAAGTATTTTGTCCTTATGTTTGAGATCTAAAATGACAAATTTATCGTCACCATGTAACGAAATGCACTATTACTGTATTTCACAAACTTACTTCAATTAGTTATAAAGGCTACTAAATTGTTCCCTGGGTAGCGATCCCACATGTAGCCACGAGCGCTACAGCTAGCGATTACCGGCATTGCGAACTGCTTATTCTTCATCAAAGTTCTACTCGGTAGCTACTTTAAAGCAGCACAGAAATATTCTAATAAATAAAACAATATCGAATGACAACCAGCACTTTATGGGTTGAAAATCCCATATTTCGCTGGAAAATTATTCATAAGAAAAACAAATTTCTTAAAATTTCACTGTCTGGTTATATGAATCATTCACATACAACTTGTACGAGGGACAAAAATTAAAGTTGGATTTATCTCAGCGCATATCTCGCCATCCTGTCAACAATGTCAACCCAAACGGCGCTTGGTAATCATTCAGTGTTATTTACATGGATCGATGAATGGTTATGTGGGTACACCGACTATGTCACTGATAAAGGCAGACCGATAATCGGAACCCTTTACTGGCTCAGTACTATCTACTTGCCACAGCAATACCTCGATGCATTTTCATTGATAGGACGAATAATTGAGTGACTACAGTCCTTATCTGTATTGCATAAATAATCACTCAGCAATAAAAGAAAAAGAAACTTAATTAAGAACTAAGAAAATATCCCTTTTCACAAGCTGTCTTTTTATTATAATTTGACATTATTTTTCCTTACTTTCAGTGATTCAAACTCATTGTTATGTCATGGCAGTTAGGTTTAGCAGCAGTGTGGACTCTATCGACAAGATTTGACAATCTGCTTTCATCCGTACTCGACCTTAAGAAGTCATCTTTAATTCGCTGAAATTACTTTCACAAGATGATTCAACCATTGCCATTGTCATAACTATTGCAGTATACGAGTAATCATCTCTTAAACCATACTTTGAAGAAAACTCCAAAATATCCCAATCGGAAATCGTGTAAATCCTGTTTGTCAGCTCCTCTATCTGTAACCTGGAAGCAGCTGTTGCATTTAGTACCTCCGCTGTATCAAAATCTCGGTTGTATGCGACTCAGAAGCAGAAGAAAATTTATCTACATTACGCACAGAGTTTTCATTTAAGGCCTTTCGTTACAATAAATTAAGGTAAGATGTAGTAGTGTGATAGGGGAGAGTTGCCTTCGTTACTGTACCGGCTCCGCATTTCTGTCACTACTACTAAATGAATTCAAAACTCTTTTACTATCCGAAATTTAGTGATGTCAGTGTGAACTACCTCTTTCTCGGAGCCATACTGCCAGCTATGAGTTCTGTATATTGAGGAGCAGATTTTCTGATGAAAACGTTGATTTTGCTGTAGCTTTGATCTAACTTTATGTACACGTGACGAGCAGAATTACTGTTACGAGATGGCAACATAATGTTTTATTTATGGTAAAATATATGAAATAACCTTTGGACAGTCATTAATTGTTGTGGTTCGTTCGAAAAGATAAAATGGCGATTTTGTCTCTAACACACCGCTATAAGTTCCAGGGACAGTTTCAGAAATTTCCTCTTATGACGACGTTGAAAACACGCATTTACTATTATTAATGGAACATAATGTTTAGAAATAATTTGGTTAATTTTCTAATTCGTCCTTTGTCCTAAGTTATTAATCAAATAATTATTTTGTATTCCAATATGCAACAGTAAGACGTTAGGGAAAGTCAAGCGCAGATGAATTACATTTTGCTGTGAAATTGTATCTAAATGGGAATCATGAATTAAATGAATGAGCACGTACATACAATGTGTCTAAGCCAATAGTTAAGAGGCATGCTGACAAGAAAGAAAAAAGGGAAGTACTTTTTTTGCCACTGTATTTTCCAACACAGCTATAAACGAATTGGGAGAGAATATACATACATTTGAAAGCACCCACAGAAACTAATTCGTAAAACAGAGGAATGGTAAGCGAGTTACGCGAGGAAGAGTGAATGAAAGAAATGATTAAATGCATGAAATACATAATGTGGATTAACGTAAAGCTGCAGGGGTAAGGAGAACATTGAAAAAATTATACTGTAATGCCTGCAAATAGTCATGTAAGAACTCAAATATGGAACATATTCCTAAAATTATTCTCGCTCATGAAACTGGAAATATTCTCGTACATGTGTTTAAGCTCAAGGACCGTCTGTAAGGGTGGTGCAATTTATGAACCCACTGGTACAATTAAGAAACCAGATTCCAAATTCGTAATACATGCAAACATTTATTAAAATAAGTTTAGCGAGTTTATCTTTCCTAGAAAGATGGTATTGTTTAAATAATTTTGTAACTTACTACTTAGGCTATAATAAATAAAATACTTCAGCGTACGTTTAGCGGTTAGTGACGTCAGCAGTCTCAGATTAAGGTGGCAAAGTTAAAGTTCTTATACATTGAGGAATAGGACAGTCAATGTTTACAATGCTATAATATAGTACTAAATTTCATTTTCAATGAAAAAAAAGGTGTTCACGTTAAAAATAGGTAAAAACAAAGGGTACACGCCGGTGTCAGACTTTCAAAATTATGAAATTTTTTTTTCGTCAAAATGTGATACAATTTAGCCAACTCTCCCCTTCAGTTGAGATCTGTTTTCCATTTCGATTATTATTCTGTCACATTGAAATATTCCAGCTCAGTTTTGCTCCAGTCTTTAGTCGGTAAAAAACTG
The DNA here is from genome assembly GCF_021461395.2 of Schistocerca americana. Lineage (NCBI taxonomy): Eukaryota > Metazoa > Arthropoda > Insecta > Orthoptera > Acrididae > Schistocerca > Schistocerca americana. The sequence goes on from NC_060121.1 coordinate 617,431,993, forward strand.
CAGAACTCGGAAGCTTTCGGTCAGATAGGATATCATTTTGTTGAAGTACCCGCTCGGCGATCACCGAGATCCAAAATTCCCGCAGCAGCAAGAGGTCCATTGTTGGACAGGAGCTAACTAAGTGAACGACACCAGTGCGAACGAGCGCAGTGTCGTCACATACAACATATTTGCAATAGGCATTTGGTCTATAGTTCTTGTTTCTTAATGAAGCTGCTTGGACGAAATGGCATTACAGAAATGACTGACAACAGCAAGCGTTCCCAGTCACAGGCCGAGGGAAAGGCATCATTTCGTAGACAGAAGGGTAGGAGAACTGTCGCACCTCTCCCAGTTAATTCTTAATACCATATTTCTTTCTTGTTTTTCTTTTGTCAGTTTTTGCGCTCTTTCTACGGGTGCACCTTTGTTGGGGGCCTAACTCGCCACCCCCTCGGTACGGTCTCACTTCTAGCGTGGAAAAGTCATAATAAAACAGTTTATTGCTGAATTCTTTCCGTAAACGATCATGATTTCATCGAAAACTGAGATCACTCTCATTGTGATATTTGTATCTTATAACATGTGCCGCGTGGGGTAGCGGCGAGGTCTGGGTGCCTAGTCACGGTTCGAGCGGCTTCCCCCGTCGGAGGCTCGAGTCGTCCCTCGGGCATGGGTGTGTGTGTGTTGTCCATAGCGTAAGTCAGTTTAACTTACATAAGCTAGTGTGCAAGTCTCTAAGCTTACAGACCGATGACCTCAGCAGTTTGGTCCCATAGAACGTACCACAAATTTCCAAATTTACGTATCTTATAACATGTACATCACTGGGAATAGAACTCAGTCTTCCTAAAACATCCAACGTAAAACTTCAAATCTGAAGTCACCATATGGGTGTTTGGAAAACAGCGATAATTTGGAGGTGACTCAACAATATTTGTACAGTAGAACCCCTCTAATCCGTCACCTTCAGGACCGGGACCATGGTCGGAACGAAAAAAAGGTCGGATTATCCGAAAAATCTAATATTTATTGCAAAAAATATAAAACGATATTTAATACAAAAAATTAAAAGATTAAAGAACGAAAGGACGTCTACAGTAACATAAAAAGATGTATTTTACACAGTGTTAAACAATAAATTAACTAAAAAACGTCTACACACACTATAATATGTATTGGTTTTAAAAAGAAAAACGACAAACAAATTACAGTACTGTACGTATTTAATAACGTATAAACGATAATATATATATTGTAAACTAAAAAATGTTTATAGCACTGTATATAAAAAAGAAATTTTTTACAAAGAAATAAACTACTGTATGTATCAACTAAGAAATGATTACACTGTATTCATTGTTTTTACAGTAAAAACAAAAACAAATTACTTGGAAAAATAAGTCAGTGATACATTTATGTTTAGTAGATGCAATTCTAAATTTAGCTGCAGTGTCCCTCCATTTTTTTTTATCCACAAAACGTCCATTGGAGTTGAAGCTGGGTTCTGCTCGATGTATTGAAGAGCTATGTCAAAAGCGTTTTTTGCACCGTTGTGTGAGATCCGGGTGGGGGGTTCGTCTTTGCCGTCCGAGTCCTCATTCACAGTTTCCTGGCTAACAGCGGCAACAATCTGGTCATCATTGAGCTCTTCAAAAGTGTCACAGCCTTTGTCACATTCGTTGATCCACTCTTCAACTTCATTGGCAGGGACGTTCTGCTCTAGAGTTTGTAGATCTTTAACGATTTCTCGTTGTTTTGCTCATCTTCGGTATACTCATTTTCAGTCATAACTTGTGGCCAGCCGGTCGAAGTGGCCGAGCGGTTCTAGGCGCTAGTCTGGAGCCGCGGGACCGCTACGGTCGCAGGTTCGAATCCTGACTCGGGCATGGATGTCTGTGATGTCCTTAGGTTAGTTAGGTTTAAGTAGTTTTAAGTTCTAGGGGACTAATGACCTCAGAAGTTAAGTCTCATAGTGCTCAGAGCCAACTTGTGGCCAAAGCTTACGCCACGATTTCCGCAGTGTGTCTGGTTTTCGTTCATCCCATGATGCAGCGATTGTGTAGATAGCGTCTTTGATGCTCAGGGATCTCATTGCCTCAAATAAGTTGTGACATCCTTCAGATTTTTCCAAGATTGAGCAGATATACTTTCTGCGATATCACCTTTTCAACCATTCGATAACTCCCTGATCCATTGGTTGGATCAGTGAGGTCACATTAGGAGGCAGAAAGAGAGCTTTTATGTCACCTTTCACAAAATCTTCCTCAGATGGATGTGATGGTGCGTTATCCAACAGCAGTAGAGCACGAACAGGCAGATTTTTTTTGCTTCAAGTCTTTTTGGACCGATGGCACAAAATCATCGAAAAACCAGGATTTAAAAAGGTCACAGTCCACCCAAGCAGATTTTTTATTGTGGTAATAAACCAGCAAGGAAGATAAGTTTATATTTTTGAATGCCCTTGGCTTCTTAGATTTGCCAATGACGAACAAGCGGAGCTTGTTGGTACCATCTGTGTTGCTTCAAGGAATGACTGTTATTCTATCTTTTATAAGTTTCGTTTCTACCACGGATTCATTTGAAGCAGTGAGCGTTTTTGTTGGCAACATTTTAAAGTTCAGCCCTGTCTCGTCGATGTTATACACTTGGCAGGGTAACAGTTCATTTTCTTCTACAATTTATTGAAACTTAACAGAAAACTCCTTAGCAATTGCGGCATCGGCAGATAGTTTTTCCCCGGAAACAGAAACATGTCGGACACCATGACGAGTTTTCCAACGATCAATCCAGCCTTCATTGGCAGCAAATCTACTTTCGGCTTCCAGTTTTTGTGCAAAACTATCGCTTTTTCTTTGAGAATTGGCCCGGATATTGGAGTTTCTTTCCTTCTTTCTTGACAAAACCACATCCACAGTGCGTTATCAAGCAGTTCAAGTTTAGACTTTTTTAATGTTTTGCGATTCTTCAGAGTGTTTTCACCATCAATCGTAACTGTATAGAATTCAATGTCTTTTCGATTCTTCCTTCAATCCTTAATTATCGTAACACCTACATTCAGTTCCTTTGCAATTTTTTGGAGCGATTCTCCTTCGTCCAGTCTATGTAGCACTGCTAATTTTTCATTAAGTGAAAGAGTTACGTGTTTACGTTTGAATCCAGTCATGTTGAAAAACACACAACTGTACACACACAATGAATCTGCAGTAATAAGTACTGTAGCGAACACTGAATAAAGCAAACAACGACGTTTTTTAATCCCAACAAAGGATGAAACTGCGCAATAACGTACAGTATAACAATATGCACAGCAACAGACACCGCAACAATGGCCCGATAGGCGTCCAGTCAGTGACAAGTCGGCACAGGCTCGCGAGCCTGAGCATGGCCGTACTAACTGGAGTGACGGACCATCCAAGGTCGGATTAGAGCGGTTCTACTGTATTGTTGTATCCAGTTTCGACCTGCTTATCCATTCACCATCAGACAATCTAGCTCATTAGTATATGTAATATCTTTAGAATCCTTGAGTGGATTACTAATAGTCAAATATGCTCCAGCAGACAGTTGTTTCTACTGATAATTGTTTCGTGGTACGATACGTGAATCTGGAGAGTAATTTTTGGTTTCTACACAAGACAGCATAGAACACAGGGAAGCAATATAAGTCGTATTAACAAGGACTGGATACGTTCTAGACTGCATACAAACTACAAGTTTAGTACGTACAATTAAACGTATCCTAATATGATACGCACGTATGTTCTAAAACGTCATGTGGCAGTTGGTTGTTTTCATGATCGGGTCATAAAGAAGACTTAAAGAAACTGTGGAGTAAACAAAACGAAAGGCGAAAGATGTTATCTTCTGCCTTGCTCTGTGTTGTCGGCGACCTTGCCACAAGACTTATTTTCCTGCTTACGGCCTGCTCGCGATTAAGTGCCGTGATTTTACGTCCTTCAACAGTTCACGAGCACGAAGCGTACAAGACGTTCCTTGAGTCCAGACAGGATTGCGTTCTCTAAAGATAAATGATATACCTTTATAATCGACACATCAGGCGAAGCACAGAGGACGTGAAAAACATGCTAGCGCAACAAAAGAGGGCATTCCTCGGCAAGAGAAGTCCACTAATATCAAACATGAGAATTAGGTAGAGGAAGTGAACATGAACTTCGCAAAAACAGGAAAAGATGCAAATAGAAGTGTTTGAAATGTGTTACAGTTCAAATGGCTCTTAGCACTATGAGACTTAACATCTATGGTCATCAGTCCCCTAGAACTTAGAACTACTTAAGCCTAACTAACCTAAAGACATCACACAACACCCAGCCATCACGAGGCAGAGAAAATCTCTGACCCCGCCGGGAATCGAACCAGGGAACCCGGGCGTGGGAAGCGAGAACGCTACCGCACGACCACGAGATGCGGGCTGTGTTACAGTAATATGTGGAAAATTATGTGCACTGATAAGAAACGAAGAAGTCCTCCGCTGAATCGACGAACAAAGGAATATGTTTAATTAGAGGAAGGCGCGTGAGAGAGAAGTTTCATTGGACACTGGTGCGCAAAACTTTAGAACGAAAGAGGCTCACAGCGGGGTAGCACAGCTAGTTGAAACTTCGACCATACATACAAATGACTGCTGCACCATAGCAAAGAAAGTAACTGAAATAAATACGCAGTGAGACTAATAAGAACGATCCTTCTACTCAAAAATAGTAATTTCATTGAAGTCAACGTGATTTATAATGGTCTTTAACACTGCAACACGCTCCCACACTGCCCACACGATTGGAAAGGAGTTCTTGGGGTAAGGTGGTCCATGCCTCCACCAGTGCGGTTGACAACCTCCGGATGGTAGTTGATAAATGTGAACGTGCTGCAGTATGTCTTCCCAACCCACCCCAGAAGCGATCGAGGGACTGGCCAGGCTTGTTCTTTCGCCGAATAACCTCTCGATCCAGGAGCTTCTCCACGTGCATTCTTCGATGTTGGCGCACCCTGTACATCCTCCCAGGGTCGGATGCACCCCTGAAAAGACGCACATGTGGAAGGAGTATTGTGTCACAATAACGTTGACCGATGAATGTACCGTGATCAAGGACTTGGAGATCAGCACATTCGTGCAAAATTTGTCATCCCACAACATAACACCTGGGCCACCAAAACGATTACGTCTGACAGTGGTCCTGGGTGCAATGAGTGTTCGTACCTCTCATAAGGACACCGAAGAAATCACTAATCAGATTGAATCTGCTCTCGTCTGAGAAAAGCACGTGACCCCACTCCTAGTAGGTCAAGCCTCTATGCTCTTCGTACCATTGCGAATGTGTCAACGGAGCAGAACGCTTGGTCTTTGGTTAAAGAGACTATCCTCGCACAGTCGCAGTGCCACATTTCACTGTGGAGAGTGAGACTGCGTGCCTTACAGTCCTGATAACTGTTGTTGCAACTCCATCTGCGTTTGATGTGGCTTTTACACTATATAGCTGTTATCCGTTCCTGTAGTATAGTGTAGTCGAACGCTTTCTCTCCTTCTGTCAGCAGTACCTCCGGTTCGGAACGCTCCACATGCACGAGAAACAATGCTGTAAGATATACCAAACTCATGGGTTATATTTGTCACACTTCGTCCTTCTTCCAGTGTGCTAAAGATTCTTCCCGACATGAAGTCATCCAAATGTCACCGCGCCGTGTTGTGCTGAAGACTATCGCCACTGTGCATCGTAACTGCTCGCTGATTGACACACTCTCTCTTTTCCATTTCCTTCAACTGCCTCATGTTGCGGGGCGAGCCCCATTCGTCGCTACACTGATGCTGACCTCACGCCATGTCACGTCCAGGTTTCTGTGTACGACTGGGAGACCACTGACAACATGCTCCTCACTTTCATTCATTCCCACCGCGTATTTAAAACGTTATGGTACTTTATATATCTCAACAGTTTTGCAGAGCAGTATTCTGTAGAGAACCTCAAAGGGAGAGATCCCTGGCGAGGACAGAGATTTGAATATAGCCAACAACTGAGGACGTACAGGTTGAGATGAAGAGGTTGGTGGAGGAAAGGAAATCATTAAGGACCAAATCAAACCAGTCAGGAGAACAATGAAGAAAGGGGAGTGAAATCCGTCGCTTACCAACAGAAATCGATAATATAAACTGGAAACCTTATAAATCCTGTGTCCACCCATAGATAACGAGATCGTTTTGGACATCACAACAAAGGAGGAAGGTAAAAAAAGGCACACGCAGTGTCGTAGTTTACAAGGGCGTTCAATAAGTAACGCAACACATTCTTTGCTGGAAGCCGGTTGGTTTTATTCAGGATCCCAGTAGAACTATTTCCGTTGCGACGGCCCAGCCTTACACCACCTTACTGCTCGCATGATCCCGTTCTACTGTTCGACGTCGGAGCCAACGTCTTGCTGCATCGTTAATCTCCACACCATCCACGTATTGCTTCCCGCATTCCTCATTGGGCCAAACAGATGGAAATGGGAAGGTGTGTAGTGTGGATGACGAAGAACAGTCCAGTGAAGTTTTGTGAGCTCCTCTCGGGTGCACGGCCTTCTCTAGGGCACTGCATAGTAATGGAGGAGGAGGATTTCATTTTCGTTTCTGTGGCGAAGCACACGTTGAAGAACTTCAGTTTCATACGGGTAGCACAATACATTTCAAAGTTGATCAGTTCATCGTTGTACAGTGAGGGAGGACATCAAACACAATAACACTTTCAGATTTCAGCATATCCATCCTTGCTAAGTAGGAGAATAGGACCACAGCCAATATGATTATTGAAATTTTAGACACTACTGTCAGCTGTAATTTCATTATCAGTTTACTGACAACTGGTTTCGACGATACACCGTATCATCACACCCTCTGAGTATGTAGTGGCTGAATTTTCCCGAAAAACAGCAGTCAGGAAGTCCCAATTGAAAATAACCGGCACCACCTCTTCAGCTCTTGTAGAAAGAACCACACACGAGGATATCGCAAACAGAAGTTTGTTGAAAATCATAATTACCCCTTCAGAGTCCCAGAAGACCGTCACCATGACAGATGTCCCTCGTTGCTCTTTATGGACTCCTGTTAGGCGGCGAGGAACCCATCTGGTGGGCGAGTGTGTCAGCACTACAAACAGAGACGTCCAGTTGAGCAGCGAATGGTTTAACTGCGATCCGCCGATCACCTCGAAAGATTGTCTGCACGTTCCAACATTGCACGAGTCACAGCTGTGTGCGACCGGCCGGCAAACGGGAGATCGGATAGACTTCGGCTACCTTGTTGCGATGGTAGGCGATTCGCCCAACGACTGACCGTGGTTTTTATTCACTGCCAGGTATACATACACATTGTGCAAGCGCCTATGAATATCTACGATGCTCTGTTTTTTCGTCAAAAGAAACTCAGTTACAACTCTCAGCTTGAGCGCACGTCCGTTAAAGACGCCATTTTGAAGGCTACGTATAGCGGCACCACCAGTCGGAACGATGTGACATCATGGAGGCTAAAGATTGCGCATGTTTCGAGCCGAAATTGGTCGCGAAAAAAGATGTTGCATTAATTGTTGAACGCCGCTCGTATTTCTTTTCATTTTTGACAATCCTGCTTGGAAACAAACCAGCTTCACAGTTGTCTCAAATCTTGCCGGAATGCATTTCTCAAGACACTTGTTTCCTCATTTACAAACATTTCCGTTTAAGATCATGATCAGGTAAAAACTCGTATGGAACGAATCTTTAGGTGACAGTTGTAGTATGTTTCACACAAAAGTCACTGGTGGCTCGTTAACACACTTTCTCAGTTATCCCGCAAAAATCTCGTTTCCTTGGTCCAAATTTCCTGAAATGATTTGCTTCTGTTATAGTATACTTCCACCCACGTCAGTTTTCACTCTTAATTATGATGCAATCCGTATAAACTTCGACGGTAGAACATAATGGCATAAGTTCACATCGTTATTCCATAAGCTCAGTAAACACAGTAGGTACACGCAAAAGAGTCTTTAGCCATCCATAATATATCCTCCGTCACTATTAACAACAGTCTGGCAGCGCCGGGATAACTTTTCGATTCCGTGGCTGTAGAAATCAGGTGGTTTTTTAGGCGAAGAATTGATCGAGCCATGTTTGGAGCGCATTCTCATCCGGGAAGTTCGTTCCTTGAAGGTCGTTGATCAGAGAGCGGACAAGGTGAAAATATGAGGGCGCAAGATCAGGTGAATAGGGTGGGTGCGGAATGACTTCCCAATTCAGCTCATGTATGGCGTTTTTTACCAACCTAGCAGAATGTGCGCGGGCGTTGTCGTGGATCGGCATTACTTAGCGTCTTCCAGGACGTTTCTCTTGGATTGCGTCTACAAGAAGTCTCAGTTGTTGACAAGGAATGTCAGGAGAGATCGTTACACCTCGGAGGGGCAATTCGTAGTACACCACACCGTCACTGTGCCACCAGATGCACAACATTATCTCTTCTAGATGCGCGCTGCTTTGTTTGGGCCTAACCATTCCTTTCTTTTCCTTAGGATAGAACTATTTCCCATCATCAGTAAGGATACAGGATAGGAATCATCGGTGTTGTTCACGAGTCAATTGATGATGAGCAAGCAGAGATGCACATATGGCCACCCGCAGATTTTAGTGATTTTGGCTGTACCCAAACACCCGATTTTTTGAACCATTCCCATTACATGCAAATACGGTACGATGGTGGAATGATCACGGTTCACCACATTTGTCAGTTCTTGCGTACACTGACGTCGAACATTGTGGATTAATGCATTTAAACGAAGTAAATCAAACATTTGGTTGCCGTTATCTGTATCGCGACATTGCTGCTCACGTTGGTCGAGATCTAAATACTGTTAGCAGAATATGGAATCGGTGGGTTAAGGAGGGTAATACGGAACGCCGTGCTGGATCCCAACTGCCTCGTATCACTAGCAGTCGAGATGACAGGCATCTTATCCGCAAGGCTGTAACGGATCGTGCAGCCACGTCTCGATCCCTGAGTCAACAGATGGAAACGTTTGCAAGACAACAACCATCTGCACGAACAGTTCGACGACGTTTGCAACGGCATGGACTATCAGCTCGGACACCATGGCTGCGGTTACCCTTGACGCTGCATCACAGACAGGAGCGCCTGCGATGGTGTACTCAACGACGAACCTGGGTGCACGAATGGCAAAGCGTCATTTTTTCGGATGAATCCAGGTTCTGTTTACAGCATCATGATGGTCGCATCCGTGTTTGGCGACATCGCGCTGAACGCGCATTGGAAGCCTGTATTCGTCATCGCCATACTGGCGTATCACCCGGCGTGATCGTACGGGGGTGCCATTGGTTACACGTCTCGGTCACCTCTTGTTCGCACTGACGACATTTTGAACAGTGGACGTTACATTTCAGATGTGTTACGACCCGTGGCTCTACCCTTCATTCGATCGCTGCGAAACCCTACATTTTAGCAGGATAATGCACGACTGCATGTTGTATGTCCTGTACGGGCATTTCTGGATACAGAAAATGTTCGACTGCTGCCCCGGCCAGCACATTTTCCAGATCTCTCACCAATTGAAAACGTCTGGTCAATGGTGGCCGAGCAACTGGCTCGTCACAATACGCCAGTCACTACTCTTGATGAACTGTGGTATCATGTTGAAGCTGCATGAGCAGCTGTACCTGTAGGCGCCATCCAAGCTCTGTTTAACTCAAAGCCCTGGCTATCAAGGCCGTTATTACGGGCATAGGTGGTTGTTCTGGGTACTGATTTCTCAGGATCTATGCACCCAAATTGCGTGAAAATGTAATGACATGTCAGTTCTAGTATAATATATTTGTCCAATGAATACCCGTTTATCATCTGCATTTCTTCTTGGTGTAGAAATTTTAATGGCCAGTAGGGTAATATGTAAACGCGAATAGTATTACTGAACTACGAATAAAATGTGACAATCAATAAATAAACCCATAGCAACCGGAATACCAACACGCGAAACAAAAACGCTACCAACTTATGCACCAAACTTACGTTCTGGGACGGACACATACTTAATAGAGTGAATCGTCTCCATTACACGAAGGCGTCCCATTATTTTATCCCAATACCGAGTGCCGCATTTACCTGCCGGTATCCGACGTAGTTGAAGGTGAAGATGCAGACGTAGGTGAAGAGGAAGGTGGCGGCGCCCAGGATGGCGCTGTAGATGAGGAACTGCCGGACACCGTGCAGGAAGACACGAACCGCCACGTCGGGCACCTGGTCGCCCGCGGCCGTCGCGTTGGCCAGCGCCGACCCGAAGTCCACCATGACGCCCGTCAGGTCTCCAAACAGCAGGTTGCTGAGGGGCATGCCCACGCCGGCGCCCACCGCCCCCACCACCCCGAGGGCCAGCAGCCAGCGCTCCCATGCGGTCGAGAAGCGGAACTAGACAAGAAGCGAGGCGGGAACATTAGGGGTTACCGCCACGTCGACGGTGGGGTTAGGTGCTGTAAAACATTTCAGTTGCTAGCATGTATATACTAGGTACTACTCCTATACTCCGATTTAAAGTGTTTGATAGCTGACAGCCAGTGAGTTGGATTGCTCCTAGCATCAATGCAGCAACGGGAGCTCTCGCGTTGTCGACAAGAGAAAACTTAGCTAAGGCCCTGCTTTCACGGTCTGGTCGCACTAATGTGACTACCGATTATTTTCGACCTCAACATGCACTAATCTCGCACAGAGAGGAGTGGCAACACTAGCAGTGGAGGGCATATAACGCGTGTCTGGGGGACGTCGAGAAAGGTGTAGTCCCTAGAATTAAATTTTCACTCTACAGCGGAGTGTGGGCTGATATGAAACTTCCTGGCAGATTAAAACTGTGTGCCGGACCGAGACTCGAACTCGGGACCTTTGCCTTTCGCGGGCAAGTGCTGTGAGGACGGGGCGTGAGTCGTGCTTGGGTAGCTCAGTTGGTAGAGCACTTGCCCACGAAAGGTAAAGGTCCCGAGTTCGAGTCTCGGTCCGGTAGACAGTTTTAATCTGCCAGGAAGTTTCAAAGGTGTAGTCGTTGTAATACGGTAACGGAGCGATTTACCTGACGTCCAAAAGGGTCCAATGGTGGAAGAATTTTCGGAACGACTATGTCTGTAAACTGTTCGTTTGCCCCCACGTTTAAAGTATACAGTACTTGGCAAAGTGGGGCTATCCAAAACCTGCACGGAGGCAACTGTGATGCACCACGGGCCATAGGTGACAGGGGTAAATGACGAATGTGGAGATGTGTACGGACGAATAGACGTGCAACCTGTTGGGCAGCTGACTGCCCAGATGAAACACAGGGCTACCAAGTGTCTCCTCAACAAACTTTCAGCGACCGTAGCTGCGTATGAATCTCCGCGGCATGCCCCTGGTTCATGCACCCGTGATGAGAACTGTTCATCGGCAAGGAATGCTGCAATTTGGGCAGCAGTACCGCATCTGAATCTCCACTGAGTGGCAGCAGGCGGCCTTTTCAGATGACAGGTGTCGTTGGAGTGCACGGCATAAAACGTCTGAAGGCCAATACACTACAACAATCGTCGGAAAGATCCCGGCCGGAGAAGGGAGCGTTTTGGGCTGGGAAGTGTTTTCCTGGCATGCCCTGTTTGATCTCGTCGTTCTGTAACTCGCAATGGATCAACACAATTATGCACTTATCGCTGGTAACCACGTTCACATCTACAAGCAGTTTGTTTTTCCTCAGCTTGATGGCGTCTACCAGCAGAACTACGCAACGTCTGACATAGTTCACAATGTATGTGCGTGGTTCGAAGAGCACCAGGATGACTTTATTGTACTCTCCTGGCGTCCAAATTCCGCAGATTTAAACCTAATCGAAAATCTGTGGGGTGACCTTGGTCGGGCTGTTCGCGTCACGGGGGCTCAAAAGAGAAACGTAGCGCAGCCGGCCATGCCACTGGAGTTGGCGTGGTTCCGTATCCCTGTTAGTACCTTCCAGAACCTCACTGACTCTTCCTGCACGTCTCGCTCTGTAAAAGTTATTTAGGTTTTTGACAGGTGGTCTCATTACCGTAACTGACAGCGTATAATTAAAAGCACAATTTTGCTTTCTTATAGCAGCTGCGGAGATACGTAAACATACTTGATTTTGAGATTTTTTTTACGTGATCCTTGTTCAAGACAGAGACTGTAAAGCGATTATCTATCACTTTGGAGAGGCAAACGTTGGCTGGTACTTAGAGACAGTGCTTGTCGTAACTTCGGAACTTAAGTGTCACAATCCATCTAATTTAAATAGGGCTGTAGCTTGGTACACCAACAACTTACAAGTGTATCGGCCCCATCGTTAATACTGTATTACTCTCTTAGCATCAGTTTATTTTGGGGAATTCAAATAATCAAAACTTTAAAAAAATGAGAGAATAGTATAAGTACGAAATGAAGAAACACTATAAATATTGGTCAAAGTCGACTTGGGAGAGAGTCAGCTTGAGTTCCAGAGAAATATAGGAAATGGTGAGGCAATACTAATCCTAAGGGTTATCTTATAAGATAGACTGCAAAAAGATAAACCTTTTCCAAGTGCACGTGCCGCCACCACTAAGGGAGGCGCGACGCCGGTTAGGAAGCACTAGTAGCCCTGGTGTATTGTCTGGGAGGAGGCGGCCGCCAGACAGGCGTCGTGTGTGCTTTCTCTGACGGCCATAGTGCTTGCATCTGGGGGGGGGGGGGGGGGGAGAGGTTATTGAGTAATGAAAGACGACGGAAATGTGTCGCGACTTTTTCACACCCACTAACAACGACAATGCCTGCAGAATTGCAAAGAAATGAGCCCTTCAGGAGTCCTGAATTCCGAATAATGCTGAAGTTGGAATAAGAAGAGGCCATTCTGCAGGTTGAGAGTCGGCGCCAGCAGCCACCCAGCTGGTGGCAAGTTGATTGAGGTTGTTCATTTTCGCTAAGAAGCAGTAAAAGCATCTACCACTGATTAACATAAATAAATTCTGGAGTGGGATAATAGAGCTCACCTTTGCGTAGTTGGAGGAGAAAGCCTTTTGTGACCGGAACTGGAAGACGGGCAGTGGTAATCATATGCTGCCTGTTTCTCACTCCCCCCGCACCTCCCTAGCGTAAAAGTACCCTCTGTTGGCTAATAACATTAAAACTGAGTTTGGGGGTAGATCGCTACATTGTGAGAACCTATCTGATTGGTCATCGGTCAGGAGAACCGTTGTTGGTTGGTTGGTTGGTTTTGGGGAAGGAGACCAGACAGCGAGGTCATCGGTCTCATCGGATTAGGGAAGGATGGGGAAGGAAGTCGGCCGTGCCCTTTCAAAGGAACCATCCCGGCATTTGCCTGGAGCGATTTAGGGAAATCACGGAAAACCTAAATCAGGATGGCCGGACGCGGGATTGAACCGTCGTCCTCCCGAATGCGAGTCCAGTGTCTAACCACTGCGCAGAACCGTTGTCATTGGCGATCAAAATAATGCTCAAGGCTCACACAGTAAAAGAAAAAGTTCACCTCTTGCTGGCATCTTTATACAGAACATTTCTGTCGTGGACTTGACAGGGGAGACATCCGCCGAGACAGGGGCTCTGATTCCAGGCTTTGTGATAGAGCAGCCTCTGATGCAGCAGAAAGGACTTGGAGTTTTCCAGGCACCACTGCAGCTACTCGTGAGCACCGTATGTGCTCTAAGTATGATGAGCAACAGCAGCATTCACCAACCGAGGCGTTGGAGACACACAAGGACTTCAGACTGAAGTCAGGAATTTTCCTTTTTTGCTGCAAGTAGGCTTGTTAGTAATCAAGGCTCAACATGAACTCAATCAAGGCGGCAAGTGCATGCATGACTCATTCCGCTGTTCTTTCTTTACTTCTTAACTGACAACTGGCAATCGCTCTGCGGCTTCCGCGAACGTAGCTACTTGATTCTAACTTGGTCACCCCAGATCGATGATGCGACCTCTCCCAAGGTTTTGTTGGTTAAAGTCAGTTGTAACTTGTCTTCACACTTCATGAACGTAACTGTTCATAGTTATTTATGCCTTTGTGAGTAACTTGAAATCCAAACGACTTCTAATAAATAGGGCCTTACTTACAGTGTCCATCGTTTCTTTCAGTAGTCTAATGAATCCCCTATCTTTATCACGATTTTGAGTTACAGCACCCATGTTCCATGTATGTTAGGCTCACGCCTTTAAAATTTAATTCACAAAATTACCCATTGTATAACACCTGTAATTAGATTTACACGACTCCGTGTGGAACGATCTGCTTATCAGTACGGTCACCATTTCTCAGCTTCAACAAAGGAAATTACAGTTCTGGAACAATAAATAGAGTCTCTGAGATTTTCTGATGAAACTACAATTACGTAAGAGAGAACAAAAGAGGTTACAAAATGAATATGAACAAAAAAAAAAAAAAGGCCGGCAAATCAAGCCAGCTGGTAAAGAGGGAACTAGATTAGACAATAGTACGCTGCGAGTAGTTGAAAAGTATTGCTATTTGGGCAGCAAAATGCTAAAAATGGGCGGATTAAAGAAGATACAAAATGCACGCTGGTACCAGCAAGAAATTCGTTTCAGAGGAACAGAAATTTTTGTCGTCGAATATAAATTTAAATGTTACAACATACTTTTGAAGACATTTGTCAGGAACGTAGCCTTGTACAGATGACTGTAAACAATTCAGGAGAGAACAGAAGACTTTGAATTATTGAACTACAGAAGAGTACTGAAGATAGGATTGGTAAAGAATTGAGGAGAAACGAAATTGATGGTGCAAATTGAATAAAAGCACAGATCTGTTGACAGAAGACGTCGTAAGGCATTGAGGAATAATCAGTTTGGTAATGGACGGGTGAATTTTGGACGGACACCAGAGCTAGACCAACGTAAGCAGGTTCAAGTGGAGGATAGTTGCAATTGTCATACAGAGATGAAGGAGCTTATGAAGGATAGGGTAGGGTGGAAAACGATGTTAAACACGTATAGGTCAATCCGACAGCTGCTAAGGCATTCAAGAATAAACCTGGCGCTGGAGGAGCAATAGAGGAGAAAACTGGTACAAGCAGAACAGGTGTAGGAGACCCCAAACACATTACAATAGATTAGGAGTATAGTTGGTATAGACAGATGAGAAAAGTTTTCACAGGATTGGTAATGGTGGAGGACAGCGTAAGTCCAGTTGAAGTACTAATGACTTAAAAGGAAAAGCCTGCGCTGCTATATGTGAATGCAGTGATCCACAGCTAGTTGTTTGTCTTAAGTTTTCTATAGCACTAACCAATTAGTCACGCTTCTCTTTTGCTTTGTCACGTCGTTCTGCTAGCTCAGCTGTTGATTAGCACAGTCAGTTAAGGGCGAAACGACAGCCGACTACGTGAGTATTGAGAGTCAATTTCGTTATTGTGCCTTGTTTCTGTTTGGCTGAGACAGACATTTTATCTGTGTTTTACGACGAACCCAGAACATCGCCTCCTCCAGACCTAAGTTTAATTCGCTTTTCTATTATGATCTAGACACAGACTGCTGTTGAATTTGAACAGATTATTTTATCGAAATATCATCTTCTTGTGCCAACTACGTGGAAATAGAGTGGTGCTCCTCATTAATGAGATTCGCTGACAAGACGATACAGGGTATTATGTGATGAAAACGTTTAAACCTAGAAGTATGTTTAAGTTAAAAGCTTTGAGCACAAACAAGTAACCCGGACACCAAGTTTGTTTTCTTATGGTTGAACGCGACTGGAATAGCAAAGAGTAAACCAGAGTAATGCATACATCTACCTCTGATACGATGTGAGAAGTCAACGATTAGGAGAGAGACTCTTGAATCACAGGAATTATTTTCGCGAGTGACTGCAAACAAATTGAAAATAGGAAAGAGAAGCATCGGTTTGTTCATCGCTACATTTCCTATGTTGAGTGTGAGGAACGTCACAATAAAGCCATTGTTATAAATCTAAGTATATCATTTTCACCCAGCGTCTTTTGCCTCAACCACAGTTCAGTTGACGGCATATCGGGAAGATCTCTTTTCTATTGGGCTTAATTTCTTAATGTACCATTCAAATTAACTACATTAACTTTGATTGGTTGTTGCGCTTCAAAATTTTGTGCGTCACTTCGCTGATGTTTTTCTCTGTAATAATTGCGTCCTGTCTTCCTAGAATTTGTGCTCCTGATGTATACAGTCGCTTTGCTAATTTATTGTCCATGTCACTTCTTACGTTCCTTACACCTTATCCGCACTTTTTCCCACAGAACAATCATGCAAGTCAGTAACTATCTGCAGCTAAGTTACAAGTACCGTACGGAGAATAAAACGTAAGAGTTACCAGTGTTGTTAACTGATTCCAAGACTTAACTGTTTATAGTCAGTATTAATTTCACTGCTAATTCTTCTGCCTGGTTGTATGTTGCCGTTTCTTTGAGATTGCTCGGCGTAGATTGGTGCGTGTCGACCTTTGATATAAAATAGACCTTCGTGAGCGTATGCTGCTGTTCACGAAAATTGCAGGGATTGCCGGGAATGATGAGGAATAGATCATATATGACATTACACTCTTAAAACGTATGAAATAAATCTGCATAACAAATATATAGTATTGCATGTGCCGAATGACGTTTTGTTTGGCTGAACAACACCTATGATTTACGGCCTTGCAAGTACACCAGTGGATCGGGATTACTAGTAAAACGTTAAAGATCACAAGTCACTCGCTTACTGGTGATCTGCCATACCAGTTCAGAGCGAAGTACGGCAAATGAATGGGAAAACAGGATAGGGACAGTTATGTGTCGTGAAGTAACAGTCTTGAGAATTCTGTTCAACAATGGTCCTGCTGAACAGGATATTTAAAGTTTCACAGCCATAACGATGACCATGGCTACTATCAAGGATTAGTGTTACTTGAAGCACAGCAATATTCCTGTCAATACATCAACGTCTCGGGTTAAATACGAGAATACTCGCTGTTATTATGGGCTCTGGGAGTTAAGCGTTATTGGTCCAGATTTTGCTGATAAGATATGTGTGGCGTAAATGGTCAACTGTGAATAGTAATTATTTTGGTACTTCATCAGCGGCAAAGTGGAATTTAGTCACGTGCCTTTTTGATTTTAGTGTTCAACACGAGCTTAATGCCACAGTTACTTTATAACTGTCAATACTTAGAGCAATATACAGTACAGTTTCACACTTCGCTGATTCTTCTATTTCGTCAACAACCTTTATATAACGCAGGTTTTGTTTCCACTGCTTTTACAGAATTCCTTTTATAATTCACCAGGAATAGCTGGTTTATCTCTTGTCTAATAAAAGAGTTGCTAAACTCCGTCCGGAAAGACCTCGAAAGACCCAACGGTAATGACCGGCCGCCGTGTCATCCACAGCCGATGGATGCAATCGGATGGACTCTCTCGTCAGCTGTTAATTTTCGTGATGTGAAACCGTTACTACTCGCTCACATAGCTCATCAATCGACCTCACGAGGTTGGGTGCACCCGGTAGGGCCAACAGCGCATGGCAGGCCGTATGGTCAACTACGGCCGTCGGTGGTTAACTTCCGTGATCTGGTGGGAACCGGTGTATCCACCGGTCAACGGATTTTGACCATAAAAAAGTTAAAACTGATACAAATTTCTACCCAAACGTTTTCTAACCTCAAGGAGCTTCTGCCGTCGGACCACTGTATCTAACGGCCATCAAGTCGTAAATACACTACTGGCCATTAAAATTAGTACACCACGAAGATGACGTGCTACAGACGCGAAATTCAACTAACAGAAAGAAGATGATGTGATATGCAAATGATTAGCTTTTCAGAACATTCACACAACGTTGGCGCCGGTGGCGACACCTACAACGTGCTGACATGAGGAAAGTTTCCAACCGATTTCTCATACACAAACAGCAGTTGACCGGCGTTGCCTGGTGAAACGTTGTTGTGTTGCCTCGTGTAAAGAGGAGAAATGCGCACCATCACGTTTCCGACTTTGATAAAGGTCGGATTGTAGCCTATCGCAATTGCGGTTTATCGTGTCGCGACATTGCTGCTCGCGTTGGTCGAGACCAACGACTGTTAGCAGAATATGGGATCGGTGGGTTCAGGAGGGTAATACGGAACGCCGTGCTGTATCCCAACGGCCTCGTATCACTAGCAGTCGAGATTACAGGCATCTTATCCGCATGGCTGTAATGGATCGTGCAGCCCCGTCTCGATCCCTGAGTCTACAGATGGGGACGTTTCCAAGACAACAACCATCTGCACGAACAGTTCGACGACGTTTGCAGCAGCATGGACAATCAGCTCGGAGACCATGTCTGCGGTTCCCTTGACGCTGCATCACCGACAGGAGCGCCTGCGAGGGTATACTCAACGACGAACCTGGGTGCACGAATGGCAAAACGTCATTTTTTCGGATGAATCCAGGTTCTGTTTACAGTATCATGATGGTCGCATCCGTGTTTGGCGGCATCGCGGTGACGCACAGTGGAAGCGTGTATTTGTCATCGCCATACTGGCGTATCACCCGGCGTGACTGTATGGGGTGCCATTGGTTACACGTCTCGGTCTCCTCTTGTTCGCATTCACGGCACTTTGAACAGTGGACGTTTAATTTCTAATGTGTTGCCACCCGTGGCTCTACCCTTCATTCGATCCCTGCGAAACCCTACATTTCAGCAGGATAATGCACGACCGCATGTTGCAGGTCCTGTACGGGCCTTTCTGGATACAGAAAGTGTTCGACTGCTGCCCTGGCCAGCACATTCTCCTGATCTCTCACCAACTGAAAACGTCTGGTCAATGGTGGCCGAGCAACTGGCTCGTCACAATACGCCAGTCACTACTCTTGATGAACTGTGGTACCGTGTTGAAGTTGCATGGGCCGCTGTACCTGTAGGCGCCATCAAAGCTCTGTTTGACTCAATTCGCAGGTGTATCAAGGCCGTTATTACGGCCAGAGGTGGTTGTTTTGGGTACTGATTTCTCTGGATTTATGCAACCAAATTGCGTGATAATGTAATCACCTGTCAGTTCTCGTATAATATATTTGTCCAACGAATACCTGTTCATCATCTGCATTTCTCTTGGTGTAGCAATTTTAACGGCCTGTAGTGTACAACTTGTCGCAATATTACAATGCAGAAAACACTCAAAAGAGATTATTATTGTGAACAAAAATATCAGAAGATAGAAATGATAATCACTTAATCGGTGAATTCAGCTTCTCCCTACGCCCACCAACTTCATCAACTCAAAGTAATTTCATTTAATAAATTCATATGTAACATCCCGCTAACGACAGACACTTAAACTGCATGAGAGCAGGAGATTCTCATCCAATTTGTCGGCTCATCTACCTTAAAGCACTGTGTAATAAACTCTTACATGAAGTATATATTTATATAAACATTTACTGGTTTCGAAATATCGCTGTAAAATGGCGAGAAACAATCTTCATCTTTCTTACTTCATGTGCTCATATCGTTACCACGGGACTGCTAAATTATAAAATTCAATGGAGAATAAAATAATAAATAACAAAATCTATTAGCCAACACTACTAAAATATCATGTGACTCGGCTAGACTAAAATAAAAGTGAATGAAGTGTATTTTATTATGTGTCGATAGTTTAGTTTTTGAAATTATTACCTTACTAATGTCAGGGTTAATTTTATGTTCTCAATTTATTGTATGAAATGTTCAGTTCTGTTAACATCTACTAGAACCTGAATAAGTGAAAGCACTGACAATGATGATGGAAGGAATTAAGTTTTGTGCTTGGTTCAACTTTCACACAGAAAAGGCAAGAAATGAAAATAAGTGATACTGTTCAAAATAATGACCACGTCTTCGTCAATAAGATATTGTGAGTATCGCATTAAACAAATACTTACCAGCTGGAAGAAGGAAACTGGAGGAATCGACTCCTCTGTCTGCGGCAGAACCGGTTGTATGAAGGTCCTGTTTACAAATTAGCCTTATTAATTGTGAAGCTAAGATCCAAATACTGAGGGTAAAAAGTGTACGCAATGGTCATCAGCAGTAAGTGCTGGTTGCTTACCCGTCGATTGAAGCGGATTTACTTCCCGGGGGTTTTCCCTCGACCGACACCATGCGTAATATTTTTCCCCGAACTTCCTCATTATTTTCTTCTGCCAGACTCGCCTGAGAACTGTGAAATCCGTACCTAGAGGAAAACAGTTTCATTAACATATATTTTTCGTTAGAATGACTGCATCTTATGCCAGAATATTAAAATTAGTAGTTAAGAAGTATTTCATTGTCGATTTAAGCAGTATGTCATTTACAAACTGTCCAATCAATATCACTGTTTAGAGAAAAATGAAATTTACCAGGAATTTTTTGTGTGTAAGTAAGAAAGATGAACCTCATTTCGAAACAAAGATATGCCTTTTTGTTCCTAATATTATTACTGACAATACCGGTTTTTAAAAAATAAACTTAAAATCGTTCAGATGGCTTCACTCGATTCGAGCAAAGATTAAAGAAACGCAGGACATTTTTTGCCGTCATGGTACGAAATATAAGACAGAAACACTGTTACCAGGCAGAATTTCGTCGAATTCTTCATGTGTTTTTCCTGTAGTTTCAGGCAAATGCTCATCAACTGACTTCTATATACATCCTTTAGTACAAATTACACGAAGTTCCCTCTCCCAGTTTTCTCTTTTGTGTAATAACAGTATGCTTGCAGTGTAAGTAACAGAAAAAAGAAAGTCATTGCAATGTTAAGCATCAACGTCGCAGCCTTACAGATCTGCGTTTATGTCACATTGACACTGCAGCGAAGGTCGTTCAGTACTCATCTATAGCTCTCAAGATGATGGTATGATTCGATATGAGCATTGGTTGATAAAATAAATTAAAATTTTAATAACAGGTCATGGATTTTATCATTAATGTTGCACATTGCCTCGGTTTACCAACAAAAGCCATAATTTCTGCCATAAAAAGGTTATAATTTTCACGAGAAATGTATTTACGACTATATTATGGCACCAAACAAGTTACAGCTACAACAAATTGTTCGACGGACCTGAGCTTAATTGAAATGTTTCTTTCTCGTTGTTGGAAAAGAATCTAGTTGTCTTTACTGTTTCAAAGCTTAACATGAGGTAATACTGATAACTTATGGATAATAAGCAATTACAACCAAAATCAGAAAATATCGAGTACTTCTGAAGTGAGAAGAGTTGACAATGACAAAAATATTTGTACAGGAATCTCTGCTTGGATTTAAAATTGTAGAATATATCAGAACTCACGTTCTTATCGAAGCAGGCATCTTTTTTTTGTGTGTTTCACACCAGTGGGAATTTCAGCTGAGGATATCTTGCAGTCTTTCTTCGATATGTGCCTGCAACAGCTGCGTATTGAGCGTCACCGGCAATTGTGCTGTAACGAGAAGAATCACAAGACAATTACGTTGAGGAAATTGGATCAAAGATGTTAATGGTTACTCTGTCTACCTCTCCAGTCGTTCCAGAACCTGGAGACAATGGAGATATTAAGGAGTGATTTTTACAATTCCCATGAGATCGTGTGCATGGCTGCGCGATAGTAAAGTTGAAGGTACCTCACAGAGCTGTCACATATTCCCGAATCTATTTTACTAAGCGACTATCCCGAAAGACGGAATTCCAATTTCAGCTTCAGGTTGCCTATCTGAAGGTTTTCGGGTTTCCAGTATTACGCGTAATTATTGAGCAATTTTAAAATGTTGTCGTAATCTACTCATTAAGAGATATCATCTTCGTTAAGTGCAACTATTCGCTTCTAGGCCTGCTGCATAACAGATGTCTTTCATGGATATAATCTATGCATATAACCAGTTATCTACCATAAATATGAGACCTGAGTTTCTCCTGGCGTATACAATTTTCAAACAACTTACAGGAATTCAGCCGGGTAAAATTTACAGCGAACGCCGATATTTCGCCGGGAGTACACCAAGCCATTCTCAAGGCACAAACTGCAATGGACAGGCACTGTACAGGCAAATTTAAAACCTCGGTTCTGGAAGTAATTCAGGAAAGATAACACACACACACACACACACACACACTGAATACTAGTGCCACCAAAGATGACCAAAGTCTGAGATATCTATAGTGAGACTACGTACTAGCAGGTGAGGTAACATTATCTCTGACCCTCTACTTTTTGACAAGGGAGAGCAGGATTCCAGGCAGAGTTTAAGCAAAAACCTCCATCCCTGTTTACAAGGTTACTAGCTAATTTAATCTCAACTGCCTTCTTAATGACACTGTCCAAATAGCTGGACGCGCATGCCAATATTCAGTGTTATTATATAACATGGGGTGACCAGTATCCAAGCAATGTTCGGCAATAGCAGATCTACTTGGCTGCTGTAATCGTGTGTGCCATTTATGCTCAGTACATCGGTCCTTCACGGTCCTGACAGTCATGCCACAGCTTCAAGGAATGTGATATACACCCACCTTACGAAAACCACGATCGTCCTTAACCGAACCCAAATGCACTCTGATTTTACATGGAGGTCGGAAAACACATTTCACGTCGTATTTCCCTAAAATACGACAGATCTTTTTGGAAGTGCTTCCTATGTAAGGCAACAAGGCAGTAGACTTAGGAGTCGACTCAGTATTATCAATCACCCGATGCACAGTTGTTCGATAGCGCAACGCACGTTTTCCGACCTCCATCTAAAATTAGAGTGCTTTTAGGTTCGGTTAAGGATGATCTTGGCTTGCGTAAGGCGAGTGTATATCACATTCCTTGTAGCTGTGTCATGACATACATTGGTTAGACTATCAGGACCGTGGAGGACCGATGTATTGACCATAAACGGTACACACGATTAGAGCAAACAAATAGGTCTGCTATTGCAGAACATTGCTTGGATACTGGTCACCCGATGCTATATCACGATACCGAAATACTGACATGCACGTCCAGCTATTGGGACAGTGTCATTAAGGAGGCAGTTGAGATTAAATTAGCGAGTAACCTTGTAAACAGGGCTGTAGGTTTTTGCTTAAACTCTGCCTGGAATCCTCCTCCCCCTTGTCGAAAAACAAAGGAACGGAGTTAATGTTACCTCACCGGCTAGTTCGTTGTCTCAATATAGATATCTCTGACTTTCATCATCTCTGGTGGCACTAGTGTTCAGTGTGTGTTTGTGTGTGTGTATCTTTCCTGAATTACTTCGAGAAACGAGGTTTTAAATTTGCCTATACATCGGCCGTCCTTTGCAGTTCATGCCTTAAGAATTGTGTACTTCCGGCGAAATATCGGCGGTCGCTGTAAATTTTACCTGGCTGAAATCCTGTAAGTTGTTGAAAATACTGTAAATCTTATCTTTATTTGAACTATAGGCCTGTTTCGGCTATACAGCCATTATCGTGTTATCTGTAATAGAACATCTTACAAATTTTGGTATTTTTTATGTATGTAAGTAAATTATGAATAATATGGTTTTACATACGTTTTCTACCCAGACTTTCTCGCAATATCGTTGTTTCTGTTGCCGTATCTTTGTTACTGATTATGTTTTACGTTAGTGTGGCATAATAGTCAGTTTTGTAGTATGTTCTGACTTCTCATTTAGTAGTGGTAGGAAATAAATGTTATTATGTAGTTGACATTTGATAACAGCAGTTGTGACAGATGATCAGTGATATTATTATTTCTGTTGCTGTCTATTTGTTTGCTGTTTTTATTCTTTCGTTGTTATTCCAGTAGTAATCAGTTGTGTGTTATGTCCTGATATTTCATTAGTAATGGTCAAAAATAAACTTAATTTCCAGTCGAAATTTGTGCCAAACCAAAACTATTTTACACTGAGTGACAAAATGTACTTACAAAATGATGGAGTAGCAACGGGATTTAGCATTGCTGGCACAATAGTTGATTTTCTTAAATTCTTAGAGAAAACTTCATTGTAACAACGAAAACTTACAGTAATAAAATAATATATTACTACAGGCAAGTCAGCGAATCAATAATGATTAAAGAAGGAAACAATTAGGACATACATATGACACTCAACGCTCTCATAATGAAATTGATGACAGGGCTAGGATCGGAAAAAAAACTTTATGGACTCGAGCACAACTTTGGCTCTTGGCTAACTTAACATAACATTAACAGCACTCATAAATTCGAAATATAGTAAAAGCCAACAACCGATAATGTCACCAGTGCAAATTCCTGTCAACTGAAATTACACAAACGTATATATTTTCACATCGTGATCAACACAATGATTAACCTTCCCACAGAACAGGTCGCAATACAAAAAGAAATTTGAACCCTGCAGTGCGTAGCGCAAGAGAATGATTACAATCCACGAACAACCACAGAGCTGTGTACGAAATATACAAAACCCTCACGACCAACTATACCTGAAGGAATAACACTCATCAGAGAAACACCAATAAAACGTAAAATTACGTAGATACCTACTACATACTTGTGCACTGCTGAAAAAACGCTAGTACACTTTTTATTAACCAAACGCGACATAGTATATAAAAAAGTAGTCATACTACTGGAACCACCAAATACTTAAATCCTGACATACATAAAATTCAGTGCAAAAACTGTGAAAAATTCTACATGGGCCAGACAGGGAGAAATTTCGCCACTACATATCGAGCACATGTTAGAGAACAGCTCATCCACCTTTTACGACCACATTAAACGTGAACGCCACACAACAGGTCGACTGCAAAGTACCATCGGTACCTTATAACACTAAAAGAACTAATAGCCAATATATTAGAGGAAACTGAGATACACACAGGAAATTATACACATTTAATCCTCAACGAATGAAGTGATCTTAATATATAAATAGTTCACTAAAACCTTTATTAGCAATATTCACCAAGAGTAAAGATGTATCATATTACAACCAGAGACAAAATTTATCTTAAATAACACAACACCACCGATATCCATGGAATAAAACCCAATAACATGTCTGGTAGAATTGTCAACAAGCGGGTGTAACCATACAATATCACTGATCATCTGACATAATTTCTGTTACGGTATTTCCACTGGAAATTAAGTTTATTTCTCACGGTTATTAACAAACTGTCAGACTATAACACAGAACTGATTACTACTAGAATAACAACGGAAGAATATAATCAGCAAACAAATAGACAGAAGCAGAAATAATAAAATCACCGATCATCTGTCACAATTGCTGTCACTAAATGTCAATAACAGAATAAGATTTCTTTCTGACCACTACTAAATGAAAAATCAGAACATACTACAAAACTGATTATTATTGCTACAATAACGTAAAAATAATCAGTGACAGACAGAGAGCAACAGAAACAACGATACTGTAAGAAAGTCAGGACTTGAAGTTTGTAAAATTACATTATTCATAAGTAAGTAACATGTGATACAACAAATGTACCAAAATTAATAAGATGTTCTATTACAGATAATCTGATAATAGCTCTATAGTAGAAATATGCTTACAGTTCAAATAAAAATAGCTTTCATAGTAGCGCAACTGACAAAAGAAATATTCTGTGTCCTTATCTTAAGTAATTAGTACAGTAAGAGATGCATTATAGTTAGGGACGCTGTGCCTGTTTTGAGGCAGGGCAACTGACGGCGCACAAATACGCGGACATTATTCATTCGGTATACGAGAAAGAGAGCGACTTCCAAGAGACTTTACAAATATTTTTAAATGTCTATGATCCTTTTTCTCGCTGCGACCACCCACATAACAATGAAAGGAATAATTTGTCGTTTACGACATATACACTGTTCATGCAATAAAACCTACGAATCAGAGATGACACTGTAATTTATCGTATAACTTTTTTAGTACCAACTTCATTCGCAACATAGTCTGCAGAAATTATCTACACATTTCCGCAAAATTATATCATTGTACTGCGCATAGTTCAGCAAATACGAGGTCGAAGAGCCGCGCGGAATAAGCCGAGCAATCTAAGGCGCTGCAGTCATGGACTGTGCGGCTAGTCCCGGCGGAGGTTCGAGTCCTTCCTCGGGCATGAGTGTGTGAGTTTGTCCTTAGTATAATTTAGGTTAAGTAGTGTGTAAGCTTAGGGACTGATGACCTTAGCAGTTAAGTCCCAGAAGATTTCACTCACATTTGAACATTTCTTTGAGGTCGAAGAGATTTAGATGCGTGAACACCTAACGTCTGCTTAAAGTGGCGCGCAATAAAACTTCAACATCAGGAATGGCGTTCTAATTTATTATGCCTTTACTGCTAACTCTATTCGCAACACACATTGTCGATAGTATCTGGATATATTACTGACTCTACCTGCAAAATTATATCAGTGGACGACACATAGATCAGGAGAACTGACGCCATAACCATGTGAAACTTACTTTTATCTAATTGGCGCTCAAAGTACCCAGATTATATTCATCCAGTGTTTCATAATGAGAGCACTTAGTTACATTCTACAAACTTTACGTTCAAACTTTTTCAAGCTTTCTCTCTCTTACATGCTTAACGACAAATACTTAACACATTAACTCATTTGTAATGACGTTTGAAGCTTTTTTATACATAGGAGTTAAATTCTTTAAAGATATGGGGGTTTACTGGTATTCTCGAAGACCAACGTGATGGTAGCTGAGGTTAACGTTCCTGTCCAATGACTAACGTCAGTGTTATGTGATCTCATTTCACAAAAGAAGGCGTAGGATATGAGATTTATATCACGATGATGGTGAACTGTTTGTTGCTCACTAGCCGTACGCCATTACCTGTTACCCTTCTGCGAACGAAACATTGCTGCTAACGATTTACCCACCACGAAGATCCAAAGTAGCTACCACCGGGTCTAGCAGCAGTGGCGACCGGGATAATAGCCTAGGAGGGGTAAGAGGGGCTGATGGAATAGTGTTTACAAATACACTTTTATATTACTAAATAATCCACGTCCTACAGTCCAACATTCTAAAAACTTTACCAAAGCCCAGTCCACTCTCGTTAAGATAGGAGGACATATATTTCGTTTCATGCCGTGTTTTTACATGTAAAGATGCAAGCAAGAATCTTAGATCACTAATATGCAAGTAAAGACCCCCTTGAATTTGTCCATAGTGAGTGACTTAACAGTTTCTTAAGATTCACGCAGACCGCTTAGTCGTTTATTCCTTCCCGGAAGATCTGTTACTTTGTTAGCTGCCGTTAACGCTACTTTGCTTTGGTACGGGTCTCTATTTTTTTAGTCGCAGATACGAGAAGTGTGATCTGGATGAACATCTGCACACAGGCATATTAAAGTTTCCGTTAATATTAAATATCGAACATAGAAAACTGTTTCTGCGATTCAGAGACAGAAAGTATGTAGCTTCTACATGTGAACACCGAGAACGGACGTGGGAAAGGAGATTACTGCAAAGTTTTCTTCGTGTACATTGACGGAAAAAAATCGTAACACAAAAAATAATTAATGTAGAACAATGAAGTTTCGGGAATACGTTTGTCTATATAACATATTTACGTGAGGAACATTGCTAGACAAGATCACATGTTAATGTATGCTCGAGATAAGACATTGCAAGTGCTAAATACTGGCACATTAATAAGTGATGTAACCGCCAGAATGTTGAATGCAAGAATGCAAAAGTGCATGCAGACTGTGCTATAGGTGTCGGAAGGAGTTCCATCCCTGTTGCACTTGGTCGCTCAATACATGGACGGTTAATGCTGTTTGTGGATGACCCTGGGGCTTTCGACCGGTGATGCCCCATATGTGCTCGACTGGAGAAAGATCTGCTGATCGGGCAGGCCAGGGCAACATGTTGACACTGTGTAGAACGTATTGGGTCACAACAGCGGTATATGGGCGAGCGTTATTCTGTTCAAAACGCCCTCTGCCGTGGTGTTAATTAATGATAGCATAAGCGATCGAATCACAAGATTGACGTAGAATTTGCAGTCAGGGTGCATGGGGTAACCACCAGAATAATAGCACCCCATGCCGTAATTCCAGGTGTAGATCTAGTGTGTATAGCACGCAGACAGGTTGGTTGCAGGGCCTCAGCTGGCCTCTTTCTAGCCAATATACAGCCAACATTGGCACCGAGGCAGGACTAGTATTCATCAGAAAAGACAACAGACCTCCACCTCGCCTTCCGATGAGCTCTCGCTCCTCACCACTAACACAGAAATGACAGCGCTTTGGCGTCATTAAAATGCGCGCTACAGGGCGTCTGGCTCGCAGCTGTCCTCGAAGTAACCGATTTGCAAACACTTCGTTGTGGCACTATAGCGAAAAACGCTGTTCACATTGCTGCTGCAGATGCAGTACGATGCACCAGAGCCATACGCCGAACACGATGGTCTTCCCCCTCGATAGTCCGGAGCCCGGCCTTCTTGCGACCATATATTCTCGTGGGCACAGCTGCCAGCAGTTATGTTAAGTAGCTACATTCCTACCAAGTCTTTCTGCAGTATCGCAGAAGGAACATCCAGCTTCTTGTAGCCTCGTTACACGACCTCTTTCAAACTCAGTGAGGTGTTGATACTGGCGTGTTTATCCCTTAAAGGCAATTTTGACTAACATCATCACGTCCCATCTCAAAGGAAACTACCGCTCACAACCGTTACAGCGTGTATCTAAAGCAAGCCCGGTTTGCATCCACATAGTGGTGCTACTAGCGCCATTCTTCTGCGACTCTCGCCTAATTTTAATTGGCATCACCTTTCAGATACAGAAAACTGCCTACCGACTTTCCGCCACTGTATAACCAAAGAGCTCCGTTGCCCACGACCATGAGGTAAGAACAGCGTTGAAGAGAATACTTACGAGACCTAGAGGCATACCACAACAGCATGAAACAATAGAGACGCTGATAAACGTAACAGGAAATTTACTTGGAAGGAAACTGATACTTAGCTATTCCTGAGGACTCAACTAAATTTGTCCCTTGAAGGCAGCAGTCATGATAACATTTTTTTGTAGTTAAGGTATGTTCTTATCTAAGCCTGTACGTTTCAACCCTACACGGTGAGATTGGCTGACAGGAACTAATAACGAAAAGAGTGACATAGAGAGTTCAGCATTGTAAAGTAGTCCCAACAGTTTACATACCCGACGTCGTGTCTACTCTTGATATTTTCGCTGTTTTAACAAGCTTAGGGTAAATATTCTTTGAGATAGCATATATATGTAGAGGATCAGGCCTTATAATTTTTATTGTGATATCTGTAGAAAGAGATACTTTTACGAGTAACCTCTTCTGTGCACAAGAAAAACTGACCTGAAAGTAGAAGGACTATAAAATTCTCTACATGACACAGATACGTCGATTTAATGGACATTTCTCGTGTCGTGAAACTTACTTTGTCCCTGTGTATCAAAACAGGGGCAGCAACATTCATAATCGACAGCTTTTATCGATACTGTCGATTTCTTGGTTTTTGAAAAGCTGTTACAGAAAACGGAAATATCTTCAGGGCTTACAACATTTATATAGAATTCTCCGCGTAAAAAGGTATTACAAAAACTCAAATTCATTGAACATGCAAGACAGATAAATACATAACAAAATATGCACACACAATTAAATCTGTTCATCTCTTGCAAAGCTGGTAACTAGACAAAACAGAGTCAAATGGCTCAAATGGCTCTGACCAGTATGGGACTTAACTTCTGAGGTCATCAGTCCCCTAGAACTTAGAGCTAGTTAAACCTAACTAACCTAAGGACATCACACACATCTATCACCAAGGCACGATTCGAACCTGCGGCCGTAGCGGTCGCGCGGTTCCAGACTGCAGCGCCTAGAACCGCTCGGCCATTACGGCCGGCCAAACAGAGTCAAATTTCCAATAAAGCTATATCGAATATATTGAATCATATGGGTTACACAGTTGCGTAAGGTTAGAAACTGAAATGTCTATAAAATAATCATGTGCTGCATGGACGTCGAGGCAACAATAGTCCGTGTTACTAATAACGCCATTTAATTGATTTATTTTAAAAAATCAAAATTTTAATTAATAATATTACAAACGACGCTGATATGCGAATTTTTAAAAGTGGGAAAGGCTCTAAATTTTTGCAATTGTGTCTGCGCCGACGAAGAAGTGAAACTAAGTGAAAAAAACATAATATCCGTAACCTCAAAATACAGTAAAGGAAGCTGTAAGCGTATCACTGGATGGTGCGTGCAGCAGTGCCGAAAGCCAATTAAAAAAATAATAAAGAAAACGTGTAAACACACATTTGCATATAACTAATGTGGTGACTGTTTGTAATCTGGACCATTAGAATCTACACAAATAGTCTAGTGATTTATTAGTGTCTATGTGTTCTGTGTCCCTCGCAGTAGTAAGTATTAGATATTAATACACACATGCTGCTACAGCTAGAGCTACTGTACAGGAATTATAATAATTTTGATGTATAATGCCAATAATCAATACAAATTAACACAACACAGATTCGTTGGGGTAATGCACATGTGAAACACTAATCTAAGACAAAAACAACCTACTTGAAGATTTAATTTGGAATCTTAATTAATTATATGTCTGAAGGTTAATTTGTAGTACTCACCAGTGATGTAATTGTAATGATTATTGTGACGTCATTTCTTTGGTGTTATATTTCGTTGATTTCGAGAGAAATTATATTTTTAATCTTTGCTGTGCATGAGAAACAAAATACTGCCTCTTCTGTTTCGGAGGGAATTATAACATTTAGAAGATTTATCAGTCATTTCTCTTTGCAATAAGTACTTTTTAAAAATTCATACTGTCTATCGTGGTGTCCAGTACTGGTACATTAATAAGTGGTGTAACCCCCACAATGTTGAATGCAAGGATGCAAATGTGCGTGCATTCTTTTGTACATGTGCTGGTTGGACCTCCATGTCTGTTGTACTTGGTCGGTCAATAGATGGATGATTGATGCTGTTTGTGCATGGCGCTGGAGTTGTCGTTCGACGATGTCTCATACACTATGTGATCAAAAGTATCCGGACACCTAACTGAAAATGACTTACTAGTCCGTGGCACCCTTCATCGGTAATGCTGGAATTCATTACGGTGTTGGTCTACCCTTAGCCTTGATGACAGCATCCACTCTTTCAGGCATACGTTCAATCAGGTGCTGGACGGTTTCTTGGGTAATGGAAGACCATTTTCCACGGATTTCTGCACTGAGGAGAGTTATCGATGTCGGTCGGTGAGACCACGGCATGAAGTCGTTCGAAACATCCCAAAGGCGTTCTATAGGATTCAGGTCAGGTCAGGACTCTGTGCAGGCCAGTCCATTACAGGGATGTTATTGTTGTGTAACCACTCCGCCACAGGCCGTGCATTTGAACAAATGTTTGATCGTGTTGAAAGATGCAATCTGTTTGCCCTAATTCAACAGTGGGAAGCAAGAAGGTGCTTAAAACATCAGTGTAGGCCTGTGGTGTGATAGTGCCACGCAAAACAACAAGGGATACAAGCCCCCTCCAAGGGAAACACGACCACACCATAACACCACCGCCTCCCAATTTTACTGTTGGCACTACACACACTAGCAGATGACGTTCACTGGGCATTCGCCATACCCACACCCTGCCATCTGATCGCCACACTGTGTACAGTTTTTCGTCACTCCACACAACGGTTTTCCATTGTTTAATCGTCTAATATTTACGTTCCTTACATCAAGCGAGTTGTCGTTTGGCATTTACCGGCTTGGCGTGTGGCTTATGAGCAGCCACTCGACAATGAAATCTAAGTTTTCTCATCTCCCGCCTAGCTGCCGTAGTACCTGCAGTGGCTCCTGATGCAGTTTTTAATTCCTGTGAGATGTTCTGGATAAATGTCTGCCTATTACACATTAGGACCCTCTTCAACTGTCGGCGGTCTCTGTCAGTCAACAGACGAGGTTGGACTGTACATTTTTGTGCTGTACGTGTCCCCTGACGTTTCCACTTCACTGTCACATCGGAAATAATGGACCTAGGGATGCCTACCAGTGTAGAAATCTCGCATACAGTCGCATGACACAAGTGACACCTAATCACCTGACTACGTTCCAAGTCCGTGAGTTCCGCAGAGCGCCCCATTCTGCTCTCTCACGATGTCTAATGACTACTGAGATCGCTGATACGGAGTATCTGGCGGTAGGTGGCAGCACAATGCACCTAATATGAAAAACGTATTTTTTAGGTGGTGTCCGGATACTTTTGATCACATAGTGTATGTGTTCGACTGGAGACAGATCTGGTGATAGAAAAGTCCAAGGCAACATGTCGACTCTCTGTACAGCATGTTGGGTTACAACCGCGCTATGTAGGTCAGCATTATCCTATTGGAAAACACCCTCTGCCATGCTCCTTATGAATAGCAGCGCAAGTGGTCGAATCACTAGACTGACGTTCAATTTGCAGTCAAGGTGCGTGGGATAACCTCTAGAGTAGTAAGAAATAGCAACCCAGACTCTAAGTCCAAGTGTAGGTCTAGTGTCTCTAGCATGCAGACAGGCTGGTTGCAGGCCCTCTACTGTCCTCATTCTAACCAACATACGGCCATGATATTTTGTATTTATGGTTTATGATTTATTACTAATAATATACATATATTTGAAACTGTCTATGGCAGTCCCCACTTGAGCTATACGCTATATAACTGAAGTGTATTTAATTGTAATTATTTACAGCACAGTTACTTTTGAACTGTAGTGAGCTATTTACAACCAATATCATGAGTGAATAAATATATTGTGAAGCAGTAGTCAGAATGTCCAACAACCTAAACAGATGAAAACTCCTGGCAGATTAAAACTGTGTGCCGGACCAAGACTCGAACTCGGGACCTTTGCCTTTCGCGGGTAAGTGCTCTACCAACTGAGCTACCCAAGCACGACTCACCCCCCCTCCTCACAGCTTTACTTCTGCCAGTCTCGGTCGTAGCACACAGTTTTAATCTGCCAGGAAGTTTCATATAAGCGCACACTCCGCTGCAGAGTGAAAATCTCATTCTGGAAACATCCCCCCAGGCTGTGGCTAAGCCATGTCTCCCCAGTACCCTTTCTTTCAGGAGTGCTAGTTCTGCAAGGTTCGCAGGGGCGCTTCTGTAAAGTTTGGAAGGTAGGAGACGAGGTAATGGCAGAAGTATAGCTGTGAGGACGGGGCGTGAGTCGTGCTTGGGTAGCCCAGTTCGTAAAGCAGTTGCACGCGAAAGGCAAACGTCCCGAGTTCGAGTCTCGATCCGGCACACAGTCTTAATCTACCAGGAAGTTTCATATCAGCGCACACTCCGCTCCAGAGTAAAAATCTCAACCGAAACAGATATCTATAACATGATCGTGGATGAGTGCCACATATTATTCATACAGCACGTTTTTGCGCAAAAAGACTTTCTTTCTGAAAAGATGAAACACTCCAGAACATCATTCCATATGATGTTTTTGAATGAAATTATTTAAAATATGTCATCTTACTAAGTTGTCTCTCCCCAAGTCCAAATGTGGCTGAACTATGTTGTTTTAGGTTTTCCAAAATGAGCTGTTTCTAATTTAAATTCTCATCAATATGGACTAATAAAATCTTTGATGTTTCCACCCCATTCATTACTTCCTTACAATGTGTTGCACTCATCATTGGCTTAATATCAGTACATGTGCAGAATTGAATATGTTGTGAGAGGGACCATTTGCAGAAAACCATTCAACGATACGTTTAAGAAATAGGTATACCGTTTCTCTGACTGAAGTCCCACCCCCTGAACTTAAACGCACACAGCTCAGGCTAGACAGACAACAATCAGCCGAGCACCAGCAGTAATCCGGTTACTTCTTCCAGCTCATTGGACCAACCCATCAGTTCTCTGGCATCAGTTGTTGTATGTCTGCTTGGATTGATTACAGTACTCGTGTCATCTGGAAAAAGAACTAATTCTGCTTGTTGTATATGAGAAGGAAGCTCGTTACCATAAATGAGAAACAGTAGTGGACGTACAATTATGCCTTGAGAAACCCTATACGTGTTTTCTCCCCATTCAGAATCATGTTCCTGGAGTATATTTATTGATTACTAATGACAACCTTCTGCGTTCCTTTGGTTAGATATTATCCATTGGTAAGCTAGACCATCAATCCCATGAAACCTCAATTTATATAAGAAATAAATATGGCTGGTGGTTTTTTAAGCCACAGGAATTTAAACGTTGAATCCAAATGTGATGCCAGGAGAAGTATTTGCTCCCAGTACTATGACTGAAGTCCCACTCCTGAACAGAAACGCACAAAGCTCAGGCTAGACAGACAACAATCAGCCGAGCACCAGCAGTAATCCGGTTACTTCTTCCAGCTCATTGGACCAACCCATCAGTTCTCTGGCATCAGTTGTTGACACTCAAACAGCAAAAAACTGAACATGCTAGGCGTTCTCAAAACGATTATTCGTCATGTCGTCTCATCCAGATGATCCTCGTGACGATGACGTTCTGTGTAGGGATAGAGATGACTCTCCGCCTGATTTTTCATTAAGCAGCAGCACATCACATTCCGACGTTGACACATTTTTAAAAACGCAGTAAAGGACGAGAAAAGCAACGACCATCGTTAAGACCAGTCACGAATCCGCGTGAGATCGTGGTGACAAAAAATCATTTCCAGTCAAAAGCAGCTCAACCGCATAAGCCAAAAAAGGTATCAACAACAAAACAGCACAAGAACGAATAACAGCAGTCCAGTAAGAGCTAGACTCAGAAAAGTAAAAGTAACGAGTAGTGTAGAGCTGTGGTTCGCACACTGGACTTGAGGATTCGGGAGGACGACGGTTCAAACTCAGAACCGGCCATCCTGATTTAGGTTTTCCCTGATTTTCCTAAACAGCTTAAGGCAAGTGCCGGGATGGCTCCTTCGAAAGGGCATGGCCAATATCCTTCTCTATCATTCCCTAACATGAGCTTGTGCTCCGTCTCTAATGACTTCCTTGCCGACCGGACGTAAAACGTTAATCTCCTAAACGCTAATTCTCCTCTGAATCTTTTTCCAACGGTTTTCAATACCCTGTTGAATTTTCACAAGCAAGAGCGGCTGACATCGTCAAAGAGTGACCTTCAATGAGCGACCTTTCGACAGTGCTAGCAACTCGTGCTGTCGAAACGCCAGGAAAAGAAATAACAGTTCCCAGAAGAATACCAGGAAGGAGCCCGCAAACGGTACCGGCGCGTATTTCCATTCTGGGACTACGGCAAGTGGGAAAGTTCCTACGTCCAAGGATTCGTTTGATAGCTTGTACCCAAGAACTATGTTTCGTTGCGCTTGACAACGACAGATTCATTTGTTTCTTTATTTTCCGATAGCTCACTGCAGGAAACAGAAGAGCACAATTACGGAACTTGAAAAGGGTATCATTACAAAACTGTGTTGTTCAAAATAGATTGCATTTCAGTGTACGGTTTTGATTTTTGACATTACACACTCTGCTTGTCCTCTTCAACTGATCACAAGAATCATGTTCATTCGACGACCGTGATTAACGTTTGTTACTTTACCACAAAGTTAACTCATAACAAATGTAGTAATTACCAGAGATAAGTAAATTACTACCGTTACTTGCTAGGGAAATCGTATTGCTGCAGGAGTCGGATACTATTCAGGCTATTATCCAACCGTAGCTATATACAGTTTACATTTACATTTATAACCTTGAATCACTGTGAAGTGCATGAGAAAAGTTAGTTTTTATTGTACCACATGTTAACGTTTCTTCATATTCCGTTCACGGATAAAACGTGGGAAGAATGAGTGCTTGTAAGCCTCTGTGAGAGATGTTAGTTATCTGTTTTATCTGCTCGATCTCGACAGGATACGTAGGCAAAGAACTTGAGAATGCATTTAAGGCAACCAAGGTAGCCCCACCAATGGCAGGTGCTTATTACGAAACACAAATAGTTTTAAATCACGTGCTTCGTACGAATTAGTCATTCCACATCTCTGATCTAAAAATATGATGGGATCCTCCGTCAACTTTTCAATGATGGCCCTAGTATTTTGGGTATATGGTGGTATTGCAAAATTAGAATCAAATACACTGGAATGTATCTAATAGTTGTGTATAATCTACACTCAGACATTGTTACCTATCTATCACTACTTTCCATGATACCAAACGACCACAGATAGGAAATCCTGAAGAAAGGTCGCAAGAATCGCTAACTTAATAAGTTATACGTCATCAAACTGCGTCGTTATAATTAAGTATGTTGATCACAAAATTCATAGCCACTGTCCTTCAGTGAACATCCAAGAGTCATGATACATGTGGTAGCACGCAACTGCCAGATGCCTCGACTGGCTGTTCTTCCTGACGACTGACATTATGTAGGCGGGCCTGCCGCTCCACACGAGCTTTGTGTGTGCAGTACAGCAGCGTAATCATACTGAGACGAGGGCCGTGTAGATACGCACGTAACCTATATGCAGCAGATAGCAGTGTTGAACAACCTACTGCAAACAGGTAACATTCAAATGCCAGAATAATCTATGTTATAGACAGTTTAAGACAGGTCCTTCGAACCACACAGCAACGAAGAGAGACGCGGGTTTAGGGGAAAGGAAGGGGGGAGGGGGAGAGACCCTGGTTAAGGAATTCGGAACATACCTAAAACGTTACGAGGTTTCCACTTGTTTATACGACGAGAAAGTGTTAAAAATGGTGTGCCACCTATCAGAAGCGTTGATATTCTGAAAATAGATTCGACAAGACTATACTGATGATACCTCGTACCAGTAAAACATTGTTTCTACTCACAATGCGAATTTTTCAAGCGCTGATTGTTTCAACTACACACGATACACACGACATTTCAACCGAAAGACCTCAGGCCATTGAAGAATGGAACTATTGCGTAGTAATATCAGCGAAGAAACAACCGGACATCATATTTACATTTTCAACTCTATCTTACATCGCTATAAAAATTTCTAAAAATTGTTGAAAGGCATCGATTTGACGCAAATGCAAATAATTATGTTTCCTCCTTTTTTGATGGATATCACTGTCGCCTTTGACCCTTAAAATTAGTATGTAGTGCTCTTACAAACCTCAAAATTTAAAAATCATCAGATAATGTATTATATGTCATCGTCACATTGTGCATCTTTAATGGCTATTCAACTAATATTTCTGGCATCTTTCGTATAAATAACAAAAGAATTGTTATGCATGTTTAACGTTTGAAAGCAAGTTGTACTAATGTCCACTGAAGTGGGCAAATACGTTTTGCAAGCACGATGGCTTCACTGTTCATGGCAGTAGACAAGGCAGACCTCACATACTTCTTGTGACAGTATAATCGCCAGTCGTAGACACGAGTCACGGCTTCCAGTGTTTTCGAATCCAAGCATACTGAATGATTCTTTATCGGGTCACACGACGAGGTACATATGCATCAGTTTGTGAAGGCAAACAGGTATTTCTCGAGTGAACACACTGTTCAGCAGAAGAGTGTAAACCTGTCCGCAGAAAGGAGGAAATATTCTTTCAAACATTTACTTTTTCGGTAAAAGTATTATTGTGATAGTTACCCTTTCGTTTGTATTACTAGTCTAGGAAAAGTGTCGTCCTGGACAAAATGACACCACCGTCGCTTTTACGGCCGACGAACAGAGATCTGGGGTTGGAAGCCAGGTACATCCCGCTGTTATTACGAGAAAGCAAATTCGCTTCAACAAAATCTAATTGGACAAACTACCTTCTCTGCTGCTCATGCTATTTCACTGGCAGTGTTCCTTCTGTTACGACGGTATCATAAACTTTAACATCAGTAACCTTGCAACTGCCTCCTTCAGTTTCGAATGCGACGCTTCTTGTAATGGAATTTTAATATTCGTTATCCATCAAAGAAGTTTAGTTCCCTAATCATCACAGATTTGGCAAATACTGTCGAAGAAGAAGAAGGATTACGTGCTAATTTTAAATCATGAAAGTAAAACGTTTGTTGCACAGTTTTGAAGATTCGATGTCAAATCTTTCGGATTTCAATGAAGATAACACTGGTAAAGATGTTGAAACTCCATACGTCACGGTGTGAACTCCCCATTTTACAAACGGTCGTCTTTTAATGGGAGCGCTTAGTTTTTTATAATATCTTGAAGTTACATTTTGTCGTCTTTGTCATCGGCATTCCGCTCTTCTGACAGCCTACACCTCTGTAACGCTTACAGTAAGCGCTCTTTGTCCTCGAATGCGGCGCCTGTTACCAAGTGCTACGATTATACCACACAATAACAACGCGAGCCGCCAGTTTGCACACGAGCGCGTAGCCGCATTGTAACATGACCCAGCATATTGACTTTTGCTGATTAATAACCTTGCTGCTTGCTGTCTTGGATAGCAATAGTTCTTCATTGTGTTCTGCGCACTCACTGTGTAAATAGGAGGCAGTTACTCAGAAAATGATTTCAAGTGAGACTATAAAATGCGCTGTTTAGTACTTTAGTCAACATTACAAACATGGCTCTGAGCACTATGGGACTCAACTGCTGTGGTCATCAGTCCCCTAGAACTTAGAACTACTTAAACCTAACTAACCTAAGGACATCACCCACATCCATGCCCGAGGCAGGATTCGAACCTGCGACCGTAGCAGTCGCACGGTTCCGGACTGCGCGCCTAGAACCGCGAGACCACCGCGGCCGGCGTCAACATTACTGGGGTTCTTTTATTTTGCATGCAAGTTACAAACCTGAGAATACCGTGCAGTGTGGATGTAGGACATAGTTAAGGCAAAGAACTGATAATGATTTGAATAGTAACCCGTTTCCACAGTGAGACTGTTTCCCTCAGTAAGACACGTCTATAGCATAGTTACTGGTCGAAGAAGCAGCAGTAACTTTCTTTGCTCTGCGTAAACGTCAACTGGTTGTTAATACTGACAGTAACCAGGAAGATAACATCTTCATACGCCGATCTGATCCAACCACAGACGGTTTACCAAATTTTGCTCTAGTGACAAACTATCATGGCCTCAGTGATTTGCTCATTGCTGGACGTGCCTGATTATCGTTTGAAAACTGAAGTTCCTTTATTATTACAGGTTAGATTTGAACTTTTCCAAGTATACGATACCCATGTCAGGAAACATCAAGCATATGCAGAAAAGAGCAGTACGAATGGTCACTGGCGAAAGAATGTAAAAGAAATATGGAAAAATCTCAGCCGGCAGACACTCGCAGAAAGACGATGTACACCTCGTGAAAAGCTGCTTGGAAAGCTGTAAGTACAGTTTTTCGTCTCGACGACTAGTCGTTGAAGATGGAGCATCACTCGTCACAAGAAGCTGCGAATATATATATATATATATATATATATATATATGTGTGTGTGTGTGTGTGTGTGTGTGTGTGTGTGAATTCCTAAGGGACCGAACTGCTGAGGTTATCGGTTCCTAGACTTACACAATACTTAAACTAACCTAAACTAAGAACCACACACACACACACCAATGTCCGAGGGAGTTCTCGAACCTCCGGCGGGAGGGGCCGCGCGATCTGTGACATGAAGCCTGCGGATATGCATTTAATTTATGCTTAGTAGAAGACAGCATCCAGAAACCCGAATAACTGTACAGAAAAGAGTTTTCCTACAAGCATGTTGCTCACTGTTGGAAACTACGAGAAAGTGGATCTTTCAAACGACTGTGATCAGTCCAAGACTTTCGACGAGTAATTGTTCACAGCCTCTAATCTGTGGTGATGATTTTGAATAAACACTCGTTAATTTACCAGCGAAATTCCGAGCGAGGTAGCGCGTGGTTATCTCACTGGACTCGCACTCGAGAGGACGACGGTTCACACCCGCGTCCGGCCATCTTGATTTATGTTTTCCGTGAGTTCCCTAAATAGCTTATGGAAAATGACGATATAGTTCCGTCGAGAGGGAATGGTCGCTTTCCCTATCCATCCTTCCCTAACACGAGCTTGTGCTCCGTTTCTAACGACCACGTTGCCGACAGGACGTTAAACAATAACCTCCTCCTTCTCCAGTGAAATCAACACTCCAAAAACTCCAGTGTGGAGAGTAAAGAGGGAGCAGCAATTACACTGGTTTCATAAACAACGTGTGCAAGCAATGAAGCAAAATAATTTTGAAATTGAGTTCAGTCCCGTCAATGGGTCTTCTAGCACAGTACTGCAGTACTGAAATACGATTTGTATTGTTGGCGCATGCGACCTGTTTCGAGCATGGTGGTTTCCTCGGTTAGAGCAATAACTTTATCTGGACTATTGAGAATTAGTTCTCCACCTCAAGCTCACTTCACCAGCAACGATGCTCTTGGTATTTACGGGATGTAACTGTACAATATCAACTGACTGTTATTTTCTGCCACACAAACTGAATGGTGCACGTTTATTCCAGAGCTGCTGATACAATTGCTCTAGGTAGTACCTTTTCTTGGCTTTGAGAACATGTGGTACTATTTAGAGAGTTATTGACGTGTAAGTAAGGCTCCAGACCTGTAAACTCTGAATACAAAATTCACTGTGGAAAATGTCATCTGCACATTAGATTTAAATTTTGGGTTAAGTTTAACTGAAAAATTTTAAAAAGTAGGTGCATTGAGACTGGTGACAGTAATTTTGTGCAGATTATATGAGCTTAGGTTTCTATAATAAGTGGTAAGTTTTTTACGTCAGTTACATATTTATATAATTTCAAATCGGCGCCCGTCCTTTGCAGAGTGCAACTTCATTCTGAAATACATAATTAAATATTTATCTATAACAGTGAATCCCTTGTTTCAAAGTTCTCAGTTAGGACTTGGATTCGGAAGTGTTGGCTTATCGTATACACGATGGCGAGGAGAAAATTTCTCGAGATAGTGTAGAGATGACATTGATGAACCTTTCTATCCATTAGGTTGATTGGTATACATTCTGCAATAGCGAAGCTCAAGTGTCAAATGTATGTGTGGATTAATGTTGTTAATGTTGGTGTTTAAAATGATGGATTACCAACGAATTTTAGATTTTCGATGGTTTATCGAAAATAGAAATTCATGCAAAGATGATAAACTTTTATATGAAGACTCTACTTTCAACGATTAAGACACTCGTTGTGGGTTGAAAGGCACCATAATTCACTTGAAGGGCGTCCCAAAAGTGCAACCATAGAAAAGCAGCAGAGAATGTTTACAAAATAAAACTGATAATTG
The DNA here is from genome assembly GCF_021461395.2 of Schistocerca americana. Classification (NCBI taxonomy): domain Eukaryota; kingdom Metazoa; phylum Arthropoda; class Insecta; order Orthoptera; family Acrididae; genus Schistocerca; species Schistocerca americana. Next base: position 617,473,191 of record NC_060121.1, read on the forward strand.
ACGAGCAGCGGACGCCAAAGGTCTATAAGAAAAGAATAATACAGTACTTGAAGATCTATTTTCGAATCAGGTGTTTGTGTCTATCTATGCAGAATTGGTTAAATACTGACAGAAAATGCGACTGTAAGTGAACAAAGTGTTTGACATGCCAATTTTCTACCACATACGAGATGTGGGTGCACCTACTCCTTCGAAAGCAGCCCTATGGAGCTAGGAGCCCTGCACCAGATAGGAGAATTCTATTTCTCGTGCCGAAAAGATTATAGTCAGATATTATTCTTACTGATCACTCTGAAGGAGTAATATATTTCCTGGCAATTTCGTCTGGAACATCTTGATTGCAAAACTGACTATACTTCTCCACCCACTGCACCTGACCACGAAGGTCGTTTTGTTGTTATACATCTTAGAGATTAAATGTTGGTACATGCAGCCCTGTTTCTTAGAACAGACACCTTCTGACTTTCTCCTATTGCCACATCTATGACTGGAAATACGTTTGCATCCAATGAGAGTGTACTGCGGCCTTATGTGGATGTTTTCCAGCCCATGTATCACCGCACTACGAGTGTAACCTGGCCAGTAGAGAAACGTTGCTCAAAGTTTATTTACTCAAATATTGAAAAAGTGTACATGTAAGTCCGTAAATATGGAATCCGCTTAGGATCACTTTGTTGTCCGTCTGTCTATCCGTCTATTAAGACGCTTTCGTCTCTGGAATACATAGAGGTATCAAGCTGCACTTTGCGTCAAATCATAGCGGGCTATGGTCTAATACTGAGTCTACGGTCTCTTAGCGGTGTAAAAAATTTCACCTTCTAAGCCATTGGACTCAAAGGAGATGAATTGTCTACACACATAATCAGGTTCGCACGGAGCACTCAGGGCACGAATCCTACTCGCACCTATCCGGTTTTGCGTAAAAATCACTTTCATTCACTCCACGCCAAGATATTTTCACCTTGCCTCACGTAAAGTAATATGTACAAATAAGATACTAATATTGAAATAGAACATTATCTTATATATAAAAAGCGATATTCAGCTTACTTTGTATCAGGCCGGCGGCTGTTCAGCAGAACATTAACTGACGTTACGCAAGTACGTACATCCACTCCAATATCTGCACCCCATCCATTGAAAGTATTTTTTATCTTTACTCCATAATCCATTTCCCTTGGGAATTACCAGCAGACTTCATCGCTGAAGCTCAACATCGAATTATGTGCTTGAAGTAACGCAAGAGTCAACAAGCAATGACATAAAGTTTATGGAACTAAAGAACGGTACTCCTGCTTTCTCCGTAAAACGCACACACACATACAGGCGTCCGCCTTCAGACACTTCATTCGCTTCACTACATGCTGCGCACCTTCATATTTAAATAAGTTTCAAACATAGCATCTGGGCGCAGTATTCAGCTACTGGAGATAACTTACAGCGTCCCGACCATAACTACTTGTTTTCCACCTATAGACTCAATTTGTCAAGATATTTAGCGTCTGCTACGCACCGGGAACACTTGGATATGAACAGATCCCGACCAGGATTATACCGAAGAAATATAATTCTTTTCAATTGTGCTCACATTATTGAATCTCTTTCCATTATTCTTGGACGATCAGAAGGCCTCTCAGGGGTGCCACGGATGGACCCTTCTGTCTGTCAACCACAAACAAAGGTCTCGGTTTCCACGGCCGTACATGTGACCGTTAGAAAAATACAAGTTATTGTCCACTTCAAAAAGAGGTATACAATGCAAAACATGTGCAGGCTTGCGGTTTGATTGTTACGTCAAAGAGTTCTTTGATTAACGCAGACATTGTCATCCTTCACAGCTCTAAATCATACAGATTCACTGTGATGAACGTTACTAGGGACAATACACCAAATATTAAGGGAAAAACGCCGACACGTTTTTTGAAGTACTCGAACAAGCTCGAGATTTTCACATTTACAAACCAGAATATCCTACTCTGTTATTAACAGTATGAATTTAAGCGTAAGGCAGCGTCCACTCAGTGAGCATCAGAGAGAGGGATAATCTACATTCTACGAGCACTGTTTACTACATCGCGCAGCGTTCTACAACGATTTTCAACAGTTTTGCCAAAGAGATGACGTTTGGTAGAGACAGGCAGCTGGTTTTCAGACACACGAAACCGACTTTTCTAAACTACTACTCCCCAACGAAAATGAAGGGCAATCAAAAAGTTTCCGTTCGAAGTCCGTATACTCCAGAACAGGTAAGCTAATCAGGCGAAATCGCCGTGTACCCTGAGGTAATCATTCCACCGACGCACCAGCTTGACGATATCCGTTTGGTAAAACATCGTGCCCTGCCGCGTGAAGAGATCTGTAACTGCCTAGTTACAGATATCTAGTATCTAGTTCCTAGATAACAGAACGCAGCATGTCATTCTCAGTGGAGAGAAGTCTTCCGAAGTAAGAGTGATTTCAGGTGTGCCACAAGGGAGTGTCGTAGGACCGTTGCTATTCACAATATATATAAATGACCTTGTGGATGACATCGGCGGTATATCTCGCGAGGAGACCATGAGGATAAAATCAGAGAGATTAGAGTCTACACAGAGCATACTGAATCTTTCTTTCCATGAACAATACGAGACTGGAATAGAAGGGAGAACCGATAGAGGTATCAAGAAACCCTCCGCCACACTCCGTCAGGTGGCTTGCGGAGTATGGATGTAGATGTAGATGTGGATCCCTGTTTCACTTCCTCGTCCGACAGAATCATCGGCCCTACAAGGCCTTTTTTAAGTGGCCGAAGGCCTGGCAATGCCAGGGAAGAGTTCAGGACTATAAGGAGGGTGCTCCAGTGTCTCCCACTAGAGTTGACGTAACGTCTTTGTTATAACATTTGTGACTAGAAAACGTGCGTTATCATGAAAAAGCAGCACCACTTGTCGCATAATTTCACAACGCTGCTTTTGACACACATGCTACCCCGTACACATTCCTCATTCTCCGATGATTGTCTGTCAGTGTTTGTCCTTCGGCAGCTAAGAAAAGCATATCACCACGTTGGTCCTGTCTGGGCTCATTTGGTAATAACGTGGCTATACTTCATGCTTCCGCATTTACCGCATGCACGTCTGAAAGATACAAATGGCAGACTAATCCCTTGGCTACATGTCGGTGCTTGTCACATTGGAGTCGCGGTACGTTGCATATACGCTGCAGCCAGCGCCCTCTGACGGAAACTTTTGGATCGCCCTTTATCCATCACGTTAATCGTGTTATAGCAATTGTAACTCATTGCACTGACTGGAAAATAAATAATACTTTCCGTATACTTTAGCTGCACTTGAATGTGTCATGGTAAAGCAGCTGACTAACATCTATTTGACTAACATCTATTAAAAATAGGAAATACTGTTCATGTAAAGAGGTTTGCAGATAGTTTGCTTATTCCAACCGTCTTGACTTTGTGCTATGAAACTGTTTGAGGCCACTGCTACGATGATTCACGACGATAAGCCATGATTAAAATAATCCCTTCTCATTGTTTATTGTTACATTTATAAAATGAAGAAAGCCTTCTTTAAGTTGTACTCCGCCGCTATCATAAAAAGAATTTTTTAAGTATATAGCTTAAAAGCTGCTACATTGTTATTATGATCCAACTAGTTCCTGCAGTTCACATCGTCAGCTGGCATAGTTTGCAGTTAAAATAATGCTGGTAGTTGTGGTGTGGGCTAGATTATGCGATGCCATTTATTGCCATACTCCCGGACAAGTCGCTTCCTCCTTACTAGGCTATTTTAAACACTGAAGTCTACCACATGACGACATAAATTCTCGATATTAGGTACACCAAAATGAAAGATTATATCAGCTTTTTGATGATACACATAAATATAGCTCACGTGATTCTACTGTTGTATGTTACTTCCTCCATTTTTATTTTAATTGTTGTACTTCACTATAACTCTCAGTCCCAGGGAGTTTTAAAGAATTTTGTAGTAGAATAAATAAGTTTCAACATACAGTGTTCGAAATTACTATTACAGACTTCTAGGAGTTGTAGAGAGCACTTAGTAGATCAAATTATGTTACGGAACCCACGTCGGAAATGTATCTTCAGGTATAAATTAAGTTGAAGATCGGACTAAGTTCAGATCTCCCATTGCGCTGTCCGATCACAAGCTTTTAAGAGGGTGCCGTCGTCTGTACCTGTCGTAAATATGACATGACACCTTCGTTCGGTTACAACAACGGGGTCGAGACTCTAGTATGTTCGAAACTAGAAGAGTTGGCTGTGGTATTCCACGGTCGCGCTGCACTCTCGGCTTTGAAGACGACGTCCTTCGTCACGCAGGAGAGAACCAGCTGACAAGTACTCGGAACATTGTCCACGCCACGTGCTCCTACGGCACGCATGTCACAGCTTAATGTCACCACAGCATAGCAGGAGATTTGGAAGTGATTCGATCCTCAGGCTGATTTTAGATCCAAATTCTTCCGGACATGGGTTTCGTATCGAAACTTCATCAATTAAGTCCACTGTATAATCCTTTTTTTTTTTTTTTTTTTTTTTTTTTTGGTCGTCAGTCTACTGACTGGTTTGATGCGGCCCGCCACAAATTCCTGTGCTAACCTCTTCATCTCAGAGTAGCATTTGCAACCTACGTCCTCAATTATTTGCTTGACGTATTCCAATCTCTGTCTTCCTCTACAGTTTTTGCCCTCTACAGCTCCCTCTGGTACCATGGAAGTCATTCCCTCATGTCTTAGCAGATGTCCTATCATCCTATCCCTTCTCCTTATAAGTGTTTTCCACATATTCCTTTCCTCTCCGATTCTGCGTAGAACCTCCCCATTCCTTACCTTATCAGTCCACCTAATTTTCAACATTCGTCTATAGCACCACATCTCAAATGCTTCGATTCTCTTCTGTTCCGGTTTTCCCACAGTCCATGTTTCACTACCATATAATGCTGTACTCCAGACGTACATTCTTCCTCAAATTAAGGTCGGTATTTAATATTAGTAGACTTCTCTTGGCCAGAAATGACTTTTTTGCCATAGCGAATCTGCTTTTGATGTCCTCCTTGCTCCGTCCGTCATTGGTTATTTCACTACCTAGGTAGCAGAATTCCTTAACTTCATTGACTTCGTGACCATCAATCCTGATGTTAAGTTTCTCGCTGTTCTCATTTCTACTACTTCTCATTACCTTCGTCTTTCTCCGATTTACTCTCAAACCATACCGTGTACTCATTAGACTGTTCATTCCGTTCAGCAGATCATTTAATTCTTCTTTCACTCAGGATAGCAATGTCATCAGCGAATCGTATCATTGATATCCTTCCACCTTGTATTTTAATTCCACTCCTGAACCTTTCTTTTATTTCCATCATTGTGTGTGTATAATCCATAGAAGCCTGTAATAGGATTTTTAAATCACGTCATATCCTATTCGAGAAGTGCTGATACAGTTTCTAGCATGGCTTAATTTGTACCGGAACTGTGTTCTGCCACCTCCGGAGCAGTATTTTTTTGAGCCACTGGAACAAGTCGACACCGGAGATTTAAAATACTACATCACAACGTAATTATAATATGCCCCTGCGCCAGCAATAGTGAACGTGACAACGAGGGACCAATGGGCAGGGGCGAGCGGCAAGGTAGGCTACTCTCTCTCTCTCTCTCTCTCTATGCGTGCGCGCGAGTGTGTGTGTGTGTGTGTGTGTGTGTGTGTGTGTGTGTGTGTGTGTGTGTGTATACAGTAATACAGTATACCCAACACACGTTGAGCTTCCTTCTGAAGCTGTGAACGATACATACCACCTTGTGTTTACGAATGCGAACAATCTCAGCAATCTAGAAGCATGGCGACTTCTCGTGATGCGTGTGTCGATGACAAATAAGTAACTTGACGAATGTTTGAACATTAGCGTCTGTATAACCTGCGTTCACGAAATATTGTTTCTTCCGTCTTGTAATACTCACATAAAAAAAAGTTTTCCATCACCCAGGTTCCCAGAACTCCTGAAGATACACGTTGACTGTGATTAGTTTATCACAGACACAGTCCCTCTGACCGTTCAGAGATGTAACTAAACCCGCCAAAAGATGTAAACAACTATCATGAGCAGCGCCTATTAGACGGAGGAGGTCTGACAGTCGATCAGTTCTAGTCATTCCACCAGGAAGGAGGTACACGGCTCGTGTTGCCTGTATTTCAACCTTGCCTAGACGGTCAATACCGCGGTTCGATCGCGTCCGCATTGTTGCTTTATGCCAGGAAGGGCTCTCAACAAGCGAAGTGTCCAGGCGTCTCGGAGTGAACCAAAGCGACGTGGAGGAGATACAGAGAGACAGGAACCGTCGATGAGATGCTTCGCTCAGGCGGCCCAAGGGCTACTGCTGCAGTGGATGACTGCTACTTACAGATTATGGCTCGGAGGAATCCTGACAGCAACGCCACCGTATTGAATAATCTATCTACATCTACATCTATACTCCGCGAGCCACCTTACGGTGTGTGGCGGAGGGTACTTATTGTACCACTATCTGATCCCCCCTTCCCTGTTCCATTCACGAATTGTGCGTGGGAAGAACGACTGCTTGTAAGTCTCCGTATTTGCTCTAATTTCTCGGATCTTTTCGTTGTGATCATTACGCGAGAATGATGCTTTTCGTGCAGCCACAAGACGTTGTGTTACGACTCAAACTGTGCCCAGTAGGCTGCATGACGCGCAACTTCACCCCCGACGTCCATGGTGAGGTCCATCTTCGCAACCACGACACCATGCGGCGAGGTACAGATGGGCCCAACAATAAGCCGAATGGACCGCTCAGGATTGGCATCAGTTCTCTTCGATGATGAGTGTCGTGTATGCCTTCAACCAGACAATCGTCGGAGACGTGTCTGGAGGCAACCCGTCAGACTGAACGCCTTAGACACACTGTTCAGCGAGTGCAGCAAGGTGGATGTTCCGTGCTGTTTTGGGGTGGCATTATGTGGGGCCGACGTACGACGCTGGTGGTCATGGAAGGCGCCGAACGGCTGTACGAAACGTGAATGCCATCCTCCGACCGATAGTGCAAACATATCGCAGCATATTGGGAAGGCATTCATCTTCATGGACGGCAATTCGCGCCTCCATCGCGCATATCTTGTGAATGACTTCCGTCAGGATAACGACATTGCTCGACTAGAGTGACCAGCATGATATCGAGAACCGAGATGATGAAAAGTTTTTTGATGTATGAATTTGCCGTAGCTGCTGATCAACTACGCCCACGCTCACACGCACTGCAAAAAGTAAACAATCTTTCGAGCCGATGTCGGTACGTAAATATTCTTCCCCACGTCCCTTTGCCCATGGCGCTCGAGTTTCTCTTCTCTTTGCCTACTCTGCAACCTTGTTAAACATAGGTTACTGCCACCGCAACTGAACGTTGCGGCTGCACAGGTTGAAAATATGATCATAGTCGCGAAGATTACCGACTTGTGTTGATATGTAATCGATCAGAACTAGGGAGTAAAATAGTTGCTTTAATAGCTAAAAAGAAATATTTGATATACTTTAGATAATTCTCATAATTAATTATGTGGCTGTCAATCATTAGTTCGCTAGCCTATTACTGTTGTCAAGTATAGCTCACTGAAGCTCATTAAATGCTGACTAAGATTATTTAAGTTCATTTAAGTCTGTTGTATAGGTCTGTTCAAATTCCAAATACCAAAGAGAGAAAAAAGGATTTAAAGAAACAGACCTTTTTTGAAAGTAGCTTGTATTTATTATACATGCTGCTGAGTGTCTCTAGGCCTGAAACTATTAACAAGACGGTCATCGTAGAATTCTGATGGTGGAACTTGAAAACGGATTCAGCGAAGTACAGCAGACAGATTGGAGCCTAACATAGAACGCAACACTTTTCATGGACTAATGATGATTGGTCTGCACATAGAGAAAGTTTTTGCTTTACTTAATGACTTTAACGGAGAAAATTCTTCCATATATAAAACTGGACCTCGAGCAGGTCGAACCTATGATCATACCTCACAGATTCCAACTGTCTGAATGCTATCTATCTGTAGTGGTAATTATCTCGGTAGGATTCGTCGGAGAAAAGTATTTTACCATGTTAAATGACTTGGATTTATTCATAGAAAACCGTTTGCTAGATAACTGAACACTGTTACACCTACAGAACTCCGTAGTCCAAGAAAGAACAAAAGTATAATCATAAGTAATTTTTCTCGTTACATAAAATTAATAACAAATTAATACATACACATCGCGTCATTATATTTAATCCATCATAGGAGCAAAGTGAGACTGCTACAGAGACAGACGGTAGCACTTGTTGCATACATTAATTCTTGCGTTTTTATTGATTTGATAAGAAATAAATTTAAAAACCTTAATTTCATAGCAATATTTTGAAAAAAAAAATATTTCTTATAGTAAATTTTACAACAAGTTTTCAGAAATCGAAACTGGTGATTTTATGGCTGGGAGAAGGGGGGAGGGGAGGGGTTGTAGCTTTAAGAGGTGTGCCCCTGCACCTAAAATTTTGGAATTTAAGCTTTTCGGCAGTCACAGCTATGGGATGTACAGCACCTGTCTCAACGGAAGGATGCATCAGAGGGTATTTCACCACGAGCTGAGCTAACCTTACAAGTAGTATGTGTCTCTGCCGGTCGCTCCGACGCCTTTGTTCCTTAACCTCCCACGGCGTCCTTCCACAACCCACTTCTTATGCGGTGCCACGTGGTCGCTAGCGCGGGAAAATAAAGTGCACCGATAGCACAGTATCGAAAACTTCACTGGAGGCAACAACAGCTGCTCAGCTTATAAGGCACGAAATGCACACTGCATAGCACGTGGCACAGACGCAAACCCGCTCCGAAAGTAGCCGTTACCGCTACGCCGGTTGGTTGCGAAACAGACTCGCAAGCTCTCACATCTCCGAAGCGTCACTCACCGCACGCCGCACTACGACTGCCGCAGCACCACGTACGCGCTCGGCCGAGCCACAGTAGACAGAAGTAGCCTCTCGCTAGTTTGAGGCCGGCGACAAGACAAAAGCGAAAATTCGCTCTCCCGGCGCAATCACTGCGGTTCTGTGCACGCAACTCACCGTCGAGAATAGGAAGCGCAGCGCAGGCCACGAGATTCCGCGTACGACGGTGACAGCCGGCGTTTGCGCGGAGGCGGTGGACGCCACGCAGCCGAGTCGAGCGGGCTGGCGGCTGGCGGCCGGCGGACTCGATAGTAACTCCCGCCTCTTCCCCCACACTGCGGCCCGTTCCCCCACCACCGCGTCCCGCGCTGCACTTTGCAGCACGCGTGCGGGACATTTCTCGCGGGATACAATCCGCTTACGCTTACTCAAGATGTCGCAATCTACGCGTCCGGCGCCGGCTCGCAAATAGATACCGTATTTGCCGAAGATTAAACCGAGCGAGATTCACAAGCTCTCTCGTCTTTACTGGCAGCATCTGATCTTACTGCTAGATTGCGCAATGTGTCACGTGAATGAGCTACAAGAGGCACTCGCGTGTGACTAAGAGCGGTATCGTACTACACTCCTGGAAATGGAAAAAAGAACACATTGACACCGGTGTGTCAGACCCACCACACTTGCTCCGGACACTGCGAGAGGGCTGTACAAGCAATGATCACACGCACGGCACAGCGGACACACCAGGAACCGCGGTGTTGGCCGTCGAATGGCGCTAGCTGCGCAGCATTTGTGCACCGCCGCCGTCAGTGTCAGCCAGTTTGCCGTGGCATACGGAGCTCCATCGCAGTCTTTAACACTGGTAGCATGCCGCGACAGCGTGGGCATGAACCGTATGTGCAGTTGACGGACTTTGAGCTAGGGCGTATAGTGGGCATGCGGGAGGCCGGGTGGACGTACCGCCGAATTGCTCAACACGTGGGGCGTGAGGTCTCCACAGTACATCGATGTTGTCGCCAGTGGTCGGCGGAAGGTGCACGTGCCCGTCGACCTGGGACCGGACCGCAGCGACGCACGGATGCACGCCAAGACCGTAGGATCCTACGCAGTGCCGTAGGGGACCGCACCGCCACTTCCCAGCAAATTAGGGACACTGTTGCTCCTGGGGTATCGGCGAGGACCATTCGCAACCGTCTCCGTGAAGCTGGGCTACGGTCCCGCACACCGTTAGGCCGTCTTCCGCTCACGCCCCAACATCGTGCAGCCCGCCTCCAGTGGTGTCGCGACAGGCGTGAATGGAGGGACGAATGGAGACGTGTCGTCTTCAGCGATGAGAGTCGCTTCTGCCTTGGTGCCAATGATGGTCGTATGCGTGTTTGGCGCCGTGCAGGTGAGCGCCACAATCAGGACTGCATACGACCGAGGCACACAGGGCCAACACCCGGCATCATGGTGTGGGGAGCGATCTCCTACACTGGCCGTACACCACTGGTGATCGTCGAGGGGACACTGAATAGTGCACGGTACATCCAAACCGTCATCGAACCCATCGTTCTACCATTCCTAGACCGGCAAGGGAACTTGCTGTTCCAACAGGACAATGCACGTCCGCATGTATCCCGTGCACCCAACGTGCTCTAGAAGGTGTAAGTCAACTATCCTGGCCAGCAAGATCTCCGGATCTGTCCCCCATTGAGCATGTTTGGGACTGGATGAAGCGTCGTCTCACGCGGTCTGCACGTCCAGCACGAACGCTGGTCCAACTCAGGCGCCAGGTGGAAATGGCATGGCAAGCCGTTCCACAGGACTACATCCAGCATCTCTACGATCGTCTCCATGGGAGAATAGCAGCCTGCATTGCTGCCAAAGGTGGATATACACTGTACTAGTGCCGACATTGTGCATGCTCTGTTGCCTGTGTCTATGTGCCTGTGGTTCAGTCAGTGTGATCATGTGATGTATCTGACCCCAGGAATGTGTCAATAAAGTTTCCCCTTCCTGGGACAATGAATTCACGGTGTTCTTATTTCAATTTCCAGGAGTGTAGTTACGACGTTCGAGGCGTTCTCGGGACAAAAGTGAAAGTAAAAGTGAGTGCATGTGCTCCAAAGCTTTAACGTGGTTACGCAACAGAACCTTGCACAGTTCTACCATGACAACATTCGTAAGCACATAATGTATTAAAAAGGCTGTAAGCAGTCACAGAACGTTCATTCAAATACTTCACAGTTTAGTGGAACGTGCAGGGCCTGCAGCTGCCATCTTCACTTGTAACTACATGATTAGTCTGCAGTTCACACTTAGTGTTTGGCAGAGGGTGCATAGGACCACTTACAGAAGATATCTGTACGGTTTCCACCCCCGAATAGCACGTGGGAAAACGAGCGCCTAAGTGTCCTCTCGCTCTGAATCAACAAAATGTTTCTGCGTTTGATGTAGAAACTGGTTTTAGTAATTTTGTGGGAAGACTGCAACATAGAAAGAACTTTTAACGTAAAGTAGACATGCTGTGTTGTGGGGCAATCTGTATGATTGAAAGTAATCAGACTTCGTACCCGGGTCCGCAGCTCATGGTCGTGCGGTAGCGTTCTCGCTTCCCACGCCCGGGTTCCCGGGTTCGATTCCCGGCGGGGTCAGGGATTTTCTCTGCCTCGTGATGACTGGGTGTTGTGTGCTGTCCTTAGGTTAGTTAGGTTTAAGTAGTTCTAAGTCCTAGGGGACTGATGACCATAGATGTTAAGTCCCATAGTGCTCAGAGCCATTTTTCGTACCCGGAGCCCGCAGTATAGACACTTTCATTGTACCAAGATGACCGAGTTCAACGATATAACTTACACATATTCTTGGGGCCATCTCTGCTTATATATCGCTTTATTTATAGGTTTCGGCAGAATCGTGCTGTCCTCTTCAGACTGGCAATACACTTGGCGTATATGTTCACATATACGTGTCGTCGACATTTTGACAACATTGAGAAATGACAAACTACGAGACTTTTTTTCTAATGTATTTACACTTTGCTCTCAAAATGTCGACAATAGATGTATGCGAACATTAACACAAAGTGTTCCTTTACTTATTTTCTCAACTCATACCGTAGGTAGTACGATTTAAGTAGCACTGACTATCATGACTTATGAAACTTCCTGGCAGATTAAAACTGTGTGCCGGACCGAGACTCGAAGTCGGGACCTTTGCCTTTCGCGGGCAAGTGCTCTACCACTTGCCCGCGAAATGCAAAGGTCCCGAGTTCAAGTCTCGGTCCAGCACACAGTTTTAATCTGCCAGGAAGTTTCATATCAGCGCACACTCCGCTGCAGAGTGAAAATGTCATTCTGTTATGACTTCTGTTGATGAAAAACTAAATAAAAAACAATAGAAAAAGTAAAACAAGTAACTAGAAAAATCGTAAAGAGAAATTCTTATACAGCTGAATCTGGAGATTCAAGAAATGCGGAACACATTCATAACTAAAAAAATACATTAGATTCGTTGCTTGAACGACAGCTAAGTCAGAATGCGTACATAGGGAACTGCCAAATTTAACATTCTGCTCTGTGTTCCATGCACCTACGAGACCGGTAAATCTGACAGTAGGGAAGAACCTTCATATATCAGTAAGAGCGAATTATAAGCTACCTAGAGACAGAGTTACAGTAGTAAACATACTCATTGGTCAAAGGCGCCCCAGGCCGGCAAGCGTCTAGAAAACCCGGACAGCCAACCAAGCTTGATTTCACCTGCAGTATCAGCAATAATAGTACAGTGGTGGAATCATTCAAATGGAGCTGATAGTAATTAGGGCTCAGGACACCGAGTACTTGTAATGGTTCTTTATTTACGTGACCATTACGGCACTCCAATCCCAGTTCTCGATACCAGTAGTATCGTACTACTTTTCTGCGAAGTAACAGACATATTTTTGTCACAATATTCACATCTGGTTTTATTAGTGTATAGGTACTCCGATGTATCGATATAGTACAGTGATATGGTTCTTGTGTGTCTCTGTGAGACTATCATAATCTTTGACTTACTTGTAACCGTTTTGGCGCGAATGCGCACAGAGTACCATCCACAGTCAATAACTTTGTTGTTGCCCGATAAAGCGAACATATGCTGCGTGAGCCACATTATTAATCTGATTTCTAACCTACTTTGCAAGTGGTGGTATTGTTAGATACCCACGTACTGATAAAATGTCATGTAGGAATGCTTTTACAAACGAACATTCTTGTCAAGTATGTCTTATTTTTAGTATGGGAAAAGAGGGCGTTACACGAATCAACGGAAGATGCTGATATATAATTCCCCGGCCGGAGTGACCGTGCGGTTCTAGCCGCTACAGTCTGGAGCCGAGCGACGGTTGCAGGTTCGAATCCTGCCTCGGGCATGGATGTATGTGATGTCCTTAGGTTAGTTAGGTTTAAGTAGTTTTAAGTTCTAGGGGACTGATGATCTCAGAAGTTAAGTCCCATAGTGCTCAGAGCCATTTGAACCTTTTTTTGATATATAATTCAGTTGTCAAGATATATGGAGACTCACGGAGCAAATATTGCCGAGCAATAAGGAAGCGACCCTCTCACTGTGGCACTGCCTGCTGTGAGGTTGTCAGCGCGGTGTTTCACCACTGCTGGAGGAACATGCAAGGCTGGTTGTGCGTGAAGCAATCACTACTTTTACGATACTGCTGAGACATGCCTCGCCCGGATCGACCTGTGCGTTTCCTTAATTCCACGCGCCCGCTAATGCGCTCTAAAAGTTTGCATTTCTCTGAAAAGCAACCTCTTGATTTCGAGGACGCAAGTAAGGTTCGTTTGAAAGAGTTGTGTTAACAAATATGACAGGAAAACTATTACCTGCTAATGACAGACCTTGTGCATCAGGAGGGCGACTGAAAATCAGTGTCCCCGATGTGCAGAGATCAATCTTCATTGGGAAGTATGTATTACATTTCACAAAATGGACAGCGTCGGCATTCAAGAAATGTTCAAAACAAACCATTCACTTGTACTTTGAACACCGAATGAAAAACGGCGCCCCACAGTGATCACAAAGGGTCGAAACAGGCCACAGCTAAAATTTTTGAATCGATTTCATCAGCATAAGAAGTCAACATCGTTCTGCCAACGCCCTTGTCAGAGAGTACTAGTCTCCCGTTCAGATCTCCGAGAGTACCAAAGGGAGGTGGCCTTGAGAATAAGATTGAATAACCAACGAAAGGAAAACGTTCTACGAGTCGGGGAGTGGAATGTCAAAAGTCTGAATGTGATAGGGAAGCTAGAAAATCTGAAAAGGGAAATGCTACGGCTCAATCTAAATATAGAGGGGGCCAGTGAAATGAAATGGGAAGAAGAAAAGGATTTCTGGTAAGATGAGTATAGGCTAATATCAGCAGCATCAGAAAATAATATAACGGGACAAGGATTTGTTTTGAATAGGAAGGTAGGACAGAGAGAGAGTTACTGGAAACATTTCAGTAATAGTGCTGTTTTCATCAGAATCAACAGCAAACCAACAGTGTCAATACATGACAATTCTGGTATACAAGCTAGAGAACGAATATAAAACTACTGAACGGGTAACTCAGAATGTAAAAGGAGATGAAAATGCAACAGTCATGGGGGACTGAAATGCGGTTGTAGGTAACGTAGTTGAGGAAAGTTTCGTGTGAGAACATGAGCTTGCTACTAGGAATGAGAGAGGAGAAAGATTGATTGAGTTCTTCAATAAATTTCAGTTAGTAATAGAGAATCCTCTGTTCAAGAATCACAGAAGGAGGAGGGGAGGAGGTACACTTGGAAAAGGCTAGGAGATACAGAAAAATTTCAGATTACATCATGGTCATGGAAAGATTTGAAAAGCAGATACTGGAATGTAACGCATTAGCAAGACTCACATCCCAACTTAGTAGTAAGGCTGACGTTTAAGAGAGTAACCAGTAATTAGTGTCCAAAGAAGTGGGATAGTTAGTGCTTAGATATGCCGTTGAAGTTCTATAAGGCTACAGATAGGAGGAATGCGGAAAGAGTACACTGAAGGTGTCTATGAGGGGAAGACTTGTCTGATGACGTGATGGGAGAAGAAAAGGATTCGATACAGAAAGGGTAGCGCATCCAGTGCTAGAATCAGAATTTAAAAGAGCTTTGGAAGCATTTAAAATCAAATAACGCAGAAGAGATAGATACCATTCCATTGTTGTTGTTGTGGTCTTCAGTCCAGAGACTGGTTTGATGCAGCTCTCCATGCTACTCTACCCTGTGCAGGCTTCTTCACCTCCAAGTAGCTACTGCAACCTACATCCTTCTGATCTGCTTAGTGTATTCATCTCTTGGTCTCCCTCTACGATTTTTACCCTCCACGCTGCCCTCCGACACTAAACTGGTCATCCCGTAACGCTTTAGAACATGTCCTACCAACAGATCCCTTCTTCTGGTCAAGCTGCGCCACAAACTCCTTTTCTCCCCATTTCTATTCAATACCTCCTCCTTAGTTATGTGGTCTACCCATCTAATAATCACCATTCTTCTGCAGCACCACATTTCGAAAGCTTCTATTCTCTTCTTGTCAAAACTATTTATTGTCTATGTTTCACTTCCATACATGGCTACACTCCATACAAATACTTCCAGAAACGACTTCCTGACGCTTAAATCTATACTAGATGTTAACAAATTTCTCTTCCTCAGAAACGCTTCCCTTGCCATTGCCAGTCTACATTTTATACCCACTCTACTTCGACCATCATCAGTTATTTTGCTCCCCAAATAGCAAAACTCCTTTACTACTTTAAGTGTCTCATTTCCTAATCTAATTCCCTCAGCATCTCCGGACTTATTTCGAATACATTCCATTATCCTTGTTTTGCTTTTGTTGATCTTCGTCTCATATCCTCCTTTCAAGACACTGTCCATTCCGTTCAACTGCTCTTTCGCGACCTTTGCTGCCTCCAACAGATTTACAATATCACCGGGAAACCTCATAGTTTTTATTTCTTCTCCAAGAATTTTAATTCCTACTCCAGATATTTCTTTGGTTTCCTTTACTGCTTGCTCAATATACAGATTGAATAATATCGGGGAGAGGCTACAACCCTGTCTCACTCCCTTCCCAACCGCTGCTCCCTTGCATGCCCCTCGACATTTACAACTGCCATCCGGTTTTTGTAAAAATTGTAAATAACCTTTACCTCCATATATTTTACCCGCACCATCTTCAGAATTTGAAAGGGAGTATTGCAGTCAGCATTGTCAAAAGCTTTCTGTAAATCTACAAATGCTAGAAACGTAGGTTTGCCTTTCCTTAATCTATCTCCTAAGGTAAGTCGTTGAGTCGGTATTGCCTCACGTGTTCCAGCATTTCTACGGAATACAAACTGCTCTTCCCCGCAGTCGACTTCTACCAGTTTTTCCATTTGTCTGTAAAGAATTCGTGTTAGTGTTTGCAGCCGTGAGTTATTAAACTAATAGTTATGTAATTTTCATAGCTGTCAACTCCTCCTTTCTTTGGGATTGGGTTTATTATATTCTTCTTGATGTCTGAGGGTATTTCGCCTGTCTCATACATCTTGCGAACCATATGGTAAAGTTTTGTCAAGGCTGGCTCTCCCAAGGCTATCAGTAGTTCTAATGGAATGTTGTCTACAGCCAGGGCCTTGTTTCGACTTAGGTCTTTCAGTGCTTCTTTCAAATTCTTCACGCAGTATCGTATCTCCCATTTCATCTTCATCTGCGTCCTCTAACATTTCCATAATATAGCCATCAAGTACATCGCCCTCGTATAGACCCTCTATATACTCTATACATACCATATACCATCTTTCTGCTTTCTCTTCCTTCCTTGGAACTGGTTTCCCATCTGAGCTCTTGATGTTCATACAAGTGGTTCTCTTTTCTGCATAGGTCTCTTTAATTTTTCTCGAGGCGGTACCTATCTTACCCCTAGTGAGATATGCCTCTACATCCTTACATTTCTCCTCTAGCCATCCCTGCTTAGCCTTTTTGCACTTCCTGTCGATCTCATTTTTGAGACGTTTGTTTCCTTTTTGCCTGCTTCATTTACTGAATTTTTATATTTTCTCCTTTCATCAATTAAATTCAATGCCTCTTCTGTTACCCAAGGATTTCTACTAGCCTTCGTCTTTTTACCTACTTGACCCTCTGCCGCCTTCACTACTTCATCTGTCAGAGCTACCCATTCTTCTTCTACCGTATTTCTTTCCCCCATTCCTGTCAATTGTTCCCTTATGCTCTGCCTGAAACTCTGTACAACCTCTGGTTTAGTCAGTTTATCCAGGTCCCATCTCCTTAAATTCCCACCTTTTTGCAGTTTCTTCAGATTTAATCTACAGTTAATAACCAATAGATTGTGGTCAGAGTCCACATCTGCCCCTGGAAATGTCTTATTATTTATAACCTGGTTCCTGAATCTCTATCTTACCATTATATAATCTATCTGAAACCTTCCACGGTCTCCAGGCCTCTTCTACGTATACAACCTTCTTTCATGATTGTTAAACCAAATGTTAGCTCCGTGCCAAATTGTACAAGGCGGCTTCCTCTTTCATTCCTTACCCGCCATCCCATATTCACCTACTACTTTTCCTGGTCTTCCTTTTCCTACTATCGAATTTCAGTCCCCCATGACTATTAATATTTTCGTCTCCCTTCACTATCTGAAAAATTTCTTTTGTCTCATCATACATTTCTTCAATCTCTTTGACATCTGGGGCGCTAGTTGGCATATAAACTTGTACTATTGTGGTAGGCGTGGGCTTCGTTTCTATCGTGGCTCCAATAATGCGTTCACTATGCTGTTCGTAGTAGCTTATCCCCATTCCTATTTTTTTTATTCATTATTATACCTACTCCTGCACTACCTTATTTGATATTGTATTTATAACCATGTATTCACCTGACCAGAAATCTTGCTCCTCCTGCCACCGAACTTCACTAATTCCTACTGTATCTAATTTTAACCCATCCATCTCACTTTTTAAATTTTCTATCCTACCTACCGGATTAAGGAATCTGACATTCCAGGCTCCGGTCCGTAGAACGCCAGTTTTGTTTATCCTGATAACGACGTCCTCCTGAGTAGTCCCCGCCCGGAGATCTGAATGGGGGACTATTTTAGCTCCGGAATATTTTACACAAGAGGACGCCATCATCGTTTAACCATACAGTAAAGCTGCATGCTCTCAGGAAATTTACGGCTGTAGTATCCCCTTGCTTTCAGCCGTTCGCAGTACCAACACAGCAAGGTCGTTTTGGTTAATTTACAAGGCCAGATCAGTCAATCACACAGACTGTTGCCCCTGCAACTACTGAAAGGGCTGCGGCCCCTATTAAGGAACAAAACGCACGTCTGGTCTCTGAACAGATAACCCTCCTTCGTGGTTGTACCAACCATACGGCTATATGTAACACTGAGACACGGAAGGCTCCCCACCAACGGCAAGGTCCATGGTTCATTAGAATTCCTAAAATCATTGGGGGAAGTGGCAACACAGCGACTAGTCAGATTGCTGCGTAGAGCGTAAGAGTCTGACGATATAGCGTTTGACTTTGGGCAAAACATCGTCCAGACAATTCCGATTATTGCAAGAACCGACAAGAGCGAGAATTATCGAACAATTAGCGTATTACAACAGCGTAGCTCGTTCATCCAAGTTGCTGACAAGACTAATATACAGAAGAAATGAAAAGAAAATTGAAGATGAGGATCAGTTTGATTGTAGGGAAGCTAAATGCACCAGAGAGGTTCTGACATTACGGTTGATAATGGAAGCAAAACTGAACAAAAGTGAATACACATTCACACTCTATATCAGCCTGGAAAAAGCGTTGTACAATGTAAAATGGTGCAAGATGTTCGAAATTCTGAGAAAAATAGGGCCAGGTTATAGGGAACAGTGGGTAATATAGAAGATGTACAACTACAAAACAGGGAATAATGAGACTAGGAGACGAGGAACGAAGTGCTCGGATTAAAAAGGGTATAATACAGGGATGTAGTCTTTTACATCTACTGTTCAATTTGTACATTGAAAAGCAAAGACGGAAATAAAAGAAAGGTTCAAGAGTGGAATTAAAATTCAAGGTGAAAGAATGTCAAAGATGAGATTCGCTTATGACATTGTTATCCTCAAGAAGAAGTGAAGAATGACAGAACCTGTTGAATGTAATGAACAGTCTCATGAATAAGAATACGGACTGAGAGTAAATCGAAGAAAGACGAAAGTAATGAGAAGTAGCAGGAATAAGAGCAGCCAGAAACTTAACATCATAATTGGTGATCACGAGGTAGATGAAGTTAAGAGATTCTGCTACGTAGGTAGCAAAATAACCCATGAAGGTAGGAGCAAGGGTATAAAAATGAGACAGTAATATAAAAAAGGGCATTCCTTGCCATGAGAAGTCTACTACTATCAAAAATAGGCATTAATCTGAGAAATAAATTTCTCGGAATGTACGTCTGGTGCAGAGTATTGTATGGTAGTGACACATGGACTATGGAAAAACCAGAAGAAAAGAAAATCGAAGCATTTGAGATGTTGTGCGACAGAAGAATATTGAAATTAGGATGGACCGATAAGGTAACGAATGAGGAGATTCTCCGTAAAGTAGGGGAGGAAGGGAATATACGGAAGAAGAAGAGACAGGGTGGTAAGAATCCGTTAAGACATCAGGGTATAACTTCTATGCACTAGAGAAAAACAGAGACTGGAACACATCCAGCAAAGAAATTGAGGACGTAGGTTGCACAAGCGCTACTATGAGATGAAGAGGTTGGCACAGGAGAGGATGGTCGCATCAAAGAAATTAGAAGACGGATGACTAAACGTACATATAAAAAACAGTTGAGCTACGCTCCGTAGCCGCATGTTGTGCTCCCAACTGGTTACTTCCAGACCCGCCCCCTGTTTCCATTAGCGACCAACGTTGCTGTTGCATGGCAGACAATAGGTGGGGCGTCGAATGCCGTGAACAGTAATGGCCTCTTGCTACCTCGCACTCAAAGGGTCCTTTGAGACACTGTATGGACATTGGGCAACACCCAGTGTTGGCTACAGACCATCGCCAGCTATTTGGTGTTAATAATAAAAAGACAATAAGGCACTATCGTAAGTGCCTGTCTGTCAGTGCTACGTTTGTCTTAAACTGGTACCTTAAACCTCAGAAAGTGGTCGTTTAATCTTCGTTAACATAAACAGCGTATTATTGTTTTCTTCTTAAACGTAGCGTGTGATGGGAAGACGTTGTCTTAGAATTTTGTAAACAATAATTTGATCTACTCTAGCTGTGGTTCACAACAGACCATTATTTGAAAATAAATTAATTGTAACTGACATTAATTATATCCATACCGTTGATGTACACAATCCTTTAGTTTGATATTAACCGTAAGGTCAGTATTCAAGTGCAAATGTTTATCATCAACAAATGCAATTAATAAAGCTGAATATTGTTCGCTGCGTAAAATAGCTGGAGAGTGGGACATCAACCATTACATTTCTACACACCATATAAAACCATTAAGTCTACGTAGTCGGCAGCTGTGCAAATTCCAACTTCATTGGCATCTGTTGTTTGCAAGGTACGAATAAATAAAGCTAGTTTCCCTTCACAAAACTCTTTTTTTTAGCTTTGAATATTCTTTAGTATCCTGCAACGGGCAGATGGTAGCAATATTAGCCTGTAATTCCACGGATACGATATATTGTTCTTTTCGTAAACGGTAGTGGCCTGTGCTCTTTTCGAGTCAAATTGGACTGTTCGCATTGCAAGCGACTCTCGATAAACATAAACCAAGAAAGGAGGCAGTGCCGGGGCGATTCAGTAGAAAATCTAACTTAAAATTCCGCAAGGGTTTTGTGTGCCTTGTCCGCTTTAAGAAATTTTTCAGTACCAGGGGTGCTAATATCGATATGTGTCATTTGTGAGTGTACGCGGCGGTCAAATGTAGTATCATCTTGCGTGAAGAGATTTTCAGAAACGTGATGCGTGTGCTGTCTTCAGTTTCGACCCTAAACAGATCCTCGAAAAACTGAAAAGAATGTTTGGATCCATTCATAATTCGAGTAGAACTCCCTACCATTTTCCCGAGGATACGATTGAGAAGTATTGTAGGCTTCTCGCACGTCATTACAGAATTTTATTTTACCGACTTATCACATTACCCATTGGCAAGTGGCTTTGTCTTAAGTTGTGGAGAGGCAACGGTGTGCCACAGATGTGGACTACAAGTGTCGATACGACGTACTTTTGCTGAGTGTGTGTTGTATGACGACCTGAGGGGTAATCTGAGTCTCTCACACGTCTCTGTTTAAATTGATAACGAGGCGAGTGTGGTTCGTGTTTCAAGATTTTATGTGCTGTTCAGAATTCCTCTTAAATGTTGGGTGTGAGATATTAAAAATGGCTCTAAGCACTATGGGACATAACATGTGAGGTCATCTGTCCCCTAGACTTAGAACTACTTAAACCTAACTAACCTAAGGATATCACACATATCCATGCTCGAGGCAGGATTCGAAACTGCGAGCGTAGCAGCAGCGCGGTTCCGGAGTGAAGCACTTAGAACCACTCGGTCACAACGGCTGGCGTGTGATATTAATATGTCACTCAGTGGCTCCGTCACCCCTGAAACACATATGTAACGTAGCAGCGATGGTGAGGCATGATAAAATCTTTGACCAAAGAGCCTTTTATCGTGGTTAGTCTGCGTTTGACCGCGCGAGTGTTACGAGCAGTACTCGAGTAGTCGTCGTGCAGTGCACTCTGTCGGTAGCAGTAGCTCAGTTCAGTTGCGTGCAGTATGTCGGTAGTAGCAGTCGAGTGCAGTTGTGTGTGAGGAGTCGGCGGGCGTCGACATGGCATTCTGGTCAAGATTCAGGATGAGGTATATTATTTTTAAATGCGCTCAGCTAATAATGTAAAAAAAACTGTAACTAATTTGGGCAATAATCGCCCCAATAATAATTTTGATTTCAAAGCAATTTTCAACAAAAGAACCAGTTAATTGAACCAACGATTTCCTTCCATTTCCTTTAAAGAAAAGTTTCAGTTAAATTTCAAAAAAAAAAAATTATTATTATTATTTGCAATGCAGTTCCTCCAAGCCGTGGCCAACAATAAGAGCAGAAACCTGACATGCAGTTATACTGAGGTAAGAAATTAATTCTAATTTTTTTTGCACAGGGCCAAAGACCGATATTTCGGTTTAATTGAGTTTTCATTGTCACTGAAGTTTCTTTAGCACTGACTTGTTTTTCATTATTTTCGTGAGAGCTTACACGTTGAGTCAGATTGCGATTCTCATTTTTATTGTCTTTGTCAGTACATTTCATTGCAGGGAGGTTACGTTTGGCTCCCATTTCTATTAAATATTGTCTTTTCTTCTTTTAAATTTCTGCGGGGAGGTTACACTTGGCGACACCCAGTCCAGGATCGAATTTCGTTGAGAATCTTTTGAACAACAGTCAGATATCTGCTCTTATTTGCTTAGATGTAATTAGGATTTGGCGCAACGCTTTTACTAATATTGTGACTTTCTTTCTACAGGTCAACGGCAATTCGTTGCTTTGTTGTATTTGTGTGTTGCTTTTGCATTGTGCTTATTTATTTTGTGAATAATTTTGACTATTGTTAAAATGCCGCGAAAGACTGTGAATAGTGTATCGCGAGGTATTATGAATGAATTTACCGACTTAAACAACTTAACCGATAGTAATTGTGGCACGCAGTGTAATGATGACAATCCTGCGTTCACTAACAATCAGTGCATTCCAACCACTAATGATGACTTTTATCTTAATGATGAACAAACGAACTCAATTGTCTCCTCTGTTAATTTGACGACAATTGATGACGCGGGACGCTCTATTGTAATGAGCGCTGCCGAGCTTAACACACCCGATTTGGAAAATTCAAGTAACGTTCAGACAAATTCTTCTAATGAAAGTGATCAGGATACTCAAAGTAGGACGAATTCATTTAATTCCGAAATAGTGACCGACAGTGTACATCCGACTGATAAACCTTTTTGTAAATTACAGAATGACCAAATGGTCACACAAAACGCGACAATTGTAGATACACCATCAAACGGTACTGAGAATAGAGTAGGTAATGTCACCTTGGAGCAATTTATGGCAATATTGATAGAACACAATGAAAAGCAAAGTGAGAAAATAGACAACAATATCAAACAACTTAGTGAACAGGTCAGACAACAGAATGAAAAACAAGACAATCTTAGCGAACAGTTCAAACAACAGAATGAAAAGCAAAGTGAACAAACAAACAAACAGAACAAACAGTTAAATGAAAAATTAGACGACAATTCCAGACAGTTAAATGAAAAATTAGACGACAATTCCAGACAGCTTAGTGAACAAATTAGAGCCGTTGCCGCGCAGTGCCATGACACTAAGGAACAGTTGCGCGTGGAAATTGAGGCTTGTTCAAAAAAAAGTAGCGAAGAAATTAGGTCTGTTGCTCAGGAATTAAGGGAAGTGCAAACAGCCGCAACAGAAACACTTAGAGACGAAATTAACGGAGTCGCTAAACAATGCTCTGAAAAAGCTACACAATTACGCGACGAGTTTAAAGCAATGACAGCAGAACTTTCGCGCACAATGGATGAAAAGATTGACGCGAAATTTGAACAACAGAACACTCAGATTGACGAACGCTTTAATCACCATATACAAAACAGTGATACGCGTTTCCGTAAATTTATTCAGGATCAAAAGAAAGTAAAACGACAAGTAATGGAAACGATCACTGCTCAGAGACAAGAAGACAAACGTAAAATGTTTGCAAAGGCAAAAACGTATGTAGACAATAATATTGCGACAGTGTCCGACGAAATTAATACCATCAAACAGTCCAACACAGAATTACGTGACGAAATTTCGGATCTTAAATCGAAAACAGACACATACATATCCGATTTTCAAACAGTGACCGACAGACTCGAACAATTAGAACTAACACAGGATTCCGATGTCGTCAAAGCTGACGTTAAAAAACTGAACGGAACTACATGTAAGTTGCAAAAACAGATTAATGCGTCTGATTCTAAAACCGATGATCAGGTTAAAATACTGACTGAAAAATGTGATGAATTGGCCAGTCGTATTGATGTTATCGAAAATACTAATGACGATAAATCAGACGATACTGCACCGGTTTCATTTAACCAAGCACCTGAATTTCAAAATTTACAGCAGACAATTAATGAGATCGATTCATCTAACAACACGTTACGTAGGAAGTTGTCAAGTTTACAACAAGAAGTAACAGAAATGAAAAGCATTTCAGTTAATAACACATCACAGCAGACGCCACTTTGCGAACATTTGTCAGACTCGCGCAACGCGTATAATTTGAGTAATCTACGGAGAGTACGGGACTTAGATTCCGAACAACCACAGTTCAATAGATTCTCTTACGATCCTGAACCTGTTCCATCACACAGAGATGATAATTTCGATTACAAACATTTTCTGTCAGTGAGAAAGTTTAAAGTATTTAAAAACGATAGAACGCAGATTCACCCACTGGATTGGATTCAACAATTTAGCTTTGCTCTTCCACCGACTTGGCCTGTAACGCATAAACTTGAATTTATTTGCAGTTTTTTGGAAGGCGAACTGGCAACTCGTATGAGACCGATCGCGAGGCAATGCTACTCAGTAGAGGAATTTCAGAATGCTTTTCTATCAGCGTACTGGTCGAAGACGACACAGCGCGGAATTAAAGATCAACTAATTAGTTTGCCAAATTATGAGAACGCCAATTTTCCGAGTGTCACGCAATTTTTTGAGCATATGGTGCAACAGAACCAGTACCTAAGTGAACCGTACAGTGAATCCGCACTTATACAATTATGCAGCTCTAAATTACCACGGTCATTAAGGGTGTCACTTCTAACGGGCCAGCAAAAGGAAAACATTTCAGCATTCAGAGATCTTTTACAGCTTTTAGAAGTGCAGCAATCAGACTATTCTTTCGTAAACAAAAACTTCACATATAACAACCAAGGGCAACAAACGTACAGCAATTATGATCAGACGCGTAATTTTAATAGAAAAGGTAACAGACGCTTTAGGAACGATAACTACCAAAACTTTAATAACAGCCAAAATTCTAATTATCAATATCGTCGAAATTTTCAGCAACAGGAACCACACTTTAGTAACAATAGAGATGTTTCACAACAACAACATCAAAACCAGCCGGTTAGCATACCTAACCAACAATGGAATGCACAAAGTCAACCAGGCTTTAATGTTCAGCCGCGTGCACGTATAGTCCCAGATCCAACAAATAGTAACGCACGGCAGCAAGGAAACAACTACGTACAAAGAAGACAGTATTTCAATTCCTATCGCAATACACCGTATAGGAATGACTATTACGACAGACGTAAAAATAGTGAGAACAATTTTCAGCGCACATCTAACAACAGTCGGACATACCAACAGCAAAATTATACACAAGAACCTATTCTCATGAATGAACCCGACAGTAGGTATCATCCAGAGCGTAATACGTCTGGAAGAAGTAATAGAACAGTTCAAATAGTAGAAATGCCACAGAACCCTCCTGACAATAATAACACGTCAGATAGAATCTGACTAGATACTGTACAGGTCGCATCTTCCAGTAACACGAGCACTACTTTAGACACGCAAAATGTTGTTCACGAAAATGTAATTAATTTTGACGATATCAGAGACACTCTCTTGCAGGAAAGACCAGTTATTCAGAAAACCATTTCACATCCTGTTATCGAAATTAAAATTGGTTCATCGAAATTTTCAGCAGTAATCGATTCCGGCTCACCTATATCAGTAATAAATGAAGAAACTTTCAACGAGTGCAACAAAGAGAATACTTATCCGACATTACCTTTAGGCAAAACAAAAGTGAAAGGAGCAGTACCGAGTAAAGGGGTAGACGTTAAATTACAGACGCATCTATCATTCTGTATTGGAGGTCATACTTTCCACTCTAATTTTTGGATTGTTCCTTTATTGACAACAGACGTAATTTTAGGTACTAATTTTCTCGTACAACACGATCCAGTGGTTGATTTTTAGAATTCTTATTTAATGTTAAAGGATGAAAATGTACAACTTGCTTTAGAATTTCAGCACTCTTTATCTGCGGAAGAGCAAACAATTAATCGCACAGAGGTCATTTCCGTGTCACATGGCATAGACTGTAATCCCACATTGTTCACAGATACTTACGTACACAACTATAATACTCCAGACGAAGCTGACTACGACGTAATACAGATGATTTCTGATAAGGTTAAAGAGAGCAATGCAAATACAGACGACGAACGCACGCAGCTACATAAAATTCTTTTACAGCAAGCTTCAATTTCGACAACATTCCTGGTACTATGTCCGGTTTTATGTATGAATTTCAAGTCAAACAGCACGACACATTTAAAGCAAAGCATTATCCCATTCCATATATTCACAGAGAACAAGTTAAAAAAGAATTGCAGGACATGCTTGATCAAGGAATTATTCAACCGGCAGTTAGTCCGTACATAAACCCGCTGCATATTGTTAAGAAAAAAGATGGCTCACTTCGCCTCGTACTTGATTCACGTCACATTAATGACATAATTATTAATGAAACAGATCGACCACAGACATTAGAGGAACTTCTACAGAAATTTCACGGTACTGCTATTTATTCTACATTGGATTTGAAATCGGGATTTTGGCAAATTCAACTTCATCCGAATTGTAGAAAATACACAGCATTTCTTTGTTTTGGCGACTGTTATCAGTTTTGCAAATTACCCTTCGGCTTAACTATTTCTTCTGCAGCTTTTATTCGCGGTTTGAACACAATACTTCCGACAGAACTTAAAGACAGAATTACGACGTACGTAGACGATATTCTTATTGCAGAAGCTAACTGTTCTGAACACAATGTGATTTTAGAACGTCTGTTACAAACTTTCCATGCACAAGGACTCACAGTTAACCTCAGTAAATCGCACTTTGGCAAAACTTCTATAAAATTTCTTGGACACGTGATTTCAGCAGAAGGCATTGCGCCTGATCCAGAAAAACTTCAAGCTCTACGTGACATTACTATTCCCACGACGAAGAAACAACTACGCAGTTTTTTGGGCTTAATTAACTTTTTTCGTAAATTTATTCATCACTCTGCTTTAGACAGACCCAGATTGTGCCAATTAACAGGTAAAAACACTATTTGATCATGGGATAAGCAAGCACATTCTGAATTCATGAACCTGAAACATGCTTTGTTGAATGCTCCACTTTTATCGCACCCAGACCTTACCAGAAATTTTTCCATTGCCACCGACAGTTCTAACACGGCTTTAGGCGTACATATTTTCCAGGAAATTGAAGAAGATGGTTCTATAGTAATTAAAAACATCGCATTTGCAAGCCGCATTCTGTCACCTGCTGAGCGAAATAATTCTGTTACAAAACTTGAAACATTATGTGTTGTATGGGCTTTTACGAGATTTCGGCACTTTCTTTATGGCAGACATACCACCGTTTACACAGACCACAGAGCGATACAATTTTTACTTTCGGCTAAATTCACTCACGACAGATTAAGCAGATGGAAACTTTATTTACAGGAATTTAATTTTACAATAGTTCACATTCCCGGCGCACAAAATGTTATAGCAGACGCACTGTCGCGTTCTCTCAGCAACAATCAGCAAGACGTAGCAACCAACTTCTGCAAAGCAAATTTCAGTGTCATGTACATTCAACAAGTTGCATTTGAAAACTTTATTTCATCGTCATTACAGGACATAGCACAAGAACAAAATAAAGACAACGTGTGGAAAGAAATTAAACACCTTTGGCAAGATAAGAATAATATTACGATTAGAAAACATTACACTGTACGCAATGGCATTCTGTTTCGCCGCTCTCATCCTGACAGCAACAATTGGTTATTATGCATTCCTGACGAACTGGTTAACAAATTAATCTGGTACACTCATTTAAGTTACGCACATTACGGAGCACGAAAATGTTTTCTTATACTGAGTCAGAACTGTTATTTTACCAACATGGAGAAACGTATAGGACGAGTTTTAGCGTCTTGTAAAATTTGCCAGAAAGCTAAATCAGACACCACTTCACATATTCCTCCTTTATATCCCATTGTACCTGTTAAATTAAGACACATGGCCGCAGTAGACATTTTTGGTCCAATTCCGAGAACTAACAGAGGTTTTTGCTACATCTTTGTCGCTGTTGAGCTCACTTCAAAATTTGTTACTTCCACTCCATTACGCAAAGCTACTGCTAAAACTGTTTCGAAAGCATTTGTAAAACATTTTCTATTTCATGCAGGGCATGTGATGAAAGTAATTTCTGACAACGGATCACAATTTCGTTGTGGCATATGGACACGCATGTTACGAGCTAGAAACATTTCCCCGATTTATATATCCAGGTACCACGCTTCTTCGAACCCTTGTGAACGGTTAATGAAAGAGATTGGTAAGCTGTGCCGAAGATACTGCCACAAAAGACATATTGATTGGGATACACACATACTCTCATTCCAAGATGTAATTAATTCCATTCCAAATGAATCCACTATGCTATCTCTGTCTGTTATACTGAAAAACGTTGAACCACCAAACAAAATTAAAGAATTAGTAAACTTCCCTAAATGTCGTCGACTAAGACACCACGAAATAATTGGCATTGCGCTGAACAACATCAAACGTGCCGCAGAGCGCCGGAGAAGACAGCAAAAACAGTTCTGTACACGCCGCGACGTTCACGTTGGACAGAAGATATTAGTGTGTACACACTATTTATCCAGCAAAACAAAAAGGTAAGTGCAGTAAATTTGAACTTCTATACGCAGGTCCATATGGGATTCGCAGCATCCCTCACCCCAATGTTGTACACGTCGAAACTTTGAGAACCAGAAAATCGAAAGGCAACCACCATTGGTCAAATATTAAACCCTTTATTGAATGAAGACACTTTATGACTCGACACACTATGATGCCATTTACTAATTTTTTTATGACCACTTATGCAATTATATTCACATGACTAATTACTGATGATTATCGTATTTTTTCTTGGCAAGTGCCCGACAAGGTAAGGTTAGCAGGTCGCTTTTCTTGTCGTTACACATCAGACCGTGCACATTTTCCATTTTTTGTGTATATGATTGTATTCCAGTTTTGTTTGTATGCACTGTGAAATAGTTAAGATATAACACACACCAGTTGACTTTGACATTTTTTTTTTTTGCCCTATGATATCTCAAAATCGTGACTGTTTTACATTTTTCTTTTTGCTGCTGCATTGTGATATTCTCTGTACATTTTGCCTCTGAACACTGTCAATGTCTTTGACATATTACGTTTTCTGTCATGTTATGCTGTATGGTTAATTATGTCACCATAAACCAGTCATTATTTAGTGGGTATATGATTTAAATGCAAGACATTAATCTTTGTTCATCAATTTCAGAAAGAAATGATGCGTGTAAGAAATAAATTCAACAGAAATGGGAATTTCACCTACGGAATAAACGAAAGAAGATGCAATAACTTTATGAGGAAGAGTAAATGGATCAGGATTAACAAGCATTAACAAGAATATACTATACTCATCGTAGAATAGCAGTCTTAACTAATTTTTCTTTCAGAATACAAGGTGATTGATGCAGGCTGTCAGACAGAACTACACATCTTAGTTTTAGAGATGAAAAATGCTAGAGATAAGGAATAGTTGTATAATGAGTAATGAAGTGATTTTTTGCAGATGATAATGAATGCTGATGAATAATGATGAAGGATATGCTACTATGAATAATGAAGTTTTTCTTTATAGGTGATGATAATAATGAAGTAATGATAATATGGATAATGAAGTGATTGATAATGAAGTTTTTTCTTTACAGATGAGGATAATGTTGAAGTTATATTGAGGCTATGTAGTTATTTAAGTATTTGCTGCAGTTCGTTTTGACAGCAGGTGTTAGATTGCACAGTATAATGACTGAGGGCTTTGGAAAGGACAGCTACGGAACACATTTTTATACACATTTCACTACCTGTTAATTCGAAGTTCACTACTTTTCAGCATAGTATGTGTTTCTTCTTTCAGGTCAATAATCCATTTTGTATTTTTTTCCAGGAGAAGCTTTTCATGATACTTACAAAACCTGTTACTTATTATACCTGTTCTAGTACTTGCATTTTTTTTTTACCCATTTGTGTCTATCTTTTATAAATGTGATCACATATACTGCGTTGTTACATAACCTTGCTACAGCTGACTCATGACGAATGACGTCACCTATCCTCATTTGCAGCAATATGTCAAAAGCAAATAGTGTTATGCCTCAGCAATTAATTATCGATCCCAACGCAATGCATTGCTAACAAAAAAAAAAAAAAAAAAGGATTACCAGTCCCAATTAATGATACCAGTTTAAAAGAGTTCTGAGTAATGCTGATCAGCTCTGAATAGTGTCACTTCAGTAATGACATCTTAATGATACAAAAAAAATTACATAAATAAAATAAAAAAAATAAAATAAAATAATGCTTTGTAACTGGCTAATAACTGCCACTGTTTATTGTAATGAGACTACTTATAAAGCCGCTGATTATTAATGCTATGACTGCAATTAACTGATTTTTAATAATGACTTCTTAATGATCTGAATAATACTGAATGAGGAACAATGTTTTATTGTAATGAGAGTACTTATAATGCCCGTGATTATTAATGCTATGATTGTAATTAGCTGATTTTTAATAATGACTTCTT
Source organism: Schistocerca americana (assembly GCF_021461395.2). Taxonomy (NCBI): domain Eukaryota; kingdom Metazoa; phylum Arthropoda; class Insecta; order Orthoptera; family Acrididae; genus Schistocerca; species Schistocerca americana. The sequence goes on from NC_060121.1 coordinate 617,503,975, forward strand.
AATGATCTGAATAATACTGAATGAGGAACAATGTTTTATACTATTCGATATTTGATGGCCACTGGGTGCCAATAAATAGTGTCACTTAATGAATTATATATTAATTATGTCATCAATTAGCTCCTGTTTTCAATTATGACTTTTCATGTTATAATTACTGGCCACTGAGTGCCAATAATTAATGTCACTTAATGAATTATGTTATTAATTATGCCATTAATTAGCTCTTGTTTTCAATGTTGACTTTTCATGTTTTGGTTAATGGCCAATGAGTGCCAATAATTTGTATCACTCAATGTATTATGTTAATGCTAGTCCAATAATTGACTCTCCTTTTTAATTAAGACTTCTGATGAACATTATTCTGTCATACTAAATATGCTTTGTAACTGGCCAAGGACTGCCAGTGTTTATTGTAATACGATTACCCATGATGCCAATAATTTAATTTTATGAACATTATTCTGTAATACTAAAGACATGGTACAGAAATGTTCAATAGCTAGGCTATGAATGCCGCAAACTACTACTGTAGTGGTCAGTATTATGTGACTTAATGTCCTCCACCTTATGAGCTAACTACCCTGAATTACTGCAATGTCAATTTGTCCTGTCCATCCTCATGATCATGGAGCACTATATTTGGTTTTTGCACTAATTCTACGTTGGTGTGCCTTGTAAGAGCATGGTGTTGACACGACATGCTGTCCACCACCGTGAGCGATGAAGACGTTATTATGGTCCCACTGTTTGGTGTACCTAGTGTACTGCCAAAATGAAAACATGGAATATTACTACGACAGTTCAGTGTCTTGGCTACGCTGATAAATTCTGATGGAAAAAGAACTTCAAATTGTGTCACTTGGTGTTGTACTTCTGTGGAAAGATATGGACATTCAGAACAGCTGTGTGCAATCTAAAGTGCTACAACCATGATGCAATCCTTCCCTTTCCTATCCTAATAATGAAAATCATTTTTTTTGCTAACATCATTTATGTTCATGGCTATACATTTTTTTTCGATTTGCTGAACTCCTGAGCGAGTACACTTATGTCACTTGTCGACATGATTTTTTTTTTGCCATTATGTTTGTTTGTTGTGAAAATGCTAAAGACATTTTTTCGATTTGTTCTGAAGTACAGTATATGTGCACTCTTGTCTTTTATATTGTATATACATTTTTTATTTTGATGATATGTTCTGAACTACAGTGCATGTGCACTTATGTTACGTGTTAATATGTTTTCTACTGAACTTCAGTGCCTGTGCACTTTTTTCATTTTTCAATACGATTTGTACTCATTCTGTATACCTTTTATGATTTCCTGATATGTTCATTATGCACTTATGTCATTTGTTACTCATTGTGTATACATTTCGTCATTTGGTGATATGTCCTCAACTGCAGTGCATGTGCACTCATGTCACTTGTCAACATGATTTTCTGCCATTCTGTTTATTTGTTCTGAAAATGCTACAGAATTTTTTCAGTGCGTATGCACTCTGTTATCTGTCAAATAATTTGTATATACATTTATCTGATTTGCTACTATGTTTTGTACTCACATTTTGTCTTTGTCTGACATATTTTGTACTTGGTGCGTGTGCACCACATTTAATTTATGTACTACATTTGAATATTCTGTAAATTGTAAAAATTTCTTGCGATGGCAAGTCCAAATGACTCACCATCGCTGCCAAATTTTTGCCCCCCCCCAGTGGAGGGTTATGAAACACGTATGTAACGTAGCAGCGATGGTGAGGCATGATAAAATCTTTGACCAAAGAGCCTTTTATCGTGGTTAGTCTGCGCTTGACCGCGCGAGTGTTACGAGCAGTACTCGAGTAGTCGTCGTGCAGTGCACTCTGTCGGTAGCAGTAGCTCAGTTCAGTTGCGTGCAGTATGTCGGTAGTAGCAGTCGAGTGCAGTTGTGTGTGAGGAGTCGGCGGGCGTCGACATGGCATTCTGGTCAAGATTCAGGATGAGGTATATTATTTTTAAATGCGCTCAGCTAATAATGTAAAAAAAACTGTAACTAATTTGTGCAATAATCGCCCCAATAATAATTTTGATTTCAAAGCAATTTTCAACAAAAGAACCAGTTAATTGAACCAACGATTTCCTTCCATTTCCATTAAAGAAAAGTTTCAGTTAAATTTCAAAAAAAAAAAATTATTATTATTTGCAATGCAGTTCCTCCAAGCCGCGGCCAACAATAAGAGCAGAAACCTGACATGCAGTTATACTGAGGTAAGAAATTAATTCTGATTTTTTTTGCACAGGGCCAAAGACCGGTATTTCGGTTTAATTGAGTTTTCATTGTCACTGAAGTTTCTTTAGCACTGACTTGTTTTTCATTATTTTCGTGAGAACTTACACGTTGAGTCAGATTGCGATTCTCATTTTTATTGTCTTTGTCAGTACATTTCATTGCAGGGAGGTTACGTTTGGCTCCCATTTCTATTAAATATTGTCTTTTCTTCTTTTAAATTTCTGCGGGGAGGTTACACCCCTTATTTCTAAATAGTCATCCAGCGACATTCAACTGTCCCTTTTTTAACCGTTCTTTTATTGGTATTTTATCCATGAGTTTATCCAGCTATCTTGCTGTTCCGTCTGAAATTTGTTGAGGTTTTTCTCATGCTCGCCTTATCAATATTGTCGTTTCAGTTCTTGTGTGTGACTACAATTTGGTCTCACCAAGCTTGTCTGTACATCATTCATGCAAGGGCGCTGATAACCTTACTGCTTAGCGCCCAGGGGCACAAACCATCATCATCATTCCATAATGAGATTTTCACTCTGCACCGGACTGTGCGCTGATATGAAACATACTGGCAGATTAAAACTGTGTGCCGTACCATGACTCGAACTTGGGATCTTTGCCTTTCGTGGCCAAGTGCTCTACCAACTGAGCTACCCAAGCACGACTCACGCCCCGTCCTCACAGCTTTACTTCTGCCCGTATCTCGTCTCCTACCTTCCAAACTTTACAGAAGATCTCCTGCGAGCCTTGCAGCCATGTCTCCGCAATATCCTTTCTTTCAGGAGTGCTAGTTCTGCAAGGTTCACAGGAGAGCTTCTGTAAAGTTTCGAAGGTAGGAGACGAGATACTGGCAGAAGTAAAACTGTGAGGACGGGGCGTGAGTCGTGCTTGGGTAGTTCAGTTGGTAGAGCACTTGCTCGCGAAAGGCAAAGGTCCCGAGTTCGAGTCTCGGTCCGGCACACAGTTTTAATCTGCCAGAAAGTTTCGTCATCATTATCATCATCATCACCATCCTTACCTTGTTAAAGATGCCCTAAACGTTTCTCTACTAGCAGCGAGAATAGTTGTCTCGGTTATTACAACGTTCTACGAATCTTACCTTTAACCAAGGTGAGTCTTTGGTTTTAATTATTTGTAATGAACTTATCCACACTACAGTTTAGAAAGAGTTGAACTTTAATCTCAATTTTTTCCCACTTGTATTAGATCTGATCTCAGTTCCTCTTTTAAATTACCTGTTCAACCAAACACAAATACTCTCCTAAATTTCTTGAAGACCTTTTTTCCTTTAGTGATCGTCGTGTCTGTAGAAGCGCCACGGGTGCTAATGCCCCACTCTTTGGTGACATACTCGAAAAGATTGGGTATGACTATAACTAGCAGGTTTAGAACATTTCTCTCGTACGTGGTGTCAGCACCAAAGAAAATGATGCTGCCCATCTCCATTTTACCAAAATGTTATTGAAGGGCAGTCTCGCTTTATTTTATATGTGCTGCGGTACTGTGGCGCGAGTGTTTCACTGAGAACCTGCAAACAAACAAAGACGTACATACGTAACTTTACTTTCTGAGACGACAATTTAAACTTTATATACGCTCTCGCAAACTGAGATGTACCACGTGTGACTGGTCTTAACTGATTTGCTGTGGGGCTGTTGCACAAACAGGCAACGGCCTTGCCATAGTGGATACACCGGATCACGTGAGATCACGGAAGTTAAGCGCTGTCGGGCGTGTCCGGCACTGGGATGGGTGACCATCAAGCCGCCATGCGCTGTTGCCATTTTTCGGGGTGCACTCAGCCTCGTGATGCCAATTAAGGAGCTACTCGACCGAATAGTAGCGGCTTCGGTCAAATAAAACCATCGTAACGACCGGGAGAGTGGTGTGCTGACCACACGCCCTTCCTATCCGCATCCTCGGCTGCGGATGATACGGCGGTCGGATGGTCTCGATTGGGCACTTGTGACCTGAAGACGGAGTGCTTAAAGTGCTTTTGTTGCACAGACCGTGTAACCTTGTGAAAAACAGATATATTGGCACATTGGTTATGTGAAAATTACTGTGTTCATTTAATATCAGTTTATTTCTGTCAGTTCTGAATATGGCCCCACAGATCGAAACAGGTTATCCTTTAACTAACGTCAAACCGTGCCATCAAGCAAGCGGCTATTCAACAGCAAAATTTCTTCAGATCTTTGGGAAAATGTGTCTCAAAATTAACACTGCTAATTGTTCACAAAAAGGTCGTTATCTGTGACGAATTCACATATTCATCTTCAGACAGCATGAAACGTTTTATGTGAAAGACATTAAGAAATACTTGTGTCACCGTCTCGATACAAACCAGTACTAGAACTATTGTGAATAACTGAGAATTAAAGGAGGCAAATAGTTGATTTTGTTTCCAGCGAAAACTTTTACAAGCTTCACTGTTTTGAGGTACAAAGAAACAATGAATATATCAGCTTGCCTAGCAAGAAATTTACATTCACATTAAGAACCGCTGCTGTAACATTCCTCTTTGTTTATAGACAATAATGCTCGATCATTAAACTATAAGCAAAATGCATTTTTACTTATTAAGCGAAAAATTGTCGGCCAGTGTCTCAGACGGCTTTGCACCCTTTGTACCAAGTTTGTAATGAAAAAGAGTCAACACCAAGTGGCTAGCCTGAGAAATCTAAAACATTTCTGATTTAATAAGTAGAGTAATCATTGGTTCTCAGCTCTACTAGAACAAACACTTTCGTCTCTCTAAACAAAAGAAATATGAAACAGCTGAATACACATTCTTCTTGTATACGTGAATGCAAAACTACATGAGTGAGAAGACGTTCTACAGCATAAGAAAATATAATGATGTAGTCGTCACAGTGAAAATGCTGTTGTTGTTGAAGTCTTCAGCCCCAGCACTAGTTTGCTGCAGCTCTCCAAGCCCCCCTGTCCTACTCGAGTCCCTGACGTTCTGCAAAACTGCTGCATCCTACATTCATTTCAAGCTGATTAATGCATTCGAGCCTCGGTCGCCCTGTTCAGTTTTTACGCCACATCCTTTCCTCAGTCACCAAACTGATGCTTCCTTGATGCCTCAGGATATGTCCTACAAATCGATTTCTTTCAGTCGAATTGTGCCATAAATTTCGTTTCTTTCTACTTCTATTCAGCATCCCTTCATTAGTTCCTCGATTTATTTATCTCAATTTCAGCATTCTTGGGCAACATTTCATTTTCATTTTATTCGCTTCTTTTCCGAACTGTGTATCGCCCAAGTTTCCCTTGCGTGCTACACTCTGAACAAGCATCAAAGACTTAATAAAACTTAAGTTTATATTCGATGTTAACAAATTTCTCGGTCTCCGAAATGCATTTATTGCTACTGCTAGTTTGCATTTTACGTCCTCTGTACTTCAGTTATTATGTGTTATTTTTCTGCCCACATAACTCGGCGTTCAGTAACTAATTTTCTAATCCAGTTCCCTCAGAATAGCCTGATTCACTTACACTAAGCTACCTTACCTACGTTTTACTTTAGTAGATGTTCATCTTACAACATTTTTTGAAGTCACTATGCATTCCACCGCCGAAATGCTCTTCCAAAATGCTTGTCGTCTCTGACAGAAAACCTCGAAGTGTTTATTTCAACTCCTTGAACTTTAATTCCCATTGCAAATTTCACTTTGTTTTCCTTTACAGCTTGCTCAGATTGAATAACTTTGAGATAAGCTATAACCTTTTCTCAGTCCAATTCAGCTACTGATTCCGTTTCATATCCTTCGACACTCTGTAAGGGACCCATGATCCCACGAACATAAGATGCTAGTCCGACACTCAGGTCGATAGTAGACAGGAGTCGATTGTCAAGCGCTGCAGGAGGCAGTGAGACTAGTGTCGAGTGCGCGGTCTAGAAAGTGTCGAGTGAGAAGTAGTGCTGGAAAGACGGACAAGAATGGTGGTCGAGTAAAATTCACCGGAGTATGACGAGTGAGCACGTTCCCCTGATCGTCGTGGATTTGACCCTCACTAATACCGATTCGCGAGTGATATGAAACAGAAAGTGACAAGTGCCGAATTACGTGTATCGCGTCAACCGCGTCGGCCAGCAACTACCATGGATTGCAGTGAGGATTGTTGTGAATGTTAACTGTCAGCATTGCGTGTGACGAAGTACTGAAAATCAACAACCAATAAAAAGATATAACAGTGATTAGACATGTAACGCGAAGGTAGCAACTGCCTCAGCATTTGTGTATTAGTGGGAAATATATATATCAGTTTGTACATCGCAACCATTGTGGTCTTTAATAATAGACAAACTTTCTATCATTTCCACTATTCAATCTCAGAACAGCCGCACTCGGTTGAAATACCCCCGAAACCAGCAGAAAAACCGATAGCCTCTCTTCCGTTAAGCACATGGTCATATAATCATAATAATTAATTGTTTGGCGGCTTCGATAATTTACTCAAAATCCAGTAAAGAATTTAAACGGGGGGTGTTTCAACTCTAGCATTGTACAAATTTCTGAATCAAATACCGTGAAACGGAACACCTGTTTCATAAGTTTTGGAAATTATGTATTTTCTGGCAAAAAGCTAAACATTTACTTAGAAAAGTGTATACACTACATTCAGAGACGTAATCCCAAAAACAGAAGGCACAGTCGTACGTTCTTAACTTACTCATCACTGACTAGAGTTTCAAGAAATCACTAAACTATCTCCAGCACATCCGCACCGAAACAGTCCATTATCAAAAGCCACAGTGATCGCTTTATCAAATGATGCTACAAGAATATCAACTACGAAACAAGCACTTTGGCAGGCCCACGTCAATACAGCTCTGTATCTCAGTTCAAGAAATTAGTAGTAGATAACAGAAAAACGCCGGGTGATGAAATATCGATAATGTAATGTGACATGCCGTTTGTCAGTATGCAAAGGTACAACATTAGCAAGACCTATATCATAGCGCTTCGATAGTATAAGAGATGCGCTCAGGATGTTGGCAGCATTTCCGTTCTTTTGTGGCGGTATTCTTGTATAATGATCGCGCTTGAAAAAAATTACTTAATCAGACTGTAGTGCTCGTGGTACAACAATGAATCGCAAAGTAATACACTATCGTTACCACAATGTTTACCAGGAACAGAATGCACAACAATATTCAGTAGTTTTATTCAGTTACATTCGCTTCAAGATGTACGTTTGGTGGATAAAATTGCAGTGCTTTCTTTGCAGCCTACAGACTGAACACTCCCTGGATTTCTGGGAAAGAAATGTGAAATGAATACATCATTACATTCTTTTAATTAAAACTACGCCTTTGAAATGCGTATGATTATTTTATTATTCAGTCGGCGTGCGGAACTAGACCATCATCAGGAATCTTACAGTCTCTGGTGACACACGAATTGGCGTCATGCGCACTCATTTGTGTCAATATAAGATTCCTGATCTGAGCTAAACCCTAAAACAAGTCGAATAATAAATGTACATGTTTTGTTTGAATAATGAAAAAATGTAAATTATCAATTATATAGTAGTTGATGAGCGCCATGCATCATAAATGTTCAAATTTAGAATACAGCCACATCTGTTGTACTGGGTGGTTGTAATTAAAATGCAGCTACTCACAGAGATCTAGAGTGGGATGCAATTATGGTATGACAGCGAAACTTGGGAGGTATTCAAATGCGTTAATGCGTAACCGATTTACGCTCGAAAACAATTTGTTCCAATTTTGGCCATCACGTGCAAATTTAGCATTGTGAATGCAAGAAAGATGTGTAGAAATGTTTCCATATGTTATGGATTAGGAACAGGATATGGAGCGGAAAAGTCAAAGAAGTGAGAAAGGCATGACCTTGATTTTATTATTAACCGGAGCTTGCACAATTTGTTCAATATGGGCACCGGGGACTCATCAAGATACTGTACAGTGCCAGACTTGCGTCTGGATACCGAAACTGAACTAATTTTTTCCAGCCTAAATCGGTTCCGTTTTAACGCATTAGCGTATCAACCAAGTTTCACTGCCATACCATAATTGGAGCCCACACTGGATCTCTGTGAGCAGCTGTACTTCATTTATAACCAGCCGAGTCACGAGCACTACGGCGGTTTTATAGGCCGCTGTCGGTGTGGGTAAAGCACGACACATCTGTTTTGATTGACCCCTTGTGATATTTAAAGGATCATGCATCCACTGTCGCTTTAAAGTCTATACATTTAACACGGAACTAATCCTTGTCCATTTTAAGGACCTAGACAAATCGCTATAATACATAAATGAGTAAAAATTAGAGGATAAGTCCTTTGGATTAACCATGTTGACGAAGCAAGACGGTTGTATTTTAAACCAAATAAATGTTTATTAACTAAAGATCACACGTGTAAGAATCACAAGCTGCGACATAGAAGCGAAAATAAACAATGATCCAGAAAGTGTGTAGTAAATTTGTTGTATCACCCTCAGTGGACACAAAACTTTTCGCTCCTTAGACTACTAGTTTCGGTCAGCGATGACCACTTTCAGATCGTCAGAAAAGCGCCAAATCCAATTCTTATTTCACTTGACGCCACGTTGGTCGACTTGTGAGCCGGTGATGAGGATGAAATGATGATGAGGACAACACAACACCCAGTCCACGAGCGGAGAAAATCTCCAACCGGGCCGGGAATAGAACCCGGGCCCCCTGAATGGGAGGCAAGCACGTTACCACTCAGCTAACCAGGCGGACTGAAAACAATAAAATATGTCGTATTGAAAAGTATTGCTTCCATATATATAAAAAACATGTGCTTAAAAGGTGAGGAGGCGTATATGTTTTAAAACATGTCTTAATGTAATGAAGACATAGTCCCATCGTAAAAAATTCATGCGAAATCAGTTTAGCATCGTTACAGATATTTAAAATATGGTGTAAACTAGACCTGTTAACAAATCTACTGACCATAACAAACTGAGGTACATTAGTCTAAACCAAAACATAAGTTTGTGAGATGACCTAGTTAGACGTCGCTACTGAAAGACTACACGTATTCGCCAGTTACATAATTGTACAAAACGCAATAAAATGAAAAAACACAACAGATAAAATTCATAGTGGATCATAAGGTGTGTACGTTATTGCAGTGATAAAATGCAATACATTTAAAATAGGAATAGAGTTAAATTTTAAAATTATTGAAAACGACAAAGTTTGATTCTTGCGATGATTTAAAAAAAATGGAATAACATACACAAAAACAAGTTTACGGAGCTAACGAAATAAGAATGATAAAATAGCTAACAAACAAGTCAAATGGATGAAACAAGAGACTGAAGTAAGTAATCAGCGCTCTCTGTTGGTCTGGCCGTCAGAATGCAGTATACACAGTTTCATCCACTTCGCTTTTTCCCGATTTATTTTATCTATCTTATATTATTTTGTTAGCTCCGTGAACTAGTTATTTTGTATGTTATTTTTGTATTTTTATCTAGAATCATCGTAAGGGTTTCTAAAAGTCACGTCCTGTCACTTAACCATTTCCTTTTAAATTATTTTAAAATTTAACTTTATTCGCGTTATAAATTTATTACATTTTATCACTGTATTAACTTATACGCCTTATAATCCCATTATAGCTTTCACTTTTTTCATTTTATTGCATTTTGTACAATTATGTAGTTGACCAATACGTGTAGTCTTAATGCAGTGACATCCAACGAGTTTACAACACTAACTTATTTTGTGGTTACTGAATCTCAGTTTGTTATGAGCAGTATCGCTGTTAACAGAATGATTCTGCCGGCACTGCGGCTCAGTTTACACCATTTTTGAAATATGTGCTACGATGCTAAGCTGATTTTATGTGTATTTATAAAACAGGTATGCTTCGTCATATTTTAAACACATGTTTTCCACGTGTATGAAAGTAGTACTGCCCACTAATGGGTTAATGTTTTGCTGCAAATGTGAAAATTGTCATCGCTGAGCGAAACCGGTAGTCTAACGACCAATGAGATTTCTGATCATGGACAAAAATACACTCCTGGAAATGGAAAAAAGAACACATTGACACCGGTGTGTCAGACCCACCATACTTGCTCCGGACACTGCGAGAGGGCTGTACAAGCAATGATCACACGCACGGCACAGCGGACACACCAGGAACCGCGGTGTTGGCCGTCGAATGGCGCTAGCTGCGCAGCATTTGTGCACCGCCGCCGTCAGTGTCAGCCAGTTTGCCGTGGCATACGGAGCTCCATCGCAGTCTTTAACACTGGTAGCATGCCGCGACAGCGTGGACGTGAACCGTATGTGCAGTTGACGGACTTTGAGCGAGGGCGTATAGTGGGCATGCGGGAGGCCGGGTGGACGTACCGCCGAATTGCTCAACACGTGGGGCGTGAGGTCTCCACAGTACATCGATGTTGTCGCCAGTGGTCGGCGGAAGGTGCACGTGCCCGTCGACCTGGGACCGGACCGCAGCGACGCACGAATGCACGCCAAGACCGTAGGATCCTACGCAGTGCTGTAGGGGACCGCACCGCCACTTCCCAGCAAATTAGGGACACTGTTGCTCCTGGGGTATCGGCGAGGACCATTCGCAACCGTCTCCATGAAGCTGGGATACGGTCCCGCACACCGTTAGGCCGTCTTCCGCTCACGCCCCAACATCGTGCAGCCTGCCTCCAGTGGTGTCGCGACAGGCGTGAATGGAGGGACGAATGGAGACGTGTCGTCTTCAGCGATGAGAGTCGCTTCTGCCTTGGTGCCAATGATGGTCGTATGCGTGTTTGGCGCCGTCCAGGTGAGCGCCACAATCAGGACTGCATACGACCGAGGCACACAGGGCCAACACCCGGCATCATGGTGTGGGGAGCGATCTCCTACACTGGCCGTACACCACTGGTGATCGTCGAGGGGACACTGAATAGTACACGGTACATCCAAACCGTCATCGAACCCATCGTTCTACCATTCCTAGACCGGCAAGGGAACTTGCTGTTCCAACAGGACAACGCACGTCCGCATGTATCCCGTGCCACCCAACGTGCTCTAGAAGGTGTAAGTCAACTACCCTGGCCAGCAAGATCTCCGGATCTGTCCCCCATTGAGCATGTTTGGGACTGGATGAAGCGTCGTCTCACGCGGTCTGCACGTCCAGCACGAACGCTGGTCCAACTGAGGCGCCAGGTGGAAATGGCATGGCAAGCCGTTCCACAGGACTACATCCAGCATCTCTACGATCGTCTCCATGGGAGAATAGCAGCCTGCATTGCTGCGAAAGGTGGATATACACTGTACTAGTGCCGACATTGTGCATGCTCTGTTGCCTGTGTCTATGTGCCTGTGGTTCTGTCAGTGCGATCATGTGATGTGTCTGACCCCAGGAATGTGTCAATAAAGTTTCCCCTTCCTGGGACAATGAATTCACGGTGTTCTTATTTCAATTTCCAGGAGTGTAAAAGGAATTTATTCTAATCTGAGAATGGTAAACTCATACTAATTGTCCACTCAAATGAGAAATCAAATAAATGAGAATGACTATATGTAGTGCAAGAACACGGCAAATGTTCATTTAACTGCCTGTAACTCACGAAAATCAGCAGCGAACACTGAAAGTTCGAAAGTGCAATTTCCCACATTCTGCCTGGATATAAACTGAAGGTCATTACGGTAAATAATCACCGAGTAAACATTCAACAAGTCCATTGTACATATGAATATAAATGTTAACTGCAGCAATAATTACGATTCACAGCTGCGTTAAATACCATGAAAAATGGTTGAAATGGCTCTAAGCACTATGGGACTCAACATCTGAGGTCATCAGTCCCCTAGACTTAGAACTACTTAAACCTAACTAACCTAAGGACATCACACACATCCATGCCCGTGGTAGGATTCGAACCTGCGACCGTAGCAACGCCTAGAACCACTCGGCCACAGCGGCCGGCTAAATGCCATAAACCAAGTTAAATTTTCCTACAGTCGCTCAAAATCAGTCACCGAAAACTAAGATCCGTAAAAAATTACAGTCTGGAACTCGCACTCACAAAATTATTCCAAGTCCGCTGAAATGTTAAATTTCCACTGAAATGTTAACTCCAAATGTGGCTACTTGACCGCACAGATTCCTTACCAAAAGCGCGCTTATCGAATCCTGATGATCCTGTTCTCTGGTGTTCTGATTAGATGTCCGAAAAATGAAATGCGTTTCTTCCTGACTGTACTCATTACCGGTACTATTTCCTTGTAGACTGTTTCATTTTTAGCTACTCTACAGTGTCGCTCTTTCTTGTACGGTTTGTTGATGCACGTTCTGATGGTTCTTCTCTCTATTTTGAGTATTTTGTCTATTTGTGCAGTGTTAGTTCTTTTGAAGATGGTTTCAAAAAAAATGGTTCAAATGTCTCTGAACACTATGGGACTTAACTTCTGAGGTCATCAGCCCCCTAGAACGTAGAATTACTTAAACCTAACTAACCTAAGGACATCACACACATCCATGCTTGAGGCAGGATTCGAACCAGCGACCGGAGCGGTCATGCGGTTCCAGACTGCAGCGCCTAGACCCGCTCGGCCACTCCGGCCGGTCGAAGATGGTTTCACTTGCGTATGTTATTTCTGGTTGAGTGACTGTTTGGTAGTGTTTTAATTTTGTTGCTATTGACAGGCTCTTTTTGTTGTCGGTGTTCTAGGTGATATATTGTGCTCTAGTCAATTTGCTTATTCTGTTACGCCATGTTGGCTTCTCATTAAGGTTATATGTTATGATTTCTCCCAGATATTTAAATTTATCAACAATTTTGATTTCTTGGTTGCCTAGGCAATTTTGTTTACGGGTGGTGGGTCAGTTAACATGACGAATGTTTTTCAAAGGATATTCCAAGGCTAATTTTCTGTGCGATTTCGTGTAGTGAGTTAACGTGTTGTTTGGTTTCCTGAATAGAGCAAGGTCATCACCAAATGGTAGACAATTTAAACTTATGTTGTCTTTGACTCTTCCAGTGTGGATGTTCTTTGGGTTAGTCTTGTACCATTCCCTCATTACGTATTCTAAAGTACAATTGAACAGCAGGGGTGCCAAGAAATCTCCTTGTCGTAAACCTGTTTTTGTGATGAATGGCTCAACACCATATCAAACAAATAATTAGCTCGAATCATGTGGCATGCCTACACACAATTTTTCGATGTGACAGAACTTATTTAAATTTATACACTGAAGCGCCAAAGAAACTAGTATTCAAATACAAAGGTATGTGAACAGGCAGAATACGGCGCTGCGGTTAGAAAAGCCTGTATGTGACAAGTGTCTGGCGCATTTGTTAGATCGGTTACTGCTGCTGCGATGGCCAGGTATCAAGTTTTAAGTGAATTTGAACATGGTGTTATAGTCGACGTACGAGAGATGGGACGCAGTATCTCCGAGGTGATGATGAGGCGAGGAATTTCCCGTACGACTATTTCACGAGTGTATCGCGAATATCAGGAATCCGGTAAAACATCAAATTCCTGACATTGCTGCGGCCGGAAAAAGATCCTTCAAGAAAGGGACCAACGAAGACTGAAGAGTATCGTGCAGTGTGACAGAAGTACAACCCTTCCGCAAATTGGTGGAGATTTCAATGCTGGGCCAGCAACAAGTGTCAGGGTTGGAACCATTGAACGAAACATCATCGATATCGGCTTTCGGAGCCGAAGACCAACTCGTGTACCCTTGATGACTGCACGACACAAAGCTTTACCCCTCGCCTGGGCCAACCAACACCGACGTTGGACTGTTGGTTCAGATGGTTCAAATTGCTCTGAGCACTATGGGACTCAACTGCTGTGGTCACAAGTCCCCTAGAACTTAGAACTACTTAAACCTAACTAACCTAAGGACATCACATACATCCATGCCCGAGGTAGGATTCGAACCTGCGACCGTAGCGGTCGTGCGGTTCCAGACTGTAGCGCCTTTAACCGCTCGGCCACTCCGGCCGGCCGTTGGACTGTTGATGACAGGAAACACGTTGCCTGATCGGACGAGTCTCGTTTCAAATTCTATCGAGCGGATGGACATGTACGGGAACGGAAACAACCTCATGAATTCAGGGACCCTACGTATCAGAAGGAGACCGTTCAAGCTGGCTACCACGCGCGGCCATTGCGACAGACTTGGGAAATACCAGCAGGTCAATACGACACCTCAGACGTTCAGAATCGCTACAGAGATACTCCAGGAACACTCTTCTGAGTTTCAACACTTCCAGCTGGCCAATGAACTCGCCAGACACTTACATTATTGAGCATATCTGGGATGCCTTGCAATGTGATTTTCAGCAGAGATCTCCACCCCCTTGTGCTCTTACGGATTTATAGACAGCCCTGCAGGATTCATGGTGTCAACTCCCTCCAGCACTATTTCAGATATTATTCGAATTCATGCCACATCCTGTTACGACACTTCTGCGTGCTCGCAGGGATCCTACACGATATTAGGCAGGTATACCAGTTTCTTTGGCTCTTCAGTGTAAATGCATATCTCCTTTTCCCTTGAACTTTATCCCGTACGTCGGCATGTGAATTTGATTATAGCATTGTAAATGGTATGCGCCGGAGCAGATGCCTTCCTGTCACCACCCGCGTGTGCTGGCACTGGAGCGGAGTTCACGTTGGAGCTGGCTCCACACTCGTTCTGTTAAGAACGGATCTGAGGATATATATTTTTTGTGAAAGCTTAGATCACTTGATTTTAACATCTTTCTTCAAATTACTAATTTGGACAGAACTGTGCTGTCATCTTCGAACTGACATTACACTTTACGTATATATTCACATACATGTGTCGTTGGCATATTGAAAACAAAGTGTAAATACATTTTGAGAACGGAGTGTGGTGGCCGCCGTAGCGTATCAGGCAGACCATAAAGACACATATCATGAGTAGACAAGCATTGTCCTCTTGAAAACTGGCACTATAATACTGTCACGTGGGAGATAACACATCAGGAGGCAGGATGTCCGCGATGTAACGTTCTGCTGTGAGAGTTCCCTTAATGGCTACCAGCTGTGGCCTGAAGTCATACCCGCTGGCTTTCCACACCATGACGCCACGAGTAACACTAATGTTCTTCTCCAAGACTTTGTAAGAATGATGCCTTTCTCAGAATAGCTGCCAAGCTCTCTGACGACAACGGGTCATACAGCACAATGCTGATCAGCGATTTCTCGCTGAACAGAATGCGATACCATTCATCAGCAGTCCATGCTTACTTATCACGCCACCACCCCAAACGCAGCCGCTTGTTCTATGCTGTTAACAGCAGTCTGCGCATGGAGAGTAATTCCTTAGTCCAACTGCTGCTTGTCTCTGCCCAACGGGACAGAGTAACACAAAATAACGAGAGGAGTTCATTACTTGTTGACATGTGGCTGGCTAGGAAGTGCACGGGTTACGACGTGCCTGATGCACCATATGGGGATCCTCCCTAGTAGTAGTTAGACGTGGTCGACTGAAAGTTAACGACGAATATGCCTGATCTCAAGTTCCCATACAGTCCAAGACTGGTTCACTGTTGCATCTAAATGACGCACATATCTTGATACTGCACAACTCGACCAGCTAGCCAATCGGAGGCCCACAATGTGACCCCGATTGTTAACTGACATCTTCATTAACTGTCTGGAAAACAAATTTTTTCGGGAGAAACCTGAATTCGCAAACAAAATTATCTATTACTACAGATACGTGGATGACATGCTTTTATTAAGAAAGGAAGGAATAATGACATACTTGCCACTGTAACAAAGTTCAGTAGTCTATATGAACAAATAAAATTTAAGGTTGAAATCGGTAAGGAGGTTCCATAAATTATATCAAGAATGAAAATGGTAAACATGCCATAGAGATGTTTTAAAAGAATCCTTGTCATGATGTCTTTTTAGATTACTAATCTAACCATCTCAGTCAACATAAAAAGATATTTCTTTAACTTTGCCGTTAGTAGAATATTTATCCTTCCACTGTCAGGTTCTGATCACATAATAAAACTTCATGTTAACAGATTTTAAGCGAAGTCAAACAACTATCCAAAAGATCATGTAAGTAACATTTACAATAAGAACACAACGACAAAGAACAGTCAGTAACAAATCTTATGACTGATAAGGATTATGATAAAAACAAGAAGTACATTACCTTGGGCTATTTTGTTTTTCAACCGGCGGCAAATTCAGTCATGTGTTTGCTAATAATTCACAATAAACTCATTCTCTCCGTGAATTAGGAATATAGAAATTGCGGTGTACCGACTGCACTGCCTGTTACGTGATGGCAACGGGGAGACGGCTTGAGATTCGATTTGGTGAGCACGTGGCATTAGAGAGGAGGGAGACAGATGAAAATCCAATTTTATTGTCCATCTTGTTGACACTATGCCTGGATCTTCTGATACAACCTCCCAGCTGTATTTGCTGTATGGAGGATATGGGAGCAGATTTTTGGATCTCCTTAAAGAACCGGAGATATTTTGCCATTAGAGATCTGTCTATGCCACCTCACTCTTTGAGCAGCTGGAAATGAGAAATACCCAATTTTGGGAGCTTTTTGAAACTCACCTCATTATTAACAATAGAGGTCTTCATATGTGCAAAGAGGGACTCGTAATGCCTCGTAAATATTGTTCGATGTAATGCTGCGAGACGGCTTATTAAGTCAGAAGAATATTCACAGCTCATGAGAAAAGCCGTTTTCACAGTAGCCACTGATAGTGCATGTGCCTCTACTACTATTAACACAAAAATAAGTTAAAATATGTTTCTATATAAACCAGTGAATGGATTTTGTAAGAAATTTTGTGTGTTGCATTTTTCCTGAGATCGTACCGCTGGTTTATACTTGCCAACCATATGTAATGCCACTTCCTGGGACGAAAATTGAAAACAGATAAAATAGCAACCAATACCCCAAAAATTTCCCAAAAACAAGTTCCAAATTCCATGAAAAGTGAACAAGTAACCAAAGTTTCATTTAACACTATTATTTGTATAATAACCAGTAACTGAAACAAGAACCTTATACTTAGTATTTATCAACTTACAAAAGAAAGATAGAATCTCAGTAAACTCCAACTCAATACCATAGTAAATCGCAAAATCATTATAATTAAAACTAGCAAAGTAGAACCCACGATCTCAAAGAATACATGGTGTGAGTACTCTTTGAGAATAGTGAGTAATGGTTAAGGAAAATTTGATCCATTGTCTCTACGTTACGAGAGTTAGCCGAAGCTGGTCAGACTTGTTTGAATACTCGTATATGTAGGTGCAGTTAGATTGTTTTTCGAGGATTGATAGTTGCGATCTACTATGACGTAGTGAAACGAAACATTGACTTCAACTATAACATCGTTTAGAATTCAGATAGAGGACTACCTTACATTACACTGAAGTGAACTTTTTAATTAGATAACTCGAACTCAACTCTAGTTAGGCATTGAACAGTGATGGGCTATTAACTTCATTCGTAATTGCAAATGGCGTCTGGAACTTGGCAATAATTTTAAAGCAGATAATTTATAAATTCTCCCCCCCCCCCCCCTCCTCAACCACCACCACCTGGGAAAGCTTCTTCCTCACTTCCTCACTTCCGTGCCAATTAACGCATTAGTGATTCCAAATTACAAAACTGAAGAAAGAGTTGCAATATAATATGGACATGGTAGTAGGAATGAGAGAGGAGAAAGACAAATTGAGTTATGCAATAAATTTCAGCTAGTAATAGCGAATACTCTGTTCAAGAGTCACAACAGGAGGAGGTATACTTGGAAAAGGCCGGGCGATACGAGATGGTTTCAGCTGGGTTACGTCATGGTCAGACAGAGATTCTGAAAACAGATACTGGATTGTAAGGCGTACCCACAAGCAGACATAGACTCAAACAGAATGTAGTAGTGATTAAGAGTGGCTGAAGTTCAATAGATCCGTCAGGAACCATTTTAATAAGTAATAAGTGAGATGCGGAAGTAGTAAGGAATGACGAGATACGATAGAGGTCGTCTAAGACTATGGATACAGAAATAAGGAATAGCTCAGTAGGCAGTACAGTTGAACAGGAATGGATATCACTAGAAAGGCCAATCACAGAAGTTTGCGAGCTAACATCCCAGAGATGTTCGGGCTCACATGCGGTTCCTCTTCGTCGAAATGTCTTGGCTCAAAATCGTCCCGGGGTTGAACCGCACGTGTTGCATTGCACGCCTTAAATTAGACACTTGTGATCCTTTGGTTAATTGTCTGGCTGATGGCAAGTTTACGAAATACGCAGTTAATATAACACATAACAACCGTAATATTAATATCGGGAAATAAATTAACGACCCATAAATGATGTACGTCACACAGTTCCGATTTGGTTATAACAGTATATGTACAGAAAGGAAACTAATAGCGAAAGTGGTCGTATTTAGAATTACTATTACATTTGAGCGCATATCCGTTTGACACAGTTTGATCATTCACAATCTCATCGCTAATTACAAGTCCAATACTCCACTTTGTCAACTACGCGAGAGTTCACACCAGGCGCACTGGTACTCACTGCTCAGAGACTAAGCCCCGCGATACCACGAAATGCGAAATTTTTAAAGTCGATCTTCCTAGCTACCTAAAGACCGACCGTCCGCTTTCACGTCTCTACCAGCACTGTCCACTTTGGTGTCTCCCGCCGCACTGTCCATAAATAAAAAACGAAAGTAACTATCATGAACTAAACTTCACAAGTATTCTATTACCTAATAATTCAATAAGGTGTCATGCTGCCACCGTTCAATGTCCCCTCTGGTGTCTTGATCAGCACTGCCCTCTGCCCGTCTCCGACCGCGTTTCCCGCGCGCTGAACATCTTCGCTCAACAGACTAGCGCAGTTTCCTTTCCTGAAGCCGTCCATCTGATTGGCAACAGCATATTCTACACTACTTTACATTTTAACATATTTAAATAATCAAAGCTTGACAACTTCCACGTTCTAAATAAAGTAACAATACATATCCATTAGACAATAAACGTTAAATTCTTTTACATAAAACCAATACAATTGCCTTCTTAGCGTTGAATGACAGTAGCCTTGCACCAATGTTCTTCCTGATAAATAAATAAAAAACAAAAGTAACTATCATGAACTAAACTTCACAAGTATTCTATTACCTAATAATTCAATAAGGTGTCATGCTGCCACCGTTCAATGTTTTGTGTGGAGGAAATGATTATTTGATGCTGAACTGTAAATACTGATAATTTAAATTTCTGTATCTTTTAAAGAAATAAAGTTACTGAGTTGATATTTACAACGTTTGTCATTTGAATGATGTGCTTCTATATGAGACGTCGATCGTTAAGATCGACCAAAGCGTTCAGATTTTAACATTCTGGTCTTTGTTATAAAACTTGTTGATTTCACTTTAACAGTATGTCCTAAAGTATTATAGATATGTTCAATATTCAAGTTGTATTGGGATCACCATGAAAATTTATGAAGAATGGGAGATTAAAAGAACTGTGCCTTAATTCCCTAAACTACTACAGAATTGAATAGTTTTCATTAATGTTCCCTTTATGGCCGATCTTAGGTCCGCCATATTTAAAACTGCTACGTTTACTTGGCCACTAAACCTCCTACTGGTTTTCCCTATGACGTAGGTTATTGTCTGTCTCACTCGCTTACTACAGCGCTTAGGCCTCAATAGACGCCTGTGAATTTCCCCATCTCGTGGTGAATCTGCACCCTTTGTGGCATCCGATCCTGGACGACAGGGTTCGTTTCACAATTCCTGGAGGCTGACTTTTTCGGCCATATGCTTAAATGAGAGCGAAATGCTCATTAACTCACAAGTAGAAGAGAAAAGCATACGTACAGAGAAGGTAGCTGTGAAGAAAACCTGGGAAACAGAAGAAACATTTCAGTTGATCGATAAAGGAACGAAGTGAAAAAATGTTAAGGAACATTCAGAGTACGGAACTACAAGGGGCTGAATAACGTAATAAATAGGAAGTGCAGAGGAGATAAGACTAAATGGCTGCATGAAAAATGTGAAGAAGTATAATAAGAAAAGATTGTCGGAAGGACTGACACAGCATATAGAAAACTCAAGACAACCTTGGGTGAAATGAAAAGCCAGGATGGTAACATCATGAGTACAACGGGAAATTCACTGTTAAATGAAGAGAAGAGCGCGGATATATGAAAAGAGTACGTTGAAGGCCTCTATGAGAGGACATCTGTCTGATGTGATAGAAGATGAAACAGGAATCGATTTAGAAGAGATAGAGGGTCCAGTACTAGAATCAGAATTTAAAAGAACTTTGGATGGCTCAAAATCAAATGGGCACAACGAATTGGGTGACAGATAACATTCAGAATCAGAATTTCTAAAATCATTGCGGGAAGTGCTACAAAACGACTATTCACGTTAAAGTATAGAATGTATGAGTCTGGCGACATACCACCCGACTTCCGGAAAAATATCATCCACACAGTTCCGAAGGCTGCAAGTGATGACAAATGCAGAGTTATTGCCCAATTAGAATAATATACAGAGGAATGGAAAAGAAAATTATGGATGTGTTAGACGACGATCAGTTTGGCTTTAGGAAAGGTAAAGTCACAAAGGGACAGTTCTGATGTTGCCGTTGATAATGGAAGCAAACCTATGGAAAAGTCAAGACACGTTCATAGGATTTGTCGACCTGGGAAAAGCGTTCGACAATATAAAATGGTGCAAGGGGTTCGAAATTCTGAGAAAAACAGGAGTAAGCTATAGTGAGAGACGTGTAAAGTATAACATGCACAACTGGCAAGAGGGAATAATAAGACTCGACGACCAAGAACGAAGCGCTCGGATTGAAAAGGGTGTAAGACAGGGATGTAGTCTTTCACCCCTACTGTTAAATCAGTACACAGAAAAAGAAATGATGGAAATAAAAGAAATGTTCAGGCGTGGATTAAAATTCAAAATGAAAGGATATTAATGACAAGATTCGCTCATGACGCTGCTACCCTGAGCGAAAGCAAAGAACAATTACATGATCTGCTGAATGGAATGAACGGTCAATGAACGGTCTAATGAGTACTGGATACGGTTTGAGAGTAAATAGAAGAAAGATGAAAGTAATGAGTAGTAACAGAAATGAGAACAGTGAAAAGCTTAACATCACGGTTGATGTGACGAAGTAAATGAAGTTAAGGAATTCTGCTACCTAACCAGCAAAATAACCAATGATGGATGGAGCAAGAAGGACATCAAAAGCAGACTAGCCCTGGCAAAAAGGGTATTTCTGGCCACGAGAAGTCTACTAGCATCAAACATAGTCCTTAATTTGAGGAAGAAATATCTGAGAATGTATGTCTGGAGCGCAGTATTGTATGGTAGTGAAGCATGGACTGTAGGAAAATTGGAACAGAAGAGAATCGATGCATTTGAGATGTGGTGCTACAGAGAAATGTTGAGAAGTAGGTGGACTGGTACGGTAAAGAATGAGGAGGTTCTCCGCAGAATCGGACAGGAAAGGAATATGTGGAAACTCTGACGAGGAGAAGGGACAGGATGATAAGACATGTTGAGCCATCAGGGAGTGACGTCCATAGTGCCAGAGAAAGCTGAATAGGGCAAAAACTGTAGAGGAAGAGATTGGAATACAACCAGAAAAAATTGAGGAGGTGAGTTGTAAGTGCTACTCTGAGATGAAGAGATCGGCACAAGAGAGGAATTCGTGGCTGTCTGCATCAAACCAGTCCGAAGACTGATCACTGAAAAAAAGAAGGAAACATGTGGTTCGATACTCGTATGCTGCTGCCTGTCAACGCTCCTTCCCATATAGCTAATCCAACGTCTAGTGGCTGCCTGCTGCTGCATTGCAATGCAATGTGCCACACATTGATTGCACTCTTGGATGTGGGGCTATGCGATGAATACCTGGTGCCACTTCTTTGGAAACTGCTCGCTGCCACTGTTCTTTGCCACATTACTGACTGATGTGTAGCCGCCACTGACATGTACCCACCATTGTGGTGCGAAGCCGCCCCTCTTGGACTGCGCCCTGGAATGTCAGTCGACATAATGTAAGTAACCAGCACTACAAGGATGACAGTATATTCCACTGATTGCAGCTCCGACCCTGATGAGCCCTCATTTGCGAATGGTCTGGCGGTTTTACAGACCGCTATCGATTATGGTTTTTGCATGATCTCATTTGTTGACTTGACACATTGTGATGTCTGATTTGTCTGTCTTGCAGCATCGCTCTAAATGCCATACATTTAATGTCACCTTAACTAAAATAAGTAAACACCGAAACCAGTAAAAATACATAACCAAGTAAAATGGAAGAATAAATCCCATATGATTAGTGACGTTTACGAGCAGAGGGTTATATTTTAAATCAAGCAAATGTTCAACAATTAAGTTCACACATATGATGGGCGGTCTCACATGTACTGTGGATTCAAACGAAGATACAAGAATTAATGTGTGTAGTTTGAACGGAAATCTAAATATGTGCGAGGAAAATTCATTTAACTACACCGTAATTACGGAAGTCAGTAGGGAACAATGACAGTCTGAAAGTGCAGTTTCCCACTATGTATTTCAATGTAACCAGAAGACTGTTATCATGAAGAACTGCTGCAAAAGCATTCAAGAAGTCAATTGATCACATGTATATAAACATCAATTGCAGCAATAATTGTAGTCCACACCTGCCTCAAATCCCATAAACAATGTTAGATGTTGGTATACTCACAAAAAGTTAAGCAGTGAAAACACAGATAGTTCTCTAAGTCCAGTAAAAAGTTCAAGTTTGCAACTCATATCCGTAAAACTATTCTATGTCCACTGAATGGACTGATGACCACAAATGTTAAGTCCCATAGTGCTCAGAGCCATTTTGTCCACTGAAATGTTGACGTATTTTTTCCGCATATGACTGTTCAGAATCACACTCTCATTGACAGACACACTCACACCAGTACCGACCAAAAAAGACAAAAGACGGCCCACCAGCAAATGACAAAAGTTGTCTTGCATCCTACCGCTTGCCCTTAAATACTTCATGTGATTTCGCACACTACTGAATGTAGGATAGATTATTTAGTATTGATCACGATTGAAATTTAAAGCTTATTACACATAAATATAATATGTCAGACTGCAGAGAAAACTGTGGTGGTGATTTTGCAATTTCTCATTAATATATCGCCACAGTATTAACAAGGTTCATGTAGCATGCCTAGGCCTAGTTTTTCAGCGTTTCGGTTCTTACATAAAATTATAAGTACACAGGAAATAATAAACTGTAACTGCTTATCCTCTTAGAATATTAATTAAAATGTAGTAAATTCTTGCTGTCTTCAGACTGAACAGTACTATGGATGATTAATATTACTGGCCCATTTTTGTATTAACTTTAAATAAAGTCATCTGCAATTTTTATACACATGCCTGATTTGGGAAAAAAAAACTCTTGTTGCGGAGAATACTGACGTCATTTGCTTTGATATGACATATCATATGATCATATTTCTCCAGTGGTTTGGATGTTATTCATTTTATAACCTTTCAAAATCAAAACAACAGTAGCTTTTACAACGTTTAAAAGTATTGCCCTTCAGTCTCGGTTACCTTTCTTATTACAGTGATTTATCAGGTGTCCTTGGTTTTTCTGTATCACGTTCAAAGGGTATGTAACGTAATTTCGTTGAAAATAAATAATATTTATCTTTCATTTGGTCCATCCTAGTTGCCATCGTGCTGTCACTACTCTTCAGCCAGCATGCACACTCTGCCCCTAGGGGAAAACCCACATCTGTCACTCAGGCTCCTGCACCATTCGCATACCTCGCCTGCTTTGTTAGTTTCAATCACTCAGCTGCGTGGCTGCCACGAGTTGCTAAATACTCACCACTGCCTCTCACCTCACTAGCTTCCGCCTCACAGTGTCAGTTCATAATGGGTTGGCTCTAGTCGCTGTACTACATCCGTTCCTCACTTGATACAAGTATCAAAAATACCTGCACGTTTGTTAGTCGACGTTAATATGGAGTGTGCCAATTCTTCTTTTTCATAATGGCTTGAACTCTTCTGAGGACACTTTCAGTGAGGT
Source organism: Schistocerca americana (assembly GCF_021461395.2). NCBI lineage: Eukaryota > Metazoa > Arthropoda > Insecta > Orthoptera > Acrididae > Schistocerca > Schistocerca americana. The sequence goes on from NC_060121.1 coordinate 617,528,376, forward strand.
GCCCGTGGAGAAACAGCCTATTCTTCCTCAAGAGGCGAAACCAGAGAACGTACTGATGCAGGGCGCGGGGGTCTGGAATGAAGTCAGCGATTTAACTCATCCGAAAAGCGTTCCATTGAGTTCACTTCGATAGTGTGGGCAGGTCAGTCTTTTCCAGGAATGTTACTGTCTACAAACCATTGCCTCACAGATGCTGATTAATGACTGGTGGCCTTGTCATTCTGATTCATAATATCATCGTCTTGGAACTGTTTCTCTATTGCACACAGCGTCCAATGATGTAAAATGTGTTCTTATCCTTCTGCATTTAGCATTCACTTACATGCAGCAAGTGGATGGCACTCTTAACCATACCATCCATCCATGCCCGATGCAGGATTCGAACCTGCGACCGTAGCGGTCGCGCGGTTCCAGACTGTAGAGCCTAGAACCGCTCGGCCACTCCGGCCGGCAAGCTTTTGTCAACACAAATCCTTCCAGTGGACTGTCACAGTGTATACCATGATTCATCACTCCAGATCAGCTGTTTCCAGTCATCCACTGTCCAGCTGCGTCGCTCTTAACATCACCTTAATTATTGCTTAGCAGTGACGGCAGAAATGTGTGGCCTACGAGCAGTTGGTCGGCCGTTGTGGCCCATTCTTTGAACTCCCTATGCTCAGTCATTATTTTCACTGTGATTTTTATTAACCTTCAAAAAACAACAGAGCGACGTAAGTGAACATAGGATCGGAAATGTCGGGTAATACCCGATAAATGGATGACATATGTTGAACTTGTGACGTTAACATATGATGTACCTCGCCGCACTGTATGTGTGTGTTCATCACTAGGTACCTGATGAAAGTCACTGAACACGTCACGTAAGGCTACCAATTTGAGCATCGAAAAAAGACTGAAAGAGGGTGCACTGCATCAACATTCATGATCGGAAATCGCGACAAATATCAGAATCGTTGCCTTTTTTCCACCCCGGAAACGGAGTTCGAATCTTTGGATATATAAAATGCTCCTTGACCACTGACCAATCAACCCTACAACTTTAACATTTGTTCTTATAAATTTATCACTGTTTTTGTAACTTCACATACGTTTCTAACCAAAATAAGAGACAGTAAATAAAATGATTCGTCGCAGTTCTCCTATATTTTACTAGCTCCTCGATCACAAGTGAACAGTATTATACTTTATTCTATATCATAAAGTTTTGAATGTTATTTCCAATGATTTTACAGTATATGCTGTAACCTCCCCACAAAAATTTTAAAGATATTATTTTAATAGAAATGGGAGCCAAACGTAACCTCACTGCAATGAAATGTACTGACAAAGGCAATAAAAATGTGAAATTCGCAATCTGACTCTGGTGTAAGCTCCCACAAAAAATATAATAAAAGATAATTCAGTGGTAATGAAACTTCAGTGACAATGAAAATTCAATTAAACCGAAATATCGGTCTTTGGCCCGGTGCAAAAAAAAAGCATAATTAATTTCTTACCTCATTAAAACTGCAATAAGAATGTGAAATTCGCAATCTGACTCAAGGTGTAAACTCTCACTAAATAATGAGAGACAATTTAATGCTAATGAAACTTCAGTGATAATGATAACTCAATTAAACCGAAATATCGGTCTTTGGCCCTGTGCAAAAAAAAGCATAATTAATTTCTTACCTCATTAAAACTGCATGTCAAATTTCTGCTCTTATTGTTGGCCACGGCTTGCAGCAAATGCATTGCAAATAATTTTTTTTTTTTTTTAAATTTAACTGAAACTTTTCTTTAAAGGAAATGGTAGGAGATCGTTGGTTCAATTAAAAGGTTCTTTTGTAAAAATTGCTTTGAAATCAAAATTATTATTGGGGCGATTATTGCACAAATTAGTTACAGTTAATTTACATTATTAGCTGAGCGCATTTAAAAATAGTATACCTCGTCCTGTATCTTGACCAGAATGCCATGTCGACGCCCGCCGACTCGTCACACACAACTGCACTCGACTGCTACTACCGACATACTGCACTGCTCACAGACTGCCCACTGACAGACTGCTCGCAACTGTACTGCACGACTACTACCGTCCGACTACTGGACGCAACTGAACTGTGCTACTGCTACCGACAGAGTGCACTGCACGACGACTACTAGAGTACTGTTCGAAACACTCGCGCGGTCAAGCGCAGACTAACCACGATAAAAGGCTCTCTGGTCAAAGATTTTATCATGCCTCACCATCGCTGCTACGTTACATACATGTTTCATAACCCTCCACTGGGGGGGCAAAAATTTGGCAGCGATGGTGAGTCCATTGGACTTGCCATCGCAAGACATTTTTACAATTTACAGAATATTCAAATGTAGTACATAAATTAAATGTGGTGCACACGCACCGAGTACAAAACATTTCAGACAAAGACAAGATATGAGTACAAAACATAGTAGCAAATCAGAAAACTGTATATACAAATTATTTGACAGATAACATAGTGCACACGCACTGAAAAAAATTTCAGAACAAATAAACAGAATGGCAAAAAAATCATGTTGACAAGTGACATGAGTGTACTCGCACTGGAGTTGAGAACATATCAGCAAATGACGAAATGTATATACAATGAGTAACAAATGACATAAGTGCATACGCACTGAAGAATTGAACATACAGAATGAGTACAAATCATATTGAAAAATGAGAAAAGTGCACAGGCACTGAAGTTCAGTAGAAAGCATATTAACACATAACATAAGTGCACATGCGCTGTAGTTCAGAACATATCATCAAAATAAAAAATGTATATACAATATAAAAGACAAGAGTGCACATATACTGTACTTCAGAACAAATCGAAAAAAATGTCTTTAGCATTTTCGCAACAAATAAACATAATGGCAAAAAATCATGTCGACAAGTGACATAAGTGTACTCGTACTGGAGTTCAGCGAATCGAAAAAAAATGTATAACCCATGAACATAAATGATGTTAGCAAAAAAATGATTTTCATTATGTGACAAGAACTAGGATAGGAAAGGGAAGGATTGCATCAAGGTTGTAGCACTTTAGATTGCACACAGCTGTTCTGAAAGTCCATATCTTTCCACAGAAGTACAACACCAAGTGACACAATTTGAAGTTCATTCCCATCAGAATTTATCAGCATAGCCAAGACACTGAACTGTCGTAGTAATGTTCCATGTTTTCATTTTGGCAGTACACTAGGTACACCAAACAGTGCGACCATAATAACGTCTTCATCGCTCACGGTGGTGGACAGCATGTCGTGTCAACACCACGCTCTTACAAGGCACACCAACGTAGAATTAGTGGAAAAACCAAATATAGTGCTCCATGATCATGAGGATGGACAGGACAAATTGACATTGCAGTAATCCAGGGTAGTTAGCTCATAAGGTGAAGGACATTAAGTCACATAATATTGAGAATTACAGTAGTAGTTTGCGGCATTCATAGCCTAGCTATTGAACATTTCTGTACCATGTATCTAGTATTACAGAATAATGTTCATAAAATTAAATTATTGGCATCACGGGTAATTGTATTACAATAAACAGTGGCAGTCCTTGGCCAGTTACAAAGCATATTGAGTATGACAGAATAATGTTCATCAGAAGTCTTAATTAAAAAGGAGAGTCAAGTTTTGGCCTAGCATTAACATAATACATTGAGTGATACAAATTATTGGCACTCATTGGCCATTTACCAAAACATGAAAAGTCAACATTGAAAACAAGAGCTATTTAATGGCATAATTAATAACATAATTCATTTAGTGACATTAATTATTGGCACTCAGTGGCCAGTAATAGAACATGAAAAATCATCATTGAAAACAGGAACTAATTAATGCCATAATTAATAACGTAATTCATTTAGTGACATCAATTATTGGCACTCAGTGGCCAGTTATAGAACATGAAAAATCATCATTGAAAACAGGAGCTAATTAATGGCATAATTAATAACATAATTCATTTAGGGACATTAATTATTAGCACTCAGTGGCCAGCAAGTATTGAATAGTATAAAACATTGTTCATCATTCAGTGTTATTCAGATCATTAAGAAGTCATTATTAAAAATCAGTTAATTACAGTCATAGCATTAATAATCGTGGGCATTATAAGTAGTCTCATTACAATAAAACATCGTTCCTCATTCAGTATTATTCAGATCATTAAGAAGTCATTATTAAAAATCAGTTAATTACAGTCATAGTATTAATAATCATGGGCATTATAAGTAGTCTCATTACAATAAACAGTGGCAGTTATTAGCCAGTTACAAAGCATTATTTTTATATATATATATTTTTTTGTCTCATTAGGAAGTCATTACTCAAGTGACATACTATTCAGAGCTAATCAGTATTATTCAGAATTATCATAAACTAGTGACATTATGTGGGACTGGTAATACATTTTTTCTTTTTTTTTGTTAGCAATGCATTGCGTTGGGATCGATAATTAATTGCTGAGGCATAACACTATTTGCTTTTGACCTATTGCTGCAAATGAGGATAGGTAACGTCATTCGTCATGAGTCAGCTGTAGCAAGGGTATGTAACAAGGCAGTATATGTGATCACATTTATAAATGATAGACACAAATGGGTAAAAAAAAATAAAAATGCAAGTACTAGAACAGGTATAATAAGTAACAGGTTTAGTAAGTATCATGAAAAGCTTCTCCTGGAAAAAAATACAAAATGGATTATTGAGCTGAAAGAAGAAACGCATACTATGCTGAAAAGTAGTGAACTTCGAATTAACAGGTAGTGAAATGTGTATAAAAATGTGTTCCATAGCTGTCCTTTCCAAAAGCTTCAGTCATCATACCATGCAATATAACACCTGCTGTCAAAGCAAACTGCAACAAATACTTAAATAACTACATAGCATAAATACATAACTTCAACATTATCCTCATCTGTAAAGAAAAAAACTTTATTATCTATACTATCATAACTTCATTATTATCATCACCTGTAAAGAAAAACTTCATTATTCATAGTAGCATATCCTTCATCATTATTCATTAGCATTCATTATCATCTGCAAAAAAATCACTTCATTACTCATTACACAACTATTCCTTATCTCTAGCATATTTCATCACTAAAACTAAGATGTGTAGTTCTGTCTGACAGCCTGCATCAATCGCCTTGTATTCTGAAAGAAAAAAATTAGTTAAGACTGCTATTCTACGATGAGTATAGTATATTCTTGTTAATGCTTGTTAATCGTGATCCATTTACTCTTCCTCATAAAGTTATTGCATCTTCTTTCGTTTAATCCGTAGGTGAAATTCCCATTTCTGTTGAATTTATTTCTTACACGCATCATTTCTTTCCGAAATTGGTGAACAAAGATTGATGTCTTGCATTTAAATCATATACCCACTAAATAATGACTGGTTTATGGTGACATAATTAACCATACAGCATAACATGACAGAAAACGTAATATGTCAAAGACATTGACAGTGTTCAGATGCAAAAAATGTACACAGAATAATACAATACAGCAGCAAAAAGAAAAATGTAAAACAGTCACGATCTTGAGATGTCATAGGGCAAAAAAAAATGTCAAAATCAACTGGTGTGTTATATCTTAACTATTTCACAGTGCATACAAACAAAACTGGAATACTATCATATACACAAAAAATGGAAAATGTGCACGGTCTGATGTGTAACGACAAGAAAAGCGACCTGCTAACCTTACCTTGCCGGGCACCTCCCAAGAAAAAATACGATAATCATCAGTAATTAGTCATGTGAATATAATTGCATTAGTAAATGGCATCATAGTGTGTTGAATCATTCAGTGTCTTCATTCAATAAAGGGTTTAATATTTGACTAATGGTGGTTGCCTTTCGATTTTCTGGTTCTCAAAGTTTCGACGTGTACAACATTGGGATGAGGAATGCTGCGAATCCGATATGGACCTGCGTATAGAAGTTCAAATTTACTGCACTTACCTTTTAATTTGCTGGATAAATAGTGTGTACACACTAATATCTTCTGTCCAATGTGAAAGTCGCGGCGTGTACAAACCTGTTTTTGCTGTCTTCTCCGGCGCTCTGCGGCACGTTTGATGTTGTTCAGCGCAATGTTAATTATTTCGTGGTGTCTTAGTCGACGACATTTAGGGAAGTTTACTAATTCTTTAATTTTGTTTGGTGGTTCAACGTTTTGCAGTATAACAGACGGAGATAGCATAGTGGATTCATTTGGAATGGAATTAATTACATCTTGGAATGAGAGTATGTGTGTATCCCAATCAATATGTCTTTTGTGGCAGTATCTTCGGCACAGCTTACCAATTTCTCTCATTAACCGTTCACAAGGGTTCGAAGAAGCATGGTACTTGGATATATATATCGGAGAAATGTTTCTAGCTCGTAACATGCGTGTCCATATGCCAGAACGAAATTGAGATCCATTGTCAGAAATTACTTTCATCACATGCCCTACATGAAATAGAAAATGTTTTACAAATGCATTCGAAACAGTTTTAGCAGTAGCTTTCCGTAACGGAGTGAAAGTAACAAATTTTGAAGTGAGCTCAACAGCGACAAATATGTAGCAAAAACCTCTGTTAGTTCTCGGAATTGGACCAAAAAATGTCTACTGCGGCCATGTGTCTTAATTTAACAGGTACAATGGGATATAAAGGAGGAATATGTGAAGTGGTGTCTGATTTAGCATTCTGGCAAATTTTACAAGACACTAAAACTCGTCGTATACGTTTCTCCATGTTGGTAAAATAACAATTCTGTCTCAATATAAGAAAACATTTTCGTGATCCGTAATGTGCGTAACTTAAATGAGTGTACCAGATTAATTTGTTAACCAGTTCGTCAGGAATGCATAATAACCAATTGTTGCTATCAGGATGAGAGCGGCGAAACAAAATGTCATTGCGTACAGTGTAATGGTTTCTAATCGTAACATTATTCCTATCTTGCCAAAGGTGTTTAATTTCTTTCCACACGTTGTCTTTATTTTGCTCCTTTGCTATGTCCTGTAATGACGATGAAATAAAGTTTTCAAATGCAACTTGCTGAATGTACATGACACTGAAATTTGCTTTGCAGAAGTTGGTTGCTACGTCTTGCTGATTGTTGCTCAGGGAACGTGATAGTGCGTCTGCTATAACATTTTGTGTGCCGGGAATGTGAACTATTGTAAAATTAAATTCTTGCAAATAAAGTTTCCATCTGCTTAATCTATCGTGTGTGAATTTAGCCGAAAGTAAAAATTGTATCGCTCTGTGATCTGTGTAAACGGTGGTATGTCTGCCATAAAGAAAGTGCCTAAATCTCGTGAAAGCCCATACAACACATAGTGTTTCCAATTCTGTAACGGAATAATTTCGTTCAGCAGGTGACAGAATGCGACTTGCAAATGCGATGTTTTTAATTACTATTGAACCATCTTCTTCAATTTCCTGGAAAATGTGTACGCCTAAAGCGGTGTTGGAACTGTCGGTGGCAATGGAAAAATTTCTGGTAAGATCCGGGTGCGATAAAAGTGGTGCATTCAAGCATGTTTCAAATAACATTCTCGTGAACAAGATTCTGCGTGTGAAAATTATTGCTTACGTTACTGGAATATGCAATCTGTATTGTGTCTGGTCAAATTGTATCGTACGTGCTGTTATTTATTTCACGGGAGGATGCTGTGGCATATCCACTATTTGAACTGTTCTGTTAACTCTTCCTAACGTATTACGCTATCGATGACACCTATCGTCTGTTTCATTCATGATAATATGTTGTTGCTGATGTTGTTGCTGCTCATAAGATCGACTGTTATTAAATGTACGCTGAAAATTGTGCTCGTTGTTTTTACGTCTGTCATGATAGTAATTTCTATACGGCGCATTGCGATACGAGCTGAAATAGTGTGTTGTCTGTACGTAATTATTTCTTTGCTGCCATGCGTTACTATTTGTTGGAGCTGTTACTATACGTGCACGCGGCGGAACATTAAAGTTTGGTTGACCTTGTAGACTGCATTGTTGGTTAGGTATGCTATGCGGCTGACTTTCATGCCGTTGTAGTGAAAAACGTCTATTGTTACCAAAAAATGCGTTTGCTGTTAATTTTACACATACTGATGATTACGATTTTTATCTGTTATTAAAGTTTTCGTAGTTGTCATTTCTCGAGTGCCTAATGAAAGTTGTCACATTCCGTAAAAGATTTGTCATATCCGGTTTTCATTACAACGTTTCTTAATTCTACATAGAGCAATAGTTAAAGAGCAGTTATGATAGATATAAAGGATAGTAGAAGAGAAGGCAGCAGTGCAGAAAACTAAAGATGAAACAGGACTACTACAGCTCGGGGCCCTATGCTCGCTACGGCACATATTCATTAAAGCGTAATGAATCCCCTGAGGTCTATTACGCACTGCAAATCAATTTTAGCTTTTGCGTTGCAGGCAATGGCGGTAAAATTCCAAAGGCAAATTGTTGTATCCGTGCTAATTCAAATTTCTGCATTATAGGCAATGCTGATGAAAATGCAAAAATAAATTGTCGCATCTGGTTCTAAGCTAGCTTCTGCATTACAGGCAATAGCGGTGAAAGCAAAAAAGTAAATTGTCGCATACAGTGCAAATCGTGTATCTGTTTCTGCCATTATTAAATTCCTTACATTTTCTTGCGGATAAAAATTGCTCGTAATCTACGTTCTCGTCATTGAATTTGAAAACACGTTCGGGTTTGTGTGTGAATCTGATTGTCAGTGTCATTTCGTACTTCAAGTTGCGTAGCTTTTCATATTTTAAGTCGCGTAGCTTTTCGGATTTTAATTCGCGTAGTCTCTGTAAATTGTTCACATTATACACACTGCGTGACTCTGACAAATGTTAGCACAGTGGCGGATTCTGTGACGTATTGGTGACTGAAATAGTTTTTAATTCTGTTACTTTAATATTTTCGCCAATTTGGGTGTTCTGACGTTCACTTTTATTATTGACTTCCGTATTCATAGTGTGTGAAACTTCCAGTGACTCGAAATTAAACTCGTCGCGTATCTGTACTGCGTTTTTAGGGCATTGTTCAGTGACTGCATTAATTTCGTGTTTCTGTGTTTCGTTTGCTGAACATTGTTCAGTGACTGCATTAATCTCGTCTTTATGTGATTCTGTTGTGCCTACACGTGTGCTACTTAATTCTTGTGCAACAGTGCCAACTTCTTCATTACTGTTATTAGCACAAGCCTTAGTATCCTCACGTAATTGTTCTTTACTGTCCTGACATTGCACGGTAACAGCTGTAATCTGCTCACTAACTTGTTTGTTCTGTTCTTTAAGGTCGTCTTGTTTTTCGCTTGTCAGTTTGAAACTTTCATTTATTGTTTCCCTAAGTTGTTTGTAATGGTTGTCGAAACTTTCATTAAGTTGTTTGAAATAATTATTCATCATTTCCTTCCGTTGTTTGTAATAGTCGTCTTGTTCTTTCATAAGTTGTTTGAAATCTTCACTCTGTTTGTCTAGTTTTTCATAAATTTTATTAAATTTTTCATTAAACTGTTTGAAATTTTGCAGCAAAAATGCCATAATTGGATCCGATTCAAAATTAGCATTTCTATTCTCTGTGCTATTCAATGGTCGATCTGGAATTGTCTCGTTTTGTGTGACCATTTGGTCATTCTGTAATTTACAAAAAGGTCCGCCAGTCGGATGTACACAGTCAGTCACTATTTCGGAATTAAATAAATCCGTCGTACTTTGTGTATCCTGTTCATTTTCATTAGAAAAATTTGACTGTTCGTCACTTGAATTTTCCAAACCGGGTGTGTTATGCTGGCCAGCGCTCATTACAATAGACTGCTTCATGTCATCAATTGTCGTCAAATCAACACAAGACATAGCCGAGTTCGTTTGTTCATCATTAACACAAAAGTCATCATTAGTGGTTGGAATGCACTGATTGTTAGTGAACGCAGGATTGTCATCATTACACTGCGTGTCACAATTACTATCGGTTAAGTTGTTTAAGTCGGTAAATTCATTCATAATACCTCGCGATACACTATTCACAGTCTTTCGCGGCATTTTTACAATAGTCAATTATTCACAAAACAATAATCACAAATGCAAAAGCAACACACAAATACAACATAGCAACGAATTGCCGTTGACCTGTAGAAAGAAAGTCACAAGATTAGTAAAAGCGTAGCGCCAAATTCTAATTATATCTAAGCAAATAAGAGCAGATATCTGACTGTTTTTCAAAAGATTCTCAACGAAATACGATCCTGGACTGGGTGACGCCAAGTGTAACCTCCCCACAAAAAAAATTAAAAGACAATATTATTTAAGAATGCTAATGGACATTGTGCTAAGTGTAAGCTCCTCAGAGAAATTTTGAAACAGTAATCTCCCTAGCAATTAAATGTACGGACAAAGGCAATAAGAATGTGAAATTCGCAATCTGACTCAAGGTGTAAACTCTCACTAAATAATGAGAGACAATTTAATGCTAATGAAACTTCAGTGATAATGATAACTCAATTAAACCGAAATATCGGTCTTTGGCCCGGTGCAAAAAAAAAAGCATAATTAATTTCTTACCTCATTAAAACTGCAATAAGAATGTGAAATTCGCAATCTGACTCAAGGTGTAAACTCTCACTAAATAATGAGAGACAATTTAATGCTAATGAAACTTCAGTGATAATGATAACTCAATTAAACCGAAATATCGGTCTTTGGCCCTGTGCAAAAAAAAGCATAATTAATTTCTTACCTCATTAAAACTGCATGTCAAATTTCTGCTCTTATTGTTGGCCACGGCTTGGAGCAAATGCATTGCAAATAATTTTTTTCTTTTTTTTTGAAATTTAACTGAAACTTTTCTTTAAAGGAAATGGAAGGAGATCGTTGGTTCAATTAAAAGGTTCTTTTGTAAAAATTGCTTTGAAATCAAAATTATTATTGGGGAGATTATTGCACAAATTAGTTACAGTTAATTTACATTATTAGCTGAGCGCATTTAAAAATAGTATACCTCGTCCTGTATCTTGACCAGAATGCCATGTCGACGCCCGCCGACTCGTCACACACAACTGCACTCGACTGCTACTACCGACATACTGTACTGCTCACAGACTGCCCACTGACAGACTGCTCGCAACTGTACTGCACGACTACTACCGTCCGACTACTGGACGCAACTGAACTGTGCTACTGCTACCGACAGAGTGCACTGCACGACGACTACTAGAGTACTGTTCGAAACACTCGCGCGGTCAAGCGCAGACTAACCACGATAAAAGGCTCTCTGGTCAAAGATTTTATCATGCCTCACCATCGCTGCTACGTTACATACGTGTTTCAATACATAATTCTTTATCAAAACGCTTTGAATTTTATTTCCAATAATTTTACCCTACCAGTTTTAAAAGAGAAAGTTAAGTTTAAATTGTTCAAATAACTTACGATGAAAAGCAGATGTTACTTGCGTGTACTTTTGACAATGTGGCTGTTACTTGTGTCCAGCTTTCACAATTTCGTTTTTTCGCTGCTTCGGGTTTGTATTCAACCTTTACATAATCGACGTTTTTTTAACACATATCGACGGTTGGGGAAGGATTACGCATGGACAATTTATTTTATTTGCTTATTCGAGGCATGCTGCTATTGGATGGTAGGTTCACAATTGTTCATCACTGAGGATATTGGATAATTTCTTATTTCGTCTGTCTCAGCTCCACTGATATAAAATTCAGTTGTAGCAGTCACCAGTTTCGGGCTCACAAGCCCATTCTTAAACCACATACCTAAAATTAGAAAGTACATATCTTACAAAAATTTGTACAAACGATATGTATGTCCATATAACAGGTACTCAAATCCTTATAGACATAACTTGCTATTAACGTATTTATTCATACAATACAGTAACAAAAGGCACCAACAACTTCTGTGTAGCGAAGTATACTGTGGGATACAAGTATCCTCATTGATCTTAGCCTGTGTGTCCTTCGATACCGATTGATACAGCCTAACTGTCAAACATTGCCTACAGCAGTCATACATACGCGCATGCGCAAATGGACGCGTGTTAGTTTTCCATGGAGTTGCCACCGCAAACGCTTTCATGTAGTGAAGAGACCTTTAAATATCAATTTTACATTTCAGAAAATATTGAAAATTTTGTTTCACAAAATAAGATAGCATCCAAAGGAGAATATCAGTTTTGCGTAACGTAAATTTAAATTTACACGAATACTCTGCAAATCACATTTAAGTGCCTGGTGGTGGGTTCACAATTCTCTGTTATTCCAAATAGTTTAGCGCGCGGAAAGAACGAACACCTATATCTTTCCTTTATTTTATCGTGGGGATGGTTTCTCTCTTTGCAGGTCGGTGTCAACAAAATATTTTCGCATTCGGAGGAGAAAGTTAGTGATTGGAATTTCGTGAGAAGATTCCGTCGCAACGAAAAACATCTATTTTTTTTAATGATGTCCCACCCTAATCGTGTATCATTCCATTGACACTATCTACCATATTTCCATATTTCGCGATACTATAAAACGTGCTGCCCTTCTTTGAAATTTTTCGGTGTACTCCGTCAGTCCTATTTGGTAAGGATCCCACACCCCACAACAGTGTTCTAAAAGAGGACGTACAAGCGTAGAGTAAGCAGTCTCTTTAGTAGATCTGTTAGATTTTCTAAGTGTCCTGCCAATAAAGCGCAGTCTTTGCTTAGCCTTCCCCACAACATTTTCTATGTGTGCCTTTCAAATTAAGTTGTTAGTAATTGTTATTCCTAGGTATTTAGATGAATTATGGCCTTTATATTTGACTGATTTGTCGTGCAACCGAAGTATAACGGATTTCTTTTAGCACTCATGTGGATGACCACATACTTTTCGTTATTTAGGGTCAACTGTCAATTTTCGCACCATTCAGATATCTTTTCTAAATCGTTTTGTAATTTGTTTTGATCTCCTGATGACTTTACTAGTCGATAAACGAAAGCATCATCTACAAAAAACCTAAGACAGCTGCTCAGATTGTCTCCCAAATCGTTTATATAGATAAGGAACAGCAAAGGACGTATAACACTACCTCGGGAACACCAGAAATCACTTCTGTTTCACTCGATGACTTTCCGTCAATTACTACGAAGTGTGACCCCTCTGATAGGAAGTCATTAATCCAGTCACATAAGTGAGATGATACTCCATAAGCACTCAATTTCACTATAAGTCGCTTGTGTGGTACAGTATCAAAAGCCATTTGGAAATCCAGAAAAACAGAATCGATCTGAAACAACACTTAGCAGTTCATGCGAATAAAGAGCTAGTTGTGTTGCATAAGAACAATGTTTTCTAAACCCATGTTGACTGTGTGTCAGTAGACCGTTGTCTCCGAGGTAATTCACAATGTTCGAACACAATATACGTTCCAGAATCCTACCGCATATCGACGTTAATGATATGGGCTTATAATTAAGTGGATTATTCCTACTATCTTCTTGAATATTGGTGTGACCTGTGCAAGTTTCCAGTCTTTGGGTACGGATCTTTCGTCGAGTGAGCGATTGCATATGATTCTCAAGTATGTAGCTAATGCATCAGCATACTCCGAAAAGAACATAATTGGTATACAGTCTGGACCAGAAGTGATTTAAGTGATTTAAGTTGCTTCAGCTATTCCGAGGATATTTACTTCTACATTACTCAAGTTGGCAGCTGTTCTTGAAACGAATTCCGGAATATTTACTTCGTCTTATTTTGTGCAGGCATTTTGGAAGGCCGTGTTTAGTAACTCTGCTTTGGCAGCACTGTCTTCGATAGCATCTCCATTACCGTCGCGCAGAGAAGGCACTGATTGTTTCTTGCCGTTAACACGCTTCACATACGACCAGAGTCTCTTTGGTTTTTCTGCCAGGTTTCGAGACAAAGTTTCGTTGTGGAAACTGTTATAAGCATCTCGCATTGATGTCAGCGCTAAATTTCGAGCTTCTGTAAAAGATTGCCAATCTCGTGGATTTTGCGTCTGTTTAAATCTGGCATGTTTGTTTCGTTGTCTCAGCAACAGTGTCTGACCGTTTTGTGTACCAAGGAGGATCAGCTCCGTCGTTTGTTATTTGGAATAAATCTCCCAATTGTTGCCTGTACTATCTCTCTGAATTGAAGTCACATCTGGTCTACACTGACATAATTAACGTGAAAGAAGTGAAGATTGTCTCTTAGGAAGGCGTCAAGTGAATTTTTATCTGCTTCTTTGAATAGGTATATTTTTCGTTTATTTTTGGGGATTTGGGTGTTACAATATTCAATTTCGCTACGACAACCCTGTGTTCACTAATCCCTGTACCGGTTTTGATGCACGCTATTAACTCAGGATTATTTGTTGGTACGAGGTCAAGTGCGTTCTCACAACCGTTTACTATTTGCGTGGGCTCATGAACTAACTGCTCGAAATAGTTTTCAGAGAATGCGTTTAGCACAATTTCGGATGATGTTTTATGCGTACTTCCGTAATTAAACATGTATTTTCGCCAACATATCGAGGGTAAATTAAAGCCACAGCCAATTATAATCGTATGAGTCGGGTACGTGTTTGAAATCAAACTCAAGTTTTCTTTGAACCTTTCAGCAACGGTATCATCTGAATTTGGAGGTCGGTAAAAGGATCCAATTATTATTTTATTCCGCTTGCCAAAAATGACCTCTGCCCATACTAACTCACAGGAACTATCTGCTTTAATTTCGCGACAAGATAAACTAGTTCTAACAGCAAGAAACACGCCACCGCCAACAGTGTTTTGCCTATCCTTTCGGAATACCGTTATGTTCTTCACAAAAAATTTCGGCTGCACTTATCTCCAGGTTTAGACAGTTTTCAGCGCCTATAACGATTTGAGCATCAGTGCCTTTTATTAGCGCTTTGAGCTCTAGTACCTTCCCAACACAGCTACGACAATTTACAACTGTTACACCGATAGTTTCTGTGTTCGGCCTGCTCCCTTTGTGGCTGAAGCCCTTCTTGTGTTTTCCCGAGATTCTCTAACCTAAAAGACCACCCAGTCCACGCCACGCAGCCCCTGCTACCCGTGTAGCCGCCTGCTGCGTATAGTGGAGACCTGACCCATTCAGCAGAACCCGAAACCCAACCACCCTTTGGCGCAAGTCGAGGACTCTTCAGCCTACATGGTCGCAGAACCGTCTGAGCCTCTTATTCGACCCTCCACTCGACCCTATACCACAGGCCCGCAATCGGTCCTGTCGAATATGCTGCAAATGGTCAGCTCTGCTTCCATCTTGCAAGAAAGACTGTCAGCCTTTACCACTTTTGTCAGCCGCTCGAAACCAGAGAGAATCTCTTCTGATCCAAAGTGACATACATAATTGGTACCGACGTGAGCAACCACCTGCAGTTGGCTGCTCCCTGTGCTCTCCTTGACATCCGGGAGGACCCTTTCCACATCAGGAATGACTCCACCCGGTATGCACACAGAGTGCACATAGGTTTTCTGTCCCTTTGTAACCTCCCCCTCACTTATCGACCTTAATGACAGTGAAAAATGAAACCGCGTGTACCTAATGGGAATTTTGGAAAAGCAATCGTCACCGAAGTTAATCTGTCGGTAAAGAGGGAGGAAAGGGTTACATCTAAATGAAAGGAAAAATGCAAATGAAACTGGTGGAAATTAATTTTGAAAAGGGGTAAAGTTAATGAAGAAAGTAAATGTGCGGCCGTTACGTTAACAATTAACTAGCGGTAATTAGATATTTGAGATTTGGGGGAAATCACGGTCGCCAGTCCTAAGGACAATTACTATAGTAACTGAAAAAGAAAGGTTATTACACATATAATTAACACTAGAAGCGTGGCAACTGAAGGTTGACACGTGTAGTGTGAAAACTGAAAGTTTGTCAGAAGTAATAAATTTCGCTACACTCTGACTTAATTTAGCAAAAGAATTAATAAAACCGGAAAATCGAAAGTTAATTTAGTGACTGAAGTTAATAGTGAGCTTTCTTTCTGAAGCACATCGAAATCCAGTAAAATACGGTTAGTCTTGGACTACCTCAACAATCATTTCAAAAGCAACTTGACTCTACGCAATTTAGAAACAAGAGATTTTACTTTGAACTTGAATTAAATGATTCTGAACTATTAACAATAGTAAAATTTAGTACGTACCAAGCTGAGCTGCAGTCACAGGTAAGCTAAAATATGCTAACAAAACTCGCACTCTAAATTTGTGCTCGTGTAACCTAAATATTGTAGCCAGCTACTGAACTTTGAAATTAAAGCAGTGAAATCTAATTATATTATTTTAATGCTGGCGTTTGAATTTCAACGACACTCGGGTTCATTTCGGAAAAGGAAGGGACCCTGCTTAGCAATGCAATTGGGACAATGAGCAACAAAGGTTCATGCTAAGTTGCTGTAATTTTGCGAGGCAAATGGAACAATTTGAAAAGCTGAGGTCTGCCATACAGTTCTGAAACTTTACGTGCTTTTAGTCTTCCTTGTTGGTTGATTGAAGGTTTGAAGCCGTCGATCGAGGAGGTGGCGACAGTCACTCATTGTCGGCCGTCGCTGTTGCAGAAGCTGGATGTTGGCGCGCCTTCTTCTCGACACGGTCACCAGGCGAAACGGGCTCTTGATGTGCGCCAGCTAATGCTTCCCGTCCGCGACACCATGTCAGAAACTATCATCGCGAGTCGAGCGCAATTACATGCTGCCAAACCCCGAAAGCGCGGCAACTCGCGGGAGCGTCACACAACACACCTGCTCCACTCGCTACTCCAGCCAGACTCTCACTGCTCCGCCCGCGCTCCACGCGGCAGAGTTAACACTACCAAAGATCCTACACACTTTGATTCTTCACACGACCCATCGATGTAATCGTTCGATAGCAGTTTTCCCTAGGCAAGACCCAGCGTAAAAATACAAATAATATTTACGAAACAAACCAATTATACATCGACATAAGTGCATAAATATATATATATCCAAACAGTAAAGCAATTACAATATATAAAGAGACAGAAATGTCATATCTTGAGGTAACAAAACAAGGAAAAAAATAATAGTACAATAGATGGAAATAGGAGGATATGCATTTCCGGCGTTACACGTGCCCCACATTGTCTGAGGATGTTCGTGTAACGTAAACAGACTCAGAAAATGTCCCAAAAAAGAAACAGCGGAAATGCATATGCTCAAAACATCAACAAAATTTAGCATTCGTCTAATTAACCATAAATCAATTTTTAGACCATAATAACTGAGTGGAGACACTCCTAATCTTATTCCACTCAGTCATCTTGCACAAAATAAAACAGGTTGACAACATATTAAAATTCATAGAAGATATAGAAAATGGTTTAGCTATTCCAAAATCGTCAAAATTCCTAACAGTATCAAGAAATGGAATACTATTTACAAAATTAATCAGAGTACATGGTCATAAAAACAGGTAGATCAAAATACGCAAATTAATAATTAATTACATAGAATACACATTTTTACATAACCCATTCATAATTAATATTCTCCTCATGGGAGTCCATTAAACGCTAAACAAGAAAATAACACACATCAGATCGAAAAAAACATAAATATTGACAGTAGAATTCTTTCAGCTGTCCAGGAAGAAAAACAATTCCGCCTTCCGTACTCGCAAGTACAAAGAATGCCGACAGCGGCCCAAGAGCCGACAGCGGCACCGCCTCGCCAGTATTGTTGCGCCCGCCTGTGCGGCACGCTTGATCTCACTCGCCTGTGTAACGGCATTTCCAGAACGTCCGTTTCACTGAATTCTTTCGGAAAAACTCACTCCCGAGTAATCTCAAGGAGTCCATAAACACTATCACAGTGGACAACTCAACACTGTCCATCATCACACATGTACAAGCCTGAAACTTAAAACAGCGTCTAAGTACATCGGCAATGACTAGTAAAACACATATTCATGGGATCTCACAGCTAGTTACAAAATCATATTTACATTGATTAATCTACTGTGACTCAGCTGAAAACTTAAACTAGCAGCTTGGATTTTTTAATTGATTAATATTCAGTAACTCTTAAATCATTTAATCAACATAAATTACTTATTAATTACAACTTCTTTAATGACCTCTAGGTCAGGCAAAAGCATCGCCACATGGTACGTCCTTAAATCTTACACTCTATATCTACATACTGTACAAATTACCCTATCTGTGGTACTAATCAATCCTTGGTTGGTACAATTTCAGGTCTACAATGTTTCGTATACCTAATAGCTTTCCAGAGCTTGGATACTCTAAGCAATAAGCATTTGTGTGAGGTATACCAATGACTTTATATGGTCCATTATAAACAAACTTAAATTTAGAGATTTCATTGTCTATCTCGCTCGATTTCTCATGAGCTTTTACAAGTACTAAGTCTCCGATTGCAAACTTAGCAAAACGCACTTTAGCGTCATGACGACGTATGCGAGCATCGGCTTTTAGCTTCATTACTTCTCGCAAACGATCTTTTTTCACACCAATACTAATGTTAATCCGTGGAGGGAATTTGATTATCTCTTCCACTAAACTTTTACTTCTGTCATCCAACAGGATTTCCTCTGGAGAAAATCCCGTCGCTTCATGTCTCAAGGTGTTCATAATTCTCTCAAATACTGCTACATATTTACCCCATGCCCTATGGTTGTGATGGCAATAGGTACGGCACAGTCGGCCTAGCTCGCGCATATACCTCTCAGCGGGATTCCCAGCCGGACAATAAGCCGAAATATAGATCACCTTGACCCCATTACTTTCCATGCCTTCATTCCACAACTTAGAAGTAAATTGTGCCCCATTGTCTGATAGAATCGCCTTGGGCTTACCAATATGAACAAAATAATCGTTCACAAGCTTGCTATAGACCGCTTTGGCTGTAGCTTTCCTAATCGGGTATAGCTTGATGAACTTGGAAAAAGCTTCTAGCACTACTAAAATGTAGGCAACGTTTCCTGATGACTTGGGCAAAGGTCCGTACAAGTCCACGCACAGTAATTCAAAGGTGTCGTTAGGCCTTATACTTTGCATAGGACCACGACTCGTACAGTTGGTAACCTTCACCTTCTGACATAAATCGCAAGTTTTCACTCTGTCAGTAACGCGTTTTAACATGTTGTTAAAATGCACTACTTCACACAGCTTTTCCGTACATTTCTTCGGTCCACAGTGACCATACGCCAAATGGTAGTAGTCTATTATTTCCGTGACGTATTTGGTGGGCCAGCATACCCGCCAAATATTACTATCTTCACCCTTACGTATGTACAAGATATGATCGTATATCTTGTAATACTTCCTTAATTTCTCTCCTTCTGGACTCTTTTCATCATATCGGGTTTTCACCATATTTAAACAACCATCCTCGTTCTGATGACGACGTAGATTCTTACAGATGTTCATTATTAATTTACGTCCCTCAACTTCTTTAAAATAGTACAATTTGACCACTCCATCTGCCTCATCTTTCAATAGACCTTGATTAGACTCGGGCAACCGCGACAGCGCATCCGCTACGCAATTGTCGGTCCCTTTTACGTAACAGATGTCATAGTTAAATTGCTGTAAATACAACGACCACCTAGTCAGTCTTTCGTGAAGTAGTTTACAATCCTTCAGATAAGTGAGCGCCTTATGGTCCGTATGAATAATCACCTTACGGTCCCATGGGTAACCCTTGAACTTCTTGAATCCCCACACGATAGCGAGACACTCTTTCTCAGAAATCGTGTAGTTTCGCTCACTTTTTGATAAAGTTCGACTCGCGAACGCTATCGTCCGGTGTTCCTTATCCTCTCCTTTACCAACTTCTTGGAACAGTTCTATCCCCACCCCATAATTCGACGAATCCGTTCCCAGATGGAAGGGTAGCGATAAATCAGGATGAAATAGTATGTTAGATCTTAATAACTCGTCTTTTAATCTCTCGAAAGCGGTCTGACACCCGTCAGTCCACACAAACGGAACATTTTTGCGTAAGAGGTTATTCAAATTTTCATCATTAAACACTTGTCCTTTTACAGATTTACGGTAAAATCCTGTGAGCCCTAGAAACCTTTTTAACTGTTTCCTAGACTTGGGTGGAGGACAATTCCTTATTGCCTCTAGTTTCTCTGGGTCTTTCGTAATACCAGCAGTGGTAATTACATGCCCTAAAAATTTCAGTTCCTGCTTCACAAATTCGCACTTCTTTAGCTTTAGAGTCATTCCGCCACGGCGCAATGCTCTAAAAACTTCATCTAACAGGTCACAATGGTCATGCCAAGTGGCATTGGCCAACAATAGGTCGTCAACATATACAGTTAATCTTGAACTCAAAGCCGGTCCTAGCACTTTATCTAGGGCCCTGATGAATACGGACACAGATATATTAAGTCCAAACGGCAGTACTCTATACTGATAACACCTGCCCGCAAACAAGAAGGCGGTGTATGGCCTAGATTCTTCTTCGAGTTCTATTTGCCAGTAACTAGCTGTCAGATCGAGGCTAGTCATGAACTTAACGTCATGAAAACGTTGCAAAATCTCCTCCATACTCTCTGGTCTGTCTGTTTCACGTTGAACGACCCTATTCAACGTGCGTGCGTCAATCACAATACGCACACTACCATCCCGTTTTGCTACAATGACCAAACCGTTATTGTACGGACTTGTACTTCTTTCAATCACTCCCCATTCGATCATCTTATCTATCTCCCGTTGCACTGCTTCCTTTTTGGACAGCGGTATAGCATACGGTCTCACGAAGAATGGTTCGTGCGGAATTACGTGGAACTTGCATTTATATCCTTCCACAAGACCCGGTTTGTCTGAAAACACACTCTTATTCCTCATTATTACTTCATACAGGCCTCGTCTTTGTTCGTGTGTTACGTTTGACACACCGTCTACAATACTTTCCAATTCACTTTCTACACTATTGTCAATGCCGAGATTCCTCACATTACAGTAGTTCAAATTCATACCTACGTCGATACCATTCGGCCAGTTAACAATGTGTATAGGCTGGTATTGCCTATGCACACCGTCTCCTGCCTCGTCAAAACTAACTACTATTGTTTTATCTTGGGACGTACATGTCAAAGTTTTGCTTTCGCAATTAATCACTGCACGGTACTTTAATAGAAAAATCTAACCCGATAATTACTTCCGTAGTTAAGTCTGGCACGACGACAAACTCTTGCTCAAATCGTGCCCCACGTATCTCGAAGTTGACAAAAATATGTTTTGTGACCGGTTTACTGGCCTTCCCAGTAGCACCGATAATTTTCACTCCTGTTACTGGTATAACTACGATGCCGGGTCTGTTTTTCAGTAACTCAAATATTTTCCCAGATACAGCACTCAATTCTGCACCGGTGTCAATCAACACGTTTAGTTGTAGGTCGTGCATATTAACAGACACTACTATCTGTCTACACTTGTCCTCGACTGTTCCTTTATTTTCCCACAGTAAATCCTCGTCTATATCCAGGTCATTCCAGAACAAACCATCCGGCTTTGATCCTAAATCCGGTTTATCTGGCGGCTTTTTTAGCCTCTGTTCACATACAGTTTTAATTTCAACACGTCTGTCCTGAGGCTTAGTCTGTAGCTTCGCCTCCAATACCGAAACCTTTTCCTGTAACTCGTCAACTAGTGAGTGTTGCCTTGCTGTCAATTCACTAATTGTCACCTTCGTTGATTCCTCTTCAGTCAGATTGATCTCATCTGCCAATCTACCTGGAGGAATGTGCCCAGTAGCATCTGAAATTACTTCCTCTGGATCTGCGCAACCCACACTGCTACCGTCTGACCGTATAACGTCAGCTCTAACCTCATACACGCTGTAATCTACGTGCTTTTCTACCAATCGTGTCCGGCTATCACTAAAATTTTCGTAATCTTTCTCCTTAATACTCTCGCAATGTTTAAACTGGATGTTCGCGTCGGATGGGTCGGCTACTTCTACCACTACAACTTTCGGTAAAGTCTGCCGGTTAGGGCCAGAGCTTTCCGTTACTACTTCAACATTCAACTCCTGCGGGACGAAACACGACGCATCTTGCTCGTGCTCCCCCTTAACATCAACTATTTCTAGTAAAGTCTGCCGGTTAGGGCCAGAACTTTCCATCACTTCACAATCACTATCTTCCTGCGGGACGAGACGCGGCAAATCCTGCCCGCGCTCCCCATAAACACTTCTCCCGTACAGGCCCCTATAATCTCTTAGTTCGTCGTATAAGCGACCGAACTGCCTTAACCAGACCTCATCCCTCTCTGCATCCCCTCGCTCGATGACGGACGTTTTATCCGACATCTGTTCTTCTTTCAACACTTGCGAATCATTCTTAAACTCAATCTCCAGTTCCGCTGTGGGTATTACAGCTGCCACTTTATAGTCGATTTCCGGAACACTACTTAAATTGTTCTCACTGACAGTGAATGTATTTTCTACTGCCGTGTCTACAGCTGATCTACTACTTGTGGGCGCACTCCTTTCTTCTAACACTGGCACACTCTCCCGTCGTTGATTATTCCATACGGAATTTTCATAACGACGACACCTCGGTTTTCTACTGTTATTGGGCCGCCAAAATTTCTCCACGCCCGGTCGGCCCCTCACCGGCGCGGCTAATGGTTTCCCTGTCTCGTCCCAGCAGATACGCTCCCCGGATGCTGCTGAGGCGGCTGATCACACCCTCTGGCGTTATTACTATTCTGTGAAGCCCGTATCACGTTAGTGTGATACTGGTTTCCGTCATTCCTGTTATTATTTGCATTGTACCGATTGTTATTACGGTCCGAACCATTATTGTTATTGCTGCCATGGTTGCGGTATGCATTATTCCCGTGGTTATCGTTGTTGTGGTTGCTGTGGTACCCGTTGTTGTTACCACGGCCTCTGCCACTGTCGCGATTATTGCGCCAATTGTCCTCGTCCTCCACTCTTTCCAGGAAATCATTGATTGTCCTGTAATTGCTTCCTACGTATCGTCTTGTATCATCTGGAAGCTTCTTGTAGAGTTCCCAGACTATTTCGGATTCCGAGCGGCGATCACGCAAATATTCCAACTTGCGGATCCAGCCCTCACAAAACTCCTTCATCGAAACGCGCGAATTCGCATCGAAAGGCCTCGATACGAGAAATTCGCGCCAGACACCTTGCTGTTTCTGCTCTGACCAGTATTCAGCCAGAAACAAATTTTTAAACTCGTCAAAAGTCAGGTTCGTAATGTTGAGGTTTAAGCCCCAACGCTTGGCATCACCAGCCAACACATCAATAACCGCATTAATTTTTCTCTCATTAGTCCATGATCTGGGTAAAACTCTTTCACAATTTTTAATGAAATCCGTCGGGTGTATACCGCCTTTTTTCAAGGGGTCGAACCGCTCCTCTTTCGTCAACAACTCCGAACTATGTGCACAGATTGGCACATAGCTCTGTTTTTCGTCAAGTTTCCTTTCTAATTCCGACACCCTCGTAATCACTTGGCAAGTGGTTGTCGCAAGCGTTTCCACTTCCCTCTTTTTCTCTTCGCAGGTATTAGCCTGCTTCGTCACTTTGGTATCTACTTCGGATACTAAAGCCTTTAAAGTTTCCACCTTCTGATGATCCTCTTTTCTCACTAATTGAATTTGTTCCGTCACCTTATTCTCGATGATCGGAGCAACTGCGTCTCCTACACTTTTCTCGATTCTGCTAATTTCGGAATCAAAACGAGTATTTATGCTCGCAATTTCCGCCTGAACGCCTATCATTTCCTGTTTAAGATTACCGATTTCGGTATTAATTACAACAATATCTTCTTTGATTTTATCAACTTTTGTGTTAATAACTCCAACATTGTTGATAACAACGTTAATAGCTTTGTTCTGATTGTCTAGCATCCGTTCAAATTTTTCAGACTGAGCTTCTTGCTTGGCAGCCTGAGCTTCTTGTTTGGCAGCCTGATCTTCTTGCTTGGCCGATTGACTCTTGATTTCGTTAATCAAAACATTCAATAAATCAGTTAAATTCCCGGAAACTACCGGTTTTACTTCCGTAGCGGCTTCCTCTTTAATTGTCCCCCCGTATTCGTCATCAAGGGATTCAGATTTGATTTTCACTTCTGATTCCGAAACATTTTCTAAACTTTGGAATTCCATTTCTGCTCTTTGTTGCGTTTCGGCGGTCGCGTCTTTCATGCTAGCCGCCTGCCCCTGAACAATGGGTACCGCGGCGCGCGTTTCCCACTGTTCGACCGATTGTTCCGTATCCAAGTCTACCAAATTTTGGCAATTGTTGCCTTCACTCATTTTAATAATTTTCAATATAACTGCCAAATCTCAAATATAATTAGGATTACTCCCACTACTTATTCTCGCTGACGTAACGGCCTGTACGTATCCAGTACTTTGTTACGAGATTTGCAACATACAAAATTCGTGTCCAGAACAACCTCAAATCCGAAGATTGTCCTGTCACCAGGTCGCCACGTGTAACCCCCCCCCCCCCTCACTTATCGACCTTAATGACAGTGAAAAATGAAACCGCGTGTACCTAATGGGAATTTTGGAAAAGCAATCGTCACCGAAGTTAATCTGTCGGTAAAGAGGGAGGAAAGGGTTACATCTAAATGAAAGGAAAAATGCAAATGAAACTGGTGGAAATTAATTTTGAAAAGGGGTAAAGTTAATGAAGAAAGTAAATGTGCGGCCGTTACGTTAACAATTAACTAGCGGTAATTAGATATTTGAGATTTGGGGGAAATCACGGTCGCCAGTCCTAAGGACAATTACTATAGTAACTGAAAAAGAAAGGTTATTACACATATAATTAACACTAGAAGCGTGGCAACTGAAGGTTGACACGTGTAGTGTGAAAACTGAAAGTTTGTCAGAAGTAATAAATTTCGCTACACTCTGACTTAATTTAGCAAAAGAATTAATAAAACCGGAAAATCGAAAGTTAATTTAGTGACTGAAGTTAATAGTGAGCTTTCTTTCTGAAGCACATCGAAATCCAGTAAAATACGGTTAGTCTTGGACTACCTCAACAATCATTTCAAAAGCAACTTGACTCTACGCAATTTAGAAACAAGAGATTTTACTTTGAACTTGAATTAAATGATTCTGAACTATTAACAATAGTAAAATTTAGTACGTACCAAGCTGAGCTGCAGTCACAGGTAAGCTAAAATATGCTAACAAAACTCGCACTCTAAATTTGTGCTCGTGTAACCTAAATATTGTAGCCAGCTACTGAACTTTGAAATTAAAGCAGTGAAATCTAATTATATTATTTTAATGCTGGCGTTTGAATTTCAACGACACTCGGGTTCATTTCGGAAAAGGAAGGGACCCTGCTTAGCAATGCAATTGGGACAATGAGCAACAAAGGTTCATGCTAAGTTGCTGTAATTTTGCGAGGCAAATGGAACAATTTGAAAAGCTGAGGTCTGCCATACAGTTCTGAAACTTTACGTGCTTTTAGTCTTCCTTGTTGGTTGATTGAAGATTTGAAGCCGTCGATCGAGGAGGTGGCGACAGTCACTCATTGTCGGCCGTCGCTGTTGCAGAAGCTGGATGTTGGCGCGCCTTCTTCTCGACACGGTCACCAGGCGAAACGGGCTCTTGATGTGCGCCAGCTAATGCTTCCCGTCCGCGACACCATGTCAGATACTATCATCGCGAGTCGAGCGCAATTACATGCTGCCAAACCCCGAAAGCGCGGCAACTCGCGGGAGCGTCACACAACACACCTGCTCCACTCGCTACTCCAGCCAGACTCTCACTGCTCCGCCCGCGCTCCACGCGGCAGAGTTAACACTACCAAAGATCCTACACACTTTGATTCTTCACACGACCCATCGATGTAATCGTTCGATAGCAGTTTTCCCTAGGGAAGACCCAGCGTAAAAATACAAATAATATTTACGAAACAAACCAATTATACATCGACATAAGTGCATAAATATATATATATATCCAAACAGTAAAGCAATTACAATATATAAAGAGACAGAAATGTCATATCTTGAGGTAACAAAACAAGGAAAAAAATAATAGTACAATAGATGGAAATAGGAGGATATGCATTTCCGGCGTTACACCTTCTTGACAGCCATGTCCCTAAGGAACTCCATAACGCTCCAAGCATTGGAGTTCCCAACTATCAATAATCCCACCCCCTGTGACTGTCCGAATCTTGCAGGCCGAGAGTTTCCTCTGAAGCAGGCCAGGCGACAGCATCTGGCTCAGCGACAACGTCAGCCACAGACAGCGCCTGGGATCTGTTTGTCAGACAAACCGGGGAGGCCCTACGTGCAGCCGCCTGGGAAGTCTTTCGTCGCTTGCTATGCTCAAGGGCGAACTCCCACTTGTCCACAATAGAGGGGTCAACTTCATTGCAAGCAGTAACTGGGCTGTCCATTGTTGAGGAGAGATCGGAGGAATCGGCCGTGCTGGACGTCCATTGGATCCCAACGGCCCGCCCACAACAGTGGTGTCCATCCACTGCAGCCTCAAGCGGGGTAAACTCCTCCCGGACAGGCCACGAAATCGCAACGGTAGCAACCGGCCGCCGTGTTATCCTCAGACCATAGGCGTCATTGGATGCGGATGTGGAGGGGCATGTGGTCAGCACACAGCTCTACCGGCCGTATGTCAGTTTCCGAGACCGGAGCCGCTATTTGTCAATCAAGTAGCTCCTCAGTTTGCCTCACAAGAGCCGAGTGGACCCCGCTTGCCAACAATGCTCGGCTGACTGGATGGTCATCTATTCAAGTGCTAGCCCAGCCCTACAGCGCTTCACTTCAGAGATGTGATGGGAACCGGTATTACCACTGCGGCAATGCCGTCGGTCAAATCTACTGCAGACCCTGACGAAAACGCAGGATCTGTGTCTAATAAATTAGATTAACTCGCATAGATTCAAAAACCTAACTACCGAAGCACTCACAAGAAACTAAATAATTCGCCCTTGATTAGGAACTTATAATATGTGACAATATCGATTTACTTTCCGACGCAAACGAAAACGCGAGAACTATGGCTATTATATATTAAATAAACATGCAGAAACACAAGAAACTAAACTATTAAAGCACACAGATGATATAAAACTCTCTCCTTGTTAGGAACTCATAAAAATCTCAAAATCTGTTACTCCCTGTTGCTGCTTGTGTCGCGGCCAGCTACTGCTGCCTGACTGACAGGCTGACTAACACCAAGAAGCGGTCACTAGCTTTAAAAATAAACAGACGACTATCGCCTCTCGCTACGGAAATCTACTGTACACACTGACGAAAACCAAAATGTTAATAATTACTTTTATAAAATAATGTAGCGTACAAATAGAACACATAAACTAGGAGGTGACGACCTAGCACCCCCTCCTGTACATAACCCTGTACTTTCGTAGCGGTGTATAGTACCAAGCACCGTCAGGACTGCCGTAGAGTAGACTCTATTACACTAGGAATAACTAGGCAAGTGCGTTTAAAGGTGCTATAATATTTGGGGCCATGTCACAAGTACGAATTCAAAGCCAAGCCTTATCTGTGCTTTGATCATATATACATAACAATCTTAGGTAAAAGTATTACACAACATTTTTTATAATACGTTCATATTTTATTCATTACACCTTGCAATAAACAAGACTTTTGTTTTAATACGAAAAATTTTAACACATGATACGAAAGATGGTAAGGTGCTCGATTTCACAAACTAGGCATTATATCATGCACTACACATTGGTCACACAAAAATGTACTGTGCTGTATTGTCAGCTGTACTTATGGTTATTCCCTTTCTGAGAGAAAAGCATTTGTTGTTACATTACTAGTGTGGTTAGGGTGCACGCAAACATAATTGTTTGACCTATTCAAATCTGTATGACCAAAATTTGCACCACACATGATGGCACATATTATTCCTAACATGCTCTTTCGTAATACAGCCCTATGTAATGATATATTACCGGCATTTTATATAATACTTCTACCTACGATTTTTATGTATAAATGATCAATGCATACATAAGGCTTGGCTTTGGATATGTCGGATGGTGCTCTGTATGGTGCCGTGTTATGTTTATTTATTGCGTTACTGTGGGTTTGGTACCAAAGACAACACTAATAATGTACATTTTGAAGCTGTAACTGTCTTTCGCCTGATTTTATTTTTAGGCAGCTCGGGGCTAACATACAGTAATGAACAGCATTTCCTGTATTATAAAATTGATACTTTCATTTGGATGCTACATTATTTTGTAGAATAAAATTGTCAACATGTTCTACAGGATAAAATGGATTTTTTTTTTTTACTTTTTAAAAATCTTATCACTAAATGACAACTGTTGCAGCTTCACCATAGAAAGATAATAGGCAGCCACATGTGCATGTGCGTTTGTATGAGGGCGACACGTACTAAGATGTCCTGTGGACTACTGTAGGTAACGTTTGTCAGTTCGGTTGTGTCAACCAGTTTCAACGGACACCTAGGCTAAGGTCAATGACGGTACTTCCGGCCCACTGTATGCTGCATAGAAACTGTTCATGCCTTTTGTCAGCTTTTGTATGAATAATTACCGTTGAAAGCAACATATGTCTGTAAGCATATGAGCACCTGTAATATGGACATACTTATTGTTTGTGCACATTATTGTAAGATATTTACTTTGTAATTTTAAGTTTGCGGATTGAGAATGACCGTGTCAGCCCGAAACTGGTAACCACTATAGCCGAATTTTACAGCAATGTAACTGAGACGGATGAAATAAAATATTATCCAATTTCCTAAATTTATTTTGTTTTAATTTTCTGACGTGATCACTGGGATCAGAGGCATCGTTCCCTTCCATATCCATATTCCTTACGTCGCCAGTTACTTGAAGACGGTGACATGGCATGTTTGGAGTGAGTCTGAGACGATTACTTCCTTCTTTTTCAGAACAACGGGGCTGAAATCGAGCCACAAATGTGGCAAAGCACTTTCACGCCGTTTTCAAAACCTAGTCTTTTAATCGTTCCTGGGAAGATGGTAAGAGGAACCTCCCAGAAGGTACTAGAAAGTTCTCTGTCCTCAAGGCTCTGAGGCCGTTAGCACCCCGCGCTCTTTCGAGTCAATGTGACTGGGTTAGCGCCCCCCCCCCCCCCCCCCTATCCCTCATTCCCATCCCACGAAATCTTTGTGCTGGACACAATCAGTGGTGAATTTTAGGTTCTGGAACGACTCACTGTTGTAAGTAGGCTGTTTAGGTTTTTATGTTGGTAACCCCACGTAGCGGTCTGTATGAAAATCACTGACTGGGCTGTGTTTAGTCTGTGGCTGGTTAGACTCATTATCGGAATATTCGCTTATGTAGTGTTGGGCAGTTGGATGTGAACAGCCTGTAGCGTTGTGTAGTTGGAGGTGAGCCGCTAGCAGTGGTGGATGTGGAGAGAGAGATGCCAGAGTTTTGAGAGGTCACTATAAACGGACGATCTGGATGTGAGTCCGCCAGAGAAAGGAAATTTGTAAAGATGGATGTCATGAAATGATCATTATATATATATGTATATATTTGAACATTATTAAGGTAAATACATTGTTTGTTCTCTATGAAAATCTGTCATTTGCTAGCTGTGCTTGCTAGCTGTGCTTGTCAGTAGTTAGTGACTTCTTTTATTTAGTTGGCAGTATTGGAGCTCGCTGTATTGCAGTAGTTCGAGTAACGAAGATTTTTGTGAGGTAAGTGATTCATGAAAGGTATAGGTTATTGTTAGTCAGGGTAATTCTTTTGTAGGGATTATTGAAAGTCAGATTGCGTTGCGCTAAAAAAATATTGCGTGTCAGTTTAGTGATGATCAGAATAAGTAAAGAGAGAAATTTACCAGCACAGTAATTCTTTAATTTTTGTAAGGGGACGTTTCACTGTCCGAGACTCACGCAAGCAGGAGGAGCTAGTGAATCGCTATATTCATTCTACTGATAGTTTGGTTTACTTATTTCGTGTGAAGTTTTAAATGAAGCAAATGGCTCTTATATTACCCGCGTGCCACCAGTGTAGACATATCAAGAAATCAGTTGAACTTCTGGTGCTGACTCTTTACTTCGATTTCTCAAACGCTGTTAGGATTCCGACGCACTCATTATGCAATATTTCAGGAATCAAAATCGATTGGGTCTGTATTTATTGTAAGACGGGTTCCATCGCCACGTGGGATATCGTAACAGCCGTTGTTCACGTTTTTAAAGTGTACCATGAGTTGGCAGTTTAATAGGTGCAAATTTTTCCTGTCATATAGTTTACTCAAAGATTAATAGTAATCAGTTATCCTTGGTGATGAAACCATTTACCTTCTTCGGTTCTTTCGAGATTCCCCCAGTGTGATAAAGCTGTCCCCTGTCGATTGTTCACAATCAAAACGTATCCCACCTTGCAATACGTTGGGGCTTTAGTAGGTACCTAAAGTATTATTAGTATAACGAATTATGATGTAATTTTGTAATAAGTAATTAATCAGTTGAACACGAAAATAATTATCATCATAAATAATATAGGAGTATCCAATCGCTATCGGTAATTTATCAGAAAAAGTGTATGCTGAGTGAAATTCGTCACTGAACACTTTCATGGGTCTTAGCGTTGTCGTTGCATGCATATATTCCCCTGTCACTCAGATTTAGAGCTTAAATCTGAATTTCAGGCATGACTCAAAAGAGCCACTGCACGTGCAGTGAACGCCCTAGCCGCCCGTGGGACATGACACGACAGGTGAATGCCTGCTTTAAGTTCTAGTCTAAGCTAATCCGCCTCATTGTACGTAAGCGAACACGCTCCGGAAAGGATGAAAAAACAGATAAGGTAACAGGCCACAAAAGTAGTAACTTCCTTTCAACAGGAATGTAGCTTCGACATTTGGTGATAATTTAGAGTAACGAAATTTCGGGAATACATTTGTCTAGGTAACAAATTTAATTGAGGCCCGAAGATGCTCCATTTGAGATCGACTGGAGACAGATCTGGTGATAGAGTGGGGAAAGCAGCATGTCGCACTCTGAACACAATGTTGGCTTACAACATCAGTATGTGATTGAGCTTTATCCTGTAGGAAAACATCTCAAATGGCTCTGAGCACTATGGGACTTAACTTCTGAGGTCATCAGTCCCCTAGAACTTAGAACTACTTAAACCTAAGTAACCTAAGGACATCACACACATCTATGCCAGAGGCAGGATTCGAACCTGCGACCGTAGCGGTCGCGCGATTCCAGACTGTAGCGCCTAGAGCCGCCCGGCCACTCCGGTCGGCCAGGAAAACATCTCCTGGTATGGTGTTCATGAATGGCAGACTGACTTACAAATTTGCTGTAAGGGTTCGTGAGATAACCACAAGACTGCTCCTGCTGTCGAAGGAAATCGCACTCCAGTCCGTACTCCAGGTGTAAGTCCAGTGTGTGTCTAGCGTACAGACAAGTTGGTTGCAGGTCCTCATCTGGCCTCCCTCTAGCCAACACAAAGACATCACTGACTGCGAGGCAGAACCAGATTCCATCAGAAAACACATCTCCACCCTGCGCTTCAGTGAGCTCTCGCTCAACACCACTGGAGTCGCAAATGGCAGAGGTTTGGGGTTAGTGGAATGCACACTACAGGGCTTCTGTCTCGGAGCATTTCTAGAAGTAACCGAATTGTAACAGTCAGTCGTGTCACTGTGCTGCCAGCTGCTGGTCAAATCGCTGCTCCAAATGCAGTACGATGATGCCCCGGAGCCATACGCCACATACGGTGGTCTTCCCTCGCCGTGGGGCCACACGGCCGTCTGGAGCCCGCTCTTCTTGCGACCGTACATTGTCCTGACCACCGCTACCAGCCATCACGAACGATGGCCACATTCCTGCCAATTCCTTTTGCAGTACAGCAGAAGGAACATCGAGCTCCTCCGAGCGCTATTACTCGATTTCCTTCATATTCAGTGAGGAGCTGATTATGACTGTCCCCTAAAAGGCAACTTACTACGCCCAATGTCAAAGGTAACTTACGCTTCCGATCGTTACAGCGTGCATTTAAAGTAAACGTGCTTTGCATCCTTGTAGTAGCGCTACTAGCCTACCTCTGTGCGACCGGCGCTAAATTTGAACAGACATCATCTTTCAGGTGTAGAAGAACGCCTCCCAACTTTCATTTATATCGCAACAACTCCTTCTTGGTGTTACGATTTTTTTTCTGTCAGTGCATTTCGACAAGTGCACCCCCTGGCCAACTGCAGCGAGAGACCGCTGTGCGAGGAAATTTAATACCTCGGTGTGATGAGCACATGCGGAAAGATGACACATGGAACCTTCCTCTGAAAATAGATTTGTTCGAGCTTTTATTTTCACATATTGCTATGAAATCGGAAGGAAATACCAGATTCGTAACGAACTTCGGACTTCCTGCGACACTAGTGTCATTATCATCCAGAGTCTAACTATTCTGCTCCATTTGTTACGTGCGAGATATGTGCAGCGGCCAGAAAATTAGCATTATAGATTATTAATCAGGTAAGGGCGGAATGGCGGCAGAAGTGTTGGAAGTGTTAAGGGATTCTACAGGCTCAATGGTGCAACAGCTTTACGTCACATAAGATATGAGTATTAACTTTAACGACGATTCCCCAAGGCTATTCTGTGCGGCCTGTGAAGAGGTTTGACTTAAGCAATCAAGATCTCCAAGAACTCGTTATCAACTAGTCAAAAGACAAAAACACTCATCGCAGTTCGTTATGTTGAACAAGGATTACATGTTATGTGTAACGGATGAACATTCTCGTTGTGTGGTCACTCCTTGCATTTAATTCAAAAGAAGGTATAAATTAAAGAAAGTGAGGAAACACTTTCATACAGATGATATAGAAATGCGAAATCCTATCTTCAGCTTGTAACCTCATTCCTCATGCACATTGTGTACAGTCTGCGGTCTCCTACTCAGACTCAGATCATCAATGGTCGTTGCATCCCAACAAGGCGTCTCAGCGATGAAAGTTCATTCGGCACCATGACAGTGGGAAATTCGCGCTAGCTGCAAAGAACCTAACAGTTGGCACAATTGATGAACTCTCCTAGAGTAGCGCAGCACAGAAGCTATAGCACAACAGAACAGCAGCTTAACCCTATAGAACCACAGGGTTGGCATTACCCGTTGCTTACCTAACATTTTTCTGTTATCTTGCAGCTGATTTTTTATTTCTTTTCCTTACGCGCAGAACGGTGCATATATGATTGATGATTCCCTGACAAATGTTGCTCTATTTTACTTAACCTACCACACTGTGACATTGATTTCAAGTTTTTTTCTGTATATGTTCCTACGTTCCACGATTCGGGACGTGAAATATCAGATGCTTGAACGTGGTAGGGAAACTAAAACATCTGAAAAGAGAACTGCAAAGGCTCATTCTAGATGTAGTAGGGGTCAGTGAACTGAACGTTAGATGGGAACGTAGGCTGAAGAGTGTGTTACTGTGAGCAGTTCTGTGTTTGGGTTGTTATCAGAATCGACAACAAGCGAGCACGGACAACGATAGTTCCGGTATACATGCAGACGACACAAACTGAAAATCAAAAGACAGAGAAAGTATATGAGGATATTAAATAGGTAATTCAGTATGTAAAGGGAGAAAACAATATAATAGAGTGGAACGCGTTCGCATGGAAGGAGTAGAAGAAAGGGCTGCAATATAAAATGGGCTTGGTAGTAGGAATGAGAGAGGAGGAAGACTAATCCAGTTCTGCAATAAATTTCAGATAGTAACAGAGACTACTCTGTTGAAGAATCACAAAAGGAGCAGGTATACTTGGAAAAGGCCGGAAAAGACGGGACGATTTCATTTAGATTACATCATGGTCAGACAAAGATTCCGAAATCAGATACTGGTTTGCAAGGCGTACCCACCAGCAGCTATGGACTCAGATCACAATATGGTAATGTTGAAGACTAGGCTGAATTTGACGGCCGGAGTGGCCGAGCGGTTCTAGGCGCTACAGTCTGGAACCACGCGACTGCTACGGTCGCAGGTTCGAATCCTGCCTCGGGCATGGATGTGTGTGATGTCCTTACGTTAGTTAGGTTTAAGTAGTTCTAAGTTCTAGGGGACAGATGACCTCAGAAGTTAAGTCCCATAGTGCTCAGAGCCATTTGAACCACTTTTATAGGCTGAATTTTAAGAGATTCGTCAGAAAGTTGACACGCAAAGAAGTAGGATACGGAAGTACTAAGGAAGGACGAGACACGCTTGATGTTCTCTGAGGCTATAGATACAGAAATAAGGGATAGCTCAGTAGGCAGTGCAGTTGAAGAGGAGTGGACATCTCTAAAAAGGACATTCACAGAAATTGGAAAGAAAAACATAGGTACAGAGAAGGTAACTGCTAAGGAACTATGGGAAACAGAAGAAATATTTCAGTTGATTGATGAAAGAACAAAATACAAAACTGTTATTGGAGATTCAGGAATACAAAAATACAAGCCTCTGAGTAATGAAATAAACAGAAAGTGCAGGGAAGCTAAGATGGAATGGCCGCATGAAAAATGTGACGAAATCTAAGAAGAAATGATTGTCGAAAAGACTGACTCAGCAGATAGGAATGTCAAAACAGCCTTGGTTGAAATGAAAAGCGACGGTGGTAACATTAAGAGTACAATGGGAATTTGACTGATAAGTACCTGCAGTCGCGCTATTCGTCTGTGTCGTCGGTGGCTCAGATGGATAGAGCCTCTGCCACGTAAGCAGGAGATCCCGGGTTCTAGTCCCAGTCGGGGCACACATTTTCAGCTGTCCCCATCGAGGTATAGCAATAACACCTGTCGGCATCTGAGGGTTTCAAATAATTATCTATTAATATACTGGTCTCTTACCTCAAGACATGTTCTATTAATAATACGGTGGACTGATCTTTGTTTATGGTGGTTAATTACAGCGAAAGTAAAAGAGCTAAAACTACAAGGCTTGTAGAAAATGTCTTACATTACTCGCATTGTCTCTTCTGTGACAATATCACCTGTTAGTTATGCACTACACTCATACTATTGAATAATAATATAAGACATCGCCGGCCGGAGTGGCTAGCGGTTCTAGGCGCTTCAGTCTGGAACCGCGCGACCGCTACGATCGCAGGTTCGAATCCTGCCTCGGGCATGGATGTGTGTGATGTCCTTAGGTTACTTAGGTTTAAGTAGTTCTAAGTTCTAGGGGACTGATGACCTCAGATGTGAAGTCCCATAGTGCTCAGAGCCATTTGAACCATATAACACATCGGCACGGAAACTTGTTATTATTTCAGCTGAGGTGTTGCCATTGTTTAGTTCATTGTTCTACAGACGTCGCAAATCAAATCCAAAATATTCTCGTGATCCACGCATCCAACACCCGCCCAGGCTCTACATTTGGCACACAGCACCCAGTCTTCTTCAAATGACTTTGAACACATAATGTACTTTTCTTCTTCTCTTCACCCCCAATTATTTCTAGTAAATTCCAGTTTTCTTCTTCGCTTTGTAATTGGCTTTCCATTGTCAACTTTTGCGTGCTTAAATTATTTGGGAACTTCCGATTTAAATCAGCTTCCTTCACCTCTCTTTCAGACTTTACTTTTCCTACTTTTAATCTATTCTTTTTAGAGGCGACCTTTTTTTTTCTTTGTTGAAAATGCTTCAGCTGTCTAGTCATTTTGTTAGAAATAACATTGCTCCTAGCCATTGTCATACACTCTTCATTAAAATTTTCCACTTACTTTTTTCGCATTTTCCCCTATTTCAGTCTGAAAATAAGTAAGAAGAAGAAAATATAACTTAAAAATTGAAATTATTTGTGGTCGGTACTGGAAGGCTATCGGGTAGCCGATCTGCACGACAGAGACACAGCAGGATCTAGTCATACTCTAGTCATACGGAAAATCGGTGAGCGGGTCGAAGGCTCCCATCCAGTCACTCACTGATCAGTCTGGCCTGGCAACGGAAGACAGCAAAACGAAAGTTGAAATTTTAAATTTAGCATTTGAGAAATCATTCACGCAGGAGGATCGTACAAACATACCGCCGTTTGAGTCTCGTACAGATTCCCGTATGGAGGACATAGTGATAGATATCCCTGGGGTTGTGAAGCAGCTGAATGGGTTGAAAATAAATAAATCGCCAGGTCCGGATGGGATTCTAATTCGGTTTTACAGAGAGTACTCTACTGCATTGGCTCCTTACTTAGCTTGCATTTATCGCGAATTTCTTGCCCAACGTAAAGTCCCGAGCGACTGGAAAAAAGTGCAGGTGACGCCTGAATATAAGAAGGGTAGAAGGACGGATCCTCAAAATTACAGACCAATATCCTTAACATCGGTCTGTGGCAGGATTCTCGAATATATTCTCAGTTCGAATATAATGAATTTCCCTGAGACAGTCTGGCCTGGCAACGGAAGACAGCAAAACGAAAGCTGAAATTTTAAATTTAGCATTTGAGAAATCTTTCACGCAGGAGGATCGTACAAACATATTGCCGTTTGAGTCTCGTACAGATTCCCGTATGGAGGACATAGTGATAGACATCCCCTGCTCCCTGCCGCCGTTGGATAAGCAGCTGAGCAGCAAGTAGTATACGCCTAGCTCACTCATTTGTTACATAGTTTAATTCTTAATTTCTTTGCGTGTTTTTGGTACTTGCATTGTTTAATTCATAAATTTCGGGCGTATTATAGTATTTGAGAGTGTAGCATCGCGTTTTAGTACCTGAATAGTGTAAATTTGCGTAGACTCCTTCCGCCGCCGAGCAGTGTCAGCAGTGCGCAAGTAGCAGCATTACTGCATTTACTAGGCAATCTTGTATTTTAATAACCGATAAAATTTTGTTTATTTGTTTGCGCTCTCTGTAGATTAGTTCAGACGTTCTTTGCAAAACAGTTTTTAGCATGGATAGGGACTGCAACTGCTGTGTTCGGATGCAGGCTGAGTTGGCATCCCTTCGCTCCCAGCTTCAGGCAGTGTTGGCTTCGGTCACACAGCTTGAGGCTGTTGCCAATGGGCATCACTGTGGGGGTCCGGATGGGGGTTTGTCGGGGACGGCCAGCTCGTCCCACGCATCCCCTGATCGGACTACGACTGTGGTTGCCCGGGATACTGCCCGCATTGAGGCTGATCCCTCACCTGTGGTAGAGTGGGAGGTCGTGTCAAGGTGTGGCAGGGGGCGAAAGACATTCCGGAGGGCTGAACGGAAAGCCTCTCCAGTTTGTCTGATGAACCGGTTTCAGGCTCTGTCTCAGGCTGATACTGATCTTCGGCCTGACATGGCTGCTTGACCTGTTCCAGAGGTTGCCCCTCAGTCTGCAAGGTCCGGGCAGTCGCAGAGGGTGGGCTTACTGGTAGTTGGGAGCTCCAACGTCAGGCGCGTAATGGGGCCCCTTAGGGAAATGGCAGCAAGAGAGGGGAAGAAAACCAATGTGCACTCCGTGTGCATACCGGGGGGAGTCATTCCAGATGTTGAAAGGGTCCTTCCGGATGCCATGAAGGGTACAGGGTGCACCCATCTGCAGGTGGTCGCTCATGTTGGCACCAATGATGTGTGTCGCTATGGATCGGAGGAAATCCTCTTTGGCTTCCGGCGGCTATCTGATTTGGTGAAGACTGCCAGTCTCGCTAGTGGGATGAAAGCAGAGCTCACCATCTGCAGCATCGTCGACAGGACTGACTGCGGACCTTTGGTACAGAGCCGAGTGGAGGGTCTGAATCGGAGGCTGAGACGGTTCTGCGACCGTGTGGGCTGCAGATTCCTCGACTTGCGCCATAGGGTGGTGGGGTTTCGGGTTCCGCTGGATAGGTCAGGAGTCCACTACACGCAACAAGCGGCTACACGGGTAGCAGGGGTTGTGTGGCGTGGGCTGGGCGGTTTTTTAGGTTAGATGGCCTTGGGCAAGTACAGAAAGGGCAACAGCCTCAACGGGTGCGGGGCAAAGTCAGGACATGCGGGGACCAAGCAGCAATCGGTATTGTAATTGTCAACTGTCGAAGCTGCGTTGGTAAAGTACCAGAACTTCAAGCGCTGATAGAAAGCACTGAAGCTGAAATCGTTATAGGTACAGAAAGCTGGCTTAAACCAGAGATAAATTCTGCCGAAATTTTTACAAAGGTACAGACGGTGTTTAGAAAGGGTAGATTGCATGCAGCCGGTGGTGGGGTGTTCGTCGCTGTTAGTAGTAGTTTATCCTGTAGTGAAGTAGAAGTGGATAGTTCCTGTGAATTATTATGGGTGGAGGTTACACTCAACAACCGAACTAGGTTAATAATTGGCTCCTTTTACCGACCTCCCGACTCAGCAGCATTAGTGGCAGAACAACTGAGAGAAAATTTGGAATACATTTCACATAAATTTTCTCAGCATGTTATAGTCTTAGGTGGAGATTTCAATTTGCCAGATATAGACTGGGACACTCAGATGTTTAGGACGGGTGGTAGGGACAGAGCATCGAGTGACATTATACTGAGTGCACTATCCGAAAATTACCTCGAGCAATTAAACAGAGAACCGACTCGTGGAGATAACATCTTGGACCTACTGATAACAAACAGACCCGAACTTTTCGACTCTGTATGTACAGAACAGGGAATCAGTGATCAAAGGCCGTTGCAGCATCCCTGAATATGGAAGTTAATAGGAATATAAAAAAAGGGAGGAAGGTTTATCTGTTTAGCAAGAGTAATAGAAGGCAGATTTCAGACTACCTAACAGATCAAAACGAAAATTTCTGTTCCGACACTGACAATGTTGAGTGTTTATGGAAAAAGTTCAAGGCAATCGTAAAATGCGTTTTAGACAGGTACGTGCCGAGTAAAACTGTGAGGGAAGGGAAAAACCCACCGTGGTACAACAACAAAGTTAGGAAACTACTGCGAAAGCAAAGAGAGCTCCACTCCAAGTTTAAACGCAGCCAAAACCTCTCAGACAAACAGAAGCTAAACGATGTCAAAGTTAGCGTAAGGAGGGCTATGCGTGAAGCGTTCAGTGAATTCGAAAGTAAAATTCTATGTACCGACTTGACAGAAAATCCTAGGAAGTTCTGGTCTTACGTTACATCAGTAAGTGGCCCGAAACAGCATATCCAGACGCTACGGGATGATGATGACATTGAAACAGAGGATGACACGCGTAAAGCTGAAATACTAAACACCTTTTTCCAAAGCTGTTTCACAGAGGAAGACCGCACTGCAGTTCCTTCTCTAAATCCTCGCACAAACGAAAAAATGGCTGACATCGAAATAAGTGTCCAAGGAATAGAAAAGCAACTGGAATCACTCAATAGAGGAAAGTCCACTGGACCTGACGGGATACCAATTCGATTCTACACAGAGTACGCGAAAGAACTTGCCCCCCTTCTAACAACCGTGTACCGCAAGTCTCTAGAGGAACGGAGGGTCCCAAATGATTGGAAAAGAGCACAGATAGTCCCAGTCTTCAAGAAGGGTCTTCGAGCAGATGCGCAAAATTATAGACCTATATCTCTGACGTCGATCTGTTGTAGAATTTTAGAACATGTTTTTTGCTCGAGTATCATGTCGTTTTTGGAAACCCAGAATCTACTATGTAGGAATCAACATGGATTCCGGAAACAGCGATCGTGTGAGACCCAACTCGCTTTATTTGTTCATGAGACCCAGAAAATATTAGATACAGGCTCCCAGGTAGATGCTATTTTTCTTGACTTCCGGAAGGCGTTCGATACAGTCGCCTGATAAACAAGGTAAGAGCCTACGGAATATCAGACCAGCTGTGTGGCTGTATTGAAGAGTTTTTAGCAAACAGAACACAGCATGTTGTTATCAATGGAGAGACGTCTACAGACGTTAAAGTAACCTCTGGCGTGCCACAGGGGAGTGTTATGGGACCATTGCTTTTCACAATATATATAAATGACCTAGTAGATAGTGTCGGAAGTTCCATGCGGCTTTTCGCGGATGATGCTGTAGTATACAGAGAAGTTGCAGCATTAGAAAATTGTAGCGAAATGCAGGAAGATCTGCAGCGGATAGGCACTTGGTGCAGGGAGTGGCAACTGACCCTTAACATAGACAAATGTAATGTATTGCGAATACATAGAAAGAAGGATCCTTTATTGTATGATTATATGATAGCGGAACAAACAGTGGTAGCAGTTACTTCTGTAAAATATCTGGGAGTATGCGTGCGGAACGATTTTAAGTGGAATGATCATATAAAATTAATTGTTGGTAAGGCGGGTACCAGGTTGAGATTCATTGGGAGAGTGCTTAGAAAATGTAGTCCGTCAACAAAGGAGGTGGCTTACAAAACACTCGTTCGACCTATACTTGAGTATTGCTCATCAGTGTGGGATCCGTACCAGATCGGTCTGACGGAGGAGATAGAGAAGATCCAAAGAAGAGCGGCGCGTTCCGTCACAGGGTTATTTGGTAACCGTGATAGCGTTACGGAGATGTTTAATAAACTCAAGTGGCAGACTCTGCAAGAGAGGCGCTCTGCATCGCGGTGTAGCTTGCTCGCCAGGTTTCGAGAGGGTGCGTTTCTGGATGAGGTATCGAATATGTTGCTTCCCCCTACTTATACCTCCCGAGGAGATCACGAATGTAAAATTAGAGAGATTAGAGCGCGCACGGAGGCTTTCAGACAGTCGTTCTTCCCGCGAACCATACGCGACTGGAACAGGAAAGGGAGGTAATGATAGTGGCACGTAAAGTGCCCTCCGCCACACACCGTTGGGTGGCTTGCGGAGTATAAATGTAGATGTAGATGTAGATCCCTGGGGTTGTGAAGCAGCTGAATGGGTTGAAAATAAACAAATCGCCAGGTCCGGATGGGATTCTAATTCGGTTTTACAGAGAGTACTCTACTGCATTGGCTCCTTACTTAGCTTGCACTTATCGCGAATCTCTTGCCCAACGTAAAGTCCCGAGCGACTGGAAAAAAGCGCAGGTGACGCCTGTATATAAGAAGGGTAGAAGGACGGATCCTCAAAATTACGGACCAATATCCTTAACATCGGTCTGTGGCAGGATTCTCGAACATATTCTCAGTTCGAATATAATGACTTTCCTTGAGACAGAGAAGTTGCTATCCATGCATCAGCAGGGCTTTAGAAAGCATCGCTCCTGCGAAACGCAACTCGCCCTTTTTTCACATGATATGTTGCGAACCATGGATGAAGGGTATTAGACGGATGCCATATTCCTAGACTTCCGGAAAGCGTTTGACTCGGTGCCCCACTGCAGACTCCTAATCTACGTACGAGCATATGGGATTGGTTCCCAAATATGTGAGTGACTCGAAGACTTCTTAAGTAATAGAACCCAGTACGTTGTCCTCGATGGAGAGTGTTTATCGGAGGTGTGGGCGTGGTAGGTCCACTGTTGCTTTCTATATACATAAATGATCTTTTGGATAGGGTGGATAGCAATGTGCGGCTGATTGCTGATGATGCTGTGGTGTACGGGAAGGTGTCGTCGTTGAGCGACTGTAGGAGGATACAAGATGACTTGGACAGGATTTGTGATTTGTGTAAAGAATTGGAGCTAACTCTAAATATAGATAAATGTTAATTAATGCAGATGAATAGGACAAAGAATCCCGTAGTGTTTGAATACTCCATTAGTAATGTAGCGCTTGACACAGTCACGTCGATTAAATATTTGGGCGTAACATTGCAGAGCGATAAGTGGGACAAGCATGTAATGGCAGTTGTGGGGAAGGCGGATAGTCGTCTTCGGTTCATTGGTAGAATTTTGGGAAGATGTGGTTCATCTGTAAAGGAGATCGCTTATAAAACACTAATACGACCTATTCTTGAGTACTTCGTGAGCGTTTGGGATCCCTATCAGGGCGGATTGAGGGAGGACATAGAAGCAATTCAGAGGCGGGCTGCTTGATTTGTTACTGGTAGGTTTGATCATCACGCGAGTGTTACGGAAATGCTTCAGGAACTCGGGTGGGAGTCTCTGGAGGAAAGAAGGCGTTCTTTTCGTGAATCGCTACTCAGGATTTTTAGAGAACCTGCATTTGAGGATGACTGAAGTACAATTTTACTGTCGCCAACTTATATTTCGCGGAAAGACCACAAAGATAAGATAAGAGAGATTAGGGCTCTTTCTAGCTGTTCTAGGCGCGCAGTCCGGAACCACGTGACCGCTACGGTCGCAGGTTCGAATCCTGCCTCGGGCATGGATGTGTGTGATGTCCTTAGGTTAGTTAGGTTTAAGTAGTTCTAAGTTCTAGGGGACTGATGACCACAGTAGTTAAGTCCCATAGTGCTCAGAGCTATTTGAACCATTAGGGCTCTTACAGAGGCATATAGGCAGTCATTTTTCCCTCGTTCTGTTTGGGAGTGGAACAGGGAGAGAAGATGCTAGTTGTGGTACGAGGTACCCTCCGCCACGCACCGTATTGTGGATTGCGGAGTATGTATGTAGATGTAGATGTAGATGTAGATGTAGTCTACATTGATTACGAGAAATTGTCATGAAACGTTTGTTAGATGTCATTCCTTAAATAACATAGACAACAGAGATATAGCAACGAAATGAATCACTTGCCCTAGAAACGAGCACCACAGGCCATAGGAGCTACGGCAACACCCTCAAGCATTCAGAACAGACAAAGCACTGAAGGAAAGCAGATGAAATGCGACTCCGGTGCACATGGATACCTAAGCTTTCTTCAACTTACTGTACACTTCTGCCATTTGGAGGCGGAAAGGGAAATCACAGCCGTGGCAGATACTATAAGCCGGCTGATACTGCACGACTCTCCCTAATAACTTTTAAACTGTTTTCATGTCCTGTAACTCTGAAAAACAATTATCGTGAAGTATCAGTTTAAAATCCCCATTTTTGCCCAAAATTCATCTTTAACTGTGTTTGAAACGCTACGCCCCCGGCAGACCAACATCGATACACTCAGTAACATTACATCGAAAAACCCACGGATATCACTGAACAACGACGGAAAGCTTCGTAAGGATAAGTGTATTGTCTTTGACAGATTCACATAAATACTGCTAAATAGTTATGTATATATGTCGCAGTTGCAAGATAATCCTGTAAAACATTTTCGGATTCGATCGTTAGAGGGTTTTGCTCAGGTCTCCATCGATTGACTACGATGTAACAAGTCACCTATAGGCGGGATTCCCATAAATTAACTAACTCACGCAATACGATACGTGATGCGACTCACAGTACGATGCAGAAGAAACCTGCACTGGTGATTTTCAAAAAGAGTTAGTTGAAGCGGCTTATCTGTTTCACACCGAGAAGTAACTCTATTTCGTCACCCAGCTGAAGAGCGTGTGCTGATTGCTCCACGCCACTGTATTGTAAGATACAAGTTACGAGTCATCAGATATGCCTTGAAGAAAACTGTTTTATATTAAGTGAAACAAAGCTACATCCATCTCAATAGTTAGTTTCTCCGTAGATCTTTTACTTTTTGCCTAAAAAATTGCTATCCCTGGTTTTTCATTAGCGTGCATTCTCCGTTGTGCGGTCTTTCTCATTCGATTCTAGGGTTATTCGATAAAAAAGTGTATTTCTCACATCTTATAGTCTCACCTCACAGACCGATCATGAATTTGTTTCCCTTTCGTTATTTCCCGTGTTTATTGTGATACGTCAACAATACTTTAACCGCTGAGGGTATTTCATAGATTTGCAGTGAAGAATGCAGTCATTAGCCAGTTTACATTTGGTGCAGTTTAGCCGGCCGGTGTGGCCGAGCGGTTCTAGGCACTTCAGGTTGGAACCGAACGACCGCTACGGTCGCAGGTTCGAATCCTACCTCGGGCATGGATGTGTGTGTTATCCTTAGGTTAGTTAGGTTTAAGGAGTTCTGAGTTCTAGGGGACTGATGACCTCAAATGTTAAGTCCCATAGTGCTCGGAGCCATTTGAATTTTGGTGCAGTTTAGGTCATACATGGCTGCGTATGAAATATAGCTGATATACCGAAATCGTTGTTAATGTTAGAAGGGGGGTGAGACCTCTTTCCATACTCAAGGAAGTTCCTAAGATATACTGGAGTTCGTCCGCATCGAGGTTGGCAGCTACATGCCTCAAGCAACGTTTCTGCCACCGGATGCGGCCTACTATGCGGAGTGCAGCACAACCTCTGGATTACCTTATTTTGTGTGCTCTTTATACAAGGTGAAGATGGAAATGAAAAAAAGAAAAACACTGAAATAATATGACACCAGGAGTTATCAGCTGATGATTGCTATTTTTTCTGTCTGAGCTTGAAAGGGACTGTCCTATTTGCCATGGCGACTTTCAGATAGTTTTGGCCGTAAATCTGACTGAAGTTGCGAATTTGATAAATGTCGTCAACAATTGTAATATTATATAGTTTGGTCGGAGACGTTACTTCTTTGGGAGAGTACGTTGTAGTAGTGTGTGTTGCACAGTCTGGCAATGAAAGTTAGCATTATTTTAAGAAGGAATTTCTACTAATATGTTTTAAGGAAAGATAATGAGATTATATAAATGGAAAAAGATCAAACTTTATTTTTCATTGTATAAAGTTTTCCGTATTTTTGTATCTGTGTGGCTTCTTATTGTTAGAACATTGTGGATGATAGAAGTTTGCTGTAGAACTCTTGTAATGCAACATATGGTTGTTTCTTATATCTGAAACAAGTATCAAGGAAAGTAATTGTACAGAGGAAAGTTATTAAGAAAAATTCTGCTAATATATCTGGGTGTGAGAACTTTATGAAAAGGTGTGTTGTAGTCATGGGTTAATTAAGCATAGTTAGAGTTGGATCTTTGTTCTCTCTTTTATCAGTCGTTAAACTTACTTCTCCATTTTCATTTATTTTCATGACTGTTTGCA
Organism: Schistocerca americana; assembly: GCF_021461395.2. Lineage (NCBI taxonomy): Eukaryota > Metazoa > Arthropoda > Insecta > Orthoptera > Acrididae > Schistocerca > Schistocerca americana. Next base: position 617,573,256 of record NC_060121.1, read on the forward strand.
CGCTCGTGTTGCTCATCGAGAGTTGTTTACTGAGAAGCATTTTGTGAAAAATGGTCATATACTGTCTTGCATTGCACATCGCAAGTACGTCAAATAAAATCTGAGTTTTGACAGTCTCATCATTATCCTAATAGCGATAGGCTTCAGAGCAGACGAGCGTTCCGTGCCCGCAGGTGTGCCAACAAATCAAATTATCACCAAAGTTCATGTCAATTCTAAAGCACATTGGCTTAATACCGGTAAGAGATATCAGTCAAGTGCTGTCTTCTGAATTTTCTGTTTGTTTTATGAGATAGTCAGACGCGTTGATTTGATGGCACGTGTTGAAATTCCAGGTAGTAAAGGCTTAGGGCACCCATGGTAACTTATTCAGTTACAGAGGATTTTGAATAATAAGCGCTCAACTCTGCAGTTTTAAAACCGACAATGTTCTGGAGATACGTCGCTGGCATATTCATAGTTTTGGTTCTTGGCGAGGAGGGATTGATAGCATTTCTTGAAAATCATAGCACCCTTAATAAATATATCACTTTTACCATGGAATGCGAAATTAATGGCTGTCTACGGCTTTTAGAAGTGTTAGTTTGGCGTAGGGAGGGTGAATTCTTAGGACATCGCATGTACTGTTAGTTCACCCACACAGACTTAAGCCTGAATGCGTCTATCTGACACCATCCTTTGCACGCTAAGAGTGTACTCCAAACATTATTACATAGGGCCCATGTAGTGACCGATGCCCACAGCTTAGTGGGTGATCTGGCACAGTAAAATTTGATATAGACTGAGAGAGCTATGAGAGCGAAAACGTCTGGCCAACTAAAGAAAGAGGAATAAGAAACAGATGTATAATCTTCGGCCTTTCTACCGTAAATGGGAAATATTTATTCAAAAACTACCAGAGCAATGAAGAAGCGTAAGGTGGAGCAGCCAAGACAGCAGCTCTTCTAGGATCTGTGAAATATGATTTGCTTTTACGAAAGGTGGACAGATATTAAATTCTTTACCCGTATGGGAAAAAGGCATATAGGAAAAACAATATCCACTGTACAAGAACGGTGCATCGAACAGCAACGACACTCTTGCCTTGCACAGTGTAACGAATCTCCATGGACTGAACATTGTATTTCCACTGGTCATTCGATGGATTATGGAAAACGAAAAATGCCGGCAGTGACTCACTGTATTGGGATTCAGTAGTCAAGGAAACTGTGGAATTACAGCTGACGAACTGCTCAACCTAGACGAGGGATTACAGTTCTACAAATCATGAAACCACTCATTTACTGTTTTGAGACTACACTGACAGGGATTCAAACACATGCCATTCATTTTAATATAAGGCGTGATCAAAACGTTTCCGTTTGAGGGCGTTGCCACAGGATATATGCAACGTAGCATGACTCCGAAGCAGCTACATAAGCATCGACATGTACAAAAGGGATTAGTGTGACATTCGTAACTTGTGGCGTGCGTGCGATGAATCTAGAAACACGAAATGTAGCGACGTTATTACCAAATGTGTACAAACAGTATCAACGTGCTCTCATTCTTTTCTCTCCTGCCGAAGGACGAATACCGGTGGAGAATGAAGAACGTGTATGGGGCTTCCTGTCTGTCGAAAACCCGCCCTATAATCCTGATCTCTCTCCATGCTATTATCGCACCTTCGCTCCCTTAAGAAAGGCCTTGAAGGGTCGACGATTGCTGTCGAAAGAGGATTTGCAGCTGTCAGTAACGCATTTCTTCACGCACCAGGTCACGATGTTTTACTAAGTAGGCATCTTGCTCCTGCTGTATCGGTGGGATGGCTGCCTCAACGTTCACAGTGATTTTGCTTGATTAGCATACCAATTCTGGACTGTGTTTACTCCACAGTATTGCGGGCTGGTGTAAATTCTGCCAGCGACTCATGCTGAAAATGGCTGTAAGATTCAAATGGTTCAAATAGCTCTAAGCACTATGGAACTTAACATCCGAGATCATCAGTCCCCTAGACTTAGAACTACGTAAACTTAACTAACCTATAGACATAATACACATCCATGTCCAAGGCAGCATTCAAACCTGCGACCGTAGCAGGTCGGTTTCGGACTGAAGCGCCTAGAACCGCTCGGTCACAGCGGCCTGACGCTGTAAGATTATCAACTGAAGTACTGGAAGAAATAATGTTATCCCAGGTGCAATCTTGAAAGACGATGAAATATTTGGTTGTCCCGTAAGACTTCAAGAAACACATAAGTAATTTCTTACAGGTTTTCAATAGTAAGCAATTAGAAGACTCGAGTTGATAACCAGTACTTAGACAATTCAGCATCAGTTCAGCTTTTTCACCACCAATCACAACAATACTATTCGGACATTCACACAAAAGAATGAGACACATGTTTCCATCTTCTGAAGTTCTGCAGAATGTTTTCCGTTCCCTTTCTCTCCGCAGAATGCAACAACGAACCTATAACAGAAAGACGCAGCAAACGTTTAATAACAACTTAATTTAAACAGCCAGAAACGAAACAGTTTCACTAAAACTTGACTATCGTCAAATCGCCATGAACATTTGTAAAATTTGTGTCAACCGTTGTGCCATCGATGGATCGCGCCATGTCTCATGGAACACGAGCTTTGGCGTGAAGGGGGAGTGACACGTTTGCCGCGAGTGGCATTGAGGCCGTCCTCCGGGAAACGGAGTCAAGCAGCATGGACAGCGAAGGTCCGCGAGGCAACGGGCCCAGCTCTCTGTTCCACCGCCCATGTGTTGGTTGGTTGGTTGGTTTGAGGTATAAAGGGACCAAACTACAGGGTCATCAGTCCGCCCATGTGTCTTCCAAGTCTGTCTGGCTGAGCATCTTCCGGACATGAGGGACCATATTCACCGTAAACGGGAATGGACACATTATTCCTTTGGCCGACCAGATTTAGAAGCGAGCGGTGATTCGCCATTATCCTAACATCTCCTGGTGGCTCAAAGTTTTTCCCGTGCTTGGCACCAAACAGCGGCTTTGGATTCTCGGAGAGCTACTTTCAGTTCGTTGCCTCGGTGCCGAAATGAGGCGGCATTCGTGTGGACTGATCTTGCTGCCCCTGTGAGCGTGGCAGTTATGACTGGTTCGCTTCCTGCATTTGTTTGTGTCTTGCTGCTTCTGTATCTGACTCGGTTCAGCCTCCTATTTGTTGCTGTTCCCTGTTCCTGTGCCTGACCAGGCGATTTGAGGAGCGTATCGCTCGTATCAAAACATAATAGCTTCAATCTGATAATTGTCATAGAGTTGTGTTTTGATTTGTTTTAAATTATTGGGTTTGTAAAATTTCTTTATGTTGAGTGTGTCATTATTCGTGACGTCCAAATTTTTTCCCCCTGGCACGTTGTGCACTATATTGCCAAGTCACTTTATTGGGTTATTTGGAGCCCTCAAATTTGTGCGTCTTACGAAGGAAAATCTTGTTGCATATATTTTGTAAGGGCTATACTTCCAATCCACATAGGTGAGGTTCATCAGCCAATCTTTCGCGTCTTCCTTCCACCTACGTTTTCCGTCCCTCGCGACAGTTAAGTATTTACAGTTTCCACCTCGTGGTGTGATTTGAAACAGTCTTGGTTAGCCGTTGAACTTCTTTACAATTAGATGAAGGGGGGATTGGGGATTGCCATGGCCAGCTACCTTATTATCCTTCAACGACTTATTGCAACTGGTTTTTCAGTGCTGCCAGTATGTAATCTGGTAACTTCAGTTTTTAGTTGTTTTACTTAAGTAACTTCTCTGCTCATCATTCTATCATTGTATGCTTGTGCCTTGAGTCGTCACCCATTGGTTGCTGAGAAAAGGAGGAGTATGGTGAGCAGTGTATAGGGCCTGACCTAAGTAATTTCCGGACCACATTGCCCGATGCCTAGTGGCTTCATATTAAGAGGCCCTAATTGTTTTTCTTTCCATTTAATGAACTTCATTTTAGGTTAACCTGTATTACTTACTGTATTTTAATTAAGTAAATTCCAAAGATGTTTGGCTGCTTGTTTTTCTATCGTGTTTTAGCTGTTGTTAAACAGTTATTTAGGGCATTCTTGAGTTCTGTACTCCAACCTTTAGAACCTTTGAGGACGCTGTTTTATCGATTGTCAATAAGTGCTCTTAAATTGTCTTATCTAATTAGATGGCTTTATCTTACCACTTCACCAATTCGGTAAAGTTACTTTTCCAGAGGATTGTTAATAAAACTCGTACTAATGATGTTCAAGCCTTATTTTTCCCGGTTCTTCCACTCCCAGGCAATCTTACGCCAGTAGTGTGTATCGTTGTGGTTATTTCTTTCTAGTAACTTTCGTCTAGAAAGTTTATTCAGAAAACGTAGAGTAAAAGAAGGAAATCTTACAAGCTTCTAATCTGCTCCTGCCAGGTAGAAAAGTGGCTGCAGGCAGGACCCCAGTAGCCTCGAACGAGATGCTACCGTGGTCAACGGTTTGTATCTGGGGCTTCGGCGGATTTTAGGCTTCTGTCTGCCCAGTGAGGACGGATTCTAAGTGATTTTTCCTATCTCGGTTTAAGTGATGTTCGGTAGCGTTACTTTGCTAAAAACGATATTTTTTCCTCACCATTGTCCAATTATAATTGTCTTACAATCCTGAAGATCACATCGTCGATAGTACATTAAACCCTCATTTTAGTTTGGTCCTCCTAATAACCTAATGGATAAAAGGAGTGAAGAGAAGAACGACAATTCACGACTGTTCGCATGTATTCTTGTGCACAACGCCTGTACAGAATCTTTATCACCAAAGGACAGCAACATTGTTAAAAGGAGATCAAAAGCACCGTCATCACAGCTGCCGCCGTCCCAGCCAACGCCTTTTCCACCATTACAGTTATCACAAGCTTTATCATTATCTTCTTCTTCTTCGTCACTACCATCATGACTGTCGACTTTTTGCGCGGACATAAAAATCTTTCCTACTATAAATGTAAATGTATCACACAAATCTGGGGGCGACAGGTATGATTATTTTCAAACGGTTTGTTTAATGTGCAAAATACTAACACTAATTATCTGCAGAAGAAGGGAACAACTGACAGAAGCTGACACAAAGGACAATCAGTGCAGGTGAGCAGAAATACGGGAGTAAGCAAAGCAATACGTAGCTCATGGTTTAATGTAGAATTTTGGTTGAGAAAAGACAAAATTTTCAACAACGTTTATTGAAGTACGCTGACAGATCAGATTATCATAGGAAATTATCATAGGATTAAATACAATTTTTGAGAACTCAAATTAGAAAGTGAGACTCTGAAAGTTGTTGATCAATTTTTAGACATTTTTAGCGACGTAATTGACAGCAGCAGAAGTCAGGGCATACAAAATGCCGATGATGTTATAGCATTTGAAAAAAATTCTAGCAATGAAAACATATTAACAGCGATATAAATTTAATTATTGTGCAGTCTTCTCTGGAAGTATTTGCCTGGAGTTGACAATCAACAGTACAGATAAGAAAGCAATATCAGCTTTTGAAATGTGGTGCTACGGAGAAACGTTGAATATGAGGTAGATTCATCAAAAAACTAAAGAACAGTCAATGAATCCAAGAAAGGAGAAAAGAGCTTATGATCCAACTTGACTAAAACAAGGGAAAGAGTGAACAGGACAAAGCATTACTTTGGTACATGTGGAAACTGAGAAGGGTAAAAGTGATAAGGGAGATCATGCCTTGAATATAGCAAACAGGTACAAGTAAATGGAGGTTTCGGTATTTCTGCAGAGATGAGGAGAAATGTGCAGAGCAGACAAAAATGTAAAGAGCTACGTCAAAAAAGTTTTTGGAATGATGACTACACCTTATTACTACCACTAATCACATGTTTTATCAGACTACTTGTAAATTTCAGAACGAAATTTTCACTCTAAAGCTGTGTGTGCGCTCATATGAAACTGCCTGGCAGATTTAAAGTCTGCGCCGTCCGAGGCTCGAGCTCGGAACCTTACACGGGCAAGTTTTCTACCGACTAAGCTACGCAAACCTGACGCACCACCCGACTTCACAGAAGCTCTGCTGCGAACTTGTAGTTTCCGCGATGTTTCTCCCACTTTTCTGATACTGCAGAAAGTGAAGCAACGGGATGGCGGTGGTGAGGCTGCTAAATGCGTACATAGACTAATCACTTCGGAAAATTAGGTTAAGTCCCAACCATGTGAAAGAGATACATTATTATGTAATTCACGCCGACAGTGTTCACTAGTTTGACGACTTACACCTTACTCTTCCTCCTGGAAAGACTTGAGCAATCACTGCAAGTTTCATATGCAGTATATATAATGAAATATGCATCCAATAGTTTACATAACATTCAAAACCAAATTAACGTAAAGGTTCCACTAAGATGTAAAAGAAATAACTTTCTTCAAAAATTTACTCTTAGGTATCTACTCTGAAAATTAGTCTCTTTATAAAACTTACGCCTTACTTCAAAAATCAAGTACTTGTGTCCCTCTTCATATTCTTGGCATTTGCTGTGCTGATTAAGTTCTTATATAATGCTAACACCACCTGTTCGGCTACGTGTTCAGAGTGTTACAAACATGGAATTTATCTGGTCCATTCAAGGCACAAAGTTTCAGAGAGAGTTATTAACCGCATTGAGCAATGATTTCAAACTTCCTGGGAATTAAAACTTCGTTGCGGACTGCAGTAGCGTAGAGATGATGGGCAAGTGGTCTATGATCTCCAAGACAAACAAGATTTTCCGGAAATTTTCAGTTATTTTGATCGATTTCAGGGAAATGAATTTTAAGTTAATAATCATTGTAACATAATTATTTTATTTCTTGATTTTTCTCATGAAATATTTTACAAACAATATTTGTAGCAAATCGGTTAAATATCTCCGTACACGAAACGTTCTTTTGTTCACTACAAGAACACTTAATCATTAAAGTTCCTTGTTGCTATCACACCATCAAGATTTATAGGTTTCATTTCAAAATACTCAACTGGTAAACGGTTATATTCGACGCCCGATCCGTGGAAGCCGTCCTCGTTCCAGTTGCAAGCTTAACACATGATGTCAAACCTTCACGAAACTTTATCTCGCTCACAACCGCCACAAAATGATGAAAGCAAAAAAGTTTATCGATTACTACATTTTCGTTGTTCATGCGGTCAAACTTCAGCATTAGGCACGGCGTTTTAATTCATTACTTATTTGCTGCTTACTCTATTCGCATCAAACTTTGCAGACGGAATGCACATGCATGACTGAATGTATTTGCAAGACTATATCATTGTAGTTCAGGAGAAATGACATCATAAACATTCAGCTGCGTAAGAGAACACGTTTAGCAAAAATTACTCACACTATATTAATTACCCAGTGCCCCATAATGAGAGCACGTACCAACAAACTTTAGGCATAATTTCAAATAATTTCTGAACTTTTTCTCGCGTATATGCTTAACGTCAAATATTTAACCCATTAACTGAGACGTTTGAATCTGTTTTACACATCGGTGTTCGATTCACTAGGGAATCGGAGATTTACTGGTGCTTGTACAGACGTTAAATGGGGATCTCTGAAATACGACGAGTCCCATTTTATATTATAGTCTAGTAGTATCAGAACGATACACCCAAGATATGCACTGGAATACAGCTAACCTCTCGGTCTCCATAAAGGTTTTCGTTCATACCGGTAGAGGCGCTCGCAGTCAAAAATGCTGCATTGGCACACTCCATGGATGTTGCATTTTTACCATCATCTCGACTGTTCTATTACTCAGTGAATGGTGTATGAGTGAAACTGTTATGGCAGTATTCAATAAAATAACTGAAAAGATAGCATTCAGATTTTACTACATTGTTATCAGTTTCCAACAAAGCAAGTTCGCCTTTTTTACATTTCATTTGCAATTGTTGCTCTGTTCAAAAGTTATATCATAATTAATAAGATAAAGTCTCTTTTTATTTATGTTACGTCAGTGACTGAAGAAAAGAAATCCTGAGGGGTTCCCACAATCGAAAAAGATAACTGAAGCAAGAAGAAGCAGCTCAGAAATCCAGAAAAACAATGGAATCAGTTTCTGTTATGTATTAAACCGTACACCTAGACGGAGAGGCTTCGTCCCGCCGTAGTCCTCAGTGGCTCACAACCCAACAACACGCCACAGCAGTCCACCCATCCCACCGCCGCCCCACACCCAATTCAGGGTTATTGAGCTGTTAGGCCCCCAGTGGACCCCCCCCCCCTGACCACCCCCCTCCCCGAACCTCCCCGCCCCCTCCTGGGAACGTCTTATACCAGACGAGTGTAACTCTAATTGTTTGCATGGTAGAGTAATTATGGTGTACCCGTATGTGGAGACAGTGTTTCCGCAGCAATCGCCAACCTAGCGTAACTGAGGCGGAACAAGGAGAACCAACCCGCATTTGCCGAGGCAGTCAGAAAACCAAAGATGTTGCTTATTTAAAATTCATTAATAATCTTCCTGTAATATAGAATCAGCTTCAAACAGAAATAATTATTCGTGGATGTCGCATATTACAGAAGGAATGCAGTCTAAATGCAGAGCAGCATCAGCTGATCGTCTAATCCCAAAATGTCTGTCCTGTCGACGGGTCGGTAATGAAAAGGAAGGAACAGAAGCCAACCGACCTTGATTATTATATTTACCAAAAAATAATGTAGCATGTTGCTATTGTTGTTTTCTGGTTCTTACATCAAATTCTGCGACACAGTCATCTGTCGTAACTTCATCCGGTTTTAATAAATGGAGCAAAGAAATTGTTTAGCCATAAAAGAAGTCCATAACATCGAAAATCATTTACAACTTGGAAAGAAACAGAAAGAAGATTGGTTAATACAACAGGAATCGTTGCATCATTAGAAACAAATTTGAAGTGTGGTAAAGAACGGCGGCGAAATTTATTGCAACGACTTGCATGAAGTACTTGATTGTAAAAAATCTTCCTCTATGTGGTTACGTTGAAAATCTAGCGCTTCAAGATGGTACAAATGTCGAAAACGTATTACTTTACTTGAACTTGTAGCTCAGCTTTATCAACTACTAGCAAATCATCTTAAAAATGTTTTGTGGTGCCAAGAACTGTTTCATACCTATCACCATAAATTCAAGTGACTTTATTCACCTCCTGGCATACACAGTTCGAAATCAATTAATAAGTGACATAAAAGGAATAAAATTATTGATTTTTATTTGAGTCGACTTATAATATCGTTCATCGAGAAGAAATGTCGCAAGAGGTATGTAAATGTTGATTTTTACCAACAGCAAGGTTACTATTAAGAATCTTTTTGGGGATTTATTGAAATACATACTAAAGATGTATCCTCAACTGAAAATACAAGTTTTGAAAAATTAAATTCGGATCATATTTCATTAGGAACTGTAGATGACAGTGTTATGAGAATGCTTCCATAATGTCAAGGTTTATTACGAAATTGTGGAAAAAAACAATAAAGCTTTTTTTTTAAACTGTAATAACCACTCCTTAGATTTTGTAGGAGCTACTGCGGTTAACAAGATCCAATCCTTATTATATGTTTTGGACTAAATTAAAACATATAACTCTTTTTTCTCACATTCAACATAATACTGGGAATTATTTAAGAAAATTATTTATAGGAAACTCTTAAACGTTAATCTGAAACACAATGGAATGGCAGGGCACAAGCGGTTATTGTCGACGAACTGGAAGAGTTAAATCAGAAAAACTGGTAGAGGACATTACTACCACAAGTGACACCAGAACTGAAACTGCAATTGTATTGCAAAATTCACTGAATTTCAATATCCTGACTTTAGGCAACCTATGACATAAAATCTTGAGGAGACCTGATCGCGTGCAGCTCAGATTACAAGGTCGTAAAATGAATTTTAGAGCTGCGTTCCGTGATCTTGAACCATTAGCGACTGAACTTAGAGAAATTCGAGACGATGTCTGTCAAGAGGCAGTGGGAAAGGCTAAGCCTCACAGTGAAAAGCGGGATACTGATATAACAATTCGTGTTAGAAGACGCCGAAAAATGCCCGGCTACTAATGTTGGGCTTTCCTCCGAAATAGAAATATCTCGCGTTGTGAAAATTGTTGTTGACCGTCTGCAGCAAGAAGTAAGTATACGGTTTATACAAATAAGTGATCTTAGTTCCAGTTTGGATTTTTGCTAGACGTTGTTTCGTCTACGTTTCTGAAGACTCCAAGCCTTTGCAGTCCAGAACTCAACATATTACTAGCTCAGAAAATGCTCTCGTCATGACTGTAATAATTCGTCCTAATCGGTCACGAGTGCGTTGTGGATAGGAGCAGGAGTAAACAGCCGACGTATCTTATCTATGCATTACACAGGCTTCACGCTTGCATGCGGTATGTTTCGGCAGATGGACAGAGTCACATGTCTCCTGTTATCAGCGCGACCTCGAGACTGATGGCAGATGCTTCTGGCTGTCTGTCTCTTAAGCGTGGCTTTGCTGACTGTGCGGCTGATTAATTTGCTTATATTTTTGTGGTTCGAGATAAGCGTGATTCATCTAGTCAACGTAACTGCTGGAAATTTATGAGGCTAGTTGCTTGAAATTGTCTTGATGTCAGGAAATCAAATATTGCCATCGATATGAGCCTTGAATTACCTGTATGACTCCATCTACTATTGGCATTTGACACTGTTCTTTCCTCGTCTTCGTACTTACTAAGAATGTTCAAATGTGTGTGAAATCTTATGGGACTTAACTGCTAAGGTCGTCAGTCCCTAAGCTTACAAACTGCTTAACCTAAATCAGCCTAAGGACAAACACACACACCCGTGCCCGAGGGAGGACTCGAATCTCCGCGAGGACCAGCCGCACAGTCCATGACTGCAGCGCCTGAGACCGCTCGGCTAATCCCGCCCACTTATTAAGAACCGGTTCTCCTGTCATTAATACAAGTATATACTCTTGGATATGAACCTTGGCGTAACTTGGAACTAATCACATTTGCAATGAATATTACGAGTCAGGATGAGTTCTAGGGGCATCAGCAGTTGTCCTGAGGAGTTACAGTGATGCGTTAACAATCCATACATACACTCCTGGAAATTGAAATAAGAACACCGTGAATTCATTGTCCCAGGAAGGGGAACCTTTATTGACACATTCCTGGGGTCAGATACATCACATGATCACACTGACAGAACCACAGGCACATAGACACAGGCAACAGAGCATGCACAATGTCGGCACTAGTACAGTGTATATCCACCTTTCGCAGCAATGCAGGCTGCTATTCTCCCATGGAGACGATCGTAGAGATGCTGGATGTAGTCCTGTGGAACGGCTCGCCATGCCATTTCCACCTGACGCCTCAGTTGGACCAGCGTTCGTGCTGGACGTGCAGACCGCGTGAGACGACGCTTCATCCAGTCCCAAACATGCTCAATGGGGGACAGATCCGGAGATCTTGCTGGCCAGGGTAGTTGACTTACACGTTCTAGAGCACGTTGGGTGGCACGGGATACATGCGGACGTGCATTGTCCTGTTGGAACAGCAAGTTCCCTTACCGGTCTAGGAATGGTAGAACGATGGGTTCGATGACGGTTTGGATGTACCGTGCACTATTCAGTGTCCCCTCGACGATCACCAGTGGTGTACGGCCAGTGTAGGAGATCGCTCCCCACACCATGATGCCGGGTGTTGGCCCTGTGTGCCTCGGTCGTATGCAGTCCTGATTGTGGCGCTCACCTGCACGGCGCCAAACACGCATACGACCATCATTGGCACCAAGGCAGAAGCGACTCTCATCGCTGAAGACGACACGTCTCCATTCGTCCCTCCATTCACGCCTGTCGCGACACCACTGGAGGCGGGCTGCACGATGTTGGGGCGTGAGCGGAAGACGGCCTAACGGTGTGCGGGACCGTAGCCCAGCTTCATGGAGACGGTTGCGAATGGTCCTCGCCGATACCCCAGGAGCAACAGTGTCCCTAATTTGCTGGGAAGTGGCGGTGCGGTCCCCTACGGCACTGCGTAGGATCCTACGGTCTTGGCGTGCATCCGTGCGTCGCTGCGGTCCGGTCCCAGGTCGACGGGCACGTGCACCTTCCGCCGACCACTGGCGACAACATCGATGTACTGTGGAAACCTCACGCCCCACGAGTTGAGCAATTCGGCGGTACGTCCACCCGGCCTCCCGCATGCCCACTATACGCCCTCGCTCAAAGTCCGTCAACTGCACATACGGTTCACGTCCACGCTGTCGCGGCATGCTACCAGTGTTAAAGACTGCGATGGAGCTCCGTATGCCACGGCAAACTGGCTGACACTGACGGCGGCGGTGCACAAATGCTGCGCAGCTAGCGCCATTCGACGGCCAACACCGCGGTTCCTGGTGTGTCCGCTGTGCTGTGCTTGTACAGCCCTCTCGCAGTGTCCGCAGCAAGTATGGTGGGTCTGACACACCGGTGTCAATGTGTTCTTTTTTCCATTTCCAGGAGTGTATATAAGTGCTGCTGCCCATACTAAGGCATCTACCAGGTGCGGTAAGAGAAGTAACTCGTATAGCGTAACTCTGAAAAACTGTCGTATCTGTGACATGGTGTACCCTGTAACCTTCCCACAAAAAATTTGGAATATTAAATAATTATTATGGATAGCGATTCTCATTTTTGTGTGACCTCGGAACAAAACTGGTTCCCCTTTAATGTACCCACAAAATTCTTTTCTTATTTAATGTAAGCACGAAACAGAAAAATTCCTAAGCCTCATAATAAAAAAATAAATTCAGTAACCTGGTAAAACTTGGACGACAGCAGTGCTGCGTCGTGGCCCTGTAAGATCATTCTGAATAAAAAGCAAAAATTCTTACCTCAATAAAAACGGCGAATATATCTGCTCTTACTTAACATTTTTTTCGGCAAAGCTCCGTTCAATGCTGGCCTATACATTTGTGATTTGTGAAAGGTAGCAACTGATTTTTTGAAAGGAATGCTTTTTTTTTAAAAAAATTACTCTATATTACCAAAATTATTATTAGGACTTTTTTTTAACATTCGAATGACAGTTGCTTTTTTAAAAAAAAATACTTTATATTAACGAAATTATTATTAGGACATTTTTAAAACATTCGGATGACAGAGCAGATACATTACTAGATATGCGCGACACTGCTTCTTTACCTTACACAATAATACTCCATCTCCAGATTCCTGACCAGGGCAGACTGCAGACAAGCGCAGACAACCTCAGACTAGCGACTAGCAACAACTAACTGCTACAGTTACACAGTTCGTACTGCAGTCAACACTGCTCTCTGGTCAGCGATTCTCATATCTCAGTCCACGCATACCTCTTACATAACCCTCCACTAGGGGGGGGGGGGGCTTGCCATGAGCAACAAATTTTTCTTAATTAACTAAGTTTACAGTCACAGAATATATACATATATATAAGTGCAGAGCATGAAATAAAATATAGTGCACGTGCACTGAGTACAGAACATATCAAGCAATGACAAAATGTATACACAATGAGTACAAAACATATTAACAAATGACATAAAGTGCACACGCACTGTAGTACAGAACATATCAGGTAATGACAAAATGTATACGCAATGAGTACAAATCATATTAACAAATGACATAAAGTGTACACGCACTGTAGTATTTTTTTTACCATTTTACAAGAACTAGGATAGGAAAGGCAAGGATTGCATCATGGTTGTAGCACAGTAGGTTGCACGTAGCTGCACTGAAAGTCCATATCTTTCTACAGAAGCACAACATCAAGTGAGACAATCTGAAGTTCTCTTCCCTGAAGAATCAATTAGTGTAGCCAAGACACTGAAATGTCGTATTAATATTCAATGTTATCATTTTGGTAGTACATTAGGTACACTAAACATTGGGACCATAATAACATCTCCATCGCTCAAGGTGGTGGACAGCATGTCGTGTCAACACCACGTTCTTGTAAGGTACACCAACGTAGAATTAGTGCAAAAACCAAATATAGTGCTCCATGATCATGAGGATAGACAGGACAAACGGATATTGCAGTAATTCCTGGTAATTAGGTCAGAAGGTGAAGTACATTAAGTCTTATGCCAGTCATTACTGAGAATTACACTAGTCTATCAACTGATTTGAGTAATTGGTGGCACTCATCGCCTAGTTACTGAACATTTATGTACTATGTATGAAGTATTACAGAATAATGTTCATAAGTCATCTGATTATAGTGAACATTGGCACTCATTGCCCAGTTACAAAACATTTTATGCATTATTCAAAAGTGATCATTCAACAAGAGTTAATTAATGGCATACTATTTACATAATTCAGCTAGTTATAGTAATCATTGGCACTCATTGGCCAGTTACAAACCATCAGAAGTCATCCTTCAAAACAGGAATTAAAGAGTGTAGAGCATGCATGCATTATTACAAAATATCATTCACTATTACTCAGAACTCATCATTCAAGTGACATATGACATATTTAAAATGTAACACACTGTAACTATTACTCAAGGTCTGTGATTAGAAAAACATCATTCAGTATTACTCAGAACTCTCTTAAACTGGTAGCATTATTTGGGACTGTTAATACTTTTTTTTTATATTAGCAATGCATTGCCTTGGGATCGATAATTAATTTCTGGGGCATAACAATATTTACTCTTGACTTATTGCTGCAAATGAGAATAGGTAACGTCATTCGTCATGAGTCAGCTGTAGCAAGGTTATGAAACAAATAAAGTATATGTGATAACATTCATGAATGACACACACAAATGGGTAAAATAAATGCAAGTACTAGAACAGGTTTAATGACCAACTGCTTGTAGCACATTAATTTCGTGAATAGCTTCTCCTGAAAAAAAATACAAAATGGACTATTAAGCTGAATGAAGAAACGCTTATTATGCTGAAAAGTAGTGAACTTCGAATTAACAGGTAATGAAATGTGCATTAAATATATATGTTATCTAGCTGTCCTTTCCAAAACCTTCAGTCATCATACTATGCGACATAAGACATACTGTCTAAACGAACAGCAACAAATACTTAAATAACTACATAGCATAAATACATAAACTTTATCATTATCCTCATCTGCAAATAAAAACTTAAAAGTGGTGCGTTTAGTTGCCATATAAAGTTTATCACTATCAACACCTGTAAACAAAAACTTCATTATTCATATCACCATAACTCCATTATTATCATCACCTGTAAAGAAAAACATCATTATTCATATTACTGTATTCTTCATTACTATTCATCACCATTCATTATCATCTGCAAAAAGACATTTCATCATACAACAATTCATAGTATAGAGTTCCTTATTTCTAGCATATTTCATCAATAAAACTAAGATGTGTAGTTCTGTCTGACAGCCTGCATCAATCGCCTCGTATTCTGAAAGAAAAAATTAGTTAAGACCGCTATCATATGATGTGTATAGTATATTCTTGTTAATGCTTGTTAATTCTGATCCATTTACTCTTCGTGACGAGGTATTGCATCTTCTTTCATTCATTCCGAAGGTGGAATTCCCATTTCATAGTAATCCACTGTGGTTTGTTTAATTTATTTCTTTTACAAGTTATTGCTTTCTGAAAATCATGAACAATGATTAATGTCTTGCATTTAAATCATGTACCCTTTAAATAAAAACTGCTTTCTAGTGATATAATTGAGCATACAGCGTAGCATGACAGAAAACGTAATATGTCAAAAACATAGACAATGTGCAGGTGCAAAAATGTACACAGAGTATCACAATGTAGCAGCAAAAAAAATGTAAAATAGTCACGAAGTTGAGATATCATAAGGCAAAATGTCAAAGTCAACTGGTGTTTCTTGTATCTTAAATATTTCATAGTGCATACAAACAAAACAGGAAAACAATCATACATACGTGAAGAATGGAAAATGTGCACGGTCTAATGTGTAACGACAAGAAAAGCGACCTGCTAACCTTACCTTGCCGGGCACTTGCCAAGAAAAAAACACGATAATCATCAGTAAGTAGTCACATAAATGTAATTGCATCATTGGTCATACAAAAATCAGGAAATGGCATTACAGTGTGATAAATCATAAAGTATATTCATTTAATAAAGGGTTTAATATTGGAGACATGTTGATTGCCTTTACTTTTTTTGGTTCTCAAAGTTTCGACGTGTACTACATTGGGGTGAGGAATGCTGCGAATTCGATATGGACCTGCGTATAGAAGCTCAAAGTTACTACACCTATTCTTTCCTCTGTTGGATAAATAATGTGTGCGTACTAATATCTTCTGACCAATGTGAAAGTCACGGCGTGTACAAACCTGTTTTTGCTGTCTTCTCCGGCGCTCTGCGGCACGTTTGATGTTGTTCAGCGCAATCTCAATTATTTCATGGGATCGTAGTCGACGAGATGTAGGAAAGGTTACTAATTCTTTAATTTTGTTAGGTGGTTCAACATTTTTCAGTATAACAGTCGGAGATAACGTAGTAGATTCATTTGGTATGGAATTAATTACATCTTGGAATGAGAGTATGTGTGTGTCCCAATCAATATGTTTTTTATGGCAGTATATTCTACACAGTTTACCAATTTCTTTCATTAATCGTTCACAAGGGTTCGAAGAAGCATGGTACCTGGATATATAGATCGGAGAAATGTTTCTAGCTCGTAATATACACGTCCATATAGCAGATCGAAACTGTGATACATTGTCGGAAATTACTTTCAATACATGCCCTACATGGAATAGAAAATGTTTTACAAATGCTTTCGAAACAGTTTTAGCAGTAGCTTTGCGTAACCGAGTGAAGGTAACAAATTTTGAAGTGAGTTCAACAGCCATAAAGATGTAGCAAAAAACTCTATTAGTTCTGGGAATCGGACCAAAAATATCTACAGCAGCCATGTGTCTCAATTTAACAGGTACAATGGGATGTAACGGAGGAATATGTGAAGTCGTATCTGACTTAGCTTTCTGGCAGATTCTACATGACGCTAAAACTCGTCGAATACGTTTCTCCATGTTGGTAAAATAACAGTTCTGTCTCAGTATAAGAAGACATTTTCTGGCTCCGTAATGTGCGTAACTTAAATGAGTATACCAAATTAATTTGTTAACAAGCTCGTCAGAAATACATAATAACCAAGTGTTGCTGTCAGGGTGAGAGCGGCGAAACAGAATATTATTCCGTACAATGTAATGGTTTCTAATGGTAACATTATTCCTATCTTGCCAGAGGTGTTTAATTTCTTTCCATATGTTGTCTTTACTCTGCTCTTGTGCTATGTCTTGCAATGAAGACGAAATGAAATTTTCAAATGCAACTTGTTGAATGAACATGACGCTGAAATTTGCTTTGCAGAAGTTGGTTGCGATGTCTTGCTGATTGTTGCTGAGAGAACTGGATAGTGCGTCTGCTACAATATTTTGTGTGCCGGGAATGTGAACAATTGTAAAATTAAATTCCTGTAAATAAAGTTTTCATCTGCTTAACCTGTCGTGTGTAAATTTAGCGGAAAGTAAAAACTGTATAGCTCTATGATCTGTGTGAACGGTAGTGTGTCTTCCATAAAGAAAATGCCGAAATCTCGTAAATGCCCAAACAACACATAATTTTTCAAGTTCTGTAACAGAATAATTGCGTTCAGCAGGTGACAGAATGCGACTTGCAAAGGCGATGTTTTTAATTACTGTAGTACCATCTTCTTCAATTTCCTAAAAAGTGTGTACGCCTAAAGCGGTGTTAGAACTGTCGGTGGCAATGGAAAAATTTCTAGTAAGATCTGGATGTGATAAAAGTGGTGCACTTAACCAAGCTTCTTTCAGGTTCATAAATTCAGAATGTGCTTGCCTATCCCAGGACCAAATAGTGTTTTTACCCGTCAATTGACATAATCTAGGGATGTCTAAAGCAGAGTAATGAATAAATTTACGAAAAAAGTTAATTAAACCCAAAAAGCTGCGTAGTTGTTTCTTCGTCGTAGGAACAGTGATGTCACGTAAAGCTTGAAGTTTTTCCGGGTCAGGCGCAATGCCTTCTGCTGAGATTACATGTCCAAGAAATTTTATAGAAGTTTTGCCAAAGTGCGATTTACTGAGATTAACTGTGAGTCCTTGTGCACGAAATGTATGCAACAGTTGTTCAAGAATCATATTGTGTTCAGACCAGTTAGCTTCTGCAATAAGAATGTCGTCTACGTACGTTGTGATTCTGTCTTTAAGTTCTGTCGGAAGTATAGTATTCAAACCGCGAATAAATGTTGCTGAAGAAATAGTTAAACCGAACGGTAATTTACAAAATTGATAACAGTCACCAAAACAGAGAAAAGCCGTGTACTTTCTGCAGTTCGGATGGAGTTCAATTTGCCAAAATCCCGATTTCAAATCTAATGTGGAATAAATAGCAGTACCATGAAATTTCTGTAGAAGGTCTTCTAGTGTTTGTGGGCGAACTGTTTCATTAATAATAATGTCGTTGATGTGACGCGAATCAAGTACGAGACGAAGTGAACCATTCTTTTTCTTAACAATATGGAGTGGATTTATGTACGGACTAACTGCCGGTTTAATAATACCTTGGTCAAGCATAGCTTGCAATTCTTTCTTAACTTGTTCTCTGTGAATATACGGAATGGGATAATGTTTGGCTTTAAATGTGTCGTGCTGTTTAACCTGAAATTCATACATAAAACCGGACATAGTATCAGGAACGTTGTCAAAAACTGGAGCTTGCTGTAAAAGAATTTTGCGTAGTTGCGTGCGTTCATCGTCTGTATTTGCACTGCTCTGTTTAACTTTATCAGAAATCATTTGCATAACGTCATAGTCAGCTTCGTCTGCAGTATTATAGTTGTGTACGTACGTATCTGTGAACAATGTGGAATGACAGTCTATGTCACGTGATCCGGAAATGACCTCTGTACGATTAATTGTTTGTTCTTCTGCAGATAAAGAGTGCTGAAATTCTAAAGCCAGTTGTACATTTTCATCCTTTAACATTAAATAGGAGTTTTGAAAGTCAATAATTGCGTCGTGTTGTACCAGAAAATTCGTACCTAAAATAACGTCTGTCGTCAATAAGGGAACAATCCAAAGATTTGAGTGAAATGTATGACCTGCAATACAAAATGATAAACGTGTCTGTAATTTTACATCTACTCCTTTACCAGATACTGCTCCTTTTACTTTAGTTTTGCCTAATGGTAACGTAGGATAGGTATTCTCTTTGTTACATTCGTTGAAAGTTTCCTCATTTATAACTGACATGGGTGATCCAGAATCGATTACTGCTGAAAATTTGGATGATCCAATCTTTACTTCAATGACAGGGTGTGAAATGGTTTTTTTAATAACCGATTTTTCCTGCAAAAGTCTCGGATGTCGTCAAAGTAATAACATTTTCGTGAACAAGATTCTGCGTGTCAAAAGTATTGCTTGCGTTGCTGGCAGATGCAACCTGTACTGTATCTAGTCAAATTCTATCTGACGTGCTATCATTTGCGGGAGGATGCTATGGCATTTCCACTATTTGTACTGTTCTGTTATTTCTTCCTGACGTATTACGTTCGGGATTATATCTACTATCTGGTTCATTCATGATAATTTGTTGTTGCGGATGATTTTGCTGCTGATAAGACCGATTGTTATTAAACGTACGCTGAAAATTGTGACCATTACTTTTACGTTTGTTATGATAGTCATTTCTATACGGTGCGTTGCGATATGAGTTGAAATGATGTGTTTTCTGTACGTAGTTATTTCCTTGTTGCTGTGCGTTACTATTTGGTGGAGCCGACGCTATATCCGTAGGCGGCGAAACATTAAAGCTTGGTTGACCTTGCAGATTACATTGTTGGTTAGGTATGTTAACCGGCTGGTTTTGTTGCTGTTGTGGGGAAAAACCTCTATTGTTACCAAAATGTGGTTCCTGTTGCTGATAATTTTGACGATACTGATAATTAAAATTTTGTCTGTTATTAAAGCTCTGGTGGTTGTCGTTCCTGAAGCGTCTATTAGCTTTGCTATTGAAATAGCGTGGCTGATCGTAATTGCTGTATCTTTGTTGACCTTGGTTATTATGTGAAAAATTTTTGTTTATGAAGGAATAATCTGATTGCTGAACTTCCAAAAGCTGTAACAGATCTCTAAATGCCGAAATATTTTCTTTCTGCTGACCCGTTAAAAGTGATACTCTTAATGATCGTGGTAATTTAGAAATACATAATTGAATAAGATCAGATTCACTCTATGGTTCACTTAAGTACTGGTTTTGTTGCACCATGTGTTCAAAAAACTGCGTGACAGTGGAAAAATTTGAGTTCTCATAATTCGGTTAACTAATTAACTGATCCTTGATTCCGCGCTGTGTCGTCTTCGACCAATACGCTGACAGAAAAGCATTCTGAAATTCTTCTACCGAATAGCATTGTCTCGCGATCGGTCTCATACGAGTTGCCGGTTCGCCTTCCAAAAAACTGCAAATAAATTCAAGTTTGTGTGTTACGGGCCAAGTCGGTGGAAAAGCAAAGCTAATTTGTTGTATCCAATCCAATGGGTGAATCTGTGTTCTGTCATTTTTAAATACTTTAAATTTTCTTACAGATAGAAAATGCTTGTAATCAAAATTATCGTCTCTGTATGTCTGAACAGGTTCAGGATTGTATGAGACTCTATTTGTCTGTGACTGTTCGGAATCTAACTCACGTACTCTCTGTAAATTACCTAAATTATACTGGCGGTGTGAGTCTGATAAATGTTCGCAAAGTGGCGTCTGCTGTGATGTGGTAAAGAATGAAATATTTTTCATTTCCATCACTTCGTGCTGTAAAGTTGTCAATTTTCTACGTAATGTATTATTGGACGAACCTATCTCACTGATCGTCTGTTGCAAATTTTGGAATTCGGGTGTTTGATTAAACGAAATCGGTGAAGTATCGTCTGATTTGGTGTCATTATTACTTTCAATAACATCAACACGACTGGCCAATTCATCATACTTTTCTGTCAGTGCTTTTACCTGATCATCGTTTTTAGTATCGCAGGCATTAATTTGTTCTTGTATTTTACGTGTGGTTTTGTTCAACTTTTTAACGTCTGCTTTGATAGCGTCGGGATCCTGAATTAGTTGTAATTGTTCAAGTCTGTCGATCACTGTCTGAAAGTCTACTGTGTGTGTGTGTGTGTCTGTTTTTGTTTTAAGATCAGAGATTTCATCATGTAATTCGGTGTTCAACTGATTGATAGCATTAATTTCGTCTGATACTGTAGCAATATTGTTGTCTACGTATGTTTTTGCTTTCGTAAACAATTTCCGCTTATCTTCCTGTCACTGTGCAGTAATTGTTTCCATGACTTGTCGCTTTATTTTATTCTGTTCCTGTATAAATTTATGGTAACGTGTTTCACTGTTTTTTAGGTGGTGATTAAAACGTTCGTCAATTTGGCTGTTCTGTTGGTCAAATTTCGCGTCTACTTTTGCATCCAGTGTGCGTGAAAGTTCTGCTGACATTAATTTAAACTCGTCGCGTAACTGTGTTGCGTTTTCAGAGCATTGTCTAGCGACTGCACTAATTTCGTCTCTAAGTAATTTAGTTGTAGCTGCATGTGTATTATTTAATTCCTGTGCCACAGATCTAATTTCTTCACTACTGTTCCTAGCACAAGCCTTATTTCCTCACGTAATTCCATCCTGATTTAGGTTTTCCGTGATTTCCCTAAATCGCTCCAGGCAAATGCCGGGATGGTTCCTCTGAAAGGGCACGGCCGACTTCCTTCCCCATCCTTCCCTAATCCGATGAGACCGATGACCACGCTGTCTGGTCTCCTTCCCCAAACCAACCAACCAACCTCACGTAATTGTTCTTTAGTATCATGACATTGCGCGGCAACGGCTGTAATCTTTTCATTAAGTTGTTTGAAATTGTTGTCTTGTTTTTCATTGTTTTCATTAAGTTGTTGTTTGAGATTTTCATTATTTTCATTAAGTTGTTGTTTGAGATTTTCATTATTTTCATTAAGTTGTTGTTTGAGATTTCACTAAGTTGTTTGTTTGATTCATTAATTTGTTGTTTGAAATTGTCGTCTTGTTCTTTCTTCGACTGTTTGAAATTTTCATTTAGTTGTAGCAATAATGCCATAACTTGATCCATGCCAATATGACCTACTCTATTCTCTGTGCTGTTTAATAGAGTACCAGCAATTGTCACGTTTTGTGTAACCATTTGTTCATTCTGTGATTCTTGAAAAGGTTTGCCAATCGGACGTGCACTGTGGGTCACTACCTCGGAACCAAATAAGTCTGACGTATTTTGACTCCATTGTTCATCTTCGTGAGAAAAATTTATCTGTTCACAATTCAAATTTTGCAAACCGGGTGTGTCAAACTGCGCAGCGTTCATTGTATCGGAACATGCCGCGTCATCAATTGTTAGATTTACGGTGGACATAGTTGAATTTGTTTGCTCATCATTAGCATTAAAATCATTATTAGTGGTCGGTACGCACTGATTATCTGTAATTAGGGGATAATCACTATTACACTGAGTGTCGCAAATATTATCGGTCAAGTTATTCGAGTCGACTATTTCACTCATTGCACATCGCGATGTGCTGTTAACAGTTTTTCGCGGCATTTTTCACAAATCAAAATTAAGCACAAAATGAAACAAAGACAAAGCAAAAATGGAACAAACACAATTACAACAAAGAGCAATAAATTGCCGATGATCTGCGAAAGCAAGAGTGACAAATTAGTAAATGCGTTGCGCAGATGCAAACTACGTTTAAGTAAATAAGAGCAGATATATATCTACTTCTCAGAGATTCACAAAGAAATACGATCCTGGCCGGATGTCGCCAAGTGTAACCTCCCGACAAAAAATTTGGAATTTTAAATAATTATTATGGATAGCGATTCTCATTTTTGTGTGACCTCAGAACAAAACTGGTTCCCATTTAATGTACCCACAAAATTCTTTTCTCATTTAATGTAAGCACGAAAAAGAAAAATTCCTAAGACTCATAATAAAAAAATAAATTCAGTAACCTGGTAAAATTTGGACGACAGCAGTGCTGCGTCGTGGCCCTGTAAGATCATTCTGAATAAAAAGCAAAAATTCTTACCTCAATAAAAACGGCGAATATATCTGCTCTTACTTAACAATTTTTCGGCACAGCTCCGTGCAATGCTGGCCTATACATTTGTGATTTGTGAAAGGAAGCAACTGATTTTTTGAAATGAATGTTTTTTTTTTTAAATTGCTTTATATTACCAAAATTATTATTAGGACATTTTTTTAAACATTCGGATGACAGTTGCTTTTTTAAAAAAATTACTTTATATTATCGAAATTACACTCCTGGAAATTGAAATAAGAACACCGTGAATTCATTGTCCCAGGAAGGGGAAACTTTATTGACACATTCCTGGGGTCAGATACATCACATGATCACACTGACAGAACCACAGGCACATAGACACAGGCAACAGAGCATGCACAATGTCTGCACTAGTACAGTGTATATCCACCTTTCGCAGCAATGCAGGCTGCTATTCTCCCATGGAGACGATCGTAGAGATGCTGGATGTAGTCCTGTGGAACGGCTTGCCATGCCATTTCCACCTGGCGCCTCAGTTGGACCAGCGTTCGCGCTGGACGTGCAGACCGCGTGAGACGACGCTTCATCCAGTCCCAAACATGCTCAATGGGGGACAGATCCGGAGATCTTGCTGGCCAGGGTAGTTGACTTACACGTTCTAGAGCACGTTGGGTGGCACGGGATACATGCGGACGTGCATTGTCCTGTTGGAACAGCAAGTTCCCTTACCGGTCTAGGAATGGTAGAACGATGGGTTCTATGACGGTTTGGATGTACCGTGCACTATTCAGTGTCCCCTCGACGATCACCAGTGGTGTACGGCCAGTGTAGGAGATCGCTCCCCACACCATGATGCCGGGTGTTGGCCCTGTGTGCCTCGGTCGTATGCAGTCCTGATTGTGGCGCTCACCTGCACGGCGCCAAACACGCATACGACCATCCTTGGCACCAAGGCAGAAGCGACTCTCATCGCTGAAGACGACACGTCTCCATTCGTCCCTCCATTCACGCCTGTCGCGACACCACTGGAGGCGAGCTGCACGGTGTTCGGGCGTGAGCGGAAGACGGCCTGACGGTGTGCGGGACCGTAGCCCAGCTTCATGGAGAAGGTTGCGAATGGTCCTCGCCGATACCCCAGGAGCAACAGTGTCCCTAATTTGCTGGGAAGTGGCGGTGCGGTCCCCTACGGCAATGCGTAGGATCCTACGGTCTTGGCGTGCATCCGTGCGTCGCTGCAGTCCGGTCCCAGGTCGACGGGCACGTGCACCTTCCGCCGACCACTGGCGACAACATCGATGTACTGTGGAGACCTCACGCCCCACGTGTTGAGCAATTCGGCGGTACGTCCACCCGGCCTCCCGCATGCCCACTATACGCCCTCGCTCAAAGTCCGTCAACTGCACATACGGTTCACGTCCACGCTGTCGCGGCATGCTACCAGTGTTAAAGACTGCGATGGAGCTCCGTATGCCACGGCAAACTGGCTGACACTGACGGCGGCGGTGCACAAATGCTGCGCAGCTAGCGCCATTCGACGGCCAACACCGCGGTTCCTGGTGTGTCCGCTGTGCCGTGCGTGTGATCATTGCTTGTACAGCCCTCTCGCAGTGTCCGGAGCAAGTATGGTGGGTCTGACACACCGGTGTCAATGTGTTCTTTTTTCCATTTCCAGGAGTGTATTATTAGGACATTTTTAAAACATTTGGATGACAGAGCAGATACATTACTAGATATGCGCGACGCTGCTTCTTTACCTTACACAATAATACTCCATCTCCAGATTCCTGACCAGGGCAGACTGCAGACAAGCGCAGACAACCTCAGACTAGCGACTAGCAACAACTAACTGCTACAGTTACACAGTTCGTACTGCAGTCAAAACTGCTCTCTGGTCAGCTATTCTCATATCGCAGACAGCGCATACCTCTTAACCTCCTAAAAATGTTGCACACTGTCTTCTTTTTCTATTTGCTTTACTTCAGATTTGAAAATAAGAGGGTCACACAAGCAGTAATATCTTAGTCAATATTTAAAAAAAAAAGGGAATTATTTTATTTTGTAGGTCGAAGTACGTACCATCTAGCGCTTTAATGTAAAATTTTCTTTAAAACTGAGACTTTATTCGTATCGTGTGGATACATTCAAATAATTTTTCTCCCTGTGTTGATAATAACATAATAGTTCCTCTCCCTTCAACATCGCTCCTGGACGTGTTGATATACCATCAACTCTCCCGTCTGTTGGTTAAAGAGACTCTGCCGGAAAGCTGTCGGATCTCCTGCCAGATGATTGTTGATAAACGGCTCTTTGTCACTGCCACCCATCTGGTGTCCCGAGAACTTATTTCCATCTGCAGGAAGCGTAGGGAACGTCAACGTTCACACATCCGTCTTCTCATTGCCCCTCAGTTTTGTTTAGCAGGTACTCCGTTGTCCGTAGAGAACATTTTCATATACAGAACGCGACATTCACGTCTGCCTAATAATCATTGCCTCTTTCTCTATATCTCACAATTGTGACGATTATTGTCTGTAGTTATTGCTTTTTTCTCGATGAACAGACGAAATGAAGCTCGAATCTCATGATAATCATTGTTTGTTTGTTAGTGGCTGCACACCTCAGTTGTTATGCAGCTCAAAAGCAACTGAAAATATCTCACTTTGCAACGAAAACTATATACTTTTCTCTTCTAATGTGCTAGATGCCATATATACGAAACAGTTTGAAGGATATGATCAAGAAAACGTACCTGCCTGTTGATCAGTCGTATCTATAACAAAGGAAAATTTGAAAGTACTTCGAAATGACTATCGACTGATCGACGTCCAGAAAGAGAGACAGTTAATTTCGCCATACAAATGCTTAGAAAACTTCTATTTAAAAAGTATGGAGTGAGGAAAAGTTAGTGGCACCAACATTTATCACCTCGGACCTTGATTGAAAGGAACAGGAGAATCAAAATATGCTGGACGCCTTGAGTAGCAGGATGAAATACACAGGCTAGCGCTTACTCTAGTGAGATGTTTGATGGACCTTCAAGAAGAACAGCAAGAATGGTCAGAACTTTGTTCAACTATTACACGGTGTTGGTAGTGGGAGAGATAACTGGGTACATAACCGCAAAATGACATCTTCTTCTTCTTCTTTTTTATCGTCACCTTGTCCCACGTCATGTAGGGTCGCCGTTGCTCTTCTGGATCCTTCTCCTGCATAGTACTCTATCCATTGACTCTTCCTTCTTCCATCCTTTCTCCCTTAGGTCCCCGGATATCTTATCCTTCCACGTCATCTTCGGTCTTCCTCTCCTTCTCGCTCCTTCAATCTTTATATATTCAACTCTGCTTCAGATGTACTCTTCCCCTTTTCTCTGTAAGTGTCCGTACCACCTTAGTCTGCTCTCATGTAACTTTTTCCCCATGAATCCCACTTTCACAGCTCCTCTAACAAATTCATTTCTAATCCTGTCCTTCCTTGTAACCCCACACATCCACCTCAGCATCCTCATTTCCGCCACTTCCATCTTCCTTTCCTGGGATACTGTGGTTGGCCATGTCTCTGCCCCATAAATCATAGCAGGCCTTAGCACCGATTTGTAAACTTTCCCTTTCAACCCAATGCTCACCTTCTTGTCACACAACACTCCACTCATTTTCCTCCAGTTGTTCCAGCCGCAATTTATTCGGTGTTGTATCTCGCTTTCCAGTCCTCCGTCCCTCTGCATGTACGATCCCAGGTATTTAAATCTGCAGACCGATTTCAGCTCATCATCCTGGATCTTGCAAGACCTCATCTGCACATCCTTCAGTGCTAAATATTCTGACTTTGTCTTGCTAATTTTCATCCCTCTTTTTTCTAGTGCCTTCCTCCAATCCTCCAGCTTTTCCTCAAGTCTGTCGATGCTCTGCTCACAAAGAACCACATCATCCGCAAACATCATATTCCATGGCGCTTCCTTCTTCACATCTTTCACCAGCACATCCATAATCAGGTCAAAGAGGTTGGGGCTAAGCGCAAACCCTCGATGCAACCCTACTTTTACTGGAAACTCCTTTGTCATGCCCACACTACTTCTCACCTGTGTCATTGCTCCTCTGTACATTTCCTTCACTAACCTCACATACTTCTCTGGCACGCACTACTCTCTCATGCTTCTCCATATTTCGTCCCTTGGGACTCTGTCATACGCTTTCTCCAAATCAATTAAAGCCATCTGTAGATCGGCTTGTAGCTCCCCGTGTCTCTCCATTATCCGCCTTAAAGCATGTATTGCATCAGTCGTTCCTCTTCCAGGCGTGAATCCAAACTATTCTTCACCCACCACAGTCTCCGTGCGTAATCTTGCTTCTATAACTCTTACACAAATTTTCATTGTGTGTGCTATCAGTTTAATACCTCTATAGTTACTGCAGTCCTGCACATCACCTTTCACCTTAAATATTGGGATCAGTACACTAGTTATCCACTCATCTGGCATCTCCTCCTGTCGCCAAATCTTCTTCATTAGATCCCAAAGGAGCTGAATTCCCTGTTTACCGAGACACTTCCATACTTAACAGGGATCTGGTCTGCGCCAACTGCCTTCCCATTTTTCACTTTCTCAACTGCCCGTTCGACTTCATCTCTACTTATATCCATCGTTAATCCTTCGTTTGCCCCTCCTTCCTCAGTTTTCACTGAAACACGTATGTAACATAGCAGCGATGGCGAGGCATTGTAGCATCTGTGACCAGAGAGTATGCGCTTGACCGCGCGAGTGTTGCGAGCGGTTCTCAGTCTGTCAGTAGTCTGTCAGTCAGTCGTTGGGAGTACTCAGTAGTAGTCGTTGCGAGTCTGTAGCTCTGTCTAGTTGAGAGCAGTACTCAGTCTGTAGTCGTCATGCAGAGCGGTCGGTTAGTAGTAGCAGCCCAGTGCGGTAGTGTGATGTAGGCGGTCGGCAACACTGGTCAAGATGAGGAATAAGGTATACTGTTAATTAATATAATCATTAGATAATGAAAAATTTTATTTATTGTAATTATTATCCAACAAGTCTCCCAATAATAATTTTTTTATTTCAAAAGCATTTTCTCAAAAATTTAATTTTTTATTGAACTCAAGATTTCGTTGCACTTCCCATTTCATTCCACTTCTTTTGAAGAAAAATTCCACTAAAATCACAAAAAAAGAGAATATTATTATTTGCAATGCAGTTCCTCCAAGCGGTGCGCTACAACAAGAGCAGATATGTGACATCCATTTATTCTGAGGTAAGACTTTAATTCTGATTGTTTTACACAGGGCCAAAGACCGATATTTCGGTTTAATTAAATTTTCTTATCACTGAATGGACTTTAATTTTTCATGAGGAATTTATATTTGAGTCAGATTGCGAATTTCACATTTTTGGTTGCCATTGTCAGTACATTTCATTGTGGGCAGGTTACGCATAGCGCAATGTCCATTAGCATTCATAATTAAATATTGTCGTGATTCTTTCTTACAAAATTTGTGGGGAGGTTACACTTGGCGACACCCAGTCCAGGATCGTATTTCGTTGAGAGTCTTTTGAGCAACAGTTAGATATCTGCTCTTGTTTGCTTAGATATAATTAGGATTTGGCGGAACGCTTTTATTAACTTGTAACTTTTTTCTACAGGTCAACGGCAATTCGTTGCTCTATTGTATTTGTGTGTTGCTTTTGCATTTGTGCTTATTGTTTTGTGAATATTTGTGACTGTTGCAAAAATGCCGCGAAAGACTGTGAATAGTGTATCGCGAGGTATTACGAACGAAATTACCGGCTCAAACGACTCTACCGATAGGACATGTGACACGCAGTGTAGTGATGACAATCCTGCGTTCACTAACAATCTGTGCATTCCAACCACTAATGATGACTTTTACCTTAATGATGAACAAACGAACTCAATTGTCTCGTGTGTTAACTTGACGACAATTGATGACGCGGAGCGGTCTATAGTAATGAGCGCTGCCGAGCTTAACACAGCCGATTTAGAAAATCCAAGTAATGTACAGACAAATTTGTCTAATGAAAATGAACAGGATACACAAAGTAGGACAGATTCATTTAATTCCGAAATAATGTCTGACAGTGTACATCCGACTGGTAATCCTTTTTGTAAGTTGCAAAATGACCAAATGGTCACACAAAGCGGGACAATTGCAAATACACCGTCAAATAGTACAGAGAATGGAGTAGATAATGTTACATTGGGTCAAATTATGGCAATATTGCTACAAAATAATGAGCAGATCAAACAACAGAGTGAAAATTTCAAACAACTTAGGGAAGATAATAAACAACAGAGTGAAAATTTCAAACAACTTAGGGAAGATAACAGACAGCTTTGTGAACAAATTAGAGACGTTGCCGCGCAGTGCCATGACACTAAGGAACAGTTGCGCGTGGAAATTGAGGCTTGTTCACAAAAAAATAGCGAAGAAATTAAATCTGTTGCGAAGGAATTAAGAGAAATGCAAACAGTCGCAACAGAGACACTCAGAGACGAAATTAGCGGAGTCGCTAAACAGTGCTCTGAAAAAGCTACACAATTACGGAATGAGTTTAAAGCAATGACGGTAGAACTTTCGCGCACAATGGACGCAAAGATAGACGCGAAATTCGAACAGCAGAACACTCAGATTAACGAGCGCTTTAGTCAGCACATACAGAACAGTAATACGCGTTTCCGCAGATTTATTCAAGATCAAAACAAAGTAAAACGACAAGTCATGGAAACAATCACTGCACAGAGACAAGAGGACAAACGTAAAATATTCGCGAAAGCGAAGACGTATGTAGACAATAATATTACTACAGTGTCCGACAAAATTAGTACCATAGAACAATTGAACGCGGAATTACGGGATGAAATTTCTGATCTTAAAGCAAAAACAGATACACACACAGTAAATATTCAAACAGTGACAGATAGATTCGAACAACTAGATCTAACACAGGATTGCGATGTCATCAAAGCTGATGTTAAAAAACTGAGCGAAACTACGCGCAAGTTGCAAAAACAGATTAATGCGTCCGATTCTAAAACCGATGATCAGGTTAAGATATTGACTGAAAAATGTGATGAATTGGCCAGTCGTATTGATGTTATCGAAAATGCTAATGACAATAAATCAGACGATACTGCACCGGTTTCATTTATCCAAACACCTGAATTTCAAAATTTACAGCAGACAATTAATAAGATCGATTCATCTAACAACACGTTACGTAGGAAGTTATCAAATTTACAACAAGAAGTAACAGAAATGAAAAACACTTCTGTTAATAATACACAACAGACGCCACTTTTTGAACATGAGTCTGACACACGCAGCGTGTATCATGTGAATAATTTACAGAGACTACGCGAAGTAAAATCCGAAAAGCCACGCGACTTAAAATATGAAAAGCTACGCAACTTGAAATCCGAAATGACACAGACGAACAGATTCACACACAAACCTGAACGTGTTATCAAACCGAGTGACGAGAACGTAGATTTCGAGCAATTTGCATTTGTAAGAAAATGTAAAGAACTTAATAATGACAGCGTACAGGTACACGCTTTGCACTGTATACGACAATTTATCTTTGTACATTCACCGCTATTACCTGTAATGCAAAAGCTAGCTTTGAACCAGATGCGACAATTTATTT
Organism: Schistocerca americana; assembly: GCF_021461395.2. NCBI lineage: Eukaryota > Metazoa > Arthropoda > Insecta > Orthoptera > Acrididae > Schistocerca > Schistocerca americana. Next base: position 617,604,013 of record NC_060121.1, read on the forward strand.
TTGTATTTTCATCAGCATTGCCCGTAATAAGGAAACTTGAATTAACATGGATACAACTATTTACTTTTGGAATTTTTCCGCTATTGCTTGCAACGCAAAAGCTAAAATTTATTTGCAGTGCGTAAATGACCTCAGGGGATTCATTACGCTTTAATGAATATGTGCCGTAGCGAGCATAGGGCCCCGAGCTGTAGTAGTGCTATTTCATCTTTAGTTTTCTGCACTGCTGCCTTCTCTTCTACTATCCTTTATATCTATCCAAACTGCTCTTTAACTATTGCTCTACCTAGTGTTAAGAAACGAGTAATGAAAACCCGATGTGACAAACTTTTACCGAATGTGACAATTTTCAGTAGGCACTCCCGTAATGACAACTACCGCCGTAATTTTAATAACAGATAAAATCGTAATCATCAGTATGTGTAAAATTATTAGTAACAGGAACTACATTTTGGTAACAATAGATGTTTTTCACCACAATAGCATGAAAGTCAGCCGCTTAGCATACCTAACCAACAATGCAGTCTACAAGGTCAACCAAACTTCAATGTTTCGCCGCGTGCACGTATAGTCCCAGCCCCAACAAGTAGTAACGCATGGCAGCAAAGAAATAACTACGTACAGACAACACACTATTTCAACTCGCATAGCAATACGCCGTATAGAAATTACTATCTTGACAGACGTAAAAATAACGAGCACAATTTTCAGCGTACATTTAATAACAATCGATATTATGAGCAGCAAGAACATTAGCAACAACATATTATCACGAATGAAACAGACAATAGGTGTCATCGATAGCGTAATACGTCAGTAAGAAATAACAGAGCAGTTCAAATAGTCGAAATGCCACAGTATCCTCCCGTAAATTATAGTACGTACGACAGAATTTCACCAGACACAGTACAGGTTTTATATTACAGTAACGCAAACATTACTTTTGACACGCAGAATTTTGCTCACGAGAATGTTATTTGAAAAATGCTCTGTTGAAGGCTCCACTTTTATCGCACCCAGATCTTACTAGAAATTTTTCCATTGCTACTGACAGTTCCAACACCGCTTTAGGCGTACACATTTTCCAGGAAATCGAAGAAGACGGTTCTACAGTAATTAAAAACATCGCATTTGCAAGTCGCATTTTGTCACCCGCTGAACGAAATTATTCCGTTACAGAACTTGAAACATTATGTGTTGTATGGGCTTTTATGAGATTTAGGCACTTTCTTTATGGCAGACATACCACAGTTTACACAGATCACAGAGCGATACAATTTTTACTTTCAGCCAAATTCACTCACGATAGATTAAGTAGATGGAAACTGTATTTACAAGAATTTAATTTTACAATAGTTCACATTCCCGGCACGCAAAATGTTATAGCAGACGCACTATCGCGTTCTCTCAGTAACAATCAGCAAGACGTAGCAGCCAACTTCTGCAAAACAAATTTCAGTGTCATGTACATTCAGCAAGTCGCATTTGAAAACTTTATTTCATCGTCACTACAGGACATAGCGCAAGAGCAAAATAAGGACAATGTGTGGAAAGAAATTAAACACCTTTGGCAAGATAGGAAAAATGTTACGATTAGGAACCACTACACTGTACGCAATGACATTCTGTTTCGCCGCTCTCATCCTGACAGCAACAATTGGTTATTATGCATTCCTGACGAACTGGTTAACAAATTAATTTGGTACACTCATTTAAGTTACGCACATTACGGAACACGAAAATGTTTTCTTATACTGAGACAGAACTGTTATTTTACTAACATGGAAAAACGTATACGACGAGTTCTAGCGTCTTGTAAAATTTGCCAGAAAGCTAAATCAGACACCACTTCACATATTCCTCCTTTATATCCCATTATACCTGTTAAATTAAGACACATGGCCGCAGTAGATATTTTTGGTCCGATTCCCAGAACTAACAGAGGTTTTTGCTACATTTTTGTCGCTGTTGAGCTCACTTCAAAATTTGTTACTTTCACTCCGTTACGCAAAGCTACTGCTAAAACTGTTTCAAATGCATTTGTAAAACATTTTCTATTTCATGTAGGGCATGTGATGAAAGTAATTTCTGACAATGGATCTCAATTTCGTAGTAGCGTATGGACACGCATGTTACGAGCCAGAAACATTTCTCCGATCTATATATCCAAGTACCACGCTTCTTCGAACCCTTGTGAAAGATTAATGAAGGAAATTGGTAAACTGTGTAGAATATACTGCCACAAAAGACATATTGATTGGGATACACACATACTCTCATTCCAAGATGTAATTAATTCCATTCCAAATGAATCCACTATGCTATCTCCGTCCGTTATACTGAAAAACGTTGAACCACCGAACAAAATTAAAGAATTAATAGAATTTCCCAAAAGTCGTCGCCTACGACACCACGAAATAATTAACATTGCGCTGAACAACATCAAAAGTGCCGCAGAGCGCCGGAGAAGACAGCAAAAACAGGTTTGTACACGCCGCGACTTTCACGTTGGACAGAAGATACTAGTACGTACACACTATTTATCCAGCAAATTAAAAGGTAAGTGCAGTAAATTTGAACTTCTATACGCAGGTCCATATCGGATTCGCAGCATCCCTCACCCCAATGTTGTACACGTCGAAACTTTGAGAACCAGAAAATCGAAAGGCAATCACCATATATCAAACATTAAACCGTTTATTGAGTGAAACCACTGTATGATTCAACACACTATGATGCCATTTACTAATGCAATTATTTCACGTGACTAATTACTGATGATTATCGTATTTTTTCTTGGCAAGTGCCCGGCAAGGTAAGGTTAGCAGGTCGCTTTTCTTGTCGTTACACATCAGACCGTGCACATTTTCCATTTTTTTGTGTATATGACTGTACTCCAGTTTTGTTTGTATGGACTATGAAATAGTTAAGATATAACACACACCAGTCGACTTTGACATTTTTTTTGCCTTATGACATCTCAACATCGTGACTGTTTCACATTTTTTTTTTGCTACTGCATTGTATTATTCTGTGTACATTTTTGCATCTGAACACTGTCAATGTTTTTGACATATTACGTTTTCTGTCATGTTATGCTGTATGGTTAATTATGTTACCATAAACCAGTCATTATCTAGTGGGTATATGATTTAAATGCAGGACATTAATCTTTGTTCATCAATTTCAGAAAGGAATGATGATTCTAAGAAATAAATTTAACATAAATGGAATTTCACCTACGGAATAAACGAAAGGAGATGCAATAACTTTATGAGGAAGAGTAAATGGATCAGGATTAACAAACATTAACAAGAATATACTATACTCATCGAAGAATAGCAGTCTTAACTAATTTTTTCTTTCAGAATACAAGGTGATTGATGCAGGCTGTCAGACTGAACTACACATCTTAGTTTTAGTGATGAAATATGCTAGAGATAAGGAATAGTTATGAAATGAGTAATGAAGTGATTTTTTGCAGATGATAGTGAATACTGATGAATAATGATGAAGGAAATGGTATTATGAATAATGAAGTTTTTATTGACAGGTGATGATAATGGTGAAGTTATGATGATATGGATAATGAAGTTTTTTTTTCTTTACAGATGAGGATAATGTTGAAGTTATGTATTTATGCTACGTAGTTATTTAAGTATTTGTTGCAGTTTGCTTTGACAGCAGGTGTTACATTGCATAGTAGGATGACTGAAAGTTTTGGAAAGGACAGCTATGGAACACATTTTTATACACACTTCACTGCCTGTTAATTCGAAGTTCACTACTTTTCAGCATAGTGTACGTTTCTTCTTTCAGGCCAATAATCCGTTTTTGTATTTTTTCCAGGAGAAGTTTTTCATGATACTTACTAAACCTGTTACTTATTATACCTGTTCTAGTACTTGCATTTTTATATTTTTTACCCATTTGTGTTTATCATTTATAAATGTGATCACATGTACTGCCTTGTTACATAATCTTGCTACAGCTGACTCATGACGAATGACGTTACCTATCCTCATTTGCAGCAATAGGTCAAAAGCAAAAAGTATTATGCCTCAGCAATTAATTATCGATCCCAACGCAATGCATTGCTACCAAAAAAATGTATTACCAGTCCCACATAATGTCACTAGTTTATGATAATTCTGAATAATACTGATCAACTCTGAATAGCATGTCACTTGAGTAATGACCTCTTAATGAGACTATATTCAAAATAATGCTTTGTCACTAGCTAATAACTGCCACTGTTTGTTGTAATGATACTACTTATAATGCTTGTGATTACTAATGATTTGACTGTAATTAACTGATTTTAATAATGCCTTTGTAATGATCTGAATACTACTGAATGAGGAACACTGTTCATTGTAATGAGTACTTGTAATGCCCATGATTATTAATGCTATGACTGTAATTAACTGATTTTTAATAATGACTTCGTAATAAGCTGCATAATACTGAATGATGATTCTATTCAATACTTGCTGGCCACTGAGTGCCAATAATTGTCACTTGAAGAATTGTAATTAATTATGCCATTGATTAGCTCTTGTTTCCAATGTTGATACTTTGTAATTTGAAATGAATGTGACTGTTTAATAATGCTTTGTAATTAGGAGAAGGCTCATAATTCTTACTATATTGGAATTTCAAATGATTAATTAACGATGCCATACTTTGTTATTGGAAATGAATGTGACTGTTTCATAATGCTTTGTAATTAGGAAAAGACTAATGATTCTTAATAGATTGGAATGACACATAATTAATTAACTATGGTACTGTTTAATAATGCTTCGTCATTAATTAAGGCTAATAATTCTTACTATATTGAAATGACAAATGATCAATTAATTAACTGTAATTAGACAAATGATTAATTAACTGTAATTAGACAAATGATTAATTAACGACAAATGATTAATTAACTGATCAATTAACGACAAATGATTAATTAACTGTAATTAGGAAAAGGCTAATGATTATTGGAATGACAAATGATTAATTAACTGTAATTAGGAGAAGGTTAATGATTCTTAATTATACTCTGTAACTGAAAAGAATGCGATTATTTCATAATGCTTTGTAACCAGGAAAAGAAGGCTACTGATTCTATGTACAACAATTAATGAACATTTTTCTGTAATACTACATACTTGGTACAGAAATGTTCAATAACTGGGCTATGAATGCCACAAACTACTAATTAAGTCTGTAATTGTCAATATTATGTGATTTGATGTCCTTCACCTCATAAGCTGACTACCCTGAATTACTGCAATGTCCATTTGTCCTGTTTATCCTAGTGATCATGGAGCACTATCTTTGGTTTTGCACTAATTCTACGTTGGTGTGCCTTGTAAGAGTGTGGTGTTGACACGACATGCTGTCCACCACCATGAGCGATGAAGACATTATTATGGTCCCACTGTTTGGTGTACGTAATGTACTGCCAAAATGAAAACATGGAACATTACTACGACAGTTCAGTATCTTGGCGACAATGATAAATTCTGATGGGAAAAGAACTTCAAGTTGTGTCACTTGGTGTTGTACGTCTGTGGAAAGATATGGACTTCCAGGGCAGCTGTGTGCAATCTAAAGTGCTACAACCATGATGCAATCCTTCCCTTCCCTATCCTGATTCTTGTCACATAAAGAAAAAATTTTTTGGTAACATCATTTATGTTCATAGGTTATACATTTTTCGATTCGCTAAACTCCAGTGTGAGTACACTTATGTCACTGGTCGACATGATGTTTGCCATTATGTTTATTTGTTGTGAAAATACTAAAGACATTTTTCAGTGCATGTGCACTTTGGACATGATTTTTTGCCATTATGTTGTGAAAATGCTAAAGACATTTTTCAGTGCATGTACACTTGTCAACATAATATTTTTTGCCAGTCTGTTTCTTTGTTCTGAATATGCTAAAGAATTTTGTCAGTGCCTGTGCACTTTATCTGTCAAAAAATTTGTATATACTTTTTTCTGATTTGCTACTATGTTTAGTATTCACATTTTGTCTTTGTCTGATATATTTTGTACTTAGTGCGTGTGCACAACATTTAAATATTTTGTAAGTTGTAGAATTTGTTAATTAAAGAAAAATTTTGCCGCGCTTGGCAAGTCCAAATGACTCACCATCGCTGCCAAATTTTTGCCCCCCCAGTGGAGGGTTATGAAACACGTATGTAACATAGCAGCGATGGCGAGGCATTGTAGCATCTGTGACCAGAGAGTATGCGCTTGACCGCGCGAGTGTTGCGAGCGGTTCTCAGTCTGTCAGTAGTCTGTCAGTCAGTCGTTGGGAGTACTCAGTAGTAGTCGTTGCGAGTCTGTAGCTCTGTCTAGTTGAGAGCAGTACTCAGTCTGTAGTCGTCATGCAGAGCGGTCGGTTAGTAGTAGCAGCCCAGTGCGGTAGTGTGATGTAGGCGGTCGGCAACACTGGTCAAGATGAGGAATAAGGTATACTGTTAATTAATATAATCATTAGATAATGAAAAATTTTATTTATTGTAATTATTATCCAACAAGTCTCCCAATAATAATTTTTTTATTTCAAAAGCATTTTCTCAAAAATTTAATTTTTTATTGAACTCAAGATTTCGTTGCACTTCCCATTTCATTCCACTTCTTTTGAAGAAAAATTCCACTAAAATCACAAAAAAAGAGAATATTATTATTTGCAATGCAGTTCCTCCAAGCGGTGCGCTACAACAAGAGCAGATATGTGACATCCATTTATTCTGAGGTAAGACTTTAATTCTGATTGTTTTACACAGGGCCAAAGACCGATATTTCGGTTTAATTAAATTTTCTTATCACTGAATGGACTTTAATTTTTCATGAGGAATTTATATTTGAGTCAGATTGCGAATTTCACATTTTTGGTTGCCATTGTCAGTACATTTCATTGTGGGCAGGTTACGCATAGCGCAATGTCCATTAGCATTCATAATTAAATATTGTCGTGATTCTTTCTTACAAAATTTGTGGGGAGGTTACATCACTCTTACATTTTCTACATTCAGCGATTTCTCAAAATAATTCAACCACCTTTGGATTATTTTTCCATGGTCATGCCGAATTATTCGTCTTTCATCTATCATTTGTTTTATTGCTGTTAGATCCTTAGAAGTTTTATCTCTTGATTTGCCTATCCGTATCAGTTGTCTCATATCGTGATTTTTCTGTAGTTGTTCGTATGCCTCCCTTACTGATTCAACTTTAGCTTAAGCCACTGCTCGTTTTGCCTCCTTCTTTGCACTTTTGTATGCTTGCCCATCCTCAGCACTTCCGGACATATCCCACTTCCTCTTAGAGTCTTTCATTTCCTTCACAACCTTCTGCACCTCTTCATTCCACCACCATGCTTCCTTATCTTTTGGCACCCCTCTCCCAGATGTTAACCCAAACACTTCCTCCCCGGTCTTCATTATAACCGCACTATCTATTTTCCACCACTCCTGCACACTCTCTACCAATTTTACCTTTCCAGGTACTTGTTCACTAAACTCCTCTGTCAAATTTTTATCCTTTAATCTCCACCACTTAATTTTCCTTTCACATTGATTTATGTGCCTCAGTCTTATACATACTTTCATCTCACAATCCGCTACAATCAACGTATGTTGTGTTGCTGTTCCTTCACCGTATATGACCTTAGTATTTCGCACCTCCCCACTATTTTTCCTTCTACATATTATGTAATCAATTTGGCTTTTATTTTCGTCACTCCTGTATGTTATTAGTTTCTCTCTTTTTCTTTGGAAGTAGGTATTCGTAATCGCTAGATCAAAAGCCACTGCAAACTCCACTATCTTTTTTCCTTCCTCATTTCTCTCGCCATACTCTCATCATCCATGCCACCTCTCTTCCCCACCTTTCCTTCCGTCAACACGACCATTTAGATCCCCTCCGATTATCTCTATTTCATTCTCTGGTATCCCGACCATTACTCCATCCAAATCTCTCCAAAACTTTTCCTTCTCGCCCTCCGAACATTCCGCTTGGGGTGCATAGGCTGTCAGCACTGTTATCATTTCTCCGCTAAACATCATCTTAACATATATGATCTTATCATTTACTCTGTAGATTTCACATACCTCTTCTTGAAGCTCTCTGTGCAAAATAACTCCAACTCCATTTCTTGATTCCCGGCTTGCACTATTATAAAGTAGCTTACAGCCTTCAGCTAAGATCTTTGCCTTCTTGCCCTTCAACCTCGTCTCTTGTACACACAAGCCTTTATCTTTCTCCTCTGCACCATGTCTACTATCTCTCTTCCCTTTCCCGTCATCGTTCCCACGTTTAGAGTTCCCACTCTGATCTTGAACACCTTTAGATCCTTTGCAAAACGCCTCCCCCGGAGATCCGAATGGGAGGCTATTACTCCGGAACATTTATCTTGAGAAGTATCCATCATTCCTCTTGTTTTGGAAATGTTTTTACAACCGGATGCCCTTCCTGCCGCCAACCCCCTTTCCGTTTTAGAGGGGCGGAGGCAAAATGACTACTTACCATATAATAATTAAGAAATCACAATTTGAGAGAAAGAAAATTTAAACAGTTTTAAGCCAGACAAGTAACAACAAAAAAATTTGCTCGAAAAACACTGAGTAGCCGCCTAGGCACGAATGTTGTTCCGTAGCTTATATATCACATTACGCATGTAGTCGTTGCTGACTAGCCACTAAAATATGTACAAAATTGAGTTTCTGCTCATCTGAAAATTGAGTTACATTAGACTTTTGGTAAAGACACAAGCTTACAATGCAAGTCTCTTCCATCCTCTCAGGTATTTTCACCGAAGAGCCAAAGTAAATGGTACACCTGTTTAATATCCTATAGGGCCCGCGCGAGAACGCTGAAGTGCCGCAACACGACTTGGCATGGACTTAACTAATGTCTGAAGTAGTGCTGGGGGGAACTGATGCCATGAATCCTGCAGGGCTGTCCATAAATCCGTAAGAGTACGAGGGGGTGGAGATCGCTTCTGAACAGCACGTCATTGCAAGACATCCTAGATTCGCTCAATAATGTTCATGTCTGTGAAGTCTGGTAGCCATCTCGGAAGTGTTTAAACTCAGAAGAGTGTTCCTGGAACCACTATGTAGCAATTCTGGACGTGTGGGGTATCCCGTTGTCCTGCTGGAACTGCTCAAGTCCGCCGGAATGCACAATGAATGTGAATGGATGCGGGTGATCCGAAAGAATGCTTACGTATGTGTTACATGTCAGAGTCGTATCTAGATGTATGAGGGATCGCATATCACTCCAACTGCACACGCCCTACACTATTACAGATCCTCCATCAATTTAAATAGCTCGTGTTGACATGCAGAGACCATGGATTCATGAGGTTGTCTCTATATCCGTACCCGTCCATCTGCTCGATACAATTTGAAACGAGATTAGTCAGACCAGACAACAAACATGATTCCAGTCATCAACACTCAATGTCGGTGTTGATGGGCACAGGCGAGGCGTAAAGCTTTGTGTCGTGCAGTCATCAAGAGTATACGAGTGGGCCTTCGGCCTCGAAAGCACATATCGGAGATATTTCGTTGAATGGTTCGCACGCTGACACTTGTTGATGTCCCAGCATTGGAATATGCAGCAATTTGCGGAAGGTTGCACTTCTGTCACGTTGAACGATTCTCTTCAGTTGTCATTGGTCCCGTTCTTGCAGGACCTTTCCCGGCCGCAGCGATGTCGAAGATTTCATGTTTTACCGGATTCCTGATATTCACGATACTCTCGTGAAATGTTCGTGTGGGAAAATCCCCTCTTCATCGCTACCTCGGAGATGCTGTGTAGCATGCTCGTGCGCCGGCTATAACACCAAATTCACTTAAATCTTGATAACCTGCCGTTGTAGCCGCAGTAACTGATCTCACAACTGTGCCAGGCACTTGTTGTCTTATACAGACGTTGCCAAACGCAGCGCAGCATTCAGCCTATTTACCTATCTCTGTATTTGAAAACGCAAAGCTGTACCAGTTTCATTTGCGCTTCAGTATATATACACGGTATTTTAAAGGTCACTTTTACCTCGGAGATCAAAACTGAAGGTCCACGTCAGTATAACAGGTTAACATACTGCTCATAAAATAACTAATGTTGGGCGGTATAACAAACCTTCAAACCCCGAGTGTAAATCACGTATAATTCAATTAATTAACAAGACAAACTGCTTAATACGAATGCTTATAATATATGTTTAAAGTATGTACATCAGTAAGTGCCTAAAACATTTATTGCACTTTCTGATAAACTCTGTGATTCAAAATTGTAAGTCAGATTAACAGAGCAACTATCAGGGTTAGCTCTTCCCACAACAAAAAAAGGTATTGTACTCTTCACTTACGATACTCGTAATGATAACAGTTTCCATCGTAGAAGAGTCGCCAGCGCATCACTATCTCCGTTCGCAGTCGCAGTAACCATTCCGGAGTAGAACCTCCTGCAAAGACCGATCTAAACCGTCTTTACAAACAACACCAAAGGACTGGAAACAAACTCGGTACCAATCAAGCAAATTCCAGTGCGGGATCTGATAAGAGTAGAGACGCCAGATGACCCAGTTTACTATTAATAAGTTACATGAAGAGAACCGACAGAAAGCAACTCTAGCATTCCAAAACATAGTTCAGTGGAGTGCAGCTATTCACCGCTGTTAATGCTATCAGAAAATTCGGCTACACTCAACAGTAAGAATGTCGGTTTCAAGTATGAGTATACACAGCGCAGTGAGGTACAACCAGCTCATAGGCAGATGAGAACAAAGGGCCCTCAGCAGGCAGAATCATGAACATTCTCACCAGTGCGTCTCCTGTCTTTACATAAAATGCCACTGGACTGCGGCTTGCACTCACTAGTCGCCTCCAGCCGTCAGATTAATAAACCTCGGGGAGACTCGCTCTGAACTCCACCCTCGGCCGCTTCGTAGAGGTCCTCAAATTGGGCGTTTGGCTCTCTCATGCTCGCTACGGGCATAACGTGTTCGAATTTTAATACTGGAAGCGAGCATGCTGTCTTCGAACGTAGAGCCAAGTGGAGGGTAAGGGCAGACGCCGGCCGACCTGGCGCGCTCGACGCTCTGTGTGTCGGTAGGCTGGTGTTGCTGTTGACATACTCCCACCAGATGATGGAACTACAGTCGGATCACTTTATTTTTATACTGGAAACGTATATTGTCGCAATTTAGTCTATACACTGATCAGCCAGAACATTATAGCCACGATATCAAGTCGTCCAGGCGCTAACAGCGTCACCTGGCAAGGAATTATTGTTAATCACGCACATGCACGGTACATGTAGTATCAGTAAGCGTGCTGTCCGAGGGTAGAATGGGGAAGGTACGCGATGTATCTGAGTTTGACCTAGGACTGATTGCGATCGCCCGGAGGCTCGCCACGAGAATTTCGGAAACTGCACAACTTGTCGGATCTTCGAGGAGTCCTGTGGTGTCTTCAACACTTAGCGAAACCAAGGTGAAACCGTGTCCAGGCGTCATGGGGTTGAGTGGCCACCCCACATTACAGGTGTCGGACGTCACAGGGTGGGCAGACTGGTAGAACAGGACAGGCGGTAAACTGTGGCGCAAGTGACATCAGCCTCTAATACCGGGCAGAATGCAAGTATGCCTGAACACACAGTGCACGGAACACTCCTAACGATGCGCCTCCGCAGCCGGCGGCTCATGCATCCTAACACCACGACATTGGAAACACAACGTCTGAAATGGGCACGTGACCATCGGCACTGGACGTTGGCCCAATGGCAGGGCGTTTCATGGTCTGATGAATCCCGATACCTTTTTCATCATGCAGAAGGGGGCGGGGGTGGGGGAGGGGGTCGCAAATCGGTAGTCTTCCAGGTGTACAGCTCCTTGACACCTGTACTGTGGGACAGAGGCAAGCTGGCGGCGGTTCTTTTATGACTGGATGTGGCGTCAGAGCCCATCGCACTCCTCCCAGGAATTTATGAGAATTAAGAGACTTGTGTCTGCCGATGTGATGCCACCTCCCTCCAGCGACTTACCAAGACCTCACTGCTTCCATCCCACGACGCGTCGCAGCTGTTGTCGATGCCAAAGGTGGACAGACCAGCTATTAGGTGGTGGTCACAATGTTCTGGCTGATCACTAAAATCGTGCCGTCATTATGAGCCGCATGAGAAAATTGTTTTAAAGCAGTTAAAATTATCACAGGAAAACTAAGTAAGTATCAACTTTTGTACTAATGGTCTCGGAGTGAAAAATCGCATGCCTGTTTTTCATAACACCATCCGCTCGAATGACTCAAAATTTCTTATGTGAATTTTACCACCTTAGAAATTAGAAATCTGACAGGAACCAAACTGTGTCCTCATTACTCTCAGTTAGCGTCCTAATTACAATAAATGGCAGGGATATCATCTACTCATGTCGGATCAAGTCTCCATCGTCTGCCTACTAAAATGTCTCTCGCTACTCACATTTTAGGCTGAAACACAACGTTCTTCTCGCTAAGTTAAACAGCTTGAGAAAGAGGCTAATATTACGCTTCAACTACTGAAGTAGAAGGTCATCGTCACCACTATTCATTAGGCTTGAATAAAAGTCAACCTCATCGGAAGGTCGAGTGCGACGTGGCCACAGTGTGGTCATTCCGAAAACACACACTACATTTTTGGGCTGGTGAGTGCGGCTGGCATTCTCTCGGCGGCGCTAAAAAAGTGGTTATACAACAAGAACAGAGTAGTTATTACTGTTGCGTTATAATTTGGTTCTAGCTTACCTGAAAATGATATTTCATCACAAATTTGACGCACAGTACTTAAAATCTCTGAGCAGTGTCGCATATCGACCTCTCGCGCCATGATCTGGCGGGCATTTATTTTGGGCTGGAGGACACCCACGGGCGGCTTCTAAGAGGTTTCTCGCAGACAGTCCGCCGAGGAGGCAGCTGGTGCCGATATGGAAAGCTAGTGGTACGTGCGGAGCTGCTGGCGGCCGGGGCTGTCGGCTGGGCTTCCGACGATGGGTGTGTGGGCCGCGTGCCGCCATAGCTGGTGGTATAGCGGGAAGAGGGGCCTTTGCCACCCAAGCCTGGCTGGTGGTACAAATCGCAGTCTATGGGAAAGGTCCACTGTAGGTGCTGCCACGGGACCTCAATGTGCATGTTTACGTTCCTCCATTAACACCCGGTGAAAAGCTTTCAAGTGCTTGTCTACACTTAGCAGTGCAACAGCGCTGTTCTAACAGCAGTTACGACACGTTGTACCAACAGAGTGTCTTGCAAGTTGCGCTAACTTTGGTAAAGCTCGTTAATTGGGAGAGATTCAGAGAATCCGATACTCGCTAATCATCATCTCGTGGCAAAGCTCCCTTCTAATTACATACTTGTTGTTTAATGCGTTGGTTCTTTGGTGAGGGAAGGAGATAAGAACATACGATCTTACATTCAGTAAGTTTTGTCCGGCTGAACAGTGTAAATTTTTGTTGTGACTTTTAACGCTCCACTTGTGTTCACTGCGGGTCTCCTTACGCAGTTCGCCTAGCCTGGGCAACCTAAGCTATTGACTGGATTGTCTATCTAAGACCAATAGTGTGGATTTTGCAACCAAAATCTTTCTACGAAATGCAGAAAAATTGTCTTAACTTATTGTAACTCTCAGGTACGAGGAATTTTTACTTGTCCTTTCTTACGTCATAGAACATAGTGGTACAGAAGAAAAGGGTGTAGCTAATCCCTAAATATAATCTCCAGAGTGTGAGATTCAGCACTTTTTGCCATGCTACGTTGCGCGTGTTAATTTTATTGTGTTTGTAATAACAGCTTTGGGTATATTTTGGAACCAGTTAATTTGGGCTACTTGGCCGCGTCCGTGTCTCGGGCTCTACCGCCCAGTACGAACCACTTGTAGTACCAGGAGATTGATCAGAATAAAAGTTTCCTCTTAAAATTTCTTATTAGAGTTATTGTGCAAGTCTTCCTTAAAACATAAATGACACTGGATGTGCCCAGTTAAGATTTAACTGGGCTTTGCTGTGAGTTTGTGTACATTATTTCACGCACTACTAAAAGAGCTTCAGTGTTGTTTGATTTTATTTAAAGCCTATAAAAATATTATTATGTAATTCTACTGTCAATTGTTCTTTGATGTAAAGAATATTAGGCAAATTTCATCACATCTAAGTCCTTGCCTTGCAATACGCTCAAATTGGAAATTGGTAGATATATCCTTTGGTTTTGAGGGCCATCCTTCTAAAATTAATTTCAGACGTGCATTAACGAACGATGTTCAATCCCATTTGCCCAGTTCTTCCTTTCCCTTTCTAGTAGAGGCGTACTAAGGCGTCTCAAGTCTCATTTCTATCAGAAACGGACATCATTTTTAATAACGTGAGAGGTGACTACAGAAATGTGGAGTGTCCGAATTTAGACTCTCTCCTCTATTCGACAGAGAGAGAGAGCACGCTTTCAGCGCTCGTAGTCTATTCGGTTAATAGACGACAACATAACAGTTCTACCGCACTGACAAAATAACAGCGACGTTGAAGATGGCATTCCACAATTAAGTTGTTTCTGCTGGACACGCAACCTGTATTAGACAAGAAAACACTGTGTCCAGTAACTGAAACGTGCCTCTGTATCCTCAGACACTGTGTTAGTGTGACTTTCCTGTTTATGAACCAATAATAAGAAAAACTGTATTGTATTACACTTCTTGCTCTCGAGCACTTCTGTTGCATCTCTGATTAGCCATTAAAAAGTCACGAGTTCTTTTGTAGGGTTGTTATTGTAAGCAATAAATTATTCAGACAGCCCATCTCTGCAAGCATATCCATGTTTTCTTCGTACAGTCCCACTTAAAATTGTTGCATTCCAAACAAACTGTTTCACCTAATCTCAATTTCTTGTTTCAAGCTTGTCAGTAATGACTATCTCTCGCACACACTGCAGCAATCCCCGCCTTTCGCCCTCGGAGTACATTCTTTCGAATCGAGTTTCACTTCCCTCACACTTCTTTGGCTCACGTTCGCGAGCCACGATCCTGCAGCGAATGACTGAGTGCCGATCGGGTAACTAGAGTAGACAGGAGGGCCACTCGAGCATGAGATGCTCGAACGGGCGTAAAGGAAGTCACCTCGTTGCTCCCTTCAGCCAAATCCTCTGTATTGACATCGAAGTTTCGAGGAACCACATTCACTCAGCAATTCGAGATACCATAAACGCCACAGGCGCACCTCTACTGCTCCCTCACCCCTCCACGGCTTCGCCAGAGAGGGGGCACCATTGCCAGGAGCAAGGAACCGCATTTGGCTCGCGGCAGTCGAAATTATGACAAAGCCGCACGTTGAGCAATGTGAGAGCGTCGCGAGGATTCTGAAACACCTAAACGGGCAAACTCTTGAAGATAGACGCCAACTATCATGTGAAAACTCACAAGAGAAACTCCCCATCTCAGCCCTCCTCAGATTTAGTGGTAAGACGGCCCAGTGGATAGCACGTCAAAAACTGAACACTGATGAAGCACAAAAACAGGAGATGGTGTTCTGAGCTGTGGAAAAGAAGCAAAATAGAAACAGTGAAAACTTCAGGCTCGAGGTGTACAACAACGAGGAAGATGGAAGATCCACGGCGTCTTGTTCACGGTGCTGGACTGCAAAGTGGAAGATCCATTTTCAAACGACCATAATAATCACGAAATTCGGCGGCTGCTGAGGAAGCAGAGGCTGTTGCACTCAACGTTGAAAAGCGGGCACACAAATGACAAGCGAAGGTTAGTAGAGATTTGTGCGTCTGTGAAAAGATCTATGCGCGAAGCCTACAACTACTGCCGTCACACCTAGCAAAATATCTGTCAGAGAACCCGAGAAAATTCTGGTCATATGTAAAATCGCTAAGCGAGTCTAAGGCTACTGGTGTGGCGGTTGAAGATAGCCGAAGTTTTAAATTTTCCTTTCAATAAACCATTCACAGAGGAGAAATGTACAAACGTACCGTGTGTTGACCATCGGACATACACCCTCATGGACGACACAGAAATAAGCGGACCTGGCGTAGAGAAACAACTGAAACATTTGAAAACAAATAAATCACCAGGTCCGGATGGAATCCCAGTTCGATTTTACAAAGACTGCTCTACGGCGATGGCCCCTTACGTGGCTTGCATTCATCGAGAATCTCTCGCCCAGCACAAAGTCCCAAGCGACTGGAAAAAAGCCCAGGTGAATCCAGAATATAAGAAAGACAAAAGAACGGACCCGCAGAATTACAGACCAGTATCCCTAACTTCTGTTTGCTGCAGAATTCTTGAACACATTCTCAGTTCGAATGTAATATACCTTCCTGAGACTAAGAAGCTTACATCCATGAATCAGCTTGGTTTGAAAAACTATCACTCTTGCGAAACTCAGCTTGCCCTTTACTCACTTGATATACTGAGAACTATGGATGATGGGGAACAAACAGATTCCACATTTCTAGATTTCTGGAAAACATTTGACGTTGTGCCAGATTGCAGGCTATTAACGAGGGTAGGAGCACATGGAGTAAGTTCACAGATATGCAGGTAGCTCGAAGACTTCTTAATAATAGAACCCAGTACGTTGCCCTCGACGGCGAGTGCTCATCAGAGACAAGGATATCGTCAGGAATGCCTTAGGGAAGTGTGACAGGACCGTTGTTGCTCCCTATATATATAAATGATTTGGCGGACAGGATGGGCAGCAATCTGCGGTTTTTTCCTGTTGATACTGTGATGTACGGTAAGGTGGCGAAGTTGAGTGACTGTAGGAAGATACGAATTACACAACATTTCCGGTTGTTTTGATAAATGGCAGGTAGCCCTAAAAGTGGACAAATGTAAGATAATGCGGATGAGCAGGAAGAACAAACCCGCAATGTTCGGAGACAACATTACTAGTGTCCTGCTTGACACAGTCAAGTCGTTTAAATATCTGGATGTAGCGTTGCTAAGCGATATGAGGTGGAACGAGCATGTGAAAACTGTGGTATGGAAGGCAAACGGTCAACTTCGGTTTATTGGGAGAATTTTGGGAAAGAGTGGTTCAACTGTAAAGGAGACCGCATATAGGACGCTGGTGCGACCTATTCTTCAGTATTGCTCGAGTGTTTGGGACCCATGCCAGGCCGGATTGAAGGAAGACATCGACGCAATTCAGAGGCGTCCTGCTAGATTTGTTACCGGTAGGTTCGAACAACAGGTAAGTGTTACGGAGATTCTTCGGGAAATCAACTGGTAATCCCTGGAGGGAAGGCGGCGTTCTTTTCTAGAAACACTATTGATAAAATATAGAGAACTGTCGTTTGAAGCTGACTGCCGAACGATTCTATTGCTGCCAACATCCATCGCATGTAAGGGCCATGGAGATAAGACGCGAAACATCAGGGCTCATACGGAGGCGCACAGACAGTCGTTTTTCCCCTCACTCTATTTGCTGGTGGAACAGGGGGGAAATGACGAGTAGTGGTACAGGATACCCTCAGCCACGCACTGTACCGTGGCTTGCTGAGTATCTTGGTAGATGTAGATGTGGGTTTAGAGCTAGGGCCGCGACCCGGCTGACCACTGCCAACAACTCTGTCATGCGTGAAGAATGTGTAAATGTCCTCCCAGATACAGCCGGCTGTATGGGCAGTTGCTCCATCCCGTTGGAAGTAACTGTAGGTGTTTTACTCCTCTGTTATTGCTGCTACAGCTGCTCCGGGCCACTTTTATTTGCCCCACCGTGTAGGCGCACCACTGTGTGCGAGTGAACTGTGACGACGACTGGAAATGTGCTGCAAAGTTGAAGTACGTGCGAAAGCACTATTCTTCTTGGCAACAAATATTATGTGAACGAAACCGTCTTAATCGCTAAGTAAATTTCTTTATTTACTAGGTGTTTAGGTCTACTGCCATCATCAGGCATCTGGGGTTGAGTTTAGAGGAACGTAAAGAATGACAGGCATTTGTTATACAAAATTAAGTTACAAAAAATTAAAAGTTCAAAAAAATTTTCTTGACAACTTAAGCTCTAAGATGAGGCCCCGATTAGTCTACGTTTTAATATTGACGTTGAACCTTGTTTCGCAAGTTCAAAATTTCTTAATTTTTAAATTTTTTGTATCTAGACATATGACAAACGCTGTCGCTTTTTATGTTCCTTTCCTGATAACAGTACTTATCTGATGATGCCAGTAGCTGAAACGGTGTAATAAATAAAGCAATTTATTTAGCGATCGAGACGGTTTCACTCACATAACATTTATAAATATCGTTAACTCATACCGAAATTTTATTTCTTTTATTCAAACCATCTAAATTGCGCAGAGATTCACGACTAAACTCCGTAAGTATGGTTTCAACAAACAATTTGACCAAAGTCGCACAGGCGTGGGCGGTGCTGAGGGGAAGGAAGGTCTACAGTTCAGTTTTGCACCTTGTGATTTCCATCTTTTAAGCAAGCTAAGGAAACATCTATGGGGAAAAAAATTTCAGTGGTGAGGATGTCCTCTCAACAGTTCTCGAGCGGTTGTGTGACCGAAGGTCATATTTCTGTCGTCGAGGAACTGAACTATTGTTAGAACGCTCCGAACGTTGTTTGCAGAGATTTGGAGACTACATTGAAAAATAATGTTTAGTATCTGCGTCAGTCTGAAATGTAGTGTAGCATTCAAGAAAGTCACTTCGTCTGCCATAATAGCATGTAACTTTCTTTTGGAGGTCCCTTTGTATATGCAGATTTATCGAAATAAGAGAAGATCATTTCAGTTGTGCACTTCATCAATGTTTCAAAGTAAATTGATAAGCAAAACTGTGTGAGACTAGGTACACTCTGCCACTGAGGCCATTGCTTCTTGGTGGACTGCAATTGCTCATCGAATGGTAATCAAAGGCAGAAATAAAGAATATAACCAATTCCAAAATCATGTCTGAAAAACACTTCGAATTTGTGTACCAAGTTTATGTCGCCCTGTGAAGGTCAAGTAATGCGTCTGTTTTAATGAGGTACTGACTTACTGTACACGCAGTTTCACCTTTCTTTTAATACTCCAACATTCTGTGCAGTGACTGATTATGATTTTTTTCCGTTCACCATATCAGACAGAATTTGAGTAAGTCACTACACATGGTTTTAGACTATTTCAAGCTTGAGCTGAATTTATCAACCAGCAGCCTTTGCCTGATGGTGAAGAAAGATAATACCAGTACCAATACGATTGTGAAATTGTTAATTCATGCTGTATTGTAAAACGTGAGACTCAGATTAACTGCTACGATTGTTAATTATCTAAAATTCTTAAACGGTTCGTAATGAATCCAGCCAATAGCTGTGCATCTAGAATCTAACTGTAATCACGGTAGGAAGTAATACATAAGTTGAAGGTTTCTAGTGCTTCTGTCGAGAAGAAACGTTGAAGTGGTTCCTTTCACATAAACTGATTAATCTTCCACATCATAAAGTCTCTCTTAAAGCGATAAAAAACTAAAGTACAGCTGTTCTCATTGCTGATTTAAATTTATTGTTTTTATCTGCATGTATATATTCTTACGATAAACTCCGATTATTTTTACTTCAAATGAAAATACACTCATTGACTGTGACTGAATGAAAACTAGCTTGAAGCCCCATGGTCGTTGTTGCTGAACACTGCGGTTGGTGACGATTGACTGTGTAAGTTGAAATGGTTGAAATGGCTCTGAGCACTATGGGACTCAACATCTGAGGTCATCAATCCCCTAGAACTTAGAACTACTTAAGCCTAACTAACCTACGGACATCACACACATTCATGCCCGAGGCAGGATTCGAACCTGCGACCGTAGCGGTCGCACGGTTCCAGACTGAAGCGCTTAGAACCGCTCGGCCACTTCGGCCGTCTGACTGTGTAAATATTTAATGCTCGTAGAGAAGAGGTTGTTTGGTGCATCACGATGCAAGTTTGACCTTTTAATAATAAAATAACTAACAATAGAGCCTTAAGGTGCTCGATCGCTCTCTCTCCAAACAAGCCGCTTCCAACTTAATTTAAAAGCCCAGACATTAAATGCTTGATTTAATTAAAGCATGAGAACCAGTAACGTAGCAAGTTATTACTTGTTAATATGGATGCAGTCAAGTATGGAGTCGTGAGCACCTATGACCAGTAGCTCCAGGAGATCCGGTTTTTTTCCCGAAAGCAGCTGACGCACCTCTGTCAGATGCCGCCTGTGGCAATGATTCACCCTACCAGTAGATGGCTACGAATACGAATATGGATCTAAATAAAATTCATTACTTATTCTCTGATTTTGTTCAGACTTTATACATTCCTTTTTGACACGGCGTCATAGGGAGCTATAACGAAGAGTTCAGCTCCTTAACATCATTTGTAATTTTTATTTTCTGGAGTATTTGAAACGTTTGATATTAATATTCCGTTATATTTTGTTATGTTAGTGTGGGGAAGTGACAGAGAGTGAATGAGGGACTTAGGAAAATTCGAAATATTTTATTTTGTAAATATCTACGCGAAATACAATCTTTGGTAAAATAATTCCTAGGAAGAACCACATATCATGTGACGTTTGTCGCCGGCCGCGGTGGCCGAGCGGTTCTAGGTGCTTCAGTCCGTAACCGCGCTGCTGTTACGGTCGCAGGTTCGAATTCTGCCTCGGGCATGGATGTATGTGATATCCTTAGGTTAGTTAGATTTAAGTAGTTCTAAGTTCTAGGGGACTGATGACCTCAGACGTTAAGTCCCATAGCGCTCAGAGCCATTTGAACCATTTTTTGACGTTTGTCTGAGTGAGCATGCTTTTGTAAAAGGCAGTTAGGAACGGAATACATTTGTGAATTTGTTATTTAATTTTAAAATTTTACTTACTTTATTTGATTCAGGATAAAATCTAATGTAATAAACCGAATTTTGCTTGCGTGAAATAACTTTCTAAATTGTGATTGGATAAGAGAAGATTTGGCTGCGGCCCGCAGCTCGTGGTCGTGCGGTAGCGTTCTCGCTTCCCACGCTCGGGTTCCCGGGTTCAATTCCCGGCGGGGTCAGGGATTTTCTCTGCCTCGTGATGGCTGGGTGTTGTGTGATGTCCTTAGGTTGGTTAGGTTTAAGTAGTTCTAAGTTCTAGGGGACTGATGACCATAGATGTTAAGTCCCATAGGGCTCAGAGCCATTTGGCTGCGAGAATCATCTAGAAAGAATGTTCTGATCGGTCATTTAGATCAGCAGCTAATCACAGCTGAGAGCTTCCCGTGCTGAGCGACGGGTGCTATTGTTACGAGGACACTGCCTAGGAGAGTCGCTTCCGAACCATTGTTCCGAAAACATGTTAGCAAGCTGTGACATAGTCGCGAATTGGTGACCCGTATATAGAGTAAATTTCCTTTACTTCACGTCTACAGTCACAAATTTTTTGTCATCGCAAAACCGCTTTTGGTCTATAATGACCATCTTAAGATGTGTTTTCTATTAGGACATGTTTTTATAAAACAGATCTAAAGATGGGCATTACAGACCTAAACCGGTAGTCTGATGACAAAAAAATTGTGACCGTAGACGTGAAGCAAAGGCAATTTGCATCAAGATAGGTTCATCTTCGCAAATAGTTTGTAAAATGAAGGATTATAGACGTAAATTCGGATCGGTTATCGTTAATAGAGAGAGACGTGATGGGAAAGCATTTTACTTAACGTTTGGTAATTTTATGTGCTTCTGGGTGAAAGATAACCGTGTTTGAAATACTCAGGTCGAACTTAGGAAATCCCGATGGCATGTTTCGCATTCGTGGCGGAACAGTATGACGAGCACTTCGGTAAAGGAAGTGCACTGAATCGACCGAATGTTTAAACCTCATGAAGTTGTGGGTCAGTGTTTAGATCGTGAATAATGTTAGGGTCGAACTTGTAAAATTCTGGCTCCTTCCGTGCGACTATGTGTAGCATATCTTAATAACTGTAAATCTTGCAGAGACAGTATTAGTGCAGACGTAAATAGGACTTGATAGCCATTTCAATAGACATTGAACGTCTTGCTACAAGTAAGCAGAACCCGAACGCCCGAAATTTTTCATGAAGTTTCAGGAACTGATTTTTAACTAGAGTTTTGCGACGTCTGTCTACGTGAATACACTGCAAATTACATTTAAGTTCCTGGCGTGTATTATGTGGGTCGTGATTTCTTTAACGCTGCTTTGCACCATCTAGAAAGTACCTGCTACGACAGAGTGAGGGTGCAACGAGCAGACAAGAAGCCTATCGAGATAGGTGGGTTGAACTGTGCGAATATGATAAAAATACGAAGAAACCCGAACCCCGCCCCGCCGTAAATGGTACGTCATCCAGGAAGAAAAGAGCTCACTAACTTTAAAAGCAACAGTGCAATGAACCCGAGAAAGAAAGACCCAAACTTTCGGACTAGTAAGTAGAAAGAGGAACTGTATTATCGAGGCAAAGACGATTACGTAGATTTAGCGGTCTTGAGCATTTCGAGGATGGTTGGCGACATCCGATCATTGCTCGGTGCAAATCAGCGGCGGCCGGGAAGCAGTGCAGTTGGCAGCAGTGGAAGTAACGGGTACCCATGATCTTAATTGGTGGGAGCAGAGCCTGGAGAAGGGACCCGTAGTAACGCCTCGCTGCCCAAACAACGAAAGTGAAAAGCTAAGTGCTGTTTTAATTCGTTTAATGTGCGTATGTGTAAAGAAATTTGCGGATGTGGCAGATAGTAATAATCCAGCTATAAATGATGAAAAGGTGTATGTTGCTACGAAAAGGTTAGTGGCTTACCAGATTCTATAATCTGTAATGATAGGTTCTAGGCACTACAGTCTGGAACCGCGCGACCGCTACGGTCGCAGGTTAGAATCCTGCCTCGAGCACGGATGTGTGTGACGTCCTTAGGTTAGTTAGGTTTAAGTAGTTCTATGTTCTAGGGGACTGATGACCTCAGAAGTTAAGTCCCATAGTGCTGAGAGCCATTTGAACCATTTTTGTAATGATGGGTCAGATAACGAACAGGACCTGGTGGAAACGATGTCAAATTTATACCATTTCGTTTTCAGATAAGGAGACAAATTTTGACGTGGATGAAAACTATATACCCATTACTGCTCGTGCGGTAAAAATGGAATCAGAATAAGAGATTGATGTTAAAATAACAGCAGTTGCTATCCCAGAAACGAAAATGGAGCTAGCATCAGTGTCTCTTGAATAGAAAGGGGATATTGAAGCAGTGTTGGCTAATATGATGAAACAAATTAGGGATCTGTGTTCTGAGAATAATACTAAAATGAGTGAAATGACTTCTGATCTAAAAAATTCATTAAGCTCTAACTGAATTTCAAAATAAATCAAATGAGTACTGCGATACATTCTAAAATGGATGGGTCAATTTCTGAAGTTAATCAAGAGTTTATAAACAATGTAATAAAATTTGAAAGCTAGAATGAATTACAAGAGTACTAAATTAAGGGATTTGTGGGAAAATGACTTGTCACTTTTTAATAAATGGTTCAAATGGTTCTGAGCACTATGGGACTTAACATCTGTGGTCATCAGTCCCCTAGAACTTAGAACTACTTAAACCTAACTAACCTAAGGACGTCACACACATCCATGCACGAGGCAGGATTCGAACCTGCGACCGTAGCAGTCGCGCCACTTTTTAATAGTAGTGTAAGGAAAGAAATTTGTAAACTTAACAAAAATGTGACAGTGATGTTGTAAAATTAAAAAGTGAATTAAAAGATCAAATTAAGCAAGTCGCTGAAGATAGCAAATAGTTAACGGAACAGGTAAATCCATAATGAAGTACATTACAAGAGCAGGTAAATAATGTGCAAGAACAATGATAAACATATTTTGGAAAATCAAATTAAAAAAAGGAACACTGCGTGCGAGAGTTTCAGTGCGTGAGCGGCTGCAAAATTTACTAACCTAGAAACTAAACTAACTCAGTTCAGCACAGAGGTAGGTGAAGAACTTCGCGATCATAATGGTAAACTGAAGAGTGTAGAGTGGTAGGTTAGCAACAATACTGATCCTATAATATCTAATGGTGCAGTAGAATCATCTGAAGCTGCAATGTTATTCGTAGACAATTTGTAGGGTTTGATCCTATTAAAAATATACATCCTAAAGAATTTTGTAGTGACCTTGAGGACGCTTTACCTAAACCTTGGAATTATAAACAGAAAACTGGTGTTATTGTGTCTAATTTATATGTGAAGTTCGTGTTTGGGGCAATTTAGCCATAGATAAAAATGACAGTATGGAAGGTTTCAAACAGGTTTTCATTGAGGACTGTGGAGACTGCAAAAAAGAAATGGAAGTGTTGTATAATTTCTGGTCGGGGAAAATGCGCAGTCCCAAGAAATATAATTATAATAAGTCTATAAAAAATGGGTTACAACTTTGCCCCATTTGAGCGCTAAAATGGATACAGAGCAGATGTGGGTAGAGAATTAAATGTCCTTATGATTGAGGAATAAGATCATTTTGGCACCCAGTGATGATACTGATAAATTGGTTCGTTAACTTGAAAGAGCAGAAAAATCGTCTAAAGAAGAAGGAGAATGCTGACAGAGACTTTAGGCCTCCCATTAGGCAAAATGAGGGCAAGGGCGAGGCACATATACACAGACTAAGGGTATAATGAACTAGTAATTTTAGAGGAAGGCACCGGGGATGAGGGGGTTCTGCTGGAACCAGAGACAATGAGAGAGACAGGAATATCGAGTTCAGGCAACAGCAGCCAGCTGACTGGACGGAGCGGCATAGGTAGCCAGTCGACCGTAAAGCCAGTGTCAACGATCGCGCAGGAGAGGGGGGAAAACTAATACCAGTCTGTAATGGTGCTAGCGTTTGCAAGCTGCAGCGGCGTACGCTATATCCGCTAGCAAAACCTCTCTAAGACAACCATAAACTGGAAGTCTTAATACTGGTACAGCAGAAACATGCACTGCAGAAGAGGAACGGGATACTGTCAAAACACCTGTTTTCCAAGGAAAGGTATTAGACTTTAGCGAAAGTAAGGATCATACCACTGATTCTAGGAACCATGGTGACGAGAAACAGCAAATAGACAATGATGATTCAGAACAGGTCATTAGTGCAGAAGTGCACTGCGATGCCGATGGGGTTTTTGAACAAACCTGTAGGAAAAGTAGTATAATTGGGTAAACAGTGTTAGGAGTGCCGGGGGAAAAGTACAGGCGTGTAGATGAAGCATTGCGTAGATTAGAATGAGTAATGTCTAATAGTGATGAAGGAAAAAAAAGGAAGAAGCAGGAGGTTTTATTGAGAATCGTGACAACGCTGTACAAACGGTTGAAGAATCTGATTATACTAACGATAAATGTTTGGAGAAATGTTTGGAAAAATGTTTTAACTTGTCACTAACGGACAGATTAGTTAAAGCTGCCACAGAGAGAGGGGAAGAAGACCGATAAATACATGGGTGATTTCCACAGATGGCATAAGATTTAACAGACATGAGGTAGTACAAGACTTGCTACAAAATCCTGTTTGGGAAGCTAGGAATGAGAGAGATGGACAACCTACAACTGAAGTTAAGGTTTTTGACGAGAAAGTTACTAGTTTGTTAGATAGTGATTTGGATTTACGTGCAGCGTCGCAAAATTTTGTAAATACTTTCCCTGACAGTAATGATGTTGTTATTATGTCAGTAAACTGAATAACATTATTGTAACCACTGGAAAAAGCAAGAAAGTGGTTAAAGACGAGGTTACGCTGCCTCTCAGAAGTGGTGATGTACAACTGCAAAATGGCTCTGAGCACTATGGGACTTAACATCTATGGTCATCAGTCCCCTAGAACTTAGAAATACTTAAACCTAACTAACCTAAGGACATCACACAACACCCAGTCATCACGAGGCAGAGAAAATCCCAGACCCCGCTGGGAATCGAACCCGGGAACCCGGGGGCGGGAAGCGAGAACGCTACCGCACGACCACGAGCTGCGGACTGTACAACTGCAGAAAAAATTTTCTTATGACAAATGGCTTAAGAGTGGAAATGTTAGGGGGAGCAGATTTCTTACAAAAGTACACGGGAAAAACGAATTTTGGATGTAATGAGGTGGCCATTGCGGTAAAGGAAAAAATCAGTAAAAATTCGTTTCGTCGGTACGAAGTAATACGAATCAAACTAACAGTGTGACTTGCATATACGTTACGGTCGAAAGAAGGAAATTTCGTGGGCTGCAATGAATATGGAGAAGCTGCGGTCGCAGGTTCGAATCCTGCCTTGGGCGTGCATGTGTTTGATGTTCTTAGGTTAGTTCGGTTCAATTAGTTCTAAGTCTAGGGAACTGATGACCTGCGATGTTAAGTCCCATAGTGCTTAGAGCCATTTGAACCATGATAGACGAAAAGCAACGGGAATTTTCAGAATTGACAGAGGCTTAAAAGAACGAATTAAAGCAAATCTTACGTAAATATAAGGAAGTGTTTTCTGATCAGCTTGGACTAGCTAGAGTTTATGAATTATATCTAACTATAAAAGAGGATGCACATTTTTCCGAAAGACGATAGCTCTTGCGCTAGTGCATAAAGAAGCAGTGAGAGACATGATTCAGAAAATGTTAAAATGGGACTTTATTGGAAAAGGATTTAGTGTTTATAACAATTCTCTAGCGGAGGTACCTAAAACGGACGATTCAACTAGGCTTATCTTGGATGCTAGAGCCTTGAACAAAATAATACTGCTAGAAAGTGATAGGCCTGAAAATATAGAAGTTATTACAGAAATTTAAAGGTGCCAAATTTTTCACATCTATGGGCGTCGCTTGCGAGTACTGGAACCTAGCTTTAACGACAGAATCTAGAAAAAACGCAGCTTTCCTGTTCGAGGGAAGGTGCAATCATTATAAGATTGTGCCTTTTGCATTGAACGTCAGCCTTTGTACATTTGTCAGAGCGATGTCTCAAGTATAAGGAGATGAACTGTTAAGGAGAATTACAGTCTGTGCGGACGATGTGTTGTTTTCAATTTATACTTGGCAAGAAAATGGTCTGTTGTTGGATAAGGTTTTAGAGGCGATAGAAAGGGGTGAAATGAAGTTAGATAAAGCAGAGTTTATGAAGAAAAAATAAAGTTTCTTGGACATATTGTTAGTGGATAAGGGTCTATGCCTGACCCTGTCAAGATTAAAGCCATTAGAAATTATGATGCGCCAGCTACTCTACAAGACTTGAAAGACACATATGGTCGTCTCCGATTTAAAAAAAAAATTGTGTACTTTGTCTAAGGGAACTGTTGAAGAAAAAGTTTCCATATAAATGGGTAGACGGATGTCAGAGGGCTTTTGAAGAACTCAAAGTGATGTTGCTGGGCAGTCAGATATTAAATAATGCTGATTTTTCTCAGCCCTTCTGTCTAGGATCAGACGCATGTGGATATGGTCTGGAGGTGGATCTGTTCCAATATGAAACAAATGAAAAAAAACCAAGTTCACAAAACGTTGCGTTTGCTATACAGTCGTTGCAGCGTGTGGAAAAGAGGTATGGCATTTCGGAGTGAGAGATTTTAGCAATCATATTTGGGCTCCAGAAGTTTGAACATTATTTACTAGGTCATAAAGCAATAATTTACTATTATCATCGGGCTCTAACATTTTTGAAGAGGCGCAAACTAAAATTCCTCAGGCTTAGAAGGTGGCCGACGTATCTGCAGCAGTTGCATATAGAAATTAAGTATGTAAAGGCCTCGGAGAATGTAGTAGGTGGTTTATTTCTCGGTATATTGAAGAAATATATACAGAAAGGTGATGGGATGGTAGTAAATAATCTACGTCAGGGGACACGCATTCTTTGCAAAATCACGTGTTCGACGAACATCGCGCATCCCGAGTAGTTGGCAATATTATTTCTTTTCTTCGTGTCATTGGCAACCTACCTGTTCTTCATTCTGAACTTCCTGCTGCTGTCTTCCTTCTTGTCTATATAATGTAAAATAGTCTACATAAAATTTGAAATCGAGAGTGAATGCAAGCAGACCAGCAGAGATGACTACAATTATTTTGAGGGTAAATAAGGGTAAACAATGACTGAAGAATAACTTAAATGAAAGTGGAGTGAGTGATATATATGTAAATATACACTTAACACTTACAAATTAATATTGGAGAGGTAATATTAGATACTAATGTATTATGGGAATTCTGAAGTAAGTTTCATAATAAATGGAATGATATATGAAAATAGTTGCTGTATGCGGCATAAAGGAAATGCTTAGAGGAAGAAATAAATCGGACTTAGCATCTGTGGACTACAGATACCTAATGTAGCCCTTGTCAATATTTTCAATATTTTCAGTATTTCCAATATTGCTGTGTTTTGTGTGTGTTTCAGCTAATACTGGGTACAATTATGGAGCCATTGAATGGTAACTGTAAAGATAAATAATCTTTCTCGAAAAGAGGTTTTCTGATTCATGAAAAAAATAATTTATGAAAGTAAGCAAGAAGTACATTGACTGCATAGTTGTAAGCATTGATTTCAGCAGTAACTGGCGTTAGTATTTTGTGTCAACCTAAATGAATTTCATGGTCCTTTGATAAAAAAGTAAAGTTATTAGTGCCATCTTTTATCATGCTTTGAGTGATTAGTTAAGTTTTTATTGGAAAAATATTAATACTGAATGAGACTAGTAGTAATTCTGAATGAGATTTGTTTGCAAAAAGTCATAACTATAAATAGAAATTCGATAAAAAAGGAATTTTCTATGAAACTAATAGGTAAAAATGTTCCTGGAGCCCTTGCACTGTAACAGAGTCGCCCATAAAAGCTGGGCATACCGATTGTGACAAGAGAATATCTATGTTTACTTAATGAAGAAATTGTGACAGTTGGTCTAGACGTACTATATTGTGCAGGTACAGAAACATTGTAGAACCGGATATGAGACTCTCAGAAACCCGACTGAGGATAGGTGACTGGACGCTGGTTCCCAGTGCAATGTCCTTGGTTGAGCCATGTATAACTGTAAGAAAAAAATTCTTCCTCCCCAGTGATGCTGCAAAAGTAAGCCTTATTTTGTTAGGGTAGATATTAACGGTCTTCTGCCACAGCATTTCGTGAGTAATAAGTGAACACATAGTCATTGTTGCGAAAGAAGGAAAATATTTTCTACCCACTGATGCAATAGAAAAGCTAATAATATGATCTTGTATGTATGCAGGGGGGGGGGGATATTCAGCCGCTAAATACATGTTACAATTCATAATGAAACCTTCAGATGTCATTTATTTTACACAATACTTTCGGTCAAAAAGCATTATCAAATTTAGCCTAAAACAAATAAATCAAACCATAGAGATTATAGGGAAATAGTTTAAATAATATTTCACTTACTGACATAAACGGCAGGGAAGTTATACCATAAAAAGTAACTTGCTCTGTTAAGCCCACCATAGTACATGAAAAATTTCCTACCATAATAAGTATGTACGATAATTTTCGTGAAGAAGTAAGTCCACATCGACAGCTAGTAACACACCGATAGCTATCACAGGGCCAAACAGTCAAGGATACAGTCAAAGATAATGCCATGTCAGAGATAAAACTATAGGACATGCTAGCAATTGCGGTATAACTTTACTAAAAGGTGCATTATAATCTTTGGTTCCAAGTAAACACTGCTTATTAGTGAGCAACATCGAGAAATTCCATACATAATAGTATAATCCATCAAGAAATGCCAGACAGGTGACCTTTGTAATCTAAAATACATCGTACCTGCAGAAAATAAATCGGCTTAAACCATAGAAACCATCTAATGACATCAATACACTAGTTAACGGTACTCTGGTGAAATATTGTATATTACAAAGCATCGTAATTGCCAAAAAATAAGTCACCTAGGGCATATTACTGGGCTGGAATCTTTTTATGTTAACAGGTAAACACCGAAATAGCATATACTAGCAAGTGATGATCAACTCACAATATGATGCATCGTAAAATTTCAGGTACAGTGTGAACAAAAAAAAAAGCCAACCTCACACAGTATCCTATACCAAAATATATTACAACGCTAACATGCATTCCTCTTTAACATAGAGATTAAAACTTTACTACACTTTTCATTCCACATACATAATCGAAGATGTGGGGGAGGTGGGTAGGTTGTGGGGGCGAGGGGGATTTTTCTAACCAGTAGAAATTTTTTGCTGAAGAATGTGAATGCAGAGATTAGAACTCTCTTACCCTATTTATTTCACATACCCAACGGAACGTCTGGGTGGGGGGAATATTTCTAAAAAGTAGAAATATTTTGATGAATGTGAGTATGGAACATATTACCCAGAAAGTAGAAGGAAATAGTACTAATTTTTTCGCCCTATAAAGAGGGAACTGTCATCTATGCTTTACTTTTCTAGGTTCTTGTGACTATCATTCATTATCTTAAATGCTTTACTCTCCAGCTGTACAATGATTTTCCACAACCACTGTTTTCTTTGTAGGTCCAAGGGTAATGGCAATGGAAGTATAAAGTTTATGGGTGTGACACTGTAGATTCTGTTGTAATATTGTAACGATCCTTTTAGCGTACCAGCTCAAGTCTGATACGATTTTATATGGATTACACAAGATTAAGTGCATTCTAGGTACAAACTCTATGTGTGTGTTTGGATCTTATCTGTAAGGGTGGAAGTGTTTGGAGGCTGATGGTGTCACTTTATGGGCATCTTTATTGAACGTAAGATTTTATGTAGACATAAATACCTATCAATTACGTTTGGAAATTATCATGAATGTTATATAATTTATAGGATCACATATTTTCCATTACCTTCAAGACATTCATTACTCTCTAGTCGTGAGTCCCAACCGTTTTAGTACGTGCACGAAAGTGATAATGCAATTAAGTATACAGTTCGTATATGTCATGTTGTAGATTCTTCTGTAAAAATTTTATATATTTTCTAATGCATCAAACCATCTGTGATATGATTTGATAATACTACTTATGCGAAGCCTATTCTATGTGAAAGTTTTGTGAGTATATACAGACTGGATTTTCTTTTGTAATTTTGGAAATGTTTGGAGAAGGGGACTCTCTCTTATTGGACACCACTATTGCACATGAGTTTTAAGTATATATATGTTCCTCACCTCAGCCTCGTTTTACACTCTTTGAGCAAAACTGTGTTTTCACTTTTTTGTATACACAATGTGTTTTCTAATCTAGAGAAGTTAACTTCTTTTTTGGACATAGAATATTTGCCAGTAATAAATATTTAAATGTGAAATGTAACATTTTGATGACTTCCAGTCGATAATATTTTATTTTTTATTTCTTAGACATAACAGAGATATTGGTTATGGTAGGTCTTTCAAAAGATCAGTAGTATTAGGTAGTTTTTGGATTGTATATGGTCCTCACGTAATTGAGGACCTTGGGTTCTTTCGCAGTTTTTTTATTTTCCCCGTCACATCTTGTTTCTCTTCTGGTTAGGCATGAGCCCTCAGATCCATTCCTAACCCAATACACCCCCCCTCCCCCCCGCTGCCTTGGATTGTACGTCTTGTATGGTTTTATTTGGTTAGGTGTTAGCCAGCAGATCCAAAAGGTGGTCTGTAATTTTGATAAAATAACATTTGTTTATCCCCCCCCCTCCCCTATGGCTCCTCCTGTTAAGAGTCCGT
The DNA here is from genome assembly GCF_021461395.2 of Schistocerca americana. Lineage (NCBI taxonomy): Eukaryota > Metazoa > Arthropoda > Insecta > Orthoptera > Acrididae > Schistocerca > Schistocerca americana. Next base: position 617,635,691 of record NC_060121.1, read on the forward strand.
ATAAAATTAAATTATTTATCTCACTATTTAAGCTGAAGGCTTATTAGACTTTTTTATCCTCATCATTCTATCAGCTGATCGTCTCCCTCACTTCCAACCCTCCTTATAGGGAGAAAAAGTTAGCACTATTTCCTTCTGCTTTCTCTGTGGCTTGTTGTACACTCACATTCATCAAAAAATTTCTGTTGTTTGGAAAGGTTCCCCCACCCTGATGTTTCATTGGGTATATGGAATAGGAAGTGGAATAAAGTTATATCCTCTGCGTCCACATTATTCAACACAAAATTTCTCCTCTTTAGAAACGTCCCCCTCCCCCCCTCTCCCTGCCCCCACAACCTACCCACCTCCCACCCCATCTTCGATTAGGTATGTGGAATTAAAAGTGTAATAAATATTTTTTCTCTATGTTAAAGAGGAATGCATGTTAGTGTTGAAATATATTGCGGTGTAGGATACTGTGTGACGTTGGTTTTCTTTTAGTTCACACTGTACATGAAATTTTACAATGCTTCGTTTTGTGAGCTGAAGTTCACTTGCTAGTATATGCTATTTCAGTTTTTACCTGTCAACATAAAAACGTTCCAGCCCAGTAATATGCCCTAGGTGACTTATTTTTTGGCAATTACGATGTTTCGTTATATACAATACCTCGCCAGAGTGGATTTAACTAGTATACTGATGCCACTAAATGGTTTCTATGGCTTAAGCTGATTTATTTTCAGGAACGAAGTCTTCCGCGACGGCACTTATATGTAAAACATTCTCGGTTTTTTTTTTTTTTTTTTGCTGCGTCAATTCGGGATAAAATCTCAAGCTTTCGACGATATCGTCCATCGTCATCAGCAACTGACTGTCTTCAATGCTACTGTGGTAGCCTTTTCTATAGCCCGTGGACGACTTCTGATTAGTCGACTTGTGATTGGTCGACGATTACGTACTGCTGTCGCAGACTGTGTCAATGTGTGCGCCGGTGGCGCCATCGCTTCCGTTGGAAAGTAAATTGGAAGGAACGTCTCCGCTGCTTCTCTGCATCAAGCGCCCGTTTCCATGCATAGCTCAAATAGTATCCGCTATCGCGGTTAAAGTTCATATTATAAAGTTCTTTATTGTAATTTACATAAAGTAAATTCACTTAAAATGTAGTATAATAAATTCTTATTCTCTTTTCCTGTTCTGCAAGTGCGCAAAAGTAGGTGCATAAGGCTACTTACACACCTAAGGCTTTTATATTGTACTGATGTGTCGAAAATAGCTATCATTAACCCTCTGGAAAAAAGAAGAAGAATCAGGATGACCAAAAGTAAGAAGCTGCTGTGTGTATTTGTACTACTTGAGCAGACAAGGAGCAGTTTAAATTTTTCCAGTAAATGGCCGTTTAAATTTCATTACTAAATTCATATAAGTGATTCATTACATTGAAGAATTGCTAAGCTCGCCATCGCAAAGGCAACAGATTAGAAATTCATTTGTTTTTGATTTCATAAAGTTTAAATTTTGGGATTTATGAATTTTTATGTGATGTGAGATTAACGAATGAAGCCAATTCAAACAGTTCACAAAGTGACCGAATTTAGGAAGAGAGGGAAGGAGCGCCAGCCTGTAGAAGGCGATCGATAGTATTTTTAACACTCGCCGGCGGCCGTTCTATGTGACCCATGGCTATGATGATTATGATGTTTGCTTGTGGGGTGCTCAACTGCGCTGTCATCGGCGCCCGTATTAAGTCCCAATTATTAAGCAGTCCAGTTTCTCTATACAGACCAATCTTTCCATTGTCACGCATGATGATGATGATAAAATGATGATGACAACACAAAAACCCAGTCCCTGGGTAAAGAAATTCCCCAACCCGGCAGGGAATCGAACCGACGCTTGCTTAGACAGCCAACCAGTGATAATGACCCATTAGCGAAGACGTTAGTTTTCTGAGTGCTCCCAGAACACTTCCTTAGTAGACCAAGTTGCTTGCTCACTTTGAAACGCGCCAGGCTAGAGCCATCCCACCGGTTTCATTCTATTTTTATTTTTTAAGAATGCTAGATCCGCAAGCAAGAGATACAGAGACTTTTCTCCATTTTTATGTTGCACAATGCGAGTTTTGATAGAAAAACCAATCTTACATGTTGATTGTGGAGGTTACAGTTTCTCTTTCACCAATCATTTTGCATTAATTGCATACTGGTTTGCTTGTAGGGTCTCTTTAGCGCTTTATTTGGATTTTGAGGCTGCCGTCGATCGGACGCTGGCAGCATAGTGATCCTGTAACGCGGAATGTGGTTGCTTGGCAGCTACCTGAGACCTCAGCTAATTGAGTTACCATCAGGACGGGTGGCTCACCCTCCACCATTTCCAGATACGGAGCCCTTCCGTAGCTGCTGACCACGTTATCGCATGTGACGCCGCGCAGAGATAAAGTGTGCAGAGATTATGGGCAGTTGAGCTGGGCGCAGATAATTTCTTCCAGAGCCTGTGGCAGGACAATCGTGTACACATTATGATCGTTTGGACTTCCACCGAATCGCCGATGGCGACACCCTGGCGGGCCAAGAAGATGCATCTGGAAACCTCATTCAGTAGCAGATAACATTTGACAAGTTCCTGAATTTCACCACCGCCGCACTGGCACAGCCACGTTGGTCGTTATCGATATGAGATTTCGACGTGGGAAATGCGCATTCATTGACTGGGTGATCTCTTAAAAACTAGGCAGGGTGGGAGAAGTGGCATCGACGATCGAAAAGGGGGAAGGGCGACCTCTCTCCTATTGACCAGCTCTTCCACTATTTTCCCAACTAGGGTAAATTCTTGTAAATTTGTTTAACCTGTAAATTAAGATACAGACTCAAATAATAACGAAATTTTTGGAAGGGAGATAGAACTGTTTTATGCACGGCCTGTCTCTAGCAATGTTCTAAACATTGTCTAATTGGACAACCAGTAATTTAAGGCACTCTTTCGCTAGGATGAGCCCCGTTTAGAAAGTACGCTCGGTCATACATGAATATGAACAGTACTCCTTGTGGGGACGTGAGGGATAGAAGAAATCTTATACAGGATGAGAAGCAGAATGATTGTGTTGGTCAAGACTGAGCCGTTGCAGCTAGACGGGAACCAGGATGAGAAATTCAATCTCGAAACAGAGTGTGAGAATGAAACAGGTGAGTCGAGAATCATCTTCGTGTTATCCACAACTGAAGGTGCACTAGAGGTCATGCTGTATTAGAGAGGCCACCTGAGCGAAATTATGAGTCAGCTAAAGGGAGGAAGACCACGTAATCGGGGATCTGTCAGCTGCCGGTGAGCCGGTATTTTTACCATCAGAACCAGAGGCTCTAAGTGACTCTGTAATTGAAATCAACTCAGTAAACAACTTACAATTATCTGGAAGAGGTCAGGATGTTGATGAAGGTGAACACGCAATACTTCCATATTCCTTAGACGCTGCAGTCAATATTTGGTACCCACGATGAAGAGGATATTAAGGAAAGGCTTGCAAACTTTTGCATAATGGTCTATTGAGTAACCGATCCGATCCTCTCCTGCATCGTCTGAGCATCAGTGTGTACCGATAGAAATCCTCAGACTTCTTCAGAAAATGGATCAGAAAGCAAAAGAGCGGGTTCGAAGAGCGAAGGAGGAAGTAAAGTGGTTGCATGAATCAAGAAAGAAGGCGGGAGAGGCAGCACAGGAAGTCAGAAACGAAGCTGTTAAAACTTTCGTGCACCTGTCTGACTTGTCAATGCAGTTCAGTGATATAGCAGAGACTTTAGAACAGATTCCGATAACTAAACAACAGATTAGCGAAGTGAAGTATCGGCAGGAGAAGCATGAAAGCAAAATAAAAATGGACAGATGGGTAGCCACACTACAAATTAGCTTCCAGTTGCTAACCAAGGTATCATAAGGGCAGAGACAAAGAACTTGCATAAAGAAACAAGTGGAACGTGGCTGACACCGGCAGGAGAAGTGCTAGAAGTGAAGCACTTCTCGCATTCAAAGAGAAACAAGAAAGTTGGAACGAACGAATGCGAAGGATAGAAGAGTGCTTCGATGAGGACTATGGTGGTTTCAAGACCAAGGTAGCAGAAGTATTAGCCTTGCTGGGTGACACTGTGACACTAATAATTGCTCACCACTTAGTAAAGTCGGTGCTCGTCAGATTCGGGAACGATGCACGGGATTCTTGAGATGAGAGATCGGATTCTTCCGCATCAGTCAGGATTGATGGCCAGTCTTTCAGCATCAGTGTAAATCACTGTCATAAAAGGTTTTTCCACCCCATGGACTGGTGATACATCAACGAGTACGCAGAATGAGGAGAAGAAAACAGTCTTGGTTGCGATACCGAAACAAATGTTTATTTATTCATCAATGTCGAGCGCTTCGCCTAATTTAAAGCATCTTATACTGGCCTACATTAATATACAATCGAATGTATTTCAATGTAGGCCAGTCTGAAGATGCCTTGAATTACGCGAAACGCTTGTCATTGATGAATAAATAAACAGTAATTTCAATATCACAACCAAGACTGTTTTCTTCTCCTCCTCAAACAATTTTACTTTTACTGAAGCAGTTGGACTACAGACGTTACGAAATTAGTACGAAAGTTTCAGTCTTTCAAAGTTAATGCAAAACACTTTGTGTCTCAAAACGTGGATCCAACACTTTGACAGGAATTCCCTACCTTCTTGGTCATTGATGCACCGACTGACGCGGTCATGTGGAAGCAGCATAACAACTGTGTCCGATCACACTGCAATGCACAGACTATAAACTGTTCTATGATGCATTCCTCACAAAGTACTGGTGGAGGCCTGTGCAAGAAATAATGAAAGCAGGTTGCAATTTCGAAGGGCCTGGAGCTCACAGTGCGGTGACATTTCATATATCTAAGCTACACAAGAGTCTGTTCCTAGACATCACATACAGCCCCTCGGAGATTATTCGGTTTTGTTACGAGAAATTCCTGTCAGTTAACAACACGCTCCTGCCTGATGGTATGGTGAAGACATCCATACTTTCAAGAGCTTGAAACAAGAGTTAGAACTCGTACAGATGGGAGATTACAATCGGCACAAGCAGTATGTACCGGCGCACAATTTTGCAGGACAGCAGCGATCTCTTAGTGATCGCAGAAACAATGGTTTTCGAATCAGTAGTGGTGGACATGTCCATCCATACTAGCTAACCAGAGCAGGCTGGAACCATTATCAGTTCAACAACAACCCCATGTTCAGGCTTCGAGAGAATAATACGGATCAACATCTATCACAGGCAGAGATCATTGAGGTTCGATCACCTCACCTGCGATCAATCCAGTTGCCGGCCCGTCATCTAGGCAATGACGAGGAGCTTGTATGGAGAGAATCATTAAGGAACCCGTGCCAAATCACAGATTAAGTGAAATTAATGCCATCAAGTACTAAGATTTAAGGGATACTTTGTTACAGGAAAAGGAGAACAAGACAATACAAAAATTGCACCCAGTTGTGTGTGAGTTACTAAGAAGAGTGGGTCTGGAAGCTATTTTGAATAACAGGAGTGAGGTGTCAGCTACATTGGAATTCGACTTTCTTTAATGTATGCAAGACAATAATAGGTTGATGTTAAACCTTCACAAGAACAAAGTTCATGGAGCACTGGCAGGGAAAAGTATGCAGGTGCGACAGCAAGTTTGTCTTGGGTTTTTGTGCCTGGAAAACAGACTGGAAGGGAACATTTTAGTTGCGCCAAAACTGGCCATGTCGCTCATGTGGGTAATGAGTTCTTACAAGAGAATCAGATAGTTATGGACTTGGCATGGAGAATTTGTGTTGTGGAAAAGTACCCCTTACACGTTAGTTTTGCAGAATAAGTGCTTGAAAACAACGTCTTGTGGACTGTCTAAAGCTGTGTACAGAATCAGAATTGGAGTCAAGTAAATGTTCCGAAAAAGAGGTGAACATCCACCCAGTGGTCAGGGCACGACGGAACGCGAAATGACGAGGAGAATTCAGGAGTAGGTGGATGCAATTCAAGAAGCTGAGATGACAGAGGAAGAAGAATTGTGAGAAATTTTGAATTCCAAGATGTCTGTGTTTTCGACGAAGCAGGGAGCAATTAATAATTTTCAGTATACATTCCCTGTGAGGAAACACACAAAGCTTTTCGTGCTCTCATATCACATTCCATTGACATACAAGCAGAAAGTGCTCGACAGAATTCAAGACTTGCTAAATCTAAATGTCACTGAACCAGCGGTTTCATTGTGCAGTTACTCCCTGAGAATGGTGCAGAAGTTTGATGGAAGAATCCATTTGGTGCTCGACTCACATGAGATAAAAACCATTATAGTAACAGAGACTGATAGGCCAATACACTTGGAGGATTTTTTCCAGAGACGTTCCATGGAACTCAAGTTTTTCATCACCTGGCGTCCACTCTAGTTACTGACTGACCAAGCTAGAGCTCAAAATGGTTCAAATGGCTCGCCGGCCGAATTGGCCGTGCGGTTCTAGGCGCTACAGTCTGGAGCCGAGCGACCGCTACGGTCGCAGGTTCGAATCCTGCCTCGGGCATGGATGTGTGTGATGTCCTTATGTTAGTTAGGTTTAAATAGTTCTAAGTTCTAGGCGACTGATGACCTCAGAAGTTAAGTCGCATAGTGCTCAGAGCCATTTTCAAATGCTTGCACGAAGTAAAGTGGTAAAACGCATTTTGGTCGTGAACGCTGGTCAAGTCTACCCCGCTGTTTGGAAAGCGGTGGACACCTCATTTGCCTGTCACCTGCCGGCCTACAAACTTCAAGCGTTCTTGTTGTCACCTCTTCACTACGTAATATGGCGCCACAATCTTCGTGCACCGTAGGTGCTGCGAAAGGTCTTCATAATCGACCATGTGTGATGATAAGCAATGCCATTAATGTTATGTAGGAAGAGGCAAACTAGGAATCAAAAATTTCTTTAAAGATTGTACCTGAGATTGTTGTAGGAACTGCTAATTGGCACAATAAGGAGAATCAAGAAGGAGGATGGAACCAACAAAGTGCAGTCTTTATTTCGCCTTCCCCACAATATTATCTGTGTGATCTTTCCAATTTAAGTTGCTCGTAATTGTAATTCCTAGGTATGTAGTCGAATTGACAGCCCTTAGATTTTTGTCTACATGAACAATTGAAATCAACGAATGTCCTTCTGGTACAGTCTGTAACCTCCCCCTCACTTATCGACCTTAATGAGAGTGAAAAATTAAACCGCGTGTACCTAATGGAAATTTGAGAAAAGCAATCATCACCGAAGTGAATCTGTCGGTAAAGAGGGAGGAAAGAGTTACATCTAAATGAAAGGAAAAATGCAAATGAAACTCGTGGAAATTAATTTTGAAAAGTGGTGAAGTTAATAAAGAAAGTAAATGTGCGGCCGTTACGTTAACAATTAACTAGCGGTAATTAGATATTTGAGATTTGGGGGAAATTACGGTCGCCAGTCCTAAGGACAATTACTATACTAACTGAAAAAGAAAGGTTATTACACATATAATTAGCACTAGAAGCGTGGCAACTGAAGGTTGACACGTGTAGTGTGAAAACTGAAAGTTTGCCAGAAGTAATAAATTTCGCTACATTCTGACTTAATTTAGCAAAAGAATTAATAAAACCGGAAAATCGAAAGTTAATTTAGTGACTGAAGTTAATAGTGAGCTTTCTTTCTGAAGCACATCGAAATTCAGTAAGATACGGTTAGTCTTGGACTACCTCAACAATCATTTCAAAAGCTACTTGAATCTACGCAATTTAGAAATACGAGATTTAACTTTGAACTTGAATTAAATGATTCTGAACAATTAACAATAGTAAAATTTAGTACGTACCAAGCTTAGCTGCAGTCACAGGTAAGCTAAAATACGGTAACAAAACTCGCACTCTTAATTTGTGCTTGTGTAATCTAAATATTGTAGCCAGCTATGAATACCTTAACTTAACTTTGAAATTAAAGCAGTGAAATCTAATGATGCTGGCGTTTGAATTTCAACGACCCTCGGGTTCATTCCGGAAAAGGAAGGGACCCTGCTTGGTAATGCAATTGGGACAACGAGCAACAAAGGTTCATGCTACGTTGCTGTAATTTTGTGATTTGAACAGTTTGAAAAGCTGAGGTCTGCCATACAGTTCTAAAACTTTACGTGCTTCCAGTCTTCCTTGTTGGTTGATTGAAGGTTTGAAGCCGTCGATCGAGGAGGTGGCGACAGTCACTCATTGTCGGTCGTCGCTGTTGCAGAAGCTGGATGTTGGCGCGCCTTCTTCTCGACACGGTCACCAGGCAAAACGGGCTCTTGATGTGCGCCAGCTAATGCTTCCCGTCCGCAACACCGTGTGAGAAACTATCATAGCAAGTCGAGCGCAATTACATGCTGCCCAACCCTGAAAGCGCGGCAACTCGCGGGAGCGTCACACAACACACCTGCTCCACTGCACTACCCCAGCCAGATCCTCTCTGCCCGCGCTCCACGCGGCAGAGTTAACACTACGAAAGATCCTAAACACTTTGGTTCTCCACACGACCTATCGATGTATTCGTTCGATAGCATAGTTTTCCGTAGGCCAGACCCAGCGTATAAATACAAATAATATTCACAAAACAAACCAATTATACATCGACATAAATGCATATATATATACAAATAGTAAAACAATTACAACATACAAAGACACAGAAATGTCATATCTTCAGGTGACAAAATAAGGAAAAAAAATTATAGTACAATAGATGGAAATAGAAGGATATGCATTTCCGGCGTTACAAGTCTCCCCTTTACTGTTAATGTAGGTTTCCCCACTATTTCGCTTCTTCTTCCTTAGGGTTTTCTTCCATTGTTCCCTGTTTCCTTTTTTTTCTTTTATTGCCAGAAATTTCATGTTCATCTGAAAAAAAACACTTAGATCTACAAACTCGTTTTCAAAACTGATTTATTAAGAATGCCAGTCATGAGACCAAGTTACGATATTCCATTTCATTACTTTCGTAGCTAACGAATATGCGAAATACAATTCTTTCAGGAACTCTTCTTCCAGAGTGAACCATCTCCACATTAAATCGCATTTCCCACCCTAAATAAAGAGGTATTTCTTTCCATGGGGTCAATTTTTCTCTCCCCTCATTATTTATGGCAGCACTGGCCGAAATATCGACATACACTCACTATCGATTGTGCAGTGACCTTAGATTTACTATTTGTGTTCATGGTTCATTCTGGCATGTGAGGTAAACAACATAACCTCCAATTAACGAATTTATTCTCTAAATAGTTATTAAAATCTACTTACCATTTGATGATTGAGAGGCACCACCACTAAGTTCATATACGTCAGAAGAACTAGAACTAAACGACTCGTCTTCACAATTATCATCGTTTTCTGCCATTGCGCGGAAACGTGCGCCTGATCTATATACCGCGGTAGCCATCTTGTGATGCCGCATGGTTCACTTTGGAATAAGAGAATGAATAGTACCAACCTTCTGCCAAGGAAATGCCTTGCTACAGCAACGAAACGAGGCGAGTTGTCAGATAGTTCGTTTTGTCATAAGACAAAATGAAACCCTATCATTTTAAAATGGTGAAGAACTCAATTTTTTTTTAATTTGTCGCTTAGTTCATTCTGGCATAAGACCACTCATTTCTGAATTCAGTAAATAGCGGATATGTCGTCTCTTCTGTAAGATACTGTGTCTGTGAACAATTTGTTATTGCTTCTAATGATTGTAAGACCTCTTGCTGTCCATGACACTGTACGTTTTTGTTTGTACATAAAATGATAGGAGTTGGTAATTCTCACCTATTGTAATTCATAAAATTATGCAAAACTGTTTCATTACCATTTTGTATAGCTTCTCTATCATTTCCTGTTAGATTTTATCTAATGATTCATTACCAATTCCGACGTTAAATTCTCGTGACATTATGGTGTAGTCACTTCCATTAGCATAACCTGATGTGTATTGTCAATCTTCCTACCTTCTTCCAGTGCATACGCGCCTATTGTCTACAGGTTTCCTTTATTGACTTTGAATCTTGCAGAAAACAGCTACTATTTATCGAGTTATAGTCTTCTGTTTCTCCAACAATCGTTTATCAATGTTGCTACCGCAGTTGTTGCCGTGCTCTCTTGTATCATAATGTAGTTGTTACCTAATCTTTTGTTCCCTGGAGGCTTCTCTTGGTTTCTTTAAATCCAGTAGTACTTATTTCCTTTATTGTAGCATATTTATTACCTCGTGCTCGTTTCTAGTTTTATCTTTCCCGAGACGCAGTAACGTTCTCCTTTTCGTTTGTGTTTGATCGTCATCGAAGGATGAATTCGGCTATTTATATTTGAAACTTCCTGGCAGATTAAAACTGTGTGCCCGACCGAGACTCGAACTCGGGACCTTTGCCTTATTTTTTATATTTGTAATATTATAAATCCTGACATATCCCTGTAAGAGTAGCGGTTGGTCTGCCGTATCACAGCTTCCATTTTAAGCTCCCTCGTCTGGAGGAGGCGAACAGCAGTCTCCTCTGCACTAGATATTACAGTTATACCGCAAAAACTGGACTACCAGTCTTAATGATGATGATTATGATATGGGGCGCTCAACTGCGCGGTTATCAGCTTCCATACAAATTCCACTTTCAGGAATGATGATGAAATGATGAGCACGATACAAACACCCAGCCATCTCGATGTAGGTGAAAATCCCTGACCCCACCAGGAATCGAACCCGGAACCCCGTGCTAGGGAAGCGAGAATGCGACCGCGAGACCACCAGCTGCGGACTACTAGACTTACGTCAGCTAGATATGGTACACCACTACATGTAAGGTTCACGTTTACGAGGAAGAGGAAAGATATTCGTTTCACTATCCCACATCGCCTCCGTATAAAAACACGCCAATATCGTTATCTGATTCGTGTGATATCATTACCACACAGCGTACAAATGATCTGAGGGTAATGTAATTAATTAAACTTATATGTCCACCATGAGTGCATTTCGCACACAGATATTGAATTTCAAATACTGGCATAATTTTTAAATTTTTTAACTAGAAAATCCAGTACAAAGAGAAGCAGAAACCGCCTTGTTTCACAACGTGACACAGAGCAGGTTCTTCCAGCTTGTGTCACCACTCGCAGTTTTAATTAGGTGCCTGGCTTGGAGGAGGTAAACCGGAGTAATGGGCACTTAACTTAAGCGCAAGCGGGTCTGACAACACCGGCTTTCCGCTGTAAAGTGCGGTGTGGTTCTCTAGGCAGGCTAAAACCAGATAAAGGGACAACAAGAAGACGAACTGATAAGATATGCTAGAGCTCTGGAGTAATACGCGTTCACGTGATGGCCGTGAAAAACATTACACATATTTGTTGAATTCAGTGAATATAACAAGAGTTTTAAAATTCTAAACATTTTAGGAATGCTCTCACCATTTTAATTAATGAAAACTCTAGAGTTTTGGCAGCAGGATATGAAATGTGAAATTTCATCTGCATGTAAATTCCGGGGTAGGAGCAAATTCAATTACTAACGACCATTGGCTTAGAAGACCACGGACCACTGGTTTGTTTGCAGATCGATGGTCTTGTGTTATTCTATTGTTTGTCCTATTAGGGATTTATGTCACCTATGACGTTTGTTCTAGTGAAGATTTACAATGAATACCTATCTAGGAATCAAAACTACTTGACATCTTCTCCTATTTTTTAATCATTTTACTGAATACGTTTAGTTTTCTTCACGAGAACGAGTTGTTTCTTAGAAGAAAACAGCAATCTAGTTCGCGGGTTGTGAGCTGTGTAGAAAACTTGGATACTCAAGCACATGTGGGTAATGTAACATAGGAGCATGTGAGCTAACACGAACCCGCTAGCTGTAGTCAAGCCTTGCTCTGCCTCCATAGTTTTCAACCAAGCATAATTCGTCCGTAATCAAATTAACGATTACTCGAAGCATGACGACGTTTCCCATCAGACAATCTCTTCTTACACTCAAATTGTACCACACATATCTTTGCTTTTCCACCGGATTCGGTATCTCCTCATTAGTTACACAATCTGCCCACCTTATCTTCAACAATCTTCTGTAGCATCGCATACCAAAAGCTTCTACTCTCTAAAGTTGAGAATATTTGAGTGGAGTTGATAGTTCTCTGCTTGTATGAATTGTCTGTCGTCCACGTTTCACTTTCGTACGTGGCTATACAACAATTAAAGGACTTCACAAAAGATTTCCTAACGGTGAAGTTCATATTCGACGTTAAAAAATTTCTCCTTTTCAGAAACTTTTTCTCGCTGTTGTCAGTCTGCATTTTATATTCAGTCTAATTCAACCATCGTCAGTAACTATTCAGTCCAAATAACACCAGTCGTCTGCTGCTTTACCTTGGTTCCACAAATAGTTCCTACAGCACCGTGTGCTTTAAAACATTTCATTACCCCTGTCATACTTCTGTTAATAGTCACCACATCCATTCTGACCAACTCATCTTAGATGTACTTTACCGTCTCTGGCAGAAACAGTGTGATATGCAAAATTTATAGTTTGATTTGAAAAAAAAAATATTGCCTAGGATAATCACGACCAATCTGAGAACGAATTTACCGGTTACGCCCCATATTCCGTTTTGTGAGGACCCTATATTGTCACACATTAAGTATTTGTCATTATGCGTAACGTTCTATCTAAATGTGTCGATCGGCTTCATAGCACATTGCGTACTGCAGTTACCTCTGGTTTCTCCGAGCCAGAATTCGAAAGTAATCGCTGCCTGCTGACAATAATTTGTGTGGTTGCTAGGCGAGAGCGCTTAATGTAGCAGTCTAGTGGAGTGAGAGTCTGAAATTCGCTGTCGAGCCGAGTGGAGCTCAGATGATATTCCTCTCCGCATTGTTCGGATGAAATTGTTAATTCGCCTTTGTTATAATAACTCACATTATGACTGTTCACTTTGGAGTTTCAGTGACAACCGATCAATGTCGTGCGGTGGCGTGCAAAATATTGTTACACTGTAAATATTTAAAAGTGTTTGCAACGAGTAATGTTTTAAGCAATAAATCGTACTGTTGGTGATCCACTAGCAGGAACTGTTCTGTATCGTGCCCCTCATTATCCGCTTGCTTAAACTGTCAGTAATTCAAATGGGTGCCGTTAAATTGATGGAATGGAGAGAGGCAGAAACGTCGTAACGTAACACATCTAACCATTGTGTTATACCTAGCGACTGTCACAGGACATCGAATCTTGCAACGATCCAAAACCCGATTGCCAGCATCAACGCATGATGAATGAATTTGGAATTTTCATTGACACCAAGTAACGTTGGACAGAAAAAAGAATATAGACAGTGAGCAGTTACTTTGTTTGTAAATTGTGTGCGCAGTATATATTTGAATAACAATGGCTCATCAGGCTGAGAATAGTGACATAATTAATGGAGAAGACAGTGTTGATCAGGGTGGTGTTGTAATGTATCACATTCATGAATTGGATTCAGTGTGCAGATGCAGCAAAAAATGAAAGTTCTACTTATGTAAATGTTGAACAAGGTGAGGCAGGAATAGATAACAGCTGTGTTTAGACTGTTGGAGGGAATTACGTGGTACTGCAACTGTTAAAACAAATAATTGCTGATTGTCAGAAAAAATTATACAATCAAAAACTGAGCACAGATTCAAGCAAAATACTCAATGTTAATAATGAAAAATTGAGCGAGGATTTGAAGAACGTACTTGCTGATAATAACAATAATCTTTGAACAAAAATATTCGCTGAACATAAATTCGAAAAATAATACCGTAGTGCGTTTAATGTACAACTACCTGAGCTCATGTGCCAGATCACGACACATCGACTCTAGACGTACCTAACTCTAGAATAAGACACGAGTAGATTCACAGCAGTAAATTTTGAAACGAGTTCTACTGGGTTGCTGCCCTCATCTTTTACTTTCCCCTCTTTGGGGAAGTGTAGGGGGGGGGGGGGAGGAGTTTGTAGCTTTTCAGCTTTTACTCCCCTATGTACGTGTGTGTATGATTTTTTCTGTGCTTTTTTGGTGTCTGTGATATGTGATGACTGTTCTGTATGTGTCTGGTATTTGCCTGAGGTTGGCGAGATGTTTGGTGTTATATGGGAAGGAGCAGGATTTGGGATTTGGTATTGGGATCTTCTCTTCGACTTAATCGTCGAAGGTCGTCATAGGGCGCTTGTGCTTGTCACGTGACATGTCATACCGACCTAGGGACTGGATGAGGGCGTTTCCTGATCTGCAAGAACCTTCATAGAAGGCCCTTGACAGATCTTGGAAACGATCTCTCAGGAGTGGGATTTCGGCTGCGGCGTGCAGATCATCTGTGGGGAATCCAAGAGGTAAATGCAGTGCCCTCCTGAGGGAGCGGTTCTGTAGCGTCTGGAGTTTGTCCAGGTGCTGCTTTGCCGTGTATCCCCAGAGAGGGAACGCAAATTCCATTACTGGCCGGATCAGGAACTGGTCAGCATTTACTGCTACTGGGCAGGTAAGGGAGCTGGTTGAGTTCAAGATACGGTGTAGGATGGACATTCTGGCGCAGACCTTCCGGTGGACCTCGTCTATGTGGGGTTTCCACGTAAGACGAGAGTCCAAGGTTACACCAAGGTACTTGGCGGTTGTGCGCCAGGGGAGTCGGGTTCCGTTTAGGTGAAGGTAGAGGGGGGGGGGGGGGACGTTGAGGAGGTTCGCGCCTTCCGAGCCTGCGGGTAATCAGTATCGCCTGCGTCTTTTGAGTTGATGGTGATGCGCCAGCGACGGGCCCAGGTTTCTGTCATCTAAACCCCTTTGTAGCCTACGAATGACCAGGTCGTTGTTCACATTTCTCGTGTAGAAGGTTGTGTCATCAGTGTACTGTGCCGTGTGCACCAGGGAGGCCACTGGAGTGTCCGCAGTGTACAGACTGTACAAAACGGGCCCCAGGACCGATCCCTGTGGCACCCTAGCACGAATATGCCTTTTTGTGGAGGTGGCAGTTTCTACTTCGACGGAGAAAGTTCTATTCGTGAGATAGCTGTTGATCAGCTGAACTATGCTCCCGGGAAACCCTTGTGTGTACAACTTGTAGAGTAGCCCTCTATGCCATATTGAATCAAAGGCTTTGGCTACGTCTAGTAGCACTATCCCGCAGTAGCCTCTGTGGTTGAAGCCCTCTGTGGCTGCTTCAAACATTCTCATGACCTGTTGTGGGGCAGAGTGGGTCTGCTGGAACCCGAATTGGAAATCCGGCAGAATTTACTCTCTGGTAATATGTTCTTGTATGGGTCTTAGCAGGAGGCGCTCATAGATCTTGCTGAGAGTTGGCAAGAGGCTAATCGGCCGGTAGTGCTGCGGGAATAGAGGGTATTTCCCTGGTTTGTGTACTGCGACCACTTCTGCATGTTTCCAGCAAGCTTGGAACTCGCGGGAACGAGTAATCTCGTTGAGGACGTTCGCGAGGTGTGTGATCGCTGTGGGTGGGAGATTTTTGACTAACTGGTTAGTGACACTGTCGTTCACTGGCGCCTTTTTTGTAGGGAGTCACCTGATTACTCTTGCCACGTCCGAGGGGGCAAAAAGTATGGGTTCGTCCTCTGGGTCTTCCTCAGCATTGAGGAAGACAGCCAGTTAATGACTGACTACCTCTTCATGTTCTTCATCATGGGATTCTGCTTCTTGAAGCTGCTTCTCGAAGGAGACGGCGAGGGCGTTGGCCTCCCCAGCATGGCTGTAGACCAGTCCCCGTTCGCCGTGCAGTGGCGGCATCCTAGCACGTCTTTTTGTGAACTGTTTGGTTGCTTGCCATAGTGTATGATCGTCTACTTTGAGAGCTGTGAGGCATTTGTGCCATTGCTGGTTTCTGTCCTCACTGAGCGCTACCTTCAGTTCTCTCTGTAGACGATTGAGCAGCCTCCTGGTGGCCTGATTTCTTCCACTCTTTTGCCACTCTGTTCTTATGTCAAATTTGAGCTAGCGAGTGTTCCAGGAGCTGTATTTGCGGCGGTGGGCCATCCCTTTGTGGAGGGGTGGCCTCTTCTGCTGCCTGAAAGATGGTGCCTGTTCAGTCTTGTAGCGCTTGTTCTACTGTAGGTGGCGGAGCGCGAGCAATATCAGAGGCGACAGTTTCTCGGTATCGCTCCCAGTCTGTACGTTTGTAAGACGTCTGGTATCATGGGAGTGCTTCCCATTCTCCCACATCGTCCTCTAGAATCACTGGGTTGTGGTCGGAGGACATTCTGTTGATTGTCCTTGCGGCCACAAACCCGGCGATCCTCCTAGTGAGAGCTATGTCTTACACACCGGGTCTGCTTCCGTTTTTCGGAAAATGTGTGGGCTCGACTGGACCCCATGTTTCGAAGTGGTGGGTGCGCGCTAGTTGTGGCAGTTTGGCACCTGCTCTGGAGGTTACTCTAGAATTCCAGTCAGGGTGTTTGGCATTGAAGTCTCCCCCTATTACGAGTTTGCCTTCAATTTGCCCTAGAGCAGCTATGTCTCCCTTATCAATCTGGTCATGTGGGGGTTGGTAGACTGCAAAAATTGCTAGGGGTCCGGTGGCAGTGTCTACATCCACCACCACTGCTTCGATTTTGTTGGTAGCTGGTAAGAATACCTGGTGGTGGGGGATCCCTGTTTTTATGTATATGGCCACTCCTCCGCCTTGGGTTGGCCTGTCTTTGCAATAGCTAACTTGGTTGGGGACTGTCGCTTTTATTCCCGGTTTTAGGTGGGTTTCCCCCATCATGCATATGTCGATGGAGAACTCCTTCATGAGTTCTCTGAACTCGACCTCTTGATTAACAATGCTGTCTGCGTTAAAGAAGCACATTGTCAGGCCTTGGATGTTTGGTCGTCTATTCATGATGGGGTTTAGAAAACTACTGAGGAAGTCACAGAGGGGAGCGACTGCTGGACTGCTGCCTGAAGGGCAATGAGGATCTGTGTGTTCTGCCTCTGGGTTTCCCTGAATCCCTTCATCATTTCCATGACGAGGTTCATGGTCTGCACCATAATGCATAACACCTGATCCCAGGGTGTGGGCTCTGTGTGGGGTTCCCTAGAGCTTTCTCTGTCATGGTGGACCTGGTCGTTGTTGCTGTGTGTTTCCCAGTGTTGTTCCTGTGATGGTGTCTGGTGTTGTGGTGAAGGGGCTACGTTTCCATGGCTTCTCGAAGGAGAAACCGCTTCTGCCCTTGGTGTGTCCAGCCTTGGTTTTACCCAGGCCCTGTCCGTGTGTGTTGTCGTGTTTTGTTTTCTTGTGTGGCTGGATGGGATCGTGGTGTTTTGTTTGCATCTGTGGGGGACGGCCTTTGCACCCTTTGCCTGCTGTGTGTGTCGTTTATGGACCTCACAACCTTGGTAACCCGATGTGTGGTTTTTGCCACACAGTGCGCACCTTATTTGTGGATCCGTGTGTTTTATTGTACATGTCCTTGTGTCATGGGCCTCGGCGCATTTTATGCACCTTACTGTCATGGAGCAGTGTGCTGCAATATGGTTAAGGCCCTGACACTTGAAGCACTGCACCGTCTTGTTTTTGCGGCGCAGTGGTTCAGTGGTCTCAGGGACAGCCAGGGTCATCCTAATATCCCTTTTGTTTTGCGGGACATCTGACAGTGTGACCTGATACAGGGACTATTTGCTCCCTAAGTTGCTCACCTGCTGGACCTCCTTGACAACGTACCCTTGGGCAGTCAAGTCTGTTTTGATCGCCTGGGGGGCCAGTCGTCTCGGTAGGTCTCTGATGACAATGGTCTTGTTTCGTGTCTTTGTTGTGGGAAATGTGTAGTGGGGTATGTTTTTGTTGTTAAGAAGTGTTTTGATTGTGGTGTAGTACTCAAGTGTGCGTACTGTTATTTTGATTTTATTACCACCAGCAGGTTTTGCCTGGAAATTGCCTCCCCCGACTTCTGTTTCTAGCATCTCGAAGAGTTCCTCATAATTCCGGTAAACTCTGCGACGATCGGAGGGTGGTGGTGGGTGACCTGATTTTGTGTTTGTGTTGTGTCATGTGATGTCTCTGGCTCATCGGCCACCGCCTGAAGCCTGTTCGGGGTGGGTTCCACTCCCCGAGCAGCCAGAAGCCTCGGCTGGCGAAAGGTTTTCTTCGCCAGCACGAAACCATCTGAGTCTTGCCCGGTTACGTGGTTCCCTTCCAGTGTGGTTGTTTACTGGTCCCCTCCCAGGGCGACGACAGGAGCTGTCGGGGGAGCAGGTTCCTCACAGGGTCATGGAGTGGTTGGGGTGGGGGTGTTGGAGTGCTTTTTCCCCTTGAAGTTATTCTCCTTCCTGTCCTTCCTTGCACGTCGCTGTTTGGATGAGGTGGACTTAATTGGGGGGGGGGGGGGGGGCATTTGAGGAACTGAAATCGGTAGGGGGTTGGGTAGCACTTGCGGGTTTGGGAAGGATTTTGGTCGGTTGACTGGACGTCTGCTTGCCACTTAGGTTGAAGATGTGTTCGGCGAGGCGGTTACGACCGTTGGCATGCAGAAGCGGGCTGAGGAAAGGGAGGGAGGGGGGGGGATTGCAAATACTGAGAATGTATTTGTTTGTTTGTGTTTTGAGTTTATTTGCCATGTCAGGAGCGGAAAGGGGGCTTGCTGCCAGGTGATTGTCAGTTGCAACTTTTGTTGTCACCGTTTGGTTTTCCGGTTGCATTACTGAACCTAAGAGAACGATGGCAGACGCGGAATTCTGGACGGGGGCGGCGGAAAACCTTTCTGTGGTTCCGCGCCCCGCTTCCAGGTCCTGGCCTACTTTTTCCCTGTTCTTGGGGGGGGGGGGGGGGGGGGCAGAGACTAACTCTGCGGCAGCTGAAGTGCTCGAAACGGCCGGCCGCGCGGCCCGCGGTAACGAGAAAACAAAACGCGCCTGTGTCGTCAGCGGAAAGAGACCGCCGCGACCCCAAGGCACCACCCAAGCTCGACATACCACCTCGACGAGAAGACACGACAACTCTGTTGTCAGACGACGCCATGCAAAATTTCGTAAGTGCCGTTTGTACTAAGACCTCGGTGCAAGTGACCGTCAGTGTTTTAATAAAAACAGAGCCGGAAAACACTTCTGTTTGTACTCCCGTGCAAGTGGGGGCCTATGGCTGACAGTGCGCGAGTAAGAGGAGCGATGCTCAACCCTTGACTGCCACTCAGCGAGTGTCTACTGGGTAGTACAGTAACAAATAAATAGGTAGTTTGTGCTTAAGATGCATGCGAGCAAAATAAAGAATTAGCCATTTAAGTAGTATCGTATGTGCAACAAGAATTTTTCGATTTAAAATGAGAAGTGCGGGAACTAGAAGGACCGGTGAAAAATATCATAATTTGTCACACGCCAGCTGGTACGAACGTAATTCAACAAGAAGTGTTAATTCGGGGAAATTTTAGTGTGGGTTTGTACGAATATCATTGTCGATAACATGCACGGTCAAGGATAGTTCAAGGACTTCAACACCTACAAATATTTACCTGCCCTGGACGTCATTTAAAGTTGTGTTCGCTTAAAGTCAAGATGAATTAGTGAAGACTGATATTTTTGCACGACACGCGAGTACATGTGCTAAAACATGGGAAACTCTTGTGTCCGATCAAAATACTGTATTTGCAGACTTTGAAAATGCTGTCTTTCCTCAATTATTTGTTGCGAGAGAAACAACGAAGTATCAGAGAAAAACTGTTTTCGATGCACAGTTGCAATCACCACGAAGAATCCATGTATATCTTTCTTCAGAAATACTGGGAACGGAATAGTTATTTCGATAACATTATCAACAATGATTTGATCGTAGTATTTATAAAATAACCAGTAACAACTCGTCAAAATCATCGAACGTTCGCGACGCTAATTCTTTTCTGAGTTTCCACGACAAATGTTTTACCATGGACTGTCAGAAAACAGCGCCGCGAACGTTCAGCGATTTTTATGAGCTGTTACGAGTTGTTGATCGTTTAGAACAGAATGATTGAGAACGGTCACTTGATGAATCGGAACAAAATACGACACGTCGTAATCAAAAGTGACAGCGACGCGACGGACCGCGGCAAGATAATTTTGGATAGCCGCCGTGGAATCGAGAGGACGACAATCAACCGCGATACAATGGCACGAGAAGAGATGATTTTTTGAGGACGATCGTTTTCGAAATGAGTAACGGAACAAAAATAATTCTGATAGACGTAACCACGCGGCGGTAGAACATACATTTCAGAATCGTTCACCACTCAGAAATGTGGATGACAGATATCGACAAAAAAGATCGCCGGCAAACAAATTATTTGCTGACGCTACCCACGCTAGACCATGCGAACAATTTTATGGGTCAGATGTAAGAATACAAATGACTGAATCCGATAAAGAAGACATTAAGGCAGAACTATGAGAGAAGAGCAGCAAACTATGTAAACTATGATAATGCATTAATTCCGGTTATTGAACTCAGTATAAATGGTCAGAAGATCGCAGCAGTTTTAAAAATTCTGGTAGTGATGCTACAGTGATTACAATGAAATGAACACCCTTAGCTGCTTACAGCCGTTGACATACGTCAACGGGGACAGATCAACATGTGTGCCCCGACCGGGACTCGAACCCGGGATCTCCTGCTTACATGGCAGACGCTTTATCCGTCTTTTTTTTTTTTTTTTTTTTTTTTTTCGTTCGTTGTATCTGCTCGGGGCGGACGTCGTAAGACATCCGTTTAAGTTCTGTGTTGATCGATTAACTCAGTTTTTTATTACAGAGGGCAACTAATCCTCTGACCGAACACGCTGAGCTACCGTGCCGGCTATATCCATCTGAGCCACCGAGGACACAGAGGATAGCGCGACTGCAGGGATTTATCTCTGGCACGCCTCCATCGAAACCCACGTTCTCAGCCGGCCGCGGTGGTCTAGCGGTTCTAGACGCTCAGTCCGGAACAGCGCGACTGCTACGGTCGCAGGTTCGAATCCCGCCTCGGGCATGGATGTGTGTGATGTCCTTAGGTTAGTTAGGTTTAAGTAGTTCTAAGTTCTAGGGGACTGCTGACTACTGATGTTAAGTCCCATAGTGCTCAGAGCCGTTTGAACCCACATTCTCAACGTATTGTCCCACACCACATTCGTAGTGCCCCCACCCATTATACACATTACTCGCGGCGCGTTGCCGATTCCCGTAAGAGTTCGGGCACTGTTCGTGCATTCGCACAGAAGAAGAAGATGGTCAAGTGGCCGGTGAGCCTTAACTATATATTCAGTAAGATGGTATCTGTTCTTTCGGACATGATACCATCTTAGTAAATATATGCTACAGTGATTACCAAAAACTTACACGAACAGCTTCATGAAATAGAAGAGGTACCTGTTTACACTGTAATGGTGTGCATAGAGTTACTGCAACTGGACACAGTCGTGCAGTAACTGAGAGGTTTCTCATTAGGTACAAGATTTTTGGAAGATACACTGACGTGGCTAGTTATTGATTCTTTGGCTGTTGATTGGATTTTTCGTAATTATTGGCTGACAGAACGAAGATGCAGAATTGATTTTGGAAGACGATGTTTAAGCATCTGTGATGAGAAGGAAGATTTAGAGGTTAATTACCTGGGATTAGTCGGAGAAAAAAGAGAAGCGTCTCCAGGATTAGGAGTTCCAGTTACCTAGAAGAGGGTGGATGATGGGATCGTAGCGCCAGTGTATATAAAGGATAATACGCTCACAGTAAGAGAATAAGGAATTCGTGACGCCAGAAAAAAAATTCAGGAAAAATTGTTGATTTGAATAGTTTGACCATATTCTATACAGAAGAATTGCTAAATTTCTACGTATGCACGCCGAATAATTTACAAGTAAACCTGGACTGATGAAGGGACGTTAATAACAAATTAAGATGCGACTGAATGAACTGTGCAAAATAAAACCTTGTTTTGTACCACTAACCAAAACAGTAGGAGATTACGCTTATGTTAGATAACGATATAAGTGAAAGATCAGTCAGCGAATGTTGCAGTCCGATAAATCCTGTTATTAAAAAGGACAGAGCATCAGGCTTGTTTTGGATGTACACATTATACACCCATTATTCCCCTTCAGTAGGACCAAACTGAGAATATAGATGAAATTTTGCAGAAGTTCACTAATTCCTGTTATCTTAATAGTCTTGATATGATAAGTAGCTACTAGCAGTTGCAGCTTGAGGAGGGTAGATGAAATTTCGATGCATTCTTGTAGTACGGTAGTCATTACCATTTTCAACGAATGCTGTTCGGTTTAATCTTTGCATGAGCTGCATTTGTTAGCGCTTTGGTTGCGATTCTCGGAGAGGAAACTTTACAGAATATAATAATGTATGTCGGTGAAGTTTTGATTGAGTCTACGTCGTGGGAAGAACATATGGACATGGTACATAAAGTTTTGAACATCAGATGGAGTAAACTTGATTTGAAAAGCTGCGAATTCTTAGGATATATCATTCTGTCAGCGGGAACTGAGCCAGATCCGAAGAAGTAGTTCGAAATATTCCACTATCACCACGTAAAAAACAACTTTTCCCGATACCATTGGCAATATTTTAAACAATGTTACTAACATCAATAAAGAAGAATTTAGTTTGGACCTGGGGAACCGAACAGCAGGAGGCTGTTGATGAAATCAAGAAAGATCTCTTAAAAGCTCGACTATTGCACCAGCCGGATCTTAATGAAACAATTTGCACTGATACTGACGCCAATGACTATGGCCTTTCTGCCCATTTACATCAAATAGTCAATAATAATAGTCAGGAACAGTACCGCATGGTTGCGTTCACAAGACGCGTTTTGTCACCTTGGAAAAGGATATACACTGTGACTATACAGCACTAGCGATAGTTTGGGGGTTCGAACAGTTCCGCTATTTTCTGCTTGGACGACAGACGATTGTAAGGACTGATCGTAAAGCATTATCATTCGTTCTTTATTGCGAATTGTTGTGTAACTACCTTGCTATATGGACGCTACAAGAATTCAGTATATTCCAGACGAAACAAATGTGGTATTCTGATGCATTGTCACGTCTTCCACAACATTTAAAAGATGTTTGCATTGAAATCAAGATTAATTTTATGAGAAGAGTAGAGAGAGAACAGAAAAGCCACATTGTGTTGCATAATATCAGTCATTATCAGCAAGCAGGTAATATATTAAAAATGATAAAGACAGTGTACCAGCATGAAGTGGAAATTAAAATTCAGCAATATCATTTAAGTCATGATTGCACCTTGTACCGCAGACTTAAGTTCAATGTCATGGAGGATTTGCGTACCAAAACATGTTTTCGACGATCTGATTAAATAAATCTATAGCAGATTAACACATTTTGGTTCAAAAAATGTTTACACCAAGTTCAGAAACAAGTGATTTTAGATGACATGTCTCAGAGATTGCGAAGGAGTTTAAAAGAATGTGACTTACGTCAGCATACAAAAGTGTCTATAACGCAACAAGAAGGATTGATGTGCAATATTATCCTGCAAACAATACATGAATTCATTGTTTTTGGCCCCCATCATAAATCTCGAGGATACTTCTCGCAAATCTTTGTAGTTGTGGAATTATTTACAAAATTTGTTCGCTTTGTTCTGCTAAGAAAGACTAACAGTAAGTTCACAGCTAACATATTGAAGGAAGACTATTTTGTGAATGATATTTGACTACGAAGTATTCTGCCAGGTAATAGACAGCAATTTCGCTCTAAAGCAAGGAACTCATTTATTGAGGAGGAGCAGCGTCATTGTACTGGCCAGCCTCGTATCTGCTGAACATACAATGAGAGAACTAGGAAGATGGTTCCGAACGTACTGCAGAAACCAACATAAGAGCTGGATTAATCAGTTATCTGACTGTGAAGATAATACTGGTCTGTTGCCGGCCGCGGTGGTCTAGCGGTTCTAGGCGCGCAGTCCGGAACCGCGCGACTGCTACGGTCGCAGGTTCGAATCCTGCCTCGGGCATGGATGTGTGTGATGTCCTTAGGTTAGTTAGGTTTAAGTAGTTCTAAGTTCTAGGGGACTGATGACCACAGTAGTTAAGTCCCATAGTGCTCAGAGCCATTTGAACCATTTGAACTGGTGTGTCACCCTGTACAGTTTTACGTGACAAAGAACCTGACAATATTTTGGGTAAGATTATTAATTTCCGTTACAAATTGAATTAACCACCGAAGAAGCTTCGCTACGTACTACAGCGTTGTATTTATCGTAGTGGCAAAAAGAATAGCTTACAGCCGTGGGCAGTC
Source organism: Schistocerca americana (assembly GCF_021461395.2). Taxonomy (NCBI): domain Eukaryota; kingdom Metazoa; phylum Arthropoda; class Insecta; order Orthoptera; family Acrididae; genus Schistocerca; species Schistocerca americana. The sequence continues at coordinate 617,659,951 of NC_060121.1, forward strand.
TATGCTGAGCGGCAAACGTCAAAGAGATCCTTTCTTTCAACGAGTGTTTAGTTTGTGCATTGTTGAGCTTCAGTGGCAGACAGAAGTGTTTTGTTAGGCTCATACGCCGATTATCTCCGTGAATTTTTCAATCTGTGAATGTTTTTAGTTCATGTAAACGCTTTGGACTTCACTAAGGTTTAGACAATAGCTAGAACAAATAAGGTTGGAGACGAAGATGGAGGTTTTAAAAGACTTTGATAACGGATTGAAACAAGTAGACGAGGCGAGGAAGTATGGACTTACACAATCAACCTTAGCTACATTCCTTAAAAAACGAAAAGAAATTGAAGAAAATTCTGTTGGTGGCAAATTTAACCCCTCAAGGAAAAGGATGAAGTCGGCTGCTGCTGACGATGTGGACAAAGTTACACAGCGGTGGTTGAATGAGATGCGTGCGCAGAACGTACCAATTAATGGTCCGTTGATATGTCAAAAGGCCTTAGACTTCGCTAAGTTGCTTGGCGATTCTAATTTTAAGGCAAGCAACGGATGGTTGCAAACATTTAACGACAGGCATGGGATCATTTTAAGGGGATTTCAGGAGAAGATATATCAGCACCTTTAGGTGATGCAGAATTTTGGAGGAAAAACACCATGTGTAAACTGTTAGAAAAATACAGTCCTGAAATCTTGTTCAACGCAGATGAGACGGGATTGTTTTATCAGCTGACACCAGAGAAGACGATGGCCTTTAGAGGAGAAAAGTGCAAAGGAGGGAAGCAGTCAAGCAGTCTAAAGCAGGCCTAACTGTTCTTCACTACAGCAAAGAGTCAGGGACACACAAATTGACACCACTGGTGATCGGACGATGAGCAAACCCACGGTGCTTCAAAAATGTAAGAATTTCACGAGGTAGGTGGGTAAATACATTTTATTTTACCTTCCTGTAATTTATAAGTTAATTCGGTGCAGTATAGCTTCCGCTGTAAAGTTTTGCTGCAGTCGTATTGTAAATGTGATTTCTTTTACTGCAATCACTTACAAGGCAAATCGAAAAGCATGGATGACGATTATTCTTTTTAGTGAATGGCTGCTTTCCTTGATAAAGAGATGTCAATGAAGAATAAGAAAACTGCATTGGTGGTGGATAATTGTTGTGCGCGTAACAACATGCCAGCATTGAAGGACGTTGAACTGAGCTACTTCCCCCCGAACTGTACTTCGATTCTTCAACCACTAGATATAGGGATAATTAAGAACTTTAAAACAAAATATCGTTCACGTTTAGTTCAATACGTGATCGCAAATACTGAAAGAAAGATGAGCAACCCCTACAGTTTCAATGTGAAGCAGGCTTGTGACACGATTTCTAGTTCCTGCAACAGTGTACAGCCGAATGTGATTGTGAACTGTTGGAAAAATGCAAGCATTTCCAAAAGTGAAGATGATGGTGAGAATGTTGTGGTGGATGAAATAACGCAGGATGATATTCAAAGTGATCTGGAGATTTATTCAGCAGTTACTGATAAAAACATAGATGCTTCAGTAGCTGAATACTGATGATGAGGCGTAGGTGTTTGTAGAATATACCGACGAACCTGTCATCGAGGAGTTAAATAGTAATTCGCCTGTTGAAGATTCTGACGACGACAGTGATGTGATAAGTGCGAATCCCCCTCCTCTGATGGAGCTAATAGGCCAATTAGAAACCATTCAGCTAGTAGCATGTTCAATCCCCAGTGTTTCAGTGCAACGGTTAATTGCGTTAGAGGAGACAAAGACAATATTCACAAGAGAACCTTTAAGAAAAAAGAAACAAAGGGAAATAGGTGAATTTTTCTGTACATAAAAGTAAGATATTCCACAGGTACAATATTAATAAATAAAGTGAACAAAATGTGTTTCTTTATTTGTCTTTTAACGTCATATTTCATCTGAAAAGTACTACAGTAATGTACTTCTCAGCCACGAAAACATGGCTCCTTGCTCTGAGTCACTATAACAAAACCTCTTTACAACAATAACCCTGGTACAACAATTTAATTTTCATTCGTTATATGGAGGTTTGACTGTATACATAATTAATTTTTTTTCCAAGTACATGTTTGGAGTCCTCGTATACATTGTAATTCCTAAGACGTAGTACCGTATGCCCTCACCAGAGGAGCCAAAAACAAAACGGTACAGCACATCACCACTTTATTGTTGAGCTGCGCCGGTTGGTTTTGACTTCTCTGGCGGTACTCTACAGTACTGTACAGTGGGGATTTCAGTGTGTACCAGTGCTGCACACACATACCTACAAACAAACAAAGAAGAAATTACACAACTTAATTTTTTTGGATATGACAATTAGAACTTTATCACTGCCCCTGGTAAATGTAAATATATTGACGTTGGAAATAATTTATCTACATGCTGCTGATGAAATAAAACCAATGGATAGGAAGGAGCTACACTCCTGGAAATGGAAAAAAGAACACATTGACACCGGTGTGTCAGACCCACCATACTTGCTCCGGACACTGCAAGAGGGCTGTACAAGCAATGATCACACGCACGGCACAGCGGACACACCAGGAACCGCGGTGTTGGCCGTCGAATGGCGCTAGCTGCGCAGCATTTGTGCACCGCCGCCGTCAGTGTCAGCCAGTTTGCCGTGGCATACGGAGCTCCATCGCAGTCTTTAACACTGGTAGCATGCCGCGACAGCGTGGACGTGAACCGTATGTGCAGTTGACGGACTTTGAGCGAGGGCGTATAGTGGGCATGCGGGAGGCCGGGTGGACGTACCGCCGAATTGCTCAACACGTGGGGCGTGAGGCCTCCACAGTACATCGATGTTGTCGCCAGTGGTCGGCAGAAGGTGCACGTGCCCGTCGACCTGGGACCGGACCGCAGCGACGCACGGATGCACGCCAAGACCGTAGGATCCTACACAGTGCCGTAGGGGACCGCACCGCCACTTCCCAGCAGATTAGGGACACTGTTGCTCCTGGGGTATCGGCGAGGATCATTCGCAACCGTCTCCATGAAGCTGGGCTACGGTCCCGCACACCGTTAGGCCGTCTTCCGCTCACGCCCCAACATCGTGCAGCCCGCCTCCAGTGGTGTCGCGACAGGCGTGAATGGAGGGACGAATGGAGACGTGTCGTCTTCAGCGATGAGAGTCGCTTCTGCCTTGGTGCCAATGATGGTCGTATGCGTGTTTGGCGCCGTGCAGGTGAGCGCCACAATCAGGACTGCATACGACCGAGGCACACAGGGCCAACACCCGGCATCATGGTGTGGGGAGCGATCTCCTACACTGGCCGTACACCACTGGTGATCGTTGAGGGGACACTGAATAGTGCACGGTACATCCAAACCGTCATCGAACCCATCGTTCTACCATTCCTAGACCGGCAAGGGAACTTGCTGTTCCAACAGGACAATGCACGTCCGCATGTATCCCGTGCCACCCAACGTGCTCTAGAAGGTGTAAGTCAACTACTCTGGCCAGCAAGATCTCCGGATCTGTCCCCCATTGAGCATGTTTGGGACTGGATGAAGCGTCGTCTCACGCGGTCTGCACGTCCAGCACGAACGCTGGTCCAACTGAGGCGCCAGGTGGAAATGGCATGGCAAGCCGTTCCACAGGACTACATCCAGCATCTCTACGATCGTCTCCATGGGAGAACAGCAGCCTGCATTGCTGCGAAAGGTGGATATACACTGTACTAGTGCCGACATTGTGCATGCTCTGTTGCCTGTGTCTATGTGCCTGTGGTTCTGTCAGTGTGATCATGTGATGTATCTGACCCTAGGAATGTGTCAATAAAGTTTCCCCTTCCTGGGACAATGAATTCACGGTGTTCTTATTTCAATTTCCAGGAGTGTATATTTAAGATATTCTGAAATTGTAGTGGTTCCCAGCTTGGATGTCATTGCGCCCTGATGCTTCTCACACTTATAAATTCACGAAGGAGTTTTGGAAGGAAATGGCGCAGCGGGCTACAATATTTTGAGATAGGATAGATGACCCAAATGCGTAATACTTCTTTCAGTGGCAGAGATGTTAAGTTGTTTGCTTTTGTTCTGTTACCAATGTATATTTTTTAGCAAAGACGCATGGATTTAAAATACGAGATATTCTTTATTCAAACATGGAAACTGTATGTAATTTGTTTGTTTTCTCCCGTGTAATTTGTGTTATAAAATGGTTCAAATGGCTCTGAGCACTATGGGACTTAACATCTGTGGTCATCAGTCCCCTAGAACTTAGAACTACTTAAACCTAACTAACCTAAGGACATCACACACATCCATGCCCGAGGCAGGATTCGAACCTGCGACCGTAGCAGTCGCGCAGTTCCGGACTGAGCGCCTACAACCGCGAGACCACCGCGGCCGGCATTTGTGTTATAATTTCATGTATCTGTAGATAATGTTATTTCCTTTTGTCACACAGGCAAATGACTTCAGCTTGCATGATGACTTTAGGTTCAGAGGATTTTCTTAATCTGCCTTTTACTTACCCAGTATCTTTTCTAGCTCGCTCAGTGTTGCGTTTTTACAAGGATTGTTTTCACTTGTCTGATCTTTAATATGAACAGTATGAGGCACTGATAACAATATGCATAATGTAGTTAGTTAAGGATGGTTCAAATGGCTCTGAGCACTATGGGACTCAACTGCTGAGGTCAGGATTCGAACCTGCGACCAGAGAGGTCTTGCGGTTCCAGACTGCAGCGCCTTTAGCCGCACGGCCACTTCGGCCGGCAGTTAAGTATGTAGGCGGTATGATTATTGTGTGTGTGTGTGTGTGTGTGTGTGTGTATGTATGTGAATTCCTAAGGGACGAAACTGCTGAGGTCATCGGTCGCTAGTCTTTAACACTACTTAAACTAACTTACGCTAAGCCCAACACACACACCCGATGGAGGACTCTAACCTCCGGCGGGAGGGGCAGCGCAATCCGTGGTATGGTGCCTCACACCGCGCAGCCACTCCACGCGGCGTGTATGTTTTGGTATGTCTATAGGTGATAATGAGAAGTTGTTCTAGTTAAGGTCTATGGAGGAATACGGGTGGCTAATCAGTATACTATCAAGGATTGAATGTGCTTTTTTATGAAATATGAGTAGTGGTTGATTGAGTTACAATGGCGCCATCACTAAGATGAGAAGACGAGTGACTGAGGGAAAAGAGAGTGAGGTATTGCCGTTTCTCCAGAATGATAGAGATGCAATGTAGGGACTTCTGTAATCAAGTTTTGTTTCATGTATCTGTAGGTAATATTATTTCCTTTTGTCACACAGGCAAATGACTTTGGCTTGCATGATGATTTTAGGTTCAGAGGATTTTCTTAATCTGCCTTTTACTTACCCAGTATCTTTTCTAGCTCGTTCAGTGTTGCGTTTTTAAAAGGATTGTTTTCACTTGTCTGATCTTTAATGTGAACAGTATGAGGCACTGATAACAATATGCATAATGTAGTTAGTTAAGGATGTAGGCGGTATGATTATTGTGTGTGTGTGTGTGTGTGTGTGTGTGTGTGTGTGTGTGTGTGTGTGTGTGTGAATTCCTAAGGGACCAAACTGCTGAGGTCATCGGTCGCTAGTCTTTAACACTACTTAAACTAACTTATGCTAAGCCCAACACACACTAATGTTAGGGCCCTGCCAATTGCAGACTGGGCAGTTGACCCATGGGAGAAGTTATACTTCAAAGAATTAACAGGTAAATCCATCCACCGCCTAGACGCTTAGTAATGCGTTACGCTAGAAGATGGGCATCAAAGCTACATCTTAGCAGATTCAGCTTGATATCTGCCCCTGACAACTTTAACGTCAATGGATCAGCATTGGTCAGAGTGCTACACCAGCGATCCTCACTCACGAAAGGCCTCTGGGCGGCAATAAGTGACGTAAAACACTGTTGTTTCTTGGTATAAGAGGAAGTGTATTGTCGTTTAGCTTTCAGATGAACGTCGTTGCTACCAAACTTTGAGTTTGTTAATGTAAAGTCCAGGAAAATCCCTGCCTACCGATTAGGAGACGGGAAGCTATTCGAATGTGGTTCACCAGAGGCATCCTGGAGATACAGCGTCATTCGTCATATTGGCAGAAGCCTGTAAAATGCCGAGAGATTGGTTGGACGATTATAGGAAGGGAGAAATAGTGCATCGCCATAATCCTTTAAACGCCTATCTTTTTGTATTCAGAGTTCTCAGTCAGATCACTGGGGCACCAATTTAACGTCGCTCGTTGCCAACCTTGATAAGCTCTGAGAAGTCTGTTTTTCTCACTTGGAGCGCTGCCTCTGTCAGCACTCACGCCACGGGCTCAGACACTGACTTCTGTTGTGCAGTCAGTTGCACACTTTGTTTTTTCTAATGTTTAGAATCACTCTTCAGTGCAGTAGCTAGCGAGGTTGCAAATAAATTGTGTTAATCACATCCACGAGTATCATTGAATTTGCTGCAGCGAGCATCCTATCGAGTCTCAAAATCTTGCATCTCTTGTAGGTGCCCTATGACGCTGCTTAACGCTACTTCTAGCATTCAACCTGCTATCATTGGAAGTTGGTCTTTCTGCATTTGTTCCTAGTTAAATTGCAGATTGACCTGTAACCCCCCGTCTTCCCCCTATCCTGCGTTACGAAACAACAAAGTGTGACGTCATCGGCCTAAAGTTTCCTTGGGCTGAAAGGTTGTGAAATACATCAAGATAGGAACAGCAGGTGATTTCATTTATATTACTATTACACTTTCTCATCGAAAATGTGATAATTAAGTTTGTTTTTCTTTTAATTTCTGAAGCAAAGCTACAAAAAAAGTTTTGCATCACCTCGATTCCGAGAGTTCCGGAACCTATAGAGAAAATTGGAATAGAGATTCAACATAAACATCATTTCTGCCCTTTTTATTGCTCATGAAAACCACACATTGCATGTTAAACCACCATACAGTGAGACCTTCAGACGTGGTGGTCCAGTTTTTTGTACACACCCGTACCGCTAATACCCAGTAGTAAGTCCAATTTCATTGATGCATGCCTGTATTCGTCGTGGCATGCTGTCCACAAGTTCATCAAGGCACTGTTGGTCCAGATTGTCCCACTCCTGAACTGCGATACGGCATAGATCCGCCAGAGTATTTGGTGGGTCACGTCGTCCATAAATAGCCCTTTTCAATCTATCCCAGGCATGTTCGATAGGGTTCATGTCTGGAGAACATGCTGGCCACTCTAGTCGAGCGGTGTTGTTATGCTGAAATAAGTCGTCCAAAAGATGTGCACGATGGGGGCGCGAATTGTCGTCCATGAAGACGAATGCCTCGCCACTATGCTGCCAATATGGTTGCACTATCGGTCGGAGGATGGCATTCATGTATCGAACAGCCGTTACGGCGCCTTTCACGACCACCAGCTGCATGCGTCGGCACCACGTAATGCCATCCCAAAACAGCAAGGAACCTCCACCTCGATACACTCGCTGGACAACGTCTAGGGTGTTCAACTTGACCAGGTTGTCTCCAAACACATCTCCGATGATTGACTGGTTGAAGGCATATGCGACACTCATAAGTAATGAGAACTTGATGCCAAATCTGAGCGGTCCATTCGGGATGTTGTTGGGCCCATCTGTACCGCGCTGCATGATGTCGTGATTGCAAAGATGGACCTGGCCATGGACTTCGGGAGTGAAGTTGCGCATCATGAAGCCTATTGCGCACAGATGAGACGTAACACGACTTCCTGTGGCTGCACGAAAAGTATTATTCAACTTGGTGGCACTGCTGTCATGGTTCCTCCGAGCCATAATCCATAGGTAGCAGTCATCCACTGCAGTAGTAGCCCTTGGACGGCCTGAGCGAGACATGTCATTGACAGTTCCCATCTCTCGGTATCTCTTCCAAGTCAGAACAACAACACTTTGGTTCATTTCGAGACGCCTGGACACTTGCCTTATTGCGAGCCCTTTCTGGCACAAAGTAACAATGTGGACGTGATCGAACTGCGGTATTGACTGTCTGAGCGTGGTTGAACTACAGACAACCCGAGCCGTGTACCTCCTTCCTAGTGTAATGACTGGAACTGATTGGTTGTCGGACCACCTCTGTCTACTAGGCGCTGCTGATTCACAGTAGTTTACATTTTTAGGCAACTTTAGTGACATCTCTGAACAGTCAGACTGTGTCTGTGATACAATATCCACAATCAACATCTATCTTCAAGGGTTCTGGGAAACGGGGAAATGCAAACCTTTTTTTGATGTGCGTAATATACCGGAACAGAGATCAACATAATTTCCGCTCTTTTTATTGCTCATGAAAACCACACATTACATGTTGTACCACCATACAGCGAGACCTTCAGACGCGGTGGTCCGGAATGCTGTACGCACTGGTATCTCTAATAGTCAGTAGCACGTCCTCTGGCATTTATGCATTTTTGTATTCGTCGTAACATACTATCCACAAGTTCATGAAGGCACTGTGGGTTCAGATTGTCCTACCACTCAAAGGTGATTCGGCGTAGATCCCTCAGAGTGATTGGTGGGTCACGACGTCCATAAACAGACATTTTCAATCGCTCCCAGGCACGTTCTATGGGTTTCATGTCTGGAGAACATGCTGGGTACTCTAGTTGAGCGATGTCGCTATTCTGAAAGAAGTCGTCCACAAGATGTGCACGATGGGGGCGCGAATTGTCGTCCATGAAGACGAGTATCTCGCCAATATGCTGCCGATATGGCATTCACGTATCGTACAGCCGTTACGGTGCCCATCACGACCACCAGCGGCATGCGTCGGCCCCACATAATGCCATCCCAAAACAGCAGAGAACCTCCATCTTGCTACACTCGCTAAGGCGGACAGGGTTGTCTCCAAACACATCTCCGATAATTGTCTGGTTGAAGGCATATGCGACACTTATCGGTGAAGAGAACTTGATGCCAATCCTGAGCGGTCCATTCGGCACGTTTTTGGGCCCATGTGTACCGTGCTGCATGGCATCTGAGGTCGTCAGACCCCTAGAACTTAGAACTACTTAAACGTCAGAAGTGAAGTGCATCATGCAGCCTATTGCGCACAGTTTGAGATGTGACACGACTTCCTGTGGCAGCACGGGAAGCTTTATTCAACATGGTGGCTTGCTTTCAGAGTTTCTCAGAGGCATAATCCGTCATACAATTCAGTAGTAGCCCTTGGGCTAAGCGTGGCATGTCATCAACAATGCCTGTCTCGCTGTATCTCCTCCATGTCTGAACAACAGCGCTTTGGTTCACTCCGACCCGCCCGGACACTTCCTTTGTTGAGAGCTCTTCCTGGCACAAAGTAACAATGCGGACACGATCGAACCGCGGTATTGACCATCTAGGCGTGGCTTAACAACGATACAGTATCCACAGTCGACATCTATCTTCAGGAGTTCTGGGAACCGGGGTGATGTAATATATATATTGCAGAGGTCTTAGAAACTTCTAATAATGTAATTGTGTATTGGGTCTTTATTCGCAGCGAGCCTTGCAGTGAGCAGTGATGGGCGTCTTACTAGGCAGAGGATGAAGAACCCTTGAGACCAGTCACTCTCGCGTTCTAAGAGGCCCGGGAGCTCCCCATCCAATGGCCTCAGGCCCAGTGGTAGGACACCGCTCCTCCGAGCATTGTGCACTGGACCCCCCTTTTTCGAAGGATTGCGACTTTTTCCCGGAAACTGGACAGAGTTCTGACAATCAGTCTGCACAATATAGTTTCCAGTAGTGTTGATTACAGAAGTAGCAGGAACTGTAGGAGATGTGAGCATTTCTTTACACTGTGTCCGACTCGCCAGACGCTAGTCATACAAGAATGACGTGTGGGTGGAATGAATCACGCGATAATATCTTGCGAGGCTATGGGAGCATGTAACTTGTGGGGTATTAGGCACCCATTTCGGAAAATGGTGGCAAATGTTGCCAGAAGACAGGGGTTATTACCCGATTACTAACGCAGGAAGTGGGATACGTGATAAATAGGTGGGGAATCAATAAATAGAGTGGGAGATCGGACGCAGTTTCGCAGGAAGGGGAACCGAGGGTTTTTCGCATTTGTCTGAGACATTGTTTTTTCTTTTTTTATTATTATTTGCAGTGGATGCAGTCACCAAATGTTTGCTAATTTGTTCAAATGGGAAAAATTAGAGATTGGTTAGCGGGTAAATAAACTTTTCGGAGGTGCGTGGGCAAGCTTAGTTACATTGCATCCTATTGGCAGCACCTCTAACGGTGTTTGTTTTTTTTTTTTTTTTTCTACTTTGGATTTTCGTTGCAGAGGAATTTCTCCTTCGAGTTCCATCATCGCGACTTCTTCGGAAGACTTCTTCGGGCTTCTGCACGAGACTTCGGCTTCTATGGCTACTCAAATCGCAGTGCACCTCCTTGTACGGATGCACTGCGGTACGTTCGGGTTACCTGGGGGAGTATGATGGGAGTAACGAGACTTAGTTACGCGCGTTTCTTTCTTAAACTAAGGGAACGTTGTGAGGAATTGCGCTTTGTTCAAAGTCCCTCTCATGATGAAGCATTTGCGGTTTGCGCATGTGGCTTCCTTCAATCAACAAAGATTGATGCTATCAACTGTGCGATACCAAAGCGTGATTGATTTATTTTGGTGTAGTGCGGCGTCGTAACTCGATCCTTTTCTCTACACTGTTACGACAGTTGTTTATTGCATTCATTGTAAGAATTTTTTTGTTTCAATTTTCTCTTACCTCCGTTGCTTTGGAGAATATATTGTTTCATTTATAAATCATACTTCTGCTTCACTTTTTAATCTCTGTAACAATACACTACCGCCAAAACAGGCCTATTTTTTATTTGAGTTGACAGGTGAACCCCGTAACTCCATTTAGTGTTGTTGAATTTTACAAGGACCACACTCACGACTCCGTTGTCAGGGCCATTAATTTCGAAATCGTTTCCGTTGTGCACAGTTCGTCACATCACATTTGATTCAGAAGGGGGCGATCTGCAGATTGAGAGGGTTATTGCTATACTGAGAAGATTGAAAATGGTTCAAATGGCTCTGAGCACTATGGGACTCAACATCTGAAGTCATCAGTCCCCTAGAACTTAGAACTACTTAAATCTAACTAAACTAAGGACATCACACATATCCATGCCCGAGGCAGGATTCGAACCTGCGACCGTAGCAGTCACACGGTTCCGGACTGAAGTTCCTGGAACCGCTCGACCACCACGGCCGGCTACTGAGAAGAAGCACTGTTTGTACTTAGGTGTAGGTCAATGGTACCTCGCGGCTTGTTTGCTGGTTCAAACATAAAAGATAACGTAAAATAATGTTTTTCTTCTAAAATCAGAAATCTCAATATTATCCTTCCGAAGTTTGGCAATCCACATCTAATTATGAATATAAACGGGTACAATATCTGTGGTAGATAAAAGGAAGTGGAAAAGTTATTACATCTGGTGACGTGTCTCAACGAAAAAAACATAGATTCCCTCCAAAAACCAAATTAAGTTTCATTTAAGCAACGAGTCAGAGAACCGTATAGAACGTTTTTACTGTAGTAAAAATGCAGTCAGGTGACGATTTTGCTGTCTAACCGGGGAGAATAAATTCATGAAATAAGACAGTTTCTTCAGACAGCTGCAGGATTAATTGCTGACAGGCTAAAAAAGTGCAGCAACACCATCGTTGGAACAGAAAGAAATAATCTACTGACGCATCTCAGTATGAAAGCAGATTTTCAATTCTGCAGTTTTGTAAGTAAAAATGTGACGACATCTGGAGGTCCGTAACGAATTAGTATTGGTAACTTATATTCCTGTGATGCAACCTTTTAACTGAAACGGCGTTCATTCTGTTACTACTAGAGCTTGCAAACACTACACCTGTTGTTGTTGTGGTCTTCAGTCCTGAGACTGGTTTGATGCAGCTCTCCATGCTACTCTATCCTGTGCAAGCTTCTTCATCTCCCAGTACTTACTGCAACCTAAATCCTTCTGAATCTGCTTAGAGTATTCATCTCTTGGTCTCCCTCTAGGATTTTTACCCTCCATGCTGCCCTCCAATCCTAAATTTGTGATCCCTTGATGCCTCAAAACATGTCCTACCAACCGGTCCCTTCTTTTGTCAAGTTGTGCCACAAACTTCTCTTCTCCCGAATTCTATTCAATACCTCCTCATTAGTTATGTGATCTACCCATCTAATCTCCAGCATTCTTCTGTAGCACCACATTTCGAAAGCTTCTATTCTCTTCTTGTTCAAACTATTTATCGTGCATGTTTCACTTCCATACATGGCTACACTCCATACAAATACACTCCTGGAAATGGAAAAAACAACACATTGACACCGGTGTGTCAGACCCACCATACTTGCTCCTGACACTGCGAGAGGGCTGTACAAGCAATGGTCACACGCACGGCACAGCGGACACACTAGGAACCGCGGTGTTGGCCGTCGAATGGCGCTAGCTGCGCAGCATTTGTGCACCGCCGCCGTCAGTGTCAGCCAGTTTGCCGTGGCATACGGAGCTCCATCGCAGTCTTTAACACTGGTAGCATGCCGCGACAGCGTGGACGTGAACCGTATGTGCAGTTGACGGACTTTGAGCGAGGGCATATAGTGGGCATGCGGGAGGCCGGGTGGACGTACCGCCGAATTGCTCAACACGTGGGGCGTGAGGTCTCCACAGTACATCGATGTTGTCGCCAGTGGTCGGCGCAAGGAGCACGTGCCCGTCGACCTGGGACCGTACCGCAGCGACGCACGGATGCACGCCAAGACCGTAGGATCCTACACAGTGCCGTAGGGGACCGCACCGCCACTTCCCAGCAAATTAGGGACACTGTTGCTCCTGGGGTATCGGCGAGGACCATTCGCAACCGTCTCCATGAAGCTGGGCTACGGTCCCACACACCGTTAGGCCGTCTTCCGCTCACGCCCCAACATCGTGCAGTCCGCCTCCAGTGGTGTCGCGACAATCGTGAATGGAGGGACGAATGGAGACGTGTCGTCTTCAGCGATGAGAGTCGCTTCTGCCTTGGTGCCAATGATGGTCGTATGCGTGTTTGGCGCCGTGCAGGTGAGCGCCACAATCAGGACTGCATACGACCGAGCCACACAGGGCCAACACCCGGCATCATGGTGTGGGGAGCGATCTCCTACACTGGCCGTACACCACTGGTGATCGTCGAGGGGACACTGAATAGTGCACGGTACATCCAAACCGTCATCGAACCCATCGTTCTACCATTCCTAGACCGGCAAGGGAACTTGCTGTTCCAACAGGACAATGCACGTCCGCATGTATCCCGTGCCACCCAACGTGCTCTAGAAGGTGTAAGTCAACTACCCTGGCCAGCAAGATCTCCGGATCTGTCCCCCATTGAGCATGTTTGGGACTGGATGAAGCGTCGTCTCACGCGGTCTGCACGTCCAGCACGAACGCTGGTCCAACTGAGGCGCCAGGTGGAAATGGCATGGCAAGCCGTTCCACAGGACTACATCCAGCATCTCTACGATCGTCTCCATGGGAGAATAGCAGCCTGCAATGCTGCGAAAGGTGGATATACACTGTACTAGTGCCGACATTGTGCACGTTCTGTTGCCTGTGTCTATGTGCCTGTGGTTCTGTCAGTGTGATCATGTGATGTATCTGACCCCAGGAATGTGTCAATAAAGTTTCCCCTTCCTGGGACAATGAATTCACGGTGTTCTTATTTCAATTTCCAGGAGTGTATATTTTTAGCTTTCATGTAGAGTGGTTGATCAAACGTCGTGATACATATTTGCTGCGTGGCGGCATAAGTTAAAGCAGTTAAAATAGTGCTACAATCCGTGGGAGGGTTGTTGATGAAGGGAAGCGCCAATGCATTTGATTGAAGGTTCTCCAGTTGTGATTTTCTCCATAAAACCTTTCCACGCAGGGATAGAAATCTGTAAGAACTTCCCCAACATCCAAGTAAAATCGTGAATGGTAGGCACTGCTGCTTTAGTGAATGATTGTTCTGAGTATACATTTTGCCAACAATTTCTTGAATTCAAATATATTCTGCCTTCGGAATGTTACCAGACATATTTTTTGGGCACTTGCTGTTTCAGTAGAGCTCGAAATGACAGAGTTTCGTTACTTTCTGATGTTCTATCACTTTCACTGGAGTCACACACCTGGTTCTACACATATCATGGAATGTACCTTTGGCCGTCATTGTTGCAATATTGAAGTCAGCATTATCGAAAAGGAACTGTGAGAGCAAATCATTTGAAGTATTTGGTTTCCAGAACTGAACGGCAGAAGCCTCAAATAAAGCCACAGTACTATTTGAAGAAACTCGTATTCGAGACAATTTCAGCAATATATTGTGATCCCACTTTACGAAACAAGTACATTGCAAGACCAAGTTGCAGTGGGGAGATAAATGAACGAGGTCTGGTAGCTGCCACAATCTCATAGGATATTGCTTTACTTTTTTTTTTAAGAAATGGAACTGTTCACTACCTTTCCTTTTTGACAAAATCACGTCCTACACAAATTCCTATAATGTGTCAGGAACCACAACTTCAGCATTCTCTGCGAAGTCGTTGGCATCTGGATAACTGGCAGTACTGTAAGGAGGTGCAACCTGGTAGTCAAGGAAGGCAGGATTCGGTTACGATTGTGGACGGGGCCGTAATCAGTTATTGTCGGTTCCCTTTTGCAATTACACATATTTGTTTTAAAACGGTAATTCCAGACTCAGCAATAAATAAAAATATCACACGCTATTAATGAAGGAAGAAACAATAGTGTAATTAATAGTGCTTTCAGTGCGTTACAATTTACCAAATGAGCATAAATACAGACACAGAAAATAATGTTTTAAAAACAAGCCAATTTGGTCCAAATTAGAATTTTAAGGCAAGTAACCATAGTCACCGCTGAAGGTCTTTAACGCCAAGAACGGCAATTATAAAAAAATTAATAAACATACTGTAAAACAGCAATGCAATAGCAAGGTTAATTTAAAAAGATAAGCAACTGATCACCAAACGGCTGAGACAAAATGATGGTAAACTTTGTAGCACAACCATTTAAACCTGCTGTAACGCCAATAATGGCAATCATATAACAAATTTAAAAAACATACAGTGAAACAGCAATCGTTAATTTAAAGGTCAAGTAACTGATCACCAAACAGGTGAGATAAAATTATAATAAACTTGGTAGCACAATTATTTAAACCTGCTGTAACGCCAAGAATGGCAATTATATAAAAATATTTAGAAACATATAATAAAACAGCAAATACAATAATAAAACACAAGGGCCAGTCACAGACAGTGCACCAGGAATCGACCTCTGAGTAGGTCCGGCAAAAAAACACTTTTGCGAGCGATGAGATAGGCAGCCAAGAGTTGTATTCTCTTTGCAAGATGGTAACTCAGACTAGTGGCAGTCTAACGAATGACTAATGATAATCTTGCTGAGGCAACCTGACGTCCAATAAACCACATTGCAACAATCAAGAAAGCTGTCAAAACTACACGCCTCACCGGACAGCAGCGGCAAGGCGAGGAAACGTACTCTGCCGTTACATACACTAACCCCCAGGGCAGGTAACTGAGGCGTTTGGAGGCTACGAGGCAGGAAGAAATAGCGCTGATTGAACTTAAATAGTAACAAACTGAACGCTATAAATAGTAACTAGAAGACCAGGAAAGCTAATCAGATCCGCCTTTCCCAAGCACTGCACTCTCTGCTCTTCGCCTCAGCAACATTACGAGCAGCAACACGAACCCAACTCACTGGAGAATCGCAAGATCTCACAATGGCGGACGTTCCTCTACTTGAATCCAAATGCACTCAACTTAAAACTTGCAGTATCCGGTTTACGACGAGGTCGGGCACCCTCATAACCACAGGCCTTCAAGCCGGCAGTCCATGCGCGCTGCCAGTGCTCCTGGCGTGTTCTCGCACTGCGTGGACCTGGCTTCTCCTGAGTCCCCAACCGAACTGCACACTCATGACCCAGAACAACCACGACGTCTCCCCAAAGATATGGCCACAGTTACTACATATCGATACCCGCCGCTGCTGCCACTAGCGGACAGGCAATGCTTGCGAAACCAAGTGGCGCCAGTCAACACGAGAAGAAGACAAACAACCGCAACCATGTCAACTAAACGATACGGTCTGGCCTCCAACAGAGGACAGAAACCTACGAACAGCACCAACGTGAGCTGCAGCACGGCTCAGCAGCCATTCTAATATCTTCATGGATGATAGCTGCTGCTGCTTCTACTACTCTATTTCTCTCATCTTTACACCATTGATTCAAAAGTTTGTGGCCACTGCCACGAAAACATACAAATGAGGGATATTTTGGCATTGTCGCAAACAAGACCTCATCATCAAAGAGTTTTTATAGTCATTGTCTCTCCTTCTGGGAGACATTCCTTAACTTTCAGCAACAAATCGAGCAGTGAAATTTGACATTCCTCTAAACTACCTATAAATTTGCACAATTCTTTAAAAGCAGGATCGAAGCTAGTATCTTGTGGGTGGCCTCTTTTTCGAACAGAGGAGGAGTTCGACACTAATTTAGCATAGCAATCTTCATAATAACGGGCTTGTGCAGCTACTAAACACTAAACACTGTTGTTGCGTTCGGGACCTCTCTACCAAAATCATCATAGAGTTTCTTTGCTTTGCCAAGCAGCATATGTTTAACAGTTAAAGAGCGAACTCCAAACACTCCATGGCGTTTGTGGCATGGTTTTTTTTTTTTTTTTTTTTTTTTTTTTTTTTTTTTTTTTTTTGCCTCTGACAAACTTTTCAGCACAAATGAAACAGTCTTTTCTGAAATTGAATGGATAAGAGGAAGAGGATCTCAAACTTTTATCATCTGCTTGTGCAACATTCTGCTTAATTAGTTTCCTTATATTACGTTCCTTAATATATTCACGTCGACATACCTTATGCACTTCAATCAGTCCAGCGTTCTGTAGAAGATTATGAATCCTGTCCTTCCCTTCCATGCTGATGCGTATCAGAGTTTCCAAGTCCTTCGCCACTATTGATGTCTCTCCGTCCGAAACAGATTTACCACAAATAAAACAGGTGGTAGGGTCCAGCATTATTGTTTCCTCAGTCCGGACAAAAGAAGTGAGAGTGAGAATAAGCACTTCATAACACCACAAACTGATGAATGTTGTCACAAAAACACATTCCTCTGTCACTATTCTGACAGTTCACAACATTAATTCAACTGAACTGGACACTGGGCGAGAAAAAACGGCAGCGACAGTAGTGGTAGGGGAGCGCTGAGTGAATGGGAAGGGAAATTTGACGTTTCCATTGTTGGCACGTACTCCTGATGTCAATCGCAAAAGAAATATCATCAATTTGAATATATAGGCTACGAAATATTTCCGCACACTTAATTAGACTTTACATTTAAATACTTTGCTACGCAACAAATGCTGAAAACTATTACGTTAACAGAATTCTATTCCAAATCTTATACCTCAAATACCGTTCGTACAAATGAAAAGATGCACAAGATTTTTTCATGTACAATTTTGCGAGGAGTACATTTACTAATAAGAGCCTTGTTCGAAAAATGAGTTTTGCGTATAAATTTAAAATATGGTACAAACTGACTTTTGGAGGTGATAAAATGGCGACGCGCCCCACTTACGAAGGGCAACTTTTCTGTTATTTATTAATATTCCCTAGATAAGTGCTTTCCCGAAGTTTAAAAAGTTTATAAATTGTTCCCCCAACTGAGCTACCGAAGCACGACTCACGCCCGGTACTCACAGCTTTACTTCTGCCAGTACCTCGTCTCCTACCTTCCAAACTTTACAGAAGCTCTCCTGCGAACCTTGCAGAACTGGAAACATCCCCCAGGCTGTGGCTAAGCCATGTCTCCGCAATATCCTTTCTTTCAGGAGTGCTAGTTCTGCAAGGTTCGCAGGAGAGCTTCTGTAAAGTTTGGAAGGTAGGAGACGAGGTACTGGCAGAAGTAAAGCTGTGAGTACCGGGCGTGAGTCGTGCTTCGGTAGCTCAGTTGGTAGAGCACTTGCCCGCGAAAGGCAAAGGTCCCGAGTTCGAGTCTCGGTCGGGCACACAGTTTTAATCTGCCAGGAAGTTTCATAGCAGCGCACCTCCGCTGCAGAGTGAAAATCTCATTCGGGAAACATCCTCCAGGCTGTGGCTAAGCCATGTCTCCACAATATCCTTTCTTTCAGGAGTGCCAGTTCTGCAAGGTTCGCAGGAGAGCTTCTGTAAAGTTTGGAAGGTAGGAGACGAGGTACTGGCAGAAGTAAAGCTGTGAGTACCGGGCGTGAGTCGTACTTCGGTAGCTCAGTTGGTAGAGCACTTGCCCGCGAAAGGCAAAGGTCCCGAGTTCGAGTCTCGGTCGGGCACACAGTTTTAATCTGCCAGGAAGTTTCATATCAGCGCACACTCCGCTGCAGAGTGAAAATCTCATTCTGTTCCCCATTTGATGATTTTCTTACTAATTTGCCGGGGGTAAGCATGTTTATCGAAAACCACCGATGTGGAAGTGCGTGCTGAGTTAGTGCTGCCATATTGCAAATGTAACGCAGAAGTTTCCACTAAAGTAGCAGATACTCGAGGCTCCTGATCTCTCCATGCGATTACGCCACCCTCGAGGCTCGACGATTTCTTTCGCACGTGGATGTGAAGAAGGCAGTTACGGACTTCATGAAGAAGGAAACGGTGCTTTACCAAACCGGTGTTTTCAACCTAGTGCGTCGATGGAATGGCTGCCTCAACGCTCACGACGATTTTTCCTGATTGACATACCGATTCTGGATTGTATGGTCTTCAGACGGAAACTTTTTGATCTCCTTTTAAACATAGAAAGTGTCTCCGTATCCTGTGAAATCCCCATGTAGCAATGTATTCATTTCTCCGCGATCGCACTTTCGCGCTCCTCTAACGTAACATCTGCTCTGTAATCGATACTTGATTCTCTGTTTATTCTAAATTAATAGCATAAGGTACGTTAATCTTTCGCAATGGATCCTGTCCGTGATACATCAGTATCGTTCGTGATTACGTGTTTTCGTTAAAAAAAAATACCAGAGCTATTGTTATATGAATAAGAGTTCAAATGGCTCTGAGCACTATGGGACTTAACATCTGAGGTCATCAGTCCCCTAAAACTTAGAACTACTTAAACCTAACTAACCTAAGGACATCACACACATCCATGCCCGAGGCAGGATTCGAAACTGCGACCGTAGCGGTAGCGCGGTTCCAGACTGCAGCGCCTAGAAACTCTCGGCCACTCCAGCCGGATGAATAAGAGTTTTCCTCGCTAACATGCTTCGCAAGATATTCATCGTTACCTATGCCTTTCTAAACAGATGATTTGATTTTTAACTGGATGTTGCATCGTGTTGGGCAGTCCGCACTCGGAGCGACTGAAAAAGATCGCAACGGGCAGGTGATATAAATCGGCAACTGATTGCTGATTAGCTGGCAACGCAGTTCCGCACACAAAGCAACTCTGAAAAGAAAACTGCAGTTGCCATTTTCGAGCATCGAGGACAGGGAGCATTGTTCGTGCACCCGAGAATCTTTCGATTACACTCAGCATGTCGAGCATAGATTCAGGATTGAGTTCATCCATACATCAAAAAAAAAATAAACATAAACTGCAGGGTAGATGTAGCAACCGCGGAGTTGCAACAGACAGATTCGAAAGTCGTAGCTTTTTATAAAACGGCTAAACGTGCTGTTGTGATTTAGCACGCTTGATTTCTTCCGCCATAACACAAAGTTTCTTTCATTCCGAAAGGTGTAATAAGTCGACAAATAGTTACAAATAAACAGAAATTAGTAAGGCAAGGACAGCGTACTTGTTATTCAAACTTAAACTTGGTGAGTATGTGCCATGTATCTGTGTTTCTATGAAGTGTAGTGCAACATTCTATAAAAGTCACTTAGTCGGCAAAAATAATTTTAGCTTAATTTTAAATTACCCCTCGTAGATTATATATGAGTATCCGACATAAATGTAACGCTGAATCTTCTTTACAGTTTCTTAAGGAACATTAAAAGATTCGAGGAAGCTAGGGTCCGCAAGGTATTAATGGTATGATAAGGACTCCCCTTTCACCTTAGCCAGGAAGTCTAATGTGGACCGTAGGAATCTCTTCACTTCTGTATTAAAAAAACTACACACAAATTACGATCACCGAGGAGGTTTTAAAGAATTATTGAACTGGTGCTCTTTGTCAGTGTAACATATGCAAAACAAAGCAGCTGTGTGCAGGACGTTACGTGAGGCGTGTGGAGAAAACATTTCCACTGAATAAAGGTATTCACTGCTGACAACAGCTTCAAATGTCGTCTCAGCTTTTCGCAACCTAATCTTGAGCGGCAGCACAGGATCATGTACGCAATGACAGGTAACGAAAGATTAGTACAATACAAGAGTTCTTCAACCCTGTCACCATACAGTAGCGTACACAAAAAATACAGAACCGTTTATCTCCAGATGTTATTCAAGATATGCGCTCACATATCAGTACTGCTGCCCATAATGGACTCTCTTAGACGGAAGACTGATATGCAGTTTGAGCTGGCGTGGCAGTCAAAACAATCACATCCATGCAAATGTGGGGCGGAGTCAAGTAAATTAAAATTCTTCTCACGAACACAAGTTAGTAGTACTATGGTGTCAAAGTTTCAGTAACTAACTACTTTGACCAAGAATTTCACACACCAAGATAAATCCAAAATCTGATCATGCTCTGAAAGTTTGTCAGAAGAATTCGCACCCGCCATTCTATATACACTAGGAGCCTTTCGAATGTCATTTAGTGGAAGTTTGACATAACATGAACCATTCTACTCCTATATGCTCGGAGACCTTCGAATGGCATTTAGTGGAAGACTGACGTAATATGCTCCATATTGTTCTATTGTGGATTACATTCGCATGTTGTTTTCATAAACACGTAGTTTATAAATTATAAGATGTCTTCATTGTTCTGCCGGGTAATACCGTTAAGAAAGTAGCACGATATTTCAAAGACCAGTCTGAACTTCATTGAAAATGACTGCGTTAGTTACTCATTCTGCATCATTTTTTCCATGTCAAGTAAGGCTCAAACTGTTACTAACTGTCCATCATGAGCAGCGTAATTATAGAGCTGCAGCTATACGCCTGCTGGAAAGTAAACTACAAGCGGCCACGTGTGGCTGGTTGCCTGCCTGTAAAATCGCAGGCGTACCACTTTATTCATAACTGTAAAGGGTATCGTCGCACAGCAGTTGTCACTAAACATCGAACGTCGAAGAACCTACGATATAGCATGTCTGAGCTTCAGTAACGGTTGGTTCATGGAATATCTGCACTGTATGGGCCTTACACCATTCGTGCTGTAAGTGCAACAACTACATTTTCTTAGATAGCTGTAACTGCTGCGATTGCACAAATGCTCCCTGGAAATCTGCTGAAATTTTACTTGCCGACTTGGCAGTCAGCCTTTAATACTTAAACCGCGATAGTGTGGTATGAAACCGGTAATAAATTGTTAACAACTTATTAGATCGCATTTTCATCGTAATTGCAATATAAAGGCGTCGGCAGAGAGAGACACCTTCTCAGACGGATAGGAAAAAGAGTGAGCCATATTTTCCTGAACGATTGTCTGCAATAGGGAATGTAGTTATAGGTTCTTCCTTGATACAATACCATAACCTGAAAGACTTACAAGGGAATGGTACCATATGACACGACGAAACTTGCCCTGAATTTTTTTTATGGGGAGATCACAGCTAAAGAAATACACTGTCAAAATTTTTGCTACTGAGGCGCACTGTAGTATTTTTAGAAAATATGTTTGCCAATTCTGTAGCCCGGCAGGGGGCGGGACAAACGTACACCCCTACCAGGGATGTGGCAAACTGCGAGTGGACAACACTATAGGAGCATGTACGTATTTGATTGACGACGTATTTATTAAAAGATAACACGACACAATGCAATTGTAATTTCGATTAGTGTTAACAGTAGGTATCAAACTGAATTAATATTCATTGTATTTTCTACATATATGCCTGTTAATAGCATCTTTCTGGACAGGTTCCAGAGCTTCGCAGTAATGCGGAGTCCAGTTAACGTTCTCAGTCTTGCAAAGATGAAATATGAAGAATGTGATATGCAGTCGAAATCTCCTACTTCTCCTGAAGACCTCCGTATGCGCTTTTTATTAGTTACTTTCTTGGACATTCATTCGAATGGTGTCGACCTTTCATTAGAAACTGTGGAATATTTAGAAGAAATATGTAATAACCGTGATGATTCCGTGAACTGTGCTTCCAACGATGATTGTTGTTCCAATAAGAGTACGGAGCAACAATACCTACCTATCCCAAAGTAGCTTTCAAAGAAGACTTTTCAAATAAAATGATTAAAATTATTCTTTCCAATTTTTCTCAGTTTTGATACATCCATTACAAGATTTTTCCAACTAAAGATTTTTTTGTGGTCCTAATTTGCCTTGAGGTTCCTAATGACAGATATAAAGCTGAAGAAACAATAATCCACTCAAACTATTCACTGGCATCGTTGTATACGAATGTGTCATTTCATTCATTGGTTGCACAAGGGCTCTACCTTTTTCTCGCTCCGAAATGATACAGTGAGGTTTGCACGTTGTTTTTTCGCGAAATTTTACTGATGGGCTTCATTCGCAGCAAGCAATCAAGCAATATGTTGTGAATTTCTGGATAAACAAAGAAGGAAGAAAACATCCAAAATTAAGCAGTGTCGTTACGTAAAGTGTGAACGTTAACTCTATAGATGGAAAGCATACTTACACGAAGTAAGAAATGTGTACCAAAATTAAAATGGCGAAAATGTTAAAGACAATCTTATTCGCAAGATTTTAGAATTGCTCATGAGGGATACTGCACCGTTACCGAGAGAGCTTTTCCATACCACGCCTTCTGAATTGCAAGTGAGATGAAACTCTGTTTCCAAGCTCCTTCGACCTGATAAGTAGATTCAAAAAACCACACGGAATAGCAAGGCGCAAAATTACGAAGTTTACTTTAGAAGCCTTTAATAGGCAATACTACAGAGAAATTCGTAGCTGACGTGAAGACGAAGCTCACTGTTATTCCCGCTTGCTGCGTATAAAGCCAATCAGTCATATTTCGTGAAAAATCTGTGTGCAAACAGCACTGTATCATTTCGTAGCGAGAAAAAGGTTCAAAAATTGTTCCCATGGCTCTAAGCACTATGGGACTTAACATCTGAGGTCATCAGTCCCCTAGACTTAGAACTACTTAAACCTAACTAACCTAACAACAGCACACACATCCATGCCCGAGGCAAGATTCGAACCTGCGACCGTAGCAGCAGCGCGGTTCCGGACTGAAGCGCCTAGAACTGCACGGCCACAGCGGCCGGCCGAGAAAAAGGTAGAGTCCTTGTGCAACCAATGAATGCTATGACACATTCGTATACAACGATGCCAGTGAGTAGCTTGAGTGGGTTATTGTTTCTTCAGCTTTACATCTGTCGTTAGGAACCTGAAGGCAAGATAGGACCACAAAAAAGAAGATCTTCAGTTGGAAAAATCTTGTAATTGATGTACCAAAATTGAGAAAAATTGGTAAGAATAATTTTAATCATTTTATTAGAAAAGTCTTCTTCGCATTTGCAGAAAGTAATTCATAGCTTTTGTTGGTAGCTTGGTCTGCACATAATGAGACCTCTGTCTCTGAGGAGGATGAACGCAAACTCTGTCGATATAATGTGCGTTCTAATTGGAACACATAATGTGAGGGAATCTGTCGATGGATGACTTTGTCGACAATGGAAAAAATTTTCACGAAATTGTTGGACAGTATAATATCCGATAATTCTTTCTCATTTCTAGTTTACCAGATGAACAAAAATTATCAGTCTAAATCGAACAAATATGCCTCTACACAGAGCGATATGCAAAACGACGAGATCCATCCGTAATATGTCTAAATAAAATTAGTTATTTTGTGCCTGAATCCATTATTTTTATCAGATGTACCTGGTGTAAGGAAAATGTTTGTTTTCAAGTTTCAATCGACACTTCCCATTTTTGTGACAACTACAAGGAACTGATTCATTGTAAGTAAAATATATATTATTCAAAAATTTTCATACGTACTGTGATTCAAGAGTAAGAAATATTTCATTTCCACAAATTGAAATCTCGATTGACGAAAATCATCTGAAATTTTACGTGAAACATTGCCTTAATTTTCTTTTCCTCTGATATTGACCTATGTTAGTATTGCATTGTAAAGAGTTTATCTATTGATATGACCTACAAGTTATTCAAATAATTTGGTAAGGTTTACTTGTTTAAAATTCGCAAGTGTGCAGCCCCGCATTTTAGCGCTACACTACTCTCTCGTCAAGGCTGTATCCGCTAATTCAGCGAGTCGCTGTTAACCGTACTGTTTGTCTAGCATGTAACTTACTAAAATTATGTTGCAAAAATTATATTTGGCGTTTTACTTTCGAATAGAGAATGGAATGTTTTACAGTTCTCGAATATGCGGACGCAGTACATTGAGTTGTCAGTGCGAGACACACTACTCTTTTAAATCCATTGTGGAACATTGGAATTGATTGTGATACTGTGCGCTGTCTTTACCTGACATTGATGATTTTTACAGATAAATCGCAAGGCAGCTGAAATGAGTGAAATTCGTGGTATGAATACTGACTTCGAATTTCCTTTCCTAGTTAATATTTCCGCTTTTGCGATGTTGTTCAGATGCACTTTTTGCGAAAGCATACAGGGAACAACGAACGACTTTAGGACTTATTCTATTGGGACGTCTAGACAATCGTATTGGTTCATCATTGTATCAATAGATTTAAATGCTTCATATCAGATATGTTTTGATTTGCTTATAGTACATATGTGAACATTCAGTATGTCTTGGTATTTCCCGAACAACGTATGTGCACCCCCCCCCCCCCCCCCCCCAATCCTCTGCACACACACACACACACACACACACACACACACACACACATACACACACAGGCACTCAAGGTTAAGGAAGTATGGTTATTTACATTTGTAAATGCGATAACAATAAATCAGACGCAAATCAATTTCTTAAATTACTATAGTTGATTTTTAGGCCTGTCAAACATTGAGTCACCTCCACATCAAAACATTCATTGTTTTGGCATAAAAATGACTATATGGCATGATATGATACGTAAACGATAAATAAACTTTTATAATGTGTTGATTGTTATTGACCAAAAGCTGATAGTCATAATTTCATAAAATACTTGATACCTGTTGGTTATTGTCCCAAGAAAAAAAATTGATATTGCAACAACCTGAAAACACAAATGATAAATTCAGATTCTGGTGAAATATACGTAGTTCCGTTGAATCGTGCGAAAATTTAGTGAAACATAGAAGTCGTAGTTTGTATGGAAACGTAGCATATAGAGGTAGCGATGGTTGAAGAAAAACCCTCCTATACTACTACCTCATCGTTCGTGGTAGAGAACATCAACAAGGCATTAAGAAAAAACCTGTAACTGTGGGAAACAGGAAAGGAAGGGAAAATCCATACTAATATTTTCGTTGTGAAAGTAATTCTGTTACGTTTCACGACTGAACCGCTCAAGAGAATTCGAAAAAATTTGGTATGGAGATGATTTGAGGAAGAATATAAACTGCTTTGAAAAACTGTGTAGTACAAGATATTTATTGAAGAATGTTACTCGCATTAAGGAAAAAATGTTTACTCTTTGAAAAAGCTATTCACTCTGTAGGAACCGAGCGGGGTGGCGCAGTGGTTAGACACTGGACTCGCATTCGGGAGGACGACGGTTCAATCCCGCGTCCGGCCATCCTGATTTAGGTTTTCCGTGATTTCCCTAAATCACTCCAGGCAAATGCCGGGATGGTTCCTCTGAAAGGGCACGGCCGACTTCCTTCCCAATCCTTCCCTAATCCGATGAGACCGATGACCACGCTGTCTGGTCTCCTTCCCCAAACCAACCCAACCCAACCCTCTGTAGGCAACAAATTAAACCCACATACAGCTTTGCACAAAACACTTTACTTCTCCGACTAGAAAAAGAAAACGAATTGAACTGACAGTCAAAGAGTAAAAACTTATACCTAACGTTCGCTGCACTTGCATGGAGTAAACGAAGCACGATCACTGGCTGACTCCCACGTTCCTACACAGCCTCTCCCCCCCCCCCCCCCCCCACCTTAAAGTGCGGAGCACCCGCCATAGATGGGTGCTTAAACTTGACTTGTCTCCTCGCTCTCGTACTTGTTGCTGTGAGGATGAGAGAGCCGGTGGGGGCTGTTGCGTTGTGGTTCCATGTCCTCTTGTCATGGGTTCTTCTGCCATATCATGCGTAGTGAGTTCCAAACTTCGGTCCTTCTCATCCTGTTGAGTGTCATCATACTCCAGTTCTGGTAAGACTCATGCTGGTTTTACCCTCTCTATGAAAACTCTAATAGTGTTGTCATTCTGTGAGATGTCCATAGTGTGGGTGTGCGTCGCACTATTCGATAAGGTACAGTACATGGAGGTTGTACTGGCACTCTGACTGTATCTGTGCGGAGCACGACATGTGTACAGTCTGCCAACGCCTTAGCACGAATACTGATAGATCACCATGTCTAGATGCCGGTAGGCCTTCTCATTGTTTCGACATGCTGACGGATTTCCCGTATCAGTGATGAGATGTTTGTTGGCATCGCTGATGCGGCGCGGTTAAGTAATCTGCCAGGATTCTCAATGGTTCCCCATACACCAATTCCGCCACAGGCACCTATGTCCGTCTTGTATGCAGTCCGTAATCCAAGGAGAACCAATGACAATGCTTCTGTCCAGCTTCTCTGATGACACATGAGAGCTACTTTCAACGTCCTGTGTGTGCCACCTCTCCACCATACCACTGCTCGCTGGATAGTAGCTTGTTGTATGGTGGTACTGGAACCCACATAAATTACGTAGCTCGTTGAGCAGACTAGGCTCGAATTATTGGCCTTGATGTGTTGTGATATGTAGGGAGCACCCAAAGCGAGCTAGCCATTGAGAGACAAACGCCTTTGCAACCGTTTCTGCCGCTATGTCAGTGATCGGAATGGCCTCCGCCCATCTCGTGCATCTGTCTACCACTGTTAACAAGTATTTATAGCCATCCGAAACTGGGAGTGGACCCACTAGCTCCAGATGGACACTGGAAAATCTTGCTGGTGATCCTGTGAAATTCCCCATTTCCGCGTGAACGTGTCGTCGTTCTACGTTACAGCGCTGACATTGTAGGCATGTGCGAGACCATTCCCTAGCGTCCTTTTTAATTGATGGCCAGCCGAAACGTGCTGTCAGTAACTTGATCGTGGCATTTGCCCCTGGATGTGCCACGCCATGAGCACTGTGAAATGCCGCCTTACGAAATTGTTGTGGAATGTATGGGCGCGACTTCTGCTGTGATATATCGCACCATAACTTAAGCCTTCTTCCTGGCATGAGTATCGGCTGTAAGTGTAGCCATATTGTGTGGTCCGTCAATAGCTTCTTTAAACCAGATCCGCTTCCTGTGATGTCGCGTGTTCTTCGTAGTTTGTTGTGCTGGTCACACCGCAAACACGAGAAACGTAATCTGCAACCAGATTCCCCGCGCCTCTGATGTGCCTTCTTATGTCCATGGTGAATTAACTGACAAACTCTATATCCCTGAACTGCCTGGCGAGCACTTATCGCTGATGTTGCTGAAAGCTGACACTGTAGGTTTATGATCAGTGAAAATTGTTACTGGCCTCGCTTCAATGTACGGGCGGAATTGTTTGACGCTTTCATATATTGCCAACAACTCTGTCATATGCACTCCATTTTGTCTGTCTGAGTTGCAGCTCCTTTGAGAAGACACTAAGATGTTGCCAAAGTCCATCGACTTGTTGTTGCAAGGCTGCACCAATTGCGACTGGCCGGTGTCTACTACAATATTAAACGGTGCTGCAGGTATGGGGTGCGCGTGTGACACTGTCTCCTCAAAGCTTCTTTGTAAGTCGCCAAAAGCTTTGGTCCTTTCTGGTGTCCATTGCAGCTTTCGCTTTCCTGCAGTATTCTTGCCAGCCAGTGCATTCGTAAGCGGGGCCTGTGTTTCGCCGGTTATTGGTAAATGCCGCTGGTAAAAATTTACCATACCGAGATAACGCAAAGTCGTTTGTAGTCTGTGGGTTTGGGTAAGTTGCGCCACATGTCGATCTTCACTGGTAATGGCTGAATACCGTCGGCTGACACATAGCCGAGAAAGTTACTTCACTCTTGCCCATGACGCATTTGTGCTCATTTAACACTACTCCATATTTATCGAGCCTCTGTCGTACCTCCTGAATATGTCTATCATGTGATTGCATATCCTCTGAGAATACCAAAATATCATCAAAAATGGTTCAAATGGCTCTGAGCACTATGGGACTTAACATCTGTGGTCATCAGTCCCCTAGAACTTAGAACTACTTAAACCTAACTAACCTAAGGACATCACACACCATCCATGCCCGAGACAGGATTCGAACCTGCGACCGTAGTAGTCGCACGGTTCCGGACTGAGCGCCTAGAACCACGAGACCACCGCGGTCGGCCAAAATATCATCCAGATATGCATAACAGAAAGGTAATAACTGGAGCACAACATCAATGATTCTTTGTCAGGATTGGGCCGCATTTTTGAGTCCGAATGGCATAAACAGAAATTCGAATAGCCCAAAGGATGTGATCACCGTTGTCTTTGCCACGTCAGCCGGAGCCACAGGATCCTGCCTGTGTGCCTTACGACAATCCAGTACTGAGAATACTTTCCCACCCTCTAGAACGTAAGTAAACTCTTGAATGTCTGGTATGGTGTACTTTTCCTGGATTGCTCTCGTGTTCAGTCGGCGGTAGTCGCCACAAGGACGTCAGGTGCCGTTTTTCTTGCGTGGTAGATGGAGAGGGGACGCCCAAGAACTTTCAGACCTTCTAATTAGTCCAGCCAGGACCGTCTCCTCAAATATCGCTTTTGTTTCCGCTAATCGTTCTGGGGCTAATCTGCGGACGCGTCTTAATACTGGCGCACCTGGAGTGGTGCATATTATGTTTAACTACTGGAGTCCTTATGGCTTCTTGTTGGGGAGCCTGTATAGCTGAGCTACTGAGTCCTCCTAAACCACCTCTACCGCTCTGCACCGAAAACCTTTCATGATGCCCCTATTTTATCCGGTAGTAAGAGTGTTGTCTGCCAAGTCCATGGTGAGAGCAAAATGAGACAAGAAATCTGCGACTAAGATCGACTTTAAAATAAAATATATGCCACTACAAAATTTCACTTATAACAGGTAGCTACACCAATATCTATCATGAGCTCTTTTATAACCGTACATGTTTATACTTGAATTGTTAACGGCTATCAATTTCAAAGGCTCCCACGTGTCCTTTTTAACAAAGCTCAGGGCCGGCAAAGTACTCACTTCCGAGCCGATGTCTATCTGGTTCAAAATGGTTCAAATGGCTCTGAGCACTATGGGACTCAACTTCTGAGGTCATTAGTCCCCTAGAACTTAGAACTAGTTAAACCTAACTAACCTAAGGACATCACAAACATCCATGCCCGAGGCAGGATTCGAACCTGCGACCGTAGTGGTCTTGCGGTTCCAGACTGCAGCGCCTTTAACCGCACGGCCACTTCGGCCGGCTGTCTATCTGGAAGTTGAGGCCTGAGACTCTGTCAGTCACTTGTAATCTGTGTGATGTTAGCTTACACTCCCAGGGTGACGCAGAGTGGCATAAAAGTACAGCAACGGGAGGCCTTCAAGTGCCTTACCTCGACTGTGCGTTTTGCTGCCTGCATCTGTCACCTGGTTCCTCGTTCGTGAGTGCCGCAGCCCGTGGGGCCTAGAGCGGGCTGTCCTCATCATTTGGGTATCCACAAGGTTTTGTGCATCTCGTAGCTTGTGGCCCGAATCGTCTGTAATACCAGCAAAAATTGTCAGTCTGAGCTTGATCCTGTTTGGGGTGCGACCTCTTCTTGTTACTGGTGGACCTGGTGGACGTCTGCAGCTCCATGTTATGCAGCCGAGTAGCCATATTTCCCATCGCGTCTTGCAGTTTTCTGATCCCCTCAGTGATGCCTGGTTTTTGTCTGTAACCTGCGGCTGCACAGCGTAACTTCGACTCTTCTAACCATTCCGATGAGACATCATTGGCTTCCGTTGCAAAGGTGGCAGGTAACGTTGCTAAGTACGCTACGACCGCAGACTGTAGATTAGCGAAAGCTCTGTCAGCTGTTTGCAATTGTTTGTCGAGAGACTGTCCTTCTTACGCAATCAACGTCAGTTGAAGTTGATGAGGAAACTGCTGTCGCCAAACGTGCAGGACAATTCATTGGATATCATGCGTGCGTTGACTATAGTGCGTAAATGTCTCCAAAATTCAGATGGACTTTTGTCCTCGTGTTTCTCCTGATACATCACCTAGGAAAGACGCTGTTCAGGTAGTTTCATGCAGCAACCGATCAACGCCGTTTTAAGTGTGGTGTATGATTGTCGGAGCGGCGGATGTATGATCATATCAGAGACTATCGCTGTTGCACTTGAATTCGGGTTGCAATTGCGAGAGTGAATTTTTCGCGGTCTTCAGTTATGCGTTGTTACTCAGAGATATTCTCTATTATCTCAAACCATACGTCTGGTTGCTTAGGCGTGAATGGAGGCGCTCTTAACTGCAACTGTGGCGCGGCTGATAAAGGCGCGTTGGTGCGTGAAAAATCTTCCGCATGTGAGTGTGCTCGTGGAATGGCTGACACTACTGGAGTTTACAAATTCATGGATTACCGCTTTGCTATCATTCTTCGGCGTTGCAAGCTCCAAAATCCTAATCTCTTGCTTTAGCCGTCGTATCTCGTCGTTTGATGCTTGCAGAATTTTGTTAGCTTCTATCATCTTTGGAGAAACATTAAGTTGCGAGAGCTTTTCTTATTTTTACCGGGGTCACCAAATAAGTAGGCAACAAATTTAACCCACATACAGCTTTGCACAAAATACTTTATTTTCCTGACTCTGAAAAGAAAACTAACTGAACTAACAGTCAAAGAGTAAAAACTTATACCTAACGTTCGCTCCATTAGCATGGAGTAAACGAAGCACGCATCACTGGCTACTCCCACGTTCCCTCAACTCTTTGACTTTTAAACTTAATCATATTTGTCAAAATGTTGTTATTGGCTGATCTGGTCTGCTTGATGCGATTCAACTTAATGAATACAACACTTTCTCAATCATCAACTAGTTAAGTCCATGCTTGCTTGCTATCCGCACTAATATAAATGTGAAAGTAACTCTCTCCGTTACGTTTCCACGCCTAACCGATTTTGATGTATGGTAGAAAATCCTGAAGAAGACCATAGGCTACTTTAGAAAGTTGTGTTATCATTGTATTTAATATTTCTGAATATGGGGAACGTGAGTGGGATGCAGACAAAGTTTTCGCGGAGGTCGAAGACATGGAGTCTTTGTAGATCATTCCGTAACAGTGGGATCCAATGTTTAGCAATGCGCGCTTTTCTGAAATTTTATAAACAATTTCTACACCACCTGGCGAAGCTGGACAGTGTTACAGTGAAATATTTAGAGCATGCAATAATACAACCCGCAGGTAAACCCGAGAACCGAATTTAAAACTCTTACGTCGGGAAAACCTAAATGAACATATTATTAAAATTTATTTTACGATATGCCTCGCATATTTCTAAGAGAGCTCGAGCTGCGGAAATTACACAAAGCCAACAAACCTCGCAGCAATCTCATATCCGCTGGAACTTAGATGCAGAATGTCAAGCGGCCATTAGAGCTGGAGAGACATCAGGGCAGTCAGAAGCCCGTCACATTTGAGACGCTGAGCGTCATGCGCCCCTTGTAGCTTCTGAGACACTTGAACACTCACAACGACGACGGCATTTAAATGCTGTACGAGAAAGAGACGTCGTGCCTTTATATCCAGAACTTAGTGAGGCTGCATTTGATTGTGATCCATTAACTTACGACGTTTATAATCATCTTAAGAGGATTTGACATACGGCAAAATAATAGTAACACATTCATTACATATCTTTAACTGTTACTACCACTATATACCAAGATATCTGTAAACTACTAGCTTACTATCTCGGAATCACTCATCATAACAAAACTACTGACAAATTTGCAGAGCAGCGGGTAGATGTTTATTCGCGAATGTAGAAGGTGCAAACAATGTTACATCAGGTATATGTCTTCTGGAGAGAATATAGTGACATCAAAGAGCACTTTTATATGCTGTCTAGTGCTAGAACAGCACTCTTACTGAAAAACTGTACTAAGTACCTTGCAAATGGGGATATCATTGTGTTGTCAAAATCCATATCCGAGGAAATGACTGAAGAGGAAAGAAATCACGAAAAGGCAGGGCATCTTCACCATGAGGCATCCATTGTGAGTTCTACACCGTGTTCTTATACTGTATTAGGAGCTTATCAGAGGAGAACCATATTACCTGTTCTCACAAAAACAGAAGGCCAGGATCCATAGTCCTTGTGATAGCATCACAGAACCCAGAAGAGTAACGCACTTCCAACCAATATCTTTATTATACGGCGAAATGCTCTCAGATATTCTCGAGACAACAAAGGTGTACCTGTCTTAACAGATCCATATCGACTGATAATGTATAGCTGCAAACATTGTGACGAATGAACATTCATTGCAAAATTGCTGTGATGAAGTTAATCGCTTAAAACTAACAAATGTTTTATGTAATGTGAAATATCATAAATGGATTCAGTACCATCAGTCCTAAACAAATTTTTAGAAATACAAATATTTTTACAATTTACGGTAACATCCCAAAGCATGACTAACTATCCACAATATTATTCATCATCTCGTTGGAACAGGAGACAGACACTGTCAGCAATCATATTTCAGCGTATCACATAGGCGCAGAAAAATCCACCGTTGATGCTTGTGCTGGTGATGTAACGTACGTAGTCAGTGATCAGTAAGACATTGAGAGCGTAATCGGAGTAATGGATACTCACACCAAAACATAATTCTTGTGATAAGATGAAAGTGACTATCCAATGACTCATCTTTATGTGAAAGTGACAACCTAACGGCTGATCTTTGCACAGTCTGTTATAAGGCGGTATCGATCTTACCACGAATATGGTCGGGTTCCCACGGCTGAGCCACTGTAATAATTCAGTGACCGCTACACAAAATAAATTAGTTCAGGTACAAGAACGCTTATTTCTTGTAACTCACAAATACCTTTACATCCACCTTTGGATACGCATTTAATCTTTACCCTCTGAAAGGCAGTCACATCCTTTAGTATATACCTGGCCAGAGACTGCGCTATGGGCTGTGGTGGTTCCAGTCCTTGTGGACTGTTTTTAGAATATTGCAGTACGCCGGTGGCGTACTCCAGACGAACTCTGCCGAAGAACTAAGTCCGAAGACAACTGATGGTTCATCGAATAGTAGATTGACCACGCTTAAGACTGAACAATGAACACTGAACACTGAAGATTGCTCACCAAAGATTGCCCTGCAGACTGCCTGGCCACAGTTGTATCACTGCACGGATTGCTACACCGATTCCGCACGATTAGCAGCCGTTGCTGGAAATCACCAGCTCATCACCTATTGGCTCTCCAAGTGCGATGATGTCATCATTGCATCTGCTTGGCCCTCATGGTGGTCATGGTAGTTTGGCCACTGCGAGTGGCTTCCGTAATCAACCACTGAAGCTGTTCTTGGCCTCGCCGAGATAGACGCTATGCAGACAGGTACTAAGATTGACGGGCGGCCTATCCAGCAGGGGTAGTAACATGAGAGGTAACACATGGAAAACATTAAGATGGAAGTGTCAGCAGTAAAAAATGAAGAAGGCATAGGGACAAACTGCGGTGGCGATCCCAGAAGAAGTGCTGGTAAAATAGATGGTTTAATAATGAGTAGCACAAGCGGCCTGAATGTCAAGCAAAGAGTCGAATGTGTTCACTCAATCGTGCTGTCAAAAATGTGGGCCACTGCTCAAACTGTGCGTTTTTCAAACAAAAATATAAGGACTCCGCGGTTTGAGGAAAGGGAAGTAATTCGTGCAGCAAAGAATCGATTGACGAATTCACCAGGACTTGGTAGCGTTAGTCTGACAGTGAGGATTAAAGCGCTTAGTAAAAATTACGAAATAAAATCTCCGAAAGTATCAGGAAATAAATTAAGCTTGGACGAGGCCATGTGACATAACACAGGAGGAAAGATCACTTACGATTGCCACGAAGTAGAATTCGTCTGTTGGGAAACATAAGGGTCGATACATCGAAGCTACCAGATGAAAGAAATTGCACACCACAGAAAGTCAAAATTACTCCGAAGCGAATCAAATACATCCAAGCAAACATAAAGATTTCAACTGGATGTTGACAAACTTAGGCCTACATATCAGATAACTCACCATTACCCGCAGTAGCAAATATGTTCCAAAACGCTGGCCGGAGTGGCCGTGCGGTTCTAGGCGCTACAGTTTGGAACCGAGCGACCGCTACGGTCGCAGGTTCGAATCCTGCCTCGGGCATGGATGTGTGTGATGTCCTTAGGTTAGTTAGGTTTAATTAGTTCTAAGTTCTAGGCGACTGATGACCTCAGAAGTTAAGTCGCATAGTACTCAGAGCCATTTGAACCATTTGTTCCAAAACGACTTGATCCCAGCAGCTATATATTAAAGTGTAAACAGACGTTCGTACCTTTCTACTTATAACAAAATAAATCTTTTAGTT
Organism: Schistocerca americana; assembly: GCF_021461395.2. Lineage (NCBI taxonomy): Eukaryota > Metazoa > Arthropoda > Insecta > Orthoptera > Acrididae > Schistocerca > Schistocerca americana. The sequence goes on from NC_060121.1 coordinate 617,694,797, forward strand.
TTCAGCGGAGTATGTACTACTACGAAACTTTCTGGAGGATGAAAAGTATGTACCAAAAAATGGTGTTTTGGAAGTGGGCCAGAGGTACTGGCAAAACTAAAACTGTGAGGGCGTGTTCAAGTCGCGCCTGGATAGCTCAGTTTGTGAAAACATTGTATGCAAAAGGCAACGTTCCGGATTCGAATCCTAGTTCAGGATACATTTTTAATCTCCGGTAAATTTCGTAACATATAACTAACTTGTTTCGAAACAAATTTCAACGGCCAGAATGGTGCATTGCCTTTGGATGCACTGCAATTACGCTACAGGTGTTAGGCGGTAATCAGAGTTCCAGTGTCTAACTTCCAGCTGCATGTTGCAAAGCTCTGTCAACGAATCATGCGGGTACATGCTTTTGAATCGAAGTTGAAAAGTCGAAGTGCTAAACACGCTAAGTGCTAGAACTGACATTTGTCAGGAGAGTACATAACTGATTTGTACCCAAAAATCTGGGAAGGCATTCTGATACCATAGAACAATTCTGCTCACCGCATCACTGCGGGAAATAATGAGACAAATTATAAGTAAACAATTTATTAAGAATGCTGTAAGTGCCATACCAGGAAATTGCCTGGTTCTAAGTGCGAATAAGAAAGTTTTCAGGAGCAGATAGTTGCAAACAAGAAAATAGTAGCCAGCCACTGTTAATAATAGTTTTTACTTACACAAATAGTGCCATCACCAATTTCATAGTGACACATTTATCTTCAGACGACTTTTAATGAATATATTACATTTGTTGCTGTTTACATACGGAGTTAAAAAAAATACAACCGATGTAAGCAACCGCCAGCGTACGAGGGCTATTAGGAAAGTAATGAGCGATCGGTCGCGAAATGGAAAACACAGGAAATCCGATGAAGCTTCGCACAGATGTATTGGGCAGTGTCCTTAGTATGCCCGAAGATAGCGTCACGTCACTCTTCTCAGTTTTGAACGCACAGTGAGCTCGTACAGATGCCTAGAAAATAGTGTTTCCCGACAAACATGGGTGGCTGCAGAAAAATTTCGCCTCTTTCCATGCAACCCCACATTAAACACCTGTCACGCAATTCCCTTTTCACGATTATTCGGCCACACACTGCACAGACAATGAGGACGCTATGCAGGGTTTTCGATGGGAAATGTGTGACCACTCACCTTGCAGCCTGGACCTGGTTTCCTCTCTTTTTCGTCTCTGCTCAAATGAACCACTAGCTATGAAGACAACATTTTCGCGTAGAAAACTGTCGAAAAGCACAGGAGGCTGCCATTTTTGCAAGGGTGTTGGAAACTTGGTACAACGCTACGAGAATGTCTAAGTGCCGGCCGGTGTGACCGAGCGGTTCTAGGCGCTTCAGTCTAGAACCGCGCGTCCGCTACGGTCGCAGATTCGAATCCTGCATCGGGCATGGATGTGCGTGATGTTCTTAGGTTAGTTAGGTTTAAGTAGCTCTAAGTTCTAGGGGACTGATGACCTCAGATGTTGAGTCCCATAGTGCTCAGGGCCATCTGAACCAATGTCTAAGTCGGAGCGGCGACTATGTAGTGGAGTTCCTGGAAGGTGTAGCTAACTATTGCAAACAAAACAGTTTTGATTTTCACAATCGTTTCCATTTCGAGACCGATGGTTCCTTATTTTCCGAATAACCCTCTTAAAATAAATGTGACCAGCGGTCTGAAGACAACCCATCTGTTCGAAGTCAGTAACGGCACCATTTGTGTAAATAAATAACATTATTAATAGTGGTTAATTGCTGTTTTCCTCTTACGGAGTCACCTTGTATTTTATATACAGCCAAAAATAAGTTTCCGACCAAATACTAGGAAGGGAGTTTTTCTTCCAAGTGCTGTTAATAATGAGGTACTTCGTCGTATTTGTGATTATACAAGCAGAGAAATATAGTATTACATATTTAATTAGTAAAACTGTTGTAAACAAGACACATTCTCTTTTAAATTTTTGACAAAGACCATGCGCCAGTTGCTAATGTATTTTGAGACTTTTTCCATGGTTTGGCTCCTGGATCAAGATTAGGGGCATGCAACTGCGTACGGTATGCAACTGAGCACAGAAAAGACTACTGAACTGAACTCGTTTTGTGAAGGAAATGGCATTTAGAATGTTTTTCGTTTTCACTGTTCAGTTCATGGAGCAAGGACAGAATGGAATCGCTCAGCAGTACCTAGTACTTCATTGTGACGCAAGAGCGTTGCGGGAACTTCCACGGCCAAGAAGCATCACAGGCAAGGAGGGGTGAGGAGGAGTGGGAGAGACCCCCTCCCGCCGGACACAGCCAGTGGAGGGGAGGTTGCGGCAGGGCTCGGGTCAGTCGCCTCGCTGCCTCAGCTGGCGCCGCAGTGGGTCTCGGCCACGTGACGCCTCGCTTAAACACGTCGGGGTCTCGGAAGATCACACAGGCCAGACTATAGCTGGGACCACGAACGATGGCGGTCGATTTTAGGCTTGCGCTACACTCCTACGTCACGCATTCTTGGACAGTTAATATTAGTTTTCTAAGCGTTCTTCTGTGTATATCATAGTCAATGCGAACGTTAAACGTGATCTTAGGGACTTATTTAGGGAATTTTTGTTCCATTTGTTGCTAGTTGTCATCGCGGATGGTAAGCGACAAATTCTACATAAGAAGACGAGGGACGTAATTTCCAGGATACACGATTTTTTCAACAGCAACGCGTGTGTATTCCCTTAACGCAGCTGTCGCTTGGAACTGGCAACAGTGCAATCCTAACCCGCACGTCAACCTGAGCGAATCGTCATCGTTCGCGAATAGGACTGTAAGATATGCTACAGCAAGAGAATGGATTTAATAGACAATGGTGTGATTTGTATCTCGGACAAGAGTTGCATGGTGAGGAGCGCAGCGTTCTCCTCTGCAGCCATCAGTTTCAACTATGTATTCGGAACAGAATTGGTGGTGAACAACATGATGGAACTGTTTGTCTTAGCTTAATTATTTTTAAGTAAATTATCTTATTCATTGTTCGCTTAATACCACAACGCCCTTGTTCCTTGTATGTTTCCTCTTGTACCGCAAAGAAGCCTGAGTCGTTTTCCATTCGAGCTATATACTCCATTCTACTGAAGACTGCAGCTCAATACTACTCAGCCCGTCATGATATTATCATTTTGTCTTATGTTTATCATGGCTATGTTTTTAATTCTTGTACGTTCCCTGTTAGTTACTGGGAGCTCCAGTGTTAGGCGGGTCATGGAGGCCCTCAGGAACGTAGAGGCTAGGGCGGGGAAGAAGTTCACTCGGTGTACTTGCTGGGGGCCTTCTCCGGGATGTGGCTCTTCTGGAGGCTATCGAGCGTGCGGGGTGCAGCCAGCTGCAGATTGTTGCATATGTCGGCACCAACGATGCCAGTCGTCGGGATTCCGAGGAAATCCTTGTGTCCTTTCTGCGGCTGGCTAAATTAGCGAAGGCGCCTCCATCTCTCGAGGAGTGGAAGCGAAGCTGACGATTTGCTGCATCGTACCCAGGGTGGACCGTTGTCCTCTGGTCTGGAGTCGAGTGGAGAATCTAGACCAGAGGCTACGTCGACTCTGTGACGAAAATGGTTGTGGATTCCTCGACCTACGCTATGGGGTGGAAGGTTGTTGGACATTCCTCAATAGATCAGGGGTGCACTACACACTGGAAGCAGATACATGGGTAGCACAGTACTTGTGGCGTGCATATGCGGTTTCTTTAGATTAGATTCCTCCCCTCGGGACGTTGAGGACCTATTGCCCGGGCCCTATGTTCGCCCGACATTACCCTGCTTGATTTCTTCATGTGAGGATTCGTGAAGGACTCCGTGTATGCGACCAAAGTGGACGGTATTCCTACGTTGCAACATCCTATCGCTAATGCGATTGCAACAATAACAGAGGAAATGTTACAGAGAACTTGGCAAGAAGTCGAATATAGATTCGATATATCTCGTGCTACAAATGGTTCACATGTATAGGTGTATTGATGATAAATAAATAAATTCCTTGAGATGCTGTACAATGTGGTGCATTTTTCATTGTCGTATCTAATGTGTTTTTTTTTTCTGGGTCTTTGAAATCAGGGAGGTTTGAGTGAGACACCCTGTACTGCACAGAAAGTATGGTTAGCTTATTTCATTAAAATATTGGGGGACTCACTAGTAAGGTAGAAACAGTTTTTTGTCAGTTTGGAACATTTAGAGAGCCCTGAAAAGGAACACTTCCTGTGCCTGTCTGCACACCACAAAATCAAAGGGTTAGATAAGTTACATTTAAAAGATTACACTATTACAGTTTACTCATGCAGAAATAACGTAGGAAAAGGAGAAGTTGTTACATACATTAAGGAAAAACACAAGTTCAAAAACATTGCGAGAAGTAGATTTTGTAGTAATCACCTCATGGAAGTGTGTGCTCTTGAATTAATACTGAAAAATAGTTCACTCGTAATTTTAACTGTATATAGGTCCCCACTGGGAAATTTTAAACTATTTGTGAAGAACCTGGATTCCTTACTGCGCTATCTGTCACACAGCAGCAAGCAGTTACTTGTGGTGACTTCAGTGAGAATTTCCAAAATATTCGCATAGGAGAAATGATTGGAAACCTTACCTTTATCCTGAAATTTGGTCTCGGTAAAAACTTATCAAAAACTGGAGTATGAAGACAGTAGAATCCTAATTGATGATATTTTCGTTGATGAAGTTCAAAGTAAGAAAATAACTGTTTTCCCAGTAACAAATGCTCTTTCTGATCATGGTGCACAGTTAGTTAAGATAAATAACAGGATCTCTTACAGTAAGGATACATCTCAGTGGCAATCAGAACAATTAATGACTGTAGAACAAATGTTTTAAAGAATAGTTTACAAGAAACAACCTGAGACGAAATTTTTAATGAACCAAATGCAACACAAAATTTAATCTATTTCACGATAAATTCATATCATTATTTGAAAATAGCTTTCCACATAAGCTAATCAGAAAGGACATTAAACAGCGAGCTAAAATCCATGGGATACTAGAGGGATTAAAGTACCCATGAAAGGAAAAGGGAAATGAATCTTCTGGCAAGAACAATTAGGGATCCTGCAGTAACTTATCACTACAAAAATTACTCAAAATGACTACGAAGGGTTATTAAAAACCCGAAGAACGTGCACATAAAGTTAGAAATCAGTACTTGTGGGTACAGACTTAACGCTAAATGGAATATAGTGAAACGAGAGACAGGGCAACCAGCCATAGACAACACCACTACTGAACTGAATGGGAGGGCTACAAACGATGAGTCACAGGTAGCAAATGCATATAATAACCCTTTCTTAAATATAGAAGAAGGCAAAGGACAAACTCTTCTACGTCAAAATCACCGCACTATGTTAAAAATGTAGACTTCATAAAATTGAGTCATATGAATTCAGTCATACGAATGTATCACCAAGTTCTCCTTATGAAATTCTCATCTGGTTCTGATAGCGTATCCAATACAGTAAAAAATTTGTTTCCACTTAATAAGCCCTGCGTTTTCTGAAATACATAGTGCATCACTAATTCAAGGCATTTTCCAGAGAGACTGATATAATGATTTGATTTGATTTGATGTTTACTGTTGTCGAGACCTCAGAGATCATCTGAGGCATTATGAAAGTCTATATTACACAGTATAAATGTTACACAAATAATTACAAAAACAAGAAAAATATTACACAATATAAATATTATAGAAGCATATACAAACTGATCACATAAAGTGTAGTCATACCATATTATTTGCCTCTCTTAAAAATTCATCAGTGTCATAAATGCTGAGCTCAAGAAGAAATTATTTTGCTTTTCTTTTTTTTAATTGTTGAATTGGAAGATCCCTGATATGTTGCAGTATGGCATTAAAAAATTTAATGGACTTGTACAGGAAGCACTTTTATGTATTTTTATACTTACATTGGAAAGAACCTATGTCCTGCTTGTTTCTTGTGTTATAATTGTGTCGCATGTCATACTGTTGATAACTGGAATAGTTTTCGTTAACATGCATTACACACTGTAGTATAAATATTGACGGTAGATTCATAATTTGTAATTTTTTTAAAGCTTGCCCTACAGTGAGCTCTGGGTGCCAAGCTGAATATCAGTCTTATTGCCTTCTTTTGTAGTATGAAGACGTTAGCTGCATTGCTTTGATGTCCCCACAGTATTGTGCTGTAGGAAATGTGACTGTGTATACAAGCAAAACAAACCTCTTTAAGTACGAGCACGTTTAGACAAAGATGAAGCTTTCTTAGAGCAAATATTGCTTTGCCCTTGTTGAACTCCTCTTTAAGAAAAGTGATAAGAGATGTCAATAACTACTGCCCTCCTTTCACAGCTGACAAGTATTCTAGAATAGTATCTCACATTAGCAACAATAGTATGTTTAGCAAATTACAGTTTGAGTTTCAGAAGGGTCACTCTACTGAAAATGCCATTTACATGTTCACCCACCAGATTTTACATGCATTAAACAACTTTCTGTGACCTCTCTAAGGCATTCGACTCTATGAGTCACAGAATTCTCCTGCATAAATTGACGTTTTTTTTGGATTAATGGTGTAGCCAACCAATGGATAAAGTCATATCCAACCGAAATAATGCGGAAAGGTGTACTTAGTAATTCAAGCAATATAGCACACGGAAATAATTCTGACTGGGAAGACGTCACATATGGGATTCCCCAATGTTCAATCTTACGTCCATTATTGTTCCTAATTTGTGTAAATGATTTTTTGTCTAGTATACTACAAGAAGTACAAGAAGTATTAGTTCTTCTTGTAGATGGCACTAATACTATAATCAATCCAAACATATGTACAGTAACAGAAGAGACGATAAACAGAGTTCTCAGCCATATCATTGGCTGGTTTGCTGTGAATGGTCTCACCCTCAATTTTTAAAGACACAAAATATTCAGTTCTGGATGTCTAAAGGTAAAGCACCAATTGCAGGTGTAACACATGGCGAGGAAATAGTAGCTGGAGGGAAACTTCAAAATTCTTAGGGGTCCATATTGACGAGAATATAAACGGAGAAAAAAAAACATTTTGAAACTCCCGAAACAACTTAGTTCAGCCACATTTGTGCTTAGAATCATTGCAAATCTTTCGGAAAGACAAAACAATAAGTCGACTTTTTTTCATCAATAATGTCATATGGAATAGTGTTCTTGGGCAACTCATCCTTAAGAGAGAAATTCTTCATTGCGTAAAAACGTGCTGTAGTAATAAAATATGATGCTCACCGACAATCATGTTGTAGACATCTCTTTAAGGAGTAGGGCATTCCGATTACTGTTTCACAGCATATTAATTCTCTCATGCAGTTTGTAAATAATCCACAACGGTTCAAAAGGAACAATTAATAGGCAATTACAATACCAGAAGAAAAAATGACATTCATTACTCCACATTAAGGTTGTATTTAGAACAAAGAGGTGTGCACAACGCTGCAACAAAAAAATTTTAGCACTTACCCAGTGATATAAAATGTCCGCCAGACAGCAAAGTTAAGTCTGAAAACAAATCCTTCTATTCCGTAAGAGAATTTCTATTATCTTAATGTGTAAAAGGTGATGGATAGGGGTTATTAACTCACATCTGTATATCTTTTTTAATTTTTGTAAAAAAAGTCTTTGAACTGTTCATAATGCCACCACATTTACAAATTATTCTGTGATGTGAATGTAAAATTACTAGTTCCACATCATTATGATCTGTCATGCAAAATGGGCCATGGAACATCTGACAAACTCACTCATAATTGTGTTAGTCTAGTTGTGTTAGTTTAGCCATGATAATGAGGTGGATGCATCTACAACACTGTGTGGAATCATTCTGCATTAACGTAGGCTGATTGTAGGTATTGTTACTGCACAAAATTCCACATGAGAGGAGTAACACGCACAAACGATGAAGATAGGTTTAATGTTGCTGGATTTAAGGTGGCCTCTTACTTCTGCAGAAAAAATGTGGAGAAAGCAGGAGTTGCCACAACTGTCAAAACTGTTTTAATTTCGAGAATATTGGTATTAATATATTTTGCTTGGACTGGCACTTAGAAGATTCTGCAACAGAGGTAGTGTTTCATAATAAGTCCTTTGTAACTGTAAGTAGATACAGAGCACCTTCAGGAAACTTTAACTTCTTCATGACAGGTCTGGGAGTTACATTGTCCCATCCCACAGTAAGAAAAAGCAGTTGCTTCTTATTTCAATGGGGATATATTGAAAAACTCTGTCAGTGAACAATTATTGCAGCTAGTAACACCGCCATTCAGTTTTGAACTTTGCAACTAAGGTATACAAATGCTCTGAGACTGCTATTGATAATATCCTTGGTGATAAGTATATGAAGAAAAGTCACATCAAGAAACCAACAGTAAATGGGCTGTCCAATCATTACATACAGCATCTTATGTTAAATGTTTAAAGTTGTCAGGATTTAATTTTGTTAAACCTGAACACAGGAGGGTAATAAATCAATCACAAATTTTGAATTTAGGAGGTTGTTCAATGATGTGAACTGGATATATGTTTATGAAACTTCTGTCTCAAATGAAAAATGCAAAGCTTTCCTTAATAAAGTTACTCCCTTACTTGAAAACTGTTTTGCCCTAAAGGCAACTTAAATCGAACTAAACTCTAAAAATAAACACCTGGAGTAAAGGTATCATGTAGGACAAAAAGGAACCAGTGTCTACTACCAGGAACAGTTCTGATTTTACCTTTGTAATACATTACCAAGTATACTGTAGAATGTTAAAAGATGTAATCCAAAAATCCAAGCAACTTATTTTTGAGAAAAAGATAATTTCATCAAGCAACAAAACGAAGGACATACAGGATATAATGAAGACAGGGACAGGTGGGGTCAGAAAGGAAGAGGAGCAGATATCTCCCAAAAATAAATGAGACATAGGTGATAAGTGAATGTAATATCGCAAACCTCTTAAAAGTTATTTTGTTTCTGTTGTTAACAACTTGGGGTTATCATGGACTTAAATTTGTGCAATAGAATATCTGAGATCAGTATCTACACGTAAATGGAAATGTCACTAAATTCTCCCAATAATTGCATCCATCATCCATAAAATCAAGCATCCTAGAGGTTATGATAACATATCAATAAAGTTAAGCAAAGAGTGTTCATGTGAGTTGAATTCTGTTTTAATCAATCTTTTATCAGTGGAAAATTACTGGACTGGCTAACAGTCGTTTCGTAACCTGATTCCCTTAGCATCACTTGATTTAATTCGACTACATTCCATTATCCTTGGTTTGTTTTTTGTTGCTGTTCAGCTTATGTCGTCTTTTAAAAACACCTTCCATTCCCTTCAACTGCTCTTCAAAGTACTTTGCTCTGTCTGACAGAATTACAATGTCACTGGCAAACCTCAAAGTTTTTATTTCTTTACCCTGAAATAGAATTCCTACTCCAAACTTTTCTTTTGTTTCCTTTACTATTTGCTCAGTGCAGAGATGGAATAACATCAGCGATAGGCTACAACTCTGTCTCACTCCCTTCTCAACGTCTGCTTCCCATTCATGCCCTCGACTCTTATTACCGCCACCCCATCTCTTTACACGTTGTAAATACCCTTTCGCTCGCTGTAATTTACCCCTGATACTTTTAAAATTTCAAAGAGAGTATTTCAGTAAGCTTTCTCCTAGTCCACAAATGCTATAAACGTAAGTTTGCCTTACCTTAACCTATTTTCTAAGATATGTCTTAAGGTCAGTACTGTCTCGCATGTTCCTACACTTCCCCAGAATACAAACTGATCTTCCCCGAGATATGCTTCTACCAGTTTTTCCATTCTTCCGCAGAAAATTCGTATTAGTATCTTGCAACCATAACTTATTAAACTGATGGTTCGGTAATTTTCACGGTTGTCAGCAACTGCTTTCTTTGGAATTGGAGTTACCGCATTCTTCTTCAAGTCCGAGGATATTTCGCCTGTCTCGTACATCTTGCACACCAGATGGAAGAGTTTTGTCATGGCTGCGTCTACCAAGGACACCAGCAGTTCTGACGAATCATCTACTCACGTCGCCTTGTTTCGGCGTAGATCTTTCAGAGCACTGTCAAATTCTTCTCACAGTATCATATCCACCACCTCAACTTCATCTACGTCTAATTTGATTTCTTTAATATTGTTTTCAATTCAATCTCCCTTGCACAGACCCTCTACATAATTCCTTCCACCTTTCAGCTTTCCACTCTTTGCTTAGTACTAATTTATCGTCTTAACCCTTGACATTCATACAGCTGCTTCTCTTTGCCCCAAAGGCCTCTTTAATTCTCCCGTTGGCTATATCTGTCTTTCCTCTACTAAAATATGCTGCTAAATGCGTACATTTGTCATCTAGGCATTCCTGCTTAGAACTTTTGCACTTCCTGTTAATCTCATGTTCTAGACGTTTATATTGTCTTCCGCTTGCTTCATTTGCTGCATTTTTAAATTGTCTCCTATCATTAGTTAAATTCAACATCTTGTGCTACCCAAGGATTCCCAGTAGGCCTTACCTTTTAACCTATTTGATCCTTTGCTGCCGTCGCTATTTCATCTCTTAAAACTACCTGTTCGTCTTCTACCATATTCTTTTCCCCTGTTCTTGTCAAAAGGTTCCTGATGCTCCCCTGAATCTCTCAACAACCTCTGGTTCCTTCAGCTTATCCAGGTCCCATATAAAGTTCCTACAGTTTTCCTAGTTCTTCAGTTTTAGTCTATAGTTCATAACCAATAAATTGAAAGTGGGAAATTTCTGAAAATACAACTCGATAATAAATTTATTTGGGAAAGACATATAACAGAATGCTGAAGCGCCTAAACCAGTCTGTATTTGCGATGCGAATTATGTCAGACGTAGGAGATTTGAATATTAAAAAATCGTATACTTTGCTTACCTTCATTTCGTTATGTCATATGGGATCAAATTTTGATCTTACTTGTCAAACCAAGCAAAAGTTTTTAAGAGTACAAAAGCTAGTAATAGACTCACTTGTGATGTAAATTCAGGAACATCATGTAGATACCTGTTCAAGGAACTGGATATTCTAACCACTGCTTCTCAATATATTTATTCCTTAATGAAATTTGTAGCAAATGATATGTCTCTATTTCCAACCAATACTTCAATATGTAGTATCAACACTAAGAATAACGATAATCTACATAAAGTTCTAAAATGATTTACCTTGCTCCAAAAAGGGGTCCAGTATTTAGGAACACGCATTTTCAATAAACTGCCAGCAACCCTTAAAAACCTTGGTTTCATATAAAGCACAGTGTAAACAGAGTTTGACTTTCTTGGCATGCAGATCCTTCTACTCTATAGATGAATATCTTAACAGGGACTGTTAGAGCAGCTTAAGTAAAAAGGTCTGTTAGATTTGAGTTTCGACAGGGCTTCGTCGTAAAAGTCAAGATGAGGTATTTTGTGTACGATAAAATTATTGAAAGTGCGTAACTATGTTTCATTATGACAGTGTATTACTTCTGCAAATATTATCGGTTCCACTTCACTGTAATGTATTTACATATTTTGACAATCTCCTGAAAAACGATGAGGGAAGTGAGTATTATGTTCAAATGTTCTGTGGTTTTTGCGTTATAGTTTTAACACACTTTGACAATCTCCTGAAAAACGATGAGGGAAGTGAGTATTATGTTCAAATGCTCTGTGGCTTCTGCGTTATAGTTTTTAACACATTCCGCACTTACGAGGTTTGGGTCTACCGAACGAAAACTGAATCTTATCTAACCTAATCTAATGAGCAATATTAAGAGTCCATTGTTCACGTTTCCGGCTTCCCTGAAGCAGTGTATAACACGATAACACAGTACCTCATTATTTACAGTTAATTAATTCCGTATTTTTGATGGAATTTCTTGGCTGTATAATAATTGTACTTTGTTAGTTTCGTCAATATTCGTTACTCGAAAAACCGTCATGTAATTATGAAAAACTATGTTACTCAAAAAACCGTCATGTAATTATGAAAAACTATTGTAAAACATTTTCGCAAAATTTTCGAGCACAAACGCTGGCCAAATCAAGGAAATTTCTATTCTATTAAAATCCGAAGAATATGTTTCAAGTATGGAAATAATATCGTTGGATGCGAGCGTGTGCTGAGGGACGGAATAGTTCGCAAGTTATCGATGCTGAAGTATGGACTCAATGTGGCAGCGATCAAGGGCATAATGGTGTGTATTGTCAGAATGTTGTTTTAAGTATGGATAGGCATTGTAAATGGATGATCCTGCACACAGCTGGTCATATTACAAAGTTTGGAAGAAGGAAATGATACTTAAAGCATTGGAAGAAAAGTACAGTGTGGGCAAAGATATTAAAATTTGGTTCTCTTCTAAGAAGAACCTGCTGGCATTAAATATTGTCACGTCGTACCGTTTGCAACTCATCTCAAAGTAAGATCGAGCCGATTAGTTTATTAGCTATATAACTTCTTAGATACAATAATTTGAATTTAATAGCCTTCTTAGTAGCTCAGTAATTCACCTGAGTGTTCTTCATTATCCTAGGCACTTACCATCAATAGGTTTCTATCTTTTCACCAGTGTTGCTGATTGAATCATAAGTTAAAAAGATAATATTATTTCAGCTGAGGCAAAATTAACTGCATTTGCTAGTTAATTTATAAACAGTCAATTCATAAAACTAGATGCAGTAACAATTAACTAAAGCTCATTGTGCATTGTATAGCTCACATTGCTCCTATCAGCAACAAAGTAAAATAGACTGTTTGAAGCAAAAGTAAACTCAAATTGCTGCTAAACTGAAGTGATTATTCAAATCTGACGAGAAGGATTAAAAGCAAGGATGGTAACATAAAGATTGCAATGGGAATTTCACTGCTCAATCCAGAGGGGAGAGTGTATAGAAGGAAAGAGTACATTGATGAGGGGGAAGATAGGGTAGATTGAAGGCGTCTATAGGGGGAATACTTGTCTGATGAAGAGACAAAAGAAGAAACAGGAGTCGATTATAAGAGATAAGGGATCCAGTACTAGAATCAGAATTTAAAATAGTTTTGGAGGACTGAAGATCAAATAAGGCAGAAGTAATAGATAACATTCCATCGAATTCCTGAAATCTTTGAGGGAAGTGGAAAACAAAACGAATATTCACGCCGGTGTATGGAATGTATGAGTCTTGCGACGTACCATCTGACTTTAGGAAAAATGTCATCCACACAATTCCGAAGACTCCGAGAGCTGACAAATGCGAGAATTATCGCACAATCAGCCTAACAGCTCATGCGTCCAAGGTGCTGACAAGACAATATACGGAAGAAATGGATAAGAAAATTGAGGATGTGTTATATGACGATTAGTCTGGCTTTAGGTAAAGTAAATGCACCAGAGAGCTAATTCTGACGTCGCAGCTGGTAATGGAAGCAAGACTAAAGAAAAACAAGTTACGGTCGTAGGATTTGTTGATCTGGAAAAAACGTTCGACAGTTTACAACGGTTCAAAATGTTCGAAATTCTGAGAAAAGTAGGGGTAAGATAGATGGGGAGACGAGTAGTATACAATACGTACAAGAGCCTAGAGGGAATAATAAGAGTGGACGACCAAGAACGAAGTGCTCCGATTAAAAAGAGTGTACGACAGGGAAGTAATTTTTCGTCCCTACCGTTCAATCGATACATCGAAGAAACAATTATGGAAATAGCAGAAAGTTCAGGAGAGGGATTAAAATTCAATGTGAAAGGATATCAGTGATACGATTCGCTGATGATATTACTGTCCTGAGTGAAAGTGAGGAAGAATTAAGTCATCTGCTGAATGGAATGAATACAGAATATGGATTGAGAAAAAATCGTAGAAAGATGAAAGTAATGAGAAGTATCAGAAATGAGGACAGCGAAAAACTTAACATCAGGATCGATGGTCATGGAGTTGAGGAATTCTACTTCCTAAGGAGCAAAACAACCAAGGATGGACAGAGAAAGGAGGATGTCAAAAGCAGACTAGCACTAGCGAAAAGGGCATTCCCGGTCAGGAGAAGTTTACAAGTACCAAACATAGGCCTTAATTTCAGGAAGAAAATTTTAATAATGTACATTTGGAGCACAGCGCTGTGTGGTAGTGAACCATGGACTCTGAGGAAACAGGAACACAAGAGAATCGAAGTATTTGAAATGTGGTGCTAAAGACGATGTTGAAAATTAGGTGGATTAATAAGGTATGGAAAGAGGAGGATCTCTAGAGAATCAGAGAGGAAGGGAATATGTGGAAAACATTGACCAGGAGAAGGGACAGGATGACAGGGTATCTGTTAAGACATCCGGGAAAGACTTCAATGGTATCAGAGAGAGCTGTAAAGTTCAAAAGCTGTAGAGGAAGACTGAGATTAGAATACGTCCAGAAAATAATTGAAAACGTTGGTTGCAAGTGCTACTCTGAGATGAAGAGTTCGGCACATGAAAGGAGTTCGAGGTATGTCGCCTCCAACCAGTAAGAAGACTGATGACTCAAAAAGACTTTGAACAACTGGAGGATGTCGCCATGGAAGGTGAGGAAAAGGCCCTCTGTTCGTGTATCCTCCAACATTACTTCGTTGACCGTACGTTTGTGGTGTGGTCCCACAGAATTGATACACTACGTGTGTTTCTCTAACATTTCAACTCTGTGCACCTGAATACTCATTCCACCAGGTAAGTGGAAAAAGATGGCACCTTACCATTTCTGGTTTGTTATACTTAGAGGAAAGGCCGACAGAACGTCAGGACAAAGTTTTCAATGCAAACCGACTGTCTCAAGATTATACGATGGCCTTTCGCAAAGGAAGTTCCCATCGGTCGTAAAATGGAAATCACTGTGAAAACTCGAAGAAGCTTTGCACAGATGTGTTGGGCAGTGTCTCTAATACGTCCTTGGATCACATCACATCGCTCTTTTTAAGTTCTGAGCGCACAGTAAGCACGTAAAGATGCTGAAAAAATAGTGTCTCTTGCCAAATAAGAGGGCCTGGTAAGAAATTTTGCCTGAAGCTGTGCAGCCCACGTAACGTAACTCTCAATTGTTTCTTTCTTCAAAACAATTTTCAGCCGCATTCTGCAGAGGCAATGAAAATGCTCCTGCAGTGTTTTCGAATGGAAGTGTTTGATCACCCACAATGCAGCTCGTGATTGACTCACTCTATGTTTCATCTTTGCTGACATGAATCGCTGGCTATGAAGATAACATTTTGGCAAAGACACGGAGGTGTAGACCAGAGTAGAGAATTTGCAGAAAGCACTGTCGGCTGCTTTCTATGACGAGTTTATCGGAAAGTTGGTGCAACATTGTGATAAATGTCTAAGACGGAGCGCCGACTATGAAGATAAGTAGTTGACGTTTTGTTTATTAACTGTTGCAAATAAAACATTTTTGATTTTCACAGTGGCTTCTGTTTCGCTGCCGATTGGAACTTACTTTCTGAATACCCCTTTTATTTGCAGGCCAAATGGTGTCATCATCTTGGATAATGCGTTAGTGTCTTACAGTAGATGGTACAAAGAGCATATGTGACCTCATAACCCCACACCCAGCCAGGTGAACTGTTACACCTAAGAAAAGTGAAACTTCCTGGCAGAGTAAAACTGTGTGACTGACCGAGACTCAAACTCGGGCCCTTCGCCTCTCGCCAGCAATCGCTCTACCGACTGAGCTACCCAAGTACGACTCACAACCAATTCTCACAGCTTCATTTCTGCCAGTACCTCGTCTCCTTCATTCCAAACTTAACAGAAGCTCTTCTGCAAAACTTTAAGAACAAGCACTACTTAAAGAAAGGATGCTGCGAAGACATGGCTTAGCCATAGCCTGAGGGATGTTTCAGAATGAAATTTCCGCTCTTCAGCGGAGAGTGCACTGAACTGAAACTTCCTGGCAGATTAAATCTGTGTGCCCGCCCGAGACATTCTGGAAACATCTCCCACGCTATGGCTAAGCCATGTCTCCGCAGTATCCTTTCTTCCAAGAGTGCTTGTTTTGCCAGGTTTGCACAGGAGCTTCAGTTAAGGCTGGAAAGCAGAACACGAGGTATTCGCAGAATTTAAGCTGTGAAAACGGGTCTTGGGTCGTACATGGGTAGCTCACTCGGCAGAGCACTTGTCCGCAAAGACAAAGATCCTGAGTCCGACACACAATTTTAATCTGCCAGGAAGTTTCATATCAGCGCACACTCCGCTGCAGAGTGAAAGTTTCATTCTGGAAACCTAATAAATGTTTTCTAACAGCTCTGTCATTCTAATTAACAGATAAACTATGCTTTCCGATCAAAACTAGTTTATTGTGGGATGTAAATGAAGATGCAGAGGCACCTTCTTGAATCTACATCAGCAAAGCATAGGAATCGGTTTGCTTCGGTGAAAGACGATCAGGGGCTTAGAAAACGTGGCGCAGGATCCTATGCCAGTGTGAGAAATTTTATATTGGACAGCCCTGTCACACCATGCAAGAATGCTGTGTTGAAGACTATCGATATGCACGTGTGGGACAACCTGATAAATCTGCAGTAGCGGGGCATTACTTGAACACTGGGTGTCTAATTTTTTTACGAGGAGACTGAATTTTTATGTTCGGCATATCTCTGGGATTGGATTCTTAAGGAGGCCGTAACACATTCATGCGGTGAACAATCTACAAGGCTGCGGAATTTCAACTTACCATTGCCGGAATCCAGCATTGGCAGCCATAAAACTGAAAAAGAAAGAAACCCGATGCAGCGCGTAGGAGGGTGTTAATTCAGCTTTCAACCACAGGAGCATCCGGCAGCACAGTCATTTCCCAGGATGCACTCGCGGATAGCTTCTCTGCAGCCCTGGTAGGGGGTTATAAGAGTGTAGCGTCCGTCCAACTGTGATCGCCTTCACCTGCACGCGTAGTTCCTACTCCTAGCTTGATAAATTTCGACGCCGATAATTCTTTACTGTGCGTTTAAATACAGGCAAGTTCTCGATAATACATAAGAAAGTAAAAACTTTTAGTGAGTACATTTTCATTGACATACTGATTTCCAGTCGGACCCGGCCGGAGCCGAGTGTTTTCGTCGTATTTCGGGCAAGGCATCTAGCGTGACGTCAAGAGTTCGTTGCGAAGGCTCGTATTTCACGTTGGCTCTGCACATTGCGGCAGTGACGACTGCACTGCCTACCTTCTGCGTATGTCAAACAGTTGTTCCGATGAAATGTTGTGAGACTTGCACAATGTTGTCTGGCGTCAAGTGTGTTTGCAACAGGTCCATCGCGAAAGTCTGAAGAGTCACAAAGCTTTAAGAATTTAGAAACGCAAACAGTTTATGACTTCACAAAAATTAATAAATCAAACCTGAACTATCTAGCAAAAGATGATATTTAATAACGTCTGCCAAATTTTTAAAGACAGTGACAGTTGGAGTGACGATAAAATTAACTGGTGCCAGAATGGATCCTGAAAGAACACCACAAAGCAACACATAAAAAATCTCAAAATCGAATATAGCGCCACTGTACAAATTACGGCTAGTATCACTCTATTCAATCACTACAGCAGTTCCTAAGTGACGGGCCGAATACAACGCCCACACCAAGGTCCCTTTCCTGTATGGTTCATACTGGTCGGTGAGATAGGTTAGCCTAGGTAGTAACGACACTTTCGGTTCGTTAGCCTAAGTTGCTATTCTGTAAGCTTCTGAGACCTGTTACTGATCGATCCGCCCTTTGATTTTCCGACAGTTGTATTGAGATGTGGCCACATGTTCGGTTCGGTGTGATTTGTTTACAGCTAGAATTTATTTTAGCAATATCGAGTGGCTTTAGTTTCAAATTTAGTGATCATGCTTTTACTTACTTGATGACTGACGGTGTATGGGCCATCGTCATATACAATGGCCAGCCACAAACGTGCCCGGAATAAGGCCAGGAAAGCAATGTTCTGTCCGAATGTTTATGCCCACGTTTATTACATACACTGCTGGGTGAAGTGACCTCACCATTAACGTTCACATCCCAACCCGTCATCTACGCTACGGTGGCACACAACCCTGGCACGCTACTTCAGAATACGACTGAAGTCTCGTGAACGCCGCCCACAGCGATCTCGAACAGTGGACGTCGAACTAAATGCCGTGCAGACTCCTGCCTTTATCCAGACGGGTATAGCATCGGATGGTGGGAGACCACATTCGATTCTGCACAACACATTAGGAAACAGCAGTCACCCGGGAAGAGCAAGAAACTTCGACGAACACCCTGCAACGACGCCTTCCTTCAGATGGCTTCGCAAGATGACTGTCAAATATCTGATGGTGACCTTTCATATTGCGACCACTCCTAATGCCCCTTCTGTTTCGTATCTCATCTCAATCCAGAACATGTATTCAGTGTTGCCAGTACACGAGGACGACAGACCCCCACAGCTTTTGTTGCAGCGCCTGATTGCCTCGCTCCGTCAGTAAACGATGCTCACATGTCGAATCATACAATCGGCGTATCCGAGCGATAGCATCCCACAGAGGTGCCTGAGCCGGCGCCCTGCCAGTCATCACAACCACTATGGCAGAACAGGCTTGTCTATACTTTCTGGGAAAATACACAGCAATATCGTGACGCCACAATGAATACAGCCACCATCCGTGCCCCACACAAGCTAGCCGCATTCCGTGACACCATCTAGTCTGCGGATTTGTTATTGCACTCCCACAGGAGGTGTTTGTAGCAGACTTCCAAGTGCCCACCGGGTACACTGCCAATGTTTCTCTCACCTCTGCCACTGGCAGCGGCGTCGCCATCCTCCTACTCGATGGGCTCCCTCCAGTGGATGTTGCATACCTCCCCAGTGCACAGTGCACAGCCCTCACCCTATTTGGCGTGCATATCATTAACATCTATGGACCGTCTGACTCTGACTACCGTCACGACCGACATAAATTCTTCGACGACGAGGTCACACCGCTCGTCACAGGCCCACAAGACATGGTGGTAATTTCAACTCGACAAAAATGCAGTCACCCTGTGCGGCTCTCTCAGTGGTCATCGATCGCCTGCGACTCATTGACACTTGGCCGAAGCTCTGTGGTGCCCATCCAGGTTGTACATTTCACACTGCTCTCTTATCAAGTCACATACACCGCATCTATCTCACAGGAGTCAATGAACAGAAGGAAGAGTTTTATAGCAAGATAGACCATTCATACAATCGGGCTCCCAGACGTGATGTTAAGATGTTAATAGGAGACTTGAATGAAAAAAACAGGAAAAGAAAAGCCCCTTCAGCCAACTATAGAAAGACATATCTTACATTAAATATCAAATGACACTGGACTAGGTTGTAGATTTTGCTATAAGTAAAAACATGACTGTCAGCAGTACATGTTTCCCACACAAAAAGGTACCAAAACGAACGTGGATGTCGTCAGATGTACGAACCATAAATCAGATAGAACATATATTGATTAATCGAAGACACGGATCGGACATAACGAATGTTAGGAGCCAACTTGGAGCTGACTACAGTTCAGACCATTGTCTAGTGAAAGGATCTAACTTCTGAGTAAACAAAAAGGCCAGAAACAAAATAGTTTTGACATTAAAAAACTGAAGTTAGAGGAAATACGGGAGTATAGAAGAGGGAAAAAGAATGATACTGACACGTCAAATGAACGTATAGAAATAATGCGGAAACAGTGTAAGACTGCAATCCTCGGGGCATCTGGCGAGATTTTGGGGCACGTGCGGACTCAAAGGAAGGCGGGTTGATTTGGAAAACAATGTGTGAGAAGAACTGAGGAGCGTAACGTACCAGGTATGAAATTATTCCAGAGAAGAATCAGAGCAAATTTGAATCATTATAATGAGAAACGCCTTGTAGCTAAGAGGGTTTGCAGACGGAAGAAAAAAATTGAATTTAATTGAACAGCTAGGAGCAGAGAAGCAAATACATGAATTGTATTAAAAGACTGAGGAAGGAAAGGCCGGGTTTCAAGCACGACCAAATATCTATAGCGTAATAAAGGGAATTTGATAGCAGAGAGTAAAAAAAATACTCGTTGTAACCCTTTCACTTCTGGGTTCAGTAACTCTTGGAAGCAGAGCTACTGAACCCAGAAGTAGGATTAGAACGAGAAGAACTGGTGGAAATAACTTATTTTGGGCCAGAGGTCTTAACACCAGAATCCATAGTGGAGGAAGTGACACAAGCTGTTAAGACTTTAAAACACTATAAGGCAGCTGGAGACGATTAGATCCAGGCGGAACTTTTTAAATATGGTGGGGAAACACCATGAAAGCAATATATAAAGTAACACTGAGCATCTGGCAGGAGGAGAGCATACCAGTGCAGTGTAAAACGACTATAATGTGCCCCATACATAGAAATGGAGATAAACTGTCAGAACGATCGATTAATCTCCCTTCTAAATACTACATATAAAGTATTCAAATGTTTCAAATGGCTCTGAGCACTATGGGGCTTAACATCTGTGGTCATCAGTCCCCTAGAACTTAGAACTACTTAAACCTAACTAACCTAAGGACATCACACAACACCCAGTCATCACGAGGCTGAGAAAATCCCTGACCCCGCCGGGAATCGAACCCGGGAACCCGGACGCGGGAAGCGAGAACGCTACCGCACGACCACGAGCTGCGGACCTTGATTAGGAAGCGTACTCTCTAAGAGAGACTTGAAGACTATGAAAGTGGCTTTAGAAGAAATATGCCAACAGGCTACCTGATATTCACATTGTGCATATTATTTGAAAAATTTTATGAACATCAAACAAACGTACACAGCTTGCTATCGATTTTAGAGAAGGCTATGGTAGGATCTCAAGAGTGGCATTGCGGAATGTAATGGAAGAGGCTGGAATATCTAAGAAGCTCGTTAACCTTACTTTGATGACCTTCAATGATACCAACTGTAAAGAAAAATTACATGACGCCGGCCGCGGTGGCCGACCGGTTCTAGGCACTGCAGTCCGGAACCGCGCGATTGCTACAGTCGCAGGTTCGAATCCTGACTCGGGCATGGATTTTTGTGATGTCCTTAGGTTAGTTACGTTTAAGTAGT
The DNA here is from genome assembly GCF_021461395.2 of Schistocerca americana. Taxonomy (NCBI): domain Eukaryota; kingdom Metazoa; phylum Arthropoda; class Insecta; order Orthoptera; family Acrididae; genus Schistocerca; species Schistocerca americana. The sequence continues at coordinate 617,715,909 of NC_060121.1, forward strand.
TCTAAGTTCTAGGGGACTGATGACCTTAGATGTCAAGTCCCATAGTGCTCAGAGCCATTTGAACCAAATTACATGGCTAAATCAACAGAGAAATTGAGGTAACGAAGGTACTGACAATATCTCCTCACTGCTATTGAAAGAACACTTCGGTTTGTAACACGCTTTTAAAAACATCGTTCAGCCTTATGTACTTTCTTGTTGATCAGCACTGACTTTGTAGGGCCTTGGTTTCAGTCTTACGGTTTCAGAAGCATTACCCTCGGTCTTTTGGTAACTGTACAACAATTTTCTTATCAAACAAAAGTTTAATCACATTACATGTAAGAGTGTCCTCTCAGTGGAAATACTATTTTGACACCATCTAATTTCTTAACGGTTTGAACGAGGAAGTGACTGTATATGAACGCTTTAGAGTTCCCTATTCTGTCCCGAGCACGAATCATAGAATATTACAAGAAACCTTACTTTTGGATCGAGGATTTCATTCACATAACTGTGCCGAAAACTAATGACTTCATTCCTTCCTTTTTTTTCAAAATCTTCACCGTAAGTATAAACTATTGCGTCACTGTTGGAGATTTGATGCATATTGCAACAGGAAAACAATAATTCCATACAAGCAATGAAGACGTTTGGCAAACAGGAATTTCATCCATGGTATCATTTCCTTTGATTCTTACAATATATCACGAAGAGCAATCTCCGCCGTTGGAGCCACCATGCTTAGGTCTTGTACGAGCGTTAATGCCACAGAAATTTATTTCGTTAAATAGGGAGATGTGTCATTCCAGGCACCCTACAAATTAAGGTTCCTGATAAGTTGTTCTCTTTCGTGGCTTTCGATTTAATTGAAACACACAAACAATGAGAATTTGCAGTCACTACCTAACTCATGAAACATTGCCCTAAAATCCCTACAAACATTTCTCAGTCTAACTTTCTCTTTTTTTAGCTGATTGTTTAACCGTTGGCTTATCACCTTCATCTTGTGATGATACACACATTTTAAAGATTTTAAGATTATCACAGTACTACTACGCTTCAACCTAACTCTATTACTATAAGGAAACAACACAGAGTAAGTAACTCAACCTATCATGTTTCAAGTCGCAATCCAACTGACCCAACGGGTGTACTGCAAATAGTTGAAGCAAACCTTTGAGTTGCCCAATCTTTCCCTGAGAAGACCGACTTAGAGCGTTCTTTCAGTTACCACTAAAACTAAAACCTTTCTTATCTTGCCATGTTATTTGGAAGTAGTTTCAACTGTCTTGGCGGCGCGAGATTAGCCGAGCGGTATAAGGCGCTGCAGTCATGGACTGTGCGGTTGATCCCGGCGGAGGTTCGAGTCCTCCCTCGGGCATGGGTGTGTGTGTTTGTCCTTAGGATAATTTAGGTTAAGTAGTGTGTAAACTTAGGGACTGACGACCTTAGCAGTTAAGTCCGATAACATTTCACACACACACACACACACACACACACAACTGTCTTGCAGTATCGACGGCTGCCTACCAGCATTTGCCACAAACTCATTTTCTACTCTAACGGACTTACCCTGTTTTGTGTGTGGGGTCTTCATTTTATAACAATTTTGCGACCTCAAGACGGAGATTCTGAAACTTTGCCTGCGGAAAGCAATGTAGACGTTCTGGATAGTCTGCACGTAAAAAGATTTGTCATTAAAACTGGAATTAATTTGCGGGTCAGTCAGTTTCATCTGCCCTTGCACAGGAGCCATCTGAACCGAAATGGCAAACGGTGTCCAAAAAGGCTCGGGAACAGATGTAAGGCTGATAGTGTCCTCAAAATCTTTATAAAACGATCCTTGTAATTTTTACAAGGACACAAAGAACTCTTCAAATCTCGCGTTTTATTCAACGCCGGCGAGCTTCACGAACCGTGTATTGCAAGCAGAATGTGTCCCCTCTACACCGTGATTTTCTCTTTTAGTACATCCACATCAAATCAAAAAGAAGTAGCCTCGCAAAGTTGAATGTGAGCTGTGTGCAGTCAAGTCTACATAAGGTCTGCACTCCATTCCGGATGTTCTAATTTTCGTCCTTGCGCTCCATTTTCCCTCATAAATAACAGACTTTTAAATCGAAAAATCCTCCCAAGGACGTCTCTTGATTTAACCAACGTACTTCCCAGCAACACATGAAGTCTCTAGACTCTTCGTTCAACTCCACTGGAAAATGTAGCAACTGACAATGGAATAATGTGTGCGACTATACGTACCACCAATTTCTTCCCGGGCTCCAGGCCTTCAAATTTATCCCAGAGTGATTTTGACGTACAGATCAATGAATCCCTTACGTCCTCTTTCATTTTCAGTTAAATCTTTAAATTCCTTCTACAAAGTAATGTAATATCGTTTCATAGCAAAAAGGCAGGAATTGAGAATTCTTATCCCTTTCTTCTGTCATTCTCATTCATTTTAAAGTATTGTGACGATAGATAGCTGGACTGCCTCTTTTTGCGCGAACAGCCACTGGACCTGTGAACGTCCTTCATACCACGAACAAATAGCGAAGGTTAAAATTTGCTGACAGGACGATTCTGCCCAACTCCGAGAGTTGTGCCGACCGAAGAACGGCGCACCGCAATGCTAAACCAAATGTCCGCGATATTCCAGGTACTTCCGAGAAGGACCGAGCAAACCCAAGTGGCAGGCCAAGTCTTGACCCGCCCTTGGCCTGCGCACGCTGCACACCGTGGCCGGCTCTGCTCTACAGTTTCTAACCCCTTCAGTCCCCTTTAGTGCCATGTCCAAACAGACGTCCTACCATTAAGTCCTTTCTTCTTTTCAGTGTTTTCCATGTATTCCTTTCCTCCCGATTTTGCAGAGAACCTCCACTTTCCTTGCCTTATTAGGCCACCCAATTTTCAATAGCCTTCTTGTAAGCTTATCATTCCGTCGCTGACATAGAAGACTGCAAACCTTCTTTCCTTCCCGTCTGGGCAAGCTGTGCAGTGACTAGAGTACATGTAAAGCTTATTGGGGCAGGGTAAATGCTAGCTACAATGAGATCGATAATTCGATTGTAATATTGGCATTTTATTTTGATATTCCCCACAACTGACAAAATTTACAAAAAAAAAAAAAATATCTCTTTGTCCACCCACACACTTCTGACAATGGCACATTAACAATTTGCAATTACGCGCCCCTATTACCAGCAACTGCGTTGATAAATACTCGGCACTTCGCAAGGATAACTTCTAGATCGAGGATATTAGGTAAGTTGTTGGAAGTGGTTAGGCGTTGGTGAAAATCTCGCTTCTGAGAACACAAAGAGCTCTAACCGCAGAACTCTGCACGGAACACGTGTTGGTGCAATGCTGCGATACAGACCGTATATCACCCTTCGAAGATGATGGTCAAGACGCCAAGTCCGTACCGCTCGATGGCTGAAGGCCAAGTCCTTCCACAATTCTCTCGTCTCCCACGCGTACGAAAACACGGCGGAAGAATACTCAGTTTCGGCCAATGTCGAACGCTCTATCATCGCCGAAGTCCCTCCACTGAGATCTACCCAATGATCGGGTAGGTCATAACGCCCCTAGGCAAATGAAATTCCCGTCTTCGCCACGTGTTGTGCCCAGCACAGGTGGCTCGGGATGCCGAGCTACCCCCAAAAGCGCCGTATTGTCCCACGTTTCCGGTGACCGCTACCTGCCGCCCACGGCGGCTGGTGAGCTACGGACATCTGTAGACTTTACATTCCACAATTCTCAACTTCCGACGCTTTTAACCAACGCTTTAAGTTAGTGGCTCAATCCTGTAGGCATGCAGGGAGTACTGCTCTAGAGTGCCTCATATTTATCATAATTCAATAGACTCATGATCTGATGCCCTTGCCAGTCCCTTTATTATTAATACTAATGTTGGTAAGCTAACGTGTAAGTGCCCATGTCCTGGCACCTTACATTCTTTAGCACCACATCTCAAATGCTTCGATGCTCTTGTGTTCCGGTGTTTCCACAGCCCACGTCTGACTATCATACAAACCTGTCCTCCAAACGTGCATTCTGAAAAATTTCGTTCTCCATTTAAGGCCTACGTTTGATACTAGTAGACTTCTCTTGGGCAGGAGCACCCTTTTTGCAAGTGCTAGCCTGCGTTTGATGTCCTCCTTGGTCCGTCTGTCATGGGTTCAAATGGCTCTGAGCACTATGGGACTTAACTTCTGAAGTCATCAGTCCCCTAGAACTACTTAAACCTAACTAACCTAAGAACATCACACAATACCCAGTCATCACGAGGCAGAGAAAATCCCTGACCCCCCCGGGAATCGAACCCGGGAACCCGGGCGCAGGAAGCGAGAACTCTACCGCACGACCACGAGTTGCGGACTGTCATGGGTAGCACAATTCCTTAACGTCACCTACTTCATGATCACCAATCCTGATTAATCTTCGTTGATCCATTATGGATCGTGGGACGTCGGCTGGCATGAACTTCTTGTTGCAATGATTTACCAACAGCCGAATGTATTGTAGACATTTATTTTATTTTATGAATTTCTGTGTGCTACCAATTTCGGCATTACATTGATGCCATCTTTAGGTCCCACTCGTAATAGTCGTAAAATCGCTATACATGGAAGGAGCCATATAGCTGGATCCGTGAATCAAATCGTCCTGCAACAGCTCTTGGTGGCCAGGCGACACATACGGCTGTTGGTAAATCATTGGAACAAGAAATCCTGATTAAGTTTATTGCTGTTTTCACTTCTGCCACTTCTCATTACACCGAGCGAGGTGGCGCAGTGGCTAGCACACTGGACTCGCATTCGGGAGGACGACGGTTCAATCCCGCGTCCGGCCGTCCTGATTTAGGTTTTCCGTGATTTCCCTAAATCGCTCCAGGCAAATGCCGGGATGGCTCCTTTGAAAGGGCGCGGCCGACTTCCTTCCCCGTCCTTCCCTAATCCGATGAGACCGATGACCTCGCTGTCTGGTCTCCTCCCCCAAACAACCCCACCCCCCCCCCCCCTCACTGACCCCCCCCCCCCTTCTCATTACTTTCGTCCCTCTTTGATTTACCCTCAGTCCGTATTCTGTACTCATTCCATTCAGCAGATCCTGTAATTCTTCCTCACTGCCACTGAGGTTAGCAACGCCATCAGGAATCTTATCATTGGTTTCCTTTCACCTTCAATTTTAATCCCACTCTTGAATCTTTCTTTTGTTTCCGTCATTTCTTTTTGGATGTACAGACTGAACACAAGACTACGTCCATGTCTTACAGCCGAGCACTTAGTTCTTGGTCTTCCACTCCTATTCTTCCTTCTTGGCTCTATACTTTCCCTGTTTCCTATAGCTCACCTCCATTTTGAATTTAGAACTTCTTGCACTATCTGAAATTGACGAATGGATCTGCCAGACGACAAATCCTATGATAGTGTCTTGAGTTTTCTTCAATCTTCCTTAGAACTGCCTCTCTGGTGCCCTTACTTTTCCTGAAGCCAAACTGATCGTCGTCCAACACATTCTCCATTTTCTTTTCCATTCGTCTGTATAATATTCTTTTCATCACCTTGTATATATGTTCTGTTAAGCCGACTGTGCGATAATTCTGGCATTTCTCAGCTCCTGGAGTCTTCGGAATTGGGTGGACGACGTTTTTCCCAAAGTCTGATGGTGTATCGCTCCATATCAAATTGAATGGTATTTTTGTTGCTACTTCCCCCAATGAAGTGAGAAATTCCGATGGAATTTTATCTATTCCTTCTGCCTTACCTGATCGTAAATCTTCCAAAGGTATTTCAAGTTCGGATTCTAATACTGGATCACATATCTCTTCAATATTGACTACTGTCTCTTCTTTTATCACATCATCACACAAGCCTTCCCTTCGTAGAGGCCTTAGATGTATTATTTCCACCTATCAACTCTCTCCTCTGCATTTAACAGTGTGATTCCCTTTTTACTCATAATTTTGCAATCCTTGCGTTTAATTTCACCAAAAGTTTTTTTTACTTTTCTATATGTTGGGTAGTTTCTTTCGACAATAATTTCTTTTTCGATTTCTTAACATTTTTTATGCAGCCATTTGGGTTAAGCTCCCCTGCGCTTCCTATTTATATCATTCCTAAGTGACTTGTATCTGTGTATTTCTGAATTTTCCTGAAATTTTTTGTGCTTTCTTCTTTCATCGATCAACCGAAGTATTTCTTGTGTTACCCAAGGTTTATTTGCAGTTACCTTCTTTCCAGATTCTGTGATTGCCCTTTTTAGAGATGTCCATTCATCTTCAACTCAACTGTCTGCTAAGGTATTCCTGATCGCAGTGTCTAGAGCCTTAGAGAAATTCAAGCGCATCTCCTTATTCCTTAGTACTGTCATGTCCCACTTCTTTGCACACAGGTTTCTCCTGACTAATCTCTTAAACTTCTGCCTGCCCTTCATCATTACTAAATTGTGAATCTATATCTGCTCCTGGGTACGCGTTACAATGCAGTATCTGATTTCGAGATCTCTGTCTGATGAAGATGTAACTTGTCTGAAATGTTCTCGTATCTCCAGGCCTTTTCCAAGTATACCTCCTTTTCTTGTGATTCTTGAACAGAGTATTCGCTATTACAGTCAGTAATTTCTTGCATAGCTCATTTAATCTTTCTCCTCTCTCATTCCTTGGACCATGCCCTTATTGTCCAGTTACCTTTTCTTCAACTCCTTCCCCTACAACCGTATTCCAGTCCTCCATGACTAATAAATTCTCATCTCCCTTTACGTACTTAAATACCCGTTCAATCTCTTCATATACTTTCTATGTCTCTTCATCTTCATCTTCCTGTGTCTGCATGTACACCTGAATTATCGTTGCCGGTGTTTGCTGTCGATTCTGATGAGAACAACTCTATCACTGCACTGTTCACGGTGACACACTCTCTGCCCTACCTACCTATTCATAACGAATTCTCTCGTTATGTCATTTTCTGTTGCTGTTACTATACTCATCTGACCAGAAATCCTTATCTTTTTCCCGTTTCACTTCACTGACCGCTATAAAGTCTAAATTATAGCTCTGCATTTCCCTTTTCAGAATTTCTAGCTTCCCTGGGATGAAATGATCGAATCGCCTGCTGTGTATCAAGCCCTCCCATGACTAACGTCTTGAAAGCAAAGGATATTGCGTATGAGCCACCTGCAAGTCTTAATCGACAGTTATCCTGTTCCAGTGGTGGTGGGGAAAGTGCTCCAAGTTCTCTGCGATTTCGTCTAAGTAGCAGCCACAAAATAGCTTCGCTGGTTCACTTTAGAATGTGGTGTGAACGAAAATGTCAGGTATACACAGCACTGAGTAGGTAGCGGGGTCTTGGCGTCTAAAACCTACAGAGCAGGAGATTGCATTAGAAGAACTGGAGCACTTCAACTGAACATTCTTCTTGACCTCACCACAGCATTTCTTCAGGGATACAAGCGCTTACCAATACAGATTCTCAACAACCTTACACCCAGAGTTCCTCACTGCGAAACATGAGTGATACTTAGAGGTATCGTTATCTTCAATTAACTGTTTTAATGATGTGGACAATTTTTTTTGTGGCATTACTTTTTAATCCGCTTGCTAGGTATCAGCCCTCTTACCGTACTATACTGTCATTCAGACAATGTTTTATGCAGTTTCTTTTTCAAACAAGTTTTAATTGCCCCTGTGGAAAGCACATTAATATTTAGATCTTTAGAGTGTTATTTCAAATCGGCTACTAGAAGTTTTTGACAGTTCGCCCAGAATCTTTAATATGAGCGTAACTTTATAACGTTTTTGGTGACTGGCTGAATGGTTTTATATAACTTGAATATGGGAGTAAGACTACAAAATTAACATGAACACGGAGAAAGTCAAGTCTGAACTTCACTGAATGGGTGCATTTCTGTAAAAAAAAAATCTCCTACCCAGGCACGTTGATCGCCTGTAACTGCAGAAACTGTCATTAGTCAGCCTGCTAGTCCCTCTTCTGGTCTCAGACTCGAGAATTTTGTAACAAAACCCATTGATATATGAGATGTTTTCGCAGTCGCTAATGTGGAGTACCGTCAGCTGTTTGGAGTGACGACAACGAAACTTTTTGCCGGACTGGGATTAGAACCTGGTTCTCCCGCTTATCACGAGCGGTCGCCTTACCAACGAGCCATCCGAGCACGACTCACAGCTAGATCCAAACTTCCATATATCGTCAACCATATGTCGACAATCGGCTCTGACACATTCATTACGTATATTCCCGTTGAGGGGAGACATTTTAATTGAAAGTCGTTTGCTCAGTGTTGGCAGATAAATACGATATTACAGTGCCTGTTTTGTTCAGAAATACGATGCAATGTTCCTTCGGACATGCATGGAGAAGTACCATACCACATTCCTTCAGACATGTATGCATTTCTAAAAGAACATTGCTTCGTATTTCCGAACAACACAGTGTAGTGGTTCCGCCTGCTTTATTTTATTTCTTCGTTTGTTGTCCTCGATGTCGGCAACTGCGTTGCTACACTGGCTGCCTAATGGGGTTTGTGATTTGGACAGTGGCTACCGTAAACAATGTAGCCGACAGATGCACAGTTGCGTTTCACAGTCTTTTACTTTCACTTTTCACAACCCCTCAATAATATACAGTTAAATATGGCCATTGCACTATTGTTCAACTTTCGATAAACCTCATTACTAGTTCGCAGACGAACGTCCACATACCGCTACAACAGTTTACTGTTGAACGTCTACGAGAAGTAAGAGCCGAACCGCAAAATTCACAGTTCTTGAAGAATAGAAAGGTACGTATGGAGCAGACACTGTCACTATTCTAACACGCAGCCTAATTGTGTAACACTTATTACACTGTTAGGGTGATGCATTGATGTCGTTCTAACCAACACAGGTTCCTCATCTGAAACTCGGCCGTGGACTGACTTTTTGTGACCAAAAATCGGGCCCTTATGTATCATCACAATAATAGATACTGAAACTACACATTTTTCGAAGTTAAATTTACAGAAATTACGATTAAAAGTTAACCCATTAAATTAACTGAATACTACGAAAAATTCCGTCTTGTCTAAGTGATGAAATTAACATATATCGTTATATAAACAATACTTTTGACAAAACTGTTAATTACTTTGGAATTAATGAAGGGTTGGTTTTACTAAGATGTTTTCTAACAGAGCCAAATAGATTCTTTAAGAAAGCTATTGTTTCGTCTCTCAAATTTCGTAATTAGTAGAGAATTTATATTTGTTTATATGTCAACAATAGAATTTAAGTTACAAAACAGTTACTGATTTCACCCTATAACAAAAGATACTAAATAGGAATAGTCAAAATAAATCAGAAAATCAATTACATATCTAAAACTAAGCACTAAATTAGATCTGGTGTTGTATTCTCTAAAACTGAGGGCAAATCATTCTCTTTTATCAAAACGCAGATTATATTCACGTGTGTTAATGGTAATTAGTTAAAATTTTAACATAAACGAATTTAAATAGGCAAATGGTAAAACAAGAAAGGAAGTAAAATTATCCCAGCTTCCTTCATCACAACAGGCACTGCAGAATTGTAAAATCCACAAAGTTGGTCAGTGTCACATAATAAAAACATCACTATTCTGCTCAGAACTAGGATCTATGGGATCGACAAGTGCGAGCAATACCCTGAATCTGAAGACAATATTGATTATTTTCACCACAAGAAAAGCACAAAAATAGTATTCACTCAGAACACATAAACATAAATGATCAGAACCATAATGCAATACATTGATACCACTGAACTGCTTCACTCAATCTGTCAATCACTTGCTAGTAGCAGACAGCTAGAGTAGGGCTGCAGATGCTGTTCTGACAAAGAGAGAAGACTTCTTCGTCAAACCGCCTCAAGTCATTATTTAACACATGAACAGAAATAGGGCAACATTGGCTAATAAGTGTCCCAGCTGGTTAAATATTCGGTTTCTGTCGTTCGCATGTTATGGCCACGGTCTGAACCTACTTTCTATTGAGAAAGACTCTAAACATTATTTTCGAGTAGTTTTAAATAAATAGGAACACAAATAGTAGTAATGTAAATAGCAGTAAATATTGTTCATATAGAATAAACGTTTAACTGAGTATTGGTAAAGTCATATGATTTTTATCTGTTTGCATAACATACAGTGTTTGTGTCCAAAATTAAAGAACAAATGGAAATTTTACAAGGTTGCTTTTATTTTGGCACAAAACAGTATGAACAGGTGATAGTGAAGCAGAAACAATGTAATGAATGCAAAATGTAAACAACTGCAACATGCATAATGGTAGACAAAAATGATCTTCCTTTCTTCCAACTGAACGGATTTGTACACACATTCTGACGACTCGTTAATGTACTCAGTATGTGGTGTGACCATCTCTGGCAGCAATACAGGTCTGATACGACGGCACATGCTGTGAATTACATCATCAGTCTAATGCTGAGGCAATAACGCCCACTCTTCCTTCAGAGCTGTTTGCTGTCTTGCAGAGTTCTTGTCTTCCTGCAGAGCTGTTCATAGTCTTGCAGAGTTGTTAGTGGATGCTGAGGTGATGCAAGCCATCTCCCTAATGCATTACAGACATGCGCTATGGAGTTCAAACTGGGGATCGAGCAGGCCACCCCATGCATGCAATCTCTTCTGTTTCTAAGAAAACATCACCCGTTCGTGTTCTATGAGGTCGAGCTTTATCGTCCATCAGTACAAAGTATGGGCCCACAGCATCTCGCAACAACCGCAAACGACGTCCAAAGATCTCGTGACAATACCTTACAGCAATTAAAACTTGCCAAATCACCTGTACAGTTTCATGAAGAGGGGTTCGAACAGTCATCATAGCCCCTACCCACATCATTAGAGATCCTCCCCAATATCGATCTCTTTTCACAACGTTTGAGTCCCAAAATCGTCTTCCACGTTCCCTCCAGACGAGAATGCCTTGAGAACCGCTCTCCAGACTAAATCAGGACTCATCTGTGAAAACATTGTCCCACTGTTTGGCCACCCATCTGGCATGCTGATCATTCCACTCTAGATGTTACCTCCTGTGAAGACACATCAAAGGTAGACATAAAGCAGGTCTCCTACAATAAAGATCACTCTGCCAAAGCCTTCTGCACACCGTTTGCCTCGATGCTGTGAGCTCACCTGCCAGTTGTCGTGCTATTAAAGCCAAATAATGGGCCTCTCTTCTGAAATCACACACGGTTGGTTCTGCCTTGGTCTTTGCGATACAGCTTTGATCTATATACTCTGTCGCCACATCTCAGAAACAACAGAACGATTCACACTATGCCATCGGCCCACATCGGTGGCTTCCTTTCTTTTTCTGGCCTTTCACCAAATAGTGGCTGGTAGGCATCTTCTCTGTGCCACACTGCACCGTATGTGACTGTGTACATAGCGATTGTAGATGCAAAGCTACACGCCAAAACTACATTGTCTTATAGGTGCCCTGACGTCATCGTTGGCATGGTTTCCTGTTGACCAGAATGCCCCTTCCGTGCAGAACACGATCGTACGGACATCTGGTTGACAGTTTGTATGATTACATCATGAATTAGACACAGGACGGGCCAATAGCGGTTTGTCGATTTGATTTTGGGCACCAATGTATTTAACTAACCTGTTTAACAATTACTGGTTTGAGAGTAACTTCTTGCAGAATGTTTTCACGTTTTTGTATACTATTAGAGTTATATAACTATGTCAGTTTCCTTGGGATAGTCTAATGAAAGAAAGAGACATAACGAGTGTTGTACAAAAATATATTTAATACTTTAAGTACAAGTAAAAATATACATTTACATACAATATTTATAGATAGAAACTGACTTAAAAAGCACCATATAGGACAAAAGTGATGTATTTGACCATATTAACACCAGAAAACATGAATCAGGCGTATGCTTTGATTATATACCACATTTGGAAAAGCTAACAAAAGACAGCTCTACGAATGTGCGGAGCTACAGCTTCACATCCATTCAAACAAGATACTAACAGAACATACATTAGAGACTTAGTTACGTGTAATGTAAGGCTCTGTAAATTTTTCTGAACAATGTGTTGTTCTACACTGAAATGTAAGATTAGCTGAAATAAATAATTCGGTACAAATGTTGTCTCTCTTTATAGTAATAACACTAAGAAGTGATTTTATTGTTAGTGATTAAGTATTTTATTGACCTCCTGAATCGTGGTGAACGTTTGACCATCAACGGTATCTTCCAAATTCATATTTATACGCAAAATTTTTTTTATTTCGTGAAGATGTTAGTAATTTCTATATAATACATAATAAAATAAAAAATATGAAAATAATAACACACAAAGATATCACACACACACACACACACACACACACACACACACACACACACACCACACTCAACCCTTACCCTCCATAGCTCTAGTGATCCCTCAGTCAGAAATACAGCATGTGAGCAGGACCATGTGCAGTGTGCTACAGTAAAGCTTATGTGCTGTGATATGTTTAAATGTGATCTACCAATATGAAACAACCTTTAATATGTGCATCTGGCACAAACAGAAGAACATGTGGCTACATTACAAGGATGCAAAAGTGAATATAAGTGTAAAAAACATATATTTGTAAATAGTTAGATAAATTAAATGATCTGTGAAGACTCACTACAAATCATCTATCAAAATGTGTATAATTAAACAATTTTATTTATATTATAGACTTGCTTATCATGAATATGTGAATCACGTTTGGTAAACACAAATAAAACATTCAGCTGCAAAAGACAGAATTTTTTTCTTCTGCATATGACAAAGTGTAACTGAGTAATAGCTGAGGAAAAATGGCTGCAAGAATTCACAATAGTACCCATAGGTCCCTTTTAGTGGAATGAGATCTTACTAACCGAAAGATTATTTACATGTCTCCTAGAAACCATTAGTTGGAATCTGAAATTTTATTACACATAAATAAAAAGTCAATATAATCATTTCCACAGTTACAGAATGACAGAAAATGTACTAAGATTAAAAAATGAGGAACAGTATTTTCTACCACATGCAAGACAAGCTATACTATAAAATATGGTTTCATGAACGCTGTATGACAGACATTATAGTCATTCAGTTGAAGCTGATTGCATTAATGAAATGAGATAACTGAAACTTGTACTTCCTTTGTGTAAATCGAATTAACATTATGTGTCAGCCAGACTCATCAAGTAAGTACACCACACAGTTTACACTCACTGAACAAAGTCAACACAGATGTCAAAATTAACCGTTCTTATCACCCAAGGTAAGAGACTCATCACCTCTTATTAATTCATCAGAGCTCTGCAAGATGATAATATTGTCAAATATGTTCTATAAAAGTGTCAATACTGTCAATACGTTAATTACAATACAAAATATTATACAATCTAACACATACTTTTGGCATTTAGCAGGAACATGATTTTACATTACACATGTCAATGCTATTAACAAAAATTAATTTAAAAGTATACGTATGTGATGTTTATTTTCCTGTACCAGTTGCATATTTTTAGAGTATAACTAATTTCCATGTTTTTAGATCATACTGTAAAAAAAAAAAAAAAGTGCGAGTAGGAAATGAGCACTGAGGGTTCTGCACAAATTTTGTCGTGTGTATAGACAGTTCTTTCATCCCAATAATTGAGAATCTAGACGATTTTTGCCTTTTGTCGACAATGATACTGTCAAGGTATCGGTCCAGGGAAGTTCAAGACTTTCGAGAACGTTTTAATTTTATGTCTGAAGTCGGCTAAAAAATTACAAAAGAAATGTTGTTATCTTGTGATATAGTTACATATTAACTATTTTCTGAGTTTTTTGTGAACGAGAAGTAAGTACCTTGTATGTTTTGATGACTGAGTTTGCTGCTATCACAATATGTGAATACATCATCGCATCTTTTGAAGTTATTGACTTAGAAGCTTTAGTTATTTATACCACCAAGGAGCCATAGATCATGTGACAACAATAACACCTCGATAATTAAATCCTTTCCTGAGAAAAAGGCGTTTTAACAGACGAACAGATAAACACTCAGATAACAAATGGCAAAAAAACTCTTTCATGTGATATAATAAAAAATTATCTATTTTCAGACTTTTCCCTTTACTTTTACTGTGAAAGTTTCTTGTTTATAAAATTTCAAGATTCTAGGTGAACTGGAAGTGCAATATAGGTTTTAATGAGTGATCACTTATTATTGGTTTCATTGTCTTAAGTTTACTGCAAATTAATTAAAGAGAATTTTACAATAGATACTTTTCGCTCTTATAAGGTATCTTCTGTGGTCAATCTGCAAATATGTATACTTATGTTTCTACATTTTTGATTGTTTCAGATTAAAAACAGTATTTTGTTCATAAAGTTGGCTTGAATTTACTAACGATATTTGTGCCTCTTGTTCACATATTTAGGAAACCACTGCTTCTTCTCTCTTGGTTAGCAGAGGTTGATGCCAGTACAAAATTTGTTAGACATATATGCTTGGCTGTAACGAATGTTCTTCCCCCATCAACCTCCGCTAACCGAGAGGGAAGAAGTAGTAGTTTCCAAAATATGTGAACAAGAGGCAGGAACACCTTAAATAAATTGCACGCCAACTTTAAAGACAAAATTCTGTTTTTTATCTAAAGCAATAAAAAATGTGCAAACATTAGTATCCATGTTTGCAGAATGACCACAAGAGAAGCTTTACAAATAAAAGCGAAAACTGTCTGCAGTAAAACTCTCTTTAATTAATTTTAGTAACGTTAAGATGGAGATTATTAATAATAATTTAACAGCTCCTGCAGATGATGGACATGCAAACAAAAATATTTTGCGAGTATCAGAATGTGTGCCATAAATGGCAGTATATTTTGACTGAATTGACGTAGAAACTATAGCTTTTCTTAGACCATCAAGGAACCACAGATTTCAGTGTGTGACTTAAATTTAATCCTGATATGTCTACCCGTTGTTGAGAAAAAGTGTTTTTAACAGTCGGACAGACAGAAAGACAGACAGGAAGAGAACAGAATAATCTTTTGAAGATTCCATTTATACCGATTGAGTAATGGAATCCCTAAAAAATGCAGCTAACACTGGAAAATAAATGTTACATTATTTTTTTAAATATCAATAAAGAAACCTTTCGTAACGAATATGTCGGCTATAATAAAAATAAATGTTCTCAAAAATAAGGAAGCATACAGCTTTAATGGTAAATGTTACACTAAGTACTCAGTCCTTTCACGTATATGTACACTGATCTAGTACACCACCTGAAAAAAAGAAATGAAGTACCCAGAAGACGTGGTCAGATGTCAATGTAACATCATACGGGTACACAGGGTTTGTAAATAAGTAAGAGTTGTAGATTCTCTGTAAGAGATAGAATGGTAGCCACAGTGCATTAGTGTTGTATGTGGTTATTGTTGCTACCAGACCTAGAGTATACTAGGTGTCCATGGCGAATGGTCAGTATTCAGAGATATGACAAGAACGATCATTCGAAGCCAAATTTCTAGTAACAATAGGCTCTAAAATGCGTATCTTAGGAACTATGAACACTTGTTCTTAATCTTCGGTACTGGCGGACCAAAACAAGAAGAAAATGTCTAACAATCATCATACCTTAAAAGCTATGAGCACTTGCTTGATAGAACAGTCGCGTTTGGCAGTAACGAAGATGAAGTAGTGGACATAGCTTTTTATGTATGAAGTTAAGAACCCAGGATTATTAAACATTTTTACATGAGGTGATTTTTCCTGTCCTGACGTTCTGACAGGAGATTAGCGGCAGAGGACTAGGAATTCACCATCCAATGCGTGGGCTGCACTAAAAGTCAAAGCACTATCGTAGGAGTGTTGCCGTGGCCGGGAAGCATTGGCGTCGCATTGGGTTCAGTGATGGGTGGCAGTTCTGCACTACCCTGGATGACCGAGTATTTCGGCGATCTGGGGAGAGGTTCCATTGTGCCAACGTTTTCGAAAGGCACGGACGTATTACTTCAGGAGTTTTGGTGTGGGAATCCATCGGGTATGAGTTCAGGTTATGGCTGGTGATGACTGAGGGACCTCTGAAGTCATAATCGTACATCATGTGTTCTCATGTGTTAACATGGCGGTGCTATACGTCAACAGGACAATGCTCGTCCACTCATGGCACGAGTAATACTGAGTGTCGTGTAATGCTGAGACATTCCCGTGGTCAGCAAGTTCCTCAATTCTGTGAGGGAACTCACCGGACGCTTGCTCCGTCTCAGTGCCAGTATCCAGCTATATCAAGGTTGAGTTACAAGGTTGTGGTCCAGTTTTCCCCATAAGAGGATTAAACGGCTTTGTGACATCCTTCCCAAGCGAATCAGCGCCTGCACCATGGCCAGAAGCGGTAGGGGGGAGGGAGGGGGAGGAAGGGACGGCAGTGTTATGCTGTTGAGTGGGACCATAATGGAAAGGTCTTTGTAAATCAGCCTCGGTTTCTGTAATTACGTAACAGCCCATACTCTCTCATTCCGTGGTGTTTAGTTCCATTTCCTCTTCCACCTCCAATTCTCAGTACTTCAGTTTTTGTCAGGCAGTGTATTACGTGATTAAGCGCTTTACTCGTTTCCAGTGAAACAAAGCAAATAGCAAGGAAAATGATCACAGTTATTTACCAATTGTAGTTTCCTGAGATTGTACCTCCTTCACATAAGGTAACACATTTTAAAACGAGAAAACTAAGTACTCTGCAAATTATGAAGTTTGTAGTAGATGCCACGTTTAGCTAACAGTTCTGTATGCTTTCCTATTTCAGCAACCTTTCCGTGACTGATCACGCAAATGAGGTCAGCGTCCTGAATTGTAGAGAGCCTGTGGGCAATTGTTATGCAAGTCCGACCCTCTTTCGCCTTATCTAGTGCCTCTTGAACAATCTGAAAAAATTAAAAGATAAATGTTACTTTCACGATTGTTACGTACTCTCAGCCGAAGGTAAAAATTAATTACTAAGATCTAAAGATGGTCATTACTGACGGGAATAAATTATCCGATTACAAATAAACATTTTGGTTCAATACTGGAAGTACAATATAGCAAATATTTTTCTGGATCACTGGGAACATTTTCGTGAATGCGTCACAACGTGCAAAAATTAAAGAAAATACATGCAGCAGACGAAGGCAGGTACATAATATTTCAGACAACAAAGTTGTCTAAAATAAAACTTAAAATCTCATTTGACATGAGAGGAAAAAAATTTAGGGAAACTGAAAATTAAATTACTCAAAAGGATGTTATTAGCTATTATGAAAGAAGCGAATGCACTTATTGCAAGCCAAGCTAATAAATGGGATCATCATTTGGGCAATCCATGTATTTACGAAGTGAGTTATAAAGTGAAGTAATAAAATATTTATCATATACCTTTTCACTCTCCGTGTCCAGAGCTGAAGTTGCTTCATCCAGTAAAAGAACACGTGGATTTCGAACCAAAGCCCTTGCAATTGCTACCCGTTGTTTCTGACCTCCACTGAGCTGTGTGCCTTTCTCACCCATGCGTGTCTCGTATCCCTGTATCAAAAAATTAAAATTAAAATTAATACAGAACAGACAGAGTTGCAAAAAGCTTCAATAATTTATGGCAAGTTCTCTCCCATTATACAGAGTCGGTAATACCTGTGGCAAAGCTGTAATGAATTTGTGGATATTAGCTTTCTTCGCCACTTCGATTATTTCATCCATGGAAACATCGCGACTGTTGTCACCATAAGCAATGTTTTCCGAAATAGTTCTGTCAAAGAGAACTGGCTCCTGTTGAACGAGACCCAGTTGAGACCGCAGTGCAGCCATTTTAACTTGAGACACGTCGTGTTTGTCTAGGGCCTGGAAACAAAACGAATTTTGATGTTACATGGAAAGGAAATGTACTGTTGATTTTAGTGTCTTAAAACACGCTTGGAAGAAATTATCCAAGGAAATCAATCATCCAAGGAAACAACTTTTACTTTTACATTTATGTTCACACTATGACTATGTGCAGAATATTTTTATTTAGTACAAATATTTGTTATTTGAGTAATGAGTGGAAAGCACAAGACGTTTTCATGTATAACTGTAGATTTGTTTTATTTGCCGCAACTTCCTATTTAATGGGGTGTTAGGACCATTGAACTACTGCTAGCTCCCATTCATGGAGACACCGTTAAATTACTTAAGGACGTCATGTATACCAACAATATTAGTATTTATTTATTTTACTAGCAAGAAATACGTGAAAGAGGCCGTTCCTGTTCCTCTGATATGTACATAAATATAATTTAAAGTACAAATATTGCATATTGTAATCAAAATCTGCAGTTAAACGCTTAACAAATTATATTAATTCATTCTAGCATGATGAAATTATTCTAGCGAGTTAAAAACAGTGGTTAATTAGTGTAATAATATTGCTATCACCCGCACTCTTATTTGTTATGCAGTTAATTCCGATCATCCAATGAAGAGCTACCAGTAGTGAAAGAGACAACGTCATCACCTCCAACAATAATGGAAGGGGCGTTAGGTTCACCAAAATGCTTAGAAATCTCTGCAAGATTACCAAAAACCGCAAAGGGCATAGGAAAATACCCTGGCCCCAGTCGTTTGGCTGTTCCTTTAGCAGACATTTCTTCTATCTCCAAAGCTGCCACGTCACTGAACGCCAGGTCCACAAAAGTCACACAAAATACTTCATCTCTAAACAAGGATCAGTTAGGACGTAGCGCTAACCCTCTCGCTATCCTAAAGAAAATGTTACTATAGAGAGTTAAACGAAACAGAAGAAAAGCACCAACACCAATGACTGGTTTCATGAGCTATATCAAAACCCATTAGCGAAAGACATGATTCAGAGCATAGCATGTAGGAAGTAGCTGCATGAAAATTGCGTTGGAGTTAGTAAGAATGATAAAAGATTTTTTTTTTTTTTTTTTAATTGCAGACAGGTTATATCCTTGCGTTATGGAAAAGAGTTTGGACTGCCTCATAGTTTGACAACAATGATACGCCCTGAAAATTATTTCATAAAGTTGCCCATATTTCACTTAATTTCATAATAATGTCAGGTTAGAATTATACTGCAGTTCTATATTGGTCTAATTTAGTCCTTTTTATGTTCAGAATCAACATCGTAATTCATATGAAAATGGATTTCCATTTAATCATCTTTCTATTTTCTAAATTATACTGTATGGCCATAATCAAATTCACCCAACCGTTCTATACTCGAATGATAGGTGTTTAATCACGAAATTTCTGATATACATTCATGAAATTCATCTGCTCTACTAATGGAAACGGATGTCCATGAATGGACATTTACGAAAGATAATTCGGCATTTTTTTCCTGATTATGTTAATGGGACTTCAGGAATAACCGTTATAGCGTCCAATGTAGGTTACCTGAAGAAGTCTGACATTCAGTTTCACAACATTTGAAACATCGGATTTCCTTAATTTCGAGACAAAAGTTAACTGGTCTATTGAAGACAACTTCCCCCATATATTAGTTTTTCTTTCTAGCTTCGTTCCTTTTCCCTACAGCTGATTTAGAGTATGATGCTCACTTTGTACCTACCTATGTCCTGCTTACTCACATCGATAAATCTTCGTACCCAGAACTTTGGAAAGACTGAACGCTCAAATATATATACCAAATTTTCAGAGTTTTTACAGTTAGATACAGCTGGTTATTCTGGTAAGTGTATAGTGTTGGAACATCGTATATTCTTAGTTATCACCCATAAAAATCCGATGTACGTCACATGTAAGGAAATGCTTTCAATAGACACGACCAGTTTGCACTGGCCCTCCCCGGGGGCGAATAACATTCTACTGAAGTCATATTACACTAATAGTTGCACTTTTAACTGTAGTAGTGCATACTCAAGTTGAAAAAATCATCATGCCACTTTTATAAAATGGATTCGCTATCAATGTTATGTAGATAACAGCTCTGAATACACTAGATTGGGAAATGGGGCTTACGTGGAATTACTACTGAGCCAATCTTTTGCATAACAGCTGCCGTAAAGTAGGCGATGGAACTTACCGTACTCATCGGCATTTTGTAAACTCTCATCTCAAGTCTTTCTTCAATTTCAGAGTCTGAGATATTTGGACTCTATGTTAGCAACACAATTAGGGTACCAATTTTAGTACAAGGCGTCCTTTTAGTTCCATATGCTCGATAACGATGTATTCCTAGAGTGAGAGGGAAGTTATGTACACGATGTTTCTTTACCATTAGAGTTCACCCGCTTCTTTCAGTTTTGATCTATGACAAAAGATTATTCTTTCTTTGCTATGGTAACACTTTTGGGTAGGAATTGCCCACGTTGTCAACGATTAACTGGCGAGAAGCGAACAATGATATAGAACTGACCAATCAATTATGTTTTTGATTTTAATTTAATGCGTGCCGAACACGTTTAATAATGATTCAATCTGTACAACAGAATGAAAACACTAACTATAGTTTAATGCCACAGGAAATTTCGTCTCCTAGGTCTCGGGTAAGTTCACATGCATCATCACGGATCTAAATGTCCAGAAAAAATTCACATACTGGGCACTTGAAAATCACCTCCTTTGAAACGAAACAGTTAGGCACTGGGATTGTCTGCGTAGATGGTGCATATATTTTGAGGAGATTCTGTTTCATTTCCTTCTCTATTAACCTTTGAAGATGAACATGTTGGAAGCAGGCTAATTTTTCTACATGATACTCTTACCTACACAGATTCACAAATTTCAGAAAACTTTGTTCACATCTATAAAATTCCAAATACATTTACAAGCACCGTATTCCAGAAAGTGAGCTAAGTTTTTTCCCGTAGTCAGGAAATAAGACGTAGAGGCGGTGGTGAATCCAATTTAATGCTTCAGAGAAGTTTCTGGTGGTGATCGCCCTTTCTCCGAGTTGTTATGCAGTGTTCAGTGTTTATAAATGCCACACATTTGTAAATGAATTGTACCTATTGAAACAGACAATGCAAAACTAAAATAATTGCGATATCGCTGTGTCAACTCGACGACCTTTGGATAAAGAACGAACTAGCGAGAAAGCGAGATATGTATATTTACACGAGGGTGACATAGACCGGCAACCACATGAACTGTCTACTCACAATTGGCGCCAAGGTAAATTTTTAGATTCGATGCGTACGTTAAAACTGATCAAAAGTTTTTATATTCATTCATATAGAAGAATCGTATGAATCATTTTGATACTCCTTTGATGAGGACGTGCTGAAACGAAATGCCTCTGAATATTTATGTGAAAACTGTTAAGGCTTTTTAAATAGAACAAACGTTATCAGCTTTAAACATCTTCATTCTTCATTTGTACAAATATGCACTCCTCCGCCGCTAGAGGGATCCGAATCGTAGCTTGTAACATGGCGGTATGTAACGTAACAACTATGTCGCTGCGTGAGAAACTGCGTACTGTAATCGGTTTCGAACTCTAAGAGTTCGTCCACACATGGTGCACCTTCTCCTTCAGCATGATAATGCCGGACCATACACGAGTGCTGTATCAGCAATAATCCGATGCCTTGGATTCACTGTCATCGATTATCCTCCACACAGTCCCGACTCGGACCTGTCCGAATTTCACCTGTTTCCAAAACTTAAACATCTTTGAGGACTTAACTGATGAGGCAGTGCAAGCAGAGGTGAGACTGTGTTTCCATCAACGAAGTCAAACATCTCAGACTGAGAGTATCAACAAACTAGTCACTCACTGGGAGCAATGTGTACGTCAGGGCAGGGTGACTATGTTGAGAAATAAAAGTTTATAATGTTCGCTTTATTTTAAACAACTTTAAGAGATTTCACATAAGAAATGCGGTGGCACTACTATCCACCATGCTCTCGTAGATCCATCCAGTGTACAATTCACGATTTTAGCCAGCACATGGGAGTAAAGTCTCGTGTTTAGGAACGTTCCGCCACTGCGTTCCCTCCCCACGTGTGCTAAACAGAAAGGCAGATACAGAAGTCACACTATAAACAATTAGATGCTGTGGTAGCGAAGAGAGAGTCTCAGTCCAGTTTGTAAGAGCAGTGGTAGCTGGTCGCACTCACCACAGAACCGGAGGCTGCGTCGTAGAACCTCTCGAGCAGCTGAATGCAGGTGGACTTGCCGCAGCCAGAGGGTCCCACCAGTGCCACCGTCTGGCCGATTCTCACCTCTAGGTTGAGGCCCTTGAGCACCATCACGCCAGGCCGCGTCGGG
This sequence comes from Schistocerca americana, assembly GCF_021461395.2. Taxonomy (NCBI): domain Eukaryota; kingdom Metazoa; phylum Arthropoda; class Insecta; order Orthoptera; family Acrididae; genus Schistocerca; species Schistocerca americana. The sequence goes on from NC_060121.1 coordinate 617,738,190, forward strand.
TACCAGAACTCCACGTCCGAGTAGCTCACATTCCCGGCCGCCTTCTGTGGAATGCGAAGGACAAGTAATTATTCAGGCTCTGACGAACAAACTTAGAGTGGTTTTCTTTGTTGAATAAAGAAAAACTCCTGAAGAGGATTAGAATTGCCCTGAGACTTGCATGGTAAATATCCTTAAGAGCAGGACACATCACCACATCATGGAAGAGACAAGAATGGCAGATGAAAATGGGAATGTCGTCCATCAGTCTCGTACTGTAATTAATGCTGCAGTTCCTCCGTCCAGCAACGAAGCCCTAACTACGAACCTGAAATTTCTAAACTGAATAAAATCAGGATTTTTACGAAACTGAGATCTCTAAAGCCAGAATTAACACACTGGTCTAAAATTCCAATATATATCCTACAGTTAATGGTTTTTTACTCTCAATCCTTGAAGGGCTACTGCTACAGAGATACGATAGTCTAAAACAAAGTTGGAATTGATAAAAAGTGCTGCGTATTACCTTATCAACATTGGTACTAACTTTCCAAACTCCTTAGTAAGAGTTTCAGACCCATACTTTCCTGGTCTATACAAGGTCCAAATTGTATGCGCATGATTAAGCAGATCATCGATAACTCACCTTGTAGTGTGGCTATTGAGAAATTCCCCTCGAGAACCAGATAACTCAAATCGCGGTCTCACAGTTTGCTTGGCACAGAAGAAACCTTGTCCACTTCTCATAGTACATGAACTTCAAACAACAGATTTGCCAAATTATATCTGTTTGGGTTGAAAGTTGATTTTTATTTTCAGTTACGTATATAAGACTTATTTACAAGACTGCCTCCTAATTTAAATATTGATGCAGTGAACAACTTTCTGTGAAATATCCGTTTCGCTGCAATCTACATTTATATGTACCCCGGCAAGGATTTTAAACAGGAAACTCGCGACAGTCCCGCATAAATCTGGATACCTGGCAACTTGTCGGAACAGAAGCATGAATCCAAACTCCTGAGAGAAAACGACGACATATTTGATGGAAGTTGACGCGCTGGAAGGGGTGGTTAGCGAAAGAAAGAGGGGCACTGTGTAACAGATAGGATTGCTTGAGAACGCACAACAACTCTTCTGTCGATAAGCGAATGTGATTTCTGTACGCCTTCGCCTCAGGCGGCGCATGTGTAAGCGTATGTCTCTGCCGCCGACCAGCATCTGTGACCCGCATGCGCAGTACCGCCGCGATGGAGCATATCAGGCGGCGCTTGGCATTTTGTCGTGTCTTGTGACTCACTCTGAGGATGGCCGGACGATACGCGGCCGAAATATCATTGGAGGTAATTTTATTTGCGCGGCTGCATGCCCGAAATTTAATGGATTACGATTGTTAATATTCATCCGCGATTATCGGTCACAGTGCTGAGAACATGCACATAAAGGTAATGAGAATAGCGATACTTACTAGTGCAGTTGAGAGACAAGACGCAGTAGACACAAGCTATGTTCTTCTGAGCTAAGCACGTCTAAGTATGTATGCCACCATTCAAAATAAACTATTTTTGCACCAGTCGAAGTTACTTCCTGTGCGACTGTACACGTGTGGTTTTACTACGCAGTATCAGATAAACCAGATTCAGCTTAGTGCGCTACTGTGGCAGGTGTGTCTCTAGCGACATAGCCTAAACTCAGCCAACTCCCATCACGATATGTCTCAAAAAGGGGACACTACTCCTATTTGTAAACTCTTCTGTGTCAGCGGGATCAGATACGTCAGCTCCATTGGTGACTAATGCTTACACTATATCAGAGAACTCTGTTCAGAATTTTAGGATGAGCCTTTGTTATCTAATAGTGCTTTTACAATTAATAAATTATTCTCGGGTTGCGAGGCAGGTCAAGTGATTAACTGCTCACGAGCTGGCGGCAGAGTTCTCCTCTGCCATTTGCAAGTGTTTGACTGTCGTGTGGATGCTAGTGTGTGGTTCTGTGACCGCGCCATCGCCAGTTACGTCAATGGTGCTCCGTCCCACGCCACATACGGTAATGTTTCGGTGGTATGACCGCCGCGACCGCTTCAACACCCCAATCATAGGACCCCAGGCCGTATTCAGCTCCAATCCAACGTCTTTATTGAGGGTGTTGTCCGATTCTCCGAAGCAATCTTTATTCCTTCGTTGCTTACAGTATCCCAGAAGCTATTGGTTGCCTTAACGATAGAAGTCTCGTCGAATGCAGTTCGGTGTCCTTTTTCCTGTGCGTGGTCCACTACAGCTGACTTTTCGGGGTAATGTAGGAGGGAACACCTTCCATGTTCTAAGCGGCGGTGTTCAGTTGTGCGGAGAGCCTGACTAACCTTAAAGTATCCACACCCAGAGTATTTTGTGTATTCAAGGTGTTCTGAGGCCTACATTGTATTTCACAGGTTACGTTAGTTGCCTGATCTTCAGCGGGGACCTGGGCACTGTCAATTTTGTGTCTGTTCGGGAGCCGGTTAATCTTCCCTGTTGTTAAGCCACAAATCCGTAGAAAAGCAATCTTTTCCGAGTCTTCATCGGATGCCTTCTGCTTTTGTGGCTTAGGTGAAATTATTGTGAAATTTGTCTGTTGTTTCACTTTTTAACTTGTTTCCTTGAAAACTTGACGTAAGTGGTTGAGTTCTCACGGTGGGTTTTCGGCGCTGAGACGGTTTCAGCTTGATTCACCAAGGTCCTCAGGACAGACAGTTTCTGTGCTGGGTGATGGTAGTTGGTGGCGTGCAGATACCGATCCGTGTGGGTGGGCGTGCGTTAAACGCTCTTTCGGGACACCCATTGAGTTCCTTATGTGGCCTTAAGGATTTCCATTAGCCCTTTCTTCTTCATTGCAAGAGTCTCCAAGTCATATTAGACTTTCGGTCGAATTATAGTACAGTAGTGTCTAATTTTGGCGTTTAAGGATATAGATCTCTTATTGCAGATACCTTTCCATAGTTGTTAGACCATTTTCACTTTGATATTGCGCGATTCGAAGGCTGTTTTCTATGATAGGTAGGCTATATCCATTCACCAATGTATTTAAACTTTTCTTTCTGCTTAATTTTTCTCCATCCGACGTCCAGTTTTCGAGGCGCTGCCTTTATATTGGTCATAAAGTGCGTCATCTAAATGAGATTTGAAGCCCTGCCTTCGCTGTCTGTATCTATAATTGACTAAGTTATTTCGATGCCGTATCTATGGAGTCTGAAAAGATCATTAGATCACCTGCCTGGCCTTATCCCATTTTCTACCCCTGCATTGCTCATTCCTTACCGCCATTTTCAGATAACGATTTCTAAAGTACTACTGAAGAGCAGAGGCTACGTAGTACATCTCCTTGTCTCACTGCTGTCCCCATTTGAAAGGCATCGTACTTCTCTTCACTGAACTTCGCTTTGGATTTGGGGCGTGGTAAGGGTTTTCTCGACGATCACTTTTGTCTTGATACCTAATCTAAACTCTTAAAGAATTTGAAACAGTGTGGTTTGATAAACTGAGTCGTACGCTTTCCTGAAATAGACGAAGATCAGCAAGAATTTCCTGTTCCGGAGTTTCAAGTATGAAAGGATGAATTTCAGATTCATATCCGGCTCATCATATGATAGTCCGTTCCCGAAACACTCTTGATATTCTCCCTAGCTATGGATAGATTTGATGCTCCGTCCTGTTTAGTAGAGTTTTTGAGAGGAATCTGTAAGCTGTTAGCACGGGAGAGATGACATGGTAGTTGTTACCATCTGTTCTGTCCCCTGACTTACGTAGTGGATGAACTATGACAGAGGTCCACGCACTTGGGAGTTTTTCGGTTTACCAAGTATTTTGACTAACTGAATTAAACTTATCGACTGCCTTATCCCCTGCTTACATCCACAGTTCAACAATTATCAGATCTTCATCGGGTGCCTGGTTGTCCTTTGATGAGCATCCTGATTTCTTCCTTCGCGGTTAGAGACGAACCTGGGTGGATGTTTGGATTGTTTTCGTAAATCAGTAGAGTTTCTGGAGACACGCAATTCAAACTCGCTAGAATCTGCAGTTACCTTGGTAACTGTGGGCTAGTTTCACTTTGTGGAGCCTTTGAACCGTAAGTTATGAGGGTTGTATTTGTTCTGATTCTGCTTAAAGATTTCATGGAAGTAATGTGTGTTATTTTTCTGGAATTGTTGCTCAGTCTGTATGAACTGATTCTTTTTAAGCGGACGTTTTACCTTGCAGATGGCTTTTTATACAGGTATTTTCGTGTTTAGGAAGTTGACGGCGTTCACTTCATTTTTCTGGAAATTCCTTTTCTGCCAAGCAACCTGTCTTACCTGTAGTGCTGAGCCGCTATTATTATCCCACTAAGCGTGCTTTCTTGATGTTGTGAGTGGGACAGCCTCCTCAGTTGCTCTGACTATTGCCTCTTCTAGTTGTTCCCACTTCTCCGGATTTAAAGTTTCTAACTTGTAGGAAAATTCCTAGTTGCTCCTTGGCTTGTCTCTGTAACACTTATTTTTTCCGGGAGTAATCTCCTTGGTATCTGTTGGAATTTGATCTTCGAAAGTGTAGGTTCGCGTTTCTCAGAGCCTTTACGTTCTAGGTATCTTGTCGCACTTCCCGTGCAATGGACCCATAGTCAACTTGGATTTCATCAAGGTTGGAGTTGGAGATGTTTAGTCTTCCGTTTTCTTGGTAAACGCTTGAAAGCAGTTTACTTTATTATTATTATTATTACGCATCACCGATGCTAGCAGCATGATCCTTAAGTATAACAGCCGATTAATAATGAAACAGAACTCTCCCACCTTAATTGATGTCGGACACCATGGTAACACTTGTTTAAATAGGCATCAGCAAATCTGGATTCCATCAGTTGCTGCAGACAAAGTTACAACCCGCGTTCGCGTCTCCTACTTTGTTCCTACAAAATTGTTTCTTCTTGGCGATGTCGTGCTGTTAGCAAAGGTATTCGCGTCGGTCGTCTGCTGCCATAGCCTATTAACGCCAAATGCTGCCGGACTATGCTAATGGACAGATTCGTCGTACGTCCCACATTGATTCCTGCGGTTATATCACACAGTGTTGCTTGTCTGTTAGCACTGACAACTCTACGCAAACGTGGCTGCTTTCGGTCGTTAAGTGGAGGCCATCGGCTACTGCGTTGTCTGTGGTCAGAGATAATGCCTGTAATTTGGTATTCTGGCCACGCTCTTGACTCTGTGTGTCTCTGAGTACTGAAACAGAATATCCCATGTGTCTAAATCAAACTACCATTCCTCTTTCAAAGTCTGTTTATTCTCCTCGTGCGGCCGCAATCACGTCATAAACCATTCCACGTAAATCACTTGAGCATAAATGACAGCTTCGCCAGTTCACTCCCCTTTTAAATATTGTGTACGCGATACTATCGCCATCCGTATATGCGCATGTTGCTGTCCAGTGACTTTTGTCACTTCAGGGTATAACATAATCCACAGTCACTGTCTATCGCCAGCCGTTGTGGCCGAGCGGTTTTAGGCACTTTAGTCCGGAACCGCGCTGCAGGTTCGAATCTTACCTCGGGCATGGATGTGTGTGACGTCCTTAGGTTAGTTAGGTTTAAGTAGTTCCAAGTCTAGGGGACTGATGACCTCAGATGTTAAGTCCCATAGTGCTTAGAGACATTTGAAACGTTTGAACCATTGTCTGTCTCTATACTGCACAAATGGACCATGTTACTTTAGAGGACTCTTTTGTAGTTCTGATACAGCAGTCGGGGACGAAACAAATCGTCAAAAGACGGTCCCACCCAATTATGTTCGTGGTGGTACCCAGTACTCATTGACAATAGGACCATAAGCGCGATGTCAACGAGTGGTACAAGCGACGCGAATGGCGAGTAGCAATTGAAGAACGTGTTGTGGAGTGATGAGGGTACATCGTTGACATTTAGAAAAGGATGCTGCGTCCTGCGCTTTGGCCGACGCAAAGTATTTACTTTAATGTGTCAAATCGACAGGATATTTGGTGCGGGTGGCACGAAGGGCTGCGACTGTTCTTCCTTGTTTGCGCCCGACTTAACAATGAACGCACAAGTTTCTATAAACGTGTAAGTATCCTTCCCACACAGTCTACCTTTTCTGTTTCTGGGGCAATTAAATCAGATATGTTTTGTGGACAGGGCTCCTCAATTCCCTGGGTGATCACAAATGGCTGGATCAAACAACATTTTCATGTATCGGACCGATTATTCTCAAACCAGTTCCAAACTGTATCTTATGGTTCATTAATATTATCTAGTAAGCCAGTATCTATGGGGGGAAGACGCCAGAGACATTCGACCTCCAGAGGCCAGCTGCAACTTGCACACGTGCAAGGAGCAGCTGCAGTGACAAGCATCTCTGATGAGTGAACACCGCGGACTATCGCAGGCCAGCGATTGCTTTTCACTCTCTACCCAGTATCTGAAGGAATCAGTTATGAACAGCAGAGTTTGACCTTGCCTGATATACATTTATGATCCGGGTTATTCACAGTACTGTTGTATAGGCTTAAGACGACTTTGCTACTCCCAGAACGTGTTTTGATTATTCGTTCACTTTGTGAACTCCACTGTCATTGACCTCATAACCCGCCTCTCGTTCTACCGGTCTCTGTTTTACCATCACTGTAAATGATCATAAACTGTGCTCTACTTACACGTAACAGGATAGAAAATGTCGGAACGTAATTCTGCCTTTTCTGTAGCAGAGTAGAAGACGTTCTTCGAAGGTAAGACTTAATTAATTACACCGATGAAGTGCTTGGGATGAAATACGATAGTGTTTGCAGGCTGTTAGATATATAGTTTGTTTCTAAATCAGTTCGTGTCCTTCTGTATTACTGTCGTACCCTCTACAATTGTACGTCGAATGAGTGGGACGAAGGAAATAAAAGTACCATTGATACCCATGTGAGTTCTGACCAGCCAGGGTAGCCGAAAGCGCAAAGCCGGCACGGTAGCTCAGCGTGTTCGGTCAGAGGGTTACATACCCTCTGTAATAAAAAAAACTGAGTTAATAGATCATCAACGAACTTAATCGGATGTCTTACGACGTCCGCCCCGAGCAGATACAAAAAAAAAAAAAAAAAAAAAAAAAAAAAAAAAAAAAAAAAAAAAAAAAAAAAAAAGCGCTAATGCGCTGCTTCCTGGGCTCAGGTCTCAGGTAGACGCGCCAGCCACGGATCGAATCCGCCTGGCGGATTAACGACGAGGGATGGTTGCCGGCCCGGCTGGATGTGGTTTTTAGGTGGTTTTCCGCATCCCGCTAGGTGAATTCCAGGCTGGTCTCCACGTTCTGCCTTACTTACACGACTCGCAGACAACCGAAGAAACGTTCGCACTATTCCATGGCTTACGCTAGACACAGACAGCTGGGGTACACTCATTCCATCGAGGGGGATTGGGGGTGGCGGCAGGAAGGGCATCTGGCCACTGTCTGCAACTAACACAGCCAAATTAATAGTAACATGGCCGAATCCGCTTTGATGCGGGACAAAGGCCCCAAGAAAAAAAGAAAAACCCATGTGAGATCTCTACATTTATCACTCTATGAGGATACTTAATCTTTAGTTTTCTGTTTTGGTCAGTCACTGGCTGCATGAATGCAAGCAAATTAAGTGGCACTCACAAACTATCGCTTAGTTGGGAACGCCTATAACTACTATCATACATCAAAGATATTCTTGAAATACAAAAAAAAATCATAATGGGGTTCATAATAATTACATTTAATAGGTGAATTCCTCTTCATAAATACCAGAGCTCATCCTCCAAGGCACTATGATCCTTGAATTTCAGCCGATAATTACCAGACAACAGGTCTGACCATAGGCAACCACGTGCCAACATTCAGCATATGTCTCAGAAAACTGCTAAACTCCAATATGTATTCCGTGTTTTATTTACATACCCATTCTTTATCCGACGCAGTATCTGTATCAGTTACTTTGGGCTGGCGGTTAACCAGGTGAACTATTTTCGATGCTGCGTTCAGGCCCTTTCTGAAGTTTGGAGCGAATGACAGGGCATTAGCGACCATCCAAGTCCCGAACATCAAAGCTTCGGTCACTCTGAAAGAAATAAGAAAAAGGAGATAATTAACATTTACTCAGCAAAAGTGAATTTAAACGAAAGAAAGTCATTTAAAATGTTATCCAAAGTTTCGCACTATAGTCATAGACTGTGCAACTGATCCCGGGGCAGGTTCGAGTCCTCCCTCGGGCATGGGTGTGTGTGTGTGTTTGTCCTTAGGATAATTTAGGTTAAGTAGTGTGTAAGCTTAGGGGCTAATGACCTTAGCAGTTAAGTCCCATAAGATTGCACACACATTTGAACATTTTCAAAAGTTTCGCTGTGGAGAATTTGATATTGTCAAAGTTATTAACTTATAATACATTTTGTCTCTATACACGACAGTTGCAGTGATTTCTGTTTCATTCTAGAGAGAGAGTTGTGTTTTTTATTTCTGCTAAGCAAACTTTTATCCCTTTTACGTTGCGTGGATGCTACTTACCCACCGCATTACGTACTCATCATTAAGAACTGCTCATTATGTATAAGTTTCAAATACAACTTTACTCAAATTTAAACTGCAAACTTCTTACGAAAATTTTATTTTCAGCTTTCACCCGGTTTCGCATATCATGAAAAAAAGAAGGAATGAAGACTGTTTAACGACGAAGTCATTCGAGACGGAACTTAAGAATAGAGCAGCCTTTCCAAACGAACGTTCTTCTGTAATCCATTCAGGCGTACGTTAGCTGATCGTCGCTACGGTTGAGGTGATGGGTGATTCTCTGTTTTGCTCTATCTATAGTCACCAAATAAAAAAGCATATTGTAATGAAAGGTGATGTTTATACGAACTTCAGAACTGTAGGCACTCAACAAGAATTGCAGGGTGCCGCTGTGGTCTTCAGTCAAAAGACTGATCTCTAACAGATCTCTACGCTGTCTATCCTGCGCAAGCTTCTTCGCCGTTGCAAAAGTGGTGCAACCTACATCCACCTGAACCTGCTTCCGCTACTCCAGCCTCGATCTCCCTCTGCAGTTTATATCCATTAGCCTTCCTTCCACTACCATTCCTTGGTTCCCCCTAATGTGTCCTAACAATCGATTCCAACGTTTAGTCAATTTGGGACATGAATTTATTATCTCGCCAATTCGATGCACCACCTTCTCGTGGCTTACCAGATATAATCTTCATCGTTCTCCTATAGCATCCCATTTCAAAAGCTAACTTTCTAGTCTTGTCTGAACTGTTTACTGTCGACGGTGTATTTCTGTACGAGGCTACACTTCCGGTGAATAGCTTCAGAAAATGTTTCTTAATGTTTAAAATACTATTCGACATTAATAATCTCCACTATTTTAGGAATACTTTCCTTGTTTAGATGTCTGCATTTTATGTGTTCTCTTCTTGTTTCCCTGTCAAAATAAAAAAAATCATTTACTACTTTTAGTATCTCATTTCCTAATTTATTTCCATTATCCTTGGTAAATTATCTCCCAACGTATACCTTACGTTTTCACATAAAGTATATTTTCTCACGCCATACGCCTCATTAATCTACATACACCTGCACCAGTAAACAGAAGAGGTTCATAAAATAATGACAAACGTGTTTCCAAAACATTACTAACCAAGCACATAAAGACTACAAAGTCGGTTTTTCGAATGGAGATTTTCAGTTCCACAGTAGCAATTCTTGATAACACTAATTAAATGATATTACTGAAGGGAATTTCAGAGTAAAAATACACTTAAAATGGGAAAATTTTGATAATTACCAAAGAATCTTCTCCTTATTTCTTGAATACAATTTTTGCTTTGATAAATTTCAGATCGTTATTAATTTACATTATTTACCTGGCACGTCAACTACACAGAATATACAACATGCAAAACACAAACGTATCACTAAAGATAAAGATTCATAAATACTATAAAAATGACTCTACATATACATGTAAGTGTGTGTGTATGTTCTAAATCTCCTCTTAAACTACTGGACCGATTTCAGCCAAAATTGGTATACATATCACTTATAGCCTAGAAATCATCGCTATGGTGTAAGAACTACCTACCTTTCCAATTCATTTTCTTTTTTGAGTCATCAGTTTCATGCGGCCCGCCACTAATTCCTCTCCTGGGCCAACCCTTTCATCTCAGCCTAGCACTTGCAACCTACGTCCTCCATTATTTGCTGGACATATCGCAACCTCTGTCATCCTCTACAGTTTTTGCACCATACAGCTGCCTTTCGTACCATGGAAGTCATTCCCCGATATCTTAACAGATGTCCTGTCATCGTGTCTCTTCGCCTTGTCAGCACTTTCCATGTATTCCCTTCCCCTCCGATTCGACGCTGAACTTCCTTATACCTTACCATATCAGTCCACCTAATGTTCAACATTCGCCGGTAGCATCACATTTCAAATGCTTCAATTTCCTTCTCTTCCGGTTTCACCACAGTCCATGTTTCACTATTGTACAATGCTATGCTCCAAACGTAAATTCTCAAAAATTCTTCCTCCAATTAAGACCTACATTTGATAGTAGTAGACGTATCTTGGCCAGGAATGTCCTGTTAGCCAGTGCTAGTCTACTTTTGTTGTCCTGCTTGCTGCGTCCGTCGTGGGCTTTTTGCTAGATAGGTAGCAAAATTCCTACACTTCATCTGCTTCGCGACCATCAATCCCGATGTTAAGTTTCTCGCGGTTCTCATTTCTGGTACTTCTCATTACTTTCGTATTTCTTCGATTTATTCTCAGCCCATGTTCTGTACTCATTAGGCTGTTTATTCCTTTCGGGAGATCAAGTAATTCTTCTTCACTTTCACTCAGGATAGCAATGTCATCAGCGAATCGCTTTTAATTTTAATTCCACTCCTGAATTTTTCTTTTATTTTCATAATTGTTTCTTCGATGTACAGATTGAATAATAAGGGTCAAAGATTACAACCTTTTTAATCCGAGAACTGCATTCTTGTTCGTCAACTCTTATTATTACCCCTTGTCTCTTGTACATATTGTATATTACACATCTCTCCCTATAGTTTACCCACACTTTTCTCGGAATTTCGAACATCTTGCACCGTTTTACATCGTCGAACACTTTCTCCAGGTGGGCAAATCCTATGAACATGTCTTGATTTTTCTTCAGTTGTCAGAATTGCCTCTCTGGTGCCTTTACCTCTCCTAAGCCCAAACTAATCTTCATCTAATACATCCGCAGTTTTCTTTTCTATTCTTCTGTATATACAAGGGCTATCCACAAAGTACATTACGTTTTGGAATAAAAAATAAATAAAGTACTGGAAATTTTTTTATTATATACAGATGAAAGCCACACTTAAATACTAATTTTCCACATAGTTGCCATTTATATTGTGGTAACCACGCTTTTCGGTAATGATTTCGTGCAACAAACTTCGTGAAATTTGTGGAAAACTCATAGAGAGTTCCGTTATTGTGAAATTACGGTTTTCACAGACCGCGGCATCGACTTTTTCGACAAGTTCGGCAGTCACTATGCTGGGTCTTCCACTTCGCTCTTCGTCGTGAACGTTAGTCGGCCATTTTTAAATTTTATGACCTATTGACGCACTCCACCTTCAGTGATTATGTTGTCCCCATACACTTCACAAAGCTGCCGACAGATTTCTATCGGTGTACAGTTTTTTGCAGTCAGAAACCTTATTACAGCACGCACTTCACACTTCGCGGCATTTTCAATTAACGCTGACATTTCAAACTGTCACAGTAACTCAACGGAGTACAGCACGAACCTCTCACTAGCACGGCAGGATGCCGACTGAGCGGCGGAATGCCATGACACCAAGATGGCCGCGCTAGCCCCGCCCCTAATGGACACAAACGAAAACGTAATGTAGTTTGTGGATAGCCCTCGTAATTCTTGTCAGCAACTTGGATCCATGAGTTGTTTAGGGGAACGACCGGGTGACCGTTGAAAAAACTCGAAATTCTTTTGTTACGGAATTCGAATGTATATACATTAAAGAATTATTCCTCTAAACATTATGCGTGAACTCCAAAAATTAACAAGGCTATGACCGTTTGAAGCTAAAGCAAACGGTGAATTGAAAACATCTGGAGAGTTGTTTGGCCGATTTTACTCAAAATGTGAACTAAAGTCTCAATAGTCTCATTTGGAGATACGCACCAAAAATAACATTGTCAATATTGCTTTAAATTTGGCAGTATGTCTATTCGATGTAGGCCGTACTGCGTTAATGCACGTGGCAAATCCCCTTCAAATCAAAATCGCTGATGAATTCTCGCCAATTCTGTGAAGATAGACACACTAGCGGCGATGCGTTCAGCGACGAAAAGGGCTTTCAGGACAAAAATGAGGGCTTATCAGGTCAAAGTAGCATCGATGATATCCTGTAAGTTCCATGTTTTGTGCCTTTGTTTCTATGATAAATACTTGTCAAACCTTAAACGCGTATCTCTCAAAAACATATTTTTCGCCATGGTTGTCGTCGCCTACACTATAATTTTCATCCGATTTTAATGATTTTTGGTCTCCCTTAAAGCAAACTGAATTCCCTTCAGTTAATCGTAGATGATCTTTTAATGTTTATATTTAGTATTTTTTCAGCCAAATAAAGAGGTGTCCTAAAAATTACCATTTTCTTTCTAATATCTATAATTTACCCAATTTTTTTTTCAAATCCCTACGGTGAACTAAAATTACATCTGTAGGGATCAGGATGATATATTAATTTCATGTTGCTGATAACCACAAACGGTGTAACAGTGACAACCGTCGATCTGTCTCCTTTCAGAGTTGTCTCGGGAAAGTTCCAATTACACTATAAAGATATTAATATTTTTCAATAAAAAGTTACCAATAGAAACTTAAATGTATGCCTTATACATTGCACCAAACACCATTTGTCTATTACATTCCAGTATGGAGCAACAAAATCCTGAATTTGAGCAATATTTTCGTTCGTCACCCTGCCGTTCTTTCTTAAGCTGATTGTGCGATAATTCTCGCACTTGTCAGCTCTTGCAGTTTTCAGAATTGTGTGGATGATATTTTCCCGAAAATCAGATGGCATGTCGGTAGACTCAAACATTATACATACCAACGTGAACGGTCGTTTTGTTGCCACTTCCCCCAACGATTATACAAATTCTGATGGAATGTTATCAGTCACTTCTGTGTTATTTGATCTTAAGTCCTCCGAAAGTCTTTTAAATTCTGATTCTCATGCTGGATCCCCTATCTCTTCTAAATCGACTCCTGTTTCTTCTTCTATCACATCAGAGAAATCTTCCTTCTCTCAGAGGCCTTCAATTTATTCTTTACACCTATCCGCTCTCTTCTCTGCATTTAACGGTGGAATTCCCGTTGCACTCTTAATTCTACAACCCAGTTTCACGCTGAGTCAGTGCTTCTGACAATCAACTCTTTTTCGATTTCTTCGCATTTGACATGCAGCTATTTCGTCTTAGCTTCCTTGCACTTCCTACTTATTTCATTCCTCACCGACCTATACTTACGTATACCTGAATTTCTCTGAACATTTTTGTATTTTTTCTTTCATCCATCAACTGAAGTATTTCTTCTGTTACCCATGGTTTATTTGCAGTTACCCTCTTTGTACCAATGTTTTTCTTTCCAACTTCCATGATTGCCCTTTTTAGAGATGTCCAGTCTTCTTCAACTGTACTGCATAGTATCTCGTCATTCCTTAGTACTCCCGTGTCGCGCTTCTTTGCGTATTGATTCTTCCTGACTAATCTCTTAAACTTCAGCCTACTCTTCACTACTACTCTGCGATGCGAGTCTACATCTCCTCTTGGGTACGCCTAATGATTAAGTATGTGATTTCGGAATCTCTGTCTGACGATGACGTAATCTAACTGAAATCTTTCCATATCACCAGGCCTTTTCCAAGTATTCACTCTTAGTAGCTGAAATTTATTACAGAATTCTCCTATCTCTCATTTCTCGTCCCAAACCTATATTCTCCTGTAACCGCTACAAATGCGCTCAGTCCCCCATGAAGATTCATATCCCGTTACGTATTGCGTTACCCTTTCAATATCCCAATGCAGTTTCTGTGTCTCTTCATCTTCAGCTTACGACGTCGGCATGTATATATGAACTATCGTTGTCGGTGTTGGTTTGCTGTCGATTGTGGTAAGGACAGCCCTGTCACTGAACTGTTCGCAGTAACACACTCTCTGCCCCACCTTCATATTCATACAGAAACTTACTCCCGTTGTACCGCTTTCTGCTGCTGCTGATGTTACCCTATATTCATCTGACCAGAATTCCTTGTGTTCTTTCCATTTCACTTTACTGACCCCTGCTATATTTAGATTGTGCCTTTGCATTTCCCTTTCAGATTTTCCAGCTTCCCTACCACGTTCAAACTTCTGACATTCCACACCCCGACTTGTAAAACGTTATCCTTTCGTTGGTTATTCAATATTTTTCTCCACCTCCCCCTCGGCAATACCCTCGCAGGGATCTGAATGGGGGACAATTCCAGAATGTTTTGCCGATGGAGATATCATCATGACACTTTTTCAGTTACAGGCCACATGTCCCGTAGATACACGTTATATGTCTTGAATGCAATGGTTTCTATTGCCTTCTACATACCCATGCCGTCGATCATTGCTCATTCTTCCGCCTTTAGGGCAGTTTCCCACCCTGAGGAAAAATGTTCGCTCTTTCGCCATTCTTTGATAAGGCTGTTGGCAGAATGAGGGTGACTCCTTATACCAGAAGTCATCGACCGCCAATACTAATTATTAATCAAAAATTAAACAATGGTGGGTTTCGAACCCAGGATCGATGACGTTTCGCGTACTAATCAAAGACGCTATACCTAGACCATCTTTCTATATTGAAAGAAATTCCGTGTGGATTAAAACCACCAGTCTAAGGTTGGGGTAAGCTTGATGATATGGAGACAGAAGGAGAGATGGGCAGACAGCGAGGGGAAGAACAAATGGGCACAGATAGGGGGAGGAGGAGATAGAGTGAGGGGGGGAGGCGAGGGAATGAGGGGAGATGGATAGAGAAAGGGAAGTGTAACAGATGGACAGAGACAGGGGGAGGACGAGATAGGCACAGAGATAGGGAGGACGAGATGAAAAGATAAAGGAAAAGGAGTAAATTGACAGAGGACGGGAAGGGGAAGAATGGACAGATAGCAAGGGGGAAGGAGGAGATTGGCACAGAAACAAGGAGACGGTGGTGAACAGAGAGGGGGGGAGATGGAAATAGAGAGAGGGGAAAGGAGTAAATGGACAAGGAAAGAGGAGGAGGTGGACAGAGACAGAGGGAGGATGAGACAGACAAAGGGAGGTGGAGGAGGAGATAAACAGAGAAGGAGGAAATGGACAAAGAAAGGGAAGAAGACGAAATGGTCATATAGAGGAGGAGGAGGAGGAGGAGATGTAGAAAGAGAAGGGCAGGAGGAGATTGACAAAGAAAGGGGGCAGGAGGAGATGGACAAAGAAAGGGGGCAGTGGAGATGGAGATTAGAGAGGAAAGGAGAAAATGGACAGAGGGGGAATGGCAGAGGATGGGAGGAGGAGATGAACAAAGATAAGGTAAGGATAGATGGACAGAGATAGTAGCAGGAGGAGATGGATAGGAGAAGGGGGAGGTGGAGAGAGAGAGAGGGGGGGTAGAGAAGATGGCCAGAGAGGGTGGGTTATCGAGGGATGGATGAGAAAGGGGAATGGGTAAGGAGGAGATGAACGAATAGAAGAGGGAAACAAACACATACCTGCGAAACGCCAGGTACTCAGGTAGTATAATAATAATAACAATAATAGCAATAATAATAGTAATCTCACTAACCAACACGTTATATCTAGGACCAGGCGCACAGTTCCATTTGAAACAACAAAATTTAGTTTTTCCCGGTGATTAACAAGGCTCTGAAAACACGTCTTTTTGTTACGATTCACTTGTACTTGTTTAGGTTCTTCATTTACTTACTCTTGTGGCAGTTGGTCGTCTTGCGCTTCATCTGTCTTCAATTGTCCCCTTGTGGAGGTTTACGCCACTGCTGAATAAGTTGCTGGAATCACTGGTCACTTACTGCGCAAAAATTCTAATGTATTGACGCGTTTCGGGGACAGCCCGTCATAAGAACATCATTAAAAAGAAATGTCTTCACACAGAGTATGGAGTTAGCCGTTAACATCAGTGCTCAACTGAATACTGAGAACGGCTGACACATTTGACTCTATATTTTGTACGAAGACTTTTCCTTTTTCTGATGTTTTGACGAAGGGCTGCGCCCTAAACGCGTCAGTAAATGACTATTTATTGACAATAGATGATCATTTATTCTAGCGACCCATTCAGCAATGGTGTAAGTCTCCTCAAGTCTATGTCATGGTCGCAGGCCTCCTCCGCAACATTATGTCGCACCTTGAGCTGTCTCATATAGCTGAATGTGATGAATATGTGCGTTGTGTTGTGCTTTTGATGAACTGTTCTTCTTGTACATAGTCTACTCTTCTCTGACAGCATCAACGTGGCCGCCAAGAATAACGTACCAAATCGCCCAGGTGAAAATACATTACTAGTATCTTCAATTTGTCAAGAGACATTTTCAAAAAAGTTTGAAGCCTCACACAGTGTAATA
This sequence comes from Schistocerca americana, assembly GCF_021461395.2. Lineage (NCBI taxonomy): Eukaryota > Metazoa > Arthropoda > Insecta > Orthoptera > Acrididae > Schistocerca > Schistocerca americana. The sequence continues at coordinate 617,754,844 of NC_060121.1, forward strand.
CAAATAGCCAACGAGGGGAATATTCAGTGTGGTATCTTCACTCATTGCTACTCACTTGAAGACGTCTTCGTAGGGTACGCTATCGGAGACGATGAGGAAGCCCCCGTAGTAGATGCAGACGGCGTAGGTGAAGGTGCCGAGGCTGCGCGCCAGGCTGAAGACAGCCGCGCGCACGTAGGTGTTGCGCTTGGCGAGGCGGATGGCCGGCTCCAGCTCCAGCATGTACTTGGCGTGGAACTGCCGCTCACGGCACAGGCCCGCCACCGTGCGGATGTTGCCCACCGCCTCCACCGCCACCTGCAGATCGAGACAATGTTTGGTCGCGAGACGTGTTCTGGAGTGCTACAAGCAGAATACGAAGAAAGAGAAAACAACACCTACCAGATAACGTGTTAACATAAAAGACAGCAACCAATCCGCTGTTGGTTGATCGTCTCGTGTTCCGGTTTGGTGTATGTCCGAGACTAGCGAACCAGGAAGAGAGGGGGGGAGGAAGAGTGGGAGAGGGATATGGTGGACGCAAATAAAACGGAAGAAAGACATTTAAAATACATGACTTTCTCTTTTGCAATATGATGTTTCATAGAATTTTTAATCTTTCTCTTCATCTCTTCAATGTGTATTAACTCTGGACACAGAAAGTTTTCTAGCTGAGCAGCAGACAGAAAAAGCTCTAGATAAATGCAGAAAGTTAAGAAGCAAGAGAAGAAGACACCTTTTGTTAATATATGATAACGAAAATGTATCTGTTAAAGTGTGTGGGGTTAAATCCAAGGAGAGCATAGAGTGAAAGAATTCGACTTCTGAAATAATAAATGACTTTACTGTGAAATTACAACAATAACCTAAACCAAGGTACTCCGTTCAGAAGTGTGTCTGTCTTTTGCACACATGTGAAATCAAAATCTGCTGCTGCGTAACATTCAGTATCATGCAGCTCCACACCGCGCATTGTATTGTGTTCAATAACGATGGCAACAACTGAATGAAAATAATTCAGTCAGTTGTTGGGAAACGATCGACTCATTCTGTTGTAGCTTCATGTACTGGTCAGACTGCTCACTCATTGTTCTTAGTGAAACCAGTCTGTGAGAGCAAACGAATGAAAACTGTTGAATCAGCCGACAGCCGTTTTACATGTCGGCTGGACTGATATTCATTGATTTCTTTCGAATGTATCTACAATGTTGGCGCTACCAAATGACGACAACTGATACTGTACGTTGAAATTTTGGATACTGAATGAAACCAGTCAATGATCTTGCTGTCGGTTGTGCTGTCTAGTATGAGAGTCGATTTTAGCCAGTTTCCACATATTCGTCTAGGTTTATGTTGGGCTCATTACCATTCAAAACACACTAACAAACAATGAAAAATATTTCCGTCGGAACAGTACTTCCGGCAAGTGACAGTACATTGCTAAAATGGAAGTCATTAAGTCACTAGAGAGTTAGAGTTTCAACAAATTTAAATTAAAAAATGTTCATTTATTTAAACATAAATTTTCAAGTTAGCACCAGCTATCAAACTTTTAAAACCACCAAGAAATTTATATTTAATGCCATAAGCTCCAAAAATAAGTATTTAACTAAATAAATTTTGAAAATACTTCATTCTTGGTATACTTTACATTTACCGCTCTTTGAAACAAGATACGTTATATTTGTTTGAAAACGTTGGATAACTACTTTGGTATGAATGGGTACCAGCCATGCTTCAACTCCATCCTACTTACATCGGATAAACGTCAAGTATACGCGTTTCTGCGATTGTCAGAAGAAAGAAGAAAGAGTTTTAAGCGACCTGTTGTTTTACTGTTGTTTCTTCTAAACACAACAAAACCCTAACTGCAAACCTTGTGAATTTTAATATCCCCCTTTTGTTGCTGCATGAAGATAATCAAATATATAACATTTATTTCATGTCACACGAGACAGTAACAAGTGTATATGAAATTTGGTATGCTATCTGTGGATGTATATCAAGGTGTATGCTTCTCTATCTGTGTTGAGTTCTTTTTTATATTCTATTATGTCTATCGTCGATACTACGGCTAGATTCTTGGGGAACTATAAACCAGTCCTAAATCATTATTGAAACATAGTTTTATGTATGTACGCTGGCCGGGGTGGCCGTGCGGTTCTAGGCGCTACAATCTGGAGCCGAGCGACCGTTACGGTCGCAGGTTCGAATCCTGCCTCGGGCATGTATGTGTGTGATGTCCTTAGGTTAGTTAGGTTTAATTAGTTCTAAGTTCTAGGCGACTGGTGACCTCAGAAGTTAAGCCGCATAGTGCTCAAAGCCATTTTCTTTATATATGTACCAACCTGTTGGCAGTATGGTTCAGTAGTTCCAAGGGCAAAAAGACCCCACTGCCGAAATATTGACTGTAAAGTTGGACAATAGCTTTGAGGAATAACATGATGGGAGGTGGGGAACTAGCAGGAATCGTGGTAGCTGCTATCATGCAGTCACACCGAACGGTCTCTCTCTCTTTCTGTCTCTCTCTCTCTAGGTGCTAGTTGTAGATTTCATTATCTACACTGTACTTCTTGCCGAGTTTTTCATGTGTAATATCTGGCCAACAGCAGGGAGACAGCTCTCCAGAAGCTTTCCAGTTCGTTTGTAATTGTGAGTGGACTAATGTAGCCGGCCCGGTGGCCGAGCGGTTCTAGGCGCTTCAGTCTGGAACCGCGCGACCGCTACCGTCGCAGGTTCGAATCCTGCCTCGGGCATGGATGTGTGTGATGTCCTTAGGTTAGTTAGGTTTAATTAGTTCTAAGTTCTAGGCGACTGATGACCTCAGAAGTTAAGTCCCATAGTGCTCAAAGCCATTTGCACCATTTGAACTAATGTAACTGCGAGACGGGTTACCACAATTTATGTTCCTTTTGGTTTACAGTATATAAATACTTTCATATTAAACTTCATCGAAAACCTCTCATTCACTGTAGCTTCGCCCCCTCCCACCATTTTTATTAATTACGAGGGTCATTCAGTTATCATTATGTAAAATTAGAGAGATTCGAGCGCGCACGGAGGCTTTCCGGCAGTCGTTCTTCCCGCGAACCATACGCGACTGGAACAGGAAAGGGAAGTAATGACAGTGGCACTTAAAGTGCCCTCCGCCACACACCGTTGGGTGGCTTGCGGAGTATGAATTTAGATGTAGATGTAGATCAAAATCAGAAAGTGATGTATAAAAAATTGTATATTTTTACAAAATGAAACCCTTACTGTTTCTCAACGTAATTACTACTAAAATTAATACATTTGTCGCAATGATGAACTACTTTTTATATCTGACGCAAAGAAGTCTTTGTCCTCTTTTTCAAACTACTTTCGCACAAATTCTTTGGCCTCCTTGTTATTGCTGAACTTTTTTCCACCTAATGCCTCTTTTAGTGGACAAACAAACAATAATTCGAGGATGCGAAATCTGGACTGAAGGGAGGATGATGTACTATCATCAGATCAATTTTTTCAATGGTTTCTTTAGTCAGTTGGGCGATGTCACGACGAGCAGTGTCGTGTATCAATATTATGGTTATTCTTTGAGATCCTAACATTTTTCTCTCATTGCTGGCTTTACTTTGTTCAAGAGCATGTCTGAACTAGCAGGCGAGGGGGTAGGGTGTAGCGACTAGAGTTTTTTACTACTTGTTCGTGTTTATTGTACACTGCTCTTCCAAATCACTAAAGATGACACCTTAGGCATCCCAAAAGACCGTCAACGTGTCTGTTGCCGCCGATGCTTGGTTCTGAATTTCCTTCGGACAGGTGAGCTGGTGTGTTTCCATTCCATGCTTTGTCTTTTGGACTCAGAATGGTTAACCCAAATTTCATTTCACGCTAAACTCATGTTTAGAAAATGTTCACCTTCACTTTCATAGTGTTCTTCCAAGTCTGTGCACACTCTGAGTTTTGTTTCCTTGTACTGTTTTGTTGACTCTTTCGAGACCCACCTTGCCCTTGCTCTGCTCTACTTGAGCTCGTCACTGATAACGTTATGAATTGTGCCAACACATACTCCAACAGTTTTTGCTGAACGTTGTTGTAACGCGTCGGCCTTCATGAATAATGTTGTCAGTGTGGCATCGAAGCGAACGAGCGTACACTTCAGCTGGTTGGCCGGGACTTTTCTCGTCAGTCATTGAGGTTCCATCGTTTTTGATCAGCTATACCCACTTACAAAAGTTTCCGCCGTTATAAAACTTTTATAATATTGTAAAATCGTTCGAGAAAAGATTTCAGTTGGTTTTTTTTCTTCAGAAAGCAAATAACCGATCACAGAACGTTATTTAACTAATGTGGCACGCCATCGTTAAGTTCAATATTGATGTTATTAAAAAACAATTATTATCAGAAAATTGTTCTCAGCTTATCTCAGTCATGCCTACCTCAAGTCATGAAAATACATAACTCCATCTATAGACTGTTTAATTTCTAGCCGCGCTGTTTGAGGCGCCATGTCACGGACTGCGCGGCCCCTCCCGCTGGAGGTTCGAGTCCTTCCTCGGGCGTGGGCGTGTGTGTGTTGTTCTTCTCACAAGTTAGTTTAAGTAGTGTGTAAGTCTAGGGGCCGATGACCTAAGCAGTTTGGCCCCTTAGGAAATCAAAAACATTTGAACATCATTTAATTTCTACATCAATTTGTCCATTTAATTATTAAATGACCCTCTTATATCACTGACTTGGCAACAAACCCATGCCAATAGAAGAAGAAGACGGATGCCTTTGCGGTCCAGGGACTGAAAATCAGCAGATGCGTGACTCTCCCACTGCCTGACAGGGAAAATGTGTTAGGCATCCTTCATATTTTTAACTTCAGTCAGCACTGACGTGAAAGCAGCCACAATCACTGTGACACTTCGTTACGAAAAAGCGATAAAGATCTCCAGTCGCTACTACTGGTGAAAAGAAGCCTACACCGCTAATCCAAGTTCCTTTCAAGGTGTTTCCTTGCCAGCCTTTCTTTGTGCTTATCGGTATACTTGTTCGTAATTGTTGCCTGGAAACGCAGTTGTCCGTGTGGAGTTTTGCACTGTCTGCATCGATACAGCTCTTTCAGTTGCCTCCCATAACGCCAGTGTATGGAGCTATTGCTACCTGCTCGGAATAGCTCTGATCATAATGGATACCGGTAACTGTCTTTTGTTGAGCGCAGACGACTACTACAAGACGAATTTCCAACGTTTTTTGTCTCTCGATAGCGGTTGAATGTTCGAACGACGTCGCTGTGGCGTAGGTAGTGAAAAGTCCCGGCGCGCAGCATTCGAGCCTACGGGCTTAGCCTGTCTCACCCGATGCAGCTGCCTGCCAGCCCGTGGCTCTGGGTGAGTCATGTGAAGTTGGCATCCGACTTCCGAGATGTGAGCATTTTTTCCAGAGTCCCTGATAGGTATACCATAATTCTAAGGCTTTATGTACAAAATCTGAATAGATCTGCAGAATTATATCAAGGAAACAACAATATTTCGGAAAATTTTAATCTTATAGAAAAAGTAATAGCCACAGTTACGAAAAAATTAATAATGACAATTCTGAATAGTGCTCCAAGAGTTCTACAGTAAACCCTAATGAAATTTTTTTGTGCAGATGATACTTTATAACTGCAATAATTAGGGACACATTTCCCCAGCTGTGTGAAGATGGCACGCAAGTTTCGAGAAATATAATTTCTTTTCAGAGTTCTTGGTAGATATTCTATAGCTCTAGAGTACTCTGTAAATATTTTAATAGTTCTTAACACTTTGGCGAAAAAATTATGATCGCAATTCTGCATAGCTGAATGGCTGTGAAGTTGGCAACCGATTTTCGAGAAATACACATTTTTCCGTAGTTATTTATAGATATGCTATAGTTCTAGATCTCTCAGCACAAGTTTTGAATAGTTCTGCTAAATTTTGGGGAAAAATTATGATCTCATTTATGAAAGGTTGAGTAACTGTGAAGCTTGCACCCAACTTTCGAAAAATCAACATTTTTTTCAGAGTTGTTGGTAGATATGGTTCAGTTCTAGACTCCTCTGTACTAAATATGAACAGTTCTGCAGAATTTAGCGAAGAAGATACTAGTAATCGGGAAATCTTAATGTAAAAAAATTATTTATCAATTTTCAAAAGTGAAACTGTGATCACAATTGTGAATAGCTCCCCAAGTGTGAGTTCTACAGAAAACCTAAATGGCATTTTTTTTCTCAGGTAATAGTTTATGGGATAAGCGAAATACTGAGGCACCCATATTCACTACGGAAAATTATACGAAAAGTTTTATTGGGAAACGTAATGTAATTTCTTGCGGAGGTAATAGTTTAAAACCGCAATAGCGTGGGACCGGCTTCACCAACATATAGGTTTTCGATCGGAAGCTGAGCTTCGATGCCCTAGTTGTGATCGGTGCATGTAGGTACAAGCCGGCACACATCGTGTCGACTATCGTTATGCATCAGAGTGCTGACAACCTCAGCAGTCTAATGATAGTCGCCATTTTTGCGTCTGCTTATTGCGTTGTATTACAACTATTTTGATTTAATTTGATATTATTTCCTTGAACTGTATGACGCATATGAACTCCTCTGTGAAAAAAAAATGGCATACGTATTGCTAAATATTGGAAAATCCCAGTACGTATCAAACGGTAAAGTAACAGCAGTTCGTGGAAGCACATTATAGAGACAGCGGTACTTAATTGTAGCAAAGAATATCAAATTAAATCAAGATAGTTCTAATACAACGCAGTAAGTAGACACAAAAGTGGCGATTACCATTAGATTGCTGAGGTTGTCAGGACTCGGACACATAACGACAGTCGACACACAGTGTGTCGGCTTGTACCTACATGCACCGGCTGCACAAATAGGGCAGCGAAGCCCAGCTTCCGATCGACAACCTATACGTTAGTGAAGCGAGTCCCACATTATTTCAGTTTTAAACGATTATCTTCACAAGAAATTACATTACGTTTTTCGATAAAACTCTTAGGGTGCTATCCAGAACTGCGATCGGACCTGTCATCAGAACTCCAGAGCGATTTCGTATATTTCCTGTAGTGAATATGGATCCCTCATTATTTCGCGTATGTCATAAACTGTTACCTGAGGAAAAAAAGTCAGTTAGGTTTTCCATAGAGCTCTTGGTGAGCTATTCAGAATTGTGCTCACAATTTTACTTTCGCAAATTGATAAATATTTTTTTACAACATCAAAATTTATCGAATACTAGTGTTTTCTTCGCTAAATTCTGCAGAACTGTTCAAATTTAATACAGAGAAGTCTAGAACTATATCACAGCTACCAAGAACTTCGAAGAAATGTCGGGTGCCAGTTTCACAGCTACTCAACCATTCATAAATGTGATTACAATTTTTCTCGAAAAATTCTACAGAACTATTCCAAATTTGCGCAGCGAAATCTAGAACTATAGCATATCTATAAATCGAAAAAATGTATATTTCCCGAAAATCTGTTGACAACTTCACATTTATTCAGCTGTTCAGAACCGTGATCCCAATTTTTTCGCCAAATTCTACAGAACTATTAAAAATATTTACGGAAAACTCTAGAACTGTAGAATATCTGAGAAGAACACTGAAGAAAATGTATATTTCTCGAAAATCGGGTGCCATCATCACACAGCTGGGGAAATGGGTTCCTCAGTATCGCAATCGTTTCATAAAGTATTATCTGCACAAAAAGTCATTAGAGTTTCCTGTAGAACTCTTGGAGCACTATTCACAATTGTGATTATTAATTCATTCGCAAATGTTGCAGTTTTTCTTCTGAAAGATTAAAATTTTGCCAGGTATTACTGTTTCCCTCTCGAAATTCTGTAGAATTACTTGAATGTTGTAGAAATAACTCTAGAACTATGGTATATCTATCGAGAACTGTGAAAGAAATATATACTTCTCGAAAGTTCTTTGCTAACTTCACATTACTCTGCGGGTGGGCTGCGTCGCGCGCAGTGGGAAGCGAGTGTCACCTGTATGAACATCCCACACACTGTGCAGCAAACACGGGACACACTAACAGTAACGCAAGTTGAAATAAAGGTGCCAGTATCGCTCCTGCTGCTCACTCATGTTCTGGAAATCAAATGAGTTTAGTTTCCCTTCAATAAATGAAAAGTTCTCTGAAAAACAGAGTAAGTGAACAAACATACGCAACAAAATTCACTTCAAAGGAAAGCTCTTTCACAAGGACTCGTATGGCAGGGTTAGCAGCAGCATAGGCTGATTGAGGATTGGAAGTGACTGAGGTGGCTTACGGCTGTGGGGGTCATATACATTTCTCATCAGAGTAAGCACCTTACTGATACTATGAATACCACAAATAATTCCAAACGATCAATTCAGTTCAATTACAATAGAACCTTATCGACATTATATGAAATGACACTTCCTGGTTACTGATACCATGAATACCACAAATAATTCCAAACGATCAATTCAGTTCAATTAAAACACAACCTTATCGACATTATATGAAATGACACTTCCTGGTTACTGATACCATGAATACCACAAATAATTCCAAACGATCAATTCAGTTCAATTAAAATACAACCTTATCGACATTATATGAAATGACACTTCCTGGTAGATTAAAACTGTGTGGCGGACTGAAACTCGAACTCGGGACCTTTGCCTTTCGCTGGCAAGTACTCTGCCAACTCACCTAGCGAAGAACGGCCCACGACGTGCCCTGACCGTACTTCTTCTGCAAGGTCCAGAACTCGAGACTTCGTCTGGCACAAAGTTTTAATGTGCCAGGAAGTTTCATATCAGCACACATGTCGCTGCAGAGCGAAAATTTCTTTCAAATTAAGGTTTTCTTAATGAATCCACAGTGAAAAAAAAAATTATGAGTGAAAAGCCAATATTAAAGGCACAAAAAATAAAATATAATAAATACCATTGCTACAGAAGAATGCTGAAGATTAGATGGGAAGGTCACATAACTAATGAGGAGGTATTGAGTAGAAGTGAGGAGAAGAGAAATTTGTAGCACAACTTGACTAGAAGAAGGGATCAATTGGTAGGACATGTTCTGAGGCATCAAGGGATCACCAATTTAGCATTGGAGGACAGCGCGGAGGGTAAAAATCGTAGAGGGAGACCAAGAGATGAATATACTATACAGATTCAGAAGGATGTAGGTTGCAGTAGGTACGGGAGATGAAGAAGCTTACTCAGGATAGAGTAGCTTGGAGAGCTGCATCAAACCAGTGTCTGGACTGAAGACCACAACAACAATAAATTACATTTAGTCCCCCGATAATTAGACTCTACTTTGTTAAGCTCAGAACCCCACAAACGAACAATGAAGTGAATATCTGAATTAATATCATAGCTATCATTGTTAGGTCAATTTACTCCTACAACTTTTATTTTCCAGATAAAAGTGCGTCGTAAAATCGCAGTACAAATTTGCTTCACCCTGTACTATTGCAATGATTGCAAGAAATAATACTATCCAGGAGACTCATAACTATGTGCAACGGACCACACACAAAATCTTTTAAAGGCAGTATAAGATCGTAACAGACCGTAACAGACCAAACACAAAATCTGTTACAAGCAGTGTAAGAAAGTGGAAAACTTTGTGCAGAATCCCCGCCCAGGTGCTCTGCGTAGCACTAGTAGCTGTTCTGTTTCCTGTAAGCACATAATCGGCGGTATAGCAGGTACACTCAAAAAGAACTCGCGCTAGATTCTTGAGAAGCGTAGCTCTTATCTCCAGTAATCCACTTACGAACACCAAGGCAACGCCAGGCGGGTCCTACTTCTAGCCTTCGCAACGGCTTAGTCGTATTGTCAACTGCCAATCACCGCTCGGCTGCTAGGAGCCTTTGCCAAGTTACAGTTGCTCCATTGCTCCGAGATAACAGCGGCTACCCCGTCCTACACACATACGGGACCGCTACCACAAGTTCACAAGTTGCCAGCAACCAACCGCCACTAATCTGCCGACCCGAACGCTAGATTCTTCGGTTTCACCGCCGCCTGACCTACTGCAGGATAGCAAGGCAATACGGGCCGGCCCATGTCCCTTGCTTACGGAACCGCTCACCTGTTTTGTCAGCCGCCAACCGCGACTCATCTGTCCCGACGAACGCTTAGAGATCTGGCGGTTCCGCTGCTTGCCGACCAACTCTAGAAACCACGAAGTCTTATATTCTGAGAAGAAATTTCTTTCCTACCAATGAGACTCGCTATGCTGTCAGCCAATGTGCGGTTTCTCAGCCAGAGAGCTTATGTAGCAAGAAAAGCCGTAGCGGGAGAAGCTAGCGCCACGCTCGGCTTACTAAGGCTCCGGTCACTCGGCTGAAGACGGCCGATCCCTTCAAATCAGTAAGGCACTAACTGCGCGGTCACACTGTAGCCGATCTTATCGCCCGAATGTATTGACTTCGGACGACTGTCGGTGAAATTCAGATTTTATTTACTTCGGTCAAATCGACAGACATTCTCACAATGGAGTATGGTCTGTGAGAAACTGATAGGTATAACTCAAGAAAGAGTGAGTTGGTGGGTCCCGAGGATAAAAAATTCATAAATGGGATACAGTTCGGAATATATGGACTGAAATCTCAGGTTTATTGGAAACCACAAGTAGGCAAAATCTTCACTGCAAATTTTAGGGGTAAATTATAACCTCAAAAAACTATTTGTTCATTTGCGAAGGATGGCATATTTTATGCTTAAAGTTACTGTAGTGGGACTTCTTTGGTTTGCAGAAGGTACATAATCAAATTATTATTACTGCATACTAGCGTTTTTATGCCAGTAGAGTGGTGATTCTGTTACAAGAAGTGGTTAACAAATGTAGTGTATCTCAAGATTTCAGTGCTTTAGCTTGTTCTGAGTATCTTATTCTAAATTTTATGCCTGTCTTTCACACGTATGATGAACGACATCCATTGAAGGTTAATTGGCGTGTATCTGCACAACGTCAAAGAAATTCAGCAACACATATTGTTTTTAATCTTTGGTTCAGGGTCACTACTAATCATATCGAGTATGTAAAGCCGAATATTCATACGGAAAACACTTCCGGATAGCGAAAGTTATTTTCGAGTACCTGCAGAAGTGTGATCCGAGCTCTAATAAAAAATCCGTCACTCACATTAAAGCTGCAGTCCTGGCTCAAGTAAAACAAATGACACTACGATATCTGACCTCTGGCGATTACATCTTTCCAATATTTAACATATACTACCTTCCGAAAAGTACAATTTCAAAGTTTTTGTGTGATATATTGGACGCTATTTACGATGCCTTAAGGATTAATTTAAAGGCCAATATCTTCGCACTTGAACCCCAAATACTACGAAATATTAAATTTAATCTGCAGAGAAATTTGGAATATGCTTCGTGCATGTGCTCTAAAAGACACTATAATATATTGATTTCTTCTATTAAAAGCTGTATTCAGGCTGAAATAGCACTGCCAGAATGAAGCGTAGTTACTTCTTTTCTTAACTCCAACGGGAAAGTGTTTAAAGGGTATTCAAATTTCCATTACTAGAATCTCACTATTTAAACATATTGCCAGTGTTACATTAATTTTCACCATATTTAGAATAAAGAGTGCTGCTGTAAAGCCACAAATCTACCCTTCATTAATTAAACAATACTTGCTTACCTACACACAAATTTTATCCAAACATCATAACCTCATCGGCAAAAAACTTTATTCGCAGAAGTCGCATTTCCGGCCACTGTAGCATAACAAACCATACTCGGAACAACGAGTTTTGGAGAGATCTTTGCTACGGTCGCAGGTTCGAATCCTGCCTCGGGCGTGGATGTGTGTGACGTCCTTAGGTTAGTTAGGTTTAAATAGTTCTAAGTTCTAGGGGACTGATAACCTCTGAAGTTAAGTCCCATAGTGCTCAGAGCCATTTGGACCATTTGGAGAGATCTTTAAGTGGTGCACCACTGAACCATGTATTTTCATGATACACAAGAATAAATATGAAGAACATCAAGTACGGCATGTTCGAAACGAAATTGATAAGCGGTGGTGGCAGAAGGAAAGTGATGTTACAAAATTTTTTTAACTTTTGCGGCACGGTGTTTTTCCCTTCATCTCATGTATTTGTAAAATTTGTGTAGTAATTCCAGTAAGTACTGAGACAGTGTACAGTATTCGACACGGTCTTTTCAATATAGACGTAGCTCATTTCCATGCGTTCGGCATCTTTTTAATTGGAAATGCCGCATTGCAGCACTCATCTTGAAGCACAGAGGCGTCGCGGTATCCATCCCGCCCTTGGCGGCTGAAATATAACCTACGTCGTACGTAAAATGGACTCTAACCTAATACCCTTGACCATACCAAAAAACTGAGGAAGGAGATCGGACGCAACGTGACCAAACCCTCGGCCTACGTCATCGGGTGACCTCTGCCGACGGCGTCTGACGACCGTAGTCGGTGCCACTGTGAACTCACCCAAAGAAGTGACATCAACATGACGTGTCGCTCGATGCGTCCGTGCGGCAGACACCACATTCATTTTTCGTGTTTCGCAGTTTTTGTTGCAATATGCTGTTTCAAGGCAACGGAACATTGAAGCTTTATCACAAAAACGTGAACCACGGCTCGATTTCTTACAATTAAATGTCAATAACGACGCATCAGCTATAAGATCCTCAAGAGACTGAAAGCTGAACAATACTGAAATCCCAGTTTGCGCTTCCTCGGTGCAGCATACCGGTAGTGTTGCAGATTGTGGACTATGGAGTGCTAGGATATAAGTTTGCATCCTGCTTTATGCTAACGTTCATTTTTCATCTTAATATTTGTAACACGTTCTAAGACTTTGTTATACATGTAATAGAAGTCTGTTCTACGTTATTCGGTATTACATGCATATAAGGGCACGCTCTCTCAGGAATGGGTTTCTTCGATTTTGTGACTTCTCTCTGATTAGAAAGGGAAGGATGAAATTGCTGCGATTGAAACGACCAGTAATGGCGTTCCTGTTCTTGCTTGTGACAAATATTTGGCCGTTTTTTCCTAATACGTCGCGATTTCCTAGGCTATGGTTAGGCAGGAATCTATGAATACAGCTTAAACTGCTGCCGGTGAAACGGGCACGAGTAACACGTATATTCCTTGCTTGTGAGAAATATTTGGCTATTTATTTCTATGTCGCTATTTCCGAAGGTTTCATGGGGCAGATATTCTTTTTAGGCAGATATGCGTCGATTGTCACAAATATTTGGCTGTGTATTTCCGAATATGGCCCACATTCCGAGGACTTGGTTAGCCAGGAAGAAAGAGGACAGCTTAAATTTCTGTTGTAATAGTATACTCAGAACAGCGTCGTCTGCCATTAGTACTACGTCCGGTCGTAAAATGTTTCAAAATGATTTTTCTAATGAGCATCTTTGGCTCGGAAAATGTCGGGTTATCAAAAAGTCAGTATAAATTTGAAAATTGAATAAATCACGGAATAATGTAGATAGAGAGGTACAAATTGACACACATGCTTGGAATGACATGAGGTTTTATTAGACCCTCATGTTAAAATACAAAAGTTCATAAAAGTTAAAATACAAAAGTTCAAAAAAGTATATTGCTAGACGCGTAAAAGATCTCTTGCGCGCGTCGTTTGGTGATGATCGTGTGCTCAGCCATCTCTTTCGTCATGCTTGGCCTGCTAGGTCCCCAGACCTCAGTCCGTGCGATTATTGGCTTTGGGGTTACCTGAAGTCGCAAGTGTATCGTGATCGACCGACATCTCTAGGGATGCTGAAAGACAACATCCGACGCCAATGCCTCACCATAACTCCGGACATGCTTTACAGTGCTGTTCACAACATTATTCCTCGACTACAGCTATTGTTGAGGAATGATGGTGGACATATTGAGCATTTCCTGTAAAGAACATCATCTTTGCTTTGTCTTATTTCGTTACGCTAATTATTGCTATTCTGATCAGATGAAGCGCCATCTGTCGGACATTTTTTGAACTTTTGTATTTTTTTGGTTCCAATAAAACTCTATGTGATTCCTAGCATGTGTGTCAATTTGTACCTCTCTATCTACATTATTCCGTGATTTATTCAGTTTTCAAATTTATACAGACTTTTTTATCACCCGGTATATCACTGAGCAAATTTGAATTTCAGCGGGTTTTAGCTCTTTGCATCATAGCAACAGCGAGTATCTTTGCCGGGAATGTTTTGTAGCTTGGTAAAAAAGCGCACATCCAGGACCCAATCACTCTAGGACAAAGATAACACTAGAGTGCTTCAAGCAGCGTCTGCTCCGCTGCCAGACACAGGAGTCCTTCCTATATTCGCTCTCACCTGCGCGTCGATTTCTCGTGTCGCTCCGCTCCGTTGCTTTGATGCTTCACGCGCTCTCTGCAGTGGCCCTGGGGCGGAGATCCACGAGAAGACAGGCCGTGCCGCCAACGTCACAGCACGCGATACTAAGGCTCTTAAGAGTGCTAGCGGCCGTCTCCGGTGGACAGTAAGAAACTATTTCACACGAGTTTAATAATTTTTGACTGCATGTCTAAACGCATGCAAGTTGTCGATAGCACACGAAAAAAGTACGACCTTTAGACGCTACCTTTCCCATATAATACTGATTTCGCGTGGGCTCTGCACGGAGCAGAGCGTTCGCGAAGTGTAGCGGACAAGCAGACTAATGTGACATCAGAAGCTCGTTGCAGGTCCCGTGTATCTCACTGGCACCGCCCTGGCGCCAACTGCCAAGGGGAGTGGGGCGGGAGGACTTTAACTGTCCCATTTGCTGCTTAACATCACGGGTCAGTACAAACAACGGAAAAGAAACTTAATTTGCGGAAATAGTTTCAAAAAATTTTTTCATTAATTTGACTCTAATATCCCCCCATTAACCATGGACCTTGCCGTTGGTGGGGAGGCTCGCGTGCCTCAGCGATACAGATGGCCGTACCGTAGGTGCAACCACAACGGAGGGGTATCTGTTGAGAGGCCAGACAAACATGTGGTTCCTGAAGAGGGGCAGCAGCCTTTTCAGTAGTTGCAGGGGCAACAGTCTGGATGATTGACTGATCTGGTCTTGTAACATTAACCAAAACGGCCTTGCTGTGCTGGTACTGCGAACGGCTGAAAGCAAGGGGAAACTACAGCCGTAATTTTTCCCGAGGACATGCAGCTTTACTGTATGATTAAATGATGATGGCGTCCTCTTGGGTAAAATATTCCGGAGGTAAAATAGTCCCCCATTCGGATCTCCGGGCGGGGACTACTCAGGAGGACGTCGTTATCAGGGGAAAGAAAACTGGTGTTCTACGGATCGGAGCGTGGAATGTCAGATCACTTAATAGGGAAGGTAGGTTAGAAAATTTAAAAAGGGAAATGGATAGGTTAAAGTTAGATATAGTGGGAATTAGTGAAGTTCGGTGGCACGAGGAACAAGACTTTTGGTCAGGTGATTACAGGGTTATAAATACAAAATCAAATAGGGGTAATGCAGGATTAAGTTTAATAATGAATAAAAAATAGGAGTGCGGGTTAGCTACTACAAACAGCATAGTGAACGCATTATTGTGGCCAAGATAGACACAAAGCCCATGCCTACTACAGTAGTACAAGTTTATATGCCAACTAGCTCTGCAGATGATGAAGAAATAGATGAAATGTATGACGAGATAAAAGAAATTATGCAGGTAGTGAAGGGAGACGAAAATTTAATAGTCATGGGTGACTGGAATTCGTCAGTAGGAGAAGGGAGAGAAGGAAACATAGTAGGTGAATATAGATTGGGGGGAAAGAATGAAAGAGAAAGCCGCCTTGTAGAATTTTGCACAGAGCATAACTTAATCATAGCTAACACTTGGTTCAAGAATCATAAAAGAAGGTTGTATACCTGGAAGAATCCTGGAGATACTAAAAGGTATCAGATAGATTATATAATGGTAAGACAGAGATTTAGGAACCAGGTTTTAAATTGTAAGACATTTCCTGGGGCAGATGTGGATTCTGACCACAATCTATTGGTTATGAACTGCAAAAAGGTGGGAATTTAAGGAGATGGGACCTGGATAAACTGAAAGAACCAGAGGTTGTAGAGAGTTTCAGGGAGAGCATAAGGGAACAATTGACAGGAATGGGGGAAAGAAGTACAGTACAAGAAGAATGGGTAGCTCTGAGGGATGAAGTAGTGAAGGCAGCAGAGGATCAAGTAGGTAAAAAGACGAGGGCTAATAGAAATCCTTGGGTAACAGAAGAAATATTGAATTTAATTGATGAAAGGAAAAAATATAAAAATGCAGTAAATGAAACACGCAAAAAGGAATACAAACGTCTCAAAAATTAGATCGACAGGAAGTGCAAAACTGCTAAGCAGAGATGCCTACAGGACAAATGTAAGGATGTAGAGGCTTATCTCAGTAGGGGTAAAATAGATACTGCCTATAGGAAAATTAAAGAGACCTTTGGAGAAAAGAGAACCACTTGTATGAATATCAAGAGCTCAGATGGCAACCTAGTTCTAAGCAAAGAAGGGAAGGCAGAAAGGTGGAAGGAGTATATAGAGGGTTTATACAAGGGCGATGTACTTGAGGACAATATTATGGAAATGGAAGAGGATGTAGATGAAGACGAAATGGGAGAAAAGATACTGCGTGAAGAGTTTGACAGAGCACTGAAAAACCTGAGTCGAAACAAGGCCCCGGGAGTAGACAACATTCCATTAGAACTACTGATGGCCTCGGGAGAGCCAGTGATGACAAAACTCTACCATCTGGTGAGCACGATGTATGAGACAGGCGAAATACCCTCAGACTTCAAGAAGAATATAATAATTCCAATCCCAAAGAAAGCAGGTGTTGACAGATGTGAAAATTACCGAACTATCAGTTAAAAAGTCACAGCTGCAAAATACTAACGCGAATTCTTTACAGACGAATGGAAAAACTGGTAGAAGCGGACCTCGGGGAAGATCAGTTTGGATTCTGTAGAAATGTTGGAACACGTGAGGCAATACTAACCTTACGACTTATCTTAGAAGAAAGATTAAGAAAAGGCAAACGTACGTTTCTAGCATTTGTAGACTTAGAGAAAGCTGTTGACAATGTTAACTGGAATACTCTCTTTCAAATTCTGAAGGTGGCAGGGGTAAAATACAGGGAGCGAAAGGCTATTTACAATTTGTACAGAAACCAGATGGCAGTTATAAGAGTCGAGGGGCATGAGAGGGAAGCAGTGGTTGGGAAAGGAGTGTGACAGGGTTGTAGCCTCTCCCCGATGTTATTCAATCTGTATATTGAGCAAGCAGTAAAGGAAACAAAAGAAAAATTCGGAGTAGGTATTAAAATTCATGGAGAAGAAGTAAAAACTTTGAGGTTCGCCGATGACATTGTAATTCTGTCAGAGACAGCAAAGGACTTGGAAGAGCAGTTGAACGGAATGGACAGTGTCTTGAAAGGAGCATATAAGATGAACATCAACAGAAGCAAAACGAGTATAATGGAATGTAGTCAAATTAAGTCGGGTGATGCTGAGGGAATTAGATTAGGAAATGAGACACTTAAAGTAGTAAAGGAGTTTTGCTATTTAGGGAGTAAAATAACTGATGATGGTCGAAGTAGAGAGGATATAAAATGTAGACTGGCAATGGCAAGGAAAGCGTTTCTCAAGAAGAGAAATTTGTTAACATCGAGTATAGATTTAAGTGTCAGGAAGTCGTTTCTGAAAGTATTTGTATGGAGTGTAGCCATGTATGGAAGTGAAACATGGACTATAACTAGTTTGGACAAGAAGAGAATAGAAGCTTTCGAAATGTGGTGCTACAGAAGAATGCTGAAGATAAGGTGGGTAGATCACGTAACTAATGAGGAGGTATTGAGTAGGATTGGTGAGAAGAGAAGTTTGTGGCACAACTTGACTAGAAGAAGGGATCGGTTGGTAGGACATGTTTTGAGGCATCAAGGGATCACAAATTTAGCATTGGAGGGCACCGTGGAGGGTAAAAATCGTAGAGGGAGACCAAGAGATGAATACACTAAGCAGATTCAGAAGGATGTAGGTTGCAGTAGGTACTGGGAGATGAAGAAGCTTGCACAGGATAGAGTAGCATGGAGAGCTGCATCAAACCAGTCTCAGGACTGAAGACCACAACAACAACAACGACTCTAATATGGTTAATAAAAACAAAAGGAA
Organism: Schistocerca americana; assembly: GCF_021461395.2. Classification (NCBI taxonomy): domain Eukaryota; kingdom Metazoa; phylum Arthropoda; class Insecta; order Orthoptera; family Acrididae; genus Schistocerca; species Schistocerca americana. The sequence continues at coordinate 617,773,012 of NC_060121.1, forward strand.
TGTATCGACCTTGACCTGGTCTAAAAGTCATCGTCTCGTATTGAGAGCGGAACTAATATATGTTTCAGAAAACAAGCTGGAGGCTTGTTCGTATATACATTACTTTTCTGGCGATCTTCTCAAGACTCGGAAAAATTTGCCAAATCGTTTTCCAGTAAGCAACCACATTCTTTTTTGCATTTTACAGTTTTGATTTAACAATCTCTCCAATCTATCTGTTGTGTCACGGCTATCATCAACATCTGCCCACATTTATCTTCTGCATATCTGTGCTAACCCCCTAAGTCCTATTGTGAATGTGAAAGTCTACTGGAAACTATCCAAATGTTCTGTTGCTCAAGTTATTTAAAATATTTCATTGCCAGCCCTGAATGCTCATAGATTCGACTGGGCTATCTCACAATGTATTCCCATACATTCAGGTACTGTTTGGACAAGTGAACACCGATTCTGAACCTATGAGGCCTAGACTCGCTTCTCTGACCGACCTTAGTTTCGACTGGCAGCAGGCAGTTCCTTTGAAATTGGCCAATGGGGACTATTGATATAGCAATAAATGGATTGTACTTCCTAGTTCTGCCATGACTTCTCGCCTTTTATCTCCAGTTACCATTTTTAGATAATGAAGTCGTGACCAGAGAAAACCTGCTAGCTCCTGGTGCCTCTGAAAAATTAACTTTTCGTATACTTGTAACTTAAGGCGCTATCGTAAAAATCCTATTTCAGATGCTTCTCTGTTCCGAGGCGCATTACTCATTGGAAGATGCAGTGTAGCCGATTTCTCCAGTGCCTTGAACGCCACCTCGAAGTGTTACAAAAAGGCTAATGTTTTGAAGGATTTCTTATAGATTAAACGCTAACTCGTAGGAATTATGGTAATAGAATAGCTTATATACCGTGAGCAGACAAATTAGTTCATCACTGTGATAGCAATAAATTCCTCCAACGCGAACTACTTCAAAATGGTTCAAATGGCTCTGAGCACTATGGGACTTAACACCTAGGGTCATCAGTCCCCTAGAACTTAGAACTACTTAAACCTTCCTAACCTAAGGACATCACACAACACCCAGTCATCACACGCGAACTACTACTTCCTTCTCGGGGAGATTTTCGCACAAGTTCTCAGAATTGGCTTCCTACCGATTCTAACATAGTCAAGCGCGTATTCCAATGAGTATCTTTGAAGACCACTTATTCTTGCGTAAGTGACAAGTTCTTTAGCCGCAGTCAAAAAAGCGTGAACTAATGTAGAACTGACGCTCATATACGCCGCATTAAAAGCATTCCGTAGCATTGCATTCAGTACACAACGTAGTGAATAATAACACAGTGCAGCAATAATGTTGACACCTTGATCAGTCGTCTTTCAAAGCAATCTTGTGCATACCATTCTCTTCGAATGTATTTGCCCCTTTTTGGCTTGTGGGGAAACCAGATCGCGAACAAAACACAAGATCTGAGGTTCTGAACCACAAAATAGGAGGAAGTACGCACAGATTTCGCTGCACAGCGAACGTTTTCTCCATCGTCTACTGCAGCCTAAAACATACCGTTCAAATTCAACTTTTTGTATTTGCTTTAGCCTCTGTAGATCTACATACATAAAAAAGTTTTGCATCACATCGGTTCAGAGAGTTCCGGAGTCTGTACAGAAAATTGGAAAAGAGATCTACATAAACATCATTTCCGCTCTTTTTATTGCTCAAGAAAACGACACATTGCATGTTGTACCACCATACAGCCAGACCTTCAGAGGTGCTGTACACACCGGTTCCTCTAATACCCAGTAGCTCGTTCCCTTCCACTGATGCATGCCTGTATTCGTCGTGGCATACTACCCACAAATTTCATCAAGGCACTGTTGCCCCAGATTGTCCCACTCCTCAAGAGCGATTCGGCGTAGATCCCTCAGAGCGGTTGGTGGATCACGTCGTCCATAAACAGCCATTTTCAATTCATCCCAGGCATGTTAGATAGGGTTCATGTCTGCAGAACATGCTGGCCACTCTAGCCGAGTGTGTGTGTGTGTGTGTGTGTGTGTGTGTGTGTGTGTGTGTGTTTGTCCTTAGGCTAATTTAGGTTAGGTAGTGTGTAAGCTTAGGGACTGCTGACCTTAGCAGTTAAGTCCCATAAGATTTCACACACACATTTTTCTAGTCGAGTGATGTCGTTATCCTGAAGGAAGTCATTCGCAAGATTTGCACGATAGGGGCGCGAATTATGCCTCGCCAATATGTTGCCGATATGTTTGCACTATCTATTGGAGGATGGCATTCACTTGTCGTACAGCTGTTACGGTGCCTTCCATAATCACCAGCGGCGTACGTCGGCCCCACATAATGCCACTCCAAAACAGCACGGAAACTCCATCTTGCTACAATCGCGGGACAGTGTGTCTAAGGCGTTCAGCCTGACCGGATTTCTTCAAAACACGTCTCCGGGGATTGTCTGATTGAAGGCATATGCGACACTCATCGGTGTAGAGAAAGTGATGCCAATCCTGAGCGGTGCACTCGGCATGTTGTTGGGCCCAATCTGTATCGCGCTGCATGGTGTCGTGGTTGCAAAGATGGATCTCGCCATGAACGTCGGAAGTGAAGTTGCGCATCATGCAGTCTATTGCGTACATTTTGAGCCGTAACACGACGTCCTGTGGCTGCACGAAAAGTATTATCCAACATTTCTTTAAAGTCAGGACCGTCTTTAGATTAGCGGTACTGACTTTAAAGAAATATATTATGACTGTGGCTCAGCATTATCAAAAAAAGAAAATTATTATTCAACATGATGGCGTTGCTGTCAGTGTTCCTCCGAGCCATAATCCGTAGGTAGCGGTCATCCACTGCATTAGTACCCCTTGGGCGGCCTGAGCGAGGCATGTCATCGACATTTCGTGTGTGGTTCACTCCGAGACGCCTGGACACTTCCCTTGTTGAGAGCCCTTCCTGGCACAAAGTAACAGTGAGGCCGCGATCGAACCGCGGTATTGACCGTCTAGGCGTGGTTGAACTACAGGCAACACGAACCATGTACCTCCTTCTTGGTGGAATGTCTGGAACTGATCGGCTGTCGGACCCCGTCTGTTTAACAGGCGCTGCTCATGAATGGTTGTTTACATCTTTGGGCGGGTTTAGTGACTGTACAGTCAAAGGGACTGGGTCTGTGTTACAGTGTCATAGTCAACGTCTATCTTCAGGAGTTCTAGGAACCAGGGTGATGCAAAACTTTTTTTGATGTGTGTACGTTCACCATTCATTAGTTTTTCTTTTACTCCCCTTCTCTTAACATGATATCCTTCGTTTCCAAACCACGTTTTGTCCCCCCGCCTGCTTTACGCGGTAGAAAAAAAGTGGAAAAATCTGTGATAACGTAAATTAGCGTACAGACTTCATCGCACCGATCCACGATCTCTGCACTACCCGCCGTTAGTAAGTCGCAGCTCGCAACTGCGGCCAGTGCTAACAACATCCCGTAACACAACGGTGCTTGCAGGCAGCTCGGTGACGCGGCGAGACAGCCGGCCCGAGAGAACGTGCTGACGACTTTGCGCCCTGCGGCAGGTAGCAGCGGCCTGAAGCGGCAGCGGCAACAGAGCATGAGTCGGCAGCGGCAACTGCCGACGAAGTAGCAAAATCGGCGACAGCTCCTTGAAGACGTAGTAGCTGTTGCTTTTCTACTGCTCAGTGGTAAACAGTCTTTGACCCGCAGCTTCCGCAGTCTATGTTGCAACTCCATAGCGGGACTCTCCCATGTTTTGGCAGGGGGCCTTCAATGTCAGGGGATCGTTCACCTCTGATCACCCAGCCCACAGTAGGCTTTCCTCTTCTATCTGTGCTCCCTTGCGTCTTTAGGACTAAGGCCTTTTTATCACTTAGAGTAGTGTATAGAGCAATTACTTGAGAATCCGAATTAGCAAAATTGTAGTCTCCCTAAACAGAATCCCAAATGCTAGGGCGATGTCAGACCCCCACCTCAATTTTATCCTTTCCATCACAAGAAGCAGGTGTTAGAGGCGGACGTGAAGGGTGAACTCCCCCTCACCCCACAACAATGACGACCCACTTCCCAATAGCTCATCGAAACTGGTGGGAGTGGCACACCCAGTACAATCATGCTACATAAAGACGCTACAGTGATTACTGATGCCTAACAAGAACAGAAGCACTGTAACCACGAAAACAGACCAAGAAATGACTCAGGTTAGTTTTCATGCTCAACTGGAAATGGTAAAACATCGCCAATCCTAGACGACCAAGGCAATAGTAACATAACAATCAGGCACAAAACAGACCTACAAGTGTCTAGCACAGAACAGTGATTAGGTTCCCACCAGTCATGATTCGCAACAACAGTGACCTGAGTCGCGTAACCACCACACACTGAGCAGGCACAGTCCTCTTACTCACCACATAAAACCCTTGTGGGAATACACCACACTGTACATTCAAGAAGAACAGATTACAGCAACGTGTTGAATTTCCTTAAGTAGAATAAAATAGAATACCATACAAACAAAATGTAAGATGGAAAGCTACAGCAATACGTAACAAAGGTATTATCGCACGATCCTCACACATGAAAGTACAAACAAAACTCGAATAACTCAGATGTAACTGCAACAGCATGAACCGAATGATGGGATATTTTACACACAGAGCACTCCAAAACTACCATGAGGAGTTGGCCAATACGGTCGAATCTGCTAGTTTTTATACGGTAAATCGCCTTTTTCATAAGGACGTAAATGTGGAACCACTGAACATACTCCTAAAGTGCCACCACTATCAAAGGTTTGGACATGCAGCCACGTGCTGTGGCTTGGCACCCTGCTGCAACAGATGTACTGGCAGCCACTACATTCGACAGTATACACTGAACAAGACCGACACAGGACTTACGCCAACTGTTGAGGTTCGAACATGGACATCTACAAGGGGTGCATTACATACAAGGAAGCATTGAGGTGCAGAAATGAGAAAAAAACGGATCACAAGAGTTATTCCAAAAATCTGCTCACATCTAGTGAGGAGTGGTGTCTCATTTGCTGGTGCTCTGCATGGCATGGTGGTGACAGTGCATAGAACCAACACAAGAAATTGAACCCACACTTCGTTCAACACTGGAAATAGTTCACAACATGCCCCAGCAGCACGAGAGACTGACTACAAAATGTAAGTGGACAAGAAAAATGCATCTACACAGGAGTACACCAGCCCTAAAGGAGGAAACCACAGTAACCAAAAATCTAAAACACCAACACCACAACAATAACACAGGCGCCAATGAACATGGCTCATACCACTGACACAAAAGACTGCCTACACACTGCAGCCACACAAAAACCAGTGGCTGGAAAACACACAAAAAACAACATCCACTTCAGGAGTTTTAGTGGCGACACTATTCCCCCATCTCATGACAGATACACTTGTTTTATGATTTGCAGCTTCCGTCATAGGACTCCTATCAGCCGGCGAATTGCAGTCATAAGTGCTCTGTCACTAAAACAGTCTTTAGAAAGCTTTCACCACCTCCCCCCAACCTGCGGACAAGGAAAGAAAAGTTATATTAATTAACCTCATAAACATGTTACTGCTTACCCCATGTAAGAAGTAGTGGGGTAAGGGTGAAGTCAGCCCAGACTGCACTGTTGCCAAATTTATTCAATATGGCGACTGTCCTCAACTTCCTCTCCCTGGGGAGTAGGTGTGGCAAGGTCCCATGATCTCACCACCCCAATTCCTTACCTCTTCACCACTTTCCCTCGTGTCTTCCACCTGGATATTGGCAGGAAAATGACCCTGTTTGTGTTCAGCTGTTGGAGAGGTACGATGTAAGATCATTATTTATGTAACTGATTCATTTTCGAGGGTGTTGGGTAGTCCTCCACACACTGCTGCACACCGTTTCCCAACTTTTCACTGACCCCTACCCCCATTTTGTCCGATCGTGTGTGTCCTGGTATAACCACAAGCGCCAGAACAAAGGCGAAGAATGGAAAACCAGAGAAGGCGGTGAGGAAACATCAGCCAATAGCCCACTGACATGGACCGAGCCACACTGGGAGCGCCCCCAGGAAAAAGTGAATACAAGCGCCTCTTCTGCCAGCCTCAGCCCCTCAGATTGGATCCGAATATGGACAATAGTGCACAGGATTCACCGAGCAGTATTAGTGACGTGTGTCAACTTCCAGGAACATTATACATAGCCAAAGACTCTAAATTATGTTACATGTCGCCCCTCGTTTGCGACTACAACTTGTGAATCTCAAAGTTAAGTATCGTTAATCTGCTTATTTGAAATAAAACTATTAATGTTATTTGCTTGAATTGTTGTATAGCATTCCGAGGACGCACATCCCTTAGGCACCCTGTAAGTGACGAGTTGGAACAATCTAACAGTATGTTTGTACGTTCACCTCAAAGTTTGAAGACTGACTCATCTAGTTCACAATACTGCCACCAGAGAGCACTCAAAATTGTCCTACAGCCAGCCTCCACCCCCCACCCCCTTGCCATAGCCACCCACACCACCTCTCTGCTGACCCCTGCACTAATTTATTACAATCACACTTGTGTATGTTCACATTGAAGTCTGAAGAGTGACTGCTCCAGTTGACAGTACCACCACCAGAGGGTGTGCAAAACAGTCCTACACCCACACCCAGTTGGCCCCACTTTCCGCAACAACCCATCCCCACTTCTGATATGATGGTATAAACGCTGGAATAGAAGGTACTGTCTTTACTTTTTGTTGGAAATGTGTGCAATTGACGAGATGTTGGTGTTGGACAGAAAGGAGATAAATGAGTGTATTACCTATAAGCATACAGCTGAGGGCTGCGTTCATAGACTACAATGAGGAATGGGTAGAGGTGATAATGGATGGCTCTAACAGGATGAACTGACGATGAATTTTGCAACTAATGGACACTACTACCTGTGCTAAAGCAGTTCATGCTTTTTGAAATGGCTTGTCAGTTCACAGTCTAGAAAACAGCTTTGTCTTATTCCACTAGCCCAGACTCGATGAACTAAAGGTGCTCAGCTTGGTGTATGGGGCTCAACTGAGGATGCTTGCTCCCTTTCCCAATCACATGTGTGTCTATGTTCGCCTTGCTGTGTGTTCTGGCCCACAAACCACTCTAAATTTGCTGGGAACTGTCCTACAGCCACTGCCATAAGAGAAGCTTCCTATCGATCTACCTGTGTATAGCCACTGAAGAACTTGTACACAGATACATGGTAAGAGGTGACAGGACGACAAACTATCACTGAACTGTAGGAAGAGCAGCCTGCTACGGATTTACAAATGCGGCAGCTGTTGAGGAAGTCATGCACACACGCATATATACCTGGTAAGTAGGGGCACAACAGTAAACTCTCACTTAAGTGCAGGATCAGTTGCCTCCAACAGATCTGCAAGTGAAACAGATGCTCAGGAACTGAGAAGGGATGGGACAGCAAACTATCACTGAATAGTAGGAAGACTTGTCTCCTACCATATGTGTAGGTGTTGAGGATCTTGTACAAAGATACTTGGCAAGAAGTGAAAGGGCAGCAAACCATCACTGAAACGTAGGAGGGCTAATACATGCAGTCACAACTGCTCTAATAACACATCGAAATTGTCACGGAGAAAAACAATCACTCATAAAAAAATGGATCATAATGCAACATACGCACTGGGAATTTAGAAAAATCATTGCACACACGCACTAGGAATTTATAAAAATCATTGCAATAACGCAACTACCACAAAAACCGACCACAAAAGATCTCGCCAGGAGAGAGTGGCTGCAGCTGCACGTGTGCTCACCACAATGTGACGATACAGACCAAGCAGTTTAGGGCCAGTCTCACCTCGTCCTACCTTCTGTCCTCCGACCCTCTCCTTCCCTTTACTACCGGTCTTCCAGATCTGCCACTCGTGGCACACAATGACATCCGTCTATTGGCAGTGTTTTACTGTTTCAAGTCTGCAGAAATCGGTCACAGATGGCCAAAAGGCTCAAGAACAGGACGCATCCTACAAGCCGTTAGAGGTATTTACTGCCCCTCTGAGGAACAATAGCGAAATCCATGACTTTTCGTCAAGGAAAAAGACCTGAATAATCAACTGTGGCTTGCTTTCAAACATTCTCGATTTGCCGCCAGTGTCTGAAAGGGGTCTTCAGCTAAGTAAAGTCAGTCCCATGCAGGAAAAACGTTGAAATGATAGGTAACACGTAAATGATATACATACGCACCTGTATACTAGCACTTTCACACAGCAGTTATCCACCTGCTCTGTGCGCACAGGGTGGAGAGCAGTGACCTGCATTTACTAGTCTCCGTCACTGCATGTGGTTGGAACCACTCATCGTCCATGTTTGTTCTAATTATTCAGGTAAATTGTCCAAAGGCTGTATGCTAGAGATTACAGATGCTCCACTGTACCGAATAACAGCTGTGTGTGTGTGTGTGTGTGTGTGTGTGTGTGTGTGTGTGTGTGTGTGTGCGCGCGCGCGCGCGCGTGCGTGTCTTTGTATACTATGGAAGAATGAGATTCTGTCTGTACAGATGGTGGTGGAATTTTACACAGATCACTTGCTCCTCGTGGGGTAAGACAGTGCGTGTCTGCCTAAAGTGTTGCCGTTCTTTGTTCACCTCCTGTAATGTCAGCTCATTAATTAAAAAAAGTGACTGAATAAATACAAACACTCACTCATTTGGTGCATGAATTATTTGTTGTGGCGGCGTTCGTATCGACAAGCAATTCGCTGTAGAAACGGCTTACGAAGTCACCGCCACACTTTTAATAGCGGGCCGCCCGGTCCGCTGGAACAGTGAACAGAAAGATGAAAACCCAAACACTCTGATTAAATAAAAGTCGGTACTTATCTTTATTAACGAAGATACAGAAATCTGTCTAGTTCGAGTCGGAGCGGCTAGGTCAGCGTCGGCTGACGACAAACAACAACTCGGCTGCGATGAACACACAACTGACTAGCAAGTACACAATTCGGTGGCGAGTATACAACTGAGCGGCGAATACAGAACTGTTCTAGCGCTCGCGACTCCAGCGCTTAAGAACCCAGAAGCCAGCGGTGGCGCGCGCAGACTTGCGGCGATTTCCTGTCTCGCTGGCGCTGCTTATGCGGACGGCGTCCGAACTTTGATGCTGCCAACCTTTTGGCAGCGGGCTCGGGTGGCATTACTGGCTAGGATATAACATTATTACCATCATGTATTCTGCAGGTGTGATTATTATACTTGCTACAACGAATACTGTACCTTCAGAGCTCACCTCACATTATGTAAAAGGTGCAGTGATACGCTTTTAAAACAAATACTGTGGCAGTGAAAATAGTGGATATAGTACTAAATCAATGAAATCTGCAGCTAAGAATACTCTCCTGGTGTAATTCTTGCAATTGCCACAACGAAATATTTTACCAACAGACAACAGCTCAAATCATGTAAAGTGTGTAGTCTTAGGCTTTTAGAACGAATGCTGCAACAGCACAGGTGAAAATAGCAGATGTAGTACTAAAATCGTTGAAATCTCCAGCTAAACAAGTGTAAGCTCACGCTTGTGGTATGAATTTATGCTTGCTACAACGATTATTGAACCGAGAACATGTCTTGCATTGAATACACTGCAAGATAAGCACTTAATGCCACCCACCAGCTCTTAAAGATACGTCCCACTAGAAAGTTATACACACTCTGGTGCCGCCCGGAGTGGCCACGAGGTTTGAGGCACCATTCACGGATTGCGCGGCCCTTCCCACCGGAGGTTGGAGTCTTCCCTCGGGTATGGGTGTGTGCGTTGTTCTTAGCATAAATTAGTTTAAGTAGTGTGTAAGTCTAGGGACCGATGACCTCAGCAGTTTGCTCCCTTAGGAATACACACGACACACTGTGGTGAGCGCAAGACTTCAAGAATGTCATATTGGTAGACCAAACAGCAACACGACAGTCAATACTGAGTGAACATTCCACGATGTATAGACTTTTTTTTGTGAGTGGTGCCATTGTGTCTTAGGACGAAGGAGACGTACCCCACGTATAAGCAAGCAACAATTAAAAAAAAAGGCACATTGTCAGCGACTATGTTACACTACGAGCTAGTCCCGCCCATAGGTCTACAGGATGACGAAACACTGTAATAATATCACACTACTATCGAAAAAGACACCTTCCATCAAGGCCCGCATCTCGTGGTCGTGCGGTAGCGTTCTCGCTTCCCACGCCCGGGTTCCCGGGTTCGATTCCCGGCGGGGTCAGGGATTTTCTCTGCCTCGTGATGGCTGGGTGTTGTGTGCTGTCCTTAGGTTAGTTAGGCTTAATTAGTTCTAAGTTCTAGGCGACTGATGACCTCAGCAGTTGAGTCGCATAGTGCTCAGAGCCATTTTGAGCCAACCTTCCATCAGGACAGTGCTTGTGTCTCCATCTCAATGTGTGGATGAAGACTAACCAGCTAGAACCGCTCTTACGTCCTCTCCTAACTCTCTGCCTCTCCTTTCGGGGAAGGCAGGGAGATACTGATTTTCCAGGTCTGTTCTATCCTGTCGCTGATGGCACATAAAGAGCTCCATCCACTGTAGTTCCTCTTCTTAGGACGGTTTTGGCTTGATAGTGATATACTGTTTCAGGTCTGTAATTAAACCCTCCTGTAGGTAGAGGTTCTGTTTACCTCTCACTGATGGTACATCAAGAGATCCACCTGCTGGTGATTCTCTGCTTTGGTCGGTGTCAGGCTGAATATAATGTATTGTTTCACGTCTGCAAAAATCAAACATATTTCTAGGAAATGTCGATCCCTGGAGCAATAGCGAAATACTTGACTATTCATACAGAATGTTATGGCCCTATGCTACATATCCTGATGGAAAGAGGAAACTTTAGTGGCTGCAGTCACGAGAGGGCCAGACGCTGTGACTAGGCGGATGCTGTGATAGGGTGAGCCCAGTGACGTAGCCGTTGAGGCCATTGCAGACAGGAGCTGGTCAATATTCTGGCGCCGAGCACACAATTACCATTGGCCACTTACAGCAGCAGCCTCCTGCAGCTCGCACAGTCATAATTAATGTCTACGGAAGTCACTCACATAAAGTTAGATGTGGGTATTACGTACATTTCAGAGGCACAAATATTAATAAAGAACAACAGGTCTCAAGCTATCTACTCGCATGTCAGGGGAAAAAAACACAGTAATTTTTACACCCAACAGCAAGCCAGAACTTACATTCCTCCCTCCTCGTTATTTCGTATTAGGCGACTGGGTAAATCTACGAACTGTGTCTGCGATACTGTACTCGATGATGGGTGAGCAACCTCCCGAGATGGAGCTCTATAACAATCATTTTTGTCGTATTTCTCTTCAGTTCTACGTATTTTTCATCAACTACGCTATTTTATAAGATTTTTTCCGTAATTTCAACGTATTGTACCCAACAAATCGAGTTCAAACCCACTGCTTTGGGTGACTTACCACATCAACAAAATGTATCATCTCATTGATGTCTCGATGCTGTCAGCCAATGACACAGCAGCATGTTTCTGAGTTTCTGTATCATGGCTAAACGACCCCCTCGATTACTCTGTAAGTGCTAGATATATGTGGAGATATCGTGAACCCTGTTACACTGTTGACATCACATGACACAAATACTGTTTTGTAGTTTGCAGAGAGAAGGTGCAGAAAGTACATTCCTTAGCAAAAAAATAAATTCAGTAAGATTTTATTACGCTTAGCTGTCTCTTCCTCTGTGAATGGGAGTCACAACGTGTTCTCACGTTCATAGAATAAAACAGGAGATTGAAAGATCTCACCAATACCTCTGATGACTACCACCACAACAAAGGAATCATATCTGTAGCAGCACTCTTCTGTATTTCGAAACGAGCTACTACTTTGTTGAACGTGTCAGCTAAGGATCCTCAGCAAAACTCTAGACGGTCTCTCTCTATGCGTCTCGTAACTCTTCCTCTGTCTTTAACCAACCGTCCTTGCAACACTGTCTCTGATACAATTTGGAACTGAGCACAAGTAGGTGGTCACTACACCCGCTCCATTCAATGGCTGTTGAAGGAACAGAATGAACTGAGTTCAAAGCAATCAGTAGACATCCATACTTTGTTTTTGAAAAGAGTATAACATGTATTACAAACTTGCACAACCGACCGACACTAGTGATACGGGCCGGTATTCTCATTCCAGCATCGTAATTGCTCTTCTGCGAAGACCGTAGATACGATCCTGATACGAGAGTGTTGTGGTCATATAACAGACGGACAAGAGAAAGTAGAAGAAGAAGCAAACGATTTATGCACGATGCTGCTCCAGGTGGAAGTCACTTGGGCTATCAATTCTGGGGCATTGTCCTAATTGTTGGATTGCATACTAAAATGGTAATGGAAAGAGAAAATGCTATGTTCCACAATCATTCCTCTCTTTCGAATACCTTCTTGGTATCGACTCCAAACATTAGAATAATACTCCACAAATGATAGCACAAGTCACTTACATAAAACGTTTCAAACTCCTTCTGTCTGGAGCTCCACCACGCATAAAAAATCGTGCATTACCTCTTCTTCTTTACTGCCTCTTATATCATCACAACGCCTTAAAATGTATCAGGGTCGTACCTACAGCCCTAGTAGAATGGCAGCAATGGTACTGGAATAAGAACACTTGTCTATATCACTATCGTCAGTCGGTTCTGCAAGTTTGTAATACGTGTGATGCCCTTTCCGATATTAATCTATTGATTTGTATTGATTACGTTGAACTCAGATCGTGCTGTCTCTTGAAACGACAATCAATTCAGCTTGTACACTGCCCTCCTACTTCTGGTCAGTTCCAAATTAAATAGGGGACAATCTTGCATGGATGGTTCGTTAAATACAGACGAAGAATTGCAAGATGCATAGAGAGAGACATCTTGAGTTTTCTATAGGTTCCTTAGATGATACATTCAACGAAGGGGCAGCTTATATCAAAATAGAGGATAGAGTGCCACTGTAGACATGATTCGTTTGTTGGGGTGGTAATCGTCAAAGATGTTGGTGAGATCTTTCAATTTCCCACTTTATCCTAAGAATGCAAGAATACCTTGTGACTCCCATTCACAGAAGAAAAGACAGCCAATCGTAACAAAAACCTTAGTAAATTCGGCTAAAGAACGAAGTTTTTGAACCCCCTCTGTGCTGCTAGCTATTTTCCACATTACAGAACAGTATTTGTGTCAACGATATAGGCAGTATAATACTGTTCACGGTATCTCCACATGTATGTAGCACTTGCAAAGTAATGGAGAGGGTTGTTTAGCCACGATGCAGAAACTGAGAATTATTAGTTGACAGCACTACGATATCGATGGGATGAGATGTTTTGTTGATGTGACAAGGTATCGAAACCACTGATTTTGAACTCGAGAAATTGAGTAAAATGGGTTGAAAATACTGGAAAACCTAGTGAAATGCGAAACTGATGGAGAATACATAAATCTGAGAAAATATTCGACAGAAAAGTATGACAACCTCGTCAGTTATCTCATTCGTCATCGATAACAATATCACAGATAAAGTTCATAGCTTTACTCAGTTGCATGTAACGAAATAAGGAGAGAGGAATGAAAATTGTAGCTTGCTGTCAGGTGTAAAAATGACTGAGTTTTTTCCGACATGTAAGTAGATAGCGTAGAAGCTGCTGCTCTCTGTTGATATTTGTGCCTCTGCAATGTAAGTAATACTCACATGTGTGACAGTTTATTTAAATGACTTCCACAGACAGGAGGGCTACAGGAGGCTGCTGCTGGAAGTGGACGGCTCCAGTGGTGTGCTCGGTGGCAGCGTATTTGATAGCGACCACCCACGGTGGCCTTAAAGAACGCCAGTCACTGCAACCATCCGGTCACAGCATCAGCCCCTTTGGCGAATGGAGCCATTGAAGCTGCCTCTTCTCACAAGGAGATGTAGCAGAGCGCCATAGCACACAGTTGGTTGATCTGTGTGGAATATTCACGTATTTCGCTATTGTTCTAAGGGTCGACATTTCCTAAACATATGTTCGTTTTCTGCGGACCTGAAACAAAATATCTCAGTTAGCTGGACACAGACCAAACCAGAGTATTGTCAGCATATGGATCTCTTCGTGTACCACCAGCAAGAGGATAGAACACGTCTGGCAAAGCAGATCCACTACCTATAGGATGGTTCATCTGCAGACCGGTAACCGTATATCATCGTCAACCCAACACTGACAAAAACAGAGCAACTGCGGTGGATGGAGCTCTTTGTGTGCCATTAGCGACGGTAGAACAGACGGGGAAAACCAGTATTCCTACCTACACCAAAAGGAGAGGGAGGGGCGAAGGGAGGTATGAGGGGAGGTATAACGGTTCTAAGCTGCATAGTCACCATCCACATATCGAGATGGTGACACGTGCACTATTCTGATGGAAGGTTTTTTTCGATAGTTGTGAGATTTTATTACAGTGTTTCGGTCTTCCTGTAGTATCAAGGATTGAACACACTCGAAGTATAACATAGTTATTGCTACTGCGCTATTTTTAATAGTTGCTCACTTATAAGTGGACTGCATCTCTCTCTCTCTCTAAGACATACTGGTAGCACTCACAAGAGAAACATGACTATCCATCTTGGAATGTTCACTCAGTATTGATAATCATATGTTGTTTGGTCCCACCAGATTTAAGTTAATGGTGAAGTGTTGTACTCGCCATAATGTATGTAACTTTCTGGTGGAATGTATGTTTAAGGACTGCTGGATGGTGTTAAGTGCTTCTTTTGTATTATATTCAGAGCAAGATTCTATGTTCTCGGTTCAATAATCATTCTAGCAAACATAAGTTCATACCACGAGTGTGAGTTTGTACTTATTTAGCTGCAGATTTCATTAATTTGGTACTATACCCACTGTTGGCACTGTCAATATTCGTTCTAAAAGCGGAAGACTACACCCTTTACAGGCTGTGAGGTGAAGTCTGAAGGTAAAATATTCGTCACAGCATGCATAAGAATCATACCTGCAGAAACATGATAGTAATGCTTCATGCAGCAAATAAGTGAGTGTTTATTTTTTTAAATTAATAAGCTGACATTAAAGCAGCTGAGCCGCTAAGAATGGTAACACTTTAGGCAGATATGCAACGTGTTATTCCACAAGGAACAAGAGATTTCTTAATAATTCCTCCACCATCATTCCTCCATCCTCTATTCGTCCGCTGTCTGTACAGCAGGAGTCTCATACTTCCACAGTATACGACAACAGTCATACAAACACACACAAAGCTGTTACTCGGTACAGTGGAGTGCGTGAACCCTCTACCAGACAGCCTTTGCTCAGTTTACCTGAAGAAGCAGAACAAATGCGACGATGACAGGTATAACCACAAGCAGCAGAGGATAGAGTGTTGGCCACCGCTCCCCACGTGTCGAAGGCAGAGCGGCTGGATCGATGCACTGTGAGAAAACTAGTATAAAGGTCGGTATACATCTCATTTATGCAGTATGTATTATTTCAACATTTTTCCTACATGAGATTCAATTCCTTTACCTGAAGGCCACTTTCAGACAGTGCTAGCTCAGCCAAAACGTTTGAAAGCACGCCACAGTTGCCTATTCAGTTCTTCATCCATGACAAATAGTTAAGTACCTCGCTATTGTTTGAGTATTTCGAGCATCCTCTGGTGGCGGTATTGTGACTAGAGCAGTTGGTCTGCAAACTTCGTGGTGAACGTAGACGCGTGCGATCGAAAAAAGTGGGAGTGGGGATCAGCTGGAAGTGTGGGCGGGGGTGACAGAAAGTGGTGGTGGATGTGGGTTGCTGTAGGATAGTTTCTGTCGCACGTTGGAAGTGGTATTGTGGACTAGAGCAGTCGGTCTTCAAATTTCGAGGCGATCATATACACACATGATCGGAAAAAGTTGGGGCAGCGAGGTGGTGGAAGGTGTGTCCTTCCTGTAAAGGATGAGCCAGACTATAGGGGATTTTACTTTATTATATGAGGCTCCAACCGATAACTTCATTTTTCCATCGCGGCCAAGCCACGGCCGGCAGTGTTAGCTGCCTGTAAATTCTTTCGTCCCACGGTCTAGTAACAGGAAGTCAGCACCGACGAAGGGCACCTTGATCACGCGCCTCTCTCATGTGCTTACGAGGTTACGCCGTCCCAGGCGTCGCTTAGCAGGCAACGCTCTGGAAAGTTCCATGCCGCCCGCACGGTTTGCTCGGTCCTGACCAATCACGGTGGAGGAAGCCGCGTGGTGCGTCGAACATACCCGGCCGCCCGTCGCCGGGCCCGCTCTCTTGTATTCTTGCTCACCCGCGAGTCGGATGCGCGCCCTGTAGCATCGAACATATCCCGCTTCTCCCGGTGCTGCGGCACTGTGGACTTAGTTTTGGCAGACAACCACTTTCGGTAGCTTCGCGAACAATGTTCGCCAAATTGTAAGCTCTGGCTCACCCTCACCTCCCTAGGCCTTTGTAGCCCCTTTTCGTCATGCTTTAGCCAATAAATGGCCTTTCTCTAAAAATTACTCTATTATTCCATAACGCCCACCGCCTGCCCATACCCGCCATCCTGTACAATTGGTGTCAGCCCAGACTTTGATCTTCCATCTCGAAGAAGAGTTCACGAGAACAGTGTTCCGTGCTCTCTGACGACAGCTGATCAGGCAACATCAGACGCTAACCGTGTCTAGCCCGCAGCTAAACGCCAGTAAGCGGAAATCTCTGTTCAAAACCTTGAGCCTTCTTTGTTTCCCCATTGTATTTTCCGAAGGAATACCGACTATTGAAGTAGTAGCATTTAACTGTATGACGCGTCCCAGGACACTGCGATATAACCAAGGATAGACGGAGTTTTAAGCAACCAGCTGGGCCCGAGGAGGTTACAGAGACGGCGAGTTTAGTCGCAAAATGTTGAGAGGATGAAGACGGCGAATTTGGTCGCAAAGTAAAGTTAGTCGCAAGATGTTGAGAGGATGAAGACGGTGAATTTTGTCGCGCAGTAAAGTTTTGTTTTAGGTGAGAGAAGTCGAGTTTGAAGAAGAAGAAGAAGTATGAAGTATCTATCGTGGAGTCGCAGAATTGTCATTTACACAGTTAAGAAGGCGATAACGTCGTGTCAACGATGCGCCGCGCACTATACCTTCACGAAGGAAAAGTCCTTCAGAAATTACGCTCAACTTAGTTGATTCTAATTCAAATCCTTACACTTTCTGTTCCCACTATGGAAATCTCTAGATTCTTGTCGAGTTTTGTTTTTCTCCTCTTGTTAGCAACAGCGTTGATATCCTACGACACAATCTATGTTCCACCTGCACCAAACTGATGTTACTTTTCTTCGTCACTCTCACTTAACGGCGTGCAGCAAATATATTGAGTGACGAGAAAATTCTTCTCAAAATGTGAATGTTATTACACGTAGAGGGTCAGCCCAAAGAGGCACTTAACTTTCTTTGTTTACCGATATGGAATATGCAGTAAATTTAATATGATGTTTGTGTACTTCACTTTTACATTTTCATGTTTTTATAACAATTATGTTTGGGCTAAAATGGATTTCATAGGAACTTGGTTACGAACCAACTTACTAATGCATAATGTAATTTTAAACAGAACCCACTGTAACAGCTCATCTAGCTTTATGTCACGCGTAATCCCACTTCTATTTTGTTGCATTTGACAGTCGTAGACCCCTCAGCTGCCGCGTGCAGCCCCGACGCCGCGCTGGCCTTGGAAATTATCTACCGCGCGCCTTTCTGACTTAGCGCGAGATTCGGCCTTGCAGTCAGCTGCCACTCTGACGTAGCCTCCGCGCAGATCTTTAGCAAACGGTTCCTGTTGGAACATCACTTATAACCTTTCATGCCACTACGCATTACTTAGTATTCGCACCCCTTTAATTATGTTTTTTATACCTGAAAGCTCATTCATGATTCCCTTGTCAGCTAACGTTCAAGTTTTATCTAAGAAATCAAATAATCACCTCCTATCGTCAATTGATGACTTGCTAGATCATGAAAAAGGACAAATTTCTTACGTTCGCCTGTTAGCACACCTAAATTAATGGCAAACCGCCACTGAACGCCATACAACCATCATACCCAGTGCCAAGATAACCCTGGTCACTATTATTATTATTATTATTATTATTATTATACTAATATGGACCTAAAAAAAAGAGAAAACAAAAACCTATCAGGCATGTGCCCTCCTTTAGTTTTAAGAGTGCTATTTTGATATCCACTAATGTGGAAAAACTAGTGTAGTGTAGTGAAGTGTTCCCTTAGTGATAACTCCCTTTCTAAATATGTTTGGAGCGTTGAATCTCCCCTCATACACCCCCTGCGCTGAGTTGCAGTGCACGCACCTGGCCACGGCCACGCCCCCTTCCCGCCGGCAGCCTGCGCGCTGCCCGCTGAGGACAACACACCACGCCGCCTCGTGCCACTCGCCCTCGCCGTGACTCATCAGTGGTGATATGTTTATATTTTCAACTTATTCCAACAAAAGAAA
Source organism: Schistocerca americana (assembly GCF_021461395.2). Lineage (NCBI taxonomy): Eukaryota > Metazoa > Arthropoda > Insecta > Orthoptera > Acrididae > Schistocerca > Schistocerca americana. The sequence continues at coordinate 617,791,549 of NC_060121.1, forward strand.
AAAAAAAGACATTTTTACTTCAACTTAGCAACAAGTACACTTGACATGTTTATCTAATTCACACTGCTATGTTTTGTTCTAATTTTGATTTGATATTTTATGATGTTATGATGTTTTGATGTTTTATGATGGTTCTTGTATGCAAACAATATTGTTGATGTAAGTCCCCTTGCGACCCCTAGGAGGTCTTTAGAGTCTCTATACCCCCCCATAGATTAAGACCCCTGCCGTCTTCCGTGAGGGCCATTCTTAATCAAGTGATGTTCACTTTCTTTTGCAAGATAAATTTGTTTACATTCAAATAATAATTACATTGAGCGAATTCACGTACGTTCTCCGCTCCCACGAAAGGGGAAGGAATGTAAAGGATGAGCCAGACTATAGGGGATTTTACTTTATTATATGAGGCTCCAACCGATAACTTCATTTTTCCATCGCGGCCAAGCCACGGCCGGCAGTGTTAGCTGTCTGTAAATTCTTTCGTCCCACGGCCTAGTAACAGGAAGTCAGCACCGAGGAAGGGCACCTTGATCACGCGCCTCTCTCATGTGCTGACGACGTTACGCCGTCCCAGGCGTCGCTTAGCAGGCAACGCTCTGGAAAGTTCCATGCCGCCCGCACGGTTTGCTCGGTCCTGACCAATCACGGTGGAGGAAGCCGCGTGGTGCGTCGAACATACCCGGCCGCCCGTCGCCGGGCCCTCTCTCTTGTATTCTTGCTCACCCGCGAGTCGGATGCGCGCCCTGTAGCATCGAACATATCCCGCTTCTCCCGGTGCTGCGGCACTGTGGACTTAGTTTTGGCAGACAACCACTTTCGGTAGCTTCGCGAACAATGTTCGCCAAATTGTAAGCTCTGGCTCACCCTCACCTCCCTAGGCCTTTGTAGCCCCTTTTCGTCATGCTTTAGCCAATAAATGGCCTTTCTCTAAAAATTACTCTATTATTCCATAACGCCCACCGCCTGCCCATACCCGCCATCCTGTACATTCCTCTTCAGTAACTCAGCACAGACTGAGCCGTTTATCCACCAATTTCCAAGTGGGGGAGGGGGAAATGGAGGCGCCAGCCGGTGTGGCCGAGCGGTTCTAGGCGCTTCAGTCTGGAACCGCGCGACCGCTACGGTCGCAGGATCGAATCCTGCCTCGGACATGGATGTGTGTGATGTCCTTAGGTTAGTTAGGTTTACGTAGTTCTAAGTTCTAGGGGACTGATGACCTCACTATGTTAAGTCCCATAGTCCTCAGAGCAATTTGAAACATTTGAAATGGAGGTGGGGAGGGGAAGTGGGGTTGCTGATGTCATGTGACATTGTCACATGCACCACCCAGAGAGACGAGGAGGGGGACAGTCACCATCTTAAATCAATTTAGCAACAAAGCATTTAGCAACAAAGCAGGCTGACGTGGAGGAAGTTAAGAGCGAATGGAAAAGCACTAGACACTTATTGCTGACAAACATGATCAGTGTGAAGATTACTACTGCAACATTTTACCAAATTTAAGCGTAAGTGGCAGTCATGTGAACACGAGAAAGATAGGAAAACGTAAGTAAACTATTTATTATTTCAAAAGTAATCTCTAGGTAACTGTTAGTAGATTTATCCCACTACGTGAGAAGACGGACAATGCTTTCATGGAAATTCTTTTACGGTTGCCTACGGGACTAAAATTGTTCCCGGGCGCGCATGTCTGAGTCCAAAGCAAATCAACGGCACGAATGTCTTTCTTAAGGACTCCAAAAACATGGAAATCGGATGTGGAGAGGTCGGGACTGTTTGGAGGATGTGTTAAAGGCTTCGCGGTGAAACTTCTGCTGCGTAATCGAATCAACCTTCACAATATGCGGGCCCGCCCATATGTGTCTAGGTTGTTTCGATTTCGCTGCAGAAGTTTCGCTGGGAAGCCCTTAACACATCCTCCAAACCCTACCTCTCCTCCTGTGATTTACACGCTTTTGGAGCCCTGAAGAAAGACATTCGTGGCCGTCGATTTGCTTCAGTCAGAGAGATGCGCGCCTGCGTAAATCATGGCGCCGTAGTCAACAACAAACAAATTCCCATTTCTAAATTCATTGCAGGAAGTGGCGACAAAGAGGCTATTCATTCTGGTGTGTAGAATATGTGAGCTAGGTGGCGATATACCATAAGATATTCCGTGAAATATAATCCACCCGATTCCGAAGACAGCAAGAGCAGACAAGAGCGAGAATTATCGCGCAGTCAGCTTAACAGCTCATGCATCCAAGTTGATGGTAATCATATGACACAGAAGAATGCAAATGAAATTTTGAGGAAGAAAGACTGAAGAAAAATCACGACACGTTCATAAGATCTGTCGATCTGGAAAAGCGCTCAGCAATGTCAAATGTTCTAAGACAGTTGATATTCTGAGGAAAATAGGGGTAAGCTGTAGGATGAGACGAGTAATACAAAACGTGTACAAGAGCCAAGACGGAATAATAAAAGTGGACGACCAAGAACGAAGTGCTCGGATTAGAAAGGGTGTAAGACAGTGATGCAGCCTCTCACGCCTACTGTTCAATCTGTCCATCGAAGAAGCAATGATAGAAATAAAAGAAAGAATCAAAAGTGGAATTAAAATTCAAGGTGAAAGGATATCAATGATAAGATTGGTTGGTGACATTGTTATCATCAGTGAAAGTGAAGAAGAGTTACAGGATATGCTAAATAAAATGGACAGTCTACTGAGTACAGAATATGGATTGAGAGTAAATCGAGGAAAGACTAAAGTAATAAGAAGTCGCAGAAATCAACACAGCGAGAAAAAGACTGTCAGGACGGAGCTAGGAGGACATCAAAAGAAGACAAGCACTGGAAAAAAAGGGCATTCCTGACCATGATAAGTGTGTTAGTATCAAACATAGTACTAAATTTAGGAAAATTTTTTTGAGAATGTACGTTTGGAGCACAGAATTGTATGGTAATGGAACATGGATTGTCAGAAAACCGGAACAGAGGATAAATGTGCTGATTTTTATCCATATAACAAATTTGCATGAGGTCCAACATAAAATGAACGCGTTTCATAAGAAAAAGGTTTTTAGGACTTGAAGATGATAGCAAACTCTGTCGAAAGCGTTGTTTTAAGTAAACAATTTTTTATGCGATTTGTGACGTTCAGTGTTTTTAGCAGTATTCTCAAAATGAGAAAATTCAGTCGGAGCTCAAGAGCATGGCTTGACGAGAAATCAACTGTCTCTTAATAAATTTTTAAATTTAACTTTTAAGTCAAAGTGCTTAAATTTATCTTCAGGACGAGAAGACCCTATTTGAAATGCGATGTTGCAGACGAATATCGATAACTAGGGGGACCGATAAGGTAAGGAATGAGGTGGTTCTTCTCAGAATCGTAGAGTTAAGGAATTTGGAGAAAACACTGAAAGGAGAAGATACAGAATGATAGAACATCTGTTAAGACATCAGGGAATAACTTCCATGGTACTAGAGGGTGCTGTAGAAGGTAAAAACTGTAGAGGGAGGCCGATACTGTAAAACATTCAGCAAATAACTGAGGACATAGATTGCAGGTCCTACTCTGAGTTGAAGTAGTTGACACAGGACAGGAATTCGTGGTAATCCGCATCAAACTAGTCCGAAGACGGATGACTAGAAAAAAACAAGTAAAATAAATTAGCTGATGGTAGGGTCCGAGTGTGGCGTAGGATCTACGAAGCCATGGACCCAAGTTGTGAACAAAGCACTGAGCTGTGTTTACATGGAATATACTGGATCTAACGGTCCACATGAACCGATCATTGACTGGAAATGGTTATATTCACTTACTTGGAGACCATTTGCAGTTATTCATGAACTTTACGTTCCCAAACGATGATAGAGTTTTTATGGATGACAATACGCCATGTCACCTGGTCACCATTGATCCCGACTGGTCTGGACGATTCGAGCAAATGATTTGGCCACTGACTTCACCTGACATGAAACCCATCGAGCATTTATGGGACATAATGCAGACGTCACTTCGTGCACAGAATCCTACACCGGCAACACGTCCGCAGTTATGGACGGCTTTATAGGTAGCTTGACACAACATCTCTGTAGGGCAGTTCCAAGGACTTGTTGAGACCATGCCACGTCGAGTTGCTGTAGTAAGCAAGGCAAAACGAGGTCCGAAACGATATTAGGAGGTATTTCGTGACTTTGGTGACCTCAGTGTAAATGTCCTTTGCTCCTTATTATTTACAATCATTCAGTCTTCTTGACCATGAAATTCGATATCTAGAACTTCAGCGTTCCAGGCGTTTTGTCCTTGTTGCGCCGTCCTAGTCATCGGCAGCGCTGGGCTAGCACCCGCTGACGCAGCGTCAGACCGCTGTGAACGTCTTGAATAACCGAACCCCTAACAGACACGGCCGCGACGTGTGCTGTAGTACCGGAGATGACGGCCAAGTGCCCGAAGGCCGCGCCAGTGTCCCGAGCTGAATGTTGGACTGCTATGGCAGCTGCATCATGCTCCAGCGGTTCCAGGGCTCGATTCAAGGCCCTGAATAAGGGAAGGCGAGCAGCCTGTGGTGACGGCAGAGTGCAGGGCTGCTGACAACCTGGGTGGTCGGGCAGCAGTCCACAGTTCGAGGCCCGGTGACGGTGTTCGCAGCTCCATCATACGAAAGTCGTTATCTTCACGGCACAGTCTGACACAGGGTGGGCATTATAACATAGCTGATCTGGCCAGCGATGACTGGCTGGTGGACATAAATACTTGTGTTTGAAGCTGATCATGCCGATGAAGTTGTACAGCCGCATTCTTCTATCAAGCTGAAGCTTCTCGAAGGATGGTCAGTGTCCTACGACTCAGTCATTGCCTCCCAGAAGTAGGATGTCGCGCGGTAGGGGTTAGCAGAGAGCAGAACGTGAGATTGTCCTTGGCAGATCCTTTGTATCCCTACGATTATAGAATTTACTACACAAAAAGATGAGCATAATAGCTACGTAAATAAGCACCGCAGTCCTTGTTTATTTTTTTAAAGCAGTTATCTAGATTGGCCCCCAAGGTGTGGACTCGCAGTGGCCTCTCTGCCGCCCTTCAGTTATTGAAAATAACATTTTTCACACATAAACAAACTGTTATATGATGAAACAATGATGCTGAAATACCTCTCATTGTAAAGTTTTGCATTATCCTATAATCAGTAGCGACAGTACATCAACTCACACTATGGAGACTTCGTTTCTAAGTTTATTTAATTCACCTCTTTAGCATCTGTAAATACTTGATAGTACCACTCTTTTAGAAAAGAAATTTTGAACGTAGCGGGTATAATACACGGGGATCGTCTGCAAGTTGGATAGAAATCAGACTGAAAATTTGCATCTAGCAGGGATAAAATATGGGGAACGAAAACATATTTATAACTTGTGCCGCAATCAGAAAGCAGTTAGTAGAAGTATATGAAAAGGAGGCAGCAGCTGCTAAAGAAATAAGACAGGGTTTCAGCCTGTTGTCTATCTTATTCAATCTACCCCATCAGTCAAAAATGCTTCTAGAGTGGCTTAATACAAAAATAGACCTAAAGGCTGTGATTTTAATGCTTTAGGTGTTCTACATAGCCACCTCGAACTTGAGTCGCATTCGGGAGAACAACGATTCAAAGCCGCGTCATTGAGATTTCATTTTCCCGTGATTTCTCTACATAGCATCAGGCCAATGTCCTTTGAAAGTGCACCGCCGATTTCCTTCCCGATCCTTGACAGTATCCGAGCTTGTGCTCCGTCTCTAATGACCTCGATGTCGACAGGTCGTTAAACTTAAGCTTCCTTTTCCGAGTTTGAGTACAATCGTAGAACGTTCATACGACCATGTGAAACTGGCAGAAAAGTCCTTCCTTGGGATGTTATTCGACTTTTGCTTCACATTGGCTTGAATGTGGCTTAAATGTTGCTTGTCTCGCCAAAGCCTTGACGGTTCATGTGAATTTCTGCACTTTGACGTTTTGTGACAGGTTCATATTTTTAACACGAAGTCTCATCTCCCATAAAACTATTGTCTACGTTTAGGCGTCCAAGAGTCGATGTTTTTCTTCAGAATTCAAGGTGGGCGGCAAAAATATAGCACACTATTTTCTCTTCTTCGACACATTCTGGTGAACTAAACACTTGTTTTAGAGATGTTAAGCCATTGCAGTTTGTGACACAACAATGTTGACACTCTACCGATTCACGCCCACTACTTAACGCTGCGTGTTCACAACTGACAACTCGAATGCGCATCTGCTGTTTACGGTTGATAGTAAAAGCCGTCACCGTAGCTACTGCGCTGAGGTCCTTTATATGCCATGAGTAAAACCAGTCCCGCAACTTTGTACTCAGCAACTTGGTGTGAAAAAAATGGAGAAACTTCAAGCGGGAGTTATAGTACAAGAAGAAAAAATAAAAAAATTTTGAAGTTTGCCAACTACATTCCAACTGTGGAAGAGACGGCAAAGGATTTGGGAGGTCAGTAGAACCAAATGGGTAATATCTTGAAAGGACGTTCTAATGAAAGCTGAACGCAAGTAATAGAATATAATCGTATCAAATCAAGTGCTGATGAGGGAATTTGAAAAGAAAATTGTGCACAAAAGTAGCGGATAGGTTTTCATATTCAGGCGTCAAAATATCGGAAAACGCATACAATCAACAGCAAGAGAATTCTTTTCTGAAAAGAGAAGTATGTTAACATTCGATCGGAAATTTACGTGTTAGAAAGTCTTTTGAGAAGGTATTCGTCAGAGTGTAGTGTAGCCTCGTACGAAAGTGATATATTTACGATAAGGTGCGCAGACTGGAAGAGAATGGAAGCTTTGGAAATGTGCTATAGAAAAATGCTTAACATTAGATTGATCTATCGGATAAGAGATGAAAAGTTATTGGAACGAATCTGGGAGGAACCAAATTTGCGGCACAAATTGACGACAGCAAGAGATCGATTGAGTGGTCAAATCCTAAAGCGGAAAGAAGGATCAACATGGAACTGGAGCTTTTATTCTAGGTAACCACTTTAAAGTAAACACGTACAGTTAGTTCCAGACAGCAATCATTATACAGAGAATAGCGCTGATATCTGCATCAAAGCAAACTTGTGACTGAAGACCAGAACAATAAAAAGAACGTACGATAGTCGCCTTCTCCATGGACTTCTGCTTGCTCTTGGCTTCCGTGAGCACCAGCCTGTCGTCGAAGTACTGAGCCACCACCAAGACAGGCATGAAGGCGACGGCCACCATACCCAGCCGCCACTCGTAGAACAGGCACACCATCACAGACAGCGCTAGTGTGCACAGAGCCTGCACCACGGAGCCGATGCGTTGACCCGTGGCCTGTCGAACATATAGAGTTTTAGACCTTGACATGCACTGACGTAAAAAGAATCGCAACACCAAAAAAATAATTAATACAGAGCAATGAAATTTCTGGAATACATTTGTCCAGGTAACATATTTAAGTGATAGAGCTTGCTAGTCCACAAGTAACGTAAGGGTGCGAAAAGCCATTGCAAATGTGAAATGCTGTTACATTTATAACCAGTGTAACCGCCAGAATGTTGAATTCGTGCATGTAAACGTGCGTGCATTGTGCCGCACAGGTGCCGGATGTCAGTTTGTTGGACGGAGATCCATTGCATTGGGTCAGTCACCCACACGTGCGATTAATGCTGTAATACTGGTTGTAGATGACACTGGACGTGTCATCTGATGATGTGCAATATGTGTTTGATTGGAGAAAAATCTGGTAATCGAGATGGCTAAGGCAACAGGTCTGCACTCTGTAGTGCATCTTGGGTTGCAACAGCTGTGTATGGGAGAACGTTGTCCTGTTGGAAAACACCCGCTGGAAACCTGTTCATGAAAGGCAGCACTATACGTCGGACCACCAGACTGGCGTAAAATTTAACAGTAAGGATGCGTGGGATAACTACGAGAGTGCTCCCGCTGTCATACGAAACCACACCCCAGCCTCTAACTCGAGGTGTAGGTACAGTGGGTCAATTTGCAGGCAGGCTGGTTGCAGGCCCTCGACCGGCCTCCTTCTAACCAACGCACGGCCACCACTGGGAGAACACTATTTCATCAGAAAACACAACAGACCGCCAAATTGCACTCCAGTGAGCTCTCGCTTGACACCACTGAAGTTGCATATGATGATGGTTTGGGGTCAGTGTAATGTACACTGCAAATCATCCGGTTTGAAGCTGCCGTTGAAGTAACTTATTTATAAAAGTTCGTTGTGTCTCTGAGATGACAACTGCTGCTCAGATTGCTGCTGCAGATGAAGTATGAAGCACGAGAGCCATATGTCAAGTGACCGTCAGGAGGCCTGTCTTCTTGCGACCGTACATTCTCTTGACCAACGCTGCCAGAAGTCATATACAGTGGCTACATTCCTTCCAAGTCTTTCTGCGATATCGCAGAAGGAACATTCAGCTTATCGTAGCCCTCTTACATGATCTCATTCACACTTAGTGAGGTGTTCATAATGGCATCTTTGTCGCCTAAAAGGCATTCTTGACTACCATCAACTTGTCACGTCTATTCTCAAGGGTAACTAACGCTAACGAGTCTTACAGAGTGTATTTGAAGCCTACCTGTTTTATGTACTACATTTCTCCCACCAAAGTAAAGGGGATTGACTGCAATTCGATAAATTGCGAATCAGGTTTGGCTTCAGGCCAGAAGACAAAACATGGACGTTTATTTTCCTTTTTAAAAAAATTTGCCGTTTCGAGACAGAGTTTTGACTCTGATGAAAGCTTCCTAGGGTGTCAGCCGCACTGAGATGAAATTTACTTCTGCTGCGTAGGCACACGCTCATATAATGAATGAATTTTTCAATGTGCAGCTGGGAGTATGCTACTGTGAAACTACCTGAACGATTTAAATACTGGGTAATACCGGAACTCCGGCCTTTTGCAGACAATCCTCTTACCGACGGAACTGTCTGATAGTGACTCATGATCATCCTCCAAAGATGGGATTCAGCCAGTAGCACTGTTCTAATTTTCAATCTTCACAGAATATCTTGCAGGACCAGCAGCCCTGGAAGGAAGGCCTGTGAAACAGCAGGCTATAATTTGTTTCTATCGTCTTTAAATCTGCAGAGGAGTGTGCTCTGTCTTGAAACATCCTGGCAAGTTAAATCTATGCACCATACTAGAATGGGAAACGCGATTCTCCACAACATCCTGTTTTACAGGAGTGCTAGTCCGTCATGGTATACAAGAAAGATTATGTGAAGTTTGGATAGTAGGAGAAAGATCATACTCGTATTGTAGCTGCGATCCTGAGGCAGATCTGGACATCATAATCGCTTGAAGTATTACCCGTGAAAGCAATTGATCGGGTTCAAAGCCAATTCGTTACCCACTTTTAATTCCTTAGAAAAATACACAAGCTGTCATGTTTTCGCTTAAGAGAGGGCTTGGGTCCAAGACTCATAAATAGTAAAAATTATTATTAGTTGACTATAGTCTCCTATGCCATCGGTCTTGCCGCAGTGGTATCACTAGTTTGCGTCAGTTCACCGAACGCTGTCGGACTTAGCTAGCACTTGGATGGGTGGGCGTCCGGTCTGTGGAGGGCTGTTGGCAAGCGGAAGCGCTCAGCCCTTGCGAGCTCAATTGAGGGGCTACTTGATAGGAGAATAGCGGCTCCTGTCATAGAAACTGACAACAGCTGGAAGAGCCGTGTGCTCACTACATGCCTCTCCATGTCTACATCCAGTAGCGGCTGTGGGCTGAGGATGACACGGCGGTCGGTCGCTACCGTTGTGGCTTTAAGGCCTGTTCGGTCGGAGTTTAGTTTACACTGACCTATTGGCCTATTTTGAAATATATGAAAAATGTTGCATCACGTGCCCGTGATTTACAGTTGTACAGCAGGTATTATAGTGAGAACAGTGTATGCAATGGTACAATAACTGTCAGCTTGTCTTCTACCGTTTTTCATTCACGGACGTGGCAAAAGCCATAGGTCGTTGGTAATTCGTTGGTAGTCTTCTGCAGAAATAAGGAGCTATGCTGCCCCTACAGACGTCCATAATTGTGGAAGTGTTACCGATGCAGGGTTTTGTGCATGAACGCACTTCACGATTACGTTCCACAAACGCTCGATGGGATTCATGTTAGGCGATGTGGGTATCCAAACCATTTGCTCGAAATGTCCAGAATGTTCTTCAAATCAACTGCGAACGTTTGTGGCCCGGTGACATGGCGCATTGTCACTCACAAAAATGCCATTGTTGTTTGGGAACATGAAGTCCATGATGGCTGCAAATGGTCTCCAAGTATCCGAACGAAACAATTTCTAATCAATAATCCATGTAAACAAGCGCTTCCCATTAGCTTGCACAGTTCTTTGTTGACAATTGAGTTCATGGCTTCATGGGATCCGCGCCACACTAGAAACATGCCATCAGTTCTTACGAAATGCAATCAGGACTCAACTGACCAGGTCACAGTTTTCCAGTCGTCACGGGTCCAACGGATATGGTCTTGGGCCTAGGGAAGGCGCTGCAGGTAATGCGGTGCTGTTAACAAAAGCACCCGCGTCCGTCGTCCGCTGACATAGCTCATTAACGCCAAATTTCGCTGGACTGTCGTAACGGATACGTTCTTCGTACGTCACACATCGATTTCTGCGGTTATTTTACGCAGTACTACTTCTCTGTTAGCACTGACAGTTCAACGCAAACGCCTCTGCTCTCGGTCGTAGAGTGAAGGTCTGGCGAGAGGTAGTCCCTACATTTGGTATTCTCGGTACTGTCTTGACATTATGGATCCCGGAATATTGGATTCCCTAAGGATTTCCGAAATGAAATATCCCATGCGTGTAATTCCAACTCCCACTCCGAGTTCAAAATCTGTGAGTTCCCTCCATGCTACCATAATAACGTCGAAAACCTTTTCACATGGATCATCTGAGCACAGGTGACAGCTCCACGAACGCACTGCCCTTTTATACCTTGTGTATGCTATACTACGGCCATCTGTCGATGTGGTTATCGCTATCCCATGACTTCCGTCACGTCATTGTATTAGTGGATCCGCTAATACGATAGACCCAGCTTGTGATCATTCTACTACAAGTTCGTTCGTTATTGTAATGCGAGTAGCTGGCGATTCGCAGTACATCAGGCAAGTCAGCTCTAGAGCCGAAACACTGCCTGACATGCACTAATACGAAAGCTCTCAAAAAATAGTCAAATGGCTCTAAGCTTTATGGGACTGAGCATCTGAGGTCATCAGTCCCCTAGACTTAGAACTACCAAAACCTAACTAACATAAAGACGTCACAGACATCCATGCCCCAGGCAGGATTCGGCGAAGGCTCTCATTTGACTCAGTGTATTGACGACTACTTCACCTAACTCAATCGGGCCCGCATTCTATCGCATGAAATACCGAAATATTCGTGCACCTGATTTAGTAAAAGAAATAAATCACACTTAATATTACTTATAATTAGTTTAATAAAACAGAGGTAAGAACATTATAATAACAGTGTCGGTGACAACATAATAAATCACTCAGTTACATTTTTTTTATCATCTTTGCATTATAGGACACAAAATTAAATATAACAATATGCTGACATGCAGAGTTTTGGTCGCATACAACTAACAAAATTCCATTTTAAATATTCTGTTCCCTTCCCCATTTGGTACTTTTTTTAGATTTCTGAACTTTAGAGGGAAGATCCTGCCGATGAACGACGTAATGATACAGGTCACACCAGCTCATTTCATAATTAAAAACACATGTTACGCTTGCCTCATCTGTTGATATTTGTAAGCTATTTCGTTCCTCAGTCCACTGGATACTCGTGAGAGAGAAAACTCTTCCCACGTTAAGAATGTGACCAGGAAGAGTAAAGACTAATTTCCACGGATTTAAATCATTGTGTATATTCCCTACTTGGTCCATGTCTCCTGACACGATTTACTAGTTCAGTTATTCTTGCTGAGTTGTGATAGAGTTAACTGGTTGAGGAAGTAAAACTAATAAAACACTGCACTATTGTGCACTGAAAATCCTTTATCGATATCTTGCATCTATCTACATCTGCATGGATACTCTGCAAATCACATTTAAGTGCCTGGCAGAGGCTTCATCGAACAGAATTATTACTGTCCCTGTTACTTCATTCCAAACAGGCTCAGAGTAAAGCAACATCCATTTTAAAATGGAAAATTCCTTCAAGTTTGTTGACCATATGTTTAACTAATCTACAAATGTTTCGTAAAACTTCTCAATATGAGAATTAAGTATCTGAATTCCACTGACTGATTGAACCTCCATTTTCTGCTGGACAGTGCCGCTTTGAGAGGTATAATCTTTTCCTCTTCACACTGTGCTCTCTCTCCGACAACAGCTACCAAAATCTCCGCTTCTTCTGTAATACTGGTATCCGTCTTCACGATTTTAAGTTTTTGTGCCTGACATACACTCATCAGACTGGGCAAAAACCATAAATATGGCTCAGTTAGCTGATTCTGAAGAAGAGTAATCAAAATTTTGGGTGCGAATCCTTCTGAGAGGAGGAATGACTCCTCCATTTCAGTAGACCTACTCTCATTCTCTCTCTCTCTCCCTCTCTCTCTCTCTCTCTCTCTCTCTCTCTCTCTCTCTCTCTTTCTACTGCAGCAACGAAAGATAACTACCTTGTTTTTGTACGTCAAATACACAAAGTTCTTCAAGGTGCGGTTATAATGGAGCGGCGCGGCACGAGCAGGGCAGTGCGGCGAGAGGAGCAAAGCAGCGATGGCGAAACAAAGCATTGTTCCTCATCGCGTGTCATGACAGAGACGCTCCTATCAGGAATGCGCGGAGCAGAGCGGCACTGAGCGAATCAGACGTGTTTGTATCTGACCTTTGGAGTGAGGACTCTCGCTGCGGACGGGCCACGCCGACAGCTTCCCGCTGTCGTTGTGGCAAGCAGCGTCATAGTGCTGAACGCACTTGCGTTCCTTTTGTTGTACTGTTGAAGAAATGGTATCCGCGGAAGATTTGATAGCAGCTGTTGTTACTGGGCGTCCTTCATGCGACCACCGAAAAAAGTATCACTCATCACAACTGATTCATTTTGGACTAGTTCTGTGATGAGGTGGCAGAATAATTACAAACTACAGGTATAGAATGCATTTCATCAATCTCTTAGTTCTGTCTTTGTCTTAAGACGAGTGGCGATAATAAACTTGAAGTAGCGTAGCTCATAAACACATGAAAATAGTGTTTTATTTTGAGAGAGAAAGTTTTCAAAACTGTCTCATAAGGACAGCGTCATTTTGCTTTGAAGTTTGAAAAAATGGCTCTGAGCACTATGGGACTCAACTTCTGAGGTCATCAGTCCCCTAGAACTTAGAACTGCTTAAACCTAACTAAGGACATCACCCACATCCATGCCCGAGGCAGGATTCGAACCTGCGACCGTAGCGGTCGCGCGGTTCCGGACTGTAGCGCCTAGAACCGCTCGGCCATCCCGGCCGGCTTTGAAGTTTCCTCCTGTCCCATAAATGCCTTGCATAGAATGCTCGATGTCTTCTGTATGTTTCCCATCGACACATAGGAATCCTTGTAGGTCAATGACAGTGCCGTGGAGAACATGTACAGCGTGTCCCACTCAAACCTCCGTGATTTCAAGCACCCACGAGAGAAAAACCACAGTAGATACGACAATGAAAAATACGTCACACTGTAGAACATCTCAAAGAATTTATATTCCCGCTTCAGAAGTGCCACACATCGCCGCCAGAGTGCAGCATAGTCGCCTGAAGTGACAATGGCGACTCCACAGCAGTGCACACAAGCAGTAGTGTGGTATGTAGAAACAAAATCACCGATTACTGTGAAAAGAAATTATCGTCGTGTGTATGAATGTGATCCACCTGATGTGAAAACAACTAAGGAATGGTATAGGAAGATGCTGGCAACAGGAAGTGTGTAAGTAGGCTGTTTAGGTTTTTATGTTGGTAACGTCACGTAACGCTCTGCATGAAAATCACTGACTGTCCTTTGTGCAGTCTGTGGCTGGTTGGCATTGTTGGAATATTCGCTATTGTAGTGTTGGGCAGTTGGATGTGAATAGTGCGTAGCGTTGCGGAGTTGGAGGTGAGTCGCCAGCTGGAGTGGATGCGCGGAGAGGGATGGCAGATTTTTATGAGCGGACGATCTGGACGTATGTCCGCCAGAAAGAGTAAATCTGTAATACTGGATATCATGAACTGATATATATATATATGTATGATGACCTTTGAACATTATTAAGGTAAATACATTGTTTGTTCTGTATCAAAGTCTTTCATTTGCTAACTATGCCTATCAGTAGTTAGTGCCTTCAGTAGTTAGAATCTTTTATTTAGCTGGCAGTATTGGCGGTCCCTGTATTGCAGTAGTTCGAGTACCGAAGATTTTTGTGAGATAAGTGAATCATGACAGGTATAGGTTACTGTTAGTCAGGGCCATTCTTTTGTAGTTATTGGATTATTGAAAGTCAGATTGCGTTGCGCTAAAAATATTGTGTGTCAGTTTAATGTTGATCGGAATGAGTAAAGAGCGAAATGTCTGAGTACGTTTAGTTTTGCTCAGCTGTTTGAAAATCAAATAACGTAAGGGTTTTACCAGCACAGTAATTCATAAATTTTTCTAAGGGGATGTTTCATATGGTGACCCTGCCAGGATACATCAGTGGAATCTTCAGATTTTTTCTTGTAGTTTGTGTAATTAGTGTTGTTTATTCCTAGAGCATAATTGTAGAGAGAATTTCATTTGTAGTTTTAGTTTTTCATTGTTGTACAGTAAAACAATTGTGGCATGCATGTAGATTTGCACCAAGTATTTCGCAGCTGTGCTTGCAATTAACTATATATTATTTTCAGTGCTATGTTAATGTGTGTTCTTATTTTTGCTCTTCAAATTGTGCTTTTCTTGTTATCGTGTGAAATACGTGATAATTATGGCGTGTGAAAAACGTAACACTAAGCTCCGAAGTAAATTGAGAAATGATAGTGACGACGAACATAGCTTATGAGCACTGTAACTCATAAATTTTTCTAATGGGATGTTTCAAGTGTTCTGAAACATTCTGTTGGTGCACATAATGGAGTTTCAGAAGAGACTGTGGAGGACAACAGACAAATGTTTCTCAGAAGCCCACGTAAGTCAATTCGTTAAGTATCTAGGCAACTTGATGTGCCTCGAACAACATTGCATGGTGTAGTTCACCAGCGTCTTCCTTTGTATCCTTACAAAGTGCAAATTCTGCAATATCTGGGGCCGAACGACAAACCACGCCGACAACATTTTGCTGTGGATATGCTGCAGCGTATTGATATGGATACCAGTTTCCTGGAAAGATATTTATTCTCAGATGAGGCAACATTTCATCTATCACGAAGGGTTAATAGGCATAATGTTCGGATTTGGGGCTCACAAAAACCGTACGTTGTCATTAAACATGTTTGTGATAGCCCTAAATTAAACATCTGGTGTGGGCTAAAGCACGACAGGATTGGTGGAGCACTCTTCTTTGCAGAACAAACCGTGAATGAGTCAGTGTATCTGGAAATGTTGGAGCAGTTTATGTACCCTCAGATACAAGACTTAAAACCCAACATCATTTTTCAACAAGATGGAGCTCCGCTGCATTGGTCAACAGCTGTTCGCAAGTTCCTGGGCAGGAAATTTCCCAAGCGTTGGATCAGACACCACGTTCACCCAACATTACGCCGCTTGATTTCTTCACGTGGGGATTCGTGAATGACCACGTGTATGCGACCAGAGTGGACGATATTCCTACGTTGCGACATCGTATCACTAATGCGACTGCAACAATAACAGAGGAAATGTTACAAAGAACTTGGCAAGAAATTCAATACAGAGTTGATATTCTTCGTCCTATAAATGGTTCACATGTAGAGGTGTATTGATGATTAATAAATAAATTCTGTGAGATGCTCTACAATGTGGTGCATTTTTCTTTGTCGTATCTACTGTTTTTTTTTTTTCCTGGGTCTTTGAAATCATGGAGGTTTGAGTGGGACACCCTGTATATTTCACAATATCATCAACAAATTCTGGTGAAATTTCTATTGGCTTCCAAAAATGTTCCACTTAGCGCTTATTATTCCAAAAGCATATTCTGTTAATATTGTGATCTAGAAACGCGTTTGTTGAAGTACTCCTTCCACGGATCTAAAACACATTGACTGTAATATTTGATAAAATACTTCAATAATAGGTGCCCCTAATTTAGAATGAATACAAAATGCAGTCCAACTGATATACACTGAAGAGCCAAAGAAATAGGTACACCAGCCTAATATCTTGTAGGGCCCCAAAGAGCATGCAAAGTGCCGCAACACAATGTGACATGAACTCGACTGATGTCTGAAGTAGTGCTTGAGGGAATTGACACCATAAATCCAGCATGGCTGTCCATACATCTCTACGAGTACGAGGGGGTGGAGATCTCTTCTGAACAGCACGTTGCAAGGCATCCCAGATATGCTCAATAATGTTCATGTCTGGGGAGTTTGGTCACCAACGGAAGTGTTTAAACTGTGAAGAGTCTTCCTGGAACCACTCTGTAGCAATTCTGGACCTGTGGACTGTCGCATTATCCTGCTGGAGTTGCTCAAGTCCGTTGAGATGCACAATAGTCATGAACGGATGCAGGTGATCAGACAGGATGCTTACATATGTGTCAACTGTGTGAGTCATATGTAGACGTATCAGGGCTCCCTATCACTCCAACTGCACACGCCCCACACTATTACAGAGCCACCACCAGCTTGAACTGTCCCGTGCTGACATGCAGGGTCCATGGATTCGTGAGATTGTCTCCATACCCGTACACGTCCATCTGCTCGGTACAATTTTAAACGAGGCAACATGTTTTCAGTCATCAGCAGTCCCATGTCGATGTTGACTGGCCCAGGCAAAGCGTATAGTTTTGTGTCATGCAGTCATCAAGGGTACACGAGTGGGCCTTCGGCTTCAAAAGCCAATATCGATGATTTTTCGTTGAATGCTTCGCACGTTGACACTTGTTAATGGCCCAACATTGAAATCTGCAGCAATTTGCTCAATGGTTGCACTCCTGTCACGTTGAACGATTCTCTTCAGTCGTCATTGGTCACGTTCTTGCAGGATCTTTTTACGGCAATGTCGGAAATTTGATGTTTTATCGGATTCCTGATATTCAAAGTACAATCTTGAAATGTTCGTACGGGGAAAACCTCACTTCATCGCTAACTCGGAGATGCTGTGTCCCATCGCTTCTGCTCCGACTATAGAACCACATTCAAATTCACTTAAATCTTGATAACCTGCCATTGTAGCAGCAGTAACCGATCTAACAACTGCGACAGACAGTTGTCTTACATAGCCGTTTTCGACTACAGCGCCGTATTCTGCCTGTTTACATATCTCTGTATTTGGATACGCATGCCTGTACCAGTTTCTTTGGCGCTTCAGTGTATTTAGTAGTGGAGAGTCTGGAGGTGTATTGAGTTACCTTCTTGCATCTAGTGGAAAACACTATAAGAACAAAATCTACCAACTTCCCTTTCCGTCCCATATCTCCCAACATTGATTATAATGAATGTCCCCTGAGGAACTGCAACTGCTTGTAGTATAAATGAATGAAAATTGTGATAACTGTAAAATAGTGTACCAGAATTTTCCGGGCATGTTAGGTGAATGTAATTTCTGCCAACATCACCGAATGCAGTTGAAAAGTTCTATATGATATATGAATCATTTACAGTACTGTATTTAGAAAACGTCACTCGCATGTGGTTTTCCTGGAGGCAATCTTAAAAGATTCTGGTAGTTGTCTCTGCATTACTTACAACGGTTCTGAATCCTGTCGTGAATGTTAAGAGCCTTGTCTGTTCTGATTACTAGGGATCTGTAACAATTCGTGTTTCATCAGCTACCGATTGCCCTTACGAATGACGTTATTTCATTGGAAAAATTTGTGGCAGCTTGAATATCGATTACATATGGAAGTTTTGCCTATTAATCATATGGCAAAATATTCTCCTCTTTGTGTACTATCATTTGCCAAAATTTCATTTCGCTATCTCAAAGGGTTTGTAAGATATCAGGAACGATACAAGTATTTCACTCTGGCTTTTTCACTGTCGCGCTAGCTCGAGACGAAGGGCTTTACATACGTTCAGTTTTCTCGAGATTGCTGATAGATAGCGATATGCTTAAAAGTTTAAAGAATAATTCAATGTGTTAGCTACATTTCATACGCAGAAACGTATGACTTAACATACACCCAAACGCAAATTCATAATGACACCTATTTTTCAGTGCAAACTTTCCGAAATTCTTGCAGTAGATTACTTAATTTTGGCCGAGCGGTTCTAGGTGGTTCAGTCCAGAACCACGCTGCTGCTACGGTCGCAGGTTCGAATCCTGCCTCGGGCGTGGATGTGTGTGATGACGTTAGGTTAGTTAGGTTTAAGCTGTTCTAAAGTCTAGGGGACTGATGATCTCAGATGTTAAGTCCCATAGTGCTTAGAGCCATTTGAGCTTAATTTTGAAACATCACAATGACTCGGACCATTAATGCAATGAACCTGGGCGCGAAGTACGCTGCGACTGCTGCCCAACGCGCAGCTGCGCTTTGCGCTGTTGCGTCGCTCCACTATAATCCTGGACTTAACGGTCCGTTCCTACTATGTACGTGGAGAAGTAATTGAAAAGTTAATTACAAATGTTTCCATATCAACACTCACACGTCAGCCAGCAGCTGCCTTTTCAGCATTGTGTAATACGTGTGGAGGACATCTAGCTCCTACAAGATTTTCGTTTACCTCACTTTTCAGTTTCGCAGATGCATTGTTTGTACCAGCTCGTTGTACTCGTCCGAACTTGGTGTTGGCATTTCACGGCAAAAGCGCTATGCACTTACTTTTATCAGTTTTGTTTCCCTCTAAACCTTTGACGTAAACCCTACTTATTACAGACGCATTATCGTTTGGTAGAGCAGTTAATTTATTTCACTAGAACGCCACTTTCCGGTGTAAAATATTTAACAATTAATCGCCGTTCACTCGGTGAGATGACAGCACACTCCTCAGATACGCCAGTTCACTCACTATATAGTAGAATTATATCGGACGTCTGTATATGTTATAGTAATACCGACAGAAAAACCTATTTTGTGGATTTGTGAATGAGTTATAGTACATTAAGTTTTGAATATTATCATTCAGTAATCCACTTGAGGCGATGAGAATCATAAGGGCCTAAACCACATCACAGTCAACTGTGAGACTGTAGCATTTATTCATGCTTCTGAAAGCCTTTGATCTCGTGATGGGTAGGGTTTACCTGTGCTGCAGGCCCACACTGCATGTATGAGAATTCACGAAAAGCTCTGAAATACACTTAAATGTGGGGCAGACGACGGTGTGCTTGTGTGCTTTAGGCCTTACGGATCTCGGCGCCTAATTTGTATTCTATTCAAGTTACCATGTTGGACGTTACTATTAGAATTTGATCACTTCAATAAACGGTAGCTTGTATATGGAATTGGTTGTTTGCTGTGTGGGAATCGGCATTCGTACTGCGCATACATGATCTCTGTTGCAACTATTTTAAATGCTACCAGAAAAGGAAAGCTGTGAGAACGGCCGCAGCTCGGTCGCACACTTCGAGAGCATCAGCAGTGGGTAATTGGAAGACGTTACTCAGCTTGCATTCTCCGAGTAATAATAGTAAATAATGTAAGTCCATGTAACAGGCACAGAAGGTTCAGTAAGCACAAAAAGTTAAGTTTATTTTCTTTTCAGAAATAAAGTGATCAATTAAGCACACAGTGTGGATTCCTGCCACCTGCCATCGCTACTTCTCTCCTTCCGTATTCATATCGGTGCTGACTGCCACTGCAGCTGAGCCAACAAAATATATGTTAAATTTACCAGATCTGTGTGGGTTTACTTGGTCTATGGCTTTTCCCTGCGGTCTATTTTTTATCATGAGTTGCATACTGGAACTCCAGCTAGATGTGATGGAGCCTGATGTGAACGGCTGTTGGGAGCGCAGCAGAACCGCCGATGACGTTTAACCTCACCAGTTGATTAAGGGAACAACATCAACAGAGAGCGAATTTAATCACTGCTATCATACTTTCGATCAATTACATCATCGCACGCCAGCTGAAGAAGCAACAGCCATAATATGCATTTAGTTTCGTTCTACATTATTTGAATTATTTACGTATTTTAAAATAATGTTAATTATATTTCAATCTTTCGAACTACATTACTTCCTTTGCAACAGCAGCTTGTACAGGTGTTGGTTGACTCACCGCCTGCACGCTAGCGGCGTCTCCAGACAGCCGGGCGCAGAGCGCTCCCGTGCTGTTGTTCTTGTCGTCGAACCAGGCCACCTCCTGGCGCAGCATCGCCGAGAAGGCGAGCCGTCGCAGCCGCGTCGTCAGCCGGTCGCCGGCAATTCCGAATGCGTAGATCTGCAGCACACGAATCCGAAAGTTACAAGTAAAGTGACCACAATGAGCTCAGCAGAAAGAACACGAGAAGATTGCCAACATGCACGGACTGAAAATTCTTCACAACTGCACGAACTCAGACAGTAAATTCACTGCCGGAAAAAAATAGCAACTCAAAACATAATTAATGTAGAGTAATGATATTTAGGGAAAACGGATGTCTAAGTAACAAATTTAAGTGATTAATATTGCAGGATCACGGGTTAATGTCAGCGCGAGATAAGCCATTACAGACGAGAAATGTGGTCCATTAATAACCGATGTAATCTCCTGCAATGCAAAAGCGCATGCATTGTGTAGTACAGATGACAGGTGTTATTTTGCGTGATGGAGCTCCATGCCTCTTGCACTTGCTTACAGGGACGGTTAAAGCTGTTTGCGGATGACGAAGTTGTTGTTCGATGATGTTCCAGATGTGCTCGACTGGAGACAAATCTGGTGATCGAGTAGGACAAGGCAAAATGTCGAAGCTCTGTAGAACACATTGGGTACAAGAGTGGTATGTGAGGGAGCGTTATCCTGTTGGAAAACAACTTCTGGAATGCTGTTCATGAATAGCAGCACATCAGGTCGAATCACCAGACTGAGGTACGATTTTACAGTCACGGCGCGTGGGATAGCCCTTCTGCTGTCATACTACATCGCACCCCAGACCATAACTCCAGGTGTAGGTACAGTGTGTCTAGCACGTAGACAGATTGGTTGCACCCGCTAAACTGGACTTCTTGTAACTAACACACTGCTATCCTGGTACGGAAGCAGAACTTGCTTTCATCAAGAAACAGACCTCCACATTGCCCTCTAATGTGTTCTCGCTTGACGTCACTGAAGCCGCAAACGGTGGTATTTTGGGGTCAGTAGAGTTCACGGTACAGGGCGTCTGGCTCGGAACTCAAGTAACCGATTTGTAACAATTCGTTGTGTCACTGTGGTACCAACTGATGCTCGAACTGCTGCTGCAAATGCAGTACGATGCGCCATAGCTTTACGTCGAACACGATGGTTTTCGCTATCGGTAGGGCCTCGTGGCAGTTCGGAGCCCGCCTTTCTTGCGACTGTATATTCTCGTGAGCACTGCTGGCAGCAGTCATGGACAGTGGCTATTTTCCTGCCAAGCTTTTCTGTAATATCGCAGAAGGAACATCCAGTTTCTCGTACAACTATTACACGACCTCGTCGAATCTCAGTTAGGTACTGGTAATAGTAACGTTGGCATCTTAAAGGCATTCTTGTCTAACACCAGCCCACCACTTTCAGTCTCAAATACAACTAACGTTCACGGCTGTTATATAAGGCAAACCTGATGTGCACCCTCATAGTCGCCTTACTAGCGCCACTCTTGTGTGACTGGTGCGAAATTTGAATAGACACCATCTTTCAGATGTAGACATACGCCTACCAACTGTCGTTTATGTCGCACAGCTCCTTCTTGTTGTGTTATTTTCCGACAGCATACAAGTGTAGGACAGAAAAATCACGGGAGATTCACTTAATGAAGCTATCTGCTTCGACTGGGTGTTGTGTTGTCCTCATCATTTCGTCATCATCGATGAATAAGTCACCGAAGCGTCGTCAAATAAAAGACTTGCACCTAGAAGCATCTCCGGCCAATATTGCCACACGACATTTTCACCCCTAAATATGGACTCACATTGTGATCTGCTTGCATTGGTATTAATGGGCTCTGCTTTATTACTGGTGAAAATTTTGTTCTCTAAGTGTGTCAGGATGCAGTTGCGGTCTTTCGTAAGTGCCTGTTCAATGTAAGGTTGTCTTGGTCTCATTACGCGTGGATATGGAATTAAAGAGAAGGAAACGGGCGACTATGCTTCTTGAAGTGTTCAATGTAAGGTTCTCTTGGTCTCATTACGCATGGGTATGGAGTTAAAGAGAAGGAAACGGGCGACTACGCTTCTTGAAGTGTAAGATTCGCACGCGGTACGCGGATTAGCAATAACAATTTCAGTTTTCGTCTCTGTACGACACATTTAAAAGAGATTTAGGATTTAATACAAAATACTGAAGCACCATCTAAGAAACCCGTCTTCATGGCCACGGTCGCTAACACGCACTTTTGTGGTGGCACTCGACCCGCGGTCAGCTGGTTCGAATTCTGATTGCGGAAAAAATGCTCGCTGCCCGAATTTGGCCGGCAAGGGGAGAAGAAGTGGTGGGGTAAAGTTCGCGATGACCATATTTTGCGCCATTGTCACGGTTTAAATGACAAACCTTCCAGCTATGTTTCATGAAGTGAGGGTACATGACATGCGAATCTGAAAGAACATTCCAATTTATAAAGAAGGAAAACTGCTATCTTGGTTATAGAGAAGGTGAGGGAGCTGTCAAAGATAATTCGTTGAACATCCTAAGAAGAAAACAAGTATTTTCATTAAAAACTGCATCATCAGGCACCAACACATTACTGATTAGCAGCTATTCCTAATCAAACAACAAGAGGAGAGAGAAAAGTCAATTGGAAGGAACGTCAAAAGAATCAAGGATATATTTTTAACGTCCCGTTGATTTCTTGGTTATTGGAAACGGACCACTCACCTTCAACAAGTCCGAGAAAGAAAGTTAGTTATGGTCTGTTCGAAGAAAACGGCTTGACATTTGCCTGTGATATGAACCTGGATACCTTTGCTTGCGACACACTCTCAACCACCGTTCAGTAAGATGAAAGTCACAAGAATTAGAAGGTGAGCAACTCACAAAGAAAGGAAAAGAGATTTTGGAGGAATAGCATGAAGATAATTAACGTCCCAAAGGGCATACAATATATTAGTGCAACAAAGGCGCGAAAAAAGGTCACCAGGAAAACGAAATCAGAGTAACAGTGGAGCATAGGTAATGATGACGCAATCGTAAACAAAGCATCAGCATACACAGGAAAGTAATGAAAACGTTATAGTTAGAAGGTGTGCTTCCTGTGTCCACTTTCAAAGACTGTTTCATTTTTATTCCCTTTGTACTCGTTTTCATTACGCACTTGTATGCTGTTTTTGGTAAACCAAAAATATTGTCTTTTCTTATGTATTGTATTAACCTCCAACCCGTAATTTATTAAGCTACAGTTTAAAAATGATGTCTAACGAATCTAGTTGTTTCAGTTCTGTCCAGTAAACATTCGTTTTGCGCAACAAATGTTTCGTACGTCACTCACGGTGATAGTGACACAAATTAATTTTACTTCATTTTGGCTTCCTTGTTTTGTGTCAGCCACGTACATCTCATGGCCCTGACGCTAAGCCATCTGCCTACAGAGACGTCCCAACTGATAGGCATCTCCACGTGGTGATGTCGTGAATTAGTAAGTTGTTCCATGGACCATCTGAGCGATGCTTTTATCGGATGATGAGGAGCAAATCAATTTATAGAACGTATATATGAGATTAGTGGTTTTTAATTTCCAAAAAACTGTTAAGTTATTCTCCAAAAACCAATTCTCCTTTAATTTTGAGAAAACACACTATATTTAGTTCTGTACAATAAATAGAGTAATATCAACACTTCATTTAGTACTTGCTTAGTGTGACAACCAGTCAGCGTAGAAGATACCACAACAAGAAAACTAACGACAGTGTTGCGACTGATAATTCACAGCTTGCAGTTATTTTTAACAGCTACTTTCTAAATGTAGCAGCTAAAAATACCAAGTAATATCAACACCTCATTTTTAACTTTTCTCTTGCAGTTCTCTTCAGGCTACCAGTTTAAATATAATAATTCGTCCATCGAAAAGAGGGTTAGATTTTAAACTTCCTTTGCTACGAGTCAGACATTTTATGTTAGTTGGAAAATGATCATAAATTTTTGTAGCGGCATACTGAACTTCTTTCTGAACCAGTTTTAATAATAGGTAATAAACTTAATTTTTCTTCAATTGTTGAGATATGGAGTCAGTATTCTTCTCAAATTGTGATGGATTATTTATGGCAAAATCCTTTATTGAATGTATGTATAGTGGTGCAGTTACAATGCCTAGCTCCCTGAAGAGGTACCTACACGGCGACTGCAGGTGAACACCGTGTATGATTCTTACTGCTCTTCTTTCCTTTTATTTTATTTTATTTTATTCTTTTTTTTTTTTTTTGGCAATCAGTACCATTTTTTTATTTTTTTATTTGTGAGTTCCCAGAAAATTATTCTGTAAGATAGTACTGAATGAAATATGTGAAATAAGACAGGGGAATGATTCGTTTGTTTCCAGAACTAGCAGTTATACAAACAACAAAATCAGCTGAACTTAATTGTTGGAGCAGCTCGGTAATATTCTTCTTCCAGTTCAAGTTTTCGTCAATATGTGCATCAAAAAAACTGAAGCATTGTACCCTCTTTACTGACTCTTGCTCATATGCTGTACCAAGTGTTGATATTGCTCTATTTATTGTACAGAACTGAATATAGCGTGTTTTCTCAAAAATAAGGGAGAACTGGCTTTTGGAGGATAGCTTAACAATTTTTTGGAAAACGTCATTAACAATCTCTTTTGTTACTTTCTCCCTAAAGAAATTCTCTGCAAACAGTACCAATCCTCCTTGATGAATGCTAAATGGAAGGCGTTTCAGACATTTAAGGTGTAGGAATGGACCAAAAATTGAATCTTGCGGAGCTCCCTTTGTGATTTGCCCCCTCCCAGGAACTAAAATTTCTCTGCTTCCAACATTGTTTGAATTATTCAGCACCACTTTTTGCATTCCATGTGTTAAGTATGATTCAAACTGTTTGTTTGTAAAGCCCCTTATTCCCACAAAACTTAAGTTTTTCTAAGACATTAACTTGATCTATGCAGTATAATTCCTTTGAAAGAACAGAAAACATATCAATTGATGATATCGTAATATATAAGGTCTGCAACACTTGGTAAGTGAATACATAAATAGCTTTCTCAGTTCAGCAACTCTTCTGGAATCCAACTGTAGTGTGCTGAATAAATTGTTTCTAGTTAAATTACTTTTCTGAATATTTTGGAAAAAGACTGGTAAGCAATTGGGCGATAATTTTTTTAGTCTGTCTGATACTAAAGAGGATTAACGAATGCAGACTTTAAACTGTATGGCAAAATACCTTGCACAAGTGATGCATTACATATATCACTAAGAAAATTACATAATTTCGAACAACTTATCAGAATTCCACATGTGCTTTTCTTACTTTACAATATTCATAATTCTACTAAATTCAATGAATGATGCTGGTGTTACTTCTGATTGTGTTAAGTTTAACTTGACATTTATATACATTCTTTTCATTTTCAACTGGAGTTTTTTTTTTTGCTGCTAAATTTGCATAGTAATTGTTAAGAATAACTGCAAGCTGTGAATTATCAGTCGCAGCACTGTCGTTAGTTTACTTGTTCTCAAAATATACAACATAGTTTTAATCTTATTATCTGCATTATTAATTTCTGTCAGTATGTGCATATTTGTGACCAAAATAATGACTTTACTTAATACACTACAGTATTATTATAGAATGCAAGTAATGCTGAATTTTGATTTATTTTGGTCTTCTTATAAATTTCCCTTTACTTTTTACATGAAATTTTGGCTCCTTTAGTTATCAATGGTTTATTTTTTATTTCATGTACCTTCTGAATTACTTTTTATTAAAGCTACCATCAAATACTGACACACATATATTATCGAATACATACTGAATTTCACATTAGCCTCTTTTTATATGTATATAGCTCATCCAACACCACTTCTTTTATTGGTGTTGAGAACACTGTACCTTGTTCTCATTAATAAGCCTCGCAGCTATGCATGAACATTCTGCAGAGGTGTAAGGTGCTACATTGTTTACTTCCATTAATTGTGTACCATGATCAGGTAGTACATTAAGAACTGGGTACACATTAATGGTTCCTCATCTTTACATGTTAACTGCACATGAAAATGATATTAGTCTGTAATCTCATTTATTTAACTTCTCTATCCCTATGGTTACATTGTGCTCAGAGAGATACAGAACATCTACCACTTCAGAATTTTCCACATCTACACACACAAAAATGTTACCTACCACGTTTTTCGGCCCCCTGATGTTACAATGAAACAATCTATTTTTATATGTTACATATATTATGGTCTTGTTCTGTTTCAATTTCTTTCAAGAACGCCAATCTATAACCTGATTCAAACAAAAAGACAGTGCCCCTTTTGCCCCAGTGTAGAAATTTGAGTGCTTTTTCTTGTGTGTTACTTTTTGTGGTTGTGTAACAATGCTAGTTTCAGTGAGACGTTTGACAGTGGTGTGCAAATGTTGCGTTTCTCACTGTAAAGAAAAGAATACTAACGATTATAACGCCCATGTATTCTCCTTTCCTGAAGATGAACACCTTCGTTGTAAGTGGATTACTGCCACTTACAGGGACGCGTTCTCAGCAAAAAATATTCGAAAGTACGTAAATGCAATGGTGCTGCTTATTTTAATATGGTCATATACCCACCAGGTTAGCCGAGAGCGCTAATGCGCGCTCACCCGGATCGAATGCGCCCGGCAGATTACCGACGAGTGCTGGTGTGCGACCCAGCCTGAATTTGGATTTTAGGCAGTTTTCCACATCCCGCTAGGTGAAGACTGGGCTTGTCTCCACGTCCCGCCTCAGTTACACGACGCGCAGACGTCTGAACACGTTCGCACTATTCCGTGGCTTACACTAGATGCAGACAGCTGGGGGTCCACTGACTCCGTCCCAGGGGGTATGGGGTGGCGGCAGGAAGGACATTCGGCCACCCCTTAACATTAACCTTGCCAAATCCGTTCCTAACCATGCGGACCCTGCGAAACCGCGGGATCAGGCACAAGCGACAAAGAGAATTTTAATATGCTCTTATAGGTCTCTGTGATTCACTTATACTGTTTGGAGTCCTGTATGACATTGCAACGAGATATTAGTACTTATTTTGCGTCGTTGGCCGTACTTGGTAAACCAATTTTTACCACTCGTTCGGCATGTAGTATTTCATAGTTGCATAGAGGCAACTGCATTTTCTACGTTACTACTTTGAATGGCCGTTCACACCCCGGCTCGCTACTGATTTCAGCAAAACTCCGCTTCCACCTGCTTCCGTTCAGAGGAGTGACGTCACACGTTTTCAATAACCGAGTGTAACTGGCCCATGGCGACTGCCACCGCCCACTGTTGCTATCAACCAGTGGTGGAAGACTGGTACACATCTGCTTCAACACCTAAATCCAGATTTAATTCAATTTCACACTGAAATTCCTGAGGTGTTTTAAATCTCTATGACCTCTCCTTTTTCATGGTACCCGCTTGAGGCTGCCAGTTTTTGAGTCCTATCAAAATTTATGTGGTAGTCTCCTGGCTGAAAAGTATGTGTGTGTGAAATCTTATGGGACTTAATTGCTAAGGTCATCAGTCTCTAAGCTTACACACGAGGCAGGACTCGAACCTCCGCCGGGATCAGCCGCACAGTCCATGACTGCAGCGCCCAAGACCACTCGGCTAATCCCACGCGGCTGCAAATTATGAGCCGGCCGGGGTGGCCGAGCGGTTCTAGGCGCTACAGTCTGGAACCGCGCGACCGCAACGGTCGCAGGTTCGAATCCTGCCTCGGGCATGGATGTGTGTGATGTCCGTATGTTAGTTAGCTTTAAGTAGTACTAAGTTCTGGGGAACTGATAACCTCAGAAGCTAAGTCCCATAGTGCTCAGAGCCATTTGAACCATTTTGCAAAGTATGTTCCGTTACTGCTCATCTGTCAATCTTCCCTCTTCTGTAATGCCCTTGTGCTATTCTAGTCGTTTTGCGAACATCATTTTTGTAGTGCCCGCGTACACCTCACCTCAAGTACACGGAATCCTATAAACTTCTGTTTTTTCCAGCGGTTTTCGAGCATCCTTGGCCGATTGTAGGTAATCTTGTATATTCCGGGTCGTTTCGTACATTATCGCGATGTTCCACATTTTCAAGGTCCTTCCTGTGCTGTCAGTAATGTCCTCAACGAAAGGCACGAAAACTTTCGATTTGAACGGCGCTTGAACATCCCTATGATTTCCAAGAAGTGGTCTTGAAGCTCTTTTTACCCCAGCGAACGAATAACCATTCTTGAGCAATGCGTTGGTCAGGTGCTTTAATTCTGTGTCAAGCATTACTCGTTCGTAGATTTTTCCCTGCTCCATTAGCCAAGGTTTCATGATGCCTCGCTTTTCTTGTAAGTTGTGGTTCGGATCCCAGTGTAGGTAACGGTCTAAGTGTATGGCTTTTTGGGTAAACCATACGGCCCAACCTGCCATCTTCTTTCTTCCTCTTGCCTCCTCCTCGAGCGTAAACAGAAGCTTCGGAATAATTTCGTTGACATGTTTGTGAAAATGACCAAGTTCCTCCCTGCCATGCCGCCACAAAACAAACGTATCGTCCCCATACCCGAACCAAATATTCGGTTTCTTGTTCGCAGTTTCCAAAGTCTGCTCATCGAATTTTTCCATAAAGAAGTTCACTATAGCTGGTCTTAAGGGACTCCTCATAGCAACACCATCCGTCTGTTCATGAAATTCACGTTCCTTGTGCACCTTTGGCAATACATAAAGCCTGAATAGAGAGACTTCTCTGAATACTCTGTTCGACATAGGACTTCTTTGTCAATCACGTGACAGTTCTAAGAACTTTCTCAGTGGTGTTTGTACTCGGTTTCGGATGTGCCTGTGGATCTATTAAGTCATTAATCTGATTATCATTGTCGCTCACATTCGAAACAACCATTGCATTTCCATTGTCCGCGGGTTGAATTATAAGATTCCGTGTACTTGTGGGGAGATGCATGTGCGCACTATAAAAAGAACGGTCAAAAACAACTGGAAGAGCATAACGGCAATTACAGAGGAGGGTAGAGTGGCAGATGAGTTGTTGCGGAACATGCTTTGCAGCCATGAGACCACCACTTCCATTTTGATAGGACTGAACTACTGGCAGCCTCAAGCGGATACCATGAAAGACTGTACAGACAGGATATAGGGATTGTAATTCACACCAGGAATATCAATAGGAAGGGAAAGGACATGAAATTAAATGACATCTGGATTCCGCTGACAGCAACAGTGGACGACGGTAGTCGACACGTGCCAGTTGCACTGGGGTATTCAAAACATGTGGCGTTACGCCACTGCAAGGAAGCACGTGGAAGCGGAGTTTTGCTGAAATCAGTAGCTAGTCGGGGTGTAAATCGGACATTCAAGAAGGTACGTCGTGCGCAGATGGGGACGAAACGTTGGGTTTTAATGTGAAATCCGACCGCAGCACAATAGCCCAGATCCTTTTATTAGTTGTGACTTTTCTGGCCGTGAAAGTATTCATTTTACAGAGGATCATATTGACTCATTCATTTTTGATGAGATACTTATTAAATCATAATTGGGTTATGAGGAAGGTAATATTCTGGGGACTATTTCCAATGGTGCATATGTTTTCTTTTGCATCAATATAGAGTAAATGTACGCATTGTGCCCACAAACATTCTTCAGCTACATGAACTTGTGCTTGCACATTATTGGTTTTAATGTGGTTTGTGTTGTTAGTGATAAGTGATAACAAATCCACAAATCGAAAATGTATGTATGTGCAATGGTGCTAAATAACTGTGTTGTTTATCCACATTCTACAGACCCTTGTCCGCCACCGGCTTTTCTTATTGTTGAAAATGTGCATGTGTTGTAAATAATTGGGAATGACTGGGCCAAAGATAAAAATTCCCAGCCACTCCTCATATATATCCTTATTTTGAAAACCGAGACCAAAATTTGCCACTGAAAGTGGCTTCATTTTCTATTCCGAAGAAGCGCCATGCCTTGGAAAGGCAAAAGAAATACTCCCATGAATGTATTGTAAATCATTGGGAACAACTGGGCCAAAAATCTCCCTGTCCATCAAATTTTGAAGTACTATGTGTCAAATGTAAATATTTTCAGTCCAACTTTTGTGCAATGCTTCTCACTTCTGTTAGGAACACAGTCCCTATGAATATAACAGAACTGCCGATTTTATTACTTTAGCTGGAAAGAAGCTCTCAGTGGTCAGTGTTAAAACAAAAATATTTATTTATTTACTCATTGTTTATTTATCCTGACCGTCTCTTACATCTAACCAGGAACAACATATACAAAAGATTATTGCATAGCAATCATAATAATAATAATCTGCATTATTAATAAAACAATAAATAAATGAAATAAAAATAATGATAACAGTAACAATAATATTATAATAATACATTTGTCGGGAAGTCTTTTCTGAAAGTATTTGTATGGAGTGTGGCCATGGATGGAAGTGAAACATGGACAATAAATAGTTTAGACCAGAAGAGAATAAAAGCTTTCACAATGTGGTGCCACAGACGAATGCTGAAGATTAGATGGGTAGATCACGTAATCAATGAAGAGGTACGGAACAGAATTGGGGAGAAGAGGAATTAGTGGCACGATTTGACTAGAAGAAGGGATCTGTTGGCAGGACATGTTCTGAGGCATCAAGGGATCATGAACTTAGTATTGGAAAGAGGTATGGAGGTTAAAAATCGTAGAGGGAGACCAAGGCATGAATACAATAAACAGATTCAGAAGAATGTAGGTTGCAGTAGTTACTCGGAGAGGAAGAAGCTTGCACAGGATAGAGTAGCATGGAGGGCTGCATCAAACCAGTCTCTGGACTGAAGACCACAAAAACAACAACAATAGTAACACTAATAATAATGATGAAATAATGGTAAGATTAAGAATGATGTTAATTTGTTATCATATAAAAAACTCAATCACAATAATATGTGTTACTAATAAAATGTTGCAGCATTAATAACAATAGTAATGCTAAAACTAATAACAGAATAACGGAGGCATTAAGAATATTGGCTATTTTAGCATCTACATCTACATGGATACCCTGCAAATCACATTTAAGTGCCTGCCAGAGGGATCCTCGAACCACCTTCACAACTCTCTATTATTCCAATCCCAAATAGCGCACGGAAGGAATGAACACCTATAACTTTCCGTACGAGCTCCTATTTCTCTTGTTTTATCGTGGTGATCGTTCCTCCCTGTGTAGGTCGGTGTCAACAAAATATTTTCGCATTCGGAGGGGAAAGTTGGTGAATGGAATTTCGTGAGAAGATTCCGCCGCAACGAAAAACGCCTTTCTTTTAATGATGTCTAGCCCAAACCCTGCATCATTCCAGTGACAAGCTCTCCCATATTTCCAGTATTTCGCAATAATACAAAACGTGCTACCCTTCTTTGAACTTTTTCGATGTACTCCGTCAGTCCTGTCTGGCAAGGATCCCACACCGCGCAGCAGTATTCTACAAGAGGACGGACAAGCGTAGTGTAGGCGGTCTCCTTAGTAGGTCTGTTACATTTTCTGAGTGTCCTTCCAATTTAAGTTGTTCGTAATTGTAATACCTAGGTATTTAGTTGAATTTATGGCTTTCAGATTAGACTGATTTATCGTGTTAGCGAAGTTTAACGAGTTCCTTTAAACAATCATGTGGATGACCTCACACTTTTCGTTATTTAGGGTCAACTGCCACTTTTCGCACCATTCCGATATTACTTCTAAATCGTTTTGCAGTTTGTTTTGATCTTCTAATAACTTTATTAGTCGATAAACGACAGCGTCATCTGCAAACAACCTAAGACGGTTGCTCAGATTGTCTCCCAAATCGTTTATGTAGATAAGGAACAGCAAAGGGCCTATAACACTACCTTGGGGAAAGACAGAAATCATTTTTGTTTTACTCGATGACTTTCCGTCAATTACTACGAACTGTGACCTCTTTGACAGAAAATCACAAATCCAGTCACATAACTGAGACGATATTCCACAAGCACGCAATTTCACTACGAGTCGGTTGTGTGGTACAGTGTCAAAAGCCTTCCAGAAATCCAGAAATACGGAATCGATCTGAAATCCCTTGTCAATAGCAGTCAACACTTCATGTGAATAAAGAGCTAGTTGTGTTTCACAGGAACGATGTTTTCTAAACCCATGTTGACTCTGTGTCAATAGACCGTTTTCTTCGAGGTAATTCACAATGTTCGAACACAGTATATGTTCTAAAATCGTGCTACATATCGACGTTAACGATATGGACCTGCAATTTAGTGGATTACTTCTACTACCTTTCTCGAATTTTGGTGTGATCGTGCAACTTTCCAGTCTTTGGGTATGGATCTTTCGTCGAAAGAACGGTTGTATATGATTGTTAAGTATGGAGCTAATTCATCAGCATACCCTGAAAGGAACCTAATTGGTATACAGTCTGGACCAGAAGAATTGCTTTTATAAAGTGCTTTAAGTTGCTTCACTACTCCGAGCATATTTACTTCTACGTTATTCATGTTGGCAGCTGTTCTCGATTCGAATTCTGGAATATTTACTTCGTCTTCTTTTGTGAAGGCATTTCTGAAGGCTGCGGTTAGTAACTCTGCTTTGGCAGCACTGTCTTCGATAGTATCTCCATTGCTATCGCGCAGAGAAGGCATTGATTGTTTCTTGCCGCTAACATAGTTCACATACGACCAGAATCTCTTTGGATTTTCTGTCAGGTTTCGAGACAAAGCTTCGTTGTGGAATCTGTTATAGGCATCTCGCATTGAAGTCCACGCTAAATTACGAACTTCTGTAAAGGATCGCCAATCTTGGGAATTTTGCGTCTGTTTAAATTTGGCATGTTTGTTTCGTTGTTTCTGCAACAGTGTTCTAACCCGTTTTATGTACCAAGGAGGATCTGCTCCGTCGTCTGTTAATTTATTTGGTATAAACCTCTCAATTGCTGCCGATAATATTTCTTTGAATTTAAGCCACATCTGGCCTACACTTACATTATTAATTTGGAATGACTGGAGATTGTGACTCAGGGAGGCGTCAAGTGAATTTTTATCTGCTTTTTTTTAAATAGGTATATTTTTCGCTTATTTTTCGGGGATTTGGGGATTACAATATTCGATCTCGCTACGACAACCCTGTGTTCACTAATCCCTGAATCGGTTTTGATGCTAGTTATTAACTCAGGATTATTTATTGCTACGTGGTCAAATGTGTTTTCACAACCGTTTACTATTCGCGTGGGCTCATGAACTAACTGCTAGAAATAATTTTCAGAGAATGCGTTTAGCACAATTTCGGACGATATTTTATGCGTACCTCCTTAATTGAACATGTATTTTCGCCAACATATCGAGGGTAAATTAAAGTTACCACCAACTATTATCGTATGATGCGGGTACGTGTTTGAAATGGCCAATAATGGTGAACGAAATATTCCCTCAAGTGTCCACTGGCAGTGAAAGAAAATTAGATTATTTTCTTTTTTCTGAGAAAGTTTTTGAACTAGCTAGATGTTTGTGATCAGACTCCTTTTCACAAGACGCCCATTGGGCACTATCAAACACCACTTATGGGCTAAGTGGAATGGCCAAGTACTGCATTAACTTGCCTTCAAATACTTTTTTACAGTACGTATGAAAGTTCAAAACCTTTCTCCATTTCAATCAAGTGTTTTTGTGAATGTAAGTGTCTGACTGGTACTAATGAAAGCAATTTCCGCACATTTCCTGTAGTCCTGGAAACCACTGCTACATCATCTATATCTAATGTTAGTGAACAATTCATGTTAAGTGTTCTCCGACAGGAACTTCTTGCTCTTCTTACACATTTCTGTGCTGCTGTACTGAGGTTGCTATGAAGAGAGCGGAATATGAATTTTGTGTTTCAGTCGTGATTTTAGAAAAGGACGCATTTGCCTGAATATAATTTAATAGCAGGCATGGATAGGAGAGGCCTGCTGTACACACACTTGGATATCGTGAATGCAATCATGAACAGCTACATAGCAGTGCATACTCTAATTGAAGATAGTACGCCCGCATCTCGTGGTCGTGCGGTAGCGTTCTCGCTTCCCACGCCCGGGTTCCCGGGTTCGATTCCCGGCGGGGTCAGGGATTTTCTCTGCCTCGTGATGGCTGGGTGTTGTGTGCTGTCCTTAGGTTAGTTAGGTTTAAGTAGTTCTAAGTTCTAGGGGACTTATGACCACAGCAGTTGAGTCCCATAGTGCTCAGAGCCATTTGAACCATTTGATTTGAAGATAGTATGAAAACTAAATTTGTAAGACATAGCAATTCAGTGAAAACTTAATTAATTTGACATCAGACATAGTGAATAGAGAAGGTTTCGCCCTACAGTATTTCAGTTGAATGAATGGACCTCCTAAGAAGAGAACAAAAATTTGGCTGTCACTTGTTTCTATGGACATACTTAACCATCATGTGAAAAAAATTAATGATTAGGCTAATGCTGAATTTAAATTGAGAAATAATGTGAATGTAACTGAAGCTACATTATTATCAATAAAAATAGAAACTTAATGTTTTAAATTGAAAACATTAAAACATAGGTTATTGTTTTGAATGATATGATAGGTAAGAACATGATTTGCCTTGCTCATTAAAGTCCTATTCTGAGAGACCTGTATGAAAAGAACCAAGTTTCTTATGAAATGATGTTATGGTTCTGGATGTGTGCATGTGCATGTGTGTGTGTGGGTGTGTGTGTGTGTGTGTGTGCGCGCGCGCGCGCGCATGTGGTACATTAATATGTTGTAAGTCCTCTAAATGTTTTCTGCAGTGCTATACAATGAATGTTGAACACATTCTAAAATGGCTGTGCCTTGCATTTGTGTATTTGAACAATATATGGCTAAGTACTACACAAAGTGATTGCGATTTTCTTAGACGATTAGTTAACTTCCAGTTTATTGCTTAGTATATATACATTCTTGTCACTGATGCTGCTGAAAATGTATCACACACATAGTGGATTTCATAGCTTGAGGTTCTTTATTTGTGACAGAAAGTAATTCAAAATTTGCAGTTTATTTGAAGTGTTAGCAAGTACCAAATTTTTCTTCTGTTACATTAATAACAGTGGTATCTCCTGCCTCTTACAGAGGAAAATGGAAGACTTTCGATGGTAGGTCGTCAACAAATATTGTGCGACCAAGTAAGTACATTCATCATTATAACTCCTAGCTAAGCACATACTGTCTTACTTCAGTATCATATTCCAACATTAACAGACCTAGTATATTTTATGAATAAGTTAGTCTGTACTAG
This sequence comes from Schistocerca americana, assembly GCF_021461395.2. Taxonomy (NCBI): domain Eukaryota; kingdom Metazoa; phylum Arthropoda; class Insecta; order Orthoptera; family Acrididae; genus Schistocerca; species Schistocerca americana. Next base: position 617,827,218 of record NC_060121.1, read on the forward strand.
GTCGCTTCTGTAATGTGCTATGGCCAGGTTTGTGCTCTTTATCAGATTTCTTAGCTGATCTGTGGAGTGAAGAGCTTTGGACGTCATATAAATGAGAATTCTTGTTACTATACGGTCTGGAAGGGGGGAGGTGTGAGAGAAAAAGAGGGGAAGGGAGAGGGAAAGAAACACACACACAGAGAGAAAGAGTTATTTGAAACGACACGGCAGATGAAATTGTACGCTGGACTGGAACTCCAACCTGGAGATTTTTCCTTTCACGGGCAAATGCTCTACCGACTGAGCTGTCCAAGCACTACTCGCAGTCCGCCCTTACAGTTTTATTATAGTTTACTTCCGCTAGTATGCCATCTTCTGGTTTCAACTTCACACAGGTTTTTCGGTATTCCTGGCAGGGCTAGCACGTCTGGTAGAAGGATTTCCAGAGACACAGCTTTGTTACAGGCTAGAGAATTGTTTCCAGAATAAATTTTCACTCTGGAGCGGAGTGTAATGACGCCATACATAGCTGTTTTGTTGTCAGCTTACACACTTTTCCACAAAAAAGAAGTAGAATAACTGAGACCACTTCGACATGCACATATGTAAATTAGATGTTATCCTTTTCAGTAATATACCAAAGGAAAAAATTGAATTTTTAATGAGAATAAGTTTCCATGAGGGACTGGGTATATTACATATCAGCTAACCTTAAAATGTCCGCAACTCGCAGTGGTGTAGTGCACCTTGTCGTGTTGATATACATTATCTTCTAGAGCACATCGTAATACAATGCTATGGCCTTCAGTTGTATGTTTATCGTGGTACTAAAATTGGATTCACACAAGAAAACTACAAAACGCAGAAAAACACCTAAGCTTTTCTCCAAGGGTACCAGACGTTTATCTCAGCTAGTGACAAGCACACCCAGAAGTGCATGCCTACGACGGTTCTTCCCTTCCCGACGTGACGTCACAACAAAGCGCGAGGCATTTCTTTGAGTTGGTGTTGACTGTACTCAGTCTCATAAGAAAATTGTAAGCTGTAGAAATGCACAGATCATCGTATTCTCTGCCCATCACACTCCAATGAGAGAAGCAGGTGATCAAATGAAAACTGTGTTTGTTGAGTTCAGCCATTTCCTAGTATGGCATAATTTTTCACTTACCTGGAGGAATGAGGCCACGGAAATGAAGATAGCGATAGCGAAGAACAGCAAACTCAACCAGTTGGTCTGGCTACGCACGTCATCAGGATCTGGGAGCGAAAGCACCTGTATGAAACGACATAAGATGTGTGAGAAGGCATTACAGATACTCACTATGCACGCATAAATTTTTAAGCTGTTATTTGCCGTTTATGTCAGAAGTGATATACACTCCTGGAAATTGAAATAAGAACACCGTGAATTCATTGTCCCAGAAAGGGGAAACTTTATTGACACATTCCTGGGGTCAGATACATCACATGATCACACTGACAGAACCACAGGCACATAGACACAGGCAACAGAGCGTGCACAATGTCGGCACTAGTACAGTGTATATCCACCTTTCGCAGCAATGCAGGCTGCTATTCTCCCATGGAGACGATCGTAGAGATGCTGGATGTAGTCCTGTGGAACGGCTTGCCATGCCATTTCCACCTGGCGCCTCAGTTGGACCAGCGTTCGTGCTGGACGTGCAGACCGCGTGAGACGACGTTTCATCCAGTCCCAAACATGCTCAATGGGGGACAGATCCGGAGATCTTGCTGGCCAGGGTGGTTGACTTACACCTTCTAGAGCACGTTGGGTGGCACGGGATACATGCGGACGTGCATTGTCCTGTTGGAACAGCAAGTTCCCTTGCCGGTCTAGGAATGGTAGAACGATGGGTTCGATGACGGTTTGGATGTACCGTGCACTATTCAGTGTCCCTTCGACGATCACCAGTGGTGTACGGCCAGTGTAGGAGATCGCTCCCCACACCATGATGCCGGGTGTTGGCCCTGTGTGCCTCGGTCGTATGCAGTCCTGATTGTGGCGCTCACCTGCATGGCGCCAAACACGCATACGACCATCATTGGCACCAAGGCAGAAGCGACTCTCATCGCTGAAGACGACACGTCTCCATTCGTCCCTCCATTCACGCCTGTCGCGACACCACTGGAGGCGGGCTGCACGATGTTGGGGCGTGAGCGGAAGACGGCCTAACGGTGTGCGGGACCGTAGCCCAGCTTCATGGAGACGGTTGCGAATGGTCCTCGCCGATACCCCAGGAGCAACAGTGTCCCTAATTTGCTGGGAAGTGGCGGTGCGGTCCCCTACGGCACTGCGTAGAATCCTACGATCTTGGCGTGCATTCGTGCGTCGCTGCGGTCCGGTCCCAGGTCGACGGGCACGTGCACCTTCCGCCGACCACTGGCGACAACATCGATGTACTGTGGAGACCTTACGCCCCACGTGTTGAGCAATTCGGCGGTATGTCCACCCGGCCTCCCGCATGCCCACTATACACCCTCGCTCAAAGTCCGTCAACTGCACATACGGTTCACGTCCACGCTGTCGCGGCATGCTACCAGTGTTAAAGACTGCGATGGAGCTCCGTATGCCACGGCAAACTGGCTGACACTGACGGCGGCGGTGCACAAATGCTGCGCAGCTAGCGCCATTCGACGGCCAACACCGCGGTTCCTGGTGTGTCCGCTGTGCCGTGCGTGTGATCATTGCTTGTACAGCCCTCTCGCAGTGTCCGGAGCAAGTATGGTGGGTCTGACACACCGGTGTCAATGTGTTCTTTTTTCCATTTCCAGGAGTGTATTTGTTGTCCCTTTTCGATGTAAAAGTTAGAGTATCGTATCCTTAAGGAAAGATTGTACGAAATTTGAAGAATGTCACTGCGATTAGGACACTGATAAGATCCATAAATTAGGCGTATCGGTGTGGTGCCACGACCATCCTCAGCGATGAAAAGCAGTATTTGGAAACGTCTATTATTGCTTTTTGCCGCTGATGTCATGTAGATGTTAAAGATCTTTTAGTCCATGTGTGAGACTGATGTGTACCTAACAGGATACTGATGTGTCGTAACAGGGTGTGATCACTGTAATCAGCAGTTCTGTGAGAATGTTAAGTGGCCCTAATAATTACGATAAATATGCCCAGTCAGAAATGGAATGGAGAGTATCATATACGCATGAAAAACGCATTTTCCTACCTTGCATAAGGTATATTCTTAGAGAGGGAAAAAAACACTCACGAAAGAATTACCCGAAATGGACGGAAATCGGTAGATGGGACGTACTCGCACATGCCGATCTATTGAAGAGAAAGAAAGAACTTCACAAATTGAGCTCGTCGATAACGCGTTGGTCCACATGCCGCCCATATGCAAGCAGGTATCTGGGTTGACATTAGGGATGTTGATATTTTTAAAAATATCGGGAATTCAATATATCAGTATTTACGAAATCTTAATGTCTGCTCTTGATATATCGAGAGAATGTATCCAGATATATAAATACATCGACGGGAAAGGTATCGACGTAACGGCCCACAAAACAGTCGGCATCACACAGCAAATATACTGCCATCTTAAGTATTTATTTATTATTAGATATTCTGTACATGAACAAACTAACAGCGTGACTATCCTAATTAGAGCAAGAATTGAAAGATTATTATGCCGTGTGGCTAGGGCCTCCTTGTCGGGCAGACCGTTCGCCTGGTGCAAGTCTTTCGAGTTGACGCCACTTCGGCGACTTGCGTGTCGACGAGGATGAAATTATGATTATACGGACAACACAACACCAGTCTCTGAGCGGAGCATCTCCAACCCAGCCAGGAATCGAACCCAGGCCATTAAGTATGACATTCCGTCGCGCTGACCACTCAGTTACCAAGGGGGAGGAGGGGGGGGGGCTTGGTGATAACCACTTTGCTAACAACGGTAACTGAATGTAAGTGACACTATGAAAGGTGTCCGACGGGTCCATCACTCGGTTTCGTCACGTATCGGATTTATCCGGAACACTTCATGACGACTTCCATGTCTTTTTTTTTTCTTTTTTTTTTTTCATTTTGCCAACACCAGCGACCTAGCAGTTGTAGTGTCAAAACTGTGTGGTGAAATTAAACATTACAGATCCTGTTGGTATGCCAGCATTTCCCCTCGCACGTCTCTGCTCACCGAGAAACTGGTGTGCTATTTCTTCACATCGGAAATCTTGTTATTAGATTAATACCGCATCCCCCAGGGCAATGGGACTTCTTCTTTTGTGCCGCATATAAGATGAGAAAGATTGGACGTGTTGAAACCTCTAAAAGTAGAAAGACTCCTTCACACAGCGAAAGTAAAATTATGTTCTACTACAGTCCCAAAAGAGCAACTGCAAATATGTACCGAAAATTGTGAAAACAAATATAACACAAGAAATTCCCATTTTAATATTGATATGTCTCGGGGAAATATCGCCGATATCTGTGAATGTTCTTTTGGAAAAAATATCGACATACAGGGTGGTCCACTGATAGTGGCCGGGCCAAATATCTCACGAAATAAGCATCACACGAAAAAACTACAAAGAAACGAAACTCGTCTAGCTTGCAAGGGGAAACCAGATGGCATTATGGTTGGCCCGCTAGATTGCGCTGCCATAAGCCAAACGGATATCAACTGCGGTTTTTAAATAGGTTCATATGGCTCTGAGCACTATGGGACTTAACTTCTGAGATGATGTCTTTTAAATAGGAACCCGTATTTTTATTACATATTCGTGTAGTACTTAAAGAAATATGAATGTTTTAGTTGGACCACTTTTTTCGCTTTGTGATAGATGGCGCTGTAATAGTCACAAACGTATAAGTACGTGGTATCACGTAACATTCCGCCAGTGCGGCCGGTATTTGCTTCGTGAAACATTACCCATGTGAAAATGGACCGTTTACCAATTGCGGAAAAGGCCGATATAGTGTTGATGTATTGCTATTGTGCTCAGAATGTCCAACGGGCATGTGCTATGTATGCTCCTCAGTATCCTGGACGACATCATCCAATTGTTTGGACCGTTCGCCGGATAGTTACGTTATTTAAGGAAACAGGAAGCGTTCAGCCACATGTGGAACGTCAACCACGACCTGCAACAAATAATAATGCCCAAATAGGTGCTATAGCTGCTGTCGCGGCAAATCCGCACATCAGTAGCAGACAAATTGCGCCAGAATCGGGAATCTCAAAAACGTCGGTGTTGAGAATGCTATATCAATATCGATTGCACCCGTACCATGTTTCAATGCACCAGGAATTGCATGGCGACGACTTTGAACGTCGTGTACAGTTCTGCCACTGGGGACAAGAGATATTATGGAACGATGACAGATTTTTTGCACGCGTTCTATTTAGCGACGAAGCGTCATTCACCAACAGCGGTAACGTAAACCGGCATAATATGCACTATTGGGCAACGGAAAATCTACGATGGCTGCGACAAGTGGAACATCGGCGATCTGGGCGGGTTAATGTATGGTGCGGCATTATGGGAGGAAGGATAATTGGCCCCCATTTTATCGATGGCAGTCTAAATGGTGCAATGTATGCTGATTTCCCACGTAATGTTCTACCGATGTTACTACAAGATGTTTCAATGCATGACAGAATGGCGATGTACTTCCAACATGATGAATGTCCTGCACATAGCTCGTGTGCGGCTGAAGCGGTATTGAATAGCATATTTCATGACAGGTAGATTGGTCGTCGAAGCACCATACCATGGCCCGCACGTTCACCCGATCTAAAGTCCCCGGATTTCTTTCTGTGGGGGAAAGTTGAAGGATATTTGCTATCGTGATCCACCGACAACGTCTGACAACATGCGTCAGCGCATTGTCAATGCATGTGCGAGCATCACGGAAGGCGAACTACTCGCAGTTGAGAGGAATGTCGTTACACTTATTGCCAAATGCATTGAGGTTGACGAACATCATTTTGAGCATTTATTGACTTAATGTGGTATTTACAAGTAAACACGCTGTAACAGCATGCGTTCTCAGAAATGATAAGTTCACAAAGGTACTTGTATCACATTGGAACAACCGAAATAAAATGTTCAAACGTACGTACGTTCTGTACATTAATTTAAAAAAATCTACCTGTTACCAGCTGTTCATCTACAATTGTGAGCCATATGTTTGTGACTATTACAGCGCCATCTATCACAAAGCGAAAAAAGTGGGCAAACTAAAACATCCATATTTCTTTACGTTCTACACGAGTATGTAATAAAGAATAGGGGTTCCTATTTAAAACAAATGGTTCAAATGGCTCTGAGCACTGTGGGACTTACTATTTAAAACAAAAACGCAGTTGATATCCGTTTGGCCTATGGCAGCGCCATCTAGCGGGCCAACCATAGCGCCATCTGGTTTCCCCCTTCAAGCTAGACAAGTTTCGTTCTTTGTTGCTTTTTTTTGGACGCCTATTTTGTGAGATATTTGGCCCAGTCACGATCAATGGACCACCCTGTAAAGATGCCTTATCAACAGCGTTAGTGGGCACTGGCTGATGGCGTTGTTGAATGTCCTCTTGACGAATACCATGCCAAATTATGTCCATCTGGCGCATTAGCTCGTCATAATACCGAGCAGGTTGCAGCGTCCTGTCCTTAATGCGTCTTCAGTCACGTCATCACCGGTCTTCGGGGCTTAATTCGGACTCATCACTGAAAATAATTCTACTTCAGTCAATGAGATTCCAGGCCAAAGAAGTGTCTGGAGACCCCCCAGACAGCGGTAGGATACTAACCTCACTTCAGTCCTCCACAGCCAGAAGTAATGGTCTGACATGCCGTTTCTTTTCACAGCAGAACCTCTTCGGCTGTTGTCGGCGGCACCCTTACAGCACAGCGGTACCTCGACGATATTCTACGGTCCGTTTTGTTGGCCTCCATGGTAGGCCATCCTCGGCTTACGTTTCAGCAAGATAATGCCCGCCTGCAAACGACGAGAATTTCTACTGTTTGTCTTCTTGCTTGCCAAACCCTTCCTTGGCCAGCAAGAACGCCGGATCTCTCCCTAACTGAGAACGTTCGGAGCTCTGTTTGTCCGTACCTGTACATCACATCTACCGATTTCCATCCTATTCGGAAAATTACGATAATTTCTTTTTTTATCTTAGATCGTACATAATATTACGTAATCAACATAGACAGATATCCATTATATGTATGTTATTATGTGAAATAGCGTGAAACAATTAGTCATGTTTTCGTTATTGATCGAATGTGGTAAAAATATCACGTCTTCCCAAAAGATGTAATATTTTTTAATTAAATGAATCACACATTTCGAAACGGGTGCGTCATAAGCTGCGTACTGACTCACAAACCGCTGCGGTCGCAGGTTCGAATCCTGCCTCGGGCATGGATGTTTGTGATGTCCTCAGGTTAGTTAGGTTTAACTAGTTCTAAGTTCTAGGGGACTAATGACCTCAGCAGTTGAGTCCCATAGTGCTCAGAGCCAACCAACCTGACTCACAAAGTTCGTATCCGAAAATATGTAGTCGTGAAATAGTTGCGGTTTACTTCATTAGCGACTGTCAAAGACGACAGCAGAAAAATCTTAAGAACAAAATCATCCATTTCGTTTGTATCTTCCATGAGCAGGTAGTGGCTTGAGATAGCATACTCTCATAACTCACAGTGTCTAATACAAAACCATAAAATGCAGAATTTTGCTTCAGACAGCAGTAATGCAATATATGGCGGTCGAGGAATGAGTTGTGACGCAGAAAGCGGTTTTCCACCGGTTTGGTTTATGTTCCGTAGGCTGCTGCGAAAATAGGACGGAATTTGTTCAGTTGATCACGCCTCTAAATCGTCACCAGTCTCGTCCACCTGCACGTCCACGTTCGCTTTCATGTCCCATATGAGGATGGTTTTTGACTAGTATACACGATGATACGGTGATAAAGTTACAAACTTTCAGGGATTATGAAGATGGGTAAATGTATCAATTTGAGCTAAGAGAACTGGTCTGGAGACAAGAAATCGAAAGTTAAAAGCGAAAATCATTCTGATACCTCTGACAGAGGAATACATGTATCGGCGTGGTTTTTGCTAAGATTGTAGGGCAGGCATCTCTCAGAGGTGGTAGTATGGACCAAAAAAAGAAAAAAACATGTCCTTAAATATGGGTTCTAAAATAAACTCCTTAAGAACTATGGGCACGTGATCAGTAGAAATGATATGTTTCCCAGTAGCGAAGGTGCTCACAGCTCTTACGGTAAGTCTTTTAGAGCCCATATTTCCTAGAAATTTTATTCTTCTTTTGGTTCATACTAACGTCTGTGGGTGTTCCCTACCCTACAATCTTAGCAACAATCGCTTATATCTTTCGGCTCGGTCGTTTATTGACTAGGAACAAATGGTTCAAATGGCTCTGAGCACTCTGGGACAACATCTGAGGTCATCATGTAATGCATATGTGCATTCCCTTCACGTGTTTAAGCCAAGTATTATGCATATTTATGCGATCGGGAATGCTCATTAGCAGCTAGGCTACATGTACATTTAACAATCAAGCGTCAGCAAGGAGCATTAGAGATGAAATCATAGCAGGCAATGTTGTGCAACCTTAATACGTACAAGATCCGACTATTCGGGAGTAGGATCTTACAATCTGAGACAGTGTTCCGAGACAAACTTCCGTCGCAAACGTGACGTCAGATCCACCTAGCAACAGCGATCTGAACGCCCATTGGCTGCAAGTTTATATATATATATATATATATATATATATATATATATATATATAGTTAAACAAGACATAAAGTGAAGTTATTAGTTATAAGAACGCCACGTGTCGTGGGCAGTGTCTATCATGGAACCTGACGACTGAGCGCTACTACTGTGCGACGAGGGACTTACTGAAGCAGCAAGACACCAGATTAGTGATGCTGCCGAGAGAAGTACTTCCTTCTCGCTTCAGTGCCACTGAGGGTGTTGTAATCAGTCCCCTTGAACTTAGAACTGCTTAATCCTAGCCGACCGGGGTGGCCGAGCGGTTCTAGGCGCTACAGTCTGGAACCGCTTGACCGTTACGGTCGCAGGTTCGAATCCTGCCTCGTGCATGTATGTGTGTGATGTGCTTAGGTTAGTTAGGCTTAAGTAGTTCTAAGTTCTAGTGAACTGATGACCTCAGCAGTTAAGTCCCATAGTGCTGAGAGCCATTTGAACCATTTACTTAATTCTAACTAACCTAAGGACATCACACGCATCCATGCCCGAGGCACGATTCGAACCTGCGACCGTAGCAGTCGCTCGGTTCCAGACTGAAACGCCTAGAACCGGTCGACCACTGCGGCCGGCAGACTAGGAACCCTAACATCAAATTCTTACATTTAACTTTCACCATCATCCTGAAAATCTGTAATATTGTCGTGGAATTACACTGTATATTGTACGATGGAAATAGTGAGGAAGTCAACTAATAGACAATCCTCACGGATCTACGCATCTTTGTAGGGTTTGCTTAATGTCAAATTGCTAGAAGTCCTAAGAAGCGCAACGCGGTCCTCGCGCTTACCCCGAGAACGTCTCCGAACAAGACAGCGAAGACTGGGAAGCCGGCGCTCTCGATGATCGCGCCCACGGTGCCGGTGACCAGCAGGTGCCACTCTGGCGCGTTGAGGCGCAGCACGGTCGCCACCCCCACGTCCGGCACCTTCTCCTCCGGAGCCTCCGGCTGCGACTCTGCGGCACCCGCGTCGCTGCACGCCATCGACGACGCCTCGCTGCGGACGCTCACCAGACGCTGTAGATCTGGCCGTTCTCCTCCTGCCGCTACAGGACCAAGAGCCTTAAGCCTTAGTCAGAGCTCTGCGCACAGCCAGCTGGCACATATATATGCCTTACGTACACAGAGGATATGGGACGGTGATAGAAGCTCACCGACCAAAACGCTAGTCACTCCCGAAGCACTGCTCGTCTTGGAGCGTTGTATACGGTGTACATTTGTTATCATGCGGGCATGTGAGTGTCCACCACTCACGTTAAGTCATAGAATTTAAGAATGGAATGGAAGAAATCGCAACACCAAAGCATAATTAATGTAGAGTAATGAAACTTTGGGAATATATTTGTAGAGGTTGATGTAAATGAGAGATAACCCACTGCAAATGTGAAGTGTTGGTAAATTAATAACCGGCCTCACAGCCAGAATGTTGAATGCAACCATGCAAAAGCGCATGCATTGTTTTGTACAGAGGACAGATGTAATTCTGTGTGATGGAGCACAATCCCTGTTGCACTTGCTCAGGCAGTACAGGGACGGATAAAGTCGCCTGTGGATGACGCTGGAGTCGTGCGATGATATCCCAAATGTAGTCGACTGGAGGCAGATTCCAACGCGACATCTCGACGCTCTGTAAAACATAGTGAGTACAAGAGTGGTATGTGAGTGAGTGTTGGCGGAAGAACAGCGGTAGAAAGAAAAGAGTAACGGACAGGGACCAGAAAAGAGTGACATGCCTTCTCAACGACAACTGGTTTCAATACCCTCCGGAATTGATGGTACTATTGGTGCAGGTCCATCTCAACCAGTAGACATTTGGAATGGGGTACCTCCTATAAACCATTGCTGACAGCCGTGTATAAAGCTTCAGTTGGCCAAACAACATAGAAACTGGACATTACTCGACACCAGACGAGTAATGCGATCCGGCGAGTAGCTGTTTTGCCTCTTTTCATATAGCACAAGATGGTGAGTGGACAGACTACTCGATTTGTTTGACCTACAGTGCTTCGCAGCTGGCAAGGGACGATGAATAAGTAAAGGAACATACTTTTTGTCAATCCATTTCGCTATACAAAATTCGTGCAATAAGCAGCCTTCAAAATGACGTCAGTAACGGAAGTGAGTTCCAAGCAGAGAATCGTCAATGAGTTTCTTTCTTACGGAAACTCAGAGTATCGCAGGTATTTATAGGCGCTTGCAGAATGTCTACGGAGACCTCGCAGTGAACAAAACCATGGAGTGTCTGTCGTTGGGCGAGGCGTCCGTTATCATCACAACAAGGTCACGCAAACCGGTCCTATCTGGCGCGTCCCGGCCGGCTGCACACAGCTGTGACTCTCGCAGTGTTGGAACGTGGAGACACTCTCATTCGAGATGATCGACAGATCACAATCAATCGCCTATCGCTGCTCAACTAGAGGTCTCGGTTAGTAGTGCTGAAAACCCTCCACCAGTTGGGTACTCAAAGATGTTTGCCAGCTGGTTTCCTCGCCGCCTATGAGAAGATAAAGTGCAAGGAAGGATCATGTGTGCGGAATTTTTTGCCAATTTTTTGACGAACATAGTCACAAGCATTGAAACAAAGGTTCATCACTTTGAATCCGAAACACAAAGGTAATCTATGGAGTGAAACCACACTAACTCTCTTCCGAAGAGAAAGTTCAAAGCTGCACCCTCAGCCGGTAAAGTCATAGCGACTATCTTCTGGGAGTCTGAAGTGGTTATTCTGTTTGTTGTCCTCTGTCACGGTGCAAAGATCAACTCTGAAGTGTGTTGTGCTACCCTCAATAAACCGAAGAGCCGGCTTCATCGTGTCGTCACCACAAAAATGCAGACGAACTTTTCCTTCTTCCTAACAAAGCAAGGTCTCACACAGTTCTACGAGCCGAGAGGAGCTGACAAAACATAATTGAACTGTTCTTGCTCATCCGTCCTACAACTCGGATCTCGTACATTCCGACTTGCAACAGTTTGGCCCAATAAAGGCTGCACTCGGCGAGAGCAGCACGTGAACGATGGGCAAAAAATGGCTCTGAGCACTATGGGACTTAACATCTATGGTCATCAGTACCCTAGAACTTAGAACTACTTAAACCTAACTAACCTAAGGACAGCACACAAAACCCAGCCATCACGAGGCAGAGAAAATCCCTGACCCCGCCGGGAATCGAACCCGGTGAATGATGGGGAGGTTATTTATGCAGCAAGGCGTTGGCTCCTACGGCGATTGGTAGTATGCTGGCATAGAAACCTTCCCATTATGATGGCGTAAGGCTGCCGTATTGAACGGAAATTATATTGAAATATAGAGTTTTGTAGCAAAAGCAGTGGGAAATAATATATTGTATTGGAATACCGAATAAAACCAACCTCTTTCCAAGAAAAAATGAACGCCCGTCGTAGTTCAGGCAGAAGGTGGTGAGCCGTTTTCCGTGCTGTTATATCGTTGCTTACTGGCGCGATCCATTTTCCTGTCACGCCACTGGGTGGCGCTTCGGTCTTCTTGTAGTTTGTCATTTGGTTAGAGGAATTTGGAGGCAGGTTGTTGACGGACGGTGGGGCAGGGAGAGAGAGAGTGTGTGTGTGTGTGTGTGTGTGTGTGTGTGTGTGTGTGTGTGTGTGTGTGGGAGAGAGAGAGAGAGAGAGAGAGAGGAACGGTGATGAACGATGAGCGTGCGACTACGGGGCATAATCGTCTATTTGTACCGGGTCGTGTTGGTGAGGAATGTTGGGCTCTACGCTGTTGCGCCCGATTGACTATCTGGATTTGCGAATGACCGTCTGCTGATGTCGCCGTCGTGATGCTGGTTTTTCCTGGTAACCGCCCGTCCTACCTCATTTTTGGGTAAGGTACTTCTGTTTGTGGATGTTGACACCTGTGCTCCGGTGCTGGACTTGCTCCCGTTAAGTCGGTTTGCCCTCTGTTCTCCGTCACTCCGTACTCAAGCTACTAAATTCGCCCTCCCCCTCTGTGTGATTCTCCTTATTTGAGTGTATTCAAATGGTTCAAATGGCTCTGAGCACTATGGGACTCAACTTCTGAGGTCATTAGTCCCCTAGAACTTAGAACTAGTTAAACCTAACTAACCTAAGGACATCACACACATCTATGCCCGAGGCAGGATTCGAACCTGCGACCGTAGCGGTCTCGCGGTTCCACACTGCAGCTGAGGGTATTTAAACAGTGTTTTCCTTTTATTGTAATTTGTTCAGCATTTTGTTGATCTTGTCATTATTGCTTGGGTATGAAATTAATTTAGTTCTAATATATTCTAGGCCATATATTAGTGACCACTGAGGTCGAATATCGAGCCTGACCTTTAAGGTGGCAGGTTATTGCTTGCCCGAATTGTGTATGAATTGTAACATCTAACATCGGGCATGGTCGTGATAAGCAAACTCCAGCGGCACGATGAATGTTGGCTCGTTTTATGTATTCATTTTGGAAGGTACCTGGTGAAATTCACCACTTCTCTTAAAAGAAGGAATTCATTGCTTACCGTTGTTTATTTTATTACCACTGTGATTTCGTGCTTACGTATTAGCGCTTAAGCATTTCTTCTTACTTTTACGCTTAGTTAAGTGAATTTGTTTCTGGGAGGGTATTGTTAACAATTGGCTGTTTGATCAAATTAATTCTTGTGTATGCTCATTACTGTTACATGATTAGCTGATTAATCATTGTTTTAGTTATGCAGTATTGTAACACTTGGATTTTGATCGATGTCTGGTACGGGGTTTCCATTTAGTATTCTCGGGCCTTGCGAATTCACTTAGTTGATGCTCAGTCTTACATGAATTATGTGCCTGTTTGCCGTGGGCTTCCTGAGTTGGTCGTAGCGCTGGAGACGTTGTCCCCGGCATATTATCACTACCCGCCGATACACCGGGAGTGGCTAGTCCACTTCGGCTGTGTACGTGTGTGCGGTGCGGCTTCCTCGCTTACCACGTCATCTCTCTATAAGAAAAGTTCTTAATCTTACGGCTTTCGAACTTTTTAAGTCAAGGGGTCCGCTACTCTAAGTCATCCTAGCCAAGCCTTGCTTCCACCAGCCCGGACTTGTCTAGTATTCCCTCTTGATTTGAAGATCTTTCATTTCTTAATTGTCGACTGCCGTAAATTTTAAATCATTGTTACCTTCTCTTAAATATTGTTAGTACCCAAGGTGCTTCCAAAATCTTTGTTGTAATCCTGGACCTACAAATTTTAAAATATTTTCAAATGCTGAACTTGTAAAATTTTGAACATTGTTACCTTTCTGTTTGAAAACTTGCTAAATTGCCAGCGCCAAAGGCGCGCTCGAGTTATTTCAGTGGTGATCCTGAACTTTTAAAAATTTTCCAAATGAGGACCACCTTACATGTTTGAAGTTTACTATCTAATGAGTTGGTTTCAAATCATTGTGGTAGTGCTGTTTCCGTAACTCTAGTTACGTCAAATTTACCTGGTTGAAATCTTCAGATGCCTAAAGGGCTCTCGAACGGTACTTTTATAAATGTTAAACTTGTAATTTTAAATAAAGAGGTATTATTTGTCCTGAAAACTAAAAAAAAATATTGTTTGGTCCTTTGGGTTCGCCGTCCTGAAGTCAATCTGACAATTACTATTGATTTGTATGTTACTGATGTTAACTGGTATATCTTGTTAAATAAAGGGTTAACAACTCTTGTTAAGCAACAAATGGCCTTCTGTAAACCCAGCCTGCACCTTTCTGCCACACGTTAAATTGTGGTCGTATCCTGGGGCGTCCACTGAGATTTCAGGTAGTTCTGCGATTTTGTGAGGTTTATCGTACCGTGACTTGGGCCCACTCATTCAGAGTACTGTGAACGTGGACTACGATGTTTACTCCAAGATTCTCGGTGACCAGATGTTACCATTTCATCTACAGCGCCATGATGAGTAAGTCGTGGACACTCCCGTTTAGCAGAATGACACTATTCATGTTTCCAGGATGTCATTCATACGCCATAAATTCCATGAACAGTCATGCATCACCTCACACATCTATTGATCCACTAAATCGCCTGATCTTTTTTCCACATAAAATGTATGGGACTACTAAGAACAGCGGGTGAAACTTTGTTGTTGTTGTGGTCTTAAGTCCAAACAATGGTTGGTGCAGCTCTCCATGCTAGTCTATTCCATCCTACTCTATCCCGAACTGAACAACTGCAACCTACATCGTTCTGAATCTGTTTACAATATTCATCTCTTGGTCTCCGTATACGATTTTTACCCCCCCCCCTCTCTCTCTCTCTCTCTCTCTCTCTCTCTCACACACACACACACACACACACACACACACACACACACACACACTCTTCCCTAGTACTAAATTCGTGATCTGTTGACATTTCAAAATGTGTCCTATAAACGATCCCTTCTTTTGGTCAAGTTGTACCATATATTTCTTGTCTCAAAAAGTTCTATTCCGTACTTCCTCGTAAGTTACATGATCGATCCACGTAATCTTCAGCATTCTTCTGTAGCATCACATTTAGAAAGCTTCAATTCTCTTTTTATCTAAACTGTTTATCGTCCATGTTTCACTTCCATACATGGCTACACTCCACGAAAACATCTTTAGAAAAGACTTCCTAACGCTTAAATATATATTTGGTGTTAACAAAATTATTCTTCTTCAGAACTTTTCTTGCCATTGCTAATCAACATTTTACGTGCGCTCTTCTTCGGTCAGCATCAGTTATTTTGCTGCTTAAATAGCAAAACGTATTTACTAGCTTAAGTTGTATGGTTTCCTAATCTGATTCCCTTAGCATCTCCTGATTTAGTTTGACTACATTCCATTATCCTTCTTTTTTTCCTCCCTTCAAGACACTGTCCATTCCATTCGACTGCTCCTCCAAGTCCTTTGCGGTATCTGACAGAATTAAATGTCATCGGCAAACCTCAAATTGTTTATTTCTTCTCCCTGAACTTTAATTCCTAATCCAAATTTTTCTTGTTCAGTGTACATCGGGGATCGGTTACAACCCTGTATCACTCCTTTACAACCACTGCTTCCCTCTCATATCCCTCTACTCTTATGTGTTATGTTGAAACATAGCAATCAAGCTTTCCCCAAATTTGGAAGTTCGATGGAACCCACTTATGGCGTCGCCTCAACTGAATGTGGCATACCTGGATAAACTTCTGGACTCTCCTCCATGCCGAACTGAAGCCATTATCCAGTTTAGAGACGCGAAATTTCACCGACAGGAAAAAGATACTGTGATATGCAAATGATTAGCTTTTCAGAGCATTTACACAAGGTTGGCGTCGGTCGAGACACCTACAAGGTGCTGATATGAGGAAAGTTTCCAAGCGATTTCTCATACACAAACAGCAGTTGACCGGCGTTGCCTGGTGAAACGTTGTTGTGATGCCTCGCGTAAGGAGGAGAAATGCGTACCATCACGTTTCCGGCTTGAATAAAGGTCGAATTGTAGCCTATCGCGATTGCGGTTTATCGTATCTCGACATTGCTGCTCGCCTTGGTCGAGATCCAATGACTGTTAGCAGAATATGGAATCGGTGGGTTCAGGAGGGTAATACGGAACGCCGTGCTGGATCCCAAAGGCCTCGGATCACTAGCAGTTGAGATGACAGGCATCTTATCCGCATGGCTGAAACGGATCGTGCAGCCACGTCTCGATCTCTGAGCCAACAGATGGGGACGTTTGCAAGACAACCATCTGCACGAACAGTTCCACGACGTTTGCAGCAGCATTTACTATCAGCTCAGAGACCATGGCTGCGGTTACCCTTGACGCTGCATCACAGACAGGAGCGCCTGCGATGGTATACTCAACGACGAACCTGCGTGCACGAATGGCAAAACGTCGTTTTTTTGGATGAATCCAGGTTCTGTTTACATCATCATGATGGTCGAATCCGTGTTTGGCGACATCGCGGTGACGCACATTGGAAGCGTGTATTCGTCATCGCCATACTGGTGCATCTCCCGGCGTGATGGTATGGGGTGCCATTGGTTACACGTCTAGGTCACCTCTTATTCGCATTGACGGCACTTTGAGTAGTGGACGTTACATTTCATATGTGTTACGACGCGAGGATCTTCCCTTCAGTCGATCCCTGCGAAACCCTACATTTCAGGAGGATAATGCACGACCGCATGTTGCAGCTCCTGTACGGGCCTTTCTGGATACAGAAAATGTTCGACTGCTGCCCGGGCCAGCACATTCCCAGATCTCTCACCAATTAGAAACGTCTAGCCAGTGGTGGCCAAGCAACTGGCAAGTCACAATACTCCAGTCTCTTCTCTTGAGGTACTGTGGTATCGTGTTGAAGCTGCATCGGCAGCTGTACCTGTACATGCCATCCAAGCTCTGTTTGACTCAATGCCCAGGCGTATCAAGGCCGTTATTACGGCCAGAGGTGGTTGATCTGGGTACTGATTTCTCTGGATCTATGCACCCAAACTGCTTGAAAATCTAATCACATGTCGAGTGTAGTATAATATATTTATCCAATGAATACCCGTTTACCATCTGCATTTCTTCTTGGTGTAGCAATTTTAATGGCCAGTAGTGTATATTAGCAGCAACGAACACCAGAATTCTGCGAATCCTGCAGTGAAAGAAACACCACGCAGATGGCAAGCATTTAGCAAGAGCTTGGCCTCAAAGATACACGTGGAGAAGGTGCGTCGCAAGTATTTAGGTATGAGAAATTTGTTTTGTGAAACAGTAAGAGTCATGTATTTCGCTGAGTGAATTGTAAAGAAGGCTAAGGTTTACTATTGGTAGAGTGAGATCCGTATAAACAACGGAACGATATGTTTTGAAATTTGTGTAAATTCACGGATTTGGATGAGGATAGATTACTATTTTAATCGTGGGAACTGCGAGAATCTCAGTTATTTGAATGGTTCATTGCACCAATAATCAAACTCTTTCTTGTAATCCTTCTCTTTAAGTTGTTGATAACAATGCTGAAGTACTGAATGAAGTGTTTTCTGCTTGAGCGGTATTCAATCTATGATCTATACGCTGATTGAGAAATGTCCTGTAGGAATCACAGAAAGCCCAAGTGGCTGCCTCGCGAGAAAAGTCGACAGTTATCAAGCGCGGAAGAGCTGAGCACATGTCTGCCAAAACGAGACACAGAATGGAGCACGATATCACGTAGAGCTGTTATATGGTATCCTCCAACATCTTACAGCTCCAGATTCCACTCCATTCCAGTGGAGAGTACTGGCAGGTGATCCGAAAACCCGTAATCTCAATGTGACGATCACATATTGCTGCTATAAAACAGAAAAAGACGGATGTAGCTGATCAGGCAACATTAGGAAGATAAATATTTTGAAGCATGGGCCAATGCAACAAACTGTACCGGAGCATCAGCAATATTACATCTCTGAAACGACACCGTCTGCTTAAATATTTTCTCAGATGGAAATTTTCTCTAGTCCCTACTCCTGTTCAGGAGTCCTCATACAAGCTCCATGATGCCCCTGTGGTATGATAACAATGATGGGGAGATGAAGTAAGTAAAGAATTACACTGGCGGTACACCAGTATCATACATTATACCACCGACGACGACCGTCTAGGTTACTGGCTGAAGAGGCATATCGTACCGTCAAAAGCCCAGAAGCAGTTCATCGAAACCGTACGAATTAGTGTCTGGCAACCACAATATGACATTAAAGATACGTTACCGTGCAAGTACACTCCTGGAAATGGAAAAAAGAACACATTGACACCGGTGTGTCAGACCCACCATACTTGCTCCGGACACTGCGAGAGGGCTGTACAAGCAATGATCACACGCACGGCACAGCGGACACACCAGGAACCGCGGTGTTGGCCGTCGAATGGCGCTAGCTGCGCAGCATTTGTGCACCGCCGCCGTCAGTGTCAGCCAGTTTGCCGTGGCATACGGAGCTCCATCGCAGTCTTTAACACTGGTAGCATGCCGCGACAGCGTGGACGTGAACCGTATGTGCAGTTGACGGACTTTAAGCGAGGGCGTACAGTGGGCATGCGGGAGGCCGGGTGGACGTACCGCCGAATTGCTCAACACGTGGGGCGTGAGGTCTCCACAGTACATCGATGTTGTCGCCAGTGGTCGTCGGAAGGTGCACGTGCCCGTCGACCTGGGACCGGACCGCAGCGACGCACGGATGCACGCCAAGACCGTAGGATCCTACGCAGTGCCGTAGGGGACCGCACCGCCACTTCCCAGCAAATTAGGGACACTGTTGCTCCTGGGGTATCGGCGAGGACCATTCGCAACCGTCTCCATGAAGCTGGGCTACGGTCCCGCACACCGTTAGGCCGTCTTCCGCTCACGCCCCAACATCGTGCAGCCCGCCTCCAGTGGTGTTGCGACAGGCGTGAATGGAGGGACGAATGGAGACGTGTCGTCTTCAGCGATGAGAGTCGCTTCTGCCTTGGTGCCAATGATGATCGTATGCGTGTTTGGCGCCGTGCAGGTGAGCGCCACAATCAGGACTGCATACGACCGAGGCACACAGGGCCAACACCCGGCATCATGGTGTGGGGAGCGATCTCCTACACTGGCCGTACACCACTGGTGATCGTCGAGGGGACACTGAATAGTGCACGGTACATCCAAACCGTCATCGAACCCATCGTTCTACCATTCCTAGACCGGCAAGGGAACTTGCTGTTCCAACAGGACAATGCACGTCCGCATGTATCCCGTGCCACCAACGTGCTCTAGAAGGTGTAAGTCTACTACCCTGGCCAGCAAGATCTCCGGATCTGTCCCCCATTGAGCATGTTTGGGACTGGATGAAGCGTCGTCTCACGCGGTCTGCACGTCCAGCACGAACGCTGGTCCAACTGAGGCGCCAGGTGGAAATGGCATGGCAAGCCGTTCCACAGGACTACATCCAGCATCTCTACGATCGTCTCCATGGGAGAATAGCAGCCTGCATTGCTGCGAAAGGTGGATATACACTGTACTAGTGCCGACATTGTGCATGCTCTGTTGCCTGTGTCTATGTGCCTGTGGTTCTGTCAGTGTGATCATGTGATGTATCTGACCCCAGGAATGTGTCAATAAAGTTTCCCCTTCCTGGGACAATGAATTCACGGTGTTCTTATTTCAATTTCCAGGAGTGTATTTCATATTATTTTCACTCGTCGTAATTGAATAGAAGCTACGTAGTACCATAAGTTGCTGGTGCTCACCCTTTTCCTCGGCCTCCTTGACGGCGGCGGACAGCTGAGCAGTGACGAGCGAGTGGTAGTGGCCCTTGAGTTCCATCAGCTCGTCGTGGCTGCCCTGCTCGACCACGCCGCCTCCGGACAGCACCACGATCCTGTCCGCGTTGCGCACAGTCGACAGCCTGTGCGCCACGATGATGGTCGTTCGACCAACGCTGGCCTGCAGGTTGTTCACGAGAAGAACTTCATTAACGAAAAATTATTTTGTTTAATTTTATTTTGGTTTAAATTCGGATTTTTCGATCACACTTTGCATGTATCTGAAATTATCATAACTTAACAGATTTTTTTCCTTGAGTCGTTCCACAATGCTTCTTTATATCGAAAAAGATGGTATTGTCTAGGCAGCTTCCTCTCTTACACTGCATTGGTACTCTGTCCCTCCGAACACGGACGGCAACAATGGGCAGATGACGTGTAAAGTTATCTGTAGGTGAAGCAGAGGCAACTAAGATGGGGGTACCAGTACAGGAACATGTCTTCGTAGCACAGATGTAAACTATACTGCACGTGTGCTACTCCATAAATAAGTCTGCCATAGGCTGAAGTGTTTTGCTTGCAAATGCAAATTTCAAATTGTATCTAATGCTATCTTATAGCACACTGCCGCGGTTTTTTGGCTTTTCCCAGTGTGGCCGAGCGGTTCTAGAAGCTTCAGTCTGGAACCGCGCGATCGCTACGGTTGCAGGTTCGAATCCTGCCTCGGGCATGGATGTGTGTGATGTCCTTAGGTTAGTCAGGTTTAAGTAGTTCTAGGGGACTGATGACTTCAGATATTAAGTCCCATAGTGCTCGGAGCCATTTTGGCTTTTCCGAATGATGAAGGACGCTTTCTGTTGCTGTTGATTTTCCAGTATGGGAGTCCTTACACCAAGAACATTCCAATGAAAAAGAGACCATAAAGTGTAATTCACGGCATCAATGGACATATTAAATGGTTTCTGTTGATAATCAGGAGTATACAGTGGATGGAAACTTATACTGGGAACTCTCAGATCTGTACAACTAGTTCCACGTTTAATTATGGTAGGTCCCCACCTGCCTAAGTTGGGAAAATTCAATTATAATAAAGCTTTGATCCACACTAATCATATTTCCTTAATTGCTTTCATCAGTTGATCACATAAAGTCAAATTATTTACGAAATATGTTCCTTTCGATGAAAGGCAACAGGAGATCTCGACGAAAAATAGTAGACTCTCAGTGAGAAACATGAAAAGAACTGGCTTATAAGAACTGTTGCACGCCAGGTTGGGTGTACTAATTCTAATAAGAAAGTTGTTGATTGAGAAACAGTCATAAACTTGTAACGATTTATTTTAACAGAAAGAAACACTTTCAAACACTGCATAAGGAGTTAACTTAAAGTTTGCTATTGCCTGCATTTTCGTACTGATAACATTCCGAAGGACAATATGTTGGATAGTGAGGCTCTTTATGAATATAATCCATACAAAATGGGAGGAGAACAGGATAAATTTACACGCATACTAAGTTCACATTAAAAGAATACAAATTGAAGGGAGTCAGCCCTTCAACATATAACAACAGACTAGGCCTTCCAATACATAAAAATAAAATGTCACGGAACACTCACACAAGTCTATGCCCTAGAGAATCACATCGGCGCAAGACTTCAAAAAATGGAATGCTCACATATTTCCTAAATATTTGTGAGTAAATTACTTGTTAAATACTTGTCACGATATGTAAGATCCAAATGAATTACAAAGGACAATAGTATCATGTGAGCAAATGGCCTATATGAACAAAGCAAGTACTCGAGAATCAGAGTTTAACACAATGAAATCACATAAAATATAACTGTATAGTGCTGAGGGCAGATTTGTCCATGTGTGGTACCATATAAAGGAAATCTGCAAAGTTAGTCATAAAACTGAAACGGGAATGAATTTCCGACTAGAGATGAAACCATATTTACACAAGAGAACATTCACATGCACATTCTCAATTAATAACAAACATTCTCTCATACCGTCGGCATATATCGAGGAATGTATTACGATGTCACAAGCTATGGTAAGACAAAGTAAGTCTCAGAAAATTAACAAAACCTCAAAAATACGTCATTACCTACACTGAATAAACTATTACATGTTGACTCCTAGGCTATCGCTGAGAAATAAATCGAATTAAAACACTTCAGTAGGCGTACGCAATTCACATTCTAAGACGAAGTCCCTAGGCTCGCTCTTAAAGTTACGATGTGCACTCACCACCAACCACCAACCACCCGGCAGATCTGAGTGCTTTTGTTCTTCGCTCCCCGAATAACGAACACCCCCCCCCCCCCGCCCCCCCCGGAAGCGGAACTGATCAGAGGGGTCCTTTCCGCCACCAACCTGACGACAGTCGAAAGGCCACTTAGAGGGCACGAACATTTTTACTTTAACTGAAACCACTAAGCCGAGTGTCTAAAGCATACAGCAAAGTGCTGCGCTGCTAACTGCTATTGAAGTGCTAAACAGACACACAGATACACTCACTCTTTCACGCTGAGGATAAGGAAGGAAGTGAAATGCGGTAGCACAAAATATAATTAACGTAAGCAGTACTGAGGAGTTGCTTGGAACATAAATATGCATATACCGTATAAATATGTTAGGGAGATGCAGAACACAGTTTGTTTGCATCGTTCCGTTAAATTATCATGAGATAAACATAACCCACTGCTCTGATTTGTCGCGGGCTGAACCAAGAAAGCCGGCCGGTGTGGCCGAGCGGTTCTAGGCGCTACAGTCTGGAACCGCGCGACCGCTGCGGTCGCAGGTTCGAATCCTGCCTCGGGCATGGATGTGTGTGATGTCCTTAGGTTAGTTAGGTTTAAGTGGTTCTAAGTTCTAGAGGACTGATGACCTCAGCAGTTGAGTCCCATAGTGCTCAGAGCCATTTTTTTGAACCAGGAAACGCACCAATAATTAGAGGTGCCAGTATTGATTGAATGACAGTAACATTAAATCCGATAATGTTGTTGTTGTTGTGGTCTTCAGTCCTGAGCCTGGTTGGATGCAGCTCTCCTTGCTACTCTATCCTGTGCAAGCTTCTTCATCTCCCAGTACCTACTGCAACCTACATCCTTCTGAATCTGCTTAGTGTATTCATCTCTATGTCTCCCTCTACGATTTTTACCCTCCACGCTGCCCTCCAATACTAAATTGGTGATCCCTTGATGCCTCCGAACGTGTCCTACCAACCGATCCCTTCTTCTGGCCAAGTTGTGCCACAAACTTCTCTTCTCCCCAATCCCATATAATACTTCCTCATTAGTTATGTGATCTTCCCATCTAATCTTCAGCATTCTTCTGTAGCACCACATTTCAAAAGCTTCTATTCTCTTCTCGTCCAAACTATTTATCGTCCATGTTTCACTTCCATACATGGCTACACTCCATACAAATTCTTTCAGAAATGACTTCCTGCACTAAAATCTATACTCGATGTTAACAAATTTCTCTTCTTGAGAAACGCTTTCATTGCCATTGCCAGTCTACATTTTATATCCTCTCTACTTCGACCATCATCAGTTATTGTGCTCCCCAAATAGCAAAATTCCTTTACTACTTTGTCTCATTTCCTAATCTAATTCCTTCAGCATCACCCGACTTAATTCGACTTCATTCCATTATCCTCGTTTTGCTTTTGTTGATTTTCATCTTATATCCTCCTTTCAAGACATTGTCCATTCCATTCAACTGCTCTTCCAAGTCCTTTGCTGTCTCTGACAGAATTAGAGTGTCATCGGCGAACCTCAAAGTTTTTATTTCTTCTCCATGGATTTTAATACCTACTCCGAATTTTTCTTTTGTTTCCTTTACTGCTTGCTCAATATACAGATTGAACAACATCGGGGAGAGGTTACAACCCTTTCTTACTCCCTTCCCAACAACTGCTTCCCTTTCATGTCCCTCGACTCTTATAACTGCCATCTGGTTTCTGAACAAATTGTAAATAGCCTTTCGCTCCCTGTATTTTACCCCTGCCACCTTTAGAATTTGAAAGAGAGTATTCCAGTCAACATTGTCAAAAGCTTTCTCTAAGTCTACAAATGTTAAAAACGCAGGTTTGCCTTTCCTTAATCTTTCTTCTAAGATAAGTCGTAAGGTCAGTATTGCCTCACGTGTTCCAATGTTTCTACGGAATCCAAACTGATCTTCCCCGAGGTTGGCTTCTACTAGTTTTTCCATTCGTCTGTAAAGAATTCGTGTTAGTATTTTGCAGCTGTGACTTATTAAACTGTCAACACCTGCTTTCTTTGGGATTGGAATTATTATATTCTTCTTGAAGTCTGAGGGCATTTCGCCTGTCTCATACATCTTGCTCACCACATGGTAGTGTTTTCTCAGGACTGGCTCTCCCAAGGCCGTCAGTAGTTCCAATGGAATGTTGTCTACTCCGGGGGCCTTGTTTCGACTCAGGTCTTTCAGTGCTCTGTCAAACTCTTCACGCAGTATCGTATCTCCCATTTCATCTTCACCTACATCCTCTTCCATTTCCATAATATTGTCCTCAAGTACATCGCCCTTGTATAGACCCTCTATATACTCCTTCCACCTTTCTCCTTTCCCTTCTTTGCTTAGAACTGGGTTTCCATCTGAGCTCTTGGTATTCATACAAGTCGTTCTCTTATCTCCAAAGGTCTCTTTAATTTTCCTGTAGGCAGTATCTATCTTACCCCTAGTGAGATAAGCCTCTACATCCTTACATTTGTCCTCTAGCCATCCCTGCTTAGCCATTTTGCACTTCCTGTCGATCTCATTTTTGAGACGTTTGTATTCCATTTTGCTTGCTTCATTTGCTGCATTTTTATATTTTCTCCTTTCATCAATTAAATTCAATATTTCTTCTGTTATCCAAGGATTTCTACTAGCCCTCGTCTTTTTACCTACTTGATCCTCTGCTGCCTTCACTACTTCATCCCTCAAAGCTACCCATTCTTCTTCTACTGTATTTCTTTCCCCCATTCCTGTCAATTGTTCCCTTATGCTCTCCCTGAAACTCTGTACAACCTCTGGTTCTTTCAGTTTATCCAGGTCCCATCTCCTTAAATTCCCACCTTTTTGCAGTTTCTTCAGTTTTAATTTACAGGTCATAACCTATAGATTGTGGTCAGAGTCCACATCTGCCCCTGGAAATATCTTACAATTTAATACCTGGTTCCTAAATCTCTGTCTTACCATTATACACTCCTGGAAATGGAAAAAAGAACACATTGACACCGGTGTGTCAGACCCACCATACTTGCTCCGGACACTGCGAGAGGGCTGTACAAGCAATGATCACACGCACGGCACAGCGGACACACCAGGAACCGCGGTGTTGGCCGTCGAATGGCGCTAGCTGCGCAGCATTTGTGCACCGCCGCCGTCAGTGTCAGCCAGTTTGCCGTGGCATACGGAGCTCCATCGCAGTCTTTAACACTGGTAGCATGCCGCGACAGCGTGGACGTGAACCGTATGTGCAGTTGACGGACTTTAAGCGATGGCGTACAGTGGGCATGCGGGAGGCCGGGTGGACGTACCGCCGAATTGCTCAACACGTGGGGCGTGAGGTCTCCACAGTACAT
Organism: Schistocerca americana; assembly: GCF_021461395.2. Lineage (NCBI taxonomy): Eukaryota > Metazoa > Arthropoda > Insecta > Orthoptera > Acrididae > Schistocerca > Schistocerca americana. Next base: position 617,852,777 of record NC_060121.1, read on the forward strand.
CGATGTTGTCGTCAGTGGTCGGCGGAAGGTGCACGTGCCCGTCGACCTGGGACCGGACCGCAGCGACGCACGGATGCACGCCAAGACCGTAGGATCCTACGCAGTGCCGTAGGGGACCGCACCGCCACTTCCCAGCAGATTAGGGACACTGTTGCTCCTGGGGTATCGGCGAGGACCATTCGCAACCGTCTCCATGAAGCTGGGCTACGGTCCCGCACACCGTTAGGCCGTCTTCCGCTCACGCCCCAACATCGTGCAGCCCGCCTCCAGTGGTGTCGCGACAGGCGTGAATGGAGGGACGAATGGAGACGTGTCGTCTTCAGCGATGAGAGTCGCTTCTGCCTTGGTGCCAATGATGGTCGTATGCATGTTTGGCGCCGTGCGGGTGAGCGCCACAATCAGGACTGCATACGACCGAGGCACACAGGGCCTACACCCTGCATCATGGTGTGGGGAGCGATCTCCTACACTGGCCGTACACCACTGGTGATCGTCGAGGGGACACTGAATAGTGCACGGTACATCCAAACCGTCATCGAACCCATCGTTCTACCATTCCTAGACCGGCAAGGGAACTTGCTGTTCCAACAGGACAATGCACGTCCGCATGTATCCCGTGCCACCCAACGTGCTCTAGAAGGTGTAAGTCTATTACCCTGGCCAGCAAGATCTCCGGATCTGTCCCCCATTGAGCATGTTTGGGACTGGATGAAGCGTCGTCTCACGCGGTCTGCACGTCCAGCACGAACGCTGGTCCAACTGAGGCGCCAGGTGGAAATGGCATGGCAAGCCGTTCCACAGGACTACATCCAGCATCTCTACGATCGTCTCCATGGGAGAATAGCAGCCTGCATTGCTGCGAAAGGTGGATATACACTGTACTAGTGCCGACATTGTGCATGCTCTGTTGCCTGTGTCTATGTGCCTGTGGTTCTGTCAGTGTGATCATGTGATGTATCTGACCCCAGGAATGTGTCAATAAAGTTTCCCCTTCCTGGGACAATGAATTCACGGTGTTCTTATTTCAATTTCCAGGAGTGTATAATCTATATGATACCTTTTAGTATCTCCAGGGTTCTTCCATGTATACAACCTTCTTTCATGATTCTTAAACCAAGTGTTAGCTATGATTATGTTCTGCTCTGTGCATAATTCTACCAGGCGGCTTCCTCTTTCAATTCTTAGCCCCAATCCATATTCACCTACTACGTTTCCTTCTCTCCCTTTTCCTACACTCGAATTCCAGTCACCCATGACTATTAAATTTTCGTCTCCCTTCACTATCTGAATAATTTATTTTATTTCATCATACATTTCTTCAATTTCTTCATCATCTGCAGAGCTAGTTGGCATATAAACATGTACTACTGTAGTAGGTGTGGGCTTCGTATCTATCTTGGCCACAATAATGCGTTCACTATGCTGTTTGTAGTAGCTTACCGGCATTCCTATTTTCCTATTCATTATTAAACCTACTCCTGCATTACCCCTATTTGATTTTGTGTTTATAAACCTGTAGTCACCTGACCAGAAGTCTTGTTCCTCCTGCCACCGAAATTCACTAATTCCCACCATATCTAACTTTAACCTATCCATTTCCCTTTTTAAATTTTCTAACCTACCTGACCGATTAAGGGATCTGACATTCCACGCTCCGATCCGTAGAACCCCAGTTTTCTTTCTCCTGATAACGACATCCTCTTGAGTAGTCCGAATGGGGGACTATTTTACCTCCGGAATATTTTACCCTAGAGGACGCCATCATCATTTAATCATACAGTAAAGCTGCATGCCCTCGGGAAAAATTACGGCTGTAGTTTCCCCTTGCTTTCATCCGTTCGCAGTACAGCACAGCAAGGCCGCTTTGGTTATTGTTACAAGGCCAGATCAGTCAATCATCCAGACTGTTGCCCTTGCAACTACTGAAAGGGCTGCTGCCCCTCTTCAGGAACCACACGTTTGTCTGGCCTCTCAACAGATACCCATCCGTTGTGGTTGCACCTACGGTACGGCTATCGTGGTGGTGGTGGTTAGTGTTTAACGTCCCGTCGACAACGAGGTCATTAGAGACGGAGCGCAAGCTCGGGTTAGGGAAGGATTGGGAAGGAAATCGGCCGTGCCCTTTCAAAGGAACCATCTCGGCATTCGCCTGAAACGATTTAGGGAAATCACGGAAAACCTAAATCAGGATGGCCGGAGACGGGATTGAACCGTCGTCCTCTCGAATGCGAGTCCAGTGTGCTAACCACTGCGCCACCTCGCTCGGTGGTACGGCTATCTGTGTCGCTGAGACACGCAAGCCTCCCCACCAACGGCAATTTCCATGGTTCATGGGGGGAAAAATCCGATAAAGACAATATGAAACGTCTCCAATTGGGAGGTTTCACATAACATCGACGTCGTTGGCAACCTTAGAAATCTGAGGAGTTTCTTGCTTAAACATGTAATTAAGAAAACATAAAAATTATTTCGATAAATCAGGCGATCGCTATCTTATCTCCAAGTGTTCGGTACATCAATTCGATGAAAATCATTTTGTCCCCACCTTCGAAAATAATACGCACATGGGTCACAAGAAAGAGAGGTTAGTGCTTGTACAAAGATACATGGACATCCGTTTTTACGGAGTACTCTCCACCATCTACTGTGCAGTGGCTTGCTGAGTGAGGTATAACTCCAAATGTAGTGTGATATTACACTAAACCGTCAGGTGTAACAAGTCCGCGAAAGGTTTCATAGGTAATAAGCTTACAGTTGTTATGGTTCAAATGGCTCTGAGCAATATGGGACTGAACTTCTGAGGTCATCAGTCCCCTAGAACTTAGAACTACTGAAACCTAACTAACCTAAGGACATCACACACACCCATGCCCGAGGCAGGATTCGAACCAGCGACCGTATCGGTAGTGCGGTTCCAGACTGTAGCACCTAGAACCGATCGGCCACTCCGGCCGGCTCCAGTTGTTATGAATGGGGCTCATTCGGTGTAGCAAAATAGCCTCTGGAATGGAAAAAACCGAAGAGCGACCGCTTTGAGGTTCGAAAGTCCCAGAGACGGACGCTTACATGACTTACTTCCGTAGCAAACGTCGCTGGTCAAGAGCCGCGAAACTACTTCTATATGCAAAGAAGTATGAACTATTGTGTACGTATGAAGCAAGCATATGGATTTCACCGTATCAATGACGTGAGTGCAGCAAGACTCAGGTATCGTCTGTACTCCAAAAACTCTGTACACTACAAGTAATTTAATGGTGTTATGCATTATTTTAACAAATGGTTCAAATGGTTCTGAGCATTAGGGACTTAACATCTGAGGTCATCAGTCCCCTAGAACTTAGAACTACTTAAACCTAACTAACCTAAGGACATCACACACACCCATGCCCGAGGCAGGATTCGAACCAGCGACCGTATCGGTCGTGCGGTTCCAGACTGTAGCACCTAGAACCGCTCGGCTACACGGGACGGCATCTCAATAGTATTCACAAAAATAACTTCACCTTCCCTTCGCGGATTCCCATTTGAGTTCACAGAGCATTTTCGTAACGCCGGCCGGAGTGGCCGAGCGGTTCTGTGCGCTTCAGTCTGGAACCGCGCGACCGCTACGCAGGTTCGAATCCTGCCTCGGGCAAGGATGTGTGTGTTGTCCTTACGTTAGTTAGGTTTAAGCAGTTCTAAGTTCTAGGGGACTGATGACCTCAGATGTTGAGTCCCATAGTGCTCAGAGCCATTTGAACCATTTTCGTAACAATCGCATGTCGGTCGAATCTACTGGTAAGAAATCAAGCAGCACGCCTCTGAAATGCTTCGACGTCTTAATTTAATCCAAAATAGTGAGGGTCCTATAAACTGCAGCAGTACTCACGAATGCGTCGCACAAATGTTCTTTCCACGGTCTATTTCAAAGATGAAGTATACTCTCCTATCTTTCTCCCGATAAACCAAGATCGCACATCGGCCTATTATAAAACGATCTTATGCGATCGTTACATTTCACATCGCTCTGCAACATCACGTCTAGATATTTAATCGAGTCGCGCGCAGTGGTCGCACGGTAAGAGGCGCCATGCCACGGATGCACAGCTTGAGGTTCGATCCCTCCCTCGGGCGCGGGTGTGTGTGTTGTTCTTAGCATAAGTTAGTTTAAGTAGTGTGTAAATCTAAGGACAGATGACCTCAGCTGTTTGGTCCCTTATGAATTCACACACATCTGAACATTTTTATTTAATCGACGTTAGCCGGCCGACGTGGTCTAGCGGTTCTAGGCGCTCAGACCGGAACCGAGCGACTGCTACGGTCGCGGGTTCGAATCCTGCCTCGGGCATGGATGTGTGTGATGTCCTTAGTTAGGTTTAAGTAGTTCTAAGTTCTAGGGGACTGATGACCACAGATGCTAAGTCCCATAGTGCTCAGAGCCATTTGAATAATCGACGTGTATGTCAAGCAGCACATCACTAGTAACGTATTGGAATATTACAGCGTTTTTCTCCATGCCAACTGCTTTAGCTCACATTTTTCTGCATTTAGTGCAAACTACCGTTCATCATGCCAAATAAAAATTCGGTCTGTGATACCGTAAACTCCAACAGTCACTCAACGAAGACACTTTCCCTTAAACCGCAGTCTCATCAGCAAGCAGTGGCAGACTGCTACTCTTCTTATCCAGTGTTTGGTTTGGTCTATAGCGCGCTATCTGCGTGGTCATCAGCGCCCGTCCATATTTCAAATCTTTACACAGTCTAATTGTTACACAGTCGAATCTAACAACTGTCACAAATGATGATGAAATGATGAGGACAACACTAACACCCAGTCCCCAGGCAAAGAAAATCCTCAACACGACCGGGATTTGAATCCGGGACCCTGTGATCCAGAGGCAGCATCGCTAGCCACTAGATCACGAGCTGCGGACCCTATCAAGGGTGCAGCTAGAGCATCGCCCAGGGGAAAATTTTGCAGTGAACAGTTTTAGGCGGTGGGCTTGTTCTTCGGATTGAGTCTTCGATGAGCTTTAGACTGCTGTTTGACGGTAACAGACCTTTTTCGAGGGTTGCCGTACTTGTAACTTTTAATATGACTATAAATCACCGTTGGTAGTAATGCATCGGCATATTCTATTCAGTCAGCTACACCACTGACGTGCAGTACTGCTTTATCTGGAATACGTCTGACATAAGAATAGAAGCAAGTTGGAATTTTAGTACTTCATTGTAGGCTGTATTTCATGTGAGTTCAGTCTCCTGCTGCAGCTGAAACCGACGCACCGTAACCGTCCCACATACCACACGCAGCTTGCCTGTCAGCGACGCTGCCTGACAGCGAAAGAACAGTTTTATGACCCGTTTGCTAATCTCGAATGTGGCCTCGTGTTCTCACAGCTAGCTAGTGGATTCACCCCACAGAAAAAATACACAGACCTGTCACCACGGTATAGAAATGAAATTAAGAAGTGCAATCATTAGTGTCTGTTTCGGTTGAGGCATACATTCGTGCTTCGCTCGTAACATGAACTGATTTGATAGTCTAATTTGGAAGTGGCTCGTTAACAAACTTACAGAGCAGTTTTAGTAAAAACTGCGGCATAACATTAGCAATTGCGTTGTTTCCTACTGGTACCGTGAATAAAATATGGTCGTAAAATGAATATCTGATCAGTCTGTAAATTAGTAATACTCCACGAACGTTTTACACTTTGAGAATATATCGGTTGACCTTACAGTACTGTACTCTTAGTTATTGAAATTTCATTCGCTTATGTGCCAAAGATACACACGAATAGTTTGTGAAACACTATACGCAAGTATACTACAGTTCTCCTTGCACATCCTAAAGGCGACTAGACGACAAACATCTCCAAAAACAAGATTGGTGAGACTTTCATAGCTACTGTTTGACGCACTGCCAGTTCGTTTTCGTCTAGAAATCTTCTGCCGACGTTTGTTTGGTTGTTATTCTAACATTTCGTCGTCAGCAGTGCCTGGCATGTCAAAGATTCACACCCAAAGATTCATCCTGCGCCACCAGCTGTAGAGGGGTAAATCTTCGACTGTGCCAGCCACTCGTATTGGCAAAAACGTAAAATAAATAAATACAAATTCGTCAATCGAACATCGGCTGAAGGTCCTCGACATACAATGTCTAACTCTTCTCTTTAGTATCTTGTCGTGCATCCAAATTTTATTAAGTGTCTATGTTGGGTCTGAGAAGTATCACGCACTCGTTTACGAGTACTGCTAATTCCTCTATTCTGCAGTAGGCCCCTTCAGGAATTTGCTTAAATAAAATCTGTTTCCCCGCGATCCTTTCTGTTAACCGTGTCTTCAATATAAAGATACAAATATTTGATAGATGTAGCTATGTTTTTTGAATTTGACATGCTGATGGTCTGGGTTTGGACATCCTTTGGAATGAATTGAAAGACTCCTTTTCCCTTCCACTGTGATCGACTGCTGTCCTGTAGAAGTTTTGGAACCTTTCTGAGTAGATGAATGCTTTGCATTTGCCTACACGAGTATGCAGACAATGAACTACACTGTCTTTCGCCAGATTCTTCTACTTCCTTGTTCTCCAGTGTGTCATTATACATTTCTATTGCATTTGTTTTTTTAGTTGTTCTTGAATTCTCCATAAGATACGACACAATGTAAGCGAAAGCGAGAAATTCACATTTAAGTTCAGTTATTTTCTAGCCTAAAGGATCATCGATTTTATACATTAAATGAAATATTTTTTTTTTTTTTTTGCGTTTATGGCTCAGTTTACAATATCCAACAGAAAGGAGTGGATAGCCGCAGGCTCTACCTCTGAAATTTATTACTTGAGTAGGTCACAGTATGCGACTAATCAAAAGTTCGTCCTGCTAGAATTTACTTTGTATTTAACACTGCTACAATCCAAGGGCTTCTGAAAATTAATTCGCTTGTCTATAGTAAACAGCGTTTACGATTCATATACGCAAAATCTGTGTATACTACAAAAGCAGTCGCACAACGCTGCAGTTCTTAAAGAGGCTGGTAGTGTCATTCGTAGTTCTCTTAGCAGAAGCATAGGCAATCACAAAACTGGACTACGTCTCTACGCAAGCGGTTTCCCAAGACGAAATAACATGAAAAGTTCAGCTTTCTTTTATGTACATCCTCTCCTGATTAGTTTTATTTCATTCTCCATCCCTTCCTACAATGTGCTAATCTTTTCATCTGAACGTAACTACTACACCAACAACTTCATACTATGTTTCTCATGTGCTAGTCTGTACCTGTTCCAACAGTTTTCCGCTTTATTGCTCCTTCCATTGCAAAGTTACACTGAAGACCAAACCATTAGGACCACCCGCTTAGTAGCGTGTTGATCCACCTGTAGAACTTAATATACCATAGTTATGTGTGACATGGATTCGACAAGTGCTTGGTATGTTTCCGGAGGTCTGCAGCACCAGATATCAAACGTACGGATCACGCAATTCCCGTAAATAACGAGATGGTGATTCGTGGGCACGGAGCTAATGCCCGATAGCTTCTCAGAGATGTTCCGTCGGTTCAGATAACGCAAATTTGGTAACCAAGAGATCAATGTGGGTTCATTGCCATACTCCTCAACGCACGATTCTGTCCTTGTACCAAGAACAGTTGTGTTGCTGGAAGATTTCATGTTGGTGATGACATTACAAATGGCGTGATGTAGGTGGTTCACAATATTAACTTGTCCATAGCTGTCATGATGCCTTCAGTTACTACAATAGGCCCTACTAAAGCCCAGGTGAACACACCCCAAGGCACAACACTGGCCCCACCGTGTCCGTGGTACAGTGCATATCTCGAGCAGTCGTCCGCCTAGCTTATGCCAAATCTGGACACAACCATCAATCTCGATTAAAAAGAAACATGATTCTTCCGACCAGGCAAACGCGTTTTCATTGCTCCATTGTCCAATCTCGATTATCGTGATCGTAATTGACATTTGTTGCGTTCATATGGACACCCGTAGGGGTTGCCTGCTGTGGAGTCCCACGTCCAACAATGAGCACGGTACGGTTCACTGCGAAACACTGGTGTCTCCTGTAGCATTATACTCTTTTGTCAGATCTGCTACTGTGGCCGCCTATCTTGCTTTACAGAGCGGGCAAATTTCCGACCCCCTCGTTTGTGGTGAGGCATGGACGTTCAACGCCTCGTCGCGTACTCGTGTTTTCGCTGTTCTTCGACCACATTCCTCGGAGGCTCACTACAGCAGCAAGCGAACAGCGGACTAAGTTCGCTATTTCCGAGAGCCTCGTTCAACGCCTCTGACCGTAAAAAACTGCCATTAGTCAAAGTCACTGATGTCTCTGGATTCCCCCATTTTCTGCCCGTAACATCGCTATAACATATCTCCATTCGTCTCTGTTTTGCTTACATAATTTTCTTACGGCGTCACTTTCTCACAACGCCACCAGGCGGAAATAAATCTTGCGGTATGGAGTATTCATAGTGTTCTGGCTCATCCCTCAATCTTTCTTTTATAACGTCACATTCAAACTCTCCCAGTTTCTTCCTTTCCTTATTTCCCTTGCTTATGGTGGTGTATACTCTCAGAAACCTGTTCAAGTTCATATCGGCTTATGATCAGTTGTTAATGAAAACTTTATTCTAATATTCAGGGTCAGCCGAAACTCCACCGACAATATTTCGGAGGTTTTTAAGGAAAATTATCTACGCACTCTGGAAGTTTCAAAACGATAAAGTAATTATGATTTATTCGGTTTGTAGTCTAATTATCTTTGTTTCTGGAATAACGCCATCACAACGATAAGATAAACTATTAACATGCAATCACCAAAAGTACAACGCCGGACAGAAGATGTAGTTTCTGGTACCTGCCTATGCACAGATGCAAAAGTACTGTGATGTTGCTGCCGCTGCCTAAACACTTCAGCAAAGCGTCGTTGTGTCGCTCTTCCGTTGCATGGAATGTGGCCTCTCACGGAGCGCAAATTAGCGAACTCTTCGTCAGTATACATACCCATATTTTTCTGTACCACTGTCAACGTACAAGTAACACTAAGGCAAAAATAAGCCCTAGACACCACCGAACAGTACAGAATGCAAGCTCCGTCGCGATATTTGGGTCCTATAGTGTCCATCATTCCCATGGCGCACTCTTACCCTACGAACGGCACTTAAAGTTACATTCCATATCCACCATACACGATCACGCGCTTGTGAAATTGAACAATTCATTCGCCAAGATTTACGCCTTGACGAATAAGAAGTAATAGGTATTTACTTCTCTATCACCGGCAGCAGCGTCTAAATTAAAATGACGATGGAGACAGCATACCGGGTTCCCGGGTTCGATTCCCGGCGGGGTCAAGGATTTTCTCTGCCTGTGATGACTGGGTGTTTTGTGACGACCTTAGGTTAGTTAGGTTTAAGTAGTTCTAAGTTCTAGGGGACTGATGACCATAGCTGTTAAGTCCCATAGTGCTCAGAGCCATTTGAACCATTTGGAGACAGCATGCACTAATGTAGTTCGGCGAAACGCACACGGACTAAAGTTGAAACGTTCTGACGCTTATTTTCTCGAGGTGACGGTAGATTATACTGGTTTCGGTCTCCAAAAATTCAGGTGTTTGAGGTACCTTTCGAGGTGCCCCAAGAGGTGGTCGTTGAAGCCTTACGACCCTACGGCAACGTAGTGTGCCACATCGCACAAAAGTAGCAGACGTTCACGACATACCACGGGATAAATGGTGTCCTACGGATCAACATCGAATTGTCCAAATATATCCTATGCTATCTGGTGATGGATGGTGTGCGAGCTATCGTTATGTATGATGGCCAGCTGCGGACACGTGCAGGATGTCGACAAGACTGTCTCCATCATCCCGAGCCGCGCGGGATAGCCGCGCGGTCTTAGGCGCCTTGCCGCGGTTCGATCGGCTCCCATCGTCGGAGGTTCGAGTCCTCCCTCGGGCATGGGTGTGTGTGGTGTCCTTAGCATTAGTTAGTTTAAGTACTGTGCACTCTTAGGAACTCATGACCCCAGCAGTTTGCTCTCATAAGACCTTACTACAAATTTCAAAAATGGTTTAAATGGCTCTGAGCACTATGGGACTTAACTTCTGAGGTCATCAGTCAGTGCAAAATGGCTAAGCAGGGATGGCTAGAGGACAAATGTAAGGATGTAGAGGCTTGTCTCACTAGGGGTAAGATAGATACTGCCTACAGGAAAATTAAAGAGACCTTTGGAGAGAAGAGAACCACTTGTATGAATATCAAGAGCTCAGATGGCAACCCAGTTCTAAGCAAAGAAGGGAAGGCAGAAAGGTGGAAGGAGTATACAGAGGATTTATACAAGGGTGATGTACTTGAGGACAATATTATGGTAATGGAAGAGGATGTAGATGAAGACGAAATGGGAGATAAGATACTGCGTGAAGAGTTTGACAGAGCACTGAAAGACCTGAGTCGAAACAAGGCCCTGGGAGTAGACAACATTCCATTAGAATTACTGATGGCCTCGGGAGAGCCAGTCATGACGAAACTCTACCATCTGGTGAGCACGATGTATGAGACAGGCGAAATACCCTCAGACTTCAAGAAGAATATAATAATTCCAATCCCAAAGAAAGCAGGTGTTGACAGATGTGAAAATTACCGAACTATCAGTTTAATAAGTCACAGCTGCAAAATACTAACGCGAATTCTTTACAGACGAATGGAAAAACTGGTAGAAGCCAACCTCGGGGAAGATCAGTTTGGATTCCGTAGAAATGTTGGAACACGTGAGGCAATACTGACCTTACGACTTATCTTAGAAGAAAGATTAAGAAAAGCCAAACCTACGTTTCTAGCATTTGTAGACTTAGAGAAAGCTTTTGACTATGTTAACTGGAATACACTCTTTCAAATTCTGAAGGTGGCAGGGGTAAAATACAGGGAGCGAAAGGCTATTTAAAACTTGTACAGAAACCAGTTGGCAGTTATAAGAGTCGAGGGGCGTGAAAGGGAAGCAGTGGTTGGAAAAGGAGTGAGACAGGGTTGTAGCCTTTCCCCGATGTTATTCAATCTGTATATTGAGCAAGCAGTAAAGGAAACAAAAGAAAAATTCGGAGTAGGTATTAAAATTCATGGAGAAGAAGTAAAAACTTTGAGGTTCGCCGATGACATTGTAATTCTGTCAGAGACAGCAAAGGACTTGGAAGAGCAGTTGAACGGAATGGACAGTGTCTTGAAAGGAGGATATAAGATGAACATCAACAAAAGCAAAACGAGGATAATGGAATGTAGTCACATTAAGTCGGGTGATTCTGAGGGAATTAGATTAGGAAATGAGACACTTAAAGTAGTAAAGGAGTTTTGCTATTTAGGGAGTAAAATAACCGATGATGGTCGAAGCAGAGAGGATATAAAATGTAGATTGGCAATGGCAAGCAAAGCGTTTCTCAAGAAGAGAAACTTGTTAACATCGAGTATAGATTTAAGTGTCACGAAGTCGTTTCTGAAAGTATTTGTATGGAGTGTAGCCATGTATGGAAGTGAAACATGGACGATAACTAGTTTGGACAAGAAGAGAATAGAAGCTTTCGAAATGTGGTGCTACAGAAGAATGCTGAAGATAAGGTGGGTAGACCACGTAACTAATGAGGAGGTAGTGAGTAGGATTGGGGAGAAGAGGAGTTTGTGGCACAACTTGACTAGAAGAAGGGATCGGTTGGTAGGACATGTTTTGAGGCATCGAGGGATCACAAATTTAGCATTGGAGGGCACCGAGGAGGGTAAAAATCGTAGAGGGAGACCAAGAGATGAATACACTAAGCCGATTCAGAAGGATGTAGGTTGCAGTAGGTACTGGGAGATGAAGATGCTTGCACAGGATACAGTAGCATGGAGAGGTGCATCAGACCGGTCTCAGGACTGAAGACCACAACAACACAACAGTCCACTAGAACTTAGAACTACATGAACCTAAATAAACTAAGGACATCACACATATCCATGCCCGAGGCAGGATTCGAACCTGCGACCGTAGCGGTCGCGCGTTTCCAGACCGTAGCGCCTAGAACCGCTCGGCCACCCCACAAATTTCCAAGTTCCCTGATCCCGACCGGTGACGCAGCTCTCTAACCAGTGATCACTTCTGTACTAGGCATCTAAGCCTAGCTGTGCGCAACCCAGACGCGTCACTTCTGGATGCGCCTATTCTTCGCCTGCAGTCCCCTTCGGAACCAACGGTCGTCTATGGCGGCGACGAGGCTAAGGCTCCCCACAGTTCGATGGACAGCCCGCCCAACGCCATGGACATCGAATGAAGTGTGATGACTATATCTGCTTTCCTCCAAACTGGCAAGATGGCGGACGACGGATGGTCGCATTCCAACATGGAACAGCACCTCTGAAAGCAACGGTCGCCTCAGAAAAGGAAGAAGCCGAAAGCCCTCCAATGACACACTCCTTCATATGGCATCGTAGGTAGTGGACCAGATACAGACAGTGCACACCCTTGGAACGACCTGACGATAGATGTGGCCGCTTCCGATGTTCCATTTGAGGAGCGTCCTTCACTCTACTTGGGATCCCGCCCAACGACGACGGATCCCATGGCGGGAGGTTTCCCAGATGCCACCATGGCAGCGTTATTACCCCTACACCTCGATGGATGCGACAGTCACCCGCCACCAATTTCGATCCGCTGAGCTGATGATGTCGACGACACAGCACATTGGGAAGCTAGCCCACAGTAGTAGGGAGATGGCCGCACAAGCCCACTTTTGATATCAAATTGATATACACATTAATTAAATTTATCAATTAATTACCCCCCACACCCCATCATACCTCCCCCCAGTATGAAATCACGTGATTCCCTCATCCGGAACATTGGTCTGAATCCCCTCCCCACCCCTCCCTCTCGCCCTCCCCCACCTACCCTACTGGCGGGATTTTCGAATTTTGGTGGGAATTTCGAATGTTAGCGGCAATTTATTTGTCCCAAGCCTAGACGTCCCACACCACCCCTCACCCGGGGATTGGCGGCTGATTAAAAATGGTGGTGCCATTTCCCGAACTCGAACTCCAGTCCTTCTGAACAGAAAGCCAAAGTGCACTCTCCAACACAAGGAAACTATTCAGATGCTGGAGAGGAAGGTTAGGTTAGTGTACTTTAGTCATTTTGGTTGGGAAACTAAAGATCAGACCTAATTACGTAATTAATCATAAGGATCAGTCCTAACTACACAACTATGTGCAAGGCGCTACACAAAGGGTGCCTAAAATCGCATTATAGCTCACAAATTGACGATGCCATGCAACTGGTGTCATCCTGCTGGGAAACAAATCTCACAATATATCTTGAAACTAGCGGCAGACGTACTCAAACTCTACACTTCATCTATAAGCTGGTGGGAAAAAGGCTGGAATGGAAGGTACTATCTTTATTTGATAAAACTACTTCCTTCCACACTATTCTGGTGTCCTAGGAATCCATCGTCAGTGTATATTCACTGCTCGAGGTGCTTATAAACCAATTAGAACGAAGTCAGCACACTGCTGTCATGTCTCTTAGGAAATTAATAATTTTATACATCTCTTTTAGGTTACAAATGTACGTACCATCGATCACATTTCCCACATCAGTCGTGCTTATTATTCGTAGTAGTAGTGGTTTTGACAGATATGGCTATGCCTCCCTAGGAAATAGAGTGAGGAAAACACGGCATGATTAATTTCTATAGTTGATTCATTGAATTACCACCCAAGTCCTGCTGCACGAAAATACACACAAAGATGCAGCAACTTCTTACAAGGGAGTAAGCACCATGATCAGTAGCCAAAGAAGATGTAATAGTCTTATTGCCGTTTACAGTAGCGTCACCAACGCTCTGGTAGCTTTCCGCTTACACAAAGAAATCCTGGTCTGGTGTTTGGTACTTTTGCTCATTTGTAGGATAATATAGCAAATTTGTCCTAACACCATGTCTCTTGACTACACTCTCTGCACACTGTACAAGGTGATACAAGTGGCATCAGTCTACTCTCCTGCAGAACACCCTAGGAAATGGCCTAAGTCTGATAAACGCATAGATTCTTCATAACATTGCTTGTGAGAACCAACAGTAACCCGGTAACATCTATATTCGACTGCATTTGCGAGAACACAGTTCAGGATTGGGATACATATGTTTCGCCTGCTTTAACATAGCGCCTCTGTATACTACTTATATCCCCTTTCTCGAATCATTTGTTAAGGAAACCCATGTAGTTTACATTGGAAGAGGGAGGGTAAAAACTGAACGCAGACAGAGCTTATTTTTTAATCTTTTCTCGCTCTTGAGTGTCCAGGTACCCCCCGTCCATTTCAGTTCCCCGCATTTCATGGTACTTCATTTTTAATTCTGTGTATTCTCAGCAGGTTTCTCGCGGTTTTATATATTTCGTCGTATTTTCCTCAATTTTACGTAGTTCCCATCAATTTGTCGTAATTAAATACGTTTTCTTTCGATTTTTACCGATTTCACATCACTTTTTCAAATTTTTTGTCGATAGTCTTAATATGTATATAGTCTTATTGCTGGCATACCCATGCATTGTTTGATTTTATATGAGTATATTTGCGTGCTCTACACACCAGCCAAAAATGGGCTCATGCCACAATCTGCCTATTTCTGTCCACCCCTCGGGGAGTGCCACACTGTGGTGCGTGACCCTGTATACACACACTGATTACAGCCACAGTGGGTGTGGCCAATGTTTCATGCCCGCTGGACATGACTCTCTATCCCAGTGGAAGAGCACTTCCACATCGCCACAATGAATCGTCACCGTTCAAGCTCCATATAAACTGGCAATGTCCATAGACATCATTTACTGCTGATATCGACATTGTCCTCCTCCAAGAAGTTACCATCACTGATTTCTATGCTCCCACTGTCTAGGCGACCCACACCTCCCACACCTCTGACTGCTGAAGTCGACACTGACCTCCTCCAGGAACTGATCATCGCTGATTTCTACCCTCCCACTGGCTACGTGGCCCACATTTCCCCAGCCTCTGACACCAGTAATGGAGAGGCCATCCTCCTCCATGCACGGCTCCCACTGAAGATGTAGTGTGCCTTTTTAATGCTAGGAGTATCACCCTCACGCTGTTCGGCATCCGCATCCTAAAGCCATATGCACCATCCAGCTCCAGTCTCTGTGGCGAACGACACTCCTTCTTTGCTATCGAGGTAACGTAATTTTTTGAGGGTCCCCTTGATGATCTTGTACCAAGTACCTGATAGCCTCCCCTTGAATTTTACAAGGGTTTTAGCTATATGTTGGCACCTACTTGGACGTCCATCTGATGTCAACTGATGACCCCAACAACGATGATCCTAGCTATCTTCCTTGACGGGGACATCCGGCCGGTGTGGCCGTGGGGTTCTAGGCGCTTCAGTCTGGAACCGCGTGACCGCTACGGTCGCAGGTTCGAATCCTGCCTCGGGCATCGATGTGTGTGATTTCCTTAGGTTAGTTACGTTTAAGTAGTTCTAAGTTCTAGGGGACTGATGACCACAGATGTTAAGTCCCATAGTGTTCAGGGCCATTTGAACAATTTTTGATGGGGACATTACACTGGTTCCTAAACTGCACAGGCGACTATGGATTTGTGATCACCAGCCCATCATTCTACTAAACAGTGACATGAAAATTTTCAAATTTTTGCTAGCATCACGACAGAAGAAGCTAGTATCATACCTCACCTCCCTGGATCAGACCTTCCTGCGTGGTGACAAAAATATTCCTACTGCCCTTTGCATGAGTGTACTCGCCAGGTCGCGACATCTGCCTGTTGCATTGGCATTGCTTGACTTCAGTTAGGCATTCGACCATGTCGATCACACCTTTTTGATGTTGATCCTCGAACACATGGGTTTTCCGGGTCTTACAGTAACAGTGGTAATGCGCCTCTTCAGCGGCGCGACTTGAATAATTATAATGGACGCCTCACTGTGCCTCTAGTTATCGAGCGCTCTGTCCGACAAGGATGCCCATTTTCCACGATACTGTATGATTTGCCATTAGAAAACCTGCTCTGGGGACTTCTCCAACGCCTAGTGGGCCTGTCACTGCAAGGAAACAATGTTGCCACAGCTATCTCATACTCTACGTATGCAGTAAAGATGACGTCTGCACAGCTCTGGCATCGGAGGCGACATGTAGTGAGGCATCAGGCAGTTCTCTTAACGTTTCCAAATCGCAGATTCTGCTCGCTGGAGAGGGCCTACCTGAGAGACGTGTCACTCCTCTGAGTGTGGCCACCGCCGTCCGCTGTTTGGGCATTGGTTTTACGAATGATATTCATCGTTCAGCGTCAACAAACAGCAGACATCTTCTCCAAACAATCAGAACTGGTCCCTTATGCGTAAGTGTCCACCATGCCACTGGTATCCCTTATGTGGTGCAAGTGTTCCTGGTCCCATTGTTGATGGCGATGAGAACCTTTGTCTGTACCAAGAAGCTAATCATAGTTCAATATTCTTCCCTTGCTCCCTCATGGAAGCGTGGTAATGTTGGCTTATTCCAAGTGCCAGACAAAGTTAAAGCACCTTTTGTTAGGTCTCAGCTGAAAGTCTGGCGCTGTTGCCCAGTGAGCCTCACTGGAATGCTTTTACATGAATGTGCTCCGGACTCCATGTCAACCCAGTCATGTTATCAGACATTCCAGCCCCTTTTATCACTTGTGGCATTTCTTTCTGGAATTAAGTTGCATCCTCTAATCCTTACAACACCCACAAATACTCCAGACCAAGTCTGTACGCAACGCATTACAAATGAATCAGTCCCAAGTCCCCAGCTCATATGGTCCCATGTGTGGAAAGTGGTGCTTTCAGACTTTCTCGACACCAGCTTCCAATCTATCTAGTATATCACCATGAATGGGAAACAGGTAAACCAGTTTCGTTTGCACCACATCCACCACGCCGACACATCCCTCTGTGTTCAGTGTGGTGTGGACGACACAAACGCTCACCGATTTTCATGTGGTCCGTTGTCTGACGTGTTGATGCTCAAGCAGCGTATCTTATCTTTCCTTACTCGACATGCACCTGCTCGGATCACATTCCAGATGCTGTCACTCCCGGACGTGGTTCATTACCCTGCAACGAAAACTAACATTGTGAATTGGATACGCAGCCATACAGTCCACTACCTTTTTGGCGCAACAAAAAATCGGAACTGGATTATTCGACTACCTTGATCATTGTCACTGTGCACTTCTTCACAGCCTCAGAAACAAGCAGTTCTTTTCAAATGTTCTATGGAGCATCTTTCTTGATCTGCCTTCCAGCTGAAACGTCCAAGTCATGAAATGTTGATGTTTATTTTGCCGATATTATGCTCTGAACGAACTATAAACGCAATCAACATAAAATTTTCGAGAAGACACGTCTGGATGTTCCACCATTCGAGAAGACGAGAGGCTCTCGGAATTTCAGTTAAAAAAAAAGGAAAAAAAATACATCTTTCATGTTCATCGCCCTACTGTGTTCTCTTCCCATATTTTCTTCCTTTCTTACCCCCCTTTTAGTAATAGGTTAGTTGCTTTGGGATATGCATTGATAGATGCCAATGCCTGAAGAGGTGCAATTCTTTTTTTCTTAGGACGCAAGTGACGGTGGCAAGTACATCATTCGCCTGTAGTCCTCTTTCCTTTCCAGAGGAGGGAAAAAGTGGTTAGCGTATATGGCAGTCATATAGATGACCTGAGTTTAAAAAAAAAATAAAAAAGAAGAGGTAGAGCCTTTAAAACTACATAAGAAAAGTGGTCAGAGCATCTTCCTAGTAAGCAAGAGACCCGGGTTCGAATCCCAGCCAAACACAAATTTTCTGCTTTCCTCAATGATTTTACTCAATGCTCGCTCGCAGCCAAGGTCTGTAATTCCTTAGTGTCTTCGAAATTATGTCGTTGGGGTTCGGGTGAACCATGTATTTCTCGCTCAGATTATCCTTTGTTATTTTCCCTAGATAGGAGTTTATTATCGTTACTATACTGCTGTGAAAGTATCGTTCCTGAAAGTCAACCGAATTTCCCCATTATCAGGTAGGCTAGAAAGGTGGCTACACAAATTATGAAGTCAGATAAAGAAGTAGTTCAGTACAGAACCAACAATTCTAATCTTCAATGTAATGACTGGTGGAAGGTGACTGATCTCGGTAGAGGTGTTGATTTCAACTGAAGTTTGAATTGTGTAAATGATGATACTTAATCAGAGAAGTGACCTTGGACTGACCTTGTCCAGCGCGGCCTGCACCTTGGCCTCGCTGCTGGTGTCCAGAGCAGAGGTGGCCTCGTCCAGCAGCAGGATCTTGGGGCGGCGCACCAGCGCCCTGGCGATGGCGATGCGCTGCTTCTGGCCGCCCGACAGCTGGGCCCCGCGCTCGCCCACCAGCGTGTCGTAGCCCTGCACAGGGGATGACATTACGTCCGAGTGGCTTGCAGTAGACGTATAATCCTAAAGTGTCCAAAGAACTATCATAGCCTCATACACTGCCATCGAAATCACGAGTTTTGCTGCAGCCGCCAGCAGGTATGGCGGAATGGTTCTAGGCGCTTCAGGCAGGATTCGCAGGTTCGAGTCCTGCCTCGGGCATGGATGTGTGTGATGTCCTTAGGTTAGTTAGGTTTAAGTACACTACTGGCTATTAAAATTGCTACACCACGAAGATGTGCTACAGACATGAAATTTAACCGACGGGAAGAAGATGCTGTGATATGAAAATGTTTAGCTTTTCAGAGAATTCACACACTGTTGGCGCCGGTGGCGACACCTACAACGTGCTAACATGAGGAAAGTTTCCAACCGATTTCTCATACACAAACAGCAGTTGACCGGCGTTGCCTGGTGAAATGTTGTTGTGATGCTTCGTGTAAGGAGCAGAAATGCGTACCATCACGTTTACGACTTTGATAAAGGTCGGAGCACGTCTCGATCCCCTAAGTCAACAGATGGGGACGTTTGCAACGCAACAACCATCTGCCAGAACAGTTCGACGGTGTTTGTAGTAGCATGGACTATCAGCTCGGAGACCATGGCTGCAGTTACTCTTGACGCTGCATCACAGACAGGAGCGCCTGCGATGGTGTACTCATCGACGAACCTGGGTACACGAATCGCTAAACGTCGTTTTTTCGGATGAATCCAGGTTCTGTTTACAGCATCTTGATGGTCGCATCCGTGTTCGGCGACATCGCGGTGAACGTACATTGGAAGCGCGTATTCGTCTTCGCCATACTGGCGTATCACCCGGCGTGTTGGTATGGGGTGCCATTGGTTACACGTCTCGGTCACCTCTTGTTCGCATTTACATCACTTTGAACAGTGGACGTTACATTTCAGATGTGTTACGACCCGTGGCTCTACCCTTCATTCGATCGCTGCGAAACCCTACATTTCAGCAGGATAATGCACGACCGCATGCTGCAGGTCCTGTACGGGCCTGTGTGGATACAGAAAATGTTCGACTGCTGCCCTGGCCAGCACATTCTCCAGATCTCTCACCAACTGAAAACGTCTGGTCAATGGTGGCCGAGCAACTGGGTTCGTCACAATACGCCAGTCTCTACTCTTGATGAACCGTGGTATCGTGTTGAAGCTGCATGGGCAGCTGTACCTGTACTCGCCATCCAAGCTCTGTTTGACTCAATGTCCAGGAGTATCAAGGCCGTTATTGCGGCCGGAGGTGGTTGTTCTGGGTACTGATTTCTCAGTATCTATGCATCCAAATTGCGTGAAAATGTAATCACATGTCAGTTCTAGTATAATATATTTGTCCAATAAATACCCGTTTATCATCTGCATTTCTTCTTGGTGTAGCAATTTTAATGGCCAATAGTGTAGTTCTAAGTCTATGGGATTTATGACCTCAGATTTTAAGTCCCATAGTGCTCAGTGACATTTGAAACATAAGAGACACTCCGCAGCAAACCAGCGCTCCGCTGCACATAGCTGCAGTAGAGGTCTGCGTGTCACAGTGGCCAGACAAAGGTTAGTGGCCATTCGCACACGGATCCTGTCTGACCCAATTCTCAACTTTTCTCACGCTAGTAGCTCCACTATCCATTCTGCTACTTGCTCGCAGCGAGTTACATATTAGCGCAAGAGGCTTGGACCCTGTTGCACACCCACACTGAAGTTATCAAGGCAGTAAGGTATGTCTGGAAGAACAAACAGCACGCATTACACATGTAGTATAGCCGTAGGGATGACAGTCTTGATAACTTCAGCGCGGGTGTGGAATAGGGCCAGAGCCTCTTCAGGCAATACATAGCTTGCTGGGAATAAGTTGATGAATGAGTAGTGGATGCTACTAGCGTGTGCCAAGTTGAGAATTTGGGTTGGACACGAAACACAACCACTCACATCAATTGGGAGATCCGGGTTCAAGTTCTAGTGCATTTGGCATCAGTCTTTCGTTCTAAACAGATACCTCCCAGCCATCTCTGTGTATGTAATGTATATGTTACTGGAAGAGCAAGCTGTGTTAAAAAAGTAACATCAAATATCGGAAGAAAACTATTCAGCACAAGGAACAAGTTCTACAGTTACAAGGTGAATTATATCGATGGCAAAGCAAACCTGTCAGTTTGTGTATGTTGTGGCATCGGATGAGAATGATTAGTCTCACCTGCGGTAACTTGGAGATGAAGTCATGAGCGTTGGCCATCTTAGCGGCCTCCTCGATATCCTCCATGGTACAGGTGTCCCGCCCATAGCGGATATTCTCCGCGATGGTGGCCTGGAAAAGCACCGGCTCCTGGCCCACCACGCCGATCTGCGAGCGCAGCCAGCCCACGTTGAGACTGCGGATATCGTGGCCGTCCAGCTCCACCTACAATAGTTGAGGAAATGAGTTTAGATGTAGGGCCAGAAGGCACTATGTTAAACGCTAAATTCGTACACTGGAGGGATGAACATGTAATTTCTAAAAAATCTATGTATGTGATCGACATTATTGAACTCATTCGAAAGACCTGCAACAACACATGGTATAAAATGTCACCACATCAGGAAGAAGTTGTTAATATTAAATGGCTACATTACAAGACGGTAGCAGTATGCTCCAAATAGCAGGATTGAGCTTCTATGTAAAAGAGTGTGGTGGACTGTTCAACATTATGCAAGCATTGTATGTCGGAGGGTAAACTTGAATAAAACACGACTTAAACTTGTCAACACCAAACATCGCATAGTTTACACGATACAGATTTTGAACGAGAGCGAATGGCCAAAAATAAATTGGTTTTTCGTGACGTACAATATCACACAGAATGGAGGGTAACGATACTTCATTAACGCGTGTGTGGAGTATGTCGACAGCAGAGAACTGCGCTAATCGTAAGCTTCATACTGGACTATTAACTTATGACATTAGCATGCAGTGACATCTGAGTAGCGCTTCATCTTTATTGGAGACTTTGACCTGTGTGCCAGGTGCACCATCAGTTCTCCGTCGCCTGATTACAAAGACACGTTTTGAGTAATTTGTGAACTGAAAACTGGCTGCAGTTGAATGCATGAAAACTGATACGTCTTCCAGTACCTACAGTCATGTAGATATTAGAACTGATAAAATACGGGAACAAACAGAAGACGATACATAAATATACCGAAAGTAAGAAACTACTGAAAATGAGGTCACGGAAGACAAGGAAACGTCAGTTATTATTTCCACCAGGATGGTTAAGTATCAAGTCTATTACCTTTAGAAAGAGAAAGTATGAAATGAGAAAAACAAAATATGTAGGAATGTTGCTGTAAGTTGGCACACCTGATAAATAGCAAGTTACTATCTTATGTACACAACTAGAATGGGAAATACGCTACTAAGGGTAAGAGTGCGATTCTGATTGTGGATAATGGCTGAAAAATGAGGTATCATGACTGTGTCAGTAATTACAGTAGACAGTCAATATTAATACAACACACTTAGAATAGTAACGTCTCACGGATACTGTGATCAACGTCTCTGAAAATGCGAAGGGTGTGGGCAACGAGCGCACAGTGACAGCAACTTCCGTAGGTACAATAATAATCGACAACGTACATAATCTTCAAAATAACATCTGATAGCGAGCTTATACCTCGTTTGAACGGCACTGAAAAGATATTACGAAACAGTGAGTTTAGAGACACGCATGTCTGGTAGGCTCTCTACTTGAACTTAGGGGCTCATGCTTCTAAGAAAAGACACGCCATGAACGGCGAAGACGTACTTTGTAGCATGTAGACGTAGTCTGTAGCATGTCTGGTAGGATCTCTACCTGAAGTTTGTGACTCAGTCCGGCACCGCGCGACTGCTACGGTCGCAGGTTCGAATCCTGCCTCGGGCATGGATGTGTGTGATGTCCTTAGGTTAGTTAGGTTTAAGTAGTTCTAAGTTCTAGGGGACTGATGGCGACAGAAGTTAAGTCCCATAGTGCTCAGAGCCATTTGAACCATTTTTTTTTTTGTGACTCATTCTTCTAAGAAATTACACGCCATGAACGGCGAAGACGTAGTTTGAGATACGTACCGTTCCTCGGAGCGGGTCGTAGAACCTCTGAATGAGTTGGATACACGTGGACTTCCCGCAGCCAGAACTTCCGACAAGCGCCACTGTCTCGCCACTCTTCATCCTTAAGTTCAGACCTCGCAGAATCTGGAAAGCAATATACTTCACTGCAATGTATTTTTTAACTGAGTACCTGCAATGTAAATTACCACACATCTCAAGAAAGCGGGAAAAATCGATGCTTCTGGTCCATATCCCTCTAAATTCATCACAGTAGTTACTAAACTCCTGTATTATTCCGTTTGTAATTACAATGGAAGAAAATGACACTTTTGAAGACGGACTTAGAAGTCTAACCTATGTTCAGTTTGTTTATTGCTGCCATGCGGTATGAAATTGCAGCACTGCCAGATTTTTACAAAAAGAGCTCTCAGCAGAATGCTTTCTGTGATGCGTTATCACGCAGTGTCCTTCAATCCAACCCTAACCTCTTAAGGGTGTTAGAATGCTGTTGTTATTACAAGTTGTGTGATTTTATCTTCAGAAATCAACAGTTCCTCTGCCCAAACACGTCAACAATGTCCAGCAATTAGACAAACCTGTTTGTTTAGTGTATCTCCACTATCAACAACTTGCCAACACAAAAGTGAACCCAGGAAGTTAACATGTAAACATTTAAAAACGGAAACACAATGAATAAATATAGCTGTTCTTCTTCTCACCCTCCATTATCTACTTCCCGCGCATTCACCGATCCTTTGTGAAGGCTACGTATAGGTAAAGTAGGAACAGCTGATAAAGGAAACAACTTATAAAAAAATCAAATACTCAGCACATCTGGATTCTGCGAAATCGAAAGCAATTCCATCGTGTCAAGTACGACTAATGTATGAGTATTATCTACTTGGCCATCTCTGTACATAAATAACATGAAGCAAGTACTCTCATGAAATTCGTGGATCCTATCTACCATGATGACAGACATATAGTCTCTTTAGAAAAATATGAGATAATTTAAATAAAGATGACCAGACGGAAGTTCGAACAGCCTTCAGGTTTCAAGTTATGGATTCTTTAGGGAAGTTTGTTTCAATGAATCTTCATAAGTAAACAAAAAAGCTCTTATGAGTGTTACCACGTCATGAACAACTAGATAGACAAGCTTGAGAGGTGACTTTTTATTCCGTACCTTCATTGTTCTCTCATTGTATCTTGTTTTCTGTCTATAGCAATCGCAGCAACCTCTGTGCTCGGTCACTTAGAATATTTTAAGTTTTTGGGAGTCCGTTTTGTTTTCGACCAATGGGAGTCGTCTGCAGCTGTTGGACTGTGTGGTTCCTCGTTTGAGCGGACTACATCATTACATTACTCACTGTTCAGACTCGGTTTGGTGAAGTCGAGGAGGCTCTATGCTGTGTTTTGATGTTGAGAGACAGGCGGAAATCCACACTGATATGTAGATAGTATGATGCACAAGAAAGCGGGGACATTAACATCAACACTAACATCGTAAATGAATCCAGCAGCACCTTAAAAAACATCCTTCAAAGTTTTGGCATTCCCCTATTGGTCAATAGTGCAACAAGGGTTACCACAACGACTTCATCAGTGATTGACCATGTGGCCACAAATATGGACAGGGAAAAATGTGATGTAGCTGTAAAAGATCTCGGACTATCAGACCATCTCTTTCAAATAACAACAGTAAAGTCAGGCATCGAATCATTCCCTAAACTACAAGCCTACAAACGACATCTGTCAGAAATCAGAATAAAAGATTTTTCAGACGAACTAGAAAAACAAAGCTGGGATGAACTGTATAAGGAAACCAATGGGGATATGAAGTTCTCGGAGTTCTTTATATTGTTTAAATTGAACTTTGAAACATTTCCAAAAGTATGCATGTCTGTATCAACATCTCACAAAAACAGATCGATAACAGCAGGTATTACGAACTCCTCCCAAACACTTGAACACCTCAGTCCCATGAAAAAGGCCGGCCGCGGTGGCCGTGCGGTTCTGGCGCTGCAGTCCGGAGCCGCAAGGCTGCTACGGTCGCAGGTTCGAATCCTGCCTCGGGCATGGGTGTGTGTGATGTCCTTAGGTTAGTTAGGTTTAAGTAGTTCTAAGTTCTAGGGGACTTATGACCTAAGATGTTGAGTCCCATAGTGCTCGGAGCCATTTGAACCCATGAAAAAGATTCGTAATGATCCAGAATTCTTAAATTTCTATAACAGATACAAAAAGATCTATAGGAAGGTGCTGATTGCTGCAAAAGTCGTTTAATGACAAAATAATATATAATGCAGAGAATAAAAGCAAAGCAGTCTGGGAAGTTAGAAAAAAGGAAACGGGGAGAGGCAAGCAAATGCACAATAACATACTGCTAAGGGAGGGGGATAAAGTAATAAATGATCCACAGCACTTAGCAAACTACGTAAACGAGCATTTTTCAAGTATTGCATATAAGTTACAGCAAAAATTCCCTCAAACAAATATAACACCTGTAAATAATGTTGCACTAAATACAATGATGTTACTTCCAACCACAGAGAATGAAGTCAGTAAAACAATTCAAAAAATAAAAAGTAAAAAGTCAGTCGGCTTAGATGAAGTACCAATGTGTGTACCGAAACAATGTATAGGGATTATACAAGACCCCTTAACAAATATAATAAATGAATCCTTCACATCAGGAACATTTCCAGGGCAGTTAAAACAGGCAAGAGTTGTACCTTTGCTTAAGAAAGGTAATGCAGAAGACACAGAAAATTACCGGCCCATTTTCCTGCTGTCGGTATTCTCAAAAATAATAGAAGCAATAATGAAAGACAGATTAATGAATTACCTGAGTAAATACAATCTTTTAAGTGAATCACAGTTTAGTTTCCGAAGAGGCAAAAATACAGAGTTAGTCATAGTAGTATTCACAAAAGCTGTACTTGATGCTCTTGATAAAGAGCACTATCACTTTTCACTTCCTCTTTCTGAGCTCAACATCTCACTCATTACGGAGGGATGCTGACTCAGCTTTTCAGGATAGCAAATGGGAAGTTGCGGTACAGAAAATGGCTTAGAGATCACTAGTGTGTGTGTGTGTGTGTGTGTGTGTGTGTGTGTGTCACAGACATATTTTTGGATCTTTCTAAGGCTTTATGATACAGTCGACCACAAGATTCTATTAAATGAATTAGAAGCATTAAGCATAAGAGGGGTAGCTCATGATTGGTTTCGATCATACCTAACAGATATAGTACAAAGATTAGAGATAACACGTAGTTCAAATAGATCCAAACATTTAGTAAAACACTTATCAGAGCCAAAATGCATTAATATAGGTGTTCCGCAAGGTAGCATATCAGGACCAATACTGTTCCTCATATACATCAATGACTTTCCCAGCAGTGCAACTCATGGTGAAAAAATCCTCTTCGCTGATGACAGCAATATTACAGTCACTGAGTAAACAAGAGAACTCCTTGCCGAGAAAGCAAATGAAACTCTCAAGGAAGTTTATGATTGATCAATAAGTAATAAAGTGACATTGAACATAATGAAAACGACTGCCATGAATTCCAGTATGAAGAGGAAAAATGACAATGTTAAATTAAATGTAGATCGCACCTCTATAGACGGTGTAACAAATGCAAAATTTTTAGGAATTAATATTGATTCTCAGTTGAAGCGGTGTGAAAACACAAAGGTACTTGCAAACGAAATGTCATCAGCATGTTATGCCCTTAGAATCCTATCATCAGTGTGCAACATGCAGTGTGTTTTAGTAACATATTATTCATATATACACTCAATTCTTAGCTGTGGTATTCTTTTTTGAGAAACAAATGCACAACATATGAACACAGTTTTCAAACTCCAGAAAAGAGCCATAAGAATAATAACCAAAAATACTAGTTGAGTTCATTGTAAAGATCTGTTCAGCACACTGAGGATTTAACTCCTCCATGTGAACACATTTACCAGTCAGTTGTAGACATCAATAATAACATTCGTAATTACTGCACAAACAGCGCTGTCCATGACCATGCAACAAGAGATAAACTACACTTACATTTACCAATAACAAATAAACATAAAACTCAAAACAACATTTTCCACCAAGGAATAAAACGATACAATAAACTGCCAAAAGAGATTAAAGAAGTTGCAAAAATGCGCTTATTTAAAACAGTAGATAAAAATTACCTGTTAAGCAATACATTTTATACATTGAAGGATTACTTAACTAAAACAGAGTAGGACTTTGATATAAAACGTTATACAAATAAATAATAATAATAATTATGATGATTATAAAATATCCAACATTCCACATAACACCTTCACTTTATGTTTTTTCCATCTTTTTTTTTCTTTCTAGAAATACTTACCCCCAAGCTATGTGTAGCACAATACTAACACCTCTTCCTCTTTCTGAGCTCAACATTTCACTCATTGTGGACGGATGCTGACTCAGCTTTTCAGGATAGCAAATGGGAAGTTGCAGTACAGAAAATGGCCCAGAGATCACCAGTGTGTGTGTGTGTGTGTGTGTGTGTGTGTGTGTGTGTGTGTAGTAAGTGAAGTATTATGGTACAATGTGTGTATAGTATGTACAGAGACTGATAGTGAGATATGAGTGAACAATGTGGCATTATGTTATTTAATAAGTTATTTGTAAAAAAAGTATTGTATATCGGGAGTAAATCTAATGATTGTCTCTAACTAGAAGTCTATAAATATATGTGTATATGAATTAGCTTATTTTAAATTGATCTAAATTTGTAAATACTTTGACAGGTCCTAATTCTTGTAAAAAGAGATCTATGGGTGAATAAAGCTACTACTGCTTCTAAGATCACTGTGATTTATTTCCTATAATGTATGTTAACTTTGTGGTGACGGTAGTGTGGCATCATGTACTCAGAATCATTCTGCGTATAGGTGTTGATACGTGTGCTTGCGCGTATTGGTATAGGAGCTCATAGGTAACTAACACGTAACTGTTTGGAAGCAGATTATTGCATCTCACACTATTTTGCTTCACGATATTGTAAATTCAAAGACGTTACCTTCTCCTGAAGTGTAAAGATTAGTTTTTCAATCAATCAGAATTGTGTGTTACAAAGACTACTTTTCTTCAGTTTGTAAATTTAAATATGGAATATCTCTTTGGAGTGTTAAGTTTCTGCTAATGTTTAGTGACAATATACTTTTTGCCAATTCATTTCCCTCATTTTTATTTTGCCACAAACCATCTTATTCTTTGAATTCAGTCACTTGAGTGTGCCAGGTTGCTAGTAAACAGGAAGCGCTTGCTCTGTTGATCAATTTTTTTTTACTAATCAAATCATTTGTTTTCACAAATGAGAAAACAGTCCCACTTCACAGCTGGATACTACAAGCATAAAATTACATTCACGTACAGTGCACAAGTACTAGATAAGTGGGGACCCCCTTTACTTTCATTGCACTAAGTTTATGAAAGTGTATGTGTGGTGGTGCTATTTTCAACAGGTTTTCAGTTCATGACTTAAAGTGCATTTCCAAATAGTTTTTCTGGGGCATTAGAACTATACACATTGCATATATTGAAAACATAATGACTTGGTTATCACTAATTTTCTTCGTAATCCATGCTTTTAAAAAGACCATAGAACATTTTCAAGCTGCGTTCCAACCTGTATTCCGAAATCAATGTTGATTCTTACTATCAAGTGAAGCTACTAGTGTTCAGAGGAGACTAAGTGGACATATGGGGCACACTATGTTGTTTTGTAGTTAGTGTAAAATCGTGGAGCGAATCCAGTAGTACAAGTAATGGAAATTCTCTTGTGAGTTTAGTGAATAGTTAGAGTCACAACATAAGCTTGAATTGACAATGATAGGCATTAGAGCGCCATCTGTTTTGGAGTCTCTTTGTATGTTAGCAACGAGTATGGAGGTCAATGTGAGATTAACATCTTTGATTAAATATTATCCCTCTCATTTCTTCGGGACTGAGAACGTTATGGAATTGCCAGAAACGAAAGGGTACTCACCGTAATGATTTTCTTATGATCCTATACAGTCAATAAGGGTGAACTTAAAGTCGAAAGCTTTTGTGAAAATATGGTAATAGCAGGAGTTCCTACATTGTTTAACTGATAAAGATGATCATGGTTGAAAAGGAAGCGGGTCGAATTTAGTACACTTTCGATAGATTAAGCGCCTTTGTATTAGTGCTTATTAGTAAAATTGTCATTGGAGAACAATGAAGGTCTTAGGAAAAAAATCATTAATCTATCTAAGAACGTTCTGGACCACTTTTTTTACATTTGTAGCGTCTCATGACCTAGTTCATTGTCTTATCTTCGACTTCACAAGCAAGGCTGTCAATGCTGGGTCATCACTCTTATCACTTACATCGTCATCCTTATCAATGATGTCATCGTCTGACCATTTACACCCCATTTCCCTTTCACCCTCTCTCAAGCCAATAAAAATCCACAGTGGTGGAACTAGGTAAGTTGTACTTTACAGCCCTTCACACTACCAATATCCACTCCCCCTCTCCAATCAGTCACAGTATAGTATTGAAATAGGACAACCAGTCAGAATGTAGATGCAAGCTGTAGGCACCAAACTGAAAGAAATGCATTATTTCTGAAGTAACTACTTAGCCTTCTCTTGAATAGGCGCTGTCATCAAAGATATTTGCATAAAACAGCGTTATGTTCAAGGATATTTGCCTATGAATTGCGTACACATATACACACTCAAAAGAATTAAGCAACCTCCACCTCAACTGCGTAACATGGTGATATGTGTTTTCATACCTTAATACAAAAAAACCATTTGTGGAATGTCTCAAGAGTAAATTTCCATTTCACATCCGTAAATTCCATTGTCAACCATGTAGCTATCGCTATGGAATATTAGAATAAGTATAAAACATATGCTCAATACATAGCTGAAAGCAAACATTTAATTATGCAATGTAATTAATGAATTAGAAATATAAAGTTTCCACCGATAATTTTTACTCCAAGTATTGTTTCTCAAAAAATTCAAAATGAAAAATAAAATCACCGCAGCATTATGCTCTGGTTGCTTATCATTACCAACAAGTGACAAGTTTATACTTTGATCTATCAAACACAGTTTGTGTAAGACACAGAATGCAGCGGGACGGTGTCGGTCGTCTTTGTGGTTGTTATCGCTATCGTTCAGTCCACCTAACTCGATAGAATTCTTGCCGATATCCCTTCATTCTGTGGGAGCAGATACGTGCTAGGCATTGCAAAGCAGCGTTGATGAAACCACTACCTAATAGCCACTACACAGAGGCCGCGTAACTATAGTTGAAAGTCAGTTCCTGTAAGTTCATGATTAAAAAATCGGTCGTTCGGTGTATTCAGTCTACTTGCAGAAAAGCGTTTAAAATTAGATTAACTCTTTTTTTAATTATATTGGAACACTAGAAATGGCTATCAAGTTCGTACTTAATGTGGCGAAACGTTATCATTGAAAGTTCACTGTCTGTATAACAAATATTCACTCGAAAGCAGCCAGAATGTTAGATAGTCTGACCCGATTCATTTTCATGTTCTAATAGTCACAGACCCACAACTATTCGCGAGTTAAACATTCGGCCGTTTCAGTGGCGTTCTTCGTAAGAAGTGCTTGCCAAAATATTCCATACAGAGCACTAAACATGCCACATAGAGGCCAGAAAGTTCACACGCTCATATCTCTCAAACTATTTAACTTGGAAACACCAAATTTCCATTAAAATGTTCGTAGCTCCATTTGCTTCAGTCACGATATGCACTAACCGAAATTAGCTCACTATTTCATCATCTAACAGAGTATTTTTAAGGAGTGACCTAACATCGTATTAACTGTAGGTCAGCTAGCAAGCGACCACTCGAGGTACTCTCCTCTCCGCACACTCCTCTGTTCGTGCCTGAACCGCTTAATTCTGATTGGCTGCTGATCTAAAGGACCAATGAGAACGATCCTTCATTATAGTTCTCGCGGCAAATCTTAAATTACCCAATCACTAATTTGATAGTAATTAATGTCAGCAAAACTTCAATTTCTTATGTTTAATAAAAATAAGCCAAGTGCGAATTATTGTTCAAATTAATAAATAAACTTAGTCCGCCTCTAACTTCCATTCTGGCTGCTTTTATACAAAAGCATGCTGACGCAGACATACGTCGCCTGAATCGTGGTTGCAACATAACTTTCCCACAGTTCGTTTGAGCAAGGTTTCATGTAAAATGAAATATTAAATTTTAACGTATGTCCCACATACACTCTCTGAATCATTCTCACGTACTCACACAACGAAATATAATCAAATAATAATTTTGACTGATTTTTGTATTATGTAATTCAAAGTGACTAAAGTTTTAAAAAGAAAATTCTTATTAATTAATTTTTATGCACTGACAACTTTTTAATGGCCTCAAAGCATAGTGAAAAATCAATCTGTTATCGTTCCCAACTTGGTTTTAGAAAACAAGCGTAGGTTTTAGGGCTTTTAGGTAATTCTCTTTATCTCCGGAATCGTAATAAATAAAAATCTGAAATTTTGAACGCATCATTCCAATAATATTAAAAGGCTCTGTATCAAATTTAAACAAAATCGGATAATTATTAAAATGGATTATTTAGATTCGTAGAGGGTATGAATCTTCATATCGACTGAATGTTATGCTATGCAGCTCTCGTGGCAGGCAGCGTCATCTGTGCTGCGAGCAGAGCGAAAAAAAAAAAAAAAAAAGCCATCCTGCAGCCACCTTACTAGATGACTGCGTGCCTTACTGCAACGAATGTTATCTCGTAATAACTTGTTGCGTTACAAAAGGACCAAAAAGTAATTTGTTACACATCTAAATTATTCTATGATTACTTTTAAGTGTCACAATGTTAATTCAACGATTAAAATGGATGCTAAACTACATCAGCAACGCAATGCAACATATACATCAAGTATCACAATGTTATTTGACAGAAGATTTTACCTTATTTCATTACCTTTCAAGAGGTAACTTTATTTTTCTTGTTACAGCCAAGCCTCGGCCGGCAGTGTTGGCTGCCTGTAAATTTTCTCTTCGCACGGTCTAGCAACAGGAAGTCAGCACCAACGAAAGCTACCTCGACCACACGCCTCCCTCGTGTGCTGATGAAGTAACGCCACCTATGGTAGGCTGACCAGGCCACTCTCTGGTTCCTCGGCTTCTGACCAATCAGGGCGGAGGAAGCCGTGTGGCCGCGTTCGATGTGGCCGGCCGCCCGTCGCAGTGCTCTCACTCTAGGACGCGCGCCCTGTAGCAGTGAACACCTCCCTGTTCTCCCAGTGCTGTGCCACTCTGGACTTAGTTTCGCAGCCGGCATGCCGCTCGAATTTGCCCGATTGGCAGATGCCAAATTTCGTTAGTTTCTCAAACTACGTTTCGCCAAACTCTACACTCTGGCTCACCCTCGCTTCCCTAGGCCTGGCTATGTGACTCCTATTTAACATGCATTCGCTAATAAATGCTCTTTGTCTAAATATTGCCCTGATGATTTAATTACGCCCACCGCCTTCCCATCCTCCCATTTTGCATAATATACGTGACTAAAAATAATACGCTAAGCAGGACGATAAACTTTCTCCAGAATATAAGAAGGAGTATAAAACATATTCTCCATAAATATTCGAAGTCAATGTTCGCTTATGCTACGTAATTAATCAATCAGAAATGTGAATGTGCTGATATGCAGTTTACTTTATCTACTTCTCCAAAAAAACTTCGAAATGCAAGATAAAATTAACTGCTGCTGCTTGCTCCTGTTGCTTGTCTTCGCCAACAGTTAGCAGGATTTATACTTCGACTATTGTACCATACATAATGTAAAGTTAGGGGAAGTTTACGAGGGACTCCTGCAACCGATGTTAATGTATAGCTTGGCAGGGAAGAGGGAAGAAGGCTGTTAAATGTGCCTCGTGGCGGCAGTGTGCAGGAGGTCGGGCGGTCAGGATTTGAGAGTGGGCATCCAGGGCTGCCGTGAAATGACAAAACAGGAAACTAAGTACAATGAACAGGATATATTTCAATATAAGGAGTACAAAGTGCACGCCTAGGGTCAGAAGTTAGCAGGTTTAGGCCAGTCTAGGATGTGGAATAATTAATTAAAATGGGCAACGGAAGGGGATGTGGTTCATGTTAACTTACGCTGGCGGCCGGTCGCGAAAGGAAGAGCCGGAGGCTCAGCCTTCCAAAAAGATGTCTGTTCTGCTCGAGGTCTGGATTACAAGAGAGAGAAGCAAGTGTGTTCTGCACTGCAGGACGCTCCCGCGTCCAAACGCGTGATCGGTATCCCGCGCACGCTATTGGCTAAAATCAATGGCGTGAATTCGCTAGCAGTTGCAGCACAGGGCTCAGGGCGTCTCCTGTCAGCAGCATTAACTGGACAGAACCGCCTCAGTTTTGAAAGGTAAGCGACTTGTGTCACGTAGACACGGCGTGAATTACTCTCGAGAAAACTTGTAAAGATTCCACTGCGTCTGTGAAATGAATTTCTTAAACTAATTCCCTAAAATATTCCTTGACTGGCTACTATCCTCTACAACAATGTAAGGCAGAGTACTGCATCAAATTAATTATTTTCCATATCAAGTTTTATCATGTTTTTATGTCTCACAATATTAATTCAACATCTAAAATATCTGAAAAATGCGTCAGCAACGAAAAGAAAGCAATTTTATGTCAAATATCACAGTATTACTTTCCACACACCCACATACTCATCAAATTAGTACCACAAACGCGACTGTCACCTCTAAAGTAAGAACTATAGCGCTACTTCCGTATCTAAATACAAATAACATGCGAAACAGCCAGCTGACATTTCAAGTTAGGCATAAAAGAGCACTATAGTAAAACTAACCATATAGAAAATACATGTTAGCTAAACTGGTACGCTAAGCACGTAAATGGACAGTCTCAATTACTGGAAGAATGTCATTAATTCCATTACTTAGGCCTGCTCTTCGTATAAGGCACAATGCACTCTCAAATTACACATTTTTGTCTCTAAATTGTTCTATAAGTGTTACAACTGTATCCAAATATGCAAATGTTTCTAACATTTCAATCTGATACTGTTTTACAGTATGAAACTTCATCACCTAAAGTTTTTACAAAATTTTTCAGTGATGTTTCTCCTCAGCAATAAGCATTCCAGAGGCGTGAAGGTGATGTATCATTAGAAAATATAATCGATATTACTAACAGGCTACTATTGCTTTTTATTCGCATTTGAATTAGGCATAGTAAGGATTAATACGAAAATAAATTTTCAAAGATGGCTGCAATATTTACCATTCAAAACTACGTGCAAAGGCTCTCTACAATGTATTTCATACAATAAAACAGTAATTGCTGTATACACTGCACGTGGTACCAGAAATACCATTCGAGACCGCGACCACACAGGCACCACCACTCGCGTGGCACCTTCTAAGTTCTGAGCACCTGCCTCCAAATAACACTTGCTGATAAGGACCAAACTTTTCTTCCGTGCCACGTCCATCACATGTCATATTCGTCTGCCTAAAGTATTACCAGCCACCAGAAAGAACGCTGTCAACAGTGGACTATTTCACTGCCGCCTAGTACTGTCAGGGATGGAGATACTTCTGTCAACAGGCAAAAAATACGACACATCGCTGACTCTTCCTAAGTTCATGCTGTTCGCTTTATTTCTACAGTGCAGCAGGTCCAGTAATTACGCCACTGTGCGCAGTTCTGTGAGTTTCATTCAGGAGGCTACAGTCCCGACTTATCAGTCGCTATTTACGGAGTAATATATACAGTCAGCTATGAGTGCTGGCACAATACTTCCAATCTTGATGACAAAACCATAGGCTCCTAAGAGTCAACAAAGTTATTTAGAGTTTTACTGTGACAGGTATACGATATTAGGTGCCACGTACCACAGTTTCCAAGGCTAAGAGAATTGTGTGTTCTCATTACTAATAAATGTTATTGACTATTTCTTATTATGTTGCTATATTTCTTTCCTAGCGGCATCATGCCAAGGTTCGTGTTACGTAGGATTGGAACTAATGTGCATAGTGCATAGTGAGCTACGGTAGAAGTATGTTTTCTGGTTCCGTGAATGTTTCGGCCGAACTGATAGTAATATTCAGTTCTATTATCCCCTACACTGGCGATGAGGGAAAGTAGAAATTACCAATATTTTTTCGCCGGTTACCAGCAGTGGCAACCAGGTAATGTATTATAGATTTGCTGAAAAATTTCGACCAGTATGCAGCAGTGGAGACAAAACTATGTCAAGATTGATGATATTTTCGTCATTTGCCGACATTGACAACGAGACATTGAGACCCACAGATTTATTCACGTTTACAGGGACGACCAACAAAGAGAAACATTAAGAAACTAAGCAGGTATTTTATTTTTCATTTATTCTTTTTAGTGCACGTTCTAATTTATTGATTTTTTTTGTAGCCTGTGCATACGAGATTCTAGGTTTGCTAGTCCGTTTCCTTGCCCAGTAAATTTTTGTGAATTTTGTAAACAGTTCTGAGCGTATTTTTCAGACTTGTTCCAACCGGTACTCAGTAGCCTACAGCCCATGCTCAAATCTATACAGTAATTGCCATCAACCAGGGGCTCATTATGGTACGCTTTCTAGATTTGAAGAAAACAATGACGAAGATCAAAAGCAACTACAATTTAGGATGCCTCCATCCTTCCCAGAATACGATCGAAAGATAGAGGCTTGGAACGACTACATCCAATGTCCGGGACAGCATTTCATCACTCATCAGATATCAAGCGATATGAAACGGAAATCATTCTTTCTTGCCTATTCCGCCCAACTGTATATCTACTTCCCCTTAAGTTGTCACCTACCTGTGAACCTGTGACTCTCTCTGCTCTGCCGTTGAAGAAATGCTCATCTATATTTCGAGTCCCACGTACATGTCACAGCTTCCAGAGATGGATTTTTTCACCGATTCAAGTAGTCACATCGAAGCTACAATTAGTGGATTGTTCAGTTACAGGCATAACTAGGGAATGTAGATTTCATTGTGAAAACGACCAATGTAACAGATTACATGCAGATTGACTAATTCACGACAAGACATGCTTATCAAGTACTCCCTTGGCAATAAGTTAAAGAAGGACCTGCTTAGTCTTAAAAAAAACATCTTTACAAGACTGTCTGCCATTGATTTGGGCATACAAAGAAACGCAAGTATCTGCTGGAGAATTACAGATCGGTGACGCTGACGTGTTCACTACGGATTAACTAGGTATGCAAAGCGATGCACAACCGACACGAAAATCAGATACTCAAACACGTTGCAATAATTAATAATGAAGCGTTCCTGTTGGTGAAAGATCTGGTTGGGGATCGGTGTTCGTCATGAAGGTATCCATAAAAATGAGGTTCTATTAACATGGAAGATGGGAAGACGGTATCTGCACGTGCATGAAAGAAAAACGTTTGATGTTTAGATGAACTGAGTTACCGGATCTGCACATTTATGACAGTTGAAAAATATTAAATAGGTAAGTTAGCCTAGCCATACTTATCTCTTGCACAACAGACAGCAGTACGACGTAAAATGGAAGTTTGCAAGGGGCTACGTACGCACGTGCTCTGGTAAAAAGATCACGTTTATTAAAGAACAACTGAACAAACTAATAAGCTAAACAACTAATAAATGAATGGTGGTTGCTGTTCTTCAAAACACTGTCGCCTATGTTTGAAAATTACATTTACAACTGCGTCTTGGAAACCCTACCACGATTTAGCATTAATTATTAATTATGTACGGGTCAGAGGAATCTTTCAATGGCGACACTTATGCACATATACACGTATAATAAAGAGTCAGGACAAACATAAGAATGAAGAAAAACTTCTGCAATATGCACGCGGTTGGCAAACGGTCGCTGCCTTGGCTTGAGTACACGAAGCAAGTGAACAAGAATTCATCGATAACAATAAACTATTAATAGTTGTACCACAGAATAAATTCTGAAACTGATTTGGAAGTTTTACCCCGACAGTCGGTAACTGTGACATGTAACGCTTCTCACAATCCGCGAACACGTGGCCGTCACAAACAAAAATTCTGCATAAAATGAGTGGTAAAATTCAGAATAGCCGACCAAATTGAACATGATACAGTACTGTGAGTCACGATCTGCGAACTTAGGGCTCTCAGATCCGTACGTAACACGTACTGAGACAACAAAGACATGTGAAAACTAGATTCCGAACTCAAATCGAAATTAGCGACGTTTCAGAAATCTGTTCAATTATACTGTACTCGTGAGACCACCGACGAGATAAATCAGACTGAACTGACAAGATACATCACGAGTCCACATGTTTGAACAGAGGGAGAGCAGAACAATGGCTTGCATGAGTGGCCAAGTGCAACTGGCTCTAATGTTCCGAAATTAACCAGGAAAATTCCGTATACTGCTCAACGAGCAATGAGCGATAAAAGCAAGATGTTAATTTTGACTGGGGCTGAAAGCTAAAATGGTTCAAATGGCTCTGAGCACTATGGGACTTAACATCTGAGGTCATCAGTAACCTAGAACTTAGAACTATTTAAACCTAATTAACCTAAGGACATCACACACATCCATGCCTAAGGCAAGATTCGAACCTGCGACCGTAGCGGTCGGGCTGAAATCTACAAAAGTAACATAATGAATTAACTATGAACAGTCACACACACACACTTAGTCGATGTCGCCTGTCTCGCGTCTCCTGGAACACTGCCTAGGGAACTCGTTTGAAACCCACGCGTTCCGTTCCTCTGGAAATGCCGAGAGAGCTTTGTCCAAAGCAAATAGAAACCTCTTTGATACTTGGTACGTTCTTTATAGGATTGGGTAGTCTGCCACAGTACCAGACTACGTTTTCTCCCACATACCTAGATACTGTAATTTACCTTGTACACTCCCATTTATGCTTTTCATTCATGAGGTGAGAAGAGGAAAGGATGGATACAGTCACATACCGCACATCGATATACTGAATCTGCGTTTGAGGCTCCGATAATTGCCAAAAATCTTAGTAAAATGTGAGGTGAAATAAAGATAATAAACCTTGTGGCCACTATAAACACTCTCAGCTGCTCGGTCTTTTTCTTGTGTAATTTTCAGTTTGCGTCCAGAATTGAGTTGCAGTGGGTAATTAAGTTAAATGCTAAACCAAATGATGAAGAACTCATGTAGAGACACTTGAAGAATAAATAGTCAAGTAATGATCATAAGGCACAAAGCAAATTCCAGTGACAAAAGTCATATTGTCGCTGAGTAGCACATCGAAAAAATCTTGTTGAGCACCACCCCAGATAAATTTATCATCGGCTTTTAACAGCTCTTGGAGTGGCCTGGCTTTGATACAAAAGTCTTTGATAAAACGACGGTAGTAATAACATAATCCGAGGAAGCTTCTGACGTCTCCAACACTTTTAGGAACAGGAAATTCCGTTATAGACCTCACCTTTTCTGGGTCTGGCCAGACACCTTCATTTGACACAAGGTGTCCAAGTATTTTGATTTCTTTTTCTCCGAAGAGACACTTCCTTGGATTAAGTTTGAGTCCGCCTTGCTGGAGACACTTAAGAACGGCCCTCAGTCTTTTTATGTGTTCATCAAATATCTCTGAGAACACTATGAAAATGAAATGTCGTGTGGCTAGGGCCTTCCGCCGGGTAGACCGTTCGCCTGGTGCAGGTCTTTCGATTTGACGCCACTTCGGCACCTGCGCGTCGATGGTGATGAAATAATGATGATTAGGACAACACAACACCCAGTCCCTGAGCGGAGAAAATCTGCGACCCAGCCTGGAATCGAACCCGGGCCCTTAGGATTGACAGTCTGTCACGCTGACCACTCACCTACCGGGAGCGGACTGAAAACACTATAATGTCATCTAAATAACATAGACACATGGTCCACCTTGGGTAACTTAGAAGATTATCCATCATTCGTTCAAAAGTTGGTGGTGCATTACACAAACCAAACGGCATTACCTTAAACTCAAACAGGCCCTCAGGGGTGATGAATACAGTTTTTCACCATCCCCCTCATCTACTTCAATTGGCCAGTATCCCGAGTACATGTCCATGGTTGAGAAAAACGTAGCCCCCGTCAGACAATCTAGTGTATCATCAATTTGTGGAAGAGGGAAAACGTCCTTTTTAGTTATCTTATTAAGCTTCCTGTAATCAACACAGAAGCGCCAACTGCCATCCTTCTTCCTGACGAGAACCACTGGTGACGACCATGGGCTCTGCGAAGGCTGAATGATGTCATTCTTCATCATTTTCTCTACCTCGACGCGAATTATTCTAAGTTCCGTTGCTAACACACGATATGCTCTCTGGCTTATTGATTGATGGTCTCCAGTGCTAATCCGGTGCTTCACCGTCGATTTGCCTAATTTGCTCTTCACCTGTGGATTGAAGCATTCAGAAACTCTTGAAGAGTGGCAAGTAGCTTCTTCTGTTGTTCCTTAGTGAGATCTGGTGATAGTCGAGCTAGAAGACCTTGTCTCGTAGTGGTAGCGCTAATTCCGCCCACAGATTCGGCTTTGGGAGGTTTCTATGACGCTCAGCTGTTCTGAAATTAACGGCTCAGAGTTTGCTATGCACATGAGTCTTGGAAGGATCTGCGGTTCTCGGCGACAGTTAACTATCCACAATTCACCGAATTCGTTCTTAAACGAGACAACAGAGGCTGGGATGTCTAAGTTATTCTTCAGTGGTATGCTTCTCTTACATTCCACAACAAGATCCATGGGTTGATGCATGGCATGACCCATGACAGTTACCTTACTAGCTCTGACTGCAGGAATGATCACTTCATCCAGCACACATAGCCTCCACACACTCGGATGCGCATCTTCTTGTCCACAGTATCTCATCTCGTCTAGCATAATCTTCGAGCGTCCACAATTTATAATTGCCTGAGAAGCTTTCAAAAAGTCCCATCCGAGAATGACGTCATGACTACACTCTTGTAAGACGATAAATTCTAAGGGCTGTATACGGCCACTTATACCAACACGAATGACACATCTTCCTGTAGGTTTTACATATTTCCGATTAGCCACCATCAACATAGATGTTTTTCTGTCGACGAATACGGTTTTCTGCAACTGGCTACGGTACTCTGAAATTACTGAATATGATGCTCCAGAGTCCACAAGAGCTTGGGCTGGTCGGCCATCCATGAGGATATCAATGTAGTTTCCTATCATTTTTGTAGTGATCGACGACGGAGGATTTTTCTCTTCGGTGGCCTCACCTCCAAGGAAGGTCACACCCTTTAGTTTTCCAGGTTGCGGCGGCTAGATGATCGGCTGTAGCTTTTAAACGGCGATGGAGACCTCGATCGGCGTGTTAGGGAGCGTCCTCTCCAGCGGCTAGCTTGCGACGATGGTGACCAACGTCGTCCTGCACCCCATCTTGGTGTTCATCTTCGTCGTCCCGGAGTTGGCGTCGGCTAAGATAGGTCTGCTGTCTTCTGGCGTGGGCGTCATCAAACATCCGCCGCCTTTCTCGGCAGTAGCGCACCACATGTCCCGGTCGTCCGCAGTGGAAACATACTGGTTGGTTATCTTGGGTCCTCCAGACGTCAGTCTTCCTTGGTGCCCAAACAGGTTCCTCATGCGGCATTGTAGGAACGTAACTTCGCCTGGGTCTCGACTTTTTCACCGTTTTAAAGGGAAATGAAGGACGAGAGATTGGGTTCAATGTCTGTTCCACTTCCTCCCTTGTGACCTCTTGAAGCGTCTCCGTTTTTTGCTCGTCGTGCAATCCAAGTGCCTTCTGAACTTCCTCTCTCACAATCTGAAGAAGAACACTTGTGAAATCAGTTCCTTTCTCCATCACAGACATTGATACGACGTTTGGAAGCCGTTCAAACTTCTTGCGTGTAATTCTTTTTTGAAGCATTGTCTCGAGATATTGGCACTGTTGTATGAAGTTGTCTGCTGTCGTAACCTCCTTCAGGAGTAGGGCTTGGTACATGTCCTCAGCAACACCCTTCATGAGGTGTGCAACCTTATCTTCCTCCTACATTCTTGGATCCCCTATTTTACACAGCTCCAAGACGTCTTCAATATAGGATGCTGTCGTTTCTCCTAGACGCTATGCCCAGCACTTTAATTTATCTTCAGCCTTGCACTTCCGTCGTTGCGTGCCGCCGAAATACTTGCGCAGTTAAGCCTGGAATACTTCCCAGCTTGTGAATTTATCCTCGTTGTTCTCATACCATTGCTTGGCAGTGCCTTCCAAGTAGAAAAATACGTTGGTCAAAGACACGGTGTCATCCCATTTGTCAAATTACGCTCATATACCTTCAGCCACTTGTTTGGATCTTTGCCATCGTCACCAGAGATCCAGGAAGGATGTCTCATGTGGTGGCACACAGTTGCTGTCATCGTAACGTCCTCTTCTCCTTCTGTCTCCGATAGATTGCGATCTGTTGAATATGGCTCGAACTCGGGTTTCTCGGCACATAAACAGCGGCTCTGCCGTGGCTGATGGGAGCCCCTGTGTCGTCGATAGCGTGCGCTATCACAAGGTCCAATACCCGGCGCCTCCACCAGAATAATGTCATGTAGAAGAAGGTGTAATTAGATGAATGACGAGCACTAAGTTCAATAACGAAGGTTTATTCAGCACTTGCACATACAAGAGCGCAGAGTGAACTGCCTCATGCCAGAACACACGGTATATACACATTTACAGAACATTCCAGCACAATGTTTCTTGACATTTGTGGATACTTCTAGAATGTACTCGAACCGCATATAGAAATTAAAATTTTACAGTTCAGGTGAGTTTTCAACTCACGAACCTCCATGCAACAACCTAGAATGATAACTACTACACCACGGTGACTGTGCTATACACCTTCTTCTGCGACAATGTGATACCTTCTACTACCGCGGTTGACCTCCTTTTGCCTTGTGTAACGCTGCAGCTCGACTTGACAAGGACTGAACAACTCATTGGAAGAAGCCTGCGGAAATACTGAGCCATGCTACCTTTGCAGCAATCTGTAACTCCGAAAATGTTGCGGGCACAGGATTTTGTACGCGAGCTGACCTCTCGACTACTTCCCACACATGATTGGTGGTGGGGCGCAGCACG
This sequence comes from Schistocerca americana, assembly GCF_021461395.2. Lineage (NCBI taxonomy): Eukaryota > Metazoa > Arthropoda > Insecta > Orthoptera > Acrididae > Schistocerca > Schistocerca americana. The sequence goes on from NC_060121.1 coordinate 617,894,492, forward strand.
TTACTTTTTTTACCGCCCTGCCAGTGTCCAGCAATGTTCATTCGTCTAGCTAAAAGCTGTAGTAGAAAATACTAGACCACTACTGTCTACTGCAGGTCGCAACATACATAGAATTGTCCGGTAAACGGGATGCGACTACCTACTGAAATAAAAGTTTTAACTTGGCAATGTAAATTTTCAGGTGTATTTTTACGATAAAGATCATAGTTAATACTGCCAAGTCCATATTAAGTGTCTACACAATGTAAAGCTCTCACGCACACCACAATCACACACGTAGCCAGTTTATGGTATTTACACCCGTTACCGAAGTTACTAGAGTTCACTGGATCGTTTAGTTATGAAAATGCTCGCTCAAATGTTGTGCACTCTGCTCTACACGTAATACCTGTTCCAGTCTTAGATCGCACAACACGCCACGCGGTTTTAACTAACAGTCATAAGCAATAATTTTTATATTCCGTTCAAAAATGGTTCAAATGGCTCTGAGCACTATGGGACTTAACATCTATGGTCATCAGTCCCCTAGAACTTAGAACTACTTAAACCTAACTAACCTAAGGACAGCACACAATACCCAGCCATCACGAGGCAGAGAAAACCCCTGACCCCGCCGGGAATCGAACCTGGGAACCCGGCCGTGGGAAGCGAGAACGCTACTGCGCGACCACGAGTTATATTCCGTCCGAAATTCCACACGACTTCCACTATACCGTTCACTTAAATACACTTTGTACTACTTCGCGAACTCGTAATTAGCATTTTTCCACGATTTTACAGTACTTTAGTCGGAGTTGCTTTCAATGAGATGTTACTAGTTCGAACCCTCAGCCCCGACCCCCCTAGATCACACCAAAGGCTTTGTTCCCAGTACAGATTGGCGCGAGCCTGCATTTTTCTGATTGGCTGCTATCACAAACAGCAAATCAGATTGCAGTATTATCCCGCGCTAACCTGCGCTTTACTTCAGTGACCAATCATAGCAAAACATTTCTTTCTATGGCAATTGCTAAATAAATAAATTTAGAAAAGCATCAAACATAAAATTACTCCCTCTGAAATCACCGATTAATTTGTGTTCTACTCTCGATTTATTAGTACCATAAACTGACTGCACATTTAATTATAGTAAATCCCCTGTATAGTTTAACTGGTAATTCGTGAATAAACAAAACAATTTTCATTTACTTCTGTTCTTCTTCACTCATACAACATTCACACTGCTAATTACTACACATATAAGACAATTATAATTATGCAAATACATTAAATATAAATCAAACATAACTTTACAACATTGTTTTGACTACGACTGCTAGCACTGTCTGTCAACTGCTGACCTCTGCCGTCTACTAGTACAACTACGTGCAGCTCTGTAACTCAGGTCCATGTCAGCTGGTGACATCTGTCGATGACTCATGCCTATAACGATATCGTCCTAACAAGTGACAGGAGCGATGCGGAGTGGTATTCTTATCGGGTCATCTGGATGGCCGAATCATTCGCTCAAATTATCCAGCATTGCGAACAACTGTGGCCCGGTGACATGGCGCATTGTCATCCACAAAAATTCCATCGTTCTTTGGGAACATGAAGTCCATAAATGGCTGCAAATGCTGTCCAAGTAGCCGAATATAACCATTTACAGTCATTGATCGGTTCAGATGAACCGGAGGACCAAGTCATTTCCATGCAAACACAGCCCACACCATTATGGAATCTCCACTAGCTTGCACAGTGCTTCTTTGACAACTTGAGTCCATGGCCACACACGAACCCTATCATCAGATCTTACCAGCTGATACCGGGATTAATCTGACCAGGCCACGGTTTTCCAGTCGTCTGGGTTCCAACCGATAAGGTTGCATCTTTCAACCGATAAGGTCACGAGCCCAGGAGAGGCCATGAAGGCATTTGCTGTTAGGAAAGGCATTAGGTCGATCGTCTGCTGCCATAGATAGTTCACGCCACATTTCGCCGCCTGTCCAAACGGATGAGTTAGTCGTACTTCCCACATTGATTTCTGCAGTTACTTCACGCGCTGTTGCTTGTCTGTTAGCGGTGACAACTGTTTGCAAACGCCGCTACTCTCGGTCGTCGAGTGAAGACCGTCGGCCACTGCTTTGTCCGTGTTGAGAGGTAGCGCCTGAAATTTGGTATTCTCGTCATACTCTTGACATTTTGCGTCTCCGAATATTGAATTCTTTAAGTTTCCGGAATGGGATGTCCCATACGTCTGGCTCCGAGTACCATACAGCGTTCAAAGTCTGTTAATTGCTGTCGTGCAGCTACAATCACGTCGTATATCTTTTCACATGACTCACCTGATTACAAATGACAGCTCTGCCAATGCACTAACCCTTTATATCCTGTGTACGCGATACTACCGCCATCTGTTTATGTGCATATCGTTATGCAATGACTTTCACCACCTCACCGTATTTGCAGTCAAAAAATTTTATGATTACATTTATGGACTTCAATTTATCCTTCTCACAGAGCACAACTCTTTAGTGGCCATCTTTAGGCCGGACAATACTATTCCTTCACGAACAGATCAGCGTTTGCAGTTCAGGGCGTTACCTCTGTTGAAGAACGACTACAAAATCGTATTCGTATCCACAGCACCACAAATGAATGCAAATTTGCTATCTCGTTTCCAACAGCGTAAGATACTATGTGATCAGAAGTATGCGGACACCCTCAAAAAACATACTCTTTTCATATTAGGTGCATTGTGCTGCCATCTACTGCCAGGTACTTCATATCAGCGATCTCAGTAGCCATTAGATATCGTGAGAGAGCAGAATGGGGCGCTCCGTGGAACTCACGGACTTGGAAGTGGTCAGGTGATTGGGTGACACTTGTGTCATACGTCTGTGCGCGAGGTTTCCACACTCCTAAACATCCCTATGTCCACTGTTTCCGACGTGAGAGTGAAGTGGAAACGTGAAGGGACACGTACACCACAAAAGCGTACAGGCCAACGCTATCTGTTGACTGACAGAGAACGCCGACAGTTGAAGAGGGTCGTACTGTGTAATAGGCAGACGACTATCCAGACCATCACACTGGAATTCCAATCTGCATTGCCGGCCGGTCGCAGGTTCGAATCCTGCCTCGGGCATGGATGTGTGTGATGTTCTTAGGTTAGTTAGGTTTAAGTAGTTCTAAGTTCTAGGGGACTGATGACCTGAGATGTTAAGTCCCATAGTGCTCAGAGCCATTTGAACCATTTGAACCAAACTGCATCAGGATCCACTGCAAGTACAACAACAGTTAGGCGGGATTTACGAACACTTGGATTTCATGGTCGAGCGGCTGCTCGTAAACCACGCATAATGCCGGTAACTGCCAAACGACGCCTCGCTTAGTGTAAGGAGCGAAAACATTGGACGATTGAAGAGTGGCAAAATCTTGTGTGGAGTGACGAATGATGGTGCACAATGTGGGGATCCGATGACAGAGTGTGGGTATGAAGAGTACCCGGCGAACGTCATCTGCCAGCGTGTGTAGTGCCAACAGTAAAATTCCGAGGCAGTGGTGTTATGGTGTGGTCGTGTTTTTCATGGAGGGGGCTTGCACCCCTTGTTGTTTTGCGTGGCACTATCATAGCAAAGGCCTACATTGATGTTTTGAGCACCTTCGTGGTTCTCACTGTTGAAGATCAATTCGGGGATGGTGATTGCATCTTTCAACACGATCGAGCACCTGTTCATAATACACGGTCTGTGGCGGAGTTGTTACACGAAAATAACATCACTGTAATGGACTTGCCTCCACAGAGTCCTGAACTGAATGGTATAGCACACTTTTGGAATGTTTTGGAACGCCGACTTCGTGTCAGGCCTCACCGACCGACATCGATACCTCTCCTCAGTACAGCACTCCGTCAAGAATGGGCTGCCATTCCCCAAGAAACCTTCAATCACCAGACTGAACGTATGCCTGCGAGCGTGGAATCTGTCATCAAGGCTACAGATGGGCCAACACAATATTGAATTCCAGCATTACCGATGGAGGACGCAACGAACTTGTACGTCATTTTCATCCAGGTGTCCGGATACTTTTGATAATATAAAGTAGAAAGTTTGACTAACCAGCTGATGTTTGTTTGTCAGAGGATTTCAGTAGTCAAAACTGTGGAAAACTTCCTAATAAATGCAAATTTAATTGCCAAACTTGTGTCTAAAGATCCTCTTTTGTCTAAGATCAAAGTTTATATTCAAATGGAATGACCTATTGGTAAATTTAAGGAGTCAGAGATTAAATGTTATTGGAATATGAAGCACGCATTAGCAGTGTAAAAAGATGTCCTGAGATGTCCTGGTACATTGACAATCAGGCAAAACACGTATGGTTATTCCTGCGTGCTTAAATCTGACGTACTGCTGTTGCTGTATCAGTGCCATCGGAGCAACTTGGTACTAAATGCAATGACGAAGAGCATTGCTGCTGTGAAATATTGACGAACCATTGACATGAAGGTCGCTAAATGCTACTTACGTCAAAAAAGTATCACTCAGCTTCGCGTCGACAGTGTTTTTAATGGCCACAGGCAGCAGAGTGCTGATCGCGTCTGTACACTGATTTTGCAGGACCGTTTCTCGGAGACTACTGTCTCATCGAAGCTCTCTGCAAACTTCCATTTGTGATACAAACGTCATCGATATCTTCAATGAAGACTATTCAGGCTTTGTCAAAGATCTTCTCCATGGAATGAAGCTATTGTCGAGAGAACGGCAGAAACATTTCTTCTCAGGCTTTAAACTATTTTGTTAAGTCAGTGGCATTTGACACTTCAGAAATACACCGTTTCTTCCTGAGGCCAATCGACTCACTGCAAGATACATACGAACTGTCAAGTCACATATGTCATGTACTGACCTTCTTCTCTCAGTACAGAGCTGCTCCACAAGATACACGATCTCCAGCTGAGAACAACAAGGAAGACTGCTTCGAACAATAATGTCAGTTTTAAAGCCACTCGTGCACCCATATGCGGAGCTTCGACAACAGTCGAAACAAAACTATTTTAAAACTGAATGATCCGATACTTATTTCAGCCTGCAGATATGAGGAAAAGACATGGGCAACAGGCTTAGTCGTAGAGCAGTTCACTCTTATCATGTTAAAGTAAAATGTTCACATGTAATCGCAATAAGCCATAAAAATCAAATCAGTCCACACTGGCGTCACAAGCACATAAACGGAACTCCTAGACTGTTTTCTTTTGCAGAATCAGGGCACTTGAATGGAGCCAGATGTCTGATGGACCTTCCCCCTGCAGCCGACAGTCGGCCCCGTCAGCACCTCTAGCAGCAAGGCCAGACAGTGACGAATCTATGGCAGTGGACATCGGGCCTCACTCATCAGGCAGGACTACAGATGTCTAACTGGCAACGTTTAACTGCTCGCCACCTGACCATAGTTTAGCATAGGAACTGCCGGCAAATGCCAGGAATTAGAAACATGTGTGCACCCACCAAATATTCACGCCGGCAAGCAAGGAAGGATGATGACGCTAACGAAGCCAGCCCCTCCCCCCCCCCCTTACCAGAGGAGGGATGCTGATTACATGGCAAGCTGAGAACAGAAATACCACGACAGACCGCCATCACATATTCACAACCACTTGCGCTGTACCTTCTCAGTTTCGAACAGCTGCCTAGAAGTGACTCTTGTTAATTAGGACTACATTCTGCTTCCGCGTCACGTCCAGCAGCGCGTTGTATTCGTCCGTCATAATATTGCCAGCCTCCATAGAGTGCGCTTCCAATAGCGGACTATTTCTCGCTCGCCCATTTCTGCCAGAGATGGAGATTCTTCTGGCAGCAGAAAAAACTTACAGACCGCCGACACTCCCTCAATTCCTACCGTTTGCCTAATTCCTACACTGCAGCAATTCCGGCAATAGTGCTCCACTGCACAGTTTCGCAAGTTCCGTTCAGTTCTGACTTATCAGTCACTACTTATGAAGTAATGGATACAGTCAGCTTTGAGTGCTGGCATAACACCTACTGACTAAATCATACATTGCTAACAGTCAGCAAAATTATTTAGAGTTTATCTGTAATTGGTATAATGGGATGATAACTCCCATGAATGACACTGTTATATCAAAGTTACTTAAATACTGTGTTCTCACTATTAACAAATCTATTTAACATTTCTTATTGCGTTGCCACATTTCTGTTCTAATGTCGCCTATCACGCAAGTGTTATGTAGATTTTAACCAGCATGCATTGTGGCACCATTTCAGTGACCTATAGTAGAAATATGTTTACTGCTACTGTGTATTTTTGGATTGAACTCATAGTAACATACAGTTACAACATACCATACATAAATAAAACCAACTCTAATAACAGAACTTTATGTAAAAACGTCATACAATGTTAGCAAAAGACGAACATCATTTTAGGAAGGAAGAAAAGGGGTGTTGCACAGAGACTTTATTACGATGCATCACTTAAAGTTCATGTTTCCAGCCGCGCTGGGTAGCCGTGCGGTCTTGGGCGCCTTGCCACGGTTCGTGCGGCTACCCCCGTCGGAGGTTCGAGTCCTCCCTTGGGCATGGGTGTTTAACTTCCTTAGTAGTGTGTAAGCCTGGGGACCGATGACCTTAGCAGTTTGGTCCCATAGGAACTTACCACAAATTTCCAAATTTCTAGTTTTCACAATATGTATGGAGGACTTATCCTCTATTTATACACAACACGACCAAGGACAGCGTCAGAGATGAAACAGTGCCAAAGACGATGGTGGAACAAGACACCGTCGATTTCTCGAAAATAAAATCTCTGAGAAACATATTTATCAAAGTCAATAAAATTCTTCTGGGTTTGAGGCCGCATTGTCATGTATAAAAACCGACGTTTCGGCGACTGTTGCAAGGCGCCTTCCTCAGGGTGTATTGCTGGCAACAGTCGCCGAAACGTCGGAATTTTATACGTGACAATGCAGCCTGAAACCTATAAGAATTTTATTGACTGTGACAACGACCGCGGAAGCCTACGTTTACATTTATTTATCAAAACTCAGGCAGGATGCAGACATAAAGGTCTCATAAATTCGAACTTTGGAGAAAAATAAACCTGTATTATTTCTAACATGCAAGTTATCAGGCACAAAACAGACTTTGTAAGCACAATGCTCCTACAAATTTAATATATCCACGTCCATATTCTCGGTATTACTTATTAAAATACACACAAATCGCTTGTTGTTACTACTACACTACTGCCAAAATTTCATATTCTCGTCTCTGTCTCTAAGGATCTTCCGTTTCGGTTTTTCTATATTAAGGAAAGAAGGAAGGAAAGAAGATTAGGGTTTAACGTCCTGTCCACATCGAGGTCGTTACAGATGATTAAGGAAAAGAGTAATGGGTAGGTTCAGCGTTTTCTCAAACACTGCAGGGCAGGTAAATGAATTATCATCGATTTATCGATCGGTGTGGGTATGTGTGTATTTGTTATTTTTCCTTCTTCCTCGCCCTGGTGGGCTGATCTGTTCCACCTTAAGAATTCCCACTCTTTGACAGTTGACTTACAACGTCGTAGATAACACAGACGCAGTCATCAGCTGTTCACTGCCAACGAGTCTGTCCTTTCGTGTAGGCAATAACTTTATTATTTTATCTGTATTGTTTTGGCAGCGTAGTAACTAGTCAAATTTTGAAGCATAGACGAAATCGGAAGTTATGAACTCTGCGCACATTTAGCGGCATGAAAACTTCCCTGAAAAATTTTATTCGTATTATAGGCTTAATCATATGCATTTTCATATGTGTTGCTGAACATTGAAGACACAGCTTCTAAGCAAACAAAAATTCTTGCTGGACGATGACGACAAAAGAAAAATTTCATACAGCAATAAGATAAGATAGATTAAAGCACAGTCTTTGTTTCGAAGAAATTTGTACATAACGCATTGCCCTCAACCGTTATCGCCAGGCTCCTGTATCTGAAGTTTACAGAATATTTGCCTCTGGAGAGAAAGCGAGTTTATTGGACTCCTGAGATACTTCAGGAAGCAATTAGCATCGCCATCTTCCGTAATGTCTTGCTGTGTCCTCAGCAAAGGTATTTTGCCCTTTTTGAGTTGCAAAAATTCTTCAATATTTTCTCCACTAACTCTTTTTTCTTTGTTCTTAACGATGCTTGCTTGTCAGAGACAGTGGCTCTTTGACGGTCTGTCAGACTGATCATCTAGTGACACAGACAGATCGATAAGCAAAAATCTCTGAGATAATGGCATTTGTCTCAATGATTCCGTTTCTGCCGACATGAAACTGTGCATATCTATTATAATTAGCATACCGTTTAAGATATTCATGTGATGAAACCAAAGCCAGGTGTAACTGCAATTTCAGTAGCGTTCTCGCTTCCCACGCCCGGGTTCCCGGGTTCGATTCCCGGCGGGGTCAGGGATTTTCTCTGCCTCGTGATGGCTGGGTGTTTTGTGCTGTCCTTAGGTTAGTTAGGTTTAAGTAGTTCTAAGTTCTAGGGGACTGATGACCATAGATGTTAAGTCCCATAGTGCTCAGAGCCATTTGAACCATTTTTTTGTAACTGCAATTTGATGCATTTTTTCGTGGATTACCAGATCTGATTTTGATAAGACCTTTAAGCTATCCTCTGTAACTGCCTCTAACGTGCTCCCAATTCGATTCCATGATTTTGAGTTGAAGGATAATGCTGCGCCACGAATAAGTACAAGTGTGGATTTGGACAATTCTTTTAAATTTCGCCACATTGGATGGCACGCACGGGCAATGTTGATAATTAGCAAACGATTCTGCAAGGCAATTTTACGACACCGCTCGAAGGCGAGAAGGCATGGCCAGGCGGGCACTGCATACAAGTGTGAATTAATGACGACAGCACAGAGCACTGACGTGCTGTGAAAAACCCATAAGCTGCAGTTACACCAGCGCCTAATGATCTGTGTATAGGGGCCAAAGTGAACTGAGGAAAGCTGACGTTATAAATATTAAAGAGCACTCCACTTGTCACCTCCAGAGGACCTACGTCAGAGGCGTTGGGAAAAGACGTGTTAATAAACGAGCCCGGAGGTTCAAATGGGGGCCATTCTGTCCGCGTCTCAGACCGCAAGGAATGACGTTTGTTTAAGTTGCAGGACAACCACTACGACTTCCTGGTGATGGATGTCGGCGGCCAACCAGCTTGCTCCAACCACCGCTGCATGGAGCGGTGAGTCTAAGTTTTATTTTATTATTTTTGATGCTTGTTTGAGTTGCGCCGGCGCGAGGAGTGAGGCAGCTGCTACTAGCTTCTGCTCTCTGGGTAACATCGCGCGGCGGACTGCAAGCTGCCGTCCACAGGGGCGAGGCCGAGGCGCGAACTCGAGGCCTCGCGGGAGCAGAGTTGTCTTCGATCACTGACCTAGCTTCACTGGGCGGACGGCTGCACCTGCTTAAGACTCACTACAACGACGGCGGTCGGCTGTTTCCCTCGGCGTTCTACATGGGGTCCACGAGCTGCACTTGATGGAACAGCCAGCTATGTCCCCGGCTACCGGCACAGCCAGTACATGTGGCGGCCACGTAGATGTGGCGTGGGCAGATGTATGCAAGGCTGGACAGCCGGACGCCGTCGCAGCAAATTCTGGTATTGACACTGGCGCTGAGCCACACACGCACCCCACGTGGTGCCATCACCGGGATCAGCAGAAGGCCCACTGTGTACCTTCGATGCAATAAAGTCAGTGACACACTTGCCGCTGTTACGCTGCAGCCTTCGGCGTGCGTCCCCCGTCTCTCTCAGACCACACATCTATGTCGTGCTGACATATTGCAACCACTGAGCCTGGGGGCTGTAACAATTAGGTGTCAGGAAGTGGTGTTTTGCTGACCACGTTGTATTGGAAACAAAAAATGGTTCAAATGGCTCTGAGCACTATGCAACTTAACTTCTGAGGTCATCAGTCGCCTAGAACTTAGAACTAATTAAACCTAATTAACCTAAGGACATCACACACATCCATGCCCGAGCAGGATTCGAACCTGCGACCGTAGCGGTCCCAGACTGAAGCGCGTTTAACCGCATGGCCACACCGGCCGGCTATTGGAAACAGTTCGTCCACGTCCAACACTATGTTTTGGTGAGGTAATTGCTGAGTGGTGAGTGAGGTAGTGGCATTTGACATAGGTTGAGTGGCACCAGCTCAGCACAATGTGGTGCGGTGAGTCTAAGTTTTATTTTATTATTTTTGATGCTTGCTCTCGTTGTCAGAGTTAGTTGTACGAACTAGGGTACACGATTTTTAAAGTTACTTTTGTGAAGCCACAGGAACCCGTGGACGTATTTTTGTTTAAAGGTAACATGATAATTTAGTGTCAGCGAGGTGTCCGTTTTGCAATTTGTCTGGGCACAAGCTGCCATGTACCAGAGCTGTAGCAACTGTTCTTTTTCTGTAAGTAGGCGTGCTGGTCATCTTTCTAGTAGTTGTACTGAGTGTTGATGGGTGATGATTCATGGGTGATGATTCACCGGAGGAATTAATTTGTGATTACATTTTTTGTGTAGGGTTAAATGGGAGTTTGCGTTTTGTCTTTATTAAAAAAAAAATCTGTTGAATTAAGGTGGACGTATAGTCCACAAAATAGTGGAAACACGTACTGCTACATCAGATGCAGTTGCTGCCTTAACGCAGCAAGTGCAAGCGTCAACATAGCAATCTGAGGGCATGAAACAGAGAAGCTTCGAACCTAATCGTGAGTTAGACGCTAGTAAAGAGACTCATGATCAGTCGCAATCAGAGTCACGGGGAAGTAAGTCAGGATTCATAGTGCCTTCTCTTCCGTATGACCCGGCAATGGTCGCACTGACTAATATCCCTTCTTAAGCAAGGCACGGAGAACGTGACAGTTTTTGTGAATGATATTAGGGACACTGCTGAAGCATATGGGTGGTCAGATTAAGTAACCCTGTATGTTGCTAATATGAGTTTGGTGGGGGACGCCAAAGCATATGTTGTCAACCACAAGACATTGAGTAAAGCACATACGTTCCAGGAATGGGCTGCTGGATTGCGCCAGCGGTACAAAAGCGACTTTTTCGCGAGACATTATGTATGTTGTCGATGCAGTGCAACGAGTCTCGGAAGCATTCTCGAACAAAATCTGTGAGCTAAATGCAAAGACAATGAAAAGACCCAGAATGCAGAAGCTAATAGGGCACTGTTACAAGAGGCAGAAAATAGAGCGGTGAATGTTTTTCTGCCTGGTATACCCGTCAAAAGTCACGGAGGGTACGGATGGAGAAACTAGAGGACTTAGAGTCAGCTCTTAGGATCACAACACTTATAGAGGAGGTAGATATCGTCACAAAGTAGAGAGTGGACCACCGCGTGTTCGCTTCTGAAGTGTTGTAGATGTGGTCGGGAGGGGCATGTAAGAAAGCAGTGTAAGTAACCAGAGCTCTATGCGTGTGGCATACAGGGCCACCGGTTATTTGGGTGTAGAGGCGGGAAAGGTGGAAAGCTGTCAAGGGAAGCAGCTGTTAAACACAAACTGAATTGCTTCAATTGTCGGAAGGAAGTACAGATAGACTATAAGACTGTACAGGTTAGTGATAGACAGAACTCAACTTAGTGGGCAGCAGGAAACAGATATTTTTAGTGGACACAGGTGCGAATGTGTCCGTTATCAGTTTTAACCTCATGGGGCAGAGGAGACTGGGGCCATTACTGTATTGGTTACCTGGCGTTGGCGATAATAGGGTGGAATCATTGGGTACGGCAGTACTCGAGTTTTCCGTCTGTAAAAGCTCAGTGAATGCATCGAGGTGTTGCCATGCATAGGCGAAGGTTATTCATTGATTTTCAGGCTAGACTTACACGATAATCATCATGTTAGGATCTTTTGTAACGCACATTGGAACTGAGTAGGACTTTGTTTCAGCTGGGGAAAACAGTAGCAACTGAGACAATGGCACAAGGTTCACCTATCATGGAGGTGAGACCAACTAAACTGTGTACGGTTTCAGTAATGATCGATCAGTAGCATAAAATACCAGCAGGTACGAGAAAGATAGTGTTTCAGTCGATAGCAATTTGCCGAGGGAAACATTATATTTGGTAGAATCGCTCTTAAGCAATGCAGAGTTGGTTGGTTCACATTGTTTTATCCGCAGGAGTTTGTGGCATGAAAGTGACATTAATGGGAACAGACGATACTGGAAAGTGTGGATAACTTTGGAAGAGGGGAGGTGACTCTTTCAAAGGGTGCCACAATAGTGACTGTGGGAGGTTTGGAATACGACTTCGATAGGTCGAGCCTAGAGGAAAGTCACAAGCTAACTGTCGATACGGAAGTGTTATGAGGAAAAGTAGGTCATCTGAAGGGCTGTGATCGAATGGCTGTGGAGAACTTGTTGTTGAGGTTTAGAGATTTATTTTACGCGAACAGTGGGTTACCGGCAACCCCAGTGACATAATATCACCAATTTATAGGAAGCCAGACCGTGTAGCAACAACTACGGGATGATATTACAGAACTGAGTGATAATTTCTGGAGCACAAATATTTTTATCGTGCCGAAGAAATCAGCGGACGGGACACAGAAATACAGATTTTGCTTTGGCTGGAGATATCTAAACACATGAACCATTTCCAATGCTTATCCAACTCCAAACATCACGGAAACTTTGGATAGTCTGGGTCAGCGTTGCTTCTTTACAACCATGGATCTCAGGAGTGGACATTATCATTTGGAAGATAGGCCGAAAGTAGCGTTTATCGTCTCAGCAGAACATTTTCAATACAAATGCATGCCATTTGGACTCAATAACGCACCGGCAACTTTTTAGCGGTTATTAGATGGGGTATTGAGGGATCAAAGCCAAACACTTGTTTGGTCTATCTCGATAACATAATTGTCTGTTCAAATGATTTACCGGAACATGTGGGACATTTGGAGAATGTCTTTAATAGACTGCGATTGGCATATTTGACGTTAAATATGGACAAGTGTCATTTTGTGCAAACTCCGGTAAACTATCTGAGGCATCCGTGTTTAGTGAACATGGCATACACAGATACTTGTCTTACAGACACAGTTTAAAATTATCCAATAACACAAACAACGAAGCAGGTACGGTCGTTCATTGGACTCTGTAATTATTGTAGATGGTTCGCGACGGATTTTGATAAAATAACCAGACTCTTGAACAAGCTACTAAAGAAGGGAACGAAATTTCATTGGTCGCAAAAGTGTAAGAGGCATTTGAAAAATTCAAATCCAGTATTGGTTTTTCCGGATTTCAAGAAAGAGTTGAGCCTTTCACGTAATGCTTCAAATAAGGCAGTAGACTGCGTTTAAGGACAAATTGTAGATGGTCAGAAGCATCCGGTAGCTTATGCTTCAAGGCAGTAAACAAGACGGTGCGTAGCTACTCAACAATGGAGGAATAGATGTTGGTAGTTATGTATGGTATTATGTATTGCCGGCTGGAGTGGCCGAGCGGTTCTAGGCGTTTCAGTCTGGAACCGCGCGACCGATACGATCGCAGATTCGAATCCTGCCTCGGGCATGGATGTGTGTGATGTCCGTAGGGTAGTTAAGTTTAAGTAGTTCTAAGTTCTAGGGGACTGGTGACCCGAGAAGTTAAGTCCCATAGTGCTCAGAGCCGTTTGAACCATTTATTATGTATTTCCAATTTTATCTGTATGGTATAAAGTTTAAAAGGTTTGTGAATTCGAGTACGAGGTAATCCTGAAGTCAGGGATATCATACGCAAATGCAGATTAGTTATGCTGTGGGGCAGGAATGTTATGTACACTAGAGAAGTGCGTTGAAGAGTGGCAGCAGGCACAGGAAAGGAACAAGGAGTGCCAGAAATTTTAGTCACGGCCACATTTCATTACGCAAGTGTCTTTGTTGTGTAGAACGTAGAGTTGCGGACCACGTGTGGTGGTTCCAGAGGGTTCTCAGAAGTACGTTTGGCAGCAAGCTCACGACCATATGTTGTCAGATCACGACGGGCGACGTGCGATAGACTGGCAGGGCACTTTTAGTGGAGGAACAGGAAGCGTAACGTGGAGCAGCACGTTAAGGACTGTTTGCAATGTGCGAAGAGGAACGGCATTACGAACAAGAACGTGCCATTGCAAAGGTTACCAGAGGTGTCCATTTTCTGTGCTATGGTTGGATGTCCTCGGGCCATTTAATAAATCACCTGCAGGACCGACCACATTTCTCGATTTTTGGCAATGGTACCGATGTCGGACCAACGGTCTAGTATTGTAGCTCAGACGTTAGTAAACAACTGGAAACGGAAGTTTCGGCTGCCTTAGACCATTATTATTGATTGTCTCGAATTTAATGAAACAATGCCACGTTCTGCGTACAAGGAAGTTACGGACTAGTCTGTTTCATCTGCAGACCAATGGGAGAACTGAACGAGTGCACAAGACAGTTGCAAATATGTATTACATAGGTTCCAGGGGCGGCGATTCGGATGCCTATTTACCTTATGTGCAGTGTGCCTATAATTCAAAGATACATACTGCGAAAGACTTGTCACCATTTGAGGTGGTGTACGAAATGAAAGAGCCACCTCCCTTTGAAGTTTTGATTCCTAAATTAGGACCGGATGGTGAGTTGCTGAGGAAGTTTAGCAGAATAATTAGGGGAGTTTGGAGGAATATACAAAAGGCGAATACGAAGGCACCAGAGCGCAAGAAACAACAGACGTATCGACAATTTGCTGCAATACCGCTTGGGTCAGTGGGTAATAGTAAATAGTCCCATCCCTCAAAGAGGAAAATGAAGAAATTTATAGCGAAATACCTGGGACCACACCAGGTCGTGGAATAACCTCACTGGTCAACGTGAAGATACTGTTCCCCATGAAAACGTCTGCTATACATCCCGATCGCATAAAACCGTCTAAAGAAATGGTAGGGAGGAGATACCGCCATTATCAGCACCCAACCAGAAGGTGAAAGTTACGAAGCGTAAGAAATATGTAATGACATCGTGAGGAACGATGATGGTCCTGCTGTAGCTGTACGTCTGCAAGGGCGAGGCAGGGCAGGTAACAGTTGTTCAGCCTCTAGGATTGGGTGTGATGTTCTTGAGACAACCGGGTATGTGCCCTGCTAGTCATAAGTGGGTGCTAAAAGCAACAGTGGAGATCTGGGAGATTAGGAATGAGGTGTGTAGATTGGAAGATGCCATTTCGAAAAAGAGGCACAAGTAGATAAACGGAGAGATCCAGGTGTTGTAGTTCACTTACAGTAAATTAAGGGAGCAGTTGCAACAATTGGTTCATGTAGTTGCTCAAGCTAGGAGTCGGCGGAAGAAGAGCTCGGTAACTGCTGTAGGAAAACTGTTAAAGACAATATTCGGAATATCAAACGAAGGAGAAGTGTAGAGAGCTAGACAGCGCAGCTGTTCAGTTTCAGCAGATGTCTAGTTCTATTAAGGATGCTGTTGAGTGGTATACAAAGCGGTAATCAAACTTACAATAAGAGGTGTTGAATTACACGAAAATAGTACAGGAGTTAGCAGTAGAGCTAACCCGGTGTGCTAGCGAAACGAAGGAGGGGCTGAATAGCGATTTGGAGAAAATACAGTTGCTGCTAAGTATGCTGGATAATGAATTGAATGTAGCGAGGTTGCTGCATGTACCAGCGAACCAACTTGGCGGTGCTAGGAGTAAAGCGACGATATTACAGGGCAACTTTGTCCCGTATTGGTTACACCTAGGGAATTCATGATGGATCTTCGGCAGGTAGGAAGCAAATTTCCCGTGGAGTTACAGTATATAGCCTAAGTGTTGCAAGAGGATCTGGCACTGTTCTTTCATATAGCTAGCGTGGATGTGGAAACAGATGGAGCCAAGGTGCATATAGCAGCGCTTATACCTGTTGCAGGGAGAAACTCGAAGTTTCACTGCTACAGCGTTCATCCGTATTCAGTGAAATGGAGGATATTGGGTAAGTGGATGCAGGTGAGAACACGGGAAGTGTTGCTAGTCTCAAAGGACAGGCAGGCTTTTTTTCACGGGTGGATTTGGAAAGGTGCATGAAAAGGAAGGTTGTGATCTGTCCAGGTGGCCAAGTGCGTACTGTTATGTGAAGCGGGTTTGTTTCTGCTGGAAGTAAATGAGATGAGTTGTGGGAAGGACCTCCTGCCAGCCCGAACATACTTCATGAGAATGCGGACTCATTAGTTATACTCCATATTCACTCCGGAAAATGTATGGATGAACTGCTATGAAGGAGACAGACCGTAGGGTTGAAAAAACTCGAGCTTCGGGAAGGCGGAATGATAATTAATGGCACGACTTGTGATGTAGTCAGGACGGATTTTCGTCTTCTGGCTATGCTTATGGACTCAGCTGTTATGACATTGTCACGGAATACGCTGTATTGACCAGAAGGATATCTGAGGGTATTACCCGTTCAAAATGTAACGTATTTAAATGACTCACTTAATCCCGAGTTTTTGCAGTTCCTGGTCAGATTAAGGGTGACCTATCAAGGGGAAATTTCAATGGAAAAAATGTGGCAGCATGCACACCATATCCAGGAAGAACAGGAGCACGAAGTATCAGCGGTGCGCGTATCGACCAACAGTTGTGGCGTGTTTGTAGCAGGTTTTTGCATACTGTATTTCTGGGTAAGACACAAGATGGTACGGGCTGTGGAAGTGCAAATGGATCAATTACCGGTAGAATGGTTGACCGACAATGCTTGGGGGGCAATTAGTTTTAAGCTCTTAATTAGTGTATAAGGGTATGATAAATGTGACATGGCAGCAGTAAAGTGTGAGCGGAATACTGTATGGTAAATTCGAGAGATTGCCTCAATATGTAAATTAATGAATTCTAGAAGTGAGGTGGGGGGAGGGACACCAAATTAAAGATATGGGATGTTCTCGGGGAGGGCACGCTGCTCCACCATTAAGTACAGGCTGGAAGGTAGTAGTTAATGGACCGATTGTCACACCGTTTGGCACGCGCGGGCAGTGTTGATATGTAGAAAATGATTGTGAGGAGATACGTCCTGGTGGGCGCTTTGTGCAAATGTGAAGAAATGAGGGCAACACATGCTGGGAAAAATCCATACGTTTCAGTTACAACAGCGCTTGCTGTTCTGTGTGTTGGGGCTGAAGCAGGCTGAGGAAAGCTGACGTTGTAAATATTAAACAGCACTCCACTTGCTCCCTCCAAAGGAACTACGTCAGAGGCGTAGGGAAAGGACGAATAAATAAGCGAGCCCAGAGGCTCAAATGCGGGCAGTCATTTCGCCATTTTGCCCGCGTCTCGAACTGGAGCGAATGACGATTGTTTAAGTGGCAGGCCAACCACGACGACCCTCTCGCGATCGGTGGCAAAGCGGTCCACTGAAAGTACCACCAACCTCCTCTGCATGGATGCACCATAGCTGGGGTGGGAGCTGCAGCGGCACGAGGAGTGGGCGGCTGCCAGCCTCCGCACTATGGGTGACAGCGTCGGGCCGGTTGCAAGATACCGTCCACAGGGAGCGGGGCCGGGGCGCGAAGTCACGGCCTCCGGGATGCAGATCTGTCTGTGGCCAGTAACCGAGCTGCCCTCGGTGGACAACTATAGCTGCTAAGGCTCACTACAACGAAGGCGGTCGGCTGTTTCCCTTCGGCTCTCTACGTGGGGTCCACGAGTTGCGCTTGAAGGAGCAGCCAGCAGGATGTATCTGGGCTACCAGCGCAGGCAACAGGCCTGGCGGCCACTTGGCTGCGGTGCGAGTAGGAGCGCTACGTCCGCAAGGCTGGACGGCCGGACGCGGACGCAACACATTCCGGCATTGGAATTCGCGCTGACGCACGCACGCGCACTGCACGACGGCATCACTGGAATCAGCGGAAGGCTCGCAGTGTACCTTCTATGCAGTATAGTCAGTGACACACTTGTTCCGTTTCTGTGCACATTTCGGCGTGAGACATCTGCCTCTCCCAAACCATATCCTATCGGTCGTTTGCAGACCTTAAGAAAATATGGCTCTTTAGTTTCCCGTCGTTACAGATGAATGGAAATGGTTGGACTAAGTAAACGTAGATGGATTAAGTAACTCTGCTTGTGTAACTAAAAGACTTGTAAGCTTCCCTCCCTGATTGCGTAGATCTTCTTTAACAAACAAACAGAAATCTTGTGTTGTGACGCTTCTGATAAAATATGTGGAAGACATCTGAAACACTTACCGCTGAAGCCGAAGCATGGCTCTACTGGCTTGCGCCGGCTCACACATTAAACATTGTGAATGTTGCCAGCACATGACGGACCAGCTTCCAGTGTGCTGTTGTGGACGGGCAGTAATTTGAACACCAGAATACGGAACAATGGATATGATATCCCGCCGCGTCACTGCCAGGCTCGATACGTCTCGGCCAACTGCACAGTTTGAACACTCCCTAATACTTGCACTTTTCAAGATAATTTAAGTGCAAATAGATGTAAAGCCAACAAAAATATACTACTAAAATAAGTGAGGCTTTTTCTCTGGCGAGTACATTAACTGGATCCACTAATGCCGACTTTGACAAGTGAGTGTCCTTCCCATTAAGCAAGTAACCCAGTTCTTCAGCTATAATGGATTTCACGAATAGAAGCAACGTTTTCTTCTAAATTAACATTTCGTCCTTTTGTAGTATCGTCCACACATAATAATTCCGAATAAGGCGACCACTGTAGCCTAAGAATAGAAATTAGGAGCCAAAAATTTGCATCGATGATTTCGAACTTTGTACATGAAGCGTCCTGTATAACGAGGCCAGCAAAGACAAAAGAGGCCAGTAATTATGCAATAGGTTTTGCCCAGTTTTTACGAAGGAAGCAGTTGTGTGCAAATACACTCTCTGGTTTGTTCAAATGGTTCAAATGGCTCTGAGCACTATGGGACTTAACTTCTGAGGCCATCAGTCCCCTAGAACTTAGAACTACTTAAACCTAATTAACCTAAGGACATCACACACATCCATGCCCGAGGCAGGATTCGAACCTGCGCCGTAGTGGTCGCGCGGTTCCAGACTGTAGCGCTTAGAACCGCTCGGCCACCCCGGCCGGCTTCTGGTTTGTTACTTTAAACGCTTCTAAAACCTGTAGAACACCCATGCTGAACGTTATCACGAATAATAAACAGGAGAATTGAAGCTTTAGTGATCTAGTGGTTAGTCTTGCTTATTTATAAGACGGAGATTCCGAGCTCAGATGGTTCTGTTGTGGAAAAGTCTGCACCGCGATCTCCTCAGTCGTACTGGCAACTGTTTGAGCAATGCTGCCATTCAAGCTGCCGTAGTGAGGTTAAATCTGTAGCTCTGCATCGAGCCGAAGTGTTATTATTAACATTCTGAAAAACGTTTATTGATAAAAGATGAATACGTACACTTAAGGAGAAGCAGCGTTACCATGTTTCACATGCGTGCTGTTAAAATTTGGGCACTCACCATGACACCCTTGCGTGACGGGTACTCGAAGTGTACGTCCTTAAAGGTGAGATCGCCCTTGACCGCTAGAAGCCTCTTGCCTTCCTCAGACATGCTGTTGATGGGTGATTTCCGGTCGATGACGGAGTACACCTTCGCTGCCGCGCCTCTGGCTATCGAAAACGCCTCGATGAAGGGCGACGCCATACCTAACATCCAGGAAGCCATCAGCACCGAGAAAAATACCTGTAATGGGAAAAAGTACTCGTTTAAGTGGCTGATTTGGTGAGCAGCGTAGAATACCACTGGCCTTTATCTGCATGTTCTGAATCACTCTAGTTCGAAAAATTTCTTGATGAATCCATATCTCAGCGTAATAACATACCCAGACAGGACGGAGATTTTTTTGGCACAGTGCCAACAAACTCTCCGTCCTGTCAGGGTATGGTTGCTTGAGACTGAACCAACAAAATATCGTCCTGCCCCAAACAGTTTTACTGACAAATACAGAATGTTGATAAACAATGAAGAAATTTTGCTGTGTAATCCACATGCTACTGGCGAACCGAGTGAGACTTACAATGGGGTCTCAGGAACGAGTATTAGAATGCTTGCAGCTGATACTACAAATACTATATTCTTATACCATATCTATACCATATCGTGTTGTTCTTCGGCATTCAAACTCACACTGAAGAAAACCAGCACATATAATGAATTCTGATTTGTAGCAAGTGTTCTCAGAGCCATCGGACGTGAAATCTCGAAACTATTTCTTTATTAACTACTAACTACAAAAATTAGTGATTTTTTCATCAGACTCGTTTCCCTTTATTCAGGTAAAGCATCATCAGTGGTCTGTAATTAAGTTATTTACATTTTGATTTGCTTTTAGATCGAAAAACAGTTCGTTAAGAATAGGTTGGTTTGTATTTACGGTGATTTTTCGGCTGATTTCTCGCTTACATAGGGAAATGCCGTCTGCTAGCCCATCTTCTTTTTCTGTGTTAGACACTGATAATTTTGGTCTAATTTTTAGATGTTCTGCAGCACCATGCTGTTCTTATGTTTTTCACAATACACTTTCATGCACATCACTGTATTCTGTTTGTTTTTGCCCTTCAAGTATGTGTTGTCTGTGTTTTGTGGTGTTGCCAACATATCCTTTCTACTATTTCTTCAATATTGATTGGCCTATGGTGTTGAAAGCGACATGAATATCATAAAAATTAGTAAAGACAGACACCTCCTCCCTTTCCAAGAAAATTTCTGCAAACAAAATGTATTCACACAAAATAAACAGTTGCTCAATGACCAGGCAAATATTGGAAACCACATTCTATACAGAATAGTTGATGAAATTACATGAAAAAGAAATGAGCCATTTCCATCCTTCACCTTCTCCCACTCTGCCACAAACCCTCCCCCCCCCCCTCACACTTTCATTCCACTTTCTCCTATAACTCACACCCCATCACACTGCTATATACTTACGTCCACTCGTCATGGTTTCCTCCCTCCCTTAAAAAAAAAAAAAAAAAAAAAAAAAAAAAAAAAAAAAAAAAAAAAAAAAAAAAAAAAAAAAAAACTGCTCGCATCTCGTGGTCGTGCGGTAGCGTTCTCGCTTCCCACGCCCGGGTTTGATTCCCGGTGGGGTCGGGGATTTTCTCTGCCTCGTGATGGTGGCTGGGTGTTGTTTGCTGTCCTTAGGTTAGTTAGGTTTAAGTAGTTCTAAGTTCTGGGGGACTGATGACCGTAGGTGTTAAGTCCCATAGTGCTCAGAGCCATTTGAGCCATTTGAACCTTAAAAAAAACTCCCTCCATCGCTATTCCTTCTCTACTCTTACACAGTACATAAATACACAAAAACATAATTAAATAGAATTACACACTTACAATAATGTAATTTAAAAAACGAATGTTGTAAGTCAAAGACAAAGTAGCGGAAGGGCTATGTTGGCAACACTACAAAACACTAACAACAACACATGCATGTACAAAAACAAAGAGAATACAGTGTTGTGCCTAAAAGTTTGATGTGAAAAAACATAAGAAATGCATAGTGCTGCAGAACATCGAAAAATTAGGCCAAAAGTATCAGTGTCTTACACAGAAAAACAACGATGTACTAGCAGACGGCATTTCCCGATGTAATCGAGAAATCAGCCGAAAAATCACCGTATGTACAAATAAAACTATTCTTACCGAACTGTTTTTGATCTAAAAGCAAATCAAAATGTAAGTAACTTAATTACAGACCGATGATGAGGCAATAAAGCGAAATGCGTCTGGTAAAAAAATTACGCATTTTTGTAACTGCAACGACAGGATAAAAATACCCTCAAGAGTTAAAAAGCAATTTCGGACACTAGGGTCACACAAATGAATAATTCTCGCTCTTATTTAATTTTAATAATATGTTTCGAATTCAAGTGCTATAAAATCTTGTAGGTGAAATTTTGCCGAGAAATTAATAAGAGGTACAGGAAGAGCCAATGTTTTACGTCTCATATAGACCGAGACATCACATGCAAGCAGGAGGAGCTTAGCTGAGCAAGCATGGGACAACGGATGGGGCTGGGTTTGTTCCTTTGAAGGATCCTGAGATCTACCTAGCTTGGCAGTTCAAATTCTAAAATGTGAGCCCCTATCAGCAGATCCTCAAATCCGCAACTCTATCAGATATGGGAGTGTAGGATAATGTGTCCACTCTACAGATAATTGATTTTTCCCCAAACCACGATTATTGATAAAAGCTTGTCACATATTTTAAATCTATATGTTACCATACAAAATGGGGTATCGGCCAGAGACTGCGGTGCCAACCGAGGTCGGCAATATGAATCGACATCACAGACATTAGTGAGGGCTCGCTGCAATCCGCAACAACCAGTGGGAGGCACTCCAGAAGGCCACGCCTCCTTCTCAGCATAGCAGCGCACTGAGGTAAATACAGTGTCAGACATGAAAGAGCTCAGCAAAATCAGAGACCTCAGCTACAGCAGTCAACATCAATGTGTAGGACATCGACAATTAAAGATTCTAGTGAAATGTACTTCCATAAATGTTGCATTTTATACTTCAAGAGAACAGTTCGGTAATCTGCACATCAAGTGATGCTTTAATAGTCAGTGACAGTTGTACACTATCAAATAATACTGTGGTAACGAACTGTGTCAAATATAAGTAAATCTTTTACTCATTTATGTAATAAAGTGAACTAATATTCCATGTGTTCTGGTTTGGTGAGAGTTCTCCCAGAACAGTCAAAGAATCCACAGATATTGCAGGACGAAAGCAGTTTAACTGGTAACAACACAAAAGAACTACATGCATTTTTCTGAAGGCTTACACAGTGAGCACTTTTTCCTTCCTAAGGGGTAACGTAGCCAACGCCATCACAACAGGATACTATGTTTGTTGTTCTGATTTACAGACGTATTTTCTAGGCATATTTATGCCCTAGTATCTCAAACAATATAAAACGACTACATCAGACCGTTTAAAATCGGAGTTTTGTATTAATCCAAATATAAGAGAACAGAGACGAGTTTAAATAAGAAAATTAATTAATTAAAATCTTCATAGAGGAATAGAATGACAGACAAAAACTTTGTACACAAAAGGATTAGAAGTCAATCTGATATGTAGAGTTACTCCTGATACACGGAAGTAATTATCTCTTATTCCTTAAAACACCTTGGCCACTTTTCCTGACAAAGAGGGAAGTAAGATCAGAGTTTAACATCCCGTCGATATCGAGGTCATTAGAGACTGTCTTTCCGAAGAGAGTGTGGCCACTTTTTCTGCTAGGATCCTATGTCAGCACTAGTGAGTCACAGATTGAAACTATCACACCAAAGGGAACAACAAGGAGCTACTGCCCAGCCACGATAATATTGCTCTTTGCCTCCCGCGGCCATTATTGGAAACATGCAGTGACGCTACAATAAACGAAAACCATACACATTTCCTCAACTGTCATATACACTGGGAAACTCAGAATATGTTCACGAAAAAGTTGTCTGCTCCTTAACACAGCCGAGCACATTCTGATGGGCTTCAAGCACAAAAGTAAACTCGTGAGCTGACTAATTGCCCTCAGACCCAGTTGCAAAAATATTGTGGTCGACTAATACATTTGCAAGCTAAATGTCGTTGTTTGAATAAATACTTTAAGAAATTAATACTCTACGTATAAGTAAGGTTATAAAAATAATACAATTGTCATGGTCTGCACAAGGCGAATGAACATCGGAAAAGTTTTCAGTAAGGGGAGCTGGAACGCCCTATCCCGACGATGATAAATTTAGTCACTTGGCTTCCCTGTATTTCAGGAACCACTGTAGCCATTGACATGAAACTTTTACAGGACATTAAACTGTATGTTCTGAGTCTACTGAACTACAATAATTGCATTTCAGACACTGCATTCGGAAATACAATTTTTTAATTACACGGTTAATATTTTGTGTACTTTTTTGTACGTTATCCTAAATAATTTTAATTATAAACAACATTAGGTTCTTATTTTAGCTCAGTAGACTCAGGATATGTAAGTTATTACTCCCTGAAAATTTGAATACTTTACTCGAAGTGCTTTCTGAGATGGAAAGAACACAACGAAATCTCACAACAACAACTAAAAGCTTTCAAGAAAGCTCAGGGTTTGGACCCAAGAAAGTATGTTTTTTAGGACATGTGATACCTGCTGATAGAACCCACAAAAGTTAGAAGCCACTGAAAGGTACTAAGTACCAAGAACTAAGCGACAAGTGAGTGCATTTCTCGAGTCAGTGAATATCTATAAGCCATTCGTAGGCATTATCGTTATCACACCGAATTTGACAGGAAAAATGTAATATGGAAGTGGACCAAGGTAGAACAAGGCGAGTTCAGAGAATTGAAAGAAGTGTTAGTGAGACGTTACTTGTTTGGCCAGACCTAAGCAAGAAATCCTGTATGTCCTGGGATGCATTAAGGACCGGTTTTGGCTTTCAGTTGCTTCAAGAAGTCGAACAGGATGGGTAATTAATGAAAGAAACCATTGGTTTTGGTAGTCGTGTTTTGAGTGAAGTGAGAAAAAATTATCCAGTGACACAATTAGAAGCGTTAGCTGTTAATGAGGACTCAGCAAATTTGAAGACTTCTTAATGGAATGTGTAATGAAGGTGTACACTTCAGAATGAATTTTCTCTCTGCAGTGGAATTTGCTGACTATACACCACGATACCACTTGGCTTCGAACCCCCCCCCCCCCCTGCCTCCTCCCTCAGGGGATAATGAGAAAGACTGCTAAAACGTGTCTTTTGTACTGTCATACTCAACAATGATCGTGCGACACATATCTGGCAGATTTTCAGTTAATGCCTCACCGCACTAGGCTACTGGAATTGCATCAAAATTAGCTCTGACAAACCAGCCACATGGAGACTGAATAGGAGGAATTGTAGACTACCTAACTGTTACAAGGAAACGCCAATATGATACTGTAAGATTACTGCTGGAAAGGACATGCACAAAAATTAAGAAGAGGAAGGAAAATCAGAGAGGACTGATAAGAGAAACGAAGGTTACAGTGGGTGATGGTGGAAGCGGTCAAAGAAGAACTGATATCTAAGCATCATATTCCTGTATGTATTTTCAGCAACAAACTGCATCTGAAAAATCGTTCATCACAACGCCATAGAATCAGAATCTCTATGTAGCTGCAAATCGATTGGAAAAAAACGCATTTGGCAGGTCAAGACGTTTAAGCAATTTTGCAGAAATGAGCTGAGACACAACATCCAGCATCAGGTCTTTTGTAAGAGGATGTAGTAATAACATGAACTAATCCTATGCAAAAGTAAGACAGTCGTAAGGTCATAAAAGAGTTTTCACACAAACTAGTCCAAGTTCATCCAGAGAAGTCAGGGAGATGGTGCAGGTGGTACTGAGAAGTAAAGCACTAAACAGATCACTAGATGTAGTTTCCCACTTATGATGACATACTTGTTGGTTGAGTTTTATTACTGGGTGTTGTGTGATGTCCTTAGGTTAGTTAGGTTTAAGTAGTTCTAAGTTCTAGGGGACTGATGACCATAGATGTTAAGTCCCATAGTGCTCAGAGCCATTTGAACCATTTTTGTTAGTTTTATTTTTTATACGGTTGCCAGAGCACTGAGCTGAGCACTGAGCAAGAAACAATAAGCTTCATGATCTGAGTTTGTGTGAGTGATATTAAGTAGCAAAGAGATTACGGGAGTTTGAGGACAGCGGACATGAAGGAACGCTGCTCTGTGAGTCTTCAGTAGACCTGAAGGAACACTGAAATGTGTGGGTGTAATTGATTAGTAAAACAATAATGAGTTTCTGCTATTTGGATGAGAGTATGATGTGATATTTTTTTGTGTATCTCCATATTCTGTTGACAGGAAAGACAGATGAAGTTTTGGGCGAAAACTATGAGAGAAAAAAGAGAACGGCAGACGATGAAAGAGTGAACTTAACATAACTCTGGTTGAAGAAAAGGGTAAGATAATCACGGGCCTGCAATAAAAGAGAAAAAGACCACGGACCACTGTGAGTGTGAAACAGGGTAACCATTAAGTATAAGTGGTGATAAGGTAAGGATCGACCCAGGAGAAAAAGCACATGAAATATGATAACATTGTATTGTAATTTTCAGGTAGGAGTTGAGAATCGTATTATGCTTTTGTTTATGTTACAGATTATCAATCGCTGCAATTTAGGAAATCCACAGTATAAGGAATAAAACAAATTCATGAGATGGGAAGTAACGGATGTGTGGAGAATTTAACTTTTGGGATGAAAAGTAGTTAATGAAGATAACGGAAGATAGGTACTACGTTGAAACAGTAGAATATTTAGGGTGGCCACATCTAATCTGGGTGACAGATAAACCACAGTCAGAGTGCTGGTGCTTGTGAGCCGTCTACTAGATATCGATAGACCTCTCTGGGTTATCGATTAGTACGTGTAAACACAGATAACCGCTTAAAACAATGATCAAATAACATAAACTTGAACTCTCAATGGATATACGCATAGAAAAAACCGTCATAATGTAAATAAGAGAATGAGTCTAAATACTTTAAGTAATAGAATAATGACCATGTCTTAACTTTCAAGACAAAAAGTGAATGTATGAAGATGAATATTTACAAAAACTAGCAATAATGACAAACAATCCTGTTGGAAGAACATCCGCAACTGAACGTTATACTAGAGGTTGAAAATACCGCTTCAGTTGCAAATTTCTTTTGTTATCACGATCGGTTTCTGGCCGTCATAAGCCCATCCTCAGGTGTCGCAACTGAGCTGTGGCCCCCGATCGCCGCGGTGGACGTGTACTAGGCGCGGTGTGCTACCTATAGCTATACCATAGGTACCACAGCGAATCTAGTACACGTCCACCGACGCGCTCGGGGGCCATAGCTCAGTTGCGACACCTGAGGATGGGCTTATGACGGCCAGAAACCGATCGTGATAACAAAAGAAATTTACAACTGAAGCGGTATTTTCAACTTCTGGTAACAATAATAAGTAATTATAAAAGAATGGAGAATATATATTTGTATTATTGTTACACTGGAAGGGAATTGTGAATTTTGTATTATTCAAAGAAGAGTAATAAGGGCAGAAATATCTTTAAGGTTGTAATATTAACGTATGTATTGTAAACTGTTTGAGATCACAGCAGTCACACGTTGGAGAAAGGAATTAGAGAGCTACAGATGGAGAATGACATGAGAGATCTGGCATGAGTAACTGAGGCGTTATGCCCAAGTGGCTGGTCAGACGTACTTCCAATTGCACAAGAAACCTGTACAGCAAGTTGGCCAGTTGCAGTGTATACCATGGCTTAGTCACTGTCCGCCAGCCAACACAAGTTGCCGCGAGGACAGTACACTCACCATCTACTTGCTTGCTCCTGAAAGAGCCCGTCATGCAAGCTGCAGCCCCAAGAGAATTTCTAGGAACTATCGCTGTCTCGCAGTAAGCAAGCGAATAGTTGGCACTCCGAGGTTTAGATACCACAAACAGGCGTGCTCCAGCAGCCATGTTTACCTATGCAAAACGGTGATGTCATTTGGGGACTACATGTAGCTACTGTCAACGAACCTCTTGTTGCCCATGCGATACATGTACCATGTTTTATGTATAATGAACCTGAGACAATCGCAAAGTCCCCGAGGAGATGGTCACTTACTTTTAATTTCAATGCAGAACCTTGTGGATGGATTTCAATGTTCTGTCAAGTGAGAGGAGGTCACTGACCACTTCGCCGGAGAACACTTAACAGCATTACAGTGTTGAGCGAGTGAACAGACAAAAAATGACGCAACTTACGTATCCTGAGACGCTGTCAAGGAAGCAAGAAACATTGTTACGACCTTCTTCCGACGGCTGTAGCCAAAACCAAAAGTGAACAGACATTATCATATCAAGTACTACAACTATTTTAAGATAGATTATGATCACCAGTATTGTGAACACTTGAACTAACGATTTCATATGTACGTACAACAGAAACAATACCAATGATGGCCAATACTTAACTACTTAGTTCATTTTGTAAAATGAATAAACTACACAACAGCTGCTATATCTTCAGTCTTTCAGTTTGTACATATTTTTGTTAACTACTTAGATTATGATTTATTTTATTGATTTGCATATACACCTAAATAAGAAGCCACTGTGAAAGCAGACTGCACTTGGCTGTTGATGAGGGTACACACTGTAGGGTTATCAAACCGGCAGGGAACCAGTCCAGATAGTAAGGCCGGACAGCGCGTTAAAGAAGAGCCAACCATTACCCAAAGTCACGACGCAAATTACATCTTGAAGTTATCTGGGGACAACAGACATATTATTAGTGAGCAGTGTATGGTTGGGCGATGCATGCTATTTTTGGAAGAGTCCTGTATTGTGAAAAGAGCTGCAGGCAGGAAAAATTTACCGTAAAATGTAGGCTGCTAAAAACCATTTTAGAAGGTGGCGTAGGAACATTGTGTTAGGGATCCTTTGAAGATTGTGAGACCGCTACACCAGTACAGGCTCTGCAAAATCCCAAATGTTTATGGGAATATATAAACGGCTACCATTGTTTAACATACGTAATTTAGAAGTGGGAGTAAGGAAAACGACTGTGGTTACAGATGTCCACCCTTATTGGCCAGAGCACGAACGTAGAAAGAGGAAGAGCGTTCATAGTGGTTCAAATAGCTCTGAGCACTATGGGACTTAACTTCTCCGGTCATCAGTCCCCTAGAACTTAGAACTACTTAAATGTAACCAACCTAAGGACAGCACACACATCCACGCCCGAGGCAGGATTCGAACCTACGACCGTAGCGATCGCGCGGTTCCAGACTGTAGCGCCTAGAACAGCTCGGCCATCCCGGCCGGCGAGAGAGAGCGTTTTGGAGCGCCAATTATAATAAATATTGTAACCAGTCAACCACCTGAAATGAGAGTGAGGAAGGGAGACCAGCGTTTTTATATGACAACCTCTTACTAGTCGACACACACAAAATTTATCATTCAGCCAATCATACAACGTGACGCCAGAAATACTCAGAGGACACAATCGTCCTTGTCAGAAGCGCACTGCAGAAAGTTACTTCTTACTTCAGCGTCTCCATGAAACTTCGCTACTAGACAACTTCTACCGGCTCTTCGTGGGCGAGAGGCTTTAATCCCACTGAGCTGAGCTCAGACGCAAAAGGAACATAGTAGTTGGTACAGAGCCAATTTTTCAGACACTTCAGCCGCCACTTGCGCCACGAGAGCGAGGTGAACTGCAGAGAAAACCGAATAACATTTAATGATGTTCAGTAACGGCTTCATTCTGAAGAGTGCTTTGCAGTTAGAGGTTCAACATGCTTTCACCTCCGGCAGCAGAAGCGCATGGATATTCTTCTGCAGTATTTTCTATCCCTATGCACCGATCTTCAGCGATCGTAATATAATTTTCACGAACGTGAATGTTTCATACAGATATGCGTTCATTTAAAACACATTAAAAACCTTTTTTCCAGATTTACCAAGGCATTAGCTTATAACATTCAATGATTGTTAAACCATTTCTTTCGGTTTTACATGTAATAAGCTGAGTTAATTAAGATCATTGTCTAATTTCGTAGTCAGATGAATTCCTTTATTGTTGTTTTGGTGCGTTACGATTTGTTTATTTCAGGTATTCGGGGCCATATTACAAGGTGCAATTAAAGATTCAATTAAGGTACCCCAACACAATTTCAACGTACACATCGGCTGCTTTCATTGACTTTCAATACGTATTAGTAAAGCTGGGTTCAATTTCTAAAAGAGAAACCAAATATGAAAACTTGAACCACGTGAAGAAAGCTGGTAATGTAAATACAATTAAAAAGATGTAAATGGAAAGGGACGAAGAATTCCAAGCAGATTTATGTAGCGCAAAAAGGGTCCGTTACGTTACATCAAGACTAACTTTTATTATTGAAAATTTATGTTATGACTAACAAAGGGCTTCCTGCCTCAACCAGTCGAATAGGAGTAGATCCAGTGGTCACAATCGATCTATAAGTCGATAGACTTCCACTACAGTATGGCCAGTTTACGTCCCCAACTTGTCCATTCCGACTATGTACTCCGTTTCTATCAACCTTTACGTCTCCCTTCCTTTCCTTGCGGAAGAGACATCTTGATCTGCAGAAGCACACTATTGCAAAGGAACACACTTTAGTAGAAAATGGATGCTAAGCATTGAAGAAAGAGGTCTTCTTGTGGAAATTGTTGCTGTTTCAGTCCACCACATTGTATCATATGTGCTGCAATGCTACTATGTGATTACCAGATGAATGAAAACTCAGTCGTCTTCAGAATTAAAATTTAAGTGACTCAAACACCCATCTTGTGTGACTCAAACACCCAACGATTTCAACTTTCACATATTTGGATTTCTTAAGCACATGTAGAGATGGAAGCCTTTTAGTTTCCGAACAGATAAAGTTTGTGGGCCTTGTCAGAATTTGAATATGTCCCACACAAGTTATGTCGTTGCAGCCTCCTTCTAGGTCTCCTTACAATGCCTCAGAAAAAAGTACATTCTTTTATGAAAAAGTCTCTGTCGTAACGCAGCAGCTATGTACGCTGTAAATTACTGGCGTACTTGAGAAAATTCTGTACCTGGTCTACTATAACTCTACGAAGAGTCTAGATAATATTACTGGTTCAGAAAATATTTGGAAACATCCGTTTTGGGTGCCACATCCTGTACGGGAAGTAAAAGAGAAACGTTTATACTGTGTATGATTAAAATTGACACTCGCCGTTGCGAAATAACTTCCTGACAATTTTCCAAGTGTGTGATCTGACGTTAGTGACTGTATAACGACACAGCCTCCTACTTCTACTATATAATTTTGTGTTTTCAAAAAACTGAAAGTTTCTTCTGTTGATCTGTACTACCTGGAAGATCTGTTGATCTTTACAGAACAAAACGAAGTAGCATCTAGTCTGTGCTTCTGCCTTTCTTACAAACTGTGAACTTCATATTAATGCAGAAGATACGTTTCTCAATTAATTTCTGTTTTATATCCTATAACTGTTAAGTGAAAAGGAAGTAGATGAGGTGCGATGTATGACACTGCGAGAAGAATTTGACAGAGCACTGAGACACCTAAGTCGAACAAAGTCCCCTGGAGTAGACGATCTTCCCTCAGTAATATCGATATCCTTGTGACAATCCTGACAAAACTACTCTGCCTGGTGTGCAAGAAATATGGGACATGAGAAATATCCTCAGACTTCGAGAAGAAGGTAATAATTTCAATTCCAAAGAAAGCAGTTTTTGGTGGGTGTGAATGTTTCCCAAATATCAGTTTAAGACGTTGTGGTTGCAAAATATCGACACGAATTATTCACAGCAAAATGGAAAAATTGGTGGAAACTGATCCTGGCGAAGATCAGTTTCGGTTCCAGAGGAATTTAGGAACTCTGAAGCAATGCTGACCCTATGGCGTATCGTAGAAGTTACGTTAAAGAAAGGGAGAGAGGGGCTATATACAATTTCTACAGACACCAGAAAGCTATTACAAGAGTTGAAAGGCATGGAGGGGAAGCAGTGGTTGAGAGCGGAGTGAGACGGGGTTGTAGGCTATCCCCGATTTTATTGAGTCTGTACATTAAGAAAATCAAAGAGAAGTTTGGAGAAGGAATGAAAGTTCAGAGAACGGAAATAAAAACTTTGAAGTTAACCGATAACATAGTAATTTTGTCAGAAAGGAATTTGGAAGAGTGTAGAAAGGAATGGACAGTGTCTTGTAAGGAGGATGTAAGACGAACATCAACAAAAGCAAACAAGGGCAAGAGAAGGTAATCGAATTAAACCAGACGGTGCTGAGAAAATTAGATTAAGAAATCAGACACTGAAAGTAGTATATGAGTTTTCCTTTCGTGACAATAAAATAACTAATGATGGCCATAGTAGAGAGGCTATATAATACAGACTGACAACGGGAAGAGAAACATATATTGAAGAAGAAAAACTCCTTAAAATCTAGGATAAATTCAAGTGTTACGAACTCTTTTCTTGAGCTATTTATCTGAAGTGTAGCCTTTTACATAACTGAAATGTGGACGATAATTAGTTCATGCACGAAGAGAACAGAAGTCTTTGAAAAGTGGTGTTACAGATGAATGCTGGAAATTAGATGGGTAGGTCACGTAACTAAGGAGGAAGTACTGAACGGAATTGGGAAGAAAAGATATTTGTGGCATAATTTAACTAAAAGAAGGAATCGGCTAATAGGACATAGTCTGGGACATCAAGGAATCATCAATTTAGTATTGTAGGGAAGTTTGCGGGATACAAATCGTAGAGGAAGACCAAGAGACGCTTACAACAAGCAGTTTCAAATAGATGTCCGAAGATGAAGAGGCTTTCACAGGATACAATAGCCGTAGAGAGCTGCATGAAACCAGTCTTTGGACTGAAGAATACGGCCGAAGTAGTTGTCGAAGGATACAATAGCTGTAGAGGGCTGCATGAAACCAGTCTTTGGACTGAAGAATACGGCCGAAGTAGTTGTCGAAACGTGAGCAGAACTGTGGAAAGTCTGACGTGTTTGTTGTGTGTAGTTGTTGGAGTGAGGAGTCGTTACGGGGAGCGTGGCAGGAGAGTCTCCTGAATCTCCTAGATGTCAAATAGCCCATGTAACAGAGATGCCACCACCGGGAAAATTCCTCGTCTTAAATATGGTGGCAATGGAAGAGGAATAAATGAGAATAATGGGTTAAAGGTGAAATGACTGGTGTATGACGTGAAGCAGGAAGAGATGCAAAGTAAGACGGAAATATTATCATGTGGTATCCGCTACGCTAGCGACTTAGTTAAAATTCATTTTTATCGATGAAAAATAAATCAGTCAAAAAGAATTTGTATTGAGATTCACCTTATGGGGAGAATCAAAAGCCTCTGCCAGCAGTATTGTTTTCTTAAAGTTGAGTATCATTTTTGTGGTTATTATTTATTCAATAGTTATCGTTTGCTCTTCATTTTTCGACTGTCATATCACAAAACAAAATCACCCAGGTACACTATAGCGAGTTCCTAATTATCGCACAAGTATCTTTAGCTAAAAATTTCGTGGGCCACGTTTGTTATGAAACGGTCGTGATTGTTTCTGAGTAGAATACTTTCGTATGGCCGTGTACATTTTCAACTGAAGTTCACTGAATAATAACCGCAATATTCGGAAGCATTTGGGAGACTATTTTACAGCACACGAAGTTCTGTCCTTATGTCCTAGACTCGTTGTTGTAGAATATCCAGTCTTCCACTGCACAGACCAAACGTCATAAGGTTCCTGCTAGGTCTTCAACAGGTTTATCGATGAAGGTTACTCCGGATACGCACACAATTAAGAAACATGCCTTTTTAAACACAGTGTTTAGACCTGTGAATCAAACTAGTAAAGCGATCTGACTACAAAGAGTTTGTAGAAAACCGTGTGAACAGTGAACATTTACTTTTCTGCCCTATGATTTACAAAGGGCATAGCAAAAGGAAACTGAATCTACATGGAGATTAGCAACTGCACCAAATATCTTACCAAGCATAAAGATGCGTAATGCAATGTGGCTTATAAGCCTGTGCAATGCACTGGACATGTGGACCCAATCCGTTATAACAGCTGACTGACACAGGGCGTCAAATAAGCACATAGTCTGTAGAATAAAGCTCTGTATTTCTACCACTTGCGTCACCTCTACATGTGCGTTTTCTACGGTGAAGCGAGTCAAAGAACTTCCAATTGTAATGTTCGTATTGATTACCACTCTTGTTGATATTAACTACAGTAAAGTTTTACTAATTTCTGAAAACAAATAGTAGTTTCACATCAAGGTATTGTATTCCAACTGCCGAGTGAAAGTCAGCATAACGCGTCTAAAACAGGAAAATGAGTAGCAGGGAAGTCTAATTTCTAGGAATATTTGAATGTAAATCCACATAATCGACTCCCAGAAAGTAATTCAGTGACTTAGTATATGTAATACAAGTGGCACATACAGTTCAGCTACATAAGGAAATCAAAAGAAGTATAATGCCTATAAGACACAAAGTATTGGCAAATGCTCATTGATATGGGGTGTGACAAAACAGACTGTACTACCTATCTATCGCTTTGCCTGTTTACCCGCATGAAGCAGGGACGGCGGGGTTAATCGGATTTGGCAAGGTCAGTTTAAGGGGTGGCCGGATGCCCTTCCTGCCGCCACCCCGTATCCCCCAGGACAGAATTAGTGTACTCCAACTGTCTGCGACTAGTATAATCCATGGAAAAGTGTGAACGTGTTCAGATGTCTGCGAGCCGTGTAACCGAGACGGGACGTGGGGACCAGCCCAGTATTCACCTAGTGGGATGCGGAAAACCGCCTAAAAACCACATCCAGGTTGGCTGGCACACCGGCTGTCGTCGTTAATCCGCCGGGCGGATTCGATCCGGGGCCAGTACGCCTACCCGGGTCCAGGAAGCAGCGCATTTAGCGCTCTCGGCGGCTCTGGCGGTTCCAAAAGAGACTGTACTACCATTCAGACGAATTAATAACACACAGGTCCTGTACCAATCCTCAAAAAGAGGCAGAGCTACCACATATCGATTCCACCCCTTTGGCATCGTGGCAAGGGAATTTGAAGTTTCTGTCTGACGCCAATAGTGGTGGCGCGGGATCTAGCGGACCCAATGGCGCATCCCCACTGAGCCACGCCTCCAGCAGCTCTGGACTACGAGCACCCTCAGCCGCCGTGATACAGAATGGCCGGCGGCAGCCGCTCATCCCACTCGCATTTCTTTCGAAGCCTCGTTGCTGCAACACCATCATTCGTGCTTAGTAGTACAAAGTAGCACACGAGAGATATGAACACTGAATCACCACACATGACACATGCTTCCTACCCATGAAATTTACAATAACTTTGTCTTCGCAGTGCGAATCAATAGTTACACGGGGACCGCTTGTTTTCCGTAAACGAACCGCTAGTTCGTACTGCAAGCATGTTCCTGTTTCATATACATCACCATCTCACGATACAGCAAAACAGCAGTCAGCGGCATCAGACTCCGAAACATGACTGACACTCAGCACAGCAGTAAACAGAGTGCCTCCAGCATTCTCAGCTTGGCGGGTCGTCAGCTGATTGGCTAGCTCAGCTGAGACTCTATGAGTATTTTCTGAATAGCTCACACACTGGCCCAAATATTACCTAGCTGTTCAGAATCGACACTATGTATAGAACTGCATCTCTGCAATAAGCCTGCAGTAGCTAGTAACGAAATACCGAGTTGTAAAAATAAAAAAATAAACATTGAAAACTGCAGTGTAACAGCCAACATTCAACGCACATCGGCGTTCGGGTACGCACCGTGAGCATGGTGGCGGCGTCGTAGCGCCTCTCGCTCTCCGGGTAGTCCCTGTCCCTGAGGATGAGCCCCACGCCGTACCAGAAGGCGAGCCCGTAACTGCCGAAGGCGCAGAACCACTGGAAGCCGTTGCCGAGCCCGTTGATCAGGTTTCGCCTCACACTAAGTTTCATCCCCGCCATCAGTTTCTTGTTGTACCTGCCGAAAAGACATGAAACTTGATTTTGCTTAGATTTACATTTTCAGTTGAAAGTCACGTTGGTTTCGTCGTTCTGTGTGTACAACTCGGACAGTATATGTGAAGGGTAGGAGGAACATTAAGCCACTCTACAGTCGACGCTAACGTTGCCTCCTTTCTTTTCATACATTGCTCTGTTTGTGACTTCCTGGAAGAAACGGCAGAGTGTTCGAAGAATGTGCAATAAAGACTACCATCAAGCTATTA
Source organism: Schistocerca americana (assembly GCF_021461395.2). Taxonomy (NCBI): domain Eukaryota; kingdom Metazoa; phylum Arthropoda; class Insecta; order Orthoptera; family Acrididae; genus Schistocerca; species Schistocerca americana. The sequence continues at coordinate 617,930,287 of NC_060121.1, forward strand.
TTAAAATCCTAGCAAATTGTATTGGAGGAAAGGAGGGCTTTGGCGAGACAGTGAAAACTTTGCACCACAGAGCCGAATTTTGAGTTGGCGTCTTGGTGATTGCTCAAATTAAATCAGCTAATATCACGTATGCTGCCCACCCTCAAATCGCCATCCACGCTGCGGCTAGAACCAAGTTCTAACGACATACAAATCACCTTAAATGCCCGAAATTTTCCAAGGTTACAGAAACGCTATCTCTTAAAGACGACAGCTATCTAATTCTTTGGCTTACAAGCGTGTTTTAGAAAGCTGAAATAAATTATATTCTTAAAGAGTTGTTTCTTGGATGGGTGACCATCCGGTCTGCCGAGCGCCGTTGGCAAGCGGGGTGCACTCAGCTCTTGTGAGGCAAACTGAGGAGCTACTTGATAGAGAAGTAGCGGCTCCGGTCTCGGAAACTGACATATGGCTAGGAGAGCGGTGTGTTGACCATATGCTCATCCATCTCAGCATCCAGTGCTGCTTATGGGCTGAGGATGGCACGGCGGCCGGTCGGTAGCGTTGGGCCTTCATAGCCTATTCGGGAGGAGTTTTTTTAAAGAGTTGTTTCTTTGTATAGTTATCGAACCTCATCCTACATACATAACCACAAGCCACTGTGCAGAGCAAGGCAGAGGGCACATCATACGAATATTCTCGAGTTTTTACTGTTCCATGACTACGTAGAACCAGGAAGAAATGACTGTCTGAATGACTCTCTACACACCCCTGTACGCTTTTTCTTATTCTCACAATCCCTAAGTGGCTAAGGCAAAACCCGGGATGTTTCCTCAATCAGGACCACGGCTGACCACCTTTTTTATCCTCCTAAACCACATATTTTGTCCTCGTAAAGCATGTCATGTATTTTCGGTCTTGTGTATTTTGAGCTACCGATTTGTAAAATTGTACCTTGATAATTCCTATATCACAGTGACATGATCCTTGGTTGAATAAACATGACAAGGATAGTGGTAATGCTTAAATTAGGCTGGCTATTTTCAGTCATTTATTAACTAGCGGAAAAATGCTCCTATCAGAGCACAAAAAAATTTTAATATGTTCCTGCTTATTTAAAAGGCTTTGGAAAGTGCGGTACCAGCTGCCTATGCTATCTTCCTCAGTACCTTTAAAAATGTTCACAAAGAAATTTGCATGCGAGCATATTCGTGCTTTATCTCACATGTAACTCATCTCAAACTACCACAAACCGCTAACTGTAACTCACTCATACCCATTAGTCCATCGCTGTAATTCGCTCATACCCATCCACTTCCAGCTGCCCTTTCTCACTCACTCATTCAGCTTATTGCCTTTATCTCTTTGTGGCTCCCCGTAATTATCTGCCGAGCGGTCTAGGGCGCTGCAGTCATGGACTGTGCGGCTGGTCCCGGCGGAGGTTCGAGTCCTCCCTCGGGCATGGGTGTGTGTGTTTGCCCTTAGGATAATTTAGGGTAAGTAGTGTGTAAGCTTAGGGACTTATGACCTTACCAGTTAAGTCCCATAAGATTTCGCACACATTTTTTTGTAATTATCTCCTGTGTTACAGCCACAGTCCCCTTCGTTCCGTCCTACTACTACAATCTCCTCTCATTGTCACTGTCTCCGTTTTGCTCTCTGTTACTGTTAACATCTCATTCCTTCCTCCCTACTGCTGCCGCCTCTTCTCATTGTCCCTATCTCTCTCTTCGTCTTTCTCACTGTCATATACTGTGTCTCTCATTATCACTATCTGTCACCCATTTACACTTTCCCTTTCTCTTTATTCCTCGCCTTCTGGCACTGTCTCCTTCACTCTGTTTCCTAACGTTGTTCTGTCACTGTCAACTATGTTCCACTACCACTGTGTCCCTCTCTTTCTCTGACACTGCCATTGTCCCCTTCTTCTCTCAACCACTGTCTACTGCCTTCCATTATTTATTACTTTCCCGTCTCTTTGCCATTGCCACTGTCTCCTTCTCTCCCAGCACAAAAAAATAAACGGGAATATGATCACTGTCTCCCTCTCTCTAGGCATAAAAAACGAGAATATGATCACTGTCTCCCCCTCCCTAGGCATACAAAAGGGGAATATGACCGCATGACAAAATTTTTGGGAAAGTTTTAAAGGTACTGAGGAACGTGGAATGAGGTAACTGGTACCCCACTTTTCAATCATAGTCTTTTAAATTTACTGGTAAATATTCCGCATTTTTTGTTTTACGATAGGAGTGTTTTTTCGCTGGTTCCCTTCTTTTCCCTGCTGCACCAGAGAATGCAACTCATATGAAAAGAAACGTGTTGGTCAGTAAATTGTAGGTACTTCACTTATGTGAAACTGAAATAATTCAAAACTAAATTTATACCTCAGACCGGATTTTACGTGCAAAAAAATTCTGCATGTGCTTCAGTACTACAACATGATGACAACGAAGACACTTTACAGCATATTTCTTCGCGCTATGTCACTTTATAAACTACGCTTCCGCCTCACTCCGGATTCTATATGCGTACAAGAAGGATAACTTTGACCCTCTGTATCTCGGAAACGGATAAAAAGATGAAGACACTTTTCAAGGTTGTTCGAGATCGGGATCTTGGGAACACGTCGTAAAAATTAGTCATTTGCTGTGTCTTGGAATAGTCGGCTGGGTTTTGGTCCGCTGGTGACGGTAAAATTACAGTAAAAATTATTTTTCCAGAGCTTTACGAGGAACCGTCCATGAACTAATGGTATCACCATAAGTTTGATCACATTAAATTTTAAAAAATTCTCCATCTGTCTAAGCAGGACGATGTGTGTAATGTTCATACTTTGACACTGTACTGTAGGATATTGACAATAAGACGATCCTTCTGTTGAGTACATAAATGGTCCCTAGCACAGAATCTATCCAAAGCACTTGGCCCTATCCTTCTACCACCAATATAACCCGTGGTATGAGCACCGGAAAATCCCGTTTTTACGTCTGGCGTTTTGAAACATATTAGATGCCCATGGTGTCTCACGCAAATCCCCGATATACTTGGAACGTACTTCTTCAGGGCGCGGACGGGCTTTAACCACATTCCACAACTGTTCACGTTTCGTTCCTTAAGTAACTTGTTATGGGCTATCGGATTTACCATAATGTAAATATTTTCCTAGATTAATTGATAAATGTTTTCGTTCGTTCCTGTCGTTAACTCCCCTCTCATTGATGGCACTGTGGGTAAGATCAGTTCTCTTTGTAACTAGGATATCTAAAGTATTTCTTTCGGGTATGGGTTGTCGAACCATTAGTTCGCTTGTCACACCAAATTTCAAAATCACTTCGCAAATCAATCATATAATCGAATGTGCATTTTCACAATATTTAACGACTTGCAACTTTCAATGAATAGGAAAAGGAGGGAAGGAAATTACGGAGTTTAAAACCTCGTCGATAATAATGACGTTCTGTTCGTGACGGCGATATTGAATATGCAGCAGGGGAATAACGGGTAGCATACGCCCATCTGCTGTCACTGTTCCATGAGCGCTGTCTGGGCAGGCAGTGTGTGTCTTACCTCTTGTCCTCCTTATCCTGTCCGCCGAAGGCGATGACGGTGCGGATGGCGCTGAGCACCTCTTCTGCGATGGCTCCCGCCTTTCCGTAAGCGAGGAGCTCCTTCTGCACGAGACGCGACGACAGCACCTCTGTGGTGACGATCGAGGCGACGGTCAGCGGGAAGCAGACGAGGCACACCAGGGCCAGCTCCCAGCCACGAGCCAGGGCCATCAGCACGTCGCCGATCACGTTCACCAGGTACATCACGAACATGGCCACCTTCTCCCCGATGCCGTCCTCCAGTTTAGTCAGGTCCCTGCCGGCATCGTTGGGCTCGTAGTCATAGTGCTTACAAAACATTACGTAAATGGGCTGAAATGTGTCAATATATACCGATAAGCCTAAACGTGCCTAATTGCGTGTTTCTCCAACTTCGGAGCTCAACACACCAGCGATTCAGCGGCGATTAGACAAATCCTTGTTAGTTTTTCGGAAGTATGTGGCGTCAGATGTCTAAAAACAGGGGGAAAATGGTTTGCGGGCTCAGAACAGGCGCCCGGTAGCATTTCAGTTGTGTTCAGTCAGAGATTTTGATGACAACGACGTCATCCTGAATTCACTATCACCCTCCTAAAATCTCTGTAGCAGGTGTCTGAACTTCTGACAAGGACAGTTAGATTGCTGGAAGATGCCATCGCCATCCGAGAACACATCAACTACCAGAGGATGGAAGTGATGCGCAATAACGTTCAAGCAATCCTCAGCTGTTACGGTGCCTTCGATCACTGTCACAGGTCCCATGGAAGCCCACGTGAACGCCCCACCCCGCTCCCCATGTAATACTGCACCCATTAGCCATCACGTGTCGCGCAGAGTTTGTTTTGAGCTATCGTTTGCCCGAACAATGGCGTACCAGGGCACGACAGTCGATGTGGTGTATCAAGAAACATGATTCATTAGATCAGGTGACAGGTGTCCAATGATCCAGGGTTCAAACTCAATGACTCTGTTCCCATCTATGACAATGTCTTCGGGCCAACGTGTGAACACGTTAGGGTTGTCTCCTGCAGATGTCGTTGTTAGCTGGGCCATCTCCTGGATGGTTAAGCTGCCTGTGAGACAAGGTGTCCTTCCTCTGTGCACATGGACTCCATTTGTTGCGGTTTGTCTTGCATGTGTATTTCTACAGCGCAGTTGAGTGTAATGGGTGTGTGTATAGTCTAGTGTTATGTTTATGTTGTGTGAAGATGAGGTGGGAACAAGTGAAACCCAGTGCCAGCACATAGCCTACTCCTCGCGAGCAGCACAAAGTGAGCAGCTGAGACTAACGTACCCACGGCGACGTAGTAGGGTAATATTTGTGAATGTAAAATAGTAATGAGTGTTCACACTACTCTTCTTGCTGCTGCATATCAGAAAAATAAATGACTAAAGATAACCATTGTTGCTTCCACCAGAGATCATCTCTTGAGTCCTCACGTGCATCAGCACGAATAAAAGTTAAATAACACTATTCATAGGGCCTCCATATTTTTGCTTGCATTTTAAAATATTGGTTATGCATTGTCGAGGGTCCAACCAACCCATCCGTCGCATTAACGCAAAATGAAATCAGTTACAAGTTTACTAAATTTGCAGTATTTACGTTCACTGTCCACACCAATTTAATTTTTTTTTTGCAAATGAGTTTATTGTAGAAAAAACAAACGATATATCTTTTCACACTTTCCACAATACATTTATATTAATATAATATTTGTCGCTGCAAGAATCTAAGTAACTTGACCAGCATTATGGACTCGCTTAACCTTTAGAAAATTTACAAAAATTGTTTAATGTGCTTCAGCAACTTGGGAGTTAATGTTCCGTGACCGCAAACTAACGATATTTTAACTGTAGATCACAATTAAATTTAAATGCAGAGCAGTTTACGGAAATTTAGACTAATTCGCCTAACCCAAATTTATTCAGGGTTCTCATGCTGAAAAATGTTTCAAAGCCTTTCCAGTTGACACATACAAAGCATTTAGAAGTCGTAACAAACGAGGTCACGTAGTGCGAATTTTTCTACGTTCACACAAGATAAAAATGTTTCCGAGTTCCTCACGATCATCACACACGAAAGTTTTACAAGTCCACTGCCATATACTTAAAAAATATTTCTGGTGCACACACGAGGCGACGTCCAGCCATACACACTTTCTATTTGGTCCCGATCTTCACTGCAACTGCCTGCTGAAGTGCTAGTCCCCATGTGAAAATGGCTGCCGTTACTTATATCCCCGCACTGATATGAGTCAAGCTCATGTATTCCTGTCTTCCGAAAGCATACATAAACTACAAACCTAATAAAGTTGATACAATTTGTAAATAAATGTGGACACGAATTTCATCAGATTTTCAGGGCCGATCGTAGTCTTCGTGTAACTTTAATGGTTTTCTCACAAATAGTGTTTCTGTTTGTACGGAAGCTATTTGAGTCTTTATATCACCAGTAAATCTTAAACAATAAAACCAATTACAGTCATACATCTCTAACTATCTCTACTTACTAATGTTGCTGCTACTTTCATTACTTCAAGTTCTGTTTACTAGAAAATTCACTTTTTCATGTACAGAGTATACATACTAGCCGCTAATTTGAAGTACACAATCTTCACAGAAATTCGTTAGAACAGTTCGATAAAGCACTCATGAGACCTATCCTTTTTATATGAATCACTGAAGGTGTTTGTGAGTATATAATTTCTAAAGATCAGTTCATATTCAAAGTAGTGGCTAGAATGTATATTCTGAGCATGAAAAAGTGAATTTTCTAGTAAATAAAATTCGAAGTAGTGGAAGTACCAGCAACATTAGTACGTAGAGCCAGATAGAGGTGTATGACTGTAATACTCAATAACTCGCTAACTATACCTCGTAGCAAAGGGGCGTCTTCACTCATGAACTTGCCTAATTTTTGTCTTTAAAGCCATGTGACTGATGGCTGTGTTTCCGTTCAGTATTTATTTAGAGTTTTCCTTTCTTCATATTTTCTTTATTCATTTAGTTCAGTCATTGGGGCTAATCTCCCCAGGTTCATTCAGATCGTCGAGATTTTCTTACCATGTGATCTGTGTCTATAGCTAGCTGAGCAAGAGCCGAATTTCTCATACTTTGAGCTTCGCCAATCATCACGGGTGACAGGTGCCACCATCTACTGACAAAGCAGCAGAGCTCGTCTGGCTTGGTATCCCACCCCCCCCCCCCCCCCCCCCCCTTGTTGTGAAAACACGTTCCTTATCTGTCGCTGGCTGAGCTGCTAGCTTTACAACAGAACACGCGTGTACTGTCTTATCAGTTATTTAATTTTTCTGTAGGCATTTCCGGGATGTAGTGCCACACGATGGTCAGGTTACCATCGACAATGTTACATGCCCTCGCTTCATAAGACACTGACGACAGCTTTGTATTTTAACTCAACACTTTGGCGCAACGACTGGTTATTAGGAACCTTACGCAATAAAACCTGCTCCCCTTGCCAGTCAACTACTGGTGCAGAAAATTACATTCACAACCCAAAAATTAAAAAAGGGAAACGAGTATCTTCTTCAGGATTCCGAAATTCGTGATCCAGTGTTGCTGTTGCAGATGAGACTGCTGTGGTGCTCGAATGGTGAGTGAAATGAGACAGGAACCAAGTAAAGGAACGATGTTTTGTACCTGGAAACATGTGCCAGTGTGCGTGGAAAATGAAAGTTGATGGTGACAGGGCTTGTTATGACAATGACAGCCAATTTCTTCCTTCAAGACAAAAAGGAATTAAAGAGATTAGCTGCCAGCAGTAATTCATTAATATCAATGGGGAAAGTTGAAAAGTTATGCGGGACTAGGATTCAAATCCAGGTGTCTTGTTTACTAGATAGCTGTGCTGATAGTACGCCCTTTGCACATTGGTGACAACCTAGCATGCCTCCTTTCAGACCCAAATTCTCAAGACACAGAGGAATTAGACGTTGGCTACGAGTTGGTATTGCTTTAAAGCAATGAAGAAAGTCGAAAATTTGTACTGAGCCAGGATTCGAATCCAGGTCTTATGCTAACTAGGGCGATGCGCTGACCACTGTGCCATCTAGACACTGTGGTCATCGCACTCGCACGGACTACCCTCGAACGACTCCCGTCAGCCCCAAATTCTCAATTTAAAAATGGTTCGAATGGCTCTGAGCACCATGGGACTTAATCTGAGGTCATCAGTCCCCTAGAACTTAGAACTACTTAAACCTAACTAACCTAAGGACATCACACACATCCATGCCCGAGGCAGGATTTGAACCCGCGACCGTAGCGGTCGCGCTGTTGCAGACTGAAGCGCCTAGAACCGCTCGGACACATCGGCCGGCTTCTCAACTTATCCACACACCACTAATGCAATACCCCTTGCCCATTATCCCCATTACACGAGGCATTTCGGACCTGGTGAACAGGCGCAATAAGGAAATCATTGGCCTTCCTCGTCATAATTATACATATTTGGAGTATAAGTACTTCCTTGTCCATGACCAAATTGTTTTTTGATCTGAACAAATGAATTTATGTGTGAGAATGCCCTATAACTGACACTTTCTGTGGCGCGGACTTGGCATTAGATTAACGTTGTGCAACTTTACTGAAACTGTAACATTGCTCGGAGACGGAAGCGTGTAGATCTGCCACAAATCACCACTTAGCCTACTTTGCAGAGAGATCAAACATCCGAACTCCACCAGTGATGAGGCGTGAACATCCAACACCTTGTCGCCTACCTGTGGTTTCATCGTCCTGACCACATCCGATAGATGCTCACGACGACAGGACGAGAGAAACAGAGCAGCTTCACCGTTTCCAAGATGCTCCTCCACAGACCAGGGTCATAACCACCTATCCTTTATCACTGTCGCTAACGCCTATGGGTTTCCCCATTTTGTAACCCGTATCGTCACAATAATGGTTTCCGATTAGTCTCTCTCTCATCCATATACGTTCCTCACGTGTCCGTCGCGCAACAAGGTGGCCGTCAGTCTCGCGATGTGCAATGGTCATAACGTCTTGGCTGGTCAGTGTACGTGCAAACTAGTCTAAGTGGAAGTGTTACAAATTTCAGAAACAGCTATGTAACACCGAACAAACTACTCCTAAGCAGATTTATCTGCTGCCGCCAATTGAAAATTCCACTATGTTCGTGAAATTTTATCCTCTTTATTTGAGGCCTGATTTTGCCCACTCCATAAATCTTCCGACGAGGAAGGAACATAATAATTATCTAGCAGTGTTCCTTCATAGTTACTTCCATAATTTTACAAATTCTAGGACTCAAGGACTGTCGTAAGGGTTTTACCACATTTGTCGTCCTTTTTGGATAAAATGGCTTTCCGTTTAAGGAGACAATGATTGACTGGATTTTGATTTACTTTTGATATGATCATTTTCTGTGACACAATAATAACCATTTCGGCCTATAATGGCCATCTTCAGATCTTGTGGGTGGCACTTGTTAACAAATGAACATGGGTTGACAATGTATGAACATTTGTTAAGCGATTGCTGCACATCGCACCTAAAGAAGGCTATTGCAGGCAGAAACCGGTTATGGTAGAGTCATACAAAAGCGATTGTTTCAAAGATAAACAGCACTTTATTTCTCATCCTCTACAACAAATGGTTCAAATGGCTCTGATCACTATGGGACTTGAATTCTGAGGTCATCAGTCCCCTAGAACTCAGAACTACTTAAGCCTAACTAACCTAAGGACATCGCACACAGCCATGCCCGAGGCAGGATTCGAACCTGCGACCGCACCGGTCGCCCGGTTCCAGACTGCAGCGCCCAGAACCGCTCGGCCACCTCGGCCGGCCTCCTCTTCAACAGTTCTTGGTGTGAGGAGAGACCTTCGTTATGACACAACCATAAAGTCGTCATTCACTAGATTTCCTTTCTTGTTACCTACTCATCTCAACTTACTGCAACCAAATACAGTCTGTTGCGTTTCTTGTACTCACACGGCTGCTTTTAGTGTCAGCAATTATCAGTGCGTTAGATATTTTGGGCTGCAGTAACAAGCCCCGAATTTAACATGTTTTCTGTAAGAAACGATATGTGATGGCGAAAAGCTGATGAAACTTGCATGCGACATCTTTTTGCAGATGCTGGAGTGAAATCTAACAGTAGGAGGACCCACGACCAAAATTTTTGAATTATAGCAATCCGCTGAAACCATTTGAAATCGATAGATTCGATGACCGTAAACCAAATAATATTAATCTCAGACGTTTTCGCTTCACGTCTGACCGCATTTTCAAAAATTACAACCAATTTTACCGAACTGTACCACAGCAATTTGTCTGATTTTTTGAATCTACTTAAATGATTGGTTTAAGAGATCTAAAACATGTTTTTAAGTCGCCTGTAGTGAAAAACCGGGGCACCATTTGAAAAAAAAAATGAAACAAAATCGTTGTAAACCGTCTGAAAATATGCTTTACTAGTAAATTTGAATCAGTTAACGGCCGAAAATCATTTTTCAGAAGAAAATATGAGCACCTTACATTCTGAGACCGCTATGTAAACGTTAAAAATTTTACCGATCGGCAACAAAGGATTGCGCCAGCATTGCACAGAGGCAGAAAAAATTTATATCGCACGAATTTAGTGCACCATCTTACTAATCAGACAACTTTCCAATACTCGAATTCATTACAAGGTCGCACTGAGGCTTATGAAAATCCATGTGGAACGGCATTTAATAGGCACCAGCCTTCAAATTCTGATATGACTAATGAAGCGCTTACTCGAAACCATCGTAGTGATGAATTTCCTAAATGAATCACACAAAAATAAAGTGGGATAAAGTTAAAAAAGAAATTATTTAAAGGAAAAATACAAACTTTTCAATCACTGTCGGACTCATAAGTATTATCATCATCACCAAAATCACTCTACAGGTCACTACCAATATTTTCAGTGTCTTGAAAACAAATAGAATTACTCAAAAATAATCCATTTCTTTACAAAAATCTTACAGTGAGATTCATGTCAGCTATACTTTTCGTGCATGCTTGCTACCCGAGAATCACGAAAAATCGTAATGTCTCTTGTTGTCACACCATCAAAAATCTGTTATGTCTAGATCCGTTAGATTTTTCGTATGAGCGTTGCTCCATATATACGAAATATATTTTGTTTTCAATAAACGCTATTCCAGTCCTATTTTACACGGCGGTAGCTTGCAGTCGTCAAAACTAGATAAATCAAAATTTAGAGCTATAGAGCAATGTTCACTTTTCGTTTTATATGTTTGTGTAAAAATGTTTAATCTAACAAATCGTCATGATTAGGTTTTTTGTCGAATAATCTGCACGTGAATTCTTCTGAGACGTTCTGTTGTGTTGGCAGAAGAGCCAACACCGTGTTACGAGGGGAGGCCGAAATGCACGCGTTTTAGCTCACGCAGGCTGGCGTGAGGAGGGAAGGACTATACTGACGTGAGGTCTGGATCATGACAAGGAATTAGAATTCAGAAAGCGGACGTAATTAGTTTGATACTTAACTTTAATCCATAATGATGAACGTCGCTCTTGACGGTACATGATTCACAATATTATCTGTTCTGAATAGTAACTGAATATGGCGCCTTGCTAGGTCGTAGCAAATGAAGGCTATGCTAAACTGTCATCTCTGCAAATGAGAGCGTATGTAGCCAGTAAACCAACGCTAGCAAAGTCGGCTGTACAACTGGGGCGAGTGCTAGGGAGTCTCTCTAGACTAGACCTGCCGTGTGGCGGCGCTCGGTCTGCAATCACCGATAGCGGCGACACGCGGGTCCGACGTATACTAAAGGACCGCGGCCGATTTAAAGGCTACCACCTAACAAGTGTGGTGTCTGGCGGTGACACCACACGTTCAGTACCTTCTCAGCGTCTCACTACCTTTTGGTAGTGTGTAGAATTTTTCAGCATTGTCAATCTTTTTTTTTTTTTTTTTTTTAACTTGTACTAGAGTGCGGGTTTGTAATCACCGATGGTAATAGCATGAAAAACAGGTAAAAGTTTTGCTACAGCAAACCGATTGTTCATACAGAAGTGAAGCATCAAAATAACGGCGGGAATTACTAACGATAATATCCATCTAAGTTTTTAAAAATTCCATAGTCACAAGCATTATAATTAAAACATCGGTTTTGACTACTGAACAGATACTCGACCTCGTTAACTTATTTCACAAACTTAGTAAACAATCTTAGTATCTGCCTCCTCGAACTCTTGACAAGTTAGACCTTCATTAACCGTTTGACGAAGAAAGCCATTTTTTTTTTAGTTCGGCAGTCTTCTGACTGGTCTGACGCGGCCCGCAAAGAATTCCTCTACTGCGCCGATCTCTTCATCTCAGAGTAGCACTTGCAACCTACTTTCTCAAGTATTAGCTGGATATATTCCAATCTCTGTGTTCCCCTACAATTTTTGCCATTTACAGCTCCCCCCAGCACATAATTCATTCCCTGATGTATTGACGAATGTCCTATCATCTAGTCCCTCCTCCTTGTCAGTGTTTTCCTCATATTCCTTTCCTATCCGATTCTGCTAAGAAACTCCTCATTCCTACCTTATCAGTCCACCTAATTTTCACATTCGCCTGTAGCACCACATCTCAAATGCTTCGATTCACTTCTTTTCCGGTTTTCCCACAGTCAGCGTTTTACTACCATACAATACTTTACTCCAAACGTACATTCGCAGAAATTTTTTCCTCACTTTAAGTCCTATGTTTCAAGCTAGCAAACATCTCTTGGCCAGAAACGCCCTTTTTACAGGGGATAGTCTGCTTTTGATGTACTTCTTGCTCCGTCCAGCATTGGTTACTTTGCTGCCTGGGTAGCAGAATTCCTTAACTTCATCTGCTTCGTGTCCATCAATCCTGATGTTACGTTTTTCGCTGTTCTCGTTTCTGCTACTTCCCATTACTTTCGTCTTTCTTTGATTTACTCCCAACCCAAATTCTGTACTTATTAGATTGTTCATTCCCTTCAGCATATCATATGACTCTTCTCCACTTTCACTTAGGATAGCAATGTCATAAGCGAATCGTATCATTGATATCCTTTCATCTTAAATTTTAATTCCACTCCTGAACCTTTCTTTTATTTCCATGATGGCTGCTTCAATGTACAGACTGAACAGTAGGGGGGGGGGGGAGGGGGGAAGATTACACCCCCTGGCATACACTCTTTTTAATCCGAGCGCTTCGTTCTTGGTCGTCCACTCTTACTGTTCCCTCTTGGCTTTTGTACATGTTGTATATTACCCGTCTCTCCCTAAACCTTGATCCCGTTTTTCTCAGAATTTTGAACATCTTGAAGTATTTTACATTGTCGAACACTTTTTCCGGGTCGACAAATCATATTAACGTGTCTTGATTTTCCTTCATCCTTGCGTCCCTCATCAACTGCAACGTCAGAATTGCCTCTCTGGTGCCTTTACCTTTTCTAGAGCCGAACTGATCGTTATGTAGCACATCCTCAATTTTCTTCTCCATCCTTCTACATATTATTCTTGTCAGCAAATTGGATTCATGAGCTGCTAAGCTGATTGTGTGATAATTCTCGCACTTATCAGCTCTTACAGTCTTCGGAATTTTGAAGGTGATATTTGTCCGAAAGTCAGATAGTATAACCCAAGACCTCCTCTTCTACGCACTTACGTGAACAGTCGCTGAGTTGCCACTTCTCCCAATAATTTTAGAAATTCTCTACCCCTTCTATCATATCTGACCTCAAGTGTGCCAAAGCTATTTTAAATTCTGATTCTAATACTAGATCGACTATCTCTTCTACACTGGCTTCTGGTTCTTCTCCTATTCCATCATCAGACAAGTCTTCATAATCCCAAAGACCTTCAATGTACTCTTTCCACCTATCCACTCTCTCCTCTGCATTTGATAGTGGAATTCCTCTTGCAGTCATAATGTTACCACTCTTGCTTTTCATTTCATGGTAGTTTTGACTTTCCAATATACTGAGTCAGTCCTTCCGACAATCATTTATTTTTAGATTTTTTCACATTTTACACGCAGCCATTTCTCCTTGGCTTCCTTGCACTTCCCGTTTATTTGATTTCCAAGTGACTTGTATATCTGCATTCCTGAATTTCGCTAAACATTTTTGTAATTCTTTCTTTCAGCAATCATCTGAAGTAGTTCTTCTGTTACCTATTGTTCCTTCACAGTTACCTTCTTTATTCCCATGTTTTTCTTGACAGCTTCTATAATTTACGTTTTCAGAGACGTCCATTCATCTTCAACTTAATTGGCTGCTAAAGTATTCCCTATCGCAGTATCTATAGCCTTAGAGAACTTCAAGGTATCTCTTCACTCCTGAGTACTTCCGCACCCCATTTCTTAGCTCACTGATTCTTACTGCCTAATCTCTCAATCTTCAGTCTGCTCTTTACTATTGCGAAATGGTGATCTGAATCTATATCTCCTCCTGAGTATGCTTTATAATCCAGTATCTCATTTCGGAATCTCTGCCTGATCATTATGTTTTCTAACTAAAATCTTCCCAAATATCCCTGCCTTTTCCTCCTCTTGTGATTCTTGAACAGAGTACTTGCTATTACAAGCTGAAATTTTTTACAAAACTCAATTAGACTTAGTCCTCTCCCATGCCTTGCCCCAAGTCAATATTCTCCTCTGACCCTATTCTACTACTCTGTCCCCTACAACTGCATTTCAGTTCCCTATGACTACTAGATTTTCATCTCCATCTACGTACTGTTTTATCCTTTCTCTATCCTCGTATAGTTTCTCTATCTTTTCACCTTCAGCTTACGACTTCGGCATGTATACCTGAGCTATCGTTTTTGGTGTTGATTTGCTGTCGATTCTGACGAGAACGTCCCTAGCATTGAGATGTTCACTGTAAAACACCTTTTAGCCTAACTTTCCTTTCATAACGAATCCTACTCCCGTTGCACCATTTTCTGCTGCTGTTGATATTACGCCATACTCCCCTGATCAAAATTCCTTGTTTTCTTTCTTTTTACCTTCACTGATCCCTACTGTATCTAGAATGAGCCTTTGCATTTCCCTTTGTCGATGTTCTAGCTTGCCTACCGCATTAAAGCTTCTGACATTCCACGCCCCGATTCGTAGAACGTTATCCTTCAACTGATTATTCAATCGTTTTCTCATGGTCACCTGCACCCTCTCAGTCCCCTCCTGGAGATCCGAATGGGGAACTATCCAGGGATCTTTTGACAATGCAGAGATCATCGTGACACTTTTTCAATGACCTGTGGATACTCGTTATGCGTCTTTAATGCAGTGGTTTCCATTGCTTTTTGCATCATCATGCAGTTGATCATTGCTGATTCTTCCGCCTTTAGGGGAAGTTTCACACTCCAAGGTGAAGAGAATGCCCTGAACCTCTGTCCTCTCCTCCGCCCTCTTTGACAAGCCCGTTGGCAGAATGAGGCTGACTTATGCCGGAAGTCTTCGGCAGCGCATGTTGATTATTAATTAAAATTTATACGGTTGCGGGTTTCGAACCCAGGAGCGAGTATTTTTTCATTACTAATCAAAGACGCTTCCCTTCCTTTTTTCTTTTGCGTTTTATTCGTTATTGTTCGTTGTATTTGGTCCCAGCCGACGTCACATGACATCCGTTGTAGTTCGTTGTTGATCCCTTCACTCAGTTTTTTCATTATTGAGACCAGCCAACTCTCTGACCGAACACGCTGACGTACCGCGCCGGCATCCCTAGAACGCGGGGAACCATGTCAATCCAATATTCATAGCTCATGTGATTAATGCGAATGGTTTTGATCGCGATAATCTGCATCGTATCCTGTTGTGGCCAATTAATAATTAAAGATTCGGCCGGAGCTTCTTTAGATTTTATAACTCTCAATTTCTTTGCGAAGCTGTGAGATGTGAGTCGAGGGACAAGAACGTAACAAGCTAGTAGTAGTTATCAACATTGGAGAGTAACAATTGCTGAAACGTTCTTTTTATTTCTGGAATTACTGGTGACATCGCTAAAATCTGGAAACAGTATTTTGGTAATCCTTAGAGGCATCCAATTTTTTGAACGATAAACCGAGTGGCTTCTAGAAAGTTCGGTAAACTTTGTCGATATTTTTGAAAATGCACCCAGGCCAAATGTTGCTCTTAAATTCTCTGAAAACAAACGTTTCCGTAATAAAATGACAGAATCTAAGTACATTTTTAACATCAGACGTATTGTAATAATACCATCTGCCAATTTCTTTGACATAGCAGAAATGAACCCCTGTGGTGCTGTGGGGTTTTTGACCGTTACTGCCCACCTAATTGGGTTCAGGCTCATCTACTCTAACGATTTTATGTGGTTTTGGTCGTAAAACGATGATACATGGTTTTGGTCGTAAACTCTCGTTCTATAATGAACTGTGGAGAGGAGATCCGAAAGAATCACTGATAAACAGATGTAAAAATTGTGAACTAGATCAAGGACGGACTTACGCATCACTCCTGATCAATGGCATAAACAGAGATAAACTGATGGCCTAGAAGATGCAGAAAAAGAGTGAATCAAGAATTGGAAATGGCTGACATACCCATTCTTGTTGCCACAGGAACGTCACGTAAAATGCTGGAAGCTAGTTTTGAAAAAGTCTGGATAACTGGCCCTGTGAGACTATGCTGTAACACAACAGGCCCAATGAACTGATTCTGTACCATACCACACCCAACATTTCCAGAGAAGTGTTCTTGAAAATGTAGATCCATGTGGGTTTTCGTCGGTTCACCGATGTGAGTTATGAGTTTAACTGATATCGTGAAGACTGAAAGTACACTATGTCATCGAAAGTATCAGGACATCTGGCTGAAAATGACTTACAAGTTCGTGGCGACCTCCATCGGTAATGGTGAAATTCAATATGGTGTTGGTCCATCCTTAGCCTTGATGACAGCTTCCACTCTCGCAGGCATACGTTCAATAAGGTGCTGGAAGGTTTCTTGGGGACTGGCAGCCCATTCTCCGCGGAGTGCTGCACTGAGGAGAGGTATTGTTGTCGCTCGATGAGGCCTGGCACGAAGTCGGTGTTCCAAAACATTCCAAAGATGTTCTATAGGATTCAGGTCATGACTCTGTGGACGCCAGTTCATTACAGGGATGTTATTTTCGTGTAACCACTCCGCCACAGGTCATGCATTATGAACAGGTGCTCGATCGTGTTGAAAGATGCAATCTCCATCCCCGAATTTCTCTTCAACAGTGGAAAGCAAGAAGGCGCTTGAAACATCAATGTAGGCCTGTGCTGTGATAGTGCCACGCAAAACAACAAGGGGTGCAGGCCCCCTCCATGAAAAATACGACCACACCATAACACCACCGCCTCCGAATTTTACTGCTGACGCTACACACGCTGGCAGACAACGTTCACCGGGCATTCGCCATACCCATACCGTGCCATCGGATCGCCATATTGTGTACCGTGATTCGTCACTCCACACAACATTTTCCACTGTTCAGTCGTTCAATGTTTACGCTCCTTACATGAAGCGAGGCGTCGTTTGGAATTTACCGGATTGACGTGTGGGTTATGAGCAGCCGCTCGACCATGAAATCCAAGATTTCGCATATCCTGCCTAAATGTCATAGTACTTGTAGTGAATCCTGATGCAGTTTGGAATTCCAGTGTGATGATCTGGATAGATGTCTGCCTATTACACATTAGGACCCTCTTCAACTGTCGGCGGTCTCTGTCAGTCAACAAACGAGGTCGGCCTGTACGCTTTTGTGCTCTACGTGTCCCTTCAAGTTTCTACTTCCCCATCATATCGCAAACAGTGGAACTAGGGATGTTTAGGAGTGTGGAAATCTCGCATACAGACGTATGACACAAGTGACACCGAATCACCTGACCACCTCCGAAATCCGTGAGTTCCGCGGAGCGCCCCATTCTGCTCTCTCAAGATGTCTAATGACTACTGAGGTCGCTGATTTGGTGCACCTGGCAGTAGGTGGCAGCACAATGCACCTAATATGAAGTACGTATGTTTGGGGGTTTCCGGATATTTTTCATCACATAGTGTGACAAGCTGAAGCAGACGAGCTTACCTTGGAAATTTAGAAGATTTCTTTGAAGTGACAGACCCATCCATTGAATGGACTGAAAATTTAGACATTAATTCGTAGATTTAATTGTTTAGTTCTACTGATTTCGTAAAATTAAGCAATTCACGAATGTTAGCTGCAGTTCAGTTTGTGCTGACATACGCTAAAGAAAAAATGTTAGCTCCTAAAATATTAACTATTTCTCCTGAAACAACCCATATGTCGTTTTCTTTCTTAATTTTTTTGTAAGTGTTTCTTATACGCCCTGTATGACACCACAACATTCATGTCATTTTCTTTTTTGTTAGCTACGTGTGTTTATAATACGCTTCAATCACAAGGCCTCCGTTCTGGGATACAAGTATAGCAAATAATTAATCACACCCATTACCACAGAATCCGTTGTCTCCAATACGTATTTTATGTAAATCAAGTGATTATTATAATTGACGATGTTAGAATACTACCGGTCACGTTCCATCGTTGCTTTCTATTAGTCACACAATTAATTTGGTTCTTCTATTTATTGCGTAATTGTTGGGCGAGGTCGCTGGCTAAGTGTTACAATTTTAAAATGCGTTAGTGGCGTGGCCACTAATCAGGTCTGCAGCTTGCGCATGTTCCATATTAGAGCGTGACAAGCCTTGAACCAGTTATGTCCGGTAGCTGAAATCTGCTAATGTAGAGTCACGTGGAATACGTATCCGTCCGAGATCATAATGCGAGCTAACAAAGTCTTTGAGACTACTGATACGGTCTCAGTAATGTTTTGTCATTCCTTATAAATATTTCCAAATCACTTTCACTGGTTTTCCAATTTCACATCAATTGCTCGGTGATGAATCATTGTAGCATGATGTAAGGTATCAAGTTTAGGAACAGCTGGATGGCCCACGCAACACGTCGAAGAGAGGTGTGCACTTTGTTCCATTTTCGATGGACTCAACTTTTATTCTGACCCGATCTTTGTTCTGTTCTCCCTGTATATGTTAAGCGACGCTCCGTATTTCACTAAGAGCTCTGTTAACGTTTAATCGTACCACGTTCAAATGGTTCAAATGGCTCTGAGCACTATGGGACTCAACTTCTGAGGTCATTAGTCCCCTAGAACTCAGAACTAGTTAAACCTAACTAACCTAAGTACGTCACACACATCGATGCCCGAGGCAGGATTCGAACCTGCGACCGTAGCGGTCTCGCGGTTCCAGACTGCAGCGCCTAGAACCGCACGGCCACTTCGGGCGGCTCGTACCACGTAATAACGTTTCTTTCCGTCCCATTCCAGGAATGTGAGAACAATAACAGTAAACATCCGTCTCCAAGACCGCTATGGATGCGATACGAATGGGGTTAATGAAATATAATTGTAGAATTGCGTAGAAAAATGGGCTGCTGAAATTTTCTATTTGTATAAGGCTACTATCACATTATCCTGAATTACGCACAAAATGTCTATAGATGTGACCTGTTCAGGAGAGCGTATGGAAATTTGCAAATGCTATACTCCACATATCAAAAAGAGTCATGCATTTAGTTCGTATTCAAACTACAACTAAGCAAGCTTCGAAAATGCTGTTATATGATTTGGGCGAGCCGAATATTTGAGGCAGACAGGCGTCAAAAGAGGTTGCTTTTACTTACTCGGTCATACTGCTTGCGAACTCCCCAGTTTGCTGCGTATCGTACCAGCCAATATCCTGCTGCAGGGCAGACTTCAGGAACAAATCACGTATCCGATGAACCTACAGAAACAAAATTCGTGTCTTACAATATACTTCTTCGACAGGCCACACAAAGTTTAAAAAACCTGGACAAAGAATACAGATTTTCTAGTTTTTATATTCCCTTTGTAACACTCAAGAGAATCTTCGGATTTGCATTCTAATCCACACAATCGAACGGAACTGCAAAATTTGTACTGTCCTTAATGAATTAGATTTATCTTCTTACCGTCGGCAACAATAGTAATTTTTATCAAAGGCGTGATGGAGTTGGAAACATGATTACCAAGTAGCGTTCCATCGACGGTTTACCACAAGAAGTGGTGGAGGCAAGTGAATGTGGTCTTGAAAGTGGAAACTTCTAATGTATGTGATAAGATCACGTAAAACTACTGTCACTCTCTGTTTCACAAATTTGCTTTACTCCGTTATAAGGCCTACTAGAACGCTCTTGGTTCAAATGGCTCTGAGCACTATGGGACTTAACTTCTGAAGTCATCAGTCCCCTAGAACTTAGAACTACTTAAACCTAACTAACCTAATGACATCACACACACCCATGACCGAGGCAGGATTCGAACCTGCGACCGTAGCGGTCGCGCGGTTCCAGACTGTAGCGCCTAGAACCGCTCGGCCACTCCGGCCGGCTACTAGAATGCTCTCTGTGAAGCGTTCCTGGTGCCACATATAAACACCAGCTCTGTAGCAAGCACCTGCCGAGGTGCGAACTACATATTCTTGATGAAAGCTGAAAATTGCAGATCGTTTCAAAGAACACTGAAACGTTCTTATTAATGGAACGGCACCGAAAGACAACTTTTATTTCATGCGCTGAAGATCCTGAACTTGCTTTCGCCATTGACATGGGTGTTATATCGTGAAAATCAGGCAAGGAAAGTATATATAAAAAAATCACTATTTTGATATGCGAGGCATTTGGGTAACAACATTTTTATTGTGAGACGTGAATTAGTATAATATAGTCAATATCCTGTGGTACATCATGCATGTCTGAAGGATGTGTCGCAGTACACCGCTAAACAGAGACACTGTAAATGGTATTATACACCCCCAGACAGGACGCGACAATAATAATTAAGTCTCTCCATATGTGGGAATCACAGCAGTTGCGCGAGTGCAGGACGTAGACACTCAAGGGTATATGAAGATTTGAGTTGATCCTGGAGGCGTGCCCGGATACCCAGAGTTGTTAAGGAAACCACTGGCGCAAAGCGGGAAATGCGAGTTCGAGTCCCGGTCCGGCATAAATTTTCATTTGTCACTAAAAAATTGTGCACAAGCAGTCTAACAGCATTCGAAATTCCGTCAGTATTTCATCAGCCGTTTGCTTTACCTGTTTGAATACCGCAGAATGAATGTGTTGTTGTTACCGCTGCCTCAATGATTCCACGACAGCCGGAGAAGAGGTTCTTTGTACCTCCTGCCTAACCAACCATCCTGTAATGTCATCTTGACATGTTACGGGATCTAGAAGGCTCAAATCTCTCTGGTCCATAACGAAAAGTGTCAGGAGTGATCTTTAAGTTCGAGAAATTTCGTGGGCCATCATACATCATCTGCGCAGTGGGGTGAGTGGAAAATCTGCGGATCTTAAGTCGTCTTAGTGTGCGGCGGCTTGTACTCCTGAGAGGGCCTCTGCCTAGTTGCAGCTGCTTCTTAACCGTCAAATCGGTGGGGTGGTTTCTGGGTTCGGTCTGCAACCTAGACGTCTTAACTATTACCGTTGCTCTTCCTGAAGGGCGCCGCACGCAGTAGTTCCAGAGTCGTCTCTGAGGTCTGAATCGGTGACAGTGACGGCTACCGTAAGACATTAATGTTATTTGGTATTAATTGGCACCAACGCTTAAGAACGCTTGCATGCTGGTACCTGAATTTGTTGGGCGTCATGCACTGCTTGGATGATGTTTCCGTGCCGCCGCTGTGTTTTGTTACTGTACATAAATAAGGGTCGACGGCATCTTAGCACAAGCCATGTCGGCTAGGTTGCAGCTGTCTGAAGTTACTAGGGAGTAATCCGTTTCGAAGACTGAGAACGGTGCCGAATTGTAATATTCAGATGAGTAACGTTATCAGCGTTGCTAACAGAACTAGTTATTCCTGGCATGGATCACGGCATGTAATTCGTTAGTTGAGCGTATTGCAATAAACTGTTCAGTTAAAATAAAATCATTTATGTTATGTTTCTAGCTTGGATAACCAAGTCATAAAAATTTTAGCACACTTATCAATTGCAAATAAGAATTTCAAAATTTGGTGGTATTATAACCGTGTGAGAAATCACTGTAATTAATATGTAATGGAAATTTTGATATTTGATAACTGTAGTAAAGAAATTGTTAGGAGAATCTTTAAAATTATTATGAAGACACGTATTTGTTGGATGCTGAAACTGTAATGAAGGCACTGTGTTTTAAAGGAATATGTCACACGCACTCCAGCTTAGCCGTTCCACTCACTAGGAGCTACAAGTGGTTTGAATCATGAGTCTACTGATTGGTTTGATGCGGCCCACCATTAATTCCTCTTCTGCGCCAATCTCTTCATTCAGAGTAGCACTTGTAGCCAACGTCAACAATTATTCGCTAGATATATTCCAATTTCTGTCTTCCTCTACATTTTTTACCCTCTGTAGCTCCCTCTATTATCATGGAAGATGTTCCTTGATGTCTCAACTGATGTCCTATCAAATTGTACTTCCTTCATGTCAGTGTTTTCCACATATTCCGTTCCTCGCCGATTCTGCGTAAAACCTCCTCATTCCTTATCTTGTCAGTCCACTTAATCTTCAACATCTCAAATGCTTCTATTCGCTTGTGTTTCGGTTATCCACAGTTAATGTTTCACTATCATACAATGCTCTGCTCCAAATGTACAGTCTTAGAAATTTCTTCCTCAAATTAAGGCCCATGTTTGATACTAGTAGGTTTCTCTTGGACAGAAATGCTCTTCTTGCCAGTGTTTGTCTGTTTTGAATGTCCTCCTTGCTCCTACCTTCATTGTTTATTTTGCTGCATAGGTAGCAGAAATCCTTAATTTTGTCTACTTCGTGATCCCCAGTTATGATATTAAGTTTCTCGCTGTTCTCATTTCTGCTGCTTCTCATTATTTTCGTCTGTCTTCAACGTACTCTCAGTCCATGTTTTGTATTCACTATACTGTTCATTCCATTCAGCAGATCCTGCAATTGTCCTTCAGTTTCATTGAGAATAGAGAGGTCATCAGCGAATTTTATCATTGATGTTATTTAGCCTTGAATTTTAATTCCACACTTAAATCATTCTTTTATTTCCATCACTGCTTCTTTAGTTTGTAGATTGACCAGTAAGGGCGAAAGACTACATCGCTGTCTTACATCCGAGCATTTCATCCTTGGTCTACCACTCTTATTGTTCCCCCTTGGGACCTGTACATGTCTCAACACGGGATTATATAGCCAAACGGTTGCAAAAATGAGCACAGCTGCTCTAATTTCTGACCATTGCTTATTAGCAATGTAATTTTACGGTTTATCAAAATTTCATTCTGATGAAGACGCCATTTGTAGGAGTCGAAATCTAGGTCAATGTACCAAACAGTTATCTGGAAGCAGTTGGCTGTATAATCCTATGTTGAAACTAGTAAACGGTTGTTGAGTAACAGCCATGTTTAAAACTGTCTCGCACATGTCGAATATTACCCACATATAGCTTACCCCTATTTTCCTCAGAACCGCGAACATCATGTAACATTTGACACTATCGAACGCTTTTTCCAGGTCGACAGATCCTATGACCGTGTCTTGAATTTTCTTTAGTCTTGCTTCCATTTTCAACAGCTTCTCTGATACCTTTACCTTTCCCAAAGAAAGACTAATTGTCATTCAACACATTCTCAGTGTTCTTTTCTATCTTCTGTACATTATTCTTTTCAGTAACTTGAATGCATGAGCTGTTACTCTGGTTGTGCGATATTTCTTTCACTTGTCAGGTCTTGCAAGTCTTTTAAATTGTGTGGATGATACTTTTCCGATGGTCAGATGCTATATCGCCACAATCATACAACGCGATTAGTCGTTTTGTTGCCACTTCCCCCAATGTTTTTAGAAATTCTGATGGAATGTTCTCTATCCCTTCTCCCTTATTTGATCTTAACTCTTCCAAAGCCCTTCCAAATTCTGATTCTAATATTGGATCTCCCATCTCTTCTACATAGACTTTTGGTTCTTCTTCCGCTCTCTCCTCTGCATTTAACAGTGGAATTCCTATTGCAGTCTAAATGTTACCACCTTTGCTTTTAATTTCATACCATTTCCACCGCTCTCTCCTCTGCCTTTAACAGTGGAATTCCTATTGCAATCTAAATGTTATCACCTTTGCTTTTAATTTCACGGAAGGTCGTTTAGACTTTCCAATATGCTGAGTCATTCATTCTGACAATCATTTCTGTTTAGATTCCTTCACATTTTACATACAGCCATTTCTCCTTAGATTCCCTGCACTTCCCATTTATTTCACTCCTAAGTAACTTGTATTTCCCTAAATATTTTTATACTTCTTTCTTTCAGCGATCATCTGAAGTATTCCTTCTGTTACCTATGGTTTCTTCGCAGTTACCTTCTTTATATCAATGTCTTTCTTTCCAGAGTATACGATTTACGTTTTTAAGGACGCCCATTGTTCTTCAACTGAACTGGCTACTGACGTATTCCTTACCGCAGTATCTACAGCATTAGAGAACCTCAAGGTATCTCTTTATTCCTGAGTACTTCCGTACCCCATTTCTTTGCTCACTGATTCTTACTGACTAGTCTCTTAAACTTCAGTCCACTCTTTACTACTACTAAATAGTCTACATCTCTTTAGTACTACTAAAGAGTCCATATCTCCTCCTGGGTACATCTTACAATCTAGTATCTCACTTAGGAATCTCTGCCTGATCATGATGTTATCCAACCAAAATCTTCCCGTATCTTTCGGCCTTTTCCTGCTATTGTGATTCTTGAACAGAGTATTCGCTGTTATTAGCTGAAATTTGTTTCAGAACTCAGTCTTTCTCCTCTCTCATGTCTACTAACAAGCCCATATTCTCCTGTAGCTTTTTCTTCTTCTCCTACAACCGCATTGCAATTCCCCATGACTCCCTTTACGTGCTGAATTACCCATTCATTTTCCTCACATGGTTTCTCTATCTCATCATCCTCAGCTTACGACGTTGGCAAGTACTCGTATATCAGAATTATCGTTGTTGGTGTTGTTTTGCTGTCGGTTCTAATGAGACTAACACAATTAGTGAACTGTTCACAGTGAAACACGTATGTAACATAGCAGCGATGGCGAGGCATTGTAGCATCTGTGACCAGAGAGTATGCGCTTGACCGCGCGAGTGTTGCGAGCGGTTCTCAGTCTGTCGGTCAGTCGTTGCGAGTCTGTAGCTCTGTCTAGTTGAGAGCAGTACTCTGTCAGTAGTCGTCGCGTGGTCATGCAGAGCGGTCGGTCAGTGGTAGCAGTCCAGTGGGATTGCGTGATGTGGTCTGGCGACAACACTGGTCAAGATGCTGAATGAGTTATACTGTTAATTAAGATAATCATCGGATAATGTAAAGTTTAATTATTGTAACTAATTTTCAACAAGTGCCCCCAATAATAACTTTGATTTCAAAAGCAATTTTACATAAAATTTTCATTTAATTGAAGTAACTATTTCGTTCCACTTCCCCTAAACAAAAGTTTCAGTTTTCAATTAGATTACAAAAAAAAAAAAAAAGAAAAAAAAAAGAAAAAAAAAGGAATATTATTATTTGCAATGCAGTTCCTCCAAGCGGTGCGCAACAACAAGAGCAGAAATTTGACTAGGTGTTGCAATGAGGTAAGAATTTAATTTTGATTTTTGCACAGGGCCAAAGACCGATATTTCGGTTTAATTGAATAATCATTATCACTGAATGGACTTTAATTTTTATGAAGAACTTATACTTGAGTCAGATTGCGATTCTCAGTTTTATTGTCATTAAATTTAATTGCAGGGAGGTTACGTTTGGCTCCTATTCATTTATTATTTCTGTCTTTAAAATTTCAGTGGAGAGGTTACACTTAGCGCAATGTCCATTGGCATTCCTAAATAATATTTCTGTCTTGTAAATTTCTGTGGGGAGGTTACAACAGTAACTAACTCTCTACTTAGCTCCCTATTGATAATGACTTCTTCTTCCGTTATACCATTTCCGCTGCTGTTGATATTACCCTCTGCTCATCTAACCATAAATTCTGTTTTCTTTCCGTTTGACTTCAGTGACCCCCACTATATCTAGAATAAACCCTAGCAGTTCCCTTTACAAATGTTCTAGCTTCCCTGTCACAATGAAACTTCTGACACTCTCCACAACCTGACTCGTAGAACGTTATCCTTTCATTTGGTATGTAATCTTTTCCTCGTGGTTCCTCCCCCCCCCCCCCCCTCTCCTCCCGCATCCAAATGGACACGGGAAATCATTCCGGAATGGAGGGATCATCACGATACTTTCTCAGTTCCAGGTCACATGTCCTCTGGATACACATTACGTGCCCTTAATGCAGTGGTTTGCATTGCCTTCTGCATACTCATGGCGTTGACCATTGCTGACAGTTTGTCAGCCCAAGGGCAAGAGAGTGTCCTGAACCTCTCTGCATCCTTCCGCCGTCTTTGTCAATGCCGTTGGCAGAATGTGGATGACTTCTTATGCCACAAGTCTTTTCCCACCAAGGCTGATGATTTTTATTCAGAACGTAAGCGAGGGCAGGTTTCGTTACCTGGATCGAGGAAGTTTTGATTGCTAATCAAAGACGGTACACATCGTCCACGGTTACCATTTTGCGTGCAGTGTTACAGAAATAACTTGGTTTTGTTTGACTGTTCCACCCACACTTATTGTAAAGTCAGAATGGAAGGCTATGTTTATAGTGAAATTTGTGAAGGTTAACAAGGACACAGATCACTGTAATTAATGAGGTAATAACAGAGGGGCTTTCGTCGGCATCCAGTTCGTTAGATGCACGGAATGTCGTTTACTTTAGGCATAGTGCCCCCTATAACAGGATATGGGCATTAGACCAGAAAGTGTGGCAGGTGTAGACGATTACCTCTCAGCTGAAGGATTTCAGCTGTGTCAAGAGATGTTACAGTAGCATTAAGTATCCATGTTTTTATCCTGCTATGTTCATCCTAGTGTGTTAGGCAAAGGTTTAATAATGACTGAATTAAGGGCAGAGGTGGTAAAACTAAGGAAATGGTTCAGTCTTTATTAGAACTGGTAGTTCTACTTAGGGCATATAACACATAGCAACATGCTCTTGTTGTTATGGTTTGACAGAAATGAGCTACAGCGTTTCAGCAACTATTGTTGTCCAGTGTTTTGAACACTACATACACTCAGCGAAAGAAAGTCGTCTCCACTGCACCAAGGCGTTTCCTTCCTTCATCCGACACTTCAGTGCTGCACTTACCTGACGGTATGCGACATAGTTGAAGGTGAAGACGCAGACGTAGGTGAAGAGGAAGGTGGCGGCGCCCAGGATGGCGCTGTAGATGACGAACTGCCGGACGCCGTGCAGGAAGACACGCACCGCCACGTCGGGCACCTGCTCGCCAGCGGCTGTGGCGTTGACCAACGCGGACCCGAAGTCCACCATGACGCCCGTCAGGTCTCCAAACAGCAGGTTGCTGAGAGGTGCGCCTACGCCGGCGCCCGCCGCCGCCAAAACTCCGAGGGCCAGCAGCCAGCGCTCCCATGCGGTCGAGAAGCGGAACTAAACAGCAAGCGAGGCGGAAGCATGAGGAGTTAGCGCCATGTCGACGGCGGAGTCAGGTACTGTAAAGGATTTCATGTTCTAGCACGTATACATTTTTTACGAATCACTCCAGTAGTCCGATTTAAGGCAGCTGAAAACTGACAGACAGTCGGCTGGACTACTCGTACCACCAACGCACCAACGGCAGCCTGGAGTTGCTGACAAGATAAAACGTAGCTACAGCTCTAATTACAAATAAGAACAGGTTTTTGACACGGTCAGACCAAGTATGGAGATCTATAACATAAGTCATTTTCAGGTACTTTACGTGTTTTTTGTAGGAGACAGAAACTTAAAAGCGATTACCTATTCCACGGAGAGAGACACGCTGTGGCTGTTACCTTCAGAGACTACTTGTCGATGCGAAGTCGCAACTTCAGACCTTAAATGTCAGATGCCAATTATTTTGAATCTAACTACAGGGCAGCACACTAACGACTTTCAAGTCTATGGGCCCTAAAGTTAATACTACACCACTTTAGTAACATCAGTCTGTTAAATGGATTTTAGATAGAGAAGTCAAATTTAAGTGAATGTAATAAGTACGAACTGAAATGATCTTCAAAAGAGCTTTATTTGCAGAATAACTGAAATACTGCTACAAGTCGATTACCCTTATTTTACTTTTTGTAGCCTCTTTTTAAGAGTGTACCAAGTCCATTGCCCTTTCTGCCAGAATTAGAATGTCGTCAGCAAACTTCATGCCTTTTATTTCTTTTTCCAGAAATTTGCTTCACTTTCCAAATATCTCTTTGGTTGCCTTGACTGGTTTGTCAATGTGCTATTTGAATAACTTCCAAAAATATACACCAGCTCTAATCGATTACCAGATAATAGAACCCACAAATAATAAAAGATAAACACAAAGTAATACATCACCAAATTGCTAATCAACTCAACACAGGGATAGGGGTGTGGTGTTGAATGGTGACGCTAGGTATATACTAAATACCACTTTATAAATCTCCCATATGGATTTGCAAGAACAACAACAGAATATGTACACACAGAGGCGTTAAAACAATCATTGTTTTATTTATGTTGAATTTATTATGAAACACTTGTTAGTTGTAATGTTTTCTTCTCTATTTTAGTTCAAAATCGGATTTGTTTAATCAAAATCGAAACAGAACTACTGAAGTATGGTGGAACTTAACAGTTTGATCTCTCAAATCAAATTGCTCATTTCTAATTCTAAAATTGTGTTGTTCAGATGCTTGGATTTATTTCAGTTCCTCAGACTTTATATGTTAAACAAATACGTAATAACTATTTGGAGTGGCCTTTACAAAATTAAATTGTCTTTTCTTATGTTTTTGTGACGTGGCAGCTTACCGCTCCCAGCTCCTTTATTGAAATATTATTTCAGTGACAGCAGAGCGTAGTTGTGGAGGTGAGTGAGCTGTCATATCAGAAAAGACATAAAAAGCAAAATTGAATTTTGTAAAGCTATTTTTTCCATTCTGTGTACTGTTCAAGGGTTTTTGTTTACATATGATTCTGGTTTCACTCATGGCACAAAACGTGCTGCCCTTCTTTGAACATTCTCGATGTACTCCGTTAATCCTCTCTGGTATGGATCCAATACCGCGCAGTAGTGCTCCAATAGAGGACGGACAAACGTAGTATAGGCAATCTCTTTAGCAAATCTGTTGCATTTTCTTAGTGCTCTGCCAATAAAACGCAGCCGTTTGATCTCCTCCCACACAACATTTTCGATGTGTTCTTTCCAATTTGAGTTGTTCTTAATTGCAATTCCTAGGTGTTTAATTGAATTTACGGCCTTTAGATTTTATTGATTTGTCATGTAACCAGAGTTCAGCGGATTTCTTTTAGCAATCACATGGATGATCTCAATATACGAAAACAACAATTTTCTCACATTTGAAGTGACTTAGCTCCGACATAATATATTCACTACTACACAGAACACTGCTGTGACCATGAACGACTCTTTGTGTCACATTGAGGATATTTCACAGGTGCTGTTCGAGGTGAAATACAGCAACTCAACCTGCAGACTTGGCTAGCATCGTCACTTATGTTCAAGAATGCATTTCTGGCGGTGTTTCCACATTTTCGTCCACCCCGTTTAGGTCGATACAGTGATACACACTTCCAAGTGACTCGTGACAAATAATCACTGCTTGACTTACGTCGTCGAGTATAGCGGGGCTCAGCTGCAAATGGCATTCCAGCGCTCCTCAGAGGCACTATGTCGATTGATTAACGCTGCCTTATCTCAGAGCTCAAGTGATCCTTCTTGAAATGTTCTGTCTCTGTAGTACATCTCTTACATTTCCCCTGAATACAGTATAGATCTTCCATATGATACCTCTTCCAACTCAAAGAACGACCTTAACAATAATTTCCTGTTATTCCACTCTCGAAGAGCACGCAGAAAAAACGAACACCTATATCATTCCTTGTGATCACTAATTTTCCTTATTTTATTATGATCATCATTTCTTCCTATGTAGGTCGGCATGAACAAAATATTTTCGCATTCGGAGGAGACAGTCGGTGATTGGAATTTCGTGAGAAGATCCTGCAGCAACGACAAACGTTTTCGTTTTAATAATATCCACCCAAAATCCTGTACATGCCCATGACTCTCTCTTCCCTGTTTCTCGACAATAAAAACGGTAGGTTTCGGCGATGATGTGGACAGCCATTACGTGATATTTCATAAACCCCATGTTTACTCTTCAACGCTGCCTTACCTCTCAGAATTTTGTGACCTTTTTTGCTGATTAGGTCCATCTTTTGGCACAAGGTTTCATCCCATAGGGTGATGTTGTGTTCCAGGATTATAGAGCTGCTGTTCACAGAGCTGGGAATGTCCAGGACTAGTTTTGTGAACACGAGTACGAATAATAGCATCTCCCCTGGCCACCACAGTGATCAGTTCTCAGTATTATTGAGCTTTTGTCGGCTGCAGTGGGGAGAACAGTGCGTGATCACTATCCACCTCCATCATCTTTACCTGAACTTTCTACTATTTTACAGGAAGAGTGGTATAAGGTTCCCTGGAAAACCATACTGGATCTGTATGTACACTCCGAGAGGACTGGAAGATGTATTGAATGCCAAGATATTTCCTACACCGAATGAGGCATGGTAATGTGTTGCTTTTGCAGTGTTTCCGTATTTTTGTTTTCCCCCTGTACTTCAGGATAGTTGTCCCTCGCAGTCTGAGTTATTTTGGATATAAACTCATCTCAGTCATTCAAGTGATCGATCCAGGATTTGCGCAAAATTAACACGGATGTAAATCTGGGTGCAAAAATCGAAGAGCTACAAGAAAAAAGATAGGGAACTCTCTTGCAATGGAAAGAATTTATTTTTATTTTTATGAGTTATCAGTCTTCTGACTGGTTTGATGCATCTCGCCACGAGTTCCTCTCTTGTGCCAGTCTTTTCATTTCAGAGTAGCACTTGCAACCTAAGTCGTCAATTATTTACTGGATGTATTCCAGTAGCTATCTTCCTCTACAGTTTTTACTCTTACAGCTCTCCCCAGTACGATGCAGGTTCTTCCGTGATGTCTTAAGAGATGTTGAGCCGTGGCGAGCTGCCGCCAGTGTTATTTTTTTCATGTATCGTTGAGATTGATTGTGGTTGAGCTAAGCTATCTTTGCTTTTCGCTTGTCTTATCTTCCGAGTTGGCGGGTGAAGGAATTGGGTTGTTAGCCTTCGACGGGTAACCCTCGAGATCTCTTGACATTCGCTGGGAGACGAGTGTCAACGGCTGCCGAACGAGCGCGATAGCCGTTATATGTTGTGGTGTGAAATTGGTCGGGCGTTTTGGCAACATGGGCAGCTTGGAGATAGAAGTTCTGTGACTTCTCTGGGAACAAATTTGAAGTGAAGAGGTGAAGTTGTGGAACCCTCTCCTTTGTATTGTGTACGTGATATGAAGTAAGTGCTCGTAATTGTGTTTTGTTGACCGATGCACTCAGAGGCATTTAAATATTATTATTACGGTGCGACTTTCATAGTCGATCTTTAAGATGGTATGGAAGAGTTCAATTGGCCTAGTTAAATGGTAGTCGTTATTTGAAAGTTTTGCTAGTGCTCTGAGTTCAAAGCCTGCACCCTATTAATACAGTTGTCCGTGTGTAAAATGCTTAGAGTCAAAGTTGCGAATTTGTCAGTAGTGTAACGTGTTCCTTCACACGCTTACCCATATACGAGGTGTGGCTAGAAAAAAACCGGACTAGTACTGGTGAAACAATAAAACGAATGCAATAAGGCTGAAAGTCGCGTGGCCTGTCACGTGACTCTCGCTCCGCCTACTGCTCGAGTTTCATCTGCCTCCTGCACTCAGTCTGCCCGTGGCGTCTGTTTTAAGTAGTTGACGTTTTGTCTGTGCGTCGGAAAATGTTGAGTGTACAGAAAGAACAGCGTGTTAACATCAAATTTTGTTTCAAACTAGGAAAATCTGCAAGTGAAACGTTTGTAATGTTACAACAAGTGTACGGCGATGATTGTTTATCGCGAACACAAGTGTTTGAGTGGTTTAAACGATATAAAGATGGCCGCGAAGACACCAGTGATGACACTCGCACTGGCGGACCATTGTCAGCAAAAACTGATCGGTAAACTTGTTCGACAAGATCGCTGTTTAACAATCAGAGCAGTGTCTGAGTTAACAGGAGTTGACAAGGAAAGTGTTAGGCAGATTATTCATGAAAGTTTCAACATCAACAAAGTGTGTTCAAAAATGGTTCCAAAGTGTCTCACAATTGAACAGAAGGAACGCCGAAGAATGATTTGTTCTGACATCCTTGAAAACATTGAAAGTGATCCCACCTTCTTACAAAATGTTATTACTTGCGATGAATCGTGGTTTTTTACTTACGATCCCGAAACTAAACGCCAATCGATGCATTGGAAAACTCCTGGTTCTCCACTACAAAAAAAAGCACGAATGTCAAAATCGAAATTCAAGGCAATGATGATTGTTTTTTTGACATCAAAGGGATTGTGCACATTGATTGGGTACCAGAGGGACAAACAGTGAATCAGCATTACTGCATTAGCGTCCTGGCTACCCTACGTGAGCGAGTACGGAGAAAACGGAACGATTTGTGGAGAAAAAAGTCATGGATCCTTCACCAAGACAATGCCCCAGCACACAGTGCGTTGTCAGTGAAGACGTTTTTGGCAAAACACAACATTCCCATCTTAGATCATCCACCCTACTCACCTGATTTGGCCCCCTGTGACTTTTTTCTTTTCCCTAAAGTCAAGTCAGCTTTGAAAGGAACTAGATTTGAGACTGTTGAAGCAGTAAAAGAAAAAGCGACGGAAGTAATGTATGGACTTACCGAAAATGATCGAGCGCCAATACTGCAAGCTAAATAAAAGATTTTAACTACTGAAGGCACTAATTACTGATAGGCATAGTTAGCAAATGAAAGATTTTGATATAGAAAAAACAATGTATTTACATATATATATATATATATATATATATATATATATATATATCAGTTCATGACATCCAGTCTTACAAGTTTACTCCTTCTGATGGACACACATCCAGATCATCCGCTCTCGAAACTCCGCCATCTCACTCCCCACATCCACCACTGCTGGCGGCTCACCTCCAACTGCGCAACGCTACGCGCTGTTAGCATCCAACTGCCCAACACTACAATGGCGAATATTCCAACAATGCCAACCAGGCACAGACTGCACACAGCACAGCCAGTGATTTTCATACAGAGCGCTAGGTGACGTTACCAACATAAAAACCTAAACAGCCTACTTACAGTGTCTACGCAACATATACATAAACAAAAATTGCTATAAAACAAACACATAAACAAGCATACCTTACTCATCAGCATTCAGTAGAACCTTCTCAGGAGTAACATCGTCTTCTGATGAAGAATCCGGAACTATTGGCGATGGAAATTCTTCCTCAGATAAAGAGTCCAGTGTTTCGCCCTCAGATTCGTTATCTAAAATCTCATTTAGAGTACTTATAATGTCCTCTTCTGTGTGTAGAAATTTCGCCATAATATATTCGTAAGTTACAAGCACTATCTACACAGACAGAATGCACTGCTAAACCCGTTTCCGTGGTACAAAACTCTGGGTGCGCAATATCTGCATACAAGGTCAGACTTGTTTGAACCTCTCTCCCTCTCGTCCCCTGCTGAAAACTGGAACGTCAGTCGGAAGTGAAGTAAATACGAGTTTTGTGATTGTTGACCAAACACACACTAACAATACGCATGAAGCTACATGAAAAATGCGATTGTTATAGCGACTGCGCCGGGCGGGTTAGAACTGATCCTTCTGCAGGTCTAGGTGAATCTTCATATTTCTCTTTTATGTTTTCGCCATAAAATGTGAAATGAAGTATAATCACTAATTGCCTTATTTCATAAAAAGTCAGAGAAATGTAACACTCTAGGCAATAATACAAAAGAGTGACAAACAGAAGAATTATCAAGTGGGTCACGAGTGACCTAGCCGCGGTTCTAGTGTTAATAAGATGGTTCAAATGGCTCTGAGCACTATGGGACTCAACTTCTGAGGTCATTAGTCCCCTAGAACTTAGAACTAGTTAAACCTAACTAACCTAAGGACATCACAAACATCCATGCCCGAGGCAGGATTCGAACCTGCGACCGTAGCGGTCTTGCGGTTCCAGACTGCAGCGCCTTTAACCGCACGGCCACTTCGGCCGGCTGTTAATAAGAGAAAATAAAGCGAGGGGCAAAGTTAAGTTTGCAATTGACCTATTAACAAGTGCCCCTTTAACGGATTGAAGTAGTAAGTTTATAAGGTTATTTTAGTGACGCAAGTTAAGTGTGGCCATCTTAATGTAAAAATGATTTTATGAAGTTTGATGAAGTGGCTATGTGAAGTAATTGATAACTGCTATGCTTAAAGATTCTATAAATGCCTGGAACATTAAGTTTTTTATAACTTTCTCTTAAAGGACTGTTCATTTGAGTACTGAGTACGTTGGATTTCTAACTGTATTAGCAAAGCTTTATCTAGTGACTCGTCTACAATTTGTAATTGTCAAATTCCTGAAAAGGCGTAATGTCAATAAACTGTCTTAATTATAAATAGTGACTACCAGCCATGATTCCATCCCACTTCCTTTTTAATGGTATCTAAGATATGATGGGTAAGTGTGGTACGAAAAGGGACCCACGTACCACTTGTGGAATTCGCATGCTTTCACGTGTGCGTTTCTGACGTTCCATACTAATGGACGCAGCAGTCCATCGGTTTTAGCACGCTTCTCATTGCCCGTCAACTCTTCCCAACGTGTCCATTCTTAAGTAAGGAGAGGGTGTCTGTCGAGCTACCCCCTGCGTGGCTGCAGAATGGTTCCAGCGGGCGCGGGACTTTGGCGGTATGAAGCGGCGAAGATGCCACTCGCGGAGGTATTACACCGTAGATACTGCGACAAGGAATACTTCAGTAGGCATTTCTGTTTAAGAAGAATTCCGTTGAAGAGGAATGGGCACCTCTAAAAAGGGCAATCACTGAAATTGGAAAGAAACCTCTGTCGTCAGATAAAGGTGGAGGACAATCGTGAGTTCAAGGCTATATCGCATAATGGTGATGGTATTGAAACATAGAGCAATTTTAATTGTGTACGTAACTCTATCATAGCTATTATACAAGGTATCGCTAACTTGTCAATTGCTGAATTTTTGTATTTGTCCTCTAAGTTACAACAGCATCAGATTCCCAATCTTGTAGTTCTTCACGTGATTTACCCAGAAACTAATATGATTTATCAGGCTGGCTAGTATGATTAATCAGATTATTCGAGAAGTAGGTATTTTGGGTGTTTTACATGGTAGTATTGTTAAACAAATAGGCTGAGAAATGAATTAGTTAGCAAACGTTATTTCTGGGTAAAAGATCAACAAGAAGACTTTGTGAATTATACTGAGAATATTGGAAGGGATCACAAAACATCATGTGTTGAGGTCAGTGAGAATCAAGTATTCGGTAATATTTCTTGACAGGGATGAAGTTGTGAGAGATGCAGAGGACATGAATTTGCTGGTCAGAGGGTCGTTGAGCAAAGGAGCAACTTGCCCGGAAAAACTTTCTCTCAATATAACAGGAGTTGCCAACGTGGACGATTTAGTGGATACTGTTTCAGGTGTATGAAGCCAGAACGTTTTGCTCAGCAGCGTCACCCATAACGCGGAAAAGATAACAGCAGTCAACGTTTTAGGAAATGTGGTTGGTGAACGCGAACAGGATGGCCACCCAAGGTGCGTAGCCAGCTGAGTGGAATCAGCAGGTTCTTCCTACGCTTTATCTGCGCTGCTCTTATTCATGAACCAGACTGTTGACTACTACATTGTGTCAGCAATATTTTATTATTTAATTACGCTTGACTGTTGACTACTACATTGTGTCAGCAATATTTTATTATTTAATTACGCTTGGTATCTCAAGAATAGCAATGTTTTTAAAATTTTGACTTCAGTACGACTGGATACACAAGTTACGTCTGTTAATTCTGTAGGGCGGATGGGGGGGGGGGGGGGGAGGAATGCAAGTTAATTTAAAAATTCAGCAATTCTCATGGCCTCTCAAAATCTTAATATCTGTTGATCCTTCACTGCGGCTTGTCAGATATGTACTAAAAAATTAAAAAGCAGCCTGTTTTCAGAAGTTGTTATTTTATTTACACGACCAGTTTCGAAATCTGTTAATGCCATCTTCAGGCACTTACACAATCCATGTATAGAGAATCACATATTACTTTGTACGTACAACCAGATCCATCAATAACTGGATCCGTAATTTCTTTGTGGAGTGTATACATCGAAAACTTGACAACAATTGTTATTGTCCAGTCTTCAAAGTACACAATCGAAAAAAGTTTACGGAATCAAGGTATTGATGCCTCCTGTTACGCATTTTCATTTATGTATCTATTTCTTGATGCATAGGGGCCTGAAGACTGCATTAATGAGATGCCGAAACTGGCCATTAAAATAAAATAACAACTTATGGAAACATAGAATTGTTTGGTGATCTTGGTTTGGTAAACATTAATATCTTTGCTGCCGAACATCTGTCTACTAACTCACTACTGCGGTGTGATTTTAGAGACAAAATGGGTTGTGTCGTAGACTACTTCGGAAATAAGTTTGTCATCAAGTTTCATCGAGGTAAGGACTATCAGTTACTTGGTCCAACTACTGTTGGTTCGAGTGATTTTCAAATTAAGTTTATTAAATGAATTTCCAGATGTCCTGTCCGAACAGCTGGTTTTAACCAACAAAGTCAAGTATCAGATCCAACTCTGACCCTATTCCGGTATGTCATTCTCCTTAGCGGTTATCACCGTTAAACTGCAGGAGTTAAGGAAGACTTTTGATACGTTGCATACGCAGAGGGTGACTATCCCTTCTACGTCTGTCTGCGCCTCGACAACACCTGTGTTCATGAATCCCAATGGCGAAAGTTATAGGCCCATCGTGAACTACCGAAAGCTTGACCAAAAGGTACTTTTGGAGTCCGTACCCTTGCCTGATCTTCACACGTTCTTTACTTGGTTTGCTGGAGCGCGCTGTTTTGTATAGGAATCAAGCCTACCACCAGATTTCCCCTAGCTGTAGAATTGGAGCCTCTGACTGCTTTATTCATGGGCTCTAACTTTCTTTTTAATTCATCGGAGTCCCCTTCAGGTTATCACCTTGGGCAGCAGTCCTGTCACCTTTGCTAGTTTCTTTTTTGGGAGAGCTGAAATTTTTTGTGTATGAAATTACCTCTATGATGTGGTTGTTTACAGTAAGACTGCTGGTAAGCACCTTCAACTTCTTAGGCAGGTGTTGTCACGTTTTAGGAAGGCGGGCTTAATCGTCAAACCTACTAAGGTTAATTTAGCCCAAGCCTAGATTTCTTTTCTGAGTCATGTAGTTTCAGGTAATGGGATTAAGACTGCTAATGAGCCCACCGTTGTCCATCTATAATTTTCCATACATAATTTTCTTTTCTGGATCATCTAGTTTCAGCTAAGGAACTAACACTTACAATTTTGACTATAATTTTGACCCTCCCAAGACATTACGCGAATGGCGATTTGTCTCAGGAAGTCCATTCCGAACTTCGCACAACTTTCCCTCAAACCAACTTCGTCATCAGGAACAGCCATTTAAGTGGTTGGATACCAACAATCATCATTTGATGCCTTGAATTAGGGTGTCAGTAACGTGTCTACACTAACCATTTCGGGTTTTCAGCGTCGGTTTAGCCTCCAGAACGACGCCTCCAAATCGGGAGTCAGTGCCGTCATATTACAAGAATTTACTGGAGGACGTCGCCCACTAAAGTATGCGTCGAGAGCTATATCAGCAGCAAACGATACATACTTAGTGTACAAGTTGGAAGCATTGGCAGTTTTATTTGGTCTGGAAAAATATAAGTTCTATTTGGATCATAGGCATTTCCTGTTAGAAACTGACAACCAGGTGCTAAGCTGGGTACTGGCTTGACCACGGCTTCATACGACAGGCCCCTTAATATTGGCAGAATAGCGCGCTGGGCAGCTTGCATTTCAGCATTACGGTTTGGCGTAAAGCACATAAAGGGTTCTGACAACCAGCTGGCTGAAGCCCTGAGTCGTATTTTAAGTGGAGATCACGAGCCCACAGAGCTCATACAAACGGATGATAATCGTGAATGTAGCATAGCTACACTAGCAGAGCTTCTTTTACTTTTTTGGAATTTGTAGGAGCAGCTTGATCGGGGACAGAGGCTCCGGAGTATTAAGGGTCAAATCCTCAGTGGGAATCAAGTAGTTGGCTATCACGTTAGCAAAGATTTCCTGTATTACGTGTCCATCCCTTAATTCAATTGTTTGAAAGTTTATCACGCAATGTCAGAAATGTCCGTCTGCGTAGCGCAAACCCAATTCTTGTCGTAGTTTGTTGCACTGTAGTCGGGAAAAGGGACCGATGTACAAATACGAGGGCGTTCTGAAGAGTAATGCTTCCGAAATTTTTATGTGAAAACTCTTCAAGCGTTTTAAATAAAGCAAACTTCATTAACACTCAACATCTTGATTCTTCATTTACAATTTTAGAAAGTATTCTTCCATGGAGAGTGAACACGATTGGTGTAAAATACTAAAGTTCAGTAAAACACGCTCTATAGCAACAAATGTTTATTTTGGCTGAAGTTCGTGTTCTTACGGATCTTGCTCCGTCCACCACTACCAGCCACCATGATGGTGCTTACCGCCTGAAGATGGTTTAAATTATAGACCGAAGCCAACCATAATACACATCTGTTGCAATCGAGATTGTTTTCCTGAATTTTAATTTTTATTCTTCATGTCTATATATTTATTTCTCAACATAGTCACTCTAGCGACGAATACATTGCTACCAAAGAGAGGTCAATTCGTTAATACCATCACTGTAAAATGTTTGAATTTGTTGATGGACACACAACCTTACCCTTGCTTGCACCGCTTCGTCACTATCAAAGTGAAGTCCTCGAACGTGTTCTTTAAGTTTTGGGAACAGATGAAAATTGGATGGGCCCAAGTCAGTACCGTATGGAGGATGGATGATCAGTGATAATGAACCCAAGACGTCGGACTGTTGCAGACGTGGTCCGGCGCTGTCATGCTGAACGAGAGGGTACTCCATGTGTGGACGAACTGTTCGAATTCGGAACTCTGTGACAACATCCCGTTTCTCCCGCATCGAT
Source organism: Schistocerca americana (assembly GCF_021461395.2). NCBI lineage: Eukaryota > Metazoa > Arthropoda > Insecta > Orthoptera > Acrididae > Schistocerca > Schistocerca americana. Next base: position 617,969,199 of record NC_060121.1, read on the forward strand.
GTGGTTACGTTACATACCATCATATTAAACGCTATAATTCAGAGCCTTCGAGTGGCTGAAAATACGTATACATGGAGAATCAAGATGTTGCTTGTTAATAACGTTTGTTTTATTTAAAAAGCTTTAGCAGTTCTCATATAAAAAATTCGGAGTCGTCACTTTTCAGCACTGCCTCGCAGTTTGTCGGTTATTCAATGTCGTTTCCATGCTCTAAGAGGGCAGAATGTATATTTTGTCTTGGTGGATGCTTTCACCCGATTTGTGTGTTTCTCCAAAGTAGGGAGTGGCTACATGTGTCAACAGTTCATTAGAGTGATGAAACAGAACACGACAAAAGTCAGATTGTTAAAAAGTGGAAGAGTTAAGAGACAGTAGCTGACATATTGTATGCTCTAGTGCCAATAGTCTAGATAATGACATAAGTGCCGCAGGGTACGAGGGGCCCTCTGGCGGTCACCTTCCTCCAACCACTTCTCGCCTATGCGGAATTCTGGTGTTAGCGATGACAGAGGGCGCTGATTATCTATGTTTTCTTTCATTGTGACTCCTTTGGCGACTTGTTTTATGGTTTTTAACATTATCAAAAGTGTTTATTACTTATGTCATTATCTAGAATATTGGCACTATTGCATATGTCAACTACTGTCTCTTAACACTTCCTCTTTTTAACAATCTGACTTTTGTCGTGTTCTATTTCATCGCTTTTTGTTACTGTAACGCCTTTTGTACGTTATAAGCTCATTACACATTTCAACTATTGTATCCCCCTTTATTTTACGCTGTTTAGTTAATTATTGAAAACTAGTGTATGCCGACATTAGCGACATCTGGTGAACTTACAACACAAACATCTTGTGGCTACTGTACGGCAACTTGTTTTGAACAGTAGTGCTACTGACAACATGACTCGTGCATATGATGTTATATGTATGTATATATATATATATATATATATATATCGATGCTGCTGCTGATTTTGCATTTAACATTTGACGATGCCACTATGGCTGCAGTACATTAGGACTTGGTTTTATAAACAGGTATGCTTAATCATACTTAAAGCGCACAAATGCATATGTTTGTCAGTAGTACTTTTCATTATGGTCTATTTATTGTTTTTAAGCTGTAGACAATCTGCGAGTGTATTTATGTTATTTCCCATTTTTGCTCCAGATCTGATGATGGTCATTATAGACCGAAACCGGTAATCTGTTAACAAAAAGTTTGTGACCATAGACGTAAATTAAAGGAAACTACCTGTAAAATTTGTGTTCCGTTCTGCAGTTGACGAACCGTGCTTCAAATCTTCCGTATTTATAGAAACAGATAAATCCATAACGACAAACAAAAATCGAAAAAATTAAAATTGTCCAGAATGAAAAACATTTCTTCTAAAATGTCTCAAACTCACTAAGTACCGAATTAATTGGAATGAGCAAATGATGTAATTCAAGCGATAAAAATAGTACACCCTGTCTAGCCCGGTCTTTCCAAAAACACATTCATTTATTTCAGTTAACAGTGACGACGCTACGTCACAGAAGATAACCGATTTATTATCTAAGGCTCGAAAATAAAGACATTAATATCTACGAGTAAACTATTATGTCGTTGGTCAAAGTTGACCGGTTGTAACCGTCCTTCAGCTGTCCCGTTTTGCTAATCTGTCGGATTACATGTCTGAGAGAGGACAGCCCTGGTAGTGTGTCTACTGTTTGGTGTCTGCGGAAATCATGGGCATGTGGAAAGGCTCAGCAGTAAGAACTTGTTTGGTGAGGACTTTGATGTGTAGAATGTACAAGCTGCTATTACGAGCAACCCACTGTTCTTTACACTGTGTTTTACGCTTGGGTTCATCCCTTCATCCCAGTGTTATTTACAAAGAGTTTTCCGTTCGCACTATCTGACACTGGTAATTTTTTAGTGTTAGTGTTATTTCTGTCTTTTGGCTTTGGAACTTGCCGATAACTCATCAGTATTGTATGAATTGCTGCTGTAACCTATTGCGTAGTCAGCATAAATGCCAGTTCAAGTTTTAAAGTGGATAATTGCCTGTCGTGATCTAATAATTAAATTTTTATTCAATTACAATGTTTCTTGTTTTTTTCTCTGTTTTAGGTCACACTGTGGTTCATTTAATGTATGATGAAACAGAACCAACGGAGTGTGGTGAAACTCAACGGTTTGATATCTCAAGCTAAATTATTCAGTTTCTAATTCAAAATTGTACTGTTCATGTGCTCACATTTATTTTACTTTCTAAGACTTTACATGTTGACGAAATTCATTACAAATATGTGGAGTACCCTTTAAAAAAAGAAATTATATTTTTTGGTTTGAATATTGTTTTCGATCCCCATCACCGTACCACTCCCAGCTGATCGCTTGCAGTAGGATTTCAGTACACTCGTCTACGTCTTCCTGTACGCCTACGTGATTAATCTGCTATTCACAATAAAGTGCCTGGCAGTGGGTTCAATAAACCACTTTCAGGCTGTCTCTCTACAGACCCACTCTCGAACGGCGCGCGGGAAAAACGAGCACTTAAATTTTTCTGTACGAGCCCTGAATTTTCTTATTTTATCGTGATGATCATTCTCCCTATGTAGATGGATGCCAACAGAATATTTTCGCTATTGGAGGAGAAAACTGGCGATTGAAATTTCATGAGCAGATCCCGTCGCATAGAAAAACGCCTTTGTCTTAATGATTGCCACTCCAATTCACGTATATTGTTTGTGACACTATCTCCCCTACTTTGCGATAATACAAAATGAGCTGCCCTTCTTTGTACTTTTTCGATGTAATCCGTCAGTCCCACCTGATGCGGATACCACACAGCACAGCAATACTCCAGAATAGGGCGGAGAAGCGTGGTGTAAGCAGTCTCTTTAGTAGACCTGTTGCACCTCCTAAGTGTTCTGCGAGTGAATTGCAGTCTTTGGTTTGCTCTACCCGCAACATTATCTATGTGATCGTTCCAATTTAGTTTATTTGTAATTGTAATCCCTAAGTATTTAGCTGAATTTACAGCCTTCAGATCTGTGTGACGTACCGCGTAATAGAAAATTTAGCTGATTTCTTTTAGTACTCATGTGAATAACTTCACACTCTTCTTTATTCAGAGTCAATTGCCACTTTTCGCACCATACAGATATCTAATCTAAATCATTTTGCAAGTTGTTTTGATCATCTGATGACTTTAAAAGACAGTAAATGACAGCATCATCTGCAAATAATCTAAGACGTCTACTCAGATTGTCTCCTATGTCGTTGACATATATCAGGAACAATAGAGGGCCTATAACACTTCCTTGGGGAACGCCGGATATTACTCCTGTTTTACTCGATGACTTTCCGCCTATTACTACGAACTGTGACCTTCCTGACAGGAAATCACGAATCCAGTCGCACAACTGAGGCGATACTCCGTAGGCATGCAGCTTGGTAAGAAGACGCTTGTGAGGAACGGTGTCGAAAGCCTTCTGGAAATCTAAAAATATGGAATGAATTTGACATCGCCTGTCGATAGCACTCATTACTTAGATCAAATGGCTCTGAGCACTATGGGACTTAACTGCTGAGGTCATCAGTCTCCTAGAACTTAGAACTACTTAAACCTAACTAACCTAAGGACATCACACACATCCATGCCCGAGGCAGGATTCGAGCCTGCGACCGTAGCGGTCGTGCGGTCCCAGACTGTAGCGTCTAGAACCGCTTTGCCAGCACTCATTACTTCATGAGTATAAAGAGCTAACTTGTTTCACAAGAACAATATTTTCTGAATCCATGCTGACTGTGTGTCACTAAATCGTTACCTTCGAGGTACTTCATAGTGTTCGAATACAGTATATGTTCCTAAACCCAACTGAAAATCAACTTTAGTGATATGGGCCTGTAATTCGGCGGATTACTCCTATTTACCTTTTTGGGTATTGGTGTGACTTGAGCAATTTTCCAGTCTTTAGGTACGGATCTTTCTGTGAGCGAGCGGTTGCATATAACTGCTAAATATGGAGCTATGTATCAGCATACTCTGGGAGGAAACTGACTGGTATACAATCTGGACCGGGGCTTTGGTTTTATTAAGTGATTTAAGCTGCTTTGTTACACCATCTACTTCTTTGTTTCTCATCTTGGCAGTTGTTCTTGATAGGAATTCAGTAATATTTACTTCATCTCCTTTGGTGAAGGAGTTTCGGAAAACCGTGTTTAATAACTCTGATTTAGTGGCACTGTTATCAGTGACTTCACCGTTGTTATCGCGCAGTGAAGGTATTGATGGTCTTGCCACTGGTGTTCAAAAATTCAAATGGCTCCGAGGACTATGGGACTTAACATCTGTGGTCAAAAGTCCCCTAGAACTTAGAACTACTTATACCTAACTAACCTAAGGACATCACACACATCCATGCCCGAGGCAGGATTCGAACCTGCGACCGTAGCAGTCGCGCGGTTCCGGACCGAGCGCCTAGAACCGCTAGACCACCGCGGCCGGCACTGGTGTTCTTTATTCATGATAAGAATCTCTTTCGATTTTCTGTCGTATAAACGACGGCAGCTAATAGCCCGGTTACATGAAATCCACACTTCTATAAACTATACAAATATCCTAGGTCCCAAAGTCATGTTCTCGAAAATACTGTGCATTTTGAGCAGACTGCCGATGATCGTGACACATTCTTTGGTGCTTCCTGTTGACCTGGAAGACTAAAATCCGCAAGAGGTTCGTGAACAAAGAAGTCACCGTTCCTCCAGATGACTGATTATGCGCCACTACAGGAGACACTCAACGGCAATAAACCTCATATGGAAGATCTGGAGGAGCCTGAAACCCATAAGAACGGACGTAGCACCAATGAAGGAAAACATGGTGAAGTGGAACATGACAACAGATGTGATTGTGGCACATTTCAGAATATGAAATATGTCCCGGCCTGTCCTAAGAGTCCCAGTAATTTCACCGTCAATGACTTCGCAGGGAAGCAAGGAAGCATTTCACGCACTCCGGTTTTGGGCTAAAAATCTTCGGACCGAAAACTCAAATTCAGTGCTTTCTTGTTCTGGCTGCCTCCGATATTGTGTGGATAACAACTTCCTGAAAGTCTGATCGTATGTCTTCAGTCTCATTAAGTCTACATAGTCTTTTAATTCCAGCTTACTCGAATCGGAAAACATGCTGTTTATCCTTTTTTGCCTTATATGATCGCATGTCTTTCAGATCTCTTTCTGTTTCTAATGTTGGATCCCCAATGTCTTCCAGATCGACTCCCATTTCTTCTTCTACCGCGTCACCAGACATATCGTCTCATATGAGGCAACAATGTATTCATTGCATCTGTCCAATCCTTATTCTGCGTTTAACAGTGGAATTCCCACTGCACTCATAATGTCGATGGCATTGCTTTAATTTCACCGAAGCTTATTTTGACTTTTTCACGAGGGAGTTCTAAAAAGTAATGAATCCGGCTTTTCTTACGATGTCGGCTGAGGTGCTACATGTATATTCATCGGTCAACTTTTCCGCTTCGCTAACGCAAGTTGCATCCCTCTGCCGCTAGAGCGCTCCGAACTGTAGCGTGCAACAGGCGGTGTATAACATAATGTATCTACGTCGGTGCGTGAAAAACAGCGTGATGTAATCGAGTTTCTGACCGCAGAAAACTTCGTCCACACATAGAACACCGTCTCAGTCAGCAAGAAAATGCCAGATCACACCCGAGGGCTGCGACATCTGAAACAGTCCGACGCCTTAGGTTCACAGTCATCGATCATCCTCCCTACAGTTCCGAATTGACCTCATGCGATTATTTTCTGTTCCTAAAACTTCAAGAATATCTTCGAGGACTTCACTTTGATAGCGGTGTAGCGGTGCAAGCAGATGTGAGTTTGTGTCTCCCAACAAAGTCAAACGTTGTACAGTGATGGTATCAACAAACTGGTGTTCTCGATTTTGGTGACATCACTTGGCACCGCTTGGACACTGACCAGCCAGAATATTATGACCATCGACATGTGAACTCGATCGAACACATATAGTATGTGACTGAACGTGGTGGAATTTACGGAATTGGTGACTTTTGTGTGCAGATGTGGTGCCAACTCCCTCTAGCGACCTGCCAAGACGTCTCTGCTGCTATCCGTGAAAAAAAATGTTCAAATGTGTGTGAAATCTTATGGGACTTAACTGCTAAAATCATCAGTCCCTAAGCTTACACAATACTTAACCTAAATTATCCTAAGGACAAACACACACACACACACCCATGCCCGAGGGAAGACTCGAACCTCCGCCGCGACCAGTCACACAGTCCATCAGTCCGTGACTGCAGCGCCATAGACCGCTCGGCTAATCACGCGCGGCTGTCCGTGAAAAAGGGAGACAATCGGCAATTGGATAGGTGGTTATGATGTTCTGGTTGATCTGTATACATCGCCTTCCACGACACTTTCGTGCATTCATTCTTTGGTAGCACCGCAGTCGCTCGGATTTTCTCCCACATAGCTGCGACTCTTTCAGACTTGTTTCGTAGTCCTGCTTCCAAACTGGTCTCAATTCCTCGCATTCGGCTATACGTGCTTCCTGTCCACGAAATACTGACGAAAAAATATCTTTATGTTCTTCCTTCCCCTTTAACTGTCGTGCCACCAGTTCTCTCATTAATTCTTTAACATCTTCCTATTGTTCTTTCCCCCATTCTTGAAGTTCTTCGTTCTTTTCTTTAATTAATTCGTTGGGTTGATACAGTTTTTTCACTTCATTAACAGTCGTTTTTTTCTTCTCTTTGTTGATCTTAATGCGACCCTGCATAAGGCATGTTACTTTGTGTATGAGGGCGTGCTGTGAAGTATTGCCTCCGAATTTGAAATAAAACAAACGTTATTAATGTTCCACATATTTATTTCTCGACATACTCACCGTGACGACGAGCGCATTTCTCTTAATGGGAGAACAGTTTGTTGATACCGTCACTGTAGAAGTCTGACTTCGTCGACGGAGCTACAATCTCACTTCTGTTTTCAACGCTTCGTCAGAGAGAAGTCCTCAATAGTGCTCTTTACCTTTTGGAGATGGAGATCGGATTAGGCCAAGTTGCGACTGCATGAAAAACGACACGTGGCAGTGAACCCAAGGCTTCGATTTGTTGAGATGTTGCAGCAGTCGTGTGTCTTCTAAAATTGTCATGCTGAGGGAGAGGGTGCTCCATAAGTGGACGAACTCCTTGAACTCGAAAGTCGATTACAGACCGCTGCTTCTCACACACCGGCGCAGTTACGTTACACACCACCATGTTACACGGTACAATTCGGATCCCTCTGGCGGCAGGGGGCTGCAAATATTTTGACGTGAAGAATAAATACGTAGAATGTTAATAACGTATTTTTTACTTAAAAACTCTTCAGAATTTTCACATAGGAAATTCGGAGGCATTGCTGTCCAGCACTCCCTAATAACAATATCTCATAGTCTAATTTCGCTATCATCCAAAAATCCTGAATCAGTAGATGCATCGCCTTGTTTCATTTTGCTGTCAGGTCTTTATTTATCTCGTTAAATAATTCTCTTGTTTGGATCATAACGATACTATTAGCAATAGTAAAACCTTAACAACGAACCCAACTCAAATAAATATGTAACGCAAAGTTCCAACACAGTTCACTCTAAATTTTCACACGTTGTGCCGCACTCAGTGATATAACTGTAACTTCCAAATATTCTACTGCAGCAATGTTAGACAAAACTACGGCATTGTTACTTCCAGTTCCTGCAGTTGATCCACACATCATAAATTTATTCCTTTTTTCACTTCACAGTTCGCTAACAATTCGTTCCGGATGTGCAGTTGGTCACGCTGATTCCTGCTAGCCGGACAACAGTGCGTACTCCCGCCTATTGTCGAGCGCGTACCGTTATTCTCTTCGTTATTTTTAATGTTAATGTTATGTCATCAACTCGTTCTCTTTCGCATTGCCATTCTCCGTAGATTCATCGCCACTTGTGAGGTATCGGCGTGGAGGAGCAGGTACTGAACCGTTACTGCTTTAAACTGAGATCCATAAAACTTTTAGAAGACTGCAGTTAAACCAGGATGTAGTATTTCCTACGGCAAATTATTGATACACGCATTCTCATTTACTCATCACACTGGCTGTTTTTTTGACTTCAACAATCACACATTATTCAACACGACGCGCTAGCTTCAGCTCCACTCTAATCAATTTAATACAAAGAGCTCGGAGGACACGGTTATCTTACTATCGTATCCTTTCACCATATTTGCCTTCGCAACTTCTTTGATTCCTCCTTTTAGTCTTCAACTTAACAGCCTGCTGTGGTACTCATTAGTGCTGTATTTGCAGCCCTAGAGAACTTCAAATGCATAGTATTATTCCCAGTACTACAGTATCCCACTTTCTGCAATTCATCAGGAAAATTCTCTTAAACCTCGGTCTACTGTTCACCATTATTTCATTGTGATCCGGGTCTATAGCTGCTCCTGGATATACCTTACAGCTCAATATCTGATTTCGGAACCTCTATCCAACCATGCTGTAAGCCAGTTGGATTCTTCCCATGTCTTGCGCCTTTTATAAGCGCACCTCCTCCTTTTTGCTATTTTTTGACAGTGTATTCGCGTTTACTAGATGAAATTTACTGCAGAACTCAATTAGTCATTCTCGTCCCCCACTAATACTACCATGCCCGTATCCTACTGTAACTCTTTCTGTAGCTTCTCCTACTACCACTTTAAAACTCCCAAGATTATTAAACTGTCATCTCCGTTTACACCTAAATTACACCTGCATCATCCACATGTACTTTCTTTATAACTTTATCTTCTGCTTGTGACGTTCACATGTATATCTGAACTACAGGGCTATTACAAATGATTGATGCGATTTCATAAATTCACTGTAGCTCTATTCATTGACATATGGTCACGACACACCACATATACGTAGAAAAACTCATAAAGTTTTGTTCGGCTGAAGCAGCACTTCAGGTTTCTGCCGCCAGAGCGCTCGGGAGCGCAGTGAGACAAAATGGCGATAGGAGCCGAGAAAGCGTATGTCGTGCTTGAAATGCACTCACATCAGTCAGTCATAACAGTGCAACGACACTTCAGGACGAAGTTCAACAAGGATCCACCAACTGCTAACTCCATCCGGCGATGGTATGCGCAGTTTAAAGCTTCTGGATGCCTCTGTAAGGGGAAATCAACGGGTCGGCCTGCAGTGAGCGAAGAAACGGTTGAACGCGTGCGGGCAAGTTTCACGCGTTGCCCGCGGAAGTCGACGAATAAAGCAAGCAGGGAGATAAACGTACCACAGCCGACGGTTTGGAAAAACTTACGGAAAAGGCTAAAGCAGAAGCCTTACCGTTTACAATTGCTACAAGCCCTGACACCCGATGACAAAGTCAAACGCTTTGAATTTTCGGTACGGTTGCACAGCTCATGAAAGAGGATGCGTTCAGTGCGAAACTTGCTTTCAGTGATGAAGCAACATTTTTTCTTAATGGTGAAGTCAACAGACACAATGTGCGAATCTGGGCGGTAGAGAATCCTCACGCATTCGTGCAGCAAATTCGCAATTCACCAAAATTTAACGTGTTTTGTGCAATCTCACGGTTTAAAGTTTACGGCCCCTTTTTCTTCTGCGAAAAAAACGTTACAGGACACGTATATCTGGACATGCTGGAAAATTGGCTCATGCCACAACTGGAGACCGACAGCGCCGACTCCACCTTTCAACAGGATGGTGCTCCACCGCACTTCCATCATGATGTTCGGCATTTCTTAAACAGGAGATTGGAAAATCGATGTATCGGTCGTGGTGGAGATCATAATCAGCAATTCATGTCATGGCCTCCACACTCTCCTGACTTCTCCCCATGCGATTTCTTTCTGTGGGGTTATGTGAAAGATTCAGTGTTTAAACCTCCTCTACCAAGAAACGTGCCAGAACTGCGAGCTCGCATCAACGATGCTTTCGAACTCATTGATGGGGACATGCTGCGCCGAGTGTGGGAGGAACTTGATAATCGGCTTGATGTCTGCCGAATCACTAAAGGGGCACATATCGAACATTTGTGAATGCCTAAAAAAACTTTTTGAGTTTTTGTATGTGTGTGCAAAGCATTGTGAAAATATCTCGAATAATAAAGTTATTGTAGAGCTGTGAAATCGCTTCAATCATTTGTAATAACCCTGTATTGTTGTTAGAGTTGGTTTGCTCTTGATTCCGATGAGAATAACCCTGGCAATGAACAGTTCAGAGCATCTCACTCTTCGTCCTATTTTCCTATCCATAATGAATTTTCTTCCATTTTAACAATTTTCTACTGTTGTTGGTATTACCCTTCATACTTCTGACCAAAATCCTTATCTTACTTTCACTTCACTTCACTGCCTACTACTATATCTACAATAGATCTTTCTATATCCTTTTTCAGATCTTCTAGCTTCCATACGACATTGAGGCTTCTGGAAATGAAGAGAGGCTGAATAGAACTGCTTTGCAAAGAAATTTAAGGTGCAACATGATCACAAAATGATGGATGACAGAACTCATCGAGGAATCGTCGGTTATGTAACGAAGGGAAACGTGGAGGAGAAAAATTTTGGAGGCAAACAAGGGCTTGATCGAAGCAAGAATGTCTGTTGCAGTAGTAATACAGAAATGAAGGGGATTGTACGGGATACACTTGCGTGGAGAGCTGTATGAGACAACGTTTCTTACTGAAGACCACAGCAACCAGAAATACTCAAAAAAGTAGATGGAGAAAGAAAACAGTGGAAGACTCTAACAGAAGGATGTAAAGGTTAATGGGGCATCTGCTAAGGTTTTCGGCACCGGCGCCTGGAGTACTGGAGAGGGGCTGGTTGTTAGACGAGGACTAGAACATGGCAAATAGATGACCAAATCTTGTGCGAGAGATCAAAAGAATAACACGAGGGAGGTAAAGGTTTAAGAAGAGCATCGGAACAGTCGAAGCACTAATAACTTCAAAAATGTAGCGGTGCTATACCTGAATAAAACGACTGCCATCCAATCGTTTAAAGGACATCTTCAATAGCAGCAACCAACGAGCGAATATGTTTAGTCACGCCTTCTCTGCTGTTCGTGGTCGTCACATCACTGTGGTACCCCAGCCGCAGATCACAGTCAGTTAAAGCTGAAAACTGTGGCCAGTAACGTGATTGTCAAGGTTCCTTTTCGCTGAAAAGTACAAGGTTCGTTTTCGCCGAAAAGTACGTTTCTCTGTTTCTGGCGCAGCCATGTTGTTGGCGCTTGCAATAGCGAACCCAGTTCGATTGGGGATACGCCTATCAAATCACTGTTGAATTGAGATTCATTTATTAACTGTACCATCCAAGGTAACAAAGGTGTGACATAAAGTCACATAGGAGGCTAGTAACCATTCTAATAAATATGCGTAGATCCGTAGTTAAGGTGAGTAGGTCTCATACAAAGTCACACAGTAGTTCAGGAATGACTTTATAGACTACAAAGCATTCATGGCATGTTTCGGAAACATTTCTGTCTTCAGAAACCTAAGTGGAAAGGTAGCACAAAAACAAGACCGTTCCCAGTTGCGTGCGTAACGTGTCGTCTCAACTGATAACGCTCTCGTCCTTGCGCTACTATTCCACTTGGATTTCTGAAGAAAAACAGATTCCGAAACACGTCGTGCATACTTTGTGCTCAGTAAAGCGATTCTTGAACTGCTGTGTGCCGTTTTTTGCGACCTAGCCAGCTTAACTACGGATCTACACATATTAACTACATTAATGTTGATTAACTGTTGGACTACTAAAGTTTGCTGTTTCACATCACTGACACTTTCTGGTATAATAACTGAATCCTATAATCTAAGACTCGGTGATCCTGAACTGTCAATGATTTTCCTTAGTTTCGGATCTGTCACTTCTACTGTACATTTTTTACCTCTGTATCTTGATATCAAGTGCTGTTTCTCGGTGAAAGAATCATGTACAGATAATTTCAAAGCAAGGGTAGCCACAGCTGAAGTAGTGTTCGACCACGTGACGATTTCGCTAGTGCTGCCAGAAGTGGAGCCAATGGGCACTACATGAAAGATACTCACTTGTCTCTGAGCCCTGCCAACGTTAAATTGACTCTACAAGCGAAGTATTACGAATGGTGTGTCTCCACTAACAAGTAACTTCTGTAAGCACTTGATGAGGTGTTTACTTACTCAAGCTGACTTCTTCAGATCACTAGGGAAGTTTATTTCTGGAACATTCTGCGAGTACTTGTTGCAGAAATGCTGTTTTATTAGGAACCAGAGCAGTCGCCACTGATGTTGCTTTATTATTAATGAATAAAAATGGTGATGAAACATAAATATAAAAAGATAGAAATTTTGTTTGAGAGTACATATTTATGTTACCAAGAAACACTATTTATTTAATTAAAATCAGAGTACTTCACTTAGATTAAATACTTTGAGGATGTCATGCAAATTTCGAACTTCTCTTGTCGAATATATAATCAAATATTCGATAGCAGGAACCAAAAGTGCGGCGCGATACGTCACCAAGATACTGCGTTTTAGTTACTCTTCGACTTTTGCAAAAAGTATTTACTACTTTTAGCAAAAAAGTAATGCATTTATGTTTACGGTAATATTAAAAAATCAGCTAAAATTTAAATTCGTCTGTACTGCCATTTTACTTTCTCTTCTGTTCAAACAAATTGATTGGTAAATTTATTTTACATTTCCTTTACTGGTGGTGCCAGTGGTACATTCGTTTGACCCATCTCTGCGAGTGCCTTTCTTCTTTTCGATACTGGTATTTCCGCACCGGTACTGTGAGTTTGAGAAAACTTCCATGAAATGACAAATTCGGCAAGCACTTGCAGGATGATGCAAGAAACTAGAACGGATTATCACCTTGCAGTGGAGTGCGCGCTGATTTGAAACTTCCTGTCAAATTAAACTGTGCGCCGAAGCGGGACAAGGACCTGGAAACGCGATCCAGGACAGTTTTAATTTGACAGGACGTTTCATGCAAAAAATTGTTTCCACTACCGTGTAATCTTCTTGGAATGCACGAAACTGGAGGACGTCGACCCAAGGGGAGGGGGGAAGGGGGTTTTGGGGGGGGGGGGGCAGGTATGGTGGTTCGTAGTACTCCACCCAATTCTGCAATTCTGTGATTTTGTGGTTAATGCGACATACCCAGTGGCGGATACATACACCTTGCCCTTGCGGGGCTGTCGGCATTGCCACCAGTACCGCCTCCGCCAGTCAGCTCGCACGCTATTCGTTCGTTTCTTTCGTCAGTCGACTCGACTGAATCGAGTTATCGATTAGTTGTACCTTCCTATGTAGCAAGAGCACAAACGCTCTCAATGATCGTGATTCTGTTATGCCAGCGTTATCTGTTAACCTAGGTCTGACTATCCTACTTTGCACACACTGTACAAAATATTTGCTTGTGGACCTACATCTATTGCTACAGTAGAAAGAAGTTTTTCAACATTGCGACGTACAGAGACCTGGCTGAGGTCGACGATGAAGGAGGATCGACTTAATAGCTTAGCTCTCTGTTGAACACTCACCCTGACATTGATTGTCCTATTGACGATGTAATTACGCAATTTTCCAGGAAGAATAGGCTCATAGAATTCATCATTTAAGAAAGAGAACCACAATTGTAAGTTTTTTGTATCACAAGATGGCATTGTCTTCTGTATGTGTATAACCAGTTTAAATTAAACTTTCTTAAACTTTGCATCTGACTTGATTATTTTTTATCACGGTTAAAGTAAAGGTAACTCAAGATAACTTTAGCTACCCCTCCTTGAGATCTTTCTGTATCCGCCAATGGCCATACCACAGCAGGAAGTTCGACAATGCTTAATAAATATGATTTCAGGGTTACAGTGTTAGTGTCAATCCGAGACAGACAAATAAATTGCAACGTCTCAATGAGAAAGGCTGAATTGTTATCTAAAATAAAGGAAAACAAACGAGACGTGAATGTGTAAGTCGTGGATAAAATCGCTGAGAGCGGAAGCCACAAAGAAGTCCGTTTACTGCCCTACAACTGTGACATAAATCCGATAGAACTGGAATGGGCCATAATAAAACACAGTTTAAGGGAGAAAAATGTCGCTGGTGACACGTCGAAGAAAGATTGTAAAATCTTGTTAATGCTGCTTTCCTTTCAGTTACTGCACGGAATTGGCAAGATTACAGCAGGAAAGTGCAGAAGCTGGAGCAAGAGTTCAAGTGGTTCAAATGGCTCTGAGCACTATGGGACTTAACGTCTGAGGTCATCAGGCCCCTAGAACTTAGAACTACTAAACCTAACTAACCTAATGACATCACACACATCCATGCCCGAGGCAGTATTCGAACCTGCGACCGTAGCAGTCGCGCGGTTTCGGAATCAAAGTATTGGACTCGAGATGGAATAATGGAAATGCCCATCAATGAACTTATCATCAATACCACGCCCTCAAGCGATGATGATGATGATCTTGAATCAAACAGAAAGACATTGATCTTTAGTAAACACCATTTTGACAATTCCTTCAGGCACAGTCAAGTACAGCTTTGTAAATGTTACTGCCGTGCTGTGTTTAATAAGTGTAATGTGCTAACAGATTCAAAAAAATTGTTTTTGACTCTCGATTCATAGTGTCGCGTGTTGCACATTTATCTACTTTCATTTTTCATTGTTGTTGTTGTGGTCTTCAGTCCTGAGACTGATTTGATGCAGCCCTCCATGCTGCTCTATCCTGTGCAAGCTTCTTCATCTCCCAGTACTTACTGCAACCTACATCCTTCTGAATCTGCTTAGTGTATTCATCTCTACCCTCTACGCTGCCCTCCAATGCTAAATTTGTGATCTCTTGATGCCTCAGAACATGTCCTACCAACCGGTCCCTTCTTTTTGTCAAGTTGTACCGCAAACTTCTCTTCTCCCAATTCTATTCAATACCTCCTCATTAGTTATGTGATCTATCCATCTTATCTTCAGCATTCTTCTGTAGCACCTCATTTCGAAAGCTTCTATTCTCTTTTTGCCCAAACTATTTATCGTCCATGTTTCACTTCCATACATGGCTACACTCCATACAAATACTTTCAGAAATGACTTCCTGACACTTAAATCTATACTCGATGTTAACAAATTTCTTTTCTTCAGAAACGCTTTCCTTGCCATTGCCAGTCTACATTTTATATCTTCTCTACTTCGACCATCATCAGTTATTTTGCTCCCCAAATAGCAAAACTCCTTTACTACTTTAAGTGTCTCATTTCCTAATCTAATTCCCTCAGCATCACCCGACTTAATTCGACTACATTCCATTATCCTCGTTTTGCTTTTGTTCATGTTCATCTTATATCCTCCTTTCAAGACACTGTCCATTCCGTTCAACTGCTCTTCCATTTTTCATTACTATAGATAAATAAATAATGCGTAATATGTAGGGAAAACTCTCGAGCATGAATATGTCAACAAATTAGATGATTTCCAATCCGACGAAAGTATCACTGAAGTGAATAATATTTCCGCGAATGCCGCCTGTAGTGCACTGCTACAAGCTGCCGATGCTGCCTTCCTCTCACCGCTCCTCTCCCCTCGGCAACCGTAATGCAGTGGAAAGGCCGTTCCCAGCCACCGCGCCAATTCTCAACTTATCGTGGACAAGCAGTAACTATACGTAACCGATCGACCTGTTCATACAGTGTAACAGGTGTTTCTATACTGGTATTAAAACTATTAAAATATGATACTGAATGAAAAGTCTAATAGTCCTCTTTAGCTGTATGTATTTAAGCCGATTAGGGACTCACACAACAGCTTTCGCAGTTCTTAAGTTGCATCCTCTTGTGTACACAATGCTATGTCATGTGGTACATGGAGTTACTATCGAATGCCGCAGAGCAACGGCGTGGCTAGGCAAATTTCTCAACCTACTTCAATTCAGTTTTCATATTCATCAATGATAAATATCCAATCTGTGCAAAAATCACGAACGGACATGATCTTACCGATTAAAAATATGTTGCTTTGGGTCTATGTCAAGCAACAGAGTTTTCATTCAGTTTTATATTTTAATGGTTTTAACACCTGTATGTAAACATCTGTTATACTGAATGAATTGGTCAATCAATTATGTATAAACATCGTGTACGTCAGTAACTTTCTATATTCAAAATGCTTGTACGAAAATCTGTACAGCCAATCTTTCTCTTCCTTAGTTATAAAACGAATGTACATGACTGGAAATCGTGAATAAGACATACGTGCTGTCACTGCTGTTCACCAAATACAAGATGTAGCTGTCTATTTACATTACAAGTCACTTCCATTGCTAATTCTTGTGCTTTGTTGCTCATTGGCGTTTCCCTCAGATTACTCGCCTTAGCTTGGTGTGTTTCGCCGTTCTACATCAAATCAGTCTTTCGGGATTATGAAAATTGTAAACATCATCATGAATGATGAAATACAGATCAAAATTGAACCTAAATTCCTAGATATTATGAGTTACAAATTAGTATTTTGTGAGACCAACACGCACTATAATTTTTAAGACCCTATAAGTGCACCTGTGGATCAGAATTCGAAATAACTTATACCGAGGTACAACGTTCAAGCTCGCAAACGACTCACTGAAATGTGAGAACCATACCCGTTCAGTTATAAGCGTGTCAACGGAGTGGGAGAGCCAGGTAAGGTCCAGTTGTTTGTCGTGTAAGTAGATGTCTTGAACACCTATTCGACAATGGCCCGCAGCTTGTTGAGTAGACTATTTAAAACTTACAGTATCGTGACGAAGACACAGAGTACTATCCAGGATGAGCGTTACTTAAAGTTCAACAATTTTCCTATCTGTACATCAACGTCGCAGATTTTTATGGATTCTTAGGTTAGGCAATTATTGATCCATTTGTTTTTAAGACATGGGTTGTATAAACGAACAGACGTCTCTCTGTGCTACTAAATACTAATTTTCTCGGTACATTATCAGTGGCAAATTGAAATTTACTCTCCTTCCTTTTCGAAGGGAATATTTTACGGACTTAATGGCATAATTGTAGTCGTCACTTGGAACAGTGAACACAGTTTCACACTATGTTCATTCTTTCTTGTATTCATCGTTAACTTTTCCCGTGATACCATAATCATCATACAAACACAGCTGAAATTTTCACACCTTTTACAGATTATTTTGGAAAATCTACCGAAACTACTTGTTTACAGCAGATTGATACAAGAGTTAATTTGAAATGAATTTCTGCTCAATTTCAATTTCAGGGCTGAAATCAAAATGTAATTTCATCACTGGTTACTTGAAACTATCCTCACACTCACTACACGAGATATCGTATTAGCAAGCAATGAGCAGCATTGGCCGCCGCTAGGTTGCAGATTATAGGCTACACGGGTAGATTTCAGACGAAGAAAGAAAGCTAGGAAGAAAAATGAGAACAAATAAAACATCAATACGATGATTAAAATGACGCGTCAAAATATTAGAAACGAAAAAATTACATTTAAACCGATTAACTGAATAAAAATAATAATCAGTCATTTAGCTGGATTTAGAAATAAAACGAGGGGAGGAGGAGGATATTAGTGTTTAACGTCCCGTCGACAACGAGGTCATTAGAGACGGAGCGCAAGCTCGGGAGAGGGAAGGATGGGGAAGGAAATCGGCCGTGCCCTTTCAAAGGAACCATCCCGGCATTTGCCTGAAGCGATTTAGGGAAATCACGGAAAACCTAAATCAGGATGGCCGGAGACGGGATTGAACCGTCGTCCTCCCGAATGCGAGTCCAGTGTGCTAACCACTGCGCCACCTCGCTCGGTTAGAAATAAAAGAAATTCACTGTATTTCAAGGGATTCGATCCAGCTACTTACTACACGGCAGTTAAAGTTAGGCCACTACGGTACATATATTCACGACGCGGGTTACTCAATCGTAATGATGAATTGGAGACATTAGAAAAACAGCTTTACACAGTGAGGTGCGAAGCTTACCTCATGTAAGTTGGTCCCGGTGATTATAATAACTGTATGTCTAACGCTGAATAGCGTTTGTGTGGAAGTATTCAGTAATGATTAGTTAGTGCTGTGTATGAAACGTACGTATTCCGATAGCTTCGTTGTGTGGGTGTGTTATTTTTGGTGTTGTTATAATGTGTGATAAAATATGAAACAAAAGAGTCAGACCCAGGATTCGGGATCTAAACACATCATGAAAGAAAGTCGGACGAGGAACTGAAAGAGAACTAACTGCTGGCCTGCCCCTGAGTCCCAGCGGTTCTAGGCGCTTCAGTCCGGAACCATGCGGCTACTACTGTCGCAGGTTCGAATCCTGCCTTGAGCATGGACATGTGTGATGTCCTTAGGTTAGTTAGGTTTACGTAGTTCTATGTCTAGGGGACTGATAACCTCAGATGTTAAGTTCCATAGTGCTTAGAGCCATTTGAACCATTTTTGAACTAACTGCTGTGGCAGCGATGGCGAACGATTCGGTCGTGACGTTGAGCGCTCTGACTGAAGAAACCAGCTACAACGCGAAAAGTGTCAACTATCAGTCAGTTTTAATCGGACTTGTAATGACTATATTACAGCGCAGAAAGCAGTTCTAAGTGATTACTGTTGTTTAGGATAGCTATTAAAATATATAAAAGTAATCATTTAATCGCTGAAATCATTTGTTCATACTTGTCCATAGAACTCAGTTCACAATAGTTTCATTTGATAAATTCATTTGTAACATCCCGCTATGAATAAAGGCGGATACCCGTCCTATTTGTCACATCAATTGTCTTGCAGCATTTTGCAGATGACGCATGACCGATATTAGTGAGGGCCTAAGATTGCATTCCTGTCTTACTTCCTGTCTTACACTCTTTTTAGTCCGAGAACTTTGTTCTTGGTCTTCCAGTCTTAGTGTTCCCTCTTGATTGTTGTACACATTGTATGTCATCCGTCTTTTCCTGTATTGTAAAATGGCAAGAAACAGTCTTCAAGTTTCTTATATTATTTCCTGCCATCACTGTGGAATTGCTGAAGTGTAAAATGCGAGGGACAATAACATCTATCATCAGAAACTACTAAAAGATTCCTGTGGCTCAGCTACATTAAAATAAACCGGAAAAACAATAGTCATTAACTGTATGATGATGGCCTTGTAAGCCGAAAACCGGTTAACACAATAAATTCATACTGCAGAACAAAAGCATACTAGCGCTTTTCATTTATTGTAATTCAGTTAACTTGAAAGAAGTATCTTTTACTGGCACTCATGTTCCGACAATTTCATTTACGCAGTCGTTTATTTACCGCTGTCAAACTTAATTTTCTGTTCTATTACATGGAATGTTCGTGTCTCATGAACTAGAATCGCCATTTGTTGACATCTGCGGAGAGAAAACAAAGCAGAAACGTTGAGTATGATGGAGGAACGCGTTATTTCGTGCTTTGCCCGTTCTCCACACAGAACAGACAAAAACGGAAAACAACTGAAAACGTTTGAAAATGACAAATACTGTTACAGAGTACTGTAATTGATCTTCGTTAATAATATGAGGCAAGCGTTGCACTTAAGATATGATTTGGTGAGAGACTGCCTTACCAGTTGAAAGAAGGAAACTGGAGGGGGAGATTCCTCTGACTGCGGCTGAACAGGTTGCGTGAAGTTCCTGGAGTTCAGAAATGAATGTTATTACTAGTGCAGATAGGTTGCAAATACTGAGGGAAAAATTCTATGTGGCAATATCAGCAGTTGAATGCTGATAGCTTACCCGTCAATGGAAGCGGATTTACTTCGTGGCGATTTTTCCTCGACGGACTGCATACGGAATATCGTTCCTTGAACTTCCTCATTATTGTCTTCAGTCAAATTTGGTTGAGAACTGTGTAACCCGTACCTGGAGTGAAAAAATATAATTAACGTATATTTTCTTTGTGCCATACCGCTTGTTAAGTCAATAGATTAATACTAGTAGGCTTACTTAATAAAAGTCTTTTATTGTCGGCTTTACATTATCTGTCTTTCACATACAGCGCAACCAATACCATCGTTTGGAAACAAATAAATTTCTTAGAAATTTCTTATGTGGAAGATGCACCTCACTTCCAAATAAAGAAACGTCTCTTCTTATTCTTATTGTTACTATTCCTGACAATAAAGCTATTTGAAACATGTATAAAATGATTCGCATGAATACATTAGTTTGGTTTGGTCAGGCCCTCCAAGTATTCCTCTTCCGCGCCAACATCTTTATTTCAGAGTATCCCTTGCACAGTACGTCGTCAATTGTTTGTTGGATGTATTCCAAACTCTGTCTTCCCCGACAATTTTTTTTTAATTTTCAGTAGTTCCCTCTAGTACCATGGATGTTATTCCCTCGTGCCTTAGCATATGTCCTAGCAGTCTGTCCTTCCTTTTTCCTATAGTTTTCCATATGTTCCTTTCCTCGCCGATTCTGCGGAGAACGTCCTCATTACTTATCGTCAGCCGACTTGTCAACAGTTGTCTGTAACTCTACATTTCTGATCCGGTTTCCCCATTGTGACTACCGTGCAAAGCTATGCTCCAAACGTATACTCTCAGAAATTTCTTACTCAAGGCCTATATTTCATACGAGTGGACTTTTGGCAAGGAGTGCGCTCTTTGCCTGTGCTAGTCTGCTTCTTATGTCTTTCTTGCTTCCTCCAGCCTGAGTTACTTTGCTTCCATAGTAGCAGAATTCCCTAATGTCTTCTCCTTCGTGACCTCCATTTCTGATGTTAAGTTTCTCGCTATTCTCATTTCTGCTGCATCTAACTACTTTTATCTTTTTTCAGTCTACTCTCAATCCATTCTCTGTACTATTAGCCTGTCCATTCCATTCAACATATCCTGTAATTCTTCTTCACTTTCACTGAGGATAGCAGTGTCATCAGCAAATCTCATCATTGATATGTTTTCGCCCTGAATTTCAATTCCACTGTGGAACCTTTCTTGTAATTCCATCGTTGTATCTTCGATCCGAACACTTCGTTCTTGATTTTCCATATTATTGTTCCCTCTGAGTTCTTGTGCATACTATATATCCCTCGTCTTTCCTTGTAGCTTGTTCCTATTTTTTCTCAGAATTTCGAACATCTTGCACCATTTCGCACTGTGGAAAGCTTCCTCAAATCGACAAATCCTATGAGTGAATATTTATTTTTCTTCAGTCTGGCTCCCATTATCAAGCACCAAGTCAGACATACCTCTCTGGTGCCATTACCTTCCCTAAAGTCAAACTGATTGTCTAACAAATCCTCAGTTTTGATTCCCATTCTTCTGTATATTATTTTGTCTACAGCTTGGATAAGCGAGGTGTTAATGTGGCTGTGTGATAGTTTCCGCACCTCTTTGCCCTTTCTGTCTTAAGAACTGTGTGGATGATATTTTTCCGAAAGTGTGATGGTACGTCTCCAGTCTAATACATTTTCACACCAACTTCAGTAGTCGTTAGGTTACCAATTTACTGAATGATTTTAGAAATTCCGATGGAATCTCGTCGACCGCTTCTGCTTTATTTTAAGTGTTCCGGAGCTCCTTTAAATTCTGATTTTACTATTGAATTCCCTGTGTCTTCCTCGTCGATTCTAGTTTCTTCTTCTATCCAGTCATCAAAACTCTCCTTCACTGAGAACTTCAATGCATTCTTTTTAAGTATCCTCGCTTTCGTCTGTGTTTCACAGTGGAATTACCATAGCAGTCTTAATACTACCACCCACGCTTTTAATTCACCAAAGGATGTTTGGATTTTTCTGTATGCTGAGTTAGTTCTTCCGACAGTAGCCTAAGTTTTTGTTCGATTTCTTCACATTTTTCCTGCAGTCATTTTGCCTTGACTGCCCTGCACTTTCTATTTAATTGATTCCTGGTCTATATTTCTGTATTCTTTACTTTCTCTGAACATTTTTGTACTTTCTCCTTTCGTCAATCAGTCAACTATTTCTTGTGTCACCCAAGGCTTCTCAAAAGTTATCTGTCTTGTACCTGCATTTGACTGATCAATGTTTGTGACTGTCCTTTTTAGAGACAGATATTCCTCTTCAACTGAATTGCTAAGTATGATATTCTTCATGGCAGCATCCACATTCTTAGCGAATTTCAAATGAGTATTAACGTTCTGATCCATCCACACTTATTTTTCCGTAGGAGTGTCTTAAACTTCATCATCACTAAATTGTGATCTGAGGCTATATCTGCTGCTGGGTATGGCTTACAAATCAATATCTGATTTCGAAGTCTCTTATCACCATGATGTTGGGTTGGGTTGTTTGGGGGAAGAGACCAAACAGCGAGGTCATCGGCCTCATCGGATTAGGGAAGGACGGGGAAGGAAGTCGGCCGTGCCCTTTCAAAGGAACCATCCCGGGCTTTGCCTGGAGCGATTTAGGGAAATCACGGAAAACCTAAATCAGGATCGCCGGACGCGGGATTGAACCGTCGTCCTCCGGAATGCGAGTCCAGTGTGCTAACCACTGTCACCATTATGTAATCCAGCTGGAATCTTCTTGGGTTTTTCCAAGTATACCTGATCGTCTTGTGGTTATTTTATTACAGTCTGAGCTACAATCTGAAATTTTGTCTTTCTCTTTTCCCATTCATTCTAACTAGGCCATATTCTCTCGTAACCCTTTCTTCTATTCCTTCCCCTAAAATTTCGTTCAGATTCCCCATGATTACTAGTTTTCATCTCCCTTTAGATACTGAATTTTCCATTCAACTTCCTCGTACATTCGACTCTAACGAAGATTAATGAAACGCAAGACGTTTCCTACCTTCATGGTCCGAACGATAACAAAAAAACTCTGCTGTCACCCTGAATTTTGTGAAATACTTTGCATGTTTTGTCTGTAGTTTCTGGTAATATCTCACGGTCTGGTTTCGATATACTTGTTTTTTGTACTGGTTAGACAATGTTTATCTTATAGCAGGGAATTAGTTATAGCTAAAGCAGAGAGATCCATGAAACTGAGGTTCTTTGTACGGTTTCTCTCTGTTCGTTGAAATCGTAAAATAGTATAGAGTTTCTTTACTGTTTGCAACATTGACATAATGTATTTATCGAATGCTTAAGTATAGAACGTAGGTCAAGTTAGATTAAAAATCATAAATTATCAAGTGTGTGTTCGGAAGTGCGCAGAGCTTACAATGTTAAGAATTTGTGTATTGGAATCTCTGCTTGGCTTTAACGTTGCGATGTGTTTCAAAACTCACGTTCTTATCGCGGCAGACATATTTTTCCTTGTGTTTCACACCAGAGGGAATTTCTGCTGAGAATATCTTTCTGTCCTTCTTCAATATGTGCCTTGAACAGCTGCCTATTGGGCGTCAGCGACGGCTGTACTGTAACGAGAAGAATTAAATCAAAATTATGTTTAGAAGCTTCAATTGAGGATATTAATACCAGTTGAGAGAGCTTTCTCAACCGTTACTGAACATGGTGACTATACAAAAATTTAGCAATGATCTCTTGGTAACGTAATAGTGGAGATGGTTATTATTGACCCTGTGTCAATCAACTGTGATGAGACCGTGCGCAGAGCTGCTACGTATTATAATGGATAAATGCAGAAATGAAAGTAATTTTGAGGGTTCACCAAAGAGCTGTTACATATTCAATTATTCTTCAGTGCCACGCCGAGCAGCCCAATGGACGTGTAGATAACATCAGTTTCAGGTTAAAATAAACAGTCGAGGCCTCAAAAATATTTGTTTATTTACCGGTTTCGACTTACGTTAATGCCATCTTCAGAATTTTTGGCCCTGCAAGGGTAGGAACAGCAAAGTTACTCACAGTACTATTACATACGGCTTTAAAATGCGTGAAAATAAGATAGAGAAAAGTAGTAGCAAAATTTACAAAGAGTACTTACTTATAACGTATGGCATAAAAAAAATAGAGAAAGATTGTAGCGTTTACCCCTATGGCTGGTGCTGGAGGCTCCTCAGTTTTCTCCTGATACCACGATCGCACACTGTGACTGATGGCTCCGTAGATGTGGACAGGTTTGAAATTTTTACCATCACGATGCTGCGCTGTTGGTTGTTGATTAACCGTTCGCCATTACCTCTCCTCCTCTTACCAGACAAGTACTGGTAATAACGATTTATTCCGCATGAAGATCCGAAGGAGCTACCTCTGTACCTCACACCGCTGTATCGTGTTGGGCTGACGAACACGACATCAGAGGTGGGTGTCTGAAGCAGTAGTATTGATCAACATAATGCTACGTTATCCATAGCTCGTACCACAGTATTGTAAAAACTTCAGGAAATCCCATTACAGTCTCATCAATGTATGTCTTAGATCTTTAATATCCAAGTAAACGCATTCTTGGAATTGTCCACAGCGATTTAATTTCGAAAGTTTAGTTAGATCATTCAGCCGTTTACTTCTTCTCTAAGTATCGGTTAGTCTATCAGTTTCCGCTAACGTTATTCTGCTACGGAATGGGTCTTTGCTGTTTCAGTTACTCTCGGATACGAGAAACGTATTTTGTATGAACGATCCGAATGGCCCATTTGGTAGCGAAAGTACTACCACAGTCGAGTTTTCGTAAATACCGAAAATGAAAAACTGTTTCTGCTATTCAGAGACACGAAATAGGTAGCTTCTAACTATGAACGCGGATGGACTTTGAAAAGAGATGACTGCTAAATTTTCTTCGTAAGTAAGCGATGCATTCCGTCGCGCTTGATCATCCGATAAATCATCCTATATGAACAGCGCTGAAGACAATACTTAATGTGCTTAGAAATATACCACTACAGAACAATGGATAAACGAAGCCGGGTAGTTGTAGCAAGGCAAACTGATTCTCAGTTTTTCGTGATGACTGAACTAAAGTTTAAGTCACCAGTCAACGAAAACTCTTTAATGGTGCAAAATGGCTCTGAGCACTATGGGACTCAACTGCTGTGGTCATAAGTCCCCTAGAACTTAGAATTACTTAAACGTAACTAACCTAAGGACATCACACACATCCATGCCCGAGGCAGGATTCGAACCTGCGACCGTAGCGGTCGTGCGGTTCCAGACTGTAGCGCCTTTAACCGCTCGGCCACTCCGGCCGGCTAAACTCTTTAATCTCGTTTAGCTACTTTCTTTTATCCTTCAGCATTACACAGCGAGACTGACCGGGAAAAGAAAAGTATTGTGTGAGACAGGAGATATATCGCCAAGTTAATCTGCAAGTGTTCATTGCAGTATCACAGCTGGTGATATGTTTTATTGTAAACCGGAACATTGGCTTGTAAGTTCAAGGACGTTGTATACAAGAACTCTTCATCCTTAAGAATGCTGCAGAAACTTTCGTTTGGATTGACATTTCTCGTGTCGTGAACTTAATGTGTTGTTGTGCAACACAACAGGGCGATTAAATGCAGTGTTTTTCTCTCAGATGACGATTTGTTTCTTTTTATTTAGCTTTGTGCCATAGCTGCGTACATAACGTTATACTTCTGTAAGAATGAGAAGCGTAAAATGGATGTGTGATACAAACATATTCGAAAGTTGTTACAGACGAATGAAAATCTCTCCACACCTATAACATAAATATAAAAGTTTCTGTGCGCTACAGTATATTACACAAACACAGTTAGAGTATACTCACAGTCAGATAAATACACCATGAAATAGGAAGGCCTGCATATCTGCAACATATCGTCTACGCATTTAATTAAGTGTAACAGCGGCCACACACATTAGATAAACAGATACTGCATAGAAGTCGAATTAAGGATGGTTCATGTCACTAAAGATGCCATATAAATCGAAATTTTCACGAACAGCACTACAAACGACAGTGAGACGTAATTATTAATACTCAGAATGACTAAATGTCTAGAATTTACTCTGTACAGATCAAGAGGAGAAACTGAGTGAAAGAATATTATGTCTGTAATTGCCGGCCGCGGTGGCCGTGCGGTTCTAGGCGCTCCAGTCCGGAGCCGCGCTGTTGCTACGGTCGCAGGTTCGAATCCTGCCTCGGGCATGGGTGTATGTGATGTCCTTAGGTTAGTTAGGTTTAAATAGTTCTAAGTTCTAGGGGACTGATGACCACAGCAGTTGAGTCCCATAGTGCTCAGAGCCATTTGAACCATTTTTTTATATCTGTAATTCCAGAACATTCACAGTAATCCAGTTATAGATATATGACTGATACAGAACCACCGAAGGCCAAATAGCGAAAATTGTTATCATATCTTTGCATGTATCGGATCTCTGAGGTAAAAAAAGGAGAGGTGTCACCACGTCACAAACTTGAAGCCGGTGTCCACCATCTTAACTAGCGGAAGATATTAGGTTCACCGCGTTCATACCTCCATGGTTCACTGCGGCGATACTTCCACGTGGAGTCACTGTGAGGTACCAGTGTCTGGTTTCCACACTCCTCCGTGCTTTGAGCGGAAACGTAGATGATTCATCAGAAATGCCAGCTTGCGCTGTTTACTGGTGTGAGAATCGATCCGATCGTAATCTGAAGTTTAAAGGAATCACATTTCATTCCTAAGTGGAACAATTCAAGCAATTTTTGTTTTAGATACATAAATTATTGCTGCACTGTTTACTTTTATTGTAGTGGTTTTGTAAGTAGACTGTTTAGCTTTTCTTATTGGTAACGCCACGTAGCGCTCTGTATGAATATCACTGGCTGTGCTGTGTGCAGTCTGTGGCTAGTCTGCATTGTTGTCTGCCATTGTAGTGTTGGGCAGCTGGATGCTAACAGCGCGTAGCGTTGCGCAGTTGGAGGTGAGCCGCTAGCAGTGATGGATGTGGGGAGAGAGATGGCAGAGTTTTGAAATTTGTACGACTGGATGTCCTGAACTGCTATATACATTATGACCTTTGAACACTATTAAGGTAAATACATTGTTTGTTCTCTATCAAAATCTTTCATTTGCTAACTATGCCTATCAGTAGTTAGTGCCTTCAGTAGTTTGAATCTTTTATTTAGCTGGCAGTAGTGGCGCTCGCTGTATTGCAGTAGTTTGAGCAACAAAGATTTTCGTGAGGTAAGTAATTTGTGAAAGGTATAGGTTAATGTTAGTGAGGGCCATTCTTTTGTAGGGATTATTAAAAGTCAGATTGCGTTGCGCTAAAAATATTGTGTGTCAGTTTAAGCACAGTCATGTTTAATTTTTCTAAGGGGACGTTTCATGTGGCGACCCTGCCAGGATACCTCAAAGGAATCTTCTGATTTTTTCTTGTAGTTTGTGCAATTAGTGCAGCCTTTGTTTATTGCTAGTGCGTAATTGTAGAGATAATTTCCTTTGTAGTTGTAGTTTTTCATTGTTGTACAGTAAAACACTTGTGGCATGCATGTAGATTTGCACCAAGTATTTCGCAGCTGCGCTTGCAATTAACTAGATATTATTTTCAGTGCTATGTTAATGTGTTTTCTTATTTTGCTCTTCAAATTGTGCTTTTCTGTGTTGTTGTGTGAAATATTGTGACAATAATGGCGTGTGAAAAACGTAATACTAGGCTCCAAAGTAAACTGAGAAATGACAGTGAAGACGAAAGCAGTGTGTTAGCGCCACCGTATAATGAATTAACTAATGTTCAAACTAGTAATTGTGCACAGGAAAATGGAGCGGGCTGCAAATAATGGTGTAGGCAGTGAAACAATTAGTGAACAGGGAAGCAATATTGATCGATCAGTCGGCAACAGCTTGCCTCAGGAATCAGAAATGAGAGGACGCAATCTTGCAAATACTGTAGATTCAGGTTTTGGGGCCTCACTATTTTCTCAAATAAGTCAAACCACATTTTCTGCTTGTCAAAATGTGAATGCTGCCGGTGCAAATGCACTGCCGAAAAGCATAGAGGAACAGATTCCAGACACTAATACATTATTATTGCAATTAACCCAGCAAATGAAACAAAATCAGAGACAAACACAGCAACAGTGAGACACAATGGAACAAAATCTTCAAAAGTTAGACACAATGGAAGAAAATCTTCAAAAATTAGACACAATGGAACAACACCAGAGACAAACACAGCAACAGTTAGACGCAATGGAACAAAAGCTTCAAAAGTTAGACTCAGTGGAACATAAACTTTGAACCAACACGTGAAGATTTAACTACTGAGTTACATAACATTGAATCGAAATGTCAAAAAGTCTGTAATGACGTAAAAACACAAATTTGTGAGCATTTCCAACCTATTTTTTCGCGTCATGAAAATGCATTACAGAATCATGAAGCAGCCATAAAAGAACTGCAAACTATTGTTCATGAAAATCACGGCACCTTGCTAGCTAAAATTGACTCAGTTGCATCTACCGATTCGGTTACGCAACTTGCAAAAACTCAGGAAAACTTAAAGGACACAGTAGATACTCTGAAAATTGGTTCAGAAAGACACATGGAGGAAATTAGTTCATTATCAGAGAAAGTAGTTGAACTTTCGGATCAGCTAAATAATTTATCTACGAAGGTAGATGATAATCTGAATGACACAAAATCGGTAGTATTTTATGACACAGAAGAGTGTGAACAAATTACAAAATTCAAACAAAATCAGAATCAAATTAATACGCAACACCAAAGAGAAATCCGGGAAGTACAAGATCAGCTGACACAGGTAATACAAGAATAACGTATTTCGGAGCACACTCGCGCCCCAATACTGGAAGAGGGACATAGAAATACGGAAAAGCCACAAAATAATAACACATGGCATTTCGGAAATTATGAAAGAAATTGGCAAGGTGCACCGAATTTTGAAATGGAACCACCGAAACGACGTAACAATGACCGATATGCGACTCGCCGACATGATGATTTTGACTACAAAATGTTCATTACCACACGTAAATTTAAAACATTTAAGAATTGTGGCAACGACATTCATCCACAAGCGTGGCTCCATCAATTCTCTTATTGTTTTCCTCCCAACTTGTCATTAGAGCGCATATTAGAATTTATGTGTGGCTATTTAGAGAATGAACCAGCTGTAAGAATGCGATCTGTCATTCACGTTTGTCACAGTGAAGGAGAATTTTACCATGCCTTCCTCTCAGCATATTGGTCTCAAACTACACAAGACCGAGTAAAACATAGCATCACAATGATGAAACGTTTCGAACAATCTGAATTTTCCAGTCTTATGAAATATTTTGAAGACAATTTGCATAAGAATCAGTATCTTTCAAACCCATACATCCCCTCAGAACTCATCCACATATGCTTAATCAAATTACCTGAACATTTACGACATATTATTTTGGCAGGACTTGCAAAGACGACATTGAAGCTTTTCAGGGACTCTTACAAGAACTGGAAATTGACACTGACAATCGCGGAACGCGAAAACAGGAACACAACAATTACAGGTCACATCTGTCGCAATTCCGCGATGACAGAAATAATACACGACAAGGCTATTCTTACAACGTAAATCGTGACCAAAACAGACACCACCCGTATGACAACCGTTGGCAGAGTAGTAATAATTACAGGGAAACATCACCTCTCCACGGTAGTGACTATCACAGAGACAATCAGAGAAACAGACAATATGGGAACCAAAATAATTATTATCAAGGGAGACAGAATAACTTTAGACGCAACGGTCCAACGCGCAGTTACAATTCAGGGAGAAATTCTCCACCACGTGACCGAAAAGAAAGAAACTATGGAACCTACCGACATGACGACAGACGATATGATCGTAACGTAACGGCAGAGCTAAATTGCATCAGAACTGGCGGGATTCAAACAGAGCAGGGCCCTCTCGACAAGGCGAATTTGTAGAAGTTAGGTTTCCAAATCCCAATAACGACGCGCGCCAACAAAGACACAATAGGCAATGACTCACACCGCTGGTAGCCACAAAACGTTCTTATGACACTAACGACGCAGCTGCCGTAGCTAGTAATTACGTAAAAATGGAAGAAATAGGGACATCTTCCTCCAGGAGCACGACGTAAAACAAAACAACCTTGCATATCCTGTGATTCACATTACAGTAAATGACGTAAAATTTACGGCAGTACTTGACTCTGGCAGTCCTATTTCAGTAATTAGTGACACAGCCTTTAGCAAATGCAACAAATCGAACGATTGTCCCACACTTCCGTTACGTAATATTAAATTACTAGGTGCAATCTTTGGAAAAAGTGTAGATGTACGCCAACAAACCAACTTAGAATTCTTTTGTCAAAGCCACAGCTTCTCTATGAACTTTCTTATTGTTCCATTATTGTCGACGGAAATTATATTGGGAGTAGACTTTTTGAATGAATACAAAGTAATCTTAAGCTTTCACGATGCTGAAATAAGTTTAGAAAAAGAAGGTAGGTCAATAGCTTTGAAATTTGAAGATTGGCTCTCAAACCATGACGAAGAAATTAATCGGCTTTACCTCCTGTTAGACAACAGTTCGGAATTTTCGACGGAACTTGACACTAACAATCACTCTGCAAGTACTGACAGGGATGATATCGACGGCGCATCTGATACTAATGAGTTAATTCAGAATAAAATTCAAACAATTGAAAATTGTAATGACAGTGATAGGCAAGACCTTTTTGAGATTTTACAAGCACATTCCACAGTTTTTACTCACAAAACAGGAACAATCAAGGGATTTCAATACCAATTTCGTGTTCGTGAGCATACTAAATTTTGTGTTAGACCATATGTAATTCCAGCACATCATAGGGACCGTGTTAGAACAGAAATACAATCTATGCTTGACGAGGGCATTATTGAGCCTGCAGTAAGCTCATACAACAATCCATTACATGTTGCTGAGAAGAAAAATGGATCGATCAGGCTTGGCTTAGATTCGAGACAAATCAATACTATCATCATTCCTGAAACAGACAGGCCGCAAACGTTAGAAGAACTTCTTCAAAATTTTTATGGTGTAAAAGTGTTGTCTTCTATTGATCTCAGATCCAGCTTTTATCAGATCGAACTTCATCCAGAATGTAGAAAATACACAGCTTTCCTTTGTTTCGGCTTTTTTTATCAGTTTCGGAAACTTCCTTTTGGTTTGAACATTTCTTCGGCAGCATTCATTCGCGGGCTAAACTCCGTATTACCTGAGTTCTTAAAACGTCACATCACCTTATATGTGGACGATATTCTGATAGCAGAAGCCTCATGGGAACAACACAATCGCATCCTCAACAGCGTGTTACATATTTTTGCAGAATCAGGAATTACAGTTAACTTGGAAAAGTCTGAATTCGGTAGGACAAAGGTGAAGTTTTTGGGACATATTATTTCTTCTGAAGGCATTCAGCCGGATCCTGAAAAGTTAGAAGCAATCAGATCCATTCCAGTTCCATCCACAAAAAACAAGTCCGCAGTTTTCTAGGTCTCGCAAATTTGTACCGTCGTTTTCTGAATAAGCAAATTCTAGTTACCCCAAAACTTTGTTCTCTCACTGGAAAAAATACTATTTGGAACTGGGACGAACAAGCACAGTTGGAATTCAATTCTTTGAAAGAATCGCTACTTAACGCGCCAATACTAGCTCATCCAGATCTGTCACAAGATTTCTGCCTTAGCACGGATTCTTCTAAAGTCGGTCTTGGTGCCCATTTATTTCAAGAAGCCACAGAAAATGACACAACTGTTCAGAAAACCATTACTTTTGCTAGCCGAGTGCTAACAAAATCTGAAAAAATTATTCCGTTACTGAATTAGAAGCTTTAGCCATCGTTTGGGCATTTAACAAATTCCGTCTATTTCTTTCTGGTAAGCATGTAAAAGTATACAGTGATCATCGTGCACTACAATTTCTTATGTCTTCAAAATTAAATCATGACAGGTTAAACGTTGGGCATTGTTTCTGCAAGAATTCCACTTCACAGTAGTCTACATTCCCGGCAAGGACAACATTGTTGCGGACGCACTGTCACGCGCACCGGCTGGGCTTGAGAAAAGTAACACAGAAGGCAACCTCGAGAAAAATTTCAGTATTCTTTACATTCAGAAAGTCGCCTTTGAAAACTTCATCACCACATCTTTAAAGGACATTGCTCACGAACAAGATAAAGATCCGATTTGGAAAGACATCAAAAGTAAATGGCATGAAAAGACACACACTCAGATTCGACATTATTACCTGGTTAGAAACAACATACTCTTCAAACGCTGCACTGTTGATGACAGGCTATGGGTACTTTGCATTCCAGACGATTTTGTTAATAAGCTCATTTGGTACATTCATTTCAGCTATGCACATTTTGGTCCACGAAAATGTTATCGTATTCTTTGAACGACTTGTTATTTTAACAATATGGAAAAGAGAATTCGAAGAGTCTTGTCTATTTGCAGACTTTGTCAAAAGGCAAAACCATCTACTATCTCACATCGTGCTTCGTTGTTTCCTATTATTCCTTCTAAATTAAAAGAATTTGCTGCTGTTGATCTCTTGGGACCCCTTGTCAGAACATCGAATGGATTTTCGTATGTTCTAGTCGCTGTTGAACTTACATCAAAATTTGTTTCTTTCACTCCGTTACGTAAAGCCACTGGACGGTCTGTATCCAACGCCTTTGTTAAAAATTTCTTATGTGAAGTTGGCCACATTGCTAAAGTCATTTCAGATAACGGACCGCAATTCAGATCTGCTGTTTGGTCACGCATGCTTCGGAATCATAAAATCAAACCTGTTTTTATTTCATTGTACTCACCACATTGTAACCCATCTGAACGGATTATGAAAGAAATCAGTAAGCTTTGCAGACTTTATTGTCACAGAAAGCATCAGCATTGGGACAGATACTTACACTTATTTCAAAATGTGCTGAATGAAATGCCTCATGATTCCACTGCTTTACCACCTAGTCTTGTACTAAAGAATGAAGAACCACCGAACAGAATCAGAGAGCTTGTACCTTTCCCGAATACACGTAAACTTCGACACAAAGACATAATTGATTTGGCTCTTAAAAATATAAAATCTGCAGCAAACAAAAGGAGAAAACTACATGATAAAGCAAATGCAAAGAAATTATATATTGGTCAGAAAGTTCTCATTAAAGCTCATTCATTGTCACATAAGAAGAAACACTTGAGTCACAAATTATTTCTAGTTTACAATGGACCTTACAGAATCCGACGTATACCACATGATAATTGCGTTGAAGTTGAAAGTCTGTGTACTAGGAAGAGTAAAGGTTTACACCACAGTTCAGATGTAAACCGTTTATTGAAAGATAATCTGCTTTTTAACTTTGTCTTTGCCATAAAACTTTTCACTTCACGTTTCTAGTATGCATTGTCAGACTTAGAAACTGTTATCATGCAACAATGTTTGAAGTTAAATATCCAGTCAAGAACCAAGAGAACTTATTTAAACATAAATTACGAAAGCATTGTTATAGTGAACAGACAACACAGTGTTGTTATTTGTACATTCTTGCTAGTTAGTTGCACGATCACGTAACGACTATAAGGCTCATATACTTAGAACATATACAGGTACTGCTAATGAAACTTTAATGCAACATTTTGGTTCACTTGAAAATACATTCTTTATTTGGAGTACTTTCTGTGGAACTAAAGATGACTTAGCATTTGGTTTCTTTGACAGCTACACGATTATATCACAACGCTACTAATGGTGACACAATTTACATTGTTGCTTTTGCATTGTATCTGTTTTTCTGAATTCTTCTGGAAAGTAAAATATGTTTTAGTCGTACGCTACAATGTGACAGCCTTTTTCGTAGCACAACAATACGTTACAGTATAGTACTTTCTTGATCATGGTAATGTACGTAATAACTATGATATCTATACACGAAGCATTTCACTTTTCTTTATGATGAGGTAAGTACATTGACTTCTGCAGAACTTAGCTTTCGGAGGACGATAACTACGACACTTCCACAGAATTATCTTACTGCAAGACGCACATTTAGCGCTACAGGACATGCATTTGAGTGATTAATTTTGTACTTAAACCATTTATTTTTCAAGATTTTTGAATTACAAAGAAAGTTTTCCGTGATACATTTCATTCCATTGCTGTAATCTGTAACACCTCAGGGTATAATTACATTAATCCTCAGGGGGTACACGCCTACTTTGTGTACCATGTGTTTGGCAAGCACAAGGAGCCCTAACTAATATGGTGTTTGCTTATACAACTTTACACATCAGTACCATATTTCTCTAACACACAAATTACACAGCTATCTGATTATTTGACAGAGAAACAAACATTTTTTTTTACTACATCAGTGACACATATTTACGCAATTACACAGATGGATAACTTCACACTTATCAAATTGTATTTCATCTGTACTTTGTGACCTGTTCGTATCTTTTCGGAACCATTGTGATACTATGAGAGCTTTGAATGATGTATTTGGTATGAGATCATGATTTTTAAAGTACGTTTGAGGCAGATGACACTTTTGACATGAGCAGAGAATTTTTTTTTTTTTTTTTGAAATTATTGGAGGACGCTACGACGATTTTGAGAGTTGACTGCGGTGTTATGATATTATTACGATGACTATGTGTATTATGCTGTTGCGGTATGTTTATGGTCAATAAGCTGATGCTATATGAGTTATTTGATTATGCTACGTATCTGTTATGATGAAATATTGAAGAAGTGTCGACGAATAAGGTAAGGAATAATGAGTAGTGGTTAGAGTCTCTGGTTTGCGAGAAAGGTTGTTGGAAACCAATAATCGTACTTTAAGAGTTATGAAATGTATGTAAATGCGTGAATGTATTACAATGCCGACGAAATTTTTTTGGACACTGTTATATCAATAGGATTTTGTTTCTACAGATTTGTAACGCAAATTCTTGACCTGTGAAATATTTTTATATGAGACTGTCACTGTAGCGGAAACTGCTGTCGTAAATATTTCGGTAAGAAAGTTAAGTGACCACCTTCACGTAATGCGTCGTGGGCACCCAGCTGCGCGACAGATGCCTGGAAAAAAGCCATTAGTGTGTGCCTTTCAGAGGCACAGGTGGAGAAAAAAGGAGGCCATTATCATCGCTATTGACATTCCATTGTAGAAAGCATCGAAAATACGACACCCTCAAACTTGAAAACATGATTACACTGTAGAGTTCTTAATTTATGATGTTTACTAAAATGCCTAATGAAATGATGAGAAACATTTTACATCTATTGTCCTTCTACTCGAGAGATTGCACATTTTGTTTGATATCTAGTTTCTAGCTGGACTGCAGCATTGGTTAAAATAAAATTTGATCGATGTACTAAAATAGATATTTTATGCTTACAGATCCAGTAAAAAATAACTGTATGATGTACTTAAAAAAAAATGAAGGAGCACAAAAACATTTCACAGGAATTGCATACAGAATTTTCTTTTCAAGTACTTGGTAATTTCTTTTGTAGAATAATTTGTGGTGCACCACTTTAATTACATAGACAGTAGGATGTGAATATACATTTCCCTTGTCTGCATTGTTGTCTTTAGCGTAATATTTTTTTTGCTTGAGCTATGTCATGTTTCGGTATAAGTTATTGCATTTGCTGCTGCTGTGTGCCAGGCATAGTGCTACTAAATTTAACTTTGTATTACTCTGTTAAGCCAGTTTTACTACTGATTTATTTTTCTTGTTGCTGCACATTGGCTCATATTACTTGTAATTTTGCATTTTATCTGTTAATTTAGATTTACTGCTGCTTGCATTGCAAATTGGCATTTTTTGTCATTGCTGTTTGTGTTAATTTGTTATATGCTGCTGCATTGCCTCGTCCCTTAGTTTTGCATCTAAGCTCGATAGATTTAAGTTAGCTTTAGAGGGGGTAGACTATATAAGAAACTAACTATGATGAATTGGAAGAAATGCATTGAGAAGCTATAAGAAAATGGTTTGGCCAAAAAAAGAATTTTGAAAGAGGATATGAGCCAAAAAAGTAGGGTTTAGGGACAACAGGTTTAGGTAGGATTTTCTTGGAAATAAATGATGAGGTAAGATAATGGAAAATAAATAATGAGGTAAGAAATGTGTGAACATATAAATACAGACAGCATGCTTGGATAGAATTTTTTTGGTGGAAACAAATGTTGAAATAAGAGGAAAGATATATGGAATGAAGTTTTGGGGTGGACTGCAGTACCAAATTTCACACTGAAAACAAACCCTGTCCTGTATTTTTGTGTTATTACACTATGAGAATTTGTGTTTTTCCTGTCTTAATGTGTTTAGCTAATAAGATTTATGTTGTAGAATTTTTCTGATAATATGTTATTTTCTTTGTAAAGATGTTTAGACATTATTTATTCTGTTTTGTTTTAATGCTCATGTGTGAAGTTGGTGTTTCAATAATTATTCTGATTTTTTTATGTATTTAATTATGTCATAATTCCTGTAACACTGATGTATATGTTTATTTCTATTGTTTTGTAAAGCCTGTATTACTACAAATGTTATCTGTATTATTATGTTTTAATGATGTATTTTATACCTTTGTTATTGTATTCTTATGTTATAAAATTGTAATTGACACCAGTTCATCAAATTAACTAACTTGTAAGTTACATTTCGCTGCACACGTTTCTGTTGGTCATAGTATATGGACAATATGTGAGAAGTAGGGACTGATAGTGTTTGCACGTGTGTTAATAATTCAGCAAGGGACTGGTTAACAGCATTGCTGGTTCTAAGGACAACTAGAAAAAAACTTTGTGAGTGCACAAGTGGTGGTTTATGGACTTGCTATATTCTCCACAAGACTCTTCGATGGTGATTGTGCATCTGCACAGTCGCAACAGATGGCTGCTAGCCATCTCTACAAGGACTACAGTGGGTCTGCATCTTTGATGGCCCACCAATACCATTATTTCTACAATGACTGCACAGGGTCTGCACCTCTGGTGGCCCACCAATAACGTAATCTCTACCAGGACTACAGTGGGTCTACTCTGTGATGACCTACCTACCAATATTCTTCAAAACTGCGACAGACTTTGCTGTAGGTTTGCTCTGTTGTGGACCATTACCTGTCTGCATGTCAAGAGTCAGCACTGTCTTTCCGTTGAGAGGACAACACTAGTTCAAGACTGCATGGAAATCCACTACTTCCATGTGCATTCTCTTTTACTGCTAAGACTTTGAGAAAAACACTGCAATTTTACTGTGATGAACGATCAGGACTGTCTTTATGGCCTGTGAGAAAATTTTAGCTTTTGACCAACATTGTATGAATAAGTGTGTGCATTTGATATCTTTGTTATTGTAATTATGAAAAATTTTATCAAATCATTATTGGCCACTGCCCAAAACAATTTGTAAAATTTTTTATGGATAGCATGGGGGCTATGTAAGTAGGCTGTTTAGGTTTTCTTATTGGTAACGCCACGTAGCGCTCTGTGCTGTGTGCAGTCTGTGGCTAGTTTGCATTGTTGTCTGCCATTGTAGTGTTGGGCAGCTGGATGTTAACAGCGCGTAGCGTTGAGCAGTTGGAGGTGAGCCGCCAGCAGTGGTGGATGTGGGGAGAAAGATGGCGGAGTTTTGAAATTTGTACGACTGGGTGTCATTAACTGCTATATTCATTATGACCTTTGAACACTATTATGGTAAATACATTGTTTGTTCTCTATCAAAATCTTTCATTTGCTAACTATGCCTATCAGTAGTTAGTGCCTTCAGTAGTTTGAATCTTTTATTTAGCTGGCAGTAGTGGGGCTCGCTGTATTGCAGTAGTTCGAGTAACAAAGATTTTCGTGAGGTAAGTAATCTGTGAAAGGTATAGGTTAATGTTAGTCAGGGCCATTCTTTTGTAAGGATTATTAAAAGTCAGATTGCGTTGCGCTAAAAATATTGTGTGTCAGTTTAAGCACAGTCATGTATAATTTTTCTAAGGGGACGTTTCAGTTTTATTTCTGTCATTTGACTTAAGATTTGCTTTACTTTACTCGCTGTCCGTTCGTTCTCTTCTTTCCGTGTTTTTCATTGCCTTCCAGATCGAAAATGCTGCGACACCGAAGCCACGCTGTATCAACGATCTCGGCCCCACAAAACACATGGCTACGTAATGGCAATGATCGTTGGGGCAGCACCTGATGTCTTAAATTCATCTCGCCGATAATTATTATTCACTGTTCACATTTGCTCCCCTTAGTACATATGTTGGCTGTACCTCCTTTCTGAAGAAGGCTTTGGCTGAAAATTTATGTCAGGGGCAATCTATCCGTTTCACAGAATAGTATTCAGTTCCACAGTATATTCCTCAAGAAATTCTTTGTAAATAATCCGCTGCACTTCAGCAGGAACGATGATGAACGTAATTACAACACCAGAAAGAAAAAAATTAAACTCATTTCGCCACATTCAGATTATTTGTAGCACGAGTAGCGGTTCATAATGCTGCAACCAAAAGTGTTGATCAGTTACCCATTGATACAAAACGCCTAACACACAACAAAATAAAATTTGAAACTAAACTGAAAACGTTTCTATTTGATAACTCTTCCTGTTTTCGCTGAATATTTGTTCCTGAATGTGTAAATGGTGATAGGTAGGAGTTACTAACATCTGTCAGCCTTTAATTAAAAAACGTAAAAACTAACACATTATCAGTGCATATTTACAAAAATAATGATGGACTCGTTCAATATCATTACGATTTATCGTACAAATGATACATGGAACAAGAAACTAAGTAACTAACTATTGGTATATCACAAAGCATGGTATAGACCTATATACTTTGAGTGCCTGAAAATGAAATTCAAAAGTAATAGCAAGCAGATGATCAAAGTGGACGTACATTCTAATTGTGCTATGTTTTGGTATACCTGAAAAACTGAAAAATTTACTGACGAGAAATATTCTGGGAAAAAAGGCAAATACCAGGAAAAAAACAGACTACTGTTGGCGAGGCAGGCCTCCACCTTGCACAGGTTAGGCTATTGTTACTAAAAAGTTACTCATATACATTTTAAAGCAAAATATCCATTTAAGGG
This sequence comes from Schistocerca americana, assembly GCF_021461395.2. Taxonomy (NCBI): domain Eukaryota; kingdom Metazoa; phylum Arthropoda; class Insecta; order Orthoptera; family Acrididae; genus Schistocerca; species Schistocerca americana. Next base: position 618,008,199 of record NC_060121.1, read on the forward strand.
GTCTTAAGCATTTGCAACCATTCTCTTAATCACATTTATAGCATTCCACAATGTTGGAAGACGTTTAAAGAATTAGAATTTTTATTTTTTTATTTATTTTTTTTTACCCTGTAAGGTGCTATTATTGGCCACATACTGAATGACACATCATAGGTAACATTTCAAAGTGAGAATATGGGTAAACTACAGTGAGACTAATGCACTGACAATCTAATAAAACAAGAACTCTGTTCTGCATGGAGGTATAACTCTACACAGTTCTGTTTCTTTGACATTTCGATAATCATTCTCTGTGTCGATATGCACGAGATAGCGATACCATGGCTTGCTTCTTTCCGCATTGCACCCGTTTAAGGGCTAGGAAAGAACACGTAAGTAGATTTTTGCAAACGTGAACACTAAAAATGTAGTGCATACGAGATACGAGTTTGAAGCTGAAAATGTAACGAACAAGACGCTGTACCGATACCAGTAAGCAAAGAATCATTAGTTTCGGAGTTCCATCTTCATTTGCTATCGTTACAAATACAGTAAAAGTGGAATTAGATGGATAATCAAATCATGCTTTTCACATCACTGTCTTCTGTTTCCGACATATAGCAGCAAAAAATAAGTTACGTCAACGAGGCCAAATGTGTCATATTACTACAGCAAATGCGCATTCAAGAACAGAAAACCGATTTTGCCTTCCTAACACTACGTTATTCATGTAAGCTCTATAATTTTTCGTATTTAAAACAGTTGTTGTGCGCACAAGAGAGAAATAATGAACAAGAAGCTATCGTAAACAGTAGTCTGCTAATGTTTTGGGCTACTTAAAATGACGGCAGACCGCGCCCTCTCGTTTCAAAACAACGTACGGCATTTAAGTCTTTAGTGTCTACTCCCATTTTTTACCTCTATGTATCGAATATGGCGATTGCTTGTAATCTCTGGACCCCGGATTATAAACAATCGAATGATGCATCCATGTCTAAGAGTTGCGTGTGTTGCTGTGTGCTCCACAGAAGTAAGTATCAGACATTAACATCCATATGAAGCTAAACCAAAATTAGTTTAATCAAATTACAATAGGTTTTATGCCTAATATAAACTCTCTATGCAATATACCACAACAAATCTGAAACTTCTTTTTTTTAAATTCGTACTGTTTTTCGCTGTCCCAGCTACATCGGTAATTTCCAAGAATGATTGCCTATCAAATTGGCGGGGTCCAAACGATACATATCGAACGTGCGATCGTAAATCGATCATGCGACTCTGGAGGCGGGCATAGTGATCAGTTATTTGTGATCGTCATTTTTATCTGTTTCCCATCGTTCCCTTAGTTGCTCTAAATTACATACCTCCACGAATTATTTGTAAACTACCAGGGAATCCCAGACGATTTATGTGGTTAGTGAGTGCGATGTCTGGTGCTCTTGACCTTTCTTCGGCGGATTCTTTCACATGGAAAAATCTAATTCCATGTTTATCCAGCGTAGAAAATTGTTCGACATTTTGTCGCAGGTATGGAGTACTACTGGACGACGAAAGAAGGGACTGTGTAGACTGTAGCGGTGCGAAGTGTGTAAAACGTCGTAAGAAAAGTTTCGATGCTGAAATACCGTTTACAATTTCATTGTGGACAGTGCGGAAAACGAACGCGCATCAGGAAGAATACATGGTTCGACTCTTCCAAATTATCCATACAGACCACCGTAATGGACTTTCACATGTTTCCAACACCGACGACGAGTAAGGTAAGTCGTCTCCTTTGCAATTAGAAGTATTTCTGTAACGCTCTTATTTTGTCGTTGCTGTAGCGACCACCATAAACATACTCGTAACGCCGCCACCAGAGTCGCATGATCGATTTACGATCGCACGTTCGATATGTAACGTTGGGACCCCGCCACTTCGATAGGCAACCATTCTTGGAAACTACCGCTACATCTATAGGGCTTTTTCTACGGCAATCGCTTCGTGTTTCTCTCCGATAAATAGTTGAAGCTCTTGTGTAATAATCGTTCCGATTTACGAGTACTAGTGATACATACATATAGGCTACTGTTTTCCACGTGAGCTGTGTAGCTAAATCCATTTTCCCATATTAGCTTCGATTTCTTTAAACAAAATATCTCAACACTTATTCATTGGGGTTGGTTCATACCATGTGTCGTGGTCTCTAGTACATTTGTAGAGCTGTTCTTAAGATTTTCTTACGGTTTCCTTCCGACAATTAGTTGGAGTTCTTCTTGTCAAACCCGTTTCACATTTTCCACTGAAAAGTACATACATCACACACTTCGTATTGCAATCTCCACTTGAGCTGTATAACTGGAGGGTATTTTCGGACAGTATGCCATGATTAATATAAGTAATTTTTTAGTTCGTACTGTGTGTGTATTGATGCCAATTTCAACGGCTGATCTTGCTATTTATGATACTCGATTCGTTTTATTTACATGAAATGTGCCTCTTATCTGCTTCTGACTAATGATAATTGTAATTCGAACTATTTTTTCTCGACGTACTAAATTTTCGTAACACACACAAAATTCTCGTAGATCCCTGTAATTAAATTTGAAAAAGATCTAGAACTTAATTTGGAAACAATGCAGATCCACAGGAATGTCACTGTGTATATCTTACTGTAGCTGAACTCGGTTCCATACAGAATGATAGTCACATCTCTCTGTACAATTGATTATTAACTGTGACAGACAGTTCTGGCTTCAAGCACAATTCGCACTGCAGGGTTTGAAGTACGACGATGCCGTCGTCGTCGAAGCGATGACTGACGACTAAGCTGAACGGCGCTATGCTCTGACGTAAGCATCCAGCAGCGGTGGCGTATGGGCGTCTCTCATTCGTTGTGTATTTTTGGGCAATATGCCAAGATTTATTTCATATAAATAATTTTTCAGTTCTTACTATGCGTGCTGATGCCCATTGTTTTTTACGGCCCTGTCCTCACTTGTGGTTGCGTCGTCAGGTACCAACTTTGACATGGAACCTCGTTCTTCGGACGACACCACAAGAACTGTGTTATATATGTGTAATAATATCACCAATCTTATTCACATGCTGTGACATTTTCACAGCGTTACTGATCGAAGTATCGCCATTTCCTCTTTATCCATAATTTGTTGCAAAAATTGTAATTTTTCTAGCATCTAGTTAATTTTCGAAGTAGTAACTACTAGATACAGTCCGAATTTCCACATTCCCCACCAAGGAGGCTAACGCTTAGCCTGTCACGTAACGTTTTAGCACAGATGCGTTTAATAGAATTACTTTGTAGTTTCGGAAGTCATGGTAAAACAGTGCATCCATGCAGGCCGGTTACACAGTGCTTTCGTGTTTGGAATCCAGTCTCTAAACATATGGTTATCGAAGAGACGTTATCTCTGATCTTCGTTTCTTGCTATATTCAACAATGACAGCTGTACACAATGCGTTTTAAGTTTCCCATTATCCTCCCGAACAGTACGATTATAGATCATCTTGGAAATGTGTTTGAGTAACAGTGCATGTATCCCTTGTCACCTGTGCTGCAATTTCTTGTGGATAAATTTCACGTTATTAATCGGAAATATTTCATTTACGCTTTGAAAATGACGATTTTAGTTTACCAGACTGCTGTAAGTACACAATTTTGTGCACACGCCTACCTAAGCCGGAGGCAAACATATTTACCTATTTAACCCAGCTGTTCTGTTCACTTTTACTATACAAATGTACTGTTCGGGTCAATATGGCTGGACATAATTAAATGCTGAAAAAAACTTGTACTCACACGTATTTTTCGTACAGCTGTAAGCTATCGACATTGTCGCTATATTAATGTTGTTAATGATCATAGCGATAATAATAAAAGTAACAAAAATGATGATGATAATAATAATAATACACAGAACGTCAGTAAAGAAAATTTATTAATTTAATATTCATGCAGGGTATATTAGGAACAACAGAAATTTTCACCAAAAACTCATTCTCATCAACCATCTGTCCATCTGCCCGTATCCCTTTCTTTCTTTCTTACTGCAGTTCGGACACAAGTAGGTGACGTGTGTTTTGCATTCATGTTTATTTCACTTTCCCCAAATGTTTGTTTTATTGTCATTGCTTGAAGGACAGAACATACAGCGTGCATGTTTAGTAAAGTTTCTTGTTGTTACTGATTTAGCCACACCTGCCACTCATTCAGGGTCTTGGATGCTCCTGAGCATTCTCAAAGAATATTCTATTCTTGGAAAATGCTTCCTGTATGCAATGTGCTCTGCAACCAGTGACTTCCCAAGTGCCTCCAAAAATATTCTTCTTCTAGTCAATTTTCTTTCATTTCAGTTAGGGTGAATCGAAGTCCAAAAGACATTATAAGCGGCAACATCAAGAATAGGGTAGAAAACTATCAGGGGCCATCTATCGGATTTTCGTTTACATTTATATGTACCTCATTACTGATCGAATGTGTCTGCAGCCACTTTAGTTGAATTATAATCTAAACTCATTTTTGGCTGCTTATCAGCTCTGTTATTTATTTCCCCAACATGGTGGAGAGTGCTCAATAGTACAACATTCTTATTTCTTTTAGGAATATAAGTGACCATCGTAATGTCACTTGTGAAGTAAAATGAAGAGCTATGAACCTCCTTGTTGATCATATTTTGTGGAAGCTCTGGCTTATTTTTACGTATGGTTCTAACATTATTAGTTTCCTTTTCAGGAGCAGTTGTCCCAAATTGTATGATGCAAAAAGATTGTCACAAAAAGATTGTCACATGTTACATTATGACCTCTCAAGTCAGAGGTAAGATCAGCAATTACCCTCATTCCCTGATTTTTTTCTGGTGCCGCTCCATTGAGTTTTCAGTACATACGAAGATTTGCTGTCAGACAAGTCCATATCTTGATCCCATATTTTGCCGGTTTGTTTGGGGATGTACTGCTTGAATGGACAGCGGCCTCTACATGCTACCAGCTGCTCGTCGACGGTCATATTTTACCGTGGATTATACAATTTAGAACGGACTTCTAACCACTTCTCAAGGACACTTCGAATTGCGGCGAGTATATCTTTCCTCTCTGTGGATTTCATATCAAATCGCAAGACGTGCGAGATTTTACAGAATGTTTCTAGGGACATGGCTGTATGTTGCAGCGAGTATCGTTACCCCACAGACCTTTTGTAGATTCCCCATGTGAGCGATATACACCCGCAATGAATAGAAGTCCTAGGTATGCATAAAAAAGAGAAACATCAATGTTTGTCCATTGTTTACTATAAACTCGTTGTCCCTCAATATTTGACATCTCTATTATTTCATTCTGAGGTGCTGTACAAAATAATACTCCAAATGAACGTTTTACATCACTTATTCTGCTACTTGGTACCTCATAACTCCAGGGATACACTTGATGACGTTCAAAGCACGTAAGCAGCCGTATCGGGCTGGTTGTTGCAACTGCCGTTCTGTGTTCCCGTTTTTAGAAATGGATGCCCGTATACTACTTTGAACAGGCTGTGCACTGTCGTCAGTGCCGTCGGAACTCTCGTATTCGGATGACCAATTGACATGACCTTCAAACTCTATAATTGCTCCTTCGTCTGTAATTCTTCCCACTCAGCGTCAGGCAATGATGGAATCGCCATAATGTCACAATTCAGACTGATAACAAACGATAGAGAACACGAACTGAGCAGAAACAATGCATAATTCGAACAGCTCGCAAATCTTAATGGCAAGTCCATTGTTGTAAACGCCGCGCCTTTGTTGACTTCTTCAATGTTGAGAGTAGTATGAACAATGAAAGTCATTACTATTGTAAAATATGAGACAACAGGAAGGTATTTGACTTTAAAGAAATCATATTAATGCCGAATCACAATGACCCGTATCTCTACAGTTTGTGACCAGATGACTTAAAATGTTTTAAACATTTTTAAACCACATATTGCCCTCGCATTTTCAGACAGTCACCAAATTTCATAAAGTTATTTTGATATTTAGATCATAAGAAACGAAATTTATAACCATTTCGGGTCATACAGACCCGAACAGAACAGCAGGGTTAACATCAACTGTCTGTTGCAAATGGCGTACAGTCAGCAGCTGACAGCGATATTAGTGTGCCTCGCCAATTCCAAATACGCAATTAAACTGCTGTATCTCAGCTGTGCGGACCAACTAATACGATTCTTGATGTGTCATTCACGGCTCGCTCCAGTGTACTGAAACACATAGTTCCAACGGTTTTTTTTCGCTTCCTTATTTACTAGCCGGCCGGTGTGGCCGACCTGCTCCAGGCGCTTCAGTCTGGAACCGCGCGCCCGCTACGACCGCAGGTTCGAATCCTGCCTTGGTCATGGATGTGTGTGATGTCCTTAGGTTAGTTAGATTAAAGTAGTTCTAAGTTCTAGGGGACTGATGATCTCAGATGTTAAGTTCCATAGTGCTCAGAGCCATTTGAACCATTTGAACCTTATTTACTCTGTTGGATAGGCAGTTGTCACCCCACCTAAGGCGTCAACAGTTGGTAATATTCGACATCGCATTTCTCTATCAGATTTAATAGTGTATTCATTCTACAAACGACTTTTACTTTATTACGTGCATACTTAATAATCAACTATCATTAATTAGAGGAACTCAGATCTAGATTTTTATCACATTTCCATATTTGCTGTAGCAGCATCGTTTTAGCTAAAATCGTAATCGATGTGGCTTTCTGTCTTAATATTACTTCCATATTATACACATTGAGTAAGTTGACTAACAGACAATTTTTTGTTTATTTAGGTTTTTGCAGATCATCCAGCGTCCAATGGATTGTTTTTTAAAGATAATTTTCAGATGGTCTGTGTTCTGCAAGCGTAACCTTCGCTTCAGTTACGATGAGACCATCTTTAATGTGTTGAAAAAACTGTAAACTATCGAACTAACTAGTGACGTAGGGACATTCCCGTTCGCTGTCGTCCTAGAATGGAAGCAGATACCGTTTGAGATCTACTTCCTGCCATCTTTCTAGGTTCCACTGACTCCTGCTTGTTTTCCTGGCGTTTCAGCAGTACCGACTGCTGGCTGTTAAAGACGTGCTCTCCATTCGTGGACGGTTAGTCTTTGACAATATCAGATGTTCTTGCTTGAAAGAGACAAGGAAGTTTAACAACTGTTGGATGAAGCTTACGAGAAGACTTACATTATGCAGCATATCAAGAGACAGGCACAAGAATTTGGTTTTAAACCTTTAATGTTTATATTGGACAAGCAGACATTATGCAGCATATCAAGAGACAGGCACAAGAATTTGGCTTTAAACCTTTAGTGTTTATATTGGACAAGGAGTAAGTTAAGAAAGTTCATATTAATCATACGTGCTGTAGTATCACCGTATTTAACTCTAACAGCCTCTTGCTGCTGTCGATAATTGTGTAAGACCTGTAATCAGTAGATGTTCACGCTACAAATATCTTAACAGAATTTTGTCAATCTTGTCCACAACTTGTCGTAATAATCACCAAATAACGAAATTGGATTTGGTTTTCTACAGGATGGTATATCAGGAAGTGTCACAATGACAGCTGGTAATGAAATTATGGTAAACTATGACCTACATAGAAATAAGAGCCTGCACACAGCGATGCAGACGAATACGTTAGAAGCATAAACATTGAGATACCCAAACGAGGGATGTATTTAAGAAGGAAAAGAAGCATTTTGGTGGTACTTAAGGATTACTATGCTCACAATGGCTTCAAGAGCTATTCACTTGTGTTAATTTTCTAAAGAGGAGATAGGTGCCCACTATAGAATGCTGTGCTTTGTATTCAGGTTTTCTTTAACACTGTTTGAAAACATAGTTCTCTCTTTCCCATCACATGCAGAATACAGCATATTGCTGCCCTCCTCGCTGGGAGCAAATTTGTTTGGTAGGAATGCACGTAAAACTTAGTTGTAGCAACAGCAAAAAATGGCACTGCCTGGGAAAAATAATCTGTACATCAATACATCAAAATTATTGCTACTTTGAATTAATCACATAGCTTAATAATTGCGGCATCGCAGAATTAGGTTCAGAAAACGACTCTCACATGCAAATTATATACTCCTCCTGACAATGGAAAAGACATATGTTTCTTTACTTTTCCGTAGATAACTTCGAAAGACAATAAGGTTATTCTCAAGGGACTTAAGAACAGAGGGTCTGTTTCTTGTAATGGGCGGCATATCAGGTATTTACTTGTCACGTTACTCTCTCTAATTAATCTAATATTGTCCTCGAGATCCCTCGGGAAACGATATGTAGGGCATTGTAGTGTATTTCTAGCTTCATCACTTAAAGGTTGTTCTTGAAACTTTGTAAGGAGGCTTTATCGGGATTGTTTACATCTATCTTCAGGCGGCTTCCGGTTCAGTTTCTTCAGCAGCTCCATGATTTTCCCATGGGTCAGTTTACATGCGAGAATTCGTGCTATTTTTCCCCGTGTGCGTTCAATATCGCCTTTTAGTTCTGTTGGGTACGGGTCCCAAACCATTGAGAAATATTGTGGGATGGGTCACACGTGTGTTTTGTAAGCAATCTCCACTTTAAACTATTTGCTGAATATTGAACTGTGTCACATAAATGCCATCAAGTATCCTTTTTTATGACGACACACAACTACACAGAGCACAATAAAGAGCAACTGCTAACTGGGCAATAGGGAACAAGGTCATTATTACTCAGCAAAGTCAATAAGCTGGGTCGCATGACAACGCGGATAGGCGTGCTAAATGGTGGTGCGTGTTATTGTTGTGGGGTGTAAGCATGGCACGTTAACACACACTGCGTTAAAGGACAAATGAGACGACTTACTGTCAGGCTTACAAAGATTTCAAGCGACCAGAAGAATAGAATTCCGATATAAAAGACGACAGAATACACTTAAATAAAAAAAAAACTGAGTACACCGTTTGTAAAATATGGAGTGGGGAGTGCCACGCCGTGATCGTGGAATTTCATCTTCTCCAGTTTTATCTTGACTGGAATCCGAAAGAGCTTAGTCGAATTTTCAGGATGATGCTACATACCTCTCTCTTTCATGAATTAAAAATAGCACTAGCATTTTGCTGTGGTAACAGATGAATAATGGACGGCGAATATTAATATTTCATTATAACAGATGCCATGTATTCAACGATGACTTCACTATAAATCGCTTCCGGATCTGCAGAAGGCAATTGCGCGATTATTGATGCTGAACTTCGTGATACTGTCATAATTGACCAGACACTGCCAGCGAAATAATGTGAGTAGCAGAATAAAAGTGTGTCCAAATATTTTTCTTGTAGCAGTTTGGCTTTCTCGTGATGACAGTGGGATGTATGCGGTTTACCGCCAGCTCTCTCTTTCTAGGATGTGAATGCGGCGGTGTGGTCTGTTTGGCAGTGCGACACATTTCCTAAACGGCTAACATAAACGTAAGGGTAATTATCACAATGATATTTTCACGGAAAAAGAAATGTTTAAAAGAACTATTTCCCTCCAGCCCGATGACAGGTTAGCACTCTTCTGGTGAAGGAGGCACTCACTCTCTTCGTGTGACAAAGTAATGAACATGTATCGTGTATTGTTAGCTGCAGTTCACAGTGACTAATATTAACGGTACCTCGTAAAACAACCGAATCATGTGGGCCTATAACGATTTCATCAGCGGGCTTCTATTAGAAAACCTTCGGAAGCTTGCCACTTATCCAGCACTGGCGATTCAGCTTGCACGAAAAGTGAGGTCTGTCTTGTCTACTACATTGAACAATGAAGCTATCCTGTACAAACATATCTATACATTTTGAAGGACAACATTGCACTTTGCTTTCAGACATCGAATGCTTATAGGAGTTTGCTGTTTTTTATACAGAAGGGACCAGAAATCTGATATATACAGCAACTGATGGTGACGTCTAATACATGATTTTTAAATTTGGAAATGTGCAAGAGTACTATATTGTTTCGCCTAAAAACGGCCTGAAGGCTGAAATTGTGATCGTGAAATCTGTGGTTTTTACAACGGCAACAGTGGCTTCCTTTACAAAGATTGATGTAATTATGAAACGTACTTAGGAAAAGAAAATCAGTATTTGCACTTATGTCCAAATCGACTTCTTTCACCCATTTTTGATTATTTTTTCTGAGGGTTTAAGATAGGTTGGAAAATCTAGATAGAAGCCTATGCCCAGATGATTTTTCGCTGGAATTTCTCCTTGACAACTCCGTTCTTTAATGGCCTGAGGGTTTTTTGTAGAGACGTGAATCTCCTGTTTACCGTAAAAATCTTTGTTTGACGTATTCCTTTCGTCAATGAACAGAACGTTTTCCGTCCTCTAACAAACAAAAGCAAACTTCGTAATGTCTTACGTACATTAGTAATTCCTTAACAAGAATCCTTTATTTCCTCAGAATTGCTGCCCTCTCCATTTTTATGTAGCGCGAATGACCAGTCTCTCCTCGTCTGTAGTACAGATAATTTTGCATTTACATCTGTTTTCAGCATATCTCTAAGAACGTATCACTAAATACGTACTTTATATTTGGTCAACACTTCCGTCTGTTGTACACTGGTAGAGTGCACTGCTACGTTTAACGATCACAGTTTCAGCCTTCAGGCCGTTTCTAGGCGAAACAATATAGAACGTAGCCGTCGCTCGAGAAAGATTGCGTTGCACTGTTATCGACTCGTTCAGAGCAGCAGGTCCGCCACGCCCACTTGGTTCAAAAAAATGGTTCAAATGGCTCTGAGCACTATGGGACTCAACTGCTGAGGTCATTAGTCCCCTAGAACTTAGAACTAGTTAAACCTAACTAACCTAAGGACATCACAAACATCCATGCCCGAGGCAGGATTCGAACCTGCGACCGTAGCGGTCTTGCGGTTCCAGACTGTAGCGCCTTTAACCGCACGGCCACTTCGGCCGGCCACGCCCACTTGGTGTCAAAGGTCATGCAGAACAGCCTATGGAGGCGTAGGAAATATTGTGCTTCCAAACTTAATACATTGTTTTCAGTAGTCGTCGCTCGAGAAAGATTGCGTTGCACTGTTATCGATTCGTGCAGAGCAGCAGGTCCGCCACGCCCACTTGGTGTCAAAGGTCAAGCAGAACAGCCTATGGAGGCGTAGGACATATTGTGCTTCCAAACTTCATACATTGTTTTCAGTCTTCATTGAATGGTCACACTTTTTGTTATCAACGTAAGTCGTTCTAACCTCGCAGTTCCATAAATTGTTCATACAGTATATCACTTATTTAGTTTGTGATTCTTCAGATTTGTCTCCAAAATTTCCATCTAGCAGTTCTTTTGTGTCTAGGAAAATGAGACAGATTGGTAATTATTAGTTCAAGTACAAATTGCTCAGAACTATTCGATACATTCCAGTGTTTTCAACCCTACATTTGCAATGAAACCATATTACAGGCTGTCTCAAGGCGTTATGGCGAAGACTAAAAGGACGACAGCGGATCCTAACTTATTTTTAGTTCAGAAATCAACAGTCGGAAATGTTTATTTCAGGTGGTATGAGATGCCGAATCAGCAATGTGTGAGAGTCAAGTGTTCGTAACCGAGCGAGGTGGCGCAGTGGTTAGACACTGGACTCGCATTCGGGAGGACGACGGTTCAATCCCGCGTCCGGCCATCCTGATTTAGGTTTTCCGTGATTTCCCAAAATCGCTCCAGGCAAATGCCGGGATGGTTCCTTTCAAAGGGTACGGCCGACTTCCTTCCCCGTCCTTCCCTAATCCGATGAGACCGATGACCTCGCTGTCTGGTCTCCTTCCCCAAACCAACCAACCAACCAACCAATCAAGTGTTCGTAAAATACTTACGCTTCATTATAAACAGTTAACAGCCATTGGTGGGATACCTTGAAAATAATACCCATTCGTCAGCGATGTGTATACGGTAGACTTAATGCACTGTTTGGGGTGTACGACTCGTTGTTGAAGATGAAGCATTACTTATTACAGGAAGTTGCAGGCAAGCATTTACTTACGGCGCAGCAAATAGAAAGTATCCAGAAAGCCGAATAACTGTTAAAAGCGTCTGCAAAATTTGGGCAGTCTGCTTTCGTTAGATTAAAGGTTACATATCCGATTGTTTCAGACAACGTAAGAGTTTTTAAGGTTAAAGAAATGACTGACGTCTACTGGCAGCCCTGGATCTACAATATTTCCGAACCGAACACAAACTTGATAATAGTCAAAAATAAAATCGATTTTTCAATATATGTTCATTTTGTAGCGCGTATCTTTCTGAAGAGTTTCATATGTAAAACATGTATGGCCGCGGAAATGTGAGACATGTTATTTGGTCATAAGCACGAAAAAGTTCAGTGCCACGCCCCTACACAGCATTCTTCTATCTCACATCACTGTGTTTCGCTCTTTGGAATTCAGATGTGCGTATTTTGTAGGGGAACCCACCAAACCTATATTCAGGACAGTGATGCCTCTCCTGATCCGAGTCGGCCGGTCTGGCATCATACCCCTCTTAAAAAAACTCAAATACTGGGTGGGATTATTTGTGGCCTGGAGAAAAAGAACTCTTCAGAAAGTTTGCACTCTTTATTGCTTATTAGCTAATGACTTAATCTTTTGTGTGACATAAAAACGAGACAGTACACATTTCTTCAATTCTAAGGTCTCAGCATTTTTTCCACTCTAATCTTGCTACAACTTTACACGACGTGCTTTCCTTTCTGCGGAAGAATCTATTAGCTCTTCGAAGTTCGTCAAACGTATTGCTACATTAAAACTCAAAATATCGTCGCCTAATACTGAAAAAGCTGTTAATATGAATAGTTAGCAAGACTGGTGTGGTTTCTCGATTTGATTACGTCTATTTTGTCACTTTCTGCTACATAAAACGAAATATGCCTTTCTAACATTGGAGCAATTGTGGCCCAGGCCAAATAAGAGAGACTGTTTTAACACAGACGGTCAGGGTTACCTACCTCATTCACATAAATAATACGACACAATATAATTCACGAAGTACCAATATCAAATGCTTATTAGGCTTACTACAAGCAAAAAGTTTTATGTTAGGAAATAGTTTCAGTTTCCATTCATATACCCAAGTTTCTCTAGCATGAGATCCAAAAGTACTATTAGTACGAAACTTTTGTACAAATTTAGAATCGTCATATTCTTCCATATAGTTTGTGTCATGTCCCCGTATCTTCTCCTTTCTCGTTCTAACGAACTATCTTTTTAATTCTGTAACTGTTCCTGCGTTTATCAAAACTTATTCTCAGGTTAACTTCGCTAACCCTGCCAGAATCACCGGCACGGTTACCCTGCGTTTATATCCCGGTTTGGCGTTAATACGTATTCGTACAACGCGTTTTCCGCACTGTTCTTAGTAGAGATGGACAAACTGGTTCATCCTTTGTAAATAGGTCACTGGTGATCGCTTTTTTTTTTTTTTTTTTTTTTGGGAACTGTTCATTTTTACTAGTTCACCCTTCCTTTGTGGATTGTATATGGTTGTTGTGAAAGATTTAAAATTAGTAGCATATATGACTGAAGGATGGATGGCGCCAAAGGTGGGGGGGGGGGCATTTGCATCCCCCTGGCGTACAGAGTTCTTATTCATTACAGAACTCTCACACACTCGTAGAAGTAATTTCCGTGATTCTGCAAAACCTCCCGTTTAGCCAACTGTAGCGTTATGCGGCTGATCGCAGTGAAATAATATAACATGGCGCACGAAAAACCGGCCCCAAGTACAGACTGCCCGCTAATTACACACGATTTGTTGACCGCTAAGAGCAGAATAGATAAACATGTAATAATTAGGTAGTAAAGAAATAACAAATAAGCTAATGCAAACAACAACTTCGAAACAATAGATGACGATTGGTGGGCGACAGTGATCAGTTTAGTACTCGGGTCGATTTTTCGTGGCCACCCTGCACCACTGAAATAATATTGTAGACGTTACAATATTCTCTTTACAAGATATGAGACCAAACACTCGATTATGGAGCGTGGACTTCATCCGTTGTAAGTCGGTCTGCCTTCCATAACAATGAACATGCTGTTTTACCTTAGATAAAAAAAAGAAGAAGGGAAATGGCCACTCGTGTGTGCAGTGCCGACTTCCTTGGATTTGTCATAACAAAAGTATGTCTTGTATAGTTAATCGAGAAAATGAAGTACGCTGATATGCCCTTTTGTTACCTGGAAAGATGTATGTATTACTCACAACGTATTTTTTATGTAATTTACGTAATTATGAAATACATTTTAATAACCGGTCGTGGACGCTGAGGCCGGCCGGAGTGGCCGTGCGGTTCTAGGCGCTACAGTCTGGAACCGCGCGACCGCTACGATCGCAGGTTCGAATCCTGCCTCGGGCATCGATGTGTGTGATGTCCTTAGGTTAGTTAGGTTTAAGTAGCTCTAAGTTCTAGGCGACTGATGACCTCAGAAGTTAAGTCGCATAGTGCTCAGAGCCATTTGAACCATTTCTTTTTTTGTGGACGCTGAATAAAATACGAAAAGAACCAGAAGTACAGAGTTCAAGGAATGTTTGCAACAGGTCTAGAACGGGCGTGCGCAGCGAACTATACGAACAACAACTCGATAGTTCACTAACTAGGAGCAGTCCACGAGTGGCCATTCGAAGGAGCAGTCAGGCCGAGGGAGACCGAGGCAGAGACAGGGGTGAGACCGAGGCAGGAACGAGGCCGGCCGACGTGCCGTTGCGGGAACGACACCGACCCCTTTTCCCGTTCCTGGGCACTATAAGTAGAAAGCCGCGACCGAAGTGAACTACGAAATACCGTTCCTTACAATTCGTTCCTCGCTCCTTCCGTTCATCTTGGTACCCGTTATTTCGCGAACGACCCATCTCTAGTTCTGAGAACAGAAATTAAGCGGCTGCTAACTGGTGACTGTACAAGCACTCTGAAAAACGTTTTCTGTCAAAATTTCACTTTTTGGATTCACCGAGAATCTTTCTAACCTGATATTCCCGTTAATCGTTTGTTTTCACTCTGGTAGTCTGAGTCTGTGGATTTCGCTAATAATCATAACAACGCTTATCATCTCCTTTTGTCTGCCGGAAAGTTATTTTTATTTCTAGTTGCGACTCGGATTCCACTGGCACAGACGTTTACATACACTATGGACGCGTTCAAAACTCAACTTACGATTCGTTCAAAAATCAACTTAGAATGTGTTCAAAAATTCCCAAGTACCAATATGGAAGTGTTTCAAAATCACATGAATAATCTATAACCCAACACGGATTGGATGCTAGGCACTTTGTGAAACAAGGTACTTTTCTAGAATATGGTTTTGGCGCCCACATGAAATTTCCTCCCGTGGCAGATACTCCGGTTTGCCCCCCCCCCCTCTCCCTACCCCCTCCCCCCTCTCTACCCCCTCCCCCCTAGATCCGGGCCTGTCTATTTGTAGACGGTGTTCGTAAACGGGAAGCTTATCGCACCCCTTTTTTGTCTCTAACAGATCCTAGTAGTTATGGGAATCGGCAAGCTGCCTTCAAAATCCCGTCACTTAGCATTCAGCGTAAAACGAGATATCTTTGATTCTCTGAACATACACAGCATACTCTTCAACTTTTCATACACAGCATACTCTTCAGCTGTATAACATTTGGCCAGAGAAGCCAAAGGTTGTTTAGTTGAAGAGTGGACGTTGGTAGCGGGTCACGTGATTCACGCTAACCGTTGAGAAATTGGCGCGCTGTGGACGCAGGAGTGACAGCCATTAAGAAAAAAACCCATGCACTCTCTCTCAACATCCATCAGAGGCGGAGGGAGGTTGGTATGTTATTGTGCACTATGTTCAGAGGCAAGGTTAGATAGGAACAGTTGAGATGTTCTGTCCTTTTACCTGTTAATATTGCTCAGTGTTTCTACATCATTTTTCTCGTTTCCCTATTTTGATATCTTTGAATCAGACTAAGAAATTTTTCGTGTCTACCACCGTGTGTTTAGGTGGCCCTTAGTGAATTTCTGTAGCGTTACTCTGATTTCTATAGCGCTTTCTTCGGTGCATTTGTTACAATTTGGATGCAACATATCGTCTCCACCACATGACACAATAAGATATGACAGATGACGATCAGTTTGTACCGCAAGATGAAGTTAATATTGCTACAATGTGCGTGCGTCTTTGGAAATTAGGTAAAAGGATAGAAATTCTCGTTTATTAATTATACGAATGTGTATTGCTGTTTTTCAATATGCTGTTTCAATGAAGTGCCATGTACTTTCCACTGGGTGACAGCATTAAGTCAGTCATGCACATTTGCACTTTAATTCGTAAATTAGGTCATCAGGCCTATGAGTGTTCTTATGAATAATACAGACAATTTTTCGTTTCTTTGAAGTATAATACAAACCTCAAACTATTGTCAAAAAGTGCATTTGCTGCTTCCCCTCCAAAATGGTGCTTGGTGAGGTGAAGCTTTACGGAAAAATTTCTAAAACTGTCAGGTGAAGTATGTTAGATCTTCGTGACTACCAGTAACATAGCTTCCAGCGGATTCAAAGTCGAAATACCGATATCTTTACATCTTTTGGCTGATGTTACAACAACTTAGACATGTCAGGTAAGATGTGGTAATAACATTGTAGTAATTGACTCACCAGTTGAGAGTTTGTGAAATATTTTTTGACATACATTTTAGACGTTCAAACACTGTCAGTGTGATCGAGCAGTTCTAGGCGCTTCACTCTGGAACCGCACAACTTCGAATCCTGCCTCTGGCATGGATGTGCGTGATGTTCTTAGGGTAGTTAGGTTTAAGTAGTTCTGAGTTCTAGGGGACTGATGGCCTCAGATGTTAAGTCCCATAGTGGTCAGAGCCATTTGAATTTGAAACACTATAAGTTACTTCCTCTATGTATCTTGACAGACGTTTTAGATGTGTGTGTGTGTGTGTGTGTGTGTGTGTGTGTGTGTGTGTGTGTGTACGTACGCGTGTGTGCGTGTGTGTGTGTTGCTGATGTATTTTCGACATGTATTTTAGACTTAATATCTTTGATGTACTTTTGATAAATAATTGAATACTACGGAACACGATTCCAATTTGTGCAAACTTCATGTAACGCTTATCTATTTTTGGTAAATAACAGAGAAAATTTTAGACTTGGGAATGTTACAGTATTGTCAATATCTTTATATATTTCTGACAAATTATTCGGGTCGTTCAGATACTTTTGAACATGCCGCTAAATTCAGGTCATTTTCATCTTTTTGAACGTGGCCCTTCTTGGGTGTTAACGTCAATGGCGTTGAAAACCGTAACCGGACTTGTAATGCCATCTTGGTTATTTAAAAAAATCATTTCCGCTCATATTTTTAGTTTCCTGCCACATCCATATTGCATTTTTTTAATTCTGGCCACCACCATCCGTTATTTATGGAATTTCACAACAATGCCATCTTTGATGTTTCGGCAGCTGCTTCGACTGTTTTCTTGAATGCGTATAGACAAGGAGTTTACAAACTTTTCCTCTGACAGAACGTTTTGGGAATCCGTGTACTTTCATGGAACACTTTGTTTAATTTTGAGGTTAATAAAAGTTATTTTATTCAGTGATTACATCAGTTTTAAATCATAACTAGTAACACAGAAACAGTAATAAAATTTAAAAAGTCGAAAGAAACGCCATGTTATTTACAGTTATTCCCGTCCACTGGAACAGATTGTCCTGCGAAAGACAATTTGCGGAACCGCGCTGTAGATATACTACTTTAATGCTTATGGAAGGATAGAATGACATTCCAGCTAGCTCTGTAAAAACACACACACACACGTACGTATGTCCCTATAAACATTTCATTCGGCTCACTGCATCCTGGGCATCTTCACCATTAAATACGTTACAGGTACAGCATTTGGCCGAAAGATTCAGACAAGCGGTGATATCTTACATCGCCTCTAAGGTAATTACTTGACATTTACTTCTAGAGACCCATACGTGGTGTCCCAGAAGGAATGACCAATATTCAGTGATATGACAGGAACGATCATTTGAAGTAAAAAAGTGAAAATGCATACATTAAGAGCTAAGAGAGTGCTTCATCTTCGATACTGTGAAACAAATCGCTTCTGTTGGACGCTCTTTGCTTTCCATATTTTGGGAGGAGGTAGTATGGATCAAAAAAAGGGAAGAATACTGTCTGGTAAACATGGGCTCTAAAATGCATACCATAAGTGCCATGAGGACTTGTTCGGTAGAAAAAATGTGTTTCACAGTAGCGAAGATGAACAAGTGCTCATAGCCATTAAGGTACGCGCTTCAGTACCTAGGTTTAGTGGACTTTTTTCCTGTTTTGGTCCGAACTACGAGCTCTCAGGATGTGGAAAGCAAAGAAAACAGATTTGTTTCCCAGTAGCGGAGATAAAGAAGTGCCTTAAATTTGAATGCATGCGCTCTAGAGCCCCCGTTCACATACATCAAATTTTAAATTAGTGCTGGTGGTTGTGTTGTCTGCTGGACGAATATGTGCCGTACATCAGGCCACAGATGGATCAATATTTGAAGAGGACGCCAAACTCGACTAAAGTAATAGTTACCAACCGTAGGAACATGTCCTCAGCCGTACGGAGTTTTGGCTATTTTTTCCAAAATGTAGGAACGTGGAGACTGCTTTCCGATTACTCTGCAAAAAGTTGGCCTATAAGGGCCTACTTCAACGGCGAAAAGACGTTCCGAAGGAACGTATTTTAGTCACTGTCTGGAGAGAGTACGTGACAGGGCAATACTGACGTGTTTGTTGTTTAGTGCTCCTCGTGCCGTTGAGATGCTGCTTGCTAAGGTACAAATTTCTCACGGAAGTAACATTGATTCGCGAATGCGCTTTACAAGACAATCATTTTCAAAATCGATACTTATTTGTAACAAAAAACGTAAATCAAACTAAAGTTGTTGCCATACAACGTAGTGATTAGAAAGAAATGGTCACTGTTGAGGAAACCTTGACGGTAGCAGCAGTCGTGAATAGAAGACAATCAATGCGAAGTGTCCCTGTGACCCGAAAGGGGACGACATGCAACGACCGAAACCAGGGACCCATCTGGCCACTTTTAATTCCTCTACTGTAATCTCCACACCATTGTTACTTTCACAGTTACATTCTGAAATCCCACGGCGGCAACTGTGCTTCTGTCTTTGTTGTGTGTTCACATGTTCACAATAATGGAACAGATCAATTCCTTTAGCATTAACATACGAAATATAAAGTAAAAAATTAAAAATAAAAACTGAAAATGAGTCTTTTCTTTTCAGATACCTCCAGTGGAGGAGGACTGGAAATAATGCAACATTTCTAAAAGAAAGACCTCAATTGGCTGTGTCCGTTGGCGCCGTTAATAGGAAGCACAAAATGTTGCACTGCCGCGCATGGTGTAGAGACTCACAGCAGCAAGCTACCCAAATAACAACATAACATTATGGGATACGGGTTCCGCCTTTTTGCAAACACTGATTTCTTTTTACCCAAACATGTTTTAGCACTTCTGTGCCATCATTAGTGGATTTTGTAATGTAATATAAAATCACGTTTTCAATAAACATAAGACCACTGATGATGACACAGAGGTGCTGGAACATGTCTGAGTAAAAAGAAAAACAGTGTTTTTGCAAAAAGGTGGAACCCATATCCTATATTTTAACTGCATATGTCGAAAGAAAGCACAGGAGCTGGAAATTCAAAAGATGAATAACAAAACAACACTGTGAATATTTTGTTTGGAAACAGCGACCGTTCAATATACAAACTTGTTCATAAAGGACAAATGTTACAACCCAATACGCGATTAGCTTTTTATTTTCGTCAGCCTAGATGTTTTTGCGTCTGTAGGGACTTTCAAGGTAAACTTAGGAGCTTTTCACATGTGTTGGGGCATCGAAAATGTGTTGGGAACACTGACTAAGGTAGCTCAGCCAGCAGCTGTCTTTGCGCATGCGTCACGGCCTCAGTTTTTGGAATACAGTTAGCGACGTGAACTCACGAAACGAGGTCTAGAAACCTTCAGAACTCAACGAGTGTGGAGCTATCTCCAGTGCAAAACACTCACTTGAAGATGGCTGAATGGTTATCAGCCTAAATATCGTGGCAAAAAGTCGATGTTATCCGGCTACAGTCCCGTTGTGTGGTCTCCAGTGGCTCGCTACAGAGTAATTGTATGTCGTTTGATTTCTTATTCTATTTATTTTTTTACCTGTATTGCACGAAAATATCTGCACAACAATTTAATTATCGGCAGTTTGCGTTGTATGTCTTCCTTCATTCATTCACGGTACTTGCTGTTGGAGACTATAACGACCACTTCACTCATCGCCCTCAAGCTTGTTTTTAGTACTGCTCGTAGTTTTCTTCTTTTTTTGTCCGTAATTATTAGTCGTACGTGAATAGTTAAGCGTAGCAGTATAAGTTAATTTACTGATGTGCACTTCATGTCTGGGTTAACAGAATGCAATGGAAAAGCGGCACAACAAAGCTATGCTGAGCTGTACCCTCATCGACGGCAACCGCATCTTAGAACTTCGGCATCTGTAAATGGGCAATTAAAGACACTGGAAAATATGAGTTGTGTTTTTTTCTTCTTCTGATTCAGATAACGTCTTCTCTAGTCGAAAGTAAAACTGTATATTGATTTCATTAACTTACGATACGAAATTCTTTTCAAAATGTTCATTTTAATTTATTAGTCATGCAGAAATTTTAATTTTATGAAAATCTTGTAAATTTAATACTGTAATGTGTGAAAGATAACTGGTATACGAACAGTGGGAACGAGAGTCCAATCGATAGTCAGAGACTCAAGTGCATGAGTAAAACGTATGATAAATACCCGTACTGCCGACACTTAAGTTTCCGAATACGGCATAAACTTAGTACTGACGTGGACAATGAGGAAAGGAAGTGTTAAAATGTTTTGAACTGTGCGACCCCCGGTTAATGCTGCAAGCCGAAACGAAACGAAAGGACAGTTGATAAAATAGTGATACATCGATAACTTTTTCAAAAAATTATCGTTAAATTTCGATGATATTTTGTCACCGATTTATCGACATCTAAATGGCAATACGGAGTGGCGATACTTTTGTTTTATACTACATTTTTCACAACTTTAGGTAAACATTTGAAATTGTTCTTTTGAAATTATTGAAGGAGCCGTACTACTTTTTGAGCTTTAATCACGCGAAGTCTTTCTCTTTGGCTATGTGAAGCAGTTATAGGTGGCACAATGAAGAGACCGATTATCCTGGTGGATGGAAATGACGAGATTGGTCTTTCCGGTGGGCGAAGACGTGTGAGCAAAAATGGTGACGTAATCGGCGCTCGGCGGTCAAGCAATTTGACAGTACAACCGCTAGTTCTCTGCCGTTTGCAGAAATGAAAAAAATCCGGGTAGTCGACATGAACTGTTTCTACAAATTCGATATGTGACGAAACTGAACGGCTGATCAATTGGACATCTTTTATTGTGTCACTTACATGCAGTTACAATTGTTAGCAAAGTGGTTATCGCCAAGCGTGGACGTGCATCGTTTACCTTTCAGTTTTTGCTCTAAGGTGGATAAGGAGGCTGCTAGTTTGTTGATGCGCAGAATATCTAATAATAAATCAATAATTAAATATACAGCTGCAAAGATGGCAGTATATTTACAACGTGAAGCCGATATTTTGATAGGCCGGTACGTCGATATGTTTCACATCGGTGTAACAATGCATTTTTTTTCGATGTATCAGTGGCCGATAATGATCTCCGTTTATATATTTGTCTATCGGATTCCTAATATTTTTAAAATATCCGTAGCCCTAATGCACACTCAAGCGAAAAGTTTGTTGTCTGCTGGATTACATTGTTAGCTGTGGGTGAGCTGCAAAACTAATGAATTCTGAGGTTTTGCATTTGCCGCCTAATGTGATTTCGTGCGCATTTAAACATTAACAGTCGCTATAAAAACAATTTAAAATTTTCTAATCGACTTTGACTTCGCCACACCTCCGGTAAGCTGCTAATATCGCACATCACCTGGTGTGCAGGAGTGCCTTGGGATAAATGTTATTTTATGAAGAGTGGATTGAGAATTTCACGTTATCGTTGTTCAGTATATCATTACTTCTCTATCGATACTTTTTGCTAAATTCGCCTCTCTATTTTTCATTTTCTTTGTCTTCGTGTGTGTCTCTTGAGAGATGTGGGTCGACATACTTTTTAGATGACATACTTTTGAGGCGATTTTACTTATTTAAATGTTGCGTGATCTGTGGTGTGCGCCATTAGTTTCTGTGAAACGTGAAGCAGGTCATTTGTTATTGCTGCACGATATAAAAATAATTGGAATTTCGAATTTGACAGCTGTCCTTCGACAGCATTCTCGAAGCTATGAGTGAGATTAGATGTTTTGTGGATACCACTGAGTGATATTACAATTTGTTTGACCATTACGTTCAAAGGCATTCACGGGATTTTTTGCACTTCGTATATTTTCAGGGTTCAGTTTACTACATTCTAAAGTGTATTTCATACTAACTTTGGTAGTAAAGACCGTTCCCCCAAGTCTAAAATTATTAAATTATACTGCATTACGATTTCTAGTTAAATACTTTAGGCGCATTCACGATCAGAAATCGAAGGAGGAGGAGGAGGAGATTACTGTTTAACGTCCCGTCGACAACGAGGTCATTAGAGACGGAGCACAAGCTCGGATTAAGGAAGGATGGGGAAGGAAATCGGCCGTGCCCTTTCTAAGGAACCATCCCGGCATTTGCCTGAAGCGATTTAGGGAAATCACGGAAAACCTAAATCAGGATGGCTGGACCTGGGATTGAACCATCGTCCTCCCGAATGCGAGTCCAGTGTGATCAAAAATCGACATTTGAGTGATTTTAGGGCTTGTTTCGAGACAGCGTCTTCCGTGTTAGAATGATGGCACAGTAAAGGCTCTTTCACTGTCGCAAAGATATTTTGATAGAAGCAAAGAGGTAACTGGAGTAAAAAACCGAATAAATCATGGTTACATTGTTACCCTGCAACGAGCCAACACAGACCACGAGCCACTTATACCTAAATATTCACAACATATCTACGAATTACCCCTGAAATTTTGTCGTTGGAGTTGTCTTTCACTCGGTATAGTAGCCGAGTCACAGCTATGGCATGTACAGCCGCTCTCTTAACAGGAAAGCTGCGTCAGAAGAGCTGAGATAACCTGCCAGTTGTCTCCGTCGGTCGGTCCGTCGCGTCTTTTCCGCAACCTCCCGTTGCCGGCAAACGGTTTTTCCTTCCACAACCTACTTT
Source organism: Schistocerca americana (assembly GCF_021461395.2). NCBI lineage: Eukaryota > Metazoa > Arthropoda > Insecta > Orthoptera > Acrididae > Schistocerca > Schistocerca americana. Next base: position 618,031,518 of record NC_060121.1, read on the forward strand.
TCAGGCAGCGTCACGTGGTCGCCGTAAAGTGGACCAATTTCACAACATCCAAACCTTCACTACACATGACAATAGCTGCTCAACGCGGACGATACGATATTCCACACACTGTATAACACATGGAACACAATCGCCGATTTGCTCCCACGAAAGTAGCCGGTACCGCTGTCGCGGCTGGTTATGAACAGTTTAGCAGACTTTCACATCCGGAGCGTCACCACCGCACACCGCACGACGAACACTACGGCACCTGTTTGGCCGGGCCGCCGTAGACAGAAATAGCCACTCACTGAATTTGAGATCTACGATACGATAAAAAGATAGGATATATTGCGGAAACGTCGCGGAGCTGTGAATATGACTCACCGTTGAGGCTAAAAGACACAGCGCAGGCCACGAGGTTCAGCGTCCGATGCTAACAGTCTTTACAGGGAAGCGAGGCCCGCAGCTCATAGGCGGCGAGAGAACTGCGTGGCGGCGGCCAGCTGACTCGACAGCTCCCGCCTCCTCCTCCCCCACTCTGCGACCCGGCCTCCCACCACAATACCCGGCGCCACGCTCGGAAGCACGCGGAAGCGCCGCTTTTCGCGGCACGTAATGCTCTTACTAGGAAGGCTGTTCTCACAGGAACAACCGGTTTCGATGATTTTTTTTTCTGCACCAATTTAAGCTGGCTATTAAAACCGCTGAAAATAACCGATGTTTGCATTTATTTTCTCTAATGTTTCGTAACAAAGATTCATAAATTTCGGCTGTTTCAGTTTCAAGATACAAAGAATTAAAGAATATTAAATTTAATAGGCAAATAAGTAATACGTGGGTGAAGACTGCCAAAAATAACCAATTTTCAGATTCTAGTGTTTTGAAACTGCTCAATAATCATGATGTAACCGGGGAGCATACCTCTATTTGACTATTCGGGCATTACGAATACTCGATGCGAAAGGGTGAAAACTAAGGTTGAAGAGCTCTGTTTTTGGTGTTAATTCGTCCGTTTTCAAAGCCTGCAAACAGATAAAGACATATTACGTAGACATAACTGCAAATCAGCTACTTTCTATTTTTTTGTATTGTTGTTGTTGTTGTCTTCAGTCCTGAGACTGGTTTGATGCAGCTTTCCATGCTACTCTACCCTGTGCAAGCTTCTTCATCTCCCAGTACTTACTGCAACCTACATCCTTCTGAATCTGCTTAGTGTATTCATCTCTTGGTCTCCCTCTACGATTTTTACCCTCCACGCTGGCCTCCAATGCTAAATTTGTGATCCCTTGATGCCTCAGAACATGTCCTATCAACCGGTCCCTTCTTCTTGTCAAGTTGTGCCACAAACTCCTCTTCTCCCCAATTCTATTCAATACCTCCTCATTAGTTGTGTGATCTACCCATCTAATCTTCAGCATTCCTCTGTAGCACCACATTTCGAAAGCTTCTATTCTCTTCTTGTCCAAACTATTTATCGTCCGTGTTTCACTTCCATACATGGCTACACTCCATACAAATACTTTCAGAAACGAATTCCTGACACTTAAATCTATACTCGATTTTAACAAATTTCTCTTCTTCAGAAACGCTTTCCTTGCCATTGCCAGTCTACATTTTATATCCTCTCTACTTCGACAATCATCAGTTATTTTGCTCCCCAAATAGCAATACTCCTTTACTACTTTAAGCGTCTCATTTCCTAATCTAATTCCCTCAGCATCACCCGACTTAATTCGACTAAATCCCATTATCCTCGTTTTACTTTTGTTTATGTTCATCTTATATCCTCCTTTCAAGACACTGTCCATTCCGTTCAACTGCTCTCCCAAGTCCTTCGCTGTCTCTGACAAAATTACAATGTCATCGGTAAACCTCAAAGTTTTTATTTCTTCTCATGGATTTTAATACCTACTTCGAATTTTTCTTTTATTTCCTTCACTGCTTGCTCAATATAGAGATTGAATAGCATCGGGGATAGGCTACAACCCTGTCTCACTCCCTTCCCAACCACTGCTTCCCTTTCGTGCCCCTCGACTCTTATAACTGCCATCTGGTTCCTGTACAAATTGTAAATAGCCTTTCGCTCCCTGTATTTCGCCACTGCCACCTTCAGAATTTGAAAGAGAGTATTCCAGTGAACATTGTCAAAAGCTTTCTCTAAGTCTACAAATGCTAGAAATGTAGGTTTGCCTTTCCTTAACCTTTCTTCGAAGATAAATCGTAGGGTCAGTATTGCCCCACGTGTTCCAATATTTCTACGGAATCCAAACTGATCTTCTCTGAGGTCAGCTTCTACCAGTTTTTCCATTCGTCTGTAAAGAATTCGCATTAGTATTTTGCAGCTGTGGCTTATTAAACTGATAGTTCGGTAATTTTCACATCTGTCGACACCTGCTTTCTTTAGGATTGGAATTATTATATTCTTCTTGAAGTCTGAGGGTATTTCGCCTGTCTCATACATCTTACTCACCAGAATTGTTCGTTTTATTATATTATTGTTGCCAAATTTCCTTCCTCTTCTATTATTACGTGAAAATGACAGACCAATCTCTAGTCTTTTAAAGCAAATGAAGTACTGTACTTCATTGCTACGTCTCTTCGTCAAAACATTTCCGGACCAGGGCTGGTGCTATTCTACAATATAACGGCTGTCCGGCGACGATAGCGAGAAGCTCGCTTCGCGTAAGACGGCACTCCCGTGACGGGGGGGATAGGGGGGGGGGGGGGGACAACTGCGCATACGCGTCAGAACAGAGCGGGCAATCGAAGTCCACGTTGCGGAACTGCGCTGCTGCGTACAACAGTCAGGCCATTTCCCTACGGTACATCGTGTGATACGTTCAAATCTATGAGGAGAATAGTGAATATTAAAACCAATTTCGATCAGTCGCCATGAGAGGAATATTAATTCGCGTCTTGACGATGTTGCGTCTACTGCGCTAAGGCCATTTTCCTACGGTACATCGTGTGATACGTTCAAATCTATGAGGAGAATAGTGAATATTAAAACCAATTTCGATCAGTCGCCATGAGAGGAATATTAATTCGCGTCTTGACGATGTTGCGTCTACTGCGCTACAGATTTACTCTACGTGAAGTCGGGAGGCGAAAACAGCCGACACATCTTTGTTAAAATGTTAAGTACAATCTTTTTCCAAATGACAAATGCCTAACGACCAAATCATTGAAACTGCTTGCAATAATTATCATATATTGCGATTTGAACTGTATTATAAGTAAAAATTTAATACACCACAAAATTTACTTCAAGCACAAACCAAAATCATTATACACTATTTGCTTGACAACTTCTTCTACACAATAGGATTTTTAAAAATGTGTATAAGGCGTGTGAGTTCATGCGTTTGACTGTAGTTAAGTGTAATCAAAAAAATGGTTCAAATGGCTCTGAGCACTATGGGACTTAACATCTGTGGTCATCAGCCCCCTAGAACTTAGAACTACTTAAACCTAACTAACCTAAGGACATCACACACATCCATGCCCGAGGCAGGATTCGAACCTGCGACTGTAGCGGACACGCGGTTCCAGACTGAAGCGCTTAGAACCGCATGGTCACAACGGCCTGCTAAGTGTAATCACTGCGCATAAGAAAAGAATTAGTGGCAGAAGTGATTAACGAAAAAACTATCGTAAAAATGCTCGGTTAGTTGTCGCATTTTTCATTGTTAACGGGCATTGTGAGTGTAAACTAACTCGTTCGAAGTTACAGTGAGAGACCGTATTTATAATCAGTTGAGTAAGTAAACAATTAACCATCACCTGTGAATAACCCAAGGGAATGAAGATCGATAACATCTAAAACCACCGATATCTGTCATTTTAAAGCCTTATCCAGTTCGTGTCTTGGAAATGACAGGTCTTTATGTGTGGAAATATCGGACTTGTGACGAATTTATCCAGCTGCATTCTCGCGTGTTATCAGAGCATACAACATGGTGGGAGAAGCTTAACTTCTCCTTGGGCAATAGTTAAACATTATAGTCTGCATAATTCAAAGGATGCAAACTCCTACTCAAAACGGTTTGGAAGTTCTCATTATTATGTACGCAACTGGTATATTGAGATAGACATGTTTTTAAACCACGAGTCGTTAAAACTAAGAAATACTATTACTTTGTTCCAAAGTTTACATCGCCATACCACCAACACTTCTATTTGAAAATGTTTCCGAACAATCTGATTGTAAATTTACGATGATGAGTTCAAGGCTTATATCCATCATCACTTCCCCGTCAAATTATTCTTTTTGAAGCTTTTCAGCATACCGCACAGACTGCGCTCATGCTCAAGGTGGGATGTTACCTATTGCCTCATTCACAAGCGACTCAGTGTATTTTGAACTTTTTTTCCCTCCCATATAGCCTTATCATTTGTCCAAATTACTTCAATAGGGATAAACTGACAATGACACGTGGGTAAACGAAAACTCTGTGACCCACTCACGTTCAAGGAAGCCAAGTTTGTACGTTCTGTCACGTGGCTTGTATAAATTAACGAACTGCAGGAGATCGCAGGAGTCTGGTTTATACTGTGCTTAATATTTTTATTTTTAATCCAGCGAAAATTATCCGGTTTTCTGGTGTTTATACTTGGTGTTTTCTCTGTAGCACTTGAATTATAACTCCCAATGACCGACTTCGAAGCAAGGTATGACAAGAATTGTGAATCACGTCACGAAACTGACAGCGTTCATTTCCAAATGGTATTCACTGCTGTTTTTCTTACACGTAAATACAAGTTTACTCTCAGCAACAAAACAAGAGGGAAGAAGAGTCAATATGCAGAATAAATCCGAGAACCTATTCCTATGAAAACTTTAAAACTGCTAGTACCACCACTCATCTTCCTGCAGATCTTCCTGGAATGATTCTAATTGACCCATGTTTCATCAAGGTAATGCACTGTTGAACGACCTCCTCCTCTTGCGTCGTGAATCTTTATATGGGATGTAGTTCGTGCTGTAGCTATGTCACCGCTGATCTAAAAGCTCTCTTGTTAACATATCAGGAACCAACGTCTTTTAAAATTCTTTACATTGACGAAGAGCTTACCACTGAAGCTGATTTTGTCCTGCATACGTGTAACACGTTTTTGTGATGTCAGTCAGTCGTAATTTACATGGAGCACTTTAAAACATCCTTGTTAAAACCATCCATTCGTGTTTCAGGTTCCTTGCGATTTCGATGCTTTCCAGGCGACACGAAACCAATTTTTTCTACTGTTCCTACAGCTCCGACAATTTCGTTTACAATTCCCTTTACAGTTCTCTTGCCGACACCACACGATTCTGGAGTCTGTTCTTTTGTCTTCAAACGTCAACTGCAGGAGACCTGCTTCCAAATTTACTTTTGAAAAAGTTATAAATGCGGTAAATAATCCCCCTCGCCTGCTTGTGAAACACTTGATATTAATTGCCGTCACCTGGCTCTTTTTCTTACTCTCGCTTAAGCATTTACAGATACACATTCACACCTATACTGCTACAAGGAAAAAATACAAAAAAACTGACAGTTCAGCTCGGAAAGAGAATGAATATTATTGGCTGCTAGTGGCTAGTGGAGGGGGATGCGCAAAACGGCTGAAAACTGGGCTGCCTCTCAATGTCACGCGGACTTAAGTTTCTGTCAGCATTGTTATTGAAACAGCACTTATCTCTTTTCCCATTTTCTGTAGCAAGAAATATTTCAAAACAATGCAAAATGACGAAGAGGAGGAGGCAATGGCGTATCTGCTGTACGCCGTCAAGGTATCGAACAAAATCGGCAGAACCCTGGCTCGACGTAGGCCTAATATTAAATGCGTCTTCCGTCCACCTCCGAAAACGCATGCGCTATTAGGCACTTGGGGCTCTATAAACCACGTGTTCACCGTATTCTGTGCAAATACGGTATGGCTTATATCGGGAAAACTGCACAAATAATCGAAGAAACATGCAAGTAACACAGAAGACACGCCGAACTCAAGCAGACAACAAAATCTGCGTTTGCAGAACACTGCATGGCTATAGGGAACTCCAAGGAGAAGGAACAGATGGAATTGCTAAGACAGACCTCGTCATTTTGGGTCTGTGTTCTGAAGGAGGCTATTGAAATACGAGGAGCTGAAGGGCTAGTCAACAGAGTTCCTGGGTTCACTCTCAGCAAAACTTGTGACCCAACACTTTGCCAACTAAAATAAAATCACAGCCGACAACGACTTCCACTCCCGAGGAAGGTCACAAGAGTACTGAGGGACCAGAGTTCGCGCCGCATGCGACGGTGTCTCCCTCTGCCCCCTCCCCCTACTCACAACCACTCCAACCGTCACGGCCTGCGACCGCCAGTAGTGTAAGGGGTGGGAGGGCCGTGAAACTCTAAAGTAGGCAGGATGTAGCAAAGACCCTCATTTTGCAGTATAACAGTATCACCTGAAGGTACACTCTCGAAATATAAATGGTTCAAATGGTTCTGACCACTGTGGGACTTAACTGCTGTGGCCATCAGTCCCCTAGAACTTAGAACTACTTAAACCTAACTAACCTACGGACATCACACACATCCATGCCCGTGGCAGGATTCGCAGACTGTAGCGCCTAGAGGCCGGCCTGTGTGGCTGTGTGGTTCTAGGCGCTTCAGTCTGGAACCGCGTGACCGCTACGGTCGCGGGTTCGAATCCTGCCTCCGGCATGGATGTGTGTGATGTCCTTAGGTTAGTTAGGTTTAAGTAGTTCTAAGTTCTAGGGGACTGATGACCACAGATGTTAAGTCCCATAGTGCTCTGAGCCCTTTGAACCATTTTTTTTGTAGCGCCTAGAACCGCTCGGTCACTGCGGCCGGCCTCGAAATATAGTGTTAGGATAATGACTGGACCTGACAACAGTACATCCGATAGCCAAGCTGTATCATTACAATAAAGGCCACGAAATTTTGTAATGGAATTCAGTTATATATGGACATAAGAAAAGATCGTCAAATTTTAAAGTTCCCTATTATGAAGACGAATAAACAGCAAATACCAGGGCTATCCAGAATGTAGCCAACTTTTTATTCTAATGTCATCAAGCAATAGTCGTATGTTAGAGCTCAATAGTAATCGCTGCTTCAAACTTTTCTCCAAGGCAGGCATTCAATTAAATTCAAATAAGATTAAATACTTTGCCAAATAAATGAAAGAATCATGAAGTGAAACTAGAACAAACTTAGAAAACTAGGAGGATTTGCCAACACACACTTGACAGCTGCCCCAAATTTTACATCAACTTGTACTTAAAGAAATTATTAACATAGTAACTAGTAGCAAAAGATTTTCTATCTCAATAAACAACATCAAAATGTCTTAATGAACAATATGGAGACGCTCTGTGAAAGTAAGTTTTGGCAGCAACAGCTGCTTCAGGCTTAACAGCTCACAACAAGAGCTTATACTCATTAGGTTTTTCAGGTAACTTAGCCAAGACAATTAGTCAAAGAACCTGAAATCACATGAACGTTGCAGTGCTCAGTCCTAGAGACAATTTCAAGTTTCAATTCAGTATCCAGATTCATGACAATCCATTCAATTTTAACTGGCGTAGTATTAACTCAATTTATTGTTTAACATAGTGACGTGCTTAACAATGGGAAGGCTCCACCAAAACATATCAGATGGGTATGCCATGAGGCCAGAAGTCTCAACAACAATTTATCTTGAGCCCAGAACAAAGTGAAACAATCTGCTGATACAGAGATTGAAATAGTGGACCAATAAATAAGTAGTGAGACAGAGCGGGTTTTTGTGGAATTTTGATCTCAAATTAATTACACAAATTAATTAATTGATCAATTAATTACCCCAACCTCTGATGACATCATGGGCTTTACCCAGCTGTCATTTGAGTCTCCCTCAGGGAACTCCCAGCATGCTATCCTCCCCTCCCCTTCTCTATCCCTATAAATTGTGGGGAACTGAAACTTTGGCCGTAAATTCAAATTTATTGGTGGGAATATCAAATCTTGTGTGTGTTCAGCTTGAGACCAAGTGTCCTAGTTCACAACACCACCACCAGAAGACACTTTTAGCTCTTTCCTCCTGTGACATCCAAGATCCAGCAAAACAAGGGCAGGAACCAATAGGAATGCTGAATGTGGTCACATGATAAGCTTTGGCCAATAGCATAGCAGTGTCTAGTAACGTCATCAGACGAGATATAAGGTGAGCTCAGCTGCTCCCCAGCCTCAGTCAGCCAGCAGCAGCAGCTGAAGAGGAACCATGAACCATCAGCAGCAGCAGTCAAGATCCCAGGAACAAGTGGAAAAGAATGCATATTACATCTTAGTTTGTAGTTAGCAGTATTATTGGTTTGTTTCATGTCTTGCTCTGTATGTGACACTTAATCCTCCACCTCTGCTGCATCCTGCCCAGCAGCAACCTCAGTCGCCTTCTTCTTGAAACCGGCACTGACCTCTGGACCTGCAACAGCAGCAACCTCCAGCATGTCCAAACTTGTAGCGACCACATGGGATCCTGTAGTGCACATTACCCATTTTCTGGAGCAGGAAAAGTAGCTGTTATTGTCTGTCCTGCTCATCGATTTGAGAGATGAGGATGCCTGGCCTGTTCCTGACACCCCACATGTTGCTGGTATCCTAAGCAACAGCAAGATGGAGGTCCACACTGGTCATTGACATACGATCCATCCCACCAGAACGTCCTTGTGGTAGCACAGAGTTAGAGTGCAGATACTGTGGATAAGATGGTTCCACGCATAGACCACTTGTTGGAGCAGGACAAGGAGCTGTTACTGTCTGTCCCAGTCATCGATTGTGTAATGAGAATTCTGGTCTCTTTCCAGTGCCTTGAGTGCTTCTGGTGGTCTTAAGCAACAACAAGATGGAAGACACCACTGATCACCACCGTATGACCCATGCCATCAGAACATCCCTTTGGCAGTGCAAAGGCAGAGTGTAGATGTTGTGGATAAGAAGGTACCAAGGTGGTCATGCTTTTCAGTTCAATATACAATTTAACTCCTAGTGGAATGAAGTGCGTAAATGTGGGTATAGAAGCACTTCATGACTGAGACTTGCATGTGAAAAGAGAAATTGAAAATGTATCGCTGGTGTTAATATGACTATTTCTAAGTTAGACTGGAACAAAATATGTCGTGCATAGCACTACATCAACCAGCAAATGACCACAGAGTATTATCCAACTTGTGCCCCACCAAGCATTCGCCTTACTGTTGTGACACTATCTATTACAACAGTGTTTGGTGACTGCACTATATGTGAAATCAGTTGACAATTGTGTTCATCTACGACATGCCTGATGATGAACTTATACAACGTAGCTGCTGTGCTACACCATGCATAGGAGAGGCCGAGTACGTGTTTACCAAGCATAGAATCCACATACATTTATGTTGTAAACTTCTTATGGGTGCATAGTGTACATGTTGATGGCCTGGGATACTACCTTGGTTTCTGGGTTAACAAAGAGCCAAAAGAGAAACAGGTTAAATGTTCACGGGAAAGACCAGAGTACCATGAGCTGCCAATCAGTTTGAAGGAGATACACAGAGAATTTACTGTATGTTGAAAAGCTTTATGTGGGAAATACCGCACAGGTATGAAGAAGATAAGAGTCTGAAGTTTTTTTTGAAATATTGCATCCAACATACTATTTTTTTAAATATAGAATATGCATATAAAATTTCATATTTCTCTCATTATAGTCCAAGTGTTGCACTTACTAATATGATTATTTTCGATGCCACACCTATGATTATGCAGTAGACAATTGACTCAAGCACCTCCTCACCAGTCATTGTCAAACTGAATGATGAAGTTTCTTTTCATGGGCCAGTATCTATATATAGCTGATTTCTCTCTGTAGCCATTCTAACTCAGTTGCTTGATAAACTTGCAAACAGAACACCGTACTGTCTTCCCAGGTGCACATGGAAGAGAAATACATTGCATACCAATAAATGAATGCAAATACATTCAAAAATACATCACATGGGAATGCTGTTTACATTTTATTTAGCGTATGGCTAATGCAGACATATCATGAAATTACATATACATATGTACATATTGACACACAAGAGACTTAAGTTTGTCTTTACAACTGAATATCCAGTCCTTCAATCCAGCGCACTGCATCTGGAGTTGCTAGCAGGAAATCCTCTTTGGCACCGTGATAGGCTCGAATCCTGCATTCACTGACAATGTGGTGAACAGTCTGGTATGGAGCCCTGCAGTCACAAGCTGGATCAGGCAGCTTCTTCCACTTAAAGAGAGCATCTCTGCATCGCCCATAGCTGGTACGGATTCTGTTGAGAGTAGACCAGGTCTTGCGTGGTAAGTCGAATCCACTTGGAAGTTTAGCACTTGAGAAGATGTTATGCAGGTGCACATCTGTCGCTGCTTCCCACCGACCTTTCCATTCTTCAAGAGGTTTGAAATTCTTAGCAACCATGTCAGCAGCATCGCACAGAGTTGGATGACGTGATTTCAGTCTCTTGCGATTTAAAAGTGGCAGGTCGCTATGCACAGGTAGGTTAGAATTCCTGGAGATCTTGTGGAATTCTCTCATAAGGGCAGTACATCTGCGTAGATCAGGAGGCATTATACCGGTTAACAGTGGAAGCCAATAAACTGGAGTAGATCTGATTGTGCCAGATATTATGCGCATTGTCGTATTCAGCTGGGTATCAACTAGCCTTGTATGATGACTATTCATCCAAACATGTGCACAATACTCAGCACTTGAGTATACCAAGCCCAGAGCTGTTTACAAATCGAGATAAGCACAAATACACTACTTCAGAACTCTGGAGACAACAGTAAAATATTGTTAAATACACTATACCATAGTTTGCTACATGAGGCGCAGTCACAACCCAGGATGCATGAAGTCACACATCCATCAGCAGCTGCAGCTCACCACAGAGTGAACCGGCGATCAGAAGTGGGTTCTCTGGCCAGATCAAGAAGCACATCCAGCACAAAGAACAAATCAGTGGGACACATGAGTATTTACAGAATGCACCAGAAACTGCATAAAAAAGCTGGCAGACTACCACCAACTTGTCCTGCATGCTAACACCAACATTCATCAGCAGGTGTGGAGGAATGCTGCACTCATATCGGCTCCCTGGTTGAAAAGGTAGGTGGAGGGGTTAGAGTTTATATAAAGCACAGTCATGGGGCAGTAACTCTCAATCTGCCATCATCATTTCGCCTGTGTGGCTGATTGTGAGTTCTAGTACCAGTTTTTTTCGGGTGGTTGAGGGGGGGGGGGGGGGGGAGAAACAGCAGTAGCAGCAGCATACGCCTTCGCCAGGGCAATATGACATGCAAGTTAATTTTCCAAATCATTCCATGTACCTGTGTGCCCTGTGATTTTGGCATCCCTCACCTGTGTAATTTTAGTATGCGGCGAATTTCTATTTCGTACCTGGTATTACATTCCTGAGATGTTGGCCGATCTAGGTCGACAGCTGGAAGCTGAGAGACTACTGAACAACAGCATCCAGTGCAGCAAGAACGTAGGTGCATTTTTTTGTATCAAGTAGTTGTTAGAGAAAATATATTTTTTCTTCATCTAATGTACTGTGTTTCTAATGATGAGGGCTGGTGAGTAGGGCTACGTGTCGAGGCTGAGAGCCAGGAGCTATTGATTCAGTCTTGTAAGTAGCAGAATACGATTTTCAAATTCAGTGTGTTTTATATATAAGAAGTTTCAGTGAACTAGAGAATATGATGTTCTCTTTATATTTCAGTGAGCTGACGAATACAATTTTCTGTGTGTATGTCTCTAACATTTTCAAGAAATAATTATGTTCAATATTTTATTGTTGTAGGCAACTTCAGAGAGTAAGATAGATGGCTCCAAGTTGAGGGTAAAATACTAGAGTGAGTTCATGAGATGGCGCCTGCTGCAGAAGCTGAAAGGCAGTGCCATCTCGCCCTTTCTGAGGAGAATGAAGAAATATTGAGTAGGATGGGAGAACTACTGGAAAGCTGTACTGTACTGCTTAATCCTTGGACCAAGAGTGGAAAAGGTGATTATAATGAAACCGTTGTCATTGCAGCATATAATTATTGCTATTCTGGAATGTTGTTATTTGTTTACTGCATATATTTTTGTATAAAATCTTGAGCATTGTACGTAATTTTTTTCATTCGTCATGTTTTACAGTGGTACCACAGTCGCCAACAGCTCCACAACAGTTAGCTGTGGCACAAATGCCTAGAGCGGTGGTTGCAGTGGCAGGAATGTAACACGTGTCCGAGAGGCGGCGGAATCAACTGCAGTCGCTGTAGTGTTCACCCCCGCACTATCATATACCCTCTGGCGTCCGTAGGTGATTCAGTCGGAGGAGGAAGAAGAAGAAACAAAAGACCAACGATCTCCCACCCTCCAGGCTCCAGATGGTGAAGGATCCAGCATGCAGCAGCATCACTGCAACCAGTATAGTCCCACTGGATTTCACTGCGCCACCTCGTCCTACTCCAGCTCCGACTGTTCGCCCTCGCCGGCAATGGAAAACATGCGTGCGTCGGCGCATACTCCTCAACCCAGCATGCGCCTCATCCCTAACGCCATCATCCACCAAGTGGAGGTAGTCATCACCTAGTTGTAGTGTCAATGCGGCTAGCAGTAGTGCCCTCTCCCCGCCTGATAGTGAAGGACTTCAGATTAGAGGTGTCATGACTCAGCGGCTGGTAGGTCCTTTGAGGGCGTATCTCTTTCATTAAAATTTATCTGGCCGGGGGTACCGCAACCCGGTCAAGTTTCTAGAAGCATGGCTCCCAGTGCTGGAGACAGAACACATAAAAAGGGTTAGATGATCTGTTAGTTTTTTTTTTTTTACTCATGTATCTTCTGACTAGTTTGATGCGATTCACCACGAATTCCTCTCCTGTACCAACCTCTTCATCTCAGAGTAGCTATTGAAATCTACGTCCTCAATTATTTGCTGGATGTATTCCAATCTGTGTCTTCCTCTACAGTTTTTGCCCTCTACAGCTCCCTCTAGTACCATGGAAGTCATTCCCTGAAGTCTTAACAGATGTCCTATCATCCTGTTCCTTCTCCTTGTCGGTGTTTTCCACATATTCCTTTCCTCTCCGGTTCCGCGCAGAGCTTCCTCATTCGTTACCTTATCAATCCACCCAATTTTCGACATTCATCTATAGCACTACGTCTCAAATCCATCGACTCTCTTCTGTTCCGGTTTTCCTACAGCCCATATTTCACTATCATACAATGCTGTGCTCCAAACGTATATTGTCAGAAATTTCTTCCTCAAATTGAGGCCTATGCTTGATACTAGTAGACTTTTCTTGGACAGGAATGCCCTTTTCGCCAGTATTAGTCTACTTTTGATGCCCTCCTTGCTCCACCCGTCACTGGTTATTTTGTTGCCTAGGTAGCAGAATTCCTTAACTTCATCTACCTCGTGATCATCGATCCTAGTGTTACGTTTCTCGCTGTTCTCTTTTCTGCTGCTTCTCATTCTTTTCACCTTTTTTTCGATTTACTCTCAATCCACAATCTGCACTCACTAGACTGTCCATTTCATTCACCAGATCATGTAATTCTTCTTCACTTTCACAGGTTAGCAACGTCATCAGCGAATCGTGTCATTGATATCCTTTCACCTCGAATTTTAAACCCACTCCTGAAACTTTCATTTATTTCCCTCATCGCTTTTTAGATGCACAGATTGAACAATAGGGGGAAAGTCTACATCACTATGGTAGACCCTTTTTAATTCGAACACCTCGTTCTTGGTTGTACACTCTTGTTATTTCCCTCTTGGCGCTTGTACATATTGTATATTGCCTGCTCTCCCTACAGCTTACCCCTATTTTTGTCAAAATTTCGAACACTTTGCGCCATTTTACATCATCGAACGTTTTTTCCAGGTCACCAAATCCTATGAATGTCTCTTGTTTTTTTTCTGTAGTCTTGCTTCCATTATCAACAGCAACGTCAAAATTGCCTGTCTTGTGCCTTTATCTTTCCTAAAGCCAAACTGGTTGCCGTGTACCACAACCACAATTTTCTTTTCCATTCTTCTGTATATTATTCTTGCAAGCGTCTTGGAAGGATGAGCTGTTAAGCTGATTGTGTTACTGTTCTCCCACTTGCCAGCTCTTCCAGTCTTCGGATTTGTGTGGATGATATTTTTCTGAAAGTGAGATGGTATGTTGTCAGAATCATACATTCAACACACCAGTGTGAATACTTTTTTGTTGTCACTTCCCTCAATGACTTTAGAAATTCTGAAGGAATATTATCTGTTCCTTCTGCCTTATTTGATCTTAAGTCCTCATAAGCTCTTTTAAATTATAATATAGTACTGGATCCCCTATCTCTTCTAAATCGACTCCTGTTCTTCTTCTATCACTCCAGACAAATCTTCACACTCATAGAGGCCTTCAGTCTATTTTTTCCATCTATCCTCTTCCTCCTCTGTGTTTCACTTTTGCTTTCAATTTCACCGAAGGTTTTATTGACTTTCCGATATCATGAATCAGTCCTTCAGACAATCATTTCTTTTTAGATTTCTTCACAAATTTCACGCAGCCATTTGTTATTAACTTCACTGCAGTTCCTTTGTATGTCATTCCTCAGCGACTTATATTTCTGTTGTCCTGAATTTCACAGAACTGCCCTGTTTCATCGATCAACCGAAGTACTTCTTCTGATCCCATGGTTTCTTCGCAGTTACCTTCTTTGTACCTATTGTTTTCTTTCCAACTTCTGCGATTGCCCGTTTTGGAAACTGTACTACCTACTGAGCTATTCCTTATTGCTGTATCTATAACCTTAGGGAACTTCAAGCGAATCTCGTCATTCCTAAGTACTTCCGTATTCCACTTCTTCACGCATTGATTCTTCCTGACTAATCTCTTAAATTCAGCCTACTCTTCATCGCTACTACATCGCGGTGTGAGCCAATATCTGTTCCTGGGCACCCTTAGAATCCAGTATCTGATTTTGGAATTTCTGCCTGACCCTGACATAATCTAGCTGAAATCTTCCGTGTCACCTAACCTTTCCCAAGTTCACGTACTCTCCTTGTGATTTTTGAACAGATATTTGCAATTATCAGCTGAAACTTATTACACAACTCAGTTAGTTTTTCTCCTCTCTCATTCTCTGTCCCAAGCCCATATTCGCCTGTAACCATTTCTTTTATTCCTTCCCCTACAACTGTATTCCATTTCCCCGTGATTATTAGTTTTTACCTCACTTTACGTATTGTATTACCCTTTCAATATTCTCATGTACTTTGTCTATCTATTCATCTTCATCTGAGATATAATGCCATTATATTGAAACACGTATGCAGCGTGTGCGAGGCATTACAGAATCTTTGACCAGAGAGTTATTTATCGTGGCTAGTCTGCGCTTGACCGCGCGAGTGTTGCGAGCAGTAGTCTGTGGGTAGTCTGTCGACAGTGCAGTTGTCTGTTGCACTCTGTCGGTAGCAGTAGTCGAGTTCAGTTGCGAATGGCAGTCGGTCAGCAGTAATGGTCGAGTACAGTTGCGAGAGAGTCGCGAGCGGGACGCAGTCGCAGGCGTCGACATGGGTCTCTGGTCAAGATGCTGAATGAGGTATATTGTTAATTAAGATAACAAAGCTGCATTGCGCGCATCAGATAATGTAATGTATTTTTATTGTAATCAATTTTCAACAAGTGCTCCAATAATAATTTTGTTTTCAATGCATTCTGACAAAAGAACCATGTAATTGAACGAACGATTTTCTTCCATTTCCTCTAAAGAAAAGTTGCAGTTAAATTTCAAAATAAAAAAAAGAAAATAATACTTGCAATGCATTTCCTCCAAGCCGCGCCCAACAATAAGAGCACAATTTTGACATGCAGTTATACTGAGGTAAGAAATTAATTCTGATTTTTGCACAGGGCCAAAGACCGACATTTCGGTCTAATTGAGTTTTCATTGTCACTGAAGTTTCATTAGCATTGAATTGTCTTTCATTATTTTTGTGGGAACTTACACCCGAGTCAGATTGCGATTTTTCACATTTAATTGTCTTGTCAGTAGATTTCATTGCTGGGAGGTTACGCTTGGCTCCTATTTATTATTGTCCTTTTTTTTCTAAATTTCTGCGGGGAGGTTACACTTGGCGACACCCGGTCCATGATCGTATTTCGTTGAGAATCTTTTGAAAAGTAGTCAGATTTTGCGCTTATTTGCTTAGATATAATTAGGATTTGGCGCAACGCTTTTACTAATCTTGTGACTTTCTTTCCTCAGATCATCGGCAATTCGTTGCTCTGTTGTATTTGTGTTTGTTACCTTTTGCATTTGTGCTTATTTGTTTTGTGAATAATTGTGACTATAGCAAAAATGCCGCGAAAGACCGTGAATAGTGTATCGCGAAGTATTGTGAATGAAATTACCGACTTAAACAACGTGACCGATAGGACTTGTGACACGCAATGTAATGATGACAATCCTGCGTTCACTAACAATCAGTGCATTCCAATCACTAATGATGACTTTTATCTTAATGATGAACAAACGAACTCAGTTGTCTCGTCTGTTAATTTGACGACAATTGATGACGCGGAGCGGTCTATTGTAATGAGCGCTGCCCAGCTTAACTCACCCGGTTTGGAAAATTCAAGTAACGTACAGACAAATTTCTCTAATGAAAATGGACAGTGTACTGAAAGTACGACGGATTCATTTAATTCCGAAAGAGTGAGTGACAGTGTACATTTGACTGGCAAACCTTTTTGTAAATCTCAGAATAACCAAATGGTTACAGAAAGCGAGACAATTTCAGATCCACCACTAAACAGCACAGAGAATATAAACGCTAATTTTGACTGGGAACGAATTATGGCAAGATTGCTACAACATCAATTTAGTGAAAATAACAAACAATTTAAAGAAGATTTCAAACACCTTAATGAAAAATTAGACAACAGTGACGAAAATCTTAAACAACTTAGTGAACAGAACAAACAGTTAAATGAAAAATTAGACAACAGTTCTAGACAGCTTAGTGAACAAATTAGAGACGTTGCCGCGCAGTGTCACGATACTAAGGAACAGTTACGCGAAGAAATTGAGGCTTGTTCAAAGAAAAATAGCGAAGAAATTAGATCTGTTGCTCAAGAATTAAGGGAAATGCAAACAGCCGCAACAGAAACACTTAGAGCGGAAATTAGTACAGTCGCTAAACAATGCTCTGAAAAAGCTACACAATTACGCGACGAGTTTAAAGCAATGACAGCAGAACTTTTGCGCACAATGGATGAAAAGATTGACGCGAAATTCGAACAGCAGAACACTCAAATTAACGAGCGCTTTAATCAGCACATACAGAACAGTGATACGCGTTTCCGCAAATTTATTCAGGATCAAAATAAAGTAAAACGTCAGGTAATGGAAACAATCACTGCACAGAGACAGGAAGACAAACGTAAATTGTTCGCGAAAGCGAAGACATATTTAGACAACAATATTGCTACAGTGTCCGACGAAATTAATTCCATCAAACAGTCGACCACTGAATTACGTGACGAAATTTCCGATCTTAAATCGAAAACAGACACATACACAACCGATTTTCAAACAGTGACCGACAGACTCGAACAATTAGAACTAACACAGAATTCAGATGTCGACAAAACTGACGTTAAAAAACTGAACGAAACTACACGTAAATTGCAAAAACAGATTAATGCGTCAGACACTAAAACCGATGATCAAGTAAAAATACTGACTGAAAAATGTGATGAATTGGTCAGTCGTATTGACGTTATAGAAAGTGGTAATGACAACAAATCAGACGATACTTCACCGGTTTCGTTCAGTCAAACACCGGAATTTCAAAATTTACAGCAGACAATTAATGAGATAGATTCATCTAATAACACGTTGCGTAGAAAATTGTCAAGCTTACAGCAAGAAGTAACAGAGATGAAAAACATTTCAGTTAATAACACATCACAGCAGACGCCATTGTTCGAACATTTGCCAGACTCATGCAGCGCGTATAATTTGAGCAATTTACAGAGACTACGCGACTTAAAATCCGAAAAGCCACGCGACTTAAAATCTGAAAAGCTACGCAACTTGAAATCCGAAATGACACAGACAAACAGATTCTCACACAAACCTGAACGTGTTCTCAAATTCAGTGACGAGAATGTTGACTACGAGCAATTTTTATCTGTAAGAAAATCTAAAGAATTTAATAATGACAGGACACAGGTACACGCTTTGAGCTGTATACGACAATTTATTTTGTACTTTCACCGCTATTACCTGTAATGCAGAAACTAGTTTTGAACCTGATGCGACAATTTGCTATTGTATTTTTATCAGCATTGCATATAATGCAGAAATTAGAATTAGCAAGAATACAGCAACTTGTGTTTGGATTTTCACCGCTATTGCCTGCAACGCAAAAGCTAAAATTTATTTGCAGTACGTAATTGACCTCAGGGGATTCATTACGCTTTAATGAATATGTGCCGTAGCGTGCATAGGGCCCCGAGCTGTAGTAGTGCTGTTTCATCTTTAGTTTTCTGCACTGCTGCTTTTTCTTCTACTATCCTTTATATCTATCAAAACAGCTCTTTAACTATTGCTCTATCTAGAATTAAGAAAATTGACTAAAGAAAACCCGATGTGACAAATTTTTTACCGAAAGTGACAATTTTCATTAGGCACTCCCGTAATGGCAACTACCGGCGTAATTTTGATAACAGATAAAATCGTAATCATCAGTATGTACAACATTTCGAGCAGCCGCAACCACATTTTTGTAACAATAGATGTTTTTCACCACAATAGCATGAAAGTCAGCCGCTTAGCGTATGTAACCAACAATGCAGTCTACAAGGTCAACCAAGCTTTAATGTTCGCCGCGTGCACGTATAGTCTCAGCTACAACAGATAGTAACGCACAGCAGCAAGGAAATAACTACGTATTGAAAAAAAAACAGTATTTCAATTCCTATCGCAATGCACCGTATAGAAGTGACTATCATGACCAACGTAAAAATAATGAGCACAATTTTCAGCGTACATTTAATAACAGTCGATCTTTTCAGCAGCAAGAACATCAGCAACAACACATTGTCATGAATGGTCCAGACAATAGGTGTGATCCATAGCATAATACGCCAGGAAGAGTTAACAGAACAGTTAAAATAGTGGATATGCCACAGCATCCTCCCGTAAAATAAATAACAGCACGTACGATAGAATTTGACCACGTACAGTACAGGTTGCATATTCCAGTAACGTAAGCAATAATTTTGACACGCAGAACCTTGTTCACGAAAAATGTTATTAATTTTGACGCCATCCGACACACGTTTGCATGAAAAATATTATCACGACGTACGTAGACGACATTCTTATTGCAGAAGCTAACTGGTCTGAACACAATATGATTCTTGAACATCTGTTGCAAACTTTTCGTGCACAAGGACTTACAGTTAATCTTAGTAAATCGCATTTTGGTAAAACTTCTATATAATTTCTTGGACACGTAATTTCAGCAGAAGGCATTGCGCCTGACCCGGAAAAACTTCAAGCTTTACATGACATTACTGTTCCTACAACGAAAAAGCAACTACGCAGTTTTTTGGGCTTAATTAACTTTTTTCGTAAATTTATTCATCACTCTGCTTTAGACACACCTACATTATGCCAATTAACAGGTAAAAACACTATTTGGTCTTGGGATAAGCAAGCACATTCCGAATTCGTGAACCTGAAACATGCTTTGTTGACTGCTCCACTTTTATCGCACCCAGATCTTACCAGAAATTTTTCCATTGCCACCGACAGTTCTAACACCGCTTTAGGCGTACATATTTTCCAGGAAATTGAAGAAGATGGCTCAACAGTAATTAAAAACATCGCATTTGCAAGCCGCATTTTGTCACCTGCTGAACGAAATTATTCCGTTACAGAACTAGAAACGTTATGTGTTGTATGGGCTTTTACGAGATTTCGGCACTTTCTTTATGGAAGACACACGACCGTTTACACAGACAACAGAGCGATACAATTCTTACTTTCAGCTAAATTTACGCACGACAGGTTAAGCAGATGGAAACTTTATTTACAAGAATTTAATTTTACAATAGTTCACATTCCCGGCACACAAAATGTTATAGCAGACGCACTATCCCGTTCTCTCAGCAACAATCAGCAAGACGTCGCAACCAACTTCTGCAAAGCAAATTTCAGCGTAATGTACATTCAACAAGTTGCATTTGAAAATTTTATTTCGTCGTCATTACAGGACATAGTACAAGAGCAAAATAAAGACAACGTGTGGAAAGAAATCAAACACCTTTGGCAAGCTAGGAATAATGTTACGATTAGAAACCATTACACTGTACGCAATGACATTCTGTTTCGCCGCTCTCATCCTGACAGCAACAATTGGTTATTATGCATTCCTGACGAACTGATTAACAAATTAATTTGGTACACTCTTTTAAGTTACGCACATTACGGAGCCAGAAAATGTTTTCTTTTACTGAGACAGAACTGTTATTTTACCAATATGGAGAAACGTATTCGACGAGTTTTAGCGTCATGTAACATTTGCCAGAAAGCTAAGTCAGACACCACTTCACATATTCCTCCATTATATCCCATTATACCTGTTAAATTAAGACATATGGCCGCAGTAGACATTTTTGGTCCAATTCCGAGAACTAATAGAGGTTATTGCTACATCTTTGTCGCTGTTGAACTCACTTGAAAATTTGTTACTTTCACTCCGTTACGCAAAGCTACTGCTAAAACTGTTTCGAAAGCATTTGTAAAACATTTTCTATTTCATGTAGGGCATGTGATGAAAGTAATTTCTGACAATGGATCACAATTTCGTTCTGCTATATGGACACGCATGTTACGAGCTAGAAACATTTCTCCTATCTATATATCCAAATACCATGCTTTTTCGAACCCTTGTGAACGATTAATGAAAGAAATTGGTAAACTGTGTAGAATATACTGCCACAAAAGACACATTAATTGGGATACACACATATTCTCATTCCAAGATGTAATTAATTCCATTCCAAATGAATCCACTATGCTATCTCCGTCTGTTATACTGAAAAACGTTGAACCACCAAACAAAATTAAAGAATTAGTAAACTTCCCTACCTGTCGTCGACTAAGACACCACGAAATAATTGGCATTACGCTGAACAACATCAAACGTGCCGCAGAGCGCCGGAGAAGACAGCAAAAACATGTTTGTACACGCCGTGACTTTCACATTGGACAGAAGATATTAGTACGTGCACACTATTTATCCAGCAGAATAAAAGGTAAGTGCAGTAAATTTGAACTTCTATACGCAGGTCCATATCGGATTCGCAGCATCCCTCACCCCAATGTTGTACACGTCGAAACTTTGAGAACCAGAAAATCGAAAGGCAATCACCATATCTCAAACATTAAACCGTTTATTGAATGAAACCACTTTATGATGTAACATGCTATGATGCCATTTACTAATCTTTATGACCACTTATGCAATTACATTCACATGACTAATTACTGATGATTATCGTATTTTTCTTGGCAAGTGCCCGGCAAGGTAAGGTTAGCAGGTCGCTTTTCTTGTCGTAATATATCAGACTGTGCACATTTTTTCCAGAGACAGTTACGTATTTTATGACTAATTATGCAATGTTATCTAATGACATGTTAATTTCATTACATTTTTTCTCCATTAAAGGCTTTAATTATCGCCTCTATTAACTACACTACATACAAGCTGAACACAACGAACATCACATTTTTTCTTTCTTATATATATACGATTATTTCATGTTTTGTTCGTATGCATTATGAAATGGTGAAGACATAGCAAACACCAGTCGACTTTGACATTTTTTGCCTTATGACATCTCAAGATCGTGACTTTTTTACATTTTTTGCTGCTGCATTGTGATATTCTGTGTACATTTTGCATCTGAACACTGTCAATGTCTTTGACATATTACGTTTTCTGTCATGTTATGATGTATGCTTAATTGTTACCATAAACCAGTCATTATTTAGTGAGTATATGATGTAAATGCACGATATTAATCTCTGTTCATCATTTTCAGAAAGAAATAACGTGTAAAGGAAATAAATTACACAGAAATGGGAATTTCACCTACGGAATAAACGAAAGAAGATGTAATAACTTTATGAGGAAGAGTACATAGATCAGGATTAACAAACATTAACAAGAATATACTACACTCATCGTAGAATAGCAGTCTTAACTAATTTTTTCTTTCAGAATACAAAGTGATTGATGCAGGCTGTGAGACAGAACTACACATCTTAGTTTTAGTGATGAAATATGGTAGAGATAAAGAATAGTTGTGTAATGAGTAATGAAGTGATTTTATTTGCAGATGATAATGAATGCTGATGAATAATGATGAAGAATATGCTACTATGAATAATGAAGTTTTTCTTTACAGGTGATGATGATAATGGAGTTATGATGATATGGATAATGAAGTTTTCTTTGCAGATGGGGATAATGTTGAAGCTATATTTATGCTATGTAGTTATTTAAGTATTTGTTGCAGTTCGTTTTGACAGCAGGTGTTATATTGCATAGTATAATGACTGAAGGTTTAGGAAAGGACAGCTATGGAACACATTTTTTATACGCGTTTCACTACCTGTTAATTCGAAGTTCACTACTTTTCAGCATAAAATGCATTTCTCTTTTCAGCTTAATAATCCATTTTTATATATTTTTTGCAGGAGAAATTATTTATGAGATTAATGTGCTATAAGCAGTTGTTCATTAAATCTATGAAGATGATTACATATACTCTACTTGTTTCATAATCTTGCCACAGCTGACTTATGACGGATGACGTTACACATTTTCATTTATACCAACAAACCAGAAACAAATTTTTTTCTTCTTGTTTTCCCCTATAATTACCCTAAGCAATGCATTGCTAAAAAAAATGTATTACCCGTCCCAAATAATGATACCAGTTTAAGAGAGTTCTGAGTAATGCTGATCAGCAATGAATAATATGTCACTTGGAAAATGATTAGTTAATTATGATATTCATTATGCTTTGTAACTGGAAAAGAATGCGATTGTTTAATAATGCTTTGTAATTAGGAGAAGGCTAATGATTATTACTATATTGAAATGACAAATGATTAATTATGCTTTGTAACTGGAAAAGAATGTGATTGTTTAATAATGCTTTGTAATTAGGAAAAAGCTAATGATTATTACTATATTGGAATGACAAATGATTAATTAACTATGCTATACTTTGTAACTGGAAAAGAATGCGATTGTTTAATAATGCTTTGTAATTAGGAAAAAGTTAATGATTATTACTACACTCCTGGAAATGGAAAAAAGAACACATTGACACCGGTGTGTCAGACCCACCATACTTGCTCCGGACACTGCGAGAGGGCTGTAAAAGCAATGATCACACGCACGGCACAGCGGACACTCCAGGAACCGCGGTGTTGGCCGTCGAATGGCGCTAGCTGCGCAGCATTTGTGCACCGCCGCCGTCAGTGTCAGCCAGTTTGCCGTGGCATACGGAGCTCCATCGCAGTCTTTAACACTGGTAGCATGCCGCGACAGCGTGGACGTGAACCGTATGTGCAGTTGACGGACTTTGAGCGAGGGCGTATAGTGGGCATGCGGGAGGCCGGGTGGACGTACCGCCGAATTGCTCAACACGTGGGGCGTGAGGTCTCCACAGTACATCGATGTTGTCGCCAGTGGTAGGCGGGAGGTGCACGTGCCCGTCGACCTGGGACCGGACCGCAGCGACGCACGGATGCACGCCAAGACCGTAGGATCCTACGCAGTGCCGTAGGGGACCGCACCGCCACTTCCCAGCAAATTAGGGACACTGTTGCTCCTGGGGTATCGGCGAGGACCATTCGCAACCGTCTCCATGAAGCTGGGCTACGGTCCCGCACACCGTTAGGCCGTCTTCCGCTCACGCCCCAACATCGTGCAGCCCGCCTCCAGTGGTGTCGCGACAGGCGTGAATGGAGGGACGAATGGAGACGTGTCGTCTTCAGCGATGAGAGTCGCTTCTGCCTTGGTGCCAATGATGGTCGTATGCGTGTTTGGCGCCGTGCAGGTGAGCGCCACAATCAGGACTGCATACGACCGAGGCACACAGGGCCAACACCCGGCATCATGGTGTGGGGAGCGATCTCCTACACTGGCCGTACACCACTGGTGATCGTCGAGGGGACACTGAATAGTGCACGGTACATCCAAACCGTCATCGAACCCATCGTTCTACCATTCCGAGACCGGCAAGGGACCTTGCTGTTCCAACAGGACAATGCACGTCCGCATGTATCCCGTGCCACCCAACGTGCTCTAGAAGGTGTAAGTCAACTACCCTGGCCAGCAAGATCTCCGGATCTGTCCCCCATTGAGCATGTTTGGGACTGGATGAAGCGTCGTCTCACGCGGTCTGCACGTCCAGCACGAACGCTGGTCCAACTGAGGCGCCAGGTGGAAATGGCATGGCAAGCCGTTCCACAGGACTACATCCAGCATCTCTACGATCGTCTCCATGGGAGAATAGCAGCCTGCATTGCTGCGAAAGGTGGATATACACTGTACTAGTGCCGACATTGTGCATGCTCTGTTGCCTGTGTCTATGTGCCTGTGGTTCTGTCAGTGTGATCATGTGATGTATCTGACCCCAGGAATTTGTCAATAAAGTTTCCCCTTTCTGGGACAATGAATTCACGGTGTTCTTATTTCAATTTCCAGGAGTGTATATTGGAATGACAAATGATTAATTAACTATGCTATACTTTGTAACTGGAAAAGAATGCGATTATTTAATAATGCTTTGTAACTAGGAAAAGAAGGCTACTGATGCTATGTAAAACAATTAATGAACATTTTTCTGTAATACTACATACATGGTGCAGAAATGTTCAATAACTGGGCTATGAATGCCGCTAACTACTAATGTAATTGCTAATGAAGACTGGTATGTGACTTAATGTCCTTCCACTATTGACCTAACTACCCTGAATTACTGCAATATCCATTTTGTCCTGTCTATCCTTATGATCATGGAGCACTATATTTGGTTTTGCACTAATTCTGCGTTGGTGTGCCTTGTAAGAGCGTGGTGTTGACACGACATGCTGTCCACCACTGTGAGCGATGGTGACGTTATTATGGTTCCACTGTTTGGTGTACCTAATGTACTGCCAAAATGAAAACATGGAATATTACTACGACAGTTCAGTGTCTTGGCTACGCTGATAAATTTTGATGGGAAAAGTACTTCAATTTGTGTCACTTGGTGTTGTACTTCTGTGGAAAGATATGGACTTTCAGAACAGCTGTGTGCAATCTAAAGTGCTCTACATCCATGATGCAATCCTTCCCTCTCCTATCCTAATTGTGACAATCATTTCTTGCTAACATCATTTATGTTCATGGGCTATACATTTTCTTTCGATTTGCTGAACTCCAGTGGGAGTACACTTATGTCACTTGTCGGTATGATTTTTTGCCATTATGTTTATTTGTTGTGAAAATGCTAAAGACATTTTTTTCGATTTGTTCTGAAGTACAGTATATGTGCACTCTTGTCTTTTATATTGTATATAGATTTTTATTTTGCAAATATGTTCTGAACTACAGTACATGTGCACTTATGTCATATGTTAATATGTTCTGTGCTGCACGTCAGTAACTGTGCACTTTTGTCATTTATCAATATAATCTGTATATACATTTTTCTGATTTGCTAATACGCTATGTACTCATTGTATACATTTTTTGTCATTGTCTAATGTTTTGTACTCAGTGCATGAGCATCAAGTTTAATTCATGTTTTTTACTTGTGCTGCAATTGTATAAATTAATTAGTTAAGAAAAAAAAAATTTTGTGCTCATGGCGAGTCCAAATGACTCACCATCGCCACCAAATTTTTGCCCCCCCAGTGGAGGGTTATGAAACACGTATGCAGCGTGTGCGAGGCATTACAGAATCTTTGGCCAGAGAGTTGTTTATCGTGGCTAGTCTGCGATTGACCGCGCGAGTGTTGCGAGCAGTAGTCTGTGGGTAGTCTGTCGGCAGTGCAGTTGTCTGTTGCACTCTGTCGGTAGCAGTAGTCGAGTTCAGTTGCGAATGGCAGTCGGTCAGCAGTAATGGTCGAGTACAGTTGTGAGAGAGTCGCGAGCGGGACGCAGTCGCAGGCGTCGACATGGGTCTCTGGTCAAGATGCTGAATGAGGTATATTGTTAATTAAGGTAACAAAGCTGCATTGCGCACATCAGATAATGTAATATATTTTTATTGTAATCAATTTTCAACAAGTGCCCCAATAATAATTTTGTTTTCATTGCATTCTGACAAAAGAACCATTTAATTGAACGAACGATTTCCTTCCATTTCCTCTAAAGAAAAGTTGCAGTTAAATTTCAAAATAAAAAAAAGAAAATAATACTTGCAATGCATTTCCTCCAAGCCGCGCCCAACAATAAGAGCACAATTTTGACATGCAGTTATACTGAGGTAAGAAATTAATTCTGATTTTTGCACAGGGCCAAAGATCGACATTTCGGTCTAATTGAGTTTTCATTGTCACTGAAGATTCATTAGCATTGAATTGTCTTGGGAACTTACAGCTGAGTCAGATTGCGATTTTTCACATTTAATTGTCTTGTCAGTAGATTTCATTGCTGGGAGGTTACGTTTGGCTCCTATTTATTATTGTCCTTTTTTTTCTAAATTTCTGCGGGGAGGTTACAATATGTTTGTTGATGGACTACATTTTCTAAGCACTCTCCCAATGAATCTCAACCTGGTACCCGCCTTACTAACAATTAATTTTATATGATCATTCCACTTCAAATCATTCCGCACGAATACTCCCAGATATTTTACAGACGTAACTGCTACCAGTGTTTGTTCCGCTATCATATAATCATACAATAAAGGATCCTTCTTTCTATGTATTCGCAATACATTACATTTGTCTATGTTAAGGGTCAGTTGCCACTCCCTGCACCAAGTGCCTATCCGCCGCAGATCTTCCTCCATTTCGCTACAATTTTCTAATGCTGCAACTTCTCTGTACACTACAGCATCATCCGCGAGAAGCCGCATGGAACTTCCGACACTATCTACTAAGTCATTTATATATATTGTGAAAAGCAATGGTCCCATAACACTCCCCTGTGGCACGCCAGAGGTTACTTTAACGTCTGTAGACGTCTCTCCATTGATAACAACATGCTGTGTTCTGTTTGCTAAAAACTCTTCAATCCAGCCACACAGCTGGTCTGATATTCCGTAAGCTCTTACTTTGTTTATGAGGCGACAGTGCGGAACTGTATCGAACGCCTTCCGGAAGTCAAGAAAAATAGCATCTACCTGGGAGCCTGTATCTAATATTTTCTGGGTCTCATGAACAAATAAGGCGAGTTGGGTCTCACACGATCGCTGTTTCCGGAATCCATGTTGATTCCTACATAGTAGATTCTGGGTTTCCAGAAATAACATGATACGCGAGCAAAAAACATGTTCTAAAATTCTACAAGAGATCGACGTAAGAGATATAGGTCTATAGTTTTGCGCATCTGCTCCACGACCCTTCTTGAAGACTGGGACTATCTGTGCTCTTTTCCAATCATTTGGAACCCTCCGTTCCTCTAGAGACTTGCGGTACACGGCTGTTAGAAGGGGGGCAAGTTCTTTGGCGTACTCTGTGTAGAATCGAATTGGTATCCCGTCAGGTCCAGTGGACTTTCCTCTATTGAGTGATTCCAGTTGCTTTTCTATTCCTTGGACACTTATTTCGATGTCAGCCATTTTTTCGTTTGTGCGAGGATTTAGAGAAGGAACTGCAGTGCGGTCTTCCTCTGTGAAACAGCTTTGGAAAAAGGTGTTTAGTATTTCAGCTTTACGCGTGTCATCCTCTGTTTCAATGCCATCATCATCCAGTAGTGTCTGCATATGCTGTTTCGAGCCACTTACTGATTTAACGTAAGACTAGAACTTCCTAGGATTTTCTGTCAAGTCGGTACATAGAATTTTACTTTCGAATTCAATGAACGCTTCACGCATAGCCCTCCTTACGCTAACTTTGACATCGTTTAGCTTCTGTTTGTCTGAGAGGTTTTGGCTGCGTTTAAACTTGGAGTGGAGCTCTCTTTGCTTTCGCAGTAGTTTCCTAACTTTGTTGTTGTACCACGGTGGGTTTTTCCCGTCCCTCACAGTTTTACTCGGCACGTACCTGTCTAAAACGCATTTTACGATTGCCTTGAACTTTTTCCATAAACACTCAACATTGTCAGTGTCGGAACAGAAATTTTCGTTTTGATCTGTTAGGTAGTCTGAAATCTGCCTTCTATTACTCTTGCTAAACAGATAAACCTTCCTCCCTTTTTTTTTATATTCCTATTAACTTCCATATTCAGGGATGCTGTAACGGCCTTATGATCACTGATTCCCTGTTCTGTACATACAGAGTCGAAAAGTTCGGGTCTGTTTGTTATCAGTAGGTCCAAGATGTTATCTCCACGAGTCGGTTCTCTGTTTAATTGCTCGAGGTAATTTTCGGATAGTGCACTCAGTATAATGTCACTTGATGCTCTGTCCCTACCACCTGTCCTAAACATCTGAGTGTCCCAGTCTATATCTGGTAAATTGAAATCTCCACCTACGACTATAACATGCTGAGAAAATTTATGTGAAATGTATTCCAAATTTTCTCTCAGTTGCTCTGCCACTAATGCTGCTGAGTCGGGAGGTCGGTAAAAGGAGCCAATTATTAACCTAGTTTGGTTGTTTAGTGTAACCTCCACCCATAATAATTCACAGGAACTATCCACTTCTACTTCGCTACAGGATAAACTACTACTAACAGCGACAAACACTCCACCACCGGTTGCATGCAATCTATCCCTTCTAAACACCGTCTGTACCTTTGTAAAAATTTCGGCAGAATTTATCTCTGGCTTCAGCCAGCTTTCTGTACGTATAAAGATTTCAGCTTCGGTGCTTTCTATCAGCGCTTGAAGTTCCGGTACTTTACCAACGCAGCTTCGACAGTTTACAATTACAATACCGATTGCTGCTTGGCCCCGCATGTCCTGACTTTGCCCCGCACCCGTTGAGGCTGTTGCCCTTTCTGTACTTGCCGAAGGCCATCTAACCTAAAAAACCGCCCAGCCCACGCCACACAACCCCTGCTACCCGTGTAGCCGCTTGTTGCGTGTAGTGGACTCCTGACCTATCCAGCGGAACCCGAAACCCCACCACCCTATGGCGCAAGTCGAGGAATCTGCAGCCCACATGGTCGCAGAACCGTCTCAGCCTCTGATTCAGACCCTCCACTCGGCTGTGTACCAAAGGTCTGCAGTCAGTCCTGTCGACGATGCTGCAGATGGTGAGCTCTGCTTTCATCCCGCTAGCGAGACTGGCAGTCTTCACCAAATCAGATAGCCGCCGGAAGCCAGAGAGGATTTCCTCCGATCCATAGCGACACACATCACTGGTGCCGACATGAGCGACCACCTGCAGATGGGTGCACCCTGTACCCTTCATGGCATCCGGAAGGACCCTTTCCACATCTGGAATGACTCCCCCCGGTATGCACACGGAGTGCACATTGGTTTTCTTCCCCTCTCTTGCTGCCATATCCCTAAGGGGCCCCATTACGCGCCTGACGTTGGAGCTCCCAACTACCAGTAAGCCCACCCTCTGCGACAGCCCGGATCTTGCAGACTGAGGGGCAACCTCTGGAACAGGACAAGCAGCAACGTCAGGCCGAAGATCAGTATCAGCCTGAGACAGAGCCTGAAACCGGTTCGTCAGACAAACTGGAGAGGCTTTCCGTTCAGCCCTCCGGAATGTCTTTCGCCCCCTGCCACACCTTGAAACGACCTCCCACTCTACCACAGGTGAGGGATCAGCCTCAATGCGGGCAGTATCCCGGGCAACCACAGTCGTAGTCCGATCAGGGGATGCGTGGGACGAGCTGGCCGTCCCCGACAAACCCCCATCTGGACCCCCACAGTGATGCCCATTGGCAACAGCCTCAAGCTGTGTGACCGAAGCCAACACTGCCTGAAGCTGGGAGCGAAGGGATGCCAACTCAGCCTGCATCCGAACACAGCAGTTGCAGTCCCTATCCATGCTAAAAACTGTTTTACAAAGAACGTCTGAACTAACCTACAGAGAGCGCAAACAAATCGACAAAATTTAAACGGTTATTAAAATGCAAGATTGCCTAGTAAATGCAGTAATGCTGCTACTTGCGCACTGCTGACACTGCTCGGCGGCGGAAGGAGACTAAGCGAAATTACACTATTCAGGTACTAAAACGCGATGCTACACTCTCAAATACTATAATACGCCCGAAATTTATGAATTAAACAATGCAAGTACCAAAAACACGCAAAGAAATTAAGATTAAACTATGTAACAAATGAGTGAGCTAGGAGTATACGACTTGCTGCTCAGCTGCTTATCCAACGGTGGCAGGGAGCACACTGACTGTGACCAACCGACACTGGCCGTTCAAAACAAAAACAGTAGACAAACGACTACGCGAATTTACACTATTCAGGTACTAAAACGCGATGCTACAACTCTCAAATACTATAATACGCCCGATATTTGTGAATTAAACAATGCAAGTACCAAAAACACGCAAAGAAATTAAGAATTAAACTATGTAACAAACGAGTGAGCTAGGAGTATACGACTTGCTGCTCAGCTGCTTATCCAACGGCGGCAGGGTGGCTTACAAAACACTCGTTCGACCTATACTTGAGTATTGCTCATCAGTGTGGGATCAGTACCAAGTCGGGTTGACGGAAGAGATAGAGAAGATCCAAAGAAGAGCGGCGCGTTTCGTTACCGGGTTATTTGGTAACCGTGATAGCGTTACGGAGATGTTTAATAAACTCAAGTGGCAGACTCTGCAAGAGAGGCGCTCTGCATCGCGGTGTAACTTGCTCGCCAGGTTTCGAGAGGGTGCGTTTCTGGATGAGGTATCGAATATATTGCTTCCCCCTACTTATACCTCCCGAGGAGATCACGAATGTAAAATTAGAGAGATTAGAGCGCGCACGGAGGCTTTCAGACAGTCGTTCTTCCCGCGAACCATACGCGACTGGAACAGGAAAGGGAGATAATGACAGTGGCACGTAAAGTGCCCTCCGCCACACACCGTTGGGTGGCTTGCGGAGTATCAATGTAGATGTAGATGTAGATGTAACACAGTACTCTGCTGCAAGTTGACACACTCTCCGAAACAGCACGGTGCTGCTGGAGAGAAAAACCTCCATTACATCTAGGGTGATAATGGCATTATATCTTGTAGCACGTCAATAGTTGAGTGGTATCGTGATTCCACGTTGGCCCGGTTTTCCGAGATGGAAGTAAGAGTGTCAGCTAAAGCACTCAGCCAAATTCGACACCTCGACATCCATATTGATGTCTGCGGTCCGTTGAAAGGAGGGTCCAGCTACATCAAGGTCCCTAAGGATATAGCTGGTAAGAATACATGTATTAACGTTCAAAATAAAGAGGACAATGCTTCTTTGGCAAGGTCAAGCCTGGCCTGCGAAAGAGAAATTAAACAGAATCCAGAGTGCACATCTCGATACGGAATAGGTATTACCATTCGTGGCTGATACAGCTTTGACGTTATCGAGTTCCCCGTAAAGATTCAGGACATACATGAACTTGCACAAAATCTTGGAATATCGTTTCGTGATTATGGGCTGGAGAAGATGAGCAGGAAAAGCATAGTGTAGTTGGACCACTCCATTTTTTGAAATATGCGGGTGAGTGTGATCTTCATGTAAACATGCTGCTCTTGTTTGAAGGTGATAATCAGCATCACTTATTGGTCAAAGACATGTCCCGCCTTCTTCCCTCCCTGATGAGTAGACACAAGGGTAAAGATCATATCCTTCAGGTGTCTAAATACCTTTTCCGAAGAAAAATATTTATTAAGTGATCTGAAGGACTGTGAATCCAAGCAAATGGTACGTGTTGTTATGCCTTGAAAAGAAAACAAATTCGCTGACCGCTGGTGGCCGAGCGGTTCTAGGCGCTACAGTCTGGAACCGCGCGACCGCTACGGTCGTAGGTTCGAATCCTGCCTTGGGCATGGATGTGTATAATGTCCTTAGGTTAGTTAGGTTTAAGTAGTTCTAAGTTCTAGGGGACTGATGACCTCAGAAGTTAAGTCCCATAGTGCTCAGAGCTATTTGAACCATTTTTTTAAAAACAAATTCATTACATTCAAGAATGCTCACCACCAGGAGAGATATCCTTTTGTTGTATACGCTGAGTTCGAATATCTCCTTGTCCCTGTCACACGCTCTGAAGGGAGTCCCTTAGCCTCACATACCACCTTCATGCAAAAACACTTACCAAATTAAAACGTACCAAATTGCATGCTCATATTATTCAAGTCTTAACTGCTGCGAATCTTATGTCGGGGATAATTCTGTGGTTTGGTTACTCACTGAGCTTGAGAAACTCTCATGGGATGTTGGTAGGCTTTACAGCACCAATATCCCCATGAGCGAATCGGAGGAGGATAAAAAATTATACTACTATGCAGTTAACTGTCATATTTGTAGGGTACCATTAGATAGAAATGTTGAAATTCCCCGTAGAGATCATTGTTATTTTACGAGAAAGTTCCGTGGTGCAGCTGACAACGCAGGCAATTTGAAGTATAAGTTATCTGGGCACACACCCGTTTTCTTCCATAATTTAAGCGGGTATGATGCTCACTTTCTAGTTGAGCAGTTGGCTAATTTCGGTTTGAAGACAGATCAGGTCAGCGTCCTTCCTGAGAGTGTAGAGAAGTATATTTGTATATTTCTTCCTCGAAAGGAACGACGCCATAAACTACGGTCGCTGGCCGGGGTGGCCGAGCGGTTATAGGCGCTACACCCTGGAACCGCGTGACCGCTACGGTCGCAGTTTCGAATCCTGCCTCGGGCACGAATGTGTGTGATCTCCTTAGGTTAGTTAGGATTAAGTAGTTCTATAAGTTCTAGCGGGCTGACAACCTTAGAAGTTAAGTCCCACAGCGCTCAGAGCCAATTTTTTGAAATTACGGTCAGCTTCCTTGACTCTTCACGTTTCATGCAGAAACTTGTTGACACTATACCTCGGGAGGATATGTACATCACCCGATCTGCGTACCCCGATGGGGAAAAGTTTCAAAATGTGACTAAGAAAGAAGATTTCTTTTATGAGTATCTGGATAGTAAGGCGAAACTCGACTAAACCAGGCTACCCGACATATTTGCATTTATCAATACTCTCACAGGCGATGCTAACACTAGTACAGATTGTGAACATGCCGTGAATGTCTGGCGGTTATTCAACATCCTCAATTTGGGTGAATGTGCAAGACTATACATGGACACCGATGTGCGCTTGCTTGTGGGTATTTTTGAAAAAGTTCCGGACTGTGTTCAAGGCCACATACTTTCTGGACTACGCCTTTTGTTACACGACACCTCGGTTGTCGTGGAAGGCCGTGCTCAAGTAAATGATCCGCAGCATCTAGCTTGTGAGTGATGCTGATACGCTTCTTTTCTTTGACCATGAGATTCATGGGGCAGCGTGTCCATAGAAACGCCAAGGCAAATAGGCCTAACCCACATATGGATGTTGGGTTCAATCCATCCCTCGATTCATGTTTTATATTTGGATGTGAATAACTTATATGGAGACGCCATGATGCTGCCACTGCTGTTTGGTGTGTTTTCGAAAACGAATTAGAAGGCTTAGGGGGAAAAATAATGGATCTGGTGGCTGATTCTGATGTAGGGTACGTGTTGGATTCAGACCTCATGTATCCTGTTACTATGCGTGAAATGACAAGCGAATTGCTGTTATGTCCAGAGCAACAACTTCCGCGAGGGAGCACTGTCCCTGAACTGATGGCCACTGTTAGTCACAAACAGAGGCATGTAATCCATTATCATAATCTCCATCAGTGCCTCGGCTTAGCGATGGAGCTAGGTAGAATCACTGGGCTATCTCCTTCAAGTAGTCCCCCTGGTTGAAAGAGTATATTGAATTAAATACCGAAAAGAGGGCGGGCGCGACTGGTGATTTCGAAAAATATTTTTATAAATTAATGAATAATTCCATTTGCAGTAAAATCGTGCAGAATGTAGGAAATGAACGCGATATTTTGATTAGGAGTGAATTGGAGGGGCGTTATGGCGTAAGGAATTGCATTGCGAGACCAAATTTTAAGGGGTCCATTGGTTTCAATAAGAACTTCGCTGCTCTAGAGATGTCAAATGTTTCAGTAGAGTTGACAAAACCTGTCTATTTGGGGATGTGTATACTGGACACCTCCAAACTCCACATGTAGCAATTCCACTAACAGTTTACTAAAACTCGTTTCGTGGAACCAAAGTTACCTTATATGGATGCAGGTAGCTTCGTCTGTTGGGTAAAGAACTGCAATCCATATGAAGCAATGAGGTATCACAGCAATGAATTCGACACATCTGGATACACAGCCGATAATGGTTTGGTACTGTTCCTCAGAACAAGAAGGTTTTCGGCTTAATGAAATATGAACCGAAAGGATTGGCGATTGTAGAGTTTGTGGGTCTAAGATCTAAAATGTATGCATATCGTACAATAGATGGGGCTACCCACTAAGGGAGTGTGATGTGTAGCATCACGTGTTCTGACAGTCGAAGACTACTTGCAGTGCCTGTGCAGTGCTGTTCGTGGTGCTGCACCACAACCTCCGCATGTGGGATGGTAAACAAGTATTCGATCAGGAGGAGTTTACTGTGCTGCAATCTAAAGTCGGACTGTCACCTCATAACGATAAAAGAGCCATTTGTAATGATGATCTCGAAACTCTCTCGTATTCACATTATTCACTTGAATCACGAGAGGGGTGGAGGATTCCGACGGCTTGGATGAGAGAGAGAGAGAGAGAGAGTGACTGGCTGAGTTAGAGCTTATGCTGAACAGAACCATATTGTAAATTTTGTATGTGTGTGATGTATGGTGTACTTGCATGTAGCCGGCCATTGTGGCCGAGCGGTTCGAGGCGATTCAGTCCGGAACAACGCTTGAGCTACGTTCGCATGTTCGAATCCTGCCTCGGGAATGGATGTGTGTGATGTCCTTAGGTTAGGTTTAGTTAGTTTTAAGTATAGGGGACTGATGACCTCAGATGTTTAGTCCCATAGTGCTTAGAGGCATTTGAACCATTTGAACTTGCACGTAAGAGTGTTTCTGTGTCCGTGTATGTATGCATTTGAGTGTGTTAAAGTATAGATGCCTGCGTGAAAACACATTCACCTCACTTTTTAAATAGGTAGCATACTATGTATGAATGAATATGTATAACAACCATGTGCTGGAAAACGTTATAAAAACATAAAAAGAGTTAAGTAATGTACAAAGAATATATAAAAAATACAAAATTGTAGAAAAATCATAATAAAATTTAAGAAATTTAAAATAGAGAAAAAGTATAGCTTTACAGTATTTGTCTCTTCTGCACTTCATGCGCATGTGTAAATACAGTAGTTTCTAAGTTTCATCTACCACTAGCTGTCCAAGTCCTACTAGTTTTAAGTGTGACTTTCACCAGTTCATTTTAGTATATCTGTTTGGGATGGATGTTTTAGAGCCACCTACTTCATTGTGTTATTACATTATTTCAGCTGCTTGAGGTGGAAAACGTTTAGAAACATCCACTTCAACGTATAAATTCACTTTTCTGTTTGCGTGGTATTTCACTAGTAATAGTAACAGTAATAGTATTAGAGTAAGAGAAACTTACAACAGCTGTAATCAGTACTGCAGTAGCTGTACTGCAATAGCTGTAATCAGTACTGCGATATAATGTAGAAATTTTCACATAGTACTGTTAGTGATGTAGTAATGTTCAGTCAGTAATGCAATGTAAAATAAAAAATTCCTTCAACTATTACTATTATTTGTAAAACCAAGAACTGTGAATGTGTGGGTAAAAAAAATTAAAACAGTAACAAAAACTGTGAATTTTAAAGGAGTATTAATTCGTATATTGTAAAGACAATAAGATTTGTGAATGTGAAGCAGTATTACTACTGTGTCTGAATAAAAATATTGTTATTCACAACCATACGTCTTTGTTATTATTTCACAAATCCATACCATCACAAATGTATATAGAGACTGTGCAAGAAGCGTGAGGGAGGTAACATTTAAGATGGGAGAAAACAAAATACATAAAATGGTGACATGCGGCTTTGCTGTCGGTATTGGGTTATGCGAGCAGACAGCAGATTTCTTGAATTGATGGAGGGCAGGGCACCCGCAATATTCCAGGTCTTAAATCGCAGCAAACCAGAAGATTCGACGCATACATCAGATCTTCTCCTTCCTCTTCTCGTAGATGATGGTATCAGTCTGGTCGAATAACTGAAGCGACGTCACCATATCTTTACTAGGTATGTCATAGTCATCCCAGTAAATTCCATGGTAGAAATGTGTTAACGACTCTCCATTCTTCCGTTCAAAAAATGGCTCTGAGCACTATGGGACTCAACTGCTGTGGTCATAAGTCCCCTAGAACTTAGAACTACTTAAACCTAACTAACCTAAGGACATCACACACATCCATGCCCGAGGCAGGATTCGAACCTGCGACCGTAGCGGTCGTGCGGTTCCAGACTGTAGCGCCTTTAACCGCTCGGCCACTCCGGCCGGCCGTTCTTCCGTGTTTTAGCACACTTCACATCTTTGAAAGACCTTGGTGATGTAATGTTTGTTGAAAATGTCTCTGTTATTCCGGCATCTTCTGTGTAAGCTACAAATGCAACATCTGTGTTCCAGGAAATTTGCCAAAGATTCAAATTTAGTTCCTACATATATAGTTTCTGATTTAATTATCTTGCTCTGATTTGAGCAGTCTGTTACGACGGTTGGCGATAGCTCGATGAATTTCTGTGGACTGAGTAGGCATCCTCCTCTTTCTTCTTCAGTACTTTCATAGAAAAAAACACAGAACCTCGAATACGTGTCATATGCTAGACTGTATAAATTTTTATCCCACTGCAGGTGTAAATTATCAAATGTGTAGATTTCAGTATTCAAGTAGACTCTGGCGTCAGTTAACTTGAAGTTGTCGAATACAGTGGAATCATTTGCTGTATTACCTCTTCTATCACTCTGAAACGCAAGTGTATGAATCTTGGCGTCTCCAGCAGGTAGGAGGGTTTAATAGTCCATGTTTGCTTGCAGTCCGTAACACTGGATATTTGAAAAAACCCCAAGAGCGGGATGTTAGTCATAGGTATGTACCAGAATTCAGAACTTTTAAAAGCTCAAACGCTCCTCGTCTGATACACTGATGTGAGGCATTTTCCATATTATCTCGCTGATTGTCATCATATTCTCCTCCTGAGCTCCTTGAATGTATGAGTTAGTATCCGTCGCATTTCGTACCGTAATAGTTCCTGTTTATCGTTCATAATAGCGTGCTTCATGTCCTCAAAGTAGCCCATAAACATTTTTAGAGGTATCCATGCAATTATACCTTGGCACATTTTTTACCCTTAAATAATGACAGAGATTATATTACAACAAGACGCACAGTTTAGCGCTACTGTAAACGTATTTGAGTGATTAATTTTGTACTTAAAACATTTATTTTTAAAGATTTTTGAATTACAAAGATACAAAGGTTTTCCGTGATACATTTCATTCCATTGCTGTAATCTGTAACACCTGAGGGTATAATTACATTAATCCTCAGAGGGGTACACGCTTACTTTGTGTGCCATGTGTTTGGCAAGCACAAGGAGCTCTAGCTAATACGGTATTTGCTTATGCAACTTTACACATCGGTACCATATTTCTCTAACACAGAATTATACAGCTATCTGATTATTTAATAGAGAAACAAACTTTCTTTTCCACGTCAGTGACACATGTTTACGCAATTACACAATTGGATAACTTCACACTTATGAAATTGTATTTTGTCTGAACTTTGTGAACTCTTCATATTTTTTCGGAACCATTTAATACAATGAGAGCTTTGAATGATGTATTTGGTATGGGATCATGATTTTTAAAGTACATTTGAGGTAGATCACACTATTGAAATGAGCAGAGAATTTTTTTAGGTTTTGAAATTATTGCAGAAAGCTACGACGTTTTTGAGATTTGACTGATGTCTTATGATGTTATTATTACGACGACGAAGTGTATTATGCTGTTGAGGTATGTTTATGATCAATAAGCTGATGCTATATGAGGAATTTGATTATGCTATGTATTTGTTATGACGAAATATTGAAGAAGTGTCGACGAATATGTATATGTGGAATAAGATAAAGAATAATGAGCAGTGGTTAGGGTCTCTGATTCGTGAAAAAGGATGTTGGAAACCAAGAATCGTACTTTAAGAGTTATGGAATGTGTGTATATGCGTGAATGTATCACAATGCCGGCGAAAATTTTTTGGACACTTATATTTATAGGATTTTGTTTCTACACATTTGTAACGCAAATTCTCGACCTGTGAATTTTTTTGTATGAGACTGTCTACATCTACATCTACATCTACATTGATACTCCGCAAGCCACCCAACGGTGTGTGGCGGAGGGCACCTTACGTGCCACTGTCATTACCTCCCTTTCCTGTTCCAGTCGCGTATGGTTCGCGGGAAGAACGACTGTCTGAAACTGCTGTCGTAAATATTTCGGTAAGAAAGCTAAGTTACCTTGACGTAATGCGTTGTGGGTGCAGTCGCCTGGAGAAAAAGCCATTAGGTGGAGAAAAAAGAGGCCATTAACCTCGCTAGTGACAGTCCTTCGTAGAAAGCATCGCAAATGGGACACGCTCATTACTTGGAAACATATGATTATACTGTGAAGCTCGTTCTTTGTGCTACATACTGAAATGCTTATGAATTGATGGGAAATATTCTTACATCTGCACACCTTATTATGACGAGTGTCTTTCTACAAGAGTTGAGAGAATTTCTACTAACTTATGAAATTGCACATAACTATTGAACTATATTTTTATGCTTTGCTTTACGTAGTTATTATTTTATTTGATATCTGGTTTCCAGCTGTGTTGCAGCATTGGTTTTATAAAATAAAATTAAATGCATTTGCTAATGTGAATACTTTCTGTCAACAGATCTATTAAATAATAATTTTATAATCCACATTCTTCGAGAAAGGAGCACTTGGAAAGAAACGAACAATAAGGAGGGACTAATAATAGTAACTGCATACATAATTTTCTTTGCAATTACTTGGTACTTTCTTTTTTTTTTTTTTGTAGAATAAGTTTTGGTGCACCACTTTAATGACATAGACACTAAGATGTGAATAGATGTTTCTCTTATCTGCATTGTTGTCTTTAGTGTACTATTTTTTCTGCTTGAGCTATGTCATGATTAGATATAAGTTATTACATTTGCTGCTGCTGTTTGCCAGGCATAGTGCTACTGAATTTCACTTTGTATTACTCTGTTAAGCCAGTTTTACTACTGATTTATTTTTCTTGTTTGCTGCACATTGCCTTATATTAGTTGTAATGTTGCATTTGCTTTGCTAATTTAGATGTACTGCTGATTGCTTTGCAAATTTGCATTTTTTTCATTGCTGTTTGTGTTAATTGTTTTGTACTGCTGCATTGCCTCGTCCCTTAGTATATATATCTGAGCTCAGTAGATTTAAGTTAGCTTAAGAGGGGGTAGACTATATAAGAAACTAACTATGAAGAATAGGGAAAGAATGCATTGAGAAGTTATATGAAAAAGATTTGGGCAAAAATGAGTATTCTACAATGAGAAATAGTCACTTAGAAAGAGGATATGAACCAAACAGTAGGGTTTAGGGATAACAGGTTTAGGTAGGATTTCCTTGGAAATAAATGATGAGGTAAGATAATGGAAAATAAATAATGAGGTAAGAAATAAGTGAACATATAAATACAGAAAGCATGCTTGAATAGGATTTTTTTGATGGAAACAAGTGTTGAAATAAGAGGAAAGATCTATGGAATGAAATTTTGGGTTGGACTGCAGTACCAAATGTTACACGGAAAACAAACCCTGTCCTTTCTTTTTGTGTACCCTTGTGTATCTGTGCTCTTCCTGTCTTTATGTGTTTATCTGATAAGAGTTATGTTGTAGAATTTTTCTAATAATATGTTATTTACTTTTTAAAGATGTTTAGACATCATTTATTCTGATTTGTTTTAATGCTCATGTGTGAAGTTGATGTTTCGAAAGTTGTTCTGATCTTTTATGTATGTTCTTATGTCATAATTCCTGTAACACTGATGTATATGTTATTTCGAGTCTTTTATAAAGCCCATATTATTACAAATGTTATCTGTATTTTTATGTTCTTTAATGATGTATTTTGTACCTTTGTTATTGTATTCTCATGTTATAAAATTGTAATGGGCAGCAGTTCATCAAATTAAGTAACTTGTAAGCATTCATTTCACTGCACACGTTTCTGTTGGTCATAGTATATGCACAATATGTGAGAAGTTGGGACTGTTAGTGTTTGGACGTGTTAATAATTCAGCAAGGGACTGGTTAACAGCATTGCTGGTTCTAAGGACATTTCAAAAAAAAATTTTGTGAGTGCACAAGTGGTGGTTCATGGACTTGCTATATTGTCCACAAGACTCTTCGATGGTGATTGTGCACCTGCACAGTCGCAACAGATGGCTGCTGGCCGTCTCTACAAGGACTGCAGTGGGTCTGTACCTCTGGTGGTGCACCAATACCGTAATCTCTACCAGGACTACAGTGGGTCTGCTCTGTGATGACCTACCTACCAATATTCTTCAAAACTTCGACTGACTCTGTGGTGGGTTTGCTCTGTTGTGACCCATTACCTGTCTGCACGTCAAGAGTCAGCACTGTCTTTCCGTTGGAAGGACAACACTACTTCTTCAAGATTGCATGGAAATCCACTACTTCCGTTCCGTGTGCATTTTCTTCTACTGCTCATACTTTGAGAAAAACACTACTATTTTACCGTGGTGAACGATCGGGACTGTCTTTATAGACTGTGAGAAAATTTGAGCTTTTGACCAACGTAGTATCAATAAGTGTGTGCATTTCATTTCTTTGTTATTGTAATTATGAAAAAATTTTTCAAATCTGTATTGGCCACTGCCCAATCCAGTTTGTAAAATTTTTTGTGGGGAGCATGGGAGCTATGTAAGTAGGCTGTTTAGGTTTTTTTATTGGTAACGCCACCTCTGTATGAAAATCACTGGCTGTGCTGTGTGCAGTCTGTGGCTGCTTTGCTGTGTGCAGTCTGTGGCTGCTTTGCATTGTTGTAATACTCGCCATTGTAGTGTTAGGCAGCTGGCTGTGAACAGCGCATAGCGTTGCGCAGTTGGAGGTGAGCCACCAGCAGTGGTGGATGTGGGGAGAGAGATGGCGGAGTTTTGTAATTTGTCATGAACTGCTATATATATTATGACTATTAAGGTAAATACATTGTTTGTTCTCTATTAATATCTTTCATTTGCTAACTATCCCTATCAGTAGTTAGTGCCTTCCGTAGTTTGAATCTTTTATTTAGCTGGCAGTAGTGGCGCTCGCTGTACTGCAGTAGTTCGAGTAACCAAGATTTTTGTGAGGTAAGTGATTTGTGAAACGTATAGGTTAATGTTAGTCAGGGCTATTCTTTTGTAGGGATTATTGAAAGTCAGATTGCGTTGCGCTAACAAAATATTGTGCGTCAGTTTAAGCACAGTCTTGTATAATTGTTCAAAAGGGGACGTTTCATAAGTCGACCCTTAGCCGAGGATACCTCACTGGAATCTTCTGATTTTTTTCTTGTAGTTTGTGTAATTAGTGTAGCTATTGTTTATTGCTAGCGCGTAATTGTAGAGAAAATCTCCTTTGTAGTTGCAGTCTTTCATTGTTGTACAGTAAAACAGTTGTGGCATGCATATAGATTTGCACCAAGTATTTCGCAGCTGCGCTTGCAATTAACTAGATATTATTTTCAGTGCTATGTTAATGTGTTCTCTTATTTTTGCTCTTCAAATTGTGCTTTTCTGTGTTATCGTGTGAAATATTGTGACAATAATGGCGTGTGAAAAACGTAACACTAGGCTCCAAAGTAAACTGAGAAATAATAGTGACGACGAGTGTAGCTTACCAGCACCGCTGTGTAATGAATTAACAGACATCCAAAGTAGTAATTTGGTAACTGTGCATAGGGAAATGGAGCGTTCATCAAATAATGGTGTAGACAGTGAAACAGGTAGTGAACAGGGAAGCATTATCGATCGATCGGTCGGCAACAACTCGCCTCAGGAATCGGGAATGGCAGAACACAATATTGCAAATACTGTAGACTCAGGTTTTGGGTTGTCACCGTTTTCTCAAATGAGTCAAGAAACATTTTCTGCTTGTCAAAATGTGAATGTTGCCGGTGCAACTTCACTGCCGAAAAGCACTGAGGAACATGTTTCAGACACCAGTGCATTGTTATTACAGTTAATGCAACAAATGGGACAAAAGCTTCAAAAGTTAGACACAATGGAACAAAATCAGAGACAAACACAGCAAAAGTTAGACACAATGGAACAAAATCTTCAAAAGTTAGACACGATGGAACAAAATCTTAAAAAATTAGACGCAATGGAACAAAATCTTCACACCACGCTTGAACAAACACGTGAAGATTTGACTACTGAATTTCATAAAATCGAATTGAAATATCAAAAAGTCTGTAACGACGTAAAAACACAAATTTGTGAGAGAGCACTGTCTTCCCGTTGGAAGGACAATACTACTTCTTCAAGACTGCATGGAAATCAACTAAGTTTTCTTTTACTTCTCAGACTTTGAGAAAAACACTGCAATTTTACTGTGATGAACGATCAGCACTGTCTTTATGGACTGTGAGAAAATCTTTGCTTTTGGCCAACATTGTATCAATAAGTGTGTGCATTTGATTTCTTTGTTATTGTAATTATGAAATTTTTTTTTCAAATCTGTATTGGCCACTGCCCAAAACAATTTGTAAAATTTTTTTTGGGGAGCATGGGGGCTATGTAAGTAGGCTGTTTAGGTTTTTTTGCTGGTAACGCCACGTAGCGCTCTATATGAAAATCACTGACTGTGCTGTGTGCAGTCTGTGGCTGGTTTGCATTGTTGGAATTTGCTATTGTAGTGTCGGGCAGTTGGATGTGAACAACGCATAGTACTGCGCAGTTGGAGGTGAGTTTTGAGAGTGGATGATCTGGATGTGTGTCTGTCACAGACAGTTAATTTGTAAGACTGGTTGTCATGAACTGATATATATATATATATATATATATATATATATATATATATAT
This sequence comes from Schistocerca americana, assembly GCF_021461395.2. NCBI lineage: Eukaryota > Metazoa > Arthropoda > Insecta > Orthoptera > Acrididae > Schistocerca > Schistocerca americana. Next base: position 618,074,934 of record NC_060121.1, read on the forward strand.
ATAATGACTTTTGAACACTATTAAGGTAAATACATTGTTTGTTCTCTATCAAAATCTTTCATTTGCTAAGTATGCCTATCAGTAGTTAGTGCCTTCAGTAGTTAGAATCTTTTATTTAGCTGGCAGTATTGGCGCTCGCTGTATTGCAGTAGTTCGAGGAACGAAGATTTTTGTGAGGTAAGTGATTCACGAAAGGTATAGGTTAATGTTAGTCAGGGCCATTCTTTTGTAGAGATTATTGAAAGTCAGACTGCGTAGCGCTAAAAATATTGTGTGTTAGTTTAGTGTTGATCAGAATAGGTCCAGAGCGAAATGTCTGAGTACGTTCAGTTTTGATCGGCTGTTTGAAAATTAAATAACGTAAGGGGTTTACCTGCACAGTAATTCATAAATTTTTCTAAGGGGACGTTTCACAGTTAAGTCCCATAAGATTTTTCACACATTTCAACATTTTTGAATTTCCTCGCAGCGAAAGTCAAGAAGTTGATTATAATGTTACACAATACGCAACGTAAATTAGTGCAGTGTCAGAACTGTCACTGGAAGGTATATTGCGCTGGTAGGAGTCTCTTAGGCGCTGTTGCAACTGAGGGGAAGAATCCGTGAATAGTGTGAATCAAACTGTCGTTGACATAGGCCTTTGTTGCAATGTTACGCTCAATACCGATTGTACTGACTAGGAGAATATCCACTGTCTGATCAGATTTACAAAATTTACTGGGATCGGTTTTCAAAATCTGTCCCTTTGTGAAACCTAGTTGTGGGCCTATTGAACCTTTCTGCTTAAGGTCAATCGCGCGGGATTAGCCGAGCGGTCTGGGGCGCTGCAGTCAGGGACTGTGCGGCTGGTCCCGGCGGAGGTTCGAGTCCTCCCTCGGGCATGTGTATGTGTGTGAGACCTTAACTTTTCCCGGCGAATTGAATGTGCAAATAACTTACGGGTTTGCTGCCGGGTGACGTCGTCGAACACCGCCGATATTTCGACAGGAGCACACCCTGCCATTCTCAAGGCACCAATGCAAGGAAGACGAAATGTGCAAGGAAATTTAATACCTCGAACATTGCCTTTACACCGGTCATCCTATGAAATACAACAACACGGAGATTCTGGCTTGCACGTCTAGCTATTGCGATAGTGTCATTAAGGAAGCTGTTGAAATCAAATTATCTAGCAACCTTATTAACATAGATGGTGGATTCTGTTTAAATGCTGCTTGGAATCCGGCTCTGTCTCTCATCAAAAAAACAGAGGGACAGAATCAGTGCTACCTCACCTGTTGATTAATAGTGACTATTGATATTCCTGATGTTGATTATCTTTGTTTGTGTTGACACTTGTTCTGTGTGTGGTGTCTTCCTTGTTTCTCCTCTGTGAACCGAGGTATTAAATTTCATTGCACATTTCGTCTTCCTTGCATTTGTGCCTTGAGAATGGCAGGGTGTGATCCTGTCGAAATATCTGCGGTGTTCGACGACGTCACCCGGCAGCAAACCCGTAAGTTATTTGAACATGCGTGTGTGTGTCTGTCCTTAGGATAATTTTGGTTAAGCAGTGTGTAAGCTTTGGGACTGATGACCTTAGCAGTTAAGTCCCATAAGATTTCACACACATCAGAACATTTTTTTAACGTCAATCAATGTATTCACAGCCCTTATTTCAGATTTTGGAGTACTGATGTTTGTACGGAGCTCAATCCCTTTCGCAGACTGTTTTAACACTTCCTTTAAATGTTCAATATCGTATGCACCAGGTTCAATTTCCACAATTTCGGTTTTACCATTAATTTCCAGACACAGTTCATTCTTAGTCTCTGTAATATCTGGAATGCTGTTGTACGTCTCCAGTCCAATAATTGCAACTCCATTCACAAATACTCAAATCAATTGGCGGGAAGTAATTTGCACGTAATACAGGTGATCGTTCTTTTAAAGTCAAAGTGTATGACATTGCATCTCAACTTTAACTGATGAAGGATTGTTTAAAGCTTTTCGTTACATATACTTTTTCTTCGTAATCGTCAAGAGGAACATGACTTACTGATGCCCACAGAGGTGTATATTAAAGTCCTGAATGCGTTGAAAATTGTAGAACACACGTCTTCTGCGCGTGAAGTATCGTAATTCTTCTAGCGGTTCCAGGTCATCAAATGAGTCGGAATAGTAGACGGTGTTTGCACTTTTCGTAACATATGACAACCAGTGGGAGCCGGCGACCTGCAACATCTAAATTAACAATACCATATTCACCAGTTTTCCACGTAGTCTTCGGTAATGTATCCCGCATAAATACACCACGGAATCTGAAATGTTGAATTTTTTTTCTAACAGCCTTAAGTTGGCCATTTTTGTTTCCAGGACTGCTAACGGTCTTTTTTTTATTGATGAACAGACCAAGCCCTTTCCTGTACGGTTTCAAGTATAGTCGTTTAACGATGGGTGTGGCTTCCATCATGCGGTTATGTCTTTTTGCTTCTTCTGACTGCGCCTGGGAGTTTCTCGCGGTCTTGACTGTTCTAGAAATAGCTGTAGCACCATTAGCGAGGGACCCTACCGCCGAGAGAGTGGAGAGGCCTGGCATGAGAAATGGAAGAAAATCACCAGACGCCTCAGGTATTGGTAGAACTCGAGCTGCTTTAAGCGATCTTCTTCTTATTCCAGCTGCTTTCTGTTTCAGAGCGTTTTTAGCGGCGTATATCGCTGTCAGGACACAGTTCTTCAAATATCTTTGCTTCCCATTCTTCTTCTACTTTCGTGAACAACGTGCAACATTCATAACTCGCTTGAAGTTCATCACTCCTAAATCCAACTTAAGTTTCCCACGCATGGTTTTATCAGCGGCAAATGCTGCAATGCGTTGACCTATACCAATATCCTTTCTTCTGCGTATCACGTTGACCTTATTAGCTAAAATCAGGTCTACAATGTGACGACTTTGAAGGTCCTTATTTGCAGCGTATACATTTCGTGTTCCATACACGCTTCGTCGAGCAGATTAATCCGCTTATCACCAAGTGGTTTCTGAAGCTTCTTTCCAGGTTCACAGCGGTTATATCCCTGAATGTGCAATTCCGCTGGAAGTTTGCATAGAATCCGATCATCTCCCGTAACGCTTCTCCTACTACGCATGTTATGTTACTGCGGTGGTTGTGAACTGCGCACCCCATTATACAGCAGATCGTTAGCATAAATCCAACTGTTTTGTGTAGCAGGAAAACCAAGCATTTGACTAGCGCTATATTACCTTTACGTCTTATACCTCTCTCCACCAGAAACACAGTGTGATGAGCTTTCTGAAACTCTTTAATGTAGAGGAAACCTGCAATTTCTACGCCTTTACTATCCTTCAAGAAGTTCTAGGATTCGTTCTTTGCACGTTGTAAACTGTAAATATCTCTGTTAACCAGTTTGTCAGATATGACTTTCAAATTCTGTCTTGTATTTTGAGATACGTACCAAATCACCCACATTAAATTTATGTTTACATGGCTCCGTAATCCAGGAGTCTATTATCACTAACATCAATTGGTATCGTTTTTATTGTGCTATGTTTGGTTCGATTATACTGAGCAATTATTTATGGGACGATATCTGTCCATTTGTGTGAGACACGAAGATTAAAACGCATCCACGTTTGACCTTTTATTGTTCTGTTCAGACGCTTCACGATACTCGCCTTGAGGTGGGTGAACGTTGAGTAGTTGGCTCAAATGGCTCTGAGCACTATGCGACTTAACTTCTGAGGTCATCAGTCGCCTAGAACTTAGAACTAATTAAACCTAACTAACATAAGGACATTACACACATCCATGCCCGAGGCAGGATTCGAACCTGCGACCGTAGCGGTCGCTAGGTTCCAGACTGTAGCGCCTAGAACCGCACGGCCACTGCGACCGGCGCTGAGTAGTGATGTGTTCCATACCGCTGCAGCACGGTCTTGAAATACCTAATTTAAAACTCCCCGCCGTGATCGGTTTGAAGGTTGTCCAGGCATCGATTCGTTTTTGTGTGCAACAACCGCTCAAACACATCCACAACACTTCTCTCCGTTTTTGTTTTAACAAGTAATGTGCAGGCAGATTTGGAGTACGTATTAACAACCATTAAATATATACACTCCTGGAAATGGAAAAAAGAACACATTGACGCCGGTGTGTCAGACCCACCATACTTGCTCCGGACACTGCGAGAGGCCTGTACAAGCAATGATCACACGCACGGCACAGCGGACACACCAGGAACCGCGGTGTTGGCCGTCGAATGGCGCTAGCTGCGCAGCATTTGTGCACCGCCGCCGTCAGTGTCAGCCAGTTTGCCGTGGCATACGGAGCTCCATCGCAGTCTTTAACACTGGTAGCATGCCGCGACAGCGTGGACGTGAACCGTATGTGCAGTTGATGGACTTTGAGCGAGGGCGTATAGTGGGCACGCGGGAGGCCGGGTGGACGTACCGCCGAATGGCTCAACACGTGGGGCGTGAGGTCTCCACAGTACATCGATGTTGTCGCCAGTGGTCGGCGGAAGGTGCACGTGCCCGTCGACCTGGGACCGGACCGCAGCGACGCACGGATGCACGCCAAGACCGTAGGATCCTACGCAGTGCCGTAGGGGACCGCACCGTCACTTCCCACCAAATTAGGGACACTGTTGCTCCTGGGGTATCGGCGAGGACCATTCGCAACCGTCTCCATGAAGCTGGGCTACGGTCCCGCACACCGTTAGGCCGTCTTCCGCTCACGCCCCAACATCGTGCAGCCCGCCTCCAGTGGTGTCGCGACAGGCGTGAATGGATGGACGAATGGAGACGTGTCGTCTTCAGCGATGAGAGTCGCTTCTGCCTTGGTGCCAATGATGGTCGTATGCGTGTTTGGCGCCGTGCAGGTGAGCGCCACAATCAGGACTGCATACGACCGAGGCACACAGGGCCAACACCCGGCATCATGGTGTGGGGAGCGATCTCCTACACTGGCCGTACACCACTGGTGATCGTCGAGGGGACACTGAATAGTGCACGGTACATCCAAACCGTCATCGAACCCATCGTTCTACCATTCCTAGACCGGCAAGGGAACTTGCTGTTCCAACAGGACAATGCACGTCCGCATGTATCCCGTGCCACCCAACGTGCTCTAGAAGTGTAAGTCAACTACCCTGGCCAGCAAGATCTCCGGATCTGTCCCCCATTGAGCATGTTTGGGACTGGATGAAGCGTCGTCTCACGCGGTCTGCACGTCCAGCACGAACGCTGGTCCAACTGAGGCGCCAGGTGGAAATGGCATGGCAAGCCGTTCCACAGGACTACATCCAGCATCTCTACGATCGTCTCCATGGGAGAATAGCAGCCTGCATTGCTGCGAAAGGTGGATATACACTATACTAGTGCCGACATTGTGCATGCTCTGTTGCCTGTGTCTATGTGCCTGTGGTTCTGTCAGTGTGATCATGTGATGTATCTGACCCCAGGAATGTGTCAATAAAGTTTCCCCTTCCTGGGACAATGAATTCACGGTGTTCTTATTTCAATTTCCAGGAGTGTATATGTGGAGTCACTTGTTATCGAGAACGGGAAGTAGTCACATAATGAGAGGAAGAAGAGCGGATATACAAAGCCTCACGCTGCAGAGAAGTCTGATTAGTATGCTTGAGATGTCGACGAAGCGGTAAGTCACTCAGGTGCCGAGAGAAATTACGGTTGCTAAGGTTAGGGTATATGGATCGACAGTAAACACTAAGAGAGCCAACTGCACATACGGTTTACGTTCACGCTGTCGCGGCATGCTACCAGTGTTAAAGACTGCGATGGAGCTCCGTATGCCACGGCAAACTGGCTGACACTGACGGCGGCGGTGCACAAATGCTGCGCAGCTAGCGCCATTCGACGGCCAACACCGCGGTTCCTGGTGTGTCCGCTGTGCCGTGCGTGCGATCATTGCTTGAACAGCCCTCTCGCACTGTCCGGAGCAAGTATGGTGGGTCTGACACACCGGTGTCAATGTGTTCTTTTTTCCATTTCCAGGAGTGTATATTCTCCTCAATAGCCTCAACCTTTTCAGTTATGTCCTTACCGGTTTAATTAACTCACACATTTAATGATTTGATAATTCTCACAAGAGTCCCATAATACCTCCCTAGATCCCAGCGGATACCTCCAAATTTATGAATAATAGCCTGAATTTTCGCATCCATGTACAGGCGAATGTTCTGTCTGTGTACACCCATTCTCTCGGGTTGAGAGCTGAACATGCGCGCGAATTTGTCCATAGCGCAGTGTATATTGATGTACTAACCTCTCTTACCAGGCTATATATACAGAAACTCTTGAAAGTTTCGCCTATACCTACCATCATTCAGCCTTCTTGTTTTACCAATAACGAGAAACCCGTGCTGTGAATTATTCCAGCAATTGGCACATATCTTTACAAAATCATTGAACCACATGTCAGTTCCTACATGTACCTGGTAAATGTGTTTTAAATTCAGATTGTCTAGTTTAAAGACTATAATAAGGTTTGCATTATCTCTAACCAACTGTTTCCACCCATATTACGACCGAAACAGAAATATTTTCGAATTTGGTCTTGGTTTTCCACAGCAACATCGTCAAATATGAAGACAGTGTTTGGCTTTGCATTTTTAGGTGGGGGGGATGTCACCGCTTTCACTGAATGTCGTGTATGTAACACCATCTACACCGCGCAGTATCTCCTGCAATAGCTGATATTTGGGCTGAAACAACGTCTTTGAGAATACACAAACGTGTTCAAATCGGACTCCATCTACATGTGTTATCAGCGTCATGAGGACATTAGTGTTGCCACAACTGGATGGACCTGCAATAATTGTTCGTATATTAGCAAGAAGTAGTACCGGATTCTTATTTTTCTTCAGGTCTTCTTTTACATCTTCACAGGACCAGTCACCTACAACAAAGTCCTCGTGACGAGAATGTTTCACCCACCCTAACATGATACCGACTGCGTACACACACACGCATACACCCTTGTAAGGATGGTAATAATATGTGCAGCCCCTATAGCTACATCATTTAGCCAACTGAGCTACAATGGCTACACAGAGAATTCAGCTATATAGATATTTACCCATGAAAAGTAACTTTATCATTCAGTTTGATAATAACTGGTGAGGAGGTATTTGAGGCAATTGTCTACTGCTGCCTGATTATGAGTGCAGCGAAAATAATGATACTAACAAATGTAATACTTGGACTGTAATGAGAGACGTATGAAATAAAACTGAAGCACAGTCTGAGATTGTATATACTCATTATTTATTTAAAAGTCGTATATTGGTCGCAGTATTTCAAAAAAATCAGCTGACTCTTTATTTCTTCTTTGCACCTGCACTGTATTTCCCAAATACAGCTGTTTCTTATGCAATAACTTTCCTGCACATCTCCTTCAAACTGATGGGCGCCTCGCAATATTCTGGTTTTCCGCACGTACATTTAACGTCTCCCTCTTTCGGCGCTGCGTTGATGCAGAAACAAAGGAGGGGAGGGGAGGGGAGGAAGCTGGAAGTTCCCTGAGGGAGACCGACGTGCCGGCTGCGGAAAACTTATGACATCAACAGGGGGTGGGGGTGGGGGAAATTTTTGATCAATTAATTAATTTTCATAATTAATTTGATATCTGTTTGATATCAAAGTGTTCCAGAATTCGCTTTGTCACACAGGATAGCATACTGTGGAAGTAATTTTTACTCTGTCGCTGATTCATGCTATTTAGGAAATAAAACACCACCCTCAAGGCAGCAGCCTACCTTAATGCATTTAATTCTACTTGGCCATAAGTGAACTATATGACACAGCAGTTACCAAGTTATCCAAAATGCAATGGCACACATTTGTAAAATCAAAAGGAACAAATTAACACCAAACTGTCAAGTACAGGAACTTCACACCTGTTTAACTTGCTACCTAATTTGATCTGTACCGAAACGTTTGACTAACGGACATAATACCCGCAGTAAGATTCAATGGCGTGACGCACGCGCCGCTACCGAGTATAATATAGAAACCATAACAAGCACACAGTCTGCCTACAACAGAGATAGACAGAACACGAAATTTCAGCATAATAACATACAAATCCGAATTTACAGGAAGAAAAGAATTATATGTGAACTGCCACTGACATTATTCAGCCCACACGGATTCGAAGTAACATCGGCACAAGAGGCAAGACAATTTTAAACGTTAACTACTCTCTTCAGTTAACAGGAAATTAATGTATCACAATAATTACAAAATACAAATCCGAACGCTCATCGGATGGGATTATAACACTTGGTCGTGCCGAAACATTCATTCATATCGCACTGTATAAAAGCTCAGCAGGCCTGTGGAAATTTAACAGGCGTGGCCAATGGCGTAATTGCACTTGGTTTAATTCACAGACAAACGAGCGCACCTCAACACAAGTGCCTCAGCAACAGAAATATCAAAATCTGCTAAATCAGCAGATGCTGTGTTGCTCACCATGGAGTCCAGCCTATACGATGATTGACAAATTAACGCTCAGTCGCCTTCTATGGAATTTCAGACGGCTGTCCTAAGTGATTGCCACGACACGACAACCACCTATTCTAGTGTCTGCCGCCTCCTTACGACCTTGCTTGGCCGCTATCAACGGCGCCACGTCTGCCCAGCATACTACAAATGTCCTCTACACTGTCTGCAGACGTAATCACAATCCCCCTCTGCTCACACGGGGCGAGCCTGTACATTCGCTCACGGCCTTCACAACTCTGCAAAGTCCCAGGCAAAAATCAGTAAAAGGCACTCGATCGACTGACCTCTGGCGCCTTGCCACAAAACTTGTGTGCACCGCACTGAAATTGAAGCAAATTATCTTTGAGATTCCATACCTTTAACAGACAGGCGATTTGCGGTTTAAAACAATAAAGGAAGACGTGAACTCAGTCTCGTCACTGCATGTTTGCATTGTCAAAGTTTACCATTATACAATGAACAGATACATCAGTACAACAGATCGAGCGAAGGACAACACCCTTCACAAACTTCTGCTTCCTACAGTATTGCCAGATTATTCACATGGCAGGACTTAGAATTCTGAGGAGTGGCCAGTTTATTGGCATCTCATATTGACCACTCTGACTTATACTATGGAGCAGCTAGCTGTTAGCCAGGTCTTATGTCAAAGACTGTGAGTCAAGACACCAGCAAAGTATTGTGTTTGAGTTAGCCATGACTATCGCTGGTGCTAATACATTACACAATGTTTCCACTCGGTTGTTTTGGTTGTAACTGATCCGATTTTTCTATTGTACGTTATCTTCATGTATGACGAATAAACTGTCACTGACTGTAGGGCATAATTTTTTTCAAAAGCAGTTCATGTATGTGAGTTACAGTTAAAGCTCAGATAATACACATAGAACTAAGGGAATTCAGGCTCGAAATTTTTGATAGTAAGAAACATAGTTTAGTCCTTAAGCTACCACAGCCAACTACTATGACAACTAAACCACTGTCGCTACCCTGGCACATTATATACTTCATTTGATATTTTCCCTCAAAAGATTGATCGTAACGTATTTTGGCAAACTTGTAAATCATGTCCGAACTAATTTCTGAATACTCTGTAACGAGCAAGCCAAACTCTTTCCTATCGACACGCTTTAAACTCCTAACAGTGATAGCGGCTAGAATCATGGAAATTTCTGGATCTATTTCCGAATAGACACTTCTAAGTGAACTAGAATACTTTAAACCGAAATATTTAGCGTGTAAAATTACGTGATCAAATCCCACCAATGGTAATCTCCTGTTGCAGCAGCTCCAGAGCAAATTGTTTCAAGGAAGAGACAATAGCAAATCAGTCACGTTTATAAACTGACTATTGCATTCATACCTGAATGAGTGCCGCATCTATTTGATGGGATATGTTCCAGCCCCATTGCCTAATCATCTTAATGCAACCTCACAGTTGTTAAATATGGGTGTCTCTCAGCAGCCGTAAGTAAGTTTCAACATAGGAATCACTCAACCAACCGGTTGGGAATAACTGTTGGGTACATTCACCTACGATTCGACACAGACTGCAGTCTGATATTGTTCCTACCAAGGCGTATTTGCCAAAGGCTGGAACGTGTTTAATTTTAAGTTTTGATTTGATCATATCTGCTCGAAACTTTGACTATTGCCTTCTTGCAATATAACTTTACGGTTTCTTAAAATTTCATTCTTATGAAGACACCTTAGAGGTGTCGAAACTAGTTCAATGATTGGAAACAGTGAAAACTGGTAGCCGTTTTCCATAGTAGTTTACGGTGCTAGAACTAGGTTCTAGATCAACTTCAGTGCTCATATATGGATCACTTCTAGTAAGTCTAGCTGCGACAGCTTCAAATCTACAAATCCTAAACTAAAAAGTCAAATATTACAACGGTATATAACATAGCTGTCTCCGTCTTATTGTAGATTACATGCGAGTGTTCGACGTTACCGTAACCTTCTTTGCAGAATCGAAAGAATCGGTAACAAATTTGGTGGAGCTATGGCTTTATAATTTACTAATGGTACGACAAAGATTCTTTCAGCTTAACCAAACAGTCTGGGCTGCAAACGGTTACCTCGCTCCTGCATTAAAAATGCTACACATAACTGAGAACCATTGAGAAATATTACTGAATTCTCGAACAGGAACGCTCCGTCAGTGTGACACTACACGCGCTAGATCATTTGGGTTCAGGACGTGGCGCGAGGCTTGTTAGTAAAGGAAACAGTTTCACTGACTGATGGTAGTCACTTTGAGAACACCTTTAAATGCCCTCTCGTCTTTCCAGTACCTGGGCTCGGGTTCATATACAGACCACAGGGTCCTGTATACTGGGATAGATAATGAAAGAGTAATATAATACAAAGAGTACCTCAACCGTGTAACTCAATCCACCTCAGCAGCTGCGAGGCCAGCATGGCACATTGCTAACCGAAGAGCTACAGGTTCGATTCATAGCAAAGTCGGTGACTTTTCTGCGCTCGGGTACTGGGCGTTGTGTTGCCTTACGTTGGTACCATCATAACTGACAAGCCAACAGTTTACAATACGCTGTCGTATTGTCTTTCCATTATTGAGATGACTAAATGTGCACCAACTAACTGAAAAAAACAAGTCACCGTACAATAGCGTACTGTTTCTATAAAGGTTGATATTCAAAATATCGAACTCCTCGAACATGACTGATCAGTGCAGATGCCCATTCCGGACTGTCATGCACAGAAGACCGACACGCAGCTTAACCCCCGGATGAACATCGGAACAGCCACATCCATACTGGTGTGTAGGGGAGTCAAATAAATTCAGTTCTTCTTGGTATCAGTGTTTCCGCAACGGTTCCACACGTAAGGATATTAAGCAAAAAATGTTCATGGTACTTTCAAAGTTTGTCAGAAGAGTTTAGACTCAGCATCATATATAATAGGAGGTCTGTCGAAATTCGACATCAGTTAGCTCAAAGTTGGCGCACATCCCTCATATTGTTACTATTACTATGAACATGGTCATCCTTATAAAAATGTATTTTATAAATTCTAAGATTTATGCAAGATCTTGCCAGCTAATCCTATTATTAAAATACCATGAAATTTCTAGGATCACTCTGAACTATAAGAACAGATTTCGTAGGAAAAGAATGTGCTGGTTAACTATTCTGTCTTTTTTTTGTGCAAGTAAGGCTGCAACAGTTACTAAGAATTGAATCATTAACATCCTAATTACACTGCGCAACAGGATTAAAGGATGACTTTTTCGAAGCCCAGAAACCGTTTCCCATTGCGACACGGAAGTTTGAAAGTTGATTCGAAGATGCCTACAACCTTTCTCTGCAATGGTGAAAAAGCGTAGCGCCCTGAAATGTCAAGCTCGGGCTCGACGACGCTTCAGACAGCAAGGTGTTGACACGCGAAAAGAACGCCGGAGCCCAGAAATTCATATCGATTCGTGCAGACGTCTACTGATATTGTTTGCCGACAGTAGCCATTGTCTTCGGCTGAAAACCACCCCAGGGACACCAGGGGGCATTGTTGAACAGAGGGTTCTTGGGGGGGGGGGGGGGGGGTGTCTTGGAGCTGCCAGTGGGGTAGTCGTGTATTGACGGCCCTGCTAGGCACCAGGGAGTGAGCCGACACAGCGAGGCAGGGTCGGTTGTTCCCGCCTGACTGGGAGACTGGATTCTGGATGGCTAGCCACCGAGGATCACACGCTCGTACATCAAGTCACTTACATGGTTATTGAGATGTGATGTGTGGCTCTGGCCGGTGGAACGCCTTGCCCTGAGTTTCATACACGTCGGTATCTACTGCCTATGCTGGAAATGCGCACCTATTAATCAGAAATGTGCACGTATGAACCCAAGTGATCATTTTGTCAAGACTATAATTATTCTAGTGAGCTTTCTGTTGCTTCTGTAGTGTGGCGCTCCAGTACTTGTGTGGTGTGCAGCGCATGTCTCAGTTTTTAGATTGACTGTAAATTCTGCGGAAGTGTGTTGTTCAATTGTATTACAGGAGGTGCTATAAATTTAAATGGTAATTGATTCTGATCGTATTTGCACTCTGGCGGAAGTTGTCAGTTTGGATAAATGCGATGCAAGGCATATGCATGGTAGCTTCACGTATTTTGTATTTTGTAACCAACGCTTGAACATGAACTGAGTCCAAGCTATCTAGCGAACTTCCTTAGTGTTTGTTTTCAGATTTCATTACGCTTAATTAAAACAGTCAAAATATATTGGACTACACCATTTTGGAAAGAAAAGCTGCTTCACTCTTTGGTTATTGTCAATTTTAAGAATTCTGTAGCTTCCCAATATTGGGCAAATTGACTAGAAGGCCCTATTAGCGTTGTACAGTTTATATACTCCTCACACTGTGCAGTTGCTTAGCAGTCTGAATCAGGTTTTCAAAAATGGCTCTGAGCACTATGGGACTTAACATCGGTGGTCATCAGTCCCCTAGAACTTAGAACTACTTAAACCTAACTAACCTAAGGGCATCACACACACCCATGCCCGAGGCAGGATTCGAACCCGCGACCGTAGCAGTCACGCGGTTCCGGACTGAGCGCCTAGAACCGCGAGACCACCGCGGCCGGCTCAGGTTTTCAGTCTGCTAGTTTAATGCCTGTTGCATTAGGTAGTTTGATGCACAGACGGCAGCTTGCTGTATGACTCATATATGCATTTGTCTTGAATTATGTTAAATCAATTCCGTAAATGTTTTATAGCATGGATGGATGTTGCTGTTCGATATCCTTGCAGTTATTAAACTTCAAAGAGGAATTTATTCTAGTGTTATTGGTTTTTAATTATTTGTGATACATTCATTATTTCAGTGGCGTTTCAGATAGGGTCCTCCTGGAACTATATTGGAGTTTACTCAAGAAAGAGATTAAGTTTTAAAATTTTCAAAGTTTAAATTGTTTATTGCCGTTTAGCTCAGGCCAAATTTATTAAATTCGAGTAGTTTAATATTTACGTGACTTTTCTAAAGCGCCACGATTTAAATCTTTAAAGCGTTTCAGTTTTCTGGTTAAAAAAATAAAAAAAAGATGGGATCCGTTTATATTTGAAATTTAGTCTTAGTTTTTAGTCTGTTGTAGTGATTTGATTGTAACTGCCCTTCTCTCTGTGTCCGCGGGTAATGCTGGGTGATCCTGTAGTCGCTGCTGGGTTCGCCGGACTGTGACCATCTGTTATGGCGCCCGTTTAAAGATTCTCGTCCTGAACTTTACATTGTATTCTTCTCAAAATGTTTAAAATCAAGGTGCAGATAATTTGATTATTAATGTGTAAAATGGCCTTTAAAATAAATATTTGTTGAAATTTGTTATTTAACTATGAATGGTGTTTGAAAAATTATTTCCGCTACTTGTTGCGGCATGAAACTCGGGCCAAACAGCTAATTGTGCTGACGCAAAGGTTACGTGACATACCACGTAATCCATATAAGGTGGCCTAATGATGTCACAGTGGCACCAAATTTCACCACAATCCTGCCCAACGCTACCGTGGTAGTATCCCAGAATGGGAAGGTCGTCGCAGCCCCTCTTACCCACATTTCACCCCTTCTTTTGACGCCTCTGCAATGGAGGTCAGAACCGCGATGTCCAACGTTAAAATCACGCACCCTGTAGTTCGGCAACTGGCACTGGATGTGTGTCAAGGAGTTGCCTGACACATGGGTGAAAATAACATCAAAGCGTCACTCTAAAACAAGGGGTGAAATGTGGGTAAGAAGTACCTTGACGACCTTCATATCCTGTGACACGATCATGGTGGCGCTGGGAAGAATCGTGGTGCGATTTGGTGCCAATGTAACGTCATTAACCCATCTTACACGTCACATGAGCTTCTGAGCTCTGACATTTTTCTTTTTTCTTCTTTTGCGACTTGTCGACAACTTGCTGTCTAAAGCATCGAGGAGCCAGAGGATGACGTTATAGAGCGCCACGCTTTTGCATCATTACAGACCCATGTTGTAGGCACCTTAGAGCCACATTTCAAACTTTGTGTCACAGTGGAAGGCAATTACAGCGTATCGAAAAAGTGATCCTTTAATTCCGTTGCACAAGGTAGATAACTGCAGCTGTACGCCTCAGCAAACTAAACTGCAAGCAGTCAAGTGTGGCTGGTTGCCTGACTGCTCAGTTGCAGGCGTTATTTCATAACTGTTATGGCGTGAGCTGCACCGCACTTGTCAGTGACAACTGCTAATATCCAAGGAATTTCGGATGTACCATCACACGCTTGAGCTCCACTGACGGTTGCTTCATAGACCATGCGCACTGTATATGCCTCACACCATTCACTCTTATATGTGTTGCAGTCACCAACTATATGATCTTCGATTGCTCTAATAGCTGTGATTTCATATATGCCTTACCTCAAAATCTATAAAAATTGAACAGGTAAACTTGGAAATCTGTTTATAATACTTAAATGGCTACAGTGGCATGTGAAACTGATAACAAGTTGTAAATTATATATTACGTTGTATTTTATTCCTAATTACAATACAAAGGTGCTGGCTGAGTGAGATCTTCTCAGACGTAAAAGCAAAAGAAAGTCAGCCACATATTCCTGTTGATTAAGCTATATGCCAGTAGGAAATGTAAAAGCAGATAGCGATAGGGAATACAGAAACAATTGGAAGGGCCGTGTCACAAGAATGGAAGACGAAAGAAAACCAAAATTAATGACGAATTATTATCACACTGACAGAATATCTTTAGGGAGACCTAGGAAAAAGGGGAAACATCAACAGTTTCAATCAAGAAGGCGCAGCAGGAAAATGCCTTAGACATGCAGAAACAACAAGAAGAAGAAACGTGTAAGTTCTTTCTTAATCAAATACCAGAACCTGGAAGACTTAGATAAATCTGTTATGCTCCTCTACTCTTTGAGAAATCCCGTCTCAATGATGTTATAGGCTCCCTACCAGCATTTATTGTAATATATCATAAAAATTTAGACATCGAAATGATTGTCTACGAGCAGAGCTTGCATCCGACGATCGCCTTTGTTCCTGATAAAGATTATGTGCTCTAACAAATACCAGATCGGTTAAATTTTCAAACAAAATTTTATAAAACTAGCTGAGAAGCGACTGCTGCACTTGGTCTTAAGTTACCCTTTGTTGTATGATTTGAAAAACAATGTGCGATTCTCATGGTATCTAACTCATTTATAGTATATTGCTACAAACTACACTTGGTGGTTTGCATTAGGGTTTGAATAGGAGTGTTTTGTGGTCCTTTAATAAGCGAACAGGCAACGTAAAGTTGTCTGTGTGAGAAACACGAGTCTTTTAAAATCACTATGCAACACTGGAACGTTTGCCAATGTGCTTTATTGAATGTCATGCTGTACGCAGATCTTACCAGGAATTGGAGAGGTGAAGCCAGTAGAAATCAAGGAGAAATTAGGAAAAAGGAATTAAAATAAAATAAAAAAGTGAGTTACATAAGAAGAACTAAAAATAATAATGTGATCATTAATGTCTACACTAATCACGTAAACATTTCTAGTAAACTAACTCGTTCCACGTCAGTTCCATAAAAGAAGCGTTCAAATCATCTATGGCACATGTAACTAATTAACTAACTAAAAAAAGGAAATAAAACCTTTTAATTTGCAGATGACAACGAAACGCTGTGAGAGACGTCAGAGGATTTGGAAGCTCTATTGAACGGAATGGGTCTCTTGAAAAGAGGTTCTACGACGATTATCAACAAAAGTAAACCAAGAATAATCGTATGCAGCAAAATTAAATCGAGCAGTACTAAGAGAATTATGTTAGGAAACAAATCACTAGAAGCAGCTGCTTATGCAGCAAAGTAACTGAGCTGGCAAAATCAAAGATGATATAAAACTCAGAGTAGTTGGTTTCGTTTGAGATCCAAGACGGCAGCCAGAATGGTCAGTATTCAAGCTGCAGTGTTAGAACGTAACTGAAATCGGCGTCGTGTGATGTTTAGGAACCTTGTGACCAATTGAGAGTTGTTTCATAGCCGTAGTCATGATCTTACAGTGAACCTTGAGTTTCCGTTAAGTAGCTCGTTATCTAGTCTGGTGCACATATTAATTCCGGTGCTTGTATAACCTCTCCTTAATACCACAGGTAACGCAGTTATTTCTGCCACATCATTCAAGACCTATCTCGGCGATCCTTGCAAATAGTGCCTCTTTTACACCATCTTTCCCAGTACCCCGCAGACGTACCATATGTCCCCGTTAACTTTAACTGAGACAGTGTAAGGCCTCACGTATTTCTTGTTATTTCTGAACGAAGATGTTCGCCATTTTTAGCTTCTCCGATGTGTCTACACACAAGGGAACTGCATTTAATGTAAGTCAGATAGTTTAATGCACCATATATTTCTCTTTGTTTCTAGCGGTGTTCGCCATATTTAGCTTTTCCGATGTGCCAATAATGTGTTTAATTATCAGACTCTGTTTGGTATCATTTCGATAGTTTATTGATACAGTGTAATTTCAAACAAAATTAACCAAGGCCATCAGCCATACCTATGGGTGAAGGACATTGTTTCTGATGACAATTCTGTGGTGCAAACCTTCTTTAAAATAACACATAGCTCCCGATCAGCCTGCAGGTCATAAGCTATATTTCTTTGCTTTGTATTATTCATTGGTGCTCAGGCTTCTGGTGACCCTTGTGTTGGCTCATTAGTAGAATGTAACAGCAACAGGTTACTTGGTAACTCCCTACATATAGGTTAATAGTAGACGTCTTTAACACGTGCTGAAGATACTTTTAATATGATTGAACCATCTGTTACGGTATATCTATAGCTTCTGTAGCAAATTCATTTCATTATTAACAACTCATAATCGATTATTAACAACTTATAATCTAAGAGCTTCGCATGCTGCTTCACAAAATGGTCAATGCTTACCACTAGGTACGACCAATAAGAAGAAACTTGCCACCTCATGATAGCAATCCATCTAAACTCGTAGCAGATACAATAAAATTTAGTGATTGACGCAGAATAATATTTTTTTCAACGGTCCTGAAGTCACCGTTCAATGCCCTCGGCTTACTCAGGACATATAAAAGGGGGGACTGGAAAAACTGAAGCAGATCTGTTGTTGTTGTTGTTGTTGTCGTCTTCAGTCCTGAGACTGGTTTGATGCAACTCTCCATGCTACCCTATCCTGTGCAAGCTTCTTCATCTCTCAGTACTTACTGCAACCCACATCCTTCTGAATCTGCTTAGTGTATTCATCTCTTGGTCTCCCTCTACGATTTTTACCCTCCAAGCTGCCCTCTAGTGCTAAATTTGTGATCCCTTGATGCCTCAGAACATGTCCTACTAACCGGTCCCTTTTTTTTGTCAAGTTGTGCCACATACCCCCCTTCTCCCCAATTCTATTCAATACCTCATCATCAGTTATGTGATCTGCCCATCTCATCTTCATCAATCTTCTGTAGCACCACATTTCGAAAGCTTCTATTCACTTCTTGTCCAAACTATTTATCGTCCATGTTTCACTTCCATGCATGGCTACACTCCAAACAAATACTTTCAGAAATAACTTCCTGACATTTAAATCTATACTCGATGTTAACAAATTTCTCTTCTTCAGAAACGCTTTCCTTCCCATTGCCAGTCTACATTTTATATCTTCTCTACTTTGACCATCATCAGTCATTTTGCTCCCCAAATAGCAAAACTCCTTTACTACTTTCAGTTTCTCATTTCCTAATCTAATTCCCTCAGCATCACCCGACTTAATTCGACTACATTCCATTATCCTCGTTTTGCTTTTGTTGATGTTCATCTTTATCCTCCTTTCAAGACACTATCCATTCCGTTCAACAGCTCTTCCAAATTCTTTGCTGTCTCTGATAGAATTACAATGTCATCGGCGAACCTCAAAGTTTTTATTTCTTCTCCATGGATTTTAATACCTACTCCGAATTTTTCTTTTGTTTCCTTTACTGCTTGCTCAATATACAGATTGAATAACATTGTGGACAGGCTACAACCCTGTCTCACTACCTTCCCAACCGCTGTTTCCGTTTCATGCCCCTCGACTCTTATAACTGCCATCTGGTTGCTGTACAAATTGTAAATAGCCTTTCGCTCCCTGTATTTTACCCCTGCCACCTTTAGAATTTGAAAGAGAGTATTCCAGTTAACATTGTCAAAAGCTTTCTCTAAGTCTACGAACGCTAGAAACGTGATTTGCCTTTCCTTAATCTTTCTTCTAAGATAAGTCGTAAGGTCAGTATTGCCTCACGTGTTTCAACATTTCCACGGAATCCAAACTGATCTTCCCCAAGGTCAGCTTCTACCAGTTTTTCCATTCGTCTGTAAAGAATTCACGTTAGTATTTTGCAGCTGTGACTTATTAAACTGATAGTTCGGTAATTTTCATAGCTGTCAACACCTCCTTTCTTTGGGACTGGAATTATTATACTCTTCTTTAAGTCTGAGGGTATTTCGCCTGTCTCATACATTTTTCTCACAAGATGGTAGAGTTTTGTCAGGACTGGCTCTCCCAAGGCCGTCAGTAGTTCTAATGGAATGTTGTCTACTCCCGGGGCCTTGTTTCGACTCAGGTCTTTCAGTGCTCTGTCAAACTCTTCACGCAGTATCGTATCTCCCATTTCATCTTCGTGTACAACCTCTTCCATTTCCATAGTATTGTCCTCAAGTACATCGCCCTTGTATAGACCCTCTATATACTCCTTCCACCTTTCTGCTTTCTCTTCTTTGCTTAGAACTGGGTTTCCATCTGAGCTCTTGATATTCGTACAAGTGGTTCTCTCTTCTCCAAAGGTCTCTTTAATTTTTCTGTAGGCAGTGTCTATCTTACCCCTAGTGAGATAAGCCTCTACATCCTTACATTTGTCCTCTAGCCATCCCTGCTTAGCCATTTTGCACTCCCTGTCGATCTCATTTTTGAGACGTCTGTATCCCTTTTTGCGTGCTTGATTTACTGCATTTTTATATTTTCTCCTTTTATCAATTAAGTTCAATATTTCTTCTGTTACTCAAGGAGTTCTACTAGCCCTCGTCTTTTTACCTACTTGATCCTCTGCTGCCTTCACTACTACATCCCTCAGAGCTACCCATTCTTCTTCTACTGTACTTCTTTCCCCCATTCCTGTCAATTATTCGCTTATGCTCTCCCTGAAACTCTGTACAACCTCTGGTTCTTTCAGCTTATCCAGATCCCATCTCCTTAAATTTCCACCTTTTTGCAGTTTCTTCAGTTTTAATCCACAGTTCGTAACCAATAGATTGTGGTCAGAGTCCACATCTGCCCCTGGAAATATCTTACAATTTAAAACCTGGTTCCTAAATCTCTGTCTTACCATTATATAATCTATGTGATACCTTCTAGTATCTCCAGGATTCTTCCATGTATACAATCTTCTTTCACGATTCTTGAACCAAGTGTTAGCTATAATTAAGTTATGCTCTGCGCAAAATTCTACCAGGCGGCTTCCTCTTTCATTTCTTAGCCCCAATCCATATTCACCTATGTTTCCTTCTCTCCCTTTTCCTACTCTACAATTCCAGTCACCCATGACTATTAAATTTTCGTCTCCCTTCACTACCTGAATAATTTCTTTTATCTCCTCATACATTTCTTCAATTTCTTCATCATCTACAGAGCTAGTTGGCATATAGACTTGTACTACTGTAGTAGGCGTGGGCTTCGTGTCTATCTTGGCCACAATAATGCGTTCACTATGCTGTTTGTAGTAGCTTACCCGCACTCCCATTTTTTTTATTAATTATTAAACCTACTCCTGCATTACCCCTATTTGATTTTGTGTGCTGGTGGTGGTTATTGGGATGTTTAAGGGGGACTAAACAGCGAAGGTCATCAGTCCCCCAGATTTTGTGTTTATAACCCTGTATTCACCTGACCAAAAGTCTTCTTCCTCCTGCCACCGAACTTCACTAATTCCCACTATATCTAACTTTAACCTATCCATTTCCCTTTTTAAATTTCCTAATCTACCTGCCCGCTTAAGGGATCTGACGTTCCACGCTCCGATCCGTAGAACGCCAGTTTTCTTTTTCCTGATAGCGACGTCCTCTTGAGTAGTCCCCGCCCGGAGATCCGAATGGGGGACTATTTTACTTCCGGAATATTTTACCCAAGAGGACGCCATCATCATTTATCCATACAGTAAAGCTGCATGCCCTCGGGAAAAATTACGGCCGTAGTTTCCCCTTGCTTTCAGCCGTTCGCAATACCAGCACAGAAAGGCCGTTTTGGTTAATGTTGTAAGGCCAGGTCAGTCAATCATCCAGACTGTTGCCACTGCAACTACTGAAAAGGCTGCTGCCCCTCTTCAGGAACCACACGTTTTTCTGGCCTTTCAACAGATACCCCTCCGTTGTGGTTGTACCTACGGTACGGCTATCTGTATCGCTGAGGCACGCAAGCATCCCCACCAGCGGCAAGGTCCATGGTTCATGGGGGCAGGGAAGCAAATCTAACAAAAGTAAAAAAAAAAAATTGCAAATTTTATTGTCGAAAGTTAACGATAAATTATATGCAGTTAAGCGTGGTGTCAAATAAAATACTTTCTAAGTATGGACGATGATGTAAATTCAAGTGTATGCATTCCTGGAAGCAAGTACTGAGATTTTGCAAGGTGGTATGAAACACGTCCATGGGAACTGAAATGACTTTTTCACGAACCCTTGTTACAACTCAGCGACTGTTGTTCTGCAAATGGCGAGCTTACCAAAGAAATGTCGAGCCGCTGCAATTGTCATTCTGGCTGTATGAGCCTTGGGTCCGGTTGTGCTGAAATCAAGGATTATGAACATCTGAAGAGTTCCGAAGTTATTCTACTACAAAAGTATCGAGCATACCTACATATCGTTCAGACATTACTATCGTTGCATTTCATGTAACATTTTCAAAGAAGAGAGGGGCAGTCTTATGTCTTAGCGTATCACACCGAAGTGTAAAATTTATATTGTGTAATGCTCTTTCGTGCGACTTACGAGTGTTTTTCAGGTGCCCCAAATCTGGAATTCTACTTGTTTCTGTACCCACTAATATGCCAATGAGCCTCATCCAGCATGAAACGATTCTCAACAAAATTGTTGTCAATCTTTTCCATAGTTTTTGCACATTTTTACTGCCGTTCCATGTCTGATGATTTCTGTCCCTGAATAATTTTAATTTTGCTAAAGCATTCCACGGACAGGATTGTCCGACTTAGGTTTAATGTTGCTACGTGTATTCTTACCACATTTCTTCAATGTTTCCTGGTGTCCGTTGAGTGGGTTACCTCCTGGTCGATTATTTTTAAGAACAGAATCCACTTCTTCGAAATTCTGAACCCATGTCTTTATCGCCTGAAAAGGCGGAGCGCGTGTTGTCGAAACTCACGTCGATTACCAATCAGACTCATCATCGTCATTATCATCAGCCAGTTTGATCACTCAGTGATGTGCCCCGTTTGCGTCGGCGCCCTACGTAGGATCTCTCCAGGTTCTTCCATTTATGCCGATCTTGAGCTTCCCGTTGCCAAGTCAGTTCGGTTGTCTTTCTTAAATCTCTGTTCAATATATCCAGTGGTCTTTCCCTTCGCGTTTTATGTAAATTTGGTTCCAGTATTGGGCTTACTTTGACCACCCACCATCTTCTCTTCGAGTGACATGACCAGCCCAGTGCCATCTCTAGGTATTCACACTTTCCATTATGTCGTTATTTCAATTATTGCTGACATCAACTGATTTCTTTGCAGAAAGAAAGACTGTCAGCATCGTTGTAAAATGTTTTCAGGGTGAATGCACGTTCTAAATCGTTCCACTGTTCCCTGATACGGTTATTACTAAAGGAAAAGGAGTTACGCGTAACGAGATGTACGCAATTTCCACCTTTTAATCAACGTCTTAGGATTACTAATACATTAATAATTTCCGGCTTGTACGCAATAACTATTTCGTTCGTTCTTCAGAGATGTCATAGAACCAGCACCAAAGCCGGTACTATAAACCTTAAGGACGTTTGGAATTGGATTTCTAATAACAGCAGTCATGAAGTTTCATTTCAGTCTTGTTCATTCATCTTATGCCAAGGTTTAGTCCCCCCTTAAACATCCCAACAACCACCACTACCACTACCAAGGTCTTGGAGGCCTCTTGTCCTTCTTCTGGACCATTCTTGAGGATTAACAAGCGGTACGAATGTGATCTGTGACAGCAGTAAAGTTTCTCTAGGAGGACTGAGATATAATTTTTCGCGCATATAGCAGCAAGACATCCAATATCAAACATTTTCAAATTTACAGCCGGCCACTGTGGCCGATCGGTTCTAGGCGCTTCCGTCTGGAATCGCGTGACCGCTACGATCGCATGTTCGAATCCAGCCTCGGTCATGGATGTGTGTGATGTCCTTAGGTTAGTTAGGTTTAAGTAGTTTTGAGTTCTAGGAGACTGTTGACCTCAGATGTTAAGTTCCATTGTGCTCACAGCCATTTGAACCATTTTCTCAAATTTACATTGTGCTTTAGGAGTTATGCTTTTATTTCTCATCTTTAATTAGTGTTTTAGGGTCCGGTAGCACTATTTACACGGCAGCTCTGGATGTTTTAATAAATAAAAGTATATATTACAAAATAAATTTTAATAAATGATCTAACTAAGAAAATAAATACAATCAAATATTTTCACACTGTACATACAATCACATACAATATTATTTATAACTTATATTACATTTATGGTTTTTCGAGCACTTACTGCCATGTAGATTACACTTAGAAGTGAGAAAATACACCAAAATTGTCAACAAAGAAACAAATAATTAACTACTGCTGGAATCCATGTAAAATAATGAACAAAAAATTTGTAAATTTAATAAAACTCAAAATCTGTGCGTGATTAGTGGAAGAAACACAGTGGTTGAGAGTCTTTGGTTACATTGGGTGTTTTTGGCTGCCCTTGCTGCTGGGACATCTTGATCCCTTCCCAGAATATATACTTAAAAATTTCCCAATGTTCAGTACCCATGGAATAGCAAGTTGATTTAAATAACTGCAGATCATTTTCATACAGCTTATTTATTAGGAACTATAGTTTCAAACTCGGTCTTTATTTGTAAAATCTGCTTGAAGTTTTTGAGTAAATTTAGACAAAACTTTGTACTATCTCCTTTGATAGTAAGGGGAAAACACGACCGAAATACAACGAAAACTCAGATGATAATGTAACTGGACGGTCAGCAGTACACTTGTCAAGAAAATATGAGCATTATTCATACGTATCACTTGTTCAGTAGGCTTGATTTGGAATGTAGCGGGTAAAATGAGACACTGATGTTTCCTACAAGTGGGTGATCAAGGAAGACTTTTTCCGCTGTCTTTCATCTGTTGAGAACTTTTTCCGTTTTTAATGGCCACGTTGTCGACAAGCCGACAAACGATCATCTTCCTGTTAAAATAAAATGCTTTCCTTAGTTTTCAGTGCACATCGAACATTAAACACTCAACTTCGACAGGTGATCTTGGAAAAAATTTCTGAAACGAAGAAAGAAATTAAATTTTTGAAAGAATACCTAGAGCAATGGTAGTCCACTTGGTCCCTACCCTTCACCAGAGGGAGTTTCGGCTTTCGTGATGGGCGTTAGGTGCAGGGGTTTTATAAAATTTTGACGTAGAATGTCTGGTACGTTAACTATTACTATAAGCTCTGATTTCCTATAACTCTGCTTTACAGATTTTGTAAAGTACATAACTTCCCTACTTTATACATCACCATTACTGAGGAAACGAAGGTCGGTTAGAAAATTTTAGTACTAACAATGATACAAAAGTTGGTGGTAAGTAAAAACGTTGAGCATCCCTGACCTGGAGGGTAAGAAGGGGTAAGAAGGCTAATGATAAGAAAAGATAATAAAGGATCAGTGTTCAATAGTATTCTTAACATATAGCATGGAACTGACACCACATCAGGGCTAAAAAAAATTTTAACGACTGGAATTCGCAAGCAAACGACACAAAAATTGTGTTGTCACTAATGACAACGACTAAATGAAAATACAGTATTGAACATAATGTTTCTTGGAGCTGCCTTTTTGCAGCCGTCGAGTGCCAGTGCACCCTTTCCTCGCTAGAGACGGTAGACAAGTGCCGGCTACCGGCGGCCCGACTGCAGGCTGTGCAGCTTGTGGTAGATGCCCCGTCGCTCCAGCAGCTCTGTGTGTTTCCCGAGCTCAGCGACGCGACCTTCGTTGATGACGCAGATGACGTCCGCGTCCTGGATGGTTGACAGTCGGTGCGCGATGGTGATGCACGTGCGCCCCTCCTTCGCCTTGTCGAGGGCCTCCTGTACCACCTGTTGGACGATCACACGTCATTGAAGAAGTATACTGAAGATAAATGTGGCAGTGATAGCAAGTATAAATCGTCTAAAGCGAGTGAGGTGGTGTGCATTAGTGAGCACACTGGACTTGATTTCGGTGGAGGGGCGGAGGTCTTCGGCGATTTCCCTAAATGGTTTAAGGCAAATGACCAATTTCTTTCTGCATCGTGCCCTAATACGAGCCTGTGCTTCGCCCAATCTTCCTTCTTCCTCGATTCGTTCGTCTCAAGAACTATTTCCTAAACTAACTGCTTGATGGAAGTAACGTAGTGAAGTAGTTATACTGAACATATTTACAAGTGTGTTGGTTTAATAGCCGGCCGCAGTGGCCATGCGGTTCTAGGCGCTCCAGTCCGGAGCCGCGCTGCTGCTACGGTCGCAGGTTCGAATCCTGCCTCGGGCATGGGTGTGTGTGATGTCCTTAGGTTCGTTAGGTTTAAGTAGTTCTAAGTTCTAGGGGACTAATGACCACAGCAGTTGAGTCCCATAGTGCTCAGAGCCATTTGAACCATTTTTTTGTTGGTTTGATGTTATTTATGGAGAAGATGAGATCTCTCTTACGTACTCATCCTATGAACGTGATGGTATGTGTATGGCAGATATTTTTTTTTAAACTTACATTTGCTTGCAGCATAAAATTTTCCAAATACTCCACTTGAATGTGGCCACATGTCCTAAGCTACACACATCAAAAAAAGTTTTGTATCACCCCGGTTCGCAGAAATCCTGAAGACAGACTGACTGTGGATATTGTATCACAGACACAATCCCTTTGGCTGTTCAGAGATGTCACTAAACCCGCCCAAAGATGTAAACAACCATGGATGAGCAGTGTCCGACAGCCGACAGCCGATCAGTTCCAGTTATTCCACAAGGAAGGAGGTACACGTCTTGTGTTGTCTGTAGTTCAACCATGCCTAGACGGTCAATACCACAGTTTTGATCGCCTACGCAATGTTGCTATGTACCAGGAAGGGCTCTCAACAAGGGAAGTGTCTAGATGTCTCGGAGTGAACCAAAGCGATGTTGTTTGGACATGGAGCAGATACAGATACTGGAACTGTTGATGACATGCCTCCAAGGGCTACTACTGCAGTGGATGACCGCTGGTTACAGATTGTGGCTCGGAGGAACCCTGAGAGCAACGCCACCATGTTGAGTCATGCTTTTCGTGTTACGACTCAAACTGTGCGCAGTAGGCCGCATGTTGCGCAACTTCACTCCTGATGTCCATGGCGAGGTCCATCTTTGCAACCACGACACCATGCACCGCGGTACAGATGGGCCCAACAACATGCCGAATGGACCGCTCAGGATTGGCATCACGTTCTCTTCATCGATGAGTGTCGCATATGTCTTGAACCAGACAATCGTCGGAAACCTGTTTGGAGGCAACCCGGTCCAGCGAGTGCAGCAAGGTGGAGGTTACCTGCTGTTTTGGGGTGGCATTATGTGTGGCCGACGTAAGCCGCTGGTGGTCATGGAAGGCGCCGTAACGGCTGTACGACACGCGAATGCCACCCTCCGACCGATAGTGCAACCATATCGGCAGCATACTGGCGAGGCATTCGTCTTCATCGACGTCAATAATTCGCGCCGCCATCGTGCACATCTTGTGAATGACTGCCTTCAGGATAACGACATCGTTCGACTTGAGTGGCCAGCATTTTCTCCTGACATAAACACTATCGAACATGCCTGGGATCGATTGAAAACGGCTGTTTATGGACGACGTGACCCACCAATCACTCAGGGATCTACGCCGAATCGCCGTTGAGGAGTGGGACAATCTGGACCAACAGTGCTTTGATGAACTTGTGGTTAGTATGCCACGACGAATACTGGCATGCATCAATGGAAGAGGACAAGCTACTGGGTATTAGAGGTACCAGTGTGTACAGAAATCTGAAGGTCTTATTGTATGGTGGTACAACATACAATGTGTGGTTTTCATGAGCAATGAAAAGGGCGGAAATGATTTTTACGTTGATCTCTATTCCAATATTCTGCACAAGTTCCGGAAGTCTCGGAACCGACGTTATACAAAACTGTTTTTGATGTGTGTAGTATGGTGGGTTTCTTGAATGAATATTTTTCACAGTCAAAGATGAACAGGAGCTCTTAAAAAAAAATTTTGGTTCTACTGTGTTTTCCGAGTAATGCCACTGATGACAGCATATTTTCTCCGTAATGCTTTTCATTGTATGTAACGGATCGTAGTCATCAAATGATTTCTATTTCCTGTGTGCCCTTACTGCATATACAGGAGTATGTATAAAGAACTGAAGTGGATGAGGTGAACTGCTCGTAGTGTTGGTACGTTTGCTGCTCGGTAATGGCACAGTGTCTTTAATCTTTCCGCAAAAATCAGGCGGAAAAAATGAAATTAATGTCAAATTTATTAATATTAAATCTAGTAGACAATGTAGACTTTTTGAGATTTGTTTGGAGGACTTTGAAAAGAAATAATTTTGATGTATTCACGTGCAACATACAACAGCAACTGGTGTGCGTGTAAAAATTGTGTTATTTATAATCCACTTGTCACACCACTGGAATAGAATCAGATGACTAATTTGGACGCCTGTGAGCTCCACCGAAATGCTCAGTGAAGTATGTTGTGTAGGGCTATTAACATACTTAAAGCTGCAGGTGATGTAAAGTTATGTACGGCACACATGTTAGAAGCTGTATGAAGTTTTTTAGGTGTTATTGTCCGAATTTCTCAATAATCTGACGCATCCTGACACTCTCAGTTACGTAATACGATTATTCGAACGTTTCTCAGTCTTTGCGTTTTTTTCAAAAGACTGCTTATTGTCAGACGAACACAGTAACAGCGAAGACCATGGTGACATGCTACATTTTCAGCATAGGCAGTCCTTAGGCGATCTTGTCACACAGCAGCTGCGCTCTACCAAAAAGCGATTCTGTAGATGTGTGTTTTTCGTTTCTTTGTTTCTTTCTCACATAATTAAAACCACACTTCGTTCAGTGTTAGTCCATAATGTATTTTACTTCCTTACAAAATATAAATTGCAAAATAAGTCATAAAATTAGCCAGTCTTATAACTTCAGCGTGTCTATGCAAAAAAAGCAGTTACTTTCGATGGAAGTACAGTTTGAACGCCTAAACATAAAAAATCTGTATACTTATTCTTGTTATTTTGTATTCAGTGGAACGTTCTTCAACATGATCAATGACAGTTTTCTGTCATTGTCGATAGGGGCGAATGTTGTTTGTGACTAATAGAAAGATGTTTTATGTAGGCGCAGCGATGTATTGAAGCGATTTTTGATATGTTTTTGTTTTGCAGTTTTTTTAAATTTTACTTTTTTTAGGAAATTGTGTTTTGTTGCACTATATGGTAAGTCTGTAACTTTTTATTATGCTTTTATTTTCACTACAACATTCCTCTGTCTCACATTACAGATCAACAATTTTTGAATAAATCCAGAATTAAACCTTGAAAATTTGATTTTTCTTAAAAATACTGATTATTTATAAGTAACAGACAGGAGGTTAACTGAGTGGAGCAGATATGTCTCGCAGTTTATGCAGCCTATTATATACCCTCACATATTTTCTAGACGGTTCACTGCTTCTGGTTTCTAGGGTAATCTGGTTAAGACAACAATCGCAAAAGCAAATAAAGCCTTCGAAACGAGGTAACGTCCGATAGGTATGCAGCACACCTGATGTACAGGTAATGCGGTTACAATCTTAAATGTCCAAGACTACCAGGAAAACTACCGTAGTCTGCACTTGCTCGTGATAGCCTACGGTAGTTTTATAGCTGTACCTATTGCATACACGGAGGCAAGAAACTGCACATACACTGTAGTAAAACCGATTTTTGGTACCTACCTTCTCACTCTCGGCATCGAGTGCAGATGTAGCCTCGTCGAGCAGCAGTATCTTGGGGTTCCGGACGAGCGCCCTTGCGATGGCCACGCGCTGCTTCTGCCCTCCAGACAGCTGCGTGCCCTTCTCCCCCATGCGCGTGTCGTAGCCCTGCAAAAACACACCAAGTGCGACACGTCCCGTCAGGCTCACCATCGAAACTGTGAGAAGCTAATTTTCTTCTGTTCATTTTTGCACTCATTATTACTCATTTCGTATTTGTGTTGTGTTTATAATGCAGATGAGAGTAAGTATCATTCGTGTTTTGCAGATGAATATTTATTTCCTTTCCAACCAACATATTTCACCACCGCATGAGGATAAAAAGAAATACGGCTGTCTTACATTACTGTCTGTATTGCTAAACGGCAAAAGACGATCATCCAGTGCAGGCTGCAGATCGTCTATCTGACGGCTTCCAAAAAAAAAAAAAAAAAAAAAAAATTCAGTACTTCATGTAACTATTAACTATTGACTGTATTTAAAATTTTGAATTGCTGTAATGTTATACTCATTAAGACATAAGATCCCATATTAAAGGTTTAACACAGTAAGCCCAGTGTTAAAGTTAGAAACTGCTTTGACGCAGCGTAACTCACGACGTGTAAGTTACACTACATTCATTCAGTGTTTGATAATGAAATCACTTCCATCAAACTTTAAACATAATATCAATCGTTTTTTTCAACTTTTTCTCTCTGACGTCTCCCACAAACTGCACGTACAGTCACATTAGTGTGACCACCCATCGAAAGTTTGAAAAACCTCCTTTTGTAGCGCAGAAAGAGAGTTAATGAAGTATTGCAAGGCACCAACATTGATTCGGAGCAATCCCGACTCCACTGCTGTGACCGGCTGCGCTAGGTTTCTAGGCTGAGGATCCTGGTGCGAACAGTCAAATCGAATTGGTCCTACAGATTTTCCATTGCGTTTAATTCTGGGGAATTTGATGGCCATGGAAGAACATATCCTGATGCTCTTCAGACTACACACGTACACTGTGAGTTCTGTAACACTCTGCCTCGTCCTGTTGGTAGATGCCATCATGCCGAAGAAAAACAAAGTGCATGCAGGGTGTTGTTCCTCAACCATAGAGGCATAGTTGTGTTGATCCCTTATGGCTTCCAGAATGCCAAGATTATTGAGGGAATGCCACGTAAACATTCCATAGGCCAGATCGCTCCCTTCTCTGATGTGGACCCTTCGGATGATTCTTGCAGGATGTCTGTTTTCAGACATTTTACTCCGTACATGCCAAAGGCCATGTGTCCAATGGTGAATAAAACGTGATTCGTCTGAAAAGGCCACTTGTCGCCACACAGTGGCCGTCTAGTAGCGGTACTGGTGTGCAAATTCCAGCCTACGGCGCCAATGGAAATGGAAATGAGCGTTTGGCTTCATTGGCCGGGAGGCCCGTTACAGAGCAGGTCCGGCCGCCTTGGTGCATTCGACACCACATTGGGCGGCCTGCGCGCTGTATGGGGATGAAATAATGATGAAGACAACACAACATCCAGTCCCTGATCGGAGAAAATCTCCGACCCTGCCGGGAATCGAACCCGGGCCCCTTAGGACGGCAGTCCGTCACGTTGACCATTCAGCTATCGGGGCAGACTACGTCGCCAATGAACAGCAGTCAGCATGAGTGCCTGAACCAGGCACTTCGGAGGCCCATACGTGGCAACGTTCGCTGAACAGTTGTTGGAGAGACAGTGTTGGTCGCTCCTTGGTTCATCAGGGCGGTCAGTTGCTTAGCAACTGCGTCTACTCGCCCGTAATCTCCGCAGCCGTTGTCCACCATCTTCATCTATGGCCCGTTGTGCACCACAGTTCTTTCCGCATCGGTTTCGTACAGGGCCATTTTCCTACTCACGGTGTAAATTAACCACAGCGGCATGCGATCAGTTTGCAAACTTAGACGTTTCGGAAATGCTTCCAATCTTGGTCTAAAATCCAATGATCACGCGCTTTTGAAGGTCTGATAAATCGCTCCGTTCCCTCCTAACGACCAGTTTACAAACTTACACATTTCGGAAATGCTTCCAATCTTGGTCTAAAATCCAATGATCTAACATTAATTTGACTGTGCTGTGTAATAATATGAAAAGTTTATCTCTTGCTACATTTTTGCTGTTGATGTAAATCTTCGGCATCACGTATGACATTTTAATTTACTCCTCTACTGCTAACTTTATTTACAACACGATTTGCAAAGTTTAACCACATATGCTACTGGATGTACCTGCAAAATTAAGTCATCGTACGACGTATTTCGTTTGAAGCTGTTTTATAAATGAGAGTTCGATTCTTGAAAGAATGGTACGTGGTAAAGGGGCAGTGGCGGTGGGGGCGCGGGGCATTACTCTGAAGAAAAGAAAGGGTCTGCTCACTCAGAAGGTCTATTTTACACAAGGAGGCATCAACAAAAATGAAAGGTTGCTCAATGACCAAATAAGAAGTAATTGAAGGACAATAACCCAACTAATTCACAGATTAGCGTAAAGTTATTAAAAATGAAAGTAAAAATCGGATTAAGATAATAGCGTGCAAGCACGTGCGCGCGCACACACACACACACACACACACACACACACACACACACACACACAGAGAGAGAGAGAGAGAGAGAGAGAGAGAGAGAAAGAGAGAGTGGTACCACCCTATCCACACACCATCCCTCCCCACTCCAACATCTTACAGCACTGGATCCCTCAGTTAATCCTGCAGCAGGAAGCGCGGTGTGAAGTGTACAGTGAGGGGCACACTTATCACATGCAATTACTACAGATGAGCCAATACACTTATGAAAAGAATAACACACAAAATAATAAATGATTAATCACAAACCTATCATCGTAAACACACTCTAAGGGAAAAAACGATGTACCATGAAGGAATTATCCGAGTGGGACGGAAATCGATATGTGTAACGCACGTATAGAGATAAACAAATTATTACAATTTCGGAAAAAATGGATGATTTATTCAAGAGAAAATGCATCACAAGGCACCGACATTGATTCGGAGCAATGCCGACTCCACTGCTGTGACCGGCTGCGCTAGGTTTCTCGGCTGAGGATCCTGGTGCGAACAGCCAAATCTGGCCTCTATGTAAACAGTTATTCGGCTTGGCATTGGTTGATAGAGTTGTTGGAGTTTCTCGTGGGGGACATCGTGCCAAGTTATATCAACTGGCTCGTTCGATCGTCAAAATCCCAAGCTGGCTGGAGGGCCCTGCAATTGGAGAGAGATCTGGTGACCTTGCAGGAGAAACTTGCGCCGTATTCGGACGGGCATTATCTTGCTGAAATGTTAGCCCAGAACAGTTTGGCACGAAGAGCAACAGGATGAACGGTATCGTCGACGGACCGCTGTGCTGTTAGGACAGCCAGACGGGTTCTGCTGTGAAAGGAAATAGCACCCCAGACCATCACTGCTTGTTGTCACGCCGTACGACGGGCGACCGTCTAGTTTGTATTCCCCCCGCTGTCCAGGACGTCTCCAGATACACCTTCGGCCTGGAATGTCATTGACAGGAGTAGAATTGTCTTCAGTGACGGGTGCTGCTTCGATTTCAGCTCCGATCCGACTATCGCCCACCATACGACCCCATAACCAGGAGTCATGGTCCGGGGTGCAATTTCCTTTCTTTGGTTGTCATCCGCGGCGCCCTTACAGTACAGTGGTACGTCGATGACATTCTACACCCCGTTTTGTTGTCCTTGATGGCAAGCCATCTTGGGCTTACATTCCAGCAAGATAATACCCACATGCACATGGTGAGCGTTTCTAATGCTTGCCTTTGTGCTTCTTAAACTCTACCTTGGCCAGAAAGGTCGCCGAATCTTTCCTCAGTAGAGAACGTTTGGAGTTTTACGGACAGGGGCCTCCAACCAGCTCAGCATTCTGACGATCTAACGCGCAAATTGTACAGAATCTGGCACGATATTCTCCAGGACATCCATCAACTATCAATCAATGCCAAACCAAATAACTGCCTCCATAAATGCCAAAGGTAACCCAACGCGTTGTTGACCTGCCTAGTTTGTGATGCTCTTTCTCTTGAATAAATCATCCATTTTTTTTTCTAAAATAGTAATCATTTGTTTATCTTTACATGTGCATCACATCTACCGATTTCAGTCCTATTCAGGTAAGTACTTCGTGGGTCTCCTTTTTTGTTTTAGAGTGTATTACGATAACCTAAACCTGCCTCCAGAAAATGTTTCTCGTCTCTCGTCTCACAAGAAAATATGTACATTTGAACAATTACATTTTATTTTGTAGACCATTGATAGTGCCTAATATGAATAGGTGAAACGTGTTTGGTTGAAAACATAATAAACATTCAGCTGAGGAACAAATAATATTTATTCTCATCTACATCATAAATGTACCACATCTTATTCGTTCTAACTGTTATCAAAATCGGTATCATTTTTGAGGACTTTAATTCTAAGATTACTTATGACAATATAACTGTGCACGGTGAAGAATGACCACTACGGCAGTGAAATATCGTGTTTTGGCGTTAGAAAAGCACAGTTTTCGACATGTCGACCTTTCAGGTCAAGTGTTTTACCAATCGCTTTTCATTGGATAGAATCCGTCACTAAAACGTGGTTCTGGAAGGTCTCACAAGGCCCTGTTTTACAGCTGCCACATTCTACTCATCCAATTTAAAGATTTTTTCTAGACGCAAATGTCTTTAGATGTAGGGCCTATTATATCTTGTGAATGATAATGATCTGCTGCCAGTCTAGCTCTCATGATGTAAATGTTTTCAGATGTCGGGAGTATTGTATCTTCCGAATGATAGCGATCTGCTAGCTCTCATTGGATGTTTTAAAATAACCTTTAC
This sequence comes from Schistocerca americana, assembly GCF_021461395.2. NCBI lineage: Eukaryota > Metazoa > Arthropoda > Insecta > Orthoptera > Acrididae > Schistocerca > Schistocerca americana. Next base: position 618,108,607 of record NC_060121.1, read on the forward strand.
TTTGCATTTACACCCACTGAGCAGTTTCATCTGTTTAGCCAGTTTGAGTGGTTGTGTAGTGTAAGAGGCACTTACTTGGTTAGAGCTGGTGCTTCAGTAATATAACAGAAACACTACGACTGCTTGGCAAGAATTATTATTGATGACATGCAAAGCCAAACAATCTACGGAATGGAGAGATGCTGCAGAGAATGGGCAAGAATCGAAGTTTATAACTGTTTTTAACAGTTTTACAAAAAGTTTGCTAGTGTCATAGTGTCACACTGTTAGAACTGCAGCTCGCTTTAAACAACGGTTGTCTTAGATTTTATTTTTTTGAACAAAGAACATGAACTGAGAATGGTGAAAAAGAAGATCAGTAAAAAGGTCTTTGGTAAGAAATAGTCATAGACACGTTCCCTACATTTCTGTACATATAAATCACTTTTGGGTTATACAAGATTAGGCTGCTGTTAACTGTGTCCAAGCAGTGGCGAAGGTCAACTAGGGAGCATCAAAGGTATTTCTGAAGTCAGCCTCTTTAATCAGATATCGGTAATTAGTTGATTGATACCCTATCTAATCTTTGATCTGACGACATCTATCCTCTTCCACTTTCTGCAGTGAAAATGGCTGGATATTACAGTTTTCAGATTCGACGACCTTTCCTCCCCCTTACATATACCGTCAAAATTATTGAATTACTGAGAAGTATCAGTATCAAACATCTTTGCAGATTAAAAATGTATAGAATGTCGGCCTCTGGTAGGCATTTCATAATCCTGTTCACCTTGAAGCCTCGCGTCGATCCATAAAATGTACAGATACACTGTGATGGTAGGTACGGTGAGTATGACGTCTAAGTATTGTTCACCGTATTGCTCTTCCTTTTTTTGCTCTTTTGAAAGTGTAAGAATACATGATGGAAGACATATAGCTTTTTCTAACATATACACAGGTCAGTCGCCACGTTATAATGAAAGATACAATAGTAAATGTCCTTAGTGTTCTAATGATAACCAAGAACAACGAACATTTCATTATTACCTCAATTCGATGTTGAAGAAATTGATTTTGAAAGTTTAGACTGTATTGTTGCAAAAAAAAAAAAATATCGTCAGGTTCCCATGAGTTGATGTAGCACGTAATCAAAACTACTATTAGACTTCTCAAATATTTGTGTTTACGTATAAATTTTGCAATATTAAAACACCGATGTTTTGACCCAATTTTTTAAATTCATAACAGAGTGAATATGCACACGTGATGTTACTGAATAGTTAAAAGATGTAATACAAATAATTATCAGTTAGTAAATTGTTAAATGAAACATCCGTAACAACAGTGCTGACGACACTTTTCTGTGTTTACGCTTAGTTGCATCACTTGCCCGATACTGACATAAATTCTATATGTGATCAAATGCCATTGTGTCGCACTGTGACTGAAAAGGTATTTTACGTTTTCCATCAAATGTCATTGTACAACATCCTTAAAAGACTTCTGGGTGTTATCTTAGTTTAGAATATAAAGTACAAAACATAATAAAACAAGCAGCATTTAACCTGTACTGCAGCGATCATTTGTCAGAGCAAAGGCTTCTTTTAGTGAATTTGGGTGCTCCTATATATTGTATTTCAGGCAATCTCAAGCTGCGCATTAGTATGCTTGGAAATCAACTAATCACCTACGATTACACCTTGCCTGCATTCGGTAAGTGAGAGACGCTTCTTGGCAGACGATTTGTCTGACGTGGCGGTTATTTTGTTTTCCAGGCCATTGTGTAAAGGTACTTCATATAACCTCAATGATTTAATCAACAAACGCCAGGAAAGTCCTCAGGAGGCATGAATGTTGCGTGTTATACATGCAGCTGACTTCCTGGAGTGACATGTCGTGGAGTGAACTACGGCCACTTGGTGGTCACCAGGTCGCAATGGAGCTCGATGCGATCTACAGCGACTTTCTGGCCGCCCGACTCCAGAGCAATTCCGGCGCTTGAGACATTTTCTTTGTGACCTTTTCATACATTTCGGCTCACACCCCCTAAACTCTATGTGGAAGTTAGGCTGTCGGCAATAGCTAACGTCGGCCTTCTAGTAGCAGTAGCTCGCGCCTGCCTGTCACTGTGGTCGGGTAACCTTATGCCTTTCTCCTGTGCCCACAAACCTCCCTCGTGACTCTGTGTGTATACGAATTAAAACCGTATCAAACTTTTTATAGTAGTTCCTGAGATTAGCCAGAACATACAGACAAGAACAATGTGTCAGGTGCCTTAAATTTATAATATCTATGGATGATTCCAAAGAGTTCTGTCATTCACCACTAGGTGGCAATGATATCTTTTCACAATTTTGAGAGACTTTAATTAGTTGAGCCAATTTCCACGAAATATTCGTGTATTATACTTAAAAAAATTTCTTGCAAATTAGTTTATTTAGTGTTGAAAACCGTATTAACATATTTACAGTAGTTCCTGTGATTCGTGCAAGCATACTAACTGATACTTCGGTGTGGACTTTGTACAGGGTGGTTAGAAATCGTCTGAAAAGCTTGTAAGGCTGTGGCAGGGTGCGCGTGTGCTGAGAAATAACTGTTAAGGATAAAATTCGATACATGGCTCCGTTTCCGAGTTAATTAGCATTGAATTTACTAAAAAATGGCGAGGCGCCCGCAAATTCAAGTGGCCTAACAGAGACAGTGTCGCCAAACTTGTTCTTCGTTTGGTTTCCTAAAACCGAACGAGAGAGAGATACAAAAGCGGCCAGGGGACGATAGTAAGAATCGAACCCGAGTCAAAGACTTAACGGTCTCTTGCGCTATCGTCTACGCTATGAGAGCAATTGACACTACTCGTTCCGGCAGGCTGGTTGAAAATGCGCTTGCAGAGACCTGATTAGCTTACTTTCAGTGTTAAATAACTCTGCAACGGATGAACATGTAGATTTTTTTAACAGCTGTTTCTCAGCAGCCGGCCGCTGTGGCCGAGCGGTTCTATACGCTTCAGTCCGGATCCGCGCTGCTGCTGCGATCGCAGGTTCGAATCCTGCCTCGGGCATGGATGTGTGTGATGTCCTTAGGTTAGTTAGGTTTAAGTAGTTCTAAGTTCTAGGGGACTGATGACCTCAGATGTTACGTCCCATAGTGCTTAGAGCCATTTGAGCCATTTTTCTCAGCAGAACTTCCCTTCCAACTCTCTTATAAGCTTTACAATCTGTTTCTGACCACCCTGTGGATCGCACCCAGACAAGAACAGCAACACAACTAAAAAAGCAATACTTGCGAAAACTAGACTTAAAGAATTAATTCTATAAAAGTTATATTAAAATAGTGTAACCTTCCTTTAAATTTCAAGTAAGTATTGTTGGCTGTCAATTCCATTACACTTTTAGTGCGCGTTGGGACACTTCACGCGTATTTTTCAGCGACATACTTAAATTGTCGGTTTTCGAGTTTTGTCACATTTCATGCCGAGTTGCAATATGTGTAGAAGTTAGAAGAAGAGGATGGATAGACAGATAATGCTGTTGCTAGTCTTACCACATCGTTGATACCATGCAATAAATAACCACATTCAGTACAAAACGCAGATTTCCTTAGGCCTTCACAATGGAGCTGAAATGTTGCTCATTTTAAGAATTTTGAGTTACGGTGCAACTGTAAAGAACTTTAACGCGACCAAAAGCGGAAGTTTAAGCGGTTATGCTATACGTAAGCTTACCCACGAATCTGTTTTAACAGCAGAGATTACAAGTACACCGGAACAAAAATTAGCCACCCAATTAGAGCCTCCTACCCTCGTTCATTACCTCATTCCCCTGAAAAACTGAGTCCATTAGACGAGATTGTCCACAGCATACATACAGCATACTACATCATGATGGCGTACAGGGTCAACCAGAACTCCACGGACAAACTTTCAAAGGTTCTTCAGGGATATCTTCGTAGTATTTTGGATTAAGGGAACCACGGTCTCCGGCGGATTGTTACAGAGCAATAATGTAAGTATGGTTCATTTGGTTTGTTACCGAAATCACGCTAATTTCTGTGCATATACATTCGTAGCTGTGAAGAAGCATGTAATGTTCAATAAACAAAACATACAACAGAAAACACAGAGTAATGAAGCAACTTCCGTCGGCAAAACTGCTGTGATGATATTGCCAGACGTTGGGACCAGGTTCACTGCATTCAGCGGACCAACACAAAAGGTGCATATCGGCCAAACTTCAGTAAACCGTCCGTAGTGCTGCTGTGTGTCACTCTTAACGTACAGGGTGGCGCAGATGGATCGGGTGGTTTTGAAGTGGACTGTACGTCTGGAGGGGGGGAGCCAGGTGTTCGGCGACTTCGTCCTGTGGTGGGGGGGGGACGGGAAGTTTCAGTTGCAGGCTGGCAGTCAGTCGCGATGGCTACGTGGTCCGTTGAGCATCGTGTTTTCGCAGTGGAAGAGTTCATACGCAATAACGAGTCAATTGTTGCTGTGACGCGTGCCTTTCGCCGGCGTTTCAACATCCCACCTCGCGGTAGTGTTCCTAAGCGAGATACGATATTGAGTTGGGTGCATAATTTCCGCACTACTGGTTCATGTGCTCCAAAATGGACGCCTAGACCGCCAACAATAACAACGCCTGAGAACGTGGAGCGTGTGAGACGCGATGTCACTGCGAGCCCACGTCGATCAACGAGACGTCGTGCTCAAGCTCTTGGAATGTCACGTCGGAGCCTTCAAAGGATTCTTAACGAAGAACTGAAATTCCACCCCTATAAAATCCTGTTGGTACAGAAGATTCTCCCAACAGACCATCTTCAAAGGCTTCAGTTTAGCCAACAGATGTTGGAGTTATTGGAAGATGTAAACCTGATTATCATGATGTCTGACGAGGCTCACTTTCACATTAACGGATACGTAAACAAGCAAAATTGCCGTTACTGGGCCGACACTAACCCAAGAGATCTACACCAACGGCCTCTCCATAGTGACAAAGTGACGGTTTGGTGTGGGGTTTCTAAGGTAGGGATAATTGGTCCTTACTTTTTTGAAAATGACAGGGAGCAGGCGGTTACTGTTAATTCGCAGCGTTATGTGAACATGATTGAAGATTTTCTTCTCCCACAACTTGAAGAGAACAATTACGACATGGGCAATATGTGGTTCCAACAAGACGGGGCAACTGCACATACCGCTAGGATATCAATGCAAGCTGTACGCGCTCTGTTCCCTGGCCGTTTGATTTCCCGTAATGGAGATGTCCATTGGTCCCCTCGCTCGCCGGACCTCACGGTATGTGACTTTTTCTTATGGGGCTATTTAAAAGCAAGGGTCTACATGAACAAACCCCGGACCATTCAGGAGTTGAAGGCAGCAATTCACACCGAAATCACATCAATTCCTGGTGATGTGCTTGAGCGGGCAATGCGGAACGTTAAGGACCGACTCCAAGAATGCGTCGCTCGAGAAGGAGGGCATTTGATGGATGTAATTTTTAAAAACTAACATTACTATTTTTTTGTTAATAAACTTCCATTGTAACTACACGTTTTGCACTTTATTTCAATCCAATACCTTTACAATTGACAGTTTGACAAGTATTTTAAAACCACCCGATCCATCTGCGCCACCCTGTACAACCAACACCGCTGGAAAAAAAACTCTGGCCATATCCGAGCAGTACTGAATGCAAACTGAAGGGCAACGCGTTGAAGAGGGCATTACTGTTCTCAACAGCAGAAACCGTGAGCGAATGAGAGACAGGACACACAGCGCATTATGTCGACGTGTTCACTGTTGTCCACTCTTTTCAATGGGACACAGATAAAGAGCTAACTGGGGCAAGAATCCAAATGAACTGCAATAGCTCTATAACTATCCGCGGGAGGCCATGGGTCCCTTGTACCAAATACCCAGGGCATATCACTGGACAATCTCTGAAAGTTTGTCGGTGGAGTTCTGGTTCATACAGTAGAAGGAATGGTAACACGAATACTGAAATAAACATTATGGATCATGTTCATACTAACGTGAATGAGTGCGCCGAAGTCATGGCACGAAACATACCACCAACCTCCAAGAACTAAGTCCGACCTGAACTACACCTTCCAAACAATGTGGTTTAGACACGTCATTGGGTCATCGGTACTCTCCTCGTATCACACTAGAGGCCCAGGTCAACTAATACCCAGTTTCTGTGTTTTTTGGCCAAATACAGACGCATAGCCTTATGTACCGCTGTGAACAATGCGAGTTATGCAACTCCATTCTCAATAATCTATCGGAAAATGGTGTAGGTGGATCTGCATTCGCTGATAGCAGCAATTGCTGTATGTTATGAAACAGATTGTCATTGACAAGGCACATTTCTGCCGCGCAGGATCTCTTTGAACTGCTGCTCTCAAGCCGTTTTACATAGGTACGACCGGTACACGATTCCTTGCAGAAACGCTGGACAATCCGCATTGATATATCCACAATTCTGGGATCGTGATTCACATTGTCGCCAAGGGCATGCCCAAACACGATATCCTCTTTCTGTCACTATGTCGCGTACCCACGTCGGCCGACTTTTCTGCGCTCATCCCATACAATGGACACTCGTAATACTTTATTACCATGACTTACTTCAGGGTAGAGGATCACGTGACCGACAGGTACCAGCTGTGCACCATCTACAGCGCTCCACAATGACCGTGGGCTCTTTTAAGGGGCTGATTAATATTTTGTGCGGAAAGTTTATATTTTCCACAAATTTGACAACTGACGTGGTGAAAACCGATAGCCAATAAATTATTAATTAGTAATAGAAATTACAAATTCTTATATGTAACTTATTTGCCTAGTGTAGTGGAATTTGAGTTGTACTACCACGTTAAATGATTGCAGTACCTGAGGCAGTGAGGCGATGAAGTTGTGGATGTTGGACTTCTTGGCAGCCTCAATGATCTCCGCCATGGGCACTGTTCTGGTGTTGTCTCCGTATGCGATGTTCTCTGCGACCGTCCTGTCGAAAAGAACCGGCTCCTGAGACACGATGCCGAGCGGAGCACGCAGCTCCGACATCAGTATCGAGGACACGTCTCTTCCGTCCATGGACTGAAACAGAAAACCGAAGAGTTCTCAGAAATCACTTCGTGAATGTGCACTAATGGTTCAAATGGATTTGAGCAGTATGGGACTTAACTTCTGAGGTCATCAGTCCCCTAGAACGTAGAACTACTTAAACATAACAACCGAAGGACATCACACACATCCATACCCGAGGCAGGATTCGAAGCCGCGACCGTAGCGGTCGCGCGATTCCAGACTGTAGCGCCTAAAACCGCTCGGCCGCTCCGGCTGGCTGTGCACTAATCTCAAGGCTTCAGAAAATGAGTAACGTTCGCCACAAGAATTTTATTCACATGAAATGCTTACAAGGAAATTAGTGGATGAAAAAAGGACTACTGACACATGAAAAGAAACAGGAAGGAAAGAAGTCTATGGCAGAGCAGAAGAGTCTTGTCCACTAACGCAAGGGAATTTGGGATGCACTGTCAAATTGAGACCTCATACTAGAAGTAGAAGTGGTTTCCACACAGACTATACGTTCCTATCCAGGGTTCTCAGTTGAATTTTAGATGATGGGCAAAAATCGATTTGAAATTTCTGGCATATTTCAAGCAGGAAATTGGAAATGACAATCTTGTTGCCTCGGTGACACTGTACAATGGGAGCTTTACCAATGAATTATTTTCTTTCGGAGCACTTATTCTATTTTCAAACTAACGTCCATTCAGATGAGTAGGCTGTTTATTTTCTTTGCAATTGGTTACGAAGCTTTTGATGGCGTCATCTTAAATATTTACGTACAGTTATAGAAATTAAATACAATCACAAGTAAATCTTATTGCTTTACCGCAGCTCCTTCTAATGTGGTGAATACACTACCTGACAGAAAGTGAAGCACCCGGAATGAGACGGGGAAACGAAACATCTCTGGCTGAGAGGGTGTGTGGTGTTAGTTCGATGATTTGAAAATCATGTCGTATTCACAAAGAACTAGGTAGTATGAGCCCATATACCAGTATGATGTTGCACCACGTCTGTCGTGGATGCATCCACTGATTCAGTTGGGAAGAGCGTCGTGATGCCGTTGTACGCTTTCCTGGAGCAATTGTCAATTGTTAACTGTTCCTTGGTACCGTGGATACTGGGACAGAGTTGACCTGTGAGGGTACCCCAGACATATTCTATCGGGGATGGATCTAAAGAATTGTGCTGCTCACGGGTGTACCTCAACATGACACAGAGAGTTGAGACACGTGCCATGTGTGGGCGAGAATGGCTGTTTTGAAAAATCGCACCACGATACTCTCACACGACAGGAAACACGTGAGAACGCAGCACGTCCGTGCCACACCATTGTGCAGTCAGAACTCCCTTGGTCACAATCAGCTGTGACCGGAAGCTCCCCGCAACGTGTCGCCACGTGAAACACAGATATGGCTGTCCAAAATATTGTAACAATGATGTACATCCATAGTAGTGCAGGTCAGATAGTCGTCGCGACGCCGTTCTTCAGCAGTCCATACACCTCAGTCATGGCACCACACTGCACGCAGTCGTTTATATTTCGTGTTAACGTATGGAACGATAACTCCCTAGTATAGCTGCTGCTGGTCTCCGACCAGTGGTGTAGGATGACACAGGATGTCGCGTGGAGTCCATTACTTGTCCTTGGCGGCAGGCGCAGATGTGAAGAGCTGACGATGTCCTTGGTGTACAGTATGGCGAAGCTCCCTTGTGGTTGGACAGACTTAGTCGGCCGGGACCCTGACGACAAGCATGCCTGCCCTCACGTTCCTATAGTCCAGTACTGGAGCACTGTCACATCCGGAAGTCACACAAATCTGAATTGCTCGATTCGACCAGCCAGACGAATGCAGACCGACAATAATTCATCAGGTGCTGATAACGTTGTCTCATACGTATGCGCCGTGCCCGTGTCCTTCGCAGTGATCGCCCAACATCTGACGCTGTACACACTCCTTATATACCTTGCCTGGTCTGTGTTACAATACAAACAGCATTAATAGATTTTGAAAAAAAAAACGGGACTTCTGTCGGATGTTCGCGTCGTTCTCGCACGGTATCTCGACGGCGTAACTCGCTGTCTTCTTCGGGTGCTACCCGAGAATGGTCCTTGGGCGGATCGAATGCAGTATTTGTGCATGTTAGGTGCTTGGCGCTCCCTAGCCGGTCCGCGCCGCATCGCCTGCTCCCTCCGCGGTCCGCTTGCACCAGACGCGGCTCCTATGGTCCTCTCTGGCCGCTGGTGTTCCCACTGCCGACCGCGCCGCGGCCTAGGCGGGCGGTGCTTCCTCTCAAGAATTTACACCCCAAGCAGGAGTGCCACAAGGAGGCATCTTGTCTCCTCTACTATACGCGCTTTGCACGGCTGACGTACCATCGATAACAACTCATACAGAAACGGTATGACTTTACGCTGACGACACCGCCTACTGGTGTACAGAATTGAAGGTGACAAACGTGCAACGTAAGACACAGACCTACCTACAACGACTACAAACCTGGATGGAAAAATGGAGGATCCGTCCAAACCCAAAAGGTTTTGTTTAGACACAGACACCTGACAAAAAACGAAAACAAAACACAAATGACATTCAACTGAAGCTCTGGAACACCCCACTAAGGCTTAATGACACTTCCAGGCACATAGGTGCGTACCTAGACAAATATCTAAATTGGAAAACACGCCTGACATACCTGCTAAACAAGACAAGAAAAAGACAAGGCCTAATCAGACGAATACAAGGACGATTTCACGGATCTGACGACCAAACTGCAATCCACACCTACTAAACGTACATTAGACCTGTGATAGAATATTCTGCAGCCCTCTTAGGGGGCCTGCGTAAACCGGTAGCAGAACGACTTTATTCGAACAAGAGACGTCTCTTACGCAGCATCTCAAGACTAAATGGCTCTAAGAACTATGGCACTTAACATCTGAGGTCATCAGTCCCCTAGACGTAGAACTACTTAAACCTAACTAATCTAAGGACATCGCACACATCCATGCCCGAGGCAGGATTCGAACCTGCGACCGTAGCAGCAGCGCAGTTCCGGACTGAAGCGCCTAGAACCCCTCGGCCACTGCGGCCGGCTCATTTCAAGACTGCCAGGCTCAAGCCCAGTGACGACGTATATGACACCACTGGCGTGGAGCCGCTACAGGCCAGGCTAACTAAACTCAGAGCAAACTACGGGAGACACATGTTAACGAAACGTCCAGACATGGAAGACATCCTGACAACAAGACAAGAGTGAACAGGGGACCAAAATTCAAATACATCGACCCAGCGCGTACAGTAGCATACAACACCAGCCAGGAACACCCAGACCTGGCCATTACCATGGAACTCTTAACCCAAGACATTCCACTTCCCCCACACCTGAACCAAAGACAGAGAAACTAGCCCTATAAAACATACGAAGGCGCCCCCCCCTCCCCAACACACACACACGCACGCATATAAAAAGTAGAATTAAGCTATACATAAAATGTAGCATAGATTTAAAAAAATTAAAAAAGTACATACAATATGTAAATGTTCACCCCTGCCACGAAAGTCATCCCCCTAAGGTGACCGGAGGAGCTGATGTAAACAGAAGTGCACCTTAAACGCCCAATTGACAACAGCTCTCTAAATTCAATTCTATAATCAAAGTAGTTGTATGTCTTCAAATTATCCTCGCCTCCCACCTATACCGGACAATATAAAGAAAAGTGGAATAAATTCCATAAGTAGTAGCATAAAACAACAACACCACCACTCACACACATAAAATGAATCAACACCACAATTGTACTATATTTTTATTGTATTCTACTAACTTTATTGTATGTTAATGTGTTCCAATATGATACATGGAATAATCATGATGTAAAATATTCTACAAATATAGCACTGGTACTGTATTTCAATATGACTTAAAATTTTGTATTCTATATTGTAAAAATGATCAACTGCACAATTGCAAGAAAGCTGAACAAATAAATAAACGAAATGTGCCAGTACAACAAAAGGGTGAACAGGCTAATGCAAGCCCTCAAACACCATGCCCAACCCCTTCAGGGAAGGGAATGAAAAGTGAAAAAAAAAACACCCAAGGACCATTCTCTGGTAGCACATGAAGAAACCATCGAGTTACACCGCCAAAATATAGTGCGAGAACGACGCGAACATCCGGTAGATGTTCCGTTTTTTTTTTTTTTTTTTTTTTTTTTTTCAAAGTGTCAACAGATTGCCAGGAAATCCTGAAGAGTTACAGCATTAATACACTTTGGTAGGCTTTCTAGGTGACACAGAGGATTGCAGATCTGAGTGTTGATCTACCTGCCGACGGTGTGTACGCGTATGAAGCTACACTGACGTCCGACCATGTCTTCTGGGTGCTCAGTTTTTTTATAGAGTATAAAAATTACGTTCACAAAAATTTAGTGTCTAGAGGAGAAAAAAGAAATACTTCTTTATTTGATAAAGATGTTTCACAAGTGCGCCGTTTCCCCTCTAGGCATAGAGTCAGAGCGGGTGTTCGAAGTATCATGTGATGAATATTGTTTTAGAGACTTTACTTGACTTCTCTATCTTTCTTTTTGTGGAGGCAGATGAAGCGTTTTGTGTATGAGACTGAGATGAACACTCTAGAAGAGACAGTTGCCCATCTGGCTGAAGCTGCAGCCATTATTTGAAAAACAGCTGGTTGGTTTGAGCGTGTTGGACAGTTATTATTAGCACGCAAAATTCAGTTAGGCATTAATGTAAATGGTCGACATTTTTAGGAACATTTCTGAAATAATATCCACACACTGTCACTCTGCCTCTGATTGTCATTAGCGTCAAAACTCTCATGCAATACTATAGAGATAAGGCAGCACCTGCGCAACTTTTGCCACATAAAAAGTGTCTCCTTTTATCTATTCTACTTTAAAGTTTTGTATCTTTAGTTTTTTTACACGCTGACTCAACGTTGCTGTGTCACAAATCGCAATGGGGAAACATCTCTAAATCACGTGTTAATTACATTCTCACAGTATTCTCAAGAAAAAGTGGGTTCAGTGTCTGACCTGCCTTCCGAACAGAAACAACGACTGTGATTGCCTGCCGCGACTTGACTGAAATGCAAAACGCGGACAATTCTTTTCTGTAAAAAGTCATCACGGATGTTGAGACTTAATATTGTCAATGCGAACCTAACACAACACGACGAAGTGCTGAAATTCGCATGAAGCCTCAACGCTTTGACCACATAACCGCCCACGTTCACGCCAATGGGATGCGCGAGTCGAACAATATCCCAGAGGAGGGCCTCTCAGACAGTTTCGCATGGTTGTGTGGGGCGGTCTGTGCATTGTACACAGTTTGGGGGAGACTACGTGGAACACCACTATCTTACTTTTTCTTAGTTTTTTAATTAATCAAGTCTTGAAACTATATGGACTGAAGGAATGTATTTCATATTTATAAATAATGCCGTAAAAGTACTTTATGAAAACTGAAATGGTGGATGCAAAGTGGGGTCCGTGATTTGCTTGCAAAATTTCATTTGTTTGAAATCATACGAAATACCCAGTGAACTGCTTTCATATTGCCAATTTCTCCCGCGTGTGTTGTTTTTTCTATTCTTCTACTATGTTTATGGGGTTCACTACTAGAGTGGAAGTCCAATGTGGGACTACTTAATTTAGTTGACTTGGCGTTCGCGAACGAGGAATTATGAAAAGTGTGATATACTAGTAATGAGACAGTATTGAATTTTTGTTAAAATCGCAGTCGAATTTCCTTGAAAATGATTGTCACTTCCAATTGCCTTAAAGAATAGCTTCTGTAAGGTTTCCATGTGTTTATAATTGCCACATTCATGCTATAACATAATATGGACGATTCTGCCTCTGTATTATTGGGTAATTATCTTACTAATAGTTTGTTTACATTAACTGTAAATTTATCACCAATGTTATTTGTGATGTGAATCAGTTTTTGGAACAGCTAGATTTCATGTCATAAAAGGAAAACAGAAAAACATCCGCAGCTATTTTTAAAAAGTTCCACATACTGTAAACTAGCAAACAAATAAACAGGGCGAGAGTACTTGGAAATTTTATGTAGAGACTGACATTTAAATTAAATAAACACGTGTAGTCACTATTCCACGTTTAGTCGTAGTAAATAACTTACATATTGTCAAAACTGCATCACATCTGCAGAATTTTGCCTCGTATTCATGTATTTTCTACGGCACACGAATTGAACACCTTAGTACACAAATGAAACGTGTTCACTTTGGTCCGCCAGGGTTTAATTTAAAAATTAGCATTCTTTCAATCCATCTAAATTTACTTATTTGTTTTGCATTTGGGAATGATTTCTAGCATTCTGTCCACTGTGCAGCGCAGATAACTGCTAGGGCCACATTTTGGAACGTGATACGCAGCGTGTTCTACAGGTCAAGCATTGTTCTCCTTTCAGCCGTCGCGGTAGCGTGAATGGGAGGATGATGTTAGTATAATACCACGCTACAAATACGGTCCGAATCTGCGTTAACGATTACGTGCAACCTTACCATGGAGATTAGCATCTTTCATTCTGAGAAGTTTTGTAAATTCATGGTTACAGGTCGTCTAAGTATGGCCTAGAAGACGAGTGAAGCGGACGATATAATTATCCGTGTGGTAGTGGTCATATCACGTTAAGAAGTATTCTGAGCACAGGTAGAAACCAGTGTCTATTACTCCCTATTCTCTTTGCTGGTACTATATAAGACATGTTACTAAAAATGTTCCAGACAGGCCACGTACATGCATTTCACATATCGCTTGTCGTGTGCTCGTAGCTGGATCGTAATCTACACATTGTAAGGCTCTGTAATTTTTTAGAACATTTCTCATGGAGAAAAACAGCGGTCTGGCTAGAATAAATTAGAAACAATTTTGGGCGCCATAAAATATTTATTTGCAGCGGTTACCGGTTTCGGTAAGAATGTGAGCAATTGCCAATCGTGGAGTCACAACGCCTGCCCGTTCTTCCCACCGCTTTCATCTCGGTATAAAGGGTCTGAAGATGGTCACTTTCTAACCGAACCCAGTAACCACTGCAAATAAATATTTTATTGCAGGCAAGATTTTTTAATCCCTTTCTATTGTAAGGCTTGTTTCTCCAGTAGTACTGAGTGTGTCTCATGCACGCAACAATGCGGTGCTACAGGTAGTAAGTTTCGTGTACAGAAAATGTTCCCGATGCAGGAACATTTTTTCACACCTTGCATGTCTACACATTAACATCGTGTCTCCATGTTCCATATTGAAATAATGTTCCATATTTTGCACATGTCATGCTACATGCCCTGTTGAACTGTACACTACTCGTCAACCTTTACACATGAATGACTGAAGATGCACTAGGTGTATTACACACCGAAAAGCGTTTGTTTCGTACTGCCTGTGGTCTAGTACAGAAGTCTCTAGAACAAATAATCACTCCAAAACACTGTTCAGTAGATATGCACCGTACAACATTTTGTGTAAATGCCAGTCCAGTACATATTTTAATTAGAATTTATTGGGTTGTCTTTTTCTCCTAGGAATCAGACCTCGTTCTCTGTGATAGCAGATTTAAACATCATGTTGTGTGCGACATGTTGCTGTTGAAGGAGTGTAATAACATTAGTGACGAAACCAGAATTGAATAAGAAAGCTTGCGGTACGTCGGAGGCGATTACTCACCACAATGCCAGAAATGGGGTCGTAGAACCTCTCGAGCAGCTGTATGCAGGTGGACTTGCCGCAGCCAGAGGGCCCCACCAGCGCCACCGTCTGACCTGGCTGCACCTCCATTCTGAGCCCACGCAGCACCATTGTGGTGAGCCGCGTGGGATACGCGAACTCCACCGACTCGTACTGCACCTCTCCACGCGTCTCCTAAGCAGACGACCACCTGACTTTTAATTCGCTCACCGTATTACTCCTTACAGTATTACTATATTTCTCAATAAATACTAAGCAATGGAATGAAATAATATGTACAAAAACCAAAAATGAAAAATATAATTACGAAAACGAGAAAATTATTTCTCATGTGGATACTATAAAGGGTACTGTTGCTTAAATTCAGTATCGAATGACAGTGAAGAAAACGAAACAAGATCTACTAACACAAATAAAAGTGTTAGTGGAACAGACACCACTAATATACTTCACAAAAGATGTTCTTCTTCACTGGAGCTGCCACTATCCTCAAATGTCTAGGAACAGGCGGAATGCCCAGACATTTTCAGTTGTAGTAAATGCAGATTGAGATTTACTTCCTGAATTTAAAGGAAATGTAAATTCATCCACGAAGGACATGATTTACTAAGCCCTCGTTCCACCGAGCCTCCTTCCTCGCCAGAATGACAAAACTGTTGCGTAGCGTAAATTACAGAGACAGAATAAATTTAGTGAAGAATTAGATATTTTGTGCTGAGTTTATTCTACAGGCGCTAGAACACTTTCCATTTCATTGCAGCGACGGACGTCACAAAAGAGGCGTTGCACATTGTTATTATTTGTTACGATCTAGAGATTGATTGTCCCAAGAAGAGTAAATCAAATTTCGTATGCTTAACACGAAAACATATAATTTGAAAGAAAAGGAGAGAGCGCTTACTTGGAGAACTGCAGTCACTCTTCTTTCCATTCCTCATTTGCGAATAAAACAGAAGTGGAAAGCAATGACGTTCAGCACACAGCGTAAACTGTGCTGCGACAAAATTTATAGGTATATTTAGAAAGGAATGTTATAGACAAAACAATAGTAGGAAGCACATGAACATACGAGTCAGAGGTTTAGAAAATAAGAAAGACAGAAAAAGATCAACTGCTGTCCATGGAAAATGATTACAGGAGACGAAGTGCAAGAGTTTCACTATTAAACGACAACTTAAATGAAGAAATAAAAAAAAATGGTGGGACTAGAAGCGAACTTAATTGAAGTTACTGATAGGAAAAGGTTATTGTCGTATGGCCATTTAGAATGAATGGATTATAATATATAGGCAAAGAAGATGGTATTAGCTCCAGCAGGGAAAAAGGAAACGAGAATATTGATGAGAGATCTCTAGAAAGCCATGCATCCTAGAATCGTCCTAGAGGGAGCATTGCGTAGAGCGAAAATAAGGAAGGTGAGAAGCGAGAAACCATATAAAGGTACAGATAAGCAGAAATACTAGGAATAAAGGGCGAGGACGTCTGATATACAGTCTTCTTAGAAGAAGCATCAGAGTTTCGGAGGACATGATAAAACAATCAGAAACCGTAATTCAGCAGTATGAGGAGAAACTGAAAATAAAAATCGGAGCATACGAATATTAGCGAACATCAGCATATGTAAAGATGATTACCAAAGACGTTGTCTGTGACAGCACACGGCGCGAAGAAATGGAGCAGGAAGACTTATGTTTAGAAAAAAATTGTTTTGCAGTTCATTCAACCCTTTAAGGGAACAAACTAAACACAGAAATAAGAGTGGACTTGTTTTGAAATCTGAGAAAAATGAACATAGTTTCAGGAAATCGCACTAAGAGATGTGGTTAGAATGAAATGATCAGAGAGAACAAGTGAGAAGGTACCTGAACAAGAGCTTGCCTGTGCGAGTCATGATGGGCAAGAGCATGGCTGTTACTCACGCGCATTTCCTTGGAGGGATTTGCTGGGTCCGTGATGCGGGGCTCCCGCCTCAGGAGGTGAAACACTTTGGCAGCTGCGTCGATGCCCTTCTGCAAGTTGGGCGCGAAGGACAGCGCGTTGGCCACGACCGTGGTGCCCATGATGAGCGACTGCGACACTCTAAACAGTGTGAGGACATGCCATCAGATAGCGGCGAAGACACCTTTAATTTCTAAAATGCGTTACGATCCAGTATTGAGAAAGCCATTAATCTTCAACAAAGCTACTACAAAATGATATGCACTGCTAACGAAGAGGAAAAAGACTGTTACGTTATGACGACATTATCAGAAAATAAGAAATTTAGAGCTTAATTGTGTAATATATTTTCCTTGAAGCAACATTCTCTATAGAAGTGAGCAATTAATTATTCATTATCAAGTATTTGTGGGATACAGTTCTGGTATTGCTGTCTAATGTTATCATTCAGGTGCCACGTAGATGGGCGCCTACACGGTGAAGCCATTCCTTGGACTATCCAGAAGACATACTATCCAGCATTATAACTGCATCAATCATGTTCAACCACGTGTACCACGGAAAGAAACTTCAACGATTTTTCCACTGATACTTTCCGTTAATATTGAGATACAGACTTTTCAAAAAAAAAAAAGGTTCGAATGGCTCTGAGCACTATGGGACTTAACATCTGCGGTCATCAGTCCCCTAGAACTTAGAACTACTTAAACCTAACTAACCGAAGGACATCACACACATCCATGCCCGAGGCAGGATTCGAACCTGCGACCGTAGCAGTCGCGCGGTTCCGGACTGAGCGCCTAGAACCGCTAGATCACCGCGGCCGGCCTACAGACTTTTCCTCAACTCTTTCGTGTGGTATATTTTTGTTTACAACTTAATACTTTCGTCACAATAAAATATGAAGCTGTATTAATACCATACATCTACAGTGAGTTGACTAAGTCAGGAGATAGCGATATTCACATATACAGATGAAGGTCGGATCGCTATCACAAGATGTAAATGGATAGCGTATTGACGGAGCTGTCATTTGTACTCAGGTGATTCATGTGTAAAGGTTTCCGACGAAATTACGGGCGTGCGACGGAAACTGATAGTTTTTCAACGCGGGATGGTAGTTGGAGACATAAGGATAGCATATTTCATTTCGGAAAGCGTGAGAGAATTCAACTGTCCGAGATCCACAGGCCAAGAGTGTGCTAAGAATTCCAAATTTCAGGCATCACCTCTTACCACAGACAAGGCAGTGGCTGACGGCCTTCACTTAATGACCTAGAGCAGCGGCGTTTGTGTAGAGTTTTCAGTGCTAACAGACAGCGACCCAGCATGAAATAACCGTAGAAATCAACGCGGAACGTACGACTAACGTATCTGTCACGAAAGTGCGGGAGAAATTAGGCATTAATGACTTATAGCAGCAGACGACCGACGTGAGTGCCTTTGGTAACAGCACGACATCGCCTGCAGTGCCTCTCCTGAGCGTGTGACCATATAGGTTGGACCCTAGACGACTGGAAAACCGTGGCCTGGTCGGATGAGTCCCTATTTCAATTCATAAGAGATGATGGTACGGTTCGAGTGTGGCGCAGACCTCACGAAGCCATGTACCCAAGTTGTCAACAAGGCACTGTGTAAGTTGGTGGTGGCTCCATAATGGTGTGAGCTTTGCTTCCAAGGAATGAACTGGATCCTTGTTCCAACTGAACCAACCACTGACAGGAAATGGTTATGTTCTGCTACTTGGAGACTATTTGCAGCCATTCATGGACTTCATGTCCCCAAAAACCGATGAAACTATATGAAGATGCGCCATGTTACCGGTCGACAGTTGTTCGCTGTTGGTTTGAAGAACATTCTGGACAATTCGAGCGAATGAATTATCCACAAAGATCGACCGATATGAATCTCGTTGAACATTTATGGGGCACAATCGAAAGGTCAGTTCGTGCACAGATCCTGCACCAGCAACACTTGCACAAGTATGGATGGCTATAGAGGCAGGAAACTTCCAAAGACTTGATAACACCATTTAATAAAAAAATAAATAAAAATAAAAAAAAGAAACCGAGCTGACGTACTGCGCTGGGCAAAAGCATGCCCAGCACGATATTAGGAGGTACTCATGACTTTTGTCATCTAAATGCGTATGTATGCATATACTCCTCAAGACAATGTCCAGTGCTTGGTGCTGCGACTCTATAACAATATTAGCGACCCTCAGTACTTCCCTAATAATCGTGTGGTCCGAGGGAGAAACGACTCTATGTACAGTGAGTGCAGGCGTCGCCTGCAAGGAAAAAAAGCGACCTTTAGAAATTAAAATTTTGGAATTTTGGAGCAGCCCCAAGTCGCATGCATCTCACCTTTACTGACATGCTTCACTCGACAGACACGCGCATCTTCGGAAATTTAGTAGCTAAGAACCACGAGTTAAGTATATCTGGCAATAGCGCCATTGTCGTTGTTCGCATATGTGCGAGGTTTGTCCGGAAAATACGTATAAAAGTTGAATAATAACTTTATTTTACAATTATTCAGGTATTACAATATGGTCTCCTTCAAAGTACTCGCCCTGAGACGCGATACACTTCTGCCAACGCCGTTTCCACTGTTGATATCATTGCTGAAAGTCTTGAGTTGTGATGTTGTTCAGTTGCCGTGTCGTTTCCGCCTTGATGGCTTCCACATCTCCCAAGTGCCGCCCCCGAAGCACCATTTTGCATTTCGGGAACATGGAGAAGTCACACGGGGCTAAATCGGGTGAATAAGGCGGGTGGTCTGTCACGGTGATTGAGCTTCGGGCCAAAAACTCGCGCACAACGAGCGATGCGTGAGCGGGCGCATTGTCGTGATGAAGGATCCACCTGCCCCCTTTTGCCAACTCCGGTCGAAATCGGGCCATACGAGCTCTGAGACGTGTCAGAACTTCAACGTAAAAATTTCCGTTCACTCTTTGGCCGGGAGGGACAAATTCCCTGTGAACAATGCCCCTAGAATCACATTGGACCTTGGTTTTCACGACTTTTTTGCTCTCGGCTGTCCTGCTAGTTTCCATTCCTTGCTTTGAGATTTGAGCTCCACGTCGAATTCGTAAAACCAGGACTCGTCTCTAGTGATGGCTCGGTTGAGAAAGTCCCCTCGTTCCTCTGCTTCCAAGCAATCCTCACAGCACTCAACCCTCTTTGCTCTCTAAAAAATGGCTCTGAGCACTATGGGACTTAACATCTATGGTCAGCAGTCCCCTATAACTTAGAACTACTTAAACCTAACTAACCTAAGGACATCACACAACACCCACTCATCACGAGGCAGAGAATCTTTGCTTTCTGTTCTGGCGTCAAGAGCTTCGGTACGATTTTCGCACACAATTTCTCCATTTCAAGTTTTTGTGTCAGGATTTCGTGAACGATTGTCTTGGGGACTGACAGCTCGTCAGCAATCATTCTGACTGTCAATCTACGGTCTTTACGAACACAAGCCCGAATTCGTTCAACATTTGCATCGGAACTCGATGTCGACGGGCGTCCTGGGCGACGGTGATCGTTCACTTCTTCTCGGCCATCCCGGAACCTTTTTAACCACTTGTTCACGGTTGGTTCTTTCAGAGAATTGTCTCCGTAAACCTGTCTCAAACACTCAAAAATCTCACGGGCATTCTTGCCTAGCTTTGCAAGAAACTTGATGTTGACGCGCTGTTCCTCAATCAGAGAGAGCTCCATGCCGAAGGCAGGTGAGAAAGGGTAACTGTCAACAAGCTGCCGCACACTCCCACCTTCACGCAGAGTGCTCTGACTCGAACTGAGCGTTGACAGGATTGATTACAGCAGTATTCCCACCTGGCGGTGATTGCAACTTGTAACACAAAGACATTATTTTCCGGACAAACCTCGTATATACATACAGATATATTTAAAGTGTGGTCCTTGGCTATTAAATTTCCGAATATTTGATTTTCGCGTCTGTCGAGTGAAACAAGTCAGTAAAGGAAAGCTACTCTATGTGGTCAAAAGTATCCGGACACCCCCAAAGACATACATTTTCATATCAGGTGCATGGTGCTGCCACCAACTGCCAGAGAAGACGTATCAGCGACCTCAGTAATTATTAGACATAATGAGAGAGCAGAATTGGGTGCTCCGCGTAACTCGCCGAATTGGAAAGTGGTCAGGTGATTGGGTGTCATTGCTTTTCTACATGCGAAATTTCCACACTCCTAAACATCCGTAGGTCCACTGTTTCCGATGTAGTAGTGAAGTGGTAACGTGAAGGGACAAGTACAGCACATAAGCGTGCTGGTCGACGTCGTCTGTTGACTGACAGAAACCGCCGACAGTTGAAGAGTGTCGTAATGTGTAATAGGCAGACATCAATTCAGACCTTCACACAGGAATTACAGACTGCATCAGGATCCACTGCAAGTACTATGACACTTAGGAGGTACATAAGCTGGATTTCATGGTCGAGCGACTGGACATAAGCCACACAACACGCCAGTAAATGATAAACGATGTCTCGCTTGGTGTAAGGAGCTTAAACATTGGACGATTGAACAGTGGAAAAATGTTGTGCGGAGTGACGAATCACGGTACACAATGTGGTGAACCGATGGCGGGGTGTTGGTTTCGCGAACGTTCGGTGAACATCTGCCAGCGTGTGTGGTGCCAATAGTAAAATTCGGAGGCAGTGGTGTGTTTTTCATGGAGGGGCCTTGTACCCCTTGTTGTTTTGCGGCGCTCTATCACAGCACAGGCCTACATTGATGTTTTAAGCACGTTCTTGCTTCCCACTGTTGAAGAGCAATTCGGGGATAGTGATTGCATCTTTCAACACGATCAAGCACCTGTTCATAATGCACGGCCTGTGGCGGAGTTGTTACATGACAATAGCATCCCTGTAATGGACTGGCCTGCACAGAGTCCTGACTTGAATCCTACGGAACCCCTTTGGGATGGTTTGGAACGCCGACTTCGTGCCAGGCCTCACCGACCGACATCAATATCTCTCCTCAGTGCAGCACTCTGTGAAGAATGGGTTGCCATTCCCCAAGAATCCTTTCAGCACCTGATTGAACGTATGCCTGCGACAGTGGAAGCTGTCGTCAAGGCCAAACGTGGGCCAACACCTTATTGAATTCCAGCATTACCGAAGGAGGTCGTCAAGAACTTGTATGTCATTTTCAGCCAGGTGTCCGGATACTTTTGATTATATAGTGTATGTGGGACAAGTGACTGCTCCACGATTTACATTGACTGTATATAGCTTCTGGACTGTAACCACAATTTAGTGGTTTTCAAGTGTAGATTAAAACTGAATAAATTGCTTAAAAGTAGGAAATTAAGAAAAAAGTGACTTGGATAAGCTGAAAGAACCACAGGTTGCTGACAGTTTCACAGGGAGTGTTAGGTAACATTTGGCTACAACAGGGGAAAGAAATGCAATAGGAGATGAATGGATAGTTTTGAGAGTTGAAATAGTGAAGTCAGCGAAGAATCAAGCAGTTAGAAAGACAGTGCTTAGTAGATCTTGGTTACCACAGGAGATATTGAATTTAATTGAGGAAAGGAAAAATATAAAAATGCAGTAAATGAAGCAGGTGAGAGGGAATAAAAACCTCCAAAAAATGACAGACAGGAAGCGCAATATGGCTAAGCTTGAATGGCTAGAGCACAAATGAAAGTATATTGAAGCATGTTTAACTAAGATAAAGACAGATACGCCTTTGGAGAAAAGAAAAGCAGTCGTCTGAATACCAAGAGCACAGATGGAAAACCAGAACTAAGCAAAGAGGGGAAAACTGGAAGATAGAAGGAGTGTACATACGGAAATAATCTTGAAGACAATATTCCAAGTAGGGAATAGTAAATCGCTGAATATGAGATTAGATGTATAATGCTGCTAGAATCATGTGACAGGGCGCTGAAAGTCCTAAGACGAAACAAGGCCCCTGGAGTAGCCGGTATTCCCTCAGAAATGATGATATCTTTAAGACAGCCAGCCATGCTAAACCACTCCACTTGGTATGCAAGATATATGAGACAGGGAAAATACACTCAGACTTCAGAAAGCATGTAATAATTACAATTACAGAGAAAGTTGGTGTAGACTGTTACGAATTTTTTACAGAAGAATGGAAAAACTAGTAGAAACTGACCTCGGAGAGACCAGTTTGGATTTAGAGAAATGTAGGAACACGTGGCGCAATATTGACGGTATAAATTCCCTTAGAAGATAGGTTACGGAAAGGCAAACGCACGTTTATAACATTTGTAGACTTAAAGAAAGTTTTTCATAATGTTGACTGGGATACACTCTTTGAAATTCTAAATGCAGCAGGCGTGAAATACAGGGAACGAATGACTATTTGCAAGTTGTTCAGAAACCAGAAGGTATTTGTGAGTCGAGGAGCGTGAGAGGGAAGCAGTGGTTGAGAAGGGAGTGAGTAAGGGTTGTAGCTTATCCCCGATGTTATTTAATTTGTACATTGAGCTAGTAGTAAAGGAAACCAAAGAAATATTTCGAGAAGAAATTAGAAGTTCAGGGACAAGAAATAAAAACTTTGAGGATTGCTGATGACATTGTAATTCTGTCAGAGACCACAAAGGACTTGGAAGAGCCGTTGAATGAATTGGAGAGTTTCTTTAAAGGTTGATATAAGATAAACATCAATAAAACAAAAAGAAGGGTAATGGAAAATAACCAAATTTAACCGGATGATGGCTGAGGGAAATAGATGGGAAGCGACACACTAAAAGTAGTAGATGAGTTCTCCTACGTGGACGATAAAGTAACTGACGATGGCCAAATTAGAGACTATGAAAAATGGCAAGAAAAATCTTTCTGAGAAAAAAGTAATTTGTTAACATCGAATATACATTTAACCGGTAGGAGATCTTTTTTGAAGTTAGTTGTCTGATGTGTAGCCTTTATGGAAGTGGAACGTTAACGATTAGCAATTCAGACAATACGAGAATAAAAGCTTTTGAAATGTGGTGCTACAGAAGAATACTGAAGTTTAGATAGGTAGATCACGTAAACATTTGACAGAGAGCAAGAGAGAGATGCATGAAGTGGCTTCAAACGAATGAGCGTTGCAATAGTTATTCGGAGATGAAGACAATTGCCCAGGAGAGAACGACGTGAACTGCATCAAAGCAGTCTTCGCACTGAAGACAACAATGTCTTCGGGTCGAGTGCCTTCACAGTGTGTTAGTGAATTACATCATGGAAATGGGTTCCCGCCCCGGGGATTAGAGCGTCAAGTTATTATGTGAGAACATTAGAGTTCCTTCCTCCAGATTTGCAGGGAGCCTAATATATACACTATTCTTTGAACCCAAAACTATGGATTTCCTCCCTTCATACATTTTGCGAAGTAGGTAAAATATTGTGGGCACGTCATATACAATGTAGGGTCAGCTTTTTCGGTCTGTCCCTACTAACTCTTTCATCCTCCGAAGTATAGCTTTGTCTAGCAGATAATTGTATTTGGGAATGGATTCCTTAGTTTGCGTGGCATACGTACAGCTAGTGCCTGCACAGAATTTCGCGCATGCTGACTGCGATAACCGTTGGCTTGAAATTTAATACAGATAAGCTAAGCAGGATGCTATATCAGTATAACGCATAAAAATCTTTAATAGATAGATAAAAAGTCCCGGGACTGACATTTGCACCGAGCAAGGTAGGGCAGTGATTAGCACATTGGACTCGTTTTCGGGAGAGCGACGGTTCAAACCTGCTTACAGCCATGCTGATTTAGGTTTTCCGTGATTTCCCTAAATCACTTCAGGCAGATTTTGGGATGGTTCCTTGGAAAGGGCGCCGCCGACTTCCTTCCCCAATCCGATGGGACTGACGACCTTGTTGTTTCTTCCCTCTCCAAATCAACCAACCAACTGACATTTGCACGAGAATCAAGTGTAACTGCTACTCGAACAAATATGAAACTCTGTAGAAAGTGGTAATTTTTTTTCGTTTTGACTACTGGCGACAGTCTGCTTCTAGAGCACGAGATCAGCGAGGGGGCGTGTTTATTCGTGGGCATTGTTTAACGTGTGTTGCACCAAAAATGTTTTTGCAATTGTACCTGATTTACTCTAAAAAGGTTTGAGGTGCAAGGTGTATAAGTTTTTATTACATTGTAAAAAATAACTCAGGAAAGCCATAGTCTTTAAGCAAACCTATAACTACACACAGACTAACTGACCATTGTCAAATAATATCTGATGCTTCCATAGTAACTCACGTCTTCTCGCTTCATTCTTTGGCCTAACGAGGGTCAAAACCCTCGCTGCAGGTGTTTGACAAAGGAATGCATGCATGTTGGAAATATACATGTTACATTTTACACAGACTAGACATACTGTCCTGCGGGTGCATAGCACCAGCTTCACTCGCAACGTGGACTCATACAAATTAATAATTCATATTGCCCTTTGAACCCATTAAGCTTCTACGTTGAGAGCTGAATCGTTCCGCCCACTAAATCATGAGTGCAAAATGGAAACACCAAAGTACCTACGAATGCAATACCGATCCCATATAATGACGCAGCATAACCCAGTATTGAAAGTCTTCTCGGGTTTGCTGCCGGATCCTAAATTCACTTCATTCAATATTTCGGCGATCCAACAGTCCACCATCTTCAGGAACACGCTGCTACTGTTGAGTCCTGCTGCAAATTGATGCCAAGTCTGCAAAACATTCTACTATGTAGGCCCCTGTACCGTACACGGCGCATGCGCCGTCCGACACAATTGCTGCCCTTCAAGACTGGGCAGGTGGTGCTGAACTTAGCAGAACACCGGAGGCAACAATATAGCGCACTCAAACATTTAGACTGGCCGCTTCGTAGAACGTTCTGTTTTTATGCGGGATAATACAAGGCTACATGTTTTGCTAAGAGAAAAGCCATTGTCTCTATTACTCAAATCGTCTGCGTACCATATTTCAATTGCTTCTTTGTGAATGCTGTTCCAAAATCCGGCGAAGTTGGCAACTATCATAGTCTCGTCAAATTTCATCCCGTGTTCCTCGTTTAAGCTGTGTTCTCCTACCACCGTTTTTTTCGTCTGTTGGAGACTCGTATAATGGCGATGTTCCACGCACCTGCCCTGAACAGTGCGGGTCGAATGGCCGATGTAATCCTTCTCGCAGTCTCACGGAATTTTGTATATGCTATGCTTCCTAAGCCCTACATTACCTTCCAGAGCCGAATAGTGCCCCAGTACTGAAAGGCGGATGGAACACGCTCTTCATGTTAAAACTCCTCAAAATTCTTTCAGTCACAACGACATGCACCCAGCTCAAGGAATAAAGGCCATAGTTTTATGTTCCTCCTCATGCATTCTCCATATTCCGTAGCCCGATGAATCTGCTTCTCAGATAATTCATTTTCCTTAAAACTGCCGACAAATGTGCAAGTTCTTGGGTTAAACTGTCCGTGTCGGAATTGGCATATGCTCTGCGAATAGAGTGTTAAAGACACGACTTGATTGGGATGGTGGATGGCAACTCTTAGGGTGCAGGTATGAATCGGTATATGTCGGCTTTCGATGAACACTATGTCCCTGAATATCATTTTGTTTTTTGTGAACCTTGACGTCCAAAAATGGGAGCATCTCATTATTTTCAGCATCCATTTCAAAATTTAATGCTGCGCTGAAGTCAGCTGAAGTGGTCCAGAAATCTGTTGAGAGTATCACGTCCACGCGGCCAAACGAGAAAGGTATCATCTATGTACCTCGAGAAGACCGTTGGTTGCAAAGCTGAACTCCTAAGTGCCGTATCCTCGAAGTTCTCCATAAATAAGTTAGCTACTATTGGCGATAAAGAATTACCCGTAGCCAGTCCATTATTCTGTGCAAAAATATTTCAGTTAAATGAAAAATACGTGGATACCAGCACATGACGACAAAGCTCCATCAACTCTTCATGCAGACAGTAGTATCAGGAGTACCCTCCACCACGCACTATCAGGTGGCTTGCGGAGTATTATCGTACGAGAGGCGTTCCATAAGAAATGGATCACATTTTATTCTCGGCCAGTTTCGGTTGAAATGATGCGGAATTTGTTGTGGGACATCGTGAAAAACTCTCGCTTCAGCGTCTATAGTTTCGTGAAGTTCCGATAAGTAGCCTTCTAAATTGCATCTGTAACGAGGTGTATTCCAGGCAGACAGCTGTCCTTTAGTTTCTTTTGGCGGAAACCCAGAGCATCATAGATATTCTTAGGCACTTGCATGATGTCTACGGAGGCTTGGCAGTGAAGAAATGCACGGTGTTCAAATGGTTCAAATGGCTCTGAGCACTATGGGACTTAACATCTCTGGTCATCAGTCCCCTAGAACTTAGAACTACTTAAACCTAACTAACCTAAGGACATCACACAACACCCAGCCATCACGAGGCAGAGAAAATCCCTGACCCCGCCGGGAATCGAACCCGGGAACCCGGGCGTGGGAAGCGAGAACGCTACCGCACGACCACGAGATGCGGGCGAAATGCACTTTTCCAGAAGGACTCATGTAAGCAGAGGTATCACATCAAAACTCACTAGTAAATCCGGAGGACGCAGCCTCAAAGATTTCAGTCATCGAATAAAATCCATCGAATTGAAGATACGATGTTCAAACTTGTGAAAATATGGGCTGAGAACAGACTTCGCCAGATTATAAGTGGGTGCACCCAGATTACTAACAATAGGGCTAGAGAAAGCACTTCTATATGTAACTTAGGCAGACCTTGCAAGGTAGGCTCCACAGCGGGACCAGGTTGAAGTTTCCTAAGCAGATATTCTGACGACAAAGCCTTTTAGAAAAGTTTTTTTTCGCTCAATCCTTTCTTTGGTGGCCCTAAATAGTCTTCTGTAATTAGTGTCGTGGAGTAGTAAATCCATTTTAAGAACATAATCATCCGGTGTCAATACAACCATGTCATTCCCCTCTGAGTGCGAGGTGCCGTTGCTGCCGGTGCTCTGCTAAGGGCAGCGTCATCTGCCCAGTCTTGGAGCACAGCAACTGTGATGGGCGGCGTAAGCGCTGTGTACGTTACGGAGCCTTATACAGGATGATTTTTTGCAGACTTGGTATCAGTTTGCATTGGGACGTAGCAGCAGAAAAGTGTTCCTGGAGATGGCGGACATTTGGATCGCTGCAATATTTAATCAAATTCATTTTAGGCTCCGGCAGCAAATCCGAAGATCCTTTCACGACTTATTACGCCATGAAAGCCTACGAAGTCACATAGCCCAGTACTGTGGTAATGGACTTAGGCCAAGTGCCCTGTCTCTCTTGTATTCCCTCTTTTCGTCTGCCTCTTTCTCCCTCATAACTTACAATTGCCCTTTTCTCTGTTATTCAGCATTCATTCCTGAACTATTACTGTTCCTTTCTAATATTTTTTAACCACCCACCGCTGTTGCCTATGATGCTGGTACGGTATTAGTGCATCCATTGCGGACGGTCCCTATGTAAACCCTCAGCTGCAGTAAACGCAGACAATGAATGATACCAATGACCCGTAACAAACATCCTCTTCAAATTGGTTCAAATGGCACTATGCGACTTAACTTCTGAGGTCATCAGTCGCCTAGAACGTAGAACTAATTAAACCTAACTAACCTAAGGACATCACACACTTCCATGCCCGAGGCAGGATTCGAACCTGCGACCGTAGCGGTCGCTCGGCTCCGACCTGTAGCGCCTAGAACCGTACGGCCACTCCAGCCGGCACAACCTCTCCCATCCAGCCCACATCGCTCCCGTCGTCTTGTACACGGGAAGACAGTGACGAAATTTTTTAAAATTGTATTTTGTATTTTATTGTGAGCTAGTGCCGAAACTACGGAAACTACACTGTATGTATAGATCAGTTTCAGTCGCTATATGCGGTCTTCTTTAGGCGATACTGCAACTCATCCCGGTTGTCAACCACTGGTAATAGGTGTAGTGATCAAGACATATTAAAAAGTTACATGTAGTGACCTGTCTCACTGTTTCCGACCGCCACTACGTCTATTTTGGAAGGAACAGAGTACGACATCCCCAGAATGAAAGGTTTTGAGGAAGGAATTTGCAAGCTCACAGTACTTACTTGAAGACGTTCTTGTAAGGCAAGCCCTCTGCTTCGACGAGCGAGCCTCCGTAGAACATGCAGGCGGAGTAGGCGAAGAAGCCGATGCTGCGAGACAGGCCGAAGACGACGCCCCGGACGTGCACGTTGCGCCGCGCCAGCCGGTAGCTGGGCCGCAGCTCCAGCATGTACTGCTGGTGGAAGTAGCGCTCTTTGCACAGGCCCGCCACCGTGCGGATGTTGCCCACCGCCTCGACTGCCAGCTGTAACGAACCAGAGTGTCACTGGCTGCACAATGCAAGCAGGTCGCTGTGCAGAATATCTACATATGATCCATCTACTAGGAGTATACTTTTTTCTGAAAGCTGATTTGTTTTATTCAAGATTCCAATACATCATATTATTGCCAGCTCGTTTTGCCTACAATATGCTATTTTTGAACGTAAAGGCGATGACCTTACGCTGTCATACTAGGAGGGACTGTATCTACGCATGGTACCTCTCTAGTGGTCAACGTCGGAGACAATGTCCTGCTGCATCAATTACCAAATGGTTCAAATGGCTCTGAGCACTATGGGACTTAACTGCTGTGGTCATCAGTCCCCTAGAACTTAGAACTAGTTAAACCTAACTAACCTAAGGACGTCACCCACATCCATGCCCGAGGCAGGATTCGAACCTGCGACCGTAGCTGTCGCGCGGTTCCAAACTGTAGCAACCTAGAACCGCTCGGCCACTCATGCTGGCCATCAATAACCTCCTATCATCCAAACATCTGAAAGACTGAAGGTGCTAGATCCGGGCTGTAGGGTGGAAGAGGAAAAACAGTCCAGTGAAGTCCTGTGCGCTCCTCCCGGGTTCGCAGACTTGTGTGACGCCTTGCGTTGTCGTGGAGAAGGAGATGTTCATTTGCATTTTTGTGGCGATGAACACGCTTAAATTCCAATACTGCGGAAGCCACAGCGGTGTGCGACCGGCCGGCGGCAAACAGGACAGGTTTGCGCGACGTTGTTACGATTATGACAGAAAACACACCGTGCATTTCTTCACTGCCAAGTCTCCGTAGACATCATGCAAGTGCCTAAGAATATCTATGATGCTCTGGGTTTCCGCCAAAAGAAACTAAATGACAGCTGTCTGCCTGGAATACACCTCGTTACAGATGCCATTTAGAAGGCTACTTATCGGAACTTCATGAAACTATAGACGCTGAAGCGGGAGTTTTCCACGATGTCCCACAACAAATTCCGCATCATTTCAACCGAAACTGGCCGAGAATAAAATGTGATCCACATCTTATCGAACGCCTCTCGTACGATAATACTCCGCAAGTCACCTGATAGTGCGTGGCGGAGGGTACTCCTGATACTACTGTCTGTACCCCCGTTCCTTGATCCATTCACGAACGGCGCGTGGGGAAAATAACTGTCGATAAGTCTACATCTACATCTACATCCATACTCCGCAAGCCACCTGACGGTGTGTGGCGCAGGGCACCCTGAGTACCTCTATCGGTTCTCCCTTCTATTCCAGTCTCGTATTGTTCGTGGAAAAAGGATTGTCGGCATGCTTCTGTGTGGGCTCTAATCTCTCTGATTTTATCCTCATGGTCTCTTCGCGAGATATACGTAGGAGGGAGCAATATACTGCTTGACTCTTCGGTGAAGGTACGTTCTCGAAACTTTAACAAAAGCCCGTACCGAGCTACTGAGTGTCTCTCCTGCAAAGTCTTCCACTGGAGTTTATCTATCATCTCCGTAACGCTTTCGCGATTACTAAATGATCCTGTAACGAAGCGCGCTGCTCTCCGTTGGATCTTCTCTATCTCTTCTATCAACCCTATCTGGTACGGATCCCACACTGCTGAACAGTATTCAAGCAGTGAACGAACAAGCGTACTGTAACCTACTTCCTTTGTTTTCGGATTGCATTTCCTTAGGATTCTCCCAATGAATCTCACTCTGGCATCTGCTTTACCGACGATCAACTTTATATGATCATTCCATTTTAAATCACTCCTAATGCGTACTCCCAGATAATTTATGTAATTAACTGCTTCCAGTTGCTGACCTGCTATTTTGTAGCTAAATGATAAGGGAACTATCTTCCTATGTATTCGCAGCACATTACACTTGTCTACATTGAGATTCAATAGCCAATCTCTGCACCATGCGTCAATTCGCTGTAGATCCTCCTGCATTTCAGTACAATTTTCCATTGTTACAACCTCTCGATACACCACAGCATCATCTGCAAAAAGCCTCAGTGAACTTCCGATGTCACCCGCAAGGTCATTTATGTACATTGTGAATAACAACAGTCCTATGACACTCCCCTGCGGCACACCTGAAATCACTCTTACTTCGGAAGACTTATCTCCATTGAGAATGACATGCTGCGTTCTGTTATCTAGGAACTCTTCAATCCAATCACACAATTGGTCTGATAGTCCATATGCTCTTACTTTGTTCATTAAACGACTGTGGGGAACTGTATCGAACGCCTTGCGGAAGTCAAGAAACACGGCATCCACCTGGGAACCCGTGTCTATGGCTCTCTGAGTCTCGTGGACGAATAGCGCGAGTTGGGTTTCACACGACCGTCTTTTTCGAAACCCATGCTGATTCCTACAGAGTAGATTTCTAGTCTCCAGAAAAGTCATTATAGTCCAACATAATACGTGTTCCAAAATTCTACAACTGATCGACGTTAGAGATATAGGTCTACAGTTCTCCACATCTGTTCGACGTCCCTTCTTGAAAACGGGGATGACTTGTGCCCTTTTCCAATACTTTGGAACGCTACGCTCTTCTAGAGACCTACGATACACCGCTGCAAGAAGAGGGCAAGTTCCTTCGCGTACTCTGTGTAAAATCGAACTGGTATCCCATCAGGTCCAGCGGCCTTTCCTCTTTTGAGCGATTTTAATTGTTTCTCTATCCCTCTGTCGTCTATTTCGATATCTACCATTTTGTCATCTGTGCGACAATCTAGAGAAGGAACTACAGTGCAGTCTTCCTCTGTGAAACAGCTTTGCAAAAAGACATTTAGTATTTGGGCCTTTAGTCTGTCATCCTCTGTTTCAGTACCATTTTGGTCACAGAGTGACTGGACATTTTGTTTTGAGCCACCTACCGCTTTGACATAAGACCAAAATTTCTTAGGTTCAAATGGTTCAAATGGCTCTGAGCACTATGGGACTCAACTGCTGAGGTCATCAGTCCCCTAGAACTTAGAACTAGTTAAACCTAACTAACCTAAGGACAGCACACACATCCATGCCCGAGGCAGGATTCGAACCTGCGACCGTAGCGGTCTCGCGGTTCCAGACTGCAGCGCCAGAACCGCGCGGCCACTTCGGCCGGCAAAATTTCTTAGGATTTTCAGCCGAGTCAGTACATAGAACTTTACTTTCGAATTCGTTGAACGCCTCTCGCATAGCCTTCCTCACACTGCATTTTACTTGGCGTAATTTTTGTTTGTCTGCAAGGCTTTGGCTATGTTTATGTTTGCTGTGAAGTTCCCTTTGCTTCCGCAGCAGTTTTCTAACTCGGTTGTTGTACCACGGTGGCTCTTTTCCACCTCTTACGATCTTGCTTGGCACATACTCATCTAACGCATATTGTACGATGGTTTTGAACTTTGTCCACTGATCCTCAACACTATCTGTACTTGAGACAAAACTTTTGTGTTGAGCCGTCAGGTACTCTGTAATCTGCTTTTTGTCACTTTTGCTAAACAGAAAAATCTTCCTACCTTTTTTAATATTTCTATTTACGGCTGAAATCATCGATGCAGTAACCGCTTTATGATCGCTGATTCCCTGTTCTTTGTATTAACTCTAGTTAAACGAATTTTCTCGTCGTCTTTTCGCAGGGCGTATTCGGGAGGAAGTAATATGTCATTTTTCATTTGAATGGATGGTGACTGTTCCTTCGAAAGAACAGACACCACGCAGATCCCGTACCTGTGAAATACTATATGTAAATTGAAGGGGGGTTCCCTGCTCTCAGCTGCAGTAGGATAGTCACCTGACTCTTCTCGGATAGTACTCTCTAGGAATTTCAATAGTAAACCATCCCGTGATGCAAACGCCTCTCTTGTAGGTTTGCCATTGGAGTTAGTTTAACATCTCTGCAAAGCTCCCGCGCCGACTCATTTCCTTAACATTCTTCCTGGGAATTTCAGTATAGTATCTGCTTCTCCTAGTATTTATTTTACGGTCCAGCAATTTGTCATCAATAGTGTGGTTGTGCGATAGTGTATTTCTTTCCCTATGTATGCGCAATATGTTATATTTATTTACGTTCAGGGTCAACAGCCAGTCCCTGCACCATTCATCAATCCTTTAGCAAATTACTACAGCCTTCTGTCGTTGCTATATTCTTACAGAGAGACCCATCATCTGTGAATAGCCGTATGGGGCTTCCAAAGTTTTCTGCTAGATCATTTACATAGTTTGTAAACCGCAACATTCTAATCATATTTCCTCGGGGTCTTCCTGAAATTACCTTTACGTCTATCGATTTTGTTCCGTGAAGATGCGAAGTGTTGAGTTCTGTCTGGAACGAAGTGTTGAATCCAGTCGCAAATGTGCCCGATACTATGTGGCTCATATTTTTCACGAAACGGCAGTGTGGGAAGGTGTCAAATGCCTTCCTGAAGACAAGGATCACGGCATCAGCCTGAGTTCTGATGTCTACGGCACTATGGCTCTCAAGTATCAGCAGAGGGAGCTCGGTTTCGCAAGATCTGTGTTTGTGGATTCCATGATAATGTCCATGGCGGAGATTTTCGTTCTCCTAAAACGTCATAATACGTGAGCATAGTATATGGTCCATAACTCTGCGAGGATTCACGTCAGCGACATGGGCTCGTAATGATGTGCATCTGTCCTACGAATCTTTTTGGATGGCCAGATCTTTTTTCCAGTCGCCAGGTACCCTTCGTTGCTCAAAGAACCTACCGTAAGCTGATACTAAAGCCTGCGTCACCTAGGACGGCGCTTCCGCGCATAGAGGCGGAGCGGAAAGGAAGCGGGGGGGGGGGGGGGGGGGCAGCAGAGAGCGGGCAAAGTCCACGTTGCAGAACTGCATTGTTGCGCATAACAGTCAGGCTCGTTTGCATGCGGTACATTGTATTACACGTTCAAATCTATGAGGGGAATAATAAATATCAAAACCAATTTCGATCAATCATCATGAGAAAAATATTAATTCACCTCATTAATTCACGTCAACTGCTCCACAGATTTACCCTGCGTGACGTTGTGAGGCGAGAACAGCTGACACAGCTTTGTGAAGACGTGAAGTACAATTTTTCTCAAAACGACATTGAAACTGATTGTAGTAATTACCATTTATTGTGATTTGAACTGCATTATAAGTAAAAATTTAATACACAACAGAATTAACTTCAGGCACAAACCGAAATCATTATATTTGGTTGACAACTGCTTCTGCACAATAGAATTTTTAAAAAAGTGTGTAAGGTGTGTGTGTGTGTGTGTGTGTGTGTGTGTGTGTGTGTGTGTTTGACGGTAGTTAAGTGTAATCACTGCGTGTAAACAAGAATTAGTGGTAGAAAGGAATTAGTAGAAAAACACTAATGTGTAAAAGTATAAAACTACCGTAAAAATGGTCAGTAAGTCGTCATGTTTTTCATTCTTACCAGGCATTGTGGGTGTAAACTAGCATTTTCGATATTACAGTAAGAGACCGGATCTATAATCCAGTGAACAAGCAAACAATTAACCGTCATCTGCGAATAACTCCAGGGAATCTGACCGATAACAACGATAACCACCGATATCTCGACAAGTAACAGTGACTGTCGTTTTAGAGCCATATCCAGTTTGTGTCTTTAAAATGACATGCTTACATTGTGGTTGAAGAAGCTTAACTTTTCCATAGGCGATATGTTGAACATTGTAGTCTGCGTAATTAAAAAGGATACAAAGTCCTGGTCAAGAAGGCTAGGAAGCTCTCATTATTATATATGCAACTGATATGATGAGAAACACATTTTTTAAACCATGTGTCTTTAAAACTAAGAAATATTATTACTTTGTTCCAAAGTCTACATCGTAATACCATCATCACTTCTATTTGAGTCTGTTTCTGAACAATATGATTTTAAATTTACGATGAGCGGTTCTAGGCTTATGTCCATTATCATTTTCCTGTCAAAGTCTTCTCCCTGAAGCTTTTCAGCATGCCACACAGTCTGTCCCCACGCTACAGGTGGGATGTTGGCTGTTGCCTCATTGTCTATTGCATCATGCACAGCCGATTCACTGTATGTTATCTTGAATGTTTTGTGTTTTTCTCCAACATAGCCTCAAAATCCTTTGCCCAAGTTAATTCCGTGGGGCTACAATGACAGTGACACGTGAGTAAACGTAAAACTGCGTGATCCCATTCACGTGCAAGGAAGTCAAGTTTGTACGTCCTGTCGCGTGACTTGTACAGTATAAATTAACGAGCTGCAGGAGATCGCACGAGCCTGGTTTATACGGTGCTTTTCTTGTGTTTGTAATTGATTTTTTTCTCTATGACACCTGAATTATAGTTGTCAATGACAGATTTCGAAGCAAGATATGACAAGAATTGTGAATCACGTCACGATACTGACAGCGTTCACTGCCGAAAGGTAATCACTCAGTTTCTCTTGCACGTAAATCCAAATTTATTTTCAGAAATAAAAGCAGAAGAAGATTCTCCATGCAGCATCATTATCTGAGAATTTGTCCCTATGAGAACTTTAAATCCCCCAGTATCATCACTCATGTTTCAGCAGATCTTTCTGGAATGATTCTAATTGACCCGCATTTCATCAAGGTATACACTTTTGAACCACCTCCTTCTCTTGTATTGTGAATCTTTATGTGGGATATAGTTCATGCTGCATCTAGGTCACTTCTTCGAACTAAAAGCTCTATTCTTAACGAATCTGGAACCAGCGTCTTCTAAAATTCTTTACCTTAGCGAAGAGCTTACCACTGAAGCCTGCATAACAGTAACACGTTTGTGTTATGTCGAGCTTTCATGATTCACATGGAGCACCTTAAAACATCCTATTTAAAACCATCCATTAGTGTTTCAGGTTCCTTGCGATTTTGATGCTTTCCAGGCGACATGAAGCCAACTGTTTCTGCAGTTCCTACAGCTCTGACACTTTCCTTTGCAATTTTCTTTACAGTTCTCTTGGCCGACACCACATGGTTCTGGAGTCCGTTCTTGTGTTTTCCAATGTCAACAGTAGGAGACGTGCTTTTAAATTCACGTTTGAAAAGTTATAAATACGATAAATAATCCGCCTCGCTTGCTTGTGAAGCGCTTCACGTTCATTGCCGTCACCTGACTTTTTTTTTTTTAAATCGCACTTAAACATTTACAAGATACACATTCACAGCTATACTGCTGGAAGAAAAGAAGGAAACAAAAAAGTGGATAGTTGAATGAATATTTCGGTTGTCGTGAAGTGCGGCAACAGTGCACCATGTAGGAGCGAGATTCTCGCTTTCTAGCTCTAACTCTCTGCTAGCCGCTCGGAAAGAGAATGAAAATTATTGGCCGTCTTTGGCTAGTGGAGGGGGATGCGCAGAATGGCTGAAAATTGGGCTGCCTTCTTTCATGAAGCGAACAATAGTACGGGAGCAAATGAGAAAATTCTTTACTTTAAGGAACGAATGATCACGTTGGCGGTAGTCCAAAATTAATATCTAAAAAAAATAAAAATAAAAAAGGAGAGAGAGTGGGAAGAAGAAGAAACTGTATCTTTTTTTTTTGTATCTTTTTCTAAGCAATACTCTCATAAGCCGAAGATTATCACAAATTGTTTAAGAAATTTCAGCACACTTCACATCACTTGCTGTGTTTCTTGACTTGCTCGTATGGAACATAGCGCAACGCGCTAGATTGCGAGAGCAGGAGGTGGAATAGACCTGAATTGAAACTCGACGGCGGATTAATAACGGTGATCTGGTACACTGACCAGCGTGACTGTGCCTTTAGGTTGTTTCCCACGCTCGTTTAGGAAAGTGTATAACTTCCGCCTCAGAGAATACGACACGCAAGTAGTTAAAGTACGATAACCCGCTGAACTGGTCTCCAGACACGCCATGCG
Organism: Schistocerca americana; assembly: GCF_021461395.2. Classification (NCBI taxonomy): domain Eukaryota; kingdom Metazoa; phylum Arthropoda; class Insecta; order Orthoptera; family Acrididae; genus Schistocerca; species Schistocerca americana. Next base: position 618,145,530 of record NC_060121.1, read on the forward strand.
TTGTGTAATATTATGTGGGCATAAGTCACGATCATCTCGCATAGCTTCGAATTGTATCGCCGTCGAAGTGTGACCACAGCGCGTTCTAGAGCCGCGCAGAGTTCCTCATGGAAGACTCCCGGAACGAGGTTGAATTTCATTGGCTGCCGGCAGTGTGCAGTGGTGTTCTGTTTTAAACTGGCCCACCTTTAGATGTGAGGTATAGTTTGTGGGCAGAGCGTGACTGACGACCAGTTCTGCATTTACCGAAACCAGTGTGGAAAGCAAGGATAGAAACACTGAGGTTGGCCGATGTTCCATGCCAATAGACATTATTACTCATCGCGGGTTCTATGCGAGTCTGACACATCCTTGTGTGGCATGCTAGTCCGCAGCGTGCTAAATTATAGGAGACGGCCTATATTGAATTATTATGAAATTATAATTACACAAATTTGCTTATGTGGAGGGGTAACAAGCGTCATTCTTCCAATTATGCAAAGTTCGGGAAGGGAAAGTGGAAGGGAGCGGGGAGGGGGCGGAGATGCTGCCGGTATACTGTGTAACTTCGCATCATATCTACATCTACATCTACATGGTTACTCTGGCAGAGGGTTCATTCAACCACCTTCAACATAATTCTCTATTACTCTAGCCTCGAACAGCGCGGGCCGGCCGCTGTGACCGAGCGGTTCTAGCCTCTTCAGTCCTTAGGTTAGTTAGGTTTAAGTAGTTCTACGTGTAGGGGACTGATGACCATAGATGTTAAGTCCCATAGTGCTTAGAGCCATTTGAACCATTTGAACAGCGCGGAAAAAACGAACACTTATACCTTTCCGTGCGAGCTTTGATTTCCCTATTTTATTATGATGATCTTTTCTCCCTATGCAGGTCTGCGCCTACAATTATTTTCGCACTCGGAGGAGAAAGCTGGTGACTGAAATTTTATCAGAAGATTCTGCCGAAACGAATAACGCCTTCGTTTTAATGACGTCCACCTCAAATCCTGTATCATGTCAGTGACACTCTCTTCCGTATTTCGCGATAATATAAAACGTGCTGCTCTTCTTTGAACTTTCTCGATGTAATCCGTCAATTCTATCTGTTAAGGATCCCAGACTCCGCAGCAGTACTCCAAAAGAAGACGGACAAGCGTATTGTAGGCAGTCGCTTTAGTAGATCTGTTGCATTTTCTAAGCGTTCTGCAAATAAAATGCAGTCTTTGGTTTGCCTTCTCCACAACGTTTTCTATATGTTCTTTCCAATTTAAGTTGTTTATAATTGTAATACTTAGATATTTACTTGAATTTGTGGCCGGTAGATTTTGGTCTACACTTATATTGTTAATGTCGAAGGACTGGAGATTGCCTCTCAGGAAGGATTCAAGTGAATTTTTATCAGATTTCTTGCACGGGCTTAATTTCCGTTTATTTTTGGAGGATTTGGGGGATACAATACTCAGTCTCGCTGCGATAACCCTGTGTTCACTAGTAACTGCATCCGTTTTGATGCTCGTTATTAACTCAGCATTACTTGTTGCTAAGAGGTCAAGTGTGTTTTCACAACCGTTTACTATTCGCGTGGGCTGATGAAGTAACTGCTCGAAATAATTTTCAGAGAATGCGCCCAGCACAACTTCGGATTCTAAAGAGCATAGAAAATGGATCTAAATAAAATGAAAGAAAGGTGAAAGTAATGAACGGTATCAGAAATGAGATGATCATAACATGAAAATTGGGGACAACGAAGTAGAAGAAGTCACGTCTTGTACCTTGAAAGCGAATAAATGAATGGCGGACGAAGCAAGGAGGTCATAAAAGGCAACTATCACAGTCAAAGAGGGCATTCCTAACAAAAAGAAATCTATTAGTATCAGGCATCGGCCTTAACTTGGGGAAAAATTTATGAAATATGTAGAAATGACTAAAAGAAGGAACAGGGCGATAGGGCATGTGTTACGACCGAGCGAATAACTTCCACGGTATCAGAGGGGGCTATAAAGATGAAGTTCCACTTCCTGGCCATTCACAGACCAATCCGACCCTATTGACCGCCGTGTCATCCTCTACCAATTCCGTCGTCGGGTGCCGTAAGGAGGGACATGTAGTCAGCACACTGCCCACCCGGTCGATTTTTGACGTTGGAACCGCCACTGATCACTATAGAAGCTCTTCAGTCACCCTCACGTCATTGAACTCAATCCTCGCGGCCAGTCTTTCCCCTAGGAAAAATCACTGGCAGTTCCGGGAATAGAAACTGGGTCACCCGCACTGACCACTCAGCTACGGAGGCGGATTACAGGAAGCTGTAGAGGCTAAAAAACTGTAGAGGAAGACAGGGATTGGGGTGTATCCAACAAATAACCGCGGACGATGAGTGTAAGTGCTACACTGAGCTGAAGAGGTTATCAGACGAGAAGTCGTAGCGGCCCTCACTAGCAAGAAAACTGACGCAGAGAGAGAGAGAGAGAGAGAGAGAGAAGTCGGAGCGTAACTTCTTTCTTTCTTTCTCTGGTGCCATTTCCCGCGCTGACGCGGTGTCGGCATTGTTAGGAACGGATTTGGCAAGGTTACTGGAAAGGGGTGGCCGGATGGCCTTCCTGCCGCCAGCCCCGTACCCCCTGGGACGGAATTAGTGTAGCCCGACTGTCTGCGTCGAGTGTAATTAATGGAATAGTCCGAGAGTGTTCAGATGTCTGCGAGTCGTGTAACTGAAGCGGAACAGGGGGACCAGCCCAATATTCACCTAGTGGGATGTGGAAAACCGCCTAAAAACCACATCTAGGCTGGCCGGCACACCCGCCCTCGTCGTTAATCTGCCGAGCAGATTCGATCCGGGGCCGGCGCGCCTACCCGAGTCCAGGAAGCAGCGTGTTAGCGTTCTCGGCTACCCTGGCGGGTCCGAAGTCGGAGCATAAGACTATCGTCGAATTATGATATTGGTGGAGGCCGTTAGCAGACTGCTGTACCTTGATGGCCTTCTCCATGGCGTCAGCTTGGCCCAGCGTCTCTCCCCGCACCAGCTTGCGCTGCATGACTTGCGCGGCCAGCATGAAGGGCGTGAAGGAAACGGCGACCAGCCCCAGGCGCCACTCGTAGTACACGGCCAGACCCACCGCCAGCACCAGCGTCGCCAGCGACTGCACGATCGAGCCGATGCGCTGGCCCGTCGCCTGTGGATATACGTGTAACACCCGTTTACAACATCCGCTACAGCACGGCCAACTTACACTCGAAAAAGTTGAGAGTTGAGATGTACGAACATCATATAGCTGCTTATGTCACAGTAATGTATTGAACAATATCCTGACAAGTAGGTACCGAATATTCCGATTCGAAAAATTATGAGCTCATAATACCAGCAAGCCAGAAAAAAATTGAATCATCTCTCCTCAAGTCTATGTACAAGCTCACAAACGTGGTTTAGCAACAGAAAAGGTGAGTGATTATAAGTACGAGTTGTCGTAACAACAAATAATAAGCGAAGCACATGCCTGCAGTTTTTAAACATTGTGACAGGCAGTTTAATGCAGGATATAACAAAACAACACGGACGAAAGGGCTATGGAGAATGCATTGAGCAACAAATCAAGGGTAGCAGTCCATTTACGGAGATGCCACCGAACAATGTTACAGTGTCTCTAATTTAAAATTCCCGGTCATTAGGCAACCTCACTGGCAGTAACGAGAATTTGTACGTCGTTGCCTCTGCCACCTCTGCGCTTAGCGGTCTCTACGGTGATGTATTAGGCGTGCAGCGCTCGACGCCATCTAAGGAACTTACGAACTGTGTGTTGTTAGGGCCAATGTGATAACCGCTTGCGATCGCTCTGTGTACAAATTCACGCATGTTGCAGAAGAGTAGCCCAGCAAAAGTCGTATGTTCCTACAGCTTGAAAGTTCCGCTGGATGACGTGTTCGGACATGGGTTCCCAACCTCAGTTCGTTTCTCCAGACACATACTCCAATCCTAAGAAGTTGGTTGTTAACCTTATGTTCGACACTATATAACACTTTGCGTTATTGTGTTATTTGTAACCTTAATTACCATGTGTGATTATGGCAGCAGCCGATCTCGCCAGTAATATGACTAACAAATAAAAAAAATAGATCAGACGCTATTGTTCGAAAAAATTAAATAATAAATTAAAAAATCGTATGAAGCCATCCGATACGGCTTTCTCTGAGTGAGTTAAGGATGTTCCTACATAAATTGTAATTTCTTTCAGAATGTCGTCTTGGATCCATGACATTCATAAATGAGTATTTTACAGATCTTTCCAAAACGCAAGTCAGCGATGGAATCTGCTCACTAAAAATCATTTGACAAAGTACTTGACATAAAAAAACGCTATGTAGCAAATTAAATGCAGTTTTATCTGAAGACTGATAGTCTTTCAAAGCCACACCGACAAACTTTCGCTTTGTCCTCACATCAGAAATGTGTACCCGGTAGTACGAACAATACTCCCTTCTCGCAAATTTTGAAATCCTTGATCAACGTTTTTTTCACCATGTTGTCAGTGTCAGTTTAGAATAAAACATTTCGCAAAAATAACCGCCCAACTTTCTATTGCCACGTGGAATTCCATATAAAAATACAAGTCTAAAGCAACGTTACGCTGGACTTCGCGCTTGGCATATTTCCCCCTTACTTTTGTGAAACACGTCATTGCGGACATTTATTTTCAGCTACAAGCATCCCATTCCAATATTAAGGTGAGTTACATTACTATACTCCAGACCTATCAGATACCTAGATACAAGTAGTAAGTTGTAATTATTAACGATAGGGAAAAGTACTGGGTTTTTTCGTAGCTTTCATTGCTTTAAAACTTTGTATCTATGTGCTGAACGCTTGGTGAAAAATTAAGATTGTTCACTGACAGCATTTCTGCGTAATAGAGATACCGGATTCAAGCACAGTACTTTAGAAAGAATTTCATGTCCAGTAGTGCTGTAACTACAATAAAACTGTAAACAGAAAAGAGAGACTCATTTTATGAGAACCATCATGCGAACGTTCATTCCAAGCGAAAATTAATTGCGTGATTAGTACTGTTCAGCTTCAACCAAACGTGGTGTTCTGATGGTCCACAAATGTCATAATTTATTGACACCTCCATGTTTACAGTTAACAGTTGTCCACCTGGAAGTACCTATTCGTCATGACATAAATCTGATACAGGGAAGAGTTTGTCTGAAACTACTGTACAATTGTGACAAACTGGAAGAAGCACTGTGTGATCGGAAAGAAGAGCTTGTAATGACCTTACATGGAAGGTTGTGACGAGAAATATTTATTCAGAAAAACAATTCGTTACGTTGAGCCCTATCTGAGCTATTTAGCATTGAAGTTAGCCAATCAGGCCGTTGAGTGCGCAAATTCAAGCAGCCCGTCAGACAGAATTTTTGTCAGTTGTTCTCGTAGACTAGATGACAGCGCAAGAGGCTGCTCAGGCTGGCCGGCCGCGGTGGTCTAGCGGTTCAGGCGCTCAGTCCGGAACCGCACGACTGCTACGGTCGCAGGTTCGAATCCTGCCTCGGGCATGGATGTGTGTGATGTCCTTAGGTTAGTTAGGGTTAAGTAGTTCTAAGTTCTAGGGGACTGATGACCACAGATGTTAAGTCCCATAGTGCTCAGAGCCATTTTTGCTCAGGCTGTGGCTCGGATTCGATCCTTATTACCGTCCCATGTCCAATTTTGGTATCGCTTTCTTGTTCGGTTTTAGGAAACCAAACGAATAACACATTTGGCGACACTGTCTCTAGAGGGCCGCCTGTATTTGTGTGCGCAACGGCATGATTTGCTAACTTCAGTGCTAATTAACTCAGATAGGACGCAACGTAACGATTTTTTCCCTTAACAACTATTTCCGAGCACAACCCATCTTCCAACACCCTTACAAGCTTTTCATTCTGTTTCCGACAACCCTGTATAATGCGTAGTCACTGTAGGAGTTATGAGTACAAATATAGAAAAAGTAAGCAATAATATTCACGAGTAGCAGCCATCGAGGATAAGGTAGCTACAGGTGCAGTTAGTAGTAAAGAATTGTGTTGCAGTAGTAATACGTAGAATTTTGTAATCCCTTAGGCTGGGTTATCTAGATAAAACAAAAACCATAATAAAGGCTTTCACAGAAAAGAGAGTAAGCTGAGGACATCAAAGACTGCTAATGCACTGTGGAATTACACAACACGAAGTCGAGCGCGGAACGCCTGCACCCCTTCAGTTACGAGTGAGTTCGTACTCACCCCCTGAACGCTGGCAGCGTCACCGGAGAGACGGGCGCAGAGCGCTCCCGTGCTGTTGTTCTTGTCGTCGAACCAGGCCACCTCCTGGCGCAGCATCGCCGAGAACATGAGGCTTCGGACTCGCATCGTCAGCTTCTCTCCAGCTATGCCGTACATGAAAATCTGTAACCGTACGAACACAAGCACACATTCATCGTTCTTCTGTTAGGTGAGGCACCCACAAAATTTATTGGACACACGGAGCTACTGTCAATGAAGCTGTAGGCAACAGAATAGTCGAAGAGGTAGTCTGAAAACAGTTGTTACAAACACTCTACAAGACTCGTTATTTCTTGCCTATCACTTTTACGGGGAGCCACCGCAGAAAGTAATCCATTGTCGATAGGACATGTGAACGGGCGTTTTGAAATGTCCAATTTATTTTAGTAGTGCTTCCAATATTTCCACAGGTCAGTATCAAAATTTATTTAGATACTTAGTTAATTCGAAATCGATGTGAGTATGGCATATAGTATTCTAACATTCTGAATAGCAACATAGTGTTACATTTGTGTAAATAATGATTACCGCTTTAATTCAAATTTTAAACGTCTTCAGATCCACTGTAGTCGCAGAGCAATCCGTTACTTTTATGTGCTACGCGCAGCTGCCAGAAGTCTCTAGGGCACACATATTGAAAAGTCGTGAATTAGAAGGAGAATTATGAAGGCTGCGTACAACAGATAAAACTGACCGGTTTCTCTGCGACTACGACGGATCTGAACGTGTTCAAAATCTGAAAAACTCGGTAATCGTTATACAGACTAATGCGACATTAGACTGCAATACAAAATGCTAGAATAATAATGAGGTATAGCGGATATACCTCAACTTAACATCATGCCAAGCTTACATACACTATATGTAATCTCATCAACAGGCACCAGACGATCTTCAAATTCTGGTATCGCGAGCATTCGTCAAAATCTAGAAGATACCACAAGGATATCAACTGAAGTCTCGTGTGGAGCAGTAACATGCTAAACTCGACACTTCGGCAGATTTTATTGTGGCATTCTTGTGTTCTGGACGCACCTCATGAGAATTCTATAGTCTTCAAATCGACTGTACATGAATTCAGCGTCAAAAATTAATTGTGATACCGCTGTAGAGTAGCACATAAAAGTAACGGGTTGCTCTGCGACTACAATGGATTTGAAGATGTTTAAAATTTGAATGAAAGCGGTAATCGTTATTTAGACAAATGTAAGAGTATGTTGCAAATACGAATGCTAGAATACCATATGCCGTACTTAAAATATACGTTGTTAAATCAATAATAATATTATTTGTCCTCCATTGATTTCTTAAATTATTAATCATTTATTTAATATTAAATATTTAATATCTGAAAATTTGAATCCAATATTAATACACGAGTACGCAAATCGTTTACAATTTAGTCCTCCGAGGCTGTTCCAAACAAGGAGAAGACTGAGAGATATACCAGACATGAAGTATGGGCGTGATTAAATATCACGTAAATGTAAGGAGATCAGCGCATTACGCGTGGTTGCTTTAAAGGGTCATTTTATACGACGTTAAGATTCTGACATACTAATATCGCATTCACTATGTCCCTACTAACATTGTTTTACAATCTTTTAGAGATAATGACGTTCAAAAGCAAACGGTACTATCACCCAAAACTCGCAAAAGGTGTCGTTAGACGGTTGTCAATCCTTCCTTGAGCGACTACAAACAGAGAATTGCTGTTTACTCTTCTGTGTACGATGCGCTAGCAAGACTTGCATTTGAGGAGGAGGAGATTAGTGTTTAACGTCCCGTCGACAACGAGGTCATTAGAGACGGAGCATAAGCTCGGATTAGGGAAGGATGCCGAAGGAAACCGACTGTGCCCTTTCAGAGTAACTATCCCGGCATTTGCGTGAAATGATTTAATGAAATCACGGAAAACCTAGACCAGGATGGCCGTCCTCTCGAATGCGGTCCTGTGTGGTAACCACTGCGCCACCTCGCTCGGTGGACTTGTATTTCAGGTTAGTTTACTGTTGCCCTTAATCCAAATTTTTTCTGTGTCAGCATTGCACTTCATTCGCAAATAATATAAAACGCATTACAATAAAAAACTATGGATACGCTTCTTCAATTTCTCCAGGAGTATTGTATGACGAAATAAATCTCGGGTGAACAGCTTGGTATCAGTGTGCATAGGACACAATATTTCGGCAATTGCCCACGTTGCCATCATCAGGTGCGCTGATGTTCTGACCGGCGGTGGGCCGGCGCCAGGTATGAATAGGACGATCTCCCTCCTCCCTCAGGAGCTTCCCATGAGTCGGTGCGGTCCGCGCCCCGCGCGCGGACCAGATACAGCGTCCGTTCTTCCGCCGGCTGGGCGCTGCGTCCTAGGTCTTCTCGTTCAGGAGGGTCTGCCGGCACCGCTCTCGTTATTCTTGCCTCCTCCCCCGAAGTCGGTACACTCTGGGAAATATTCTTTTTCTTCTTAATCTGGGTGATCGCGGGTTCCCACACCTTGCTAAGGATGTACCGCTGTCGCGATTTACTTGTGGCTCCCTTACTCTAATCTCTATGGCTTCTTTTAGGACACAGTCCCAGTATTTGGAAGTCAGTGTCAGGACTTTGGTTTGCTCATAATCCATGCTGTGGAGTTCCGACAGGCAATGCTCAGCGATTGCCGACTTACTGGGCTGCTGCAGTCTAGTGTGCCGTTGATGTTCTCGGCATCGGTCCTCAATGGTACGAATGGTCTGACCTATGTATACACTCCCGCATTGGCAAGGTGCCTGATACATCCCTGATTTACGTAGACCGAGGTTGTCCTTGACACTACCAAGAAGGCTCTTGGTTTTGCTCCGAGGACGGATGATGGTTTTGACTTTGTGTTTATGTAAAATGCATCCAATTTTTGCGGATAAGGCTCCACAAAACGGAATAATAGCCAAGGCCGCCTCCTCCTGAGGCTCATCCTCAGTTTCCGCCGGTGCTGCAGGTGTGGGATGTAGAGCCTTCCGAATTTGCCTTTCCTTGTAACCGTTTCTCCGAAAGACGGTCTTCCTTCCAAATTGGACCATCTAAAGACCGTGTCCTATGCACACTCATACCAAGCTGTTCACCCGGGATTTATTTCGTCAACTATGGATACCGTTCCAGTAGTACAATATAAAACGATGACCACTCGGAAACATCAGAGAAAACCACTGCCGTGTCTCAAATCTCCATTACAGGGATTCGGGTATGTCTTCTCGGAATACAGTCTTGTGCAATTATCCATTTGGAAATTCAGACAGTGGTATATTCGCAGATAATAGAGAATGTCAGTCTTAGGCGCACATCTGTAACGAGGCATAGGTCCCGTACGACACGGGCAGATGGAATGGGAAACTTCAGTAGGCTAGTTGCAGGCATTTGGAAATCTGAAGTCACGGGACAAATTGTTGTGCGTTCAACAATAAAATGCTCCTTATCTATGCCCTCCATAAAAAATAGAAGTATATTGGACGGATGGGAAGGAGTTTCGTAATTTGTAACGATAAAGACGTACAGCAGGCACCAGTGCTAACAGTTAAGTATGTGGGGCAATCATTAATGCTTTTAAGCAGAGTACAGTTAGGTTTGAAGATAAACTCTAAAGTCTACATATGGAACAGTAGGGAACAAGCACCATATTCTCAGAAGAAATTTTCGTCAGGAGGAGATAATATACGGATGAGATCCGAACGGAAAAGAAGGATTTAGCAGAAATATTTTGACTGAAACGAACGCCGACTTGGAAGTAAACATCTTTGGTCATGGCCTTCCCTCAAAGCGTTTTCTAACAACTGAACGGCGACTCGGTCGTAAATAGTTTCGTTGTGGACAACTACAAATTTTACAGAAATACAGTGTTCTGCTAATGGCTGTATCACTTCATGCTATATAGGTGCAGGAATATCCAACAGGAAACGTAATTTTACGCAAGTACCGCCTAAGGATACATAATCTGCGAAATATCCAATAAATAGAAGAAGTTAGTAATCACAACTTTTGCTCCAGTATCACAAGACACTTTCGCCGCTTCTAGTAGCCTGTATACATGGTGCGAGACAGGTTTATGACTTCAGCTGTTTGCATCGCGAAAATACAGTACTAATAACAATGTGAACTGTCTGTTCAGGAAATCAAAAACACTGCAGTCCACAGATATGTCGTGAAGTACAGCTTCTCTCAAATCAATCGTAAACATAGTCTTTCCTGAATAAATTTTCACTGTTCTGCGAGGTGTGAGCTGATCTGATACCTCCAAGGAAATTAAAACTGTTTGCCGTCTCGGGACTCGAACCTAAGATTTTTGCCATCCGCGAGAGCTCTACCGACAGAACTATCCAAGCACGATTCATGAACCGCTGTTACAGCTTCACGTCCAACAGTGCTCTTCTCCTACCTTCCAAGCTCCAGAGAAGTTCCCTTGCCTACGTTGTGGGACTAGCATTCCTGGAAGAAAGGTAGGAGAAGAGGTACTTGCCGAAGAGCAACAGTCAGAGCAGGTCGTGAATCGTGCTTGGATAGTTCAGTTGATAGACCACTTGCCCGCAAAAGGCAAAAGTCACAGGCTCTTGTCCACGTCCGGCTCACTGTTTTAATCTACTGAATTAGATACAGTTAAGGAGCGGGGAGAGAAAACTGGTTGGCGTATAGCACTATAAATAAGGGTAGTCATTTTTATAATACGAATTTCGCTTGAGTTAAATAGCTAAAGTGCAAAGTTTGAATCAATCAAAATTGAATTCAGTTACGCTGACAAGTGTTAAGACATGTGGGAATGATTTGCATTGTAGAGTAACGCACAGATTAGGATGTATACCGAGTGATTCCGTGATGATGTTCAAACTTTCATAGTTTATACAGAAGGGTAAATGTATCAATTTGAAGTAAAGGACCCTGGTCCGGAAACGATGATTCCAAAGACTGAGCGAAAATCGTTCTGATACCTCTGATAGTGAAATGAATGTACTAGTACCGTTGTTGCTAAGATTGTAGGATAGGCAACTTCCAGAGGTGGTAGTATGAGCCGAAAAAGGAGCAAAGTAGTAAACACGGCCACTGAAATACATACGAGTCATGATTTTTAAATAAGAATCAATTTGACTTTTCCAAGCAATTTCATTTTTACATGAAAGCCAGTACTTCTTGTTCTATACAATTACCACCAATACTCGGCTATTTACGTTTGTCTGTGAGTGGTTGAAATGCCTCCTCCGATTGAGAAGCCCGCAGCCCGTGAAGTACGATCTGTGACTCGTTTTCTTAGTGCTAATGGTGTGAAGTGACTGAAATTCATCTTTAGATCAGTGAAATGAATGGGTAAATCATTATGAGCGGTGTAATTGTACGGAAATGGGTGAGCGCTTTTAAAGATAGCTTTGAGAATGTGCAAAATGAGGAACTAAGCGGGCGACTTTCAGTATTTATTGATGATTTGCTGCAGAAAGTTGATATAAATGTGAAAGAGAACACTTTCGACGTTATGTGATGAGTTTTATCAAGTGTCAAGGAGGATGCTTTATGCAGTTGTTGCCTAATTAGGTTTCTATGAGGATCGTATTCGAAAGCTTGTTGGGGATAAGTGACTTCATATTAGTGGGAATTCTGTGGAAAAGCAGGTTAAAGTGCAGCCTTTCACATAAAAATAAATATGCTAAGAAAAATCTACGTCTTTTATTTTTATTCGAAAACGGTATTTACTTAAAGAACACATCTCGTACCTTCAGAGTTACGAGCAGAAGTAGCGAAGCAGAAAAAGAGCTCATAGTTCTTAAGGTATTCATTTTAGAGCCCATGTTTACTAAACATTTATTGTGTGTTACTCTCCTACTAACACCAGTGGAAATTGTCTACTGTACAGTCTTAGCAAAAACAATACCGGTACATGTTTTCCACTGTCAGAGATACACTATGGTAACAAAAGTATCCGGACACCCCAAAAACATACGTTTATCATTTTAGGTGCATTGTGCTGACACATACTGCCGGGTATTCCATTTCAGCGACCTCAGTTGTCATTAGACATCGTGAAAAAGCAGAATGGGACCCTCTGTGGAACTCACGGATTCTGAAAGTGGTGAGGTGATTGAGTGCCACTTGTGTCATACGACTGTACCCGAGACTTCCACACTCCTAAACATCCTTAGATCCACTATTTCCGATGTGATAGCGAAGTGGAAACGGAAAGAGACACGTACAACACAAAAGCGTACAGGTCGACCTCGTCTGTTGACTGACACAGACCGCCTACAGTTGGTTGGCTGGTTGGTTTGTGGGATTAAAGGAACCAGACTGCTACGGTCATCGGTCCCGCCTACAGTTTAAGAGAGTCGTAATGTGTAATAGGCAGACATCAATCCAGACTATCACGCAGTAATTCCAAACTGCATCAGGATCCACGGCAAGTACTATGACAGTTAGGCGGGAGGTGAGAAAACTTGGATTTCATGGTCGAGCGGATGGTCATAAGCCACACATCACGCCGGTAAATGCCATACGACGCCTCTCTTGGTGTAAGGAGCGTAAACATGGAACGATTGAACAGTGTAAAAACGTTGTGTGGTGCACGAATCACGGTACACAACGTCGTGATTCGATGGCAGGGTGTTGGTATGGCGAATGCTCGTTGAACGTCATCTGCCAGCGTGTGTAGCGCCAACAGTAAAATACGAAGGCGATGGTTCTCTGGTGTGGTCGTGTTTTTCGTAGGGGGTGGGGGGGTCTTGTACCACTTGTTGTTTTGCGTGGCACTGCCACAGCACAGGCCTACACTGATGTTTAAAGTACCTTCTAGCTTCCCACTGTTGAAGAGCAATTCGGGGATGGCGATTGCATCTTTCAACACGATCGAGCACCTGTTCATAATGCACGGCCGGTGGCGGAATGGTTACACTACAATAACTTCCCTGTAATGGACTGGCCTGCACATAAATCTGACCTGAATCCTATAAAACACGTTTGGGATATTTGGAACGCCGACTTCGTGTCAGGCCTCACCGACCGACATCGATACCTCTCCTCGGTGCAGCACTCTGAGAAGAATGGGCTGCCATTCTCCGAGAAACCTCCCAGCACCTGATTGAACGTATGCCTGCGAGAGTGGAAGCTGTCATCAAGACCAACACCATACTGAATTCCAACTGACATCAGGGCTAATGGTGGGCAAACACTATATTGAATTCCAGCACACCGATGGAGGTCGCCACGAACTTGTAAGTCTTTTCAGCCAGGCGTCCGGATACTTTTGATCACATAGTGTAACAGAACGATTTTCACTAGTAACTTTGGAATCGGTTTCGGAGTAGGATCCCTTACCTCAAGTTGATACATTTACCGTTCTCTATCACCGTGAAAGTTTGTATCATCATTACAAATTCACTCTGTACAAGTAACTGAGAACTTTCTTTGGAGCTAGGTGCTACTCTGAGATACGTACAAAAGAGGAAATCGTCGTAGGTCACATCACACCATCCATAAGACCGTTGACCAAATAAAAAAATAAAATCATTTTATATTCCAGTCTTATCACTACCTTGAAATACGTATGTTATGCGTACGTAGAAAAATCGATGAGTAAAATAAGGCAGCAACCTCATGAAAAGTATTTGCTCCAATTCTGTACACCATCTCTGCGTTCTAAGAACATAAAATGAAATATTTAGAATGTCAGATTAGACGTTATCTGGCCAGGACAAGTAAACCGTTAAATTCAGGTATAAATAAATGAATAAAATGTAACAGGAGGTACAGAAAAAGCTTTCATCGTTCTTCCTTTGTCTATGAATTTACATTTTGGATGTGAATGAACATTGTTGCATGGTGAATAGTTATATGATTTTTGTTACATTGTTTCTATTTTTACGCCAGATTATTTTCGTATTACTCCATTTGTCATGCGCTTTCTATGTGTTACAATCTCCTTTGACGCTAGTAAGTTGACATGAACTTATTTTCTCCCCCCCCCCCCCCCCCCCCCCCCACACACACACACACAGATTTTCCTTATAATTACTAGTAGTTCATTTGATAACTCATGACGAACTCAGTAATTTTCGTCTGGTCTGAAACAATATCGAAACACACGCCAGATATATAGTTATAGCCGGCTGCGGTGGCCGACCGGTTCTAGGCGCTAGAGTCTGGAACTGCGCGACCGCTACGGTTGCAGGTTAGGATCCTGTCTCGGACATGGATGTTTGTGATGTTCTAAGGTTAGTTAGGTTTAAGTAGTTCTAAGTTATAGGGGATTGATAACCTCAGAAGTTAAGTCCCATAGTGCTCAGAACCATATAGCACAGTTTTAAGACAATTAAGTTAAGACTAACAGGTCAGTTTATCATCGTTATCATTTGGTTATCGGCCTTGCGCCAGGTTTAGGCTTCATAGCCTTCCATGCTTCTCTGTGCTCTGATTTTCTCTTCATTCTGTGGTACCCTCCTTGAGGTCAACTTACGTCATCCGGATTCTGATGTCTTCTTCTGGCCTTCCCTCTCTTCCTCGTACTAAAACGTTCAGTTGCTTCCAGAAGAAGCAATCTCGTCTCAAATTATGTGCTATGCAGCCTGTTATCTTATTCTTCACTGTCAGCAACATCCTCCGACCTTTTCCAGCTCTTCTCAATACCTCCTAATTCCTGACTTTATCAGTCCAGTTGATTTTCTCCATACTTGCTCCAGGGTGCGCTATATCCACATTACACAAGCTTCAGTTCTCCTCCCTTCCTGCTTGCTCAGTGTCCATCCATGCTCCTGTCCCGTAGAAGGCCGCGCTCCACATCAGGCATTTCACTAGTCGCTTCCTTAACTCTGTGTAAATCACTTGGTAAGAGTCTTTTCTGAGTTTGCTAGCCATTCTGACTTTGGTGTCCTGTTCACAATGCTTATCTTCCTTCACCATACTTCCTAAATATTTGAATGCTCTCACCTGTTCTATGGCTTTTCTTATCATATGAAAGATATTAAATAAGTAGCACGTACTCAACATATATCCTTTATCAGACATAATTAGAAAATTGGTAGCTAGCTTTTAGAATCCTATGTTTCTACAGGGCTCCGAAACTACAATGTCACACTCGCTCTATTTATGATTGATTTAATCATAGGTTACCTCACAAATTGTATAGCTATCTTCGCATCTTATTAATGTTGATAAAAACAGCGTGGCGTAGTTTTTGCCTTGTAATATACCATTTTTTCCTTTAAAGGATAAAATTTGATGTGGTTGAACCATTTTGAATTTATCCAGTCGTTATGCCTTAAACATTACCTGCAAGAAGTAGCTGCATCCTATGACGACGCCAACAATAACGAAGAGCACACAGTAGCGGTTCGTATCTTTCCGCATTTGATCTCCATCTTGCAAGCTGAGTGTCTGAAACAGAAACACACAATTAAATAGTATCGCTTTACTTCCCGTTAGATGGCTAACATATTGCAGGTTGGTTTTGTAACGTCAGGAGTAACAAATGTGTGCAGTACCTTAATTCTATGATCACCATTCATCTTGTTGTCACTAACGTCTTGTGCCTGGTACACTAACTGTATCTCAGACTTGTGAAAACTGTAAGATTTTTCCTTCGTTAGTCTGTGTAGGTAATTGAACTGGCTGTAACAGACGAATTGAATGGTACAGCTGACCAGATTACCAAGCAGTAGAGCAACCCGTGTGTACCTAAACAACTGTTTGCTTACTACATTATTGTGGTGATGCACGTGTAGTTACCAGGTCGCTGAACCATTCGAATGATCCATGCCATATAAATTATTTGCATCTGATCATTTTACTGTTTTTACATATTCAATAAACCGTAGCTACGATAAAGGTAATGATGTGTACTGTGACGCTCTTACATATTGGCCATTTTTAATTATCTGATTGACTACATAATTCTGTTCACGAAGATATTTTTTCATCATCCTCTCCTTCACCTCCACTCCTCCCCCCTCCATCACTCCAGAGGTACACTATGAAATTTGTTCATGGCTTCCCGGGGAGATAATTACATGGAGAAACATACCGCTACAGTTTTCCAGGTACCTGAAGGAGGCACTTGCAGCGCTGAAGTACAGAAACGTTTCGTAGTAATACGTCAGTCGTAGAATAGCAACGACATGAGACAGTACCTGCAGAAGTTCTATTTATGGTGCAGGGACTGTTAGTTGACCTTGAACGTGAATATATGTGATATATTGGTCATAAATAGACGATTAAACCCATTCTCTACAAATAGACCTTACTGACGGATCATTGGACAAAGTGATTACAGTAAAATAACTAGGACAGACTTAAAATGGAATTACCACATAAAACAAATAATTCCAGATTCATAGGAAGAAACTCAAGGAAATGTAATTCACTTACAAATTTAGTCGCTAACAAACCACTTGTCCGACAGATTCGTGAGTATTGTTCACCACTCTGGTATCCTAATAAGGTAGAACTGACAGAACAGTTCGAGAGGATCCAACGAAGAGTGGCACGTTTCTTCACGAGATCGTTTAATGGACGCGAAAGCAACACAGATGTGCTCAACAAACTCCTATGGCACGCGCGGCAAGAGAGACGCTGCGGATCACGGAGAGGTTTACTACTAAAATGTCGAGAGAGTACGTCCTAGGAAGAGTCGAACAACGTATTACCTCCTCCATCATACATCTCCACTGGTGTCTCCCTAACAATGCTCCACCGTCGTCTCTGCTCACTACCTGATGAGACATGGTCTGAAGACTCTTTTTGATAAAATCGTAACGGATTACGATTATGACGTGTGATTTTTAGTTTTTAATAATCAATGTTACCAACACTGATCAGTATTTTAGCTCTCCAAAAACTTTGAGATACAAATTGGAGACAGGGTGCCAATGCTACTCTGAGATGATGAGGTTAGCGCAGGAGAGGAATTCATGGTGGGCAGCATCGAACTATTCAGAAGACTGATAACCGAGAACGAAAGTGCAACGAACTGGGAAACCAAAAAGATAACGTCAATAAGGACTGCCTGACAGTCGCAAATGGCACTGCCTTGGTACCAGACACACAGAAAATGCTACTTCTGTCGGAGACAGAATTTAGAACAATTATTGAAAATATTCCACAGAAATTATTCAAAAATCAGTGCAAAATCATAAAAGTGAGCTCATTCAAATATTTACATGAATGGCTAAGCATAAACAACAAGTGAAAGGAAGTCTACATAAAAGAGCGAATAAGATGAACATTGTATTCCAGAACACTGGAATAATTAAACATTACTCAGAAGGTGTTCAATAAATAAAACATTTTTCCCTGGAAGCTGGTTGGTCTTATTCCGGATTCCTATACACCATATTATTCTCCACTTTCTTGGCTACAAAAAATTAGTTTCAACATAATCTGCGTTCAGTGCGACGACCTTACGCTGCCGTACTGGGAGGGCCTGGTACCACTCTACGTCTCGACGTCGGAGCCGACGTTTTCGTGGATCAATAACCTCATACATGTACTGCTTTCCGCAGAGTGCATCCTTCGTTGGGCCAAACAGGTGGAAGTCGGAAGGTGCGAAATCCGAGCTGTAGGGCGGATGAGAAAGAAGAGTTCCGTGAGGTTTCGTGAGCTCTTCTCATGTGCCCAGAGTTGTTTGTAGTTATTTGAACAGCGAGATATTTGTGGTCCGACGATCACATCGAATGGGTGTGTCCGCACGTTCTAACATTGCAGGAATCACAGCTGCGTGCGGCCGGTCGGCGCGCACGGGATCGGGCAGGTTGCTGTTTGAAGACATATTCCCTGCCCCACGAATCACCGTGCTTTTGTTCACTGCCAGGTCTCCGTACACATTCTGCAATAACACTGAGACCTGGGACTCTTTATGACGGGGAGACGCAAAAACAAATGCGCAAAGGCGGCATAAACAAATTTATGAATATGGAAAGAAGATTGCTTAGAAGCAAAATTAGCCCAAGTGCAACTGACACAGAATTGAAAAGACCACAACCTCACAAAGAACTCTATCAACATGCAGAGAATAAACACAACGTGCAAAAGAAGACTGTCGCTCTTCGGAAATTTGGATAGACTGGATGATGACAGACCGACGAAGCAAATATTTAGAAAATTTAAAAAGCTGAATGGACAAGCGAGACCTAAAAGAAGCAAACATCAATGCAATGGACACGTATAACACGTGTTTGTTTAGGAACAAGATTCAGACAATGGTCTTCAGTGACGAAGAGGAAAAGAAAAGAGAAGAGCCTCATAACACAAGCCGGCCCAAGTGGCAGTCCGCCTTTCGCCGCGGAGCAGCTCGGACTTGTTTAGGTCTCGGCTGCGAACGGTCGCGGAAGAAGCGGTGTTTACACCGTCGTCACTCGCGTGTGTTACTGTTTGAATCGAACGCAATGGCACACAATTTCCGAAAAACCACGATACAGTTCACGTTCTGTAACGAGTATGCAAGACCGAAGGCTTTCGAAATCGAACGTTTCTTGAGGGACGAAGTGCATCTAAATTACACGGAGATTATTGGAATTCATTTATCAATCGTGAGCAGCACTCTTTACGTAAAGATGATTGACGACGCAGCATGTGATAGGATCATTGAAGCCGCCAAACGAGGATTCCAGTTCCGACACTCCGATGGTCATATTGGCGAAGTTTTAGTCGCTCATTCGGGCCTGGGCGTGCGTACGATTCGAATCTTCGAGCTGCCTTTCGAGGTACCCGAATCATTGGTCACTGAATCACTCCAGCCATATGGCAGAGTTATTAGTCATACGGCCGAACGCTGGGCAAGTTTTAGCACGTATCCAGTGCTCAATGGTGTCCGACAGGTGCGAATTGCCCTTACGAAACATGTGCCATCGTACATAAACATCGGCGGCTGTAGAGCTATTGTCATCTATGATGGACAGCCCCGGACATGCTCCAGGTGTGGTGGTGAAGGACATCTTCGATCAGCGTGTATGCAGAGGAGACTCGTGCAACGCCCCAGCGGAGACTTCCTGAATCCGACTACACCAACGTCACTGCCGATGACTTACGTGACGGCACTTCGCGGGGAGGTGACGCCGAGGTCGGAGCGCACCATCGAACCGACGCCGCAGTTGATTGAGGCGCCTTCGGACGCCACTGAAGAAGGAATGGCTCCGACCAACCTCCACTCTCAGACACTACAGGTGGCGCAGAAAGAGGATGAGAGCATCACAATAGGCATGGAAGCTGAAGTGGAACGGCCCCAGGGCATTGTGGCGGCGGCGGGAACGCAGGAGATGCAAGATGCGCCAACACCAGAGGCCGAGGTTAGGGCCCGCAAACAACGCTCGCCAAAGCGCCGCAAGAAGCGCCGACTAAACTCTGCGGAGACGCTCCCTTCTCTTCTAGGGAGCCCAGACGAATCTAACACTATGGACCTGTCTGACATGGAACCACAAGCTTCGGATATCGCAGATCATATGACTTCGGACAGTGAAATGATGTCATATCGTTCAGACGACGCATCCGCTCAGGGGCCTGCTACCCCTTCGGTGGTGGAGTCTACAGCTGCGAAAGAACAACAGATGTCACACATCAATGCCGCGCAGGAAAATTTGGAGCACACCAATAGTATCAGCTGGTATGAGCAGGACGACGACATCACCGATGCGGACCATTCTATTGGTGGGGTCTTGCATCCGTCCGCATCTCAAGAAACCTAATGCCACAGGGACACGTTCCTCGGGCGACCCTCGGCGGACGTGCAAAGGGACTATCGACACGGTAAAACTTTGTCATTTTAACATCATGTGGAGATGACAGCTACTCGACCCCAGGCATACAGAATAGGGACAGTGAATGTAAATACCATTAGATCGCCCGTGAAACGGCAGTTGTTTAGGGACATGATATACGCGTCGGATGTGGGTATACTGATGGTGCAGGAAATTTACATTCCTGAGTTCCAGGAAGTACATGGATACATCTCCTACACCTCGCCGCACTCGAACAACGACAGTGGAACGGCGATATTGGTCCGGGACGGGATTCCGGTCCGAGACCTGGCTTATCTACCTTCGGCACGAGGACTGGCGATAACTGTTAATGGAATTCGCATTCTCAATGTTTATGCCCCTTCCGGCGCAGACAACAGACGGGCGCGTGCGAGATATTATTCGGAAGAGATTGTGCCCTTATTTACCGGCAGATTCGATCATTTCATTATAGGTGGTGACTTCAATTGTGTTTTAGCCCAAAAAGACCAGACACCACATTACAATACCTGTCGTGAATTGCATGTGCTATGCCGGGATCTGGAGTTAAGCGACACCTGGGACATGATTCATAGGAACCGTGAGGGATATACTTTTTTTACCAGTCACTCGGCGAGCGGACTCGATCGAATATATGTTTCGGTTGGCCTACAGGATAAGGTGGTCGACGCGGAACGATGGCCTGCGGCATTTACTGATCATCTGGCTTACATTTGTACCATGTCACTCCCTAGGCAAAGTGTGTGGAGAAGCCGCGGGACATGGAAGCTCAATTCGTCCCTTTTGGCGGACCCCGAATGTCGTCAGAGAGTCGAGGAGGTATGGGCCACATGTCAACGCCGTCTACCAACGTATACCTCCGTGCTTCAATGGTGGCTCGAGTGCACTAAGCCGGCAATAAGAAGAGCTCTACTACAGTATGGTCGGGATAAGGCGAGATGGCAGAGAGACACTCTTGATTATTATTACACCATGCTTCGTGAGCTCTCCTTCCAGGTGCCGTCTGCAGAACATCATGCGGAAGTTCATCGTGTCAAGGCACAAACCCTATCGCTCACGCGACGACGACTGGGTGGCATCCCAATACGGGCAAGATGTCTTGACACCATCACTGGGGAACGTACCTCGATGCACCATGTGTCGCGGGAACATAAGCGTTACCGCCGGGCATTGGTAACAGTGCTCCATGGTTTAGATGGCCGTCAACTGACAACACAACAGGACATTGCAAATGAATTTTTAGAGCATTTCCGCCATCTCTATGCCGGTACACCGACGGACCGTCAGGTAGGGGAAGAGATACTGCAACATCTGCAAACGACACTGACAGAGACGGATAAGGCAGCGCTTGTGGAGCCACTCACAGAAGACGATATAAAGGTGGCACTCACAAAAGGAGCGGCCCATAAATCACCGGGGCCAGATGGGATTACGCTAGGGTTTTATCGAGAATTCGTGGACATGATGATGCCACAGTTGGTGTCGATGTACAATGAGGCGATGAGTCCGAACATGCGCCTACCGTCGGATTTTGTGACGGGCTTTCTTCTTCCCATCCCGAAGATGGCGGGGAGTCGCAGTGTTAATCAATATCGGCCTCTCACTATGCTAAACACCGATTATAAAATTTTTGCACGGCTACCAGCGTCTCGTCTCAAGCTGGCGATATCCAGGACAATATCCCCTGATCAGGCTTGCCTAGGGGTGCGAAGCAACATCTCCTCGGCGTTAAGTGAATACCGTGACGTTATCGCCCTTGAGGAAACTTGTAAAATGCGAGCAGCGATGATATCTGTGGACTTCAATCGTGCGTTCGACAAGATAAACCATGACTTCTTGGCGTCAGTCATGAGCCGAATGGAGATTCCACCTGTTTTCATCTCCATCATTATGAGGCTAATACGAGGGGCTACATCGAAGGTGATTGTAAACGGTCGGGAAGCGGGCTCGGTTCCTATTAACAGCTCCGTCCGACAAGGGTGCCCACTCTCCATGATGCTGTTTGCGATAGCGCTTGAGCCGCTGATGTGTGTTATGAGGCGCTCACTTACTGGGATAGCGCTTAATGAGAACTCTTTCGTTTGTCGCGCATATGCGGACGACCTGATCCTTCTTGTCAGATCAGGTCATGAAGTGCATCAGGCTGTTGAATATCTAGACTCTTACGGGACGGCAGCAGGCAGTGTCATTAACATGACGAAATCCAAAATTATGCACATTGGACGGGGTCTGGAAGACATACCGGGACCGTTTCAGACGCTGGAATCGCTGAGATGTCTGGGGATCACATTTACCCGTTCACTACGGCGGTCAGCGGCGGCGAGTTCTCGGCGGCTTCTGCAAAATGTTCGTCTGGCGATACGGAACAACTCACTGAGAGCCTTTGATATGATCCAGCGTGTGGCATACACTAACGTTCACATAGCGTCACGACTGCCCCATTTAGCGCAGATCCTACCAATACCGAAGGGTATTGCAGACCGCCTCATGGCTGCCTTTGGTTACTATGTTAGTACTGGGATGTTATTTAAGATCACATATGACACGTTAACGCTACAATTCCGGAACGGTGGCCTCAACCTCACAAACGTGCGAAACAAAGCTCTGGCGCTTTACATGCGAGCGATGATACGAAATTGGCAACAACGAAATCACACCATAACGTCAGCTCTGATAGAAGTACTTGTTCCGCCTTCGTACGAACCCCCTATTGCGGTGGGCAATATTTCGCCTTCTCTTGCACACATTGCCTCATTTCTTGTTGATTACAGTTATGTTCGTCTGAAAGTACCTTCGACGAGAATACCCACGACTCGGGAGATCTATAGGTGCTTGATGGATCACCATGCCCGCACCGTAATGGAATTCAAATACCCGTCGAGAACGTGGAATCACATTTGGTGTGCAGTGCATACTCCATTACTGTCAACAGCAGCGAGATCGATGTGGTACATTCTTATAAACCGTAAACTTGTGACCAGGAGTCGATTACATACAATTCATATGGTCGATTCTCCTCTTTGCACAAACTGTGGCCTGTTAGCAACGGAAGAACATGGTTTAGTGTGTGGCGCAGCGAGGGACGTCTGGATGCTGACGCGTCGAATATTGGCCTTCCTTCGGCACACTAACTACACAGAAATCACATCGGATGTACTTTTTCTACCGGACAAGACCTTTTTTCCCAAACAAAAGACGTATGCGGTCAATTAGATCGCTGGACATGCGACGAAATATTTGTATTCGTACGATATTAAGTCCGTGATGGATTATTGGATGTATTTACAAGAACAACACGAGCTCATACGGAGTCATACGAAATACAGGACTTACTTTTCCAATTTTTTAGGAAGTGTTTTTAACAATCCGCCCGACAGCTGGGGTGTCCCAGAACTGAGAAGACTCCTGCAGCAGAACGACTAGAGACAATACTGCGCGGTTCAGGTATATTGGCATACAGCACACTGAGAAGAAAACTGGCCCCTACATGGTCGACGCAGGAGAAATACATAAATATATGCCGCCCACAAAGGCAGAAATGGTCAAGATTATATGGCTGTCTGCCAGATTTATGATGCGACACCGCGTGCTGCAGGGATTGTGATGCAGATGATAACTTCATTTTAACTCCCGCCCGTGACTAGGATTGTGATTTACTTTATTCATGTTACACACAAAAAAGGGCGGCCTTTACGTTGATTTTCTGGTTTCCAAATTGTTTTTGCTTTGTTTTTGCTGTCTCGATCCTTTTCTTATCCCTAAGATAGTACAATTGTACGAATAAAGATTGTTTGTTTACCCTGCCTTCCTGTTCCCAAAAAAAAGATTAAAAAAATCCGCTTGGAATACGAATTTTTATTTTTTTTATTATCACTTTCATTTAACTTGTATGTAAATAAATAAAAAAAAAGTGGCCGTGCGGTTAAAGGCGCTGCAGTCTGGAACCGCGAGACCGCTACGGTCGCAGGTTCGAATCCTGCCTCGGGCATGGATGTTTGTGATGTCCTTAGGTTAGTTAGGTTTAACTAGTTCTAAGTTCTAGGGGACTAATGACCTCAGCAGTTGAGTCCCATAGTGCTCAGAGCCATTTGACCCATTTTTTTCATAACACAAACATCTCTGGAAGCAGAGATCATAGCATATACGCCGAGACTGACTGTACCCCCTCCATCCTCCCGCTGACAGTACTGGGAACTGAACTCCAGAACTGCAGACATGCTGATCATTCATTTAGGGCGGCGGAGTTACGAGTGCAGACAGATCAAAGACTTGCGGATACGCTTGGAGGTGCGAATAAAGCTGTCGGCACACGGATCGCGCTGTCGAACGTCAACGTTGAGCGTGCCAAGTTCAACGTGCTGCTGAACGCTCAAGAACGATGCGACTTGTGCATAAGGTACATGGGCCCCAACGTGGTATACGCGATCGCAACGCACTCCAGCGGCAGTTGAGCGACGTTTCTAGTTCGTAAATCACAGTTTACTCAACGGGCGCGAGTAAAATTCTCACGTTAGCTCTATTAAAATGCACATTTCCTTCATCGTCCACGAAAAGGAAAGTACCACGTCCAATCAGTAAGGACACAGGCTTATAAAAGTTCCATTACAAACAGTGCGGTAGAAATATGGAAAACTTCTCCGCATAAGATAAACATTATTTCATCATTCCCACATTTTAGTAAAACCCTGATGTGTTGGTAAATGTGCCAACACCTTGTAGATAGAGGAGGCCGAAATGGAAGCTATCTAATGCAGACGGGCGTGAATTCTGGAACAGGATAAGTAGTGAATTCTAATAAGAAAAGTATGCAGCTCCTCGAATACTTAACTTTATTCTATCCTTGTGGTACATCGCTCTTGATAATACAAATAAGACTATCTTCAGATACGGTTAATGGCGCCTTGCTAGGTCGTAGCCATGGACTTAGCTGAAGGCTATTCTGTCTCTCGGCAAATGAGAGAAAGGCTTCGTCAGTGTAGTCGCTAGCAAAGTCGTCGTACAACTGGGGCGAGAGCTATCTCATATCTCGAGACCTGCCTTGTGGTGGCGCTCGGTCTGCGATCACACAGTGGCGACACGCGGGTCCGACATGTACTAAATGGACCGCGGCCGATTTAAGCTACCACCTAGCAAGTGTGGTGTCTGGCGGTGACACCACAAACCCCAAGGTCAGTCTTACTTGATCACTGTTCCTACCCAGTAGCAGAATCTTTACAACATGTGAATTACGAAGCGTAAAAGAAAAAGGAGTAAAATATCTTTATACAAGTAGCGCAAGCTGTTCTGTAGATTAAGCCAATCGAACAAAGTCACCCCTCTAAAAAAGGTGAGCTTATATTTACATGACGTCAAATATTATAACATATATTAAACTAATAATAAAGTATCAGAACCTAATAAAAACGTGAATGTTAGGAAAAAAATGTGGGAGTGTTAGGCCGGGAACCACTACCCTAACAGAAACTCATTAATGGTCAGAGTCGTTACTCATTACGCTGAATCAACAATACACTCTGTAGCCTTAGCCATATTGTGTTAGCCCTTGCTAAAAACGTTAATCGTAGATAATTTTGTTACTTAATTGAAATTTAACCATAACAAATTGTACCAAGAACAATGCGGCTTGGGTGGATCTTCAGTGTGTCGCTGCCTTCAAATAGCCTACTCTCACAATACGCAAGTTGCAACAATTCTTTTGCCACGAATGTGATGTTTCTCATTATTTTATTGGAACGAATAACACAGTTAACAACGGGTTTCCAGTGATTCTCAATTTGATGGTGCTGAGAAACGGCATATATACATATAGGCTTGAAATGAATCCCAATATGGCGCCTCACAACTCTGAACTGAAGGGAGACGGCGTGCGTGTGAGTAGGTGGCGTTGTGCCATCTCATTGGTCAACGCTGAGATGCACGCTCAGAATATCTGACACGCCAGATATTGCTCTCCACGTTCGGAAAGACTCCCGAACGTGCTATTCCACGCTATGACGTCAGAAACTCGGCACGCTCAACCCTCAACGTTCGGATGCACGGTCCGTGTGCCGACGGCTTAAGGGACGTGTGGATAGCATTACTTGGTTGTCCACACAAATTTGGCAAAATGTGGCAAATCGTCAAAATGTGGCTCATTCCCTTACCCCGATGACGTCACCGAAGAGTACGGCGAAGACGGGCATGGCGCAGCCGGCGACTATGGAGAAGACGGTGCCGATGGCAAGCTGCGGCCACTCGGGGCTGTTGAGGCGCATCACCTCGAGCACGCCCACCGACTGCGGCGGCTGCTCGGCGTACCTCTCGGCGGCGGCGCGCAGTGCGGGGTTCATCTCTTGCTCCTCCGCCTCCTCCTCCCCCACAGCCGACGACGCGTCACTGCGCACACTCAGCAGGCGTTCCGGCCTCACGCGGCTCGCGTCTGCAACCACCGGTTCCAGGTGACACTTCTACGCCATTCACATCTACCCTACTGGATACCAAAGTTGCAACAAAATTTTACTTACTGCATGCGTACAGTATAGTGGGCAGAACACCTGATTAAATTTGTGTATGATTCAGAGGTACGCGCAGTCTGAATCTTAAAACAGATCAGTCACCTCTGGCAGCAGCAACAGCTCTGTTGCCCGCCCGTATGGAGTCGAAATGGTCCTGCGTGACAGATGCAGGTCTGTTCCAGATATGGTCAATCGACTGGTGGAATGCTGGTCTCCAATACAACGTGTGTTTTCGATGGGTGAGGGGTCTTTAGTATGTGATGACCACGGAAGTAGTTCAGGGTGCCATGTATCGAGCTAGGTTAGCACAGCAAGAGCAAAAAAATTCTAGCGCTATCTTGTTGAAAATATAACGTCACAGACACCTCGAAAATGGGACACAGCCACCGATTCTAACACATAATAAATGTAACGGCTGCTGTACAAAGTAACACTGGAAATGGTGTTATGTATCCAATACAGGGTTATTCATACATACCTCTGGAATTTCAAAATATGACTGCACGAAAACTACAGGGCGTACAGAAAACAGACTGCCCAAGAAAATACCACTTCTTCGAAACCCGAAAACAGTCGCTCATTGTGACCCGTAAGTTTGAAATTTGGTTCAAAGGTGCCTACAACCTTTCTCTGTAATGGTAAAAAACTGTAGCGCCTTGGGGGGTCGGCAACGCTCGGGGTCGGCAACGCTTCAAACAACAGAGTGACATGTGGAGAAAAGGCCGCGGCTCAGAACGTCGCGTGACGTGACAACAGTCATGGGATAGCCATATGTGCATGTACAGACAGCAATAGTATCGCTTACACGAGGTATAAAAGGGCAGTACTATGGCGGACCTGTCATTTGTACTCAGGTGATTCAAGTGAAAAGGTTTCCAGCGTGATTATGACTGCACGACGGAAATTAACAGTAGTTGCAGCTAGACATTCCATTTCGGAAATCGTTAGAAAATTTAATATTCCGAGATCCATAGTGGCAAGAGTGTGCTGAGAATACCGAATTACCTCTCACCACGAACAACGCAGTGGCCCGTTGCACTGACTTAACGATCGAGAGCAGCGGCATTAGTATAGGATTGTCAGCGTTGACAGACAAGTAGCACTGCGAGAAATAACCGCAGAAATCGTTGTTGGAGGTATGATGAGCGTATCCGTTAGGACAGTAAGATGAAATCTTTCGTTAATGGGCTATGGCAGCAGACGACCGAGGCGAGTGCGTTTGCCAACAGAACGACATCGCCTGCAACGACACTCTCGGTTCGTAACCATATCGGTTGGACCCTAGAAGACTGGAAAGCCGTGGCTTCGCCAGGTTAGTCCCGATTTCAGTTGGTAAGAACTGATGGTAGCGTTCGAGTGAGGCGCAAACTCCATGAAGCCATGGACCAAAGTCGTCACTGTGCAAGCTAGTGGTGCCACGACAGTGGTGCGTGCTGTGTTTACAAGGACTGGACTGGGTCCTCTGGTCCAGCTGAATCAATTACTGACTGGAAATGGTTGTGTTCAGCTACTTGGAGACCATTTGCAGTCATTGACGAACTTCATATTCCCAAACAATGATGACAGTTCTATGGATGACAATGCGTCACGTAACCACTTCACAGATGTTCGCGACTGGTTTGAAGAACGTTCTGGACAGTTAGAACTAATGATTTGGCCGTCCAGATCGGCCGACACGAATCACATCGAACATTTATGGCCCATAATCGGGAGGTGAGTACCTAAACAAAATCATGTACCTGCAAAACTTTCGCACTATGGACGGCTATGGAGGCAACATGGCGCAGCATTTCTGCAGGGACTTCCAACCGTCGAGCTGCTGCACTACGTGTGGCAAATGGAGGTCCGACACGATTTTTAGCAACATCAGTGTACATTAAACGATTACTCTAAGGAAATACATCACTAAGTTAATAACAAATAATTGTTCTCCTTCACGGCTTATGTTTCTATAGCTGTTGTCGCGTTTTACAATAATTTCTGTTGTTGCTTCCTGTTATAGTACGAGTCTTCATAGTACTGTGTTCCCTGGCTGTAGTAAGCGAGTAATATGCTTCTGTTCAGTGTAGACGACGATAGTGACACTTCTCGCCTCGTCACTTCATGCGCATGCGGGAATTTTTAATATACACTATGTGATCAAAAGTATCCGGACACCTGGCTGAAAATGACTCAAAGTTCGAGGCGCCCTCCATCGGTAATTCTGGAATTCAATATCTTTGCCCACCCTTAGCCTTGATGACAGCTTCCACTCTCGCAGGCATACGTTCAATCAGGTGCTGGAAGGTTTCTCGGGGAATGGCAGCCCATTCCTCATGGAATGCTGCTCTAAGCAGAGGTATCGATGTCGGCCGTTGAGGTCAGCCACGAAGTCGGCATTCCGAAACATCCCAAAGGTGTACTATAGGCTTCAAGTCAGGATTCTATGCAGGCTAGTCCATTACAGGGATGTTATTGTCGTGTAACCACTCCACCACAGGCCGTGTATTATGAACAGGTGCTCGATCGTGTTGAAAGATGCAATTGCCATCCCCGAATTGCTCTTCAACAGTGGGAAGCAAGAAGGTGCTTAAAACGTCAATATAGGGCTGTGCTGTGATAGTGCCACGCAAACTAACAAGTGGTGCAAGCCCCCTCTTTGAAAAACACGACCACACCAGAATTTTGCTGTTCGCACTACACACGCTGACAGATGAGGTTCACCGGGCATTCACCATACCAACACCCCGCCGGCGGATCGCCACATTGTGTACCGTGATTCGTCACTCCATACAACGTTTTTCCACTGTCAATCGTCCAATGTTTACACTCCTTACACCAAGCGAGGCGTCGTTTGGCATTTACCGGCGTGATGTGTGGCTTATGACCAGCCGCTCGACCATGAAATCAGTTTTCTCACCTCCCGCCTAACTCTCATAGTACTTGCAGTGGATCCCGATGCCGTTTGGAATTCCTGTGTGATGGTCTGAATAGGTGTCTGCCTATTACACATTATGACCCTCTTCAAGTGTTGGCGGTCAACAGACGAGGTGCTTACGTGTCCCTTCACGTTTCCACTTCACTATCGCATTGTAAACAGTGGACCTAGGGATGTTCATTAGTGTGGAAATCTCGCGTACGGACGTATGACACAAGTGAACCGAATCACCTGACCACGTTCGAAGCCCGTGAGTTCCGCGGAGCGCCCCATTCTGCTCTCTCACGATGTCTAATGACAACTGAGGTCGTTGATATGGTGTACTACTTGGCAGTAGGTGGCAGCATAATGCACCTAATATGAAAAACGTATGTTTTTGGATGTGTCCAGATACTTTTGCTCACATAGTGTACGTTTCCACAGAGAAGTGATCGACATATATTGGACATATATTGGAACGTAATATGTGCAAAGTGTAATCTGTGTAGCAAGATACAGTGACTATACTTTTAGTTTCCTGGACATGACGCAACTACAACTGTATGCACCCTTCTTTAAAAACGCTGTAAAATGGGTAACAGGCGAGGACACTCGTTCTTCGTAACTGTCTCTAAGCGGCTGTGAACGCACGACGGGCTCTAAGAGGCTTACCTGCAGATTCATTTGGAGATTTAGAAGTGTCTTCAGAGTCGGTGACCTGTGTGGTGACGAGGTTGTGGTAATGTCCCTGCAGTGCCATGAGCGCGTCGTGCGGACCCTCCTCGACGACGGAGCCTCCGCTGATCACCACGATCCTGTCCGCGTTGCGGATGGTTGACAGTCGGTGTGCCACGATGATGGTCGTGCGTCCGACGCTGGCCTGAAAGAGTTGGAACTGGAGAGTTTCAAAAGGCGACAAACACAGAGAAGCCCAGAAAATGAATACACTCTTTAGTTACACATAACTTCGAAATTAATTGACGAAAACGTCTCATTTTCCTTGAAAGTATGGCTTAAACTTATTGAAATCAGTGCAGGTGTTGGAAATGGTCACCATTAACATCCTTACAGAGGTGATGTCGCAGAAATTCTGCACCACCTACTGACTATAACGTTTCCAGTTGGATACCTGTACATGAATGTTCTATGCATCCTCGACGTTCATCCAGTGTGGGTAGTTTTTGTGTCGATAAACGACGTCCTTTAGTGTTACCCATCGGGTAAATTTCAGAGTCGTTAAATCTGTAGAACGTGGTGGACACTTGACAGAATCTCTTGCACCTGTCCATCGTGAGGATAGAATTTTGTGGAGGCACTCCCTGACACGATTATGGTAGTGGGGTGGGGCACCGTTTTGTTGAAAGTAAAGCCTTTCTTTTGTATATCCATCCTTTTACCAGGAGGTCTCTGGGACGACGTCCGTGTACTATCGTGACAGAAAATAATAACACCTACAGCCGTCCTTACGATTTTAATTTATTTTGTCGCTACCAGTTTCAACGCTTCATCGCGTCATCTTCAGGCCTGTACGCATAAAACATTAAAGATAGCATTATCAGCTTATACCTTCTATATATACGTTCTATATATGTGGGTGTTGTGTGATGTCCTTAGGTTAGTTAGGTTTAAGTAGTTCTAAGTTCTAGGGGACTGATGACCATAGATGTTAAGTCACATAGTACTCAGAGCCATTTGAACCATTTTTTCTACATATGTGGGTCCTACATCCAGTTTATACCACGTCTTGGACGTTCATTTTGTAGATATGACGTAGTGTACGCCCCTTATCTGTGTACAAATAAGCACTTCATACGTACTTTGATACGACACATAGGTCATGTTCCTTGTTTTTACTTCTTTGTGAGGTATTGTTTCCTTCCATTCACCACCTTGTACAGTTATTTTGTCTTACAGTAAGTTGTTTCAGGATTGTGCGCATAATGCATGTCCGACTGTCAGATAAAACTCATGAATAGTATTTAAAGAAGTTTTAATAGATAGTATAATTGTACAATGTATTGAGTGGAAATTCGTGATGGTACATTTTAGATATGTGACAATGGATTTATCTGTTCTTTCTGTCAGATGCTCGGTGTGAATTTAATTGTAGAGTCTTGCCATTGTTCTCATTCTGTTTTAATCTGTTTCTATGTAACTTGATTGATAAGCTGATAATGCTATCTTTAATGTTTTATGCATATAGGCCTGAAGATGACGCAATGAAGCGTTGAAACTGGTAGCGACAAAATAAATTAAAATCGTAAAGCCTTTCGTCCCCATGCAATTCACGATCGGGAGTTAAAATAGATGTCTCAGGTTTCTCTGGTTACATCTCACTGCTAACAGTGCCTTCAGAGAAAAATGGCCCGATCAAAGCCCGATAAGATACCCCACACCACAGATTCACTCCCGATAAACTTACGGTTCTTTTCACATTGAAATGCCAATTTGCTGCAGCCCATTAGGCGCAACTGTGCCGGTTTTCTGTACCACCGCATTAACGTGCACCGCAGTAGACCACGCAATTATCTCTACAAACGCTTCATCTCCGTGCGCCGTACTATTAACCCACTCGCAGTTCTACATTCTACGATATGCGTTGTCCTCGTTTAGTGTGTTTGGTCTTCGGATGTAGTGCTTAAACTTCGCAGTCTTCTAAATGCGCCGAACGCCTGAGCGGCTCAGAGTGGTTTCAAGGGCTCGCTGTCTCTCAGACATGTGTCATGACCGAGCGAATTGTTGTAACACAGTACGGGAATTCGCTGGACGTGTTGCTGTTAGAGGGTTTCCGTATCATTGTTTGTGAACATCTATAACGCAGCCTTCGACTTCAAACTTGTTTCAAATGTGTGCTACTGTTACACTTGTCGATGTCTCTGTTTGAAACTCATATTTCCATTGGCGTTGAACCTCATTAATGTTTTCATACTTAATTTACCAGTTCAAAACTATTTGTACTAGCCATGTACAAAACAACGCTTGTGTGGTGTCTAACATGGAAAAAAGCAAAACAACACTTGTGTGGCGACTATCATGCAACAAAATAAAGGATATGTGCCAACTGACAGACAACAGCTAAATATGACATGATTCGGCAAATTAATTAGGAAGTAATGATAATTAACCAACGTACACGTTTTGAACCACTCTGAATATGTGGTGCACGATTGCAAACGTGAATTTGTCAGGAATTACGGTAAAATCCTTATAACTATAATAATTCATTAGTTATCAGCAGAAGAATACTGGAACAATGTTGTATTATTTCTGTTGGCCTGGAAAAACGAGACATACTTTAAGAACTCATGTCACCAGGGGAGAACTCCAAGTACAATAACAACAGCGAAGACAATATCAGAATCGCCTACCAGTTTTTTACTAACTATTCTGCGATGTTTTCTGTCTCCTAGGAAACAAACCTGCTTACATTGCTTTTTCAGTGGCTTATTTCCTGATGCAACTCTTTCCGCGCCACTTTAGTATCGGAAGTGTCACTATGCTAACGGAAAGTGTCGTTGAGTTTGGCGAGTGTGTGTGTAGTATCGCATCGTGTTTCTGCTATTGGTTCTAATGATAACACGGGATAGTAAAACTAGGGGCCAGTATATAATCTCGTCCAATCTATTAACACCAATGAGGCCGCCATACGTATCATCCCTATCCGACGGATGCCTTACCGTGAAGTGCCAAGTACTCTCACTCTACGCCAATATTGGCCCATCTTCCCCTGCTGTAATAGCGCTAACGTCTAAAATTCATTGCCCAACCAAGATTCGTGCAATCATATATTAGCTAACTCTGTGTAAGGACAGTGGTTGAGGTTAACTGCCATATCTGGTGTTGGATGCGACCGAGTGCCGAGGAATAGGTGGGTACTCGGACAGAAAGCAGAAATAGTTAAAAGTACACGTCGTCATACGAATGACATAATAACATCACTTAACTTGAAGCAGTTAAATCCAAAAGTATCCCTTAATCAGAGCATAGTTGTCTCACATTAGCACAATCACGGATAGCTACTATAAACTACTGACATGTGTGTGTATACGAGTGGTGTCTGTCCCGTTGCACGTGTCCGACAGAACAGACACTGCTCGTGTATATATATGCATTTCTGTAATAGCGTGATGGATCCATGACATTCACTTCAGTGTGAATGCAGTAGTATCGTCTGAAACCCTGCGGGAATCAGTAATTTGCGAGTAGAACGTTAATGGACGAGGGACGCTGCACTGTAGCCGCAGCAGATGGCAAGAAGATCATGTGCAACAACTGACCATACAACGAACACCGCGTCAGCGCCACGTATCTGTTATTTAAAACCAACATTAGTTCTTAGTTCAACAACAGTCCAAAACACAATGCAACTCCTGACGCAGTTGTAAACATGATGAATCGCTGATACAGTATGAAGTATCCGTGTCTGCGTCAGAGATGAAATATATCTGTAGCTCTGTCACCTGTTAGTTCTAAGTTGGACTGATGTTGCATTGTGAGATAATATTGGTAAGATATGCCATATAAGTAGCTCGTTCATATTTGATTCGTAGTTGATGCTTACCGGTCTATGCTCACATATAGCGTTTATTGGTTGAATCGGTTTCGACACTTAATTCTTTTTCAACAGCCCTATGAAACAAGAAACAATAGGCAACATATACACTTATCAACACTACATCAAAAATTAGATAAACACATAATTACACTACATAAATAATAGCGACGCAGCCACGTGCTAAGAAATATGATGGGATAACTTTAATTTGCATAGTGTAGTTAGGTCTAATTTGTTAATGTAACGTTGACAAGAGCATTTTTGTATATTGTCTCTAGTTTCGTAGGGATATTGACCAGACGTCCCGGTTTTGCCGGGAAAGACCCGGTTTTCACATAAATGTCCCGGTGTCCCGAAATAATAATTGGGACACACAATTGTCCCGGTTTTGTATCGAGAAAGGAAATGAGAGGAATAATATTTCTCATTTAATTAAATATCTGTGTAAAACAAATTTCCTAGAAGAAGAACGTTATGGAAATATTTATTTTCACAATATATACCACATTTGATTAACTCATCTTCTGCCTAAAGAAAGAATGAGAGGTGTTGGAAAGACAAATAACTATTACCTACGCTCGCCCCAAACTTGCCGACCTTCTACTTCTCGGCCGTCGAGACAATTAAAACCAAAATAAAAGGAGGTATAAAAGAGAATCATTCTCCTAACAGGACTGCAGCCAAATGGAAGTTAATTTTGTGAAGAATGTGAGCGATGCAGCTCGTGTTAGCAGTGCTTATCGAATATGGCTTGGCATGTATGCACTAGACTAGAAGTAAAAGTCGGTGGCTGATCAACTGTGCGCACAAAATTACTACCTCGTTTTGTTAGAAGTCAGTGAATGTGGACATTAAATAAAGGAAGTGTGGTGTCTGGTGAAAATGCCCAACTGGAGGTGTTCATTTAATAAAAGGTTAAAGAAAGAATTTCCATTTCTTTGCGAAAGCTTCATAAACGGTAAAGTTGCATGTACGTTATGCAGATCGGTGTTTTCAATAGATCGCGGCAGGAGAAGCGATTTACAAAAGAAGCTCAAAGAAGCATCATCGACATCTACAAGTAGCAAGGAGATGAATTCTTTTTTTAAGAGAAACACTTCAAGAGTGCTTGGATTAAAACTGGCTACTGAAGAAAGCACGTTTGCGTATCACGTCATCTATCAAAATCATAGCTTTCGATTAAATCACTGTACTTCTTCTCTGATTCGTAAGCTGTTCGGCAGGCCCAAATATTGTTGTGCCAGAACTAAAAGTGAAGCAATTGTTGTTAATTGTTTGTCACTCATGTTCTTACAGTAATAGCTAATGAATCACAAAAAGAAAAATATGTTTCCACAATGAATGATGTATTAAATCTCAAATCAATGAAAATGATTCTATTAATATTTCGATATTACATTCCTGCTTGCGACGTAAAAGTAAAAAGTTTGGTTATTATCTAAGTTCAAAACGAAACAGCTGACGCACAATACGTTTTAATGGACAAAGTAATTGCATATTCTGCAGACAATGCAAATACCAATTTTGGGGGAGCCAATCGTAATGGAACACTCAATGTTTACCAGTATCTCTAAGGAAAACTAAATAAGTCACGTGTTGATGTTCGATGTGGTGCTAAAGTTTTGCAAAGTAGTGTTCAATAAGTAGCAAATGGTCTGTCTATTGATATTGAGGTGACTATGTTCAAAATTTACAATTGTTTTAAAACTTGTACCGTAAGAGACCAAGCCTTAAAAGAATTCTATGAGTTTACTGGAGTTGAATACAAGTCCCTGTTACACAACAGGAAAACACGTTGGTTGTATCTTCTTCCTGCCTTGCAGAAGATCCTGATGAAAGGTCGTGATAATTTAAATAAAGTAACAGCTGTTATTATTGTGAAAACTCATTTCAGTTTTCTTGCACAGAATTTTATAATTATTTTCTTTCTGACGAGGAACTGCTACAATCCGTTCAGTCTCCTGATAAATACAGCAAAGTAAATCTTAGAACGAAAAATTGTATCTGATAAATAATATTACAAAGTTTGCAGGACTAACAAATTTTACCTATTTAAAATAGTGACTGAACATTGCAGAAAATACATCCAGTCTATTTCTGAAGAAAAGAATTTTACTTATTTGTAATGCACCTACATTTTTCTTTCCAATTCACAAAAAGAAAATTCATTCTTGCCCTACGTTTTTCAGTTGCTGCAACGTCGTATCCCTGTAGTAGATTTCAAAATCTGACATGGAATACAAGCTTAAGTGCAGTAACGAAGTTAAGTATAAACTGCAGCCACAAGAGTCACAGTTTTTTTGTCTTTGACATCTGGTCAGCCTAGCTATTGAAAATGACTGAAGTGTTGTAACGTGTCCAACCAAAAACAACATGTGAGAGCACCGACTGATAATGTCTGTATTCATATAAGTGACGTTCATATTATATTCGATTTATGGTCATATATTGCGGATGATCATTGTGGCATGTCCTACAGCATTCAATGTGTAAAATTAGTGTGGAATAACCATGAATCACTTGAAAACGAGTACAGATCTGAAATTTCAATATTGTAAAAAAGCAGAATAAAAGAACAGTCAAATGCTTAGACACTTCTAAGTGACTTTGACTCCCAGTCAGGTGCAGAATGTAACTATAGTACATCATAATTACTCTGATGTTCACAAACTTTATATGCTTTGGAGCATCGCTAAATTTACCATTTACCAAGTTACTTAATACGTTACTCAGAAACACAAAGCAACAAAGCCACATGTCTCCATTACTATGAATTTTTTAAACCTTATTAGCAATTATTTTAGGATCACTTTTCTAGATGTTAGTTATTACTTTGAGGCAAGCAGAACATTGGCAGCTGGAGTCTGCCAGGGGTGCTTTATTGTATGTCGTTATTACAAGGCAGGTGTTTTGTTGGTGGCGTCAACATTCGCAAAGATTCAATTTTGTTCCCTGGAATCTGTGTACAGTGGTCATCTCTGCCACAGTCGACAGTACAAACTAGATTCACCGTCTGCCAGCAACGTTTCAGATCGATAGTTATCGCTGACGCTCCCAACGTAAGTAGAGAGTGACATTCCATCGGAAACCGAGGCATCTAATGTCAGAGATTGCAACAACGTCCTATTCAGTATAGCTATAACAGAAACTCTTCTTTCCTATACTCCACTTCAATCGCCACCATAATAGTGTTCTTATCTTGATTGGACAGACAGACTCTTAGTGTCATCAGTTGAATTACTGATGCTCGTGACTAGAGCTTCCTTTTAAATAATTATTGTCCTGAATGTATTCTTGAGTAATGCCAGTATCTCTCCAGTAGTCTGCAAAATATATTTTATGCTGAGACACAAATTTTCTGATACTGGAACTGAATAATTGTGCGTTATTATCATCACCTGCAGTCCGCCCCTGGTAGCTGAGTGGTCACCGCGACAGAATGTCGTACCTAACGGCCCGGGTTCCATTCCCGGCTGGGTCGGAGATTTTCTCCGCTCAGGGACAGGGTGTTGTGTTGTCCTTACTATCATCATTTCATCCCCATCGACATGGAAGTCGCCGAAGTGGCGTCCACTCGAAAGGCTTTCACCAGGCGAACGGTCACGGCATTTCCATTTTTTATCACTTGCAGAGCAACAGCTGATAGGTCCCAGTCACAACCACAGAGACACTTTGAGAGGTTTGCACTGGGTTCATTGACTGGCGAAAAATCTTCATCCCTGTCTTCAGATTTATCACTGTATCGACACTCATGACTTTCATAAACGGTAAGGCATCTGCCGCTTGTACTTACTGTGAGGCTGAGTTCTTTGCACTGTGTGTAAGAAGATCCGCAAAAAATGCACATATGGGAAGTTTTCCTTCCGCGATTGTATGGCTTAGAGCGTATATAACTGATGTAACCGCGTAGGCATGAGTATCGTACGGCGCAGAATTGTAAATAAACTATACTGGATAAACTAACGTAGACTCGGAACACTCAGAAGGAGGCCACTGTAACGGTGCCAGAAACGTTGGTCTCTCCACATTTTTATGTCAATTGGATGTGATTGAAACACTAACTGCTTCCGTAGCCGAGATCGCTAGCGCACAACTATGTGATGGCCCTCGGAAGTACACTGCTGGCCACCGTAAATGCAACACCAAGAAAGACAAGAGGTAGCACAACAAAATTTATTTTGTAGATAACATGTTGACCAAGTATCAAATGATTACGTTTACAGACGTCTGTGACATGTGGTTCCTGCCAGAATCAGTAGCCAGAGTAGCCGCCATTGTTGGAAATCACCGCTGCCACACGTCTCGGCATTGAGTCAAAGAGACGTTGGATGTGTTCCTGGGGTACAGCAGCCCAAGCAGCTTCCACACGTTGCCAAAAATCATCTGGTGTGGCAGCTGGGGATGTAATCTGGTCACTTGTTGAGCAACCATGGACCACACGTTTTCTATCGGCGAAAGATCCGGAGAGCGAGCCGGCCAGGGAATCACTTCAATCTGGTTATTGACAAAGAACCTTTGGACAATGCGTGCCACGTGTGGTCGCGCATTATCCTGTTGAAATATGGCTGTGGCCGAGCCCTGAAGGTAAGGAAGGACAACTGGCTCCAGCACCTCGGATATGTAGCGCCGGCTATTTAAAGTACCGGCAATGCGTACTAGCGGCGTGCGAGAGTAATATCCAATACCGCCCCATACCATAATACCCGGTACAAGACCAGTGTGGCGGTGCATAATGCAGCTGTCCAGCATCCTCTCTCCACGGTGTCTCCACACTCGAGTCCGACCATCGTGGT
This sequence comes from Schistocerca americana, assembly GCF_021461395.2. Classification (NCBI taxonomy): domain Eukaryota; kingdom Metazoa; phylum Arthropoda; class Insecta; order Orthoptera; family Acrididae; genus Schistocerca; species Schistocerca americana. Next base: position 618,184,270 of record NC_060121.1, read on the forward strand.
GCTGCCGTCCACATCCGTCTGTCATCACAGCATTGGCGACGGAGACGTCTGTGGTTCTGCGTCAATGGTAGACGAAGCAATGGACGTCTTGCGGACAGACCACTCTGCTGTAAACGGCGTCGAATGGTACGCGCAGACACTGGATGATGCGTTACAGACGCAATATGCTGTGCTATGGTTCGGGATGTCACTGAGCGATCCGTCACTGCCATGCTCACAATTTGCCTATCAGCACGTGCAGTGGTGCACCGAGGTGAATGCGATCGACCACGTCGGTCCGTCGTACCCTCCTGCATCCAACGGTCACATATCCGCATTACAGTTGTTTGGTTTCGTCCAACACGACTAGCGATTTCTCTGTATCATAATCCACAATCACGGTAAGCCACTATCCTTCCTCTGTCGAACTGGGATACTTGATCAAACGATGTTCGCTGTTGTCTACGAGGCATAACTGATCGTCTTGTGAAACAACCACAGGGTAAACACACGTGCCGAACGTACACTCGTCGAAATCGCCAAGCCTTAAATGGCGCTATGAGGTGGCGCCACAGGCGCGCGTGATGTGCGTCTGCGCTGAAATTCTAATCAGTTGCATATCTCATCGCTGCAAACCCGTGGTGTAAATTTCACTTGATTCGGATGCTTCCTTCAGGGTGTTGCATTTACGGTGGCCAGCAGTGTAAATCAATTCAAATATTGCTCGTATAATATGTTCACTGGCAATATTTGGAGGAGAGATGGTGGCGTAAAATTCTTGATCACCAAACTTTGCACCAGCATCGTATATTAAATTCCAAATCTCTCCGCAGTGTCTCCTGAAATGAAGGCATATGACATCGTTGATGGTGATCCATCCGTCTGTTGCAGACGTTAAGCTCAAGAGCCCTCTCGGTGCTATTCGAGAGGAGCAGGCTATATGTCGACACCGAGTTTCACCCTCTCCCTTCCGTTCATCCATAACAACACAAACTCAACACTACACTGCACAAGCATTCACTCCGGCGACACAGATACACACTTGTCACTTCGTAATAGGTGGAGGAAGGTATCGAGAAACCAACTCCATTAAGACCTGACCAAGAATGGCGATGCGGGTTCTTGCATCTGTTCATTTGGCTTTCTGAACTGCTACACTACGAGCGCCATATCACAATAAAGCTGCGTAACTGGTGGTAAATAAGGAACTACAAATAACCAAGTCTGCAAGAATTCTGTTCAAGCGCGTTGCTGGAATTAACTTTTGGTGCGTTGCTCTCACCTTGTCTAGCGCGGCCTGCACCTTGGCCTCGCTGCCGGTGTCCAGAGCAGAGGTGGCCTCGTCCAGCAGCAGGATCTTGGGGCGGCGCACCAGCGCCCTGGCGATGGCGATGCGCTGCTTCTGGCCGCCCGACAGCTGGGCCCCGCGCTCGCCCACCAGCGTGTCGTAGCCCTGCACAGGCATGTGGTCCACTGTCAGGCACGTGGGCAGTGAGGGTGGTCACACACGGTTACAATCCACCCCTGCAAGCACTGCTGTTGCTTGTTTTAGTACTTGGGTCTGCAGACAGTTACTATAGTCACGAAAACGAGTAATAAAAAGAGCGCGATATGTAGTACCTCTGAGGCTTAAAGTAGTATTTATTACCCCCATTAGTGAAGACTAATCAAGTGGTAACCGGAGACGGACCATTAGATACTGAAATACGGAAGAAAATGGCTATTTACACTACCGGCCATTAAAATTGCTACACCACGAAGATGACGTGCTACAGACACGAAATTTAACAGACAGGAAGAAGACGCTGTGATATGCAAATGATTAGCTTTTCAGAGCATTCACACAAGGTTGGTGCCGGTGGCGACACCTACAACTTATAGACATGAGGAACGTTTCCAACCGATTTCTCATACACAAGCACCAATTGACCGGCATTGCCTGGTGAAACGTTGTTGTGATGACTCATGTAAGGAAGAGAAATGTGTACCATCACGTTTCCGACTTTGGGGTATAGGTTGGATTGTAGCCTATCGCGATTGCGGTTCATCGTATCGCGACATTGCTGCTCGCCTTGGTCGAGATCCAATGACTGTTAGCAGAATATGGAATCGGTAGGTTCAGGAGGGTCATACGGAACGCCGTGCTGGATCCCAACGGCCTCGTATCACTAGCAGTCGAGATGACAGGCATCTTATCCGCATGGTTGTAACGGATCGTGCAGCCACGTCTCGATCCCTGAATCAACAGATGGGGACATTTGCAAGACAACAACCATCTTCACGAACAATTCGACGATGTTTGCAGTAGCATGGACTATCAGCGCGGAGACCATGGCTGCGGCTACCCTTGTCGTTGCATCACAGACATGAGCGCCTGCGATGGTGTACTCAACGACGAACCTGAGTGCACGAATGGCAAAACGTCATTTTTTTCGGATGCATCCAGGTTCTGTTTACAGCATCATGATGGTCGCATCCGTGTTTGGCGATATCGCGGTTAACGCACATTGGAAGCGTGTATTCGTCATCGTCATACTGGCGTATCACCCGGCGTGATGGTATGGGGTGCCATTGGTCGCACATCTCGGTCACCTCTTGTTCGCATTGATGGCACTTTGAACAGTGGACGTTACATTTCAGATGTGTTACGACCCGTGGCTCTACCTTTCATTCGATTCCTGCGAAACCCTACATTTCAGCAGGATAATGCACGACCGCATGTTGCTGGTCCTGTACGGGACTTTCTGGATACAGAAAATGTTCGACTGCTGCCCTTGCCAGCACATTCTCCAGATCTCTCACCAATTGAAAACGTCTGGTCAATGGTGGCTGAGCAACTGGCTCGTCACAATACGCCAGTCACTACTCTTGATGAACTGTGGTATCGTGTTGAAGCTGCATGGGTAGCTGTACCTGCGCACGCCATCCAAGCTCTGACTCAATGCCCAGGCGTATCAAGGCCGTTATTACGGCCAGAGGTGGTTGTTCTGGGTACTGATTTCTCGGGATCTATGCACCCAAATTGCGTGAAAATGTAATCACATGTCAGTTCTAGTATAATATATTTATCCAATGAATATCTGTTTATCATCTGCATTTCTTCTTGGTGTAGCAATTATAATGACCAGTAGTGTATTTAATAAAGATCCATATAGGAGTACAGATAAGATAGCAATTTGCCAAACAAAAACAAGGTTACATTCTTATTACCTGCCGAAGAAAATTTACAATGATACAAAGGAAAGACAAACTTGTAGCTTATTTCCAAGGGGCAAGTATAGCAAGTTCGGCACATGATCCGCTCAAGAGAGTGACACATTTTCCCATTGTAAATAATTCCTATGATTAGAATTTGACAAGAAAAAAGAAAACAAAAACGAATGTGCTATAGAAAGGAAAGTACTCCACTTAATGCTGTCTAGTCCTCTTCTCGCGGACGTGTCAGTGTCTGTTCAGTAACAGTTAGATCAATATACACTACTGGCGAAAAATACAACAGCCTCAAGTACTGTGTTCGGTGACACCTGTGTATAATATGTGCATACTCTGTTAGTGGCTCATTTTTCATGGTGTTCGCGATCAGAAGGCGCTCAGGAGGCCTCTTTGTACACGCTCTGTTTTGACTCTGGAGGTAGAAACATTCGTTCCAGGGTACATACTCTGGTTGAAGATCTTCAGCCATTTGAGCAGGACCACACTACAGGAAGCTGGACGGAAGTATCAACGGATTGCTGCACGTGTTAGCCACAGTGTATCGGTGGTGTGTCGCTGCTTTCAGCAGTGGTCTGTGGAACGTTGCCACACCATTAGACCAAGTTCTGGACGTCCGCGTAGTGCATTCTCACGTCAAGATGTACGTATTACGTGAGCAGTGGTGGCCGACCCAGAAGCATCCACGGACGAAATCGCGGCCCATGTTGCCACGTTCTGTGTCACCAGCGACCATTGAGAACCCTCTGCTGGCAGCACGACCATCACGTGTGCCTCTCACGATGCTATCAATCGTACAGCGAAAACACCGAGCATGGCTGCTCTGGTGTCGTGAAAGAGTCAACTGCAGAGTGGTACGGCGCTCTATTATCGTCCTTACAGAGAGTGAGTTCTGCCTGTATGAGAGTGATGGATATACTCGTATATGGCTACACCAGGTAAACTGCCTATTGTGGAATGTGTTCGCCCACAACACACATGTCCCATTCCGGGCTCCATGCTGTTGGGGGCAATCAGTTACATCTCACGTTAACATCTGATGTTTCTGCTGGCTAAGGTAACCAGTGCCTGCAACATTGCACAGGCTGTTAGTTCCACGCTACTGCCATTTCTTCGAAAAAAGGTGATGCACTTTTTCAACAAGACAATGCACGTCCATATGCGGGTACTACGATGCATCGTGCTCTCCATCGAGTAAAACAGTTGCCCTGGCGGCAAGATTACTAGATCTCTCGCCAAATAAACACATAATGGGACACGATGAACTTATTGTTCTCCAGAGTCTGCAAGAACCATTGCCGAATTAAGTCGTAAGATGCTTGGTAGAATCCATCGCAGGGTGCCGTTCTGCTCCTTTGTGATTATTTACATGTGAGACTACACGCCTCCATTGCTCCCAGAGCAGGGTACACTGTGTTCTGATGCGATTGTTTGGGCATCCTTTACTATCAGAAGCGTGTATCATTGGCTTTGAATTTGTTACCATATACTCTTACAATGATGAACAATCAATAAAATGACCTTATCTTGAGGATGTTGGATTTTTATTTTCCGGCAGTGTAAAATACTCAGCATGAAGAGAATTTTGTATGTTTAGTCATTTCAGCCTTTTGTTGTCAATAAAATGATCATAACATCAACTAAATCTTAAGGCCACACGGCAAAAACCATCTACATGTTGCTGCTGTGAGCGCAGATTCAATACAGGAAAACGGCTATCTAGTGGCTGGGCACCTCTCAGGCTCTCTGTGATAAGTGAACTGTAGCCTGCACCAAGCTTTATTTCACACAACTACAAACCTAATGAAAGAAATAACTTGAGCATCTACATCTGTGCAGAAAGTACAACATCAGATAAAGACCGACTGAACAATATCTATAAGGAATTTTTATCATTAATATCATATGTTGAACTAATAAAGACATTATTTAGTGTGAAATGCTACAAGATGTTCGAAATTATCTTAACTATAGGAGTATTGGGAAAGACGGGCAGAAATATACCGTAAGTACAGGAACAAAGAGGGTATGACAAGAATGGAGGAACAAGAAAGAAGCACCTGGATTAAGAAGACTGTAAGAGAAGCAGTCTTTCGTCCCTACTGAAAGATCTACACATCCAAAAAGCAATGATGGAAATAAAACAAAGATTGAAGAGTGAGACTAAAATTCGAGGTGAAAGGATATCGACGATAGTATTGGACGATGGCATTATTATGCTCAGTGAACGTGAAGAAGAATTACGCGATCTGTTGACTGGAACGAGCGGTCTAATCAGTATATAATATGAATCTAGAGTGAATCGGAGAAAGACAAAAATTATGACGATTAGCAGAAATGAAATTAGCGGTAAATTTAACATTAAAATTATTGACTTAAACCCAAGAAAGACGAAACTTATAAAGAGTAGCAGATGAGATTAGCGTCAAACTTAACATCAAAATTGTTGATTAGGGAAATCTGCTACCTTGGAGAAAAAATGCAACATATCGGACGAAGCAAGGAGGACATAAAAAAGCAGATTAGCACAAGCAAATAAGGCAATCCTGTTTAAAAGATGTCTACTATTGAGGAAGAAATTTCTGATAATGTACGTTTCCCGTATAGCATTGTGTGGTAGAGAATATGGTCTGCGGGAAATCCGGAAAAGAGATTCGAAGCGTCTGAGATGTGCCACAGAAGGATGTCGGTAATTAGGGGACTGGAAGAAAGTAAGGAATGAGGTTCTCCGCAGAACCGGTGAAGAAAGAAATTGCGGGATTTATACCAAACAAAATAACAAATGATGTAACTGATCCCCCGCGGCACACAAAACAGGTCAGAATACTGTTACAGAAACAATGAAAAAAGCATACCAAATTTAAACGAATGCAAAATCTCCAAGATTGGTGATCTTTGACAGAAAGTCGAAATTTGGTGCAGACTTCAATGCGAGACGCTTATAAAGCATCTCTCATTCTGGTCGAATGTAAAGTATGCTAGCGACAACACTCATTCAAATGCCTTCTCTGCGCTATAGCAATGGAATTATTATCGATGACAGTGCTGCTAAAGCAGAGTTGCTAAACACAGCCTTCCGAAATTCCTTAGCCACAACAGACCAAGTAAATATTCCAGAATTCAAATCAAGAACAAATGGTTCAAATGGCTCTGAGCACTATGGGACTTAACATCTGAGGTCATCAGTCCCCTCGAACTTATAACTACTTAAACCTAACTATCCTAAGGACATCACACACATCCATGCGCGAGGCAGGATTCGAACCTGCGACCGTAGCGGTCGTGCAGTTCCAGACTGAAGCGCCTAGAACCGCTCGGCCACACAAATCAAGAACAGCTGCCCTAGAAGTAGTATCCTTGGAGAAGTGAAGCAACTTAAATCACTCAATAAAAGTGATTCTTCTGGTCTAGACTCGATACCAGTCACATTTCTTTCAGAGTATGCTGTTGCAATAGCTCCATACTTAACAATCATATACAATCGCTCGCTCGACGAAAGACTCCTACCCAAAGACTGGAAAGTTGCACAGGTCACACCAATGTTCAAGGAAGGCAACGGAAGTAATCCGCTAAATTGCAGGCCCATATCGTTAACGTCGATATTCAGCAGGATTATGGAACATATATTGTGTTTGAGCATTATGAATTATCTCCAAGAGAACGATCTATTGACACACGGATTTAGAAAACATCGTTCTTGTGAAACACGAAGTTTTGAGTGCTATCGACGAGGGATTTCAAACTGATTCGTATTTATAGATTTCCAGAATGTTTTCTATACCGCACCTCACACGCGGCTTGTAATAAAACTGCGTGCTTATGGAATATCATATCAGTTACTACAACTGGATTCGTGATTACCCGTCAAAGAGGTCGCAGTTCGCAGTCATTAACGGAAAGTCATCGACTAAAACAGAAGCGATTTCTGGCGTTCCCCAAGGCCCTCTGCTGCACCTTCTCTACATAAACGATTTAGAAGACAATCTGAGCAACAGTCTTAGGTTGTCTGCAGATGACACTGTCGTTACCGCCTAGTAAAGTCATCATCAGATCAAAACCAATTGCAAAACGACTTAGAAAAGATATTAGTGTGGTGCCAAAATTGGCAATTGACCCTAAATAATTAAATGTGTGATATCATCTACATGAGTACTAAAAGGAGTCCGTTGAACTTCGGTGCCACGATACATCAATCAAATATAAAGTCAGAAAATTCAACTAAATACCTAGGAATTACAGTTACGAACAACTTAAATTGGAAAGACCACACAGAAAATGTTCTGGGGAAATCGAACCAGGGACTGCGTTTTATTGGCAAAACACTTAGAAGATGCAACAGACTGCGTACACTGCCCTTTTCCGTCCTGTTTTGGAGTACTGCTCCGCAGTGTGGGATCCTTACCAGATAGGGTAAACGGAGTACATCGAAAAAGTTTAAAGAAGGGCAGCATGTTTTGTATTATCGAGAAATAGTGAAGAGAGTTTTATGGACACGATGCAGGATTTGGGGTGGATATCGTTAAAAACAAAGGCGTTTCTCGTTACGGCGAGATCTTCTCACGAAATTTTAATCACCAGCTTTCTCCTCCGAGTGCAAAATATTTTGTTGACTCTGACCTACACAGGGAGAAACGACTATCATAATAAAATAAGGCAAATCAAATCTGGCACTGGAAGATATAAGTGTTCGTTTTCTCCGTGCGGTGTTCTAGAGTCGAATAACAGAGAATTATTGTGAAGATGGTTCAATTAACCCTCTGTCAGGCACTTAAATGTGATTTGCAGAGTATATGTGTAGAGGTAGATGTAGACATAGATACGCAAAACATTGACAAAAAGACGGAAGAGTATAATTGCACATGTGTTACGACACCAGCGATTAAGTTCCTTGGTGCTAGAGGAAACTGTAGGGAGTAAAAACTACTAGGGAAGACACATATCGGAAACATTCACGGACTAATTGAGTACGGTGTAAGTATAAGTGCAGGTGGAAGAGACTGGCACAATAGTGCAATCAAACCTGTAAGAATACCGATGACTCAAAACAAAATGTTAAAACCATGGAACACAGACTGCATTCGTCGTATCTGCACAATGGCGTGCGGTATCGCACCTCTGACGTATCACAATAGGCAGCTTAAGTGTCCCAGCGTCTGCTAGAGCCACTCGCCTGTATGAGTCAATTTTACCATGGCGGATGATGATTGTGAAAGCATCCGCTTGTAATGATTAAACTGATTTTCAACGTGTTTAACGACTAACCGTGACTCACTCCGCTGGAAAAGCTACATTTCACAAACAACATGAAATGCCTTGACCAGTAACCCAGGTTCATGACAGGAACGTCGAATGCTGTCCCTTTACTTTCAACATCCCCACTGGAAGTAAGAGAAATTAAATATTTTTCTATTCTTATGTGACTTTTAGACCACCGATAGTTTATGACATTAACAATCAACGATGTAATTCAGGAATGAAATTCACTAAAATGAAAAGAACTTGAACCATTGAAGATACAATGACATGACTATGTCATTTCGAACGGTTCAGATATGCTGCACCTACAGTGCGTAAGACGCCATTATGCTACGGCTAATTGTAAACTATGCCTCTCTGATCTGCACAGAATGAACCCCACGATATGCAGATTGTCCCACACGGACTCGGGTATGAAGTGAAAAACTGCGTAACGGAAGCAACGCCGCCCTAACAGATGAGTCCAGAGTGTGGTCCTAACAGAAATTAGTGGTAATAAAGGAAGCTATGGAGTTCATCTGTATGCTGAAATTAAAGATAGGTCTAGTTTGACCATAATTTTTTGTTATAAAAGTGGAAACAGGAACACCAGTATGATTCAGAAATGGTACCCTATCACCTCCAAACCAAGTATCATCTACAAACCTACAGAGATAAGAGATAATTGGTACACAAATACTTGCAATAAAATAATTTAAGTATAAACACTAAACGGTAACATCCACGTGGAAAGGGTAGAGAAAGGTATCTGGTAATCAATCCTCTGAGATAAATCCAATAAGTGATTCGGCATCGGAAATGATGACTGAATCCATCTACTGTGGCGCAAAAAAACTCAAATGTAGGAACAAAAAGTGCCCGAACCATGAGTGAGGCACCAAGTACCCAGAGTAACTCTAAAACGACGTCCTATTAACTTTACGAAGAAACACAGCTACATCTTTCTCGTTATTCTCATCCGCCATTCAGCTTGGCAGCGTGATCTTACCATACTTCTTCGTCACGAGAATGTGGTCTACTCGTACATCCGCCATCCGGAGAAACGAAATCCAGTACCAAAATCTCCACAGCCATGGCCATTTTCCAAGTCTCCAAACCAAGGTTTGTCTTCCTAAGTCTAAATCCAAGTTTCTAAAGTCGCAATCGATGTCTCTCATCCCGAATCCAAAATCTACCTGTCTCCAAAATAACTCTACTCCGGTGGTAGTTATATTCTGGATACCACGCAACAAAAATGTACCTCGCTCCTCCGAATAGTCTATTTAACTGCTAGCCAATCACTTACTTTTTCAATTATACAAAATTCTAACAGTTCCACAAAATTTCGGAAGTGCAGCCGCATTAATTCAACTTCTCAGAAGAAGAAATTTTATGGAACAGTTTTTGCGCCGCGATAATGTGAAGCTGCAAAATCCTAATAATCTGGCGGAAAATTGCCACTCTCGTGAAACGTTGCTGCCCTGACCAATAGGAGCAAAGCTTTTCTCGGAACACGACTTCCGATCTCCCATTCCGTCTAATTTTTTGGGCATCATCTACTGATCGTTTCTTGAATAATTGGTTCAACAAGCTCCATGGTCCGACGACAGGAAGTCGTGTGCAGGCTTTTCTCAAAGCGTGCGTAACATTCCATAAATTTTGCACTCTCATGGACCTAGCAAGATGTCATCTGGTTTCCGTCTCACCACTGCATCATCGAAGACTGGTTAAGCGTAATCCGAAAAATTAAACGACGGGCTGGCGCCAGTCTGACGCGTTTCAAATGTAATGAACATGTAGTGGCAATTGAAAATGCGTGCTGCATGTGACTGAAATACGCTCAAGAAAGAGACAAAATCGTAAACAATACGTCTCTATATTTTGCATTATAACCGCCATTATACATCAAATGGCTGCGATACAAAATAATTGTTACTTCTGAGAAATAAAACTGAATTCTTCAAAAGCTTCAAGAACAACTAAGTGGTGAACGCTTTGGTGCCTTTATGAAGTATGTTCTGTTTTCAGGGGAGCTATTTTATTAACGGTGAGATAACTAAAATATACTGAGCGAAAGGTCGATGGTTGTGCAGGAATGGACTACATTAACTGCATATTTAATGCAACAGAAACAGCTTGTAAATTAACATCGGTCGCGTAAATGTAGGCGGAACGCAGTCACAACTGTGGAAAGATTAAAAGTATAGTGTTTGCAATACCACAGATTACGTGATGCTAAACATTAAATGGACAGATAACGTATGAAATGAGGTTTCCTGTTCCATTCGAAAACAGAGCAAGGGAAAAGGGACTGTCTCTATTCCTCCATACGAGCCCTAATCTCTCTAGTACACTAATGGCCATTAAAATTGCTACACCAAGAAGAAATGCAGACGATAAACGGGTATTCATTGGACAAATATATTATACTAGAACTGACATGTGATTACATTTTCACGCAATTTGGGTGCATAGATCCTGAGAAATCAGTACCCAGAACATCCACCTCTGGCCGTAATAACGGATTTGATACGCCTGGGCATTGAATCAAACAGAGCTAGGATGGCGTGTACAGGTGCCCATGCAGCTCAACACGATACCACAGTTCATGAAGAGTAGTGAGGGCGTATTGCGATGAGCCAGTTGCTCGGCCACCATTGACCGGACGTTTTCAATTGGTGAGAGATATGGAGAATGTGCTGGCCAGGGCAGCAGTCGAACATTTTCTGTATCCAGAAAGATCCGTAAAGGACCTGCAACATGCGGTCGTGCATTATCCTCCTGAAATGTATGGTTTCGCAGGGATCGAATGAAGGGTAGAACCACGGGTCGCAACACATTTGAAATGTAACGTCCACTGTTCAAAGTGCCGTGAATGCGAACAAGAGGTGACCGAGACGTGTAACCAATGGCACCCCATACCAACACGCCGGGTGATACGCCAGTATGGCGATGACGAATACACGCTTCCAATGTGCGTTCACCGCGATGTCGCCAAACACGGATGCGACCATCATGATGCTGTAAACAGAACCTGGATTCATCCGAAAAAATGACGTTTTGCCATTCGTGCACCCAGGTTCGTCGTTGAGTACACCATCGCAGGCGCTCCTATCTGTGATGCAGCGTCAAGGGTAACCGCATCCTTGGTCTCCGTGCTGATAGTCCATGCTGCTGCGAACGTCGTCGAACTGTTGGTGCAGATGGTTGTTGTCTTGCAAACGTCCCCATCTGTTGACTCAAGGATAGAGACGTGGCTGCACGATCCGTTACAGCCGCGCCCATAAGATGCCCGTCTTTTCGACTGCTAGTGATACGAGGCCGTTGGGATCCAGCACGGCGTTCCTTATTACCCTCCTGAACCCACCGATTCCATATTCTACTAACAGTCATAGGATCTCGACCAACGCGAGCTGCTATGTCGCGATACGATAAACCGCAATCGCGATAGGCTACAATCCGACCTTCATCAAAGTCGGAAACGTGATGGTACACGAGGCATCACAACAACGTTTCACCAGGCAACTCCGGTCAACTGCTGTTTGTGAATGAGAAATCGGCTGGAAACGTTCCTCACGTCAGCACGTAGTAGGTGTCGTCACCGGCGTCAATCTTGTGTGAATGCTCTGAAAAGCTAATCATTTACATCTCACAGCATCTTCTTCCTGTCTGTTAAATTTCGCGTCTGTAACAAGTCATCTTCGTGGTGTAGCAATTTTAATGGCCAGTAGTGTATTATCTTCATGGCCCTTACGCAAAACGTACGTTGGCGGCAGTAGAATCATTCTGTGGCCATCATCAAATTCCAATTCTCTAAATTTTCTTATCAGTGCTTCTCGAAAAGGAAGTCTCCTTTCCTCCAGTGATTCTCAGTAGAGTTCCAGAAGCACCTCCGCAACGCTTGCATGTTTTTCTAGCCTACTGGCAAAAAATCCAGCAGATCACCTCTGAGTTACTTCGATGTCTTCTTTTGATCCAACTTTGTGCGGATCCCAAACACTTGAACAGTACTCAAAGGGCCGCACTAGTGTCTTATGCGCGGTCTCTTTCACAGATGAACCACACGTTACTAAAATTATTCCAGTATACCTTACTATAGTCCATTCCATGTTTAATCGACGTGACGATGTGAAGTAGCACACTACCAGCGCTGCATTCGAACATAATGGATTTATTTTTCATTCCCATCTGCATTAAATTACGTCCTTTTTTCCATTTAGAACTAGCTAGCGTTCATCCACCAACTAGAAATTTTGTCTAAGTCATCTGACGTCGTTCTGGTCGCTCAACGACGACACCTTCCCATACTCCACAACGTTATCAGCAAACAGTCGCAGACTGCTGCTTACCCTGTCCTTCAGATTATTTATGTGTATAGAAAATGAAAGGTGCAGTCGAGGAGAGCTTGTGCAGGGTGGGGCAAATAAAAGTGGATCGGATGACTGGATGTGATTGGACGTGTATGTATGCGTAGAACCATACCCCGTGACGCGCACATGTGTACCTCCACCGCGTGATTCACACGGGTTTAGAGCGTATTGCTGGCAGTGACAGTATCCGGGGCGCGCTGCAAAGGGGACGACGGTACTCACAGTGGAGCAGCGGGTATTCGTTGTGGAAAGTTACGTGACAACGAAGTAGTGGAAACCGTGTGGTCAGTTGTTTGCTGAGACGTTTAATGGTGTCGAAGTGCCAGCAAAGAGTGCCATGAAACGCTTAGTCCGAAAATGGCGTCAGACAGGATGACAGGCTCTGTTTTTCTCAACTCAAATACTATTCCGAACCACGGCCCGAAAGTTCCAAGAGACGAATGGTAGTCCCTTTCAACATCTGTTATGGCCCGGTTTTTTCTGTTTGTTTTTTCTTTTCTTTGAATCATCATTCTTCTGACTTGTTTTATGCGCCCCGCCACGAATCCTTCTCCCGTGCCAGCTTCTTCACGACAGAGTAGCAGTTGCAACCTACGTCCTCAATTATTTGCTGGATGCATTACAATCTCTGTCTTCCTCTACAGTTTTTCCCTCTACAGCTCCCTCTACTGCCATGGAAGTCATTCCCTGATGTCCTAACAGATGTCCTATCATCCTGTACCTTCTCCTTGTCAGTGTTTCCCACGTATTCCTTACTCCACCGATTCTGCGCACAGCCTTTTCGTTCCTTACGTTATCAACCCAAAAAATTCGTCTGTAGCATTACATCTCAAATGCTTTTATCCTCTTTTCCGGTTTTCTCACGGTTCATGTTTCACTACCATACAGCGGCTGGTCCCGGGGGAGGTTCGACTCCTCCCTCGGGCATGGGTGTGTGTTTGTCCTTAGGATAATTTAGGTTAAGTAGTGTGTAAGCTTAGGGACTGATGACTTTAGCAGTGAAGCCCCATAAGATTTCACACACATTTGAACATTTTTGAACTACCATACAATGCTGCGCTCCAAATGTACATTCTCAGGAATTTCTTCCTCAAATTAAGGTCTGTGTTTGTTAGTAGTAAACTTCTCTTGGCCAGGAATGCGCTTTTTCCAGTGCTAGTTTGCTTTTGATGTCCTCCTTGCTCCGACCATCACTGGTTAGTTTGCTGTCTAGGTAGCAGAATTCCTTAACATCATCTACTTCGTCACCATCAATCCTGACGTTAATTTCCTCCCTGTTCTCATTTCTGCCACTTCTTTTTATTTTCTCTTTCTTCGATTCACTCTCAATCCATATTCTGTACTTATAAGACTGATCATTGCACTCAGCAGATCGTGTAATTCTTCTTCACTTTCACTCTGGATAGCAATGTCATCAGCGAATCATATCATTGAAATCCTTTCACCTTGAATTTTAATTCCTCTCCAGATCTTTTCTTTCATTTCCACCATTGATTCTTCGTTGTACAGATGTAACAGTAAGGGCGGAAGACTACATCCCTGTTTTAATCCGAGCACTTCGTTCTTGGCCGTCCTCTCTTATTATTCCCTCTGAGCTCTTGCACATGTTGTTCATTACCCGCCTCTCCATGTAGCTTATCCCAATTTTTCTCAGAATTTCGAACATCTTGCACCATTTTACATTATCGAACGCTTTTTCTAGGTTGAAAAATCCTATGAACGTGTCTTATGTAATCTTTAGTCTTGCTTCCATTATCAACCACAACGTCAGAATTGCCTTTCTGGTGCCTTTACCATTCCCAGAGCCAAACTGATCGTCATCCAACACATTCTCAATTTTATTTTCCATTCTTCTGTATATTATTAATTTCACCAAATATTGTTTTGATCTATATGCTGATTCAGTCCTTAAGACAATCTTTTCTTTCTCAGTTTCTTCGCATTTTTGATGCAGCCATTTCGTCTTAGCTTCCCTGCACTTACTGTTTATTTCATTTCTCAGCCACTTGTATTTCTGTATTCCTGAAATTCCCTGAACATTTTTGTAGTTCCTTCTTTCATCAATTAACTGAAGTATTTCTTCTGTTACCCACGGTTTCTTCGCAGTTACCTTCTTTGTATCTATGTTTAACCAGGTTAGTACTATATTTACTTTCCTCTACTGTGTTTCTTTGTACCCTGGAACTCTGCTCTCCAGGCCACTTTTATTTGCTCCACCCTGCAGAACAATGTACTGAGCACTGAAGAAACAAAAGTGAAGCATTGACACGTTATACAAACAGAAGAAACATAGAATCGAAACGGTAGAAAAAGTAGTAACTGTATAAATGCGAACCATGGTTTGCTGAATAGTAGCATACGTCTAGAGCTTACCTGCGGGAGCTTGGAAATGAAGTCATGCGCGTTGGCCATTTTGGCTGCCTCTATTATTTCCTCCATGGTTGAACCGTCTCGTCCGTAGCGTATGTTCTCTGCAATGCTGGTCTGGAAGAGTACCGGCTCCTGTCCCACCACGCCAATCTGCGACCGTAGCCAGCCAACATTCAGCTTCCGGATATCGTGGCCATCCAGCTCCACCTGTGTGCAAACACCAGCATCCGTTGGTTTTCACCATTAGCACTCTCAACATCTCAAAGAAACACGAGACAGTTAAAAATAAAACAGAACGTCGTCATTAAAGGAGACCAGTGTTACAGGGCCATAGCCGGCAGTGAGCTATGATATTCGAGAAAATAAGCAAAAAAAAAAAAAAAAAAAAAAAAAAATTGTTTTCCCATCTCTGGCGTGGATTTATTTCCACTCTCCATTTACCATAAATTTCTACATCTACGTAAATACTCCGCAAGCCACTGTACAGAGCTTGGCGGAGAGTACGTCGTATCAATATTGTTTTCATTCACATTTCAGTAGCGTTTTGAACGAGGGAAAGATGATCGTCGAAATGCCTCCGTAAGAACCCTGATAGCTCATCTTCCTCTCACGTTTCCTATGCGAAACATACGTTGGTTACAGCGTGATGGTCACACGGTCGTCTACGAACACTGGTTCTCTAAATTTAACGAACAGGGTCTCCTGAGAGCTTTGTCTTTCTTTCAGGGATTCCCACCTCATTTAGATTTGTTCGTCATTTTTCCTACTCCTCCTCATTTCCTGTGTCACGAACAGTTTATTTCCTAGAATGTTTGTGTCTCTTCCCTTCTCAATTTTCTGTTCTTTACACCGATCAACCATTTGTTCACACCCATTCTTCACCTACCTATCCTCGGCGTTATCTAACAAGTGTCGTATTCAAGATTTCTTTGCTCTGTGGAGGTAGTCAACATGCATCATTATAAGGAGGACGTTCAATAAGTAATGCAACACTTGTTTCCCGAAAACGGGTTGGTTTTATTCAGGATTCCAACAAACCACATTATTTCCCACTCTTTTGGCTAAAAAAACTGTATACACTCCTGGAAATTGAAATAAGAACACCGTGAATTCATTGTCCCAGGAAGGGGAAACTTTATTGACACATTCCTGGGGTCAGATACATCACATGATCACACTGACAGAACCACAGGCACATAGACACAGGCAACAGAGCATGCACAATGTCGGCACTAGTACAGTGTATATCCACCTTTCGCAGCAATGCAGGCTGCTATTCTCCCATGGAGACGATCGTAGAGATGCTGGATGTAGTCCTGTGGAACGGCTTGCCATGCCATTTCCACCTGGCGCCTCAGTTGGACCAGCGTTCGTGCTGGACGTGCAGACCGCGTGAGACGACGCTTCATCCAGTCCCAAACATGCTCAATGGGGGACAGATCCGGAGATCTTGCTGGCCAGGGTAGTTGACTTACACCTTCTAGAGCACGTTGGGTGGCACGGGATACATGCGGACGTGCATTGTCCTGTTGGAACAGCAAGTTCCCTTGCCGGTCTAGGAATGGTAGAACGATGGGTTCGATGACGGTTTGGATGTACCGTGCACTATTCAGTGTCCCCTCGACGATCACCAGTGATGTACGGCCAGTGTAGGAGATCGCTCCCCACACCTTGATGCCGGGTGTTGGCCCTGTGTGCCTCGGTCGTATGTAGTCCTGATTGTGGCGCTCACCTGCACGGCGCCAAACACGCATACGACCATCATTGGCACCAAGGCAGAAGCGACTCTCATCGCTGAAGACGACACGTCTCCATTCGTCCCTCCATTCACGCCTGTCGCGACACCACTGGAGGCGGGCTGCACGATGTTGGGACGTGAGCGGAAGACGGCCTAACGGTGTGCGGGACCGTAGCCCAGCTTCATGGAGACGGTTGCGAATGGTCCTCGCCGATACCCCAGGAGCAACAGTGTCCCTAATTTGCTGGGAAGTGGCGGTGCGGTCCCCTACGGCACTGCGTAGGATCCTACGGTCTTGGCGTGCATCCGTGCGTCGCTGCGGTCCGGTCCCAGGTCGACGGGCACGTGCACCTTCCGCCGACCACTGGCGACAACATCGATGTACTGTGGAGACCTCACGCCCCACGTGTTGAGCAATTCGGCGGTACGTCCACCCGGCCTCCCGCATGCCCACTATAAGCCCTCGCTCAAAGTCCGTCAACTGCACATACGGTTCACGTCCACGCTGTCGCGGCATGCTAGCAGTGTTAAAGACTGCGATGGAGCTCCGTATGCCACGGCAAACTGGCTGACACTGACGGCGGCGGTGCACAAATGCTGCGCAGCTAGCGCCATTCGACGGCCAACACCGCGGTTCCTGGTGTGTCCCCTGTGCCATGCGTGTGATCATTGCTTGTACAGCCCTCTCGCAGTGTCCGGAGCAAGTATGGTGGGTCTGACACACCGGTGTCAATGTGTTCTTTTTTCCATTTCCAGGAGTGTATTTCAACATAATCTTAGTGTAATACGATTTCCTTACGCCAGCTTGTTATGAGAGCCTGTGTAGCTGTATGGTACCACTCTACTGGTCAACGTCATAGCCAACGTCTTGCTGCGTCAATAACCTCCCAGTCATTCACGTACTGTGTCGCGCGAAGTTAATCCTTCATTGGGCCAAATAGATGGAAGTCGTACGGTGCATTGGCGGCAAGGAACCTAGCGCACACACACACACAGACACACACACACACACACACACACACACACATACACACACACACACACACACCTCTGAATACCCCACCTGGTCGACGAGTGTGTCAGCACTACCAGCAGAGACGTTTAGTTGTGCAGCGAGGTGTCTGATTGTGATCCGTCAATCACCTCGAATGAGAGTGTCCGCACGTTCAGTATGGAAGGAGATGCAAATGTGTGCAGCCGGCTGTCATGCGGGATATCGTACGGGTTTGCACGACCATGTCGCGATAATGACGTACGCCTCGCCTTACGACACACCTTGCTTTTGTTTACTGAGAGGTCTTCTTAGACATCCCCCAAGCACTTGCGACGCTCTGGTTTTCCGCCAAAAGAAACTCACTGGCAGCTCCCTGCTTGGAACGCTCCTCCGCTGTAGCCGCCATTTTGAAGGCTACGTATAGCGCGCCACTTATCGGAACTTTATGAAACTCTACCTGCTTAAGTGGGAATATTCCATGATATTCCACAATATATTCCGCATTTTTCTACTGAAATTTGGTGGAAAAAATGTATTGCATTACTTGTCGAACGCCTCTCGTGCTATACCTCCTTAGAAGTCCTCCAGAATTATTTTAGACTTGGCTGTCTCCTTAGCTAATTAGCCTGTTAATTCCAGTCTCGTTACTTTCTCCTAATGCTTATTTTCTACATCTACATCTACATGATTACTCTGCAATTCACATTTAAGTGCTTGGCAGAGGGTTCATCGAACCACACTCATACTATCTCTCTACCATTCCACTCCCGAACAGCGCGCGGGAAAAACGAACACCTATATCTTTCTGTTCGAACTCTGATTTCTCTTATTTCATTTTGGTGATCATTCCTACCTATGTAGGGTGGGCTCAACAAAATATTTTCGCATTCGGAAGAGAAAGTTGGTGACTGAAATTTCGTAAATAGATCTCGCCGCGACGAAAAACGTCTTTGCTTTAATGACTTCCATCCCAACTCGCGTATCATATCTGCCACACTCTCTCCCCTATTACGTGATAATACAAAACGAGCTGCCCTTTTTTGCACCGTTTCGTTGTCCTCCGTCAATCCCACCTGATAAGGATCCCAGCAATATTCTAACAGAGGACGAACGAGTGTAGTGTAAGCTGTCACTTTAGTGGACTTGTTGCATCTTCTAAGTGTCCTGCCAATGAAACGCAACCTTTGGCTCGCCTTTCCAACTGAAGTTGTTCGTAATTTTAACACCCAGGTACTTAGTTGAATTGACAGCCTTGAGAATTGTACTATTTATGGAGTAATCGAATTCCAACTGATTTCTTTTGGAAATCATGTGGATCACCTCACACTTTTCGTTATTTAGCGTCAACTGCCACCTGCCACACCATACACCAATCTTTTCTAAATCGCTTTGCAACTGATACTGGTCTTCGGATGACCTTACTAGACGGTAAATTACAGCATCATCTGCGAACAACCTAAGAGAGCAGTAATCAAACTGTGAATCCTGGAAGAGATGTGGTCGTTGAAGTTTTCTCGAGTTATGGTATCTTGACCATCGTCTAGCGGAATCGTTGACTGCGTTTTGCTTACAGTATTTGGAAGAGAGAACTTATCGTCTTCGTGAGTCACTTCGATCAACCGTCTTACGTTTGGGCACTGCCTAGCCTATAACCAGACATTATTTTGCACCTTTTA
Organism: Schistocerca americana; assembly: GCF_021461395.2. Classification (NCBI taxonomy): domain Eukaryota; kingdom Metazoa; phylum Arthropoda; class Insecta; order Orthoptera; family Acrididae; genus Schistocerca; species Schistocerca americana. The sequence continues at coordinate 618,203,842 of NC_060121.1, forward strand.
CAGCCCGACAAAATTGGGAGTATTGAACGCTGGGGAGGATGAATGGTGTAGAGAAAGTACCACGTGCGGAATTTTTCTGATAAGCAAAGTAAAGTAACAACTTTAGTCGGGACAACGAGGATGGAACCGTTTTAATGTGTTTCTGCGATAATGTTGCCCTAGACAATAACATGAAGACCAAATGTCTGTATTCACTCTTTTTTCGTATGTGTGTATGTGTGTTGCGTGACTGACTGGCCGCTAGAGTACTTAAAACAAAATGGCAAAAGCCCGTTGACTTATTAACTCATGTGAACTGATATGACACAGCAGAACATTTCCACTGCTGCCGTTAACGAATTACTAGGCGATATTGCACTCTATTTTGATTTGACCCCTCGGCGTGTTAGGTTTCGGCTGCGGGGAATTCAATGTGTACCACGGCTCCAGACATGTACACTAAGATGACAGAAGTTTTGGTATATCTCCTAATATAGAGCGTGCCGGACCTCCTTTTGCCCGACGTAGTACACCAACTAGATGTGGCACAGACTCAGCAAGTCGTTGAAAGTCCCCTTCTTAAGTAATCAGCCATGCTGCATCCATAGCCGTCCACAATTTCGAAAGTGTTACCGGTGCAGGATTTTGTGCACGAGCTGAACTCTCTCTTGTGTCCCATAAATGTTCGTTGAGATTCATGTCGGTCGTGCCAAACCATTTGCTCGAATTATCCAGAATGTTCTTCAAATGAATTGCGAATAATCGTGGACCGGTGACATGGCGCACTGTCATCCATAACAAGAGGTCCACGAATGGCTGGAAATGGTCTCGAGGAAGTCGAACATAGCCATTTGTAGTCAAGAATGGTTTCATTTGCACCAGAGGACCCAATCCATTCTGTGTAAACATAGCTCACACCATTATGGAGCCACTATAAGCTTGCTTAGTGCCACAGTTGGGTCCACAGCTTCGTGGGGTCAGCGCCATACTCAAATCGTACCATCAACTCTTACCAACAGAAATCGGGACTCATCTCACTAGGTCACGGTTTTCGAGTCGTCCAGGGACTAACTCATATGGTCACGAGTCCAGGAGAGGCACAGCAGGCGATGTCGTGCTGTTACAAAACGCAATCACGTCTGGCGTTTGCTGCCACAGCCCACACTCTCCTAGCGCATACGTTCGTCGTATGCCCCACATTAATTTCTGCTGTTACTTCACGCATTGTTGCTTGTCTGTTAGCACTGACAACTCTACGCAAATGCGGCTGCTCTCGGTAGTTAAGTGGAGGCCGTCGGCCACTGTGCTGTCCGTGGTGAGAGGTAATGCCAGGAATTCGGTATTCTTGGCTCAGTCTTGACACTGTGGATCTCGGAATACTGAATTCCCTAATAATTTCCAATATGAGTTATCTCATGCGTCTAGGTGCAACTACCAGCCCGCCTTCGAATTCTGCTAATTGCCGTCGTGCTGCCATAATCACGTCGGAAACATTTTCACATGAATTACCTGAGTACAAGTGACAGCTCCACCAGTGCACTGCTCTTTTATCTGGAGGTCCTATGTTACGCCGTAGCTAAGGTAGCCCCTGGGGGCTGGCAACACATCTAACATGACACAGGACCGAGGTTGTCTATGCCCAAGGCGTCAGCAATGGTAAACATCGGCTGTTTAGGAAACAGACATTCCGTGCGCTACTTCCTGCAGAGAGAGTTGAGATGGTCTGCAGAGAGTATTACTACACCAACATCTGATTGGCTGCCCCATATTGTTTAAAGGCTAGAACCAGCATCGGACGTCAGTTCACGCCGAATACCGACCACAAGGACGTCGGCACGAAAGATTACGTCTTCGCCAGCGGAATAGAACTTGGAATTAAGTGGATGTGTGTTACCACGGACTCTTGTCGGAAACTTAGACGTTATCTTTTGTGGCCTCTAGTAGGAAATTCGTACTGGCTTTGTGATTGTGACTTTTCGTTGTTATTCAGTCATTTCCATGGAGACTCATGTAAATAAACGTTGTGTTGAAAAAACTTACAAATTGTCAGCTACAGCACAAGTGGCGACGAGTTTGTGCCTGCGTGTCTCTTCATCATGGCCGAAGTAGTGCTTCAGCAGCTGATCCAAAGTGTGCACTACCTACTACAAGGTTTTAAACAGTTTAGTCAGAAATCTCAGGATACGCAGGAACGTTTCTTTACGGAACTCTTGAAAAACCAACCGGTTCCGCCTCCCCCACAGTTTTCCACTTTCAACGAGGATACTGAGGACTGGAAAACATACGAGAAGCGGCTCCTGCAGCATTTTCACATCCACCAGGTTGTCCAAGAGGCTGCTCGTCGTTCCTACTTTTTGTCCTGATACCAGCCCAAAGTGTATGTTCTCTTGACGATACTACAACCTCAGCCTCCAGATTCCTTGACTTTCTCCCAGATTTGTGAGGTTATCACAGTTTACTACCGACGACAGTTCCACTTGTTGGCTGCCAGGGTCGAATTCTACCAGTGTCGCAAGAAGGCAGGCCAATCCTATCGCCAGTGGGCAGCATAACTACAAGGTCTTAGCCGGAAGTGTCACTTCACCACACGGGTCTCCAAAGGATCCTACGCGGACGAGATGGTCGGAGACCACCTCATCCACGCTGCCCCTGACTCGACTTTCCGACGCGACTCTCTCAGACTCGACGATCCTACTCTGGACGAGATCATTGATCTGGCATTCAAGTACGAAGTCTCTACGGCGGTCGACAAGCGTTTGGAATCCTGGCCGGAAGTAGCGTCCCTCCGAGACCACGACGCCTCGGAGCCTGTCGCATCGCTGGTGGAGGTCGAAGACATCGCCGCCATCCATTCCGATGACCGGCGCCGGCCCCCAGGTTCAGCACAGCATCGGCAGGGCGACTGCCCTGTCCAGGACTTCGCAACCTCGGCCGGCTCCTCGGATCCGGCGTGGAGTGTCGGTACACAGAGGCCTCGCCAGCGCCGCCAGCCCCTCCAGCTGGCGTCCTGCTCACGATGCTTTCAGGACCATGCACTGGAAGACTGCCCTGATAGGTGGGCGTATTGTACAGTGTGTACCCGTAACGGACATGTCAGTTCGGTCTGCCGATCTCGGCAGCCTCCTCCTCCTCCTCCTCCTCCTCCAGCCAAAGACCGTCGGAGGCCTATACTCATCGACGTCAACCAGGTGCAATCTTCGGGCTCTTCCAAGCTGATGATCAACGTTTAGGTCAACAATCGGCCGCTGCAGATCCAGGTGGATACCAGAGCAGCAGTCTCACTGATCAACTATTCCCCTTATGCGAAGATTGGGGCACCCCCCCTCCCCCACCCACCCTGACGCCGCACCTCGGCGCCTCCTTACTTACAATAAGCAAGCGATTGATCTCTTGGGTCAGTTCACAGCTTCCGTCCTGTATAAATCAGTTCGCCGGGAAGTTACCACGGACTCTTGTGTGAAACTTAGAAGTTATCTTTTGTTGCCTCTAGTAGGAAACTCTTACTGGCTTTGGGATTGTGACTTTTCGTTGTAATTCAGTCATTTCCATGTAGGCTCATGTAAATGAAAGTTGTGTTGTAAAAACTTTCAAATTGTCAGTTAACAGCATTTTAACTACCGGTCCATAGTGAATTAGATGTTTATTAATATTCGAGGTGTGCTTGAATCACTACGAAACCAGGAAAACCCACTTTCGAAAATTTTCTTTACTTATGAAGTGTTTCTATTGCTACTGTCTTGTGCATTCCGCTACAGCTGATACATCAATTTTTTAATAGCTGTATCTGTACGCAAGCAGTTTCCTAAAACTTTGTGTACTGTTTTATTGTGACTTGGTAGTAACTTCGTATTTTTACCCATTTTCAACATATATTCTCAGTCTCTGTTGTCGAGTCCTTTTTTTAATTAACACATATTTCTGCCACTTTTCCTGTTTCTACGCACACATTTCACACATCACGTGATATGGAGTCCATACATTAGCATCTCTGCACTCCATATCACTTACACTCTGAATATTTGCACATTTGCCGCCTTTACGATCCACTTAGCACGGCTGCTACGTTTTAAACTTAGGTTTTTGTACCTTTATTTCAACTACTTTTGACACGTGTACATTGTATGGAACAACAGATAATTTCACAACACCAGACGCAACTGCTCTTACACAGCGGTGACAGCTTTATATTGTTGAGTGGGTTACAATACCCACAAAAGGAGCTTTAAAATTTTCACTTTCAATGTTTGTCACTTTCTTAATTAGGTGTATTATATTTGACGACTAATTGCTTTCAGAATGCTTCTAAATGACCACATGTCGAAACTGCAGTCACAATAAATAACGTTTAAACAGCCAAAATCAGAACAATTTCATTTAAAATATTTCCTAAAAACTGTTTAGTTCTAATTTTTTCCTCGAGCAATGAAAGTCATTTTTTATTTGTTGCTCGTAACATGTAATCGGCCTTCGAAATAGTAACATAAGATGTTTGATCGCACGGTGGCCCACTGATGGTGTTTGTAACCCTATTTGCACTTCAGTAAGGAAAAGTCGGTTCTTTATTTAATGTGCAGTGGTCCAACGTGTAGTGGCTACATTGTGTGTGAAACCAAAATTGGCTGAAGTGAAATAACTATTTATCAAATAATGTTTTTACAACTTTAGAAAGTGAGTAGGAACTGGGATTACATGTTTATGATCTTACCGAGCCTTGCAGCGGGTCGTAGAACCTCTGGACCAGCTGAATGCACGTCGACTTTCCGCAGCCGGACCCGCCGACCAGGGCCACTGTCTCCCCACGGTTGATGGTCAAGTTGAGTCCTCGCAGAATCTGCACAGCACACAAACACAGAAGCTGCAGTACATCTTCTCTAGATGGATAAATTCAAGTTCCCTACTCGCTTCCGTCTGTATGTACGGGCTAATCTCAAAAACTACTGTAGGGGTTTTCATCCTGTTTTGTCTGATAGATAGACTGATTCACGAGGAAAGTTCACGGATTTAATTTATAAATATTTTGCGGAATTTACGTCGAATGCCTCTGTGAAAACGATGACAATGCACGTAGCGGTTAAGGCCGCCGCCAATGTAACAGTAGCGAAGCTTGATCAGAATACCTGTCGTCTAGCATATGCCTCAGAACTGAAAAGTAGCGGAATCCAATCCCAATCGGATCACAGAATTTCTGTCTGTATGTGGAGGGTAGTATCAGCAAATACAGATTTTGATAATCGCGGTGTCTTCGATGCACGGCTGCGGTTGCGGTCTGATAGTTCACTCATGCCTTTACGCTCTACAGTATTCCATCAGGTGGCGTGAACTGCTTAAACCTTTTAATTTATATGAAAGATCATATTCACTTACTCAACGTTGTTCTCTGATTTCTAATCATAACTTTACGCAGTGACCCGTAAAAAAAACTAATAAATAAAATAAGGAAATATTTCCGCTACGCCCGACAGGTCTTCCGGCAACAAATACTTCCTTCTACCCGTGCGAAGTCGAGGCGGGTTGCTAGTGTAATATAAAGGAGACGTAAGTTCACGCGCCGCTGTGGCCTTCGGGTATTCTCATTTGAGTGAAACGCTGGGTCTCAATGTGGATAATATCGTTAAACGTCTTTGCCATGCTACTGATTTCTATCCTGTCGTCTTATGCCAAAATAATTTTAAATATTCGTGGAGGTTTTTCCGTTTTTGCAGCTAAAAGAAAGTTTGTTGGTTGCCATAAGCGTTTCGCTTCTTTTATTTATGAACCATCTACAGTAGCCTGTAATACATGTTCGTTTTTACATACATAATAAATACATTATGATGTAGTTATAACTATGTCACTATGATACGTTTTCACACATGTTTTTCTCTTATTTTTCGTGTTGGAAACAACTTTTGTAGCACAGCTTTCATGACATTGAATTATTGTTTGGTGTTACTTACGATTTTCAGTGTTGTTAGTCCATCTGGGTGGTGCTGGAGATATGTTTACTCTCTCCCCATACTCAGGATGGCCGATATCCGGCTTTCTTTTTCTCATCGACATTTACTACAACATTCAATTGCACTTTTCATTGTGTGTCGAACGTTAGTGTTGTTATATACAGACCGAAGAGACTGTTATTGTAGTCTGAAAGGATACTGAGGATATAAGAACAAGAACCTTCCTCATTGAGCAGTTGGCAAAAACACCCTGGAGCAGTCCACTTGCAACAGCGGCCGAAACGTCTGGGAATTTTATACGCTGACAATGTGGTCACATATCCAGAAGCATTTTGTTGGTCGTGGCCACTGTCGCGGGATCCTGCGCTTACATTTAACATACGCGATCCTCGAAGTAGGAAAATAGCCATTCTGCTGTTGCTGAACAGCTGATAAAGCATGGACATGAACCACTGAACATGGACCAAGACATGAAAATTATTAGAGTGACTAAACTCCTCACATATGGAGAACCCTTGTAATGAAAAAGAAAGAAATTTGACCAAATCAATGTAAGCAATAACTCACTGATTATGTTAGCCACTAATACAATAACAAACAGAAATTTGAAACATAACCAAAACAAATAAATAATGAATCCCTCTCTCTCCGCTCTCTCTCTCTCTCTCTCTCTCTCTCTCTCTCATCCACACACACACACACACACACACACACACACACCCATATACACACACACGAACAAATGAACAGATATCAAACCACACAAATACAAACAAAAGACAAAAGATATACGCACAGAAACAGCTGGCTACACTACTCATTGTAAACAAACAATCAACAATGAATGATAAATGCACGTGAAGCGTTGTAATAAATGTGGGTACAAAAACACCGGAAATCGGCCATCTGGAGTGTGGGAACCGAGTAACAACATCTCTGGAGCCACACACATGAACTAACAACACCAAACGATAATTTAACCACACGAAATGGATGCTGCATAAGTTGTTTCTCACCAGATAAATAAGAGAAAAACTTGAGAAAACGTATCATGTTAATATACTTGCGACTAATACAGAACATGTATTACTGGCCACTGAAAACTCTTCGTAAATGAAAGAAGCGAAACGCGTATGGCAACAAACAAACTGCAAAGTTGTAAGGACGGAAAGTACTTCCATGAATTATGAAGTAACTTAGGAACGACGGAAAACGGAAAAATGGCGGTAAGTACAAAGAATTTCCAAATATCAAAAAATTTTCACGTCTTAATACGTGATGGTATCGCTGATCTAGAACCACTATAAATTTTATACAAACTATATTGTTCAGTGTATAAATACATCAAGAATTACGTGCCACTTGAAGGGTACATGCCCAGTTTCATAAATTGTGAAACTGACACTGGCGATAAGGTGGCAGTATATGAAGAGCTCACCTTGACGCCTTTGCGAGACGGATACTCGAAGTGAACGTTCTTGAAGCTCACGTTGCCGTTGACTTCCTTGAGCCTGTCGCCCTCCTCAGACATGCTGTTGATTGGAGACACCCGGTCCACCACGCTGTACACCTTGGCGGCTGCACCTTTTGCGATGGAGAAAGCCTCGATGTACGGTGAAGCCATACCGAACATCATGGAACCCATCATAACGGAGAAGAAAACCTGGGCACAAGGAAAAATACAGTCATTTCCGCTTACTTTCCTACACCAAGTTGTCTTGTGATACAAAAATCGTCACCTGCTCGATGTTAGTATACTGAAAATTCATGGTCATTTTCGAATGAGACTGTTTGTAGGATTCATTTAGAGAGGTCTCAATACGGCAATAAAGTAAATAAAGCAAAGATCCGATTGTGTAATCGCAATCGCTTAGTACACTGATTAAAAAATGGTTCAAATGGCTCTAAGCACTATGGGACTTAACATCTGAGGCCATCAGCCCCCTAGAATTAAAACTACCTAAACCTAACTAACCTAAGGACGTCACACACATCCATGCTCGAGGCAGGATTCGAACCTGCGACCGTAGCAGCAGCGCGGTTCCGGACTGAAGCGCCTAGAACCGCTCGGCCACAACGGCCGGCTACACTGAATACACTGACTGGTTATTCAGCGCACTGGAGTGTGCTGCAGACACCCATAATTGAAGACCATACACAACTTCCCAACGCATGTCGGTTTCTTAAACAAACACGTGAGTTTGTGCTACCACGGTACTACTCTCACACAGCTATTCATTCTTTCAATGGTATGAAAATCATCACACTGAGCTGCTTAAGTCAGATCACAACTTAAGCTTGTTGGTTAGTACACTTGTTATGTACTAAAGATTCAGATTTCGCTTCGATTTAAGGTTTTATCTGGTTGATGTAGGCTCCAAATGGCTGGATGGTGAATGAAATCTAAAATGTTTCACTAATTGCGATAAGAAAATAATAAATATCTTGTAACTAATGTTTCTTTTGTCCCAGCTTGACACTGATGGTCCTTACACAGTGCTGAAGCCTTTGGTGAATCACCAAAGACGATGTCTATAACGTGCACGAAGATTGTTCTACCGCTACGGTCGATGAGTTATATTGCGGACGATCCCTCTCGTAATATCTTGATTCGTTGGTCTTTCGCGCCACAGCTATGATATTACTGCGAGCACTGCACTTATCCCTTAATATCATTCTCTTGGCTGAGTTGGACCCATTCTTTGTTGGGCCGACAGTACTATTTACAGCTTACACCGTCCTACCTGTATGTTTCTAGGAAAGGATAGTGCTTACTATTTTGTGTCCTATTTAGACCAGTATCACCAGATCCAGAGTAGAACAAATAGTGTTCTTCTTGTATGTTTTTTTCTTAGATGTTTTAGGGATTTCTCTGAGGAAATGACCTGCGGCGGAACATGCCTGAACAATCCCATTTTCGCGGTGTGCCGCCCCCGCTGTAACAACTCACCGTGATCATCGTGGCGGGGGTGTACACCTTGTCCTCGTAGTTCCAGCCGATTTCCTTGATGACCAGCCCCACTCCATAGTAGAAGGCCAGAGCATAACTGGAGTAGATACAGAACCACAGCACGCCGAAACCCATAGCCGTGAAGAAGCTGCGCTTTATGTTTATGTTCTTTGCGGACACGAGGTTCTTTTCGTACCTGCAGACAGATGAAGGAATGTTGTATGGTGTAGAAGTGGACTGTAACTAAAAACGTAAAAGTAAATAAAAATGTTAACGTTCCTCCATGTAATTCATTCCTTTAACGTTTACCATTATGTACTGCTTGTGTATTTCCCTGCTGGATCACTCCCACTCCCATCCTTCTTACATTCTGCACTTTATATACGTTTTATATACGTATATTAAACGTATGTTTCATGCAGAAAGTTCGGAAACTCCCGTTGCAAACTTTAGGACTTGTAGAGGGGAGTGAGTGCATACTAATTTGAATATCAATTTGAATACGAACCCATGACTTGAAACTTAGCGTTTCGGTTCTACGACGGTTTCAGTTCAAAAGTTTAACTCACCCACTTCTATATGAGGAACTGAATTTGGAATGAGGCGGCGCAGATAGTAGGTAATGACTCTAAAGGAAACATAACGAGACATCCATTATCACTTAAGCACATTTGTTTGTATTAACACTTAAACATGACGCGTTTAAATTATTCCAAAACAGGAAATAACCCAGCATACTGTACGTACAGAACAGTACTGATGCATTAATACAGCGGTTCGATGTGGCGACCACTAGGCATGTGCTGGTGCACACTCTCCACTCCACCTAGTGCTTCTTCATTTTCTAGTGCAGCTACCAGAACTCGTCTCAGCAGATCTTCCTCTGTCTCTAGAGGAGTCTCGTAAATTAAACTTTTCATACGACCCCACAAGAAGTACATGACATTCTGTCTACCTTATTGCATGCCAGGACAAGCAACTTCGAGATCTTTCTCTTTCCCTCAGCACACGTGGTCGCGTTAGAAATACGAATTGAAATAGTCGTAGAACTGAAACGGTACGTTTCCGAACATATGTCCTACTCAAAATATTACCTACTCATTCCGCTCTACAAGTCCTACAAGTCTGTGACGGGAATTTCTGACCAGCCTATAGAGGATTATTTTTGTTGTGTGGCCGCAGTGCATATCTGATTTATCAGTACGTGATATCTCGTTTGTTTGAAAGATTGAAGGGATGATGGAGTATCACAAATCTATGAGTTATATACAGAAACCACGTACAGGAATCTAGATGCTAGAGACTGCCAGGACAACTCTGCTCAGCAGTTCGGATTAAATGACTGAAATTATGGAAAATTCTTCTTGATAGTATGTTACCTTCCATATATAATATTCCACAAATCCACAAAGACACCAATTTCGACGATAATTTTGTCAGTGGTAGTACCATGCAGTAGGCGAAGTGAAGAAATTCTGCTTCCTTCAAAGCAAACTAACACGTGACAGACATATCTGAGAAGGATACAAGTAACAGACTAGCTTAGGTAAAGAGAGCATTCCTGTACAAAACATACTCGTATCAAAAATACGCCCTAATTTGAGAAAGAAATTTCTGTGAATCATGGACAGTGTCATTGTCGGACAAGAAGAGGTGTTTGAGGTATGGTGAAACAGAAGAATCGTGAAAATTAAGTGAAATGTTACGAAATGAGGAGGTTTTCTGTAGTATCGGGGAGGAAAGGAATACATAGAAAACGATAACTAGAGGTAGGGACAGAGTGATAAGGCTTGTATTAGACATCAACGAATAGTTTCCGCCCATGATACCAGAGAGCGCTCCAGAAAGCAAAAAGTGGGGAGGAAGCCAGTAGTTAAGAGTATATCCATTCAGTGCTGTAGCACATCATCACACTATTGACAAGATTGATAAACTGATGAACTGAAAGAAAATTATTTGCTCCTGGGTGTTTTTACAACGACGTACCTTAATTTTTGTTTACAGTATATCAAAAATACAAGGTGTTTAAAAAAGACTCACACCGTTTTGCAGGACCTTCAAGACGAAAGAAAATAGAAACTTCGGTTGAATTTAACATTCGAATGGGACTACATTTCATTTACAAGAAAAGGCACAGAATTTTAGTAGGGTATATGTTTTACATGCAACCACGTTCTACCTAGGAGTACGTCTTTCAAATACATATAGGTTCAAAGTTTGCTTTTACATTTAACAAATGGCTGATGCGCACTATGTCGGACGCACGACAAACATCCAGACGATAGTTAACCTCGTCCCACACTTTTGAGTTTATAGTCATGATGTTGTGAACAGCGTCGCAGTCCACCCAAATTTGTTGTAAGGATGACATACAGACAGAGTCTTTCACAAACTCCAACAAAGAAATAAATCGCATATTGTCAGATCTGACAGCCTAGGAGGCGAATATTGCAATGGAAGACTCATACGTCCCTTATGACCGATCCACCGTTGCGACAGCTCAGTGTTAATTCACGTTCTTATGTGCACTGTCAGCATGAAATTAGACCAGTCTCAAACATGAAATTTTCCGTATGCTATCGCAACTGCGGAAAGGTCGGATCTCCAACACATCTCCAAAATATTCCGCAAAATAAAAAGACTAAATGTGTGAAACACGTGATGTAACTTAACCTCATCACTGAAAACTAAAGGTAAAGGACAATTTTTATCTTTCATCTCCAGTTCAAAACAATTATGATAACTCTTTAAGTTATGGTTTATTACTAACATGAAGGGCTTACAGCGACTGAATCTTGTATAGTTTGAAGCACAAACGTAGCCGTCAAACACCCCAGAGAGACCCATGAGGAGTGGCCTTCGGGATGACTTCAGTGGACAAAGTGAAAAACTGCTAAATATACTGTATTTCATGAACGAGCACAAGGGGGCGACCTGTGAGCTTCCCCTTACACATACAATCACTCTTGAAACTGTTGGTACCAAATACTTCTAAATGCCAGACGTTGAACGAGTGCCCTAATTTCATCAGGCAGATCGCTACAGACAACGAGTGAACTGGCATTCTACCGCTGGTAGGGAATAAATTTGTAGTTTCGATGTGTAAGTTAAAAACGACCCAAAATTCCTATCTCCATTCACTTAGAAGATTTGTGCAGTCCGATCTATGTCAAATTGCGCGTTCTCTACGTGACGAAAAACGTAAAGCATCAGAAGCAGAGGAGCAAAAGAAATGAAACCACACAGACTGGGAGGGTATGCGATATTACTTCTGTGATTACAGTCCAGTTTGCAAGGAACTTGACAGTATAAGCTCATTTGTCTGTATCACGTTGCACCATCTCTGGCCTGAACGTATGGACTGATTGGTACCCAGATGAAGGCTGCTGTAACTGTGGCTGAAAGGTTGGTATTCCAATATAGCTTTTTCATGTGACATGGTAATACACTCAGAAAAGTTTTATGTCAAATAACCGTGGCCGCACAAGCATACACAATTATATCACGCAGACGTTTCGTAGAGACGCCTGCCACGTCTGAGCGTGCATTATTCTATAGAAAAATGGCTCCATGATATTGTCACGTGAGAACGTACCGTTGTGCCAGCAGAACTCCCTCAGTCCCTACCAGCCGTGACCTGAAAACGTATCCGACAGCTCCCCACACCTCGACACCAGGAGTAGCACTGCTGTGCCTCTACAAAACATTGGAAAAATAGGACATTTCCACAAGTAACCGCCAAAGTTGATGATGATGGCCATCTGGGTGGCAGTTCATTCTTGAGCGCAACAACGACATTCACTAATGACATTCACCAGCAGTCCTTGATTTCCAGTCAGAACACCATTCTAAACGCAGCCGTTTGTGTTGTGGTGTTAACGGAACGGAACGGTAAATCCGTACTCTGCCTGCCGGTAATCTCCAACCAATGATGCGGCATGTCACAGCATATCACAAAGATTCTACTACTTGTCCTCGGATGGTACGCGCAGATGTGATAGGGTTACGAAGTCACTGGTGCACAGTACGGCAATCTTTTCATCTAGCCGTCAGACGTGGTTGACCATCCTCCCTCAAGTTTCTATGCCGTCCACCATCGGGTCACTGTCGTTTCTGAACCCCTCACAAATCTGGACGGCATAAGATTCGACAAGCTGACCAAATGAAGCCCAGGATGACGCTCCTCTCAAACTCTGTCAAATGCCCATGACATTGTCTCACACGAGTATGCGGCACCTTCGTGTCCTTCACAATGATCACTCAGCACATGACGCTGTCCCCGTCCCTTATTTAACCTACCAATCTTGCTGTGACCACTAAACATAAACAACACTGATGCATTCTGGTGGCGTTCTCCCTGTCACAGTTATATGCTAATGCAATAATTATACTTTCTCGGCCATGGTGTACATCTGACCAGAGTTACATTGACATCCGGCCATGTCTTCTGAGTGTTTCACTTTTTTTGACTGGCAGGAAATTTCAGATTCATGCGTTTCTTCTGCTTCACCTTGTACAACGGCCCTGGATCATAAAGATGTGAATCTATATAACTCATAAAAATGGATGTATGTAGGTATGTACTCACATGTATGTACGAGGAGGTACCAAAAAGAAACCAAACTTTTTTAGAAAATTTTATTTACTCACATTTTAAACACAAACCTTCAGTCCTTATCGAATTACTCTCCAATTGTGCAAATACTATCATCTAACCTTTTATTCCACTTTTAAAAACATTGCTTAAATTCATCTTATGCGATGCCTGACAGCACCTCCGTCTCTTTCCTTTTTCAAACCTCAGCGCCATCAGTAAACGCTTTCCTTTCATACCTCCTTTCCTTCTAGGGAACAATAAAAGTCGCACTGGGAAAGGTCGGATGGGTGTGGTGGGTGAGAAACAGGGGTAATAAAATTTTTGGTCAAGAACTCCCACAGGCAGGGGGTGTGTGAGAAGAGGCATTTACTTGATGGGCAAACCAGTCACCCGACTGCCACAAATAACGTCGCCTCTGCCACACAATGTTACTCAATTTTTTGAAAACTTCCAAGTGGAAAGCCTGGTTAACTACTTGACCCTGCGGAAAAAGCTATGAATGAACGACCTCTCTCACATCCAAAGAACAAATCAACAGTATTTTAATGTTTGATTTCACCTGATAGGCTTCCCGATGTCGGGACGAACTTGCAGTCGTCTACGGGCTCGGTTGTTGTTCTGATTCAGGATCGTAAGCATAGCACAAAGTTTCATCACTCGCGATAGTTTTTTAAAAATAGTTCATATTATTTCCGGACTCGTCATCCAAAGAACAGCATGCTTCCACGCGACCTTGCTTTTGATCAGCAGTCAGCTATCGTGGCACGAATTTGGCGCCAGCTCTTTTCATTCCAAAACTTTCTGTCACAATTTGCTGTACTGAAGAACACGTCAGTTCTTCAATGGTCAGTCGTAAATCTTCGTTGATGATTGCACGAATGTTTTCAACATTTTCATGTGTTCGGAACCGTGAACGACGACCAGTAGGACGTTTGAGATCAGTTGATTTTTCACCAATTCTGACACGGGAAAAACCACTCAAACACTTGATTTTCCCCATAACATTGTCCTTGTATGCCGTTTTTAACATTTCAAGAGTTTCTATTTCATTTTTTTCGAGCAAAAAGAAGAATTCCACCGCCGCACGCTGTTCACGAAAATCAGCTACTGCAAAAACGACAATAACGCAAAACAGTTGCCACTATAAAATCTGCCGAAACTAGTACTGACCTTCTTCAGCAACGGCACTCGGCATACTCTGGAATGTTCGCTCTATGCACCGCTAGCGGCAAAACGAGGTACTACAAGAGCTCTGCCCACTTAAAAAATTTGTTCTGTTTCTTGTGGGTATCACTCATATGTATGTATGTTCCACATCTCCTCCTAAACAACTGAACCAATTTCAACTCAGCTTGGTACACATATCACTTTTTAGCTGCAAAGACTAACTGTGCGGGTAAGAACCACCCACCTGCCAAAAGGGGGGAGATGGGGTGAGAAAGCAATGTAGCCCACTACACGAGAATAGCCATACTTCGGTCATCCAGTATTTGAGAATGAGAGCACTTATAGACATGCAGCAAACTTTACACATAATTGCATAGCTTAAAGAAACTTTCGTCGCTGACGACCCCATAAAAGTGATGAAAGAAAAACAGCTTATCTCTAACTACATATTCGTTGTTAATACAGTAAAACTGCCACATGAAGCGTGATGTTATAATTTATTATTTATTTACTACCAACTATACCCGTGAGACATTTTTCAGACGATATTCACTTATACCATTGAACGTCCCAGAAAAATTATATCGTTGTAAGACACTTACTTCAGGTGATATGACGTCATAAACACTGAACATGTAAATAACTACTGCATCATGCGAGATGTTTAAATTTATTATTTCGTTAACACAAACTTGATTCGCAACACTTCTCGCACATAATATCCAAATTTTCCTTTGAATTTACCTATAAAAAGTATATAATTGTACGATACATAGTTCAGAAGATACGAAGTCATATATACTGAAGCGCTTGGTAAAATGTCGCATCATGCATGACGTTTTAGTTAATTACTTCTTTACTATCAACTCTATTCACAATACCTTTCGCACAGAAGGCACATGAACCACTGAATGTACCTGCGAAATAATATCATTGTACAGAAGGTCAGGAGATGCGACGTCACAAACTTTAAGTTTCATAAAAATGAAACTGAAGGGCGAAATTGGCTAGAAATGTGGGTGAAATACGTGTATAAATACGTATAAAATATGTTAAATATCTATGAAATATATTTGACATGTGCGACAAAGCCACGTGTAAAAATCTGATCCTACACCTCTGGAGCGATTTCAATCAAATTTGGCACACATATTAGCTACAATATGGAAGGAAGTACTGTGGAGGTAAGAACCACTAGCCTCCTACTGAAGCAAGTGCGACAACTTGGAAAGAGAAGGCAGGACGACGAGATGGACAGATAATAAGGGAGAGGAAGGAGATAGGTACAGATAGGAAGAAGAGGAGATGGAAAGAGGTATGAGAGGGGGAGATGGACAGGAAGAGTAGAGAGGAGGAGATGGACAGAGAAAATAAAGAGAAAGAGATGGACAGAGAGAGGGGAAGGACGAGATAGGCAGAGAGATGGGGGAGGAGGAGATGAACAGCCAAGGGAGAGGAGGAAATGAACAGAGGAATAGGAAGTGATGGACAGAGATGGAGGAGAGGAGGAGATGGACACAGAAAGTAAAAGGGAGGGGATGAATAGGGAGAGAGGAGGAGGAGGTGGAGAGAAAGAACGTGGAGGAGGAGGTGGATAGATAGAAGGGGAGACTGAGAAAGTGCTTGGGAGAAGGAATTACAGAAGGAAGGAAGAGGTGAAGAAGGAGCAGATGGACAAATGGGGGAGGCGCAGATTGAGAGAGGAAGGTTGAGAAAGAGATGACAGTGAGAGGGACATTAGGAGATGATCAGAGAGGGGGGTGGAGGTACAGAGAGCAGGTGATGGAGATCGACTGAGAGAGTGCAAGGAGGACACGGACTAGTAGAAGACTGGAAATACATACCTGGGCAACGCCAGGTACTAAGCTAGTGATGTACTGAAGAACGGCAAATGCTACTCGCTCTAGTACCTTTCCGCCTCAGTGGCCTGCCCGGAGAACGCTATGACGGTACGCACGGCGCCCAGCACCTCGGAGGCGATGGAGCCGGCCTTGGCGTATTCTTCGAGCTCGCGGCGCGCCAGGCGGGACGAGACGATGTTGATGGTGACCATGGCGATCATGGTGATGGGCAAGGAGATGAGGCAGATGAGTGCCAGCTCCCAGCCCTTGACCAGCGCCAGCACCAGGCTGCCCACGAAACCCAGCAGCAGATGCAAGAACATGGCCACCTTCTCGCCCATGCCCTCCTCCAGTTTCAGCAGGTCCCTGCATACGCACAGCGCAATAAGTACAGTCACAATAGGAGATCAAGCACTCGTAAACAACTGTGATACTTTGATGGAAGATAGCAATAGTAGAGATGTAAAACAACCGTAGGCTACTGTAACAGTGATAAGTGTAGACTACGGTAGTATTCCTAGTAGCTTTGGTCTGTTAAGGTCATACTGGCGTTACCTGGGCGCTGGGTGTGTTGCGTACCTGTAGGTCGTTACCTCATAACGATCGCATTCTTTACGTATGCAATCAGCGTCTTACAAGATTCTCCTAAAATCCTGAATCGGTGAACCATCTAGAAACTGAGTGAATATATATATAAAGGGCAGGGTAACGTACTGAAAATTCTTATCAACGTAGCTTAAGAATAAACAGTATTTACAATAGTACTGAAACTGTCAACGTTACATCAGGT
This sequence comes from Schistocerca americana, assembly GCF_021461395.2. Classification (NCBI taxonomy): domain Eukaryota; kingdom Metazoa; phylum Arthropoda; class Insecta; order Orthoptera; family Acrididae; genus Schistocerca; species Schistocerca americana. Next base: position 618,221,102 of record NC_060121.1, read on the forward strand.
TTTATTTGAAAATTATTATTTTGTAATGTGAAACAGAGGGATGTTGTAGTAAAAATAAAAAAAAACAATACAAATTTATCATACAGCGCTAAAAAACACATCTTCCTCAACAAAAAGCTAAATTAAAAAGAAAGGAACACAAAACAAAATATGTCAAACATCGCTTCAATACTTCGTCAAACCTACATAAAACATGTTTCCCTTGTTCGTAAATAGCTTTCACATTTATCAGTAACAATAGGAAACTTTTGCCTTTGATCAAGATGAAGGACGTTCTGATGACTACAAAATAACGACAGTAATTATACGTACTTTGTATGTTTGTGCATGTAAACTGTACTTGCATCAAAAGTAATTGCTTTTGTTATATGAAAGCACAGAGTTTACGTGATCAACTAATTTTGAATACTTTCAAAAGGCAATTTATGGAAGAATATAAAGCACACAAAGGACTAACACTGAATCATGTTCGGTTCTAACTACGTGCAAAACAAACAACCAAACAAAGGAAAAACAACAAAGATAAGTCGTTGGCCTTCGTTTTATTCCTTACATGTTCATTGAAGTTTCTTTCCCTACAATTCTACCATTGACTGTCTTTATACAGTGCACCAAAAATACCGAATTGTAGTTTTGGTATAGAGCAGTTTTGAACAATAAAAAAAACAGCTGATCACTGCTCCTTCTTCTTTTGCTGTGGCGCTTCAGTCCATGATGAACTTTGGCCTTCCCAACGAGCTTCCGCTATCTATCACGGTCACGTGCTACCCTCCTCCAGTTTCTGCGTCCGAGCTTCGTAGGTCTTCTTCCACTCCATCGAGCCATTTTGCTCGAGGTCGATCTCGCCCTCTTTGTCCTCCTGAATTACCAAAGGGAATCTTCTTTACCACCTCAGACTCCTCCACACTTGCCACATGACCTGCCCATCTTATCCTTCCTGATCGTATGATGTTTTTACAGGAGCATCGGGATACATAGTGTATAATTCTGTATTGTACCTTTTCCTCCATTGTTCTCTGTCACACACAGGGTCAATTATTCTCTTCAAAACTTTCCTCTCGAATCCGTCGTGCAGCCTTGCATCGGTTTTCGTCAAGGGCCATGTTTCCGAAGCATAAGTGAGAACTGGTCTAACAAGGGTTTTACAAATAGTGAAATTTGTTGGGCGGCTGAGGAATCTTGACCGGAACAAATTACTCTAGGTGAAACATGCCACATTTGCTGATATCAGCCTAATCATAATTTCAGTTGAGATGTCATTAAAGCAAGTGGCTGAGGAACCAAGATACTTGAAGCTATCAACTCTTTCGAATGTGTATCCACTCACACTGAAAGTTGATGGCATATTTAGATGACATGCTATCCCACAGTCCATGTATTTAGTTTTATGTTCATTTATCATAAAATCCGTCTTCTTACTTTCTTGACTTGAGGCTGTAAAACCGTTTCTCAGTGCTGGTACTGTCCGTGCCATGATGTCTACGTCATCTGCATATGCTAACATCTGCACTGACTTGTAGAAGATGGTGCTCTTGGTCTGTAGGCCTGCTTCCCTAATCACCTTCTCTAGTGCTACATTAAATAATAAGCATGCTAATGCATCTCCTTGACGTATCCCTTTTTTTATTTCCAGCAGATCAGAATAATTTCCTCGAACTCGAATGCAGCTTCTTACGTCAGACATCATCATTTTAACCATTCTCAGGAGCTTTCCATGTATCCCCACCTTCTGTGAGGCATGAAACAACATTGGTGCTGTCGTATGCAGCCTTAAAGCCAATAAAGAGGTGATGTGTTCCAATTCTATATTCAACAGTTTTCTCCAAAATTTGTGGCAGGTTGAAAATCAGGTCTATTGTTAATCTTCCTCGTCGAAATAAGCTTTGGTGTATTATAATTTCTTACACCTGTGGGGGGTAGTCAATCAAAAATAATATTAGATAACGCCTTGTACCCCAGGTACAGGAGGGTGATTCTACGGTGGTTTCTACACTCCATTCAGTCGACCTTTTTATGTATGGGACATAATATTCCTACATTCCATTCATCATCCAGTTCGTGCTCACAATCATTAGAGATATCCTCTGCTTGCTATATCTCTCGATACAGTAGTTCATTAAAGAATCTCCGCCACCTTTCCAGAGTCTGTTTACTCTCACTTATTATGTTTCCTTCTTCATCTCTAATCAAGCTGATTATTGGAGCAAATTGTCTTGTAGCATTGTTTACTTTTATAAAGAACTTCTAACAATAAGCATCAAAAGTTAGTCAAACATGGTAATTGGACGTCTTAATAGACCCCGTGGTCTAGGGGTAGCGTCTTTGATTCATAATCAAAACGTCTTCGGTCCTGGGTTCGATCCCCGCCACTGCCTGAAATTTGATAAATAATCAGCATTGGCGGCCGAAGACTTCCGGCATAAGAAGTCAGCCTCATTCTGCCAACAGCCTTGTCAAAGAGGGCGGAGGAGCGGATAGAGGTTCAGGACACTCTCTTGTCCTAGGGGTGGGAAATTGCCCCTAAAGGCGGAAGAATCAGCAATGATCAACGACATGAGGATGCAGAAGGCAATGGAAACCACTGCATTAAAGACACGTAACGTGTATCCACAGACAAGTGGCCTGTATTTGAAGAAAGTGTCATGATGATCTCTCTATTGGCAAAAGATTCCGGAATAGTCCCCCATTCGGATCTCCGGGAGGGGACTGCCAAGGAGGAGGTTACCATGAGAAAAAGATTGAATAATCAACGAAAGGATAACGTTCTACGAGTCGGGGTGTGGAATGTCAGAAGCTTGAACGTGGTAGGGAAACTAGAAAATCTGAAAAGGGAAATGCAAAGGCTCAATCTAGATACAGTAGGGGTCAGTGAAAAGTGGAAGGAAGACAAGGATTTCTGGTCAGGTGAGTATCGGGTAATATCAACAGCAGCAGAAAATGGTATAACAGGTGTAGGATTCGTTATGAATAGGATGGTAGGGCAGAGGGTGTGTTACTGTGAACAGTTCAGTGACCGGGTTGTTCTAATCGGAATCGACAGCAGACCAACACCGACAACGATAGTTCAGGTATACATGCCGACATCGCAAGCTGAAGATGAACAGATAGAGAAAGTGTATGAGGATATTGAAAGGGTAATGCAGTATGTAAAGGGGGACGAAAATCTAATAGTCATGGGCGACTGGAATGCAGTTGTAGGGGAAGGAGTAGAAGAAAAGGTTACAGGAGAAAATGGGCTTGGGACAAGGAATGAAAGAGGATAAAGACTAATTGAGTTCTGTAACAAGTTTCAGCTAGTAATAGCGAATACCCTGTTCGAGAATCACAAGAGGAGGAGGTATACTTGGAAAAGGCCGGGAGATACGGGAAGATTTCAATTAGATTAAATCATGGTCAGACAGAGACTCCGAAATCAGATACTGGATTGTAAGGCGTACCCAGGAGCAGATATAGACTTAGATCACAATATAGTAGTGATGAAGAGTAGGCTGAAGTTCAGGACATTAGTCAGGAAGAATCAATAGGCAAAGAAGTGGGATACGGAAGTACTAAGGAATGACGAGATATGTTTGAAGTTCTCTAACGCTATAGATACAGCAATAAGGAATAGCGCAGTAGGCAGTACAGTTGAAGAGGAATGGACATCTCCAAAAAGGACCATCACAGAAGTGGGGAAGGAAAACATAGGTACAAAGAAGGTAGCTGCGAAGAAACCATGGGTAACGGAAGAAATACTTCAGTTGATTGATGAAAGGAGAAAGTACAAACATGTTCCGGGAAAATCAGGAATACAGAAATACAAGTCGCTGAGGAATGAAATAAATAGGAAGTGCAGGGAAGCTAAGACGAAATGGCTGCAGGAAATATGTAAAGACAGCGAAAAAGATACGATTGTCGGAAGGACAGACTCAGCATACAATAAAGTCAAAACAAACTTCGGTGGCATTAAAAGCAACGATGGTAACATTAAGAGTGCAACGGGAATTCCACTGTTAAATGCAGAGGAGAGAGCAGATAGGTGGAAAGAATACATTGAAAGCCTCTATGAGGGTGAAGATTTGTCTGATGTGATAGAAGAAGAAACAGAAGTCGATTTATAGGAGATAGGGGATCCAGTATTAGAATCGGAATTTAAAAAAAGCTTTGGAGGACTTACGGTCAAATAAGGCAGAAGGGATAGATAACATTCCATCAGAATTTCTAAAATCATTGGGGGAAGTGGCAACAAAACGACTATTCATGTTGGTGTGTAGAATATATGAGTCTGGCGGCATACCATCTGACTTTCGGAAAAGCATCATCCACACAATTCCGAAGACGGCAAGAGCTGACAAGTGCGAGAATTATCGCACAATCAGCTTAACAGCTCATGCATCGAAGCTGCTTACAAGAATAATATACAGAAGAATGGAAAAGAAAATTGAGAAGGCGCTAGGTGACGATCAGTTTGGCTTTAGGAAAAATAAAGGGACGAGAGAGGCAATTCTGACGTTACGGCTAATAATGAAAGCAAGGCTAAAGAAAAATCTAGACACTTTCATAGTATTTGTCGACCTGGAAAAAGCGTTCGACAATATAAAATGGTGCAAGCTGTTCGAGATTCTGAAAAAAGTAGGGGTAAGCTATAGGGAGAGACGGGTCATATACAATATGTACAACAACCAAGAGGGAATAATAAGAGTGGACGATCAAGAACGAAGTGCTCGTATTAAGAAGGGTGTTAAGACAAGGCTGTAGCCTTTCGCCCCTACTCTTCAATCTGTACATCAAGGAAGCAATGATGGAAATAAAAGAAAGGTTCAGGAGTGGAATTAAAATACAAGGATATCAATGATACGATTCGCTGATGGCATTGCTATCCTGAGTGAAAGTGAAGAAGAATTAAATGATCTGCCGAACGGAATGAACAGTCTAATGAGTACACAGTATGGTTTGAGAGTAAATCGAAGAAAGACGAAGGTAATGAGAAGTAGTAGAAATGAGAGCAGCGAGAAACTTAACATCAGGATTGATGGTCACGAAGTCAATGAAGTTAAGGAATTCTGCTACCTAGGCAGTAAAATAACCAATGGGGGACGGTGAAAGGAGGACATCAAAAGCAGACTCGCTATGGCGAAAAAGGCAGTTCTGGCCAAGAGAAGTCTACTAATATCAAATACCGACCTTAATTTGAGGAAGAAATTTCTGAGGATGTACGTCTGGAGTACAGCATTGTATGGTAGTGAAACATGGACTGTGGGAAAACCGGAACAGAAGAGAATCGAAGCATTTGAGATGTGGTGCTATAGACGAATGTTGAAAATTAGGTGGACTGATAAGGTAAGGAATGAGGAGGTTCTACGCAGAATCGGAGAGGAAAGGTATATGTGGAAAACACTGATAGGGAGAAGGGACAGGATGATAGGACATCTGCTAAGACATGAGGGAATGACTGCCATGGTACTAGAGGGAGCTGCAGAGGGCAAAAACTATAGAGGAAGACAGAGATTGGAATATGTCAAACAAATAATTGAGGACGTAGGTTGCAAATGCTACTCTGAGATGAAGAGGTTAGCACAGGAAAGGAATTCGTGGCGGGCCGCATCAAACCAGTCAGTAGACTGATGACCAAAGAAAAAAAAATAGACAGACCATCTGAGTCAGGTCAGAAGCTGTAGTGGAACTTGGACAACATCATTAATAAGTTCCCTGACCATGCTATTGTGACTGGGAGGAGACTTCAGCTTGCCAGCTATAGAATGGGAGAGTCACGCAACTGAAATAAGTGACAGAAAAAGCGATTCGTATGAGATTATTCTGAACGTGTCGTCTGAAAATTCTTTCGAGCAGATACTGCAGCAAGCGAGGGCAATGTCCTACATCTTTCGAATCACTTCATGTCGGGGAGGCAACCGGATATCATAGGGCTGTGATAGCACCAATGGTAATGTTAATAAGAAAGTAGGAAAATATTTTTGCTTCACAAGAGTCACAGGAGACAAACTGCAGAGTATCTATGTAGTCGCATCAAATATTCAGCTCTGAGCACGAAGATGTTCAGCACAAATTACTAAAACTCAAAAGCCTTGTGCAATATGCCTTACACAAGTATGCCCTGAACAATGATGTGAAGGGTTGAAAAGACCCACTGTGGTTCAGTAGCCGTGATAGAAAGACGCTGCGAAAGCATAGAGGATTTCATCTTCAATTTAAGTGAAGTCATAGTCTGATAAAAAAAACAGAAGCTGAATGAAGCGACAATGAGCGTGAAGAGAGTTATGCGAGAAGCATTCAATCAGTTACTAAGTAAAATTTGGCCAAATAATCACACCAAAGGTCTTAAGAATTTTTGGTATTACGTAACGTCAATAACAGCATCGAAATTATCTGTTCCATCGCTCAGTGAACATAAAAGCACGAAAAACTGAAAAAGACAGAGAGAAGATCGAATTACTAAATTCGGTCTTTCGAAATTGTATCACGAGTGCCGAAATGGCAGATACTGAGGTAATCGATTGTGGAATAGAAAACCAACAACAATCGCTTTGCACTGGAAAAGCATCAGGACTAGACTCATCTAAGTTTCTACAGAGATTGTGTGAAAGAACTTGTTCCCCTTCTAGCAGCAGTTTATCGTAGTTCGCTGAAGCAACGAAGGGTACCTAGCGAATGGAAAACAGCGCAGATCATTCCCGTTTTCAAGAAGTGTCGTAGAAAAGATGCATGTAATTATGGCCTATATCGCTGACGTCAGTCTGTTGTAGAATAATGCACATCTACATCTACAACAACGTCCATACTCCGCAAGCCACCGTATGGTGCGTGGCGGAGGGTGCACTGTACCATTACTAGTCATTTCCTTTTCTGTTTCACTCGTAAACGGAGCAAGCGAAAATGAATGCCCGTACGCTTCTTAATAAGCCCTAATCTCTCTAATAGTATCTTCACGGACCTTACGCAAAATGATCGTTGCCGGCAGTAGAATTATTCTTCAGATGCCCTTTAATGTCGGTTTTATGAATTTTCTCAACAGTGCTCCTCGTAAAGAACGTCGCCTTCCCTCCAGTGATTCTCATTTCAGTTCCTGAAGGATCTCTGTAACACTTGTGTGTTGTTCGAACCTTCCGGTAACAAATCTAGCAGCCCGCCTCTGAACTGATTCGATGTCTTCCTTTAAAACAAACCTGGTGCGGATCCCAAACACTCGAGCAGTACTCAACAATGGGTGGCACTACTGTCTTATATGTGATCTGCTTTACAGATGAACCACACCTTTACAGATGAACCACGCCTTCTTAAAATTCTTCCAGGGAACCGAAGTCGACCAGTCATTTTCCCTGCTACAGTTCTTATATAGTCCTTTAATTTCATATTGCTTTGCAACGTTACGCTTAGATCTTCTACGTGACGTTACTGTGTCAAGCAGCACACTTCTAATATTGTACTCAAGCATTTTGGGTTGTTCTTCCCACTCATCTGCCTTAACTTACATTTCTCTACGTTTAGAGACAGCTACCAATCATCACACCAACTATAAGTTTTGTCGAAGTCGTGTTGTATGCTCCTGCAATCACTCAACGATGACACCTACCAATACTTGATGGTGTCAGGACAGCAACCAGCCACAAATTTACTTTGAGTTCCTTTATTCAAAGGAAACCGTTACCGGTTTCGAATCGTTGTGATTCATCATCAGACGGTTTGCACGCTTTCTTTATGACATTTGGTGTGTTTTTATAGATTAATTGTCCTACAATATAAATGAAACATAATTATAAACACGCCGCACACAGATGGTTGCGTTACAGATTTTCGTTGCATGTGACTTACGTGAAACGTCGGTTTCGAGTGTTTGTTTTCATAACGTTCGTCCAATCGATGTAAATGCATTCCCACTGCATCCTCGTTGTTGCACACGTAATAGTTCTCACTGTAGACTTTAGATTTGTCGCTGAGATCACTTCAAGCACACACCACATGTTTTGATACATACAAAGAGCTTACAAACATATGAGTATCACAGATGCTATGATACATCGTAACATTTGACGATGATGTCCTATGTTTGGAAAGGATCAAATATTCATTTACAAAACTGTAAAGCCTTTTACATTAGTACAGAGACTTTGAATTTTTTTTGCTAAATTAATTATAAAGATTTTTGTATATATTTAGAACTGTATAGCTAAAATAGTATAATATTTTATCACATTTGGCATCATGAGAATTATAGTAACATATAAATTTGCTACTTGATCTGCAGATAGGTGTATTAATATTATTTGCTTTGGAGGCTGGAAAGTAATTTTTGGAAATTTTTCAGGAAAGGGGTGTTAGCTAACTCTGTTTGTTCGTTAATTGAATATATTAGATGAATTAGATATACACACACACACAAACAGCACCGCAGACTATATCCTTAACGAACAAACAGAGTTAGCTAGCACCCCTTTCCTGAAAAATTTCCAAAAATTACTTTGCAGCCTCCAAAGCAAATAATATTAATACACCTATCTGCAGATCAAGTAGCAAATTTATATGTTACTATAATTCTCATGATGCCAAATGTAATAAAATAATATACTATTTTACCTATACAGTTCTAAATATATATAAAAAAAACTTTATAATTAATTTAGCAAAAAAAAAAAAAATTCAATGTCTCAGTACTAATGTAAAAGGTATTACAGTTTTGTAAATGAATATATGATCCTTTCCAAACATAGGACATCATCGTCAAATGTTACTATATATCATAGCATCTGCGATACTCATATGTTTGTAAGCTCTTTGTATGAATCAAAACATGTGGTGTGTGCTTGAAATAATCTCAGCGACAAATCTAAAGTGTACAGTGAGAACTGTTACGTGTGCAACAACGAGGATGCAGTGTGAATGCATTTACATCGAGCCGGCCGAAGTGGCCGTGCGGTTAAAGGCGCTGCAGTCTGGAACCGCAAGACCGCTACGGTCGCAGGTTCGAATCCTGCCTCGGGCATGGATGTTTGTGATGTCCTTAGGTTAGTTAGGTTTAACTAGTTCTAAGTTCTAGGGGACTCATGACCTCAGCAGTTGAGTCCCATAGTGCTCAGAGCCATTTGAACAACATTTACATCGATTGGACGAACGTTATGAAAACAAACACTCGAAACCGACGTTTCACGTAAGTCACATGCAACGAAAATCTGTAACGCAACCATCTGTGTGTGGCGTGTTTATAATTATGTTTCATTTATATTTTAGAACAATTAATCTATAAAAACACACCAAATGTCATAAAGAAAGCGTGTAAACCGTCTGATGATGAATCACAACGATTCGTAACCGGTAACGGTTTCCTTTGAATAAAGGAACTCAAAGTAAATTTGTGGCTGGTTGCTGTCCTAATACCATCAACATTTGTCTTCAGACAACAGCCACGGTCTACAACATGTCATCATATGACAAAATTGCACCTGCCAATACATCACAGCATCATCAGCAAACGGCCGCAGACTGCTGTTTACTATGCTCGCTTCCCCTGGGGCACTCCTGACAATACGCTTGTCTCTGATGAACACTCGCCGTCGAGGACGACATACTGGGTTCTGTTGCTTCGAGTCTTCCAGCCACTCATATACGTGGGAACCTATCCCGTGTTCTTGTATCTTCCCTAACAGTCGGTAGTGCGGCACCGCGTCAGATGCTTCACGGAAATCTAGGATTATGGAATCCGCCTGTTGACCTTCATCCGTTCTTCGCAGGAACTCATGTGAAAAAAAGGGGCAAGCTGTGTTTCGCACGAACGATGTTTCCTAAAACCGTGGTGATTTGTGGACAGAAGCTGTTCCCTCTCAAGGAAATTTGTTACTTTCGAGCTGATGGTATGATTGAGGATGCTCCAGCAAACCGATGTTAAAAATATTGGTCTATAATTTTGCCGGTTCGTTCTTTTAAGTGTTCCTGTGCTGTTTTCTACTCGCTTGGGACTCTGCACTGCTCGGGATGTTCGCGATAAATGCAAGATATGTAAGGGACCAATGCTTTAAAGTACTTCTTGTAAAACAGAACGTAACATGTTTTATGCTCAAGAATTATGACGTTTTTGTAGCACGAAGACTTTCTTTATAAGAATCTCGCAGGAGAGCGTCTGTAAAGTTTGGAAAGTAGAAGACGAGATACTGGCAGAAGTAAAGCTGTGAGGACGGGGCGTGAGTCGTGCTTGGGTAACTCAGTTCGTAGAGCACTTGCCCGCGAAAGGCAAAGGTCCCGAGTTCGAGTCTCGGTTTGGCACACAGTTTTAATCTGCCAGGAAATTTCATATCAGCGAACACTCCACTGCAGAGTGAAAATCTCATTCTGGAAATACTTTTGAAGTGCGACTCATGGTGAGCATTCAGATGTCCTTTATCCAAAGTTGTATCGCACTAGCAGAGTGAAAAATACTGCTCATAAACTAACTTACTGTGGGAGCACTATGAACTGAGGTTACAAAAGTTATCGGACAGCGATAGGCATGTACATAGGCGGCGGTTGTATCGGGTACTCAAGGTATAAAAGGGCACTGCATCGACGGAGCTTTCATATGTACTCCGGTGTTTCAAGTGAAAAATTTTCCTATGTGATTATGGCCACACGACGGGAATTAACAGACTTTGTACGCGGTGTGGTAGTTGGAGCTACACGCGTAGGACATTCCACTTCGGAAATCGTTAGGCAGTTCAATATTCCGAGATCGATAGTGTCAGGAGCGTGCAGAGAACACCAAATTTCATGCATCAGATCTCATCTCGGAAAATGCGGTATCCGATGGCTTTCACTTAACGACCGAGAACAGTGGCGTTTGCGTAGAGTTATCAGTGCTAACAGACAAGCAACACTGCTTGAAAGAACCGCTGAAATCTGTGTGGGACGTACGACGAAGGTACCTGTTAGGAAAGTGCGGTGAAATTTGGCGTCAATACGCTACGGCAGCAGTGGGCGACGCTAGTGCCTTTGCTGGCAGCACGAGATTGAAGGCTAGACTACTGGGAAAGCATGGCCTGGTCAGATGAGCCCCTATTTCAGTTGGTAAGAGCTGATAGTAGGGTTTGTGTGTGACACAGACCGCACGAAGCCGTGAATTCAAGTTGTCTACAAGGAACTTGACAAGCTGGTGGTGTGGCTCCATAAGTGGCGTGGTCTGTGTTTACATGGAATGGATTGGGTCCTCTGGTCGAGCTGAATCGATCATTGACTGTAAACGGCTGTGTTAGTTTACCTGCAGACCATTTGTAACCATTCGTGGACTTCATGTTCCCAAACAACGATGGAATTTTTACGGATGAGAACGCGTCATGTCACTGGGCCACAACTGTTCGCCATTAATTTAAAGAACATTCTGGACGATTCGAGCAAATAATTTGGCCACTCATCGAACATTCACGGGACATAAGCGAGATGTTGGTCCATGCACAAAATTCTGCACCAGCAACACTTTCGCATTTATCAACGGCTACATAGGCAGCATGACTCAGTATTTCTTCAGGGGAGTTCCAGCGACTTCTTCAGTCCACGTCATGTCAAGATTCTGCAATACGCTGGGCAAAGGGAGGTCCCAGAGGACAGTAAGATGTATCCCATTACTTTTGTCACCTCAGTGTAATATAAAATAAAATAATCTATTAAAAAGTTGCTAATACTTACTCAGCCATTCGACTGGCGAAGTCTCCAGACTGGTGCATATCGTACCAACCGATGTCTTGCTGTAGCACTGACTTCAGGTAGATGTCACGTATTCGGTAAATCTGTAACGCAAAAAGATAAGTTTTTAGATACGGTAATCACAAAATCTCAGTTCTACAGAGAACTCACTATTACATATTTATGTATCTACTGAACACGAGTACATTAGCGGCATTCACTACCTCGGCAGAAAATAGACTTTCGGAACAATACTGCAACTGAAATACACGAAAAGATTACAGGTAAACAGCGTGTATTTCCTCTATCACCGGCGTAATATAATTATTGTTCTGTAGCACCCAGTTTAGAGGGTTTATGGTTTTACTACACTGACTTTTCATTAGCATTACAAGGTTATCTTCACCTGCACTACTATGTATTTGACGTTTTAAAGAAAGTAGTTCCTGTATAGGAAAACAGCGATCTGTAATTATTATGAATAAATTAGAAGCAGTCTTGATCGCTAGGCAGTACACCACCAGCCTCAAACAAGAGGACTGCCATGCGCCACCGCCTCCGGGAGACATTCATGGTCCGAAGATGATCTGATAAAGAGATCGAAACCGGTCACCCCTAAAATAGTTAAACGATCAAGACTGCTTCTAATTTATTTACTATGTATTTGTCCTTTTATTTGCATTTCCATTTCCTGTCTTGACTCCCTCTTCCTTCTTTATGATGTTTAACAAACAGTTTTTCTCCTTTCCACTGTACTCGTTTACCTTTGTCTGAGATTTCATTACCCCCAGTCCATATTCTGTTGTAAGCAGACTGTCATTTAAATTCGTTTCATATAAACTATGTCATCAAATCTTACCAATAGTGTTGTTTCAGTGCGCTCTTACGTACAGTAAGTCTCTCTAATTAATGTGCACCATAAAAGTAAATCAACAGGGGCTGTAAGCCGTATCTTCATGTCAACTTGTCTTTCTTTGTTTGTCACTCACACTTAAGTGTGTGTAAAATTTATTTCTCTCTCTGAATTTTGTCCACATTTCTCACAAGAATTGAAATCTTTATTTCACATCATACTGTCAGAGACATTGTCCAGGACATCATATTTCTACTCACTTGAGTAGTCATCATGTCTGACCAATATAAGAGAAGATTTTTCTAGTAATTACAATCTCATACGCATCATATTTCTGCTTCATGTAAATAGTCAGCATGTCTTACATGCGCACAGAACGGCTCCGGTGCCCGGTATGACTGAAAAATCTAACTTGGTGGGAGGGCTGGAGAAGTCACGGCTGAGCCACGTAATAGTAAGAAAACTAAGAACCTATATAATCCAGATGCAACGACTTTAGTTCAGAATCTTACATTAATTATGAGCATTTACTGACCAAATTTTCCTCCAACTCTGCCATCCAAGTAATGCCGTAGTCAGACGGTCAACAGACGGGTAGCCAAGGTCACTCCGTCCTCTGCTCTTGCTCTACATGTTAGTTTCATTTTCGGTAAGGACTTTTGTGGATCGTATACGTCGTTATGAATATCGGTCGTTGATATCGCATTTCTTTGTTAGCGGCGCCAACTGGACAGGTCATGCCGAATTGTGAGATAGAATCACGCAGCTGCCCTCCAAGGCCGGTTATCGCAACTTGTCCTTCACACTCAAGATCGATTCCCCAGTGGCTCTTATCGTACGATCAGCTTGTTAAGTGGCATAATTTTCCAGTATGGCCACAGTCCTTGCGTAGCCAGATAACAGGAAAGCTCGCGCAATCAGCGATAGACACAAATTCACTGAATTAGTCGGATCGGACAGAGAACTGTGCACATCTTGATGTAAATTTGCAGTGTTTTACGTCAGATGCTTCCAATGAGAGTAAACTTGGTATCAAATTTCACCCATGGTCTACCTTATCTTGTACAACATTGGGAATGTGATGCGTGCATGATGGGTCATAGGAAAATACAAGATATCCATAATTACAGCTTCAGTTTGAAAACGCTGTACAATGGAACCACTGCTCAGAATGACATCAGATCTGAACAGCGTATTATTGGCGCAGGAGGAAATGTCATCAAAAACAATTTAACGAATATTTGACCAATAGATGGTTGTGTAACCGTCAGAATATGCACACCAACAAGCGCGCGGCACACGGCTGTTCCTCTGTTTGCGTCAGAGACGCCCAACATGATTGCCTCAATGAAAGATCGCGCGGTGCTGGTGAAACTCTTTTACATGAACGGTGGATGACTGTACGCCAGTAGCCCTGCAGAAGTTGTGGGCACTCAAGGGTCTGGAGGAAATGATTACAAAATTTGAAAAGACAAGTTATTTTGAAGTGCAATGTGGCAGATGGAGGAAAGCAGCTGATCTGCCGTCTGTCTAAGATGTGGTCACAGCATTGCAGGAGAGGTCGAGCGGTAGTGTGCAGACATGCGGTGCTTGGGGAATTGGCCAAACGTTGGACATGCCTAAGAGCACGGTGCGTAAAATCCTCCGAAACACACTGCGTTGCGATCCATATCAAATCTTCCATGTCCAGAAGTTGCTTCTTGCTGACCTGCCAGCAAGAGAAATTTTCGCACTGAAATTTCTTGCGGGCGTGGATGGACAATGAAAGGTCATGGAAAATTCTGTGGACAGACGAAGACCTTTTACGTCTCCAAAGATATTTCGATAAGGAGGATTGTAGAATATGGGCAACGGAAAATCCGTATGCACATCAACTGGTAGCACTTCTTTCTGCAATGGTAACTGTGCGGTGCGACTGTATTTTTCTGAAAAGACGTGTCGTGAGGATCCTGTTACCTGTACCGTCGCTGGTAAATGCTGTAAGAGTACTTTGTGCACAACGTCATTCCCCAACCCTCCAACAGCGTGGATGTAAGGGTAGGATCATTTTTATGCAAGATGGCGCTCTTCCGCACATTACAAGCCAGTGAGGCGGCTACTGCATAGGGATTTCGGATATGATGGAACTGTCAGCCGTCGTTTCCCTACAGTCTGGCCGTCCTGATCACCTGATTCTCATCCTTGTGACTTCTGGCGGGGGTGTTATCGGAAAGGCGTTGTGTTTAGTGTACTAGTTACGGACGTACGTGAACTGAAGGCACCCAAAGTGCAATGCATTTTGAACGTGACCCGCGAGACACTGCGGTCCTTTGTGAGACGTGCTGCTTCTCGATTTCAACTTGTGACAGAATATTGAACATGGACTTGCGCCCGTCTCACAACTATAAAGCTATGTCATTTTGCTTTTTATGCTGTTTTTGGTTTTTGGTTTTTCCCATTCGATTTGCCATGGTCTACCTAACTAAAAGTGCAACAACTGTTGCCTATCGAACTTATCGAGTCGCGCACATTGAACAGTACGGTTGGTGTAATGTGCAACTCAAAAGGCAGTCGTATCGTGATTCATCTGACATTTGTAGCCGACCTCATTTACGTTAAGACGTTTACAGTGCCATCTATTGGTAAAATTTTGGTAGTTTTATTTTCTCATGACATTTCCCGCTGGGTCAATAATATGCTGTTCGATGATGACGTCATTCTGAACAATGTTTCTATTTGTACAGCGTTTCGAAAATGTAATTTTAACTATGGACAGCCTGTATTCTTTCTAGTATAAGACGACACCAAACGATCGAATATGATCCAAGATGGATAAGTAGAACACAGCTTGCACCTTGGCCTCCAAGGTCACCTAACTTCACTCCTCTGAATTTTTCTATCCGGAGCCATCTCAGAACTGAAGTGTACAGGGCTCCCATTGCTGTGGCTGAAGAACTGGAACAACGAGTTGTACAGTTTTCCAATGGGTTGAGGGGGTATTTTAAAGAATGCGTAATTCACGCCGAAAACCAGAACAGCACTTCTAACAGGCACGGGTGCACACGAAACTGTGACTTATAACATACTGAAGAAGTATTTTATTTCTTGTTGCGGTAGACAGTGCGTGAAATTTGAGCTCGGACTCGGACTCGGTCGAACATTTTACTTTTCCGGTACTTTAATTACTGCATCGGGCCCGTCGACTTGAACATCATTTTCCAACTGGACTGGCATATATTCCCAAGAACAAAACGCCAGTCGTATGCGTGGTTTGTGGCTCATTTCATTCACTATTCGATAACCACAGCTAATCTGGCTATTTCGACTTTCAGTCTTATCTGCAAAGCGACACTGGATCATACGACTAAGGTGTGTCAGAAAATATGTTGAGTGGTTACAAAATTATTAATCATCTCTCTAGGCTTGCAGTCACGAGGAATACAAACTGGAATTCAACTACGACCGACGACGCTTTTTGAAGAGGTAGTAATCTTTACTGGACCACAAAGGATATCATAGTCCCGAAGAAGAACACTTTTCTTTTTCATTTGAAATATGAAGAAATATAATCCAGAGAATTAAGATTAAAATGAAAAAGAAGAGAAAAAACTGAAAAACACATTTTGAATAATATAGAATGAGGAGCTAGCAAAACAGGCGTTTTTGGAGGGAAAAAAGACAGGTAGCGCCTTTACTGGTCGTCTTCACCCAATGGGTTCGATCCCAGCAGCTGCTTAAATTTTGAATAAAAGTCATCCGAAATGACGGTCGAAGATTTTCGGTATAGTCCCTCGCCCTGCCAACAGCCTTGTCAAAGTCAACGGTGGAACGGACAGAGTGTAAGGGCGTCAGGGCAGCTTCTCGCCCATAAGGTGGTAAACTGCCACTAAAAGGCTGAAAAGACAGCAATAACCAACGGCATGAAGATGCAGAAGCCTGTGGAAGCCACAGCATTCTTTCCTCTTGCTGGCGTTTATCCTGTATCTTCACGGGATGGGCATTTTAATTTGCATTTGGCAACGTTAGTGGATGCCTTTTCTGTCGCCACTCCTTTCCCACGGGATGGAAATTGTGTACCGTATCTGTCTGCGTCTAGTATTATCCCACGTGAAAGTGTGAGATTTTTTTCCGAAAAGTTTGGGAATCGTGTAACTAGACAGACGTTAGCGTCAAAATCACATCAAGGCTGGCAGGCACGTCGGCCCTCGGCGTTAATCCTCCGGGAAGATTCAATCTGCTGCCAGCCCCTGAGTCCCAGAAGCGGCATGCTAACACTCGCGTCTATCGCGGCGGGCCAATAGAACCCACTGCATTTTCAACACATATTCCTGTAAATGAGAGGTTCCACAATGATTTCTCCATTGGTTAACGACTTCGATTCACTGAGGGGAGGTAGCCACGAGAAAAAATGTTGAATAACCAACATTCTGCAAGTCGGAGCATTGAATGTCAGATGTTTGTACGTGGCGGGGAAGATAGGAACACTAGACAGGAAACGAAAACTGAACAGGACACGCAAAAGTCCAATCTAGCCATAGTGGAGGACAGTGGAGTGAAATGGGAAGAAGACAACGTTTCTGTTCCCACGAATAAAGAGAAATATCAGCAGCAGCAAATAATGGTAAAACAGGAGTAGGTTTCTTTACAAATAAGGCAGAGTGTGGGTTGCCGTGAATAGTTAGTTTCTAAGATTATTCTCATCAGAATCAAGAGCAAAACAAAGCCAACCACAACAGTTCAGCCATACGACGTCACAAGCAGGAGATGAACTGGCAGAGAAACTATATGAATATAATAATAAAGTAATAATTACGAGGGTTGGTATGCGGCAGCATAAAGAGTAGAGTAATAATGAGAGAGGAGAAACACTAATAGAGTTCTGCCATAAATTTCAACTAGTAACAGCGAATGCACTACTCAAAAGTCGCAAAAGGATGTAGTATATTTGGAAAAGTCCCCGAGAGATGGGACGATTTCAGCTGTATTCTATCATGGTCAGACGGAGATTCCGCAATCAGATATTGGATCGCAAGGCGTACCCAAATGCAATACAGATTTCGATTGCAATTTAGAAATGATGAAGAGTAGACTGAAGTTTCAGCAAATCGACCAAAAAATTACGGAAAGAAGTGAGGTACTGAAATACTGAGGAATTATGAGATGCATTTGAAGTTCTGTAAGCTTGCAGATAATTCGATAATGAATACCACTGTAGGCAGTTCAGATGGAGAGGAATGAGCGTCTCTACTCAGGGCGACCACAGAGAATGGACAGAAAAACACAGATGCATCGAAGGTAACTACAAAAACCTTGGGTAACAGAAGGAACATTTTAACTGATCGAAAAAAGAAGGAGGTCCAAAAGGATTACAGAAGTATAATCAGGAATGAAATAAATAGGAAGATCAGGGAAGCAAGTGCTAAACGGCTGCAGAGAAAACCTGAAGAAATAGAAAAAAAGATGGTCGTTGGAAGTTCAGATTCAGGATATAGAAAAGTCAAAATAATCTTCACCGTCAGCAAGCGTAAACGGAGGTTCATTGAGCTTAAGAGTGCAGTTGTAATGCTGGTGTTAAATGCATACAAAAAAAGCGGTAGATGGAAAAGAATGCATTGACGGCTTCTATGAGGGGGAGGACTTGTCTGATGACGCGACATAAGAAGACATGGGAGTAGATATGAGAACCATTGTTAAACAGAGCCTTGGGTAACTGGCCATCAAATGAAGCGGAAGGCGCTGAAAACATCTCTACTGAATTTATAAAATCATTGAGGAAGTGCCAACCAAATCACTATTCAAATTAGTGTACAGAGTCTATGAGACTGAGGACTACCATCACACGTTCGGAAAAATATCATCCAGGCTGTTCCGAAGATACCGAGGGCAAATAAAGTGCGCGAACTATCGTACAATCAACAGCTAATGGATCCAAGCTGCTGACACGAATAATATGCAGAAAAGTGGAAAAGAAAACTGAGGATCTGTTAGATAACAATCAGTTTGGCTGTAAGAAAGGTAAAGGCACTAGAGGGGCAGCTCTCACATTGCACTTGATAATGGAAACAAGGCTGAAGAAAAATCGAGACACAGTGATGTATTCGTCGACCTAGGAAAAGCGTTCGACAATGTAAAATGGCGCAAGATTTTCAAAATTCTTTCAAAATTAGTAGTAAGCTATGGGCAAAGACAGGTAAAATACAATATTGAGGCGATTCTCTGTATCAGTCGATCTTGCATCTGCTTCAGGAATAGTTCTGTCCACCATCCGACCTACTTCGAACCTGAGGGTTACAAACTGTAATTATTACCTCCGAGGGAACCCACACAACCAGCCGCTGAACTTCTGAAATGTAATTCACTACATATAAACGATTTTTTGCTAATCGATTTGTCCTAACTAACTCAGATTAATTAGAAGAAGTCGTGTGTAATTTCTTACAATTTTAACCAGACGTGAGGAAAGATATAATACAGCTTCACAGAATACATTAAATACAAATCATAACCTGATCGTTAATTTATTTATCATAGGTCAGTTCATTACAATCGCCCTGAAAACCCTGACGTAATATATCACGTGAACTATTAGTCCACCTTCGTAGACAATTAAAGGTAACACAGTTCGGCATAATTCGTACAAGTACACCGTCAAACCTCTAACTACTCTTAAATTCATTAACATCAATCATACGATTATACGGCGTCTGTGGCCAAGCACTCAATCCCCGGATCATGGCTGACAATGTTTGCTCAGAAGTGTCCCACCACTCTGTAACACATTTAATCATGCGACGAGGAAATTCCCCATCTCGGACCATGCCTGTACAATCGGCTGCCCATTTGCACTCAGCTCATTCAACCGACCCCTTCGCTAGAATATTACGTGAAACATTATAACTTCTCGGCAGTAGGGGGACGTTACCGTAAGTACAAGAAACAAGAGGAAACAATTTCAATGTAAGGCCAAGAACGAAGTCCGCGGATTAAATAATACGTAAGATAGGGTTGCGATCTTTCACCCCTACTGTTCACTCTATATCTGTTATAAGCAATAGTGAAAAGAAAAGGAAGATTGGAAAGCGTGATTTATATAAAGGGTGAAAGAGTATCAATGATAAGATTCGCTGATGACATCCTTATCTTCAATGAAAGCGAAGAAGAGTTACAGGGGGTGTTGAATGGAATGAACAGTCTAATGAGGGCAGAATAAGAATTGAGAGCAAACCGAAGAATGAGTAACACAGGCAAAGACGGAATTCTTAATCAAAAGAAGTCTACTGGTACCAAACATAGACCTAAATTTGAGGAAGAAATTTCTGAGAGTGTGCGCTTGTGTAAATACTTGTATGGAAATCCATCACGGACTGTAGAAAACCCTAAAAGAAAAAAAGTAGATGCGTTTTGGTTGTTGTACAAATGAAGAAAGTAAAAAAAAAAAAGCAGCATATCTAGTGATGAATAAACAAAGTCCGATTAATATCAGAATCAGAAACACTTGTCAGAGAGATTTTAACGAAGGTAAGGGGGTGAGTGAGAGACAAGATGACAGTTAGTGGGGATGTAATTAGACGACAGCAGCTTCGATGGCGAAAGGATGAGCGACGCGATGTGATAAGCAAGTGACCATAACAACAACTAAAGGAATGCATAACGAAAATACTGGTCGATCAGTAAAATGTGTTTGTTATATAGTAGGATATGTAACTGTAATTTAGTTGAACTAAACACGTTAGTAACTATCAACAGGATAGTATGTACGTCTACAAGGCAAAATTCGAAATCATACCGAGGAAGCCGCAAACAGAAGAGCAACAATAGACTTCAGGGGCAACACCAATACATTCAATTTTTTTTGTTTCATTGCTTATTTTCATTTCACATTCTTTCTAATTATGAATTTATGTATTTTTTTTTCTTAAGGTATATTGTCATTATTGGATTTTCAAATCAAGAATTTAGAAAAAAAATGCAGTACTATGTAAGAAGCTTCCAAAGTTGTGAATGTAATGCACGATCCTTTTCTAGACACAAAGGGTTGTAGTTTACACGATGCAATAACTAAGTATTCCCACTGCAAAGCTAAAATAAAATAAATTTTCCGAGGTGCTTCTATGAAGGGAAGGAGAGTCTAGGTATTATCTAGTATTAATGATAGAAAGTACGAGGGTTGTTCAATAAGTAATGCGCATATTTTTCCTAAGATAATTTCGGTTGAGAAAAAAAGTAGAATTAGTGTACCCGCCAGGGTAGCCGGTACCCGCCAGGGTAGCCAAGAGCGCTAAAGCGCTGCTTCCTGGACTCGGGTAGGCGCACCGGCCCCTGATCAAATCCGCCCGGCGGATTAACGACGACGGCCGGTGCGCCGGCCAGCCTGGATGTGGTTTTTAGGCAGTTTTCCACGTCATCTTAGGTGAATACCGGGCTGGTCCCCACGTCCCGCCTCAGGTACACGACTCGCAGACATTTGAAACACATTCACCCTATTTCACGATTTACATTAGACGCAGACAGCTGGGGTACACTAATTCCGTCGTGGGGCGTTTGGGGTGACGGCAGGATGGGCATCTGGCCACCCCTTAACATTAACAATGCCACTTCTGTACATAACCCTGTCGACCCTGCGCACAATGCGGGATAAAGGCAGTAGCAAAAGAAAGAAAGAAAGAAGAAAAAGGTGGAATTTGCTGTGGGACATCGTGTAATATTCTTGCTTCAGCCCCTATAATTTCACGAAGTTCTGATAGGTGATGGCGCTATAAGCAGTCTTCAAAAGGGTGTCTGTAACGGAGGTGCATTTCAAGCAGAGAGCTGTCACTGAGTATCTTTTAGCGGAAAACCAGTGCATCATAGATATTCACAGGTGGTTGCAGAATGTCTACAGAGACTTGGAAGTGAACAAAAGCAGTAGCTGGACGAGGCGTCTGTCGTCATCGCAACAAGGTCTCGCAAATCTGTCCAGTCTTCCGTGTTCCGGCCGGCCGCGCACGACTGTGACGCCTGCAATGTTGAAACCTCATCTGAGGTGATTCGCGGTTTACGAACAAATGCCTCGCTGTTCATCTGGACGCAGCACGACGTCGGCTCCGACGCGGACATACAGTTCCTTCCAGTGATGTGGCGCAAGGGCGTAGCATTGAACGGAGATTATGTTAAAAAATAGAGTTTTGTAGGCAAATGAGTGGAGACTAATAGGTGCATTGGAATCCTGAATGAAACTAACCTGCTTTCAGAAAAAAAATGTTGTGCCAACTGTTCGATACAGTTCCGGACTGTCGCGTGATAAACAAAGTAAGAGCCTATGGAATATCAGACCAGCTGTGTGGCTGGATTTAAGAGTTTTTAGCAAACAGAACACAGCATGTTGTTCTCAATGGAGAGACGTCTACAGAGTTAAAGTAACCTCTGGCGTGCCACAGGGGAGTGTTATGGGACCACTGGTTTTCACAATATATATAAATGACCTAGTAGATAGTGTCGGAAGTTCCATGCGGCTTTTCGCGGATGATGCTGTAGTATACAGAGAAGTTGCAGCATTAGAAAATTTTCAGCTAAATGCAGGAAGATCTACAGCGGTTAGGCACTTGGTGCACGGAGTGGCAACTGACCCTCAACATAGACAAATGTAATGTGTTGCTAATACAATGAAAGAAGGATCCTTTACTGTATGATTATATGATAGAGGAACAAATCTTGTAGCAGTTACTTCTGTAAAATATGTGGGAGTATGCGTGCGGAACGATTTGAAGTGGAGTGATCATATAAAATTAATTGTTGGTAAGGCGGGTACCAGGTTGAGATTCATTGGGAGAGTCCTTAGAAAATGTAGTCCATCAACAAAGGAGGTGGCTTACAAAACACTCGTTCGACCTATACTTGAATATTGCTCATCAGTGTGGGATCCGTACCAGGTCGGGTTGACAGAGGAAATAGAGAAGATCCAAAGAAGAGCGGCGCGCTTCGTCACAGGGTTATTTCGTAAGCGTGATAGCGTTAGGGAGATGTTTAGTAAACTCAAGTAGCAGACTCTGAAAGAGAGGCTTTCTGCATAGCGGTATAGCTTTCTGTCCAGGTTTCGAGAGGGTGCGTTTATGGATGAGGTATCGAATATATTGCTTCCCCCAACTTATACCTCCCGAGGAGATTACGAATACAAAATTAGACAAATTCTAGCGCGCACGGAGGCTTTCCGGCAGTCGTTCCTCCCGCGAACCATGCGCGACTGGAACAGGAAAGGGAGGTAATGACAGTGGCACGTAAAGTACCCTCCACCACACACCGTTGGGTGGCTTGCGGAGTATAAATGTAGATGTAGAATTATTGAATTCCCCTTCTATCGTTAGTTATTTACAGTACGAATACAGTCGCACCCTGAAATACATGTGCTGGATGCGTACCTGTCTGGTGGCGACGTAGTTGAAGAGCGTGATGGAGATGTAGGTGGCGACGAACATGATGCCACCCAGACTGGCGACGCGGACCGAGTACTGCCGAATGCCGTCGAGGAACGCCACGCTCGCGTCCTCCCGGGTCTGGCCGCTGGCAATGACCTCGTTGGGGTCGAACATGGCGCGCAGTACGACGTCGTTGACGGTGTCCTCCGGGGCGCAGCGGCCCTGCAGGTAGTCGTCGAGCGCGCGCGCCACCACCTCGCTCATCTGCGACGCGTACTCCACCATGACGCCCGTCAGGGTGCCAAAGAAGAGCGTGTTGAGTGGCTGGCACGCGGCCGACACCACCGTCGACAGCACGGCGACCAGCATCAGTAGGCGTTCGAATGTAGTCGAGAAGCGGAACTGTGCACAGGGGAGAGGCGCGTCAGTGAAAAACAGGCAGGTTTCAGAGACTTCCGCTCAGCTGTGGAGTTGGTGCTGTTACGAAACTCCCTGGCAGATTTAAACTGTGTGCCGGACAGAGACTCGAACCCAGAAGCTTGTCTTCCGCAGACAATGCTCTTACCGAGGGGTCTCCAAAAGACACTCATGTCCAGAAAAAAACAGAACGCTTTGAACGACTAGAGATAGGGCGTTCATACTCACAGGACATGTACATTGTTACGTTCTGCAGAAATGATTAGCATTTCTCTTACCTCGGTTCATCATGTGTCCTGTTGCCTAGTAGATATGGACCCTGATAATTTGTTCCATTCGTGATGGCATCGACGCGTATATGACTCGAATGTCGCCAAGGGTGGCTACCCATGCTGCATTCACCTGGTTCCAAAATCCATCTGTTGTAGTTGGCACTGAGTCAGAGCACTGTACTCATCACACACATTTTCGATTGATGACAAGTCTCTTGATCTGGCCACGGCAAAAGGCTGACATTCTGAGACACCAAGAATGCACGTGTTCTAGTAGCAACATGTGGTTGTGCATTGTATTGCGGAAAAATGGCGTCTGGTGCACTGTACAGAAAGGGTATTGCTACAGGTAGCAGGGTGTCATTCACGTACGTGACGGGGAACACAGTGCCCTGGACACACACCAACTTTGATTTGTGGTTGTATCCCCACACTATAAGGCCTTGAGTTGGCATTATGCAGTCGCTGTGATGCTGCTCCCCCTGTCTGCAGCGAACCAAAATGCTGCCGTATTTTCAAGCAAAGAGAACCTGGAATCGTCCGAAAACACTATCTGATGCCATTCCTGTCCACAGTGACGTCGCTGCATGCACCATTGCCGTCTAGCATTTTTCTGTACATTCGTTAAAGGTAGGCAGAGAAATGGACGACTCTCACAGAACCCACGCCGTAATAAATGGCGACGGACTATCATAACCGATACGGTAAGATGTGTTACGTTATTCCACTATTGCGCCAGAGCAGAGGACGGTGCAGATCTGTCCTGCAATGACATTCGGATGAGGTGTCGATCTTCTCGGGGGGGGGGGGGTCTCGTACTTCCGTCAACCATTCTGCACATTCCCATTGCATTGCCGAAACACTTCGCCCTATACGACAACAATTTCCCGGATGGTTGCATCACATTGTTTCATGCCAATAATGTGGCCTGTTTCAAACTCACTGATTTGACGGTACGCTTCGTACGCACGTCTGCGAGGCATCCTGTACATCTGCTCAAGTCACACTGATCCATTACCATCCGTTATTAGCGGCAGTTGTAAGTAGGCTGTTTAGGTTTTTTTATTGGTAACGCCACCTCTGTATGAAAATCACTGGCTGTGCTGTGTGCAGTCTGTGGCTGCTTTGCATTGTTGTAATACTCGCCATTGTAGTGTTGGGCAGCGGCAGCTGGATGTGAACAGCACGTAGCGTTGCGCAGTTGGAGGTGAGCCGCCAGCAGTGGTGGATGTGGGGAGAGAGATGGCGGAGTTTTGAAATTTGTCATGAACTGCTATATTTATATATGGTGATATCAAGGTAAATACATTGTTTGTTCTCTATTAATATCTTTCATTTGCTAACTATCCCTATCAGTAGTTAGTGCCTTCCATAGTTTGAATCTTTTATTTAGCTGGCAGTAGTGGCGCTCGCTGTATTGCAGTAGCTTGAGCAGCGAAGATTTTTGTGAGGTAAGTGATTTGTGAAAGGTATAGTTTAATGTTAGTCAGGGCCATTCTTTTGTAGGGAATTTTGAAAGTCAGATTGCGTTGCGCTAACAAAATATTGTGTGTCAGGTTAAGCACAGTCTTGTATAAATTTTTCTAAGGGGACGTTTCACAGTGAGAGCGGCGGGCACATTCTACCGAGGGGTTGTGTTGCGCCGCGATATCGATGTTGACCAAGAGTCCGCGGGCTGACGTGTTTCAAATGCTAATCACTCCTGTAGAACATACTAATGTACATGTCCTGTGAATATGAACCTCCTATCTCTAGTCGTTCAAAGTGTTCTGTTTTCTCTGAACAAGAGTATGCGATGAGGCCTGAGAGAGGTTTAATCCGCCCCGAGATTGAGAGGAAGTTGTTTAAAGTGATCCGCGATTCTTCCAGCTCGTCTAGCTCCTAGACGAGACCGTTAGCAGCTGTACATTCACTTGTTCATAAAGAACGCTGTTGACGGAGATGCCACCAGAAGCGCCCAGCCTGCAGCCTACTGTGCCTTCCAAACTGTGTTTGCTGTGTTGTTTTTTCAAGTTTTCGTTCTTACATATACGTGTGCAGTATTTGCAATTCAACTGAACGGGATCTGACACTGAACCTACCTTGCAAGTAATACAGGCGAAACGCGTATGGACATAAAATTTTGTTTTATTTGGTTGTGATGAGACAGATCTGAAGTAAAAATTATCATCTTAATATTATACGCAAAGCTGGTATTTAAAAGTAATCTTCCCAGTTTTTGTTATTTTTCTACCACTTCTGCATTTATTCTA
This sequence comes from Schistocerca americana, assembly GCF_021461395.2. NCBI lineage: Eukaryota > Metazoa > Arthropoda > Insecta > Orthoptera > Acrididae > Schistocerca > Schistocerca americana. The sequence continues at coordinate 618,246,906 of NC_060121.1, forward strand.
GCTCTTTAACAATTTTAATATCCTTGTAATGTTCATACTAGTATTTTGTTATACACCGAGCCGACAGAAGTAATGTTTGGTTGGTTGGTTGGTTTGGGGAAGGAGACCAGACAGCGTGGTCATCGGTCTCATCGGATTAGGGAAGGATTGGGAAGAAAAGTCAGCCGTGCCCTTTCAGAGGAACCATCCCCGCATTTGCCTGGAGTGATTTAGGGAAATCACGGAAAACCTAAATCAGGATGGCCGGACGCGGGATTGAACCGTCTTCCTCCCGAATGCGAGTCCAGTGTCTAACCACTGCGCCACCCCGCTCGGTGCAGAAGTAATGCGATAACGATATACGCATATACAGATGGCGGTAATATCGCGTACACAAGGTATAAAAGGGCAGTGCATTCGAGGAGCTCTCGTTTGTACTCAGGTGATCCATGTGAGCCGATCGCGGTGACCCAGCGGTTCTATGCGCTTCAGTCCGGAACCGCGCGACTGCTACGGTCGCGGGTTCGAATCCTGCCTCGGGCTTGTATGTGTGTGATGCCTTAGGTTAGTTAGGTTTAAGTAGATCTAAGTTCTAGGGGACTGATGACTCAGAAGTTAAGTCCCATAGTGCTCAGAGCCATTTGATCCATGCGAAAAGGTTTCCGACGTGATTACGGCAGCAAGGCGGGAACTAACAGACTTTGAACACGGTCTGGTAGTTGGAGCTAGACTCAAGGGTCATTCCATTTCAGAAATTATTAGGGAATTCAATATTCTGAGATCCACAGCGTCAACACTGTGCCGAGAATACCAAATTTTAGGCATTACTTCTCACACAGCCAACACAGTGCCTGACGGCCTTCACATAACAACCGAGAACAGCAGCATTTGCGTAGAGTTGTCAGTGCTAACAGACAAGTAACGCTGCGTGAAATAACCGCAGAAATCAATGTGGGACACATGTTGAACCTATACGTTGCCACAGTCCGGCGAAATGTGGCGTTAATGGGCTATGGCAGCTGGAGGCCGATGTGAGTGCCTTTGCTAAAAGAACGACATCGCCTGCAGTGCCTTTCCTGGGCTCGTGAGCGTATGGGCTGGACTCTACACTATTCGAAAATTGTGCCTTGCTCAGTTAGTCCCGAATTCAGCTGGTAGGAGCTGATGTTAGGGTTCGAAAGTGGCGCAGAGTCCACGAACCCATGGACCCAAGTTGTCAACAAGGCATTGCGCAAGCAGGTGGTGACTCGATAATGGTGTGAGCAGTGTGACATGGAACTGACTGGGTCTTCTGGTCCAAATGAACCGATCACTAACTGGCAATGGTTACGTTTGGCTACTTGGAGACCGTTTCCAGCCATTCATCCACGTCATGCTCCCAAACAATTATGTCGTGCCACTGGGCCACGATTGTTCGCGATTGGTTTGAAGAACACTCTGGACAATTCTAGAAAACTATTTGGCCACCTAGATAGCCTGACATGAATCCCATCGAACATTTATTGAATTTAATCGAGTGGTCACTTTGTGCATAACTCCTAGCACTGGCAACACTTTCGAAATTGTGAACGGCTACAGAGGCAGAATGGCTAATATTTCTCCAGGGACTTCCTGCGAGTTGTTGAGTCCATGCCAGGCCGAGTTGTTGAACTACGCCGGGCAAAAGAAGGTCTGACACGACACTGGGAGGTATCCAATGACTTTTGTCACCTCGGTGTATAGTCTAAGAATCTCGGAGGTTAACTGATTCCGTTATTTTACTATTCATAGTAATTTTCACTTCAGTTTGATCACCTCAAATGAAACATATTACGTCCACTTTCTTAGGGGTCTTCCATGCCACATCGGCCAAAAGGAGGACCGATACGGTATTTTTTGTCACCTTGGTGTATAACTAAGAATCTCAGTGGTTAACTGATTCCGTTATTTTACTACTTGTGGTATCGATAGCTACGATGCCACAGCGTAGGTACAAGGTAAGATTGGCATTACGATACCGACACCGACGACAGCGCTATCTAGCCGGTGTTGTGCAGCTCTACGAGCGCAACTCCACATTCTACCCATTTGATTCCGAGTAGACGACCAAGCAACATTGTTTCTGTTGGGGTGAGCCGCTACAAACTTCCCTTTGTAACTTCTCGTAGCTGTTAGCTTTGATACATGAACGGCTTCGCACCTTCGTGCTCATCTGTACGCCAAGTTAAGTAATATTATCGATTGTATATATTCATACACCAGTAAAAGAGCTTTAACCTATACGCAGTACCGAAGTACTTCACCATTTCCTGCTCCTACTCGCGTCCTTCACTCTCGGCCTACTTTCCAGAAGCAGTTCACAGGAGCAAATAAAATGATTCAAATGGCTCTGAGCACTATGGGACTTAACGTCTGAGGTCCTCAGTCCCCTAGAACTTAGAACTACTTAAACCTAACCTAAGGAGATCACACACATCCATGCCCGAGGCAGGATTCGAACCTGCGACCGTATTTATAATGTAGCAGATATTATGATATTACGCAACAGTGAATTGCACAAATTAATATCTTTTACCTCGTCTGACTCCACATTTTCTCTTCTCTTAAGAGAAGCTGACTATTCACAATGGTTCAAGCTGTGGCTTCCCATGCTGGGAGAAACTTAATCGTCATATTAATACATACATATTTTAAAATCTGATTGCACTCTGGCATACTTACCAGTTTAAAGAAACCCACTGGTGGAGGTGGTTCTGGACCCTTTCCTTTGGGCTTATCTTTGAATTGTCTGAAAAAGAGAGCATGTGACTTCGTGATTTTTTAAGTATTTTACATTGCGGCATAAAAAAATTGCAGTAAAATTAAGAAATATACATAAGATCACGAAAGTTATACAACACAAAAATAATTTGTATAAAGGTGTTAACAAATGATGGAATTTTCGAACTAAAACAGAGTCAGCTTCATGTGGTGTAAACTGCAAATTGCATCAGAGATTCAAATTACAGGTACCAACGTTTTCTCAAGTACAATAGACCATCTTTAAAAGCCGCGTAGTGGGGATAGGAATTTCAAGCAGCGTAAGATGGAGTATTGTTTGGCGATGATTGGTTCGGGGGAAGTGCTGAAAAAAGGGTCTCGTTTTGCTGTAAAACATGGCTTCATTATCTTGGAAACTTAGCTATGTTTATATATTGTACATTTTGTCTTACATTATAATGGTTCTCCCCATTCATTACTAGGTTAACTACACTAGAAGATTCGGCAGTAACATGACCTTTCATTTGGAAAGCATCTTTCTTATAATTCTTTCCCTGCGTGGTATATCGTGTGTGTATTCTTACATCACGTGCCAAATACGTTTTAAAATATTTCTGTAATACTACATTTCAAATTCTTCCAATGTCTTGTTAGGTTTCGCCACTCCCCTTTGTACAGTACTATGTTTCAGGCCTACCACTTCAGCAGTAACTTAAGTTTCATGTCACTAGTGAAGCTTGAGTGAAAAAAGTTTCCTTCGTCTGCAGAAATTTGTATCTCTTATTTTTCTTACTTCGAATTTCTTCCACAAACTTGTTTCCCTCATTGGGTATTAAAACTCTTCTTCTTCCATTTTTCCTCAATTCTGAAGGTCAACAACTAGCTGTCGAAATTTATGTTACTTTCCATCATTTATATTGAATACTTCTTAATCCTTTATCCATTCATTTAAAGAGTTCCGCTTAATATCGCGCATTCACGGGCAGATCGGTTATGACTTAGGTGAACTTGATTTGTACATCTTTACTTCATGAAATTTCTGGATCACTTCCGGTTGATATTGAGTTCTTCAGATAACGTAAGTCCATATCCCAAGAGATACTTTTTCGCCTCGATATTCCTGCTGAAATTCAGGAAAACATCTTCAGTAGAATTTTACGACTGATGATTTGACTTCCGAGCTTCAACTCCACGAATGCGCAAATCAGTGGAGAGTCTCAAATGCAGTACATTTGGATAGAGGGTCCTGATCTCAACACTCAACTGGGGGAGAGGGGGGAGGGGGGGGGGTAGCCGTGCCACCAATTTTTGAATCTGTAAGCTGTGGGGGTTGGAACTTTAATAGTGACAATTACGTACTTACATCTGATATAGCTGAGATACATGTTTCGTAGTTTAACTGCCTTCAAAGTAGTCACCATCTTTTTATATAAAACCGCTAGCTACGACGTGGAAGTTGTAGAGTACTTTCACCAGCTCCAGTTGTGTTGAGCGAACGGAGTGGTCTGTAAGCTCGCGAATCTATGTAATAATTCTGAAACGTGCTACGAAGCGCTTCCTGTATCCTAAGAATCAAGTCGAAGCCGCAAAGATTTAATGACAGGGAGTATCGTAAATACTACAGCACTTCCCAGAAACATCGATGGAACAAATTAGTCATAGCTTGCACCGTAGGCTTGCGAGCATTGGCCCGAAAACTGATGGGTGGATTCTGCAGAAAACGTTACCACTTCTTTCACAGAGTTGATCGCGAGTTCCTGGAATGAACGGTAATATAGCGGAATCACGGTATGCCGTTGGGTAACGGTATACGTTAGGATAACACCAGCTCGGTTCTATACGAGAATCACCATATCTTTCACATTAATGACGTCTCATTTGGTGACTTGTAAATACACTCCTGGAAATGGAAAAAAGAACACATTGACACCTGTGTGTCAGACCCACCATACTTGCTCCGGACACTGCGAGAGGCCTGTACAAGCAATGATCACACGCACGGCACAGCGGACACACCAGGAACCGCGGTGTTGGCCGTCGAATGGCGCTAGCTGCGCAGCATTTGTGCACCGCCGCCGTCAGTGTCAGCCAGTTTGCCGTGGCATACGGAGCTCCATCGCAGTCTTTAACACTGGTACCATGCCGCGACAGCGTGGACGTGAACCGTATGTGCAGTTGACGGACTTTGAGCGAGGGCGTATAGTGGGCATGCGGGAGGCCGGGTGGACGTACCGCCGAATTGCTCAACACGTGGGGCGTGAGGTCTCCACAGTACATCGATGTTGTCGCCAGTGGTAGGCGGAAGGTGCACGTGCCCGTCGACCTGGGATCGGACCGCAGCGACGCACGGATGCACGGATGCACGCCAAGACCGTAGGATCCTACGCAGTGCCGTAGGGGACCGCACCGCCACTTCCCAGCAAATTAGGGACACTGTTGCTCCTGGGGTATCGGCGAGGACCATTCGCAACCGTCTCCATGAAGCTGGGCTACGGTCCCGCACACCGTTAGGCCGTCTTCCGCTCACGCCCCAACATCGTGCAGCCCGCCTCCAGTGGTGTCGCGACAGGCGTGAATGGAGGGACGAATGGAGACGTGTCATCGAACCCATCGTTCTACCATTCCTAGACCGGCAAGGGAACTTGCTGTTCCAACAGGACAATGCACGTCCGCATGTATCCCGTGCCACCCAACGTGCTCTAGAAGGTGTAAGTCAACTACCCTGGCCAGCAAGATCTCCGGATCTGTCCCCCATTGAGCATGTTTGGGACTGGATGAAGCGTCGTCTCACGCGGTCTGCACGTCCAGCACGAACGTTGGTCCAACTGAGGCGCCAGATGGAAATGGCATGGCAAGCCGTTCCACAGGACTACATCCAGCATCTCTACGATCGTCTCCATGGGAGAATAGCAGCCTGCATTGCTGCGAAAGGTGGATATACACTGTACTAGTGCCGACATTGTGCATGCTCTGTTGCCTGTGTTTATGTGCCTGTGGTTCTGTCAGTGTGATCATGTGATGTATCTGACCCCAGGAATGTGTCAATAAAGTTTCCCCTTCCTGGGACAATGAATTCACGGTGTTCTTATTTCAATTTCCAGGAGTGTAATACTGTACGAGATATCCTTCACACTTGTAGCGTGATAGCCTCGCATCGTAGCCGTTCCCGCTATTCCGTCAATTCATGCCGAACCCATTGTGATACCATTTTTCTCTTGCCCAGGCGTTCCTTAAGAGTATACAGTTCAGCCATACATTCTACCTCAGTCTGTCAGGCCAGCTTACAAATCATTTGGAGTCGTTGACTGTTCAGTAATGCTGCAACACCAAAGACTGACACTGATGACGGGATGGCCGATGTTACATTTTGGCGTTCCTCGTTGGTAGCTTTTACTCACTGTGCCATGTTGTACAAGACAATGGAGATTCCTTGCAAGCCTCTTTTAAGACCTTACTGGAATATTCAGTTTTTATCCAACTACCTTGTCCTTGTTTCGAGAACAATGTGACAGCACTACGTTAGATAGTGCGCTACACGAGGCTTTATTCTTCTTACAACTGCACGTGCGCGTGATGTGGAAAGAGGAGTCCATTTGCGATGCAAATGTTATAAATAACGTGTGGTATATGTGACATTTAATTCAATGGTAGGACTTTTTTGCCACTATAAAATTCCTACCTTCGTACATAGCGATGCGTACTAGTAGTCTTCCGCCTCTTCCTTCCATTCTCTTTTCCTACATTGAAAGCATTTGCTGAGACTAGTTGCGAGAAGAAGGATCTCCATCTTCACCATAGCACAAGACTCACCTTTACCACCTGTATTTTTCGTAGTAATACTACAAAAAATCATCTTCCATTATCTTTGATCTTATTATTTTATTCGTTTGAATCGTGAAAAACTATGTACGTAGTTTTTTATATCACCAGTCGTAAGAGTGGTTGTATGGCTGCTGCCAGCATGCTTCCAACCCCTAAAGGGGGTGGCTGAGGCTCGAAAGAACAGTAAAGAAAAAACTTGTAACCTGTTCTCGAAATTCACCGGAAGTTGACGTCCTGGTCTTAGCAGAAGTATTGAGAGAAAAACTCACGAAATAAAGAGCTATGTTACCTGTTCTCCATGACTGTTATTTTTCTGCTAAAATTTGCTTCGCTTACACATTTCCTAGACAGTGTGAGCGTAAACTGTAACTATGTCTTAAACCCTTTTTGGAATGGTTATCGTGACCTTACACTTTTACAACTCATTCTTACTTTTAGATTTCGATTACTCACCTGCCTGTGGTGCACTTTGTCTTTATTCTTCTGATAATTTCAGAACGCCCCGTTCCAAATCACAATGTGTAGGGCTCCTCCTAGCACAAGGCTAGCACTAAAATCTAAGTAAACAATGTCCGTCCCTGTAGTGGCTTCATTGTCCGTTTGCCTCAACATTTGTATCAATGTAGTCTCTCCAAGAGATGGCCGTTTGATGTCCTGCAGTGTTATGAACTGCTGTTCCTAGAGAGAACCAACGCCAATAATTACTAACAAGGCAATCACAAGCACAATAACCTGTTTGGCAATAAGTCGTCGCGATACTCTGTATAGAGTATCGGTCGTGACGGTCCAAAATATTCCAGGTGTTGCAGTTCCGAAGCACGTGGCAGTAAACAAAGATCTGCCTGTGATCTGGCAGATCAGCATGTTGATCCTGCGCGTCTCTGATGTTAGGACTGTGTACATTCGCGATGACTATCCAGCTCCACATCTGACGTTGTCTTGACGACGTTCTTACTGGTATCGCTCGCCATCTCCACATTTGTTTCTGTAGCGTTGTATACAAAATACTACACCTAGTAGCACTAACTTTGCTGCATGGTTCAGTGTGCACCGGGAACAAACGAAGTGAATAATTCAGTGTAAGCTATACGCTGTAATAATTTTACCTCAACTAAGACGAAAAACTGCGTTATTTTTGCTGTTTACTATTGCTTATTACTCTCATGAAACATCAGTTTATGATGCCGCCGCTAACCACTAGTACGTATTTATCAGAGCTGTCACAAACTTTATCTTAAAGGACATAAATATAAAATGTATACTCAACCATGAAATTGGGGACTAAAGCAAAGAGTATAAAAAACGAATCCAACAAATTTAACAGTGTCTTACACATCCAAAGGATCCTGTTTCTTTCCAATTGTTTCATCTTCGTCCAGTCTTTTGACCCTCATCACGTGCACGTCGTCCGCACTATTAATGCCATTTTCTGCGGAGTTCTTCATGTTTCTGCGAACCCTGTTAGAAAGATAAACAAAATAAAAATTTAAACTTCCAGTGAAGATTATCTCAGCAGTAATGGTTTTACAAGAATTGCCTTACGTATGTTCGTTAATATAAAGACTGAACTGTGGCCTGATACTCGATCAAGTATCGTGATAAGATCTATACAGTTTACTCCCAAAGATTTGTAGATAACATGAAATTTACATATTACGTAACTTCTGTCGAACCTCTTGTCAGCTTCAAGGATCCTTATCTATCGATAGCCCTTTTCGCTGTTCTTGGATTTTTTAGAGTGGGGATATCAGAGGGAGAGAGGAGATAAAGGTTAAAGATATCGAATTTTATGACTACTATGTAAAGGGAAGGCATTTACCAATAAAATCAGTCATGTTGGATTAAAAGATTAAACTGCTGATCCAGTCCGATGTACTATTGACGATCAAGAGAAATCAGTGGTGATAGGTTATCAGTGTACCACTTGTTTTCGTATATCTATGTAAGTAGGCTGTTTAGGTTTTATGTTGGTAACGCCATGTAGCGCTCTATATGAAAATCACTGACTGTGCTGTGTGCAGTCTATGGGTGGTTTGCATTGTTGGAATTTGCTATTGTAGTGTTGGGCAGTTGGCTGTTAACAGCGCGTAGCGTTGCGCAGTTCGAGATGAGCCGCCAGCAGTGGTGGATGTGGGGAGAAAGATGGCGGAGTTTTGAGAGCGGATGATCTGGACGTGTGTCCATCAGAGACAGTGAATTTGTAAGCCTGGATGTCATGAACTGATAAATATATTATGACTTTTGAACACTATTAAGGTAAATACATTGTTTGTTCTCTATCAAAATCTTTCATTTGCTAACGATGCCTATCAGTAGTTAGTGCCTTCAGTAATTAGAATCTTTTATTTACCTGGCAGTAGTGGCGCTCGCTGTATTGCAGTAGTTCGAGTAACTAAGATTTTTGTGAGGTAAGTGATTGATGAAAGGTATAGATTATTGTTAGTCAGGGCGATTCTTTTGTAGGGATTTTTGAAAGTCAGATTGCGTTGCACTAAAAATATTTTGTGTCAGTAAAGTGTTGATCAGAATAGGCAAAGAGCGAAATGTCTGAGTACGTTCAGTTCTTCTCAGCTGTTTGAAAATCAAATAATGTAAGAGGTTTATCAGCACAGTAATTCATTAATTTTTCTAAGGGGAGGTTATACTATAAATGACGCAAAGTTTTTGGTCAAAATGCTCTGTCACTTGGCTGGCCTGGCGAAATGGACACAATTCCTGTGTTCACATGATCTTCTGGACTGTGGTCTTTCTTTCGCATGTCTCAGCTCTTTGCTGTTCGAAGCGTCGCCGAGCCGTATGGTAACGCCACGCTTTGCACCATACATAAGAAGGTTTTAGGCACCGTTGAAACATATCTCAAACCTGCATCACAATAGGAAGCAATTACGGCCTTTCAAAAAAAGTGATCCTTCAGTTCTGTTGAACAGTGTCTATTAAGAGGATACGTTCCTAAAGGGATAAAATACGAAGGACGATACGTTAACTGCAAGTTGTACATAAACCAGGCTGCAGTTATGTGAGTCGAAGAATGTGAAAAGGAGGCAGCAGTTCAGAACTCTAATCTATCCCCGTATTATTCAGTCAGTATGGAAATGGAAATGAAGTCCCATGTTTCTTGACAGAACGTTGGGGAACGATGCGGGAGACCCGCACTGCCGTACTAGGCAAGGTCCTAATAGAGGTGGTTCACCGTTGCCTTCCTCCGAGCGGAATAGGGATGGATGATGATGATGAAGACGACGCAACAACACCCAGTCATCTCGGGACAGGTGAAAAACTCTGACCCCGCCGGGAATCGAACCCGGGACCCCGTGCTCGGGAAGCGAGAACGCTACCGCGAGACGACGAGTTGCGGACTCAGTCAGTAAACAGCAATAAATTGAATGAGAGACCAAGAAAACGAGTTAATGTTCATTGAAGAAGTATCATAAACTTCAAGTTTTGTCAGTGGCACTGTAATTCTGCCAGAGACGTTACGACTTTCTTCCTGGAAGTATTTTTCTGGTGCGTACGCTTATATTTTATCATTTAAACGTGGTATACGAGCAAATTGGCTTCAGTGGGTATAGCACAATGGATTATTTGGTTTATTAACGCCATATAGATTTCAAGAATGAAATTCCTAGTTAGAACGTACTGTACGTTAAAGACAATTCAGAATACAGTAGAAAATTTACATCATTGTTCCAGCTTTCATTAGACAGTATCAGAACAGTGAGAAATTTAAAACTGATGCTGATTATGTTTGGTTTGGGTGTCGCTCAACCGCGAGGTCATCAGCCATCAATTTTTACACAGTCCAATTTTCTTTTTCGCAGTCCAATCTAGCCACTGTCACGAATGATGATGATGATGATGATGAAATGATGAGGACAACATAAACACCCAGTCCCCGGGCAGAGAAGATCGCCAACCCGACCGGGAATCGAACCCGGGACCGCGTGATCCGGAGGCAGCAACGCTAACCACTAGACCACGAGCTGTGGACAGATTTAGAACTGAAACAGGAATTAAGTAAGTGGAATATCGATAATGGCCAGATATTTGTCCCGAGAATTTCTATAAGTTTTAACTTTAAATTCAAATGGTTCAAATGGCTCTGAGCACTATGGGACTCAACTGCTGAGGTCATTAGTCCCCTAGAACTTAGAACCAGTTAAACCTAACTAACCTAAGGACATGACAAACATCCATGCCCGAGGCAGGATTCGAACCTGCGAAACTTTAAATTCTTTTGTGAAATTTCTGCTATCCTATTGCCATTCCTGAGGAAAAGGGGTCTTAACAGAAAGACAGATAGTCGGATAACGAGTGACAAAAAATGTTTTTTCGTGCGATATAATTACAAATTAACAACGTAAGGACTTTTCCTTCATTTCTACAGAACCCTCGCTCCTTGCCATGTTTCATGACTCTAGATCAACTTGAAGTATCCTACAAGTTTTGATGAGTGAATTTCTGAGTATCAAAATATGTGACATAAAAGGCTGTATCTTTTGATTTCACTGACTTCGTGCTTAAATTTCTTACATCGCCAAGTGGTCATTAGTGTGTGACGTAAATTTGAAGTTGATACGTCTACTCGTTCCTGAGAAAAAGGGGATCTTAATAGGCAGACAGACACACATACAGCTAACAAACGATAAAAAAATATTTTTCGTGCGATGTAATTATAAATTAGCAATTTCTGAATTTTGTTCCTTTATTTATACTTTGGAACCTTACTTCTTGCCAAATTTCGCGATTTGTGTTGGAAATTATTAGTGGAGAAAGGAAAGAAAGAAATAGGTTAGGGTACAGAACAGAGTGGAAAACATAAATCTGACTATAATGAAAAAAAATGGCGGGCAATAGAGGCAGATGAGACCAAGAAGGTTGTTTATTGGTTTAGAAGAGATAAATAGACGGAGAATATGAATAGTGGAAGGTGAACAGATAACAGTAGAGAACATGCAAGAGTAATGTGAATATTATAGCTGAAGATCACAATGCATGGAAAAAAGAGTCCTTCAACCAAAGGTAGATGTCAAGTGGATGTCAATGATGGCATTCGTCAGCAGATATCGCTCATATGTTTATACATGCCGCACTTCGATCGGAACCAACGCATAAAGTTTGATGAACAGTATATCTAGAAGACTTTTTCATGTATTTAATAGAAACCATATCGGTAAAAATTTCTGCAGCCATTATAGTGAAAGACGAATCACATCTGCCGTGACTGTATCTTCGACAAATAGACTTCAAAAAACTTCGACTTCAGCTTCACATTAATATCAGGCTGCATTTGATCATATACCGTACTCTTTATTTTTTGGAGAACTGAGAACTCACATAAACACTTCAAGCTGTACACTTTGGAGTTTAACTGTAGTATTGCAGCGTTTTGGAGGCTGTGCAGCACTGTCTTGGGCAGACTTAATGAAAATCACGTAGCAGCAAATATAGGATTGGATGGTACATTTGAAGAAGTAGAGAATGTATTAAAAACATCGTTTCACACAACTTTTAGCAGCTAGAAGCAGCGCCAAGACCCTTCACTGAAATTAATAGATTTATAAAAATTCTAAAAAACAAAAGCTTGTGTGGGGTTAACGGAATTTCAGCCAAAATTCTGAATAGTTGTTTCAGCTTAATAAGTAATGTTCTTAGCGAAAAATGTAACGCATCACTGGAACAGGTAATTTTCCAGGAAAGTTAAAATGCGCACTGTTAAACTAGTTAATAAGAAAGGTGATAAGACATCATCCAATTCTCATACTGACATCTTTTTCCAAAATCTTCTATAAAGTAATGTGGAAACAATTTATTTAACTTATTACAGTTTGGGTTCCAGAATTCCTCGACTGAGAATGCTATTTATACATTCACTCATCAATTAGTACAAGCCTTAAATAATGATATGTCTCCTGTTGGTACTTTTGTGATCTTTCCAAGGTTTTTGAGTGTGTAAATCATGTTACTTTCCAACAAAAGGTCAAGTCTCTTGGAATTGATGGGTTTATGCACAACTAGTTTGAATCATTATTAACAAACAGAGTGCAAAAGGTTGTGCTGCATAGTTCTGGCTACGTCGGGAAAGGTAGAACATTTTAATGACTGGGGAATAAATCACAAAGGGAGTCCCACAGCGTTCGATATGGTTCTACTTCTTTTCCTTATATATGTGAATGAGCTCCCACTTCACATTCAACAAGCAAAATTGGTACTTTTTGTGGGCGATACTAGTGTTACAATAAATCGTATTAGAGAGAAAACTATACAAGAGGGAAATGATACTTTGCAAAGAATTATTAAGTGATTCTCTTAAAATGGACTCACCCTATATTTTCAAAATGGCACCCTACTGTCAGTTCTATACAACAAATAAATCATACCAATGGCTGATGTAGTACACGAGCAAGGATCAGTAAATAGGGTAGAAGGCTCCAAATTTTTGAGAGTACATATTGATGAAAACTTGAAAAGGATGAGGCATATTACTGAGCTTGTCAAACAGTCAAATTCAACTACTTTTATTCTTCGTGTAACTGCTAACTTAGGAAACCAACTTATCAACCTCTTGACATAATTTGCATATTTCTACTCAATGTCATCGTACGGAATAATTTTCAGGGGTAACTCATCACTTAAAAAGAAAATATTGTTTGCACAAAAGCGAGCAGTAAGAATTATATGTAACGTTGACCCACGGACGTCATGTAGATAGGTATCTCTTCAAGGAACTAGGCATTATAATTGCTTTGCTACAATATATACATTTTCTAATGAAATTCGTCATAATCTTTAACGATTTGAGAAGAACTGTGATATTCATACCTACAACATTTGAGAGAAAAGTGATTTTTATTACAGTGCTGTCAGTGGCTCAGAAAGGAATTCAGTTTGGAGCAACAAAAAAATTTTGATACTTTGCTCAATAACATACAATTTCTTACGGGTAGCCAAGCATGTTTTAAATCTAATTTAAACTTATTTCTTCTGGACCAGTACTTCAATTCCATTGAAAATTTATGTATAAAAACTGTTAATCAGTAAAAAAATTCATTGTAGCTTTTTTGTAATTTGACTCGTTTCATATCATTTCCGTAAAAGAGTCGATCAGATGATCTATGTAATACGTCAGACATCAAAGTTTACACTATTCAGAGATGGTTCACACGTCCTCTCTCTCTCTCTCTCTATCTCTCTCTCTCTCTCTCTCTCTCTCTCGCTCCCCCTCTCCCTTAGGTGAACTGACGACACGGGTGACAGGAAGAACATAAGACCACAAATTAAATGAAACTAAATTTGTTACACCATGAAAACGGTGGAGCCCCTAAGACAGGATGCACTCTAGGAAAGAGAGATATATCCTTCGTGTCTGTTTTGGGAAGACGTTTCACCTACTTTGTTCATTGTGCTAATCGAACGTAGGACGTAGGGTTGGCCATTTCTAAATTCTTGTGTCGTATAATTATCGTCAAAATTTGTGCTCGTCTGTCTGGAAGACTTTTATTCTTTTTAATGTCCCAGTTTCAGATGATTTATGAATAGTTTTTTTGAATTTTATGATCTTTGTTGCGAGCACGTGGCCTTATGACCTATATCCTACTCTCAATGTAATAAACACGTGTTGCGTACTGTGTATTTCACAGCGTACTTTCCACCATTTACTGTGATCCCAACGCCTCACTTCGTGTATAAGATTAGGTCTTCAGTGTTTCGTCCTCATAATGTGTGTGACTTGCAAAATTAAAATACCGTACGTAATTTAAGTAAGAAGAGCTCTCCTGTTTCAGTCTCCAACGGCTTCACAGAAGTTGTGCCGTCACGTTCAATTCATCCATATTCCCTGTTTTCATGCGGATTAGGTACACTGCCTTCGAACTACATTCCTCATCTGATATTTATTGAGAACTACATATCTGTCGCTTTTCGATCAGTATTCTGATAAATATGTGGAACATCCGTTGGTCACGTTTGATTGCGAAAGTACTACACCGTCTGAGTTTGGAGATAAGATAACGATACGATCTGTCGCTTTTGCGCCTGTCAGCGAGTCTTGAAACCGCACTGTTCCACATTGCCTTACTATGCGCCATTGTCTGAAAATAGACGTTTGATGTCTCTGAGTTCTGTTTATTCTGAAAACTATAGGTGTATACACGATGTTGACTTTGTATCTCTTGTGTAAAACCTACACGTGCGTACTTTTTATTACTCTTAAGACAAAGTTCGGGCATTAGTGCAGAGGATCTTGTATCACATACGTCAGTTTCTTTTTAATTTATTTCTTCTGGTATCTCGCCTTGTGGATGTGTTCGCAGCAGTTGTTTAAAGTTATTTCGAATTTCTTTTGCTACATGCGTTCAGAAGCAGGACAAATAATGAAACGTCTTGACAGGTTAAAAGTGCAATGAGTGAGACGCAGTCCTGCCACCAGTGCGTATTAAACAGTTGCGTCAGGGCAAGAGGAGTAACTCAATAAGAAGCTGTCAGACGCATAAATACACTCTAAGACATACAAAACGACCCACCACGGCTGAATTATCCGAGTAGGCCGGAAATCGATGGATGTGATGTACACGTGCAGACAAACAAATAATTACAGTTTCACAAAAATTGGATGATTTGTTCAAGAGAAAAGGCTTCACAAATTGAGAAAGTCAATAATGCGTTGATCCACCTACTCCCCTCGTGCAAGCAGTTACTCGGCTCTGTAACGTGGGACTTAGGGGAAACAGGAAAAGGTGTGGACGGGGCCTGATCTGTTACCGTTGGTTGCACAGTAAACACATACACTTTATTTAAGGAAATAATTATTTTAAAACAATCATTTAAAAAAAATTGACTGTAACACAAGCTACACTGACTGCTGAAGGCCTTATTAAGAAAAATTCAAATTATTTGTCGGCTGAAAGCCGCAAGCAATAGGAATAATTTAAACAGTACATTATTTTTTCAACAATTTCCACAAACAGACCAAATAAAGAAGGGAGTGATCCACAGACAGTGCTCCAAGGATCGACCTGGGAAGTTCCCTCAAACGCAAGTAAGGTGAGAACAGGCAGTCCAGTGTTACACTCACTTAACAGGATGGCAACTCAAACCAGTCACAGTTGAACGCAAGACCAACACTCTCGCAAAATCTACCCAACGTCCGATGCCCAGTACAACGATGGAATAACCCATGCCAGGCAGACGGGCGGCCTACACTCTTGACATCGTAAAACGACAAACATTATACAAGTTCAAAATGGTTCAAATGGCTCTGAGCACTATGGGACTTAACATCTGAGGTCATCAGTCCCCTAGAACTTAGAACTACTTAAACCTAACTAACCTAAGGACATCACACACATCCATGCCCGAGGCAGGATTCGAACCTGCGACCGTCAGTTTTATTGCGTTACCTCCCACAACAACCTCATATATGAACGTCAACACAACCTCGATGTCACATCATACTATTAGGCACATAATGGAGAACCGGAGTCTTCTCAAGAGAACTATTCCCTGAAATTTTGGTTGGCGCTTCAAAATGGAAGCTCTCCAATTACCGGAATGCTCTCCACACCACCCTGTTCAGCTGGTTAGTCACTGTTCAGTCTTATCTAAGTAACAATTTTTTGTACCTACACCTTGAAATAAAAACACGTTTTCATGGTCGTTCACCAGTAGAAAAGCAGAGAGTGACGTGGTCCTGTGTTTAGCGGATTGGAGAAGATTTCTGGAGGAACAGGCTTCGAATTCTCAAGTGATTATCCAGAAGTAGTCCACCAATCGTTTTCTCAAATCGATTAAGTCGAATGTTGAGGCGGAACCATGGTACAGAACATAGGTGTTTCTCACCCCTCATCAATCCAGGCTTTTGCGGTGTCGCTAATGACCGTTTCGTCAACCGTACGTTAAACTCTAATCTTTATTTTCCAGTCAAGGAAAACTATGTATTTTTATATTTGTTTATATTATAAAGTGTACAAAAAAACTGAATATTTCCTTTGCTTAGGCCACTGATTCTACAGCTCCATCGAGATAGGATGGGATTTCAAAAAGCAAGCTACATGTTGTTACGGCAGGGTAAGTAATTTATATTGAATGCGTCACTAATCGTCCAAGTGACACAGAAAAATGACATTATTTTCCAACATATTTACCAAATCTACCAGTTGTTCAGTCCCTCGACGATGGACCCGCTCCTCCGTCACGAAGCGTTTCGAGAACCGGTTTGTGAATGTCCTCATCGTAGGAAAGTCTCATTTCCCCAGATTTTTTTTCAGATTGCCAAAAAGATGTAACTCACATAATGCATATCTCAAATGTATGGCGGATCAGCATCAACCGATTCTGCGCGCACTTGCTTAGATTTTGGCACCATTTCACTAGGACCGGACGCGACGTAGCATTGTTCAATATATCTCTAGAATACCGCAGCGAATCTCTGTGTGAAATTTAGACGTCTTGACCACAAGAATTGCAGACCTACTGTGCCACATACTTCAGAATACATTCCCAGTTGGCGTACCATTTCACTCGCTCAGTGTAGTGAACACCACAGTGGAACCGTGTCTGCTGTAAACTCGTAACAGTTAATCTCTTCCGACAATGTGGCACTACTGTCTTATCGTGGAACGCCATGCTTCGTCCCTATGCATATAGGGTGGTAGGTAGAACTGAAGATATTTTTATTGGTGACTGAGGACAGTATACTAAACAACGTTACATCAGTATTTACTGCATTTGCAGACTATCGATTGAAGCTGTTAGGGGTAGTAGGTATTTAGTTCGGTATCTCGAAGTACATGTGGCAGCAGCAAGCCATTAATGCTAATTTCTCCTTGGGCAGCACGTCAGGTGTTGACGTTCGGACGCTTGGGCGCAAGAAGGTTAATTCATACTGACAGGCGTAGTCCATTTAGCGGTGTAGTTACGACTGTGCTAAAAACATCATGTAGTAAATTATTTGACGTTCTGGTGGGAATGCTTTTAGATACAATGAAGAAACAATGAACACACTGAATATTTGTATGGTTATGGTGTCGGAAAGAACAGACACCACTGATGACCTACACGCGACTGGAACATCGACGAGTCTGCTTATCCGTTCAAAATGGTTCAAATGGCTCTGAGCACTATGGGACTTAACATCTGAGGTCATCAGTCCCCTAGAACTTAGAACTACTTAAACCGAACTAACTTAAGGACATCACACACATCCATGGCCGAGGCAGGATTCGAACCTGCGACCGTAGCGGTCGCGCGGTTCCAGACTGAAGTGCCCAGAACCGCTCGGCTACAACGGCCGGCTCTTATCCGTTCCCCACGGCATTTGCTTCGTCTTTTTTTTGTTTTTTTTTGTTTTGTTTGTTATCAGGTTGACTCGGTACTTTCATGAGCATGCGGAAGACCACAGTCAAAAACATTACGTAATATGAGCTGCAAACTGAGAATACAATTTTTAGTAACAAAACAAGAAAAAAAGATTCTGAATAACCAGGAAACTAACTCACAACCTTCTGTCAAAATTTTTAATTTCACTTATTTATATTTTTATTTATTTTTATTTTATTTTATTTTATTTTTTTATAAGGAAGAAAACTGAAGACCTCAGGGGAACTTATGAGGATCGTTCCCTCCTTCAACAACGTAGGGACCCAGGAGCCAGACGACCGAATTCGTTTTCGTCTGAGGAAAAAAGGTTACGTCCGGACGAATAGGAAATTCATCCGAAAAAGCGAATTCAGGCCCTCGGGGAGGAAAATATAAATGTCGACGAATCCAGAGTCAATGATTCCATCCACAACATACCAGCCTGTGAAGTAAGGTATCAGTGTGATGACGTTCGTTACATGGATCAGTCTGGCAAAATCCTATACAAAAAAGACTGATTCTATAACACGACGAAGCAGTATCCATCGGTGTTATAGGAAGGTTGATATGGGACCAGACAGTTTTCCACGATGTTGACGGGGAAGCTGTTTCTACAGGGGAGATGCAAGACAGTTGACCTCAACGGGGTGATAAGTCTCTGATAGTGAAATGCGTCTTCGAAGGGATATTAGCACCTAAGAAACTGACAATAATAAAATGTTCGCGGAGGAAATGGAATACGGCGCCTGTGTACATGTTAAGACATTGGGTCGTACAAACAAGATAGACGCCTTCACTTTAATATTAGGAAGACCTAATTCTTCATGTCTGCGGGGCCTGGCCATCGCTTCAGTCTTAATTCGAAAGATGTGTCATCGCCACAGCAATCGACCGGATAATTCTTTGAGTCTGCGGGCCATCATTGTAAGAAGAGGGTATATCTGTGCAGTGTAATAGTCTTTAACGAAAATATAGGCGTCCAAGGCCAATACTTGGTGAAGAAGGCTAAGGAAACGGCGTTCATGTTCAAGAGTCGCTATCTGTACACGGATAGTAACCTTTCGCCAGTTAAGTGCCGCGCGTTTGGTTGGGTTGCGACCTATTATAATTTCTAAAGTAATGTGACGATCGACCACCGTCGCCCAAGGTATTACCATTCAGTTACAGCCCAGCGACCGCAGGAACGTGGATTCGAGATCATTGATGTGGGCATCAGCTAGAAAAAATCAAAGGTATCCTTGAGTCCGGAAATGTACTATTTCGTACTATAACCGTGACGTCACCAGCGGAAAGGAGGAGCTAGAATCGTTCTCACAACAGAGTCCAGCAATACAGTTGCATGGCAATAAAACGAAGCAAGGGTTCTAAGAACAAAATAAGGTGACGTGATAGGGGGCGTCCTTGGGGTAGACCCCGTCGATCGAAATACAGGAGGGGCCGGGGTGAGGGACGGTTGTAAGTAGGCTGTTTAGGTTTTTATGTTGGTTACGTCACGTAGCGCTCTGTATGAAAATCACTAGCTGTGCTGTGTGCAGTCTGTGGCTGGTTGGCATTGTCCGAATATTCGCTATTGTAGTGTTGGGCAGTTGGATGTGAACAGCGCGTAGCGTTGCGCAGTTGGAGGTGAGTCGCCAGCAGTGGTGGATGTGGGGAGAGAGATGGCAGAATTTTGAGAGCGGACGATCTGTACGTGTGTCCATCAGAAAGAGTAAAGTTGTAATACTGGATATCATGAACTGATATATATATATATATATATATATATATATATATATATATATATATATATAGAACATTATTGAGGTAAATAATATTGTTTGTTCTCTATCAAAATCTTTCGTTTACTAACTATGCCTATCAGTAGTTAATGCCTTCAGTAGTTAGAATCTTTTATTTAGCTGGCAGTATTGGCACTCGCTGTATTGCAGTAGTTCGAGTAACGAAGATTTTTGTGAGGTAAGTGATTCATGAAAGGTATAGGTTATTGTTAGTCAGGGCGATTCTTTTGTAGGGATTATTGAAAGTCAGATTGCGTTGCGCTCATAATATTGTGTGTCAGCTTAGCGTTGATCAGAATAAGTAAAGAGCGAAATGTCTGAGTACGTTCAGTTCTGCTCAGCTGTTTGCAAATCAAATAAGGTAAGGGGTTTATCAGCACAGTCATTTATAAATTTCCCGCGCCCGGGTTCCCGGGTTCGATTCCCGGCGGGGTCAGGGATTTTCTCTGCCTCGTGATGACTGGGTGTTGTGTGATGTCCTTAGGTTAGTTAGGTTTAAGTAGTTCTAAGTTCTAGGGGACTGATGACCATAGATGTTAAGTCCCATAGTGTTCAGGACCATTTATAAATTTTTCTAAGGGGATGTTTCACGGTGGTAAGATGACCGTTCACAACCACTGAGAAAAGATTGACTGGGAGCTGGCATGCGTCATGCTTTAAATCCAGAAGTTAACACACTCATTAAAAAACTGACTGTCACGGTCAGATGCCTTGTGGAAGGCGAGAAAAAGAAAGGTTTCCAAGACATTAGTGGCCTCAGCCACCTAAGCGACATCTCAACGTTCGATAACAGAAGTCCGCATCGTGCGTCTAGGCACGCAACCATCGTGAACAGCAATAATTTTGTGAAGCAGCTTAGAGAGATAGGTGTTTATAGTTCCAGCGACAATTTTATAGTCGGAGTTTAGGTGAGTAATCGGACGCAGTGAGTCAAGATCGGGTCTATGCTTGTTTTCCAGGATGAGGACCATTTTACCTTCCTTGAAAGGCGACACACCCCGTATCACTTCATTGTGTAATTTATGAGAGACCGAAAGTGATCATAAAATTCGTTAGGAATACCATCCAATCCAGGTGACTTGCGTGATTGAGACTTGGTAACAACATCATATATATTTTCCTTGCGGAAATCATTTTAAAAAAAAGTCATTTAGTTTAGGGGTGACGACGCAATCCAGCAAGGGGAAAAAGTCGCAGGAAACTTTTCAACCGGAACGTGGGAATCTTACAGTTTAGCAGAGTAGTTAGAAATAAAACTGAAAATATCACGACGGGACGTAGACACTCGATCATTGGCGTTAGCAAGGGATGCAGTGGAAACTCATTTCCTGCGTGCCCGCATAGGGATAAGATGGTACAGCGAAGTCAGTTCGCCTTGTAAAACGGAACGTCCTTCCACCTAAATTGATTTAACTGTAGCAATTTCGCTTTAGTTCGCCGTACATCAGTAATCCATAGAGGAACATGCCTAGCGCTATCGTAAAAGTAATACGGAGTGATAAAATTCCTCGGTTCTCCGGACGTCTGCCGCCTTAAAGCAGCAAAACGCACGAGAACACTACGAAGTTTTGGCTTGGCGTGCAGCGTCCATCATTCCTAGTATCGTTCTATAGAACGAGAGCAACGGGCCCACTATTGCTGAATGACGACACCAAGGGAATGGTCCTGCAGGTAGGCTATACTGAGCATCCAGGGAAGGCGACACAGTTTACCAGCTGCTGCAAATAATTAAATGTGACGGCTATGGCATAGTGATCAGTAAAACGGGCAGGTATCATGTCAACGTCCAGAAACTGCCCGCACAAGGAATCAAAAATGTAAAGGCGACCGACTGCTAGAGGTGACAGTAAAAAAAGTGTATCGGACAAGTGTAGGATACCGACAAACCCATGCGTCACAAACGTGCTGTCATCGAGTTCTTTACTAAAACTAAAATTAAGAGGCTGGTTCGCCGGCTAGGGAACACAATTAAAATCACCACCCTACAGAATCGTTGTAGAGGATTTACGAAGGAGATAAGTGACTTCCTCTCTGTATAAACGCGAACTTTCCATAGAACGACCGCAGCCAAAAGGGGCATAAAGAAGAATTAAAGTGAGATCACAAAAGGTGCATCGTATACCCCTACCATTATCGTGAAATTCGAAATATCTTAATGAAATTCGTTCCATATACTCATAGAGTTCGGAAGCCACATTAAAAAGGGTAGAGAACCCAGGAATTGAAAACGGTTCAAATAACACATCCGGTAAAAATATAACGTCTGCGCCAGAGTGATATATAAACCGTGGTAAACCGGGGAGCCGGATTTCGCAACCAGCCCTGTTAAAATCTGAAGTGAGGAAAGTGTGTGCTTACATAGACAGTTTAACTGGAACAAAAGCTACAAAATTACAAAACCATCATCGAACAAAAGCATGTATCATTATCCATGGCAGAAACAGTAGAAGAAATGGAAGGAGAAGAAGTATGAACATCTCCCCTAACTTGCAGCTGTTTTTTCTTCTTGGGTGATGCGGCTCTCCCAGCCTGCATACGTTGTTTACTATCGTGCGCTTGTGTGGACGGGTCATGCAGAAAGTCCACTTTTGAGTGAGGAGACGTCCGCAGCCCATTCGTCGACGGACAAGAGTTCGCGTGTGGAGTTTTGTTCAGTAACGACGAGGTACTCCTGTCATTGGGAATCAATCAAGTCTTGCTGATATATGGCTGTGTCATGGAGGCTGTGACAGGTGGTGCGGAAATAGTTTGTGAAGCTGAGACAACAGGAGACGTATCGATAGAGCCGAGGGAGAAAGTGGGGCCCTGATACAGATGCCCTAATAGGTGGCGGCGGCGAGCCGGCCTGGATGACAAGGATTTCGCCAGATGACGTACCAGTAACCATCTTTGATGTTAATCAGCCGCTTCAACTGTGTTTCGTCCATATCACGAAACTGGTTATGATCTCACTAGTAGTTTCTTGACACTAAAAGCCACACCTTCAGGTGAACATACAATTAAAACGTTAGAGCTTTTTAGCTCTAATGTTATAGTTTTATGTTCACTTTCACTTTGGAGCATTTTAGCTTTTACGCTTTAGTTACATGTTCACCTGCAAATTCGTATTTTAGTGCCGCGAAACCGGTAGCAAACTAAAACTAAAGGACTAAATACATCTGAAGCGGTTGGTTAACAACCAAGATGCTTACTCATAGCTGTGGTTGCCCTACCTACAAGGCTGTCTCCCGTATCACAAACCACCTGACGAAGTGCAGAAGCAGCCTTCCTCGTCCACAAATTCAGGCTGGAGAAGAGGTCCTTCAATGAAAGACTATCCAAAGGGAGAACCAAATAAAAGATTCCTCAACTGCATCATCGTCCAGCGTTCTGTGACGTGGCCGGCATTGCGGGGAGTGACGACGTTAATGCCTCTACGTGTGGGCAGCAGGGAAAAATCACGAGCTTTACTTCTCAAGTATCCACCTTGATCTTCGGTGACAAGGGTTTGCTCAACTTGTGGGAGAAGATCTACAAAGTCAATTTTTTACGCTTTCTATAAGCGGATTTTAATACCACCCACACGACGCGGACAGTTCGTACGGAGGTGGCCGCTCGGATTACAAAAAAAAGCAGGTTCGTTCCTGGCCAGTATAAATAATATGAACCCGATAAACACATACCTACATATGATAAGGAATAGTTTTTTAATCAACGTTTCCACCGACTGAACAATCACTTCTATTACCCATCACCATAAAAGGGCAGTATGAATTTCAGAAAATTGTCATTTACCTCGGGCAGAAGATTGAGAACCCGAACATTTGTACAACCACTTCCGCATTCGCCAAAACAAGCATGCTAGAGGAACCATCACGATGAGTAAAGGGCACCTGAGACCCGGACGTAATAACATCCTGTCAACCTGAAGTGGTCGAGAAATTTATCAAAAATCACTTACAATTCCGAGTCAAAGTACGCAGTATGCCCTTGATCTTTGGTAACCTTGATCTTGTCCAATAACTCGTCATGTATCTCTAAAGAGCCGGGTTGCACATGCTGTGTGGATTTATCAAACTGAAGCTGATAGTAACAGTATGTGGAATAGACGTGGGAAGCATGTTGTAAATCACAGCACAAGACAACACCGCTTCAGAAAGGGCACCCCAAACACTAGTCACTATGCAGTCAATGCACGTAAGGACTCACATGACAGTGAACGCAACCGAGGGAGACACGGGATGCTCGGTAAGAGGAGTAACTAGGACAACCTGCTACCTCAACGCGCGAGTAGGAATGCCTTACTAAACCAATGGGACAACTCCCGCGGAGCACACATTTCATGCTACCTACTCCTGGCCGTGCTGCACACAGTTACAGCGATGCCAGAGCCCCGGTTTTTAAATCTGTTGCTGAGACTAGGTTTTGCCAGATAGACTTTTGTCTTGAACTATGATGAGGAGCCGCAAGGCGACCACCAAGTGCGGCATTTTTTCTTCATCCTGTATACAATTACCGTGAGAAACAACCAATCGCCGGCCGGTGTGGACGAGCGGTTCTAGGCGCTTCAGTGTGGAACCGCGCGACCGTTACGGTCGCAGGTTCTAATCCTGCTTCGGGTATGGATGTCTGTGATGTCCTTAGGTTAGTTAGGTTTAAGTAGTTCTAAGTTCTAGGGGACTGATGACCTCAGATGTTAAGTCCCATAGTGCTCAGAACCATTTGAACCATTTTAGCCAAACAACCAATCAGATATATATACTTTAGATGAAGAGAGGTGTACGATGCACGCAAACAGACGAGAACACAGTAAACACAATATGCAGCAGGTCCCGCTCAGTCGACCACCGGCGTCGGGCGTGTTGCGTGCTGCTATCAAGTCAGGTGGGGGACTCCACTAGTAAATACTCTGGGAGAACACTTTCATAGTTGAAATCTCCATTGATACAAAGCAAGTTAAATGGTAAAGTTCTTCATAGCCTAACACGCGAAGTTTTCGCAAATTTCTACCATTTTATGAAGAAAGGAGATGTGTCAGGTTCAAGATGGTTCAAATGGCTCTGAGCACTATGGGACTTAATATCTGAGGTCATCCGTCCCCTAGAACTTAGAACTACTTAAACCTAACTAACCTGAGGACATCACACACATCCATGCCCGAGGCAGGATTCGAACCTGCGACCGTAGTGATCGCGCAGTTCCAGACTGTAGCGCCTAGAACCGCTCGGCCACCCCGGCCGGTGATGTGTCAGGTGCTCCATTCAAACTGAAATCCACGTTGAACAGAATGTAAGAAGCAAATTGTGTATAATTTACCTCCGTTCAGTGATCAGGAGATCTGGGAAGAGTCCAGGTAGCTGAATCCTCGACATTTTCAAAGAGACCAGGTAGATGAATCCTCGACATTTTCAACGCCTAATGAGGAAAGGCCCAGAAGCTCTAGGAAGGCCATTTCAGACAATTTTAATCAGCACCCCGTCCACCGGATGGTGAAAAATTTCTACATTACCGATAAAGAAGATCCACTTTAAATGAGATTTAAAAAATTATTGAATTCAATATACAGGGTGTTACAAAAAGGTGCTGCCAAACTTTCAGGAAACATTCCTCACACATAAAGAAAGAAAATATGTTATGTGGACATGTGTCCAGAAACGCTTACTTTCCATGTTAGAGCTCATTTTATTACTTCTCTTCAAATCACATTAATCATGGAATGGAAACACACAGCAACAGAACGTACCAGCGTGGCTTCAAACACTTTGTTACACGAAATGTTCAAAATGTCCTCCGTTAGCGAGGATACATGCATCCACCCTCCGTCGCATGGAATCCCTGATGCGCTGATGCAGCCCTGGAGAATGGCGTATTGTATCACAGCCGTCCACAATACGAGCACGAAGAGTCTCTACATTTGGTACCGGGGTTGCGTAGACAAGAGCTTTCAAATGCCCCCATAAATGAAAGTCAAGAGGGTTGAGGTTAGGAGAGCGTGGAGGCGATGGAATTGGTCCGCCTCTACCAATCCATCGGTCACCTAATCTGTTGTTGAGAAGCGTACCAACACTTGACTGAAATGTGCAGTAGCTCCATCGTGCATGAATCACATGTTTTGTCGTACTTGTAAAGGCACATGTTCTAGCAGCACAGGCAGAGTATCCCGTATGAAATTATGATAACGTGCTCCATTGAGCGTAGGTGGAAGAACATACTGACGAAACTAAAATGAGCTCTAAAATGGAAATTAAGCGTTTCCGGACACATGTCCACATAACATCTTTTCTTTATTTGTGTGTGAAGAATGTTTCCTGAAAGTTTGGCCGTACCTTTTTGTAACACCCTGTATTTTGAAGGACCATAGTAGTATTAGGGCAAAACGAACTTCTTACTTAAAAAGTACCCGATAGTAGGCAGGCAGTCGTGAATATCGTCCATATATCTATATGACTGAGACATGTGTTCACAGTTGTCAAACAGGATCGTATGGGTATCGTGATAATTTACTACGGGGTCTATCGAAATTTGTTTCGAAGAAAAGCGAAACCGTCATAATCGATATTGGCGGCGAAAACGGTTTGCACCGAACGCCTGCATAATGTTTAAATCTGGCCAGAAAACAGGGGATTATCAAAACGACATGGATCTCTCAAATTACCAGAAGTGGCTTAGGGTCGGATTAATACCTAATCTACTACCTCATACTGTTATAGATAACGTCCCTTACAACAAGAAGCAACTGACTCGTCGTCCAATATCAATCTTCATGAGGAGACAAAGGATGTCCTGGTTAACAGAAAAGTTAATTCCTTTCCACAAGGGAATGTTTAGGCCGTAATTATGTACACTGATCAACCTGAACAAACTAGATTGCATCACTTATACTATTTTAACCAATCATAGTCATACTGTGTTACTGTTTCCTATGCTACACAAAATGGATCAGAACACTGTTACAGAAACAATGAGGAAAACGTGCCAAATTTAAACAGACGCAAAATCTCCAAGATTGGCGATCTTTTACATAAGCTCGAAATTTAGCGTGGGCTTCAGTGCCTTGATGCTATCGAAGACAGTGCTGCCAAAGCAGTCACTAAACACAGCCTTGTGAAATGCATTCAGAAAAGAAGACGTCATAAATATTGCAGAATTCGAATCGAGAACAGCTCCCAACATGAGTAACGTAGAAGTAGATGTCTTCGGAGCAGTAAAGCAACTTGAATGACTTAATAAAAACAAGTCTACTGGTCCAGACTATATACCAATTAGGTTTCAGGGTATGCAGATGCAATAGCTCCATACTTAACAATCATAGACAACCGTGGCAAGTTCCATGTCCTCCTTTGCATGTAGCCTCTCATTTTCATCAATTTTATTAATGTTTTGTGTCATTGCACGGTGGTAACAGGCCAAATAAGGTTATTGTAATGAGAGTATTTGTACTGAGAGCTCAAAATACTTTTCACTTGATTCCTATGCGTGTTGGGTTACTTCCCTGGGTGGCCTGTGCAAGGCGAGCGCCGGAGGACGCGGCACACTGCGTTTCCGGTTTGGAGCTGCACTTCCACGAATACTGAGAGGGTCGTACATCAATGGGCTTAGGCGCCTGGCGGGACGACTAACGTCGGTCGAGTTTCGCCTATTGTATGCAGGGCGAAACGACCTGTGAGGCCTCTGAGTGTCACCGCAGTTCATGTGTTTACCGCTCCCGCGCGTCTGAAACGAAGACTGCTGGTGACGACTGACTGCATTGTCCGCGTCATTGCGAGAATACTTGTGGACCGTGCCCTGCTGGGCGCGACTGTCTGGCGCCGTATGGGCAGTGGTCTAGGCATGTTTTCGTAGCCGGTCAAACGGCAAGTTCAGTGCTCTCAACTAAATAGCAGAGGCATGATTAATCGATTTAAACTGAGGCTAGTTGACGTCATAAAGCCCTGCTCGAAATTGGAGGGAACGGTCGCTATTGGCGCGAATGATGGTCTCAGATAGTGTGAGGGAATTTTAGAATCAGCACTGAATGCTGATTCACGGTTTTAGAGGGTAGTAGGGAGTTGAGCAACGTTGGCTTCGCTCTTGCGTTGTGCGGGCGTAGGGCATTCGGGATCTGATCTTCGTCAGAGTGGGATGGTATTGTGACTCAGTCGCATTTTTTCGGCAGAACTTACGATTCTCAGACAGCCTTAGAGGCCAGGGGTTGAAACAGTGTTGATGCACAGCAGAAGTCGGCGCCTACATCATCAGAACGCTGCCTACCGACGACGTGCTGCAGATTTCAGAACTGGTACAGTATATTGCGACTTCGGCCTTGTAGAACCTATCATTTTTATATTGAATCCTTCAGCAGCACGCTAGCTTTGCCACAAGTCCATCTTGCTTGTTTTTCCATGTGATCCCATTTGAGCTCTCACTACTAATCGCAATTAGAGTTTGGGGAGTAATATTTGATTCATTATGACGTCCAGTCATTATCGTCAATCACAGAGAGTAGGAGCCACTTGTTCTCGAGCCAACTCTTATTCTCATAATAGTTCTGTATAACCTACGCTATAGCCTACTGTTTCTGTTGGCAATCAAGTACCTTTTGTTTTGATTTGTAATAAATCACATTGTAATATTTAGTCCGCATATCATTTCATAGATAGATGCAGAATCCCATTTCCTGTCGTATATTATGATAAAATTTCGCTTTTTCTTTACTGAGTAGATAATGATTTTTACTAAATTATTGTGAGTGTGCACTCCTTACTTTACCAACTAGCAGGGTCCACCATCAATACCTTTCCTTACCGTTGCGCACATAATCAATTAGGTGGTAGGTAAGGAGGAGATGGAGTGCATGTCCAGTTCCCATGCAAAATTCCCCATAATTAAAGGAGTACAAACTCTTCTCCACCCCGGCACCTCGCAACCGTTCGCTCTACGAAAGACCCTTACCCAGAGACTGGAAAGTTGCGTAGGTCACATCTAAAGGCCGTAAAATCAACTAAATACCTAGGAATTACAATTACGAACAACTTAAATAACAAGGAACACACAGAAAATGTTCTAGGGAAGGCTAACCAAAGACTGCGTTTTATTGGCAGGACACTTAGAAAATGTAACAGATCTACTAAGGAGACTACCTACACCACGCTTGTCCGTCCTCTTTTAGAATACTGCTGAGCGGTGTGGGATCCTTACCAGATAGCACTGATGAAGTACATCGAATAATTTCAAAGAAGGGCAGCACTTTTTGTATTATCGCGAAATAGGGGAGAGAGTGCCACTGAAATGATACAGGATTTGGGATGGACGTCATTAAAACAAAGGCGTTTTTCGTCGCAGAGCAGTTTTCTTACGAAATTACAATTTAAAACTTTCTCCTTGGAATGTGAAAATATTTTGTTGATACCAACCTACATAGTGAAAAACGATCAGCATGATAAAATAAGGGAAATCAGCGCTCGTGCGGAAAGATATAGGTGTTCGTTCTTTCCGCGTGGTATAACTTATTTGAACAATACAGAATTGTGAAGGTGGTTCGATGAACCCCTTTGCTAGACACTTAAATGTGATTAGCAGAGTGTCCATGTAGATGTAGATAAGGTGCTGAAATGGGCAAGAATCAAGGGGGTGCTCTGAACGCAATGGGACATTCAGAATGAACACATTATAAAGACTTATAGATTAACAAGTTGCTTCCATGACAAAAGAAGAGCGAAATAAAAGCTCCGACGATTTCCAGTGATGGTTTACTGGGCCAAGCGCTGGAGAAAATGATAAACTTGGGAAGTGGTACAGTCATAGCGATGCAAGCAATACTAATTCCGGAAAATAAGATGAATGTGAATCCATTGACACTGCCAGTGGAAGTGAAGCAGATGCGGCTACTGAAAAGGAAGAAACGTAGGCGGGAGCGTTTTCTAATTGTGTTTTGCGTGTGGAAATACAGACAGTGAAAGATCCACAGCATTATGTCGAACGATGAACTGTATTCCTCTTAACAGTGAAGTTACTTTTTGCAACCAAATTTTCTCGTCACAGTGCTCACGAAAATACTCGCTTATATTTTCGTATCTACATTCGTGCCACACCTAACCCCTTTGCTCGTCCGCTACTCTGCAGTACCTCTTCCACTCCCTTGCATTTCCACTCCTGCGCGTCCTAGCACTTTCATCTGTTGGCATAAAGTGTACTTCCTGGAATATAAGGCCAAGTTTACGTCGAAACTGCCAATAAATGTCGAAAATTCATCCGTAAACAGAAGAATCGAAAATTCTTGTCGTTGAGGTTACTCACTCAAACACACGTCTCTGTGTCGAATCGTGAAGTTCGACACAAAGAACACCGTTATGTCTCGAAGTCTTAATCGAACACTGTGCGAATGTATCATGCTCAAGAATGACGTAGATCAGGGTTGCAAAACTACTTCCTTTGCCGTGTTGCAGTAACCTTTCAAAAGAATTATCGTCAGAGGACAATGGTAGATAGCGGTCGCTATCACTTGCGACTGGTTATATAAAAAGAGTGCTGCTGACTGTACCGTTACATAAATGCTGTTATGTAACAGTCTACTGGCAAGATCATTCGATGACAACATCGCGAAAATATTCAGAAAATACTTTTGAACTGACTTACCACATCGTTAATAGGAGTGTCAGATTCACCCAACTATCTCACTGAAAAAGCAGGTCTGATCTTCCTATAGACAATGCCGCAGTTAACTGCTTAATATTACAGATATTGGTAACACAAGAAGTAAATGTGTAAAATGCATAATTGTGTAAATGTGTAAAATTATTTAAAATCCTCTCTCTATTTTGATGATGTAAAAAAATCTGATATAAAGCTAACCAAGGAAGCTCACTGCATATTGCAAGTGTCTAAATTTAGTACACCGATCTGTGTCTGAAAGAATGGTACGTTTTTTTCCTGGTGTAAATGTGAACGTTTGTTTAAAATTGAATTCTGATTGAAGGAACCTGTATTCTACTATCTGATTAACTTTATATGATGAAGAATTTTATATCTTGAGATTGTCCCTAGAAAACCTTAAGAAAGGAAGTCATTATCACTCTGGAGAAGTAACATTTTCATTCTGAATCACCGTGGTTATTTATCCACCACTAAAGGGACGTGTTGTATCATTTATTAAATTTTTATCTGGGAGAGTTCGAACCATAATGGTCCTGAGTGACAATTTCAATGGATCAGCTGATCTCTTTTCGTGTTTTTTCTCTGCTTCATTGGTTTGAGTCTATTTCTTAGTTAACTGCATAATATGTGTAGATCTTGGTAACAGAAGCAATAAAATGTGCTATATTATATTAGTAAGAAACGATTCAAATTATTTAAAACCTTTTCTGTATTTTACTGATATAAAAAATTTGTTACAAAAGTAACCATGGATAGCTCATTACACAGTACAAGTCTCTGAATTCAATACATCGATAGGTGTCTGAAAGAATGCCACATTTTCATACAGGTGGAAGTATGCAACGTTATTTAAAATTTGATGGAAGACACTTTTCTTCTATTTTCTGTTATGCTCTGTATGATGAAAAACGTTACATCCTCAACGTATCCCCAGAAATAGTTTACGAAAAGTGATCTTGATCGCTCTTGAGAGATAATGTTTTCGTTCTGAATCACCTTGATAATTTGTCAACCGTTAAGTGGACACTTCATTTATTAGATTTTCCTAGGTAGGTTTCGATCCAACAGAGCCCTGAACAACAAGGTCGGTGGATCAGTGGTTCTCTTTTCGTGCTGTTTCTCTACTTCATTGGTCTGAGTCTATTTTCTAGTGTAAGCTTGCCTATAATCTTTCATTAGTATTCTGATCTTGTACCGACGTCTGTGAATTTTACCGCGAATGTCAATTACATCCCAGTATTTTCTTACTTCCTACATCTAGTTAAACTTATTGTGTTCTACGTAATGTAGTCTATCCTCATTAAGTGTCCCACGGGTTTCATTCTTCTCTTTGGTGCTATGCTCTGGTGCAGCTCCTGCCTCGAACTATATGACTGAACTTCATATTTTACCTTGGCTGATATATCTCTTATTATGTGTGAATGCAATTTCTGTGGCTGTGCAAAACACCACTTGCCCAATGTCATTCCTTTTGTAGCATAATGTGCTACGCTCTTAGCCGTTGTCGTACAGTGACGTAGTCTCCAAGTGGTGAGTAATCTTCTTTTTAAAATTACATAACAGTAACACGAAATAAATCTAAAGGTACATTTAAACAATATATATGAGACTATACTGAATCATAAGTACTATGTAACTCACTTGTTGGCCACGATAAAACTCAGGCACCTCATCTTCGCACAGTGTGAGGGTACTGATCACACAATAGGTGGTATTTACACGGATAAAGGAGGAACGATGCTGTTCCACATGATTTTTGACAATTATCGCTCAAACTGTTGCGTTTGTGTGAGAATAGAACAGCGATGGTGTATCGTCGGAGTGAACACGGAGAAACTGTTACCTGCCAGCACAAATCAGAAATGTAGTGGGAGTTTCAGAGTTGAGGGAAGCTTCGAATTCAGCGACCGGTACTTATCGACTGTGAATCAGTTGACTGTCCTACCGACCAGTGCTCACCTCGACAAAATATCCATGACCTTGTGACGGCCATTCCAGCCGAGGCCCTTCGGATTCTCCTGCGAAATAGTATCGTCTTTTCGAATGAACATGCCAAATTATAGATTAATGACTAAAAATAATATGAAGCGGGATGTTTAAGCCTCTAATTGGACACGTGTTCCACATTAAGCACATAAGGCTATTGATCGTGTTTGGTATCCGATGACTAGATCGGTGATCGCTGAATGGTGTAAAAAGTATACGGACTGCTGATACGCTTAGCGAAACTAGCGATTTGATTTCTGTTTCACGAACTTCTTGCAAGCTAGGTGCGTTTGACAGCTCCGTTCATTTCCACCAAAGCAACGGTTTCTGTCAAAATGAAATGTTGCCCTAGCGCGCATGTCTAGTGCAGAATATGGGTGCATTAGCAACTTATATAAACTTCCCTGGTTCACTGAATGTTATTAGTAGTGAGATATTGTGGTACTCAATAAACGGCATATCCCGTGACAAGAATCTAATTCTCAAACCGACTTAAGCGCTTGCAGCCTGATTGCCTTAATGAGCATCTTATTACACTTTGAGGACCTTCCAGCGCTGGTTTTCGCTATTAGAGACCAATTCTCTAAAGTGCTTTTAGATGTTCGACCACGTCATCATGTATGATTTGATCTAGATTGGTGTCTATAACAGCAGCCGAAACGTCAGTTGTTACTTTATATCATGACGCGGTCACATGCCGATAGGAATGTTACTGAACAGTAGAGAGATCATGTTACTTCTCTCTTCTAGGATCGCTGCCATACTGAACATGAAAGGGCAATAACAATCATATAGTGAACAATCATTTGTTGAACTCGAAGAAAACAAATGGAATTAAGATTACGGAAATTCGCTGCCTGCCATCGCTTACAGGTGACTGGACAGAACCGTACATTAAAAGTTTGTGAAACTTATCTGGAGAAGAAAGACATTTTGAAGAATATGATAACCCAGAGGCAAACACATAACAGGGTAAACGAATTAATTTAGTAACCTTTTTTCAGCCGGCAGGGGTGGCCGAGCGGTTCTTGGCACTACGGTCGCATTTTCGAATCCTACCTCGGGCATGGATGTGTGTGATGTCCTTAGGTTAGTTAGGTTTAAGTAGTTCTAAGTTCTAGGGGACTGATGACCTAAGAAGTTAAGTCCCATAGCGCTCAGAGCCATTTGAACCATTTTTTAACCTTTTTCACATTTATATTAGTCGTTTTGTATCAAGCTATGCCATTATGCGGTCAGAGAAACGACGTAAACACCACCACCGTCGCTAAATTAAATCGTACATTGATTAAACTAACGATTATGCAGTGGTTAACAACGACATCGCGGAAGCAGCAGTAGCTTTTTGTAATGGATATTTATATCCAGACAACTAGTTTCAATCAGGGTAACATCTTTAGCTAACCTGTGTATGGATGCGTTACATGGCAAAATCGTTGCAGTGAGCTATTGTATGCAACAGATACTTAAACGCTAGTATACCTCAAGTTCAAAGAAGACTGCTTGGCGTCAATACATAAATGTTTCTTAGTTAGATCATCTACAGCAGTTAGTAAAAAGTAAAACACATGTGAAATATTAAAATGAATAGTATAAAAATGTGTATTCCAATATCCGTGACATAATCGTGCTTCTGTTATCTCATAAATTTTACAACAGTCATCAAGTACAAAATTCAACGCAATATTACTTTGTTAACCTCACTGTTAGACCAGAGTGGTACGAGATACTGATAACTGACTTTTTACAAGTACAAATATCTCGTATGTTCTTAGTTACGGATGATTAAAAATAACGTTGGTAACACAGAATAAGCCATATGGACTGCCAAACCATAAAATGACTGTGATGAAGCGTGGATTATACTAGCATAAACGAAAAATGTACATTAACCTATAGAACCAGATACGTCATATAAGTTAAGGTACGACGCAGTAGCTTTGTATTATCTGCCATCCATAAAACAATCTTGCTTTTAGACAATTACGTTATATTATATTGCTATTTTTTTATATAACTAACAGCCAAGGCTACACGAGTTTACAACGATTGTTCCACACAGACGTATGACGTATACTTCCTCATCATCCACAATAAAGGACACAATGTACTCATGTAATGCATCTTTGAGAAAGTTATGATCGCTTTTCTACATACATTTGGATGTGCTAACTTCTAACAAATGTCGCTGTACTCGTGAGTAAAGCAAACGTCGGCTGATAGAGTCATAAATTCTCAGCTTCAAAGGATTGGATTGATTTAGTGGAAGAGACCAGACAGCGACGTCACCGGTCTCATCGGATTAGGGAAGGAAGTTGGCCGTGCCCTTTCAGAGGAACGATCCCGGCATTTACCTGAAGCGAATTAGGGAAATCATGGAATACCTAAATCAGAATAGCCGTACGTGGGATTGAACCATCGTCCTCCCGAATGTGAGTTCAGTGTGCTAATCACTGCGCCACCTCGCTCGGCCTCAGCATTATAACAGACTACTGATTTTTGTTCTTGGACACTTCTGGAAAGCGTATGAGGTAGTAGAAATACTTGTATGCGAAAGGTACTCGTGATAAATCTATGTATACATACTGCAGATAGCTTGTATAAATTGGTGAACTAAATACCTGGATATTCAAAGACAAAGAACAGATTTCAGTTGTTTATTGTAAAGTATGAAAGACAGAACCGCAATGCGCATGTCTCTTTATGCGGGAATGTTGAAAGTTTTGATACAGCTGCGCTGTTGTTTGTTTTTTTTCCCATAGGGAACATAAAAATGCAAAATCTTTGTCTCACCTATGGCAGCTACTCTTCAAGAGCCGAGAAATCTAATTGTTGAAGCTGTCGATTCCATAAACGGGGACTTGTTGACTCGTATGTGGAGTAAAATGGACTACCGCTTCGATGTTTCTCGAGGAACGTGAGGTGCTCATGTTGAGTGCATGGTGTACTGTCTATACGGACCATAAACTTTCAGTCTTCCTCTATACAGCGACGTTCGTAATGTGTTTCTACTTTTCTTAGCTTGTCTGTAATAAACAACTGAAATTTGTACAATCTTTTTTAATGACTCTGTATTTTAGTGATGTTATACATATCTTATTTTTAACTCTCTTGTAGATGCAGAAAGAAAGAAACATGTATCTGATGCCAAGGAAGCTTCCTTAAAATTTGTGTAGTGTTCTTCCGTAAGAATCTTTTAGGTACAATGGTTTACCGCAACAGTTTTATCGTGTATTATTTGTTATACTTGTTGACGCACACGTTGGTGGCTTGAAAACGATCACTTAACCGAAACTAACTATCTGGCAATAAATATTGATTACCACTGCTTTTGGTGATTTCAGGAACTTGTTCTTTAAAAACATAGAAACTTTGCAGCAATGTTTACAGAAAAAAAGTAGTTTTGGTTATAATTCTGGACTTGTATACAAGAGAACGTAGTGGTTTAGGTTTACCGAGTTTCCCTAAGACACTTCAGTAGAGTACTGGAATGATTTCATCAGAAATTGGACGAGGAAACACTTCCTGTTTTCCAAATCTGCTCTAGTTTTCTATCTCTAATAACTTCAACGTCGCATTTCCTTACTTGCCCATTGTGTATTAAATAGTCCCCAGTTCAGTTTCCATACGTGCTTCGATTACTTGTGTGGTGGGGTGCACGGATACGGCTAGTAGGTAAACAAGACATAAGAAAAAGTACTGTGATTGAAATATTTTTTCACCTTTTGCTGCCGCAACTTATATCATCATCAGCAGTGTAGGTTGTCAAACTTCAGCACGGATGTTGATTTCGGTGACAAACTGTCTTTTGAGTTTTGCCATCGCCCTGTTCTCTCACGTGCAGTTTTCGTCAGCACGCAGTTACTCCATCTTTTAAAATTGCACCGTTCTTTAGGAATGTAGGTGTCCTCATTTATTATTTACTTTCCATCGCCCACATTGAGTGGAGGACGTGTTCCTTAGAGGAAACGAGAAGTAAGTTGTGGTGGCTATGATTACCAAGGAAACGAGAAGTAAGTCGTGGTGGCTATGATTACCGTTTATGTTTTTCGTTAGTCACATTTCTTTTTTTTACTTTTTCGAGGTTTCTAGAAGAAAATAATGTATCTTAAACATTCCGTATAGTTACTCGGGAGGGGTAGATTAACAAGGGTGATAATTCAATTTTCTAAAAAGCTGGAAGTTTTATAAAATTGAATTAGTAAACAAAGAAAATTAGAATTTGCGAAGTCTGGGAATGTTTTCGTTATGTGAAAAGAAACCATTTACCGTTCGTCAGACAGTACCTTGAACCAATAAGATTCAAAAATGTTCACGCGTGCATAGTTTTTGCACAAGTATTACGAAATTCTGTTCCCTCGAGTACAGTTGTTCTTTATGTCTTCAGTGTACATGGTGCTATGATACAATTGAGTCATTTGAAAGCTTTAACACAAGAACAAGAATTTCAGAGATACTGAGACGCAGTATCAGTATAACTTTGCCTTCCTCTATTCCCAGTACACACTGTTCAAATTTACAAAAGAAAATGTAGGCTCTTACCGAAAGAGCAAAAAAAAAATTATAATACTTAGATCTTAGGAAAGATCTTAGGAAAATTTAGTGGCCAAGTTGAAGAGCTGTTTTAATCAGACAGCCGACCGGGGTGACCGAGCGGTTCTAGGCGCTACAGTCTGGAACCGCGCGACCGCTACGGTCGCAGGTTCGAATCCTGCCTCGTACATGGATGTGTGTGATGTCCTTAGGTTAGTTAGGTTTAAGTAGTTCTGAGTGCTAGGGGACTGATGACCTCAGAAGTTAGGTCCCATAGTGCTCAGAGCCATTTGAACCATTTTTTAATCAGACACACACATACGCACAAACACACACACACACACACACACACACATATATATATATATATATATATATATATATATATATACACAAACACACACACACACACACACACACACATACACACACACACACACATACACACACACACACAGGATAAACGTTTAGATTTGATGTTGTAGTTAACGATCTGTTGTTGGATGAAAAGGTTTAGATGCTGAAAAACTGCTAGTATCTGCCAGTAACTGCTTATATTCATTTCAGAAATTGTTAAACAGTGTTGACCAGTAATTTAGCAGGGATACGCAGCATGCTTGTATAAAACCTGCTCAGTTCAGTAAATAGTAACTTCAAAGCACTTTGAAAACTAAACAAAACGATTTTTGTAGATTTCCCAACTCAGGGACAGACAAGACTGAAGCCGTATTGAGAAAGTGCCACTGAACTTACCAGTTCCTCCGACGCCAGACAGTCACTGGTCACCTGTGAGCTGCCACCTGCTCTGCGATGGAAATTCTCCACTGACAGAATAAAACCCATGTGCTTTACGTAAGAGGCGGCCAGAGTCCAGCGAATCGATATGAGCTGAAAATACGTGGACGGAACTTTATCTAGAGACAGCGTCAGAGATAACGGGTGACTTGCGCTGTGAAACCGCGAGTTCCGT
Source organism: Schistocerca americana (assembly GCF_021461395.2). NCBI lineage: Eukaryota > Metazoa > Arthropoda > Insecta > Orthoptera > Acrididae > Schistocerca > Schistocerca americana. The sequence continues at coordinate 618,284,676 of NC_060121.1, forward strand.
GCACTAAGGTTCCAACCAGCGTATGCCTACCTCACGAAGTCACTGTGCGGTATTGTAAGGCACCACCGACGGACAGTGTAAGTACGGGACAGAGACAGGCTGATTTACAATATCTGCCAAAGAGTTCTTCCGCCCCTCTCGTACCCTCAAAACATTCTCTCTTTCTAATCCCATCGCGTATATTACTGAACGCCTAACTCAATACAAGGCTCAATGTGCATTATGCCAGTTGCAGGTTGCCTTTCTAACAGCTTCCATGAGCAAGACAATTTCATTTTTAATACATCGTATAATTAAGGGCCTATTTCAAAAATTTAAGACTCTCTCACAATATACTCATTTTAAAGTTTTAACAAGTAACACAAGTATTACAGCAGGAAACTTAAAATATATCTACATGCTGCATAGCTGATCGCGCGTAGATACCCAGACTGTATTCATCCAGTATTTGAGAATGAGATCACTTAGTGACTTGCAAAAAACTTCACACATGGTTTCAAATCTTCAGCTCCGGGCTTGAAGTTTTAACTTATTCTTCATTGCTATCTCTATTCACAACATAAGTTTTGCAGGCAGTATCCACTGAATATACCTGTAAGATTGTATCGTTGTACGAAACGTAGTTCGGGAGACGTCATCAGCAGTGGGATACGTGAAAAACTAGCTTTTGCTTAAAACGAGGCGCAAATTACACAGAATATGTTCATCCACTGTTTGGCAGTGAAAGCACTTAGGGACTTCCAATAAAATTTAAACATAATTTCTTATAATTAAAGTCAATTATTTAACACATTAATTTATTTGTAAAGTATTTATGTTTGATTTTTTGGGGGAATTTTGACTCTTAAAAGACGGAAGGTGGGGGGGGGGGGGGGGGTTTACTGGTCTTTACTAACTTACTACATTCTGTGACTCCAAAATTATTTCCTCTCCACCTCCAGTCTTCTCTCCTTCCTTTCTCCTGCTGTCTCTATTTACTGTCATCGCATTCATCCATGTCATTTACCAACTTTCCCACGATGTTCTTTCATTTGCTTCATACATCTGTAACGTAACTACCTTAAACCATTACTGAGCTTTCAGTTTCGCACCTACTAACTAGACTAGAGATCAATACTGAGTATCGCTGTGAAGAAGCTGTGATTTTATCCTCTATTTGTCGCCTTCGCCCGTAGCCTCTTCGTCCAAACAGTTTCCCTTGGCTTCGCCTTTCGCACTTTCGCTAATCTGCAACGCGTCATCTGTAGTCAATGTCACGTCTTCGGCAGCAATTGCTACATCATCATCTGTCGGTCACTGAATCATCTTCCAATACCTCAATCGTCAGACCATTTATCCATCAGCGATTCTTCTGGTAGTTGCTCTGGCTGGCAGGAAAATACCCTCTTTTTCCAACCCAGCCCTCTCCTGCCTGTTCTACATCAAGCATACCTGGAGCATGTATATCGGGAGCAACATCGATCAGACCCCTACAACACCAACATCAGCACTATACATCGAAATAGCAACATCATCTGCAGCAGCTTTAACGTTATCTTTGCAAACGGGTGTTAGCCATAGACTGAAACGTGTTAATGTCTTCATGCTCCTATCTCCGAACTTTATTTTTTTTGTATTACTTCAACATAAGAAAATTTTCTGATACAATTAAAAATGGCCTGGAAATGAAGGTTGAAACAGATCGTGGATGTAAATAAAGAATTAATTAATTCTCAGAATAGATCCTCTCACACCTTTCTTATTTCCCGTTAAGACTAAGACAAGTAAACCTGAATCGTTTCATATCTGAAATCAAAATAAGCACCACTTCCTCACATATAAACTACATCATAGTGCGCAAAGGCTTCATCTTAATATCCCCAAACTTTGACTTCATGTTCCTCCAGAAACTCCCGACATTTCATTTGGTCCAAATGTAAACATAATGCCTTTCCCCAGAACCAAAATCTCCAGACCGTCCACATCCCTTTCTTCCCCACCCCTATCCACCACCAATCACCATTCTCAATGAAGTGATGAATGAGCTAGCCCTTGGCATCACAGAATACGAGGTCAGTTTATATACAGTTCTAAGAAACTGGTATAAGCAGGCATATTCAAATACAGAGATGTGTAAACAGGCAACGTCTGTATAAGTGTCTGGCGCAGTTGTTAGATCGGTTACTGCTGCTACAATGGTAGGTTATCAAGATTTAAGTGAGTTTGAACGTTGTGTTATAGTCGGCGCACGAGCAATGGGACACAGCATTTCTTAGGTAGAAAAGAAGTGAGGATTTTCCCTTATGACCATTTGACGAGTGTACCATGAATATCAGGAATCGGATAAAATGCCAGTCTCCGACAACGCTGCCGCCGGAAAAAGATCTTGTAAGAACGGGACCGCGACGACTGAAGAGAATCGTTCAACGAGACAGAAGTGCTGCAGAATTCAATGCTGAGGATTCAGATTTACTTGTTTTAGTCTCAACGGGAAATAAGAAAGGTGTGAGAGGATGCTATTCTTAGAATTAATTAATTCTTTATTTAAATCCACGATCTGTTTCAACCTTCATTTCCAGGCCATTTTTAATTGTATCATAAAATTTTCTTATGTTGAAGTAATACAAGTGTCTGCGTGCGAACCATTGAACGAAACATCATCGATATGGGCTTTCGGAGCCGAAGGCCCACTCGTGTACCCTTGATGACTGCACGACACAAAGCTTTACGCCTCACCAGGGCCCGTCAACACCGACATTGGACTGTTGATGGTTGGATGCATGTTGTCTGGTCGGACGAGTCTCGTTTCAAATTTCATCGAGCGATGGACGTGTGCGGGTATGGAGACAACCTCACGATTCCATGGACCCTGAATGTCAGCAGGAGACTGTCCAGGCTGGTGAAGGCTCTGTAATGGTGTGGGACGTGGGTAGTTGGAGTGATATTGGACCCCTGATACGTCTAGAATCGACTCTGGCGGTCACAAGTACGTAAGCATCATGTCTGATCACCTCCATCCATTCATGTCCATTGTGTATTCCGACGGGCTTGGGCAAATTCCAGCAGGACAATGCGACACCCCACATGTCCAGAATTGCTTCAGAGTGGCTCCAGGAACACTTCCGCTGGCCACCAAACGCCCCAGACATGAACATTATTGAACATCTCACTGATGCCTTGCAACGTGCTCCTCAGAAGAGATCTCCACCCCCTCGTACTTTTACGTATTTATGGACAGCCCTGCAAGATTCATGGCGTCAATTCCCTCCAGCACTACTTAGTCCAGTCCACGTTACGTCGTGTTGCGACACTTCTGCGTGCTCGTGGTGGCCCTACGCTATATTAGGCAGGTGTACCAGTTTCTTTGTCTCTCTCTCTCTCTCTCTCTCTCTCTCTCTCTCTCTCGTGTGTGTGTGTATGTGTGTGTGTGTGTGTGTGTGTGTGTGTGTGGACTGACTTACCCAATAGGCCATATGTCAACCTTTGGCAATGATAACAGCGGCGATGCTTCGTGACTTGGAAGCCTCGGTACGTCCCTCGAGGTAGTTGTCACCATATCTACACACATAAGTCATATATATTATCCACAAATTCTAGGTACGGGGGCGAGGAACTTTGACACGACGTTGAATCACATCCCAGATGTGTTCGATCGCGTTCAGATCTGACGAGATGGGGGACCAGCACATCAATTAGAACTCGCCACTGTGTTCCTCAAATCACTCCATCGCACTCCTGCCGGCCGGAGTGGCCGAGCGGTTCTAGGCGTTTCAGTCTGGAACCGCGCTACCGCTACGGTCGCAGGTTCGAATCCTGCGTCGGGCGTGGATGTGCGTGATGTCCTTAGGTTTAAGTAGTTCGAAATTCTAGGGGACTGATGACGTTAGAAGTCAAGTCCCATAGTGCTCACAGCCATTTGAACCATCACACTCCTGGCCTTGTGACAAGGTGCATTATTTTGTTGAAATTGCCTCTGCAGTTGGGAAACATGATTCTCATGAACGGGTGCACGTGGTCTGCAACCAGTGTATGATACTCCTTGGCCGTCACAGTGCCTTGCACGAGCTACTGGACCCACGGACTCCCACTGAATGTTTCCCTGGGGCATAATGCAGCCGCCAGCAGCTTGTCTCCGTCCCGCCGTGTAGGTGTTAAGGAGCGGTTCCCCTGGAAGACGACAGATTCGCTCCTTCCCACAGGCATGATGAAGAAGGTATCGGTATTCGTTAGACCACGCAACGCTCTGCCGCTGCGCCAACGTCCAATGCCGACAGTCACGTGTCATTTCAGTGGTTGTTGCCGATGTCGTGGTGTTAACATTGGCACACGCACGGGCCGTCGGCAGTGGAGGCCCATCGATAGGAGTGTTCGGTGCACTGTGTGTTCACACACACTTGTACTCTGCCCAACATTAAAGTCTGATGTTACCCAACATTAAAGTCTGATGCGAATTCCGCACCATTCGCCGCCTCATCTGTTTTACCTGTCTGCTCAGCCTACTACGTCCGACATCCGTGCCCTGTGTAAGGAAAATCTTGGAACGACCACAAAATCAAATGACAGAAATATCATGGGCAGCTGTTTGGACTAGCATGTAGACATCTCTCAAGGGTTTGCACTTTGCGTAGATTAAGCCACTGAGACGCTTTGCCACGAAGATTCTATTCACAGCCGTTAAAACTGTGCAGTCGCTCGTTCGTTGTCCTGCTCTCGGTCGGCATTCTGTACACGTTGTTGCCAGTGTTTTTATGCTGAGATAAATGAACGCGGACCAAGATGCAGCTGTTGCTAGTGAGATGGTGACAGGCTTCTGGCTAGGGAACACATTGTTTTTACGGTCTACTGCACTCACTTGTAACGAATATTTTCATCCCCGATCACGCTTTTATGCAAATTCTTCCTTTATTTGCTTTCTGATTGAAACTGGAACTTTTATTTCGTGAATGGGTTTGGCCTTGTGCTCATGTGGGCTTGTTTATCCACTCAGTCTATCGGTAACAGTGCCTGTATTAAACGTACATGCCCTTTCTCAACTGGCAGCAAGTTAATCTGATTATAGTGAAAATCGTTATTTGTGATGCTTTCCCTCAAAGCAACCTATTTTGTATTTGTTTCGAGTGTGTATTCGTATGAAATTAATATCACAGTTTTGAAAGCTGGACAAATGTATCACGGCCCACAAAACCCATCATTTTCCCATAGTACTTGAATAGCTTTTGGTAAAATATGTATTCAGAATTCTAGTGCTTAAGGACTACAGTAATTTCCTTGCCTGTAATATGTTCATATTCAGTTGGTGGGACCGCGTGGTGTTACTTAATGACACTAAATGTGCACTTTTTTGTCTCGAAAAAGCTGTTTCTTGTATATAGTGATTCTACATAATCTTGTGAATATAGCTGCTTTCTCCCGAGATTTCCTTTGCTTTACATTTACTAATAGCATGTAGCATGCGACTGCGTCAGTCTCTGCAAATGTTTCGCATCTTCCGCAGCACTTCTGGTTTTTAACATTATATGTGTTTTCAGCCATAAAATATAAGTCTTCGAGCAGTAAAGCTGGTGGCAACAACTTGAAGCATAATCATGGGTCTTCATATAAATGCCCTTCAAACATTCAGTTAACAGTCCCAGGCAAAATATTCTATCAACTCACTTAAGAAACACTCACAGACATTGCAGATTGTACAAAAAGTACCACATGTGTATGGCAAGGACAATTTCTATACGGAAAATTCCATTTATACTAAACATCATCCAGAAGATGACTAATTTTTTGGGTTGGTAATTGTTGTTGCACTTAATCATTTCCGGTGACGCGTCATAGGCTATGTCCGTTGCTCTTTATATTACGAGAACTAATTGTTGACCCCATGTTACACAGATTATATAGTCAGATGCATAATCAAATGGGATTATCTCGAAATGACTTCAAACTAATTTCAAATATAGCATTCTTAACTCGAAATATTAGGTAGCAGTCAGCTTTCAGTGTGCAGAATCTATTAGAATCTAAAAATACCACAGAATATCTGAAGAATGTGATCCAACAGCACTTAAATTAATAAGATGGGATAAATATGGGAATTATCGTGTAAAAGATTTCAAAGCTCGCAATAAAGGAGAACAGTGGGTCTTTTGAATGACGACGAGTTTTCCTTGAGGAAAAGCAAAGGTTCGAGAGAGGCCGGTGTTACAAGACGTGTGATAATTGAAGCAAGACGATTCAAAACACTTTCGTGAGATTTGACGACCTAGGAGAAGCGTGCGACGTAGTAAAGTACTGCAAGATGATCATAATGTCGAATGAAATATGCGTTACGGGGAAAGACGCGCAAGTACGACATGTATGGGTATCAATAGGGTATTCTCCTCTACTGTTCAAACTTTATCGTAGAAGCGATGAAGGGGATAAAAGATAGGTTCATAATGATCAAATTTTGGGGTGAAAGGATATCAACGATAATAATCACTGATGACATTGCTGTCCTCTGTGAAAATAGCGAGTAATTAATTACTGGACGTATTGTAATGAAGTTGGGCCCATTTAGTAGGAAAAAATTACCGTATTCTGCCACCTTGGAAACAAAATAACGCATGATGAATGATACAAGGAAGACACAAGAAGCACACCAGCTCAGACAAAGAAATAATTCCTGATCAAAGGAAGTCTATTTTGCATTAAACATAGAACTTAACGCGAGAAAGAAATTTCGGGGAATTTGCGTCTGGTGTACAAGCAGGGCAGTACTGGGGCCTTGGTGAGATTAGCCTCCGCCAAGAGCGCCGGCACAGAGGGGCGGGTCAATAAATGGCTGAAAAATTTAAGAAAATAAAATGTCTAGGAAGACTGTTGAAGAATAAACCTGGAGGAGTATGTTGATTCACTTGCTCGGCGTGTTGCTATCTTCTGAATGCGAGAAGAAGCCTTTCCCTCGACCTGACCTGCAAAACGAATTTTCATTAGTCGCTTCAGTCTCCATATGCAAGTCATAGATGTTCGAGAGTTGAGAAAGTCTCTGCAAGCACATAGCTTCATTTCATTACAAGCACCTATGCCTGGGAGACAGGACCCCGCTTTTTGCTCTGTGCTGAGGTGTTATTCCAATACCGTTGGGGAACATCTGCAATGCTGTTCGAGTTTAGAGGGAGTGCCAAGTGGACTGAGGCCTGAATGGGAATATTGACGGAGGAGGAAAACATACTAGGGAAATCTGTGCAGTTGTCCAAAACCACTCTGTCAGGATGGCATAGTGGTTAGTGCATATGACTAGTGAGCAGGAGACCCGGTTTCGAGTCCCGTCCTTCGTACAAATTTTCATTCGTCACTTCATTCTGCATATATGTTGATTTCTGGCACCTGACGGCTGAAGTGAAACTGTTTAAGCTAGAGTGCATCAAAATATATAATAAAATAAAAAGTGAAATAGGAAACAGATTTCGCAAAAAACATAACATATCAACTCACTTCAATTTCTTCTCATAAAAACCTAAAATTAGCTCTTTACGTTATACAGCAGAAACATAAATGCAGGTGAGCTTGTTAATTAAATAGCGGCTTACAATTTATGACAGTTCCATTGACTGCAGCGTCTGGTCAACGCAGTTTCACCGGATTAAACATGTTAAGAACTACGTACGATTGAGCACTGGTGACGCTGACTGTCAAATTCAGCTATCTTGTCAACAGAATATGACACAGTTGTTAAATTTGACTTGAATGAGGTAACCAATAGAAGCATATGGAAACTAAAATTATATAAAAACGTAATTCTAGAAAATAAAGATGTCCTCAACACTTCGCTACAGTGATTTTCTTTTCATTTCCAGCTAATAAAGTATACACTATTAACAATTTATGACGAACAAATAAAATCGTGTTAATATGCATCATAATAAAATCAGTGTGCAGTCACCGACATAAAAAATAAGACTTACGTATTGTTTTATTTTCATTTTATTGTACGTGGAATAATTTTATTCTGTTGTTGATGTTGCGATCTTCCAGTCCAAAGAATGGTTTGATGCAGTTCTCCATGCAGGGTCGATTCCAGAACATCTTTCCACACAAGAGACTTACCATTTGATGCCCCCTCCTCCACCCCTTCGTTTTCTCGCATGCTCTTTTACCCGTGTCAGTTTTCGCTACTAACTGTGATACAAATGTATACAAATCCTGCGCTTTGGCAGAGCTTCCTGTATGGATACCTTTCAGTTATGCTGCCTTTGGTGCCGCTCCTGGCTTGGTCTTAAACCGACCCTGCCTACCTACTGGTCTCTTCTGTGTACGCGTCTTCATCTCTGCGTAACAACCACAGCCTACATCCATTTTAACCTGCTTACTATATTCATTTCAAGTCTTGGTCTCCCTCTACAGTATTTACTTCCTACCCCGACCCACCCCTGCCCTCCCACCGCTCCGCACACACACACACACACACACACACACACACACACACACATACACATACGCACACACGCACGCACACGCACTTGCCTCCATTAATAAACTGATAACACCGATGCCGCAGGATGTGACTCGTCAAGCGATCTATTCTTTTAGTCAAATCTGCTTAAAATTCATTTTTCCCGGTTTATACAAGTACAGAACTCCTCATTGGTTATTCGAGCTATTCAGTATATTTCTATAGCACCAAATATCACCTTTCATCTTCTTCTTGTCTAAATTGTCGCCAGCTGGTGTGGCCGTGCGGTTCTAGGCGCTTCAGTCTGGAACCGTGCGACAGCTACGGTCGCAGGTTCGAATCCTGCCTCGGGCATGGATGTGTGTGATGTCCTTAGGTTAGTTAGGTTTAAGTAGTTCTAAGTTCTAGGAGACTGATGACCACAAATGTTAAGTCCCATAGTGCTCAGAGCCATTTGAACCATTTTTTTCTAAATTGTCTATCGCCGATCATTCTCTTCCACAAAAGGCTATCCTCCAGACATGTACTTTCAGCAAAGAATTCCCAACACTAAGGTTAACGAAAGCCTCTTTCTCAGCAATACTTTACTTCCAACTGCCAGTCTGCATCTTATTTCTTTCAGGCTTCGGTCATCATCTGTTACTCTGCATTTCAACCAACGGAACTCATACAGTGCCTTTAGTGTTTCATTTCCTAATGTAATACCCTCAGTGATGTAGCTCTGCTACATTCCACTAGCATTACTTTTACTTTCATTTATGGTCATGTTATAATCACCACCCAAGACACTCTTCACTCCGTTCAAAAGATCTTCCAGGACCTTAGGCGTCTCTTACAGAAACATGTTATCAGCCAAAAGCAAAGTTGTTATTTCTTCTTCCTGAATTTTAATCCCCTTCCCAAATTTCTCTCTCATTATCTTCACAGCTTGCTCGATGTACATATTGAATAACTTTACGGATAGTTTATAATCCTGTCTTATTCCTTTCCCAGCTACTGCTTCCCTTTTATTTCTTTCGGCTCTTATAATTGCAGTTTAGTTGCAAATAAGCTTTTGGCCTTCGTATTTTTTCCCTACCATTATTCTAAATTTCAGTGAGTACGGTCCAGTCAACATTGTCAAAACCTTTCCAAAATCTACAAATGGTGTAGACGTAGATTTGCCTTTTCGCTATCTTTCTGCTAGGATAGGTCATAAGTCAGTGTTGTCTCACGTGTTCTTATATTTCCCAGAAACACAAACTGATATTTTCCAATGTCACCGTTTACCCGTTTATCCATTCTTCTCTAAATAATTCGTGTCTGTATTTCGCAAACATGGCTTGTTGTCCGATAGTAATATTCACTCCTGACAACAACTGCCTTCTTTGGAATTCGGATTGTTCCATTCTTTCTGAAGTCTGAGGGTATTTCGCCTCTCTCATATATCGTGCACGGCAAGCTGAATAATTTTGTCATAGCTGGCTGGATCTCTCAAACACTTCAACAACTCGGAGGAAATGTCGTCTACTCCAGGGGCATTGTTTCCACGTCTTTCAGTACTCTGTCAAATTTATCTCGCAGTATTGTAATCTCGCAGTATTGTAACTTCCGTCTGATCTTCACCTACTTTCAACTTCCTTTTTCAAAATATCATCAAGTTCATTTTCCTGAAGAGGTCCTATATTATACTCCTCACTTCTTTCGGCCTTCTCTTTTGTGCATAACACCGTCTGAACTCATCACGTTCACATAGTTGTTTCACTTCTCTCCAAAAGTCTCTCTTCTTTTCTTATAGGCAGCACTTATCTTTCCTCTTTGGATTTTTGTTCTCTATCCCGTAATTAATATTTAAGCATTTTCTGTCAATATCAATTTTTAAATGTCTTTATTCCCTTTCTCCTGATTCATTTGCTCCGTTTTTATATTTTCTCTTCTCACCAGGTACATTCAACATTTCCTGTAATTTCTACTACGTCTTATCTTCTTATCTATGCGATCATCTGCTGCCTTCACTATTTCATCTCTCAAAGCCACCCATTCATTTTCTGTTTTATTACTTTCCCCTGTTTCAGGCAAGCGTTGTCTAATACTCCCTCTTCAGTTTATCAAGGTTCCATCTCCTTAATCTAACTTTTTTGATTTTCTTCACTTTTGGTCTGCAGCTCTAAACAAATAGATCTTTATCTGTATATCGAAAAGTCGTGTTTTGGTTTCTAAGTCTCTGTCTTAGCATTATGTAATCGATATAAAAGCTTCTTGTAGCCCCAGGTCTCTTTAACATATACAGATTTTTCTCGTGATTCTTAAATCAAATGCTCTCGGTCATTAGATTACGTTATGTGCAAAATTCTACTGGGTGGCTTCTTGATTCATTTATTTTTCCGCCATCCATGTTCTACTACTTTGCCTTCTCTTTCTTTTCCTCCTATCGAATTCCAGTCGCACATCACAATTAAATTTCATCTGCTTTAACTACCTGAATAGTTTCCAAGTCTCATCATGCAGTGCATTAACCTACCCCATTTTCTGTTGATAACCTTGTACTGACCTGACAAGAAGTCTTCTTTTTCGTGCTGCTGTATTTCACTAATACCCGATATATCTAAGTCCAGAATACCTGTTTCCCTTTTTAATTTCTCTAACCTAGCTAACTGATTAAGGGAGCTAACACTGCGTTCTCCGACCCGCAACATGTCAAGGCACTACGTTTGTATGTCCTCTTCTGAAGTATTGCTCCGCGGTATGGGATCCGTTTTTATATTTTCTCTTTTCACCAGGTACATTCAACATTTCCTGTAATTTCTACTACGTCTTATCTTCATATCTATGCGATCATCACATACGATTGACGGAGAACATCGAAAAAAATCGAAGGACACGATATTGCAGTGCAGGAGCAGGCACTGTGGCGACTACAGCCGTTATGAAATACACTAAATATATTCGCAGTTGCGGATATGGACAACCGTCAGCTGTGCAATGAAAATTTCTGCCGGACCGGAACGCGAACCCGGATTTCCCGCTTATCGCCACACAGAGAGGTCGCAAGGCACCTCCACGCCGCTCCGCTACGTCTCGCTACCACTTTTGTCATGGCCCGCACAAATCAAACGGTCTACAAGCCGACGCGTGGAAAGGCGCCGCGCGAATAGCTCGCCGCCAAGGCGGCGAGGAAGAGCGCGCCCGCCACCGACGGCGTCAAGAAGCCCGACCGCTACAGGCCGGCAACCGTCGCCCTGCGAGAAATCTGCCGCTACCAAAAGAACACCGAACTGCTCAACCGAAAGCTGCCTTACGAGCGCTTTGTGCTCGAGATCGCCCAGGACGTCAAGACGACCTGCGCTTTCAGAGCTCCACCGTCAAGGCTCTGCTGGAGGCCAGCGAGGTCTACACCATCGGCCTCTTCGAAGACACCAACCTGTGTGCTATCCACGCCAGGCGAGTCACCATGACGCCCAAGGACATCCAACTCGTGCGCCGCATCCGCAGCGATTGCGCCTAAACTGTCCTCCGGCAGGCACAAGCGACACCCGGCACCGCACTGTCCCATGTTTAAATGAAAGTATAAATGAGGTATTTATTTTATTTATTAAGGAATAGGATTTAATCAGAAGTGGAATGGTGGAACTAATAATAGACATAAGCTGCTTCGTGCAGACCAAAACAATAATGGACTGCTTCCCTCTTCGTGGTCGCATTTCTCGCCGATACCGCAGTATCTCGTGTTGCAGCCAGGTATATCTTTGTATTTTTTTAATTTTTCATTTTATTTTATTTTTTACAGCTCATAAGTAGCAGGGAAATGAAAACAATTTTCAAAAGGAAATAAATCAAAGGAAACAAGATTCACCTTTTTTAAGTTTACAACGATATCATCCACCGGGTGCTGTTCACTAAGGAAATAATACGTGTTGTCGAATAAGAAGAGAGGAAAAAATCTCCGCTGGTGGGTGAGTATGAGTGGTCCTCGCCGGCGCTGCTGCCTCAGGGCATGTCGTCTCGTATAACTGAAGGAGATAATCATTTCATCATGTCCCGTGTATCCCTTTTCATCGTCTTCAACATCAGCTTCTCATATGCGGGACGTTCCACCTGTGATGGGAATCTCGTAAAGAACTCCCTAGGTAATCAGAATAATATTGTTGGTATTTCGTGTTGCATACAGTGGCCGTATGTCGTTCATGCAAATGGGTCCAGAAGTCCAGCACATTCTTCAGGTCGTTGCGAAGCAGGTAATGCACCGCTTGGCCTTGTATCTATGTCACCGCGCACATCTTGTCTCGTGGGTAGTAAGTTCTGTCCGGAAATAGAACAGTTGTAGGTTCAAAAATGGTTCAAATGGCTCTGAGCACTATGAGACTTAACTTCTGAGGTCATCAGTCCCCTAGAACATAGAACTACTTAAACCTAACTAACCTATGGACATTACACACATCCATGCCCGAGGCAGGATTCGAACGTGCGACCGCAGCGGTCGCGCGGTTCCAGACTGTGGCGGTACAGCTATTCGTGAGTATTCGATAGACGCCTTGCGCTGTCAGCTGTCTATTGGCTGGGAGATCTTTCATAGTGTAGCTACATTCAAAGAAAAATTCTCTGGTACGATGAAATAGCAGGGAAATGTTCTTCATCGCCAATTCGAAAAGCTGCTGCCAGTTCGTCTACCAAGAGTCCTGACAGGCTCATCTGTTGTCTATCCCGCATTGTCAATATCACGACGAGATAAACGGAGCATTGGAAGAAGCTGAGTGTAGTGGGGGATTCGCGGCGCCAAGTAGGTATTTATGTAGGTGACCCGTTGAATCATGTCCAAGGTGCTCAAGTTGTTCGCTCTGACACCATTCTGGAAGGCTTGGAGCGGACTCTTGAAGTTCGTCGGCGTTATGCGTCTCACATCATTTGTAAGTAAGTTCCCCAGGCGCTTTATACTGTCCCGTATCTGGATTCACAAAAGTTGGAAAGAGAAACGTAGGTACAAAGAAGGTTACTGCGAAGAAACCATGGGTAACAGAAGAAATACTTGAGTCGATCGATGAAAGAAGGAAGTAAAAAATGTTCAGTTAAATTCAGGAAACAGAAATAAAAGGCGCTGCGGATTGAAACAAATAGGAAGTGTAGGGAAGCTAAGACGAAATGGCAACATGAAAATACGAAGAAATCGAAAGAGAAATTACACTCCTAGAAATTGAAATAAGAACACCGTGAATTCATTGTCCCAGGAAGGGGAAACTTTATTGACACATTCCTGGGGTCAGATGCATCACATGATCACACTGACAGAACCACAGGCACATAGACACAGGCAACAGAGCATGCACAATGTCGGCACTAGTACAGTGTATATCCACCTTTCGCAGCAATGCAGGCTGCTATTCTCCCATGGAGACGATCGTAGAGATGCTGGATGTAGTCCTGTGGAATGGCTTGCCATGCCATTTCCACCTGGCAACTCAGTTGGACCAGCGTTCGTGCTGGACGTGCAGACCGCGTGAGACGACGCTTCATCCAATCCCAAACATGCTCAATGGGGGACAGATCCGGAGATCTTGCTGGCCAGGGTAGTTGACTTACACCTTCTAGAGCACGTTGGGTGGCACGGGATACATGCGGACGTGCATTGTCCTGTTGGAACAGCAAGTTCCCTTGCCGGTCTAGGAGTGGTAGAACGATGGGTTCGATGACGGTTTGGATGTACCGTGCACTATTCAGTGTCCCCTCGACGATCACCAGTGGTGTACGGCCAGTGTAGGAGATCGCTCCCCTCACCATGATGCCGGGTGTTGGCCCTGTGTGCCTCGGTCGTATGTAGTCCTGATTGTGGCGCTCACCTGCACGGCGCCAAACACGCATACGACCATCATTGGCACCAAGGCAGAAGCGACTCTCATCGCTGAAGACGACACGTCTCCATTCGTCCCTCCATTCACGCCTGTCGCGACACCACTGGAGGCGGGCTGCACGATGTTGGGGCGTGAGCGGAAGACGGCCTAACGGTGTGCGGGACCGTAGCCCAGCTTCATGGAGACGGTTGCGAATGGTCCTCGCCGATACCCCAGGAGCAACAGTGTCCCTAATTTGCTGGGAAGTGGCGGTGCGGTCCCCTACGGCACTGCGTAGGATCCTACGGTCTTGGCGTGCATCCGTGCGTGACTGCGGTCCGGTCCCAGGTCGACGGGCACGTGCACCTTCCGCCGACCACTGGCGACAACATCGATGTACTGTGGAGACCTCACGCCCCACGTGTTGAGCAATTCGGCGGTACGTCCACCCGGCCTCCCGCATGCCCACTATACGTCCTTGCTCAAAGTCTGTCAACTGCACATAAGGTTCACGTCCACGCTGTCGCGGCATGCTACCAGTGTTAAAGACTGCGATGGAGCTCCGTATGCCACGGCAAACTGGCTGACACTGACGGCGGCGGTGCACAAATGCTGCGCAGCTAGCGCCATTCGACGGCCAACACCGCGGTTCCTGGTGTGTCCGCTGTGCCGTGCGTGTGATCATTGCTTGTACAGCCCTCTCGCAGTGTCCGGAGCAAGTATGGTGGGTCTGACACACCGGTGTCAATGTGTTCTTTTTTCCATTTCCAGGAGTGTATTTCGGAAGGATTGAGTGAGCATATAAGAACGTCAAAAAACTTTCGGTGAAATTAAAAGCAAGGATGGTAACATAAACAGTGCAACAGGAATTCCATTGATACACATAGACAAGAGAGCGGCTAGGTGGAAAGAGTACATTGAAGGCCTCTATGAGGGGCATGATTTGTGTGATGTGATAGAAGAAGAAAGATGAGTCGATTTAGAAGAAATAGGGGATGCAGTATTAGAATCGGAATTTGAGTGACCTTTGGAGGACTTAAGATCAAATAAGGCAGAAGTTACATACGTATACCCGGTCTGGTCTCCTTGGATATTTTCCCAAGAATTTACCAACTGCAGATCTTCTACCAATGGATATTTTCCCAAGAATTTACCAACTGCAGATCTTCTACCAGTGTTCTCAGTTCTGGGCACGGTGAAACGTACCGTTAGAAAAATTATGAATTACTGTGCTGGTAAACTTCTACGTTATTTGATACAGAGACAACTGAGTAAAATTGAACGTACTAAGACATTTCTCTCTTTACTTATTCTGATCATCAATAAATTGACACACAATATTTCTTTTTAGCGCATTGCAATCTGACTTTCAATAATCCCTACAAAAAAAAAAAGGCCCTGACTAACAATACGGCCGGCCAGGGTGGCGGAGCGGTTCTAGGCGCTACAGTCAGGAACCGCGCGACCTCTACGGTCGCAGGTTCGAATCCTGCCTCGGGCATGGATGTGTGTGATGTCCTTAGCTTCTACATCTACATCTACACAAATACTCCGCAAGCCACCTGACAGTGTATAGCGGAGGGTGCCTTGAGTACCTCTATATGTTCTCCCTTCTATTCCAGTCTCGTATTGTTCGTGGAAAGAAAGATTATCGGTATGCCTCTGCGTGGGCTCTAATCTCTGATTTTATCCTCATGGTCTTTTCGCGAGATATGAGGGGGTTAAAGCCAATGTGGTGTAAGTCATGTTTCATGCATTTTGAGAAACAGAATGTTTTGTGAGAAGCATTATAATAAACTCCACAAGAAATCAATACCACTTTTTTGTGTTTTACATCAGAGGAAGGTGTTATTGTTTCAATGTGTTCGTAATTGAAAACGGTTTAATACAAAATTATGTGTCTTTTGAATGGCCCAAATGACTTACACCATTTTGCTTTTAATCAATCTTGTATTTGCAGTAAATTTAAATAAAACCAAAATGTTCAGCCACGTTCAGTATCAACAACATCCAGCGGGCCTGCATCCTCTACTGTTGCTTCAGCTGTTGTAAGTCCCTGTAAATAAGCATGGTTGATGGGTGGAATGTATGGTAGAAGATCTAGCATGCCCCTTTTCTTTTCCTAGGTTACAGGTCTTGGTCCATGGTATAGGTTTTCCATAGCAATACGTCCAAGTGAAACTGGCCTTCCTGGTTTGGCTGGCTTTAGACATAGAGCGGAGAATGGAAAATCCTCATTAAGAGTCTCCTTGTAATAGAGCATAAAAGGTTCGTTCTTCAGTAAACGAATCCACTGCTTATTAATCCACGACACTGGTTTTTTAGCGACATTTTGTTTTCTCCTTGTAATAGCTTGTTCAAGATTCTTCGTAGACTTGAAGTCCTCACAAGACATTTGCGTAACAATAAAAGCTTTCTTTCTTCTAATTTTGCGATAATGGAGCACGAATCAGCAGGAACATAAACTGTTTTACCTCTTGCATAGGATTCTATAGATCCAAAATCTGAATCATTAGGGAGATAGGAGTGGCCACTAACCATAAATTTATGGTCCATAATGTCGATGTTAACACTGGTGTGAAGCAATTTCATGAGACACAAATGCAAATTTCAAATTCCTATTTTGCCCCGTATAAGTGTCACTATACATGACAACATGTTTTGAAGCTGAAGCTCTTGTAGTAATATGTTTTGTAACACAAGACTCTATTTGTTGTGACCCACGTGAGGCCATTGTCTCATCCCATGTGTACATAAAGCCAATATCAGTTGACAGCTCATGACAGCCAAGATTGTATAAGTACATGTTCCTTTTATAATAGGTCACAGAAGTGGTCAGTTTGGGTAATGGTAGAGCTTTCTGCAAGTCAAAAGTGATGGCATAATACAGTTTATCTTTCTGTGACTTTTCTTTATCTAATTTCATGGATGTTCTAGCAGCTTCCGCCTTTCGAAGATGAAGTTCATGTTGTACTTCCACGTTCTTTCTTTCTATTGCATCTTCTAAAGTGGACATCTGTATTTTGTACTTGTCACACTTCACACAGGTATCTTCACATGGAGCATGAAAGTGCAAGTTGAAGTCATGATTGAAACATCTGCGATAAATGGACTCTTTAACAGGTAAGATTTTTTTCTCTTTGCAGTATTCTCTGTATAAGTTATACATAAGACGTACATTAAGGTCAAGGGATAAATATTTTCTGTTTGGATTTTGAGATGAGACTGGTATGAGGGGAATGATGAAATATGCTTCCAGACTATATCCATTCTTTTATCAGAGATTTTAGCCGGCCGAAGTGGCCGTGCGGTTAAAGGCGCTGCAGTCTGGAACCGCAAGACCGCTACGGTCGCAGGTTCGAATCCTGCCTCGGGCATGGATGTTTGTGATGTCCTTAGGTTAGTTAGGTTTAACTAGTTCTAAGTTCTAGGGGACTAATGACCTCAGCAGTTGAGTCCCATAGTGCTCAGAGCCATTTGAACCATTTTTTATCAGAGATTTTGTTCACGGGTATCCCACTTCCTCGTTTGTCCGATCCTGGTTGCTCTCCCATTTCCTACTTTTGTGCAGCTCTGGTCATCCGCCCATCTGATACTTGGAATGTTTTAAGGAAATATTTTTTGCATACTTTAACACTAGTTCCATTACCTTGAATATAAAATTGATTGCTGGTTGACTTTGGCAATCTTGACCCATCTCTAGGACGCTTGTGTTGAGGACTTATTTGCTTAATTAACCCACATAGAAAAGCATTCTGACAGGAAAAAGAACCTAAATTCCAAAATGTTTCGAATGAACTTCTGCGAGTCACTTCTGATATCTTATCTATACATTTTAATCTGCAGTTACAATTTATGTTTGAGAACGTCTTTTCAGGAACCTTCCTCCATTCATTAGTTTCATATGCCTGACCCAAATTTCTTTTTTTCTTTCTTTCCTGCTTCGTACTCCCCCTTTTTTGCCTCTTTCTACTTCGATTTGGTAATTCATGTTGTGTTATTTCCACTTCTTCATCTGCAACGAAACAAACACGCATAATTATTTTCCGAATGTTATGCTACGACGTTTTGAGGTTGTGTATCAAGACTGTTATTATTTTTACGAATTGTTTTGCAGAAATTATGCTACATCGTTTAGCTCGAGCACCACGTTTGCTATTATTTTCAGTGAAATTACGTTTATAGGCCAGTCATTGTTAAACTTCAAAGACATGATAATGTGTTACTAAGGTAATTGGCCAAATGATAGACTACGTGAGTTAAACTTACCTGAAGAACCAAACATTTCATTCTCTGCAGGATCATAATAATCACTAGATCCTGCATTTTGCAATATAAAAGGGTTCACTACGTGTGACTTCATCAAATTGAGGATCTATCTTCACCAAAACACGTAAACTACACAGTACGAAAGCACACCTTAGAAGCACTTAGAGGAATAATGGCGTAAGTCAGACTTGCACCGCAATGCCTGTAAACAAAGCGGCCGTTTCATTCACGAGTGAAACTGCTAACGCCATCTATGGGGGTAAAAACAAAACTGTGAGTTACACTACTCTTCCATTTAACAGATCTATATTTCAAAATTGTATTGCAGCACTTAAGTCAATCATTTTAAAAACGTGACTTACACCACTTCGGCTTTAATCCCGTCATGTAAACACATAATCACATTCCTCATATAGCATCATCTTACTGATCATAAACATATTTCAACAGCATAATACACACCGTCGTCGCAATAATATCATCATAGCACATCAGTCAAATCTCACAATCGTCGTAGCTTCCTCCAGTGATTTCAAAACCTTTTAAAAAATGCTCTCTGCTCGTTTCAATAGAGTCATCTACCTCAAACGTACTTAAAAAATTACGATCCCATACAAAATACATCATTCAAAGCTCTCATAGTATCACAATGGTTCCAAAAAAAATATGAACGGTTGACAAAGTACAGACAAAAATACAATTTCATAAATGTGTAGTTATCCAACTGTGTAACTGCGTAAACATCTTTCACTGACGTAGTAAAACAAATGTTTGTCTCTCTCAGTTAAATGATCAGATAGCTGCGTAATTCTGCATTAGAAAAATATGGTACCGATGTGTAAAGCTGTATAAGCAAATACCATTTTGGCTAGGGCTCCTATCGCTTGCCACACACTTAGTATACAAGGTAGGCGTGTACCCCCTGAGGATTAATGTAATTTTACCCTCAGGTGTTACAGATTACAGCAATTGAATGAAATGTATCACCGAAAACCTTCTTTCTATCTTAGTAATTCAAAAAACTTTAAAAAATGTTTTAAGTAAAAAAATTTATCACTCAAATGCGTGTCCTGTAGCGCTAAACTGTGCGTCTTTCTGTAAGATAATTTCTGTTATTACTTAACGGTAAAAATGTGCCAAGTATCATAATTATCGTCCTCTGTGAGCAAAGTTCTGCAAAAGTCAATGTACTTACCTCTTCATAAACAAAAGTGAAATGCTATGTGTGTAGCTATAATAGTTATTACACTTATTGCCATGATCAAGAAAGTACTATACTGTAACGTATTGTTGTGCTACAGAAAAGGCTGTCTCATTGTAACTATACCATAAAAGTTATTACTAAAACGCGTTTTACTTTCCGGAATGATACAGAAAAACTGTGCAGATATAAAACAGATACAGCGCAAGGGTAATAACGCAAATTGTGTTACTCATTAATAGCATCATGATATAATCGTGTAGCTGTCAAAAAAACTGACCACTGTGTCATCTGTTATCCCTCAGAAATTACTTTAAATCCAGAATGTCTTTTCAAGTAAACCAAAATGTTGCATTAAAATCTCATTACCAGTATATGTTCTAAGTACGTAAGCCTTACAGTCGTTACGTAATTGTGTAACGAACAAGCAAGAATGTACACACAGTAACACTGGGTCATCTGTTCACTATAACAATGCATTCGTAATTACTGTCTAAATATGTTCCCTAGGTTCTTGCCTGGATAGTTGACTTCAAAACATTGTTGCATGTTAACAGTTTCTAAGGGTGAAAAGCGTACTAGTAACGTGAAGTGAAAAATTTTATGGCAAGGACTAAGTTAAAAAGAAGATCATCTCTCAATAAACGGTTTTACATGTGAAAGGTGGTGTAAACCTTTACTCTTCCTAGTACGCAGAGCTTTAGCTTCGACGCAATTACCATGTGGTATACATCGGTAAAGAATGCTCAAATTTTACTCAAGGTTAGCGTCTATGTTATTTTTCTTTAAGCCAGCAGGCGCATGTGGCTGCCTGCGGTGCGAGTTATTGGCTACTGTCTCTTTGTTGGTGCGTCGTTATTGAGATTTGGAGATCTAACTTCTACACGTTCACCTTGCCGAGACGGGCCCTGCCCTGTTTGTATCCCTCCAGTTTTGATGACATTCAGGTCTGTTGTCATGTCGGTAGTTTCTGTAGTTAAGTGGTGGAGAATTTCTCCCTGAGCTGTAATTGCACGGTGGACCGTTGCATCTGAAGTTATTCTGTCTACTTTGAAAATAATAGTTCTGGTTCCCATATTGTCTGTTTCCATGACTGTCATTACCGCAGAATGGTGATCTTTCTCTGTGATTATTACTACTCTGCCAAAAGTTGTCATGCGAGTGGTGTCTTTTTTTGTCACGACTAGCGTTCTAAGAATAGCCTTGTCGTGTCCAGTTACTATTTCTGTCGTCACGGTATTGTGACGGATGTGACCTGTAATTGTTGTTCTCCTGGTTTCGCGTCCCGCGATTGTCAGTGTCAATTTCCAATTCTTGTAAGAGTCCCTGAAAAGCTTCAGTGTCGTCTTTGCAACGTCCTGCCAAAATAATATGTCGTAAATGTTCCGGCAATTTGATTAAGCAAATGCAGATAAGTTCTGAGGGGCTGTATGGGTTTAACATATACTGATTCTTGTGCACCGTGTCTTCAAAATATTTGACAAGACTGGAAAATTCAGATTGTTCGAAGTGTTTCATCATTATGATGCTATGTTTTACTTGGTCTTGAGTAGCTTGAGACCAATATGCTGAGAGGAAGGCATGATAAAATTCTCCTTCACTATGACAATCGCGAATGATCGAACACATGCTTACAGCAGGTTCGTTTTCCAAATAGCCATACATAAATTCCAATCTGTGCTCTAATAACCAGTTGGAAGGAAAACAATGAGAGAATTGATGAAACCACGCTTGTGGATGAATGTCGTTGCCAGAATTCTTAAATGTTTTGAATTTACGTGTAGTGACAAACAGCTTATAGTCAAAGTCATCGTGTCGGCGAGTCGCATATCGGTCATTGTTACGTCGTGACGGCGGTTCTACCTCAAAATTCGGTGCACCATGCCAATTTCTTTTATAATTTCCAAAATACCCTGTGTTGTTACTTTATGGCTTTTCCTTATTTCTGAATCCCTCTTCCCGTGTAGGAGCGTGAGTCTCCTCTGAAATGTATAATTCTTGTAATAATTGTGCCAACTGATCTTGTACTTCCCGGATTTCCCTTTTGTGTTGCATATTAATTTAATTCTGATTTTGTTTGAATTTTCTTTTTTGTTCGTACCCTTATGTGTCAGTAAAGGACACTGGTCTTGTGTCATTCAGATCATCATCTACGTTTGTAGGTAAGTTAGTGAACTGATCCGAAAGTTCGGCTACTTTCTCCGATTACGCGCTAGCAATAAACAATAGCTACACTAATCACACAAGCTACAAGAAAAAATCAGGAGATTCCAGTGGTGTGTCCTCGGCTAAGGGTCGACATATGAAACGCCCCCTTAGAAAAATTATAAATTATTGTGCTAGTAAACTTCTGCGTTATTTGATACGTAGACAGCAGAGTAAAACTGAAAGTACTAAGACATTTCTCACTTTACACATTCTGATCATCAATAAACTGACACACAATATTTCTTTTAGCGCAACGCAATATGACTTTCAATAACCCCTACAAAAAAAAAGAGGCCCTGACTAACAATACGGCCGGCCCTGACTAACAATAACCTATACCTTCCATGAATCACTTACCTCACAAAAATCTTCGTTACTCGAACTACTGCAATACAGCGAGCGCCAATACACTGCCAGCTAAATAAAAGATTCTAACTACTGAAGGCACTAACTACTGATAGGCATAGTTAGCAAACGAAAGATTTTGATAGCGAACAAACAATGTATTTACCTTAATAGCGTTCAAAAGTTATTATATATATATATATATATATATATATATATATATATATATATATATATATATATATAATTTTTTTACATCCAATTAAACACATTTCCTTTTTCTGACGGACACACGTCCAGATCGTCCGCTCAAAACACTGGCATCTCTCTCTCCACATCCACCACTGCTGGCGGCTCACCTCCAACTGTGCAACGCTACACAAGCGAATATTCCAACAATGAGTCCAACCAGCCACAGACTGCTCACAGAACTGTCAGTGATATTCATACAGAGCGCTACGTGGCTTTACCAACATAAAAACCTGAACAGCCAACTTACAACGGGTTCTGCAGTGGGAGCAGATCCTTCGTCCCCAGAACACAATTGAAGTCGCTGCCGAGGATGTAATGACCGTGGCGTCGTAGAAAGAGGGGAGTTATTTCTTCCGCGAAGAGGCGTGATGGTTCTCTTTGTTTGTCCGTGACTGTCGGTGCGTAGATGCTGATAAGCTGCACTCCAAATACAGTCACGGCCATTCTGCCGATGGTAAGTAGGTGGCGTCGTCCGCAACGGTACCCTACTTAACAAGTATCGTTCTGCCACGACCGGTTTCTGAAGTTGGCGACATAAAGCTGTCGTAACCATAGAGGAACGAGAACTCGTCGTCGTATGCTACCTGTAAACGATTTCTTTATCTGCTGCCTCTAACATATCTGCGACTAAGGTCATCTTGACAGCCGATCGTCTGGTATTAGCATTAATGGGTTCGATATTGAACTCGTGCTGTCCTATTTGTTGTAGCAATGCATGTTAGGCGCACACTGTCCTGGTCAGTGCGCTCTACGTCGGCGGTGCGAGTCAGTCGGTCATCGTCAATTATAAAATGGGCTCTGTGTGTGGGGGGGGGGATTGTCTCAATCGAGATCCGTGATTCCCGCGGTTGTAGGCGGCTGGATTTCCTCACTTTCATCGGTCCAGTTCTGTTAAGACAACTCCTGCTGCCGAGCCTTCTCACTCTCTGCTATTACAACCATGTCTTTCTCCGCTGTACCGCGTTCTGGGACTTCCTGGGGATCTACCTAAAAGGTCTCGATGGTGGAGAGAAGTTGGCATTCGATGGTATTGTCGCCGGAGACTCCAACGCCGTCTACTGTGGCGTCGTCATCGTCCGCCTGTTTTCGTTTATGGTCTTCCGTACGGAGAAAGCAATAGTCGGATGGTGTGCGACGCCTTTTCTTTCGCCGTTTCGGTGACCTCTGTTTGGGATGTCGTACATCCATCTCCATATCTGGATACTGTTTAGAAGCATCATCGTCATGAACGTAGGGGACAAAAGCGGCTGTCGGTACCACCAGCCGGCCGATTTCCATACTCGTCTCCCTTTCCGCGACGTCAGACTCCTGTTTCAGTCGCTCAGCTAGGCGTTCCTCGTTTGACATCTTGGACACATTGTCATCCATCTGTGTCGGCTGTTCCATGGGGTCGTCCGTCATTTGGTACTGTGGAACGTGCAAGGGGGACTATTCTCAAAGAAGCCATGGATGCTGTCGTGGCTGAGGGTACAACTTCGCTCTTCGGTATTTGAATTATTCTCCTTTAGACGTCTTCTGAGCGTATGTGGCCCTTCTTGTCATAATACGAGCAGGTCTTTGGCGGCCCTCGTAACTAATTATCGCTCTGCAGCCACCAGTAAGGAAATAAGATTGGACAACCCTTGTAAACACGATCCGAACTTACCTCATCCCTTTAAGAAGGGGATATGTTGTAAAAGTGGTCCATTTTTCGGTGACGGGGCTGAGGACGCGCTCGTTTGGTTGTAAAGCATTGACCACAACATCTTCCGGTACCTCGAAGGAAAAACCCTAGTAGTGCGGAGTTCAAGTCCCACGTTATCGATTAACACTGTCCCCACGTTGCCACCAGAATGTTTAAATTTTAGCCCTTTCTTATTCTCATGTACAATTTTATCACATACTGTGTTTTTGATCAATTTAAGGTAAACCACACCACTCAGAGAGATAGGTGCCTATCAGGTTCTGTGGATCTACTCTGATCTCTTCCCGTACGAAGCGTTCGATTTGGAAGGCTTTGGATCCCGCGAATCCAGTAGAGAAGCTGATTTTGATGGTTGACTTTCTATAGGAGTAAGCCATGTGTGTCTTCAGCGTAGTTACTTGAGAGAAGCACAAGAGATAAACAACCTCGGCCGGCGTTGCTGGAGGTGAAGTGATCCATGAGGCTATCAGAGGACGAATCACGGCCAGACTCGAACTTCCAAATGTTCTCAATCATGTGTCTACAGTCTGTACTCGTACATACATATGCATTTAAAGCGAAAAGCGCTTGTCCACTGTCGAAAGATAAATACGATACTGCAGTGCCCGTGTTATTCAGAAATACGATGCAATGTTCCTTCAGACGTGCCATTATCAAATACATGAAATGTATCCACAGTTGTGAATGTGAGCAACCATTAGCTGTAAAATTGGAATGATGACAATGAAAATTTGTGCCGGACCGGGTACGACCACCGGATTTCCCGCCTTTCGTGAGCTGTCACCTTACCATTGAACTATCCGATCACATATCACGAACACACCCAAACTTCCATACGTCGTCAACCATGCATCTACAACCTGCACTTGTACATTCATATCTATACTCCCGTAGAGGGGAGACATTTTAATTGAAAATAAGTTGCGCGCTGTCGGTAATAAATACACTCAAGTTCAGAAAAAGCAGAACACTTTGAACGACTAGAGATAGGTGATCCCTATTCGCAGGATATTTACGTTAATGTATTCTTCATAAATCATTAGCATTTTAACCATGACAGCCAGCGGGTTCCAGGTCAACATCGATATCTCGGCGCAACACCACCTACCGGTAAAATGTCCTTACGCATCTCGTTGTAGCTATTAAGCGACGGTAATGGATCAGTGTGACTTGGGCAGAAGTACAGGATGCCTCGCAGACGCATGGGCGAACCGTACTATCAGATCAGTTAGTTTGAAAGAGGACGCATTATTGGCATGAGAGAGTGTGCTACATCCATCCGAGAAATTGCTGCTAGTGTGGGACGAAGTGTTTCGGCAGTGTAGTGGGTATGTGCAGAATGGTTCACAGAAGGACGAGATTGGTCAGGTCGCACAACTCAGACCACCCTCCCGAGAAAATCGATGTCTCATCGAATGACGTTGGAGGGCACATCTCTGTCCTCCTCGGCAATGGTGCAACAGTGGAACAGTGTAACACGTTGTACACTATCAGGGATGACAATCCGTCGCCGTTTATTACGGCATGAGTTACGTGCGCATCGTCCATTTCTCGACCTACCTTTGACGAAAGTTCAAAAACGTGCTAGACGGCGATGGTGTATGGAACGACGTCACTGGAGACAAGAATAGCATCAGATAGTATCTTCGGGGGAATCCAGATATCGTTTGTTTGAAAATGAGGGTCGCATTTTGGTTCGCCGCAGACAGGGGGAGCGGCATCACAGTGGCTGCATTCGCACAAGACATGCAGCGCCAACTCAAGGCCTTATGGTGTAGGGCGCTAGTGGATACAACCACAAATCACAGTTGGTGCGTCTCCAGGGCACTGTGACCAGTGAGAGGTACATGAATGACATTCTGCGACTCGCAAGCATACTCTTCCTGCATAGCGCCCCAGACGCCATTTTTCAGCAAGACAATGCTTGACCCCATGTTGCTGCACGAACTCGTTCCTTCGTGGTGTCACTGGATGTCGAGCTTTCACCCTGGCCCGCCAGGTCACCAGACCTATCGCCAATCGAAAATGTGTTGGATATGCTGAAAAGACGACTGCAACGCTGTGACCCAACACCAACCACTACAGATGAACTTTGGTACTAGCTGAATGCAGTAGGGATGGCTATGCCACAGGACGCCATTCACGCCATATACACGTCGATACTAACAAGCATGGAATGGGTTATCAGTGGCCTTGGCGGATCCTGTGGCTACTACGCAACAGAACATGCTGAAATGCTAATCATTTCTGCACAACATACTAATCTACGTGTACTGTGGATATGAATGTCCTATCTCTTGTCCTCCAAGGTGTTTGGTTTCTTTCTGAACATGAGTAAACGATATTGCTGTGCCTCTGTTATTCAGAAACACAAAGACTGTTCGGAAAGTAAGATCCGATCGGACGCGAAATGAAAACCACAGTGAAAATATAAAAAAATTATTCAGAACAGCTAGCCACACGTTCCAGCTACCTCTCGAAGTAATCGCCGCTCCGACTTAGACATTTGTCGTGGCGTTGTACAAACTTTCCAGTATCCTCGTCACAGAATGCAGCCGCCTGTGCCTTCCACCAATTGTCTACGCTCGTCTTCCTTTCATTGTTTGTGCAAAAATGTTGTCTTCGTAACCAGCGGTTCATCTGAGAAGAGGTGAAAGGGAGCCAATTAAGGGCTGTATTGTGGGTGATCAAATACTTCTCTTCCAAAACGCTGCAGGGCCATCTTCATTGCCCCTGCAGAATGCGGCTGAAAATTGTCTTGAAAAAAGAAACTCATGAAATTTATGTTACATGGGCTACATAGCTCCTGGCGAAAACTCTCACCAGATCCACATACTTGGCGGGAGAGACTGTTGTTTTAGGCATTTCTACGTGATCACTTTGCGCTCTGAGCTGAAAAGA
Organism: Schistocerca americana; assembly: GCF_021461395.2. Lineage (NCBI taxonomy): Eukaryota > Metazoa > Arthropoda > Insecta > Orthoptera > Acrididae > Schistocerca > Schistocerca americana. The sequence continues at coordinate 618,311,741 of NC_060121.1, forward strand.
GCGACGTGAAGCGATCGAAGGTACACTAAAGATAGCGACCAACACATCTGTGCAACGATCCCTCGTATTTTAACGGTGGTTTCCATTTCGCGCCTAACCGTACCTTGCCCAAATACGTCTTGTACACTCCTATAAATTGAAATAAGAACACCGTGAATTCATTGTCCCAGGAAGGGGAAACTTTATTGACACGTTCCTGGGGTCAGATACATCACATGATCACACTGACAGAATCATAGGCACATAGACACAGGCAACAGAGCATGCACAATGTCGGCACTAGTACAGTGTATATCCACCTTTCGCAGCAATGCAGGCTGCTATTCTCCCATGGAGACGATCGTAGAGATGCTGGATGTAGTCCTGTGCAACGGCTTGCCATGCCATTTCCACCTGGCGCCTCAGTTGGACCAGCGTTCGTGCTGGACGTGCAGACCGCGTGAGACGACGCTTCATCCAGTCCCAAACATGCTCAATGGGGGACAGATCCGGAGATCTTGCTGGCCAGGGTAGTTGACTTACACCTTCTAGAGCAAGTTGGGTGGCACGGTATACATGCGGACGTGCATTGTCCTGTTGGAACAGCAAGTTCCCTTGCCGGTCTAGGAATGGTAGAACGATGGGTTCGATGACGGTTTGGATGTACCGTGCACTATTCAGTGTCCCCTCGACGATCACCAGTGGTGTACGGCCAGTGTAGGAGATCGCTCCCCACACCTTGATGCCGGGTGTTGGCCCTGTGTGCCTCGGTCGTATGCAGTCCTGATTGTGGCGCTCACCTGCACGGCGCCAAACACGCATACGACCATCATTGGTACCAAGGCAGAAGCGACTCTCATCGCTGAAGACGACACGTCTCCATTCGTCCCTCCATTCACGCCTGTCGCGACACCACTGGAGGCGGGCTGCACGATGTTGGGGACGGTGTGCGGGACCGTAGCCCAGCTTCATGGTGACGGTTGCGAATGGTCCTCGCCGATACCCCAGGAGCAACAGTCCCCCTAATTTGCTGGGAATTGGCGGTGCGGTCCCCTACGGCACTGCGTAGGATCCTACGGTCTTGGCGTGCATCCGTGCGTCGCTGCGGTCCGGTCCCAGGTCGACGGGCACGTGCACCTTCCGCCGACCACTGGCGACAACATCGATGTACTGTGGAGACCTCACGCCCCACGTGTTGAGCAATTCGGCGGTACGTCCACCCGGCCTCCCGCATGCCCACTGTATGCCCTCGCTCAAAGTCCGTCAACTGCGCATACGGTTCACGTCCACGCTGTCGCGGCATGCTACCAGTGTTAAAGACTGCGATGGAGCTCCGTATGCCACGGCAAACTGGCTGACACTGACGGCGGCGGTGCACAAATGCTGCGCAGCTAGCGCCATTCGACGCCAACACCGCGGTTCCTGGTGTGTCCGCTGTGCCGTGCGTGTGATCATTGCTTGTACAGCCCTCTCGCAGTGTCCGGAGCAAGTATGGTGGGTCTGACACACCGGTGTCAATGTGTTCTTTTTTCCATTTCCAGGAGTGTATGATGCATAGTTCGTTCGGACATGACTGCGTCCAAAAGAACAGGCACTGTGGCGACTACAGTCGTTATGAAATAATTGCGCCTAATCACAGTTGCGAATATGGACAACCATCAGCTGTATAATGAAATGGCCGGCCGGAGTGGCCGAGCGGTTCTAGGCGCTACAGTCTGGAACCGCGCGACTGCTACGGTCGCAGGTTCGAATCCTGCCTCGGGCATGGATGTGTGTGGTGTCCTTAGGTTAGTTAGGTTTAAGTAGTTCTAAGTTCTAGGGGACTGATGACCTCAGAAGTTAAGTCCCATAGTGCTCAGAGCCATTTGAACCATTTTTTTTTATAATGAAATGACAACAATGAAAATTTATGCCGGGCTGGGGACTCGAATCCGGATAAAGGGGAAATACCATCTTCATTTAACCACACATTAGAGAAGCATGCTTCGGAAGAAAGGTAACAGCTGCAGTTTGCATGGGGGCTTAAGTAAATAAAATGAAAATATTTTTGGTAGCTGTTTGTCCGATTACGCTGTGTCTCGTAAACAGTAGGCCCTGACTAGTATTTGTACGCAATCTGACTGCATAGAATAACAACAAAGAATGAAAGAAAATTTTCGTTAACACAAATAATTAATTAAGTCCCCAGCAACTATAAAACCTACGAACCCAAAGCACAAGTGTAATTGTTCTGTGTGTGGGAGTGTGACTCAACGTACACATCTGGCACGGTTCTTCTTCAACAAGACAAGAAATTTTAAATATCATTTATACTGAAGTAATTAAAAAATAGAAATACTATAATTGCGTAAGAAAACCAGAATTACACTCTAATACAAGAAAACAAGCCAGATGCTTTGTTGACTGAACCTGTAATGACGCATTATTCAGGACATTGAAATAATGAGAAGAAAAGAAACGGAGTTTGTTACCTCATTTATATTGATGAAAATTACTCTAATCCTTACAATATATCTCCACACCGACTCTCTACTACCACATCTCAACAAGACTCTTCAGTATCACATCTCAGCAAGCACTGCCTACTAGCACATCTCAACAAACACTCTACTACGAGCTCTCCCCAAGAACTGACTACCACGAGTCCTCGACAGGCACTGACTGCTACGAGCTCTCCCCAAGCACTGTGGAGGCGGCTTAATAATACTCTTTGGCGCAATCTCTGGCGCAGTGGCTCAGTGTAGCCACCTTTCATATGCCCCTCCTCCACAGGCCAGAATTTGATGGTATTTTTGCCAGCATTGGTGGTAAAAATACCACCAAATTCGTCCACAAAAATACAGACAAAAATAAAAGATAATATTAATACCTAAATATCACATAATTAGTTAAAATTTTGGCTTTGCACTGACCTTTCAATAACCTAATATATAAAATACAGTAGGCAATACAAATTCTTTCATACATGTGGCTTTACATAATAGTTTACACAATACACAAAAATACAAATGTTCACATAAAATACTTTTAATTATTAAAAAAAAAAAAATAGTTGATAATTCCAGCCCAGCAATGGTCAACAGGTGCAAACACCAACAAGTGACAACATTTTAGTAAAAGCAGTTCCATCTGTGGCACCCAGTAGTGTTGAGCAGGTACACACAGCAACAAGTCACATTATTTCAGTAAATAACAGTTCATCAGTCTTACCCAGTAGTGTTGAGCAGGTACACACAGCAACAAGTCACATTATTTCAGTAGAAGCAGTTCATCAGTGGCACCCAGTAATGTTGAGCAGGTGCAGACACCAACAAGTGACATCATTTCAATAGAAGCAGTTCCATCAGTTGCACCCAGCAATGTTGAACAGGTGCAGACAGCAACAAGTGACATTATTTCAGTAGAAGCAGTCCATCAGTTGCACCTAGCAATGATAAGCAGGTGCAGACAGCAACAAGTCACATTATTTCAGTAAAAGCAGTTCATTAGTGGCACCCAGCAATGTTGAATAGGTGCAGACACCAACAAGTGACATTATTTCAGTAGAAGCAGTCCATCAGTGGCACCCAGTAATGTTGAGCAGGTGCAGACACCAACAAGTGACATCATTTCAATAGAAGCAGTTCCATCAGTTGCACCCAGCAATGTTGAACAGGTGCAGACACCAACAAGTGACATTATTTCAGTAGAAGCAGTTCATCAGTGGCACCCAGTAATGTTGAGCAGGTGCAGACACCAACAAGTGACATCATTTCAATAGAAGCAGTTCCATCAGTTGCACCCAGCAATGTTGAACAGGTGCAGACAGCAACAAGTGACATTATTTCAGTAGAAGCAGTCCATCAGTTGCACCTAGCAATGATAAGCAGGTGCAGACAGCAACAAGTCACATTATTTCAGTAAAAGCAGTTCATTAGTGGCACCCAGCAATGTTGAATAGGTGCAGACACCAACAAGTGACATTATTTCAGTAGAAGCAGTCCATCAGTGGCACCCAGCAATGTTGAGTAGGTGCAGACAGCAAGAAGTAACATCATTTCAGTAGAAACAGTTCTAACAGTGGCACCCAGCAATGTTGAGTAGGTGCAGACACCGACAAGTGACATCATTTCCATAGAAGTAGCTCCATCTGTGCACCCAGCAATGTTGAGCAGGTGCAGACACCAACAAGTGACATCATTTCAGCAGAAGCAGTCCATCAGTTGCACCTAGCAATGATGAGCAGGTCCAGAGAGCAGTCCATAATATTCACTATCACTGATCACACTGTTCATCAGAGTTTATAAGCAGAAATTAAACATGTCCTAGTGGCACCAATCATGTAGAAAAAGTACAGGTAACAGTCCATAATATTCACTATCACTGATCAGACAGTTCAGGCATGAACAATAGTTTGAATGCACATACAAATGCTTTTACACTAAACATACAAATTCTAATAAACACACAAATGATATCAGATAATTTTCATATTAACTATTACAAATACACAAATACCAGTAAACCTATAATATTTATGGGTGTCAGTGCAAGCCACTACAAACAAATAAAATAATATTTAGGAAATAGGTGGCTAGGATTAGGAAAGGAATACACACAAAGCACACTCACTCATCTTTCATCCACATTGAGTACTACTGTGTAATTGAATAGTGTTAACTGTGTAAATGCAATTCTGTCAAAATTTGATGTTCATCATGTGTATCAAGTAGTAGTGGCAGCAATGTATAACAGTCAATAATAGTTAAGTCAACGTCATAGTCATCATGTCAAGACCAATGTTTGCCAAGCCAAATCAAATGTACTGTTGCTGAACAACTGTCAGTGTGCCAAGATATGCAAATACTTCCTCTCTTCAAAAAAAAAAAAAAAAAAAAAATGTACTGCTTATTGATTTAACAAAGTGTGTGTAGACAATCTTCCTTCTACTTGAGTGTTCTAGTCTACTATCTTCATCCTCCTTGTTCCATATAGACCAACAAAAAAAAAAATATGCACCTCACTTACTTCACCTCTTATACACCAAACTCCAATAGTCATCAGCATCACATAATCTCAATACTTCAATAATACCTCTTACGTCGATACATATAAATCTTATCATCAATATCATTTACCTTACCTTTTGTCCACAAAAACTCCAATAATCATCAACTTCACATAATCTCAATAATACCTCAATAATACCTCTTCAATACGTTGATACATATAAACCTTATTACCAATATCATTTCACTTCCATAACAACTCTTTCCTCTAGTCAGTCTCCTCGAACAAGTACAGATAAAATCCTAATGCAAACCTCATCATCCCATACAATCCGAAGACACACTGTCAACACACAACCTCTGTGTAATCCGTCTGACCCAAGTCTTCTACTCATTATGAATTATAAACAAAGAAATGCATACATGACCTCTAACAGACTTAGTTCGAATAACTCTCAGTAATTAAGTTCGATTACGGAGTGTGAATGATCATAATATTTCACAGTGTGTACACCACTTCAAGAATTATGGCAGAAGCAAACATGTGGAGTATTTCTTGTGTCAAGTGTCACCTCCTATTTCAATTGCTCACGAAAAATGCAGTGTAATAACTGTCAATGGTCTAAACCTAGTTTTGGTATGTCATGTCGTTAGCTTCCTTCCTATTAGCATACATTTATACAGCTTCCATAAAACCTCAGCTCATGTGACTTCTATGAAGTTTCTTGTACTAATGTCGTTTATGTCGAATTATAGCAGTTCACTTTCCTATCTTAAAAATATAAGGCACTGAGCGTAAGCAAAACATGCAATAGCGAGTAAATATACCAGTAGAGAACAGAATGTCAACAAGTGGATGCAGCACAATTCTTACAACGAGGCTCTGCCAAGCGAACAATCTATAATTAATACAATAGTGTGACCTAAACTCTATGTTTGTACACAGTATATCAGCATTTCTATACACCAAATTAAAGAGTAGTTATGACAACAAACAGAAATGTATAAATATGCAATCCATACGCATAGCAGCAAAAAGGTCATTAGCATCATATCAGCATAAGCAAATAAGTGTTCATATGTAATCTTAATAAGTAAACATGAAGGCGCAGCAGATAAATCACAAAGTATAACTTACATACCTAACCACATCAGCACAATAAATCAGGTGACAATTATAATTTAAACAAATAAGCACAGCAGGCACATAATAAAAAAAAATATGACATCAGTGAAAAAGCAGTGCAGCCAAGCGATGCATAATATATACAAATAACAATCCTGTTCATTAATAAAACATTGACAAAAATCAGCAAATGTACGCAAGCACGTCGCTTCACACGTAAATTCATAGAACATGAAATTTAGCACAAAGTGTGAATCACGTAATCGCGAGCAGCAAATTACGTCTAAAGTACGTACCTAAGTGGAAATATGTTACCTGAAAAATGAACTCGATTAATAGTTACCTTTTTTAGTTTATTAGTTTCTTCTTCGAAATTACATTCTTCCTGAAAATTTCTCGATAGCAAGTCGTCTTAACGTCGGACACGCACAGAATTTACCTGAAGTTCTTAAATATTTTATAGAACCGTATCCTGAAAAATACTGAATGTTAATAACATAATTCATCAAGTCACTATAGCCTTATACTGAATTTAGTCGGAGAAATTAGACTGTGTATTTGTTTACGGCTGTCAGTGCATTCGCACTGAGCGCTCGATCAGCTGTAGGCGCGTGACGCAGGAAGCAATTGTTTGCGGTCAACGACTGCCTTGTGCGGCGGGCAGACTTGACTGTTGCTTTGAGTATGTGCCGCCGCCAAAACACAGGGCGGTATCCTTGTACTCTCCGCATGTTTACATGCAGCTGTTAGTTTCTCTAAAGTATATCATTCCTCAAAAATTTTAACGTTAGATATATGATGTATTCCCTTAGAGCGTCGTGATTTAAGAGTTTCTACTTCGACAGCGTTATCATCAATAATTTTGCGAATTCTATATGGACCGTTATAAAGCATAAAAAATTTGCGACACAAGCCTTTTCCTTTGTGCGACAAACGATGAGACTTAATTAACACCTTTCGGCCAACTGAAAAAGTTTTTAAACGACCAAGACGCTTAGCTGATTTCTCTCTTGTAGCAGCTGCAGATGCAATATTTTGCAGAGCCAGGTTCACAACTTCAGAATGCCGCAGTTTCCGTGAAGGCGGAAAAGGAACGATTTCAGATTTGCGATTTGTCGGTGTTTTGTTTTTTAATATCAGTCTAGGCGGTAAAGAAGTTGAATCATTAGGAAGTTCATTCAGAATGTTTTGAAACATATGAAGATACTGATCCCAAGTTCTGTGATTCTGATGACAATAAAGACGACACAATTTATTGATTTCCTTCAACCATCTCTCTGAAGCGTTAGATTGAGGGTGAAAAAGTGAAATGAAAATTTGTTTAATTTTACGACGCCGTAGAGTACGAAGCCAAATTTTAGAGCGAAACTGTGATCCATTATCTAATATAACCTTATCAACATGACCAACTTCTTTAAGAAACTGTTTGATGAAAGCATTAGATACTGAACGAGCTGTTGCTTTGCGTAAAGGTGTAAAACACACATATTTTGATGTCAGTTCCACTGCTACGAAAATGTACGCAAAACCATTAGTAGATCGAACCACGGGGCCAAACAAATCAACTGCAGCCATGTCCTTTAATTTCGCTGGAATGATAGGAAACAACTGTGCTCTGTGAGAAATTGTTGGCGGCTTAGCCTTTTGACATAATTTGCATTTGGCCAGAACAGATCGAATACGTTTTTCCATATTACTGAAGTAGCAATTTTCCCGTAATTTATGAAAGCATTTTCTGGGACCAAAGTGTGCATAACTGAAATGTGTGTACCAAATCAATTTTTTAACCCACTCATCAGGAATACAAACTAACCAAACAGAGTTGTCGACCGATTTTCGTTTAAAAAGAACTTTCCAGATAGATCGCAAAAACGAGGTGTGGCCAAATTGTCCAAACTAACAAAGCGTCTAAGAAGATTACAGACACCAAGGAAACTACGAACATCACGTTTTGTGGTAGGAACAGCATAGGTACGAATAGCGTCTAATTTCTCTGGATCAGGAAGAATACCTTCTGTAGAAATAATGTGACCGAGAAATTTCACCTGAGAACGACCAAATTCAGATTTTTCCAAGTTCACTGTAATGCCAACGCTTGCAAAGATACTTAATAATGAATCCAAAATTTTGTTGTGCTCACTCCAAGAACGTTTAGCAATAAGAATATCGTCAACATATGAAGTAATATTGTCACGAAGATAAACAGGTAAAATTTCGTTTAAGCTACGAATGAATGCTGCTGAAGATACAGTAAGTCCAAATGGTAATTTCCGAAATCACTTTTGGGTAAAATAGTCATATCCGGTTATTGTTTATCTACTGTCTAGATAGATTGATAGTCGAAGAGTTGTTTTGACAGATGCAAAGAATAGTAAAAGAGTAGGCAGCGGTGCAGAAAACTAAAAGGGAAATAGCACCACTACAGCTCGGGGCCCTGTGCTCGCTACGGCACATATTCACTTAGTGTAGTGAATCCCCTGAGGACCTCAATAGCCGCACATAATTTCCAGTTTGTGACTTAGTGGCCAATTTGGTGGAAGTGCGTACATAAATTGATCTAACCATGCACATGGATGTATGTCATTCTTAGAATTGCGGAAGATCTTAAATTTCCGAACAGTCAAAAAGTGTTTGTAGTCAAAGTTTTCGCCTCGTGGCGACAAAGACCTGCCGCGTCTGTCCCAGTCACAATGACGATTATTGTTAAATTCGCGCGCCTGGCGCTCTCTTGTCGCATCCCGTAAATGAAACAAATTATTTCCTTCAAACCCCTCTGCTATCTGTGATTCCAAATTTCTTTTGCTGTCTTTTCCTACAATTTCGCATTCGATCTGTTTGACTTGCTTTCGTAATGCCTCAACTTCCCTTTTAACGCGTTCATTAAATTTTCCCTGATTTTCAACATGCTTATTTATGTTCTGATACTCTTCGGTTTCTGCAAATGGCAATGGTGCTGTATCATCTGAATCTCTGTCCCCATGTAAACTAAGATTTGTCAATTTATCTGAAATCTCCTCAACTCTTTCCGATAAGTCACCTATTTTTTCTTTCTGTTTATTTACGTCTTCCGTAAGTGTCGCGACTCGGGTTTCAGTATTAACACATTCAGTAGTTAACTGTTCATATTGTTGTGTTAGGTTATTTAATCTGTCATTCGGTACGGATTCCTCGATTCTCTCAAATATCTCTTCCTTATCTTTTGCACGTTGTAAATTTAACTCTGAAAATTTCTGTACTATCACGCGATCTCTTTCTTCCTGTTCTCTATCTTGTTCCCTTTGTCTAATCTCTACTGCAATTAATCTATTATTGTGAGAATTCAAAATCGGTTGTACTTCTTCTCTGATTTCTTTCTTTAATTCATCTTTCATGTTTTTGAAGCATGTCCCTATTCGTGAGTCTAACCGTGTTTCCATTGTTTCCATCTCTGTTTCTAAACGTGTTGCCACTGTTTTTAATTCAGATCCCAAAGTTCCCATCTCTGTTTTAAATTCAGATCCTAACCGAGTTTCCATTGTTCCCATCCGTGTTTCTAATTCAGATCGCAAATGCTCCATTGTTCGCATTTGTAAGTCTAACCGAGATCCCAAATTTAATATTGCACCCATCAACTGCTCCATATTAAATGGTTCAGAATTCTTTTCGCCCCTAACATTTCCCGCAAAACTAACTTCCTTCTGCATAGCCATAAGGCTATCTGTGTTCGATACTATTCCAGAATCTTCTGTCGTTAATCTCGGATTCTGTGAATTTTCTGATTGAGAAAAATTTTGAAATGGTTCCGGACTATTTTCTCGACTGATTAAATTGTTTTCCACTTCATTATTCGTGATACTGTTTTCCTCTGTTGGCGAGTTCACCATGTTAACAATTTCGTCATTCTCACTATCCATCATTATTGCCTTTTTCATTGATCGCGTAATCATTTACAAAATATACAAAACTCGTCACTATATGAAAATTACACACAATGACACTTTATCATCAACAATATCATTCACACGAAATGTTTCCTTCAAACACGATTAACGAACAATTGAAATAATTGCACTAGATTGTCAAATGCGTATACAAGGCAATAAAAATTAAATTTTGAAAAATTCCATTAGAAGAATGCTAATTACCAAATCTACACATGCAAAATAGACTACAATTACTAAACTACAAATTACTACAACAATACTACTGTCTACTATTTTTCCAATCAGAAGAATTCCAAGGGACGATCCGAAGCAGCGGTCGCCACGTGCATGGGGGCTTAATTAGGTAAAATGAAAATATTTTTGGTAGCTGTTTGTCCGATTACGCTGTGTCTCGTAAACAGTAGGCCCTGACTAGTATTTGTACGCAATCTGACTGCATAGAATAACAACAAAGAATGAAAGAAAATTTTCGTTAACACAAATAATTAATTAAGTCCCCAGCAACTATAAAACCTACGAACCCAAAGCACAAGTGTAATTGTTCTGTGTGTGGGAGTGTGACTCAACGTACACATCTGGCACGGTTCTTCTTCAACAAGACAAGAAATTTTAAATATCATTTATTCTGAAGTAATTAAAAAATAGAAATACTATAATTGCGTAAGAAAACCAGAATTACACTCTAATACAAGAACACAAGCCAGATGCTTTGTTGACTGAACCTGCAATGACGCGTTATTCAGGACATTGAAATAATGAGAAAAAAAGAAACGGAGTTTGTTACCTCATTTATATTGATGAAAATCACTCTAATCCTTACAATATATCTCCACACCGACTCTCTACTACCACATCTCAACAAGACTCTTCAGTATCACATCTCAGCAAGCACTACCTACTAGCACATCTCAACAAACACTCTACTACGAGCTCTCCCCAAGAACTGACTACCACGAGTCCTCGACAGGCACTGACTACTACGAGCTCTCCCCAAGCACTGTGGAGGCGGCTTAATAATACTCTTTGGCGCAATCTCTGGCGCAGTGGCACAGTGTAGCCACCTTTCAAGTTTTCATTTACTTTCAGCCGTTCAAAGTACCAGCACAGCAAGGCCATGTTTATTGACGTTAGAAGGCCAGATCAGTCAATCATGTAGACTGTTCTCCTTCAACTTCTCTTCAGGAACCAAGTGTTAGCCTGACCTCTTCACAGACATTCCTCCACAGTGGTTGCACCTGCGGTACGGTTTTCTGTGTAGTTTCGTCTATTATAGTCATTCGAAAAGAAACGAGCTGAAGGATATAAAATGAAAAACGCTGAAAGAATCGTAACGCCGTTGCCTACGTCAAAAGGTGTGGTCAGTGTAGGAGTGCTGAGGCCACAGACTCGCAGCTAGAGGGACACGGGCGCACACCCAAGTTTCGACAGCGCCCGCTCGTGAACCCATCGGCCGTCAGCTGTTACTCGCTTGTGCTGAAACAGAGAAATGGAAGCTTCTAAAGAACAGAAAGGGACGCAGCGCGTTACGTGGTAGCGAAAGGGGTGCGGGCAAAGGATTGCATGGAAGATTGATACAAGTGATAAGGTGGGGACGTAATTTTGATTTTTGTAAGTTATCGATGTGTACATCAGAGAGAGGTGGCAAGTTATGATAAGGTAAAACAATCTATGCTCTTGTTGTGCCACGGTCTTTGCTTCTGTCCAGTCTGATGCATTCTTAAGTGATGGACGTATTCAGTAGTGCTGTGTTGGCTTGTGGTTTTGTCTGTTAGCTGAAAAAGGATTTATTGTAAAGGACAGCAAGGATGAATAAGATGTATATATTGGAAGGCGAAAAGAATTTAAGTTTTGAATAACGTTATTATTTTTGAAGAGAAGATGTTTGAGAGAAGACTGCAGCACTCTGCACCTAATTTGTTAGAGTAATTATTGTCAGCTAGTTAACTTGCTAAGAGCTGAGAGAAAGACCACCCCAGTTCCCTGAGTCATGGATTTAGATATCAACGTATTAAGCTGTATCGTTTTTATAGAAATCCTCTGTTAACATCGTACCTTTTCCAAATCTTTTGTTCACTTTATTAAGCACAGTATTGTTCAGACCAGAGTTACGTGCGAACATCAGCTGAATTTTTACGCTGTCTTTTTGATTCCACATTTCATCCTAATATCGTTCTCTTGGAATATCATTTCATAGGAATAGTTACTCTCCTCATCCCACTGTTTAAAGAAGGCTTATCACTTACGCATTTACCACATTGTACCACGTAGTATGCAACAGTATGAATATCATTTGGAAATTTTATTTAAAATACATTATAGAAATTTAGCTTAGCCGTGGCCTGCTTGCTGTTCACTGTTGGCTTTCGAGAAATCTGCAACAATGTTGTCAAGAAACAAAGTAAGTCAAAATTTTGATTAGGGCAAGATAATTGTTTCACTTCAGTTGCGCATTTAATATGAACACAAGCTGTATTCCAACCAGTTACAGTTCAATTCAAATTAGGTTCTGTTTAGTAGAAAGGTTAGCGTATGAGTTTAAGTTGGGCAACAGTCTGTGAGTACATAGTTTTGGTAATAAGTTGACTTTTTATAGAATAGAAGGTAATTGTGGCCTAAATTTCATACAGAAACGCATAGTGGGGAGCCTGCATATGGCGATTCTGCTACGATAGTTCGTTGCTTCCTTTGATAATACGTAGTCAGATAGTGTTGGATTTCTCGAAAGCCAAGAATACCTCTCCGCTAATTTGCTGATATTGTACTTCTATTTCAGACAATTTATTTAAAATTTTGCGTTCGAGTTTTGGAATTGTGTATCGTGTGACGATTATCGATTACTTATTTACATATACTATTGGGGTAACAGTGCAGGTTCTGTGTGGTTTTCATTCCTTGTTGAGTATTTGCGTGCGCAATAATAAAGTTTTTGTTTGGTCATCGTAACAGCTTTATTTTTCCAGGAAACAGTGTTTCATCATATCTGGTACAATAGAAAACTATATGAAAAAATTTAGTAGCACAAGACAACATGGCTGTCGTCGTAACTGCCGTCCGCTTCACATTTGCTATGCAGCGAGCTACGTTAATTTAAGTATTAACTGTATTTTCCTTACTTTTCACTTCTTCTTCCGTGTGTTTTTGCTTTTAGGAAGCTTTAACTTTCGAGTACTAGTAATAGTGTTCCATAGATTTCATGTTTGTTTTGAATACAGTCAGAGAAAGTCCCTTTAGTCATCTGTAGTGCCAGTAGTGCTAGTGTTTATTTTGAATACAGTCCAGAGACAGGTAGTGCTTATTTTCATTGTTTTCAACAAGAAGTGTCTAGTAATCACAGTTTAGTCAGCTATCAGCCACCTTTAGTGAATTAGCAGTCTAGTTAAAAATTGATTAACTCTCTACATTAAATTGTTGATTTCTCAGGATGGATAGGATGTGTGACTGCTGTGTACGGACGCAGGAGGAGCTGGCCACTGTTCGCGAACAGCTGAACGTGTTGATGGACGTGGTCAGCTAAATGTCATTTCCAAAGCTGTTTCACAGAGGAAGACTGCACTGTAGCTCCTTCTCTAGATTGTCGCACAGATGAAAAAAATAGTAGATATCGAAATAGATGACATAGTGATAGAAAAACAATTAAAATCTCTCAAAAGGGGAAAGGCCGCTGGACCTGATGGGATACCAGTTCGATTTTACACAGAGTACGCGAAGGAACTTTCCCCCCTTCTTGCAACGGTGTACTGTAGGTCTCTAGAAGAGCGTAGCGTTCCAAAGGATTGGAAAAGGGCACAGGTCATCCCCGTTTTCAAGAAGGGACGTCGAACAGATGTGGAGAACTGTAGACCTATATCTCTAACGTCGATCAGTTGTAGAATTTTGGAACACGTATTATGTTCGACTACAATGACTTTTCTGGAGACTAGAAATCTACTCTGTAGGAATCAGCATGGGTTTCGAAAAAGACGATCGTGTGAAACCCAGCTCGCGTTATTCGTTCACGAGACTCAGTGGACCATAGGCACGGGTTCCCAGGTGGATGCCGTGTTCCTTGACTTCCACAAGGTGTTTTATACAGTTCCCCACAGTCGTTTAATGAACAAAGTAAGAGCATATGGACTATCAGACCAATTGTGTGATTGGATTGAAGAGTTCCTAGATAACAGAACGCAGCATGTCTTTCTCAATGGAGAGAAATCTTCCGAAGTAAGAGTGATTTCAGGTGTGCCGCAGGGGAGTGTCGTAGGACCGTTGCTATTCACAATATATATAAATGACCTTGTGGCTAACATCGGAAGTTCAATGAGGCTTTTTGTGGATGATGCTGTAGTATATCGAGAGGTTGTAACAATGGAAAATTGTACTGAAATGCAGAAGGATCTGCAACGAATTGACGCATGGTGCAGGGAATGGCAATTGAATCCCAATGTAGACGAGTGTAATGTGCTGCGAATACATAGAAAGAAAGATCCTTTATCATTTAGCTACAATATAGCAGGACAGCAACTGGAAGCAGTTAACTCCATAAATTATCTGGTAGTAGGCATTAGGAGTGATTTAAAATGGAATGACCATATAAAATTAATCTTCGGTAAAGCAGATGCCAGACTGAGATTCATTGGAAGAATCCTAAGGAAATGCAATCCGAAAACAAAGGAAGTAGGTTACGGTACACTAGTTCGCCCACTGCTTGAATACTGCTCACCGGTGCGGGATCCGTACGAGATAGGGTTGATAGAAGAGAGAGAAGATCCAACGGAGAGCAGCGCGCTTCGTTACAGGATCATATAGTAATTGCGAAAGCGTTACGGAGATGATAGATAAACTCCAGTGGAAGACTCTGCAAGGGAAACGCTCAGTAGCTCGGTACGGGCTTTTGTTGAAGTTTCGAGAACACACCTTCACCGAGGAGTCAAGCAGTATATTGGTCCCTCCTACGTATATCTTGCGAAGAGACCATGAGGATAAAATCAGAGAGATTAAAGCCCACGCAGAGGCGTACCGACAATCTTTCTTTCCACGAACAATACGAGACTGGAATAGAAGGGAGAACCGATAGAGGTACTCAAGGTACCCTCCGCCACACACCGTCAGGTGGCTTGCGGACTATGGATGTAGATGACAAAGTTCAAACTATCTTCCATATTTTATATTGTTGAAACATTTTTTTCCGGTTTCAATTTCGCAATTGTTAATAACTAAGATATATCATCAACTACGACTTCATTATTTACTAGATTACCTACCTTTCTTCGCTCAAGAGTGCTTGTTTGACTGGCACTCACACTGAACTGAACCGCATCCCATCCTTTCACATTTACAGGCACGTCACTCTCTTCCATCATGGCAAGACTTTCAACACAACCACACAACAGTTACAATAGTCGTTGTCTGCTGTAGACGCAGCGTGTGGCTCCTGTGGGTCCCATCTCCGCTTATAGTTATATCAGTCTCAGAGGCCCTTTGTGATGCGTACTTTGACTTCTGCGCTGCTCCTCTGTACTGGCTGCTAACTGCATCTGTCGCTATCTTGTCCAATTCTACACTGTGTCCTCTGTCGTCCTGCTGTTAGCCATCCGTTTCCCCTTGTAAATATCCATTTACCGGTACATTTGATCTTCTTTTTCACTTTCTCATGCACTGTATCATTCTGACATTCACTCACTCTGCTACACTGTTCCCTTTCAAAACTGTTCCCGATCGCGGTTGCGAACTGCTACTCTTTTTAATTTTCCACTTACAGAAAATGTCTGCTCATCTTGCGGTAAATTTCTTTTCTGCAGCCCAGCCCACACGCATGACCTGTTAGAAATCGTGTAATGATCGTCGGTTAGAGACAGCTATAGCGAAACCTCGCCGCACAACTTGCCTAAACAGTTCGCATCAAATATTTCCTAGTGTCCGGTTATCAAAGCTATTACAGGGTACACCGATAAGCCAAAACATTATGGCCACTGCCCACCGTGACGTTGGATGCCGCCTGGTAGCGTTGCGGACACGTGACGAATTAACAGAAGTATATAAGAGGAGAAGACAAGGACGGGGATTGCTCTAGTTACGATATGTGCAGCATATGGGGGAAAGCCAATGAGATAAGAGATTTTGAGAAAGGGAATATTATTACTATACAGAGCCTGTGAACACGTACCTCGAAAACGGCGTAGTTGCTCGAATATTTACTGTCTACTGCCGTGAGCACTACGGAAAGAGGTGGAAGGACAGTGTATCTACCTCTAGACGGTAATTGGTTGCACGTCCACGACCCCTCACAGAACGTTGGGTTTGGAGGCTTGTGTGCTCTGTAAAGTAGGACAGACGGTGGTCAGTGCCATCTCTGGCGAAAGAGCACAGCTCTGCTGCACGTGTGTTTCGGAGCCCACCGTTCATCGTACATTGTTGAACATCGAGTTCCGAAGCAGACCACCCCTGCATGTTCACATGTTGACCCAATGACATAGTCAATTATGATTTACGTGGGATTCTACCGTCGATCAATGGAAACGTGTCAGCTGTTCAGGTGAATGACATTTTTGCTACAGTAGGTCGCTGGTCATCTCCACAAACACCGTCATCGAGGTGAACGTCGGCTCAAAACGTGCAGCGCGACACGGATGCAGGTCGTTGTGAGCATTGTTATGCTACGGGAGACTTCTGCTGCACTCGCATGGGACCTGTGGTAGTAATTTAAGACCACTGACAGCTGGCGTTCAAAAAGTTTTGCACAGTCGTCTCTAATTTTTTTAATTTTTTGCAGGAGGAGAATGAAATTGTTTGTGAACATACTTGGAACATTTAGGTAGGAGTTGGTGTATAAAAGTATTTTCTTTTTGTGGTTTGCGTACTGTAAGACCTTCAGTACACACACCATCAGATTATTTGACTTGTCACTCTAACGAAGTAGGCGAGTGTCAGCAATATGTCTCGTGGTCTTATCGTGGCGTGGTTTATCTTCTGCCGTTAGGTTAGACAATAGAAATGCCACTTGCACGCTTAGAGTAGCAGATTGACGGTGACCAACTTTAAACAGAACTTGACTAATTTTCACACACATTTATTAAAATAATAACAAGCATAAAAATTACTTAACTTGGTTCTGATGCTATTTGCAATTGACAATCTGAAGTTCCTTTGGCATTGGTACGTTATTCTTGTTCTCACATATATCTCTGATACTTGACAAAGTGTCTGTTCATTTATCTTCATGGCTATGTACAGGAATAGGGTAATCTTATTAGGCGCAGACTGAAACTTGGCTATAGACTGGTACAGACAAATGTAGAACTCGTACAGACTGGTACAGACTAATGCAGACTGGTACAGACTGGTGCAGACAAATGCAGACTGGTACAGACAAATGTAGACTCACTGTTCGGAGGTCTGTACACTCGTTATAATACCTCGCGCGTTCATGTATCACTGCGCGAGTGTGATCCGCGAGTAGAAAAGGTTCTACATTAGCAGCAATCACGTTGGCTGCGTTACATATTAATACGCGGATCGGCAGAAGCAGAATGTGGTCCATCTCTATGGCAGCGCCATCTCGTAGTGCGGAGACGGACGAGCGCTGCGTCTGCGCTGTTGTGCTTAGCGGGCCGCGCTCTAGTGGGAAAGTTGTGTCCGCGCCGACTACGCGGAACTACGTACACAACACTTTTATTTACAGGTGAGCCATAACGGACCGTAAAGCAGATGTCTAGTTGTGACAACGGTCGGTGATGGAGTTCCTCTTCAAGACCAGCGATGACTCTG
The DNA here is from genome assembly GCF_021461395.2 of Schistocerca americana. Taxonomy (NCBI): domain Eukaryota; kingdom Metazoa; phylum Arthropoda; class Insecta; order Orthoptera; family Acrididae; genus Schistocerca; species Schistocerca americana. The sequence continues at coordinate 618,329,500 of NC_060121.1, forward strand.
CCACATTGATTCACAGGAAGTTGCTCCCTGTTTGTGGAGTGGACACAGTGGTGGTTGCAGAGGTTTAAAGAAGGTGATTTCTCTCTACTGGATAGTCCACGATGCGGTAGAACATCGACGGCCGTGAGTGATGTGAATAAGGAGACCATTGATCAAATCATCCAAAATGACAGATAGGGTAGTGTGGTATCACTGGTACAGTCACTAGGATACAGAAAAATCTGTGCACGTTGAGTGCCTTGATTATTGACAAGAGCAATGAAAAGGATGAGGAAGAATGTGTGCAAGGGTGTCATACTGAAGAGTGGAAACAGTGCTTCGACGGCGTCGTTAACCAGCATGAAACAACCGAACCTGAGAGAAAAACCCAGTTCATGGAGTGGTGTCATCCGGGTTCCCCTCAGAAGAAGAAACCAAGACTTTCACGAACAGCAGGCCGAAAGGTGATGGCATCAGTCTTTTGGGATCAGTGTGGTGTCATTTTCATTGACTTTTTGGAACCTGGCCCACAATTAACCAGGACCGTTACTGTTTGTCATTGGACAAGCTGCGACATGCCATCAAGACCCACAGACCACAGCTTCAGGGTCAGCTCATCAGACTACACCATGACAATGCCTAGCCCCATACAGCCGTTATGACGCAGGAGAATATCAGGAAAATGGGTTGGAAAAATGTTCCTCATCCTCCCTACAGTCCGGACTTGGCTCAGTCTGATTTTTACCTCTTTGACCGTCTGAAGGCCCACCTGCGCGGTAAAACATTTGATAGTGAGAAAGACCTTATTTTTTGTGTTAAGCGATTGTGTAAAAGACAGTACCCAGAATTTTACCAAAGAGCATTTCCATCATGGAAAGAACGGTGGTCCAGATGCGTCACAGCTTATGGAGGCGACCTTGAGTATGCTCAATGTACAGCTAAACGTTCCAAGTATGTTCACAAAAAATGTCATTCACCTCCTGCAAAAAATAAAAAAAATTCGAGAGGATTGTGCAAAACTTTTTGAACGCCCTTTGTACATTCCTTCATGCTTGCTGTCTTCCCGGAAGGCGATGTCATCTTTCAGAAGCATAATTGTCCGTGACTTGGAGCCTGAACCGTGCTACAGTGGTTTCAGTCCTTCAAGTCCATGCTAATCTGAAGTTAAAATTTCGACATACAGAATAATCACAGTCTCATAACCATCAGCTAATGGTATGTAACCGAGTCTTTTACCGGAAAGATTGAAAAATGGATTGTCTGTGACAGAGTGCTCGCTCTAATATCATCCAGACTGACATCTTCGAACGCTCAGTTTTCTGTCACAACTTTTATACAAAGCCAGGCGAATTTTAGCTGGTTCAGATGTTACACTTTAACAAAAAACTCAGAATTACGTACGCTCATCTTTAGCTATCGTCTGGTTCGCTTTGAGGTACGGCACAGTCAAGCTTAACTCATAATCCCGCACTGTTATCAGTCCGAAGGCCGAGCTCTGAATTGCCCTTCGACTTCACAGAGCAGTTCTATAGCCCGTAAAATAAATGCGATCGTACTGTCTTGTGATTGGCCGAGAAACATCATGGACAATCCGATATAGTACTAAATGGCACAATCTCACCTCATTTACATTTGACCAATCAATAAATAATGGCTTTTATGAGCAATTCATTAAATGAACAAATTTATAAAACCCACAAATATAAAAGCAACTCTCTCATTAAATAACTGAATTATCGTAAAATGTTTGTTTCCCAGTACCTATTTTATCACCTGGGTAGCTAGCTGATTAGACACAATTTTCGATTGTTTCTGTTGAAATTTTTTACTTACTATTTCCTTTAATGATCGAAACATATCCCTGATGGCCTCTTGTATGGGACTAAGAGACTGACTAACAACTCCGCTTCAGCTTGCAATTCTGTTTCACTTGAATGTTCTCAACATATGCACCAGTAAATCTGCTACCAGCTGCTTGAATGTTTAAATTATTTTGCTTAACTTGTTCACTTCACTTACTTGGTGATAGGTTTTAACCATGCTACTCTACTGTTGAAGTGGTTGGAACTGGTTTTGCTAATACTACGTATCTGAATCAGTCTATATTCTGGTAGTGGTGAGTTCCTATGGGACCAAATTGCTGAGGTCATCTGTCCAGACGGGGAATATCGAAAAATTCCACAGGAGGGCAGCTCGTTTTGCATTATCGCTAAATAAGGGAGAGAATGTCACGGATATGATAAGTGAGTTTGGGATGGTAATCGTTAAAGCAAAGAAGTTTTTCATTGTGGTGAGATCTTTTCACGAACCTTCTACTCTGAATGTGAAAACGTTTCATTGTAGCCAAACTACATACTGAGAAATTACCATCATAATAAAATAAGAGAAATTAGAGCCCATACAGAAAAATTTAAGTGCCCTTTTTTCCAAAGTGCTGTTAGAGAGTGGAAAGGTAGAGAAATATTCTTAAGGTGGTTTGAAGAGCCCCTACCATGCACTTCAGTAAGAAATGCAGAATAATCATGTAGATGTAGATACAGATCAAGAGGAGGTAGAAACTATTGTAAATAATAATTGGCAACACTCATCCGCTCAACTGTACTTTAGATAATACAATATGTTTTCGATATTTAGCTTATGTGATTAAGATATTGTAAACTTTAACGACAGTTTTATGATTTTAATAAAATAAAATACATTTGAATTTGAGTTCTCGTCTCACATTAAAATCCTCCACTTCTTTCCCTGTCAGTCCAATCATATCCCGCCAACACGCACCAGATCGTGACCCGTTCATCAGCTGCCGAAGCTGTAACTTCAATTGAAATAAAAAATGTGTGTGCTATAAACTTTAAGTAGACGACATGCCTTTGTTTGTTGATAGTACCGAATAGGACATTAAGGAAGTAGTGAGAAAGCTTAAAGATTTCCATACTACTCAGTTGCACCATGGAACACGAACTTTATGGCAGTTTACAGTTCATTGATTTGAATCTTAAAAGGCAACGTAATAAGAATGTTTTTAGCGCTTACAGAAAAACTGACAACGAGTAATGCTGTACAGGATAAACAGACGGAATCAAACGTTATTAGGAACATAACACGGTAAAGAATGGTCAGAACGTATTTTTTACCTGAAAATAAGGAGAAAGAAAAGAAGGATCGTGATGAGGAAGATAACTTCTGACAAAACAAAGATTTTTAAGCCTCCCCAGTCAAACTAGCAGTCCACACGAATAAATTAGGGAGGTGTAGCCTGAGGCATAATCTTTGTTACAAGATGAGCAGATTGATAAATCGGGTGTACACTGATCAGCCAGAACATTATGACCACCTGCCTACCGAGCGAGGTAACGCAATGGTTAGCACACTAGACTCGCATTCTGAAGGACGATGATTCAAACCCGCGTCCGGTCACCCTGATTTAAGTTTTCCATGAGTTCTCTAAATCGCTCAAGGCAAATGCCCGGATGGTTCCTTCCCCATTCTTCAATAGACCGATGGGACCGATGGCCTCGCTCTTTGGTCCACTCCCCCAGATCAACGAACTAACCAATCACCTACCTAATAGCCGGAATGTCCACCTTTGGCACGCATAGCAGCGGCGACACGTCGTGGTGTGGAAGCAATGAGGCATTGGTACGTTCTTGCAGGGAGTTGGCACCACGTCTGCACACACAAGTCATGTAATTCTCGTAAGTTCCGGGATGGAAGGGGGGGGGGGGGGGGGACGATGAGCTCCGACGCCACATTCAATCACATCCCAGACGTGTTCGATGGGGTTCACGTCTGGCAAGTGGGGGATGGGGGCAGCGACTGTGTTCCTCGAACCACCCCATCACGCTGCGTGTGCATTATCTTGAAAAATGTCTATGCCGTCCGGAAACGTGATCATCATGAAGGTGTGTACGTGGTCTGCAACCAGTGTAAGATACTCCTTGGGGATCATGGTGCCTTGCATGAGTTCCACTGGAGCGATGGATGCCCATGTGAATGTTTCCCAGAGTTTAAGGGGGCCATCGCCAGCTCGTCTCCGTCCCTCAGTACAGGTGTCAATGAGCTGTTCCCCTAGAAGACGACGCATTCGCGCCCTCCTATCGGTATGGTGAAGAAGATATCGGGATTCATCAGACCAAGCATTGCTCTGGCACTCGCCAAAGTCCATTTCCGACGGTCACACGCCCATTTCAGTCTAGTTTCCAATGCCGTGATGTTAACATTGGAACATGTATGGGTCACTGGCTGCGGAGACCCATCGTTAGGAGTGATCGGCGTCCAGCATTAAAGTCTGATGTTAGTTCCGCCACAGTTCGCCGCCTGTCCTGTTTTACCAGTATGCCCAGCCTACAACGTCCGGTATCTGTAATGAGGGATGGCGGCCCAACCCACGACGTCTGGACGAATTTCGCCTTGGTTTCGTCACGTGTTGAAGACACTCACCACTGCGCTCTTAGAAACATCCGACAAGTCGTGCAATTTCCGAAAAGCTCATGCCGAGCCTCGGGGCTCTCAGAATCAGACCTCTGTCAAACTCAGATAGATCGCTCGCGTTTAATATTCTACACACGGGCAGAATGCTCACTGATACTACATGCATCGTGCGCGTGTCTGAATAGCAGTTATTCCAGGTGACGCTGCTAGCGCCTGGTCGGATTCATATCGATTAGGTCGGTGGTCATAACGTTCCGGCTGAGCAGTGTATATGACATAGGCTTAAAGCGCGCGTCATGACATGTAAAATACACTGGCGTGCGGAATTTTGGGACGGAAGTAACTCTCGCATGGCGTTTCACTGCCAACTTGAACAGTAAAAGGAAACAAATGCTACAGTATAGTAGAATTCAGTGCAGTTTACTACAGAAGGTATCCTAAAGAAATACGCAATGAGACGAACAGAAATGGCTTCTTTATTCAAAGACATTTACGCTGAGGTTATTGCTATTCGTGAAGGTCCCGTAGACCTCAAAAATGGCGGGATATGGTTCTTAATAGCCTTTGTCAAGACTACGGATGGCAGTGCATGCTCCGCTACATACTTGATCATGATGACTACAAGGTTGGTGAAGAGTTCTTGTGTTAGGCGTTCCATTCCTCTTCCATCGCGGTTGCCAGTTGGTGGTTGGGTGTTTGTATATGAGGACGTGCTGCATGATGCGCAACTTCACACCCGACGTCCATGGCGAGGTCCATCGCGCGACCCTGACATCATTTTTCTGGATGACGAAGTGCGACCGCATCGAACTGCGCAGATAAAGTACCTCTTGGAACGAGAGGATATTCGGCGAATGGCCTGGCCTATCATTTCACCAGATTTAAATCCCCATCGAGATATTTATAGTGATTCTCCTAATCCTGAATTTCTGTTGTATTCATTTTCACATAATCTCTCTCCTACTCATTCAGGTTCCTCACCAATTTATAAGAGAAGTTCATACGTCCATGTACATCATTTTCTGTTTGGACGACAAAATTATTCCAGCTTTCCCTGGATTCATTCCTTAGTATTGCTTTAGTTTTGTTTCATTGTTGCTTATATTTTGACACTTGATTCTTCTGAGCCACCTTTTATTAAATTCGAGTGAGTATTTTATTTTTCTGTGATGCCTGTTTTATTTCTGTATTCCATGTTCATAACCCTTTCTTATTTTCATTTATTCTACATTTCCCCAATATTTCCATAGCTTCTCTTATAATGCATTATTTGATTTTGTTCCATTTCATGTCCCTGTCTCCAGCTGTTGGTGTTTACAACCCGTGGTCTAGGGGTAGCGTCTTTGATTCATAATTAAAACGTCTTCAGTCCCGGGTTTGATCCCCGCCACTGCCTAAACTTTGATAAATAATCAGCATTGCTGGCCGAAGACTTCCGGCGTAAGAAGTCAGCCTCATTCTGCCAACGGCCTTGTCAAAGAGGGCGGAGGAGCGGATAGAGGTTCAGGGCACTCTCTTGTCCTAGGGGTGGGAAATTGCCCCGAAAGGCGGAAGAATCAGCAATGATCAACGACATGAGGATGCAGAAGGCAATGGAAACCACTGCATTAAAGACACGTAACTTGTATCCACGGGACATGTGGCCTGTAATTGAAGAAGTATCATGATGATCTCTCCATTGGCAAAAGACTCCGGAATAGTCCCCCATTCGGATCTCCGGGAGGGGACTGCCAAGGGGGAGGTTACCATGAGAAAAAAGATTGAATAATCAACGAAAGGATAACGTTCTACGAGTCGGGGCGTGGAATGTCAGAAGTTTGAACGTGGTAGGGAAACTAGAAAATCTGAAAAGGGAAATGCAAAGGCTCAATCTAGATATAGTAGGGGGCAGTGAAGTGAAGTGGAAGGAAGACAAGGATTTCTGGTCAGGTGAGTATCGGGTAATATCAACAGCAGCAGAAAATGGTATAACAGGTGTAGGATTCGTTATGAATTGGAAGGTAGGACAGAGGGTGTGTTACTGTGAACAGTTCAGTGACCGGGTTGTTCTAATCAGAATCGACAGCAGACCAACACCGACAACGATAGTTCAGGTATACATGCCGATGTCGCAAGCTGAAGATGAACAGATAGAGAAAGTGTATGAGGATATTGAAAGGGTAATGCAGTATGTAAAGGGGGGCGAAAATCTAATAGTCATGGGCGACTGGGGTGCAGTTGTAGGGGAAGGAGTAGAAGAAAAGGTTACAGGAGAATATGGGCTTGGGACAAGGAATGAAAGAGGAGAAAGACTAATTGAGTTCTGTAACAAGTTTCAGCTAGTAATAGCGAATACCCTGTTCAAGAATCACAAGAGGAGGAGGTATACTTGGAAAAGGCCGGGAGATACGGGAAGATTTCAATTAGATTAAATCATGGTCAGACAGAGATTCCGAAATCAGATACCAGATTGTAAGGCGTACCCAGGAGCAGATATAGACTCAGATCACAATATAGTAGTGATGAAGAGTAGGCTGAAGTTCAAGACATTAGTCAGGAAGAATCAATACGCAAAGAAGTGGGATACGGAAGTACTACGGAATGACGAGATACGTTTGAAGTTCTCTAACGCTATAGATACAGCAATAAGGAATAGCGCAGTAGGCAGTACAGTTGAAGAGGAATGGACATCTCTAAAAAGGGCCATCACAGAAGTTGGGAAGGAAAACATAGGTACAATGAAGGTAACTGCGAAGAAACCATGGGTAACGGAAGAAATACTTCAGTTGATTGATGAAAGGAGGAAGTACAAACATGTTCCGGGAAAATCAGGAATACAGAAATACAAGTCGCTGAGGAATGAAATAAATAGGAAGTGCAGGGAAGCTAAGACGAAATGGCTGCAGGAAAAATGTGAAGACATCGAAAAAGATATGATTGTCGGAAGGACAGACTCAGCATACAGGAGAGTCAAAACAACCTTTGGTGACATTAAAAGCAACGGTGGTAACATTAAGAGTGCAACGGGAATTTCACTGTTAAATGCAGAGGAGAGAGCAGATAGTTGGAAAGAATACATTGAAAGCCTCTATGAGAGTGAAGATTTGTCGATTTAGAAGAGATAGGGGATCCAGTATTAGAATCGGAATTTAAAAGAGCTTTGGAGGACTTACGGTCAAATAAGGCAGAAGGGATAGATAACATTCCATCAGAATTTCTAAAATCATTGGGGGAAGTGGCAACAAAACGACTATTCACGTTGGTGTGTAGAATATATGAGTCTGGCGACATACCATCTGACTTTCGGAAAAGCATCATCCACACAATTCCGAAGACGGCAAGAGCTGACAAGTGCGAGAATTATCGCACAATCAGCTTAACAGTTCATGCATCGAAGCTGCTTACAAGAATAATATACAGAAGATTGGAAAAGAAAATTGAGAATGCGCTAGGTGACGATCAGTTTGGCTTTAGGAAAAGTAAAGGGACGAGAGAGGCAATTCTGACGTTACGGCTAATAATGGAAGCGAGGCTAAAGAAAAATCAAGACACTTTCATAGTATTTGTCGACCTGGAAAAAGCGTTCGACAACATAAAATGGTGCAAGCTGTTCGAGATTCTGAAAAAAGTAGGGGTAAGCTATAGGGAGAGACGGGTCATATACAATATGTACAACAACCAAGAGGGAATAATAAGAGTGGACGATCAAGAACGAAGTGCTCGTATTAAGAAGGGTGTAAGACAAGGCTGTAGCCTTTCGCCCCTACTCTTCAATCTGTACATCGAGGAAGCAATGATGGAAATAAAAGAAAGGTTCAGGAGTGGAATTAAAATACAAGGTGAAAGGATATCAATGATACGATTCGCTGATGACAGTGCTATCCTGAGTGAAAGTGAAGAAGAATTAAATGATCTGCTGAACGGAATGAACAGTCTAATGAGTACACAGTATGGTTTGAGAGTAAATCGGAGAAAGACGAAGGTAATGAGACGTAGTAGAAATGAGAACAGCGAGAAACTTAACATCAGGATTGATGGTCACGAAGTCAATGAAGTTAAGGAATTCTTCTACCTAGGCAGTAAAATAACCAATGTCGGACGGAGCAAGGAGGACATCAAAAGCAGACTCGCTATGGCAAAAAAAGGCATTTCTGGCCAAGAGAAGTCTACTAATATCAAATACCGGCCTTAATTTGAGGAAGAAATTTCTGAGGATGTACGTCTGGAGTACAGCATTGTATGGTAGTGAAACATGGACTGTGGTAAAACCGGAACAGAAGAGAATCGAAGCATTTGAGATGTGGTGCTATAGACGAATGTTGAAAATTAGGTGGACTGATAAGGTAAGGAATGAGGAAGTTCTACGCAGAATCGGAGAGGAAAGGAATATGTGGAAAACACTGATAAGGAGAAGGGACAGGATGATAGGACATCTGCTAAGACATGAGGGAATGACTTCCATGGTACTAGAGAGAGCTGTAGAGGGCAAAAACTGTAGAGACAGAGATTGGAATACGTCAAGCAAATAATTGAGGACGTGGGTTGCAAGTGCTACTCTGAGATGAAGAGGTTAGCACATGAAAGGAATTCGTGGCGGGCCGCATCAAACCAGTCAGTAGGGAAAAAAAAAAAAAAAAAAAAAAAGATTCTAAAACGAAATAAGTGTCACAACGAAGAGTTTATTTGAGTGGGTTGGAAATCTGTAGCTATGATATACAAGTACATGAATAAATGACTGCAATTTCATAAAAGTTGGATGATGTATTCTAGAGAAAGAGCTTCACAAATCGAACAAGTCAATAACGTGTTAGTCCACTTGTGGCCCCTATGCAAACAGTTATTCAGCTTGGCAATGATTGATGTAGTTGTTGATGTCCTCATGAGGGATGTCGTCTCAAATTCTGTCCCCGTGGTACGCTAGATTGGCAAAATCCCTAGGTGTTTGAGGGCCCTGCCCATAACGCTCCAAACGTCCTCAATTGTGGCGGGATCCAGCGACCTTGCTGGCCATGGTAGGGTTTGGCAAGGAAGAAGACAAGTAGTAGAAACTTTCGCCGTGTGTTGGCGGGCAAATACAAAAGTGTGAGCTCAGGACGGGTATGACATCGCTGTCTGATACGTCTCCAGACACGTTTTCGGCCTGGAATCTCATTGGCTGGAGTAAAATTCTCTTCAGTGATGACTTCGAACCGATCCCCAATGACCAGCGAAGTTGTGTCTGGAGACGCGCCAGGTACACCCAGACTGTCGCTTATCATACGGCCCAGCGACCAGGAGTGATGGTCTGGGGTGCCATTTTTTTTCATAGGAGGATCCCTTTGGCTGCCATCGTCGGCAACTTTCCAGCACAGCGGTATGACGACGATATTCTAAGCTCCGTTTTGTGGTCCTCCATAGCAAGCCATCCTTGGCTTACATTTCAGCAAGATAATGCTCGCCCGCTCAGTTGAAAAGGTTTGGGGTAGTATGGGCAGGGCCTCCCAACCAGCTTGGGATTTTGACGATCTAAGGAGCCAACTGGACGCAATTTTCCACATTATCCCTCAGGCGAACAGACAATAACTCGGTGAGTCAGTGCCAAGCAGAGTAAGTGATTGTATGAAAGCCCGAGGTGAACCAACGCGTTTTAGACTTGCTGAATTTCAGAAGCTCTTCCTCCTGAATAAATCACCCAATTTTTCTGAGGTTGTAATCATCTGTTTGTCAGTACGTGTAAATCACATCTACCGATTTCCATCCCGGTCGGATAATTCCTTTGTGGCACATCATTTTTTCTTTCTTTTTTTTAAAGAGTGTTTGCTGTCATTCGTCTTTGGTAAAGTTCTCTAAAGCGTTACGAGATAAATAAATGTGTCTAATGACACTTTCATTAAACTTTCCCAAAGCCGAATTCGAAGAGAATACAGTCTGTGAAGGTAGAGAGCAATCAAGTTATTTAATTTCTAGAGAGCCAACGAATATGATATCGAAGAACAAGCATTTGTTAACGAGACATGAGTAAGATAGCCAGAAGAATGTCTATTGGTGAACTCTTTCCTAAAACCCTATGATAGCAAAAAATTAGAAGAGACCGCAAGATTATCGAGAATCCGAGGATTCGCTGGAAAAAATATAATATCTTGTACCTGATTTGCTCATAGGTGTCGAATAAAATCACCTGAATATTTTTTTTTTAATTATTAGTTTCTTTATTAGATCTTCTAACGCTCTTGCTCTGTCGTATTACTGTGACAACTCTCACAATTTGAACGATAAAAACTCGTGGAACACAGAGCTGTCTCCTTGTCAGCAGGAAACTGCATAGTACAGTGGCTCTTTGGATAGAACTGTTCCTTCTGCTGATGCCCCTAAGTGTGCAGCGTCCTGGGGAAGAAAATCCGACGAGTATCATTTGGTAAAGCAGCAGACTTATTATGTGACTAGAGACCTTACACTGCGACGATAGAAATGCAACTTAGCAAGCATGTGTACCTTAATGTAGCAAGTTTACTATATTTGCGAACGTCTAGTGTTTCTTAAGGATTTTCATTTATTGCTATTTCTCTCCACCACTACCCAGGTATGTGGACAGTGGCGACGGTACATTTCTCCTTTCAGCTATGAGAAGTTGCAACGTAGAAGAGAACGCGTAAGGGATGAACTTTAGTATGGTAACGGTGCTTCTGAACGTAATGTTCGATAGACTTACACTGAAAATGTATTAGGTGCTAGTAAGGACAGGGAGCATATTGCTGTCGGATGTTTGGTCAGTTTGAGGCTGCAGGTGGAATACTATGTCAATCGTGGAAGGTAGTATAGAAATTGCTTATCAGGGTACCTGTGAAGTGTGAAATAGCATCGAATGTAACCGATAAAAAGTTTCTAGATGCGCAATACAGCACGAAACTCAACAGGGCACCAGTATCAGATGGTTCAAATGGCTCTGAGCACTACGTGACTTAACAGCGGAGGTCATCAGTCCCCTGAACTTAGATCGACTTAAACGTAACTAACCTAAGGACATCACACACATCCATGCCCGAGGCAGGACTCGAACCTGCGACCGTAGCAGTCCCGCGGTTCCGGACTGCAGCGTCTAGAACCGCACGGCCACCGCGGCCGGCTGGCACCAGTATCATGAAACATATTGTTCTACATGAAGTCCTGGGCAAAAGATGTAACTAACATTCATCGGGATTAGCATAGGACAGCACAGATCTTCCAGAGTTGTAATTTACTATCAGTCGTCAAAGAAACTAGGTAGGACCTAATTTTGTAATTTCTGAACATCGGATGCTGACAGACCTTAGCGTTATGTACCTGAAACCTTACGGAGGTAGTTGGACACAAAGGGAAAATTTGTCTTCTCTCTGAATGGTTTCAGATACACATAGTAACCGTTGTTTCTGAGGATGATGGGACGTAGTGTTCCAAGTGAGCTTCGTTTCAGAACACGACATTCCCACACTGTTTCCTTATTCAATCTTTTCGGTGGGTTTTTATTTCAAATTGGCAGCAAAGTGGGATCAACGTACTGTCTGGTGGAGACTTGCGTGATTATCCTAGATAAGTCTTACGTACAGTACAAGGCTTGTTCGGAAAGTAAGAGTCTAGAAATTTACATTTTTTTTTAAAAAGTGTAATTGAAAAAAGGTTACAGGATTTCATTGATACACTTGTTGACTATTTTCCACACGATTTCCATCCCATTCAATGGATGTGAAAATCTGTGGCACAAGTTTTTTTATATCCTCCTGGAAGAACTATCCTGTCAGCTCCCTTCCCCAATTCGTAACATTTTTATGTACCTACTCTTCGGTTGAAAATGCAATTCCACACATTGTGCCTTCAAGGGGGCGGAAAGATGATAATCTGAAGGTGCGAAGTCAGGGGAATACCGAGGGGGCTGTGGGTGTCAATACGTCCCAACCAAATGAGTCCAAGAGCGCCTTGATGGCAACGGCTGTGTGAGGACGGGCGGTGTCGTGCAACAAGCACACGCCTCTCGTCAGCATTGCCATGTTTTTATTTTGAATGCTCCTTTTCAGGTTTTCTAGTGGCTTACAATGTCGTTGGGCGCTGATGGTCTCCCTCTAAAGCGTAAATCCAACCAAAACGACGCCTTTTCGGTTTCAGAACACCGAAGTTATGACTTTTTTTGCCATAAATTGTGATTTTGAATCTGTGGCGACTGTGTTTTGTCCCCAGCGTGCAATGCGCCTTCCATGTTTCACCTTCTGTCACAATAGAGCACAGAAGACCACCACTTTCCAATTCAAGTCGCTCAAGAGACTCGTGAGCGCTATTGACCCTAACTTTCTTGTGCTGCTCTGTCAACTGTTTTAGGGCCCAACTTGCGCACAGTTCCCGGTATCCCAGTGGTTGCCTGGCTGTCTCGTACAGGGGAGTTCTGGAATGTTGTAGAAACATCGAAGAAATTTCTTCCACTGTCAAACGGCGTACAGCAGTATTTTCTTACGGTTCATTTAAATTTTTATATCTTTTGCTTAAAAATTTTCACATATTGGTACTATATTTTCTGTGTACTATACCGGACACTGAAGTTGTTTGCATTGTATGTGAGTAATGTATGTAAAATACTATCTAAATCGTTTATTACCTTAAATAATTTTCTGATTACATTTTCTATTAAAACATGTGTGTGTATAAATTGTTCAAATTGATGTAAATTTGAGAATTTAAGAAACGGTCACGCTCAGGAACAATGTAAGAGATAGGTGTTATGTAGAAGTCAGTGTGCTTTTGTTTGAAACGAAAGTGGCTCTGGAGAGTAGAAACGGAGGCAAGGGCCAACAGGCGTGCTACCTACAGCAAGCGCGGGAAGTAAGTCACACAGTCTGTGGGCAGCAGTGGTTGTGGCAACACCGTAGTGGAGCAGGAGAGACTTTGCCTGCATAGTTACACAAAATTACCTCGGATGAAGACCTCAAACGGCTTACGCCATTTCTGCGAGTTTTTGGGCTACTGTATGTAAAATTGAATGACTCCAAGAAGAGAAATTGAGCCCATACAGCAAGATACTTTCAGGCCGTATTGTGGGTAGTGTAGTCGTCGTAGTTGTTCACCACACCCAAGCCTACAGCCACCAAATAATTTTTTTTTCTGTATTTGACTTTTGTACAGCGTAAACCATGAATTTAAATTGCTTTTTAATAATTATTCTTGAACTTTATTTCATCCTAATCATACATCTATATAAGGTTCCTTCCTGGTGGTTGATCAGAGTGAAGCCTAGTTACTAGTATCTGTTAAATGATTACACAGAGATAGTTCAAAGAATAATGGCTTCTGAAAGTAAATTTCTGGTAAGAAAGTAGTGTTCCTGGAGTGAAATGTTCAGTACAAAAAGTGTGTGCTTTAGTATCTAAGTATTTTAATATTTAAGTTTGTTTGTTACGGAAAGTTTTCTTCTAAAGGTCCCCCCTGGCAAATATTTTTAGCTTCCTTGAAGTTATCTACTGGGCTTTTTCTCTTTTAATAACGTAATGTGTAATGGTGAAGTCCAACATTAAGTGGTATAATATTTATGCGAAGAACAAAATTAAACAGTAGCAAGAAAGTAGGCAAAATTCCTACTTCTGCTTTTCCAGTACTTCGCTGTTTCATTGCCTGGATAGGGTGGCGACCATTAGCAAATGTTTTTAACCACTAAATGAACTTGGAATTGAGTTGCCCTAGCTTCAGTATAATATTATTCATACTGCGTTTCTATGTAACCGCTGGGCAAGGTCTTATGAAAAGAAATGAATAATCTGATTTACTTATTCATTGTGCATTTTCAACTTCTCGCGGCGTAATGAATAGTCCATTAAATTTTGGGCACGCAGCCGCGCAAATAAAATACGTTGATGAACCAATAGTGCTCGTTATAGGTATTTTTCTGCCAAATATTTAGCTTCCTTATTAAAACCATTGGTAGGAAAATGTAGTCACCACATTCGTAATTCAATGGATTTTATTCAGAGACTTAGCAATGTCAGGCTAAACAGAACGGATGTGCTTGTTAGTTTTGACGTGGTATCATTATACACCAAGGTACCTTTAAAGGACTCTTTATCTCTTACCAACCAACATTCTGATAAGAACATCACGGCCTTATTTGAATATGTGCTTTTATCATCTTATTTTCAGTTAAATGGTGAATTTTATGAGCACGTTGATGGTGTTGCTATGGGAAGCCTCCTCTCCCCTCTGGTAGCTAATTTATCCAGGAAGACTTCGAGGACAAGGCACTGGACTCAGCAAGTTTTAAACCAACGGCCTTCTGGAGGTACGTGGACGACACATTTGTGGTATGGCCGCACGGGATGGTTGAATTACATGGATTTCTTGAGCATTTGAATTCCATCCATGCTAGCATCATATTTACTGTGGAAATAGAAAAAGACGACTGCCTGCCTTTTTGGATGTTGTCGTTCGCCGTAAAGTTGATGGCACATTAGGACATGCCGTATATCGGAAACCGACACACACATACCAGTAGCTGCCATCACACTTCAGATCATAGGTGTCCTCAAGACCTTAGTGCATAGGGCGCACTATATATCCGATAAAGACAATTTGCAACAAGAGCTCACATACCTCAAAAGCATTTTTAAATCGGGATTTTCTCCGCAACAGATTCGTAGAGCAATCAATTCAAAACCTAGAATGCAGGTATGTGATGGGGAAGAAGATAGTAATTCCTTCAGATCTAGTGCGTTTTTGCGCTTTGTGGGTGCTCTTTCCTCGAAGATAGTTCGTATTCTTGAGAAACACTGTGTTAAGGTGATGTTCCGGCCCCTCAAGAAGATTGCAGATTTATTCGGCTCTGTGGAGGACGATTTACAGCTTTGTAAAGCGGGTGTGTATCATATTCCTTGCGGAAATTGTGAGAAGTCGGAGATAGGTCAAACAGCACGCATCGTTCATGAGATATGTGCGGAGCATCGAAGATACACATGCTTATTACAGCCAGACAAGTCAGCTGTGACCGAACATTGTATTGATACAGGGCATTCCATGAATTACAGTGATGTGAAGATTTTAACATACACCTCTTCCATTTGGGAATCTGTCTTCAAGGAAGCTATAGAGATTAGATTAGCTAATAATTTAATAAATAGAGATAATGATTTTAATTTGGACAAAGCATGGAAGGCTCTTGGGGTAATTAAACTGCAGAGAAGTCGTCGGAGTGTCACCGCCGCCGATCATACGTGGATAAGCGAATCGAATGTGTGTACGCCTTCGCCATAGGCGGCGCATGAGTAAGCGTATTTCTTTGCCGCCGACCAGCATCTGTGACTCGCATGCGCAGTACCGCCGCGGTGGAGCATATAAGGTAGAGCTTGGGATCTTGTCATCAGTCTTGTGACTCACTCTGAGGATGGCCGGACGATACGCAGTCGAAATATCAGTGGAGGAAATTTTATTTGCGCGCCTGTATGCCCAAAATTTAATGGACTACTTATCCATTACCCACAACACACGGTCAAAACCTGTAAAAAGGGCAACTCTACTGATTAGCTTTTCCTATTAACTGGACTATCCTCCCATAGTGTACTTTATTTGGAAACTAAACTAAATTTCAGTAAGAGGGTTATGCGTGGCAACATAGAGACACGGTTTTCTGTTATATAGGGAAAATCATACTAAATTACAACAGTAGTGGTAGGGCTATAGGCGGTCGTCACGAACAGTTTCCTCGGTTTTTTGCACCAGCTCATGGAAAGTGTTCCATTCCTTTGTTCGTCATGAACATTTCTTCTGCTCCCGTAAAATCCCTACACCACTTGAACAAAATATTTCTGTTAACAGCACCTTCGCTGTAAACCGTTTTGATTCGCGAAAAAATTACGGTAGACGTTATTCCTTCCGCGAATAGGAAGCCGGACCCCAACGCTTGGTGGGATTTATTACCGACATCTTTCACCCAGCTGGACACTACCACGTGATCTGAAATACTACCCTGTTCCAGCTGTGTTCGCTCTGGCCAGGAGATCCTTCTCTGCCACCCGCTTTGGTCACTGTATACTTAGTTTATTAACATGCCTCGTACATCTCAAACGGTCACACGATGCATTATTTCTACTATTTCAGGTTGGGTGGAACATAGAGGTTATCAGATAGAAATGCATCACCGGCTTGTGATATTACTAGTAAACTGGTGTGTTTTTGGCCTTAGGGGTGAGTCCGGCCCGTTCAACCGGTTAACCTGCCTGTTTGGACAAAAATAAATAACGCACAAACAATATATTCATTGCTGGGGTGAAGACAACTTTATTCGTTCGTAGGTCGAATAATACAGAACGTTCTTCAGACGCGCTGTACGCGAAGGCAAACTCGAGAAAGAACGAATAAGCCTCAAGTTTACTCGTTACAAAGGGCTATGGGCAATCACACAACAAAACTTAGAGGAGACATGAACATATAAATCGTTAGAAACTTAGTGTAAACGGCACGGAGTTTATAGACCAAACACAAAGCTCCTGGCGCCCTACGGGAGCTAATTTAGCGGCGCGAAATCGAATACTAGCGCACGACACACGCGTGAAAACCTCGTCACTACACTGTACGGAACTGCTGGCCGCGGTCGCTACAGGTTCATCGCGAAAGCTAGAGTTAACATCACCTTATTTTATGTACTGAAAGTAGCTGAAACCCAAGATGGGAGATAAGTTATTTTTTAACAACACGCGGAATGTTGAAACTTCCTGGCAGATTAAAACTGTATGCTGGACCAGGACCCAGGGCTATGTTCTGACCGTGTGAACTATCAAGATACGACTCACGATCCGTGCTTACAGCTTTACTTCTACCAATAAGTCTCTCCTATCATTTAAATTTTACACAAGTTCTTCCGTGTATCTTACAGTATTGACATTCCCGGTTGTTTCTAAGCCATTTCTCCGTAACTTACTTTCCTCTGGTGTCGGATCCCGGAAAGGCACATTGCTTTAATCTGGCAAGAAGTTTGAAACAACGCACACTCCGCTGCAGAATAAAAGACTGATTCTGGAAACGTTGAATCATCATTTGAAAGACGGATCAGTCTCCTCAGAAGTTGGGCAATTTGCAGCAGCAAGTACAGTGCGTCCGAAACGTCATATTGAAGTTGTGAACGCTTGTTATGGCTAACAGAAACGAAACGAAAGATTGAAACTTGTGCTGCGTTGGACAGTATCGCAAAGAGCTTCTGTAATATACCGTTCACTGGTGTGCACGAGCAGGAGACGACGCGACACAGCGAAGCCTGAAGCAGCAATAGATCAGGCCACGTCAGTCGAGATATGGACGGTACAGAGAAAAGTTTTCTTTAATTTATGGATGTCCATCCTATTGCATGGACGAGGACTTCAGCTGGTGTATATGAGAAAAGGAACCACCACAGCTGTGTCTTGAGACAATAAAGACATTATCAAGATACAGCTGTGGTCGTACATTTGTTCTGTGACTTGCTAAACTAGAATCCGTGACCAGTGTTCAACGTGAATATCATCGTATGCACACCGAAGCACCACAACACAGAAATAACATTACTCGTTGGGATAAGCAGTTGACGGATACCTGCAGTTTGTTGGACAAATCGGCGTTTAGTGCCTTGAACAGGGGTGGGCAAATGCGCTATTGCAGGCACGAGCGTCTGTGTGCCCACATAGTTTGTCCGCGGGCGCTTCAGCCAGCAGCTTGCCCTCCACTTCTCTGTTAGAGTCGCTCCTTTGTTACCGTTGTGCCCGGAGCAAGACGGGCGTCTTTACTTTCTGTTGTTGGTATTGTCGGTGTTGAAGGCTCTTTGATGTTGCAGAAACAGTGAGTAAACTGAGATCGTACTGTATGGGTCTTCGGCAGTTTAAATCCTTCCTGATAGAGCTGGTATGTGTTTTGGCGATGTGCTATATTTTTACGAAGTACACAGGTTCTATCGTGGTGTTGTTTTAGAACGTTTTTTCAACTTGCTTAAACGCTTAGTATGGACAAGAGAGGAACTCCGTAAAAGAGTTTGATAACTTGCAGTGGATATTAGATCTTGTACTTCTGCATGATGTTACGAAGCACCTGAATCTCTTGAGTGTAACTACGCAGGGTAGACGTTGACAAATGAATAATATTTTTGACTCTGGTTTTGGGTTTTAAAATAAAACTGTTGTTGTGGATAAAGGAACTTTCATCAAGATCATCTGCGCGCTTACCGAATGTCGCACTAGTTATAAATGAATAAGTCTTGAAAAGGAGATATTGGGCAAAACTTTTGATGAATTTCTTACGCTGCTACAGGCTTTGTTGCAAAACTTTGACAGTATACTTCGTTATTTAAATCGATTTGAACTTGATTTTAGTATTTCCGCAACTCTTTTTGCAGTGGGTGTTGAAAGTGTGCCTACTGCAATCCAGATGGAGCTCAATAACTTTCATAATAGTCGTGTGCTCATTGAGAGGTTTCGTACTACAGAAAATACTGAAACGTTGTACAAGAAGTTCCCTTGAGAACAGTTTCCGCGGTTGTTAATAGCTTCTCGAGTCTGTAGTATGCTCGGATCACGTATGTACTTGCGAAAGTGTTTTTTCAGCAATCACATTAACGAAATCGAATCTTAGAAGTAGTCTTACTGATGTTCTTCTGCTGGATGACTTGTAATCTCACTCCAAACTTAGAGATGCTAGCGAAAATACGTTTTAAGACAATAGCTGAGTGATTAAAAGAGATGTTTCTTTCTTTCTCATAAGTATTTGGCCAGCTCCGTACTTCACGCTTCTTGGTAAGATGACATGTATTAACTTTATTGATGTTTGACAAAAATCATGTGTTCTTTGCTTATTACTTTGTGTCTGTGTTGTATCTGCGACCAGGAAATTAAACCGACGCGAGTGGTATTTCATTCTCTTTCTCTTGATATATGTATCCCCGCCCCTCCCTCCCCCCCCCCCCTCACCCTCAACGTTCTCTACTGAACTGAACGACAGAATTTGGAACGTTTCGCGCTGGTCGTGAGTGCTGTCAACCTATGTAGTGTATTACTTAGCTCCCCTACAGCAGTCATTATGGCATTACGCAGTGAAAAGATTATTCTGTATTTCTTTCTTTGTCGGTGTGTCGTGCCTCTGTCGAACTGCAGACGGTCGGACTCTTTTCTGCCATCTGTTGGTGTCATCTGATCGTAGTTTTCCGAACGTTGCTGAAACGCCATCTTCACACTCAGAAGAAAGTGGAACATGAAGTACATGCTGGCCGCACTATGAAAAAATTACGTACGAGTTATATTGTGTCGTAAGTATTCATTGTGTTGTCCTAGTACAATAATTACTACGAAGCAAACAGTTACTAATGTGACCACAAACCTGAGCGTCAGCTCCTGATCGTATATTACCGGCAGTATTTAGTCCTGTGCGCGAGTAAGAGAATGCTAGCTGCACGCGCTACGTGCTGCCTAGGCGATACATATGATCACAGTAACCGGGGGCAGCTCACGCACCCAGTCCTGGTCCCGAAGAATCCTGTATCAGCAGCGATGGAGGGCAACGGCTGCCTGTGTATTACTTCCTGTTGGTTTCTTAACGACAGCTATATTGTGGTCCTCGTTACCCAAATTTTGTCAAAAACACAGCAGAATCAGTGAACTACGCTGAAGCACAAAAGAAGCTAGTATAGGCATGCATATTCAAATACAAAGGTATATAAACAGACAGAATACGGCGCTGCGAGTGGGAACGCCTATATAAGACAACAAGTATATGGCGAAGTTATTAGATCTCCGAGATCGCTGCGGCCAGGAAAAGATCCTGCAAAACAGGCCAACGACGACTGAAGGGATGGCTCTGAGCACTATGCGACTTAACTTCTGAGGTCATTAGTCGCCTAGAACTTAGAACTAATTAAACCTAACTAACCTAAAGACATCACACACATCCACGCCCGAAGCAAGATTCGAACCTGCGACCGTAGCGGTCTCGCGGTTCCAAACTGTAGTGCCTAGAACCGCACGGCCACTCCGGCCGAACTGAAGGGAATCGATCTATGTGACTGAAGTGCAACCCTTCCACAGTTTGTTGCAGATTCCAATGCTGGGCCATCAGCGAGTGTCAGGATGTGAATCATTCAACGAAACATCATCGATATGGGCTTTCGGAGCCGAAGACCCACTCGTGTGCCCTTCGTGACTGCACGACACAAAGCCTTACGCGTCGCCTGGGCCCGTCAACACCGACATTGGACTGTTGATGACTGGAAACATGTTGCCTGGCCGGACGAGTCTCGTTTAACATTGCATCGAACGGATGGACGTGTACGGGTATGGAAACAACCTCATGAATTCATGGATCCTGCATGTCAGCAGGGGATTGTTCAAGCTGGTGGAGGCTCCGTAATGGTGTGGGACATGTGCAGTTGGAGTGATATGGGACCCCTGATACGTCTAGATACGACTCTGACAGGTGATACATACTTAAGCATCCTGTCTGATCACTTGCATCCATTTATTTCCATTATGCTTTTCGACGGACTTGGACAATTTCAGCAGGACAACGTGATACACCACATGTCCAGAATTGCTACAGAGTGACTCCAGCAACACTCTTCTGAATTTAAACGCTTCCGATGGCCATCAAACTCCCCAGACATGACCATTATTGAGCATATCTTTGATGCCTTGCAACGTTCTGTTCAGAAGAGATCTCCACCCTCTCGTACTCTTACGGATTTGTGGACAGCCCTGCAGGATTCATGGTGTCAGTTCCGTCCAGCATTACTGTAGACGTTAGCCGAGTAGTCGAGTCCTTGCCACGTCGTGTTACGGGACTTTTGCATGCTCACGGGGGCGCTGGACGATATTAGGCAGGTGTACCAGTTGCTTTGGCTCTTCAATGTCGTTACATCAGGTAGGTTATTCAGTGATTTGTTAGCGACAATCCGTAATTAATCTTGCAGTATTAGTGGAGCTGCTTGGCCAAGTCGGGCGACGTAGGCTGAAGGCCATGTTTAAAATAGTAAAGCCTCGTGGGATTTGTCACTCCATTGACGAGATAGTTAAAATTGTTTATTGTACCTTGTGATGACGAGCGTTCCCTTACTCTCAACGTGGTCTGTTCTGTTTACGTATAGTTTGTTTATACTTCTTAAAATGTTCATCTATATCTCGTCTGTTACAGGAAGGGGATTTTTCAATTCTGTCTGCTCATGTTGTAAGTTCATGGAGCCCGAAACCGGATCCAGCATATTACAAGTAACGCCTCCACTCAAACACTACGAAAAAGTTTTATGTTATCCGTAAGCCACGTTAATGCAGCTACGTTAAGAAATATGTTAGGCTAGCCAGCCATTTGGTCTAGTGCCCCTAAGCCAAGTTTCTGTTTTGGTTCTGCTTCTGTTACCGTCAGACGGTCCCGTTTCACGGGCAAAATTTTGTGTTATTTCAGAGTATAATTAAAGGGACTGAGTTTTGATCACATTAAAATTTGATTGCCTGTAGTAAGTTGTCTGACTGAAAGTATCTACTGTTTGTTTTAACTTTCACTGTTTACAAGGACATTGCTGGTCCGGTAGTAATAAATATATTTGCTCCTGTATTTCGGTGGACTGCCCACCCTAAATTTAATGTAGCTTTCAATTAAAATGTCAACGATGAACTAAATTTATAAACGCCTATGGGTTTTTTAAAAAATAGTTGTCATGTTGACAGTTGCTGTTTAGTTTAACTTTGCGCTCATTTGATCACTCTATTAAATTCTGCCAGCAGTTAAATTTCATAAGTCACTGTTGTAAATTCTGTTGGCGGTGTTCCTCAAATTGGTTTTGTCAACAGTTATTTTTCGTAATTTGAGGCAGTAATGTTGGTAATAATGCTTAATACCTGATGTCAATAACTGTTTTTATTGAAACTGCCGAGTGCTGGTTTCATGAAATCTGTGTGTGCTTGGACTTTAAGTAATTTTTTAGTGAATTCTCTTAGCACTGGTTGCTGAATTTTATGGTGCCAAGAGTTATTTTTCTTAAGTTGTAACAGTAAATCTTGTTGGCAGTTTGAGGCTTAACCCGCATCTCAATAAATTGCCATGTTGGTGCTTTAGTAAGTTCTGCCATCAGGAGCCTTTTGTACAGTCACATTAATAAATCCTGGTGGTATGTGTCGTTCTCATCGGATATGTTGAAAGTTTTTCGCAGAGATTGCTTTCGTGTGAAATTTTTTGCTTGTTAAAATAAAATGATTTGTTTGAATTTTAATTAATTTATTCCGGTCCAGTAACTTACTACGCAGCATGAGCTCCCTGGTACAACATCGATGAATGCGAATCCAACCACATACTTTTATGGACAACATCAATCGCTGTATGTGGGCTTTTGTCAATAATCATATGTTTGCACTGGCTTGAGAATGCAGACATATTAGCCGTAGAATCATTCTACGTCAGCATGATCTCAGTGTCAGTTAAGTACCAGAATACTTCGACAGTATTACAGGATAAATTAATGAAGTATGTGCAGAACAACCTTACCACAAAATGGCTCTGAGCACTATGGGACTTAACTGCTGTGGTCATCAGTCCCATAGAACTTAGAACTACTTAAACCTAACTAACCTAAGGACATCACACACATCCATGTCCGAGGCAGGATTCGAACCTGCGGCCGTAGTGGTCGTGCGGTTCCAGACTGTAGCGCCTAGAACTGCTTGGCCACCCCGGTCGGCCAACCTTACCACAACGGTCGCCCACCTGCGAGGAATGAAATCACAGTAATTGAGTGGGTACTTAAAGATTACAAAATTAATCTGTGATCTGAGAATTCCCCGTTGAATATCATGCTTCCAAGGTTCTCGAGTGTACTACCGGCTAC
Organism: Schistocerca americana; assembly: GCF_021461395.2. Classification (NCBI taxonomy): domain Eukaryota; kingdom Metazoa; phylum Arthropoda; class Insecta; order Orthoptera; family Acrididae; genus Schistocerca; species Schistocerca americana. Next base: position 618,352,697 of record NC_060121.1, read on the forward strand.
AACTGTCGAAGGTCTACTATATTTCGGCGAATTCCCGTTCGTCCGTCATCAGGCGCTGCCGATGGAAGGGGCGTCCGCTACACTTACGCAACACTGCCCAAGTTTCCTTGCTCGGAATGTTGAGCAGCGTAAGCAAAAACATGCTGTTACTACTAATCCGTGGGGAAGAAATGAAAAGCCTTTTCTGTACGAATGGACTTGGATGGTGTGGTGAATGTATTCTGTGCCTTTTGCGCGAAAATTATTCTCACAGCAGATCAGGCCAACGTATGGTTGGCCTGTGGTGTGGTTGATGGCCCGGTTCACGGTCGAGCGAAGGCGCCCTGCGGCTCTGCTTCTGATGTCTCCGACATGGGGCACCCATGAGAGCCTATGGACTACGGTAAAAATGACATCTAAGTACTTCGCCATCTGGCCCATGGGATGGGTGCCTCCAGGATTTCGACGGGCGGGAGACCTGTTGGCAGCATTCTTCGGGTGAAGATCACTGCCTGGCTATTCGCTGCGTTGAATTTAGGCCGCCATTTCGTCGACCATGAATCAAGAATATCGCACCCGAGTTGGAGACAGTGTTGCACCGAGTGCGCGTTCATGCTGCCGGTATATAGCGCTGTTTCGTCGATATAGAGTGCCAATTCGACGTGCGCCAGCCGCGGAATGTCGGAACTGTACAGTGAGTAAAGCAAGGGGCCGAGAACCAACCCCTGTGACACACCAATATGTATATGTCGGTCTGTGGACGTACCATCGTCTGCCACGACGTGAAAGGCACGCTCCGCTAGGTAAGATCTGACGAGGACAGCGTGCGACATCTGTATCCCGAGTACAAAGAGTCTGACACGAGGCCGTTATGGCATATGCAATCGAAGGCTCTGGACATATCGAGGAACACCATTATAAGGTAGTCTCTTGTTTGCAGTGCTATCGTCGCCGACTCCTCCAGGCTCAGAAGCAGGTGAAAGATTGAATGGCTACTACGGTACCGAACTGATCGTCAGGAATAACGTCCTCCTGGATGTCATGTTCCATCAGCCCTTTTGCGTACAGACCTCTATCGGTCTTCGGGTTGGCCAGAACTGCAACGTGTTTCCATTCTGCAGGGTAGCTGTCTTTGCGGCATATCTCATTGAACACGTCAGCTAAATGTTGGGGTGCTCTTCAGCAGTTAGTTGTTTATTCCGTCGCTGCCTCCTGTTCTGCGAGTGGCGCACGTCGAATTGGCACTCTACGTCGACGAAACAGTGCTATATACGCGCAGCATGAACGCGCCCTCGGTGCTACACCGTCTCCAACTCTGATGCGACATTCTTGGTTGACGAAATGGCGGCCTAAATTCAACGCAACGAAGAGCCGTGCAGTGATCTTCACCCAAAGAATGCTGCCGGCAGGTCTCCCGCCGTTTGAAATCCTGGGGCACCCATCCCATGGGTAGGACGGCGAAGTACTTAGGTGTCATTTATACCTTCGATCAAAGACTCTCATGGGCGCCTCATATCCGAAACGTCAGAAGCAGTGCCATAGGGCTCCTTCGCGCTCTCTACCCGCTGCTGAACCCGCAGTCGACACTGCCGCCCCAACAATGCATCACGCTGTACCTAACACTGGTCGGACCTGTGTTGGAATATACGGCTTTGGTGCGGGGAAAGGGCGCAGATTCGCTCATCGCAAGGCTGCAAAGGATATAAAACCAACCTCTGAAGACTGCTTTAAGTCTTCCGAGGGAATACTCCACTCGTCTTCTGCACGAGGACACGGGCATCCGGCTTCTGCAGGAGAGATTCAGAATCATCGCGAAATCCTTCTTCAAGAAGGCGGGACAATCCGAGGACCGGCCCATCAACCACACCACATGCCAAAAATACGATAACCTGACCTGCTACGAGAATAATTGTCTCGCAGAAGACATAGGATATCATCACTACATGACCCAAGAACAATTCGAATACAACAGTTTTTTCTTTTCTTGTCCACAGGAGCAGCAGAAACAGCATTTTTTGCTTCCACTGGAAGGAGTGCTCGCTAATGGAGCATCAGCGTCAGCAGACCCCTAATTCAGTCACTACCACCTGATGGAGGCGAACGGTTGTTGTTCGCCGAAATATTGTGGACCTTCGACAATTGCATCCGGCAGTGCAACCGAGAACTCTGGAAGAATAAAAATTGTGTGAATGGTTTAAGAAATCTTTAGTTCCTAGCTTTGTTAGTTACGGACCTGGAGACTTAATAAAATAAATATATGTTAAATAGTATAATGCGCACTCTTTTGTCTCGTCGGTCCTAGAAAAGTTAAGCGGTCTGTCGGAAGCGAGTCCTTCCTCGCTCATAGTTTGCGTGGATTGGAGCCCCCTTCCTCCCCAGCTTTTGTGCTTGTTGCTGATGTGGTTGTGTTTTGAGTAAATTTTCCTCCAAATAAAGTATCTTGACCATTCCCCATTGGAGCAATGCGCAACGTGTTCTGAGTTACAGTTTGACAAATATGGCCAAATTTGTGGTGTTTCAAATGAGGTGAACTTCCAAAGAATTTAGAAGCTCCTGTGGATGATTCTGAAGCTGCTGAAGTTTTACGGCACGGTTTATTATTTGAAGCTGGTGGCAGGAAACGGAAAATGCAGTCAGTTTACAAAGGAGATTGCTTACAAAACGCTCTCGTGCCCTTTCCTGGAATATTGCTCTGCTGTATGAACCCATACGAAATAGGACGAATAGAGAATACTGAGTGGATACAAAGAATGGCAACTTGGTTTGACCAACGGGAGAGCGTCACGGAGTTGCTGAATAACCTGAGAGTGCAGCTGCTCACAGAGCTCCAATGTGGTCTGTAGCTAACGTGCGGCAGCGAAACTTTGTAGATATTCTGTTGCGTTGAAGAGGGAATGATTTACTCTTTAAACAATATTGATCCCAGTTTCGGCCACCAGATGCAAATCTGTCGCTGTTAATGCAAGAAAGACGTGTAGAAATGTTTCCATATGTAATGCTTTAGGAACGAGACGTGAGCAGAGAAGGTCAAACAAGTTAGAAACGCTTAGTGTCGATTTTGTTCAGTGTGAGTACCGGAGACATGGACGAGATGCTGCATCCGTAAAACGACGTGATCGACAGCTCCTCGCAGCCTTTACGTTGGAATATGGGAGACGTGTTCATGTATACTGACCTTCAGGTCAAGTAGAGACGGAACGTGTCTCTGGTAAACGCGTTGTTTTCGTAGATACCCCTGAGCCAAAAACCGCATACGTTCAGATCAGGTAATCCTGCAGGCCATTCATCTAGAAAACCTGTGGATATAAGGTTGCATTAAGCAGATCTTTCAGAGCACAAGCGACATGAGGTGTTGTCACGACCTGTATGAAAACAGTAGTTTCTACAACAACTGTGCTGCTCTAAAGCAGGAATCACATGCTGTACAAGGAAGTCTCGAGAACTTGCAGACCTCAACGTACACCTGACAAGCCGTCTGGGTGTATGTTCAAAGACAAACGGACCGAATATAAAGGTCCTTGTGATTCCAAGCTACATAGTCACTTCCGTTACCATGGACATTGCAGCGGTTGGTAGGTTACATATGCAGTTGTAAAAGTAGGTGTACTTTTCTACACTTGACACTCCTTAAACACAAAACAATAATGACCTTAAGTTTGCCTTCTCCCAATAACTCTAAATAACAAAAGTCAGGAATAACTGCGCCCACTGAATAGGTGCCATCTTTTATCTCTAAGTATTTGCGGGGAAAACTGCTCGTCAGTATCTGGCTGTAGGGACATGCCACTGAAAGCTTTATCAGATAACTTCCTCCAACTACTGTCCGAAAACTGAAAGGCAATATGTCAGAAACATAGCTCTGATCTCGTTTCCACAAACTTACCTAATATAATCAAAAGCGATAAAAAAGGTATGGATTTTCAGTCATGATACATTCATAGCGATGACTGTCACCACAGATAAAAACTTTGTCAAGAAGTCTATCAGAACATTTGTGTTGGATAGTGCAGATGGGGAATGGCTGACATCCTACCAAAAGAAGGCAATGAGAACATTTGCATCAAACTTTACAAGTGCAAGACTTGATGAATAAACGCTCCAGATGCAAAAAAGTTCCTTATTTTACTCCAAGACCGGTTTCGGCTTTTATACTGAAGCCATTTTCTAATCTAATCTGAAAATTGTGCTTTGGTAAAGCGAAGTCAGATGATTAAAATCTTACATATCTAGTGGCATAATAATAAATGGCAAAGAAAATCATCTTCGATTTATGAGACTGTTTAGTAAATGCAGGAAAATCAGATTCGTACTTATAATAAATCGTAGACTGGAGTGTCATCAATGAATTGAATAGAAACAGTCATCACTAAAATGAGCTACGTGTCAAGCTAACGATAATTTCCTACCAGATTTTCGTGAAATATCCTTTACAATATATTATGAAATTCTGAATCTATGTAGCCTATAACTACACTCATACTCTTAAATTAAAGATAATGGTGATACATGGTGAAAAAACGCTATGGTGGGCGGTTTACGGGTTTAAATCACCTCAGGGTATTACAGAGCGGTGCATTTGAACTGCGGTCGTCGCACGGTGGCGGTGGCAGTAGTCCACATACGCAGAGGTATGTTGGTGCATGTCAGAGTACGGTGCAGCCAGTAAGTGTGAGGACGTTTTCAGACGTGCTAATGGTGACTGTGTGTTGAAAATGGCTCAAGGAACACATATTGATGACGTTATGAGTGGTACAATACTAGGGAGACTGGAGGCTAGTCAAACACAGCACGTGTGCCACAAAGTGTGATCTCAAGATTATGGCAACGATTCAAGCAGACAGGAAACGTGTCCAGGCGCTACAGTACGGGACGTCCACAGAGTACAACACCACAAGAAGACCGATATCTCACCATCAGTGCCCGCGGACGGCCATTGAGTACTGCAGGTAGCCTTGCTCGGGACCTTACCGCAACCACTGGAACAATTGTCTCCAGACACACGGTCTTCAGACGACTGAACAGACATGGTTTATTCGGCCGGAGACTGCAAGGTGCATTCCACTGACCCCTGGTCACAGGAGAGCCCGTAATGCCTGGTGTCAAGAACACAGTACGTGGTCATTGGGACAGTGGTCCCAGGTTATGTTCATGGACAGGTATAGTCTGAACAGTGATTCTCGCCTGGTTTTCATATGGCGTGAACCAGGAACCAGATACCAACCCCTTAATGTTCTTGAATGGGACCTGTATGGAGGTCGTGGTTTGATGGGGTGGGATTATGATTGGTGCACGTACACCCCTGCATGTCTTTGACAGAGGAACTGTAACAGGTCAGGTGTACCGGGAAGTCATTTTACACCAGTATGTCCGCCTTTTCAGGGGTGCTGTACGTCCCACCTTCCTCCTGATGGATGATAATGCACGGCTCCACCGAGCTGCCATCGTGGAGGAGTACCTTGAAATAGAAGATATCAGGAGTGGCCTCCTGTTCTCCAGACCTAAACACCTTCGAGCGCGTCTGGGATGCTCTCGGTCGACGAATAGCTGCACGTCTTCAAACCCCTACGACACTTCAGGAGCTCCGACAGTCACTGGTGCAAGAATGGGATGCTATACCCCAGCAGCTGCTCGACCACCTGATCCAGAGTATGCTAACCCGTTGTGTGGCCTGTGTACGTCTGCATGGTGATCATATTCCATACTGATGTCGGGATATATGCGCAGGAAACAGTGGCGTTTTGTAGCACATGTGTTTCGGGACGGTTTTCTCAGCTTATCACCAATACCGTGGATTTATAGATCTGTGCCGTGTGTACTCCCTATATGCCTATGCTTTAAGCGCCAGTTTTGTGTAGTGCGACGTTGTGTGGCACCAAATTCTGCAATGATCGTTAATTTATGTGCATGAGTTTATATAAAAACTTTCTTCCCAGGTTCTCGTACATCAGTTTGGTATCTAAAAGAAGGAAGCAAACCTGATTTGTCCACATTTTGCGCCACATTTAGAAATACGTTCATTAAAATTAGGCAAAGTATAGTAGTAACGTTTGACGAATACGAAGAGGACCCCAGGGGTTGAGAAGCAACTAAAAGTGAAAAAAGCCTCAGATCCCAAAACTGCTGATAAAATTTTGCACAGAAGATGTGGCAGAATTATGTCCTATCCTAGTTCGTATTTATGTAGGATTACTCCGGCAATTATAAGCCCCTTGACAGTAAAAGAGCAAACCTCATTACCGTTCGCAAGGAACATAAAGTAACTAGAGTATTTAATTGTAGATCGTTAATCCAAACGTCTGTTTGTTACAGAATCCTAAAGAATCTTTTAAGCTCGAAAATAGTGGCATTCCTCGTAGAAGACAAATTTCTCTCAGAAAATCAGCACTAATTCCTTCTCGCAGCATCATTCACGTAAAACGTCTGAATTTCGTTGAAAGTACATATACTGGCCCGAAAAGCAATAGACTGATCGAAGCCAGCCGGCTATAATGCATGTCGAATGTTCAACACAAACGGAAGTACTTGTTCGTTTCAAGCTGGTGTAATAGGATCTATGATCTCAAAATATTCTCCCTAAACAATAAGTTATGCCACAACAACAAATGTATTAAAGGGCTGTTCCAGTTTCCACCTTCGCTTTCTTATAATCATAGTCATTTATTTTCATTCTATCAGCTCATTTCATCGATACACAATTTTCAAGTGCCTACTCTTATAATACCTCTTCACATTAATTACTGTTTGGCGTTAATCAGAGCAGATATTTATCAGCTGATTTAGCGAAGAGCACAAAGAGTGTGTATTGCATTTGCTGTGCAGCTACCGGTCAACTGTTTTCAATTGGTGCACCGAGAAGGAGATACTCATGAGTGCCTTATTGAAAGCTTGCCACTAGAACGGACGTAGGGCTGCTATTACATTCAGCCATCTTTAGAAAGGTTTCGGCAGATCAATACACGAGCAAATCTTGCCTGTGTATGAAGAATAGGGAAATAAAATACGAATCTGGTGAGACTGTTACAGTTTACGTACCGATTTTAATTTTAAGTAAGTGATATTCCTGATCCTTTTTATGGGAGTGCTGTAAGATAGAGTTGTTCACCCTGTGAACAGAGCTTGCAGTCTTAGGAATTTCTCGAGAATATCTACACCTTTCAAAAAGAAAATGCAATAAACATGTCGCTGGCAGTAAGCAAGCAAAAGTATACTGCGATGTGCGATACTTCGTCAACCACGGGAGAACTTACATTTTGTTCATCTGTTCATGATAATAATTTACGATTTGATGGTTCAAAAGCAATTATCAGAACAGTTTCCAACAATTTTAAACTAGTCACAAAGCACTTGGAGGCTTTCTTACGTAACTGCAGAGAATTCATCTGAATGTGTAAGAGGAGTACACATTTGCGACAGTTTGCTCTGAAACCAACGCATAATATACATTACTTACACCATACAGTGTCATATCCTTATAAATTTGTGTGGCAGTCCATATGAATTACGTGTTCATACCACATGATCAGCATTACGTGTTACCATAAACTTATATTTTATAAAATCAGCTAGTGGTCGAAACATAAAATACGTTGTTTGCGAGAAGTTGTCTTAACGACTGTGATCGCACTTTCGCACAAGGACAGTATATCTCCTTACAAACTGGCCATTGTCATGGAAGGGTGCAAGAGATCAGTAGGGAAATATTTGTACAAAATAATTTTGAAAACGCAGCAATATGAACTATCATTTACAACAATTTCCGAGCTACACAGATAATTTTCAACGTGTATAAATGATAGTACAGCCATCAAAACATCGTGAAGATTATCGGTTTTGATTTAAACTGACTGTAGTAAAATCTTTGTACAGATGTAATTTCAAAATGACATTCTTCTAATATTGAATGAGTTTCTCATTACCTCTTGAAAACGTGTTATATTAGCTTTCCAATAAAGTTTCTAGATATGACATGAGGGAACTTCTTTGCATTGCGTAACATTAAAATACTGCATCCGGTAACGAAATTGCCTTGGACGAAAAGTATTGAGCTCAATGAGTATTTCACTGAGTAAAAATTTTCTTTCTCACTAAAAAAATATTATTACTGCATTTTTTACCAAACTTCTCATTCTACACTTGGACACAATACGATTCAGATGGGGTTACAACATTATCAGTAATAATACAAAATAATGTAACCACATATAATTTAACTGTCTAACATATTCGTGTTGCTATATAAATTTTCGCAAATTATTTACTGAAAGTGGAAAAAGTTTCGTACTTGGTTACCGTTGGCATTAAAATACGTTCCATTTTCAGACAACATTTTCAGAGTAGCATTGTCACATGCCAGCATTATACTTCCTGACAGTTTTGTGTTACGTATAGTACCAAAAAACCATAGTGAACTCGAATTTTATAAAAGTGCACAGGGTGTCCCAAGGGAAATTGTAAGTATTCAGGGATATTAAAGGAACACTCATTTGAAGCGAGGAATTTCATGTGAACGTATTCCTGAACGTATTCCCTATTCCAAATGATTTACGAGATAGAATACGTCTATATTTGTTTTATTGTTAGTGGGGCCCACGTATGTGTTTTACCCACTCATCCTCTTTGACGTTTTATTGCTTTTAACCTCTTTGCTCGGGATGTCTTTCTGCCATTAATGTAGACTCTTGAACGAACATTTGCCCGTGGTGCGTTATGAATGAAGTAGTGCTAGGGTTTTAGAGAGTATGAGAGAGAAGAGTCGGTTAACTGGGTTCCTACTCGCGCTGACTAGAATGCCTCACATCTGTACTAACGAAGAATCTGCAGGTATGGTGTATGTTAACTGCTTCTACGGCGGTAGCGCTCCTACTGATGTCGAAGAACAGCGTCGACACTTTTCAGCACGTCGAACTCTTGATCGTAGAGTGTTTACCAGAGTTTTCAGCTCATTGCTTGAAATAGGTATGCTTCCAAGTATCACTTTTTCCTCTGAACGCGTACTTAAATAGCTTGTGGTATAGCTGCAACACATTGTTGACATGGTGCAGCGCGATCGTGCTTCCAGGACATAGCGACTCTCTGAACGCGTCAGTGTCCAACTAACACGTGTGTGTGGAACATTACATGCGGAAAGTTTGTGCCCTTTTCACATACGTCGTGTTCACAATCTTCACATTCGCGGTAATGCCACACCACTTGAATTTTGAAACTTCTCAAAAGACAGTCGCCATTAATACTACTCACTAATGAGGCCACGTTTAGATGCAATTGAAGCAACAACACGCGTAATAATCATCGATTGTCTCCGGAAGAAAAATCTGTTATCGTAGAAACCAAATTTCCAGGTTCTTTCTTCGATCACTGTTTGATGCGGCATGACTGATAATACACCGATGTCACCAGAGCTCATGACATCAGATTTTTGTTTAAGGAGTTGCTTGAAGTCTAAGATATGCAAACCAGTTGTGAATACGCGAAATGAACTGCTTAGTCGCATCATGGACACTGCTGCCCTCATTAGCGAACGTGCAGAGACACTCAGGCAAGCAACTGAACTCATTCTTCCAAGAGTGCAATCATGTACTGAAGTTGTCCGCGGGCTATTCGAACACTTGCTGCGAACTGTTCAACACCAGTAATGCGACGAGCACGGTAACGCTTGCGGTCAATATGTTACAAATATGTATTTTTTCAACAGATACTTTGCAAAACGCATATTTTAATGTTTGCTAATTGTTGTATATATATATACACTTGTAAACATGACAGCGTAATGAATAATACAGAAACTAAATAACAACGTATATTAAATGTGTTCTGAAAACTATTCTGAAGAGAGCACAGGTCCATATGAAGTTTTTTGCTGGGAATGATCGTTTCTGTCATATCCCCGGATTTTCGTGGGATACAAATCGTAATGTGATTATTACAAAATGAGTCTTTTTAGGCTTCAAAATATAAAACCCAACTTGGCGTTTGTTTTCAATTGGACGGTCATAGCTAAGCACTGATGACCTAACGTAATCGCCACCTAGGGTACAAGATATTTAACGTAATTACTATTGCTGCTCGCTTGATTGGCAGCAGTTTAAGCTATGCTACAATGTACCAGCCTAAGCAACATCTCTGAGAAAAATTTAGAAAGAGCGGATAGCTGTGGCTCGCTTCAGTTTAAATTATGAGGGCGATTAAGTTTTGAAACGAAAGTTTGATGTCATGCATCTTGTGATGAGAACAGCTGCTGACAAGCAAATCTAATAATCGTAATATTGTATCACATCATTGCGAAACTTAAGCTCATTTTCGGTAGTCTTCATATAACATTTGTCCAACGAATATTTGATGGTGACTGTATGTACACACGTCTTACCAACAAGACATACGGAACAGGTAATCCATAGGAACCAGCATTAAGAATATTGCTCATGTTGTTTACTAATTCCTGATTGCCGTACTTACTTATCCATTAACTTAATCTGGTAACATCAGGGCCTTCAGGACTTCATTTGACGTTACGTATTTTCCACGTGCGTCACTTTCAAACTTCGCAGTGCACGAAACGCAACAGGAACTAGCTGCGGCATGAGCTCGAATTTGTATTATAATTACCACCAAGTCCATAAGATGAAAGACACATACCACATGGTATATATTTAAATATTATTCTTGAACAATTTGACCCATACATGGTGTAAGGCAATAAAACTTCTTCATAGCATGCTGGAATGAAACAGGGTACCAGTTTATTACATTTAATTAATCCGTGTTTTAACCTAAATACGACAGCAAAAATATCTATGAAAACAGGTATGGAAGACTGATGTAAAAGTGCTGCCGTTCACCTGTAGCAACTGTCTTTAGGCTCCTGTTGTACACTACTGGCTATTAAAATTGCTACACCACGAAGATGACGTGCTACAGACGCGAAATTTAACCGACAGGAAGAAGATGCTGTGACATGCAAATGATTAGCTTTTCAGAGTATTCACACAAGGCTGGCGCCGGTGGCGACACATACGACGTGCTGACATGAAGAAAGTTTCCAACCAATTTCTCATACACAAACAGCAGTTGACCTGCGTTGCCTGGTGAAACGTTATTGTGATGCCTCGTGTAAGGAGGATATATGGGTACCATCACGTTTCCAACTTTGATAAAGATCGGATTGTAGCCTATCGCGCTTGCGGTTTATCGTATCGTCACAATGCTGCTCGCGTTGGTCGAGATCCAATGACAGTTAGCAGAATATGGAATCGGTAGGTTCAGGAGGGTAATACGGAACGCCGTGCTGGATGCCAACGGCCTCGTATCACTAGCAGTAGAGATGACAGGCATCTTATCCGCGTGGCTGTAACGGATCGTGCAGCCACGTCTCGATCCCTGAGTCAACAGATGGGGACTTTTGCAAGAAAACAACCATCTGCACGAACAGTTCGTCGACGTTTGCAGCAGCATGGACTATCAGCTCGGAGACCATGGCTGCGGTCACCCTTCACGCTGCATCACAGACAGGAGCGCCTGCGATGGTGTACTCAACGACGAACCTGGGTGCATGAATGGCAAAACGTAATTTTTTGTATGAATCCAGGTTCTGTTTACAGCATCTTGATGGTCGCATCCGTGTTTGGCGACATCGCGGTGAACGCACATTGGAAGCGTGTATTCTTCATCGCCATACTGGCGTATCACCCGGCGTGATGGTATGTGGCGCCATTGATTACACGTCTCGGTCAAAATGGTGCAAATGGCTCTGAGCACTATGGGACTGAACATCTGTGGTCATCAGTCCCCTAGAACTTAGAACTACTTAAACCTAACTAACCTAAGGACATCATACACAACCATGCCCGAGGCAGGATTCGAACCTACGACCGTAGCGGTCACGCGATTCCACACTGAAGCGCCCAGAACTGCACGGCCACACCGGCTGGCTACGTCTCGGTCACCTCTTGTTCGCATTGACGGCACTTTGAACAGTGGACGTTACACTTCAGATGTGTTACGACCCGTGGCTCTACCCTTCATTCGATCCCTGCAAGACCCTACATTTCAGTAGTATAATGCACGACCGCATGTTGCAAGTCCTGTACGGGTTTTTCTGGATACCATAAATGTTAGACTGCTGCCCTGGCCAGCACATTCTCTCACCAATTGAAAACGTCTGGTCAATGTTGGTCGAGCAACTGGCTCGTCACAATACGCCAGTCACTACTGGTGATGAACCGTGGTATCGTGTTGAAGCCGAATGGGCAGCTGTACCTGTAGACGCCATCCAAGCTCTGTTTGACTCAATGCCCAGGCGTATCAAGGCCGTTATTACGGCCAGAGGTGGTTGTTCTGGGTACTGATTTCTCAGGATTTATACTCCCAAATTGCGTGAAAATGTAATCACATGTCAGTTCTAGTATAATATATTTGCCCAACGAATACACGTTTATCATCTGTATTTCTTCTTGGTGTAGCAATTTTAATGGCCAGTAGTGTAGTTCCAGTGAGCGCTGTTTCGTCCACTCCAAGTAAAAAGTGTACCTTAATGCTAGTGCTGCATCATTCTCTTATCGAAAACACTTCCTACTCCAAACAACAACAACAAACGGTTCTTCTGTCTAGTTCGTACTGCCGTTGCTGAATTGGGTCTAACATACTGGCCGACTGCTTTAAGAGAAAATATTCTGCCAGAAATTTTTCACTTTGCAGCTGCATTTAACGCATTGTTTTTCTCAGGAACTATCAATATAACATTTATTTTTCACGTATTGTTTCTAATACAACATTCGGCTTCATACTCCCTAGCACAAGACCGAAAGAGGGAAGGAAAACTGTATTTTAAGTATCGATAAAGAGGACATTAGGCAGCGACGTTACAACATTCATCTGAGAAAGCAGGCAGCAGCAAGTCGACAATGGCATTTTTCTTGAAGCGTGCTGTTTTAACCACAAAACAACTGAACAAATAAATAAAGTAAAACCGCAATGGTCCTACAGATACCTGACCTCCGCTTCTCCCGAACAACAGCGCAATGTTGTAATTACTGCGCCATCTCGTAGGTTTCCAAGTATGAAAGTACAGTACTGGAGTACGGCCTGTTGATAACAGATGCCGCAAGCTTCTATAACTCACTTCAACTTTATTACTATCAGCATGACTCACGTACAAACTGCAAAACATGATAGAGAGAGAGAGGGGGGGGGGGGGGGCAGATTAAAATCTTAAGGGCCGTCAACCTGGTAATCTAGGTAGCGAAATCACCTGCAATCGGTCGCTCATATCGACTCCATCACACAGGTGCAATTGTCATACAGTTTCGAACACCACTGTTCCTTGAAGTTTAGCTATGGAAAATAAAGTGTTATGAAAACGGAGGCTAAAATTTATTAAACTTTTTGTAAGGTATGAGAAATTTAATCTGTGTTACAAAATACACTCCTGGAAATTGAAATAAGAACACCGTGAATTCATTGTCCCAGGAAGGGGAAACTTTATTGACACATTCCTGGGGTCAGATACATCACATGATCACACTGACAGAACCACAGGCACATAGACACAGGCAACAGACCATGCACAATGTCGGCACTAGTACAGTGTATATCCACCTTTCGCAGCAATGCAGGCTGCTATTCTCCCATGGAGACGATCGTAGAGATGCTGGATGTAGTCCTGTGGAGCGGCTTGCCATGCCATTTCCACCTGGCGCCTCAGTTGGACCTGCGTTCGTGCTGGACGTGCAGACCGCGTGAGACGACGCTTCATCCAGGCCCAAACATGCTCAATGGGGGACAGATCCGGAGATCTTGCTGGCCAGGATAGTTGACTTACACCTTCTAGAGCACGTTGGGTGGCACGGGACACATGCGGACGTGCATTGTCCTGTTGGAACAGCAAGTTCCCTTGCCGGTCTAGGAACGGTAGAACGATGGGTTCGATGACGGTTTGGATGTACCGTGCTCTATTCAGTGTCCCCTCGACGATCACCAGTGGTGTACGGCCAGTGTAGGAGATCGCTCCCCACACCATGTTGCCGGGTGTTGGCCCTGTGTGCCTCGGTCGTATGCAGTCCTGATTGTGGCGCTCACCTGCACGGCGCCAAACACGCATACGACCATCATTGGCACCAAGGCAGAAGCGACTCTCATCGCTAAAGACGACACGTCTCCATTCGTCCCTCCATTCACGCCTGTCGCGACACCACTGGAGGCGGGCTGCACGATGTTGGGGCGTGAGCGGAAGACGGCCTAACGGTGTGCGGGACCGTAGCCCAGCTTCATGGAGACGGTTGCGAATGGTCCTCGCCGATACCCCAGGAGCAACAGTGTCCCTAATTTGCTGGGAAGTGGCGGTGCGGTCCCCTATGGCACTGCGTAGGATCCTACGATCTTGGCGTGCATCCGTGCGTCGCTGCGGTCCGGTCCCAGGTCGACGGGCACGTGCACCTTCCGCCCACCACTGGCGACAACATCGATGTACTGTGGAGACCTCACGCCCCACGTGTTGAGCAATTCGGCGGTACGTCCACCCGGCCTCCCGCATGCCCACTATACGCCCTCGCTCAAAGTCCGTCAACTGCACATACGGTTCACGTCCACGCTGTCGCGGCATGCTACCAGTGTTAAAGACTGCGATGGAGCTCCGTATGCCACGGCTAACTGGCTGACACTGACGGCGGCGGTGCACAAATGCTGCGCAGCTAGCGCCATTCGACGGCCAACACTGCGCTTCCTGGTGTGTCCGCTGTGCCGTGCGTGTGATCATTGCTTGTACAGCCCTCTCGCAGTGTCCGGAGCAAGTATGGTGGGTCTGACACACAGGTGTCAATGTGTTCTTTTTTCCATTTCCAGGAGTGTACATTACATTTAGCACTGACAAAGAGTGTGATCGTCTGTATTTCGGGAATACCCCTTAAAGACCTAATTCGTTTTTCATTTGTGCTTCTTGTAGTTTAAGTGTAACTATTTTCACGGTGGCTTTGCAGTCTCGATGTGTCTACAAACATAAGTGGTAGCGCCTGGGTACGACCATTGTTCCGTAGAAAATCGCAAACATTTATCCATGGATGTATTAATTGTCTTGTCTCACTGTGAAATAACTGTATTAACAGCTATGGCGATTACTTTTGAAATAAATAACATTTACTTACCTTTTTCCCATGTCTCGTTTGCATTTGACTGCTGCTTATGGATTGTTGAATGATGTTCGAAATTCTAAGAAAAACAGGAGTAAGCTGTAGGTGAAGATAGGTAATATATGGTATATGTAATAACCTAGGAGGAACGTTAGTAACGGGAGGCCAAGAACGAAGTTATCAGATTAACAAGGATGTCAGACTGTAACGCAGTCTTTCCCCCTATGGTTTAGTCTACAAACTGAAATGGGAATGACGGAAATAAAAGATAGTTTTAGGAGTGGGATTAAAATTCAGGATGAAAGAATATGATAAGACCGCTGATGACATGGTTATCTTTAAGTGAAAATGAAGTAGAGTTACAGAACACGTTGAATGAAGTGAGCAGTCTACTGGGAATTAACCAAAGAAAGACGACAGTAACAAAGAGTAGAAGAAATGAGATTAGTGACAAAGTTAAATTCAAAACTGGGGAGAATTTTCGTACAGGGCATCAATCGGTTTCATGTTCTAAACAGATAATCCCTAAATTCTGAATACTGTAATTTCTGCGAAACTGCTAATGAGAAACGGCATTGAATTCATTTCTTTTAGACGTACGGTAGCAGTAGCAGAAAATACTATTGTACTAAAAGGTGCAGTCAAATGTAATGCCGCCTTCTTTTTCTTTGTGAATCAAGTGCGATTACATGGATGGAAAACCACAACACTGATGATTAACTTATAACTTTTCTATATGATCTACTTGCATTTCCGCAATTTTGAATCACGTTTTAACAATGTATTCCAGTGTGGCAAAAGGCACAGTCCTGCTTGCCGAATCCAACGACGCAAGGGCGTTTTCAAGGCCTCATCTTAAAAGTCAATCCCACGATGAGCTTCTTTTAGCAGTCCGAACAATTGGAAATCTGATGGTGCCAGGTCAGGACTGTATGGGAAATAAGGCAAGACTTCCCTCCAGTTTTCAGAATCTTTTTAGTGGTTAATGATTGGTATGTGGTCCTGCGTTGTAATACAAAAGAACAACATCCGCCATACCTTTTATTGGGCAAACTCGCTGAAGACGTGCTTTAAACTGTTTGAAGTTTCTAAAGTATTGGGCGGAACTTATTTTGCATCCCCGCTCCAAGACGTCAACCATAACAACACCCTCTGCATCCTGGGATACTATAGTCGTAACTTTCCCTGCCAGTCGCACAGTTTTTAACTTTTCCTTCTTCGGCGAGTTTCTGTGATACTATTCCACTGACTGCCTCTTTGATTCTGGATCAAAAAAATTAACATATGTTTCTTGTCAACTCAATTGCAATTGCTTTTCTTGTCTCTTTATTGTGGACGGTTAACATTTTTGGTACCCAAGTTGCACAAACTTTTGGGTATCCCAGTTGTTGAATAACTGTCATCACACTGCATTTACTGAGGGAGGCAATGAAACACAACTCGTCTTCACCTGCCGTTCACCGTGAATGATATCATGGACTCGCTGAATGTAGCCCAAAGTCGCAGCAGTGACTGGTCTGCTGCTGCGCGTTTCAATAGCCAGCCTTTTGCCCTTCAACTTCTTTACAAGCCCATCGTGTAACAATGCTGATACCCACTGCTTGCATCACTGCACACATTTTTCAGTCTTTCACGAATGCAAATGGGGTTTAAACTTCTGCATTCTAGAATTCTATCGGACAAGGCTGTCTATTACGAACATCGATGTCCACCATTTCGCAAGTGACTGCAGTACTGGTACTTGTTGATGCAGAAAGG
This sequence comes from Schistocerca americana, assembly GCF_021461395.2. Lineage (NCBI taxonomy): Eukaryota > Metazoa > Arthropoda > Insecta > Orthoptera > Acrididae > Schistocerca > Schistocerca americana. The sequence goes on from NC_060121.1 coordinate 618,369,550, forward strand.
TATTATGGCAGTGGATTGGAGAAGGAGCTTTGCGGAATAGCATGAAATTGAAATTTTTCATTTAACGAACCATATTTGAGAAAAAAAATGGGAGGCCTTACTTTTTGACCAACCCTCATACTGAAAAAAAGGGAAGTTGAAACGGATCTCTCCGTAATTAATCTAATTATGAAGAGAGACTATAGGCCGTTTTTGTGATAGCTTATTCACAAGTTCTCTGTGTAAAAAAAAGTACAATGTCTTAAACGGTTCGAGAAATTTCTGACGTGAGCAGTTCGCTGAATCACCCAGTATGTTTTTAAAAACAAAATTTCTTTAATTTCATATAATTGAAAGTGTTTTACATATGTAGAAAGTTTGGCTGAGGAACGGTTAATTTATTTTAAACACGTTATTGTGTATGCTGTAGTGTTCATGTAAAAACCGTCAAATGACGGTACATATTTGAAAGAGGGGACAGACAGTAATTATAAGCTTCAGAAGCCACATAGCTCTCCAGCCTGAAAGGAAGAAAGGAAACTGATTGTTGAACGTCATGGGAAGTTTACACAGTTTGAGTAAGTAAAAAAGAAAGTAATGGAGGAAGATTAATACATGAGACATACTTTCTGCGAAGTGAGGACGATATGCTTCACGTATCGTGGCGACAGATAGAAAAGCGGTAGTTTATTATTCCTGCGGGAATTTTTGCGAGCCAATAAATTGTACACATCGCTCCAACCCATAGCGAGTGTGCAATAGCCATTATGTCGACTAGGGAAAGATTAACGTTGTACAGAATGCAGAAAAGTTATGACTGAATGAATTCAGTCAAAGCCAGAGTAGGGAATTAGCGTTTCAGATCGAGCACAGACATAACGCCATTGCAGATGCCGCTTGGTAAAGTACCATTACGCATTAGGCCACAGAAAATGTTGAGTGTAGACTTTGGTCACTCCAACTTGCGTACTCATTGACCATTGAATACCAAAAGCTAGGATAATAACCTACACTCTACAAGAGAGTTTTTTTTCATTGGTTCAAAAAGTAAATTCATTCTCCACCAACTCAGTGCATTGACCAGCATCGACAATGTAGATTTAAATGAGCAGATGAGGATTTTAATAGTCATTCTTTCCTGTGATAAAAAATTTTGATGTGGAAAGATAACAATTTCAATAAGCGTCATTTCAATATGTCCAAAAATTAAATATTTTTCAAAAGTAATTGAACATGATTGTTGACCTCTCAAAGCAACAGTTGATAAATTATATGTAGAAAAAAAAGGGGAATAGCTGCTTGGTTTTTCTACAATAGATCCAAACTTTCACTTTTATTAATTCATGCATTCTAGGTAGGTGACAGCAGCATTTCTAATGCTTTTTGTTACGATCTACACCTGATATTAGCTGCCTTATCGAACCAGGGTAATATTTATTTAGAATGTCTGTCTTGAAAAGACAGTTCAGATGTTTCGTCCATTTGCGGGCTAAGTGGTAAGCTAGGTTTGCACACATTTGTGCACTCACTGTGCAGATACACAGGTCGAATGTACGACATCCTGAGAATTGAGGAAATAACTTATTGATTTTGTGATCTTGTCACTCGCCTGCAGTGGCCCATTCCTGCTTAGGAGACTGACATTAGCACCAACTAATCGAGCTTATGAGCCTACAACATCACATCACTGAGTTTTGCTTGACGTCAGAAATTCCTTGAAAGGTATCGAGTCATTCCAAGAAGCGATTCTTTATTCCAGACGTCGTAAGTATTATTATTTGAATAGAAACACATATGTAAAATATCCAGTCTCTGAGTCTGTAACTCACAGTGGACACTGAGAAGAAGAAATGCGGATGAGCAGGAAAATCAAATCCGTAATGTTCGTCTTTAGTTATGACTTACTTGACAAAACCACGTCGTTTACATATCTAGGAGTAACGCTGCAAACTGATTTTAAATGTTACGATCCTGTGGGGATTGTAGTAGGAAAGACGGATGCACGGTTTCATTTTAGTGGGAGAAATCTAGGAAAGTGTTGTTCATCTGTAAAGGAGACCGCAATTAGGATGCTAGTGCGACTCAGAGGCAGGCTGCTAGACTTTTTATCAGTAGGTGCAAACAACATACAGCTGTCATGGACATGCTTTGGGAACTCAAGTGGAATCCCTAGAGAGAAGATGGAATTTTTCTCGAGGAACACTGTTGCGAAAATGTAGAGAACCGGCATTAGAAGCTGTCTGTAGAACGATTCCGTTGTCTTCAACATACATTGCACCTAAGCACCTCGAAGATAAGGTACGAGAAATTAGGTCTTATACGGAGACATATAGATAGTCGTTTTTCCCTCGTTCTATTTGCGAGTGGAACAGGAAAGGAAATGACTAGTAGTGGTACGGTGTACCCTCCGCCACGCACCGTAATATGAATTGCGGAGTATCGATGTAGATGTAGAAAACAATGTATAAATCATTTATTAGCAATGCTTGAATTTAATTACCTTTAAGGGCAGTTCACTCCAGAGTAATTTTTATGGTGTGGGGTAATAGCGACCTCAGTTCCATTTGTGCAATAGATAGTACCTGTAAATCATTCGGTTAGCACGTAGTGTTTTTAATGTAGAGCTACCTTTCCGAAACAGAGTTGATATACGAGAGGCAATACGGAGAGGCAACATGATGCTTCAGTTCAAAGATCCAATTTACCGAACGTTATTGGAAAAACTTTCATTACAAGGGTTGCGCGTCAGGAACGTGGAAATCTGAATCGCTAAAAACGCTCTATAACAGGCAGTATATTCTTGGTGGCTCAGTGACTTTACATCACTATGAGGTTTCATTGTTCTGAGCGTCAGGTTTGGTCCTCGGAACTACTTTCTCAGAGATAATATCAATGCAACTCTTGTGATTGTTCGTGACCGTCGGAAAGGTAATATTTCGTACACACTCCAAGACGAAACAACGACGCAACACGAAGGAATTATCAGAAGGGGTCGGAAATCGGTAGTGTGAAGTACAAGTAGATGTACAGAAAAAAAATATTACTATTTCAGATTAATTGGCTGATTTATACAAGACAAAGAGCTTCACAAATTGTGAAGCCAATACCGCGTTAGTCCACCTCTGGCCCATATGCAGACTATTATTCAGCTTGGCAGTGAGTGATTAAGTCGTTGGACGTCCTCATGAGGTGTATAGTGCCTAATTCTTTCCAGTTGATCGAGTTATATCCTCAGACTCCCGATCAGGTTGAAGCATATTGCCCATAATGCTCCAAAAGTTGGAGAGAGTTCTGGCTGTCCTGCTAGCCATGTTAAGGTTTGGCAAGCACGAAAACAAGCAGTAGGAACTTTCTTGCTGAAATATAATTACAGTATGGCTTGTTATGAAGGGTAACAAAATGGGGCGTAGAATATCGTCGACGTACCGTTGTGCTATAAGGATGATGCGGATGACAACCAAAGTGATCCTATTATGAAAAGAAACGGCAGCCCAGACCATTGATCGTGGTTGTCGGGACTTATGGATGGCGACAGTCAGGCTGTCTGGTGCGCTCTAGGCACATCTTCGCTGGTTACCAGGCTCAATTTGAAGCGAGAGTCATCACCGAAAACAGTTCCGCTACAGTCAATGCAATTCCAGGCAGGGATAATCAGCGATGACGTGTCTGGAGACGCCCCGGAGAGCGGTGGTGACTGTCACCTGCCAAACGATGGTCTGTCCTACCATTTAATTTTATAGCAGGACCCATTTGGTTGTCATCCGTGCCATCTTTACAGCACAGCGGTACGTCGACGAAATTCTATGTCCCGTTTTGTTGCCTTCATGGTAAGCCATCCCAGTCTTACATTTCAGCAAGATAATGCCCGCCCGCACAAAGCGAGAATTTCTACCGCTTGTCTACGTGCTTGCAAAACCCTGCCTTAGCCAGTTAGATCGCCGGATCTTTCCCAAAGTGAGAAAGTTTGGAGCATTGTGGGCAGGGCCCTCAACTGTCTCTGGGTTTTGACGATCTATCTCGTCAATTTAGAAGAATTTGGCATTATAACCCTCGTGAGGACATCCACCAATCTATCAATCAGTACCAAGCCGAATAATTGCTTGCGTAAAAGCCAGATGTGGACCAACGCTTTATTGACTTGCTCAATTTGTGAAGCTCTTTCTCTTGAATAAGTCATCGAGTTGTTCTGATAGTGTAATCATTTGTTTCTCTGTACATGTACATCATATCTACCGGTTTCTCTCCCATCCCGATAATTCCTTCGCGCTGCGTCTTTTCTTTCTTTTTGTTCATATGCAGCGTCCAGCGACATACACCATCGTCATATGAAGCGATTTCTACTTCTGTTACATTGTAAATTTGTCGACTCCTCAATCATAGCTTACCTGAACTCAAAAAAGGCAACATATTTTGTGTTTCTTCGCTGATGGGGAGCGGAGACGCTTTTCTATAATGGGTTACAATTTCTAACACGCTATCATATCACCACATATGAGAAAAGAAGCCAGCAGAGGAAAATTACGTAGTTTTAGAATAGTAAGGAAGACGGGAACTACTTTCTCATAATGATTACAATATACAACTAAAATTCTCACCATGTAGTTTCTTATGTCACGTCCGCTTTAAACGAAGTCGCCAATCTGGCAACGAATTACCTAATTCCTGTAATATACTTGTTTGTAGTATCCGACCTGTAGCTACGATATTGATGAACATGACATTCTCTTGTCGCTGCCAGTAAAGCCCAAGTTCTAGACAATGTCAACACTGAGTCAGAGTAAGTCTTTCTAGGCGAGCAGATCATTCAACAGTGCGGGTTTCAGACGAAATCTTTCACCCATTCCAAGACGTATTACGATAGCGACTGCTACTGTATAGATGAGAAACTTATTCCTGTAACTAGGAGGAACGTTGTATATTCATTAAGTGTATGTGATTTCTTCATGACAGTCAATAGAGTACAACTGCATTCTTCATATAGCATCATCTCCCTACGGCGTGGAGAAGGATGAGAAGACGGTAAGATGGTTACTATTTCGAGATTTATGGACCTGCTTGTATTGAATTATGGATGCACTAACACTGCGCATGGTAGCTTGCATCTGTCATCTCAACTCATAATGAGTTCCTCAAAATTTGATCACTGAATTAAGGCCTTATCCACACTGTAAACTTTAATGGAAATGACTAGCGCACTGCATTACTGTCGAAAGGAATTGCTAACTGCCATTTGAGGCACTGTAGCAAGCTGTCGTCAACTTTTGAGTTTTCCCTTTTCTCCCAATTTATCTGAATTCCTTCACACAAGGAGGAGGAAATTGTGCATGTCTGTTCTTGTATCAAAAGTGAGACGTTTAACTCTTTCTCCTGCAGACTGTTAAAATGCATACTGATGTGGGCCACTTAAAAAAATACATTTTTGTCGTAGTCCACTGATAGTTTTCGATATTAATAATAGCTCAATATCTGTCTACAAGCAGAGCACTCTATCTCCGTGTACGACTTTGAATAAGTTATCTGGATGAGATGTAGTAAGATGTCTATAACCCGTCACTGTTTTCCATTATCTTCTTCGATACACGTGATCAAAAGTCTTTGTATAACGTTGGCGCAGAATATTTGTGTCATTATTAAATTATGGCTTCGTTCTCGTTAGTTTCACTAAAGCGCCACTGTCTTTTTCTAAATTTATTCCGTCATCTAATATACGAGGGTTGTCAAGAAAGTAAGTTCTGATCGTTCGTGAAACGGACACCACAATAAAAACCCAATGAAACTTTGCACAGATGTGTTGGGTAGTGTCTCTAGTATGAGCGTCGATCGCATCAAGACTCTCTTTTCAGTTGTAAGTACACTGTGAGCGAGTAAAAGTGCCTAGAACAAAGATGTCTCTCGCCAAGTAGGAGGGCCCACTGGGAGGCTTCGCCTTAATGGATGCAACCCACCTAACACTTCTGTCACGCACTTCCTTCTTCATGGCAATTCTCAGCCGTACTCTGCAGGGGCAGTGAAGACGCTCCTGCAGCCTTTTCGATGGGAAGTGTTCGATCACCTACTACACAGCCCTAATTGGATCGTTCTGAGTATCATCTCTGTTCACATGAAACGCGCTATAGAGCAGCGTAGAGAATTATTGGAAATCACAGGCGGCTGCCTTCTATGACGCTGGCGTTGGAAATTTGGTATAACGCTCCGACAAATGTCTAAGACGGAGGGCGACTATGTAGAGAAGTATCTGGAAAGTGTAGCTAACTCTTGCAAATAAAATGTTTCTGATTTTCGCTGTGGTTTCCATTTGGTGAGCGATCGAAACTTATTTTTTGGACAACCGTCGTAATATGATACTTAACATTTATCAATTTGCCTCCTTTCGTCTTGCCATACGAATTATATACAGCGAGGAGGCTTGTTCCTCTATAATTCTTGCGCAGGTTTAACAAGGGGAAGATCTAAGACATGGACAGCCGATTCGGCTCAGATTTGGCAGGTCGCTTCTGCAAAACTTAAAAATTAAAGACTTACGTATTGTGGCCTAACAATTCATCCCCATCCCCCCTCCTCGTATTTGAGAAAACTCTTCCTATAGTTCGTGACTCGCAATCGGCTCAGAATTTACGGGATCGATAGATAATTGAAAACTGAGTGTTTTTTCATCCCCATATATGGCGTCTGCAAACGCATATTTTCCTAGAATTCAAAGAAAGAAACCTTTTCGATTTCCACTTACTTAAACCACAGCCTAAGGTAAAAGCTATTAACCGAAAGAGCAGTTGGAGTAGTGGCCAAGGCATCTGGCTATGGAGCGGAGAACCTCTCTTGGATTCCCGGTTGTATTCTGCGGGGTTTCTTTATTTTTATTTCTCCTCATAAAAATTGGCAGGTGTAAGAATGTTAATAAGATAAGTAAAGCAACAGGGTATATCAACTAGGTAGGTAATAAATTTCTCAAACGTTTTGGTTTAGTAAGAAATTAAAACCTTAATCCTGGTCGCTTTACAATTACTCTTTCACTCACTCTGTTAATTGTTTTCTACATCCTTCGAACAACTAGATGAATGGTACTTGTCATATAAACATTTGAATCAAAGACAACAAAAAACATATAACGAAAGCAATCTTCTCGCAACAACATTGTTCCTTCCAAAGATTTGGAGAAAAACAAACTGAGTTTTCGTTTAAAAATATTTCTTTCCCCGGAATTAATTTGATGCATGCCGCACATACGATAGAAATCGATGCTGAAAGTTAATCATGAATTATACTTTGAATATTTATTGCATCCATTTGGCTTTGCAGTTCCCACTGAGTTTCCAGACCTTGACTATAATTTTGAGGTCTCGAAATAAGAACTTGACTATAAAAATTAAAATCACATGGCTGGCACACAGGTGTTGTGCGATGGCTGCAACTGTATAAACATGTTGGCAGTACCTCCGCCACCTGGACTCGTGATATCACTGGCTAGGCAGGCTGTTTATCCGAGTGGCAAGGAGGAAGGAGAGATCCATTACGGAGCGGTTACCAGGAAGCGCTGGGTTTTGATGCCCCAGCGTTGGATGGGTGGTCCGATGGGTGATACTGGAGCTGTGGATTTGCTGTGTGTGTTGTGGAATGATGACAATCAAACGAAAGATCCGGTAAGAGGAAAGCGAGGTCACCTTTCCTGTGTCTCTTCGATCCTTACACAGATTCCTAGTATGTTTCGGAGTATTAGAGTTCCAAGACATTCGCGATCTTAAACAAAAGCTGTGCAAGAGTGAAGTGATACAGCCATTCATATTACAAGATAGGGTGGTGTGCTACAAACCGCGGAGACGAGGCCAGCCACAAAATAGTTGCTCGTGACGAACTGATCCGATTATTGCTCAAGTATTTTCAAAAGTCTCCGGTGGGAAACCACTTGGACTGAATAAGACACAGGAGAAAATTAGCCAGCTGTTTGTGTGGCGTAGACTGGATGACGAAATTCGGAAGAGAGTATCCAGCTATGGCATTTATTCCATTAGCAAACTGCGCACACTATTAATATAGGCCATTTAGCACCTAAACAGTTAGAAAGTACGTTCCAACGCTTTACATTGAATCCGTAGGGCCACTGCCAATGTCTAATAAGTATGTTTCGGTCTGTGTTGATGATTTTACTAGATTCGTTTGGCTGTTGCCAACTAAAGGGACAACAGCTCAAGTAATGATTCAGAATTTATGAAGAATTTTTGGATCCTTTAGACCTCCCCTCTTCATAGTAACAGACAGTCTAGCCATTTCACTGTTAGTAGCTGTAAACAATTTTGTGTGGGGATGGTGGTACGGTATCTAGCAGCCACACCGTATTATCCTACTCCGTTGTAATTTGGTTCAAATGGTTCAAATGGATCTGAGCACTATGGGACTTAACATCTGTGGTCATCAGTCCCCTAGAACTTAGAACTACTTAAACCTAACTAACCTAGGACATCACACACATCCATGCCCAAGGCAGGATTCGAACCTGCGACCGCAGCAGCCGCGCGGTTCCGGACTGCGCGCCTAGAACCGCTAGACCACCGCGGCCGGCCGTTGTAATTTGCGAACGACGGTTACTGAGTAGCAAAAACCAAGGCCTGGGCCTGAGACCGTTCGCTCCCCTGTCACTTTTAATACCGCGCCATGCGGCACACAAATCCACACCGGCCAGGTTATTTCTGTGATATTAGATGGCCACTCCACTTTACAGTCTATGGTCATCAGAGGACGTGTTGCCCGAAAATAAAGATGTACATAAGGTGATTGCTCAGGGGAGGCTGACCAGATAAAATCTTAGATAATAGCAAAGGGGGGAAGCAACGGGAGAAAGTAAGAGCCACCAGCCAAGTTCTTACAGGGTCGGGGATGAAGTGTGCATTATAAATCTTGAGAGTGTCAATAAGGCCTCTGAAAAGATTATGAAGAAATAGTTGCCGGTTGCAATGGTCCCTTTAAAATAAGGAGATTTGCCACCCTGGTCACGGTGTTATTAGGCGATTCACGAACGGGTAAAGAGCTTAGAGCTCAACTCACTCAGATTAAGCCGGTTGCTAAAGGCTATAGGACTTTAGTACCGAAATAAGAGGTGTAAGGAAGGGGGCCGGGGGAGAGGAAGTATGTGCCAATGTTGACACTTTATGTAGAGGTCGCACCACGTCCGCCTCCTGGGCTCGTTAAACCACTAGTGAGGCAGGTTGTTTATCAGAGTGAAAGGAGGGTTGAGTTAAGAAGCGGTGACGGTCAAGAGCTGGTGTCTGATGCCCCAGCGGTGGAAGTGCGGTAGATAGCTATTCGGACGGATGACACTGAAGCTGTGGGTTGCTGTGTGTGTTTTGGCGGTCACTAGTCCAGCGGGTCGTGAGAAATGAGAGCATGAATGTAGACGACGTGGAACTAGCCGTGCTGTTCCTACGCTCCATGTTAAAGGTACTGATATTCGTGACATTCTGGGAGGAACAGTGGTGAGCTATAGCGAGTCCACAGACAGCGTCTGGGCTGTGTGAAGTTCTGACAGCGTTGCTCGCAGGAGGCGTTATTTACCAACTAGTTTTGGTAGTCAAGTTAACACATGTTCTCTGACTGTTATGCAATGCATGTGAAACTGTACGCTGTTTCTTATTATCTTAACTAAAAGAAGAACAGAACTCCTTTGATAATAACATGTGTTATTTCTGCGTTTTATAATAATCTGTTCTCTTAGGTAAGGGTGAGATACAAATTCTAGCAGTATATGAAACAAGATTTCTGGACGAAAATGTTACAGAAACTAAAAACCACAGGATATTTTAGGGTAAATCAGCGATAAAAAATTATGAAATGTATGCCAGTACTTGGTGCCGTCTTCTATATTCAAATAACTTTCGTAAAAAACGTTACAGAATTCAAACCCAGTTCAGAAAGACTCTTTCTTCACACAGTGAAATGCAAAAATAAACAATATACCATTGTTAATTGCCATCCTCCAATTAATGATGACAATAAGAAATATCCGAGTAAATTAGAAGCATTCTGGGAACTCTTGGAAGGCGAAATGTCAGAAATTCCAAAATCAAATGTTGTGATACTGCTGGGGGATTCTGACGCACAAGTAGGGAGGGAAAAAAACTTTTAGAAAAATGGTAGGAGAATATTAGCCCATAAAAGAACGAACAAAAATTGCACAAGACTATTTAATCTTTGTAAACAATTTCAGTTGAAGTGAATGTCAACTTCCTTCAGATAATTGCGAAGAAAAGCAAAATCATGGATATCTCCGAATATAATACTACTGGGGCATGGGGCGGGGGTTCAAGTTAGGTCACGTGGCTATTTCTCAAAGCCACGTTAAAAAAATAATTAATGTAAAAGTAACAAGAAAGAAGGAATTTGACTCCTACAGGGTGTTACAAAAAGGTACGGCCAAATTTCAGGAAACATTCCTCACACACAAAGAAAGAAAATATGTTATGTGGACATGTATCCGGAAACGCTTACTTTCCATGTTAGAGCTCATTTCATTACTTCTCTTCCAATCACACTAATCACGGAATGGAAACACACAGCAACAGAACGTACCAGAGTGACTTCAAACACTTTGTTACAGGAAATGTTCAAAATGCCCTCCGTTAGCGAGGATACATGCATCCACCCTCCATCGCAAGGAATCCCTGATGCGCTGATGCAGCCCTGGAGAATGGCGTATTGTATCACAGCCGTCCACAATACGAGCACGAAGAGTCTCTACATTTGGTACCGGGGTTGCGTAGACAAGAGCTTTCAAATGCCCCCATAAATGGAATTCAAGAGGGTTGAGGTCAGGAGAGCGTGGAGGCCATGGAATTGGTCCGCCTCTACCAATCCATCGGTCACCGAATCTGTTGTTGAGAAGCGTACGAACATTTCGACTGAAATGTGCAGGAGCTCCATCGTGCATGAATCACATGTTGTGTCGTACTTGTAAAGGCATATGTTCTAGCAGCACAGGTAGAGTATCCCGTATGAAATCATGATAACGTGCTCCATTGAGCGCAGGTGGAAGAACATGGGGCCCAATCAAGACATCACCAACAATGCCTGCCCAAACGCTCAAAGAAAATCTGTGTTGATGACGTGATTGCACAATTGCGTGCGGATTCTCGTCAGCACACACATGTTAATTGTGAAAATTTACAATTTGATCATGTTGGAATGAAGCCTCATCCGTAAAGAGAACATCTGCACTGAAATGAGGATTGACACATTGTTGGATGAACCATTCGGAGAAGTGCACCCGTGGAGGCCAATCAGCTGCTGATAGTGCCTACACAAGCTGTACATGGTACGGAAAGAACTGGTTCTCCCGTAGCACTCTCCATACAGTGACGTGGTCAACGTTACCTTGTACAGCAGCAACTTCTCTGACGCTGACATTAGGGTTGTCGTCAACTGCACGAAGAATTGCCTCGTCCTTTGCAGGTGTCCTCGTCGTTCTAAGTCTTCCCCAGTCGCGAGTCATAGGCTGGAATGTTCCGTGCTCCCTAAGACGCCTATCAATTGCTGCGAACGTCTTCCTGTCGGGACACCTTTGTTCTGAAAATCTGTCTCGATACAAACGTACCGCGCCACGGCTATTGCCCCGTGCTAATCCATACATCAAATGAGCATCTGCCAACTCCGCATTTGTAAACATTGCACTGACTGCAAAACCACGTTCGTGATGAACCCTAACCTGTTGATGCTACGTACTGATGTGCTTGATGCTAGTACTGTAGAGCAATGAGTCGCATGTCAACACAAGCACTGAAGTCAACATTAACTTCCTTCAATTGGGCCAACTGGCGGTGAATCGAGGAAGTACAGTACATACTGACGAAAGTGAAATGAGCTCTAACATGGAAATTAAGCGTTTCTGGACACATGTCCACATAACATCTTTTCTTTATTTGTGTGTGAGGAATGTTTCCTGAAAGTTTGGCCTTACCTTTTCGTAACACCCTGTATACCGACGGCATACTGGACGAGTTCAATTTTTTGTCGATTAAATTTTAATGGGGCTACAGATAAGGTTCCACATCGGCTGCTGTTGCTCGAATTGCATGTATTTTTGTTTTACATGACTGGTCGATTTCTGGCATGCAAGCCATTCTCAAGTGCTATGAATATGAATAAATGCTGTCAATGTGAGACAGCAGTGGATAATGTCCTATAAGGTGGAAATAGGGCACTCGTGTAAAATTAGTTAAATAAAAATATTAGAAAATAAAGTTAAATAGTTAACAGAGCAATCAGTTAGACCTGAGGTGAAGATGCAAAGGCGGTGTTGGTGTTTCTGGTGGTGGTGATGCAAACTGTCTGTGAACATCTGCGATTCAAGTAACTTCGGAAATGATTAGTATTAGTCTGCTTGTTATCCTGGTGTTTTAGTAATTAATCAGGTCACAGTTTTCTAACGCTTCTCGCAAAACAGGTAGCCAGGAGAACATGTTTGACTGTATTGTTGGGAAGAATAACAGGAAAGTGTATATTAAAAATAATTTATTTATAAAATTATATAAATAAGAAACATTTAATTCTAATCTAATACATACAATAAATAATCCTCAAAATAAATATAAAGGAAAAATAGCGAAAGATGAGATTTATTCAGAAGCCGAGTTCATATCGTTGGTTTAGAAATATTGTCACAGTGAGGGTGCACACGCTGATGTACCATCGTAACAATGTATACGTTAAATAAGCGTTCTTTATATTGTACTGCACGGCTTTTATGAAAGACATTTTTGTGTGTACCACCACAAGCTGCTGAAATCTTTGTTGTTCTGGAATGAGTTTCGATATCGTGCCATTATATAACAGACTTGAGAAATTTAAAATGATGTATGCCACCGCCCGCATCTCGTGGTCGTGCGGTAGCGTTCTCGCTTCCCACGCACGGGTTCCCGGGTTCGATTCCCGCCGGGGTCAGGGATTTTCTCTACCTCGTGATGGCTGGGTGTTGTGTGCTGTCCTTAGGTTAGTTAGGTTTAAGTAGTTCTAAGTTCTAGGGGACTTATGACCACAGCAGTTGAGTCCCATAGTGCTCAGAGCCATTTGAACCATTTTTGATGTATGCCACAGGTACATAATTCTAAAATTTGTTGTATAACTACACACCCTGTGCTTTGAAATTGAGTGGACTGTGGCATGCCATGACATTGTCTGTCACACATCTACTTACTTTCACAGGACTGAGTACGTATGTAATTTATTTTAAAATTATGAACTCGTGGTACAGACTATTTTAAGATTTTGAGGTGTGACAAATGATTACGTAATGTCGAAACTAGTTACAGACCCACTTACTTTCACGGTACTGAGTAGCCATGTAATATATTATGAAATTATGGACATGTGATACAGACTATTTTATGAATCTAAAGTCTGACAGATGTTGTCGACACATGTTGTCGAAACTAGTTGCACTACAATAAAAATTATAGCAGGTTCTGTCGGCATATACAAGAATGTTAAATGTGTTGAGTCTCCAAAGCACTCACTTTATACTGCACAATATATAACGACGTAGTAGAAGATCCAACATTACACTTCTTTACAGCTATCAGTGTAGATCAGACGATTTGGAAAGAATCATTCTGTATGAATGAAATGCATTTCTCTGCGAGCAAGTGGAGTATGGTCCAGTTTTTCAAGTTACCGTCCTTGGGAGACGGGATCTCAGTAGAGAAGTAGAAAAATAAATTATTAGAGACGACAAAGACAGAGGGAGGAAGGAGCTAATGTGCTACCGGCGGCCTGCCTGCAGGCTGTGCAACTTGTGGTAGATGCCCCGTCGCTCCAACAGCTCTGCGTGTTTCCCGAGCTCGGCCACGCGGCCTTCGTTGATGACACAAATCACGTCGGCGTCCTGGATGGTCGTCAGTCGGTGAGCGATGGTGATGCACGTGCGTCCCTCCTTCGCCTTGTCCAGCGCTTCTTGCACCACCTGTTGAACAAAATCAAGAGTAGTAAGGTCACTAAGATATCCCCCCAGGTTCCTGGTAGTCAACCCGTATCATGCCAAAAATACAACAACCACTGTTCTCATCACCAATAAATGGGGACCTCAGATCCTGTTATTAAATTTCTGATCTGGAGTAGCCACTATCTCATTGGCTCAGTTCAGACCATACAAGGAGCGGATGCAGTTCTCAGTGAAAACTACTGTACTGTCCACTGAAATACATTCCTGGTGTGGTATTATGCCACGCTCCCAACACACAAGACGAGAGCTATTGGCAAGATGAGGAATGGCAGAGACAAAGCTCAATAGGACTTACATACTGTGTCAGTTTCAGAAAAAGCTTTATATTCCCAATGTCCTCGGTAAGTCGCAAACAAGTTCGTCGAAACCAAAGACAATGGTGAGCCAGAACCAGATGTCTCTGCAGAATGAATAATGTCTTCTGAACCTCGTTCTTATGAAATGAAGATAGAGTGGACAACGGGAGATAGACGACGTTACGAAGTTTTGAGTTAGTAGGTTTTTACAGTGCCTGATTTGTGACGGTACGCACCGGTACACTGTACGGGTACCTCTGAACAAAAAAAAAAAACACAAATTTTGTGATGAGGTAAGATAAAACTTATTTTTGGCCAGAATAAATATTGTATTCGCACTTTTAAAATGTGCAGAAAAGCGTGAAAATAGCGCTTTAAGAAGTCTAAAATTCAAACGCCGTCCCTTGAAGGTCGCAGTACCAGAACCTCTTTTTTTTTTATAAATGAAGCACAAGGTTTTTACTAGGGTGAGCCAGCGGACATTTATGACTGCAGGGGACTACAAACTATCGAAGGGAATTTACTGTGTTGGCTGTGCCCACTCCGACGCACGCATCTAGACTTTGTCAAGTGCGGAGAAAGGAAGGTTAGGTTTATCGTCCCATCGAGAACAAGGTCATTAGAGATGTAGCACAAGCCCTGATTGGGGAAGGATTTTATTGAAATCACGGAAAACTTAAATCAAGATGACCCGATTCTGGAATCTGGAACCTGCGCGCAGTAGTCGAGCCTTGGTCTCCCTCTACAATTTTTACGCCACATGCTTTCCTCTGTTACCTAACAGGCGATTCCTTGATGTCTCGGGGTGTGTCCTATCAATTGGTTCCTTCATTTAGTCAAGTTATGCCAGAATACCTTTTCTCCACAATTCTATTCGGTGCATCTTCATCAGTTACCCAATATTCACAGCTCATCATCCGCATTCTTCTAAAGAATCACTTTTCAAAGAACACTGTTCTCTTATTGCCTAAACTGTTTGTCGCCCACGTTTAACTTCCACGTAACACTACACTCTCTACAAATATCATTACAAAAGACGTCTTGTTATGGCCGGTTTTCTTACATGAGCCGCCGGCCGAAGTGGCCGTGCGGTTAAAGGCGCTGCAGTCTGGAACCGCAAGACCGCTACGGTCGCAAGTACGAATCCTGCCTCGGGCATGGATGTTTGTGATGCCCTTAGGTTAGTTAGGTTTAACTAGTTCTACGTTCTAGGGGACTAATGACCTCAGCAATTGAGTCCCATAGTGCTCAGAGCCATTTGAACCATTTTCTTACATGAGCCGTAGAAGTCGAAGAGGAACCTCAGCCTTGTATTTTTTTTTTTTTCGTTTTTAATTTCACAGGAACCCACCAAAGGAAGTCTTGTGATGTTTTGAACAACATAGTAAATGGAACAGTACAGCTAGGATTCTTAAACATTTTTTATTCCTTTATATTCCCTTTCAAGTACAAGTCAGTACATAACACAACAGTCTATTTAAACTCCGTTTTCTTTCATTCCTTTTATGATCGCAGACTCAGACATGGGGAAGATGAACATTTCGACGTCATGTTAACTCTGTGCGTGGTTAAATAATCGAAATATTGACAGAAACGCAGCGACATGAACAAAATTTAACGAAAGTAAATGCTTTTGAATTAATCTAAGAAATTATTTTATTGTAAAGAAAGCGACTGAAAGTATTTGTAATGATATGAAGATCGTATATATTTTGCATGTTATAAAAATGGATGTAAATGTGTGTGTTTGAGTGTGTGTGTGTGTGTGTATGTGTGTGTGTGTGTCCGCGCGCGTGGTTGCATGTATCCCACATCTCCTAAACCATGAGACCAATTATAACCAAACTTGGCACACACATCCCTTACTGTCAGACAACAATCGCTGCCGGAGTAAGGACCACCTACATATCATAGTTCAGGAAATATGATGTCATAAACAATGAGATGCGTGAAAATCTGCTGGATTATCCATTGCGTTTAAATTTATTACTGCTATGCACTACCTCTATTCGTAATAAATTTCGCAGATATTATTCACATAATCCGCTAAATGCATCCACAAAATTATATCGTGGTACTGTAACACTATTATCGATATTTCATAGAATTGTCTTATCTAACTTCTTTGTCTGTTTTCACTTAACGTTAATTCTGTACCACCAAGCTCTTTGATGTAGCATCTGCATAAGTGTTTTATTCATTATTTATGGCCATTTATGTAATTGTAATTAATCTATGAATGTAATTTTAAAAGTAATATACCGTACGAAAATGAAAATGTTAAAATTTGACTTGTAATACTGTAACATGCGCAGGGAAAGTAGGTTTGTTATCATATAAAATTTGGAGGTACGTCCCCCCGCAACAGAACTGGGTAGGAGCGAATAAAAACGGTGGATCTGACGATCTAACTGTAAGGTTCCTGTGTGGCATGAGTCAGATGGTGGCTAGCAGCCAAAGTGTGCCCATCTTGTGAACTCAACGAGGCAAGAATAACTGCAAGATTGTATAATATAGCCTCGGATGTGGACATAATTAGGCTTATTATTCACGACATACTTAGGCTGGCTCTGTACTACGAAAATTCAACGCTAAGAAGAGAATTTTCAGAGCTATGTACACAGCAAGAGCCATGGATGCTTTTGCCCCCTTTTTTGAATAACGTATGAGGCCAATACTGCCACCACCTTTATCTCAAATTACCAGTAGATTATTGAATAACTGCATGGATCAGTTATGCGATGTCTTTTTCAATAATAAGTTTGTGTTCTGTAATCTTTGTGCTGAACGATCATATTTTATCCTTATTCGTTTATCTAGACAGGGTCCTATACCAAGTGCTATGATAATTCCGAGTATCCTATTTTATTGCACTGAAAAGTAGTTACTTCTTTTAACAAAATTTCTCAGACTTTGTGGAGTAGTAAAGTATACAATTATTTAGTGAGCATAAGTTTTGAAATACTCCGCAAAATTTTCATAAAAGGATAGTTACAGTTTCGTCAAAGTATAATTGCTAAGAGAAGTTTTAAAACATTCAGTTTAAAGATACTTCTTGTTGGAATAACAGTGGTTATTATTTCATGTGTTACATACTCGTCGTTAAGAATTTCCACTATCGAGTTGTGAGTTAAATGTTGAGCCTAGATACGAGTCTAATGATAGGCAGGGTTTGAGAGACGATGGTAAAAAGAAAAAAACTAAAATACTTCCACTTGACAGCTCGCTGCAGTTGTTAATGTGTTTATCTTGGGACTTCTTACTATTCTCCGCTACTCAAGTGAAGTCATACATTCTAATTACACCGTGCAATATGTAAACTGTATGGAATAGTTAATTCTTACCAGTTCCAATGTGCTGTAACAAACGTAATGAAGAAAACTGAAACTTTGCTTTGGTTTTTGTTTTAGAGAACTTGTCATCCATAATGGAAAATAATATAAATTTATTATCAACGTATAATTGGTGTTATTTTTGTTCTAAAGTGATTTTTACAAAAATCATGCAAAATTTGGTAAAGAGGGCGAGGCTAATAAACAATTGAGGAAAAAATTGCCACGATTAAGTAAGCCAAAATTCAAAAGAGAATCTTCGTTGGCCCACGGATGTGAGTACTTTTCACTACAAGCAATTTGATGAAATGTTATATGGCGATGAGAAGGTTCGCTGAGAAAGTTTTTAAAAACGTTTATTTCAGTTTCTTAGAAAGTAGGAGATCACGAAGTAATGAGGAGTTTGTGGATGAACTGTAGTCATGTTATGAAGAGCTTGGGCAGTAAATCGCAAGCTTGACAAAGTTATTATTGTATTAACCAATTTCCTATTCGTAAACTTTTCCAGGGTATATCGACGCTTAAACAAGTATATTGATAGTATAAAATACTACACACATTTCTGAAGCTGGAGTTAAATGTTTCTTTTAATAGCTATTTTTCATCGTATTATATCTAAATAAGTGCAGAAACGCTAAATATGAGTAAATTACAATTTTCTATAAACTCTCGTTGCACATTTTACTGTTATTATCATTTTCTTACTGTATTTGCGCCCAATTTGTGGAAGTTTGCCTAGACTAACATAAAATAAGTCACTATTAGAACGTTTCTGTTGCGTGACTTGTGCGTGATGTATGTGTGTGTGAGTTCAATGTTTTACCTGCTATATTAATAGTGATTTTAAGCGCATTCCGTCATTCTCGTATTTTGGTACATAACAGTTCCGTGTCAATTAATTTATCATCCCAGAATTGCTTTTTTTATGTGTGAAATCTTATGGGACTTAACTGCTAAGGTCAGCAGTCCCTAAGCAGTCCTAAATTATCCTAAGGACAAACACACACACCCATGCCCGATGGAGGACTCGAGCCTCCGCCGGGACCAGCCGCACAGGCCATGAGAAATGCTATTATTGATTTTACCAGTATGCATGTTATAGTCCCTTCTTCGACTGTCGTCAGTTCTTGTGCTGCTCAGATAACAAAACTCATCCAGCAACTGCAATGTCTTATTTTGTAATCTAATTTTACTAATATGTTTCGGCTACAGACCGGTACCATTGTTTTGCTTATGTTGATGTTCATATTATAGCTTCTTTCCACGACACAATATCACGAGTAAACCTTGGAGTTTTTATTTCGTTCACCTGAACTTTTAATTCTTGTTCCAAATGGATAAAATAAGTACATGAAAATTTTTAACTGGTCAAAAGGTTCTCAACTTGTATGATCAATGTCGAATAAAATCTCAAGCGTTCGCGAGGGCTAAGAGTGATTAAGTCCCTGAAGACTGTGATGGAGTTGGTTTATCGAAAGCTTCGGATTTTATCAGAATTTGAGGCGGGAAGTTAAGCGACAACCTGTAACCAAGGACTCCGTCGCCAGAGGCTTTGTAGCCAAAATGCTTACCTTCTCACTCTCAACGTCGAGTGCAGATGTAGCTTCGTCGAGCAGCAGTATCTTGGGGTTCCGGACGAGCGCCCGGGCAATGGCCACGCGCTGCTTCTGCCCTCCAGACAGCTGCGTGCCCTTCTCCCCCATGCGCGTGTCGT
Organism: Schistocerca americana; assembly: GCF_021461395.2. Taxonomy (NCBI): domain Eukaryota; kingdom Metazoa; phylum Arthropoda; class Insecta; order Orthoptera; family Acrididae; genus Schistocerca; species Schistocerca americana. The sequence continues at coordinate 618,388,852 of NC_060121.1, forward strand.
AGCCCTGCAAAAACACACCAAGTGCTACTAACAAAAAGTCCTAAAACAGGGGGTGCTCGTTCGGTTTCACTTGTTTCGTCACTCTTACGATACTTCAGGTGATGAGTAAATCAAGTGAGTTGTTGTGTTGTGGTCTTCAGTCCTGAGACTGGTTTAATGCAGCTCTCCATGCTACTCTATCCTGTGCAAGCTTCTTCATCTCCCAGTACCTACTGCAGCCTACATCCTTCTGAATCTGCTTTGTGTATTCATCTCTTGGTCTCCCTCTACGATTTTTACCGTCTACGCTGCCCTCCAGTACTAAATTGGTGATCCCTTGATGCCTCAGAATATGCCCTACCAACCGATCCCTTCTTCTAGTCAAGTTGTGCCACAAACTCCTCTTCTCCCCAATTCTATTCAATACCTCCTGATTAGTTATGTGATCTACCCATCTAATCTTCAGCATTCTTCTTTAGCACCACATTTCGAAACCTTCTATTCTCTTCTTGTCTAAACTATTTATCGTCCATGTTTCACTTCCATACGTGGCTACAATCCAAACAAATACTTTCAGAAACGACTTCCTGACACTTAAATCAATACTCGATGTTAACAAATTTCTCTTCTTCAGAAACGCTTTCCTTGCCATTGCCAGATGCAAGCAATCAGGTTACCTTGCATTCGGAAAGTGGATGCACTGAGCGACTGTATGCGACGTATAAATTATAGAGTGGAGCAATCAGTTGTTCTTTTTAGATTTTATCATGCAAATCCAGATTTCGGCTAGTAGCTAGCCATTCTCAATGTGCTATTTTTTATTCTCAATGCATGTATGTCCCTGTTGTTCGGGCATTGAGAATGGCTAGCTACTAGTCGAAATCTGGATTTGCGTAATAAAATCTAAAAAGGACGACTGATTGTTGCACTCTGTAATTTATAAGATGCAAGAAAGGTAAATGAAATACCGATTAACATCAGTTTTCATCGACGAAGCTTACTATCGGGCTGGAAGTGAGGAAGCCGAAGAAAAAAATGGCCATCAAGAATGTAACTACTTAGCATGCAATTCGACTCAAGGAGAAAATAAGGGAAACGTGATTACTAGTGTTAATTTATCCATAACATTAATGGCTGAGCTCTGTGGTTGTGAATTAAATTACAGGAAGAAATGGAGCAACCATCCAATTTTATTTAACTTTATTTATTAGAAGTCGGCATACTGAATGCTGTGGTGAATCAGTTTACTGGTGAATCTCAAAGTGTGGATGTTACTCCATATAAATGAGAAACAAGGAGCTATAAGTTGCAGACAAAAATGTAGTCCTGATGAAGCATACGTATTATGCTTACTGAAGATACGCGAAACCCTAAACGCGTCTCGGAATAAATAAATTTATACGAAGGTAGTCGGCTGATGTATTTTTGAAAGTGATTAGTAATAACAGCAACGAGGATGTGGAAAAGCAAAGTTGAGGGCGGTACACGAAGAGAACAGAATAAACGTTTTTAAGTCGCAGGAGTTGATATGAAGTGACCAACATTAAGCAAACATAGAATCCTTCTGTTGCAGAACGTTGGTCTAGAACCAAGTAAGAATTATCCCAAACTCTTTGTCACGAAGCTCACACCTACAATACTAAGTCATTAAATGACAGAAACTACAGCGCAGCTTTGACACAGAAATAAATAGCATGTTGCGTTGTGAGACCAACAGTATTTCCTCTACAACGTACCACTAACATGTGGTAACTAGATAGTATTTCACTACACAGTAGTCCGTAAAATATGACAATGCTTTTGATTTAGTGGTCCGTACGCGTATAGCCAGGTGTCACTATCATCTCATTTACTTATTTTAGTTAGAATGAGTGTACCCATATGAGGTCACTGTCAGAGTGAAGGGTCAGCAGAGAAGCAATTATCATCATCGTCTCTTCACTCTCGTCATCATCTACTTCAAAGTAGCCACATTTTCCTTCTGGTTATTTTGAGAGTTGTCATTTCTGCTTACGTTTTTTTATGTTCTCTTTTTGAAAAGATATTCAGTACTCTTTTTATGCCTTTATTGCCAGTGTGATCCAGTGAACTGCAACCTCTGATCCCTCTAACAATCTCACGGCAATTAATAACTATATCATACAATACATGTTACTTAATTGCTTACTTTGCAAGTAGGCTGTTTAGGTTTTTATGTTGGTAGCTCGACGTAGCGCTCGATATTAAAATCGCTAACTGCGCTGTTTGCAGTCTGTGGCTGGTTGGACTCATTATTGGATCTTATTTGCTAGTGTAGTGTTGGGCAGTTGGATGTGAACAGCTCCTAGGGTTGGGCAGTTGGAGGTGAGCCGCCAGCAGTGGTGGATGTGGGAAGAGAGATGCCAGAGTTCTGAGATGCTAATATGAGCGGACTATCTGGACATGTGTCCTTCAGAAAAAGGAAATTTGTTAAACTGGATGTCACGAACATATATATATTATGACTTTTGAACACTACTAACGTAAATATATTGTGTGTTCTCTATCAAAATCTTTCATTTGCTAACTATGACTATTAACAGTTAGTGCCTTCAGTAGTTAGAATCCTTTATTTAGCTGGCAGTATTGGCGCTCGCTGTATTGCAGTAGTTCGAGTAACGAAGATTTTTGTGAGGTAAGTAATTCATGAACGGTATAGGTTATTGTTAGTCAGGGCTATTCTTTCGTAGGGATTATTGAAAGTCAGACTGCGTTGCGCAAAAATATTGTGTGCCCGTTTAGAAATGATCAGAATAAGTAAAGAGAAAACAGTCTTAGTACGTTCAGTTTCACTCTGCAGTTTGAAAATCAAGTAAGGTAGAAGTTTTACCAGCACAGTCATTCTTTACATTCAAAAGGGGAAGTTTCAACTTTCGTACGTATATGAAACCTAGGAAACGCAGAAAGAAGTAAAGAGAGAAGTGTAGTTTCTTACGACATCTTAACTTGACGTTCATTCAAAAAAACATAAATGATCTTTTCTCACGTAATGAATCCTATTGAGACCTACTTTAAATCTTTTGTCTCACAATTTCTCAATGTCTACTGAGTCTGTTACGTCTTTCTCAATATTATTGGTTGAAATCATGGAAGTGATATCAGGAATGCACACGTTCCCTCAACTGTAAGTCGTTACGAACACAGGTAGCACGGCTGGTGTCCTCACCTGCGGCAGGGAGGCAACGAAGTTGTGTATGTTGGAATTCTTGGCTGCAGCGATAATCTCCGTCATGGGAACCTCCCTGGAGTTGTCGCCGTACGCGATGTTCTCCGCTATGGTCCGGTCAAACAGCACCGGCTCCTGAGACACGATGCCCATCTGCTCTCGCAGGTTCGCCATCTTCACCTTTGACACGTCTCGCTCGTCCACACGCTGCAACAGAAAATCTGCATTGAAGAAAATGTGATCCATACTAAATGAAGAGTCATGAAATTATCTGTGACACTTGTTATCTGAGATCGCCGAACCTATGTATGTAAAAGCGGTTTTACAGGTTGTATTACATGCCAAGATACGTGACTGTTATGTGACTTCAGATATTTGCCGGCCGAAGTGGCCGTGCGGTTAAAGGCGCTGCAGGCGCTGCAGTCTGGAACCGCAAGACCGCTACGGTCGCAGGTTCGAATCCTGCCTCGGGCATGGATGTTTGTGATGTCCTTAGGTTACTTAGGTTTAACTAGTTCTAAGTTCTAGGGGACTAATGACCTCAGCAGTTGAGTCCCATAGTGCTCAGAGCCATTTGAACCATTTTTGAACTTCAGATATTTTACTTTTATCTTTTCATGTAATGGGGAGAATGTGTGACGCCTTTGAAAACAGACTGCGATGCCGAATAAATGGTCATAATCTGTAATGCGTCGAAGGCCACCACCCCTCAGAGTATGTTGTCCCTCTTTATCTATGGGTCTTTGATTGTAATTTTTGTAACTGGATATGGTTCAAATGGCTCTGAGCACTATGGGACTCAACTGCTGTGGTCATAAGTCCCCTAGAACTTAGAACTACTTAAACCTAACTAACCTAAGGACATCACACACATCCATGCCCGAGGCAGGATTCGAACCTGCGACCGTAGCGGTCGTGCGGTTCCAGACTGTAGCGCCTTTAACCGCTCGGCCACTCCGTAACTGGATATGAATGGAACGTTTTTGAATGGAGTCCAGTTTATCAGATTAGGTGTTCACTCTAAGGTACGAGGGTTGTTACATAAAACAAATGTATTGCAGACTGAAAGAAAAAGTAATATTTGCTCTGGCATTGAGCGTATTGAAGCAAATTAGTTTTATCTAAAGAATATTCCAGACAGTGCACCGCAAAGAGAAAGACAGTGCAGACAGGTCTGATTTCTCTTGCATTATCCCGCTCAGCCACTGTTTTGCTTTGCTTTCCGAAAATAGCTGATGTAAACAAGTGGTAGAGCACTTGCCCGAGAAAGGCAAAGGTCCCGAGTTCGAGTCTCGGTCCGGCACACAGTTTTAATGTGCCAGGCAGTTTCATATCAGTGCACATTCCGCTGCAGAGTGAAAATCTCATTCTGATACAAACAACATTAAGAGATCTGATCTTCTTCTTTTTCTAGTTCCTTCGCATCGGCTCAGCGTCGACATGGTTAGTAAAAGGTTTGACAAGGTTAATTTAAGAGGTGGCCAGATACCGTTCCTATTGCCATCTCGTTACCTCCTAAGGCAACATATGTATATCCCTTCTGTCTGCTTGTCGCGTCATGCATGGGAAAGTGAGCGATGGTTTTCTAAATGTTTTCGAATATTGTAAGTGAGGCATGACTTGAGAACCAGACCGGTATTTACCTACTGGGATGTTGTAAACCGTCTAAAAACCACTTCCAGGCTCTCTGGCACACCGAGTCTCCTTTACTCACCACAACTCCAGCGGTGGGGTCGTAGAACCTCTCGAGCAGCTGTATACAGGTGGACTTGCCGCATCCAGAGGGCCCCACCAGCGCCACCGTCTGACCGGGCCGCACATCCAAGTTCAGACCACGCAGCACCAGGCTCCCCACACGGGTAGGGTATGCGAACTCCACACTTGAGTACTGCACCTCACCGCGGCTATCCTGTATACAAATATACTCTTATTGTACTGCTGTAGAACATAATTCAGCCAACCATCCAGAATTAAGTTCCATTTCCATTCCTAAGAACAGAAAGAGTTACAAAAATACCGACAACTAGCAATATATGTCGAATGAAACAAGTTTACTGTTAGCAGTCATTGTTTACTTATATCTACAACGCGTTTCGAAGATTTAAGTCTCCATCATCAGGTAGATTTACATGCATTAGTACGATATATGAGCGTGTTGTGTTACTGTGTTCGGGTAACTTGTAGCACTGTCTCCAGTTGTTACTGGCTCCTTTCTCCATCGTAACATATCACATGTAAACTGTCACATTTTGTTTACAAAATATAACTTTTTGCATGTGCTGTCTTACGACAGAGAAAGGAGTTTGTGACCACTGGAGACAGTGCCACAAGTTACCCCAAAATCGTAACACAAAATACAAGGTGGTCCATTGATGGTGACCGGGCCAAACATCTCACGAAATAAGCGTCAAACGAAAAAACTGCAAAGAACGAAACTCGTCTAGCTTGAAGGGGGAAACCAGATGGCGCTATGGTTGGCCCGCTAGATGGCGCTGCAATAGGTCAATTGATACAACTGCGTTTTTTTAGAATAGGAAACCTCATTTTTTATTACATATTCGTGTAGTACGTAAAGAAATATGAATGTTTTAGTTCGACCACTTTTTTCGCTTACTGATAGATGGTGCTGTAAAAGTAGTCACAAACGTATAAGTACGTGGTATCACGTTACATTCCGCCAATGCGGCCGGTATTTGCTTCGTGATACATTACCTGTGTTAAAATGGACCGTTAACCAATTGCGGAAAAGGTCGATATCGTGTAGATGTATGGCTATTGTGATCAAAATGCCCAACGGGCGTGTGCTATGTATGCTGCTCGGTATCTTGGACGACATCATCCAAGAGTCCGGACCGTTCGCCGGATAGTTACGTTATTTAAGGAAACAGGAAGTGTTCACCCATATGTGAAACGTCAACCACGACCTGCAACAAATGATGATGCCCAAGTAGGTTTTTTAGCTGCTGTCGCGACTAATCCGCACATCAGTAGCAGACAAACTGCGCGAGAATCGAGAATCTCAAAAATGTCGGTGTTGAGAATGCTACATCAACATCGATTGCACCCGTACCATATTTCTGTGCACCAGGAATTGCATGGCGACGACTTTGGACGTCGTGTACAGTTCTGCCACAGGGCACAAGAGAAATTATGGAACGATGACAGATTATTTGCACGCGTTCTATTTAGCGACGAAGCGTCATTCACCAACAGTGCTAACTTAAACCGGGATGATATGCACTATTCGGCAACGGAAATTCCTCTATGGCTGCAACAAGTGGAACATCAGCGACCTTGGCGGGTTAATGTATGGTGCGGCATCATGGGAGGAAGGATAATTGGACCCCATTTTATCGATGGCAATCTAAATGGTGTAATGTATGCTGGTTTCCTACGTAATGTTCTACCGATGTTACTACAAGATGTTTCACTGCATGACAGAATGGCGATGTGTTTCCAACATGATGGATGTCCGGCACATAGCTCGCGTGCGGTAGAAGCGGTATTGAATATCATATTTCATGACAGGTGGATAGGTCGTTGAAGCCGCAAGTTCACCGGATCTGACGTCCCCGGATTTCTTTCTGTGGGGAAAGTTGAAGGATATTTGCTACCGTGATCCACCGACAACGCCTGACTACATGCGTCAGCGCATTATCAATGCATGTGCGAACATTATGGAAGGCGAACTACTCGCTGTTGAGAGGAATGTCGTTACACGTGTTGCCAAATGCATTGAGGTTGACGGACATCAGTTTGAGCATTTATTGCATTAATGTGGTATTTACAGGTTCTCACGCTTTAACGGGATGCGTTGTCAGAAATGAAAAGTTCACAAAGGTACATGTAACACATTGGAACAACCAAAATAAAGTGTTCAAACGTACCTCACTTACCTAATTTAAAAAACCTACCTGTTACCAACTGATCGCCTAACATTATGAGCCATATGTTTGTGACTATTATAGCGCCATCTATCACAAAGCGAAAAAAGTGGTCCAACTAAAACATTCATATTTCTTTACGTACTACACGAATATGTAATAAAAATGGGGGTTCCTCATTAAAAAAAAACGGAGTTGTATTCGTTTGACCTATGGCAGCGCCATCTAGCGGGGCAACCATAGCGCCATCTGGTTTCCCCCTTCGTAGTTTTTTCGTTTGAGGCTTATTTTGTGAGATATTTGGCCCTGTCACGATTAATGGACCACCCTGTATACATATGCCATACTAACACATGTAAATGCACCTGCTGATGGAAGATTTGGTTAAAAATAAACAGTGATCGGTAACAGTAAATTTGTTATTTCATTCGACATGAATATCGGTCACGGTAAAGCCAAACAAAAAACGGTCGCATCTGAAGGAATCCTTGTATTACTCGATATTGTTACAGAGATCCAGGCTGTTGATAAAATCGCAGTTCATCAGTATAGTACAGTAGAGTTCATGTTTTGTTATTTAGCAATGTCAGAGTAGCAACTGGCAAAAGAAACTATCTTCATAGACAAATAGTGAGGTTTTCCTTTGAATTAATTAATGCAGAAAGACGAGAAAACAGAATTGCAAACGAAAGCGTGAGAGAAGAGCACAAGAGAAGCTTCAAATGACGGACTTGTTGCTGTTACCATATGTGACGACAAGAGAAAGGAGACAGAGTTACATACTTTAATGTACGACGGAATTGAAAATACAGTAATGCCAAACTGATCCACACAAGCTGTCATTTTAATCCAAAACTAAATATGCATAAGACAGTTTTGTGGTCATATGTCATCGTCACCTGCAGACTGCCAGCGAAATGTTTTCAGCCATTGTTCAGCAACGTTGGAACTAAGGAATCACTGCGTTCCTCTTGTAGCCCACTGGAAGAGTCCACCTAGTTTATATCTGAGCCCTTCTCACAGCAGTACTTCCAACTAGTTTATATTTGAGCCTGTCTTCCTTCTGTTGGATATAAGCACAGCAGTACTTACACTCTGGCTGGAATCACAGGTGGCCTTGTCGTATAATAACTACACACAAAACTTGCCATAAAAATAACGGTCAATGGATATACTGGCGGCAGGGGTCAGTATGCCCTTGAGCAGTAGATGACATTCACGGATCAGCAAAAACATTATGACCACTGTCCACCGCCTGACTGAATTCCACCTGGTGGAGTTTCGGGAACGTCACAAAGTAAGGGAAGCATGTAAGCGGAGCAGAAATAAGCGGGGAATGATTCTCCTGGGGAGCAGTTCGGGTTTTAGAAGTGTCTTCCAACGAGCGTCATCGCCCACAATTAGTGGAGGAGGCATTCGATGCTCCGGAGCGCCGCCAGTGTTTCGGGGCGGTGTTCCTCGACGTTCATAGGGTTCGACAGTGCAAGACAAGACGGCCTCTCTTTTAAGTAACTTGAGCATGGAGTGCCGGTGCCACATGTTGCCTTATCCGCTCCTATCTCGTATACAGGACCTGCCATATGCAGGCTGAAGCTGAACTGTCCCTAGTCGGTCGTATCCGTGCTGGTGTGCACAAGATCTATGCAACTGACACTCCAAAGACCGGCCGCATACATCTCGTGCTGTAAGCTGGTAATTTAGTGATCTTCAGGAGCAACACGAAAGCCAACACTCCCAACGTAAACTGCAGCTCTCCTCTGATAAACTGCACACATGGGCCGACAAATGACACCTGAAATTCAATGTGAGCAACATGCAGCTCTTGATATTGACTCGCCGCGACATTGCCGCAGCGCTGCCACCCATCACCATCGCAGGCAGCCCTGTCCCATGAAGTGATACGGTGCGATACCTTGGGTCACGCTAGACCCCCGCCTAGGCTTCAGGAACCAAGTCAACGATCAGCTCAGCAACTTGCATCTACTGTTGAATTTATCTTCCACTTTACCATCGTACCTTGGTATCACATTGGAAATGCTCCATTCTGCACTGTAATACTCTGCCATCGGTGGGAACAAGGCGCCGGAATGCAAATACAGATGCTACAGGAAGTGCAGAACCATGCACTGCGGTGGCTTGGCAGCCACCAAAGGCGGAAATGACTGAGACCCCACCGTTTTAGAGCGGCTGCGCGCACCTTCTACAAGAAAACACTGCGGTAGCAAAATGTGAAAATTCGGGTGCTACCCCAAAACATTCAGCGTACAGGATTGTCACAACATTTGTGATATTGACAAAGGACAGACTGTTATGGCTTGGCACCTAAGAACGAGCATATCGGAAATGGCGATGTTGGTCGGCGTGCTACAGTCATGAGTATTTATGGGAAGCTGTTAAATCACAGTAAAACCACGAGTAGGGGAGCAGGTACTCAGTGTCCACGCCTTAACACAGATCGCGCATCGGAGGCTTGCCTGCATTGTAGAGCACGATAGGCGGCAATCACAGGTAGACCTGACGGCAGAGCCTAGTGCTGATGCGCTCATCGCACATTGTTGAAGATGGGTATCAGTAGCTGACGAACCCTACATGTTACTTTCGTGACACAATGACATCTTCATCTACGGCTATAGTGGGTACGGAATCATGAAATTGGACTGTGGATCAATGGAAACGTGTTCCCTGGTCGGATGAATCATGTTTCTCGCTACACCAAGTCGATGGTCGTGTGCTCAACTGTCCCAAGTTCTGCTGAAAATAAGATGTACCATTCAGAACCGACGTCAGATATATTTGATGTCTCGTTTTGATCCTTAACAGTGCAACCAACAGTGTCTCCGTATAGTTGAGAAAACTTCGCATAACAGATTTCATAATGTCCACCTCCACCCTCTCTCCTTTTCTCTTACAGATTTTTTCTCACCTAGCGAAATTCTTACTTCTGAGTTTTTTTATGTTAGTAGAGAATGAAAAATTGTATTTCCTTACTGGCTGAAACGCTAGACACCGCAGTTTGGTGCAAGAAGTTTGAAAATTTTGTTATACACTATCAATATCACTGTGAAAATACAGCTTCTGCACGGGGGATAAATTGTACGGGAAGAAAGAGATTGGGTTCTACACAGTAAATAAATTTGTATAAATGTCCAGCAGTGTTAGCAGTGTTTGAAAGCTCTTACTCACCCACTTCTCGTCTGTGGCGTTTGGTGAATCTGTGATTCTAGGCTGTCTTTCCAGCAGGTGGAACGCGTTAGAGGCCGCCTCTATTCCTTTCTGGAAATTGGGAGCGAATGAGAGTATATTCGCCACCATACCAGTGCCCATGATTAGAGTCTGTGACACCCTGGAAAGAAGAGACGATTTTAATGGAACACATAAACAGGAAACGGCTACGTACAGTGTTGCTAAAACTGCAACACTCAAAACTAATAGTCTGGTATTTTTGTGGTGAGGTCTTATGGCATCAAACTGCTGAGGTCATCGGTCCTTAAGCTTACGCACTACTAAATCTAACTTAAACTAACTCAAGTTAAGGATAACACACACACACACCCATGCCCGAGGGAGGACTCGAACCCCCGACGGGGGCGGGCAGCGCGGAAGTAATAGTCTGAATGAACACAAATTCAGCAGAAGGGTGACCCGCAATAAGTGATTGAAGCTACAAAGAGAGACTCAAAACAGGTACTTCTTGTGCGAAAAAATAAAAAATCCCTCAGCGTAACGCCTAGTTTAGTAGACGTAAACTAAATGGAAACATGCAAAAGAGGCTGTAATATTTCCCACCTCCTACCTTGGACTCCCTCATGATGATCGGTGGTGCGAAACCGAATGAATGTTATGGCGTCTCAGTTGATTAAAATTGCTGTTTGTTAACAAAACGTACAGGTGACACCGTGGATAATTTGCACATAATAAATATTTTGCATCGCATTGCGCACGCAGAACTCAACAAAAAGTGTATCCTAACAAATTTCCTCCCGCTCGCAGTCTTGCAACTTCCAACACTTTTGAGAGGTCTTATCATCTCCTTTGAATCACAATTTATTGAATCTCCTTATATAATAAAGGCATTTTGACGAGCGCTAACATCAGAATTAGGAAAAATCCTTAGATAGAACATATCCTTTGAGGATTAGTGCTTCAGCGTACTGCATAGGATGTCTTTTTTTGAGGACACGTTTCATTTGCATACTACTCAGAACTCATTATCAGTGTATTGCATTAAAAATAAAATGACACCAAAAGCAGACTGACAGTCTTGTTGCTCACACGCCTAGGAAAAACTTTAGATGTGCCACGTTCCATAAAACCACGTGTCTGGTGAGTTCGTCAAATTCCAGCTTTGCCCACGGTTACCATAATACTAGCAGTAACGTGAAACAAGAAACAGTATTTGTATATTTTGCTGTCACATGTTCCTCAAACTACTGTGATACTTTTCTGTTACGCCGTCGCCAAGGTAGCCCCTGCGGGCCTGCAACACATCTAACACGACACAGGACCGAGGTTGCCTAAGCCCAAAGGCGTAAGCAATGGTAAATATCGGCTGTTTTGGAAACAGACATTCCGCGTACTACTTCCTGCAGAGGGAGTTAGTGATGGCCTGCAGAAAGTATTACTACACCTGATTGGCTGACCAATACTATTTAAATGCTAGAACCAACACCGGACGTCAGTTCACGCCGAATACCGACCTCAGGGACGTCCCCACGGAAGACAATTTCTTCGCCATCGGAACAGGACTTGGAGTTAAGTGTATGTGTGTTACAACGGCCTCTCGTGGGAAACTTAGAAGTTATCTTTTGTTGCCTCTAGTCGGAAATTCTTACTGGCTTTGTGATTGTGACTTTTCGTTGTTATTCAGTTATTTCCATGTAGACTCACGTAAATAAAAGTTGTGTTGTAAAAACGTTAGAATTGTCAGTTACAACATCTTCTAAACCATTTCCGTGTATACTAATCTTCTTCTCTTCATGTACCTAACTCACTGGAAGTTATCAATAATAATTTTTAATTTCCATCGCCCTCTATAGTTTTAATATTTTTACGCCACTTTTTTTACACATCCTGTGAAATCTTGATTCTACGTAGCATAATTCATTCATTTGTTTTAAAATATTCTTTACAATTCCGATATTTAGCTGGTTACTTTACTCCTCATGTTTGGTATCATTTCAATTTTTTTCCTTTTTTTTTTTCAAAAATATGGTTCAAATGGCTCTTAGCACTATGGGACTTAACATCTGAGGTCATCAGTCCCCTAGACTTAGAACTACTTAAACCTAAGGACATCACACACATACATGCCCGAGGCAGAATTCCAACCTGCGACCGTAGCAGCCGCGTGGTTCTGGACGGAAGCGCCTAGAGCCGCTCGGCCACCGCGGCCGGCCCTTGTTTTTTCCTGAAGTTCCTTGCTGACCTGGGACATTGTAGTGACCGATTTTTCTGAGTGCATCTTGCTTACACACAGAAAGGTACTATCGCCATCAGTCTTATTTTTGATCTGCATTCCATTTCCTCTTGGCTGCTATTATGACTGTTCCTTTATCCATTTCATCCCATCCGTCACACAAAAGTTACACGGCAGTGTTATTAATACTCGTACATCACAGACTCATGACTGCTTCCTGAGAAGGCCCACTTTAAGTTATTTGAAAAATCTGATCATACTATCTTTACTGTTGAAGTTGACTTACGTGGATTTGAGTTTTTATTCTTTCCTCTGGAATTAGATGGCAATGTGGCTCTGCAAACCATGAGAACCAACGGCAAAGAGCAAGTGAGGAATAGTGGGAGAAACTTTAAGGACGTCATACAATGTAAATCATTAACTAACAGAGAAAATGAATTCTTAACGACACTCTCAAATAGTGTCGATATAAGCTAAGTGATGAAACGTCGCGGGAAGCGTTGCTCAATTTGAATATGCGCTGCACATGACTCGCAAATAATGCCACTAGATGCGGGATATGGCGAGCTTGTAACAGTCTGTTACAGACACTTGTATGGTAAACGTGACAGCGCGTCGCGATTTAACCGAGTTTTAGCATGAGATACTAATCGGTGCAAGGCGCATCAGTCATAGCGTATCGAAGTAAATCAAGATCCGGATTTCCGAGGTCAACAGTGTGTATGATGGATCTTCAGCAACGCAGAGACGTTGCTTCGACACGTGTGAACCGACGCACAGGGCTACCAGAAGCGTCTGACGAGCAGGCGTCACGTCGCCTCAATCACAGTGCCATTCTGGGGCATCAACGGTCTGATACGAGCCAGCGAGCCAGATCGCCGTTGATTTGAATTGGGCGGGAGGGGGGAGGGGAGAGGGGGGGGGGAGGGCGCGTCAGGAATCCACTACTACCAGAACTACATGCAGGCTTCAGCAGCCGACGACTAGCGCCTGCCCGCAGCATTTGGTCACTCATTCATTTCATCTTCCCTACACGATTCGTGAACAATGTTTGCTTCAAATAATTGTTGACATCGTTAACGAACGCAGCTACTGCACTTCATACATTTTAGTAAACAGCAGTCCAGATCGCAATAAACCTCTTATTTTTAACTCTGGTTACCTATTTAGGTATATAAGACCATCCTCAAATCAGAGTTCCAAATAAGCATCGTGGCCAGTACCAGACGGTACTACACTCGGCTCTGTGAAGTGGCTTCTTACATCTGGAGCTAGGGTTTGAGGATGAACTTACAGGCCGAAACCAGAAACCAGAATTAAAAATTTATTGCGATCTGGACACCTTTTTATTAAAAATGAAGATATCTAATTCACTGTAATCCATTTAGCCTATTCTTATAAGACAGATGCAATGGATTTTGGGAAGACACGAGTTAACCTACAATAACAAAGGAAATACGAGTGGAATGACATCAAGTGACTACAATGTCATACACTATACCATCGCTGAAAAGTAAATCTGACACCACAGAAAACGTGCGCATAAGACCCAAACATATCATCAAGGATGCTAACTGGGAAGCACTAAGAGGGGTGTTTCAGTGTACGGTAAGTCCATCACGGTAAACCCGAAGCTCTAAAAATGTAAAGAAAATTCTTATTAAACTGTTCACACAAAATGTAATGTGCTCCTGCCCCCTATTTAGGTATTGTAAATTCACCATATTGGCTATCCACAAAGTAATATACACTACTGATTTATTTTTTACTCTCAAGCTCTCTAAACATACTTTCCACATACTGTGCTATCTGTGGAATAGGTTCGCCATATGCAGTTCACCTCCTGCATAATTCTTTCTGCTTGAGCAGGTTTATTTTCAGTTACCAATTCTTATCCCACTTCGTGCTTCTGTATAATCCACTGGATTTCCTTTTCTACAGCTTCGTTTGTTGACTGCAGGCTCGTGTACAGTATTACAAAGACTTGTTCATTATCTCCCGTCTGCATCTTACTTTCTGCCCTTTCTATCACACCTGGTTCACTCGAGAAAACCAGCTCATTCTTTCTCAGGATCTCTCTAAGGTCATTCATTTCGTAAGTTAATTAGTTTGTTCCACAGATCATTTGAACCATTCTTTTGTCTATATGATGTAAAACGAGCCAGTTTACAGGATATGTGCACATGATTAGTGTTAAGATTAATGGACGTACTATTATTTTTAACCCTACTCATGCAACTACATTTAATTTTTTTTAACTGGGAGATAATGCAGATATTAAAGCGCAAGAACTGACAGTGGCTAAACGTAGAGCAGTGGAGGCATCGATACCTGTTGGCAGAGGTCTTTCTAAAGTAGTATCTTGCATCTGTACTGGGGCACTGCAGAAAGTAAGATGTGAAACAAGAAGGGTCTGGAAGCTATACCAAAGCAGCATGACGCAAGAAGAAAGAGTCCAAAGGTTGCATAGATACAAATACGTTAAACAATTTTTTAAGGAAGAATTAGTGAGAACAAAAATGAAAGGCTGGAACAATTCGTAGAGACTAATTTAGAAACCGATCCGGGGGTTTACCATATAAAATAGTATGCGAGAAAATACGATAACCAACAGGCTTATCCATGCTCAAAACGAATAATGGGACGGTAACAGAAAGCTAGGAATAGTCAGCTGCCCAGCGAATGGAAACACTACTTTCTCACGATGGAGAAGAAAGAGAGACAGCTGATCAACGTAGGTTACCAGAAACAGTGATGGGAAGACTAAGAAACAGTAAACCCCTTCGCACAACAAGAAATCAGGCAAATTATTTTAAGACGTACTTGTCAAAAAATGTTCAACTGTGTGTGAAATCTTATGGGACTTAAGTACTGAGGTCATCAGTCCCTAAGCTTACACACTACTTAAAATAAATTATCCTAAGGACAAACACACACAACCATGCCCGAGGGAGGACTATACCTCCGCCGGGACCAGCCGCACAGTCCATGACTGCAGCGCCTTAGACCGCCTGGCTAATCCCACACGACAAGACGTACTTCTCACAGCCCGGCAGTTCGGAATTTCGCAGTCAGTTTCCGCCAGAGTGCAGCAGTGGGACTCACTTGAAGACGTTGTCATAGGGCATTCCCTCGTTGGCGACGAGCTGTCCACCGAACGCCATGGCGGCGGCGTAGGCGAAGAAGCCGATGCTGCGCGACAGCGAGTAGGTGATGGCGCGCAGGTGCACGTTCCGCTTGGCGGTGCGCAGCGCGGCCTGTAGCTCCTGCAGGTACTGCGCGTGGAACTGGCGCTCCCGGCACAGCCCCAGCACAGTGCGGATGTTGCCCACCGACTCCACAGCCACCTGCGTGCAGCACCACGCAGTTGAGGTGAGTCGGTTATAAATGGGGGTGCGGCCGTGACTGTTACAAAAAATTTGACTATATATGACGATAGTGTCTGTTCCCGAAAGAACAGTTGATGACCATGCAGCTTTGCTAGAAATGAAATGATCATTAAATGGACACCCTAGCTGCAAACAGGCGTTGATATACTTCATTGGGGACATGTTGAAAACATGTGCCCCGACCGGGAACAGACTCTACCGTCATATATAGATAAAATATGGCTTCCCGGCCATTGACCTTCTTGTGCGAACGCACACGCTATGCCCGAACTCGTACTGGACTTGGTAGATTAATCTGCCACTAGTAATGAGTACGATGGGCAAACATCTATTAGGCGAATGTGGGTCTCACGGGAAGCGTGCAGGTGATAAGTCCCTGCAGGCGCACTATTCTCTGTGCACTCGGTGGCTCAGATGGATAGAGCGTCTGCCATGTAAGCAGGAGATCCTGGGTTCGAGTCCCGGTGGGAGCACACATTTTCAACATGTCCCCAATGAAGTATATCAACGCCTGTTTGCAGCTAGGGTGTCCATTTAATTATCATTACAAAAAAAATTCACTATGGCTAAGGATGTTTCAGGAATTTATTGTCTGTCCACCTAGCAAACGCTAGCTCATTAATTCGCCCACACAAAATCGAAAATCAGCCATATTGATCGCTGAGGATCATTCTCCCCAAATTCTTACACGCAGTATTTCTAAAATCTCATCTACGCACCACACGGCCACGAGTCTCGCCCTACGTTGCCGACAAGTACCGGTTGACCGCAGGCTATCGCGTTTGTGCCTGTGTTCGATGTGTAACTGTCGGAAGTTTCATTGTTGTATGTCTGTTAGTTATTGTTCAGTGCTGTATTGAGTAGAACGTTGTGTAGCACAGTTTGCGAATTTCGATATGGCGGACTGAGAGGAGCAATGCGTCTGATTTAAATTTTCTGTGAAATACAAGGAAACCTTTACAGAGACACACTAAATAATGCAGGAAGCCTATTCTGATGCGTGATTAAGCCGAACTCGGTGTTATTAAAGGGCTCACAGGGCTTAAAAATAGCCGGGCGGAAGTTAAAGATGACCATCGATCAGGACGCCCTTCGACGCTCGTGTCAGGAACGCCGACGAAATTGTTTGTGCCAACCGAAGACTGACTGCCCGAGAGACTGCAGAAGAATGTAACATGTCAGTTGGATCAAAATGGTTCAAATGGCTCTGAGCGCTATGGGACTTAACTGCTGAGGTCATCAATCCCCTACAACTTAGAACTACTTAAGCCTAACTAATCTAAGGACATCACACACATCCATGCCCGAGGCAGGATTCGAACCTGCGACCGTAGCAGTCGCACGGTTTCAGACTGTAGCGCCTAGAACCACTCGGCCACACCGGCCGGCTTCAGTTGGATTATATCATGAAATCCTGTCATAGCATCTTGGTTCGCATCGTGTTGTCGCCAGGTTCGTCCCACGGCTCGTGAGTCAAGACCATAAAGGCTTTCGCCTCGCAATCCGTAATGAGCTTTGCGATGGCGCAAATGAGAACGAAATGTCCCTTAAGAGAATCATAACTGGTGATGAGATATGGGTCTATGGCTATGATGTTGAAATCAAGGTTATGTGAAATGTCAAAACCATGATGACAGTTTTCTTTGACTTTGAAGGATTCGTGTCACAGGGATAAACTGATAATCGATGATAGTATCGGGACGTGTAGCGATGCCTGCGAGAAAATGTGAGATAGAAACGGCCTCAAATGTGGCAAGACAGTTCATGGATCTTGCATCATGGTAACGCACCCACATATTCATTCCTGTTGGTGTGTGACTATTGCACAAAAAACGAAAGCATTGTTCTGCCTCATCCTCCGAACTCTCCACACCTAGCCCTGCGGACTTCTTTTTATTTCCAAAGTTGAAAACCCTGTTGGATGGACGAAGATTTGGAACGATAGACGAAATAGAAGAAAATTCGCAGACGGCGCTTCGCGCGATCCGGAGCGTTGTATCAATTGTAGAGGAGAGAATTTCGAAGACCATGAGCAATAAGAAAACCTAAGAGCCGAAAAATGTTGTGGATGAAGTGCTGGAATTTTATAAACACGCTTCGTACTGTAGCAAACCGAAAGAATAAAGGATTAAGGATATGGAATGAATAAATTTCGATCGCATTAACAGACAATTAATTAACTCATCGACAAGCGTTACAGCAACAAACAGATGAAACAAGAGAAATGTGTAAAGAAAAAACCAAATGAAGCGAAAAATATTGTAAGGGAAACTCATCAACAGTCTTGGGACAAATTTATAAGCTCCATAGAAGATGATATACATCGGAGGCAAATGCTAACCTATAATGTGGTTAAGCATCTAGATAGCGAGGAAAGAGATGCAGCAAAAAAAAGTAATCGAAGAAGAACGATGTTTGCTACTTCAGAGATATGTAGTCTAATAACTCCCTTGGAAAAGAAGAGGGAAATGATGAGCCTTTTTGCGATAGTGTTGATCCTGTTACCGTAGCGGAATTAAAAATACCGTTAAAAGAAATGAAGAATACGAAAACTACGAAGAAGACGGAATAAATGCAGAATTGTGGAGATATAGTGGCCCAATATTAAATCAGAGACTTCTGAATCTAATTAATAGATGTTGGAATGGATATCATATTCGAAGATGCATGCCCAAGTTGCGTTTATATTTTTAAAAAGTGCTAGAAACAGGTGTGAAAAATATAGGGGAATAAACGTTTTGAATACAGGATGTAAAATGTATGCAAGAATATCAAATAGAGTATGAGCGATCACAGGCGTTTTCTATTAGAGCAAAACAGCTTTAAAATGATAGATCCTGTACAGATATCAGTTTAACAGTTAAGCAGATAATAGAAAAAAAAGGGAACATAACATTGAAACTCATATACCTTTTACTGATTAGGAAAAAGAATTCGACCGGATAAATAGGGAAAAATTACGGGATATAATGACTCAAAGAGGATATCTGGAGCTCTTAATGAAAGTACCGTACTGAAAAGAATTTTTTATACACAACGATCAGCCATTCAGAAATGGAAGCTACAGTGACGAGTTACATATAACTCATTATGTAAGGCAGGATTGTAGCTTGTGTCCTATCTTGCTTACAATTTATGTAGATGATTTCGTTAGCGACTGGATATACAAAATTAACGGAGGCATTTGTATTGCAACAAATTTTACGCTTAAGAAGATGCTATTTGCTGGTGATCAGATTACTATATGTGTTACAGAAATTATGCGAGAATTATAATTTTAAAATTTTCATACATTAAACAAAAACAGTGGCCTTCAGAAGTAAGTATAATGCCGGAACTAAGATTATAATCAGTGATGCTATATTACAAAAATTCACAGGTATAAATTACTTAGATACATGTCAGTTGTAGATGTGAAAGTAATTTTGAAAACTATTTACCCTTGCTCCAGTAAACAAGCGGTACAATAAACAGAGGCGTACAAACTAAGACCACAAAAGAAACGTAGATGAAGTAATGGCTGTGCCTGTTTTTCTTTATGGGTCTCTGAAACACGGACATACACAAAAGCTGATAAAAACAAGACACAAGCTGCCGAAATAAGGTTCTTGAGGACAGTAAGAGGATGTACTCCTTCAAATAAAATTGAACATAAAAAAGTAAGACAAGAACTAGGAATAAATTCTTTGTAAGGAGAAATTGTAAACTATAGGAATGAGTAAGGGCATGTTCATACAATACCGAAGGCGCGGACCTCAATAAGAGTGTTTTACTATAAATCTAAGAAAAGAGGATATCCGAGAAAACCAAGGATACGATGGTGAAATGGGTTCTGATGTCGGGAGACCCAACTTTGCTTAATCCACGGAGTGCAGAACAAGAAGGAAATGGCGCAGAATGAAAGCACTTCAATTGGGTATTTAATGTTAACGCTGAAAGTACCTACTGCTAACACTCTGAGACGTTTCTTTTCCAGTGGGTACAGGAAAAAATCGTCTTCGAAAATAGTTTGGTCTGTCCATAATGCCACCAACATAGCCGTGTTATGGGAAGACAGACCCATTGTTTTAGAGAGGAGAATATGCACCGTCCTTAGGAACCCAAAAACCGGCGCTGGCGTCCCCAGTGGCGACCAAAACTGGCTCTGAACTCATGTTACATTATTAAATTATGAAACATATATTCGGTTCTTTCAAATAAACAATTTTAGATATAATGTTAGATCGTTATATAACGAGCATTGACTAAGAACGATGTAGCCAGCAGGAAACACAATAATGTAATAAACATAAGAACATGTACATCCAAATAGTATTCCACAAGCTACCAAACGATGTGTGGCGGAGGGTACATCTGCTCCCTCCTCCTCCCCCCCCCCTCTCTGTTCCATTCGCAAATGGCGAGTGGGAAGAACGTGTTTCGAAAGGCAAACTGCGATATCATCAGTCTATTGTTATGATATTCCATCTGAAGTTGCATCACCTGTCCAGCAGGAGCCGGCCGCGGTGGTCTCGCGGTTCTAGGCGCGCAGTCAGGAACCGTGCGACTGCTACGGTCGCAGGTTCGAATCCTGCCTCGGGCATGGATGTGTGTGATGTCCTTAGGTTAGTTAGGTTTAAGTAGTTCTAAGTTCTAGGGGACTGATGACCACAGCAGTTGAGTCCCATAGTGCTCAGAGCCATTTGAACCATTTGTCCAGCAGGAAGGTGTTGAGTGCAGCAGCAAGTCGCTGCAAATGGCAACAAGTCACATGGTCGTTAACGTAGCCACTGGACCTCGACGACCAGTTCTGGACATTGCTGCTCTCAGTATCTTGTTTATCCAACTAACCCATAATATATTTTATTTTGTACCGTCTACAAGAGTGATTTCGATTGCGATATTGCTCGCTTACGTCGACCCAGCTACTGACATAGAACTAGCTGTCTATCGTTCAGGTAAAGTTTCAAGTGCTGCAAGACCACAGCTGTGCTAGTCCATTTCCGTATGTATAACTGTCAAATGTACTACAACAGCCAGTCTATAATCCTGTGCAGTTTTTGTGAGAGTCCTGCTATCGCATACCGTGTTTTCTTTTGCGATCACTGTTTGTTTGTTAATGGAGACAGATAACTGCAGAGCAACTATCGTTAACCTGACAAGAGGAGGAAGAAGAACTGAGGTTTAGCCTCTACTCAACAAACACAGAATGGGCAAGGATCGGGAGACCAGCTCAGTAGCGTACTTTCCAAAGCAGCTGTTCTTACATTCGCCTTATGCGCTTTAGGGGAACCCTAAATCTGGATCGTCGAATTGGAATTTTAACTCCGGTCCTCTCTGCAACTCCTCGTTCGGCATTATCTGACGAATCTTCACAGGTAGCCACTTGACACGCTGGTGTTTGTTCACAAAAAAAAAAAAAAAAAATTTAACTGCAGTTCACTATGAAAATTAGCTGACAACGAGTGAATCACCGTACTTGACATGTGTTCGGGAGATTTTTACGCTGATTCGTAGTAAGTAGACCTTTTCTTGTGCTCTCCCGAACACTACAGTATACAAACATCAAACCAAAAACTCCCCAAATATGATCTCCTTTCGCTGCTCATAGCTCTTGCTGTTAACTTCAAACAAAGTCATCGATATAGATACTCCACACGGCTTACTTATCGGTTGACATAAACTCATTACTTGCTTCTCGTTATCGAGTCAGAAACATAAAAACACACAAACAGTCAAATAGAGAACTAAGATTGGGAAAATATATGTGGTGAATTGTATTTTCATATGACATTTGATCAGAAATTCGCAGGCTACAAGGCTAGTTGTACGTTATGATTATTCACTGAAGCATCTCGCTTATAATTCGCTCTTGTCCACATTCACAGTGCGTGTCATCAACATTAAATCCCAATTTCTCTTCGTATTGTCCGTGAAACTTTCAACTCCGAATCGTAATGTATTTAATGACTTCCGTACCAACCGGGTTTCGTTGTTTTCCAGGGAAAACAAGCTGTTGCTATCCATCTGCACAGATGAACTGTTTTGTTCTTGCACCCTTCGAATCCTCACCTTGTCGGGATGCGCGGAAAGCCGTATGAAGCTCTCCCTGGACGTCGTCCACTGTGCCGCAGGCATATGTGGATGCAATTATAAGCCTCACCACTTTTAAGCCTCACCTTTCAACCTCACATTTACGTCCATTTATCTGCGAACATTCTTTCAGTTAGGTAATAAAGTTTATATGTAGGAGAAGGCTTGAGACTTAATCAGTCTACGTGTTTGATTGGACCTTGCATACACGTGTCTAGTATAAGGTGATCTGCAGAAGACTGAAGACGCATATTCCTCTCTAGAAAAATGCAGTGCTGTTGATTATTCGCGGATTGTAGAAGGATATGAATCCGATTTTGTTTCGTGTAGAAATATTCCATTTTGTCTTTATTGTAACGATGTTTTAAGGTGCGAGTACTGTGAGGCTTGGTTCCCAGTGTCTGGGGCATTGCAGTTCTGTAATTACGATCCTGGTGGTACTGCATGTAGGTCACAACTAGCTACAGGCTTCTCTTTTAGAAGAGTTTGGACTTAGCTGGTTCCCATTACAGAAATCTGAGAGCTTTCTGAGCACAGTTGTCAGATTCCTCTCCACAGCGTATATTTTCCGCTCTATGAAGCTAGAACTGTCCTTTTTAGACAGGAATCTTCTTGTATTTGGAGTCAGCAGTTGGTTGTTAGTGTAGATATTGATGAGAAATTGAGCTATATTACCTCCTTGGGGCAGCTTTTTAGGGGGTACGCTCCCATGAATACGATATGCCTGGAAGTCAACTAAAAGCATACTATTTTGCCGAAGTATTCTGATAAAATCAGTGCATTGGAGGTCCATTAGCAGGTTGCAATATTTGACGTAAAGTAATCAAAAAATGGCTCTGAGCACTATGGGACTCAACATCTTAGGTCATAAGTCCCCTAGAACTTAGAACTACTTAAACCTAACTAACCTAAGGACATCACACACACCCATGTCTGAGGCAGGATTCGAACCTGCGACCGCAGCAGTCCCGCGGTTCCGGACTGCAGCGCCAGAACCGCACGGCCACTGCGGCCGGCGTAAAGTAATCGGTTCTGTACTTTGTCGTATGGTGCTCTCAGAGACAAGAAAGCCACAAAAGAAAGATATTGAGTTCCAAATGCATCCTCTAGGAACTGTATAAAGTTGTTTCCGCGTCGTAACCATTCCAATGTATATCTAGAGAGTCACTTATAAGTAGAATACGTAGAACTCTGTTAGTAATCGTGTCTTCTACCAGTTTGTAAGGATGTCTTAAAAGGCTAATTATCCTAAAGTTCTGGTTTAAGAAGAGCTATCACTCTGCACTATCACCATACCCTTGGTATTTGGCAGCTGCTCATATACACTCCTGGAAATTGAAATAAGAACACCGTGAATTCATTGTCCCAGGAAGGGGAAACTTTATTGACACATTCCTGGGGTCAGATACATCACATGATCACACTGACAGAACCACAGGCACATAGACACAGGCAACAGAGCATGCACAATGTCGGCACTAGTACAGTGTATATCCACCTTTCGCAGCAATGCAAGCTGCTATTCTCCCATGGAGACGATCGTAGAGATGCTGGATGTAGTCCTGTGGAACGGCTTGCCATGCCATTTCCACCTGGCACCTCAGTTGGACCAGCGTTCGTGCTGGACGTGCAGACCGCGTGAGACGACGCTTCATCCAGTCCCAAACATGCTCAATGGGGGACAGATCCGGAGATCTTGCTGGCCAGGGTAGTTGACTTACACCTTCTAGAGCACGTTGGGTGGCACGGGATACATGCGGACGTGCATTGTCCTGTTGGAACAGCAAGTTCCCTTGCCGGTCTAGGAATGGTAGAACGATGGGTTCGATGACGGTTTGGATGTACCGTGCACTATTCAGTGTCCCCTCGACGATCACCAGTGGTGTACGGCCAGTGTAGGAGATCGCTCCCCACACCATGATGCCGGGTGTTGGCCCTGTGTGCCTCGGTCGTATGCAGTCCTGATTTTGGCGCTCACCTGCACGGCGCCAAACACGCATACGACCATCATTGGCACCAAGGCAGAAGCGACTCTCATCGCTGAAGACGACACGTCTCCATTCGTCCCTCCATTCACGCCTGTCGCGACACCACTGGAGGCGGGCTGCACGATGTTGGGGCGTGAACGGAAGACGGCCTAACGGTGTGCGGGACTGTAGCCCAGCTTCATGGAGACGGTTGCGAATGGTCCTCGCCGATACCCCAGGAGCAACAGTGTCCCTAATTTGCTGGGAAGTGGCGGTGCGGTCCCCTACGGCACTGCGTAGGATCCTACGGTCTTGGCGTGCATCCGTGCGTCGCTGCGGTCCGGTCCCAGGTCGACGGGCACGTGCACCTTCCGCCGACCACTGGCGACAACATCGATGTACTGTGGAGACCTCACGCCCCACGTGTTGAGCAATTCGGCGGTACGTCCACCCTGCCTCCCGCATGCCCACTATACGCCCTCGCTCAAAGTCCGTCAACTGAACATACGGTTCACGTCCACGCTGTCGCGGCATGCTACCAGTGTTAAAGACTGCGATGGAGCTCCGTATGCCACGGCAAACTGGCTGACACTGACGGCGGCGGTGCACAAATGCTGCGCAGCTAGCGCCATTCGACGGCCAACACCGCGGTTCCTGGTGTGTCCGCTGTGCCGTGCGTGTGATCATTGCTTGTACAGCCCTCTCGCAGTGTCCGGAGCAAGTATGGTGGGTCTGACACACCGGTGTCAATGTGCTCTTTTTTCCATTTCCAGGAGTGTAATTGTTGAAGAGTTTGTAATGAATTTGTGTAGCGAAAGACGATCAGTGGCTCATCTACGCACAGAGCTTGCCAATACTATTAAGAAAAGGATTACGCTATACACATCGTACATTTATTATACGATAGAAACAAATTTAGAATTATTGTTTTGTATTTCTCATAGTTTTACACAAATAATACTAATTTCAGTATTCTTCAGGTAAAGTAATTTTTTCATCGAATTTATTTCGAAGTTTACCTGTCTACTTTTATTTCCAAATGAAGCTACCAAAGTTAAAATGGTTAATTATTCATTTTCAAATCAACGTAATAGAAAATATCGTCAATAGGGACGTCAGTTGTTATGTAAAATCTATTGAACTGGGAACCTAGAAACGACGGAGAGGCTTCGTCCCCGCCGTAGCCTCTGTGGTACACAACCC
Organism: Schistocerca americana; assembly: GCF_021461395.2. NCBI lineage: Eukaryota > Metazoa > Arthropoda > Insecta > Orthoptera > Acrididae > Schistocerca > Schistocerca americana. Next base: position 618,413,946 of record NC_060121.1, read on the forward strand.
CCAACAGGCTACAGCAGTCCACTCAGCCTCCGCCACCCCACACCGAACCCAGGTTAATTGTGCGGTTCGGCCCCCTGTGGTGCCCCCCGGGAACGTCTCACACCAGACGAGTGTAAATCCAAATGTTTGGGTGGTAGAGTAATTGGTGTACGCATACGTGGAGACAGTGTTTGCACAGCATACGCCTACATAGTGTAACTGAGGCGAAATTAGGGGAACCAGCTCGCATTCGCCGAGGCAGATGGAAAACCGACTTAAAAACCACCCACATACTGGCCGGCACATCGGATCTCGACACTAATCTGCTGGGCGGATTCGTGCCGGGGACCGGCACGCCTTTCTGCCCGGAAAGCAGTGCGTTAGACAGCACGGTTAACCGGGCAGGCTCAGCCAGTAATATTACTTTCACTAAAATATGTAAAATAAGAAGTAAGCAGTGTTCACTACGATGAGATGAAATGACTCCAGTTAGAGCCGCCTTGACGCACATAATCTCACCAACAAGCTGTCCCACCTTCGGCAAGACTGTTGCAGCCGCGAGCAGTGGCCTACCTTGGTGGCCTTCTCCACGGACGAGGCGTTTCCCAGGAACTCGCCGCGCTGTAGCTTCCCCTGGATGAAGAAGACGGCGAAGAGCGGCGGCACGAACGCCAGCACGAGCAGGCCCAGCCGCCATTCGTAGTACAGCGACAGCGCCACGGACAGCACCAGCGTGCCCAGCGACTGCGTGATGGTGCCGATGCGCTGCCCAGTCGCCTGCACCAGTAAAAAAACACAGGGTTCAGCTCATCCGGCACTTTGTCTATGAAGCATACCTTACCACTGACCTATGCTCTACCCTGACCTAGTCTGCTTTCTGTGGATGCTTATACGATGTAGCGTATGTGGATATACACTATCAGTCAGAACATTATGACCACCTACCTAATAGCCTGTATATCCATCTTTGGCACGTATAACCGCGGGGCGCGTCGTTGCATGGAAACACTGAGTCGCTGGAGGGAGTTGGCACAACATCTGAAAACACAAGTCACCTAATTCCCGCAATTTCCAGCAAGAGTGCTGATGAGGTCCGACGCCACTTTCAGTCACATCCCAGACGTGTTCGATAGGATTCCAGATCTGTGGGAGATGGGGTGCCAGCACATCAACTGGAACTCGCCTCTATGTTCCTCGAACCACTCCATCACACTCCTGGCCTTGTAACGTAGCGCATTATTTTACTGCAAAATGCCATTACCTTCGGTAAACATGATCGCCATGAAGGGGTGTACGTGGTCTGCAACCAGTACGCGACACTCCGTCATGGTGCATTGCACGAACTCAACTGGACCCATGGATCCCAGATGAATGTTCACCAGAGCATAATGGAACCGCCGCCAGCTTGTCTCAGTCCCACAGTATAGGTATCAGGGAGCTGTTCCCCTGGAAGACGACGAATTCGCGCTCAACATTCGGCCTTATGAAGAAGGTATCGGGCATCATCAGACTATGCAACGGTTTTCCACTGTGCCAACGTCCAGCGCCGATTGTCACCTGCCCACTTCAGTAGTAGCTGCCGATGTCGTGGTGTTAACATTGGCACACACACGAGTCGTTGGCTGCGGAGGCCCATCGTTAGGGGTGTTCGGTACACTGTGTGTTCAGACACACCTCTGCTCTGCCCAGAATCAAAGGCTGATTTTAGTTCTGCCACAGTTCGCCGCCTGTCCCGTTTTATCAGTCTGCCCAACCTACGACGTCCGTCATCTGTAACGAGGGGTGGCCGCCCAACGCCACGGCATCTGGGCGTGGTCTCACCTTGGTTTCGCCACGTGTTGAAGACACTCACCATAGCACTCCTTGAACACCCGACTCGACAAATTGTGCAGTTTCCGAATGCTCGTGTCGAACTTCCGGGCCATCACAATCTGCCTCGGTCAAAGATAAATCTCGCATTGCCCTTTCTACACGCCGACAGCACTGATACTACGTGCACCGTGCGTACGACTAGCAATCACTCCTCGCCAGATGACTCTTCTGTCACCTGCACGGGTTTATATCGATACTAGGTCGGTGGTCGTAATACTCTGGTCGATCAGTGTGTAGTTGTTCGTAACTATGGAAGCAAAATATCTGCAGGAAAAATGTGGAGAGATCGGAAATGAAACTGTCGTCGGGATATCGGACAAGTTTGTGCGACCTTGTTGCGATGATGACAGACGCTTCGCCCAAAAACTCACCGTGATTTTGCTATCTGTCATGTCTCTGTAGACATTCTGCAAGCGCGTATGAATACCTGATATGCTCTGATTTTCCGCCAAAAGAAATTCAGTCACAGCTCTCTGCTTGGAGCGCACTTCCGATACAGACGTTATTGTAAAGGCTACGTATAGCGCCACCACCTACCGAAACTTCATGAGACAATAGGGGCAGAAGCGGGAACGATAAATTCCGCATTTTTTCAACCAAAATCTGCGGAGAAAAAATGTGTTGCATTGTTAACTGAAATCCTCTAGCAATTTTTCATTAAACAGAAACACATCTTACAATTCACGCGCTCCTCAAGTTCAGAAACTATTTCTTGATATGTTCCGTGGCATACTTTATTTCTGTATAACAGTTTTCATACTTTATTTCCATATAACAACTTGATACTTCGTTACGCACGATTAATACTGCTAAATACAATCGCTTTGAACTATTTCTTGGGTCCATTATCTATCAGATCTTGCTGCTATCGAGTAACTTGATCATTCTCGAGCATTTTCGACAATGATATATACACAATGATATATACACACTGGTGTGTCAGACCCACCATACTTGCTCCGGACACTGCGAGAGGGCTGTACAAGCAATGATCACACGCACGGCACAGCGGACACACCAGGAACCGCGGTGTTGGCCGTCGAATGGCGCTAGCTGCGCAGCATTTGTGCACCGCCGCCGTCAGTGGCAGCCAGTTTGCCGTGGCATACGGAGCTCCATCGCAGTCTTTAACACTGGTAGCATGCCGCGACAGCGTGGACGTGAACCGTATGTGCAGTTGACGGACTTTGAGCGAGGGCGTATAGTGGGCATGCGGGAGGCCGGGTGGACGTACCGCCGAATTGCTCAACACGTGGGGCGTGAGGTCTCCACAGTACATCGATGTTGTCGCCAGTGGTCGGCGGAAGGTGCACGTGCCCGTCGACCTGGGACCGGACCGCAGCGACGCACGGATGCACGCCAAGACCGTAGGATCCTACGCAGTGCCGTAGGGGACCGCACCGCCACTTCCCAGCAAATTAGGGACACTGTTGCTCCTGGGGTATCGGCGAGGACCATTCGCAATCGTCTCCATGAAGCTGGACTACGGTCCCGCACACCGTTAGGCCGTCTTCCGCTCACGCCCCAACATCGTGTAGCCCGCCTCCAGTGGTGTCGCGACAGGCGTGAATGGAGGGACGAATGGAGACGTGTCGTCTTCAGCGATGAGAGTCGCTTCTGCCTTGGTGCCAATGATGGTCGTATGCGTGTTTGGCGCCGTGCAGGTGAGCGCCACAATCAGAACTGCATACGACCGAGGCACACAGGGCCAACACCCGGCATCATGGTGTGGGGAGCGATCTCCTACACTGGCCGTACACCACTGGTGATCGTCGACGGGACACTGAATAGTGCACGGTACATCCAAACCGTCATCGAGCCCATCGTTCTACCATTCCTAGACCGGCAAGGGAACTTGCTGTTCCAACAGGACAATGCACGTCCGCATGTATCCCGTGCCACCCAACGTGCTCTAGAAGGTGTAAGTCAACTACCCTGGCCAGCAAGATCTCCGGATCTGTCCCCCATTGAGCATGTTTGGGACTGGATGAAGCGTCGTCTCACGCGGTTTGCACGTCCAGCACGAACGCTGGTCCAACTGAGGCGCCAGGTGGAAATGGCATGGCAAGCCGTTCCACAGGACTACATCCAGCATCTCTACGATCGTCTCCATGGGAGAATAGCAGCCTGCATTGCTGCGAAAGGTGGATATACACTGTACTAGTGCCGACATTGTGCATGATCTGTTGCCTGTGTCTATGTGCCTGTGGTTCTGTCAGTGTGATCATGTGATGTATCTGACCCCAGGAATGTGTCAATAAAGTTTCCCCTTCCTGGGACAATGAATTCACGGTGTTCTTATTTCAATTTCCATGAGTGTATGAACTTGGATGAATATGTAGCTGAAAAGTATTGCAAGCTCTCTGTTGAAACTTCATGTTGAAATGGATACACTATGTGATCAAAAGTATACAGACGCCCCCAAATATTAGGTGCATTAGGCTGCCACCTACTGCCAGGTACTCGATATCAGCGACCTCTATAGTCATTACACACCGTAAGAGAGCAGAATGTGGCGCTCCGGGGAACTCACGGACTTCGAACGTGGTCAGGAGATTGGGTGTCACTTGTGTCATACGTCTGTATGCGAGATTTCCACACTCCTAAACATCCCTAGGTCTACTGTTTCCGATATGATAGTGAAGAGGAAGCGTGAAGGGACACGAACAGCACAAAAGTGTACAGGCTGACCTCGTCTGTTGACTGACAGAGACCGCCGACAGCTGAAGAGCACATAATATGTGATAAGCAGACATCTATCCAGACCATCAAACAGGACTTCCAAACTGCATCAAGACCCACTGCAAGTACTATGACAATTAGGCGGGAGGTCAGAAAACTTGGATTTCACGATCGAGCGGCTGCTCATAAGCCACACATCACGCCGGTAAATGCCAAACGACGCCTCGCTTGGTGTAAGGAGCGTAAACATTGGATTATTGAACAGTGGAAAAATGCTTTGTGGAGTGAAGAATCACGGTACACAATGTGGCGATCCGATGGCACGATGTGGGTATGGCGAATGCGCGGTGAACGTCATCTGCCAGCGTGTATAGTGCCAACGTTAAAATTCGGAGGCGGTGGCTTTATGGTGTGGTCGTGTTTTTCAGGGAGGAGGCTTGCACCCCTTGTTGTTTTGCGTGACACTATCACAGTACAGGCCTGCATTGATGTTTTAAGCACCTTCTTGCTTCCCATTGTTGAAGAGCGATTTAGGGATGGCGATTGCATCTTTTAACACTCCTATGACGGAGTGGTTACACGACAAAAATATTCCTGTAACGGACTGGCTTGCACAGAGTCCTGATCTGAATCCTATAGAACTCGTCTGGGATGTTTTGGAACGCCGACTTCGTGCCACGTCTCACCGACCGACATCGATAGCTCTGCTCAGTGCAGCACTCCGTGGAGAATGGGCTGCCATTCGCCAAGAAAACTTCCAGCACCTGATTGAACGTATGCCTGCGAGAGTGGAAGCTGTCATCAAGATATGGGTGGGCCAACACCCTACTGAATTCCAGCGTTACCGATGACGCCACGGACTTGTAAGTCATTTTCAGTCAGGTGTCTGGATACTTTTGATCACACAGTGTATCTGCATTAGACAAAATATGCTGTAATGAATCACAAGCTATCAGTCTATTTTAATGAGACATTTAAATCTATCCCATGAACAGACATCGTCCACTGCCATACACGATACACATTCAACATACCTGAATGGAGTAGATAGTACGCTAATACGTGCTGCCGTGAGGGACAACGGACTTCAAACACTGTCTCCTATGTGAAGAAATGGTGAGTGAATAGAGGAAAGCAACTGCATGTTTTGAGCCAAAGTCATACCTGGGAATGAGAACAAGTGCGGGAAAAACTCGGAAGCAGTATTCAGATAACCCATCTTCGTAGCCGAAGTCGCTAAGCCTTGTCTGTCTGGTGGGACTCTACTAAGAAGTACTCGATTCGAAATCTGCTCATTTTCATCACAAATTTTTCACCACTGGAAAGAGGAGGAAATTGGGTGGTTCAGTCTTTCTGATCCCAGCCATCCCATGAGTTAAATTCTAAATGTTTCCGTAGTATTTCTGGGAGCGATGGGATTTCACACCGTTGATGGTGATCCTTCCGTGGGTCAAGAACGTTGACACTGGCAGCGCGCATTGAAAAGTGGAGTAGGTTCTCTCACCGTCTCCGTTCCTTTCTACAAAAAACACTGCACTAAACAATCCTCATCACAATGAGCCATATGACAGACGTATGAGTGTTCCCATTCATTATAGGGAGCAGGAAAACAATGATAAACCATGTCTATTCTGCTCTTTCCAAGGGCCGCATTTAAGGTAGTGCTCTGTCTCATATATCAAATATCAATACTAACCAGCACCGAACAGTAGTTTTCAGCAGGAAGAATTGATTCTTAATACTCATATTATCACTGACGACTTGAGACGTTGTGCCGTAAGGATCAACGGTCTCAGAATATTACTTACGTCAGGAGAGTTAAATAATTACGAAATCATATTATTACATTGTAAGACAAAAAAGAAACGACGCACCACGGAAGTAGTTAGATGTGATGTATATGTACGGACAAGCAAACGCTGACAATTTCAGAAAAACTGGATGATTTGTTCAAGAGAAGGAGCTTTGCAAATTGAGTAAGTAAGTATGTGGATGCAGTTATTCGGCTTGGCATTGATTGATAGAGCTGATGGATATCCTCCTGAGAGGTATCGTCCCAAATTCTGTCCAATTGGTGGTTAGATCATCAATAGCCCGAGCTGGTTGGAGGATCCTGCCCGTAATACTCCAGGCATTCCCAGTTCGATAGAATTTGGCGTGATGTCCCTCAGGAGGACATCCAACAACTCAGTCAGTCAATATCATGCTGAATAACTGTTTGCATAAGGACTAGACATGAGCCAAGGCGTTACTGACGCAATTTGTAAATCTCTTTCTCTTGAATAAATCATCCAGTTTTCCTGTAACTGTTATCATTTGCTTGTCTGTACACCTACTGATTTCCGTCCCGTTTAGGTAATTCCATCGTCACATCGTTTTTCTTTCTGCTAGAGTGTAGTTGTAACTATCGTGTCGCAGTATTGTACAAATTTTATATGTTCAATGTCTGCCACAGCAGGACTGAAAATGGGAAAATTTGAAAGTACCAAAATTGGATATACATACATTTTTTAACCTATAAACCATTAACCATGTTATGGCTAATATCTTCAGGTAGGTTTGAAGTACCGGTGAAGCCTCCTAGCACTTCGAAGTACCTTCGGCACATTAAACAGTGTGAAAGTTTATATGATAATGACAAGGGAAAGCTCAGTGTGCTGACCATGTTTAACCGCAGTGGTAAACGTGTTATTGCCTCTTTGTCCCCCGCTTCCTACGAATAAGAAGCAATAGTGCATTTTACTTCATTTGAGCTATTTTCAGCGTGAATGTAACAACCAAAGGATAGGCTGCTGATCAGAAAGAGCCATTACAACGTGATGTAAACTGAAACGATTGGAATTTAACTGAGTATTGCGCAGAATAATGAAATAAAACAAAATATTGCTCAGTTCTGATCTTCCCATCCTAGGAACTATTCCTCGCCTTCTATTTACCAAAAAATTTAAGTGCTGAAAGAAAAGAAGGACTTATTAGCCACGGTCAATTTTCTTAAAGTGAAGTACAAGGAGTCTCATTTCTGTGTGTGTCAGTGGTGTCAGTACTGTATTCTACGTTACCGCTCAAAATTAAGTGAAGTGATGCTGTGAAGATTAAGCGATTCATTGGTAATGGAGCAGTGCACTTACATCTTTACCTGAATTTTCATTTTTATATTTCTTAAACGCTTTTTATATCGACTTTACAAATGATTTGAAAATGTCAGAATTTCCATTCCTTCGAATAACATGTGTTCTAACGTCATGTTTTTTACCTGTTTTCTTTAATTTTAACGTTTCGCAGTTCCAGTCTACAACTGTCTATGATCATGCATCTCTTGTCAGCCATGCTGTAAACTACACGGCCTTTTTAGTATCCACATTAGAAAGATTTCGGGAGAATGTCTTAAGAGAAGACAAAAACTGACTACTCGATGCATACGTTCTGATTGTTGCTATCATTATCTGTCAGAAATTTAATTTTTACCAACATTATAACATTTTACTGAATGAAAAATAAATTTTAGAGTCAGTGAAAATATGTACGATATTGCAGTGCCTGTGTTGCTCTCAGTTACTATGCAAAGTCCCTCTGGACATGCATGCGTGCATGTATGCATGTCCAAAGGTACAGGTACTGCGGTGATTACAGCCGTCAGGGAATGCATTCAATGTATTCGCAATTGCGAATATGGACAACCATCAACTGTAGAATGAAATGACAACGAAAATTTGTGTCACACCGAGACTTGAACCCGGATTTGTCACTTACTGCAAGCGGTCGCCTTATCATTTGGCTGTACCTGCACGGTTCACTGCCAGACCCAAACTTCCATATGAAGTGAAACATCTGTCAGAGGCACTGCAATATCGCATTTATCCGCAGACATCGGGCAAGTTACTTTCGAATGAAATGTCTCACCTGTACAGGAATATATATAATGGATGTAGGACTACAGGTTGCCGACACATGGTTTACAACATATGGAAGTTTGGGTCTGGCCGAAAGTTGTGCATAGATAGCCAAATGGTGCCTGGCAGCTCAGAGTGTTCGATCAGAGGGCTGCCCGCCCTCTGTAATAAAAAACTGAGTAAAGGAATCTACGATCAATTTGAACGGATGTATTGTGACGTCCGCCGAGACCAAACGCAACGAACAGCACCGAACAAATGCAAAAAAAGAAAAAGAGCGTAAGGCGATCGCTCGTGATAAGCGGGAAATCCGGGTTCTAGTCCCGGGCCGGCAAAAGTTTTAATCGTCATCATTCTATTCGACAGCTCTAAGCTAATGGTGGTCCATACTCGTAATTGCGAATACATTTAGTGTACTTGGTATCAGTTAAAATATTTTTTGTTTCCTTGTTCTTATTATTATTGCTGTAATCAAAAGGTATTCTTTTACTCCATAGAGAGAATATTATGAGTAAATTCTTTGTCTCGAGTTAAAATCGTGACCAGGTTAAGAACAGAACTTTTCAGTGACGTATGCCAGGCGCTCTGATTCCTTGTTTTGTATATTCTTTTGCTGGCAGCCTCGTTTCTTCCCAAGAATAGTCTAGAGACAAGTATCTCAATAACAAAAAATAATTTTCAACGTTTAAAACGCTCATGTGTGCGGCAGTGACTGCGGCACTCACCCCTTGTATAGTGGCGGCGTCTCCGGAAAGCCTGGCGCAGAGCGCTCCGGTGCTGTTGTTTTTGTCGTCGAAGTACGCCACCTCCTGACGCAGCATCGCCGAAAACATCAGACCTCGAAAGCGCATCGTCAGCTTCTCTCCAGCGATTCCGTACACGTACATCTAGAGAAGAAAAAATATCGGTGATTTATTCGGTCCGTGCTGGTTCATTTATAGCAATATTAGTGTTTCCTCTACTGCCATCTGCGCTTCAGGTGCAAACCAGTTCATCTTTGACAGTAAAACACATTTTGCGTCTGTAACGGTAAAATAGTTCTTACGAAAGACGATTATTTACATACCTGAATGAACGTTACTAGTCCCATTATCACGCCGACGATGACGAAGAGCACGGAGAAGAAATTAGTGTCGCTGCGAATCTGTTCAGGGTCGTCTTGCCCAAGAGTCTGCAAAAAGAAATTTACGACCTTCCTTTACCACATAAAAGAAATATGCGAGGTACTAAACCTCTAGGTTACTAGCAAACAAGTTCAACAAAATGTTTTACGTCCTGTGTGAGCGTGCAATTTTGCGTCTCTGAATATTTAAAGTTAGATATCAATCTTTTCACATTTGATATCTTATCAAAATCTGACTAAATATCAGAGCACCTTTTTCCGACAATCCATCATTACTGCACCATCTGCAAAAAGTCTGAGGTGATTCTAAGCAGCCGGCCGGGGTGGCCGAGCGGTTCTAGGCGCTACAGCCTGGAACCCCGCTACGGCTACGGTCGCAGGTTCGAATCCTGCCTCGGGCATGGATGTGTGTGATGTCCTTAGGTTAGTTAGGTTTAAGTAGTTATAGGTTCTAGGGGACTAATGACCTCAGAAGTTAGGTCCCATAGTGCTCAGAACCAGATTCTAAGCATTGTCTTGTAGTAAGGACCCCAACTTAAGTTCCTGAGGCACCTTCGAAGTTACAGTTGTATCGATGTATATATAACCAATACATCCCCAACCAAATCACAAATTCCAATCATATCCCATTTGATCGTGTTTTATTTAAACAGTGATGGTGCGGTACAGATCCAACTGCTTTTCAGATACCACATGACACGGCACCTACCTCTCTGCCTTGATCTGTGGTTCGCAGGACGGCATATTAGAAGAATATGAGTTGGATTTCACACGGCCGATGTTTACAGAGTAGAGGGTGGTTAGCCTGGAGGAGGTCAATCTGTTCGACATACCTCATGTTGTGTGTGCTGTAGGTACGTTCTAGGGTGCTACTACAAAAATACACTGCCCAGTCACATTAATGTGACGATTTGTCGAAGAGATTCAATGAAGTTCTAGAGGGTACCATGCCGAACCCACTGCCGTGGTCAGCTGCGCAAAGTTTCTCAGTTGAGGATCTATGGCGCAAAAATCCCGATCGAGGTGGTCCCGCAGATTCTCGATTGGATGTAAACCTGGGGAGACTGGTGGCCAGGGCAGTACGGTAAACTGATGCTGGTGCTCTTCGAACCACGAAAATAGACTACGGGCGTGGGATACATCGCATTGTGCTGCTGCTGGATACCAGCGTGCAGAGAAAAAACAAAGTACATGTACGAGTGGACATAGTCCACAAGGCTAGATGCATACTTCTGTTGACCCATTTCACCTTCCAAAATGACGAGATCACCAACATAAAGCCACAGAAATATTCCCCAGATCACAACACTTCCTCTTCCAGACTGGATCAGTCCGACAATCCAAGACTGTCTGTCCGATGAAGTGTAACACGTGATTCTCTTGAAAAGGTAATCTGTCGCTGTTGTCAGTGGACATCCAGTTGCAGTATTGGTGGCCAACTCTAGCCTTCGTCGCCGATGAACACAGTCAGCGCGGGTGATGAGCCAGGCGCCTGCTGCAGAGGCTCCTTCGTTCATCTGGGCAGTCAGTTAATCAACAGTTGCGCGTCTGTTCGACCGTACACACCTCCGCAGTTGTCGCTCATGCCTGTCATCTACGGTCATGCTGCACCAGAGTTGTTTCGGTTGCAGTTTTGAAGAGTGCCATTTTTCCGTCCACAGTGTATTTTAACCAGTGGCAAGCGAACGGTTTACAAACTTAGCCGTTTCGTAAATGCTTCCACACTTGTGCTGAAAGCTAATTATCATGCCTTTTGGACGTCAGATACGTCGTTCCATTTCCGCGTTACGACAACGACTGCACTGTTTTTCGAGTCCCCTCCGTCGCGTTTTATATACCCACCACCGCTAGTGCTGCCACCTGCCGTCCGTGAGTTGTTATTGCAGGTTGACGTTGAACAAAGGCATTTACGTGACTGGGTCGTGTATATTGTACGATAGTTTTGTGCGGCATTTCTGCCAACTACCTGTGAAAACTCCATCACTGTACAAACTATACTTTTCCTACTGACGTTTTTGCTCTTAAATTGGAATTGTTCGTAACAAGTGTCATTTTGCAACACAATTAAAGCAACGCCAAGTAGTATACGAAGAACAGCTCACCCCGATGAGACTGCCGAAGAACACAGAGAAAAGTGGCATAGCGAACCCGCTGACCACTGACGCGACTGTCGCGACGATGAGCAGCCACCATTCTGGCCGGTTGACGCGCAGGATCTTCATGATGGTGGCGGCCTGGACCGGCTCCTCCTGGTAGCTCTCCGCCAGTCGCCGCTGTCCCTCCGTCAGGTCCTCGTCCTCTTCATCGGCGACCGTTGACGCCTCGCTGCGAACGCTCAGCATTCGGTCCGGTTTTATGCGTCCTTTCACTGTAAAATGTGAGCATACCAGCTACACCACAGTAATTTCGTAACAACTGAGAGATACAACTGTCGCTGCTGGTGGTAAAGATTTTGAGCATGCCTCTGTAATCTTTAGTTCCGAATGAAATTACAGGGCTACTGTATGGTAATCGTTCGTTTCAATGTTCTATATCTTCCAAAGTGGTACATGATGAAATATAATTGATGCATAAATAGAAACGTAAACTCATCAGACTTGCATTGTACCCACAGTTGGCGTTACGAGTGCAGCGCCTTGACAAAATGGTGCCAAAGCAAGAGAAGAGTTTTTGTGTATTGGAACCTGCGAGATGTGTACCTGTTATAACAAAGTAGTCAGAAGGTATTACTGAAAAGAACCGCCATGTAAACAGAGCGTTGTGCTCGGTATCGACAATTTAGGGACACAGATTGTCTGTGTTAACAGAAAAGTATCGGTCGATCCAGTCTGCCAGATACGACCGTGGAGTTTCACATGCATTCCAAGAAACTCAACTGTCCTTGCAAGCTACGAACTTGCATTCAATTAAAAACATTCATTTCTACTGTTACTATTTTGAGAATTATCACTGAAGTCTTAAGAGGTATAAACCAAACATCACGGAATACCGCAGAAAAATCCGGGAAGATTTTGCGACAACTGTTACATTTCAGACCGTAAATCTACAATTCGTGCAACAATCAAAGCCAGAAGACTGTGACCAGCGCCTTCAATTTTCATCACAATGTAAGGAGCACTCGATGATAAACATTTCGCTTCCAACCTGATGTTCAGCGGCGATACCTTCCATTTATCTGGTATGGTTAGCCACCACAGTGTGAGACTGTTAGCCACCACAGTGTGAGACTGTGGGGCACTGGGAATCCCTCTGAAATTGGGACGCAAGAACGCTATTCGCTGAAGGCTAATGTTTTCTGAGCAGTCTCATAGACGAGGCTGCATGGCTGTCTTTCTTGTGTGAGAGGACAATGACGAGCACCTCCTACCTTGATATCTTGCAGTTGCAGCTATTTCCACACTTTTTGGCTGATTCCGAGAATTTCATCTTCCAACAAGACGGGGCATTCACTCATTCGAGCTCTGATGTTCGTCGCTACCTAAACGACGAACTTCCGCGACTCTGGTTCATGGCGAAGTGGTGAAGTGATTCTCAGTGTTCCCTTGTCGCCCCAGACCGCTTGACCTAACATCTTGTGACTTTTTTCCTTTGGGGATATATTAAGGACCTACTTTACGTATCCTCACTGCCAAATGGTTCAAATGGCTCTGAGCACTATGGGACTCAACATCTGAGGTCATCAGTCCCCTAGAACTTAGAACTACTTAAACCTAACTAACCTAAGGACACCACACACATCCATCCCCTAGGCAGGATTCTAACCTGCGACCTGTGACCAGACCGCTTGACCTAACATCTTGTGACTTTTTTCCTTTGGGGATATATTAAGGACCTACTTTACGTATCCTCACTGCCAAATGGTTCAAATGGCTCTGAGCACTATGGGACTCAACATCTGAGGTCATCAGTCCCCTAGAACTTAGAACTACTTAAACCTAACTAACCTAAGGACACCACACACATCCATCCCCTAGGCAGGATTCTAACCTGCGACCTGTGACCAGACTGAAGCGCCTAGAACCGTTCGACCACAGTGGCCGGCCCTCACTGCCAGGAACACTGGAATAGCTCACAGACCGCATCAGTGGTGCTGTGATGACAATTGATAGAAGTCAATACATAAGGTATGGAACGGTCATGACTGCCATTCGGATGTTTGTCGTGTGGCCAGATGGGCACACATAAAACATATAGGTCTGAAAACCAATGAATTGTTTACGTTAACCCTGAATTCTGAAACGACTGTGTTTGCAACTGGTACAACTCAAACAATATGAAATAAGAAGACATATGACGCCTAGAAGCTGCAGTGTTACCGACTAGTTTCAATAATATTATTTGCTTGTGGTCGAAGTAGATGCGAGCGATTGTAATTACGTACCAAGAAGCATTGCACTTACGACGTGCACTATATATGAGATGGCAAATGCTCACCGTAGCTCGTCAATATGACTTCATTATGTCCTTTAGAAGAGAATACTATCGAAACTAATCTATGATTGAATGAAGCTTCTAGGTGATCAGTAAAGAAAGGACACGTTTTTCGTCACTCCTGCAGATAACGCTGCAGGAGCTATTATTATATTACTTGATATGAACTGCCTTAGTAGGCATTTAAGTGGACTGTCAGGATGTCTCTTCTCCCGACCGCTGCTGCTGTCCCTCCCCTCTTCTTTCGTTTTCTAACTGTCCAGCAAACCAACTTCCAGTCACTATGATACCTCCCTGTCCAGTTCCTTCCATAAATCAAGCCTGTGTTTCGATATCCCTCTCGAGCTTAACCCCGATAACACCCATTTCCAAGTACCTTTCCTATCCCACCCACACGATCCTCAAGAAGGCCCAATTAATTCACTTTCCATATACTCAATTGTCATTTATATTTCCCAAGTGCCGATACTGATCCACTGATACTGCATCCCACTGTGGATATCACTTTATTTGTGAGCAGATTTTATATGTTTTAATCTTTTATTACATTCTTGAAAATTATTTTTCAAATATTTCTAAAATCGTACATAGGCTGAAGACTGCTGATCGGGCAATGAGAATATCAATGAAAAGTGTATGGTTAAACGAAGTGATTTATTCGAGTTTCTAGAAGGGAAGTAAGTGAGTAGATTGTAAGCCTTTCCAGTAAAATGGCGTTGTGCGTGTGACCTACCGGCATCATAGTGAATTAGCCTTATGAAGAAAGCTTAGATTCATTTGTCATTCAGATCAGAATTGGACGAAAATCTATTCATACTAACTGATACGCAGGTAACTTCCTCCTCTGGGTCAGACTTCCTATTTCACAGGACAGACGTAATCTGGATTACCGGGCTGTTAGCCCATGGAGATACTTCTGGAAAAAGCTAACTGGGGATAGCTTCATGTTCTGTAAAATGTTAAACGATATTCTCTGTGAACAATAATCGATATGGCACGCATCTTCGACCAGTTTTGTTATCATTGAATCGTCCATGTTCATCCGTACTTAATGATTCAGAAAAATTTCAATAATGTTATTCCCCTAACCAAACCTACTAAAGCTTCCATTGACCGAAAACACACAATCCCGGCTCCAAAGTACTTCCCTGATCCCAAAAGACGCCATATCTCCAGCCGGTCGACCACTATAATAAAATGATTGAATTCTTCGACGCGCATCCTTCAGCGGATGTGTGATTGGTGCAGAGCTAACTGCTCCAAAACGAGGCCTAAGCTATCAACGTATGTCATTTCCTTCAGCAGTTGCTCTAGACACTTACGATGAACTCTGGTTCGATATCTCGAACCATTCACAAAACACTGGTATTGTGACTGACCATGTAGGTAGAAGTTGTCTCTTAAGCACACACCGGGAGAGAGCTGTTATTCGAAGTTGCGTATTTCATCATAGTACTTGTAGAAAACCTACGTCTACCTCTAAATATGCGACGTGTGCCTGAAAAGAAATCGAACTTTTGAAATAGCGCACTAGCCGGAAGAGGGACGAGCACTGTGGCTACTGAGCCCACGCGGAGGCAGGTTGAGACAGCAAACCACCGTTTGCCTTGTATCGCTGTGATCATTAGTCCAGATCACGTCTTCCGTGATTTGGACCGTTAGCAAGCGAGCTACAAAAAAAAATTACTCTGAGCTCTATGCGACTTAACATCTGAGGTCATCAGTACCCTAGACTTAGAACTACTTAAACCTAACTAACCTAAGGACAGCACATACATACATGCCCGAGCTAGGATTCGAACATGCGACCGTAGCAGCAGCGCGATTCCGGACTGACGCGCCTAGAACCGCTCGGCCACAACGGCTGAGAAGCAAGCCACAGCTGCTGAAGTAAGCTTGTGCACAATCTGTTCGTCAGATAAGTTCCAAACGGACAATCAAAGAGCTTGAAGAACAACGTATGCTTGTGTGAAATTTTGCTGTAAACTTGGCAAAACTTGCTTACCAAAACATACGAGAAGGACTGTATGATACTCACGTAGTGCAATGAGTGCTTTAACCGTTTTCAGCAGGACAGAATGTTGCTCGGAGACGGCCCCAAGCCTAGACGATCTTCGACATTAACAGATGATAACTATGTCGAGAAAGCTCGTGCTGTCCTTCGTGCAAATTGTCTAGCTGGTCTAGAAGTTGATGGCGAATCCTAGCTCGCATGAGAAATGTGCACAGGAAGAGGCCTGAATTGTGGGAAAACCAGACTTAGATATTGCATCGTGAGAGTGCGCCAGCTCCGGCGTCATTTTCTGTCCGCAGCTATCTAGCGAATCATCACATTCCCGTTGTGTCGTATCCACCGTATTCTCCGGGCCAAACCCGAATAGACTTCATCCCGATTCCCAAACTTAAAACCAAGTTGAAAGTACATCGTCCCCAAACCATGAAGCAGAGTCAGGAGGAGGGAGGAGAAGGAGATTAATGCTTAACGTAACGTCGACAACAAGGTCTTTAGGCCGGAGCACAGGCTCACAGTGGGGAAAGACGGAGAAGGAAACCGGCCACGCCCTTTCAAAGGAACCATCCCGGAATTTGCCTTGAGCGATTTAGGGAAATCATGGAAAACCTAAACCTGGGTATCCGGACGCGGGTAGCAGACTCAGGACAATGCAACAAGACACCTGCGCGCCATCCCAGAAAATGCGTTTCATGAGGCTCTCTAGAGCAAGAAGCAAGAAGCGATGGGAAAGGTGTACTGCCAGTACCGGGGAACATTTTCAAGAGAACAGTGCTTAAAATATTGTACAATAAGCAAAAAAGGTGTAGTAAATCTCACTCCCAGAGTAAAGACGGGGGCTGGGGAGCGAGCCAGCCCGCTTGTTATATTGGCGGTTTCCCCACATCCAACTACGTGTGTACTGGGCTGGTATCCACATCCCGCTTGAGATACACTCTACTCAAAGACTTAGAAAACGGGTGAACGTGAGATATGTACTTATGTGACAAAAATCATGTGATCCCCCTAATAGCATGTCAGGCCTCCTTTTGCCCAGCATAATGCACCAAATCGATGTTGGACGCACTCAACAAGTCGTTGGAAGTACCCAGCAGAACTACTGAGCCATGCTGCCTTTGCAACCATCTATAATTGGAAAAGTGTTGCCGATGCAGGCTTGTGTGCACGAACTGACCTCTCAAATGCGTGCCGTAATTGTTCGATGGGATTCATGTTGGGCAATCTATGAGGCGAAATCATCCGCTCGAATTGTCCAAAATGTTCTTAAGCCAATCGCGAACTACTATGGACCGTCACATGGTGCATTCCGTCGTCGTTTGGGAACATGAAGTCCATGAATGTCTGCAAATGGTCTCCAAACAGCAGAACATAACCATTTCCAGTCAATGATCGACTTAGTTGGACCAGAGAACCCAGTCAATTCCCTGTAAACTGGGCCCACTTTATTATGGAGCCACCAGTGGCTTGCACAGTGCCTTGTTGACAACTCGGGTCCATGGCTTCATGCGGTCTGCGCTACACTCGAATCCTACCATCAGCTCTTACCAACTGAAATCGGGACTCATCTGATCAGACCACGGTTTTCAGTCGTCTAGGGTGCAACCGATAACGTCAGAGCCCAGGAGAGCCGATGCAGGCGAAGTGCTGTTAGCAAAGGTCTTTTGCTGCTGTAGCCCATTAATACCAAATTTCTCCGCGCATTGTCCTAACAGACATGTTCAACGCACGTTCGAATGGCTCTGAGCACTATGGGACTTAACATCTGAGGTCATCAGTCCCCTAGAAATTAGAACTACTTAAACCTAACTAACCTGACGACATCACACACATCCATGCCCGAGGCAGGATTCGAACCTGCGACCGTAGTGGTTGCGCGGTTCCAGACTGAAACGCCTAGAACCGCTCAGCCACCTCGGCCGGCCCAACACACGGCCCGCATTGATTTATGCGGATATTTCGGGTAGTGTTGCTTTCCTGTTAGCGCTGACAACTCTACGCAAACACTGCTGCTCTCCGTCGTTAAACAAACGCCGTCGGCCACTGCATTGTTCCTGGTGAGAGGTAATGGCTGAAATCTGATATTCTCGACACACTCTTGACACTGTGAATTTCGGGATATTGAATTCCCTGACGATTTCCGAAATGGAATCTCCCATGTGTCTAGCTCCAACTGCCACTCCGTATTGAGTGTCTGATAACTCCCGTCGTGCGGGAATCTTCTCATATGATTCACCTGAGTACAAATGACAGATCCGCCAATGCACTGCCCTTTTATACGTTGTGTGCGCGATACTACCTCCACCTGTAATATATGCATATCGCTGTCCCATGGCTTTTGTCACTCATTGTACACAAGACACACAACTGATGGTGTAAAAAACTTTCTTTCCGGAGGAATGATGGCGTCAGGAAATGAATCCAGCCACCAAATGCCATTAACACTGCTAGAACCAGTAGGTCTAGATAACACTCCCGACCACAGTGGAAAACCAGGAAAAGAAAGGAGAAAGACGCACAACAGGGAAATCGAAGGAGTTAAGTGGGAAACAGTGTGTCGTACACTCACCACTATCACCTCCTGGAGACGTCGGTGGCTCAGATGATGAGATCTGTGTGGTGACCAGGTCGAAGTAGTTGCCGCGCTTCGCCATCAGCTGGTCGTGAGACCCCTCCTCCACCACGCGCCCACCGTGGATCACCACTATCTTGTCCGCGTTTCGGATTGTGGACAGACGATGAGCTACGATGATTGTAGTCTGGCCAAGACTCACCTGTCAAAAGAGACACGGTTATGCCCAACACACAACTCCGCAGTCATCTTCTCCCTTTTACAGTATCAATATATTGAGATCTGCCTCCTCTACTACTACTGTATCTTTAATTACGGCGTATTTTCATGCAAATTATTCGACCCCCGGTAGTATATCACTTTTAAAGAAGGTTGCTTATAAAATATGGATGTAGGAATTATTTTAGAAAAATTGGTGTCATCGTCGTAGCGTAAGGTTGACGTCGGGGATGATGATAATCGTGTTGGAATTGGCACGCTCAGCGCTCAACAGTGCAGTTATCAGCGTCCTTGCAAGATATCAAGAGACACAGCTCGTGGTTTGAATGATGTCTGTTTTCACAAGAGAAATTGCTGCCACCGTTCTCCAGAAAAACACATCAGCAAATTTCTTCGGAATGTCTGGCAACGTAGATACAAATATGTGGTTTGTATGTATTAAAATCAAGGACTTGTTTCGGAAGATGTTTTAATGGCACACTGCCTGTTATATGGACGGCTAACTACTTAAAGAGAACAAAGGGTCAGAGCCACTCATTCGGAGGCCATTGACTTCCTCTCCACAACACTTCAGGTCGGAAGCCCGACATTTCACAAAAATTCAAAATGCTTGTCACATTGTTGTCGTTGTCACCTAGGATAGTGGAAAGCTCTCCGGGCATACAGCCAGCACAGAAAACACATGTAGCCAAAATATGCTTTACTTGGAGTGCTGTTCCACAGGTTTCATGTGTTAGTGGATAATCCCGCCGGAGAAGGATATTGTGTTTCAATGGTCAGTGTCCCATTCTCATCCCGGTGACATTCATAACAGAATGGCATGAGGTTCATCACGCTAGGGCGGTTCATTTTTCATAGACCACAGATTGATGTTTACCACCCTCAGCCATTCGTTTTCCCCCTGAATCCTTCGACCTGACAGTGAGATGACGGCGTGCGTGAAGATGGAACACTGGGTCAAGTGCCTCATTATCACGGCTCTTACAAGCACTCATATAAGAGAATGAAAGCTTGAACTGTGTTTTTAAACTATCTATCACTGTCAGTAATTGAATTTATGGTATATTCCCCCTTCTAAACAATGTAGAAAGATATACTTTCAGTAACTGGAATAATATACAGTGTGGATGATCACAAATTCTTGTGTGCAAGTCGCAAAACATGATAGGAATTTTTTCTTTTGTGGAATAGTTCAGAAATTGCCACTAACATGACGTATGGGTTCTCCGAATGCCTGATGACGCTGCACACTTGTTTGTGACATGAGCAGGAGGCAGCTGAGTTTCTCGGTTGTATGTAGTCGTTACAAAAGTTATTCAGTTTCCACCTGTGTTATAGTTCAGAAACTGCTGGCCAGTGGCCATGTGGCTTCCCAATGAAACATAATAAACGTTTGTTGGTATGGTCAACGTCATTTTAGTTAATTATTTGGTATAATCAATCCAGCAGATCCAGGAAGGAAACAGTTATGGTTCATAATGGTTGAGTTCCGAAGAGCTCGCCACGACGACTTACACGTGGGCCTAGGTCATTCTATGTCGTCCATCAACCTTACACCACAGGGCATGAGTTACTGACAATGTTTTCACTCATGTAGCTCCCACGACAGACAAAGAACGAATTATTTTAATTAGGAAGGGTATAATACAGGGATGTGGTCTTTCACTCCAACTGTTCTGTTTATACAGCTAAGAAACGTTGACGAAAATAAAAGAAAGCTTCATAAATGGGGGGAGGGTAAATTCATGGTGAACGGATCTCGATGATAAGATTCGTTGTTAACACTGCTATCCTCAGAGAAAGTAAGACCTACAGGACCTGCTGAGTGGAATCAACAGCCTAGTGAGTACACAATATGGACTAAGAGCAAATCAGAGAAAGATGAATGTAATAAGGGGTAGCAGAAATGAGAACAGCGAGAAACCTAGCATCAGATTTGGTGATCACTAAGTAGATGCAGATAAGGAATGGTGCTACCTACGCAGCAGAATAACCCATGATAGACGGAGCAAGGAGAAAGTAAGAAACAGACGAGCAAAGAGGGCATTCCTGGCAAAAAGTGTTTGCTATTACCAAACATAGGACTTAACTTCAGGGTAAATCTCTATGAACGCACGTGTTGAGTATACCACTGTATGGAAGAGAATCACGGAGTATTGGAGAACCGAGAAAGAAAAGAATGGAAGTATCTGACGTGTCATGCTGAAGAAAGATTTTGAAAATCAAATGGACTGATTAGATAAGAAGTTGCGATATTCTCCACACAATCAGGAGACGAACATGTGGGAAACTTTGACAAGAAGGAGGGACATGGTGGTAGTACATGTGTTAAGATCTCAAGCAATAACTTCCGTAGCACTAGAGAATGTCGTAGGGGGTAACAGCTGTAGGGGAAGACAGAGACTGGGAAATAGCTGACAAATAATTAAGCACTTCTCGTTCCAGTAATATTCTGAGATGAAGTGTTTGAATTCGTGAAGCGTCACATCAAACCAGTCAGGAGACTGGTAGCAAAAAATAAGCGTTGCCACGGACCATGCACCAAATTTATAACACGTTAGAGACCAATTTTGGGATAGTGGTTTTGTGGGGTGAGTCTGAAGCAAGAAGTGGGCGCCACTCACCCTGTCCAGCGCGGCCTGCACCTTGGCCTCGCTGCCGGTGTCCAGAGCAGAGGTGGCCTCGTCCAGCAGCAGGATCTTGGGGCGGCGCACCAGCGCCCTGGCGATGGCGATGCGCTGCTTCTGGCCGCCCGACAGCTGGGCCCCACGCTCACCTACCATCGTGTCGTAGCCCTGCAGAATGGCAGAAGGGCCACATTACCTTTCAGGACCAAAGCGCCAAACAAGGTGATGAATAGATATGAGCCCAAAAAGGTCGTAATTTAAAGGGTGTGAAAAAAAGGTATGGGAACACGAAGAACACATTACCATCCCTAATATGGTGTATGATTACATTAGTATAGAAAACAGCTTCAAGTGGTGTAAGAATCCATTGGCATAGAAAACAGCTTCCAGATGTCTCGTAAGGTGGTTGCGTGTGTGTGTGTGTGTATGTGTGCGTGTGTGTGTGTGTGTGTGTGTGTTTATGGGACTTAACTGCTAAGGTCATCAGTCCCTAAGCTTACACGCTACTTAACCTAAATTATCCTAAGGACAAACACACACACCCATGCCCGAGGGAGGACTCGAACCTCCGCCGGGACCAGCCGCACAGTCCGTGACAGCAGCGCCTTACACAGCTTGGCTAATCCCGCGCGACGTAAGGGATAAATAGAGGTCTTGTGTGGTTCTCAAGAGAGACTTACGCCATAATTCTTGCAAAATAGTGGAAAGTTGAGGTAACGATGATGGAGCTGGATGTCGATCACGGACCCTTCTCTCTAAAGCAGACGTCAAAGGCCGGCCAGGGTGGCCGAGCGGTTCTGGGCGCTACTGTCTGGAACCGCGCGACCGCTACGGTCGCAGGTTCGAATCCTGCCTCGGGCGTGGATGTGTGTGATGTCCTTAGAATAGTTAGATTTAAATAGTTCTAAGTTCTAGGGGACTGATCACCTCAGAAGTTAATTCCCATAGTCCTCAGAGCCATTTGAACCTTTTAGACGTCAAAGGCACAATAATATTGAAATGACTGTAGTGGCCATGGGAGGTGTGACAGTTCACCATCAACCTCAGAGAACCTGTCTTGGACAATACGAGCTATGTAAATAAGGGCCCTGCGGTCTTGGAACATAGCATCACCGTTGGGGAACAAATGTACCTTGTGATCGACATGATGAGCTACAATGGTCACAAAACCCTTGGCAGTAACGCTATCTTGCTGAGTAACAATGGAGTCCATATAGTACAGTGATTCTGCTCCCCAGATCATCATGGATACACCGCCATGTTTTACTGTTTAGATGTAAACTCGGCCCGACTTTGGAAATCGTGTGCAACAAGACTCATCGGAACGAATGACTTTCTTTCTTTGCTCAATAGTCTAATTTTTATAGCTTCGGCACCCCGTTTTCCTGTTACAAGGTGGAGGTGGAGTGGGCCAACAGGCGATGCGGAGTAAACAACGTTTGGACTCCGTACGGGTGTCGACAGCTGGTCCCAAGTGTGCCAAGGCACATGGATTGAGTGTCGCCATTGTGGATGAAGAGGACGGGAAATGGTTGTCCATTAAAGTGGACAGATGTACGTATGTCGTTCTTTCGAACTTCTGAGACCTGGTGACCTTCCTAACCTAGGTTTAAGTCCTGCCAATAAGTGGTCATGTTGAAGAACACAGTAGATGTGTGTTTCGAAGTGCCACGTTTTGATAACATATTGATAACGTCTTTCACCGAAATACTTCTGGAAAAAATTCCTTCAAGGAACTAGTGTATTCATTTACAAAATTTCAATCTTATGAAAATTTGAGGTACGGAGAAATGATGTGTGTCTTGTGATGTGTTGTTAAAATCACCTTCTTGGCGCTGAGGCCAGGCAAAGGTGGCATGAGTAGTTTGGGAAGGTGGTCGGTCAAGGAGGAGGGTAAGTGTTATTAATTATTCGTTTGTCTCGGGTAGAATATGATAAAATTTGTGCGACAAGCAATAGGAGAAGGTAGAAAGCTATGTGTGTAGCTTTTAATTTGTTCACTGCTTATGAGTTTTACGACAGTGAAGTTCTCTAAAGCTACTGACCCTTTTTGCGAAGACACGTTGCAGCCATAGAAACAGTCAAGGTGCTGTTGTATGTGGTAAGGGAAGCGAGACAATGTTCAAAGATAAATTGATGTATGCCATTTAATTTTCCTCAGATTATGACCCGCAAGTTTAATTTTTTATAATTGTAAAATGTTGGAGATGTTGAGCAGATAAGGTCTTAACGGACGTTATAAGTTAAGTTATATATTGCTTTTTAATTATTAGTGGAAGGTATCATATTTGTGTCTGTTGAAAACTTTAAGGGTCCTGCGCTTCAAACGAATGTTTGATGGTCTAAGAACACAAATATTGGATATATAATTCGATAGTGGACACTCTATAATGCCTTTCAGTTATGATTATCAACTTTCTTGCTAGAGCACGGTGTAACTGTTCAGCCAATGTTGTTCTGTGTCTTGGTCTACTGAGTGTCAGTTTGTAGTTACTTTTTGGCTTTCAGTATACTATCAGTTCGTTTCGTTCCCCACAAATCCATGTCTCTACCCTATAGATTGGTATTACCTATTTCGGAAGCATCCTGATTTCTATTGGCGAGCTATACCTGCGGCAGCTTGGAGATGAAAGTGTGCGCGTTGGCCATCTTGGCGGCCTCCACGATGTCCTCCATGGTGCAGGTGTCCCGCCCGTAGCGGATGTTCTCAGCAACGGTAGTCTGGAAGAGCACCGGCTCCTGGCCCACCACGCCGATCTGCGAGCGCAGCCAGCCCACGTTCAGATTCCGAATGTCGCGGCCATCAAGCTCCACCTGAATGAGGGGGAAAAATGCATCGAACCAGTGTTCTTGTAATAGGTTCCTCGTTCAGCAGCAATGAGTGCGGATAAACTGGTATGACTCGTGTGCGAGTGTCGCTTATTGCGCCAAGTAGTGAATGACGAATTTTGTCAGCTATGTCACAACTTAGGTTTTATTTTAGCTCATGTACAACTTCTTAACCATTAAACCTTTACAACTAGACTACTGTGTCAATGTGTTAAACATTCATAAATATGAGTATACGACTTGTATTCAGGCAGCAATTATATTCAAATAGGGACTGTATTCAAACAGTGAATGAAACGATCGTAAGGCATTGATGGCCGCGAGTCCCCAATTGGAGAAGTTCCGTCGCCGAGTCGCAAGTCTTTTCACTTGACGACACGCTGGGCGCAATGACGATGATGAGGACTACACAACACCCAGTCCCCAAACAGAGGTCTTCAACTCGGTCGGGAATCGAACCGGGATCCGCTGCATGGCAGTCAGACGGGCTGACCACTCAGCTAATGGAGCGGACATTCGAAATTAATAATCATGATAGAGAGAAAGAGAACTACAGATTCTGTCTCTATTAAGTTTTGTCCCTAAGAAAAATATACGGCTGCAGAATGCCTTATCGCAAAACTGTTAAACATATTTATTCTAATAATTACACCTCCGGGAAAACAAAATGTTTTCCTTTTCCTTATTGTTTACGCATTATGGTGCCGCAAATAAATCGGTGGGGAGAGGTCTTCATGGTCCAAGATGCGACATGGTTGTACAAGCAGCCCTCAAGTGCTTTCCTACTGCTGGCCATAAGTCCGATGTTGTGGACTTAGCGCCTTCCAGACCGTGGGTCACCTGCAGACCTACTTTCAGCCACTGCTGGCCTTCTGCCTTAGAGGACAGCTGTTCGAGACCAGGTGGGTGCGGCTACCCGACCACCTCCACATGGGCGGGCTGCTGCTGCACGCCTACCCTCGCAAGGGCGGGCACTCATACTGAGGTCCGCCTTCCTCTATAAGGACCACAGCAGGCAGGGTTCCACGCCCTGAGCTGCTAAACTCCGTCCGGACGCCACACGTCCTGCAACACACACCGTACGTCAGCGTTCCTGACGTCACAATAGGCCTCTGGCCACCTAATGCCACAGCGTCTTCCCGCTCACTGCCTTCAACACACGCCGCGGAGGGCGTCGCCACAGCAGAGGATCGATACGAGTGTTGCAGTTTCTTCTTCAGTAAAATGAGTGAGCAGTCGTCTGTTATCATAGCAACAACAGCCTACCGGCTCAAATGAACCCTGCCACTGTACATGTCATCCACCTCGAGCCTCGACACCGTCTGTGTGTCATCTTCCGTGGACCTCATTTGTACGTCTGTAAACTTTTTCGCTCAAAAATAATTAACTCCGCTTGTCCTCGTGCTTCATTTATAAATCACACAAAATACTTTACGGTACATTGGTAGAAGCACTCGAATAATGTATTGTTATATAAGTCCTCCACGTGTGTTTATATGCTTTATCCGTAATAAAAATGTAAAAAATCCTCAGCCTTATCAAAATGACACAGGGAACGCCACGAAGTGGAGCGGTGTAGTGGTTAAGTCACAACACTTCCCCAACTTAAGTTTCTGTTGTTCCCGTTAGTTGATAGCGAATGCTGAGACCATTACCTTGAAAAGTTGATTTCACAAATTGTTTTATATGCAGGGCATTCGCAGCTGATGAAGGTCAATCAACTGACAGTTGATAAAACTTGGTTTTAATTTACCACACTACTGGCTTCGCAGATCACAACCACATCTTCACGTGCAACAAAAATTATTATATCAATCCATCGTAGGGGAACCCAATGTTGTTAATTAATTCCTTAACCAAGAATGATGGGTTCACCTGTGATCAATTAATGTAATAATTTTTGTCGCACCTGAAGATGCGGCTGTAAGCCGTAAAACCGTTAGTGTGGTCAGTTAAACAAGTTTTACCAGAGTCGGCGGTATTTTCATTCTTCAAGGCTGGTTTTCTTTCCCACCCTGGTACCAACGGGCTTCTACACCGACATCTACATACGTACTCCGCAAGACACCAGTCGGTGCATGATGGAGGTAGCTTGTACAGTTACTACTCGTCCCCTTTCCTGTTCCGCTCGAAAATGGAGCGAGAGAAAAATGACTAACAACTATCCACGTGCCTCAGTACGAGTCCTAATTTCTCTCGTCTTCGAGGTCCTTACGCGAATCCTATGCTGTCGGTAGTAGAATCTTTATGCAGTCAGCCACAAATGCCGGTTCTCTGAATTTCCTCAATAAAGTTCCTCGAACAGAACCTCTCCTTCCATCCAGGGATTCTCATTTGGGTTCATGAAGCGTCTCAGTGATACTCACGCACTGATCGAACGTACCAATAGTAACATGCCTCTGAATTCCATAAATGGCCTCTTTTAATACGACCTGGTGGGGTCTTAAAGACTCGAGCAGTAATCAACGGTGGGTTGCACTGAAGTTCTACACGCAGTCTTCTTTACAGATGGACCACACTTGCCTAAAATACTCCCAATAATCCGAAGTCGACCATTTGCGTGCCCTACAACCAATCAAATGAGCTCGTCCATTTCACATCGCACATGAGCGTTAGGCCCAGATACTTAATCGACGTGACTGTGTCAAAGCAGCAAGTCACTAAAACTGTATTAGAACACTAAAAGATGGTTTTTTTCTTATTCATGTGCATCAACTTATAATTTTCTACATTAGGAGGTAGCTTTAATTCATCACATCATATGGAAATTCTGTCTAAGTTATCCTGTATCCTCATACAGCCACTCAACGACGACACTTTCCCCTACACTTCGGCATCATCAACAAACAGTCGCAAGTTGCTACTCACCCTATTCCTCATATCGTATATAGGGAACAAAAGCTGTCCTATCACACTTCTCCAGAGCACACCTATGATATACTTGTCTCTGACAAACACTCGCTGTCGAGGACAACGTACTGCGTTCAGTTAGGTAAGAAGTCTTCCGGCCACTCACATGTCTGTGAATTTCTCCCGTGTGTTCGGGCCTTCGTTAACAGTATGCTCTCTGGCACTGTGTCAAATCTAGGAATGGGGAATCTGTCAGTTGCCCTTCATCCATGGGTCGCAAGATATAGGGCGAGAAAAGTGCATGCTGAGTTTCTCGCGAGCGATGCCTTCTAAATCGGTGCAAAGTTGTGGACTGAAGTTTTTCTGTCTCGAGGAAGGATACGGCCCTGTAATTTTGCGGATCCGGTCTTTTATCCTTTTTATATACAGAATTCGCCCGCATTTCTCTCCAGTCGTTTGAGACTTTGAGCTGGGCGAAGGATTCGCAATAGGCGCAAGCTACGTAAATGGCCAGTTCCATGTGACCCAACAGACATTTATTTTCAACACTTTCAGTTGCTTCTCAACGCCAGAGATGCCTCTATCTATGACCTCCACACAGGAGTCCGTGCGAAGGTCAAATAATGGTACGACTGTACGATTCTCCCCCGTGACTGACTTTTTTTTCACGTGCAGTTTAAAACTTGAGCTTTCCTTTTGTGATCTTGTATTGCCGCACCGAACTACTCATCTAGTGACCGAATAAAAGAATAGGACCACATTTTCTCGGGTTCTCGGTCGCTAATGACCTAGTAGTCAACAGGTCGCTAAGCCATAATACTGCTTCATTCTTTTCTTTCAGAAAGACTGAGTTTTAGGGCAAGACTAAAACACGATTGAGCGTCTACGTGCTACCAAAGTCAGGCGTACAAATAGCGAAGAAAGAGATTACTGTTTTGACGATACTGGACAAACTGTAATAATCACAGATAATTCCATTTATTCAACGTACAAGGTTAAGAAAAAGCATTTTATTTAAGTTGAAGGTACTCACCGCTCCGTCTATCGGATCGTAGAACCTCTGTATTAGTTGGATACAAGTAGATTTGCCACAACCTGAGCTCCCGACCAGAGCGACTGTCTCACCGCCTTTGATGGTCAGGTTCAGACCTTTCAGGATCTGAAAGATCAGTATTAATGATAGCAGGAACAGTATGGGGATTAATGTAATAGCTAAGTGTCAACATATATTTTAGAAACGAAAGGTTTTTGTTGTGAAGCACACTGCAGATTTCTCCTTTTTATGAACAAAATATGGCTTTTAGTTACCTTCACGCCTTTGCGGGAAGGATACTCGAAATGCACGTCGTTGAAGTGTATGGAGCCGTCGACTTTGTCCGGGCGCTCTCCCTCAGTGGAAATGCTGTCGATGAGAGATTCGCGGTCGATGACGGAGTACACCTTGGCGGCGGCACCCCTCGCTATCGAAAATGCTTCGATAAATGGCGACGCGACCCCGAACGACATGAAGCCTGTCATGCAGCCCATGAACACCTGCGGCAGAGGGAAAGGCACCTGCTATAGTGCTGCAGAACTCCACGTCAACAGTTCAATTGGTAGTGTAGTAAAACGTTAACTTACGTGAGATGGAAATAAAGTACAATTTGATTAAGGTTCATCTAATCTCCGGGTAGTAATATTTCGTACGTTACAGCAAGGACTTCCTTAGATACAACTTTTGATAGAAGCTGTGTAATTATAATGATTACGTTGGAATGACATGAAAGATTTTAACTTTCCTTTCTGTGTGCAAGCAACCGAAAGCCGAGGCCGTTTCTAATTTGTTTAACACTGAAGCGCGTATCAAACTCAACTGTACAGCAGGCAACAGCACTACCTTATCTTCTATT
Organism: Schistocerca americana; assembly: GCF_021461395.2. NCBI lineage: Eukaryota > Metazoa > Arthropoda > Insecta > Orthoptera > Acrididae > Schistocerca > Schistocerca americana. Next base: position 618,442,917 of record NC_060121.1, read on the forward strand.
ATGACTTCGTAAGGCGTTGAATCATAAAAACGAGTAAAGTGGCGTAGTGTGTCAGACACTGGATCCACATTCCGGAGGGGGCCAGTTCGAATTCCTTTTCGCTCATCAAGATTTAGGTTTCCTTTGGCTTCCCGAACTAGCTAAGACGAATGCCAGGCTGATTCCTTTTTGAATGACACAACCAGTTTCCTTCATCTTCCGTTCTCAATCCAAGTTTGGACTCCGTCTTTAATGACCTTGTTGTCGCTGGTAAAAAATAAGTCTCCCTTTCTTCCCCTTTTTAAAAACTCGTCTGCCAGACTGGTCTTCAGTTTATTAAATAGTGTTCGCAAATTCTTAACAAACAAATTAAAGCCGTCAGAGCTTCAGTGAAAGCAAACTTTCTAAATGGAGCCCCTCTAGTACACTGAAATTTTTTCTTTCGAAGCACGGTAGTCAAGTGATTGGACAAGATCTGAAATTTTGTTTAACCCTAAGCAAAGCCGTTGATTGCTTAAGTACACAGTACTCATACAAAAGTTATCAACAGCATATAGTAAATTTCAGTGTCGAGCTTGGACGTATTCCTCAAGGATGGCGTGGTATGTGGGCCGAGACTATTTGGGGCTTTCTATGCACGTGACTAAAATTTGATAAGGACGGGTGGTCCTCTTCTGCGGTCTGCCGTATTGCTCTTTCGAATATGTTACAAATAACTCGATATCGATGAGTGCAGTTGCTTCACAATACGAATATCTATGACGTTTTTTTTTTACCACACTGTACCATAGATGCAAGGTAGCCTGGTCATCTTGAATTTAGTAGGCAAATATTTTCCATTTCGTGTGTAAGTAGTTTTATGCTTGGTTCCTCTAATTTTGAGCGCTTTGACAACGCACATGTTTCTGTAAACTTTTAGTCTTTATGTTTCTGTGAACTTTCTCTTTACCTATCTCAATTTCTATTTACATTTTTCTCATCTTATTTTTATCCTGTATTTTACATATTTAATATTTTTACTTGAACTGCGATTATTCTCTCAATTTATATATGGTTTTCACATGTAAATTAATGTTATAATATACACTGTTTTCTATAGTTTTATTATTTTAGAAGTACTAAAGATCTTGTAGACACTACTGTTATGTGAACGTAGGCTATAGGTACAATAAGCAATACATAATTAAAATAACTGCACAGCCACTCACAGTGTAAGTTAATATCTCTTGATAGCTTATCATCATATGTAAATACGTGGCATGTTGCCTAATGTGCATATAATTACCTTAAAACGATTGATTATTCTCCCAGTATGAAAATACCTTTACTACGGTTTATGTTCAAATGTCCATCAACATTACTAGAAAACGATATATATTGAAATTAAATCTTCTCTTACTGTCCTGATGCAGAGAAAAATATAGCTAAGGATAATGGGATAAGATTTTTGTGGTCGTTCAGTCGAATAACTTACCGTGATCATGGTGGCAGCGTCGTACACCTTATCGTCTGTTTTGTACATGTCTTCTATTATTAGCCCCACACCGTACCAGAAGGCGAGTGCGTAGCTGGCATAGATGACAAACCACAAGATACCGAATCCAAGCCCATTCAGCAGATTCCTTCTGACGTTGAGCTTTTTAGCAGACAAAAGATTTTTCTCATATCTGTAGAGAGAATTAAAACAAGGTTTAGATATGATGTGAAGCCTACTCTTTTTTGTTATTAGCGGTCAGATGAATGTTTAAAATACGCAGATGAAGCACCGGTCATTATCCTGTAAAGGAACATGACACTGGAGAAACTACAGCGGCCCAGTTGGGAAAGTGTGGTAGGGAATTAGACCTTACTGTTTCTTAATTGTCGGACCATGCAACCGTGCTGCATGAAACCCGAGCAGACTGGTGTTTTGGATGTTGAAACAAGACAGAGATGTACGTTTAATTTAATTTTAGTAAAATTCAGTGAAGGTACTTAACGTTATAGTGCTAATGCCAATTACAAAATAACCTGAAACATTAAACTTAAGGTAATCTGTGAAGATAGTCTTCTCTAGAGTGGAAAGAGTTTGTTAACACTTCAACTCCACTACAGTATCCATGTGACATTCAGTGTGCTCTGGCAGGTTGTTGAATACATATGCAACCACGTAACCATCTCCATCCAGTATTTGTGTTCGCGAAGGTTGTTTTCGTTTCCAGTGCTATATACACTCTTTTCACTATTTTTGAAAAAAAACTGAACTATTAGTATTGAGAAAGATGGTTAATTAATATAAATATTTTAAGCAGTTACTTTTTTGGAAAGGAATTTCTAGAATCGACATCGAATATAACCGTTAAAACACGCTTCCATTCCCTAAAAGTACTGTAAGCTGAGTTTCCTTCATATATTATCCCATAACAAGTTAATATTCGACAACATGTAAAAGATATAAATTTCTTCATTTTTAAATCGTCTGTAGAGCAATAAAGCGTTCTATAAACAAAGCTCGCCTTAAGTGCTTAATAATTCAAGGCAGTTTGTTTACCAGTTAAGGTTATAATATTCAGTACTTCGTCCTTCTCTCTGTTATCTTCTGTTTCGGTGCCGCTATGTTCACCGCGTGAACGTGTAGATGATTTAGAACCACTTATTAATTTTACGTAAGACCAAAACCTCTTACGGTTTTTACTCAGATCGGTTAACAAAATGTCTCTCTCATTGCTCTCCTTATGCTTTCGCTTGTCAGCCAGGTTTTGACTTCTCTTGAATCTGTGACGATGCTCTCTTTGATTACGTAGAAGTTTTCTAACACGGCTATTAGATGGAGATGGTTCTTTTTTCATACCTTAAGACATTGCTCGGAACATTCTTGTTTGAGGCTTACTGAACGATACTTTTCAATTTTTTTCATGTGTGCTACACGTCGTAGTCCTCAGCACTGAATATTCGATGCTGACTGCCTAGGTGCTCTTAAATTCGTATCCTGTCACTCTCGTTAAGCAATAATATTTTCCTACCTTTCTCAACGTTGGTTGCAAAACTTGTAGTCATAGTATGTATCACAGCCTCATTATCATTCATACCTTCCTTTACGTCAAATGACTCTGTAAGCTCTGATCTGTTTGTTGTTAGGAGGTCGAAGATATTACCTTCACGAACTGTAATTATCCGCTCGAAGTAACTTTCGGACAAGCCACCCAGAATAATGCCGCACGAACCCCTGTCTCTGGCACCAGTTTTGCTGGCATGATTCTCCGAGTCAACTTGCCAAGTTGAAGCCACCCCCCTATTACAAAGGCAAAGTAAGGCAAATTAGTAAGGATATTCTGAAGAGAGCCTGAGAGGCAACACTTGAGGAAACAGGATGTCCGTGACGTACTGTTGTGCCGTTGGAGGTCCCACAGTCACTACCGACCTTAACATACCTGGTGGTTCCCCACATCTTGAACCCAGGGGTAATACCGCTGTGCCGGCGTCATGTTCGCTGATCACTGTTATCCAGGTTAGAGCCGCACCCTGATTCATCACTGAACGCAATGCGACGCCATTCATCAGCTGCCTATCCTTCGCCGTGACTTCGCCACTCCAGACGCTACCTTTGCAGTGTTAATGGCAGCCTACTCGTGGGACGGTAATTCCCTAGCTCGGCTGCTCCTAGTCTCTAATAGTGCGAGATGACACAGACCGTTGCAAATAGTCCATTAGTTGTTCTCGGGTGGCAGACGCAGGGATGCCATGGTTACGACGTGCTTGGTACATAATGAGAGCCTCTCGTACGGTGGCCAGACGTAGTCAACCGGAACCTTCACGACGTTTGTGCCTGTCAACACTTTCCCAAGCAATCTAAAATCGGGCCGTTGTTACATCTGGACGCTCCAAAAATCTGGACATTTCACGATTTGACCAGGCGGCCAAATTGAGATCCACAATGAGGCCTCTTTCGAAGTGTCAACAACCGGTATAGCTGCCTCACACGAAGTATGCGGCATCCTTTATACTGATCATTGCACGAACAACACAGGTCCACTCTGATGACCGTTGTACCAGTCACAGAGAATTGTGAACGCTGATCACTTAGACACGCGCCAACGCTGTGTACATCTACGAAGTTACATTGAGATTCGACAATGTTTTTTGGGTGTTCCTCCTTTTTTTTTTTTTTTTTAAGGAAGCGTAACCAGTCATGCATGTTCGACTTCCGGACGAGGTCTCCGCAAGAAGACCGTAGCAGTATAAATACCATAGTTGCTAATTCCTACCAGCAACCAACGCCAACAACATGACAACGACTAGCAGTAGCTTCTAAGAAATACTGTCGGGTTTACTCGAAGTGATCCAGTGGCAGACCCGAAAGTCATATGTGGAACGGGTCAGACGGCAAAGCCTAAAGAATCATAAAGAGCTGTATGTAACTCCGCTCCGCACACTTTGAAATTATAACAGTCGTATCAGTAGACTCCGTAGAGCCGTTCACCAGCTGGTCCATTGTGAAACATTGAGGAGTTGTTACTGAACGAAAAAACGCATCCTGAGATATATCAACAACAACTGAAAGAAAAAACTTCCAGTTACATGACTCTAAGCAAAGTTTCATTAGGTACTAATTAATGGATTATTGCTGAAGAGGAACCTACCTTTCCACCTCCTTCTCACGGCCTCCAAAGGCAATGACGGTCCTTACGGAGCTAAGCACCTCTTCCGCAATAGCTCCAGCCTGTGCGTACTTGGACATTTCTTTCTTGGCGATGCGCGATGTTGCGAAACCGACGATGCCAATGGCGATGACGCTGACAGGTAGGGAGATTAGGCAGATAAGCGCGAGTTCCCAGCCGCGGTAGAGGGCCAGGCCCACACTGCCCAGAAAGGTTACCACCATCTGGACGAACATGGGCACCTTCTCCCCAACGCCGTCCTCCAGCTTCGTCATATCCCTGTCACACATCAAGCAGCTCATTACATTTTATTTTTGAAATTTCTTAATGATTCTTTTGTAGTTTTATCCATTGTCATTATGTACACTATCTGACCAAAAGTATCCGGACGGCCCTAAGATGAGTCCGCAGCTCGTGGTCGTGCGGTAGCGTTCTCGCTTCCCACGCCCGGGTTCCCGGGTTCGATTCCCGGCGGGGTTAGGGATTTTCTCTGCCTCGTGATGACTGGGTGTTGTGTGCTGTCCTTAGGTTAGTTAGGCTTAAGTAGTTCTAAGTTCTAGGGGACTGATGACCATCGATGTTAAGTCCCATAGTGCTCAGAGCCATTTGAGCCATTTTGAGCCTTAAGCTGAGCTGACCACAAGATGTCGCCCGAGGCTGAGCCACCAGTGGAAAAGGTGCAGAGAATATTTTGTTGGTAGTAGGAGAAGCAGCAGAATAGGTGGGTCAGGAACACCCAGTGACTTCGAACGTGGACCAATCGTTGCACATCACCTCAGTAACAAATCCACCAGGGACATTCCAACTATTTTAAAGGTGCACGAAGCAGCATCCGTGAGGCAATGGTTTGTGGCCAATAACATTCTTGAAATGGACTGGCCAAACCAGAGACCCAACCTGAACCTACTGGTGCACCTTTGAGATGAGTTGGAACGTCGACTCTGCTGCAGACTCAAGCGTCCTACATCACTGCGTTCTCTAGCTTCGGTTCTTGAGGAAGAATGAGCTACCATTCCTCCAGACACACCTGGTACAAAGTGTCCCCAGCAGACTTCATCTTGGTCTACAACGCGTTGTTGTAAGCGTCTCTATGGCAACGCCTTTTCAAAGCTCTATAGGCGGCTTTTGTTTCTGCACACTACAGCCGTTTACCCTTCGCTATTTAAAGCTGTCAAGATCGCTGCCAGGTGTCAGGGATTTCCTTAAGTTGATTCGAGTGTAAGAGTGATTTAGTAGTAAGCAATAAGTGTGTTAAAACTTCATGCATGACACGACATTTTTTCGAGCAAATCGGTGTTTATGACGTCATATCTCCGGAACTATGAGTCGTACAATGATCTATTTGCGTAGGTACATTCAGCGAAATATCTGGATACTGTCAGTGAAATGTGTTGTCAGTGACCCTTGTATTAAAAAGTAATAAATTAAAACTTCATGCAAGAGGTGGCATTTTGTTACGCTTCTCAGTATTTGAAGCCATATCTATTGAAGTATGTGTCGTACAGCGATATACTTTTGTTTCTACATTCAGCGGAATATGTAGATACTGTCTGAAAAATGGGTAGCGAATAGATTTAGTAGCTAAGAAATGATAAATTTCGGCGTCATGTACAATGTGGCAGTTTTTCACGCCATCTCAGAGTTTATGTCGTCGTATGTCCTGAACTACGAATGTCTCCATGATATACTAATATTGTAGGTGGGACCAGTGTACTAGAATAGAGCAGTTCGTAGGCTTCACTGTGTGCACATGGTATGGCAGGCAGTAATACCTTCCGTATACAGTGCGTTAAACACCACACTGGTACACTTGAGTCATTTGAAAAGAAGAATGATCACTAATCGTCGAACCACACTACTCGCCTCCAGTCAGCTGGTGTTCAATTAATGTGTAGCTTTACATGCTGCTGTCAGCAGTGGTCTCCGGCGAAGTGGCCTTCTCCCGAAATGTTCACTCTATGTGGTTCTCTTCGCAAAGTACATTCGGAAACAGGCAGAAAATGTACGGCATTCGTTGGCGGCAGAATTCCTGTCACATTTTAAACCACGTTCTTTGAGAAGGTCTGGCGCTCGCTTCTAGTTCATATCGGTTAGGACCATTTTACTATAATAGCTCTTACGCCATGCTACGTGGCTGCGAGGTATACACCATTCCTTGAAGACACGTTGGACAGTCCTCGTCGATGCGCCAACAAAACCTCAGGTTCATTCACTGTGTGGGCATGGGCACTACCAAACATGATAGCTTCTTTCTGCCATCCTGTCACGTCTCCACAACGACCCACATTACGCGATAATTTTAATCAACCGACTAGCACGCACACCCGACTCAACTGCCAAGACTTACCAGTTGTACAACACTACAGGGCGCTACAGCGAACTGCCTGCTCTTCTAAGGGAATGAAATATATTTTTTCTGCAAGTTTTTATCTTATCATTTTAATAGTGATTGTGAAAAAACATTAGGATATTTAAATGGCAGACAATACAATGCATCTCAAGATTACAGCTACCTATCAAAGCCTTTCAAGTTAGTTTATCTTGTGTAAAAAGAAAATTAAAGTATGCATGCCTCTTAAAATATGTTTGTTTGTATATTTGTAATGGCAGACAAGACAATGCATCTCAAGATTACAAAATGATTCAAATGGCTCTAGGCACCATGGGACTTAATATCTCAGGTCATCAGTTCCCTAGACTTACAGCTACTTAAACCTAACTAACCTAAGGACATCACACACATCCATGCCCGAAGCAGGATTCGAACCTACGACGGTCGCAGCGGTGCGGTTCCGGACTGAAGCGCCTAGAACCGCTCGGTCACAGCAGCCGGCTCAGGGTTACAGCTAATTGCGAAAACCTTTCTGGTTAGTGTATCTTGTGTGAAAAGTAAATTGAAGTATGCATACTTACTATAGAAATCGATGAATGTATATTTGTTTGTGTGTTTCATATCTCCTCTTAAACTAATAGACTGATATCAACCAAACTTGGTACACACATCGATTACTGTCAGGGAACAGTCGCTGTGGGATTTCACGTCATAAAACGAGAGGCGTGAAAAACTGCTGCATCATGCCTGACGTTTAAATTTATTACTTCTGTTTTGCTAACTCTACTCGCAATAAATTCGCAGACAGTTTGAGACAGACACACGTCAATCGATTTGGCATTATCATTTCAGATATGTTCAATAATTTTCAATAAGTGAACTACTATCTGCGGTGGTATGTGATTGTTGCAGCATTGAGCATTTTAGTAGCTGTTGTATTATGCTTTCTCGAGCTGATTTCGTAACCTGCGGATTCTACAGTAAATAGAACTGCTCAGTGGAATGAACAGGTAACTTAACAAATAATCTGTGTTACAAATAAAAGAGAGCAATACAAAGATGAGCAGTAATGTCGACGAGCAGTAGAAAGATCGTTACATGTTACACAATCAAACAAAATGAAAAATAGAAACAGCAAAATAAGGCAAAGTAAGTGAAAGAAGTCGACTGCAGAAAGAAGTGACACGATTAAACAAAATAATGTAAGCATGAGAGTCGTCAGAAGGCGGTTGTTACTGGTGAATACAGCTTTCTTCCATAGAAAATGTTTACTGCCTGCAGTTCATTAGCTTCACACATGCTTTTCGAGAGTCTCATGCTAGATTACCACAACTACTTTTTCTCCTGAACAACAATCCTTTTGTCCTATACTGTATTAAATTCTTCGCAGATAAAGATTATGAGACAGTTTCCTCCAAAAGCCTGCTGGACTTTATGGCGTAAGTGGAAGGACAAAATTTGGCACGCACAGTGAACGGTGGGAGGCAAGTTATTTCTCCAGTACTTACTCCGACATGCGGCTAGCGAACTCCCCAGACTGGTGCACGTCGTACCACCCGATGTCCTGACGTAGCGCCGAGAGCAGGTAGAGGTTTCGGATCCGGTGAATCTGCAAACGGCAACATGAGATCATGACATATCGCCAGGTGCGGCGTACAATTATTCAAGAAACATCGTTGCTCTCACTACTCATTTTTGTTATAAACGCTAACAAAATGAACGTAGGAATACTTTAATTATAATAATGTAAATAAAATACAAATAAAATATCTTTCCTGTGTAGCACTAGCTTTTTATTCTCGTAAAGTAATGAGTGCTGTCGACAGGGGAACACAAATTGATTCCATGTTTCTAGCTCTTTAAAAACAGACACAAACGTTCTCGGACGCAAAAACATTTATTTTGATGGTAACCGGTTTCGGTCAGTTTTTGACCATCCTCAGACCCTCATGACGCGATGATAGTCGGTGGCGGTGAATGGAGCGGATGATGTAATTCCCATGAATGTCAACTTATCACAGCAGTGAGTAGTTGAAGTTCGTGGCGTTACAACACCCGCTCCATTCACAGCCACCGACTCCCACCGTATGTGTGAGGGTCTGAGGATGGTCAAAAACTTACCGAAACCGTTTACCATCAAAATAAATGTTTTTGCGTCCGAGAACGTTTGTATCTGTTTTTAAAGAACTAGAAACATGGAATCAATTTGTGTTCCCCTGTCGACAGCACTCATTACTTTACGAGAATAAAAAGCTAGTGTTACACAGGAAAGATATTTTATTTGTATTTTATTTATATTATTATAATTAAAGTATTCCTACGTTCATTTTAGTTCCGTCGTCCACCTACGCTCAATGGAGCACGTTATCATGATTTCATACGGGATACTCTACCTGTGCTGCTAGAACATGTGCCTTTACAAGTACGACACAACATGTGGTTCATGCACGATGGAGCTCCTGCACATTTCAGTCGAAGTGTTCGTACGCTTCTCAACAACAGATTCGGTGACCGATGGATTGGTAGAGGCGTACCAATTCCATTGCCTTCACGCTCTCCTGACCTCAGCCCTCTTGACTTTCATTTACGGGGGAATTTGATAGCTCTTGTCCACACAACCCCGGTACCATATGTAGAGACTCATAGTGAGACTCACATTCCCAACTTAATGTCCACACACTACATTCGTAGTGCTCCAGCCCACTACACTCATTACTCGCTGCAGACAATCTTACTGAGTCCCATAAGAGTTCGGGCAGTGAGTGAGCATCCGCACAGAAGAAGAAGTTTGGTCGTGGATAATCTGACTTGTTGGTGATTGACGCATGTCTGGAAATCAGCGTGTGGCTCCTGGTGGACATGTTTTCTTCCTGGTGTGCGCGGAAATTCTCTGACAGTCCTCTCTATAGCTGTCTGTTTAGGTTGTCGTGTACCTGCCCGTGCGGCTGGTCCCGGCGGTACGAATAGCCTTCTTCCTACCCTGATTAAAGACAATTAAATCAATACCTTAAGCTGTCCGCAGGCGTTGATATACACACATCAAAGGGGACAGTTGAATATGTGTGCCCCGACCGGGACTCGAACCTGGGATCTCCTGCTTATATGGCAGACGCTCTATCCATCTGAGCCACTGAGGGCACACCTTTTTCAGATTCATCACAATCAACCGGGATGATGGTGTGGCTTATGTTGCTTTCGGAAATGGGGTAGTAGTGCTGCGGAATCGGTCGTCAAATAAACAACTTGACACGTGTTGTGGTAAGATGTGTGATTCCTATGTTCTTATTTCAGTCCGCAGTCTCAAAGGGAGTGATAATGATGTCGTCATTATGTGCCGTTTGCCTTCTTATCTTATCTATCGAATGCTTCAGAAGCATAACCACGCATTCATTGGTCGTAATAACGGTTAAAGAGATAACTTCATAATCATTCTTCCGATTTCAACATTAACGCTAATTTTTATTCCCAGTTGGCATGATGGATGTAGCTGAACCGTAATTGATCTGAGTCCATTATGATCTTTTTAATACAGCGTAGAGCATAGCTTAATAATACTCTGTAGGTTGTAATCGATACACCAATCTGACTGAATATTAGTACAGTTTTACTTCTTTCCGCTTTCTCATAGGTAAGCGCGTCATCAGAAGTCAGGCCGCACCTTTTTGTAACACCCTGTATATTGAATTCAATAATTTTTTAAATCTCATTTAAAGTGGATCTTCTTTATCTGTAATGAAGAAATTTTTCACCATCCGGCGGACGGCTTGCTGATTAAAATTGTCTGAAATGGCCTTCCTAGAGCTTCTGGGCCTTTCCTCATTAGGCGTTGAAAATGTCGAGGATTCATCTACCTGGTCGCTTTGAAAATGTCGAGGATTCAGCTACCTGGACTCTTCCCAGATCTCCTGATCGCTGAACGGAGGTAAATTATACACAATTTGCTTCTTCCATTCTGTTCAACGTGGATTTCAGTTTGAATGGAGCGTCATCAGAAGAATGTCTGATATGAAATTAATGCAGGATGTTGTGTCAGTGTATGGTGTGAACAATAACGGTGCATCTGTATTCTGGTTCCAAATGTTCAAACAGTATGAACGTTAATTTGACTTATCTATAAGAGAATATTGGAAGTCGGAAGGCTAGAAAATTGTGGAGATACGCAGGAAGACCTGCACAGGACGATGCCTTGTGAAGATATTGGAAGCCTTCTGTTAATATAATACGATGTGCCACAAGTAACGGGAAGATGCGTTATTTTTTGATTGCCGAAAATTCACTATAGACAGTCCTGCCTGTTAAACGTGTGGAAGTATGCATATTGAGCAATATAAAGAGAAACGACCACACAAACTAATCTTGTAAAGGCGGATGACAGAATGAGATTCTCAGGAAGTGTAGTCCACCCTTAACGCAAGCAGCTTACAAAAGCATCGTTCGACCGGTACGTGAGTACCACTCCTCAGTCTACGACTGATAAAGGATATGGAGAAGATCGAAAGAGGAAGAGCTTAGTACATCGTCACGTATTCGTTAAGCAAGTGCGAAACAGCTAGGGAGAAGGTATACAATTGCGCGCAGACAAACCGAGGTTCAGGTTTTGCCATGGTTTCCCTAAATCGCTCTAGGAAAATGCAAGGATGGTTTCTTTGAAAAGGCACGGTCGATTTCCTTCCCTTATCCGAGCTTGTGCTTCGTCCCTGATGACTTCGTTGTCGACGGGAAGTTGAACTCTGATCTTCCTCCATTGTTTTCTCAGTTCTGCGGCAGACACTTCAAGAGAACCGTTCTGCTTCACAACGTGATTTGCTGTTAAAATTTCGAGAGCGTACATTTCCAGTAGAGTCAAACACATATTGCTTCCTCTCACATATGTCATGTGAACAGAGTCTCTTTAGTAGCATTTGCCGCATCGTGCACAGTCCCCTGTTTTTATGATTTGGCAGATTTGTTTTGTTATTTAACTTTGTGGCCGAATGTCCCTGCAGTTGCTACAGTCGTAAATTAACCTAAGGAAAGGCAGTCGAATGCACCAGGTGTTTACGAATACTGTTAACTTCGTTCTGTGTGTTATCATAATTTAACTGTTTGTGTGTCTTATTGGTGGAGGTTGGAGACCAGATCCATAATTTGTATAAACGAAATTGGAAAATCGCTAAAAAGTCCGGTTGAGTCGTATAACAGAGCAAAAGTAATTTAATCCGGCGTGCGCATCCGATTCGGATTTTGCTATCTCCCTGTCTCACTAGTTAGCACACTGAGGGTTAAGCTAAACGAGCAGGTCGTCCCGTTAAAATACTGGAAAGGTAACCTTAGAAAGATTCGAGCTCCTACGGAGATATGCCAGTAATCGTTGTTCCGAAGCACGCATTGACTTTAGAAAGCAGGTACACACGTCGTCCCACGCAAAGACCATTGCGCAACAAGAGTGGCGCATTGTCAGAAGAGAGTACGTGTTCTGAGTTTCTTGCAGACAGAGTTCTGCTGCGGTACGGACAACGGATGGGTCACAGTGTGCGATTAAAATGGCACGGCAACTGGAAACGTCCACAAAAGTTGAAGTATGCGGGACAGTACTGTTCTTGTGGGTAAACTATCTAAATCCCGCACAGACTCACTGGGAAATTCTGGTGGTATGTGGAGCAAATACATATCGACTCCAGCCTTAGTGAAATGGCGACAGTTTAACCAAGACGGCATAAACGATAGTGATGCTGATCGGAAAGTCCAAATTTTGCACCATGTGATTTCCATCTTTTCGACGGGCTAAAAGAACATCTGAGGGAAAAGATATTTTCCAACGTTCAGACAGCGGTTCTGGAATGGCACAATGTCCAAGGAGCAGATTCCTGTCATTGAGAAATCCAACGATTAGTAGGCTGTTGACAAAGGCTTGGTCACTGCGTTGAGAAATAGTGTCACGTATCTGTGTCACTTTGAAGTGTAGTGTAGCATTCAATAAAAGTTTATTAAAACTAAACTAAACTCCGTCCGGACAGGCTATGTAGGCCCAACAGTACTGACCGGCAGCCATGTTATCCTCAGCCTAGAGGGGTCCCGGTCGGGGCACAAATTTTCAACTGCCCCCGTTGATGTATGTATATCAACGCCTGCGGACAGCTTAAGGTATTGATTTAATTATCTTTAATCAGGGTAGGAAGAAGGCTATTCGTGGAAAATCTGACTTGTTGGTGATTGACGCATGTCTGGAAATCAGCGTTTGGCTTCTGGTGGACATGTTTTCTTCCTGGTGTGCGCGGAAATTCTCTGACAGTCCTCTCTATAGCTGTCTGTTTAAGTTGTTGTGTCCCTGCCCGTGTGGCTGGTCCCGGCGGAGGTTCGAGTCCTCCCTCGGGCATGGATTTAGGTTAAGTAGTGTGTAAGCTTAGGGACTGATGACCACAGCAGTTAAGTCCCATAAGACTTCACACACATTTGAACATTTTTTGTCCCTGCCCCGTCAGGTTTCCGTCCCGCAATCTCTCGCGGCCCCTCGGACAGGGATAGCCGGCAGCCAGTACGTCGGAAGTTTGTAGCTGTCTTTTCTGTTGATGTTGTGAGGTTGCTTAACGATTTCATTCACCTCTCATATGTTTCGTTGGCGCTTCCACGGTTCCTTTGCCAGTAGACGCCCTTCCTAAACAGTATAGGCTGTCCACAATCACGGTGTTGTTCAGCTATCGCCGATTTATTGTGCTGTCCTAGTCGCACGTGCCAGGCGTGTGCTGAATGGCCTCCCTGACTAGCCTATGTCGGCAGCTCTCCGCTCGTACTCCTGTAGTATTAAGATCGTTCACTGCATTCTTGGTGGAACCTGTCACGTCGTGGATCTTGACTTCCGTGCACACCAGGAAGCAAACATGCCCACCACAAGCCAAACGCTTATTTTCAGACATGTGTCAATCATCGACAAGCCAGATAATCACCGAATAGCCTTCTTCCTTAGGTCCCTCTCTCTTCATGACTAGCGTCCTTATATTCTAGGGCGGATAAAGATATAGAAATATGACGTACTGACACCGACAGTTTGCAATTAATAGAGGCGTCTTTCCTCCAGTGCACCCACCCTGAGGAAGGCCGTGGTAATACAGTAAAAACGTCCGTTTTGTAGTGTATATATTTTAAATTATTCTATCTTTTATGCTATGACGTGATGAAACATGCAGAATAATTTCATTCGTTTTGACACCGTCCGCGGAAGTCTAAGTAGTTATGTCAGTGCGTAAATTGCTATTTAAATTTACCTTATACCATTCGCAACATAAGCAGGAAAGGTGGAAGTGACAGTAGCACAGAAAGCAAAGTCCACTACTCAGAGCAAATATGCTCAAGGGGAATAGATGTAAACCTGCATGTACCGTCTAGATGTAGATGTAGATGCAGATTCGAAGAAAACAATCAAACTAACCTGTGTGTAAGCGATGTAGTTGAAGCACGCGACAGCGACGTAGGTGCAGAGGAGTGTGGCTGCGCCGATGATGCTGTTGTTGACGGCGAACGTGTGCACTCCGTCGAGGAAGCGTTGGGTGAGTTCCGCGTAGGAGAAGTTGCCGCTGGTGGTGGTGGTCTCCTCGGAGTACATGACGCGCAGTACGGCGTCCGTCAGCGTCTCTCCCGGGTCCCGGCGGTTGCCGGCCATGAAGGCTGTGGCCGCCGACACGATGGCTGGACCCAGCTCCGACCCGAAATCCACCATGATGCCGGTCAGGTCGCCGAAGAAGAGCACGTTCAGCGGCTGGCACACGCCGCTGCCCACGGCTCCCACCAGCCCCACAAACATCAGCAGCTTCTCCCACGCAGTCGAGAACCGGTACTGTGGAAAGACACCGTGTGCAGCGCCAACAGCTTCGTAGGCTGACCTTCCATTTAAACGCTGACAGTAATCCACTGTCATGTAGGGTGAGCCCGAACTACGTTGACAAAATTTCAGAGGCTGCTCAGGGATATTTCTTCAGTACTATGGCATAAGGGATGGGTGGTGTTACTCCAGTCACAGGCGTCACCAGCGTGGAATTAGTGAGTGGGTGGGGGAGGGGGGGGGGGGGGGCGGAGAGCGACACACACACACACACACACACACACACACACAATAGATGAGTTACAGGTCACAAAAGGGGATGTAACGGGAGATCCACTTGAAAAAATTAAGACCTAAAATCACTTTCTGGAGCATTCTGAAAGCCTCAGTCCATACATTTCAACTGGTACTTAACACTTCTGAAGCGTGCCTATTTGAGCCTGGATTAAAACGTATTTTGCTATTACTGAGTATAAAAAAGTTATGTAACATTAAAATTTAAATTTACCGGCGGTGTGTGTATGATTATTACGTATTAACTCCCAAACAACCATAGAGATTATTTCATATAGAATACTTTTCCAAAGTAAATTCAGCTTAATATTTATTGTAAATGTAAATAAATAGCCTATTACATACACGATTTAATTCAGTTTATTTTTCAAACATAAGAAATAACAGAATGAGATTTTCACTCTGCAGCGGAGTGTGCGCTGATATGAAACTTCCTGGCAGATTAAAACTGTGTGCCCGACCGAGACTCGAACTCGGGACCTTTGCCTTTCGCGGGCAAGTGCTCTACTGGCAGAACTAGAGCTGTGAGTACCGGGCGTGAGTCGTGCTTCGGTAGCTCAGTTGGTAGAGCACTTGCCCGCGAAAGGCAAAGGTCCCGAGTTCGAGTCTCGGTCGGGCACACAGTTTTAATCTGCCAGGAAGTTTCATAAGAAATAACATTTAAAAACGCGAAGAACTATGAAAACTAGGAATAAAAATGCAAGAGTTGGATTGTCATAAACGATAATTAAGTGCATTGTAAAGAGCATAAGGTAAAATAATCTTACAAAATTCTTCGCATAGTAATCTAAATACATTTCTTCTGTTGTCAAAATTGTAATATACTCGGTAAAAAATTTTTACTTATAATAATTCTTTGGCCTTTTTTACAAAATTACAGTATTAATCAATTGCCTTGAACTCTCTTCAAGGCAAGTCGTCTCGGCGCATGCTCTGAATGTAACTTTATTATTTACTAACACCGGACAGTGCGTAATTGTCGCATAGTGTTCGATTGTTTGCTGTCTGTCTTCTGACCAATCCTCCTACAGAATTAGAGCAAAGCCAAGCAGGTTCACGCTAATCTCTCCTGCTCCTTTATCACTCACAGTCGTACCAACACAGCTCATTAAAACTTGTAATATTGTCTTTTTAGTGAATAATGTAAGCGGATTTGATTTACTGGCATGTTAGTAAATCCTGTAAATCATTAAAACCTTTTAACGAGCGTAATTAGTTAAGCTTGGGTTTATTCGTTTTAAGGTGCCATTTTTTGTCAACTAAGACTCAAAAAATTGAATATTTTCGAAAAATAATGCGGTGACATGCCACCGTCTCTACCCTTACACTCTTCGGCATTGACATCCAAGATCTCAGTCACCTTTGTTTCTCCAGAAATATGTGTATTTTACTAAAAACAAGAAACGTTTGTTTCTCTAGGGACATTTGTTCAAAACTATCGAAATCGGCAATGCTTCGCAATTGCTGAATGTGTATGGGAACTGGATATACATCCTTTAGCTGGGGTATTCCAGGGAATTGTTTCACAACGTAATTTTCGGCTCCTCTCTACGATTCGCCCACTTTGAAGCCATGGAACTCGAAATTACAATAAATCATACACAACATGAACGGAAAAGACTTCTTTGATTTTCATTTTTGGTTTTTAATTGTTTTTCATTCATTTAAAAAAATTTTGTACGCAATAAAATTAAAATACTTCAAAATATACAAGTTTTCGTTTTCTAGATGCTGTGTGGTAAGACTATCCACTGGTTTTCTGAACTGTCAGTTTATGAAAGGGGACTTAACAGCTGACCATGGTAAAAACACTCTCATCGTAAATCGATAACATCTGGACGCACAGCCTGCAGCATTCTTTACTGTTACTGCAAACGAATCGGCCCAGACGATAGTTTTTATGAGGCACTAGCAGCTGTCTCGAGAGAGATGTGTGTGATACCTGTTGCGTATGCTATGAACAAGGATTCGCTTTGTCCGGATCCTCGGGTAATGTGACATTATGCATGCACGTACAACACAGGTTGCCCACGTTCTGGTAAGCAAACCACCAGTTTCCGATCCAAAAAGACAGGACTCGGTGAGTCCCTTGTTTATCCGCTTTATCTGGAGCTGTACTAGGGTCAGTGTGCTATAGTCAGTTATTAGGAGTAGCGGTCTCTCGCTTTACATATTTTATGCTTCCTGTCTGTATTCTGATATGGTTCTGGGGATGGGATTAGGTGTGACTGTGTGATGCACATCTGGACTATTACATACAAGCCTCACGTGGGTAAGTTTAAATGTATTTGTATGTATGTCATTATCGACTATCAGACACAATGTATCTCTCCCACGCACTGTACTGTTGCTTGCGGTTTACATATAAATGTAGATCTCGTCAGACCCTGATTTCTAAACAGGCTATGTACTTCTTGGCCGGAACTTGTAATGTTCAGTGTTCTTAAGAAATAAAAAATACCTGTACATTCAGTGTGCCACTCTGAGTCAGATGGACGGCTATAATCTTCGTTTCCCTTCCCTCAGGCCATCCTCTCTGATTTTGAGCTTCACTGTTCCCTATATGTTGCACATATTGTTTGTAGCACCACGTTTGTAGCATTTCTGAACGAACCAGTGACGTGGTGGACGTGTGAACAGTAAAGAAGAGCACTTCTCAGTTACGATCGCTTTCTTTTCCGTCACGCAGAGTGAGCTCGCAGCTGCAGAACATTCGTTACAAACTAGACAACCACCCTCTCATGTGAAGAGAAAAGTACGTCACCCATTGTAATAAAATGGTACGCCTGTAGCCGTCCTTTCCATATTATTTATTATATAGCTAATAGTTTCGGTGATTTAATACACCATCTTCAATCCTTAACCGACGGTGAGGGGGTGAACTCCTATGGTATACATGACCCCATCAGTGCCCGACATCTGTGAACTGGTTTCCATAGACTATTATAACAGCAATTTTGGTGTCTGCTATCATCAACTACTAACTTATAGGACAAACATTCAAAACAGAACGTCGTGAGAGAGCGAAACGAGAACGACTAGTAGCTCAGATAAGAAGAGAAAAGAAAATTTTAAAATGTAGTGCTACAGAGTAATGTTGAAGATTAGATTGGTTGATCATGTAACTAATGAGAACGTTCTGAATCGAACTGGGGAGAAAAGAAATTTGTGGCGCAACTTACGAAAAGAAGGGATCATTTGAGACTTAAAGGAATTGTTGACACTGGAGGGAGGCGTGAGGTGTAAAAATTTTAGAAGAAAACCGGGGCTTGAACACAGTAAGCAGATTAAAAGGGACTCACGTTGAGGCAGTTGTGCAGAGATGAAGAGGCTTTCACAGGATAATCTAGCACGGAGAGCTGTATCAACCCAGTCTTCCGACTGAGTGTCACAACTTATCTTTCACAGATTCATTAAAAATATAAAAAAAGGGCGCTGGTAGCTTTGAGATAGTAACAGTTAGCAAAAAATTAACAAAAACATATAATCAATGAAAAACTCATTTTAAGAGAAATTTGTTTTCAACTTCTGTCATTCTTGTTACAGAACCCGACACTAATTCTACTGGAGTAAATAATTTACATATTGTTTGCTTACCAGTTTAATGAAGGACACACTAGGGATTTCTTCCGTTTTTTCTGACTTTTCAGGTTCTGTGAATTCCCTAGAACAGTAAATATTAATTAGGACATAGTTTCGTCCTATAAGAACTTGCATTACTTTTATGTAAGCTACAAACTATAAAACATATAGTCGTAGTGACTCAGCAGAGATCTATGACAGCTAAAATAGAACATCAACGTGAAGTAGGAGCAAGAGATGTAATTAAATGTAGAAATTACAAGGATTATGGTTCAAGTTGCAATAAAGATTATTACGACACACTAGAAAAAATTGCAGTTTGAAAGCCAAAGATAAATTTTAAAACACTTGCTACAAACAGATATTACAAGACGAGCGAAGGCAAGAATGAAGGTTGAACAAATTCTCTATAACGTTTAAGACAGTACTTAGACATAAAAAAAATACTTACGCATCAAGTGCCCCAGTCTTGTTGCCTTCTTCGTCCAGGCTCTTAACCCTCACCACTTTTATTGGCTCCGGATCACTTTCCTCCTTCTTGACCTTCATTCTTGTTCAGAGTATATAAATCTGAAAACAATCCATCCACCGAACTTGAGCAATTACAGTTTTATTACGTTTGCCGTATAACCTGTTTCAATTCTCATACAGTTATTTGATTTAAATTATGAGACACGTACAACTGCAGTTACCGTGTCTTATTGTTTAAGAAGTTTTGTAGAAAACATTTCAGTAACCTATCATTCTTGTATATTTTACATGCTCTACCGAGCGAGGTGGCGCAGTGGTTAGACACTGGACTCGCATTCGGGAGGACGTCGGTTCAATCCCGCGTCCGGCCATCCTGATTTAGGTTTTCCGTGATTTCCCTAAATCACTCCAGGCAAATGCCGGGATGGTTCCTCTGAAAGGGCACGGCCGACTTCCTTCCCCATCCTTCCCTAATCCGATGAGACCGATGACCACGCTGTCTGGTCTCCTTCCCCAAACAAACCAACCAACCAACATGCTCTAAAAATAGCATTCCCTTTTATTTGCTTTCGAACTAAACTTTTCCTGTTTTCCATGATTCAATGTGCTCTTTCCAAAAAGTGCCCGAAACGCACAATGTCAGAAACACCTTCTCCACTTGTGATTATTACATAACAAGGGACTTTTACCTTTTAAGAAATGTATCATCGCCTGCGTCAAAATCCCTCGCTTCGGTCATCTTGAGTAATCTTGATTCTAAGTCCGGGGAAGTCATGTAATTTTTCTCCTACTGTGTCTGTATTTCGAAAGCGAGGTGCGTACTACCACACTTCCAGTTACTTCTCGTCGATATAGCCATTTTTGTTTACCAGTAGATCAAATTCTATAGCAAGTACCCTATTTCTTAGGTGCAATGCTTCTCTTTGCCACAGTTTACTTACGGGTTACGCAGTATGTGAATTCTCTCATTGTTGTCTGTTCCTATTGCACGTGTATTATTTTTCTGAAAATATTGTGCATTATTATAATATATGGTTATAAGAGATTATACGTTATATGTAAATCAGCACCTGGCTTGCCTTTTATTCACAGCGCATTGGTACAAAGTTTTAAGAAATCTCGACCTTTAGGGGATCCGTTTCCAGTGACAAGAGCTTCCGCTCAGAAAACGCTTTTATCAGAATGGAAACAGCGAGGAAGGTCGTGATCTATGCATCGATAGTTCCGTTGGGAAGTGGTGAAAATACTTTGTCATCTAGTAATGTGTAATCACTCATCCTTTCGGAATGGAAACGGCATCTGTATTTACACGTTCAAACTATATCGCTAAAGTAGTCCTTCAGGGCGTTCAGAATGAGCTCGATATTTGTTGTTAATTATTATTTCTTACACAATATTCTTGACTTGCCTATGTTCTCTATAAAGATCAGTGGAATATATTTGCTGTGATGTCCATTACCTTCTGTGTCGCGAGAAGCTGTATGACCAGTACGGAATTTAGCCAACGATTTAGGGGCCTCTGCCTCGACAATAAAAATCTCTTTATTACCTTGCCTGATATTTTTCATTTTCACTCGTTGAATGCATTGCTTTGTCTATCCTTGAAAGAACATACATTGTTCCGATTTCGAGTGTCGGTCCAGCACACGGTTTCGATCTGCCAGAATGTTTCATATCAACGGACGCTCCGCTGCAGAGTGAGAAATTCATTCTGGTTTTGTTTACGGTTCGTATAATACAACTTTTTTCCTATTTGTCGTCTCAACTGAATATCAACAAAATCTTCAAACCCAACTTCCGTCATATCCAGTATCCAGCATGAAATGAAATACGAGACTTTAATATAATCTCATTTTTATCAGCCATGATTGATAAACACTTTTCTTGTCTTGGTAATAAGAAATCAAAGAAATGAATTTGACAGTCTCGCACTAACACCTAGTAATCAACTCACACATGAAAGGAAAAATAAATGTAATTCTTGCTTCTTTTTCTAATTGTAAGGATTTTCCGTCCTGTTTGCGCCCGTTGACTTATGCAGTATCTATCGGGTAATTGCAAAAGAAAGCTAACCAATACAGCAAGAGTTCAATACAAGAATGAGACAAGCAACTTTCTTTTGAGTCAAATTTGTCTTTCGCATGCTGCAAAATACATCCCTTCCTATCTGCAACTGCGTTGTCGACCTAACTTCTCATAGTGACATTTATATGACAGGTCCGATGAATGGTGGTAGTATCGACAAGTCTCAGCGGTTGAGAATAACTGATGTAAGGTACACATCATTCGTGTAAACAAAGCTGACACTCGACGCTCTGGCCCATGAGAGCGACCGTAAATGGCAAATGCCTGTACGGTCACTCCCATCAGCCACCGCACCGAGTGTCAACATTGTTTAGGCGGTTTTTACGTGTTCATCTATTTGCATATTGTCGTAATAGAAGTGATAATTTCGGTTGTGTTTTCGTAAGAATGAATAGTAAATGTAGAACACTGACTGTTCATCATCACTGGTTATTCTGCGATATCAGGTGAATCTCATAACGAAACGAAACAAAACTCATAGTTCTAAATTTCACATTATTCTAGTCCTTTTTAGGTAGCTCTCGCCAGTAATACGAGTATTAACATTCAACTTAATTACTACATGTTTCAGTGATCTAGAATGCCAGATAATCACTCATACAAATGCAGGAAAGCTACGTAACTGAAGCGGCATTTTGATTCTACATTAAGCTTTAATTTCGTTTAGTGCTTTTATTATGATTAATGTAACGTGTCAGATTTCATGTTTATGGTTTCCATACGATCAAGCACTATGGCACCCGAGCTCTAATCAACAGCTTACTTAGCTTAAATAACCTTCTATTTACAGGCACTTCATATGTACAACGCTGTATAGTGAAAATTATTTTTTACCCTCTTCATTCGTGCCACTGAAGCAATATTTTATTTCAGTTGCAGAAACAATTTTTTTTGAGTCATCAATCTTCGGACTGGTTTGATGAGGCCCTCCCGGAATTCCTCTCCTGTACTGAACTCGTCATGTAAGAGTAGCACTTGCAACCTACACCCTCAATTATTTGCAGTATTTTATATTTACAATATTTTGTATCACCAGAATCTTTTACATATGCCCACCTCTGTGACATCATTATATGTTTGACCACAATTGCCACATAGCTTATGATTTAGTGCATCGGAAATACAACCATCTGATCGTGATGCTGCTGAGCCTGGTAGATAGCTCTTGGGAAAATATTTTTTGCAATAAATAAAGCTATGTATTTGTATTGCGTTTTAGCCTCATTTTACACCACAGTCCAATGGAACTACGAATAAAATAAATTTTACTGCTGTATGTTATTCAGTTATTTTCTTTATTTATATAAACATTATTGTCGTTGTTAATGACGTAAAATGAATGACACTACAATAACATGCAGCTAAAATTTTTGGTATTACCAAATGCAAAATATTTTAATAGCCGTTATTGTGAGTGAAATAACGCCACGGTTGCTTCGAGTCAACCGACTGAAATCTAAATCACATCCCAAACAGTTTTAGTTGTAATCAA
This sequence comes from Schistocerca americana, assembly GCF_021461395.2. Taxonomy (NCBI): domain Eukaryota; kingdom Metazoa; phylum Arthropoda; class Insecta; order Orthoptera; family Acrididae; genus Schistocerca; species Schistocerca americana. Next base: position 618,465,584 of record NC_060121.1, read on the forward strand.
TTCACTCAACTTTAATTTGGTGGTTCAGAGCACTAAGTAGTAGGAATGAAGGTGCACAACATAATCGTATCTTACCGGGTACCGAGACAATCGCCGCTAGCAGACTCTAAACTCAAACTCCTTGCTTGTCAAATGACAAATGCAGTGTGTTTTCACGCTCATTCCTATAAGAGCAGTGAAAGTGACGTAATATGAAGATGAACCAGCAAATCCCGCTCCTTTAGTCATATCTGACAAGTTATCAGAACGGATAAACCATTTAAGTCGTCATATGACGTTCCTCCCACGTTGCACTGGACGGATTTATCACTGTGTGGTCGGTTATCACCTGTTATCACAGCTGATACGAATTGTCTCATGAAGGTAGTTCTTGGGGCCAAAGTCAAACGCTTTATGGGGTACAGTTTTAATGGTTTAGTCTGTCACTCTTCACCATTCCTCAGGGTGTTAAAAGTCTCACTGACCAAAGGGACAGATAGTGCGACGGAACGCCGGCTGGAGTGGCCGAGCGGTTCTAGGCGCTACAGTCTGGAACCGCGCGACCACTGCGGTCGCAGGTTCGAATCCTGCATCGGACATGGTTGTGTGTGGTGTCCTTAGGTTAGTTAGATTTCAGTAGTTCTAAGTTCTAGGGGATTCATGACCTCAGAAGTAAAGTCCCATAATGCTCAGAGCCATTTGAACCATTTTTTTGCAACGGAACCCACAACAAACATATTTCCTGTAGCACCCAGGTGTCAGAAACGCATACTGATTGAGCACTAAGAACCCATAAGCACTTCAGTGGTGGAAAAAGATAAACAAAAAGTACAATCCTCAAACATCGTTACATCAAGTTGACTTGAGGTGTCTTGTGACACGCTGGCGTGTATTGAGCCAATAAGCAACATATAGCCCTGAAGTATCTGCTTGACTATCGCACTGCATAAAATGGAACGCTGCACATGGTAGGAACTGCGAGACATGCACTTTCTTTACGGTGCAGCTGAGCTAAGGGCAATGCAGAACCATGTACCCTCTTTTCTACTCGTAATTATAGTGTCCTCTTATTTCCTTTTACTATGAGTATCTGGTTGCGCCTGTTAAACAGATGACCCTGTAGGGACTTGTCTGTCTATCGAAACATACACTGACATGACCAAAGTCATGGGATAGCGACACGCACATATACAGATGGGGGTAGTATCGCGTACACGAGGTGCAGAAGACCACTGCGTTCGCGGAGATGTCATTTGTACTCAGATGATTCATGTCAAAAGTCTTCCGACGTAATTAGGGCCGCACGACAGAAATTAACAGGCTTTGAACGCGGAATGGTAATTGGAGCCTGACCAGGGGATATTCCATTTCGGAAATCGTTAGAGAATTCAATATTCCGAGAGCCACACTGTCAAGAGTGTGTCGAGAATACCAAATTCCAGGTACTTCCCCTCGCCACGGACAACGCAGCGGCCGACGGTCTTCATTTAACGACCGAGAGCAGCGGCGTCAGCGTTGAGTTGTCAGTGCTAACAGACAAACAACAATACGTGAAATAACCGCAGTGTACGACGAACGTATCCGTGCTGCGAAATTTGGCATTAATGGGCTATGGCAGTAGACGACCGACGCGAGTGCCTTTGCTAATAGCACGACATCGCCTGCAGCGCATGTCCTGGACTCGTGATCATATCGGTTGGACCCCAGCCGATTGGAGAAAGGTGGCCTGGTTGGACTTTCCCGACTTCAGTTGGTAAGAGGCGATGGTTTGGTACGAGTGTGGCGCAGACCCTGCGTAATCATAGACCCAAGTTGTCAGCAAGGCACTCTGAATGCTGGTGGTGGCTTCATAATGATGTGGGCTGAGTGTACATGGAATGGACTGGGTCCTCTGGTCCAACTGTACCGATCCTCGATTGGCGATGTTTATATTCGGCTACTTCGAGATCATTTACGTTCATGGATTTCATGTTCCCAAACAACAATGTCACCTGACCACAACTGTTCGTGACTGATTTGAAAAACATTCTGGACAATGATTTGGCCCGCAATGAGTCCCATTGACTCATTTATGGGACATAAACGGGAGATCATTTCGTGCGCAAAATCCTGCACCGGCAACATTTTCGCAATTATGGACAGCTATAGAGGCAACTTAGCTCGGTATTTCTGCAGGGTACTTCCAACGACTTGTTGAGTCCATGCTACGTCGGGCTGGAGCACTACGCCGGGCAAAGGGAGGTCCGAGGCGATATTAAGAGGTATCCCATGACTTTTGCCACATCATTGTACGACTCCCTACCAAAAACAGCAACATTAACACTTTGATCACTACTTTAGAGTAATCTGAACTTTCTTACCGTAGTTTTACTTGTCTGAATATTTCTTAGGCTATCGTGCTTCGCCCGAAGCGTTTAGTGGTCAACTAGCGGTTCCTGTATCCAGAAACAAAGTATATACACTTCAATGTTACCTGTAAATATCGTTCTGATACGACAATTAATTTTTTGCACTAAAGCACAGCAATAGCACTCACCAATGGGCTAGCAACCAATACTTACTCAACTTGAGAATTTTCCTCCTAAAAAGCAATAATTCTACTTGCTAACACCGGTCGCTTCGTCCTGAAGATACGAACTTCGAAGGTAGTGCTCATTCAACTTAGAACAGATAATGAATTTATAATTCCAGAAATGTAGCTTTCTTGTACCAAAATGAAATTATCAAGATCGTAAATGACTTCCTTTTCAATCATTACTTTACGAACTACGCAAAAATACGAAGTTTTAATCGCCATCAGACTGAAATTACTTTAATCTCGAGCCTTTTACTGAACGAATTCTAACAAATGAAATTTAAGCATGTACTGTAACAAAGCGACCATCAGAGTTATGTATCGCCACTTAGTTACGTTAAAAAAACCACACAAACATTGTATTTCGCTGTTGTTGCTCTTCTACACCGTAAACATTAATTTTAACACAGGATTTAAGCAGAGTAATGATAGGTACTTGATAAAAGATGTTAAAACTACTTAGAATTAGATTTCAGTATTTTGAACACAAAGTACTTTTCACCACAATTTATGTTAAGCTGACTTTCTTGTATGTGAATAACGAAATAAACTGTCTTTAGCGTACCTTAACAGGAGTGCTGTAAAAATACTTTTGTAAATTCTTCACGTATCTTATTAATTAGGTAGACCAGATTACATAATATCTACGTTTGGGAAACGTTATTGAAGTATTTTTTTTTATATCTGTCATATTGATCTGGATGCAGGATTGTGGGTGATCAATAACTCGTAGAAAAAGGATACCAGCAGCCAATTCATCCTTAAAGTTTTATTATTTAAGCAACCTGTTTCATCATCAACAAGTGGAGACAACACAGTTGCTGTCGTGTGTTTGGAGTGTACATGTCGAATAAATAAACGTCCCCGCTAATGAAGCGTCGAAATTGGTTGCTAACATAATATTTTTTAGGAAGAATGACGGCTGTTGGTATACTTCTTTCAGCGAATTCATGAAGTTAGATGGTGTAATTCATGCAACAGAATATTCTAGTCTGGAAAATTCTTGCTTCCACTGCTAGAATTATTTATTAACGCAGAAGTGCTGATTACCGCCTGCTGATTACCTCCTTCTTCCATAATTTGTGCCAACATTATCACTAATATTTGTCTCGCAGAGTACGTCAGTACATGACCTTGCCCTAACACTACTGACAGGTTTGTATGCGTATTGTCATATCGCTGGCTTGGTTGCGGAGTGTCTTTGCGAGGGGCTGCATTTTGCAGAGTCGAGCATGGTACACGGAGCTGCTACGTTGTGTTGTGGGTAGCTCTGCATAGGAAAGGCATTATTATGGAAGTTCAAATGTGGCTGCCAGTGCTATTATTATGAAGTAACGATTTATGGCTGTGGATTCAGTGAAAAGTGCGTAAAAAAGTAATTAACTATGAGCAACGCTGCCGACAGCTTATTTTGAGTATCTGCCCGTTTGCGTATCGTACCATAAAACGTCAATCATCGGCGCTGTGTTTGGCCTCCCAGGATGAAACTAATATGAATGAGTAAAAATAGTTTACCGCAAAGGAGAGCAATCAAGTGCCAGTGTCTTGTAGCGAGCGTAAAAACATGCGTTCGGTCATCGCGTTTCCGCATCATCAAGGATCAACCGCGTCGCGACGGTTACGCGCACGCTCGTACGAGCGAGAACTGTGAACTGTAAATTAACTCTTATGAACAGTGTTATATTATTGCAAGTGTCAAGAAGGACTGGTAATAGATATCTGTGTGTACGTGACGCGCGTAAGAAGTTTCGTTCGACCATTCGTTCACCCGCGTCGTGTCGGTGACGCGTACGCTCGTCCAAGTGATAATCGTGGACAGATAATCATCATCATTGCCTGTGTATTTATCGCCGAATGTTCGGCCAGTGTAAGATTGTGAAATACGTGTGACGGCGTGAAGTTCAATAGCGACAGACATTAACATGGTCAAGAATGCTACAATGTAATAAGGGCATGATAATTATGAGCTCTCATCAAATCAGCAAGAATGTTAATTGGCATCAACACTTACGACTTAGAGTGTAAACAGTGCAACCTGCGATTTTCTTATTGTCTCAGAATATATTTATTCATACCAGACGTGGAACAGTGTCGTGTTTGGTGTTAAACCCGCCTGCATATTTATATACATAATTTCAAGCAAGCCAGCAACAGTGTGGAGCAGCATTAACGTGACCGGCGCGGGAGTATCAGGCGCGAGGTGTGGACAGGGCACACGGTCAAAACGAGAACAGTTTAAGGGTTCTCCACCAGTTGCACCCCCGGGCGTGTTACGGGCTATTCTCCACAGTTTCAGGATATCTGCGGTAAACTTCGTTCCCCGTAACAGGAGTTCACAAAATGGAAAGCAACAAGACCCACCTACCAACCATATTTCGACATTGTCCACTGGGTCTCCCTGCTGTGCATTTACATTTGCAGAAAAGGCTCTCACGAAAATCAACGAGAAACAAGCCTAATGGCTTACTCATTTCTTTGGCAAAATTTTATGTTTCTCACAGCAATAAATTATAACATTCTAAGGAAGACGTCAGACCATACGAATTTTTTTTATACTCTTAATTTCAGAGCAACAAAATAAATGTGCAATTCCTAATGCAATTATACTTTTAGAAGGTTTGTTCACATCCCTCGCCGTACAGTCATCAGTATATAGCTGTTAATGAACAAAACCAGATCTTGACAACACATAAAGTAACACTGTACGGTTACAAATAGTCCAGTAGCTCAGCGAATGCACCGCGAACGTTTTCCTGCACGATGATGTCTGCGTTAACACACATTTACTTCAATCAACGCTGGACTGGACTACTGGTATATTGATGGTACGCAGACCCAATGCAGGCAGACCATGGATGATGCGTAACTTTTGTAGAAGACGTGCTGTTGTGTTTTTAGGAAATGCGCGAGGCAAGCATACAAACAATTGCCGCTTACGATTTTACAGTGGTTCGTGACCACAGTCACGTAATACTTTTTAAACAAAACTTCCATCATTTAACTGCATATATCGTTTATTATACTGCACAATCATGATTTCGGCCTTTGCCCACTTCCAAGTATCACAATGTTGGGCAGGACCAGACGTCTATAAACGAAGTCATTGGAGAAGTACATTAAGCTTGGTTATATAAGGCAAGTGTCACAGCATAAAAACCAGAACATTTTCACAAAGTGTCTGGCATAAATAAAACAACCATGTGTGACATACACTGAATAATTGTGCCATAAAATGATCACCAGAAAGAGTCATTCCATGTGTAGGCGTCACTGCGTCATGCCACACTGTCGAATTTACTAATGTGTTTGAAGCCAAAGTGAGCACCGTAGGCTGAGTTCGGAGTTCACCACTGTTTGATATGGAGCTGCTTCATCGTTTGCGTTCGACCAGACTACAGGCTGTGGGAAGAGACGATTATCCTCTTCAGCTTGAGTCTGTACGCTGGGCTCTAAAGCAGCAGAATGAAGGCCTCAATTTCCTAAAATTGTGATGTTTACGGAGGAGGGTTAATGTACTCTTAAGGCACGTGCAACTGACGTAACCTCCGTATAAAGGCAGATGAAAACTCACGTGCAACGAGACTGCCAGTCGGTCGACGCAGTAATTATTTGATCGTCATACTGCAGAATATGCCTTCAGTGTTATATAAGAGTACTAGACTTCTTGAGTGAAGGTGCTGACACAGCTCTGTGCCGCGAAATTGAATTTCACAGTACAATTGCTTTCTTTCCCTCCCAGTGGTGCTTTGTCTTTCACACGTAGTGTGGCCAGAGGACGTGGTTGTAGCGTTTGGACCGCAGCAACTCCGCTTCGGGCTTAGAGGGAGCGGCGTGGTACAGAAGAAGTTAGTCAGCTGCCCCGAGTCATACCAATATCATCATCTGTAGTGTAGGCCAGCGCCGCAACCGTAGTGAAAATGGCGGACAAGCCTGTGGCGGGTCGTCGTGCCCAAGGATCGGCGCAGCATCCGGCGTCTTTTCGTACTGAGTGGAATAAGCTGCACTGCTTAGAACTGTCAACAGACCCAGCAGCCGCGGTGGAGTGGCCAACAACTCCGTGGCACGTTGCCGGTGGTGAGGTCTCGGGTGACGGGCAAGTTTGTGGAAGTAGGCTGGTCCTAGAGAGTTGCACATTGGAATGGAATGTGCTGCGACTGGAACTTCAGCCGCCGCTAGAACCCACGGTATATAGAGGCGGACGAGTCGTGGGGCGTCGCTGGCCCTGGTATGGCGCACGGTCCGAACTTGTTTTGTGTGTGACATGATAGGCCGAAATTGTTGCCGTGGGCCGTAGTCGGAGCGACGACACCTGGTTGGAGGCCAGCAACCGAGACGGAAGTTCAGCTGGAAAGTATGCTGAGATGCTGGGCAGCGTACGCAGCCAACAGTCAGTGCGGGTCACGAACAATATTTCATGGACATCACCGGGGCCAGTGAAGACGGCAACCGAAATCAGGTACGGAGAAGAGTGGCTTTGTTATAGTTGTAGTTTTCAGAGCTCTAGGAGTGTGCTTTAGCGGCCAATTACGTTTGGTGGGCAGCTGGCAAACTGTAAGAGAGAGATTATTGTGCGCCGGGTGCTGTTTACGGTGAAGGCCGCAAGCGGCCAGCATATATGTTTTGAGTACGATGTTCATTACAAGTCCAATGTTACACGTCATGGCCATGTGGACGCAAGTGTCTGATTTGGTATTGTGTCTTATATCCACGCTGAGGACTTTTTCTATCATTGTACAAGGGAAAATTCTGCTTTCTTTTCGTATTCACAGTAAAGGCGTGTTCAGCTGTTGTACATTTATGTCAGTTTCATGAATTTTGTGTTGCTATTGTTGTCAATAGGCTAGTCAGCGTTAGTAGGCCTGTAATTGTAGTAAACTACTGGTGGAAGTCCTTGGTAGTAGAAGTAGATCCTGGTTCGACTTTATTCATTTATTGTGCTGTGTCTATACGATTGCTCAGTTGTAGCATACTACGTTGGTGAGTGACAATACTGTGCTTTCACGTCTGTTATTCTTGGTTGGTGTGTCACAGTATCGGAAAAATATATTTCAGTTGTATATGTATTCTACTGCTTAGAAATTTTTTTTCTTTATTTTATCGTTGTGTTACGCCCATTTTTTTTAACATTATCTCTGGGCAAAATAGTAGTGATTTAATATTAATTGGCTAACGTTCTATTGACATCATTATGTTGAAAGCTGCCTGTGTGTGTTTTCCTACCTGTGAATGACTGCCTGTGTGGTGTAACTTTTATGTTCGTATGGTGTTGTATGCAGCACTTGATTTGTTAAAAAAGAGGTTTCGGTTCTGTGATCTTCCAAGGAGTGTTTATGAAATTTACGTAGACTTCTTCAAATGTCATTTTCATGGGTTTCTGAGCATTTTCAAACTGTGAATACTACGTATGTTTTATATCGCTTCAAGCGCAGCAAAAGGTCCATCCTACCACATCTCGAAATCTGCGTTTCTAATGTTTTTCTTCAGTTGTACAGGAACGGCGTAAAGGTGTGTACCGTCAAGACTCAAGCACTGTTGTATGTAACCGTTAATAACAGTGTTAGTACATGCCCTGATCTAGAAGTGCCATAACTATACTACTTCTGAATGTAAATATTAACTATGCAAATTTCCTCAAATATTTGAGATATAATTATTCTAAACTAAAATTAACGAACGTTGAATCATTAATAATTAAGTCCAAAGAGTAGCTGTCTGCGATACAATGAATTAATGCCTCATCAAAATTGAAGAAATTGCGATTCACAACTGTCTTGTATTAAACCTGTATGCTGATAGAAAACGCAGCTTTTGGGTTATATGAAAAATATACAAATGAGCGCTGTTCCCGGAGTCTACCTAAAAAAATTCGTCTGTGCCCTACAGTTGATTCTTATCTGCACAGTGGACAACGCTGCTCTGCCCTGCTCTGCTTTAATGTTTGAAATAAAGCCCTTAGCTGCAAATTCCTGAAAGAAACCACGAATAGGAGAGAGCCGTAAGATTTACTATCTGCTTGTTCATAAGTATTGATATATTACAAAGAATGCAGCTAGCTGGTCACACAATAGTGCTTCAGGAACGTTATAAGTTTGACTTACAAATAGGAGGAGGAAAGCTTAACGAACTGATCACAAATAAAGGAAAAGGTTGTTATTCAAAACTGAAATTATGCTGTAGCCGTTTAAACACAAAGAATTTGAATCACAGTCATATGAGAATTGTAATCTTCAGATCTTGTCACAAACAATGAAGCTGACACACATAAAAATTAAAGAACAGTCAATATTCAAGTTTCATAAAATTTTCCCTTCTTTACTTTTCCTTAGAATAAATTTTAACCAAAATTGTAATGTGAAGAATAATTACAAGAACACAGACCACATGGCTGATAATTCTGAAATGCAAGAATTCTTTGAGCAGTGACAGAAGACACAGAACACACTATACATTTCCCATCTAACATGGGATACACTGCAACGTCAGTACATGTTCTGCGCTAAGTTAATGGTGCTGATTTTGAACGATTAAGCCTGCTTCAACATTGATAATACCCGTAAAGGACTAAAACAAAGTTAAGATTCTTTTATTCTCAATCATATGCATTGATTTCTTCGACCCTCAGTATTCACTCCATGTGAATTTCCAACACGTGATTGCTTAACAGTATTAACCGATGTTTAAGTTGATGATTCACATCGTTTGAATTCATTCGTGATTGGGGAATCCGTAAAAGAAGTATAGTTATCAAAAATATTATACACCATTTTCCAATCGCGTATACAGCTAACAAAAAAGCTTCAATTGCCCCACAATCATTCTTTTACCGGTTCAAGAACGACTTCGTCCCTGAAGTTCGAGAATTCCAAATTGAACAGTTAAAACTGAAACCCGGAAATCTGAAAATGTTATTGCTTTTCGACACTGCTTCAGCTCAATCCCCTAATTTTGGTAGTGATGGTGGACTCAACAAGCGTTTTTGACCCTCCTGGCTCTACATCGCTGATACAGTCTATGGATCTAAGAATGATTCTTATTTGTAACCGCCTTTATAGACGCAAGCAACTTGACGAACATATGGTATCCTTCAATGCAGACAATTGAGAAGACAATACGGGATGTCCCTGTATCTTGACCAACAAAAATAACTTTTCAAACAATGGAACATTCAGGATGGAATAATGACACTATTATGAAAAGAACAGATTTCTACTAACTAATAGTGGAGATGCTGAGCTGTAGACAGGCACAACAAAAAGAAGAAGACCTTTCCGCCAAAATAACTTTTCCAGAAGTAGAAACACATGCACACATTCACACAGACACAACTCATACACACATGACCACTGATTCTGGCAGCTGAGACCAGACTGCGATCAACTGTGCATTGTGGTGATAAGGAGAAGGCTGGTGTGGGGAGGAGGAGGGGCAGCAAGGGTAGGGGTGGGGGATGATAAAGTGCTGCTTGTGGGAGCATACAAGACGAGAGACGAGGTAGGAAGGGGGAAGGGTAGCTAGGTGCAGAAGGCTTGTAGCTCTGGAGTGAGAGCATAGAAGGGGATAGGTGAGTGAAGGACAGTGACTAACGACAACCGAGGCCAGGAGGGTTGCAGCTTAGTTTGTAGATGACATAATTACTTTCACAGGAAGTGCGGCCTCTGATGGGATAGATGATGCTTGTGACTGGACTTAGATGATGGTTAGAGGATGTACGGGACCAGTCTTACATGTAAGTCTACTACATGTATATTATCCATGAGGTAAGGGGTTGGGAGCAGGAGTGGATAGATGAGGATATTGTAAAGTTTTGATGGGTGGAGGAATACCACTGTGGAAGGAGTGAGTAGGACTTCCTCATTGCAGAACATGAGGAGAGGTACTCGAAACCCTAGTGGAGCATGGTATTTTTAAGTTATTCCAGTCCTGGATGGTATTGAGTGGATTGAGGGTGAGGACACCTTATCTACATTCCTCCAGAACCTTAGCACCTTCTCTCTCATTCGCTTGAGGTGGTCCTCCTCAACCCAACAATCCATCTACCTCAATACTGACCTCCACCTCAAAGACTGCTACATCAGTGTCTCTATCCATACCAAACCTACCAACCACCAGCAATACCTCTACTTTCACAGCTGCCATCCATTCCATATCAAGAAGTCCCCTTTAAACAGCCTAGTCACCTGTGGCCATTGCATCTTCAGTGACAAGCAGTCATCTTTGAAACATACCAAGGCTTTCACTGAGGCCTTCACAGACCAAAATTGCCCTCCCAACATTTTACAGAAACAGATCCCCCAAGTCACCCACCACCTCCCAAAGTCCCATCATCCAGATAAAAAGAAGCATTCCCCTTGTGACTTAATAACATACACTACTGGAACAACCTGGAAACACATTCTCTGCCAGGGTTTCAACTACCTCTACTCATGCACTGGAATCAGGAATGCCCTACCCACTATTCTTCCCACCCCTCCCACAGTGGTACTCCACCACCCACTGAACCTACACGTTATCCATGTCCGTTCTACTCCACTCCTGCTCCCAACCCCTTGCCTCATGGCTCATATCCCTGTAATATACCTAGATGCAAGACCTGCTCCATACATTCTCCCACCACGACCTGCTCCAGGCTGGTCACAAACAGCACCTATCCCATCAAAGGCAGGGCTACCTGTGAAAGCAGTATCCACACGCTACATTCGTAGTGTCCCACCCCAACACACTCATTATTCGTGGAAGACATTCTTACCAAGTCCTGTAAGAGGGACATGTCCGAAAGAACAGACACCATATCCATATAAGTTTATACACTACTGGCCATTAAAGTTGCTACACCACGAAGATGACGTATTACAGACGCGAAATTTAACCGACAGGAAGAAGATGCTGTGATATGCAAATGATTAGCTTTTCAGATCATTCACACAAGGTTGGCGCCGGTGGTGACACCTACAACGTGGTGACATGAGGAAAGTTTCCAACCGATTTCTCATACACAAACGGTAGTGGACCGGCGTTGCGTGGTGAAACGTTGTTGCGATGCCTCGTGTAAGGAGGAGAAATGCGTACCATCACGTTTCCGTCTTTGATAAAGGTCGGATTATAGCCTATCGCGATTGCAGTGTATCGTATCGCGACATTGCTGCTCGCGTTGGTCGAGATCCAATGACTGTTAGCACAATATGGAATCGGTGGGTTCAGGAGGGTAATACCGAACTCCGTGCTGGATCCCCACGGCCTCGTATCACTAGCAGTCGAGATGACAGGCATCTTATTCGCATGGCTGTAACGGATCGTGCAGCCACGTCTCGATCCGTGAGTCAACGGATGGGGACGTTTGCAAGACAACAACCATCTGCACGAACAGTTCGACGACGTTTGCAGCAGCAGGGACTAACAGCTCGGAGACCATGGCTGCGGTTACCCTTGACGCTGCATCACAGACTGGAGATCCTGCGATGGTGTACTCAACGACGAACCTGGGTGCACGAATGGCAAAACGTCATTTTTTCGGATGAATCCAGGTTCTGTTTACAGCATGATGATGGTGGCATCCGTGTTTGGCGACATCGCGGCGAACGCACATTGGAAGCGTGTACTCGTCATCGCCATACTGGCGTATCACCCGGCTTGATGGTATGGGGTGCCATTGGTTACACGTCTCGTTCACCTCTTGTTCGCATTGACAGCTCTGGACATTACATTTCAGATGTGATACGACCCGTGGCTCTACCCTTCATTCGATCCCTGCGAAACCCTGCATTTCAGCGGGATAATGCACGACCGCATGTTGCAGGTCCTGTATGGGCCTTTCTGGATACAGAAAATGTTCGAATGCTGCCCTGGCCACCACATTCTCCAGATCTCTCACCAATTGAAACGTCTGGTCAATGGTGGCAGAGCAACTGGCTCGTCTCAATACGCCAGTCACTACTGTTGATGAACTGTGGTATCGCGTTGAAGCTACATGGGCAGCTGTACCAGTACACGCCATCCAAGCTCTGTTTGACTCAAAGCCCAGGCGTATCAAGGCCGTTATTACGGCCAGAGGTGGTTGTTCTGGGTACAGATCTCTCAGGATCTATGCACACAAATTGCGTGCACGTCTCTCAGCATTACGCGCTGCGAAAGGTGGTTATTCAGGCTTTTGACAGGCGGCCACGTTAATGTGACTGAACAGTGTATATGAATCAGTCTGTGCATCAAGCTCACCTAACGTAACATTTGAGTATGTGTTGTGACATCAGTCTGTGTAATCCTATTATTCAGTGCTGCTTAATCGTTACATTAGTTGCTTTTAGTTACACTGTACAGAATTTTTTATAAAATTAAAGTTCTTTTATTTTACCACGCACACACTGTATGTTATATTCCTAATTATAGCTTCAGATAACTAGTTTAGAAAATAGTCCCATAATTTGGACTTTGAATAATATGGACTGAGGCTCGCTCAGTTATTCCATTTAATTGTAACCTCCGCTACATTTAGAAACATCACTTCCGGAATCTTCTTCTTCGTCACCTCTTCAGCTATTAGACGAAGTTGCCTGTTACGGTACCCGTCGTTGCGGGGGTCTTCCTCTATCTCTTCTTCCTTGGCACTTATAATTTCTAGTCTTTAAGGGGGTCTGTCACTCTCTGTTCTTTCTAGGTATTCTTTACATTTTCTCCCATACTCTAGAATTTTATCATTTGAACAAAAATGTTTTCGATCTTCTCTAATATCTTGTTTCATTAGTCTGTCTTCTATTGTGAAACCTTTAACTCGTCTGAGGAATTCCATTTCTTGAGCCTGAAAACGGCTTTCTTTCCTAATCACCCAGGTCTCGCTTCCATAGGGCAGCGTGCAGGATGTAACTGTTTTGTAGAATTTAATCTGAATATTTTCCCTAGTTTTGTTTATAAAGTTTCTGTTAATTGTTCCACGTACCACGTTAAATTTACTAAGCTTAATTTCTGTATTTTTGCTGAAGCCATATGTCACTTCACATCCTAGATAAATGAAGTGGTTTACTCGCCCTAAAATCTTTTAACCTGCCCCACTTGCATGTTTCAGTAAGTGTAGTCTTTTCTGAAGGTCCTAGTCTTTACCTGCTAGGATCGCTGCATCGTCATCATATAGTAAGATATTTAAAGGAGTCCTCCTGTCTAGGTTTATACCGTTTTGAAATTATGTTTCCCGTATATATACTATGTAAATGTTATACAATGTTCGGGAGATGCAATGGCCTTGTTGTGCTCCGTCGCTAGTTGGGATCACACTAGTAATTTTTCAGCTGAGGTCTAGAGTGACAGTAATGTTCTGATACAAACTTTTTATCGCATATATTAGAAGTTTTGTATATCTGTGATTACATATTCGTGTAGTACGTAAAGAAATATGAATGTTTTAATCGGACCACTTTTTTCGCTTTGTGATAAATGGCGCTGTAATAGTCACAAACGTATAAGTACGTGGTATCACGTAACATTCCGCCAGTGCGGACGGTATTTGCTTCGTGATACATTACCCGTGTTAAAATGGACCGTTTACCACTTGCGGAAAAGGTCGATATCGTGTTGATGTATGGCTATTGTCATCAAAATGCCCAACGGGCGTGTGCTATGTACGCTGCTCGGTATCCTGGACGACATCATCCAAGTGTCCGGACCGTTCGTCGGATAGTTACGTTATTTAAGGAAACAAGAAGTGTTCAGCCACATGTGAAACGTCAGCCACGACCTGCAGCAAATGATGATGCCCAAGTAGGTGTTTTAGCTGCTGTCGCGGCAAATCCGCACATCAGTAGCAGACAAATTGCGCGAGAATCTGGAATCTCAAAAACGTCGGTGTTGAGAATGCTACATCAACATCGATTGCACCCGTACCATATTTCTATGCACAAGGAATTGCATGGCGACGACTTTGAACGTGACCTGTTAATAAGTTATTATTACTATTAATACATCTCATTTCTTACACTTTTCGAAGAATCTCGTAATACACGACAGCAAATGAGTCATTATTAGTAAATGTAGCTTACAGAAAAACAGAAAGGGCCAAAAATATTTGTCTGTACAGCATCACCTTTTCCACCCTCAGAAACATTCACATATCATACCATTTCGCCCAGTTAACAATAATTACTAACAGCACAGCAGAAGGGTTCCCTTTTGACAGAGGCGGTAATACATACTGTCATTTCTTTTGTAGAAAACTTGTTTTTGGCTGTTAGGGTTTGCAGTTCGTGAGTGAATATTCAAAGAAGAAAGTCGTAGGAGATGTAAATGTGGTCTGCGGCAGTATTTCTTGGGTCATTATTGAACGTCTTTTCAGTATCAGTGTACTGTTCCAGTATTCTAGAAAGCCATATAATTTGGTTTCATTGGAAGTGCATTGCTCACGTCGTACGTCACATCCGGCGCAAGGATTACAAGCGAGTCATGCAGGCACTATCACAGTCTGACGTTGTAACGTGTCGCTAAAACGAAAATATGATAACCATGTCTGATTTATCACATTTGTGCGAGTCATCATTAGGCAACAACTGTAAAATCACGGAAAGGGGTGATAAATAACGAGAGGATGTTGAGTTAAATTTTCTGTCGTCGCAGCCATTACAGAGAATGAGTAATTACACTTAAGTGCAAATTACACATAAATACACCGCCTTGAAGAAATACCTACATGACACCTCATATGTAATGCGAGCACGACCAATTGATCACTTCAATGCGGAGGCGAATGCTTTACGGGAATCGTCGAAATGCTGCGAGTAATGACTATAATGAACAAGGGCCACTACATCAGTAGTGTGTGTGGATAAGTTAAAAATACGAGTCTGATGGAAGGCGTGCAGGAGTAATCAGTGCAGACGCGCTGACCAGTGTGTCAGGACGGCGCAGTGGTTAGTACATCTGCCTCGTATGCGGGAGACAAACGTGCGAACCCGCTGAGGCACAAGTTTTCAACTTTCCCCGTTGATTTAAATCAATGTCCACTAGCAGTTAATGTTATTAATTCCTTTCTGTCTTGAGAATATTTTTTTGCAGTCCTCAACAACTTTGTTACCCTGTTCAGTCTCAAGTATAAAGAATGTGACGGTTGTAAATAAATACTGTTATGAAATTTCTTTGACTGTAGAAGCAATAATATAGTTGTAAGAAAATGCACAAGGTACTCGTTCGTTAACGCACTATTTACAACAAGAACTTTGCAATTTCACGTGTATTCACGCCCAACGTTTGGATACATCGTTGCAATTACGCTGTGAATCAAAGTTTTCGTTTACCTTTCACAAGAGTTCAATGTGACCTCCAGTGCACGCACGAAAAAGATTCGGAGGATAGACAAACTTTTCCCATAGTTTTAAGAGCAAGTCTGTAGGCACTGCATTCACTACTGTTCCTATGCGTCATCCAGAGGCATTGGAAGGAGCGGCACATAGGTGGAGACTTCGTAGAGTCGACTGGACGACACTTCTATAAGGGCCGGCGAGTTTGCTCACACCTCTAGAGCACCTGGGAAAGGTAGAAAATGCACTATGTCTATCCCATTCTTGACAAGGTGCATCTTTTGACACGAGCTTACGCAAAGACGCGTCTGCAAGTGCCGAAACGTGGAAACTAAAAACACTCAGTCTTCCACTGCGCTTCATTCAACACCTCTATACCGAATATTCCGTCTGGATCAGATTTATGCATTATATGGCTATAAAATAACCAGAAAAATGAATTTCAATTAACGATCTAGGAAACAAAATGCCATACACATTGCCGCAGAATACAAGAACAGGTTATATGAACGCGAGGTATCAGCACTTTCTGACACGTCCGAAAGAAGAGATACCACGCATTCAAAATTGATTCACTTCGATGGGCAACCACCTTCTTCACTGCGGATGCATCACTACGTCTGACTTCCTGTGGGAATCCCAAAGTGGCGAGCATGGAGGACACGGACAGCGTCTGCGAATAGATGGCGCTAGGTAGGAATTGCCGAGAGGCGTGTCGAGGTAGTCCACGCAGTTCCAGCAGACACTGCGTCCGCATGACACACCGGTTAATGCAGCTGCCTAGTAAGTCAAGTGATCTGCGGCGGACAACTGCTCTCACCTGTCGACGTCTAATTTCCCAACTGTGAGCTTGGCTGTTAGATCACCGTTCACGAGCACTCAACCTTCTGCAACAGACACTATACGTAAATGTATGTTTGGCGTCACGTTTCCCCCACGTGGCACAGACACTTCCGCCATCCATGGCCCGCCGCACGCTGGTGGCATTGGGTTCATTTGTTTGCCACGACTTGCTGTTGAAGATAAGTTACTAGAGCCGTACTCTCTCGCGGTGCAGGGTGGTTTAGGTCTGTATCATGTCCCTGACATAGCTGTAGCCCTTTCCATTGGCTCTTTACATTGAGCCAACATAGTCCTTCGATGGAGGCCCTTGCACCACTCTCTCTCTCAGCATCTATCGAGCTTTCGGAAGTCCCACGGTCCTTCTTTTATTTCCCCCACTTTTTCCTCGAACTGAGCTATGACTGTACTGTGATACTGCCAGTCCAGTTGAGATCCACGAAGACGATCTATGGTTTCCTTCAGCAGCACAGGTCATCGAATGTGGTTGAGGAGAAGCAACCCCACGTCGGCTGGCGTGCCGTTTGACGATCGGTGTGCGCTCCTTATCTCGACACTGATGTCCAGTCTGCATGATACCATACTGTCAATGGGAAGCAATTATACCGGTCACGCCTTCACAGGATTCACCTCGCAGACACCCCGTTTTGCGTCGCCTGTGATGTTTTGGACACAGACCACCACCGCCTAGTGTGCAGATCGGCAAGAGGTGTCTGGGTCTGGTGCGACAGATATTGTGTCTAATTACCCGCACGTCTCCTCCTCAGATATCTACTCTGATGCTCCTCTTTCCGGACGCGGGATACTTCCTGAAATCGGAGACGAACTCTGTGAAGTGGATTTGTGGACACGCAGCTCACTACTTGTTTGCGGATGGAGAGAAAAGTATCCTTGATTTCTGGCAGTTCCTCAATGAACGCCATTTTTCAGTCGTCCGCAATCCAAAATACATTCAATTTTTCTCCAATTTCCTTAGTAGCGTCTTCCTTAACCCACCCCAAAGCTGGGATGTTCCTTTTATGGAGAGTTGATCAGCGCCTCTTCCACACTTACAACCGATATATTCTCTGGTCATCGGAATGTTCTTTTCGGAAAAACTACACATCGATAGTCTCACTGACTCTGACATCTTGCTGCGCCTTCCTTCTCGTGACGCCGGTCCTGCTATTCTTGATCGTTTTAATGTTAAAATAAACAAAAATAAGACAAGTAAGAAAAGGAAAATAAATAAACGATGTTCATTTTACCTCTACTCCATGTTCCCTTCGCTCTCCTTGATTCCTGGAGGGTGGGAACGGGACATGGTGGCCAGGCCTCGGGTTGCGACCCCTGCCCACTTTGCCCACCCCCCTCCCCCACCATCTGGGCGCCGGGAAGGTTCCTTTAAAAGAAATAGTAAGCAGGCGATCGCTGGTTCGAATCCCAGTCCAGCATATATTTTCTCTCGCAGCCCCTGATTCGGCGAAGAACCCGACGCAGCTGACATCAGTAGTCCCTTCCCTTTCAGTTCCTTTCTTCTCCTCCACCCTAAATTTAAATAACAAGAATAGGTGTCGCTACTTACTTTGCTGGGTGCCGCACGTGCAAAACGGGGAATAAGACCCTACAGTGAGTGCGAGTTAAAAGCGAGCGTCAGGTAGAGTGGATGAAGTGATCAGTGAAGGAATTAGGAGCGTGGAGACCATGATTAGGTGTCCATAAATACACAGATAGCCACACTTACGATGCTATCTGAATTACAGAAAAACGTAGTCCTGTTCCCACATTTGCCACGGTGACATATTTAGATGCAGGTAACTACAAACATTACATTAGTGTTATAGTCATAATAACAGTAGCTGTAGGATATTTACAAAACAAAATGTAGTTCTAACTTGATAATGAAGCATAATGTTGCTCTGTTAAGGCACTGCACTGGGAGAAAAGATTCTAGATCTTCATAGCCTGAGCCATATTTGGAGGACTGCTTAGAAATAGAATAGTAATAAAACGTAGGCGACTAGCCTTGAGGTGTAGATTCGAAGCCACACTTTCGGGACGATTCGACTGCGACATCAACATTTCTTCATAGTTTCTGTGTATTATTTTATCTCACGATAATTTAGGTAGACTTTTTCAATTTTCCGCAAAGTTTGTATCTTTTACGGAATTCGAACAATCCATTGGCAGAAGAACCAACAACTGCATTACATCTTACTTATTTCTTTATTTTTGTGTCTCAGTCGCAGTGATTGAGTAATAGTGACTAGTTTCGAAAGTGACCGTTGATTATCGAACCATTACTTGAGTGGATCTGAAACGATTAAGGAAGAAACATTTGCACTTCTTGAATTATTCACAACTGTTCTACATCTACATCTACATTTATACTCCGCAAGCCACCCAACGGTGTGTGGCGGAGGGCACTGTCATTACCTCCCTTTCCTGTTCCAGTCGCGTATGGTTCGCGGGAAGAACGACTGTCTGAAAGCCTCCGTGCGCGCTCTAATCTCTCTAATTTTACATTCGTGATCTCCTCGGGAGGTATAAGTAGGGGGAAGCAATATATTCGATACTTCATCCAGAAACGCACCCTCTCGAAACCTGGCGAGCAATCTACACCGCGATGCAGAGCGCCTCTCTTGCAGAGTCTGCCACTTGAGTTTATTAAACATCTCCGTAACGCTATCACGGTTACCTAATAACCCTGTGACGAAACGCGCCGCTCTTCTTTGGATCTTCTCTATCTCCTCCGTCAAACCGATTTGGTACGGATCCCACACTGATGAGCAATACTCAAGTATAGGTCGAACGAGTGTTTTGTAAGCCACCTCCTTTGTTGATGGACTACATTTTCTAAGCACTCTCCCAATGAATCTCAACCTGGTACCCGCCTTACCAACAATTAATTTTATATGATCATTCCACTTCAAATCGTTCCGCACGCATACTCCCAGATTTTTTACAGAAGTAACTGCTACCAGTGTTTGTTCCGCTATCATATAATCATACAATAAAGGATCCTTCTTTCTATGTATTCGCAACACATTACATTTGTCTATGTTAAGGGACAGTTGCCACTCCCTGTACCAAGTGCCTATCCTCTGCAGATCTTCCTGCATTTCGCTACAATTTTCTAATGCTGCAACTTCTCTGTATACTACAGCATCATCCGCGAAAAGCCGCATGGAACTTCCGACACTATCTACTAGGTCATTTATATATATTGTGAAAAGCAATGGTCCCATAACACTCCCCTGTGGCACGCCAGAGGTTACTTTAACGTCTGTAGACGTCTCTCCATTGATAACAACATGCTGTGTTCTGTTTGCTAAAAACTCGTCAATCCAGCCACACAGCTGCTCTGATATTCCGTAGGCTCTTACTTTGTTTATCAGGCGACAGTGCGGAACTGTATCGAACGCCTTTCGGAAGTCAAGAAAAATAACATCTACCTGGGAGCCTGTATCTAATATTTTCTGGGTCTCATGAACAAATAAAGCGAGTTGGGTCTCACACGATCGCTGTTTCCGGAATCCATGTTGATTCCTGCATAGTAGATTCTGGGATTCCAAAAACGACATGATACTCGAACAAAAAACATGTTCTAAAATTCTACAACAGATCGACGTCAGAGATATAGGTCTATAGTTTTGCGCATCTGCTCGACGACCCTTCTTGAAGACTGGGACTACCTGTGCTCTTTTCCAATCATTTGGAACACTCCGTTCCTCTAGAAACTTGCGGTACACGGCTGTTAGAAGGGGGGCAAGTTCTTTCGCGTACTCTGTGTAGAATCGAATTGGCATCCCGTCAGGTCCAGTGGACTTTCCTCTATTGAGTGATTCCAGTTGCTTTTCTATTCCTTGGACACTTATTTCGATGTCAGCCATTTTTTCGTTTGTGCGAGGATTTAGAGAAGGAACTGCAGTGCGGTCTTCCTCTGTGAAACAGCTTTGGAAAAAGGTGTTTAGTATTTCAGCTTTACGCGTGTCATCCTCTGTTTCAATGCCATCATCATCCCGGGGTGTCTGGATATGCTGTTTCGAGCCACTTACTGATTTAACGTAAGACCAGAACTTCCTAGGATTTTCTGTCAAGTCGGTACATAGAATTTTACTTTCGAGTTCACTGAACGCTTCACGCATAGCCCTCCTTACGCTAACTTTGACATCGTTTAGCTTCTGTTTGTCTGAGAGGTTTTGGGTGCCTTTAAACTTGGAGTGAAGCTGTCTTTGCTTTCGCAGTAGTTTCCTAACTTTGTTGTTGTACCACGGTGGGTTTTTCCCGTCCCTCACAGTTTTACTCGGCACGTACCTGTCTAAAACGCATTTTACTATTGCCTTGAACTTTTTCCATAAACACTCAACATTGTCAGTGTCGGAACAGAAATTTTCGTTTTGATCTGTTAGGTAGTCTGAAATCTGCCTTCTATTACTCTTGCTAAACAGATAAACCTTCCTCCCTTTTTTTATATTCCTATTAACTTCCATATTCAGGGATGCTGCAACGGCCTTATGATCACTGATTCCCTGTTCTGCACTTCAAGAGTCGAAAAGTTCGGGTCTGTTTGTTATCAGTAGGTCCAAGATGTTATCTCCACGAGTCGGTTCTCTGTTTAATTGCTCGAGGTAATTTTCGGATAGTGCACTCAGTATAATTTCACTCGATGCTCTGTCCCTACCACCCGTCCTAAACGTCTGAGTGTCCCAGTCTATATCTGGTAAATTGAAATCTCCACCTAAGACTATAACATGCTGAGAAAATTTATGTGAAATGTATTCCAAATTATCTCTCAGTTGTTCTGCCACTAATGCTGCTGAGTCGGGAGGTCGGTAAAAGGAGCCAATTATTAACCTAGCTCGGTTGTTGAGTATAACCTCCACCCATAATAATTCACAGGAACTATCCACTTCTACTTCACTACAGGATAAACTACTACTAACAGCGACGAACACTCCACCACCGGTTGCATGCAATCTATCCTTTCTAAACACCGTCTGTACCTTTGTAAAAATTTCGGCAGAATTTATCTCTGGCTTCAGCCAGCTTTCTGTACGTATAAAGATTTCAGCTTCGGTGCTTTCTATCAGCGCTTGAAGTTCAGGTACTTTACCAACGCAGCTTCGACAGTTTACAATTACAATACCGATTGCTGCTTGGCCCCGCATGTCCTGACTTTGCCCCGCACCCGTTGAGGCTGTTGCCCTTTCTGTACTTGCCGAAGGCCATCTAACCTAAAAAACCGCCCAGCCCACGCCACACAACCCCTGCTACCCGTGTAGCCGCTTGTTGCGTGTAGTGGACTCCTGACCTATCCAGCGGAACCCGAAACCCCACCACCCTATGGTGCAAGTCGAGGAATCTGCAGCCCACACGGTCGCAGAACCGTCTCAGCCTCTGATTCAGACCCTCCACTCGGCTCTGTACCAAAGGTCCGCAGTCAGTCCTGTCGACGATGCTGCAGATGGTGAGCTCTGCTTTCATCCCGCTAGCGAGACTGGCAGTCTTCACCAAATCAGATAGCCGCCGGAAGCCAGAGAGGATTTCCTCCGATCCATAGCGACACACATCATTGGCGCCGACATGAGCGACCACCTGCAGATGGGTGCACCCTGTACCCTTCATGGCATCCGGAAGGACCCTTTCCACATCTGGAATGACTCCCCCCGGTATGCACACGGAGTGCACATTGGTTTTCTTCCCCTCTCTTGCTGCCATATCCCTAAGGGGCCCCATTACGCGCCTGACGTTGGAGCTCCCAACTACCAGTAAGCCCACCCTCTGCGACAGCCCGGATCTTGCAGACTGAGGGGCAACCTCTGGAACAGGACAAGCAGCAACGTCAGGCCGAAGATCAGTATCAGCCTGAGACAGAGCCTGAAACCGGTTCGTCAGACAAACTGGAGAGGCCTTCCGTTCAGCCCTCCGGAATGTCTTTCGCCCCCTGCCACACCTTGAGACGACCTCCCACTCTACCACAGGTGAGGGATCAGCCTCAATGCGCTCAGCCGTGCCCTAAATATGTGCCTTCTATCCGCTAAATTACGTTTCGCTAACAAATGACTCCCGTATTGTAGGCAGTTACATTAACGACACAGAATATTCGAAGTTGAACTGTTTTGAATAACACAAAATGTACAAAAGTTGTTACGTTAATCATTTCAGAACCGCTCAGGCTATGGTTCGATAGTTAATGGTCACGTTCGAATCTAGCCATCATTAACCCGAATTGGCAGTGCAGCTGAGACAGAAAAACAAAGAAATAATAAGACTATCCGATGATAGTGTAATTCAGACATCATCTTAGTTATATGACTCGGAAGGAATAAACGATATTTATATGAGAGAAATGAGAGAATCTAACAAAAGCTACAAATAACAGAAAGGCTACTCGTTTCGATGGTATTGATATTCACCTGTGGAGGTATGGAAGGTCATTCCTACATCCATAGTATCAAATTTTTAATAAATGTTGGAGAGGTAAAAAGATACCAAAACATGCCTAAATCCAGAGTAAAAGACTAAACAGACTAAAAATGTCACGGAAAACCTAATATCTTGAAGAAAAACCGGTATTAGAAAGTGATGATCAACTACTGACTATGTTTTTAAGATACAACAAGCTACAGAAAAGAGGCGAGAAGCAACGGGGTATATCATCTTGTCTTTATAGATTTTCAAAAGGCATTTGATAATGTTAACGAAAGAAATGCTATAGGGTATGACAGCTAAATGAGGTTATTCATCACATCTCGTAAACACTATTAAGAGTGTGCACACGATCACCAAAATTGTTACAGATATGGCAAACATAGTTACCAAGTCAATGAACGTAAACAAAGGAGCAAGGCAATGGTGCTGTATTTCTCCTACACTCTCACATTTATACATTGATAAAGTTACTAGTAAATAGAGAAATTGTGAGTAAAAAAGTAATAGTTACTACACTTAATGCAATCACATATGCACATGACCGAACACTGGTTGCAGATAATGAAGATGACCTTTAGATGGAACTCTATTAGTAGCAGTAGATAGCCTCAGAACACAACCTAAAATTGGCTGTAGATAAAAAGAATGTGATAGAATTTCAGGTCACACAACCAGTAAGATCAAAAGTAGTCTTGAATAATAAAACGATGGAGCAAGTTAAACATACAAAGACTTAGGATGCAACATCACATATGAATACAGTCACGACATGCACCAAAAATTAAATAAATTTACTTCGATATGTGGATCGACCCCGGGAAAAGACAACATTCCATTAGAACTACTGATAGCCTTGGGAGAGCCAGCCCTGACAAAACTCTACCATCTGGTGAGCAAGATGTATGAGACAGGTGAAATACCCTCAGACATCAAGAAGAATATAATAATTCCAATCCCAAAGAAAGCAGGGGTTGACAGATGTGAAAATTACCGAACTATCAGTTTAATAAGCCACGGCTGCAAAATACTAACACGAATTCTTTACAGACTAATGGAAAAACTGGTAGAAGCCGGCCTCGGAGTAGATCAGTTTGGATTCCGTAGAAATGTTGGAACGCGTGAGGCAATACTGACCCTACGGTTTATCTTAGAAAATAGACGAAGGAAAGGCAAACCTACGTTTCTAGTATTTGTAGACTTAGAGAAAGCTTTTGACAATGTTGATTGGAATACTCTCTTTCAAATTCTGAAGGTGGCAGGGGTAAAATACAGGGAGCGAAAGGCTATTTGCAATTTTTACAGGAACCAGATGGCAGTTATAAGAGTCGAGGGGCAAGAAAGGGAAGCAGTGGTTGGGAAGGGTTGTAGCCTATCCACGATGCTATTCAATCTCTATATTGAGCAAGCAGTAAAGGAAACAAAAGAAAAATTCGGAGTAGGAATTAAAAACCATGGAGATGAAATTAAAACTTTGAGGTTTACCGATGACATTGTAATTTTGTCAGAGACAGCGAAGGACTTGGGAGAGCAGTTGAACGGAATGGACAGTGTCTTGAAAGGAGGATATAAGATGAACATAAACAAAAGCAAAACGAGGATAATGGGATGTAGTCGAATTAAGTCGGGTGAAAAAAATGGTTCAAATGGCTCTAGCACTATGCGACTTAATTGCTGAGGTCATCAGTCCCCTAGAACTTAGAACTACTTAAACCTAACTAACTTGAGGACATCACACACATCCAAGCCCGTGGCAGGATTCGAACCTGTGACCGTAGCGGTAGCGCGGTTCCAGACTGCAGTGCCTAGAACCGCGCGGCCACTCCGGCCGGCAAGTCGGGTGATGCTGAGGGAATTAGATTAGGAAATGAGACGCTTAAAGTAGTAAATGAGTTTTGCTATTTGGGGAGCAAAACAACTGATGATGGTCGAAGTAGTGAGGATATAAAATGTAGACCGGCAATGGCAAGGAAAGCGTTTCTGAAGAAGAGAAATTTGTTAACATCGAGTATAGATTTAAGTGTCAGGAAGTCTTTTCTGAAAGTATTTGTATGGAGTGTAGCCATGTGTGGAAGTGAAACATGGACGATAAATAATTTGGCCAAAAAGAGAATAGAAGCTTTAGAAATGTGGTGCTACAGAAGAATGCTGGAGATTAGATGGGTAGATTACATAGTTAATGAGGAGGAATTGAATAGAATTGGGGAGAAGTGGTGTTTGTGGCACAACTTGACTAGAAGAAGGGATCGCTTGGTAGGACATGTTCTGAGGCATCAAGGGATCACCAATTTAGCATTGGAGAGCAGCATGGAGGTTAAAAATCGCAGAGGGAGAGCAAGAGATGAATACACTAAACAGATTCAGAAGGATGTACGTTGCAGTAGGTACTGGGAGGTGAAGATTATAAAAATTTGCAGTATAAAGCCAGGGAAGAAGCCCAGCTGAAGTTTTACAAAACCATAACAGTACCAACCATTAATTATTGAAGCGAAGCATGGATAGCAAGATAAAAAAGAAAGCATAATGCAGGCTCAAGAAATGAGATTTCTACGAAGCGTGGAAGAGGAGATCGTTAAAGAAATGAGGATGTATGGAAAGATTTAGGTGTATATAATATAAATAAAAAATGAAATAAAACATGATAAAATATAATGAATATGGAAACCGTATGATTGGAGAAAGAGTCCCAGTATGGGCTCTCAATTATAAGTGCATTGGAAGAACAAACTAAGGGAGGCCGTACCACAGATGAAATACTGCAATTGTCAACGTGCCTAATACCTGAAATGAAGAACATGTCGTACTTGGCCAGCTGTGCCAGGCTATGGCATCAGCACCTGATGTAGGTCAGCCGTCCGGCCAGGAATGTCCGTGGTGTGCTGTTGTGGCGAGATGGGCGTATTCACTACTGACGTCTTCACAACACCTCCCTTCCGAGGTCTGTGGGCTCGACGCCCACACTCACCACCCACCGGATATGACATGTGCGATAAATACGAACTGCTGGAGAGTAATAAAGGGGTTCTGCTGTCATTGAGAGGCTCTTGACTCAACCCGACTCACCAGAGAACACCCACGCCCCTACAAGTGGTAGCGGTGGAGATGGCTCCATCATTGGCAACGCAGATGAGAGTAAGTTGCAAACATGTGCATTCTGCAACCACTCGAGGGCATCTTGTGTCTATAATTCCTGGGTTTGTCGTCTTCCTGCTGTCCTATTTGATACATTTTGAGCTTCATTATGTCAGAAATAGATTTAGTTGTAGTATCCGGGAAGGTCCCAAGTAACAGGCCGATGAAAACGTATGCATGCGGTGTTACCTATCAGCTCGTGTGGATCCATGTAGCGAGCCACATGACGTAGTATGATGTACACGCCGGCTAAGAGGGATCTGAGGCAGGCAGTGTAAAAAAGTGGCTGAGATGTGGTACATTATGGGAATTGAGAAAATTTAGATGAATATAGACAATACTGCAGGCTTAATTTATTGTAAAGAGGGAATTGTGATATTAAGAGACGATATCTAATTGACTTCCACTGCCAATGAGTGCCTGAGTCGTGTGCAATGCACTTCAGTTTCTTTTCGTTTCTACACAGCACTCATTCTGCTTCTGTTGCTAATTCCGTTCTCCAGTGAGCTAGTCGTAGGTCGTGATACAGCGCCACCAGAACAGCAACAGATCAGCGTCCACTGTAGTGTGTTACTTTTCGAGTTTTGTGTCTCCTCATCATTCAGCGCTGACTCAAAACAATGGGAGCTGAAATACCACGGATCCGAGATGTGTCAGGACCTGTAAGAACATCTTCACTCCGCCCCTGGCCCCTCGCAGTTTTCTTAGCATGGTAACTGTTAGAATTAGCGTAAGAATTATGGGAGTCATAATGGGTTTCAGGAATCTATGTTGAGGAAAAAACGTTATGTAGTAGGCGTTGAATTTGAAACTTCCCCTTAGAAACATTTATGAATTACTGTGCTGATAAACCTCTTACGTTATTTGATTTTCAAACAGCTGGGCAAAACTGAACTTACTCAGACATTTCTCTCTTTACTTATTCTGCTCATCACTAAACTGACATACAATATTTTTAGCGCAACGCAATCTGACTTTCAATAAGACTTAGGATGCAACATCACATATGAATACAACCACGACATGCACCAAAAATTAAATATATTTACTTCGATATGTGGATCGACCCCGGGAGTAGACAACATTCCAATCAATACATCATTTCAAAGCGGTGAGTTACCCCAGACAATTATTCCACAAGACGTTATTGACTAGAACTTTCCAAAATAAATCAAAAGGTTAATTCATTTGTTTCCGAGATTAGCAGTTATAGGAAGAGAAAATGAGCTAGTCTTAATTATTTGAGAAGCACAGTAATATGCATCTTCCACTTCAAGTTTTCATCGGAATGTACACCCAGTAATTTTGACAATTTACCCTATTTACTGACTCCTGCTCTTATGCTACATCAGTTGTTGATATTACTCTTTTTGTCGTACAGAACTGAATGTATTGCTTCTTTTTTTTTTTTCAAAATTTAGGGAGAGAAAATTTTCTGAGAACCTAATAATAATGCTCTGAAAAACATCATTTACAAGTTTCTGTTTGTCGAATGTTAAATGGAAGGTCTGTCACACATATATATATACATATATATATATATATATATATATATATATATATATATATATATATATATATAAGGACTAGCAGTAGACCCAAAATTACCTTTGTGACTCTGTAATCACTAAATTTTTCTACCCTTTTAACATTGTTTGCATTCTGTTTGTTAGGTACTATTACAGGTATTCCAACATTGTTTAAATGATTCAGCGCAACTTTTTGCAACTTGTTCGTTAAGTATGATTAAAACCAGCTGTGCGTTAAATCATCCTTTCCATAAAAAGTAATTTATTATTAGTGTGTGAAGTTATCCACGAAATCAAACACCTTGGAAAGATATTTTATCATTTAAGGTAAGTACTATTTGATGTGTGAACATATACTTTGTTAACAGCATTCTTAGTTTACCGACGCTTCTGGAATCCAATCTGTGATATCGCAAGTAAATCGTTTCTACTTAAGTGTAAGATTACTCATGCGTAAACTACTTTTTGTAATATTTTGGAAAAAGACGTTATTAAAGAGTCTGATACGGTAGTTGAAAGCTTCACGCTTTGCTCTTTTAATAGCCAAGACACGTCTCCTGTAGCATTTTTCTATCTGATGATATTCACACTTTTACAGCTATACACCTATACACTTTTACACATACTGCGCAGTAGCTATTGTGTGTTTAAACGTTTCTTTACAGAGACTACATGCCATGGAGTATCTCTCCAATGATTAACTTCTCTATTAGGTACTTACGTATTTAGTGCTTGGTCAACTATTTTAAACTTCAGTCGTAGCTCCTCTACTTACATCCGCCCAGAGATGAATGTTTCCAGCCCCCTCATGAGTTTACAGACCATGTAAAACATTGTACTAGTTTGTGTTATCCATTGCACTCTGATAACCGCTGGTGGTACCAGCGCCTCATGGTCATTGGCACCAGTATCAGAGTGGACATCCTCAAGGAGGTCTGGTTAGATTTGTTGCCATCAAATCTAATGTATTTCCTACATGGACTTCCAACCTTCCTGTTCTAGACAGTTTTCAAAAAACTAATTTACCATTTTTCTGCAGGGTGTCTTGCCACACCCTACATTTGCAAAACTGTGACAATCCCACTTTATTATTCGATGAAAATTATCTCCTCTAATGATGACTCACTAGCGAAATGAGGTTTCTTCATTTTCATCAGTTTCATCTGAGGGTCAGTCTGTTGGTCGGTAGAAGGATCATTTATAGGCTGAAAACTTGGCCAGATAATTTCACACACCGCTTCAATTTCAATCTCGATGGCTCTGATTTTTTGCCTGCTGCGAAAATGTTCCGCTCCCATCAGCCCATCATTTAAATATGCAGTTAGATTTATCCCAGAAAATGTCGAAATGGTCTGTTAAGTGCCTAGCTTGCTTTTGTTTTTCATAGTATTATGTGACTGACAAAGGTTTTTGGGAGTGCTTTACTCTTTCAGTGTCCTGCGAATGGTCCGGCAGCTGATCACAACGATTTTAATGGTCTCGTCCGTTTGAGGAGTAAGGTAGCGTTTGCGGCTGGCGGCGTTTCTTTCGGTGAAGATGTTGTCGGTGGTATTCCCCTTGTTATCGCTTCTTCTTCCGAATAGAACCACGAGTTGCAGAAAATCACGTGCGACTGATAACAGCTCTGTTCTGTCCTGAGGTCGACCTCGTGATAATCACATGACGATGTGTGATTGTGATGCATATTACTTTTGGCGAATCCCGACTAATCGGTCTCCAAGATAACAACAGAACATCAGTACGACAAGGTATAGCGAATATAATGTTCTCTTCGCAACTCATATACATAACAGATAAATATAGGCTCACTGGAATTTTCTAAAATGTTATCTGCTTAATATCCCAACATGCATATATGAAAATAACAGCAATGTAACCATAAAAAATAACATCAACGTAACTATCAACAGACGTTACAGCAGGGATACTATGAGCTACACAAACAGCTCCTACGAGTAATTCTGTAAATAAAATCTGACAGTTTCTATTTAGAACACGTCATCCATGCAAACGCATCTTATTATATGGAACTTAAGGATATATAATTGTTGGAGTATGAGACTGTATCAAACATATTCCCTTTACCAATTAACATGAATACGAGGGTAGTTTTATTACGTTTAGATGTAAGGTTCTTCCGCAGTTAATGTAGAAATACGATGTCCTGTCGACATAATTGTAAAGTCAAATGAGGGGAAACATATTTGGTCGCGTATGGTAATACTGATATTTCCTCTATTCTCCACCTGACGGAGGCATAATTAGCTTTGTCTTTTTGCTACTTTTCTAGTGAAAACTGAGTGTCTGATGAAATTCATGAGAGGAGGATTACGCTGCTACACACACACACACACACACACACATATATATATATATATATCAAAAAAAGGTTTGATCACCCCAGTTCCCAGAACTCCTGAATATAGGCTTGACTGTGGATATTGTTTCACAGACAGAGTCCCTTTGACTGTTCAGAGATGTCACTAAACCCGCCCAAAGATGTAAACAACATGCGGAGTATGGATGTAGATGTAGATGTATTAGACGGAGGGGGCCCGACAGCCGATTAGTTCCAGTCGTTCCACCAGGAAGGAGGTATACGGCTCGTCTGAAGTTCAACCATGTCTAGACGGTCAATATCGCGGTGGCATCGCGTCCGCATTGTTACTTTGTGCCAGGAAGAGCTCTCAACAAGGGAACTGTCCAGGCGTCTCGTAGTGAACAAAAGCGATGTTGTTCGGCCATGGAGGATATACTGAGAGACAGGAACTGCCGATGACATGCCTCGCTCAGGCCGCCCAAGGGCTACTACTGCAGTGGATGACCGCTACCTACGGATTATGGCTCTGAGGAACCCTGTCAGTAACGCCACCATGTTGAATAATGCTTTTCGTGCAGCCACAGAACGTCGTGTTACGACTCAAACTGTGCGCAATAGGCTGCATGATGCGCAACTTCACTCCCGATGTCCATGGCGAGGTCCATCTTTGCAACCACGACACCTTGCAGCGCGGTACAGACGGGCCCAGCAACATGCCACATGGATCGCTCAGGGATTGGCGCCACGTTCTCTTCACCGATGAGTGTCGCATATGCCTCCAACCAGACAATCGTCGGAGACGTGTTTGGAGGCAACCCGGTCAGGCTGAACGCCTTAGACACACTGTCCAGCAAGTGCAGCAAGATAGAGGTTACCTGCAGTTTCGGGGTGGCATTGCGTGGTCATGGAAAGCGCCGTTACAGCTGTACGATACGTAAATTCCATCGTCTGGCTGATAATACAACCAAATCGGCAGCATACTGGCGAGGCATTCGTCTTCATGGACGACAATTCGCGCCCCCATCGTGCACATCTTGTGAAAGACTTCCTTCAGGATAACGACATCGGTCGACTAGAGTGGCCAGCATGTTCTCCAGTCATGAACCCTATCGAAAATGCCTAGGATAGATTGAAAAGGGCTGTTTATGGACGACGTGACCCACCAACCACTTTGAGGCATCTACGCCGAATCGCCGTTGAGGAGTGGGACAATCTGGATCAACAGTGCCTTGATGAACTTGTGGATAGTATGTCACGACGAATACAGGCATGCAACAGTGCTAGAGGACGTGCTGCTGGGTATTAGAGGTACTGGTGTGTACAGCAATCTGGACCACCACCTCTGAAGGTCTCACTGTATGGTGGTACAACAGGCAATTTGTGGTTTTCATGAGCAAAAAGAGGGCGGAAATGATGTTTATGTTGAGCTCTATTCCAATTTTCCGTACAGGTTCCGGAACTCTTGGAACCGAGGTGATACAAAACTTTTTTTGATATATATATATATATATCCCCTAGGACCTAGACTTAGAAACTACCTAAACCTAACTAACCTAAGGACATCACACACATCAATGCCCGAGGCAGGATTCGAACCTGCGATCACAGCAGCAGCGCGGTTCCGGACTGAAGCGCCTAGAACCGCTCGGCCATACCGGCCGGCAGAGAGAGAGAGAGAGAGAGAGAGAGAGAGAGAGAGAGAGAGAGAGAGAGAGAGAGATGGTTCAAATGGCTCTAAGCACTATGGGATTTATCATCTGAGGTCATCAGTCCCGGAAAACGATTTAGATAACTTTACAGTTGTTACACTTATTACAGACCTCTTAATACGGAACGTGGGAAGAGTGCGTCTTGCTAGATCAGCTGTACTACTCGGATAGGTATAATGCCTTCTCTTTTATTGGACAAATAAAAATTATTTTCTACACAGATAATAAATCCTGGTTATTGTCTTTCTCCTTGTCACTCGATGCACTTCACATGAAGAATGTCCATGTTTTTCACATACTACAGAAAAAAATATTAAGTCTGTTTTACAAGTACATTCACAGGGAAAAATACGCCAGGAAACGGCACATAGCCCCCTGGACTGTTTAAGACATTTACATGAAATATTATGGCTTGACAGGCCACGTACGTCGAACTGGCACAAGTTCACATCGTATATTACATATAGTCCCATCAGTTTTCATACATGAGCACACTGAATTGCAGTTATAGGTTTTACATTACTTCAGGTTGCAATGTTACATAAATTTTATATTGCCTTTATTGTAAAACGGCTCTTTGGTCATTGCAGAAAATATATGTATTATTGCTGTGTTTGCTAGCGGTGTATTTTACTATGATGCGTCGTCAAGGTAGATGTAGTCCGAAAAATACATTGTCGACTTCCCGGGACTATATTTGTCTTTGCTCCTCCATCTGGCTTACGGGACACTGGAGAAGCTAGGATTAAAATCACCCCGGAGCCTTCAAACTACATCACCTGATGTGTGTTGTGGAAACTAAATTCGTATGTTGCTGTATTCTTTCACAATCGTCAATAGAATGTTATCAAATATATGGGATTGTTTGTAATTTAAGAAAATTAATTGAAAAAATCAATTCATTAATGAAGTTTACAAAATTCCTTGAAGATCATCAACTCAGTCCAAGATTTTGCGTAAAAGTTGTCACACGTTTGAAAAATCGTATACTTGCCGTCAGAACCTGTTCATTTATACTGTTATGGATAAACACGAAGTTTGAGTGAAAGTAAATGTCGAGTTTATGTAGCAAATTAGTAATGCTTTCGTCGAAATTAGAGTCTTCATTCTTGATTTAGAATATCACGCAATATCGAAGGTAGACGGCTCAGGCCGCTCGCCGAGCCGGAACGCACGGTCCGCAGTTGCAGATGTAAGCGGCTGCGAGAAAGGAATGCAGAAAACCATGCCGCTCACCCCACTATGAAGTCCAACCGCAGTTCCCTCTGGAGCTCGTACAATAAAATTGCATGAAAAAACAACAAGCTTAACCAATTCACACAGATAAACTTTACTAGCCTGCAAGGAAGGGAATTATCATTGGTTCCGATTCACACTTGACTCGCACGTAGTTTTTAGTGTTTTAATATTTGTGTGTGACTGTGTTATCACTACGTAGTCTAGCTTAATTCCGGCGGATGTACCGTAATTGATATTGTACACTGCATCACAGTTCACTGTATATCGTGTCTATAAGGGCTCCACGTGACTGCATTTCATTACGACAACATTCCGTTATATTTTATTGCGCGCAGCTACGGCGCAACGATTTCAAAACGTTGATGCAGTCCTTGCCATAAGGTTTCATACTGCTCATGCTTTCCTACGCAACTTCATTCCTACATCAGTTTTGCTTGTTATGTTACTTAGTTCTATAGTTATTTAATAAATGAAAGTCTTTTCATTCTCGTAAAGAATTTGAAAGGTATTCACAGAGCGGATCTTTTCATCACTGATCACGTTTATGCGAAATGTTTTTTAAGTCCACTTACAGATTTGCGCGTTCATGTACACTTCATGTTTAGCGTAAATCAAGTAGGCACTCTCATTTTTTACGCATTTTAATGTGGGCACTATCGCACTTGAGCACAGTCTTTTTACAATTTCATTAGCCACATTTAGTTTGCGTTTGGAATACATCTTGTCAAAATTTACAGTTGACGCATTCTTACATTACTGCCAATTACAATTATAATTTGTATCACAGAAAAGTGTCCTCTGCAGAAAGTAAGACCACTTGTTCGCACTGGACTGCAGCGTTGTTTTCATTCGTACAGATTCACACCTTTGCCCTCTGCCTTTAACATGACAGAAGGAGGCCCCATATGCATGTTTCCCAACAGGAAGCGCACGCGCGAATGCCATTGTGTATATCCACTACGTTGCAACTCCGTATCGTGGGGCTCCACAAGCAAATTTTACCTGAATTATGTGTGTATATAGTCGTAAGATACAAGATCTATCATAGGAATGGATATGTGTTTTCTTTTCATGTAGTGCGACATTTAAATGAATTGAGAGGAAGAAAATTAAAGGAAACAAAATCAAAATATCTAATAAACTGAAGTTGACCACTTACATTGCACTTTATCAAAGTATTTTCCAGAGAGGCTATCACAAGTAAGGACACATATGCATGTGTTCACTATCAGGTCGGTTACCATTAAGCTTAAGCTACCTGCACACAGGCCACAGTGAAACGCAAAAGAAACTGGTATAGACATGCGTATTGAAATGCAGAACATGTAAAAACGTAGAATACGGTATTGCGGTCGGCAATGCCTATATAAGACAACAAGTGTCATTAGACTGGTTACCTTTGCAACAGTGGCAGGTTTTCAAGCTTTAAATGAGTTTGAACGTGATATTACAGTCGGCGCACGAGCGATGGGAAACAGCATCTCTGAGGTAGCGTTGAATTGGGGATTTTCCCGTTCGACCATTTCACGAGTGTACCGCGAATACCAGGAATCCGGTAAAACATCAAATCTCCGACATCGTTGCGGCCGTAAAAAGATCCTGAAGGAACGGGACCAGTGACGACTGGAGAAAATCGTTCAACTTGATAGAAGTGCAACCCATCCTCAAATTCCTGCGCATTTCAATGCTGGGCCATCAACAAGTGTGACAGTACCAAACATTCATCGAAATATCATCGATATGGGCTTTCGGAGCCGAAGGCACACTCGTGTACTCTTGGTGTCTCGTTTTAAATTGTATCGAGCGGATGGACGTGTACGAGTATGGAGACAACCTCATGAATCCATGGACCCTGCATGTCAGCAAGGGACTATTCATGCTGGTAGAGGCTCTGTAATGATTTGGGGCGTGTGCAGTAGGAGTGATATGGAACCCCTGACACGTCTAGATACGACTCTGACAGGTAACACCCACGTAAGCATCCTGTCTCATCACCTGCATCCACTCATGTCCATTGTGCATCCCGACGGATTTGGGTAATTCCAGCAGGACCGTGCGACACTCCAAACGCCCAAAATTGCTACAGAGTGGCTCCACGAACACTCTTCTGAGTTGAAACACTTCCGCTAACCACCAAACTCCCCAGAAATGAACATTATTGAGCATATCTGGAATGCCTTGCAATGTGGTGTTCAGAAATGATCTCCACCCACTCGTACTGTTACGGATTTATAGACAGCTCTGCAGGATTCGTGGTGCAGCTCCCTCCAGCACTGCTTCAGACATTAGTCGAGTCCATGTCACGTCATGTTGCGGCACTTCTACGTGCTCATGGGGGCCGTACACGATATTAGGATGGTATACCAGTTTCTTTGGCTCTTCAGTGTATATGCTACGTCGAGGGAATGACTTAAACGAGCTTGTTCCTTAACTGACTTCCCAGTCTCCCTTCTGACAGTATGCAGCTTCCTCCTCGCACAGAGAAAATTGAAAGACTTGACGGGAGTATCAATGAACAAAAAGTATTAGAGAATAATGGGAAGCATACCTAAGTACATACGTGGAAGTAAAATCGAAATGTATAGAATAGTAAATACAAAGCAGCCAACGTAACAGCGCTTTTAACAGTAATATTAGTAAATTAATAATGGTAACAGTAGAAGTAAGAGTATAAATGTAATGAGAAACACCTATACAGTTTGCGAATTTGAATTGCAAGAGGCGCATTCCAGTAAAATGTAAAAAGGATTTGTATACAAAGAAAGAAATTAAGCAAAAAATTAATGTATTCCTGTTGAATGTTAGAAATTAGGTAATTTTATGTGGGAATAATTTTATGGAGATCTTTCTGAATTGAAAATGAATGAAAGATAAGTTCTTGTCTGAAGTGGTTCGTGCACATCAGGGTACCCACATCCATGGCCGAGGTCACTAACTGCACGCTTGTCCGGTGGCTCTCGACGCGAGGGTTAAGCCCGTTCGTATCTCGTTAGCTCTGTAGCTCAGCGTGTTCGGTCAGAGGGACGGTTGCCCTCTGTAACAAAAAAAATGAGTGAAGTATTCAAAGAGCAACTAAATGGAATATCATATGACGTCCACTCAAACCAAATGGCGAGAACAATAACGATGAAAAAGAAGGAAAAATTTATGGTGGTGGAAAAAATTTCCAGTGCCAGTATTTGGATGACGAGGGGAGGAGAGGTGTTGGCATAACGTTCCTGATAACCAGACTTTGCGCCAATGGTCTGGTTTAAATACCAAACTTTTCCGCATTGTCTTATGGCGTGAGGTCGTGTCACGCGGTTGATGGTGATCCGTCCGTCAGATGGGGAAGCTAAGCTTGGCGGCCCCCTTGATGCCATTTGCGAGACGCAGGCTATGTGCCGGCACCGCGTTTCACCTTGTCCTGTCTGTTATTACCGTATCACCATACAACACAAACATTAGGCTACACTCCACACACACACAATAGACATATGTAGTATTAGAAAAAGTTATACTGCAGGATGTTGCAAATAAACAAACATCAAGATTTCCAGTAACATCGTGATTCTGAGAGCAGTGTCATATGACAGTTTGCCGGAAACTATAAAGCCATTAGTGATGGAGCGAGTATTGTGAACCTTTGTTTCTATGTTACCTCTCCGAATTCTGAGAAACAATAGCAAAGCGTATCGCCTCGTTCTATTGTTGCAAGCATCGTGAATCAGTAGTTCACTCAAGTCCCACTCAGTTTTCGACTTATGGTAGTTATTGCAAAGAAATTCTTACATAATTCATACCGGTATTCAACAAATTCAAATGTTCCAAACAATTCAGCTCGACTTTTAATCAGTCGAAGTAAGTTGGGAATTATTACATGGGAAGGGCTCAGCACAGATGACGCGCTGAATCTGCAATTAGAAACATCTGAGTTCTTGTAAATATAACTGCCAATTGAGACCATAACAGGTACAGGGTCCCCATATTGCATTTATGCTCTACATAGAGCAAAGACTTACATGCTCCACTTGTAAACAAATAATAATCTTGTTAGTTTTTATGACAGTTCGACAGTTATTTCTATTTTAGTGTCTTTCAATAGTAAATTGTTGAAGCTAACTCATTAAGCTATCTTATGTCTAGTTTAGTTGTGCTCGTCCCTTAAGTGTACTGTGTATAGAATACTACCGTTTCGTGGACTATGTGCTAAGTTTGCACTGTTCATCTTTTTCACTGTTTCGCACATATTTTCAGCGTTTGACTTACGAAATTCATAACCTAACACCAAACCTTATCGTGACAGGAATACGCATTTCATCTCATTCAAGAGAAAAAATAAATCATGTATTAAAATAAATCACATCTGATGATGGACCCACAGGCTGAGAAATGCATCGTGTACTTAATAAACACGGAAAGTTGTGACTGAAGTGGTCTTTTAGTTCATACCTCCAATGTACTACCTTTCTTGTTTTGAAACAGAGAGTTTATATTAGTGAGAGAGTGTTTGTGGCCAAGACATTATAAACTTTTTTCTGCGTTGCTGGTGACTGCTTATCTGGCTAGTACTTGTTCATATTCAGCTATCGTTTCGTGTCCAATCGACAAAACAGGTTTCAATCCCAGATAGAGCAGTATAAAGCGGTTGGTGTTCTTGATTAACAGTACACTTACTGGGAATGACTTTACCTAATTAGGCTGGTGACAGTCTTTCATTTACGTGACTACAGTTTTTCTTTACAACTTCAATACTAAAGGTTCAGTCCCCAATATTGTAACAACTGTTCCCCGTCAAAACACACTCTTTCATGTAACGAATCACACTCCGATTCCTTCACATTACCACACGATCACGGGCAAACCATAAATTCCTTTCGAAGAAGTAACGTTATTGGTACTTGCTCTCGTGGTAATAGCCGATAGTGCTGTAGGGGGACACTCCTTAACAGTTAAGCTGTCCTGCAGTGACATCTCGGACTAAGAATAAGTCTTTGTCTGGTAGTGCGTAAATTCTGTGTTTGACTTCTTGTGGGTGAATTTAAAATAAAGCGAGAAAATGAATTCGGTGTCTATATTTCTTGCACAATTGCATAATAAGAATGAGGCTGCTGAATTTATACCACAGACGTACCGCCATTAACAGCGTCACAAGTGTTCACGCGGCGAAATACAATGAAGTAATTTGCGACAATAATGCAAGTCTGATCACCACGCGTCTTACACCACTATCTTCCCTCCACCTGCTGTTCTAATACAGGTCAACAAAATTTCGTATTATCACCAGGATTCGAAGCTAATTCCCAGTGAGAGCCACAGTAATGCAGTGTGTTAGTTGCACCAGCTCCAGAATGACATGTTCCTAACATGAACTCACATCGTTTTATGTACGTTTTCTGTGTGTTTTTGTTAACATCCATCTGTCTTCCTTTTTTAAAAAAACCGAAACTCCGAAATTAAAGTAAATGGACGTAATACAGCAAGTTACCTTGGTCATTTTCTGTACGCATGTACTATATGCAGTCTGCAATGGAGTGCACCTTCTTTCAAGTAACTGTAGTAATTCGGTACTTCTTTTCATATATTGAAAGTTACAGTCTTTTTCTTTGCGTAACACCTAAAATATGCAGTCGACTACGAAAAAATCACAGAATCTGTAGAAACATAGGTAATCCAATTTCAGTTTCTCTGAATTCGGGCAACTCTCTCATTCGAAGGCCCAAATGTAGTGATGATGCATAGTCCATAGTACCTTACACGCAACTGATGTGATTAAGCCTCTGACGTATAATCTTATCGATATCTGACTGTCGGTCTCTACAGCCTTATTCTGAAACAGAAAGAGCAACAGTCGCTTGTCATCGACGATTGACAGGTCATGATAAGTTGTTCGTTTGTCATCGACGATTGACAAGTCATGATGAGTTGTTCATCCATTTCCCTGTGAAGTTTACCTTCCTTCGTGACCTGTGTATGATTTGCCTACAGTGTATCTGTTTAATGCATCTCGTTCGTCTTTGCTCCAAAAGCCACCATATGGTACGTGACGAAGGTTATAAATTGTACTAGCAGAGATTAAATTTCTGTAATTTTAGGACAATAGTTACTACGTGCTGTGCATATAGTAGGAATTATGTATCTGCTATTGCCTAAGATCTTCCTGTAACGTCTCTCGTTGTGGATTGTTTAGAATTTATGTGACGCTTTCGCGTTGAATTATGATCGTGTGACGAATCACACAATTCCTTTTTTGAATTTGTCTATCTCTTCCATTGACACAACTGATACGACTGAAGAGTCGCGCAGAAAGATGTTCCTTTGTCGATAAATTACGTCTCCTTAGGATTCTTCCAACAAAAGCGAGACCGACATTTGCCTACCATTTGAATAATAAGGGTTCTCTTTTACCTCCCGGAAATACAACAGATGTTGTTTTGGCTTCTGCCATAATGTCCCCATTGGGAAAAATGAAGTGAGTTCTTTGTCTTATGTCTAACTGCATACATTGTCTTATAGTATTCTTAAAGCATATAGTTTTGTTTAGTAGGTGTTATTATCGAACTAGATGGACGACTTTACGAAAGTCAAGAAACACTAATCGTAACGCATCCTTCCTCCGGGATTTCAATATTATTGAACATTACTCAATTTCATCTTATTTCAAGTAACCTTACCACTTTCTTTTACATACTATCGTACAAAATTGTGTTAAGTGCCATCAGAATAAAAATTCATCTCTCGGCAGATGAATTAAGATTTCTTAGTTACCCCACTCTGTATTAAACTGAACTTTTTTTTCAACGTTGCGGTAGCAGTTCTTCTTCCTAGCCTTTGTCCAGTATCTTTACGGGGTCAGATTATTCATTTTTCGAATTTTGAGATGTTAATGGCAGAGGGTGGCAGCATGCCCTTCTGTCGCCAGACCATCCAAATTTCCCCACCCACCTCCCCCACGCCACCACAACCGCCAAATCAGGTTGAAATTTATGTACCCAAACTGTCTGCGTCTAGATTTTAGCCACTGTGAAAGAATGCGAATGTTCACTAAATGATTGTGAGTCGTGTAACTGAGACGGGACTTGGGCACCAGCCTGGTAACCACTTAGTTGGATGTGGGAAACCGCCTAAAAACCACATCTAGGCTGGCCTCGTGGTTAATCTGTCTAGCGGATTCTTTCCTGGAGCGTCTTGCTTCCCGGTATACCGAAGGTGTTCCCGCGCAGTTAGAGTGTTAAGATAACAGTTATATAGTGGATATATATTTTCGTTGTTAATAGAGGAAAAATTCTGTCCACTATCTAATAGGATATCTACCATCTCCAAACAATGTTCGTGTTATCTTTTGAAAAGATAAATAAAGAACTGCGTAATTCCAACCACCACGACCGAGAGTTCGAATTTTTCAGTTTCAGGTGTAAGATTTATCCTAAGCACAAAATTTAAACTTCTTCTGGCATATATAAACATTTCATCCCATAGCCAACGCCCAACTTCGGACAATTTCTGCTGTAGTGCGCCAATCTCCGGACTTTGGGAAAGTAGCGCGGAGAGGCTGTCAGATCCCATTGCTTGAATTGCG
This sequence comes from Schistocerca americana, assembly GCF_021461395.2. NCBI lineage: Eukaryota > Metazoa > Arthropoda > Insecta > Orthoptera > Acrididae > Schistocerca > Schistocerca americana. Next base: position 618,506,147 of record NC_060121.1, read on the forward strand.
CTACCTTAGCCATGAAATGTTCCTTTTTTCCGGAAGCTATTTAAAAATATAACGTCGAGTTGCAGACAGGCACAACAAAAATACAGCTATACATTTAAGTTTTCCGTCAAAAGGCCTTACTATAAAGTAGTAAAAAAAACACATTCAGACAAGCACTACACACAGAAACATGGCCACTGCCTCTCGCCGCGGAGGGCAGCCAAAGGTGAAACTGCTGCCATTCAAAAAGTTCCGCACTAGTGTTAATCCCTTACTGGTGTTAACCCTCTTGCGAGGAGACAGTTGCATGTTATTAGAAACGGAGTAAATAATTGAATACAAACGCGGATGTTTACTTATTGCAGCAGGAAATCAGCGGTGCCTTTTTCGTATCCCGACATAGACCGAAATGGTCTTGGGGAACCTCAGAAAAACTACCTAAAAGTGCCGGGATAGGGGTTTCAATTCCGCCCCTCCGAATACGAGTCAAGTGTGGCAATCGCTGCACGATATCGCTCGCTGCGAAAAACCCTTTGAGCCCTGTATGATATGTGCTTACGGAAGACGTAAATAGAGATTCTCTTCAAGTACATTCATTGTAAGTTAAAATTCAGGTTGCGTTATCGAATGATTGAAGGAACCTGTAATTAACTTCTTAATATCACTGATATCACTGATTAACTTCTTAATATCACTGATCGGCTGAAAGCAAGGGGAAACTACAGCCGTGATTTTTCCCGAGGACATGCAGCTTTACTGTATGATTAAATGATGATGGCGTCCTCTTGGGTAAAATATTCCGGAGGTAAAATAGTCCCCAATTCGGATCTCCGGGCGGGGACTACTGAAGAGGACGTCGTTATCAGGAGAAAGAAAACTAGCATTCTACGGATCGGAGCGTGGAATGTCAGATCCCTTAATCGGGCAGGTAGGTTAGAAAATTTAAAAAGGGAAATGGATGGGTTAAAGTTAGATATAGTGGGAATTAGTGAAGTTCGGTGGCAGGAGGAACAAGACTTTTGGTCAGGTGATTACAGGGTTATAAATACAAAATCAAATAGGGGTAATGCAGGAGTAGGTTTAATAATGAATAAAAAAATAGGAGTGCGGGTTAGCTACTACAAACAGCATAGTGAACGCATTATTGTGGCCAAGATAGACAAAAATCCCATGCCTACTACAGTAGTACAAGTTTATATGCCAACTAGCTCTCCAGATGATGAAGAAATTGATGAAATGTATGACGAGATAAAAGAAATTATTCAGGTAGTGAAGGGAGACGAAAATTTAATAGTCATGGGTGACTGGAATTCGTCAGTAGGAAAAAGAGAAGGAAACATAGTAGGTGAATATGGATTGGGGGGAAGAAATGAAAGAGGAAGCCGCCTTGTAGAATTTTGCACAGAGCATAACTTAATCATAGCTAACACTTGGTTCAAGAATCATGAAAGAAGGTTGTATACCAGGAAGAATCCTGGAGATACTAAAAGGTATCAGATAGATTACATAATGGTAAGACAGAGATTTAGGAACCAGGTTTTAAATTGTAAGACATTTCCAGGGGCAGATGTGGATTCTGACCACAATCTATTGGTTATGAACTGCAGATTGAAACTGAAGAAACTGCAAAAAGGCGGGAATTTAAGGACATGGGACCTGGATAAACTGCAAGGACCAGAGGTTGTACAGAGTTTTAGGGAGAGCATAAGGGAACAATTGACAGGAATGGGGGAAAGAAATACAGTAGAAGAAGAATGGGTAGCTCTGAGGGATGAAGTAGTGAAGGCAGCAGAGGATCAAGTAGGTAAAAAGACGAGGGCTAATAGAAATCCTTGGGTAACAGAAGAAATATTGAAGTTAGTTGATGAAAGGAGAAAATATAAAAATGCAGTAAATGATACAGGTAAAAAGGAATACAAATGTCTCAAAAATGAGATCGACAGGAAGTGCAAAATGGCTAAGCAGGAATGGCTAGAGGACAAAGGTAACGATGTAGAGGCATATATCACGAGGGGTAAGATAGATACTGCCTACACGAAAATTAGAGAGACCTTTGGAGAAAAGAGAACCACTTGTATGAATATCAAGAGCTCAGATGGCAGCCCATTTCTAAGCAAAGAAGGGAAGGCAGAAAGGTGGAAGGAGTATATAGAGGGTTTATACAAGGGCGATGTACTTGAGGACAATATTATGGAAATGGAAGAGGATGTAGATGAAGATGAAATGGGAGATAAGATACTGCCTGAAGAGTTTGACAGAGCACTGAAAGACCTGAGTCGAAACAAGGCCCCGGGGGTAGACAACATTCCATTAGAACTACTGATGGCCTTGGGAGAGCCAGTCATGAAAAAACTCTACCATCTGGTGAGCAAGATGTATGAGACAGGCGAAATACCCACAGACTTCAAGAAGAATATAATAATTCCAATCCCAAAGAAAGCAGGTGTTGACAAATGTGAAAATTACCGAACTATCAGTTTAATAAGTCACAGCTGCAAAATACTAACGCGAATTCTTTACAGACGAATGGAAAAACTGGTAGAAGCGGACCTCGGGGAAGATCAGTTTGGATTCCGTAGAAATGTTGGAACACGTGAGGCAATACTAACCTTACGACTTATCTTAGAAGAAAGATTAAGAAAAGGCAAACCTACGTTTCTAGCATTTGTAGACTTAGAGAAAGCTTTTGACAACGTTAACTGGAATACTCTCTTTCAAATTCTGAAGGTGGCAGGGGTAAAATACAGGGAGCGAAAGGCTATTTACAATTTGTACAGAAAGCAGATGGCAGTTATAAGAGTCGAGGGGCATGAAAGGGAAGCAGTGGTTGGGAAGGGAGTGAGACAGGGTTGTAGCCTCTCCCCGATGTTATTCAATCTGTATATTGAACAAGCAGTAAAGGAAACAAAAGAAAAATTCGGAGTAGTTATTAAAATCCATGGAGAAGAAGTAAAAACTTTGAGGTTCGCCGATGACATTGTAATTCTGTCAGAGACAGCAAAGGACTTGGAAGAGCAGTTGAACGGAATGGACAGTGTCTTGAAAGGAGGATATAAGATGAACATCAACAAAAGCAAAACGAGGATAATGGAATGGAGTCAAATTAAATCGGGTAATGCTGAGGGGATTAGATTAGGAAATGAGACACTTAAAGTAGTAAAGGAGTTTTGCTATTTAGGGAGTAAAATAACTGATGATGGTCGAAGTAGAGAGGATATAAAATGTAGACTGGCAATGGCAAGGAAAGCGTTTCTGAAGAAGAGAAATTTGTTAACATCGAGTATAGATTTAAGTGTCAGGAAGTCGTTTCTGAAAGTATTTGTATGGAGTGTAGCCATGTATGGAAGTGAAACATGGACGATAACCAGTTTGAACAAGAAGAGAATAGAAGCTCTCGAAATGTGGTGCTACAGAAGAATGCTGAAGATAAGGTGGGTAGATCACGTAACTAATGAGGAGGTATTGAATAGGATTGGGGAGAAGAGAAGTTTGTGGCACAACTTGACTAGAAGAAGGGATCGGTTGGTAGGACATGTTTTGAGGCATCAAGGGATCACAAATTTAGCATTGGAGGGCAGCGTGGAGGGTAAAAATCGTAGAGGGAGACCAAGAGATGAATACACTAAGCAGATTCAGAAGGATGTAGGTTGCAGTAGGTACTGGGAGATGAAGAAGCTTGCACAGGATAGAGTAGCATGGAGAGCTGCATCAAACCAGTCTCAGGACTGAAGACCAGAACAACAACAACAACAACAATATCACTGATTTCAAAACGTATTTATGTTTTTTTCGTGTGGAGGTACGTTGTTGAACCATATCCTGTGTCATTTACCGTCTTATACAGTCATCAGGTGATCAAAACAATTTACAAAACGATTTTGGGCGAGATATTTGTGGTGCGATAAGTGACATTTGACTCTACATAATGAAAAGTCTGAAGTTATTCACAAGTGTACCAAAAGGTATCCGCTAAATTTCGGTTACAACACAAATCACACAATTCTTAAGGCTGAAAATTTAACTAAATATTTAAGGATTACAGTTACGAATAACGTAAGGTGGAACGGTCACAAAGTTAATGTTGTGGGTAAAGAAAAACAAAGGCCATGAGTTGTTGACAGAACACTGATAAAATGCAACTGGTCTATACTACGCTTGTATGTCCTCTTCTGGAGTAATGTTGTGCGGTGTGGGGTCAGCATCAGATAGGTTCGACGGAGAACATCCAAAAAGTTCAAAGAACAACAGCTCATTTTTTATCGCAAAATAGGGGAGAGGGCGCCACAAAGATGATACGTGAATTGCGGTAGCGAGCATTAAAAGAAAGGCTTTTTGGTTGCGCAGTTTCTTCTCATTAAATTTCAGTCACGAACTTTCTTCTCAGAGTGCAAAAATATTTTGTTCGCATCTACCTACGTAGGAAGGAATGATCATCATAATAAAGTAAGAGAAATCAGAGCTCGATAGAAAGGTTTAAACGTTCGTTCTTCCCGAGCGCTGTACGAGAATGGAACAGTAGGGAAACAGCTTGAAGGTGTTTCGATGAACTCTCTGCCAGGCACTCAGTTGTATGTTGCAGAGTAATCATGTAGTTGTAGATGTAGATGTGCTCATTCGATATCACCTCAGTAGAAACACATCTGGGAAACTTCGACCCTTCTAAAGATACCCAAATTGACTGTTGGTGATGTGATTGCACACTGGAAACGCGAAGGAATAACAAACAGAATTCTGAAAAGTTGTTCCACCTTGGTAAGTACTTTCCTTAGTGACATATGTAGTACATCACTGCCACAGGGAGTTTTGCAGATAGATTAAAATAAGAAATTGTTAAATCATTGCATTACTTTACTAGAAGAATGATTTTATGTACAGATATTTTTAACCATACTTAACAAAAGGAATGCAAAAGATTGTGCTGAACAATTCAAGCAATGTCTGGAAGATAGAAAATTATAGTGACTGGTGGGAATTCACAAAGGGAGTCCCATGGGGTTCAATTTTTGGCCCACTACTATTCCTTATTTATGTGACTGACCTTCCACTTAATATTCAATAATTGGAATTGGTACTTTTTTGCAGACAGTACTAAATATCATTAGACAGAAAGTAAGAGAAGAGATGGTAAAAGATATTTTCCAAACAATCATAAAGTGGTTCTCAGAAGATGGACCCTCCCTAAATTTTGAAAAACACATTATATTCAGTTCTGTGCAACAAACAGAGTCATAACAACAATTGATGTATTGCATGAGCAGGAGACAGTAAATATGGTATCTGCTCCAAACTTTTGGGTGTACATATTGATCAAAACTTCAACTGGGAAAAGCATATCACTGAGCTTCTCGAACAGTTAAGTCCAGCTACTTTCAATCTTCAGATAATTGCAAATGTTGCTAACAAACGAATCAACCTCTTTACATATTTTGCATATTTGCACTAAACAATATCTTATACAAAAATTTTCTGGGGTAACTCATCACTTAGAAAGAAAGTATTGATTACACAAAAGTGAAAAGTGAGAAAATGTGCGGTGTTGACCCACGGACATCATTTAAGCACCTCTTCAAGAAGATAGGCATTTTAACTGCACTGTCACAGTACATATATTTGTTAATGAAATTCGTCACAAATAGTCTGTCACAATTTGAGAAGAACAACGATGAGTTGAGAAGAACAATTATGTCTGTACCTACAACACTAAAGGGAAGAATTCCCTTTGTTAACAGTTATTCAAGCTGTCAGTGGCTCAGAGAGGAATTCAGTATACAGCAACAAAAATTTTTGCTCATTTGCCCAATAACATGAGGCGCCTGACAGCTAGCGATGCAAGTTTTAAATCTAACTTAAAATCATTTCTCCTAAACAATTTCTTGTCTTCCAGTGAGGAACTTGTACTTAAAAACAGGTAGCTAGTAAAAAAATCGTTTTTAAGTGTAGTTGCGTGAGTAGGACTAAAATAATAATGAGTTCATTAATGTTAACACTAATCGTGTATTCATCTCCTGTAAAGTTCCTCATTCCACATAACTTCGATAAAAAACTCGTTCAAATGAACTGTGGAACATATAACTAACAACAGTTAAATCCAGTCCTGCCACACCTCATGTACTGATTGACAGAGACTGTAGGCACTGCAGACAATGGTTTTAAAAAAATCCAATGAAATTGGAAGCGAGTGATTTTCAGTTATGAATCACGCTATACCCTGTGGCAATCCAGTGGAAGGGTTTGGGTATCGCAAATGCCTCGAGAAGTTTACCTGCCATTATGTCTAGGGCCAACGGAAATACGGAGGAGATGATGTCTCGTTGTGGAGGAGTTTTTCGAGGTTACAGTGTGGTCGCTTTCTGGGTACTACGAAAACGCTAAGTGCGAAAGGATGTCAACACATTTAACAGCATTGTGTACTGCATACAGCAGAGGAACTGTTCACAGACGATGACTGTATCAGCACTACAATGTGCCCTGTCATAAACAAGCATCTATGAGGCCTTGGCTTGTGGACAATAGCAGTCCTGGAATGGAACAACAGTAGGATGAGTTGGTGCGATGACTTCACTACAGACAACTGTGTTCAACATCACTACCTTCTCTCATTCCGGCTCTTGAGAAAATTTCACTCTACTTTGGAGTGTGCGTGATATGAACTTTCCTTGCAGATTAACGCACACGCTGCTGTAGAGTGAAAATTTCAGTCTGGAAACATCCGCCCAGGCTGTGGCTAAGCCATCTCACTGCATTATCTGTTCTTCCAGGAGTGCTAGTCCCGCATGTTTCGCAGTAGAATTCTGAAAAGTATGAAAGATATAAGATGAAGTACTGGCGGAAGTAAAGCTGTTAGGGCGAGTCGGGAGTCGTGCTTGGTTTGCTCAGTTGATAGAGCATTTTCCCGAGAAAGTCCTAGGTCCCGAGTTCGAGTCTTAGTGTGGCACACAGTTTGAATCTGTCAGGGAGTTTCATATGCATACCTTATTGAAAGTGACCTGAGCAGAGTTCAAGTGGTCATAAAGGCGAGCCGAGGGTACAATCTATGGTAATGTTCACTAACAGCTGTCCAGATACTTTTGATGAGGTAGTGTATAAATTGAAAGAGCCAAGATTGCCTTTTCTTTCCTTTTCATTGGCCCATTAAAACCTAAAACTCATGTGTATATAATATGCCATTAGTACTTTGCAATATTACTTTTACTTTTTAGACTCGTTTCTGAGAATTGTTGCTGTATGGCAACATTCTACAGTATGTCTGTTGAGGTAATATTTACACATGCGAGTTGACTGCTGCCTTTGATGCTGTCCTGGGAAAAAGAGAATCATATGCCTCTAAATTGGCCTGTATTTGATTAAAGGATGATTCAGTGGATGGGGCGATAATTTGAGATGGGCTTATAACGAGGTACGATTTGATGGTAGACTGATGATGCATTCTAGAGAGAGGGAGATGTTGACACAAGTCATTTAACCGTTTTTTCCGTTGTTCTGTCGGAGTGAATCAGTTGTGTGGCATAAACTGCTTTCGACTCGTATAGAACAGCGTCTTCTGTGTGTGACTTAGAACACCATCTAGCCGTAACCGTTAACAGCAAACTTCTCAGTCATCAGAGGTCTTCCGACTTATATGTGATGATGATGAAACATGTCCATCCTGTTTTGGCACTCTACTCTAGACGAACGAAAATTTATGCGAGGTACTCCATTCCCCTGTCGCATCTGTGGCACAAAACCGAGTCCTCAGTTTCATAATTCGGTGATTCTAAGTTGGCGACGGATGTTTGTGAGGTACTGCAATCGCCATGTATACATCTGCTTTTCAGATGTCCTGTTTACGGAACTAGTGGCAGCATGACGGCTGCTATGCGTTTGAAACTTCCTGGCAGATCAAAACTGTGTGCCGGACCGAGACTCGAACTCGGGACCTTTGCCTTTCGCTGGCAAGTGCTCTACCAACTGAGCTACCCAAGCACGACTCACGCCCCGTCCTCACAGCTTTACTTCCGCCAGTACCTCGCCTCCTACCTTCCAAACTTTACAGAAGCTCTCCTGCGAACCTTGCAGGACTAGCACTCCTGAAAGAAAGGATATTGCGGAGACATGGCTTAGCCACAGCCTGGGGGATGTTTCCAGAATGAGATTTTCACTCTGCAGCGGAGTTGGCGCTGATATGAAACTTCCTGGCAGATGGGTAGCTCAGTTAATCTGCCAGGAAGTTTCATATCAGCGCACACTCCGCTGCAGAGTGAAAATCTCATTCTGCTATGCGTTTCTCTCTTTCTTTGTAAGAGGCATTCTCTGATACAAACGGTCAGTTTTTATAGTGACTAATGCTGCATAGAGTAACTACTGAAGCCGGCCGAAGTGGCCGTGCGGTTAAAGGCACTGCAGTCTGGAACCGCAAGACCGCTACGGTCGCAGGTTCGAATCCTGCCTCGGGCATGGATGTTTGTGATGTCCTTAGGTTAGTTAGGTTTAACTAGTTCTAAGTTCTAGGGGACTAATGACCTCAGCAGTTGAGTCCCATAGTGCTCAGAGCCATTTGAACCATTTTTTTTGTAACTACTGAAGAGTGATCATATGTGAACAGTGGGCGCTACAAATCTCGGGAAAGCTATATTGTGCATGTATCATGAAGAATAGATGTTTTCTTTGGTGTGTAAGGTAGTACTTTTTTCATTGTACCGTTTGTCACCACAATTTATCGCATAAGGAGAATGTATGTCAAGCGCTGGAAATATATTTCTTACGTTCGAATATTAACTGCGTTGCATTCCACATGACTAATAGGTCGGAAAGCCGACCGCAGTGGCCGAGCGGTTCTCGGCGCTTCAGTTTGGAACCGCGCGACCGCTACGGTCGCTGGTTCGAATCCTGCCTCGACCATGGATGTGTGTGATGTCCTTAGGCTAGTTAGGTTTAAATAGTTCTAAGTTCGAGGGGACTGATGACTAAGATGTTAAGTCCCATAGTGCTCAGAGCCATTTGACTGAATAGGTCGGAAACCGCACCGCTCTGCAGAACTGTGTAGCCTTAGGAGTGAATGTGTCTATGTCGTTTCTTAGGAATACCTTCTTGATACTGACCCCAGGCACTAGAACAATTCTTTAGAATTGACAGTGCAGTTGATTTATGTAAACTGCTGCAAACACTGTGCATCTGGAGCTCCATCATGAATAAAAACCACACGTTTCCTCTTCTTAACTGTGTGTTATATGATCACAACACTCTCATATCTACTATACACCGATAAGAGGTGCTAACCTCCTCGACATCCACGCATCTAGAGAAATCTTGTTCACTTGGATGGGTTCTGTGAGTAAGATTGGTGCAGAACAGCAGTTACGGACTCGGCTCGCTCTTTTCCTTCACGGGATATGGAGTGTAGCGGTCTACTTCTGGTCAACTGCAAATTTAAGCGGTGATAGCGTTGCAGGGAGCGTTGGTGAAAGAGAATGCGAGGAGATCTTCCAATCTCTAACTTTATTCTAAGAATGCGAGAATGCTCCATGCATCCCATCCATACAGGGAAGTATGGGCAATCGTAATCGTAAATTACGCACTATGATCGAAGTAATTGAAATATGTAGATCGCTGTCTGGTATATTTTGGTGTATATGTTCAAGAATTAACAATGAATGGACGTGCAGCACAGTCCTCTATCTACATTCTTTATCTAGTATGTGGTACTCGCAACGTAGTGGAGGGATAGTTAGCGATGATACAGAAACTGAGAAGCAAGCTGCCGCATCATTGGTCGATGTTGAAATTATGGAAAAACTGGTAAAATTGCTAAAATTGATTGCACTATCAACAGCTATGCTTATTACAGTACATCAACGTTGTGTTTTCCATCCCATCCATACACTGGTACACTGTTGATTACCACATAAGGACTGAGTGATATAGCCTGTTTGAGATGGAGAAAGAGTCTTGGTGGAGGGCCAACACCTTCCGGGGATGGCTAGCACCGAAACAGTGATTGCGTACATGACTTTAATATGAGGAATCAATCTAAATGTACCACTGAGGCCTCTGCTATCCCGTCACTGTGAAAGATGAGTTTAAATGTAGAGGATGTAAATCAGCTTCGGACAGCTGTTTGTAAACGCTCCACAATGCTACAGAACTCTTCCGGTATCCATACCTTGTGACTTCTTTTACTTTAAATTATCCTGTGCGTGTGTGCTGTACGAGCAGCAGCAATATGATTTACACTGTGCGATGTCCGGCTTTCAGTCACAGCGAATACATCAAAACGTGTTAATGTCAGTTTAGAACCTGACACAGACCTAGAACTCGTGGTAGAGAAAACAAAATGTGTGGCGGTGTACAAAGCTTTGTCATACGCTGCTGGGACGTGTTACAGAAGAAAAAACAATGTATCAAACAACAACACAGGGACCCTCTCTTGCGACTGATAGCCTGTGGGATATGGTCCTCCTACAGTACAAGCGATGACACTTTACACTGATCTGTGGAGGCGACTTCAATCACTGAGTGGATCAATACCTGTATAATATATAAGAAAGGAAGGTGGTAGAATCTTATAGAGTTCTCTACTGGATGGCAATGGAGATTTCATAGTTCGCAGTTTTTTATTCTCTCTTGGGTGATACAAAAAATCGATGATAGAGGGAACGTTTGGGTGCCAGACGTGACTGCATCATGAGGGATGCAGATCTTCTTTAGACTGCAGTACCTGTATGTAGTTTGGAGATGCTTCACAATGCGATAGCAAAACCTTCATCCTTCCAGTCCCTATACTGTCTTTTTCTACTACTACCTCATGTTGCAGGAGAAAGCTTCGTTTGACACTGTTGGCAAAGCTACAACAACGTGTTTCCATTTCCACCAAATGCTCAAAACATAGTCCTGTCGCATTAACTCAGCACACCCTGCTTCTACACAGGTTGGAGAAGGTGGGAGACATAGTGCTCTCCGACATCTGATCAGTTCCGACTTCAATTAGAACCATCACGCCGGCCGAAGTGGCCGTGCGGTTAAAGGCGCTGCAGTCTGGCACCGCAAGACCGCTACGGTCGCAGGTTCGAATCCTGCCTTGGGCATGGATGTTTGTGATGTCCTTAGGTTAGTTAGGTTTAACTAGTTCTAAGTTCTAGGGGACTAATGACCTCAGCAGTTGAGTCCCATAGTGCTCAGAGCCATTTGAACCATTTTTAGAACCATCACATGCACAAAGCCACAGGGAGGGCGGGGCAGAGACTGGGGAACAGTTATAACATGGCTAAAAAACCATGTTGAGGCTTTACTGTAGCCGCTATCGACAGGGGATCTCAAGTTGATTCCGTATTTCTAGATTTCCGGAAAGCTTTCGACACCGTTCCTCGCAAGCGACTTCTAATCAAGCTGCGGGCCTATGGGGTATCGTCTCAGTTGTGCGACTGGATTCGTGATTTCCTGTCAGGAAGGTCGCAGTTCGTAGTAATAGACGGCAAATCATCGAGTAAAACTGAAGTGATATCAGGTGTTCCCCAGGGAAGCGTCCTGGGACCTCTGCTGTTCCTGATCTATATAAATGACCTGGATGACAATCTGAGCAGTTCTCTTAGGTTGTTCGCAGATGATGCTGTAATTTGCCGTCTAGTAAGGTCATCCGAAGACCAGTATCAGTTGCAAAGCGATTTAGAAAAGATTGCTGTATGGTGTGGCAGGTGGCAGTTGACGCTAAATAACGAAATGTGTGAGGTGATCCACGTGAGTCCCAAAAGAAACCCGTTGGAATTCGATTACTCGATAAATAGTACAATTCTCAGGGCTGTCAATTCAACTAAGTACCTGGGTGTTAAAATTACGAACAACTTCAGTTGGAAAGACCACGTAGATAATATTGTGGGGAAGGCGAGCCAAAGGTTGCGTTTCATTGGCAGGACACTTAAAAGATGCAACAAGTCCACTAAAGAGACAGCTTACACTACACTCGTTCGTCCTCTGTTAGAATATTGCTGCGCGGTGTGGGATCCTTACCAGGTGGGATTGACGGAGGACATCGAAAGGGTACAAAAAAGGGCAGCTCGTTTTGTATTATCACGTAATAGGGGAGAGTGTGTGGCAGATATGATTCGTGAATTGGGATGGAAGTCATTCCAGCAAAGACGTTATTCGTCGCGGCGAGATTTATTTACGAAATTTCAGTCACCAACTTTCTCTTCCGAATGCGAAAATATTTTGTTGAGCCCAACCTACATAGGTAGGAATGATCATCAAAATAAAATAAGAGAAATCAGAGCTCGAACAGAAAGGTTTAGGTGTTCGTTTTTCCCGCGCGCTGTTCGGGAGTGGAATGGTAGAGAGATAATATGATTGTGGTTCGATGAACCCTCTGCCAAGCACTTAAATGTGAATTGCAGAGTAATCGTGTAGATGTAGATGTAGATAGATTCGAAAAAGGTGACTTGTTTCGATGTATAAAAGCTCCACGAATACGATTCACTAATGGTTGTAATCATTAAAAGACATCTCCGTATGATCCAAGCAGATATGTGGTTGAATGGAAAGACTGGATTCCAAATCGCAGACAGTATTTCTACCAGAAAGTGTAACACTATAGATCTGAGAAACCAGTGTCCTTTCCTTACGACCACAATCGAGTATTGCATTTTTTGTAGCATAGCACACCATCTACTGTATGTGATCATTCTCAATCAAACTATCGCCTGTACCCAGTGGATATATCATAGAACCTGTGACATGGCATTGAGATAGAATTCGTTACAAATACTGGAGAAATTTCTAGCGGCGGCATGAAGGAGTTGCAAATACCGGCTTCATTCCACTTTCCTTAGCCTTATCACTTTTTCAATTCATTGATTTTATTACGAGCTTACACCGCCGCGCTTTTGGTCTGTTAATACACACCCCAGCAATCGCCATCTATATTCAATGTCACAGTATTTGTGTGGAAGACCACTTCATTCGGAAGTAATTCCATACTTCCATTTATAAAGCTTGTACAGCTTTTAACATGGATATCGTCACACACCGTTGGGTGGCTTGCGGAGTATCAATGTAGATGTAGATGTAGATAGTTGTGTCCGCCAGTAGAACCAAGACCGAGTGTAACAGTAACATAACCATTGCCATCGTGCTTCCTTAATAGCTGGTCGAATATAAGAAGCTTACATCTCTCTTCCTAAGATGATCTGGTACCACTCACTAGAAAAACAAATGAGGCATGTCCATCCATCGCGAATTTTCACTCAATATTGTTTGGTGTCACCAGCATTCAGTTATTGGCGATGTACTACACTTAGTAATAGGGGATATGTGATAGATTCGCTGTTATCGGTAGTCTAATGTATGTTTGTGTTTAGACATGTGCAAAGGAAACGACTATGTCCTGTCGTAAGGCAGATGGCAGGTACGGATTTGATGTGGAAAACTGCAATAGCAGTGTGGGGGATGAAAAAATTTTTTTACGTGGAAAAGTGAGTCCAGTCATAACAAGCATATAGGTTTTCATATTTTTTATGCCGCAGTCGTCGGGAGGGGGTATTTTCGATACTTCGCTCATTGCCAAATGTCGTCGGATTGAGACTGGAATCGTAAAATTTGATTTTAAGTACAGTGATGAAATATATGTGGCTGGTTTCCTAGGACAATTCTGTCTGCAGTGCGGGCGCACACGTTGCGGCGGTAGCTTGCGGCCGGAATGATTGACATTTCTGGCATACGGCAGGAGACGTCTGAACTGGATGGGCTGGACTACAAAAATGCAGCTGACCTAACCCATTTGCACTCTATGCGGGTGAATAGTGAACTAATATCCAGTACGTGTTGGGCAGGCTTTGTTATCGCGCGTGTTCTCCATGGACATTTGAGAAGGTTCAATGTGTGCGTGTGTTTGAGCTGGGCAGTTTTTCCTTCCCACGTAAATTGTCCGGTTGACTGCCTCTACACATTTATTTGGTTGACAGAACATCGATTGCGATGTGTGTGGTGTGCATCTAGATGGTGATAGACAAGTGGTTCCCTTGACACGAGGTGTATCTTAAATAACCATGTAAAGTAGAAGGATAATTTGGAATCTGTTATATCACTGACTTCGGTATTCTTGAGTACAACTACCAGTTTCCTCTATGTTTTCACGTAAAGATACTCACAGACGACATAAGTTTCTAGTTACTCAGTGGTCTGCAGCACCTGCGACCTCGCTGCACCTCGTTAAATTTTCGGGTTTCTAGAAAAATAATTTCCACTCTTTATCTTCAGAATTATACTATGCAAGCGATTGGTTGCTTACTGCCATGCGTTTGATAGGCGAGAACTATCGATTAAATGGTATGATACTGTGGCAGACCATGTGAAATACACATGTTCTTGTAATCCCAGAGTATTGAGATGGGTATAGAAAGTGTGGAAGCAAGAAAGCAAAGCGACAAAGCACTTCGGGGCCAGAAATAGCAAAGTCTTAGTACCGTAGTGGAGGGAACCAGCCCAGTCTTTGTACAACACCAGACTTTGAAAATACCGCTTCAGTTGTAAAGTTCTTTTATTATCACACTACCGGTATCGAGGTCATATAACCGCCGCGGTGGACGTGTACGAGGCGCGGTGTGCTACCTATGAGCGCTCGGGGGCCAAGGCACCAAGTTACGACACCTGAAGATGGGCTTATAAGAGCCCGAAACCGATCGTATGATAATGAAAGAACTTTAAAACTGAAGCGATATTTTCAACCTCTGGTATAATGCCCAGCTGCGGATGTTCCTCCAACGGGACTGCTTTGTGCAACAGTTGAGAGAGTTACTGCTGTCCGTGGAGGGCGCTCTGATTGCGCATCAGGCCAACGTGTATGCAGGAGCAGTTGATTTGTGACCGTTGGCCACAGTGGATGACCGACTGACCTCGTGGGAAATATCTAGTTCTGCGACAATATGTACGGTGCATGTGCTTATGTTTTTTGGAATCTGTCTGTCTTCGTGGTATATGTACGAGTGTCAGATGGTCAATAGTTTGTATGGTGCAGGATACGAATTGTCCTATCTACGTCAATATGGTATGTCATGAGAAAGCCTGGTCGGAGATCAGTTTCAGGCTGAAAAATTCAAGCTATCCTCAACAGTAGCGGAGCAGAGTAATTGAGGAAGTGTCTTTGGCAGTGGTTTCCGTATTTCATGGTCTTTAGACTGTCAGTGCAATATGGCTACTGTATGTTTATTTCCAATTTGTACGAAATAGTTTTTTTCTGCTGAAAGTCTCGTATTTTGTCTGTCTGAAGAAAATGGCAGACACTGCTCCCACACTGGTAGCAGCAGCAGTTTGGTGGGTAAATTCGGTAAAAGCAATCAGAATGCTTCACTCACAAAATATCTTTTGTGCAGGGCATTGGAGCCTCTACAGAGTGGTTCAAACAAGACGGGGGAAAGATATCTACGGAAAGTTCTGTGACGTTTGAGAGTATCGTGATGTCTTCTTTGTTCGAGAGTTGAGAAATATTTCCAAGCAGATCATCCACCTCTGGGGGATGGTATCCCTTATTCATTATTGTGGCTTTAGAGCATTTCAAGACCAGCGGCAGTAGCACACAGAAAATTCCAGCCATTTTTCGCGTCTGTAGAACAGTGCTTCGAATTCTGTTTATGTATTGTTCTGTTTTTCCAGTCTGTGCTTAGCCCCAGCGTATGCTTCTAAAAGTGAGGAAAATGAAGTCGCTGATTGCACCAGCAGCAAATACAATACTAATCCCACTCACCACTTTTGAAAAGTGAAGAATACCACAGCAGCTGTACGACTTAGACATTTCTCTCTCTCTTTCTCTCTCTTTATCTGGCAATGCCTTCAAACAAGCAATTATAACTCGAAAACTGGTGAGCGTCCTGTTTAGAGCTACTGAGATATTTATTTCTGCTTCCAAATATCGTCGTTTTGGCGTGTTAAATCAGATACTGCAGCAGATATCGGTTTCGGGATTTCTTTCCCACAGAAGCGTGTGAAGTGTCTCAGGGAAGTTTCACAAGTGTGCATCGATCTTTATCGAGTCCATTACAAAACTGATGCAAACTACTGTGCAACGATCTTTTTTGAAAGTGTATTTAGAGATATATTCAGTCGAATTTAGCAACTCCTGATGATGATGCTGATTGGTTTGAGGGGCACTCAACTGCGCGGATATAAAGGCCCATACAAATTCCCAAACTTTGCTCAGCCCTATCTCGCCACTTTCATGAATGATGATGAAATGATGAGGACAACACAAGCATCTAGTCATCTCGAGGCAGGTGAAAAATCCCTGACACCGCCGGGAATAGAACACGGGACCCCGTGCTCGGGAAGCGAGAATGCTACCGCGAGACCACGAGCTGAAGCAGCCCATGCTTAATACAGGGGTAATTCTCACAAAACCGTGAGGATAACGCTATGAATACTTACAACCGTGCTATGAACACACCAGATGGAGATACTGCCTATGATAACTCAAATTGTTTAAATAACTTACGTCCATGCTATCTGGCACACCAGCACAGAATTATTCCCTTTCCCACCAATTTCCAGATGGGGGTGAGGAGGGGAACTGAGCGTACAAAATAAAGACTTACATCTGATCTATCTGGCAGCCCAGCACAGACGTCCTTTTCCTGCCAATTTCCATACGGTGAAAGGAAGGGAAGGGAATGGGGTAGGGGAGGGGGAGGGGAGGGAGAGGGTTGGGGGAGGGGCAGGGTAAGCTTAGGGGAGGGGTGGGGGTGGAGATGGGGATGGGAAGGGGTTAGGTTAGTGGAGGTAGCCCAACTGACCTATTTTCCACCCAAAATTTGAACTTCCCACCATGATGTCACTTCCACATTGCCACATCTATGGCCGCCGTCTTGGATCTGCCATCTAGAATAAAATTAGCAACAATGCAAGTGCTCTACCAACGGAACTACCCAAGCACGACTCACGCCCCGTCCTCACAGCTTTACTTCTGCCAGTACATCGTCTCCTACCTTCCAAACTTTACAGAAGCTCTGTTGGCAGGAGCTTTACAACTGCCAGTACCTCCTCTCCTACCTTCCAAACTTTACAGAAGCTCTCCTCACAGATGAGCTTCTGTAAAGTTTGAAAGGTAGGAGACGAAGTACTGGCAGAAGTAAAGCTGTGAGGATGGGCGGGAGTTGGTAGAGCACTTGCCCGCGAAAGGCGAAGGTTCCGAGTTCGAATCTCGGTCCGGCACACAGTTTTGATCTGCCAGGAAGTTTCATATCAGCGCACACTTTGCTGCAGAGTGAAAATCTCATTCTGGAATGCGATGTGAGCTGACACTAACTTTGCCCCGCTACTGTTTGAAATCTGCAGGTAAATGGGACCTAATCAGAGATACTCCGATGACATCCTAAAGAACTTGAGGAAGAAATGAGATGATCCGCAAAATACTGGTCATTTCGTCATATGTTATTTAAATGACATATTTGTCAGTAGTTCTTCTTTCAGTTACTGGATCTTCTAAGAGACTTCGTACAGCAGTAGTCCAACACACTTCCTAACTCTGAAGGTAATGTAACACGTATGTTCATCATCGATTGTTTTTGCTTCATGTAACTTCTGTGTCCTCCCCCCATGAACCATGGACCCTGCCGTTGGTGGGGAGGCTTGCGTGCCTCAGCGATACAGATGGCCGTACCGTAGGTGCAACCACAACGGAGGGGTATCTGTTGAGAGGCCAGACAAACATGTGGTTCCTGAAGAGGGGCAGCAGCCTTTTCAGTAGTTGCAGGGGCAACAGTCTGGATGATTGACTGATCTGGCCTTGTAACAATAACCAAAACGGCCTTGCTGTGCTGGTACTGCGAACGGCTGAAAGCAAATGGAAACTACAGCCGTTATTTTTCCCGAGGACATGCAGCTTTACTGTATGATTAAATGATGATGGCGTCCTCTTGAGTAAAATATTCCGGAGGTAAAATAGTCCCCCATTCGGATCTCCGGGCGGGGACTACTCAAGAGGACGTCGTTATCAGGAGAAAGAAAACTGGCATTCTACAGATCGGAGCGTGGAATGTCAGATCCCTTAATCGGGCAGGTAGGTTAGAAAATTTAAAAAGGGAAATGGATAGGTTAAAGTTAGATATAGTTGGAATTAGTGAAGTTCGGTGGCAGGAGGAACAAGACTTTTGGTCAGGTGATTACAGGGTTATAAATACAAAATCAAATAGGGGTAATGCAGGAGTAGGTTTAATAATGAATAAAAAAATAGGAGTGCGGGTTAGCTACTACAAACAGCATAGTGAACGCATTATTGTGGCCAAGATAGACACAAAGCCCATGCCTACTACAGTAGTACAAGTTTATATGCCAACCAGCTCTGCAGATGATGAAGAAATTGATGAAATGTATGACGAGATAAAAGAAATTATTCAGGTAGTGAAGGGAGACGAAAATTTAATAGTCATGGGTAACTGGAATTCTTCAGTAGGAAAAGGGAGAGAAGGAAACATAGTAGGTGAATATGGATTGCGACTAAGAAATGCAAGAGGAAGCCGCCTGGTAGAATTTTGCACAGAGTATAACTTAATCATAGCTAACACTTGGTTCAAGCATCATGAAAGAAGGTTGTATACAAGGAAGAACCCTGGAGATACTAGAAGGTTTCAGATATATTATATAATGGTAAGACAGAGATTTAGGAACCAGATTATAACTTGTAAGACATTTCCAGGGGCAGATGTGGACGCTGACCACAATCTATTGGTTATGAACTGTAGATTAAAACTGAAGAAACTGAAACAGGTGGGATTTTAAGGAGATGGGACCTGGATAAACAGAAAGAACCAGAGGTTGTACAGAGTTTCAGGGAGAGCATAAGGGAACAATTGACAGGAATGGGGGAAAGAAACACACTAGAAGAAGAATGGGTAGCTCTGAGGGATGAAGTAGTGAAGGCAGCAGAGGATCAAGTAGGTAAAAAGACGAGGGCTAGTAGAAATCCTTGGGTATCAGAAGAATTATTGAATTTAATTGATGAAAGGAGAAAATATAAAAATGCTGTAAATGAAGCAGGCAAAATGGAATACAAACGTCTCAAAAATGAGATCGACAGGAAGTGCAAAATGGCTAAGCAGGGATGGCTAGAGGACAAATGTAAGGATGTAGAGGCTTGTCTCACTAGGGGTAAGATAGATACTGCCTACAGGAAAATTAAAGAGACTTTTGGAGAGAAGAGAACCACTTGTATGAATATCAAGAGCTCAGATGGCAACCCAGTTCTAAGCAAAGAAGGGAAGGCAGAAAGGTGGAAGGAGTATATAGAGGGTTTATACAAGGGCGATGTACTTGAGGACAATATTATGGAAATGGAAGAGGATGTAGAAGAAGATGAAATGGGAGATATGATACTGCGTGAAGAGTTTGACAGAGCACTGAAAGACCTGAGTCGAAACAAGGCCCCGGGAGTAGACAACATTCCATTAGAACTACTGATGGCCTTGGGAGAGCCAGTCATGACAAAACTCTACCATTTGGTGAGCAAGATGTATGAGACAGGCGATATACCCACAGACTTCAAGAAGAATATAATAATTCCAATCCCAAAGAAAGCAGGTGTTAACAGATGTGAAAATTACCGAACTATCAGTTTAATAAGTCACAGCTGCAAAATACTAACGCGAATTCTTTACAGACGAATGGAAAAACTGGTAGAAGCGGACCTCGGGGAAGATCAGTTTGGATTCCGTAGAAATGTTGGAACACGTGAGGCAATACTAACCTTACGACTTATCTTAGAAGAAAGATTAAGAAAAGGCAAACCTACGTTTCTAGCATTTGTAGACTTAGAGAAAGCTTTTGACAACGTTAACTGGAATACTCTCTTTCAAATTCTGAAGGTGGCAGGGGTAAAATACAGGGAGCGAAAGGCTATGTACAATTTGTACAGAAACCAGATGGCAGTTATAAGAGTCGAGGGGCATGAAAGGGAAGCAGTGGTTGGGAAAGGAGTGAGACAGGGTTGTAGCCTCTCCCCGATGTTATTCAATCTGTATATTGAGCAAGCAGTAGAGGAAACAAAAGAAAAATTCGGAGTAGGTATTAAAATCCATGGAGAAGAAATAAAAACTTTGAGGTTCGCCGATGACATTGTAATTCTGTCAGAGACAGCAAAGGACTTGGAAGAGCAGTTGAACGGGATGGACAGTATCTTGAAAGGAGGATATAAGATGAACATCAACAAAAGCAAAACGAGCATAATGGAATGTAGTCAAATTAAATCGGGTGATGCTGAGGGGATTAGATTAGGAAGTGAGACACTTAAAGTAGTAAAGGAGTTTTGCTATTTAGGGAGTAAAATAACTGATGGTGGTCGAAGTAGAGAGGATATAAAATGCAGACTGGCAATGGCAAGGAAAACGTTTCTGAAGAAGAGAAATTTGTTAACATCGAGTATAGATTTAAGTGTCAGGAAGTCGTTTCTGGAAGTATTTGTATGGAGTGTAGCCATGTATGGAAGTGAAACATGGACGATAACCAGTTTGGACAAGAAGAGAATAGAAGCTTTCGAAATGTGGTGCTACAGAAGAATACTGAAGATAAGGTGGGTAGATCACGTAACTAATGAGGAAGTATTGAATAGGATTGGGGAGAAGAGAAGTTTATGGCACAACTTGACTAGAAGAAGGGATCGGTTGGTAGGACATGTTTTGAGGCATCAAGGGATCACAAATTTAGCATTGGAGGGCAGCGTGTAGGGTAAAAATCGTAGAGGGAGACCAAGAGATCAATACACTAAGCAGATTCAGAAGGATGTAGGTTTCAGTAGGTACTGGGAGATGAAGAGGCTTGCACAGGATAGAGTAGCATGGAGAGCTGCATCAAACCAGTCTCAGGACTGAAGACCACAACAACAACAACAACTTCTGTGTTTTCCTCTGTATAATGTAATATCTGTATTGGTTCAACACATATGAAAATGACTGTTCTTATGATCTGGAAATTTATTTATGAAGCATTACTTTGTAATGTAACTTTCAAAATTATGTCCTTTTATAATACTAATATGCACAGGGAATGTAGAATAAAATACATTTAAAACCTGGAAAAAGTCTCTCTGCAACGAAAAACTGTAGGCGTTAATGTAAAAGTGCTTCGGTGTGAAGTACCACAAGAAGTATTTGTGGCACAAATAGTTGTTGGCTACCATTCAAACAGTTAACATTTTGAATGCTACAGAAGGAGAGGACAGCAGCAGGAGTGAATTAATTATGCATCACCTGTGGATGTATATTGGCCATTAAATCGTGGCAATTATTGGTTTGCTCTGAATCACAAAATTTTGACGCCAAGAAGACAAATTACAGAGCAAATTTGCATCAAGAACCATGGTCAGGCACGATGATTTCACACTTGCACTACAGGTGATTGCCATACCCACCAACGTCAGTACAAGTGAAGTTCAGCACTGTATTTATTTGCATGGACTAGTAAATTGCTTGACATTCAAATAATAAGTTTTTTAATTTCAGCTCGTGTCGAGAACACTGATTTCTCCTGAGTCATTTACCTGGACAGGTTCCTATTCTTGGTGCTGAAATATTTCCGAGGGTCGGAATTCTGCTTGAAACAGAATCTTTACTGATTCAAATATGTTGTGGAGTAACAATTTTCTCAAGTGTTCAGTTATTATTTAGTGTGATACACTCCATAAGATCATTAAAGTTAACAGACAAGTATTTCAAATTAATCGGTGCAAAGAAAAAGTCCAAATTACACTATTTTATTTTCATTCCAATTAAAATCTTCGATTAGTACTAACAATAACAGAAAATTCTGCTGCTTATAAGAAGCAATTATAAGGCATTACCGTTTAAAGCCCTACAAAATTATTATTTACTTTGAATGTTTGAAAGAATGCCTTTATTCCTATTTGTTTAGACAACATAGTTGTGTGGAGATAACAGCGATTAATTTACTTATAATCAATTATTCAAAATGACAGTCACAGTCGCATTATTTATTTTGCCGCCAACCGGTTTCAACCCGCGATGGGGTCATCTTCAGGGCAATTTACACCATTTGGTCGCTCGCTGAAGTCGTCACCCTGCCTGTGCACGGTTGGTAACTATTCACATTAGCACACGGTCACGCGAAAACTTTAAATTCCTTTCGAAGAAGTAATTCGGTACTTCTTTTCATATATCGCATCGCTTTAAAATCTTTCTCTTCTTTCTAATTTCAATTCTTGTAAGACGACATAATGGGTGGAAATCTATAGAAACATAGGTAATTCAACTTCAGCTTCTCTGAAGTCGGGTAGCACAGTGTTTAGATGACCCAAATGTAGCGATGCTGCATGGTCCGTAGCTCCTTACACACAAGTTGTTTACGTGTGATCTGATTAAATCTCTGCCGTGTAATCTCCTAATTCAGTTTCTCTGAAGTCGGGAAGCTCTCTGTTTAGACGGCCCAAATGTAGCGATGATGCATGGTCCGTAGTATACTACACACAAGTGGTTTACTCGTGGTCTCATGAAGTGTCTGACGTGTAACCTTATCGATATCTGACTGATGGCTTCGGCAGCTTTACTGTGAGGCAGGAAGGCGAGCAGTCGTTTTTCACTGACGACTGAGGAGCCACAATGACTTGTTCATCCGCTTCCTTGTGAAGTTTTCCTTCGTTCTTGATCTGTATACGACGTGCCTACAGTGAATCTGTTTAGTACACATCGTTTGTTTTCACTCGAAAATGTATATAACTATTGCCTAAGATCTTCCTGCAGCGTACCTCGCTGTAGAATGCTTAGTATTAACGTGACGCTTTCTCTTTGTACAATGAACTTGTGACGGACCACACAATTCCTTATTTAAATTTCTGTCTCTCTCCTGTTGACACTACTTATAAAAGTTAAGAGTCACTCAAAAAGATGTTCCTCTGTGGATGAATTACGTTTCATTCGAGTTCTTCCGACAAAACTGAAATTTACCTGCTATTTGAATAGTAAGATCCTCTTTGTTTCCCCGGTATACAAAAGATGTTACTTTCGCTTATGCTGAAATGTCCCCGTAGTGAAAAACGAGCTGAATTCTGAATATTCTGTCCAACGGCATACTTTGTCTGATGGTATTCTTAAAATATATAGTTGTGTTTAGTAGGTGCCATTAAGGTACTAGATGGACAACTTTATGAAAGTCAGGGAACACTAATCTTAATGCGTCCTTCATCCGGGATTTCAATATTCTTGAACGTTACGCTGTTTCGCCTTCTTTAAAGTAACCTTAAGTTTCTTTTACGTGATGTAGGATAAAATTGCGTTAAATACAATTCAGAACGAAAATGCATCTATCTGCAAAAGAATTTAGATTATCTTAGTTACCCTACTCTGTATTTAATTGATCTTTTGTTCAACGTAAAGGTAGCAGTTCTTGTGTTTCCTTGTTTTAGCCAGTATCTTCTACGGAGCCAGGCTATTGAGTACTCGAATTTTGAGAGAGTGGCAGAGGGTGGCAGCATGCTCTTCTAACACCAGACCATCCCCACCACCACCACGACCACCACCAAATCAGGTTGGAATTTGTGTATCCAAAGTGTTTGCATTTGGATTTTAGTCGTTGTGAAAGGCTGCTGACGCTCACTAAGTATTTTCGAATTACTAATGCGGGACTTGAGCACCAGCCTGTTAACCACTAACCACCTCGCTGGATGTGGGAAACCGCCTAAAAACCACATCCAGTCTAGCGGATTCGTTCCTGGGCCGTCTCTCCTCACGGAATACTGAAGGTGGTGTGCTAACACGCCTGGCTACAATAACAGTCATATAATGGACATATATTTTGATTGTTTAATTCTGATAGAATTCTTTTTCCTACCCGACAGTACATCTGTCATCTCCAAACAAAATTCGTGTTATAGTTTGGAAAGGTAAATGAAGTTAAAGACAACATTTTCGCCTGTGACT
This sequence comes from Schistocerca americana, assembly GCF_021461395.2. Lineage (NCBI taxonomy): Eukaryota > Metazoa > Arthropoda > Insecta > Orthoptera > Acrididae > Schistocerca > Schistocerca americana. The sequence continues at coordinate 618,530,002 of NC_060121.1, forward strand.
GTAATGTCAAGCACCACGATTGAGAGTTCGACTTCTTCTGCTTCAGGTGTGATATTCGCTCCTAAGCACAAAATTTAAACTTCTTCTGACACAGATAAACATTTCATCCGATAGTCAGTCCGCAACAACTGACAGTTTCTGCCATAGAACGAATGTGTTGACAGCAGTGCGCTAATCTCTTGTAATCTCTTGGCTTCGGGAAAGTGGTGCTCAAAGTCTGTTGGATCCTATTGCTTGAATTGTGGATGTATGCCGGAAGTTGGGGAGACTCTGAGTTGCGACAAGCACGACAGAAAGACAGCAATGGACTTGAGCGTTCGTCCAAAAGGCTTCTTACAAAGTAAGAAACACACTCACACTTAAAAACAAGCTCTATTTACACAAACGAGACCACTGTCTCTGGCCGCTGAGGCCAGTCAAAGGTGAAACTATTGCCATTCGAAAATTTCCGCACTAGTGTTAATCCCTTACTAGCGTTAACACTCTTCCGAGAAGACAGTTGCATGTTATTGCAAACGAAGTAAAAACTCGGATATGTAGTTAATGCAGAAGGAAATCGGCGGTGTCTTTTTCACATACCGACATAGACGGAAATGGGTTTGGAGAACGTACAGAAAAACTACCTTAATTCCGCTCCTCTGAATGTAAGTCAAGTGTGACAATCGCTGCGCTACATCGCTCACTGTGAAAAACTCATTGACCACTGTTAGATACTCGCTTACGGAAGACGTAAAAAGAGACTTTCTTCAAGTACATCCATTGTAAGTTAAAATTGAGACTGTGTTACAGAACGCTTGAAGAAACCTGTAACTAACCGCTTGATACCGCTGATTCCGAAACATATTTAAGTTCTTGTCATGTGGAGTTACGTTGTTGACCTGCCATTTTCTCTTCTATCAGTCCAACAAGAGAACTGTGACATTAAAATTAACTAGTAACGTCTGTTATAGAAATTCGACACAACTGCGTCGGTGGACCTGACCTGTGATTGCAAACGCCATGTATCTTAAAGTGCCTGAAATTTTAACTGATCCGTGGCAAGAGTTGCTTTGCTGCTACGTGTATTCTGGTAATAATTCTTTGATTTCTCTTTAGCTGTTCTAACATTTGAAATGGGTCTTTAATTAACTGCGTTGAAAAATAAATTTTGCGTTAATGGTGGCAAATAATGACAACACAACATGAATGCCGTTGTTTCGGGTATAGTCACCTCACACGCGAAATGACTTGCATTACAAAATCTCCACTGTAAATCCATCAAACCGCAATTACAGTTCTCAGAATTATTTGTGTTTATGTTCCGTACACATATAAATGTATCTTTCAGAACGGCAATAGGATTATCGTTATCAACATCTGCATTATTCCTGTTACTTTCTCTACACAAAAATTGTCTCTCTCAAGCTCTAGGTCTTTCAGTCCGATTCTTTCATGTTTTTCTTCAAGGCATAACCTAAAATAAATATAGTTTCATTATATTGCGAGACGCTGTCGCTACTCAAAATAAAGATCCTCAAAATTAGTAGCACACTTAATTTTATGGTGACGGCAAACGAACACAGAGTTAGTCTCGTTTACTCTTAGACCAAATTAAATGGAGAAACGACGCTAATAAAAAACTTTTATTTTCACTGACGGCTTCGTTCTACGTTTCGTTTTCCGCTGTTGACAACGTCAACAACGTCGCAATTGAGGCATTGTAGCAGTCCGGTATGCGTGTGTCACAGCAAATGAACTATCTGCAACATTTAATCATTAACGTCCCTAGAATCCAACTCAAACGTGTCTATTTCCTGTTATCTCTCTTAATGACTATGTATTCACGATTTTTTTCTTTTGTGCACGTCTACGGTAATGTCCCTTTGGAATTATGTAAGTTTCATTGGCCTCCATCTGTAATTAATTCTAAAAATTTAGTTTACGCTGTTAACGTATTAATATTATGAGCGTTAAATCAAACAGATGCATTATCATTATGAATGTCCACATTCCTATTACTTTCTCTACGAAAAAATTGTGACTGTCTAGTTCTGCGTCTTTCACTCTGACCAATTAGCAACCTCCTTCTAGGCATGTTGTTGTCGTTGTGGTCTACAGTCCTGAGACAGGTTTGATGCAGCTCTCCATGCTGCTCTATCCTGTGCAAGCTTCTTCATCTCCCAGTACCTACTGCTGCCTACATCCATCTGAATCTGCTTAGCGTATTCATCTCTTGGTCTCCCTCTACGATTTTTACCCTCCACGCTGCCCTCCAGTACTATATTGGTGAGCCCTTGATGCCTCAGAACATGTCCTACCAACCGATCCCTTCTTCTGGTCACGTTGTGCAACAAACTCCTCTTCTCCCCAATTCTATTCAATACCTCATCATTAGTTATGTCATCTACCCATCTAATCTTCAGCATTCTTCTGTACCACCACATTTCGATACCTTCTATTCTCTTCTTGTCTAAACTATTTATCGTCCATGTTTCACTTCCATACATGGCTACACTCCATACAAATACTTTCAGAAACGACTTCCTGACACTCTTCTTCAGAAACGCTTTCCTTGCCATTGCCAGTCTACATTTTATATCCTCTCTACTTCGATAATCATCAGTTATTACGCTCCCCAAATAGCAAAACTCCTTTACTACTTTAAGTGTCTCATTTCCTAATCTAATTCCCTCAGCGTCACCCGATTTAATTCGACTACATTCCATTATCCTTGTTTTGCTTTTGTTGATGTTCATGTTATAGCCTCCTTTCAAGACACTGTCCATTCCGTTCAACTGCTCTTCCAAGTCCTTTGCTGTCTCTGACAGAATTACAATGTCATCGGCGAACCTCAAAGTTTTTATTTCTTTCCATGGATTTTAATACCTACTCCGAATTTTTCTTTTGTTTCCTTTACTGCCTGCTCAATATACAGATTGAATTGCATCGGGGATAGGTTACAACCTTATCTCACTCCCTTCCCAACCACTGCTTCCCTTTCATGTCCTTTGACTCTTATAACTGCCATCTGCTTTCTGTACTTTCGCTCCCTGTATTTTACCCCTACCACCTTCAGGATTTGAAAGAGAGTATTCCAGTCAAAATTGTCAAAAGCTTTCTCTAAGTCTACATATGCTAGAAATGTAGGTTTGCCTTTCCTTAACCTTTCTTCTAAGATAAGTCGTAGGGTCAGTATTGCCTCAGGTGTTCCAACATTTCTACGGTATCCAATCTGATGTTCCCCGAGGTCGGCTTCTACCATTTTTCTCATTCGTCTGTAAAGAATTCGTGTTAGTATTTTGCAGCTCTGACTTATTAAACTAATAGTTCGGTAATTTTCACATCTGTCAACACCTGCTTTCTTTGGGATTGGAATTATTATGTTCTTCTTGAAGTCTGAGGGTATTTCGCCTGTCGCATATATCTTGCTCACCAGGTGGTAGAGTTTTGTCAGGACTGGCTCCCCCAAGGCCGTCAGTAGTTCTAATGGAATGTTGTCTACTCCCAGGGCCTTGCTTCGACTTAGGTCTTTCAGTTGTAACCTCCCCGCAGAAATATTTTTAAATGTGAATGAAAATGAGCCGAGTGTAACCTCCCCGCAGATATAAAAATGTTAAAAAATATGAAAATTGAGCCAAATGTAAACTCCCCACAAAATATTGTTAAATGGAAATGTGCCAAGCGTAGCCTCGCCACAAAATAATAATAATTAAATGAATTTCTCTAATATTGTAACCTCTGAACAAAATTGGCTCCCATATATTGTCTGTGTGCAGAAATGCATTCACATATAATGTTACCACAAAATTTCTGTTCTCATTTAATGTCAAGTTCGAAACAGAAAAATTCCTAAACACCAAAATAATAAAAAAAGTTTTGTAGCTTGATGAATCTATAAGAACAGCGGCGCTGACCTTCGGCCCTGTATTCTGAATAAAAAAAAAAGCAAAAATTCTTACCTCAATAAAACTGCAATTATATCTGCTCTTAATTAGTCATTTTTCGACACAGCTTCGTGCAATGCTGGCGTATATTTTTTTTTTTTTTTTTTTGTTCTTGGATGCAATGATAATGCATTGGAAATTCTTTAAATTGAAATGAATGCTTTTCTTTAAAAGAGTTGCTTTATATTATAAAAATTATTATTGGGGCATTTCATTGAACAAATTAAATCACAATTAACATACATTATTAAATATGCGCAAGGCTGCTTCTTTACCTTCTACAACAATACTCATCCTCCAGAGTCCTGACCAGAGTCGCGAGCAGAGCACACAGCCGACGCATGCCGACTCACGCAGACTACACTCGCTACTAAAGCCGACTGAGTACTACTGACTCGCGCAGACAAGCGCAGACTAGCGACAAGCAACAACTAACTATAAACTACTCTCTGGTCAGAGATTCTGTCATGCCTCGCCCATCGCTAGCAAAGCATACGTCTTACATAACCCTCCACTGGGGGGGCAAAAATTTGGCAGCGATGGTGAGTCAATTGGACTTGCCATGAGCAACAAATTTTTCTTAATTAACTAAGTTTACAATTGTAGAATATATATATATATATATATATATATATATATATATATATATATATATATAGGTGCAGAACATGAAATAAAATATAGTGCACATGCACTGAGTACAGAACATATCAGGCAATGACAAAATATATACACAATGAGTACAAAACATATTAACAAATGGCAAAAGTGCACACGCACTGTAACACTCTTTAGCATTTTTACAACAAATAAACATAATGAGTACAAATCATATTGGCAAATGACAAAAGTGCACACGCACTGTAGTTCAGAACATATGAGCAAATCACAAAAATGTATATGCAATGAATACAAATCATGTTAACAAAATGACGAAAGTGCACACGCACTGTAATACAGAACATATCTGGGAATCACAAAATGTATACGTAATGAGTACAAATGACATAAAGTGCATACGCACTGTAAAACTCTCTAACATTTTTACAACAAATAAACATAATAAATACAAATCATATTGACAGATGACAAAAGTGCACACACACTGTATATACCTTTTTTTTTACTATTTTACAAGAACTAGGATAGGAATGGGAAGGATTGCGTCATGGTTGTAGCACTTTAGGTTGCACGCAGTTGCACTGAAAGTCCATATCTTTCTATAGAAGCACAACACTAGGTGAGACAATCTGTAGTTATTTTCCTTGAAGTATTAATCAGTGTAGCCAAGACACTGACATGTAATAATATTCCATGCTATCATTTTGGTAGTACATTAGGTACACCAAACAGTGGGACCATAATAGCATCTCCATCGCTCAAGGTGGTGGACAGCATGTCGTGTCAGCACCACGTTCTTGTAAAGTAGACCAACGTAGAATTAGTGCAAAAACCAAATATAGTGCTCCATGATCATGAGGATACATAGGACAAACGGATATTGCAGTAATTTCTGGTAATTAGGTCAGAATGTGAAGGACATTAAGTCACATACTAGTCTTCATTGAGAATCACACTAGTCTAACAACTGATTTGAGTAATTGGTGGCACTCATCGCCCAGTTACTGAACATTTCTGTACCATGTATGTAGTATTACAGAATAATGTTCATAAATTATCTGAATATAGTAATTATTGGCACTCATTGGCCAGATACAAAGCATTTTTTTATGCATTATTCAGAAGTCATCATTCAAACCGAGTTAATTATTGGCATAACATTTGTACATAATTAATCTAATTATAGTAATCATTGGCGTCATAGGTCATCTTATTACAGTAATCAGTGGCATTCATTGGCCAGTTACAAAGCATTTTTTATGCATTATTCAGAAGTGATCATTCAAAATGAGTTAATTATTGGCATAGCATTTATACATAATTAATCTAATTATAGTAATCATTGGCACCATAGGTCATCTTATTACAGTAATCAGTGGCATTCATTGGCCAGTTACAAAGCATTTTTAATGCATTATTCAGAAGACATCATTCAAAATGAGTTAATTATTGGCATAGCATTTATACATAATTAATCTAATTATAGTAATCATTGGCATCATAGGTCATCTTATTACAGTAATCAGTGGCATTCATTGGCCAGCTACAAAGCATTTTTTTATGCATCATTCAGAAGTGATCATTCAAAACAAGCGTTAATTACTGCCATAGCATTTATAGAATATAACAAAAATATTATTTACAGAAATTATGTGCATAGTATTTATGCATTATTACAAAGCATCATTCAGTATTATTCAGAAGTCATTATTGAAGTGACATAATATTCAGAGCTGATCAGTATTACTCAGAACTTTTTTTTTGCTAGCAATGCATTGCGTTAGGATCGATAATTAATTACTGGGGGATAACAATATTTGCTTTTGAGTTATTGCTGCAAATGAAGATGTGTAACGTCATTCGTCATGAGTCAGCTGTAGCAAGGTTATGAAACAAGTAGAGTATATGTGATCACATTCATAAATGACATAGGTTTAATAAACAACTGCTTATAGCACATTAATTTCATGAATAATTTCTCCTGCAAAATATACAAAATGGATTATTAAACTGAAAGAAGAAACGCATATTATGCTGAAAAGTAGTGAACTTCGAATTAACAGGTAGTGAAATGTGTATAAAAAATATATATGTTCTCTACTTGTCCTTTCCAAAACCTTCAGTCATCATACCATGCGATATAAGACATACTGTCAAAACGAACTGCAACAAATACTTAAATAAATACTTAGCATTTCTTAACTAACAGTAAATATATAAACTTCATCATCTTCCCCATCTGTAAAGAAAAACTTAATTATTCATATTACCATAACTCCATTATTATAATCACCTGTAAAGAAAAACTTCATTATCCATAGTAGCATATTCTTCATCATTATTCATCACCATTCATTATCATCTGCTAAAAAGTCACTTCATTATTCATTATACAACTATTCCTTATTTCTAGCATATTTCATCACTAAAACTAAGATGTGTAGTTCTGTCTGGCAGCCTGCATCAATCGCCTTGTATTCTGAAAGAAAAAATTAGTGAAGACTGCCATTCTACGATGTGAATAGTATATTCTTGTTAATGCTTGTTAATTCTGATCCATTTACTCTTCGTCACGAAGTATTGCATCTACTTTCGTTCATTCCGAAGGTGAAATTCCCATTTCTGTTTAACTTATTTCGTTTACACGTTATTTCTTTCTGAAAATGATGAACAAAGATTAATGTCTTGCATTTAATTCATATACCCATTAAATAAAAACTGGTTTATAGTAACATAATTGAGCATACAGCATAGCATGACAGAAAACGTAATATGTCAAAAACATCGACAGTGTTCAGAAGCAAAAATGTACACAGTGTATCACAATGTAGCAGCAAAAAAAAAAGTAAAGTAGTCCCGATGTTGAGATATCATATGGCAAAATGCTAAAGTCAACTGGTGTTTGTTATATCTTAACTATTTCATAGTGCATACAAACAAAACAGGAAAACAATCATACATACATAAAAAATGGAAAATATGCACGGTCTGATGTGTAACGACAAGAAGAGCGACCTGCTAACCTTACCTTGCCGGGCACTTCCCAAGAAAAAATACGATAATCATCAGTAAGTGTTCATGCGAATATAATTGCATAAGTGGTCATAAAAAAATTCGGAAATGGCATTACAGTGTGATAAATCATAAAGTATGTTCATTCAATAAAAGGTTTGACGTTCGACATGTGGTGGTTCCCTTTGGTTTTTCTGGTTCTCAAAGTTTCGACGTGTACTACATTGGGGTGAGGAATGCTGCGAATTCGATATGGACCTGCGTATAGAAGCTCAAATTTACTGCACCTACCTTTTCCTCTATTGGATAAATAGTGTGTACGTACTAATATCTTCTGTCCAATGTGAAAGTCACGGCGTGTACAAACCTGTTTTTGCTGTCTTCTCCGGCGCTCTGCTATGTCAATTATTTCATGGTGTCGTAGTCGACGAGATGTAGGAAAGGTTACTAATTCTTTAATTTTGTTAGGTGGTTCAACATTTTTCAGTATAACAGACGAAGATAGCATAGTAGATTCATTTGGTATGGAATTAATTACATCCTGGAATGAGAGTATGTGTGTGTCCCAATCAATATGTTTTTTATGGCAGTATATTCTACACAGTTTACCAATTTCTTTCATTAATCGTTCACAAGGGTTCGAAGAAGCATGGTACCTGGATATATAGGTCGGAGAAATGGTTCTAGCTCGTAACATACGTGTCCACATAGCAGATCTAAACTGTGGTCCATTGTCGGAAATTACTTTCAACACATGCCCTACATGAAATAGAAAATGTTTTACAAATGCTTTCGAAACAGTTTTAGCAGTAGCTTTGCGTAACGGAGTGAAGGTAACAAATTTTGAAGTGAGTTCAACAGCGACAAAGATGTAGCAAAAACCTCTATTAGTTCTGGGAATCGGACCAAAAATGTCTACAGCGGCCATATGTCTCAATTTATTTATTTATTTATTTATTTATTGATTTATTTAACCTGGCAAGATTAGGGCCATCAGGCCCTCTCTTACATCTAACCAGGCATTCTACTTATTTTACATTCATATGTTTTAGTAGGCATGTTAAACTACATCTAGTACAAAAAGTGAAATAAACAATTTGAAAGGTACACCTGGAAAAATACATACATATAGAGTTTATATTCTTAGGTCACAAGTACTGTTATAATTAGACATTATTGAAGAGACAGATTTTAGATAGGAGTGCCGGCAGCAGGGAGTATGAAGGAGACTCATGGTGAAGGGAGGAGAAGAATAGAGACATGATGAAACATAATTAAGGAAATATAAAGGAAAAGAAGATTGCGTGGCTAATAGAGAAAGATGAAGAGGAAGGCATCTCAGGAGCAAGATAGGAGACGCTAGCTTTGCTATTTGACAGATGAGGGGATTGTCCTTGTACATTAATTTTGTGGAGAACTTTTTGAGGATGATAGTAGGAAATGCTTCAACTTCTTCTTAAAAGCAGCAGGAGATCGAATTTTGCGCAAGGTAAGGGGCAGTTTGTTCCAGAGGCGGACAGCGGCAACTGAGAAGGAGTTTGCAAAAGTTTTTGTTTTGTGAGTGGGCACAGTTAGGATACCAAATAAGAGTGACCTCGTGTTTCGATTATGATGACATGACAGGTTTTTAATCTCTGAAGCAAGGTACTGGGGTGCTTGCGCGATGAGGAGTCGGTGGAGTAGACATAGAGTGTGGTAGTCACGCAATTTGTCCGGCCGCAGCCACCCTAGCTCGGAGTATGAAGCACTAACATGATCATATCGGCGAATGTTGCAGGTGTAACGCACACAGGCATTCATGGTTAGCTCTAGCCGTCTTTTGTTTTCACTACTCATGCCTTGTTGAATCACATCACAATAGTGGAGGTTCGGTAGAACGAGTGCTTGCACGAGCTGGCGTTTCAAGTCCTGTGGAAATATGTTCCGAAACTTTTTGAGAGCATAGAGACAAGCAGACGTCTTTCGGCACACTGCGACTGTATTCTCCGCCCAGTTGAGATGCTCATCCAAAGTTACACCCAAGTTCTTCACTGTTTTCTGATATGGTATTGGAGTACCGTCGAGCAGAATAGGAGGTAGCCGTTCGCGGAAATCTGAACTTATTAATTTCTGATGGGCTATTAAGATTACGTGCGTCTTTTTTGCATTTAGTTTAAGCCCCAGGTTTTTCGCCCATCTCACTACTGAAGACAGAACATCATTCATCTGAGCGATTGCAGTGTTTACATCTTCAGGTCTGACGCTTAGGTAGAGCTGGAGGTCGTCGGCATAGAAATGATATTTACAGGAGGACAGAACCGACGAAATATCGTTGACATATAAAGAAAACAAAAGTGGTCCTAAGACTGATCCTTGTGGCACTCCCGAGGAAACATGTTTCCAGGAAGATTTTTCATTTACGCAGACAACACATTGCTGTCTGTCTTTTAAGTAGCTTTCAAACCATCTCATCGCACTATCAGAGAAATTAAGCTGTTGCGGGTGCCACTGTGTGGGGAGACGCTGACTAGAGCGGAGCGCTTGCTACTGGTGTTGCTGCCGTACGTTCGTTCGAGATGCCGCCCAAGACTAGCGGGAAGGCCGCCAAGAAGGCTGGCAAGGCGCAGAAGAACATTTCGAAGGGCGACAAGAAGAAGAAGCGCAAGAGGAAGGAGAGCTATGCCATCTACATCTACAAGGTGCTGAAGCAGGTGCACCCTGACACGGGCATCTCGTCGAAGGCGATGAGCATCATGAACAGCTTCGTGAACGACATTTTCGAGCGCACTGCGGCCGAGGCTTCTCGCCTGGCGCACTACAACAAGCGCTCGACCATCACGTCCCGCGAGATCCAGACCGCTGTGCGGCTGTTGCTGCCTGGCGAGCTGGCCAAGCACGCCGTGAGCGAGGGCACGAAGGCGGTGACCAGGTACACGAGCTCCAAGTAAGGAGGTGGCTCTGGAATGGAAGGAAGGATGGAGAAGGCTCCTCCGTTGCGAAAGCGGTACAATGGGATGTAATGGAGGAATATGTGAAGTCGTGTCTGATTTAGCTTTCTGGCAGATTTTACATGACGCTAAAACTCGTCGAATACGTTTCTCCATGTTGGTAAAATAACAGTTCTGTCTCAGTATAAGAAAACATTTTCTGGCTCCGTAATGTGCGTAACTTAAATGAGTATACCAGATTAATTTGTTAACAAGTTCGTCAGGAATGCATAATAACCAATTGTTGCTGTCAGGATGAGAGCGGCGAAGCAGAATGTCATTGCGTACAGTGTAATGGTTTCTAATGCTAACATTATTCCTATCTTGCCAAAGGTGTTTGATTTCTTTCCATACGTTGTCTTTACTCTGCTCTTGTGCTATGTCTTGTAATGACGACGAAATGAAATTTTCAAATGCAACTTGTTGAATGTACATGACGCTGAAAATTGCTTTGCAGAAGTTGGTTGCGATGTCTTGCTGATTGTTGTTAAGAGAACGGGATAGTGCGTCTGCTACAATATTTTGTGTGCCGGGAATGTGAACAATTGTAAAATTAAATTCCTGCAAATAAAGTTTCCATCTACTTAATCTGTCGTGTGTAAATTTAGCCGAAAGAAACATTGTATCGCTCTATGATCTGTGTAAACGGTAGTGTGTCTTCCATAAAGAAAATGCCTAAATCTGGTAAAAGCCCATACAACACATAATGTTTCAAGTTCTGTAACAGAATAATTTCGTTCAGCAGGTGACAGAATGCGACTTGCAAAAGCGATGTTTTTAATTACTGTACAACCATCTTCTTCAATTTCCTGAAAAATATGTACGCCTAAAGCGGTGTTAGAACTGTCGGTGGCAATAGAAAAATTTCTGGTAAGATCTGGGTGCGATAAAAGTGGTGCATTCAACAAAGCATGTTTCAAATAACATTCTCGTGAACAAGATTCTGCGTGTCAAAAGTATTGCCTGCGTTACTGGAATATGCAACCTGTACTGTATCTAGTCAAATTCCATCTGACGTGACATTATTTTCGGGAGGATGCTGTGGCTTTTCCACTATTTGTACTGTTCTGTTATTTCTTCCTGACGTCTTACGTTCTGGATGATACCTACTGTCTGGTTCATCCATGATAATATGTTGTTGCTGATGTTCTTGCTGCTGATAAGATAGACTGTTATTAAATGTACGCTGAAAATTGTGCTCATTATTTTTACATCTGTCATGATAGTCATTTCTATACTGTGCATTGCGATAGGAATTGAAATAGTGTGTTTTCTGTACATACTGATTTCCTTGTTGCTGTGTGTTACTATTTGTTGGGGCCGACGCTATATGCATACGCGGCGAAACATTAAAGCTTGGTTGACCTTGTAGACTGCATTGTTGGTTAGGTATGCTAACCGGTTGGTTTTGTTGCTGTTGCGGAGAAAAACGTCTATTGTTACTAAAATGCGTTTGCGACTGCTGAAAATTTTGCACATACTGATGATTAAAATTTTGTCTGGTATTAAAGTTCTCATGGTTGTCATTTCTGGAGCGTCAAATGAAAAATTGTCACTTTCGGTAAAACTTGTCATATCGGGTTTTCTTTAGTCATTTCTTAATCCTAGATAGAGCAATAGTTGAAGAGCTGTTTTAATAGATATAAAGGATAGTAGAAGAGAAGGCAGCAGTGCAGAAAACTAAAGATGAAACAGCACTACTACGGCTCGGGGCCCTGTGCACGCTACGGCACATATTCATTAAAGCGTAATGAATCCCCTGAGGTCTATTACGCGCTGCAAATAAATGTTAGCTTTTGCGTTACAGGCAATGGCGGTAAAAATTCAGAAGCAAATTGCTGTATCCATGCTAATTCTAATTTCTGCATTACAGGTAATGGCGGTGAAAGTACAAAAATAAATTGACGCATCCAGTTCAATGCGTGTACCTGCGCTCTGTCATTTTGAAATACCTTAGATTTTTTTACAGATACAAATTGCTTATAATCATCGTTCTCGTCACTGAATGTGTGAACAGGTTCACGATTACATAAGAATCTGTTTGTCTGTATCTTTTCGGATTTTAACTCCCGTAGTCTCTGTAAATTACCTAAGTTACACTGGCTGTGTGAGCGTGACAAATGATCGGAATGTGCCGCATGCTGTGACGTGTCAGTGACCGAAACATTTTTCATTTCTGTCACTTTAATACGTTCCTCAATTTGGCTGTTCTGTTGTTCACATTTCTTATCGACTTCCGTATGCAAAGTGTGTGAAAGTTCTGGCGACTTTAAATTAAACTCGTCGCGTATCTGTGTTGCGTTTTCTGAACATTGTTCAGTGACTGTATTAATTTCGTCTCTAAGTAATTCTGTTGTCGCTGCATCTGTATTACTTAATTCTTGTGCAACAGATCTAATTTCTTCACTACTGTTACTTGCACAAGCGTTAATTTCGTCACGTAATTGTTCTTTAGTATCATGACGTTGCACGGTAATGGCTGTAATCTGTTCACTAAGTTGTTTGTTCTGTTCGTTAAGGTTATCGTGTTTTTCATTCGATAGTTTGAAACTTCCATTAATTAGTTCGATCGACCTGTCATATTTTTCATTGAGTTTTTTGCACGATTCATTAGGTTTGTCGTAATTTTCATTAAGTTGTTTGGAACTGTTGTTTAGTTCTTCACTGAATTGTTTGAATTTTTCATTACGTTGTTTGTACGATTCATTAAGTCGTTTGTAATGGTTATCTAGTATTTCATTCCGACGTTTGACATCTTCATTCATTTGTAGCAATAATGCCATAATTTGTTCCAAGCCAATATTACCTACTCTATTCTCTGTGTTGTTTGATGGCATACCTGCAATTGTCACGTTTATTGTAACCATTTGGTCATTCTGTGATTCTCGAAAAGGTTTCCCAATCGGATGTGCACTGTTAGTCACTAAATCGGAATTAAATAAATCTGCTGTACTTTGAGTACACTGTTCATTTTCGTTAGAAATAATTATCTGTTCATTACGTAAATTTTGCAAACTGGGTGTGTCAAGCTGGGCAGCGTTCATTGTAACAGAACGTGCCACGTCATCAATTGTCGTTAAATCATTGTTAGCGGCCGGTACGCACTGATTGTCTGTAAATGGAGGATTGTCATCATTACACTGAGTGTCGCAAGTATTATCAGTCAAATTATTCGAGTCGGCTATTTCACTCATTACACATCGCGATGTACTGTTAACAGTTTTTCGCGGCATTTTTACACAAATCAAAATTATTCACAAATGAAACAAAGACAATGCACAATGCAACAAACACAAATACAATAAAGAGCAACAAATTGCCGGTGATCTGTGAAGAAAGACTGACAAATTAGTAAATGCGTTGCGCCAGATGCAAACTACGTTTAACTAAATAAGAGCAGATATATGACTACTTCTCAGAAGATTCACAAAGAAATACGGTCCTGGCCGGATGTCGCCAAGTGTAACCTCCCCACAAAAATGTTTAAATTAAAATGTGAACCAAGTGTAACCTCCCCTCGGAAATAAGAATTAAATGAATTTTTAATATTGTAACCTCTGAACAAAAATTGGCTCCCATTTATAATCTCTGTGCAGATATGCATTCACATTTAATGTTCCCACAAAATTCTTTTCTCATTTAATATTAAGTTCGAAACAGAAAAATTCCTAAACACTAAAACAATAAAAAAATTCAGTAACCTGGTAAATTTTATGACGACAGCCTCGGCCCCGTATTCTGAATGAAAAAAAAGCAAAAATTCTTACCTCAATAAAAACTGCGAATATATCTGCTCTTACATAAAAAAATTTCGGCACAGCTCCGTGCAATGCTGGCCTATACTTTGTGATTCATGAAAGGAAAGATAATCCATTGCATAAAATCTTTAAACTGAAATGAATGCTTTTCTTTAAAAGAGTTGCTTTATATTATAAAAATTATTATTGGGGCATTTCTTTGAACAAATCAAATTACAATTAACATACATTATTAAATACGCGCAAGGCTGCTTCTTTACCTTCTACAACAATACTCATCCTCCAGAGTCCTGACCAGAGTCGCGAGCAGAGCACACAGCCGACGCATGCCGAGCTCCCGCCGACTCACGCAGACTACACCAGACTCGCTACTAAAGCCGACCGAGTACTACTGACTCGCGCAGACAAGCGCAGACTAGCGACAAGCAACAACTAACTATAAACTACTCTCTGGTCAGAGATTCTGTCATGCCTCGCACATCGCCGGCAAAGCATACGTCTTACACAGTGCACACTCTTCACGCAGTATCATATCTCCCATTTCATGTTCATCTACCTCCTCTTCCATTTCCATACTGTTGTCCTCAAGAACATCGCCCCTGAATAGACCCTCTATATACTCCTTCCACATTTCTGCTTTCCCTTCTTTGCTTAGAACTGGGTTTCCATCTGAGCTCTTGATATTCATGCAAATGGTTCTCTTTTCTCCAAAGCTCTCTTTAATTTTCCTGTAGGCAGTATCTATCTCACCCCTCGTGAGATAAGCCTTACATTTGTCCTCTAGGCATCCCTGCTTAGCCATTTTGCACTTCCTGTCGATCTCATTTTTAAGACGTTTGTATTCCTTTTTGCCTGCTTCACTTACTGCATTTTTGTATTTTCTCCTTTCATCAATTAAATTCAGTATCTCTTCTGTTACCCAAGGATTTCTACTAGCTCTCGTCTTTTTACCTACTTGATCCTCTGCTGCCTTCACTATTTCATTCCTCACAGCTACCCATTCTTCTTCTACTGTGTTTCTTTCCCCCAATCCTGTCAATTGTTCCCTTATGCTCTCCCTGAAACGCTGTACAACCTCTGGCTCTTTCTGTTTATCCAGGTCCCATCTCCTTAAATTCCCACCTTTCTGCAGTTTCTTCAGTTTTAATCTACAGTTCATAACCAATAGATTGTGGTCAGCGTCCACATCTGCCCCTGGAAATGTCTTACAATTTATAATCTGGTTCCTAAATCTCTGTCTTACCATTATATAATATATCTGAAACCTTCTAGTATCTCCAGGGTTCTTCCTTGTATACAACCTTCTTTCATGATGCTTGAACCAAGTGTTAGCTATGATTAAGTTATACTCTGTGCAAAATTCTACCAGGCGGCTTCCTCTTGCATATCTTAGCCGCAATCCATATTCATCTACTAAATTTCCTTCTCTTCCTTTTCCTACTGTCGAATTCCAGTCACCCATGACTATTAAATTTTCGTCTCCCTTCACAACCTGAATAATTTCTTTTATCTCACCATACATTTAATCAATTTTTTCATCATCTGCAGAGCTATTTGACATATAAACTTGTACTACTGTAGTAACGTGGGCTTCATGTCTATCTTGGTCACAATAATGCGTTCACTGTGCTATTTGTAGTAGCTTACCCGCACTCCTATTTTTTTTATTCATTATTAAACCTACTCCTGCATTACCCCTATTTCATTTTGTATTTATAACCCTGTATTCACCTGACCAAAAGTCTTGTTCCTCCTGCCACCGAACTTCACTAATTCCCACTATATCCGACTTAAACCTATCCATTTCCCTTTTTTAATTTTCTAACCTACCTGCCCCGGTTAAGGGATCTGACATTCCACGCTCCGATCCGTAGAACGCCAGTATTCTTTCTCCTGATAACGACGTCCTCTTGAGTAGTCTCCGCCCGGAGATCCGAATTGGGGACTATTTTACCTCCGGAATATTTTACCCAAGACGACGCCATCATCATTTAATCATACAGCAAAGCTGGATGCCCTCGGGAAAAATTACGGCTGTAGTTTCCCCTTGCTTTCAGCCGTTCGCAGTACCAGCACAGCAAGACTAGGTATACCCTAAAACAAATATAGTTTCCGCATAATAAGAGAAGTCGTAAGACGTAATTATTGAAAATGAAGAAAATAAAAATTAAGAACTTATTTCGAATTTTCTAGTAATGACAGCCAATAACCACGCAATTGCTCTTCCAGGAAAGTAAGCAAAATAACAACGTTATTTACAGACTTCGTTACTGCGATATGTTGATTTTCACTGCTAGCAACATCAACGTCCTAGCAGTTGTCGCATTTTAGCTGCCCGGTATACTTATTTTGCTGCAAATGAGCCATGTAAACATGGAAGGCCCTAAAATCTATTTCACGAAATATTGTTACTTTCGTGTGTGAATCTACCATAGCAATCGATCGTTGGACAGGGGAGAGATATTCAGACATTGGAGATATTAATGCGTGATAGAGAATGGAACATCAGTGTTGTGAATGTGAAAGCTTCTACTTCCTTCACCATTATTAACGGCAACATACACCCATTATTTTTCATTATGTACATGTACGGCAAAGTATTTTTCGAATTATACGACTATGAGGATCATTGTCTCCCTTGTACAGTTAATATTAAAAATCAGTACTTCACTTTTCGTGTTCAAGTATTAATATGAAGATGTACATGTTAGCTGACAGGACTCATCACTTTTCAGATATTCCGTTCTTTTATTAATAGCTGTTACTCTTTGAGGTAATGTTGTGTGTCCGCCTTATAAAAACGTAATCAAACAGTCCTCTTTCTTTTCATTTCAAAACATTTCATCAACATAGTATTTAATATGTATAGTTTTGACATTTTTTATTTTCTTTTGTTTGCGCAACCTATTAATACTCTGACTTAAGAAAAGGTTGTTGTTGCGTGGGAATTTTATGTCGTGTTCATTGTAGGAAATAAACTAGGCTGGTATCCTAGTCGTATGTATACTGACTTATCCTAACTAAGAACATTTTGAATAATTATCCATTCTTTGTTTCAAATCTACTGTGTAATGGTGAGCATCATTGTGAAATTCTGTGCTTTAAGGTTTTCTCGTAAATAAAGAATATAGTAGTCAGCGTGACTAGTCATAACAAGCTTGTGCATTGATAGACCCCATTAATGTTCCTCTGCCTAATTTAAATATTCATAATGTGTTTAGAAACTGGATATCGTGACATGTGTATTTATTTGATTTGTCGACAGATTATAATGCGCAATAGAGACGGATCTGGGTATGTAGTTGACTGCAACCGTATTCATGACTCGATTCGTCAACCGTGATGTAAGTTTTCCATATTTTCCTTACGTTGTTAAGCAAATGTCGAAATTGTTCCTTCAGTAACACCACGTGAAATTTCTTCCTCCTTCAACGTCCGGAACAGCCACAGTTTCTCGTTTGACAGCCTCATTGTCGACAAGAAATTATACCCTCAAACATAATAATTGCTGTTTTCTCTTGAAAATCTACCAACCGCACTTTCTACGAGCATATTAATATGAGACTGCCAGCATTACAATGATTGTCCTTTGTTCTCTAACTATTCCCTGAAATATTTAAACAGATAAAAAAACTGTCATAAGGAACTTAATAATAACAGGGAGAGAAAGGAGGGTGGGAGCAATAGGTAGACAATGGCCTGCTTAAAGAACCAGAATGACACCTACCCGTACAGATTAACAGAAATGTCAGAAAATGTATATCAGCGGAATAAAGTCTAAAATATCTCAGTTACCTAAACTACGAACCCGCGACAAAGCTTCATCGAATATAGTGCCGGAAACACGAGGAAAAGAGGCTATGTAGCAATGATCATTTCGTCTATGTTTTGTTAAA
Organism: Schistocerca americana; assembly: GCF_021461395.2. Taxonomy (NCBI): domain Eukaryota; kingdom Metazoa; phylum Arthropoda; class Insecta; order Orthoptera; family Acrididae; genus Schistocerca; species Schistocerca americana. The sequence goes on from NC_060121.1 coordinate 618,548,178, forward strand.
GAATGAGATAAGTATTCATTCGAAAAACGCATATATTTTTATCAAATGCTATACATTGTTTTCTTCGATAAGTGAATTTCAACTTCGCTTTCCTCATAATTTAATATGTAGCTATCGCGCATTCTGGAAAGGAAAGTGCAGTACAACAAGAGAGCTATTTCTCATTTACAACATACACTGCCGGAAAACATTTAGTATACTCTTTTGCAGGTTTCCAATGCACTGAAATTTATTGTTGCAACAGTACGTACAGAGTACATGAAACAATTACATTTACAAATGGTACGATATGTACTCCGTTTTTCGTATCTATCACTGTCAGGTTTCTCTCTAAAACGAGCTGTGTTGATATAACCACGGCGATCGGACCAATGTTTATGCTACACAGCTGAATGTGGGCATCTTCTTCCCGAGGGATAGGCATCGGAAGACTAAAAATGGCACCGAGTGCCTACCGGTACTTGCCCTATCGAAATTACCACTATTTCCATTAAAAATCTTCACAGTCGGTAAGTTCAAATAGATGTGAAAAGGATTCGAAGTGACACATTGACTTCACTGAAATGAAAGGCTTATTTTCTCTAGTACAGGGCACGATACAGGTTCCTAACGTTTCTACAGACTTGTACCGAAGTTCACTCTTATTTCGGCTTGTTACTACTTTTCTGAGGTAACCAATGTTTCTACCCGTCTTATCTAACGGCTCGCTTCTAATATTGATCAGTTCTCAACCCCACTCATTAACAATGCAACATTTGGCGGATTTATCGATCTTCTCATGGCACTCAGCTATGTATCGTCCACCCAAATCGGGCATTCAGACAAGACTCCTCATTACTCATTGCCTTCCGCGCCACCTTCTGTGGTTGTCACCCAGCCGAGCTACTGGAACACTAGGGGTTCCCCCGGCGGCAGGCCTCTACGTGATGATTTAGGGAAAGAGACCAAACAGCGAGATCATCGGTCTCATCGCATTAGGGAAGGATGGGGAAGGAAGTCGGCCATGCCCTGTCAAAGGAACCATACCGGAATTTGCCTGAAGCGATTTAGGGAAATCACGGAAAAACTATATCTGGATGGCCGGACGCGGGTTTGAGCCGTTGTCCTCCAGAATTCGAGTCCAGTGTGCCAACCACTGCCCCACCTCGCTCGCGCTACGTGTAAGGCAATGATATCGATACTCAAAGAGTAACTATGTCTGCAATCTTACACGATTAATAGCACAAGGTATTGAGGTACGAGGTATCGACCCATACTCAAACACTAATATTAGTAGGTGGTGTAGCCTCCACAGGCGGCAGTTCAGACGCTGACTCTGGCATCGAGTCGACAGTACAGACGGCGAATACTGTCCTGCAATACGTTTCTCCACGTTTGCTCTACCTGTTCCCTAGCTCTTAAGATTTGTTGGTTGACAAGTATACGAGTCACTTTTCGTCTCGTCATATCCCATAAGTACTCCATTAGAGACAAGTTCAGAGATGGTGCTGGCCAGAGAAATTGCTGCCACACTTGCAGAGTACCTTGAGTTTCACGAGCATGTGAAGGCGAGCATTAGCCTGTTGCAATAACACATCACCTTTATATTGCCAGAACAGCAAAAGGACGGGTTGTAATACTATAACTTAGACACTACATTCCTTTTGTTGATTCATTTTGCTTTCTGTTTTGTTCAACATCCCATTGTTGAGCTTCTGTAAATGTTGTTTGATTGAATCTATAACACAAAATTGTATACTCCCTTCTTTGTAAAAACTTTGATGTCTTGGATTGATTCTATGCAATGTAGTGTATATGTCATTTAAATTCTTTGTCTCATCTGGAGGGAACAAAACTTACTGTATGTAATTGTAATTTCTGTGTGAATAATTTTTTGTAGAAATGTCAATATATGCAAATGTTTTGTTTTATTTAATATGTCTGGTTGCCGTTATGTAAACTGCTGACCTTCACTCAGGGTTCTGGCTTATTTTGTATGTAAAAGGTGGTGTGGTTTCCTCGAGAACGGAACAATGTAGCGCGTGCAAAATGGGGTGGGCATGGATAGAACGGTGGAACCAAGAGTCAGTCGGGGACGAGCAACCAAACTATCAACTGCTCATGTAAAAGTTGTGTATTGTGCTGGTTCCACGAGAGGCTTTTCCTGATGCTTTCCAATGTCTCGGATGGATGGATAAAGAGCTGGAACTATTCTGAAATTGGTATCCATCATCGCCACCAAGAAATGACAGAGTCCAGCAGTTCTACCTGCAAATCCACCTACCAACATGCACTCGCCACCACATTGTGCAATCACTGTAATAGAACAGAAGAACTATAGTAATGTACAGTGAAGGATCAGCGCACTGGATGTGTTAGTGTGCTCAAATATAAGGTAATTTATAACTGAATTTATGTACTTACCTTGATTGTTTTCCTTATTACACCTCCTCTCAGGTTCCTCTCAGTTTGAACTATGATTACCGAGTGTCCTTGTTGTGGAAAAAAAATGAAAGCCTCAAAACCAAACAGTTAATTAAATAAGGTTGTTTGATCTTTGGTAAGAAGGGAGTATTCAGATTTACTGTGGATTTAGTAGAATTGTGGGAGGTAGTAAATGTAGCTTTGTGAAAACCTCCCAGATATTGAAACAGTCCAATTTAAAGTTTTGTGGCCTTATTTAATCATTGACTTGAAAATAGAAGACTGTATTAATAAAGACAATTTGCTGTTACTTTCAAAAATTAAATGTTCTCAAAACTGTGGCTTATACAGTTTTGCAAATTAAAAGATCTGAGTGCAGCCTGCTAAAAATCACCCAAAGGTGAGCTATTGTCTTATAACTACATCAAGTTGTGTTCTACTACAGTTTAAGTTGGGAACTATTACTGTTGAAAGTTACATGTTCATGCTTGTTAAGTGCTTGTTTTTTTAGAGTATTGAAAGTGTGTTTAGTTTGCTCTGCTACAGTGGTCAAGATTAAGTGCCCCCTCCATTGAAAGTAGTTAAAATGCACAAAGTTACTTAATTATAGAATGTTTCAATTACTCTTGCTATTCAAGTCAAATTCTATACAATATTGGGTTCCTCTTGTGTATTAAAAGTGCATATTAATGGTGTAACATGATCCACAGTTTGTCTATTGTGCTCATGCCAGATAACGATTAACAGAAAGGCCACTATCTATGAAAACAGTAATTTATTTACTCGAAAGACAGTGAGAAGTAATTTGTTAGTGCCCTCCATTTAGTTTTCATTCTAAGTAGAAAGGTGTTTAGTAACGAGAGACTTAATCTACGCATAATAATTAATTTTGCTGTGAACCATATCCATATTTCATGTCAGAGAGGAGTATGTTTGAAATGGTAATATTGAACCTATGTCCAATTCATGATTCTACAGTGCACTGTAATAGTAATATTATTGAAACCACTCAGTTTTACCAAGTCTTGAAAGCAAAAAGTAGATGTCATTATCTGTTGTACTTATGCTAATAGCCTTGTTCTTCTATAACTGTTAACACTTTCACTTTCTTTAACGGTAACATCTGCTAGTGACAGAGTTCTTTGCACTCTCGTGTCACAAAGTATAGGCTATGTTTGCCCATTGAAGTTACTTATTTTCAGTTTCTTGAACAAGAATGTTACTCAAATTTGTTTGTGTGGCCATCCTCCGCAGCAAGCATATAAATACTTGTTTTGCAAATCGAACTGCCTTTTCTTGCTGCTAGTTACTTTATTTATCCCATACGCCTTTCGCCTTCTCCTGTTCGAAGGCATCATCAGTAGGATCTATAATGATACAGTTTTGTTAGTTATAGATTATCAAACAGTTCACTTCGCGATTTTTTGTAAACATGTAATTACTTACGATTTGCTGATCTGCGTTTCCTCAAATCTGGTCTCGAGGCCGCACTATCACTTTTATCACTGTTCAGTATTCACATCTTTGTGTTTTCGCCATCCTCACACTGTTCACCATGTTCCTCATTCTTTTTTGTGGTGGACTATCGTTCTTCTGTCACTCTATACAACTATTTCGTCGTACACTTCTTTTCACAGCGTAAATATTGCGACTCCATTACGTGTTTCATCGTCTTTGGCATGTTTACCTATTTGTTGCCAACCTAACGAAGTATATGTTCGTTACTAACTTGTGTTTATAATGAAACTTCCTTGCAGATTAAAACTGTGTGCCCGACCGAGACTCGAACTCGGGACCTTTGCCTTTCGCGGGCAAGTGCTCTACCATCTGAGCTACCGAAGCACGACTCACGCCCGGTCCTCACAGCTTTACTTCTGCCAGTACCTCGTCTCCTACCTTCCAAACTTTACAGAAACTCTCCTGCGAACCTTGCAGAACTAGCACTCCTGAAAGAAAGGTACCGAGTTCGAGTCTCGGTCGGGCACACAGTTTTAATCTGCCAGGAAGTTTCATATCAGCGCACACTCCGCTGCAGAGTGAAAATCTCATTATGTTTATAATGTTTATACCGTGTATGTGCGTATGAGTGAGACAGAGATGGGGGGATAGAGCCGATTTTTTTTTTTTCGTTTCAGTATTCTGAGGAGGCGTCATGGATGAGTGAGTGTAAAGATGTTGGGTTCTATTACTATTACACTGGACAGTATTATTATATTTATACTTTTTGCGAACATTATTCTATTATTTTATCTATTAGTGTAAATAATGAATTGCTTGGCATGTGTACTTGGTCATTGAACAGAATTTTCCCCTCTGCTTTGGTTTTATGTATGTGGTAATTTTCTTGCATGGTCAGAAGGTGCTTTTTATTGTTGATTCTAATTATTCTCATGTCATCTTCTCTAGTGGTTGGTTTTTGGTCATTTTCTCTAAGGTGTTCTGCAAATGTGGAGTGGTTTGTCCCATATTGCCATGCTCTCATGTTCCTTGTATTTGACATCAAATGTTCTCCCTGTTTGCTCTATGTATGTGCCTTCACAAGTGTTACACTGTAACTGGTATATACCTGCTTTCTGGTATATCTCTCTGTTTTTTGTCAGTTTTGGGGTGTATTTTTGTATAGAATTGTCTGTTGTGTATGCTATGTTTATTCCCTGTCTTTTGAAAATGTTGGTGATTTTATGGGTGAGTTTGTGTTTGTATGTCATTGTGTACCATCTTGTGTTTTCTTTCATATTTTTCTGATTATCCTGTGTAGTTGTAAAATAAAAGCAGAAAGCTCCAAGCCACAGATAACAACATAACAGAACCAAACACAAACACACAGTCCCATAACAACTACACCGCCTGTCTCACATAAGCGAGCGTTAGTGTTTGAATTCCAGGCTGACCCTCTGAAACTTCTGAGCGCCGTTGGGTGTACTGGCTTTTTTTATGTGTTCTTGTTGTTTGTATTTGTATGGCTTCTAACCGATTTTTCAATTAAGGCCGTTTTGCCCTTAAAACGTAAGATTGTTTGGGCCCTCAGCCTAATTTAAAGAACCGTTTTAAGGTAAGGCCTTGGCCTTTTAAAAATTTATATTGGTCTGAGTCTTAAGTGATGGGCCTTCAGCCGATTATTAAATTAAAATGATCTTGCCATTAAGGCATGAGATTGTATGGCGCATTCAGCCGGTAAATTAATGCTGTGTTTTCTTAAAAATTTTCTTGGCTCTTGTAATGTTTGGTGAAATAAATAAAGTTGTACGTTCGAGTGTAACTGACAGCCACTTATTTTGGCCCCTTTCCACAATTTAAACTACCTGTCCCGTCCTGCGGGTTTAGCAAGGCGTTTCAACTTGCTACAGCATCAAGGAACAGTCTGACGTTTTTAGGAGCAGTAGGTGGGAAAGGAGGGGTGGCAGGCAAAGACTAGGAGTCGCAAAACAGAGTACAGAAAATGCTGGGTGTAGTAGTCGAACAAGCATGGAACTGTAGCTACGTTTTGAATAACAGACCTAATTATCTTATGGGGTTATCATACACAGGGATCATTATCTATAAGACTTAAATTATACGAGATAATCGTATGAGAAAAAATGAACGGTACCTTTTTTGACAAAATTAGTTTCTCACGTACACAATTAAAATATTCCTCGAGATTCAAGCTGATATCATCAGTATTTTTTAAACGGTTAACCTTGGGCACAGTGTAAAATCACAGATACAGGTTGGCTATCAAACGGAAAGCAAGGCAACAAAAATTCAATTTTTCATAGCAGTAATTATTTGCTCTACATAAAAACCCAACCCTCCCCCCCCCCCCCCGTATGAACCATGGACCTTGCCCTTGGTGGGGAGGCTCGCGTGCCTCAGCGATATACATAGATAGCCATACCGTAGGTGCAACCACAACGGAGGGGTATCTATTGAGAGGTCAGACAATCTTGCGGTTCATGAAGAAGGGCAGCAGCATTTTCAGTAGTTGCAATGGCAACAGTCTGAATGATTGTCTGATCATCTGGTCAATTAACATAAACCAAATGGCCTTGCTGTACTGGTACTGCGAACGGCTGAAAGTAGGGGGAAACTACAGCCATAATTTTTCCCGAGGATATGCAGCTCTACTGAGTAGCATGGAGAGCTGCCTCAGACTAGTCTTTGGACTGAAGACCGCAACAACAACAACACGTAAAAATTTAAAATGATGTCATAATCTTCTCATTAAGAGGAGTAAACTTCCGTTAAACACTTAACGAAGTGGGACAAGTATTACAGTTAGAAACTGTGTACATATCTTGGGACAGTGTACGTTGTTTGCTGTTGTTGTGGTCTTCAGTCCTGAGACTAGTTTGATGCAGCTCTCCATGCTGCTCTATCCTGTGCAAGTTTCTTCATGTTCCCGTACCTACTGCAACCTACATCCTTCTGAATCAGCTTAGTGTATTCATCTCTGGGTCTCCCTCTACAATTTTTACCCTCCACGCTGCCCTCCAATACTAAATTGGTGACTCCTTGATGCCTCAGAACATGTCCTACTAACCGATCCCTTCTTCTAGTCAAGTTGTTCCACAAATTTCTCTTCTCCCCAATTCTATTCAATATCTCTTCATTAGTTACATGATCTACCCACTAATCTTCAGCATTCTTCTGTAGCACCACATTTCGATAGATTCTATTCTCTTCTTGTCTAAACTATTTATCGTCCATGTTTCACTTCCATACATGGCTACACTCGTACAAATACTTTCAGAAACGACTTCCTGACACTTAAATCTACACTCGATGTTAAAAAATTTCTCTTCTTCAGAAACGCTTTCCTTGCCATTGCCAGTCTACATTTTATATCCTCTCTACTTCGACATCATCAGTTATTTTGCTCCCCAAATAGTAAAATGCATTTACTACTTTAAGCGACTCATTTCCTAATCTAATTCCTGCAGCGTCACCGGTTTAATTCGACTACATTTCATTATTCTCGTTTTGCTTTTGTTGATGTTCCTCTAATATCCTCCTTTCAAGACACGGTCCATTCCGTTCAGCTGCTTTTCCAGGTCATTTGCTATCTCTGACAGAATTACAATGTCATCGGCGAACTCAAAGTTTATATTTCTTCTCCATGTATTTTAACTCGAACTCCAAATTTTTCTTTTGTTTCCTTTACTACTTGCTCAATATACGGATTGAATAACATCGGGGAGAGGCTACAACCCTGTCTCACTCTCCTCCCAACCAGTGCTTCCCTTTCGTGCCCCTCGACTCTTATAACTGCCATCTGCTTTCTGTACAAATTGTAAATAGACTTTCGCTCCCTATATTTTACCCCTGACACCTTTAGAATTTGAAAGAGAGTATTCCAATCAAAATTGTCGAAAGCTTTCTCTAAGTCAACAAATGCTAGACACGTAGGTTTGCCTTTCCTTAATGTATTTTCTAAGATAAGTCGTAGGGTCAGCATTGCCTCACGTGTTCCAACATTTCTACGGAATCCAAACTGATCTTCCCCGAGGTCCGCTTCTACCAGTTTTTCCATTCGTCTGTAAAGACTTCGTGTTAGTATTTTGCAGCCATGGCTTATTAAACTGATAGTTCGGTAATTTTCACATCTGTCAACACCTGCTTTCTTTGGGATTGGAATTATTATATTCTTCTTGAAGTCTGAGTGTATTTTGCCTGTCTCGTACATCTTGCTCACCAGATGGTAGAATTTTGTTAGGCCTGGCTCTCCCGAGGCTGTCAGTAGTTCCAGTGGAATGTTGTCTACTCCTGGGGCCTTGTTTTGACTCAGGTCTTTCAGTGCTCTGTCAAACTCTTCACGCAGTATCATATCTCCTATTTCATCTTCATCTATATTCTCTTCCATTTCTATAATATTGTCCTCAAAATCATCGCACTTGTATAGACCCTCTATATACTCCTTCCATCTTCCTGCTTTCCTTTCCTTGCCTGAACTGGGTTTCCATCTGAGCTCTTGATATTCATACAAGTGGTTCTCTTTTCTGCAAAGGTCTCTAATTTTCGTGTAGGCAGTATCTATCTTACCCCTCGTGAGATATGCCTCTACATCGTTACCTTTGTCCTCTAGCCATTCCTGCTTAGCCATTTTGCACTTCCTGCCGATCTCATTTTTCAGACATTTGTATTCCTTTTTACCTGTATCATTTACTGCATTTTTATATTTTCTCCTTTCATCAATTAAATTAAATATATCTTCTGTTACCCAAGGATTTCTACTAGCCCTCTCTCACAGTGTGTAAATTACCAGCACTATATTCACCCAGTATTTGAGACTTACAGCACTTACTACTTCCAACCAAATTCGCACATCATTTCACTGTGCCGGATCGAGACTCGAGCTCGGGACCTTTGCCCGCGAAACGCAAAGGTCTCGAGTTCGAGTCTCGGTCCGGCACACAGTTTCAATCTGCCAGGAAGTTTCATATCAGCGCACACTCCGCCGCAGAGTGAAAATTTTAGTCTAAAAACAATTACTATATAGTCGCTGTTCATATAGAATAGCTTAGGCATCATGACTTTTAATTTGTTACTACTGTAACAATTCTATTCGCAAAACACTTGGCAGACGATGTCCACATGTGCCTGTGAACGTATCTTCAAAATTATCTCATATATAGTTAAGGAGATATAACGTCATAAACACTGAGATGTGTGAAAAACTAAAATTTTGCTTAAGACAGAGCGTAAATTACCCACAGTTTACACATCAGAAGTTTGATAATGAAATCACTTAGCGATTTCCTATAAATTATAAATGTAATTTCCAACCTTTTCTATATTTTTTCATGCTTACTCGCTTAATGCCAGATGTTTAACACATTAACTCAATACTAAAGAAATCAGACGTTTGAAGCTGTTTTATGCACTGGTATCTGAAAAATGAGTCGGAGTTTGGGGTGCTTACTTGCAAATAACAGAATTATGGATGAGATAAATGTTTGTTTAATTTGATTGCCATTGAAACGCACTAGAAAGTATACTTCCGTTGATATCAACATAATTTGACTGCTTCCATTGCGTTCGTGATGGTATTATTTGTTTCTTTAATGATACTGATTACTGCTGTAACATGTATGTGAAACCATATTAACTGAATCTTCCGTCGGTTCTTGGTAGAACAACAAACTGGTGCTTTTCATTTATTGTATGTGAAATGTTAAAGGAAAATTATAGTAGGATTATATTACGTGAATACATGTCTGTGACTGACCAGTGAACGCACAACAAGAACATGCTTCACCGCTCTGAGAGCAGGGGCATCGTAATAACTCATACGCTCTTTTGTAAAAACGGAGCACATAAGAACGTGTCAATCATTGAATGTATTTATGTCAGGTTGTCCCTTTTTGTCTGCTCCAAGTCTCTTTGAAACTGTAGGATTTAAGTTTGCTACAAATATGTACCTCTAGTCACACTGTGTTATGCAAGTAGATCTCAGAATTTTCTACCTATCTGAAATACTGTTATTAAAAGAGAGTAGACTATCGCAATTTACAAGAACACGTACCATTGTCGATGTCTTTGTAAGCACTTGTCTGGTGAAATCGTGTAATGATTAAAGCAGTGCACTCAATTCAGTAGTGAGAATGATACATAGCTTCTTGACGGTTTCTATAAACCAATGCAAGCACATAGTGGGATGGTTGCTTCAATGCATCCACGGTTGATTTTCTAATAAGTGTTCACCAACTAGAGGAGGAATTATTGTGTAGTGATGTAAATGCCAAGGGATTTTTAAACTCGAAGGAGCATTCCTTCTGAAATGTGGTTCTTCAAAGATATTCTGATGTAAGGAAATATTACTATTATTATTGTTATTATTATTAAGCATCAGATTGAGGAGGGGAAGCAACATATACTTGCGTGGCTCCATTTCCCGTTTAGAAAGTGCCGCGTACCATTGTGGAACAGTGAGGCTTTGTGCGAGCGATGTGCGGTTGGAGAAGTAAAGTTTGCTAAGAAATTCCCGGACCTCATTCGCACTGAAAATATACCTAAGGACCAGTTTAAAACTGAGTTTGAAGAATATTACAACGATTGAAATATAAGTAGTATGTTAACGTCGGCCTCGACTGTTCTGTCCGCACAATGACGCGTCGGACACGGATGGCTCTGTAAAATACTTGGCACACAGAAAATAAATGATTAAGCAAACACAAATTCAGAATAATTGACACTATAATTACGAACTTGGACTTAACGTACATGTTTTGTGTTCGTGTGCAACATGGAAGTTTATTAGTGCAAATTTAAGCGATAAGCAAATGCCGTGCACTTCACACATAAAAAAACTCTTCTAAAGAGACAAAACCCCTGAAACTAACTAAAACATCGTAAAATTGTACAGACAATGATTAGTGTATAAGCCATCTATCTTTGATTTTCATGTTAGATTATAAGTTTCTCTCTTTTCAGCAGGATTGAATTTAGAAATTTAAGAATATGAAAGCTAGATCAATGTGTTGTACAGTTATTTTTTCAAGGAATGTAGGTTACCGCCTGTCCATTGACAGACGATCACAAATGACCGTGGCACCGACCACAGGGGACAGAAGCATAATAGTGCGAAAACAATGGACTTTAATTTTAAGGCATAAACACTTCTATGCACTTATTTGAAAAATATTACTAATATTATGATGTATACGTTATGTTAATTAATTTAAGAGTGTGAGTTTGACAATTTACATGAATGCATATACTGCGTGCAACTACATCATCTGTGGAATTGTGTGTGGATCACGAGAATCCAGTAGGAGTTCTCGTTCTCCACGCGGGAGGCGATGAGATGTTGTATTTTCACACCGCCACATTTCGTCACATAAAACACTGGTTTGAGTAATGAAAGAGGCCAAGAACCATTTATTTGCAAGTGAATAATATTTAACTACGCATTCTATTGATGTATTTCGACGATTTACAAGGAGAAGTGAATCCAGCGCCACTGACGCCCTTACGAAACTATAGACCAATTCAATGCGCATGTAAAAACATCGATATTAAAGACAGACTCTGAAGACATTTGAATATTAAAAAACAAAAAAACAAGCATGCAACCCATTGTCCACTGCAGGACGATATCACTCTCTTTTTATCTCCTGTATAGTACGGACGCACCATTACATAGGCGTCATTATTAGACTTGTAATTTGTTAAATCTTACAGATAAATACTGTCATTTTGTTGAATGTGGGACTAGCACGTGTCAGAAACGCAAAGTGGTTAATGAATGGACATTGCTACGTGATTTCTAAACTTTTCAAATCATTCAAGCTCTGTCATTGTCACTGACGTAAATGTAAACACGTTATATGTACATTAAGTCCAAGTTCGTGATTATAGTGTCAATTATTCTAAATTTGTGTTTGCTTAATCATTTAATTTCTGTGTGCCAAGCATTTTACAGAGCCATCCGTGTCCGACGTGTCATTGTGTGGACAGAACACTCGAGGCCGAAGTTAACATACTACTTATATTTCAATCCTTGTAATATTCTTCAAACTCAGTTTTAAACTGGCCCTTAGGTAAATTTTCAGTGTGAATAACTCCCGGAAATTTCTTAGCAAACTTTATTTCTCCAACCGCACATCGCTCGCACAAAGTCTCACTGTTCCACAATGGTACGCGGCACTTTCTGAACGGGAAAGGGAGCCACGCAAGTATATGTTGCTTCCCCTTCTCAAACTGATGCTTAATAATAATAATAATAATAATAATAATAATATTTCCTTGCATCAGAATATCCAAAGATATCTTATCAACTTATTATATTTTAATTCTGCAACATACTGTACTTTGCTTGTAATTTAATTTTTAACGTCTGCCTGTTTTAAGACATTAAAGTGTACAAAAAACATTGGTTTATTTGATTTGCGTTAAGGATGTTAATATTGTTAAAAGACTCAGATACGATGTTGACGTGTAAAATGTTGAAGGATTTATAAGTGCGACACGTGTGGAAGCACAGTCTTTTGCAGTGTACTACTTGATAATATCCTTAAGGCCGAAGTTGCAAAACTTAAAATAAATAATTTCTGCACTCAAACGATAATATGATGCTTTTAACAGAAATCATTGCAATGCTTCCAAATGTCCTGGTGTTTCTCACTCTTCACATTTCACATCCATATGATTCTGTTCTCCAGACTTGTAGTTATAGAAAGTTCTTCCTCCATGCTCTGTCAGTAATTTGTGTCTGTGTCAAAATACTATTTATTTCTTTACTGTTAGAATAACTGTCACATACACAGACATAATTAATAGTGATGTAGATAATGGGAGACGGTTCTTCGACAGGGAGAAACATAAAAGTCCCACAATCATATCTGATTTCAGATCGCACACACTTAGCTTATGCTCGTGGTATGAAGTGCAGCGCCCACTTTAAGTACAATAACGGTAAACAATCGTCTTACACTCTTTATTCCTGTTACATTTAAGTGTACTCAATTTTTGCTTTTGACAGGTAATTATTGTCTCAAATGAGTTAATCTTCGTCTCTTTGGTTTTATTCTGTTTATATTAATCACAGTTTATTCCAAGAAGTCTGTCCAAGGGTTTTATTGTTCTGAGATACATTTTCTATCACCAAAACTTGAACAAGATGGTCACATATTCCAGTATTTGTAACATGCTGTTAGCTTCTATTGCTATTTTCACAACAAAATTGTACAAAGTTTCGATATATTGTTCAACCTCCTCCCCACCATAAGGTGGATCTTTATAATCTATGTAATATTTGAGAAATAAATAATCAACATATGCTATGTATTTGTAAAATTTCTGTTTTGCAATTTGGTGCACCTATGTTTGCGAAGACTGATCATACCGTCTCAAAAACACAATGTTTTTTCTACAATCACAAATAGAGGCTATTGGTGACCCTAGAATGGTCGTCATTGGTTATAAAATCAAATTCAGATCGTCTGAAGTCTTTCGAGTGGCCTTCATACCCGGTGTTTTGTGAGTATGAAGTCTTATTTGCAAACGATTATTTCACGTTTAGCCTGGAACTTATACTTGACATCGAATTTCCTATCCCTATTACTTCAGTTAACAGTCTCACATTTGCAAGTATAGCCTTTCTCATTCAGGCTGTACTGACATTTATGGTTCAAAATGGCTCTGAGCACTATGGGACTTAACTTCTGAGGTCATCAGTCCCCTAGAACTTAGAACTACTTAAACCTAACTAACCTAAGGACATCACACACATCCATGCCCGAGGCAGGATTCGAACTTGCGACCGTATCGGTCGCGCGGTTCCAGACTGTAGCGCCTAGAACCGCTCGGCCACTGACATTTATGTTGTGAGGATACTCTCCATAGATGATACCATCATAAAGTGACGACTGGCTGCATATCAAAATAGAAACAGCCTTCAGAAAAGCATCAAAGTAGATTTTCAAAATGGATTGAATAATCTACATTGTTTAATTGGCAGCCCCATTTAAGTAACGACTCAAATATTTTCCATGTAGACAGTAGAATACACATGGATAACATATGTCTGGCGCGCAAAAAGCAGGTAAGTAAGGAAGAAAGGTAGTAAACAGTGATGAATGTATACAGGTTTCAGCAACGGTAAAACTCAAAGAATGGTAGATATTATGGAATTTTCTAACGTCTCAGGTAAAGCGTTCGAAGTTGGCATGCCTTATGTACGATTTGTACTGTGCTTCTCATGCAGTCACCTCTTTACGTTACTGAAGAATTTCTTGACTTTTTCATTGCTATACCTGTATTTAATGCAAAAATGACGTTATTCCACATGGACACTGAGACATAGGTGCTGAATTACAAGATCCGTTATTATCACCAACTATATAATATATACCTATTAGAATATAGAAATTTTCTTTATATTCCTTGGGCATTTCACATCAATTATCAGTTTCAGAAAGCCATAATGTGTCTTGTAAGTAGGCTGTTTAGGTTTTTATGTTGGTAACGCCATGTAGCGCTCTATATGAAAATCACTGACTGTGCTGTATGCAGTCTGTGGCTGGTTTGCATTGTTGGAATTTGCTGTTGTAGTGTTGGGCAGTTGGCTGTTAACAGCGCGTAGCGTTGCGCAGTTGGAGGTGAGCCACCAGCAGTGGTGGATGTGGGGAGAGAGATGGCAGAATTTTGAGAGCGGATGATCTGGACGTGTGTCCATCAGAGACAGTAAATTTGTAAGACTTGATGTCATGAACTGATATATATGTTATGACTTTTGAACACTCTTAAGGTAAATACATTGTTTGTTCTCTATCAAAATCTTTCGTTTGCTAACTATGCCTATCAGTAGTTAGCGCCTTCAGTAGTTAGAATCTTTTATTTAGCTGGCAGTATTGGCGCTCGCTGTATTGCAGTAGTTTGAGTAATGAAGATTTTTGTGAGGTAAGTGATTCATGAAAGGTATAGGTTATTGTTAGTCAGGGCCATTCTTTTGTAGAGATTATTGCAAGTCGGATTGCGTTGCGCTAAAAATATTGTGTGTCAGTTTAAGCACAGTCATGTATAATTTTTCTAAGGGGACGTTTCAGTCTTTAAATACATTTTGTTGTTATCTGAATATCTTAATTGTCTGCTAAAATGATCTACTAAGCTCTATCTACTGAAATTCCTGTTTTATGAAGACTTGTAGACTGCGGTCTAAAAAGCAGCAAGTCCTGGAGTACCTTTGTGTTTAGTTACCACTAAATAATGACGTGATACTCGCGGAGAGACCCGTCATTGTCCGAGTATTTATTAATAACTGTTCGTCTACGCCTGTACCACGCAGCTTCTGTCCTTACGCTTAGTGTTTATGACTTCATGTCTCCTGTATTGTATGTCGTACATTAATATTATTTTGCAAGTACATTCAGTGGCATATGTGAAACAGTCAGAGAAATATTTTGCGAATAGAAGTAGAAGCAAGGAAATAATAAATTTAAACATCATGCACAATGTGGCAGATTTCTACGTATGTCTATGTTTATGACGTCATATCTACTGACGTATATATAGAGTACGGTAATATAATGTTATACGTACATTCAGCGGCATATGTGAATATTGTCTGATATATTTATTGCAAACAGAATTAGTAGCAAAAAAGTAATAAACTTAGACGTCATGCATGATGTGACTGGTTTTCACGCAGCCAATCATTTATGACGTCATATCTCCTGATATATGTGTCGAACAGTGACATAATTTTGCACCTACATTCTCTTTGTGCTTACCTCCCTGAGGTATTTTGATTTCTCGAACAGCGGAAGATTACTGAGCAATAAAAATTTTTCATTTTATCATCTTGTAGCGGTTGCCAGCGAGAAAAAAATTCTTGAAGGTTTGAAATTATGTGTAAAGTCTGTTGCAAGTGTCTAAGCGTCTAATTCTGAACTACTGGGTGAATGAAGTCTGGGAATTCACGCTTGTTTTTTACTCCCATCCCCACCACTTTGATAATTAGGTGGTTCTTACCCGTCCCCCTCCCCCCCCCCCCCCCCCCCCTCCAAGAGACTGTTGACTGACATTAAGGTATATGTACACCAAGTTTTGTTGAAATCGGTCCAGCGACTTAGGAGATGGGGAACATGCATCACACACATATACACGCATACGTAAGTCCATTCTTATAATTTGTATTGACTGAAAGTGTAATGACGAATAAAAAGGACATTGAAGGATATAAAATAGTAACGAAAAACCTTATTATAAAACTTGATGTAATTTTCTTATTTTTTTTACAAATAAATAGATAAATATTTTTAAATAAATAAATATTAGACAAGAACTGCAGAGAAACGAAAAGCACATAAACATAATTTTAAAAAAATCATTGGGACGAATGAGTCTACTAACAATGTTATTCTTACAAAAAAATTATTTTTCCGTCAAGTTACTCTACTTTGCGCCTAGCATAGACTGTATTTATGTCTGACGAATCAAAACTGTTATCATTTTCGAGACACTTGAGAACAACTACAAATGGAGGCAGAAATTATAATGGAAGAGTGCACAATACGAAATAATGATCGAAGATAAAGTATTTATCACTGTGTCAGTATAGTCTCCTGTAGACCAACCATTGTCCCACAGGAGTGTAACAGATTTAAATACGGTCTGACCTTTAGAATTGAGACAACGACACGAGGGCACTACGACTAAATCAGGTACATCGAAAAGTGTGTCTGCATCGAGTATCTGCATCTGCTGAAATGCTGAGTAAAAGTCTGTGTTCCCCAGCTCGCGGCGTTTGCAGAGGTGGTCTCCTCGCACCCACCGACCGAGTCAGCCTCCAGTATCGGGGACAACTCTGAGGCCAGCGCCCTCCTGGACGACTACCGGTGGCCCGCCTGCAGGCTTTGCAGCTTGTAGTAGAGGCCGCGTCGCTCCAGCAGCTCAGTGTGTCGGCCTCGTTCTGCGACGCGGCCGTCGTTGATGACGCAGATGACGTCTGCGTCCTGGATGGTCGTCAGCCGGTGAGCGATCGTGATGCACGTGCGCCCCTCCTTCGCCTTGTCCAGCGCCTCCTGAACTACCTGTCCCAAAAGGTCATCGCCATATGTCAGTCACATACACAGAAACAAAAATAGCTGTGGAAGGTGTAACACAAGTAACGTGAACTTTGTACACTGTCGCTCCTCTAAAATGTTACATATACTATCTGTGCAAAAGTATCTGGACACCCTCATGTGATGCAGAGTTGACCACAAGTTGTCATCGTAGACGGACCCTCCAGAATAAAATGAGTCGGTGAGTGATGATATTGTAAGTAGAGAAGCAATAACAGCAATATGGGTTGGTCAGAGAGCTCAGCGACATCGAACATGCACTACTAATTGACGAGACGTCATCAAGTAAAACAGAAGTAACATCTGGCGTTCCTCACGGATGTGTTTTAGGCCCTCTGCTGTTCCTGATCTTCATAAACAATTTAGGAGACAATCTTACGTTTTTTGTAGATTATGCAGTCATTTACCGTATTATAAAGTCATCAGATGATCGAAACAAATTACAAAACGATTTAGACAAGATATCTGTACGGTGCGCTACGTGACAATTAACTCTAGATAATGAAAAGTGTGGAGACCTCCAAAAAAATACTAAAAGATATCCGCTAAATTTCGATTTCTCGACAAATCACACAAATCTAAAGACTTCATATTTAACTAAATACTTAGGGATTACAGTTACGAATAACTTAAGTTGTAACGACCACATAGGTAATTTTGTGGATAAAAGAAACCAAAGACTACATTTGTTGACACAACACTGAGAAAACACAACAGGTGTACTATACGCTTGTATGTCGTTTTCTGCAGTGTGGGGTGAGCATCAGATAGGTTCGACGGAGAATGTCAGAAAAGTTAAAAGAAAGACAGCCATTGATTTTATCACGAAGCAATTTACTTAGCATATCACAGTTCGCATTCCAGAAACGTTGCTCCACAGAGAATGCTGCTTATACATTCACTTATTAAATAGTACAAACCTTAAATAATAATATATCACCAGTTGGTATTTTTGTAATCTTTCTACGACATTTGATTGCACAGATTATGTCACACTCTAGAAGAAATTTAGTTTCACTGGCAGGATGGTTTTTTGTAGAGATTGTTTGTACCATACTTAGCAAACAGATTGCAAAAGTGGGTGCTGAATAATTCAAGCAATGTCTGAAGCATAGAAAATTATAGGGACTGGTGACAGTTCGCGAAGGGAGTCCCACAGTGTTCAATTTTGGGCCCACTTCTATTCCTTATATATGTGAATGACCTTCCACTTAATATTAAATAAGTAGAATTGGTACTTTTTTGCAGACAGAACTACTGTTATAATAAATATCATTAGACACAAAGTGACAGAAGAGATGGTTAATGATATTTTACAAAGAATTATGAAGTAATTTTCAGAAAATTGTCTCTCCCTAAATTTTGAAAAAACACATAATATTCAGTTCTGTGTAACAAACTGAGTCGAAACTACGATTGATGCAGTACATGACTAAGAATCAGTAAGGATGATACATGTTCCAAATTTCTGGGTGTACATATTGATGAAAACTTTAACTGGAAAAAAGCATATTACTGAGTTTCTCAAACAGTTAGGTCCAGCTACTTTTAATCTTCATACAATTGAAAATATTGCTAACAAACAAACCAACCTCTTTACATATTTTGCATATTCTCACAAAATAATATCTTATGGAAAAATTTTCTCGGGTACCTCATCACTTAGAAGGAGAGTACTGATGACACAAAAGTGAACAGTGAGAATAATGTATGGTGTTCACCCACAGACATCATGTAGGCAACTCTTCAAGAAGCTTGGCATTTTAACTACACGGTCACAATATTCACTAATGAAATTCGTCATGAATAGTCTATCACAATTTGAGATGAACAATGATGATTTGAGAAGAACAATGATATCCATACCTTTAACACTAGAGAGAAAAATGACCATTGTTACCTGTTATTAAAGCTGACAGTGGCTGAGAGAGAAATTCAATATACAGCTTTTTATCTTTTGCCCAATAATATAGGACACCTGACATCAAGCGATGCAAGTTTTAAGTCTAAATTAAAATCATTCCTCCTGAACGACTCCCTGTGTTCCATTGACAAATTTGTACGTAAGACCTGATAGCCAGCAGAAAAATTAGTTTTTAAGTGTAGCTGCATGTGTAGGACTCAAATAATAATGAGTTCAATAATGTTGACACTAATCATGTATACATATCCTGTAAAGTATGTAAAGTCAGTCGGCAAGACTCAGCGGAGCAGCGCCTCTGAGGAAGTCCAGCGCAGTCCTGGACGAAACTTAAGGAGCAGAAAAGTTCTTGGACCACGATCTCACATCCCGGAAAGTATATCAACAGCCATGTCACCCGGTCGTGAAAGCCTTCATTCTACATATCCTGTAAACTTACTCATTCCACGTCATTTCGATAAAAGAATCGTTCAGATGTACTGTGGAACATATAACTAACTAACAACAGCTAAACCAAGTCTAGCCAGACCCCATGTACTGACAGGCACTGACTGTGGCCAATGCAGTCAATAGAATTAGAGGAAGGAATAACGCATGCATTCCTAAGTGCTATCAATAGTCCAGCTAGCACAATGAGTATGTGTAGGGAATTACACAGAACGGGACACAATGCTGCAGCTCCTCAAAAGCCACACATTTCCGTAGTCAGTGCTAAGTGAAGCTTGGGGTGTTGTATAGAGCGAAAGCACTGGACAGCGGATGACTGGAAAGGAGTGATTTGCCGTGATGAATCACGCTATACCCTGTGGCAATCCTGTGGAAGGGTTTGGGTGTCGCAAATGCCTGGAGAACTTTACCTGCCATTATGTGTAGGGCCAACAGAAATACAGAGGAGATGATGTCACGTTGTGTAGGAGTTTTAGACCACAGCCGGCCTTGGTGACCGAGCGGTTCTAGGCGCTTCAGTCCGGAACCGCGCGACTGCTACGATCGCCGGTTCTAATCCTTCCTTTGGCATGGATGTGTGTGATGTCCTTAGGTTAGTTAGGTTTAAGTAGTTCTAAGTTCTAGGGGACTGATGACCTCAGATGTTAAGTCCCATAGTGCTCAGAGCCATTTTTTGAGACTACAAAAACGCTAAATGTGAAAGGATTTCCAACACATTTAACAGCATTGCATACTGCATACAGCAGAAGAACTGTTCACACTCGGTGACTGTATCAGCACTACAATGTGCCATATCATAAATAAACATCTAAGAGGGCTTGGCTTGTGAACAATAGCAATCCTGGAATGGAAAACAGTAGGATGAGATGGTGCGATGACTTGGCATCAGACATCAGTGTTCAGCATCACTATCGTCTCTCATTTCGGCTCTTGAGGAAATTTTGCTCTACTGTGGAGTGTGTGCTGATATGAAACTTCCTGGTAGATAAACGCACACGCCGCTGCAGAGCGAAAATTTCATTCGCCCAAGGTGTGGCTAAGCCATCTTTCTGCAATATCCTTTCTTCAAGGAGTGCTAGTCCTGCAGGTTTCACAGGAGAATTATGAAAAGTTTGGAAGGTTGAAGATGAAGTCCCGGCGGAAGTAAAGCACACAGTTTTAATCTGCCAGGATTTTTCATATAAGAACCTCAGTGAAAGTGTCCATACAAAGTTGAAGCAGTCAAAAAGGCGAGTCAAGGGTACACCCTATGTCAACTAATAACTGTCCAGATATTTTTGATAAGGTAATGTATAAATTGAAGGAGCCAAGAATGCCTTTGTTTTTTCCTTTTATTGGCCCTTGAAGACCTAACACTCATGTGTGTATATAATATGCCATTAGTACTTTGGAATATTACTTTTACTTTTTAAATGAATTTCGACTCGTTCCTGAGAACAGTTCGAATCCTCTATCGATGCATACCAGAACACGTAAACTGTCAACAAACATGTATTTCTCGCTTCCTCAGCTTAGAGCTGATGCGCAACACGGAAGAGTGACTGTTCAGATCTTCAGTGTCGACATGCGTTAATGTTATCCAGCTCCCCACATGGAGTGAGTGGCCAGTTTCATCTCCTTGTCTGTCAAAGACATAGAGCACGTTTGGCTTCCTCTAGATAAGCATATGGCCGTTCGAATCCTACCGCTGCTGAACTGTCTGTACTTTTCTATTATACTGCCATCTATTGGTGGTTGTTATTAAGCTCCTCTTGATTTATGATTAACTTGTATGTCAGATGAAGGTTTAGAGGTTCCGATGCATAACCATCGCCAGCTCCTCTAAGCAGTGGGGGCTTAAATCCTGCAGTGCTCCAATGCATCCATTTCTTTTTTTTTTTTTTTCACTTCTACCGGGTTACTTGTTTGCAACATGTAGGTCAAGAGCACGCAGTATTCTTTCAGATTTAAAGCTACAATTGCGAGTGACCGTTTCTTAGTTCTCCCATTCCTGGAACCAAGTAGCTCGGTTCCTTTAAGTGAAAGTAATTTACATTATAGCTATCAGTTACACCAGCCAAGACCAATTATGTTGCACTGGAAGACCAGTTGATATGTAGCTCCACTGTGTCAGTGAAGCACGAAACTGGAAGTGAGGAAGGTACCGAATGGACTACTTATTAAGAACTTCATTTGGTTGGAGATAATTACACAAAGACAATGAGAACTTTTGTGGGCATGTGCAATATTTGAATAATTCAAAAACTCACCAAAAACCAACGCTATTTCTATAGGCAACTCCCCTTCCTCCAACCACTACAATCTCCACCCCCCTTTCATTTTCATAGGACGAAATGCAGGGTTTACTTATCAAAATATCTCTGGTTTTTGACTAGTCGAAGCGCCCGTATTGTCATGAACTATCGTGATAAAAATGAATTTGATGAATGCTAGCGCAAAACATAATAAGAACTGACAGAGGAAGTACAAGAGTTTTACAACGTAAGAGCAATGCTACTTTACATGGTCTAAACGATGGGAAGGAGGCTATCAGGAGAAACGGTTCATCAGGAACAGAATGTAAAGTGAAGAGGAATAAACTAAGTAGAATTTGGTTGGTTGGTTGGTTGGTTTGGGGAAGGAGACCAGACAGCGAGGTCATCGGTCTCATCGGATGAGGGAAGGACGGGGAAGGAAGTCGGCCGTGCCCTTTGAAAGGAACCATCCCGGCATTTGCCTGGAGCGATTTAGGGAAATCACGGAAAACCTAAATCAGGATGGCCGGACGCGGGATTGAACCGTCGTCCTCCCGAATGCGAGTCCAGTGTCTAACCACTGCGCCACCTCGCTCGGTTAGTAGAATTTGAAATGTGGTGATGCAGGGATTACAAATAACGTTGTCAGACAAAAGACGAAATGAAAGGATGCTAGAAAAAAAAATAGGCAAAGTATGTTTGGTAAGCTATGGAGAATATTTAATTGGGTACTGGAAGTACCAACAGAAAGCACGACTTGAATGGGCATTAAAATATTACAGGTAACAGTATGTAAAACAAATATTGAATATGTTGAGTTTACTAGAGATAAGGCACATTGAGGACTTAAAGAAACGAAGCCACTGATTTCCCAATTTCGTAATGGAGCAAGTAAGTGCAAAAGAGTAAAGAGAAATGCGTAGAAATTTGTATCATTAATAGAGGAGCATTCTGACTGTACGTCGTTCCCACAGTGACTGCAATAAACACTACACAATAATTCTAATAAGATTAGTTTACCTTCTCACTCTCGGCATCGAGTGCAGATGTAGCCTCGTCGAGCAGCAGTATCTTAGGGTCCCGGACGAGCGCCCTCGCAATGGCCACGCGCTGCTTCTGCCCTCCAGACAGCTGCATGCCCTTCTCTCCCATACGTGTGTCGTAGCCCTGCAAGCGGAAATTTAAACAATTGTTCATGAAATTGTTATGCATTAATATGGCATCAAACCTGATGTTCCAAAACTACACCAATGTTCCTTAGAGACAGAAGAACAAAATTCCCAATTGTGAATACATGACGTATGAAAATTTGTGCCGGACCCAGACTCGAACCCGGATTTCCTGCTTTACGCGATCGATCTCCGTAACCACTTCGGCTATCCGAGTATGCCCCCCATATGTCACCGTGTGCCCACGTCCTACTCTTGCACAGTTGCTCTGAGTCTCGCACCGAGCGAGGTGGCGCAGTGGTTATCACACTGGACTCGCATTCGTGAGGACGACGGTTCAATCCCGCGTCCGGCAATCCTGATTTAGGTTTTCCGTGATTTCCCTAAATCGATCCAGGCAAATGCCGGGATGGTTCCTTTGAAAGGGCACGGCCGACTTCCTTCCCCTTCCTTCCCTAACCTGATGAGACCGATGACCTCGCAGTTTGGTCTCTTCCCCCAAAACAACCCCAACTTTTAGTCTCGCAGAGTGAAAGACTTCTTTATTATTGTAGCTGCCTGTCTAGGTATGTATACTATTATGCAGTGTCTGTGTTTTACGGTGTACTATGCAATGTCCTTCATACATGTAGTATGCAATGTCCGAAGGACATTTGATTACCATCTTCATCACGCAGTGAAAGCTGTCAGATTCCATAACAGTGGAGAGTCGAAAATTTAACAACTTTTAATGTAACGTAAGGGGAACACAGAAACAAGCATGAGACACTACTGCGGTATCTTATTAACAAGAAACAACAGAATTGCAGGAATTTTTCCAAAAGGCCTGCTTCCAATGACGCAGAACGCGTAACAGCTAAGCCCTTGTCGAAGATTTCTGGCGTAGTCCAAACCTCTTCTCATGCTGTGTGTTTGCTGCCAAAACTCGTTTCATAGTTCCCAAGGTTTTAAGTCGACCTAGTTTAGCCCTAAACGTAGATAAATGTAATATAATGCGCATACATAGGGGCAGAAATCCATTCCAGTACGATTATGCCATAGGTGGTAAATCATTGGAAGCGGTAACGACCGTAAAATACTTAGGAGTTACTATCCGGAGCGATCTGAAGTGGAATGATCACATAAAACAAATAGTGGGAAAAGCAGGCGCCAGGCTGAGATTCATAGGAAGAATTCTAAGAAAATGTGACTCATCGACGAGAGAAGTAGCTTACAAAACGCTTGTTCGTCCGATTCTTGAGTATTACTCATCAGTATGGGACCCTTACCAGGTTGGATTAATAGAAGAGATAGACATGATCCAGCGAAAAGCAGCGCGATTCGTCATGGGGACATTTAGTCAGCGCGAGAGCGTTACGGAGATGCTGAACAAGCTCCAGTGGCGGACACTTCAAGAAAGGCGTTACGCAATACGGAGAGGTTTATTATCGAAATTACGAGAGAGCACATTCCGGGAAGAGATGGGCAACATATTACTACCGCCCACATATATCTCGCGTAATGATCACAACGAAAAGATCCGAGAAATTAGAGCAAATACGGAGACTTACAAGCAGTCGTTCTTCCCACGCACAATTCGTGAATGGAACAGGGAAGGGGGGATCAGACAGTGGTACAATAAGTACCCTCCGCCACACACCGTAAGGTGGCTCGCGGAGTATAGATGTAGATGTGGCGGTAGACTTTGGGCTCCATATTTTCGATGAGGTTTCTTGCATGCACGTCTTTAATGTGAAAACAAAGTTTCTTGCGATGACATTCTTGTGAAAAAAAATTACCGGTTTTCTTGACGCGTTACTCTGGACGAACCCTCACGCTTTCGACGATCACCAACATCGTCTTTTTAAGAAGCAGCTGTTGGGGCTGCTGTGACGGTAGTCTTTTATAGCACAAAGACGGTCTGTGATTGGTCAGCGTACGTGATCATTATATTATATAGCCATAGATAATGCCGACGTCTGGTGCGCCACCGCTCCCGTAGAAATGTAAAGCGATTTGATATATATCCAAGTTTCCATTATCATTTTGACATAATCCGTATAGCTACCATCCAGTTGTTGGAATAAACTGCCATATTTGTTTCAAAAGCAAAGCCGTTCTTTGATTAAACTGTACACATCACACGTTATCTGTATCGGCTGAAGTGCATTTTCGGAGCTTAAGGCTTGACTGTCTTGGCAGTTAAAGAGTTTGTGTTTACGGAAAAGTAAATATTTCTTTAGTAGCCTATTTAAGGATTTATTTTTTAAAGCATGCCATTTCTAGTAACTGTCGGCAAAGTGTTTTTGTTCAGATGTGAACAGCGAAACATTACGCCGTAGTGACTGCTACCTATTGCTTCTCATAAAGAAAATTTATCGGTAGTTCTTATGAAATATCAGTTCGAGTAAATCAGTTGAGGCACCGAGCTCCCATTCAAAAAATTCGCTACAGAAATATTACAAGATTCAATCCTTTTTTTTGGTAATAGTAGGACAAAAATTAACGTCCGTGGACAATTGAAACGTTGAGTAAGACAACCAAACTTGTCAAATTTACGAAAGCTCAGAATTCTACACAAGAAAAATATACAGAGAATGATGAAAAGTGGAGTATGTAGTACGGATTACTGATGACATCGAGTCTGGCTTGTATAAGAAGATAAAGTGTAAGGAGTAGGACAAACAACTGGCAGCTTGTTAGAGCAGTAAAAAGAATGATGAGTGCGTAGAAAGCATGTCGCAGATGCCACAACAACCGGTAAACACGTAAGGTCTGTCAGTGCAGAAATAAGGTTTGCACGGCCAGTGCCCGTTCGAATAAAATCCTGTTAGACATTATGCCGCGTCATTTTTAAACAACAAAAAATATAGGCAGCAGTCGTTTTTAGAGTTTCTCTGAGGACGAAGACTACGAAGACGTTCGAAACGTCGGATTTATAGTCGTTTTGTTTCGGCGGCCTAAATCTCTAAAAGGCTTTTATTCAAGTCGTTAACGTTTTCCAATTACAAAGCAAACACTAAAAAATCGAAGAAAACTCTAACACTCCACTTGTATCTTCGGTTTCACAATATCGAAATTGTATCTCTGCTAAGTTTTTACCGAAGAGAATACTGCTAGTTGATGGAATATTCGGTAACATCGTGCTCATAAACAACATTTAATGGACGGTAAACTCATTTGTGGAGACGTTCAACACGTACCCATGAGTGAATGTGTACTATAAAATACAGGAGATACAGTCATGTGGACTGCGGTTCATACGTACTCCACACTCAAAAGTAACTGGATAAATCTCGATATGTATGATTCCTGCATCATTATTACGTCTGGCTCATGACGTATCAAAATCTGGCGCTAATTAATAACATTTCCCTTCATTCCCTCCCCTTCCCTGCGTACCCATTCCCGTCGCCTCCCAGGCATCAGCATACGAATGTGAGGCAACCTTACACGTATCATTAATAAATGAAACACATAGTTTTAACGTTACGCATTATTATGAAACATTAACGCTGTGGGAATCAATTTTTACCTTGTGGATACTCTTCCAAGTACCGACCGAGTATTTCAAGCATGTTATACAAATTGACTGAAACGGTTATTCTAACAAAAATTTAGGTTATTCTAACACCTGAGTGTGCAATTGCACCACATCTTATAACAGAATTTCCCACCTGCATCATTATTCTCCCGTTGTCATGATCTAGAAATTCTGAAAAGAAACTTAATTCTGTCTTTTAACCCTTTATTTTAGTCCGCAGGTCACACAACAGTTTCCATATTGTTGAACTCATTCACTCAATTTCAGATTCTAAGTATGCTTACCGGATCAGTCAGTGTATTAAGTAAGTCAGTGTTGACGTTAGCACTGTTCTTGAGTTACTTAAGTTCATTATTCCGGTTAACCTGACTAATTTTATGAGTTGCATGTGTTCACTACGCTCCTTGCTCACCATTATTCTCAGACGACATTTTTAATTTACTGACCTCAGTACTAATTCTCACTCAGCGCTACGACTTCTTCATTTTAAACTATATGATCAAATGACATCGTTTTCGAGCAACAGAAACTCAATTCCGAAATCGATTGGGCTTAGAAAACACTGCGACTTCTCCTACACAGGTCTATGTAACTTTTGAGGCTCCTAATTATCAACATTAAACAATGAGAACAGACGAGCAAATCTGAAGCCACTAAACGCAAAATCGCCTGCAATGTAAAGACTATAAACTACACCCAAGACATGATAGCATTACACTGGTCAGGAATAAATATTAACATGGCAGCCCGTGTTACATACCTGGGGCAGAGAAGCGATGAAGTTGTGGATGTTGGATTTTTTGGCAGCTTCAATGATTTCGACCATGGTCACCTCCCTGGAGTTGTCGCCATATGCGATGTTCTCTGCAATGGTCCTGTCGAACAGCACTGGTTCTTGGGACACAAGACCCATTTGCTCCCGCAAGTTCGCCATCTTGACCTTTGACACGTCTCGGCCGTCCAGTGACTATTGAAAAAGTTCATTCTAATTAGAGAAGAACTTTACTTTTGCCGCATTTATATTGAAATCTAAAACATCCAATGATATAGCGACACAATACAAAAAGGATGTAGCGGTTTGTATCGGACCATTCTGAAAAAGAAAAGACATTATACGAAGTGTGTTCTCTGCTCGTTAGTTTCCGAGATACACCTACTGGAGACTATCGTGGAACTGGGACGGCATATGATGGTCAATTAACAATGCTTTATTTTACTGACAATTTCCATTTACAGATCTTGATACCTGACAGTAAAATACTTTGTTTCTCCTCCCCACTGGAATAGTCGACACTTTGCGAGAGAGGTCGTCAACTCGCCCCAAACTTGATTTAAAGCACTTTCGACTTTCGTTGGGCTTTTGACACGATATAGGTTCAATTTTAACGTGCGAGTTTTGTTCTCCAATTGTCCCAATAATAGAGACCTTGGGCAAGCTCATTTTTTATTTCGCGTTACGTAAAACAGAGGACCAAATGGTTCAAGTGGCTCTGAGCACTATGGGACTCAACATCTGGGGTCATCAGTCCCCTAGAACCTAGAATTACTTAAACCTAACTAACCTAAGGACGTCACACACATCCATGCCCGAGGCACGATTCGAACCTGCGACCGTAGCGGTCACACGGTTCCAGACTGAAGCGCCTATGGATAAAATAAATCACTCGCTTCTTCTTCGAGCAGTGATCTGCAACTTACGTAGATTTTTTCATGTTACACCATCCTGCCCTGTACAGTATTTATGAAATAACCCCCATAAATATCGCATCTTTACATGCTTCAGGACGTTAGAAAGTTGAAATGGAAGATTTCAAGCGAGAAAAAAAGAAAATACGTATGACGCAACCCATTCTCTCAGGAGACTTACCGGTAATGACACACGATGTTAAATAAAGACATATTTAGATATCTTTGTAAGAAAACATAAGTAGCAGCTTATATTAGGTAACTCCAGAGGTATTGAGAAACATAAAACATAAGGGTATGTTAAAAGAGGGAAGTAAGTGGCTCGAATGTTAGTGAAAGATCGAAGAACGTTGTAAGAATGTGGAATGAACAAGAAAGACTGGAAAAGTCTCATTTGGTATATGTTTAATAAAATGCTCCTAAGACAAAAAAAATATCTCAGTTTCCTAACTGAAGTGTCAGATGACAGAATACTCACCACAATGCCAGATATAGGGTCGTAGAACCTCTCGAGCAGCTGTATGCAGGTGGACTTGCCGCAACCAGAGGGCCCCACCAGTGCCACTGTCTGGCCTGGCTGCACCTCCAAGTCTAGGCCCTTGAGCACCAGGCTGGCAACTCGCGTGGGGTACGCGAACTCGACTCCAGAGTAGCGCACATCGCCGTGGCTCTCCTGTGGAGACAGTAAAGTCACTGATGTAGCAGTGAAACTCCTAGCCTCAGCATGCTAAGCGAGTGAACTGAGATTCAGCCTTGCAGATACAACTCGTAGCTGGCCAAGCAAACCAAGGTACTCTCTCTGACGCCCCTTGCCCCTATCTCTCTCTCTCTCTCTCTCTCTCTCTCTCTCTCTCTCTCTCTCTACCACGCCCTGACTCACGCCGACTGCTAGTGCCATGCAGCAGTGCAGCTCAGTCGCTGCTGGAGTGCTGGTTATAATAGTTACTGTTTTACTGTTCCTATTAACAAGTATCGCACTAGAATAATATTTTTGACAGCTCTGTCTGATGGGGACGTAAAATCCCGCTTTAAAAATCATTTTGTTTATAATGGGAAACAAACCTATGCTTTCCGTCAATGCTGGTCGTCGCATGTAAGACGTGATGAGCAGTATTTTCTTGTGACGACTCCAGTGACACATTGCAAAAACAGAACTGCAAATATCTACCGAAATACCAGGGAAAATGCACCTGGTGACAGTACAGACGCTCGGTATGTATAAGTGGCACTCAAATGAAAACGAGACGGACGGACGAAAGGTAAGTAAACTATGCATTATTTCAAACGTTATCGCCATAACTGTTAATATATTTAATCCATTGTGAGACAAGACGGTTAACGCCTACATGCAAAAATGTTGGCTGTTGTCTACAGAAGAAGGATTTTTAAAGCGTAATTTTACGTCCCCATCTGATAGAGCGGTCCAAAATATTATTCTAGACGATACTACTTAACAGGGACAGTCAAACAGGAACTGTAATCAGTACTCCAGCAGCGACTGAGCAGCACTGCTGCGTGGCATTAGCAGCCAGCGTGAGTCAGGGCGGTGTGATAGAAAGGGGGAGGGGGGGGGGGGAGAGAGAGAGAGAGAGAGAGAGAGAGAGAGAGAGTACTGTGGCATGCTTGGCCAGCTATGAAGTGTACCTACAAGGCTGAATCCTAATTCATTGCACGCAGGCAGGCACTCCCTCGTCCGAAGCAAATCTACAGCAAAGAACGTCTTTCTTCAGGGCTCAAAAAATGAGGAAATCGCATGGCGAGAGATCGGGACTGTGTGGATGGTGTATAAGGAGTCCCAAGCATAGGCGAACCAGCCTTGGCAACATGTGGTCGGGCATTCTGTTGGTAGGTTGTTTCGACTACGCTGTAGAAGTTTTGCTGCTAACACAGCTTCCATACAGTACTGAACAAAGCTTCCATACAGCTCTGCACTCTAACGATGTGGATTCCATATTTGTGGAGCCACAAAGAAAAACATTCATAGCCGTTCATTTGCTTCGGGAGAAGAGGAACACACATGGATGCAATCATGATTCCGTAGTCAACCGCAAACATTTTTCCATAAATGCTTTGACCGCCTCGTCTCAGGGTAGCATAAATGTATTAAACAATTATAGCGATTACTTCTGAAATAATAGGCAGTTTACTTATGATTTTCCATCTGTCTCGTTTTCATTGGAATGTCCCCATATACTGTATAAACACACATACTGTTCAGTAGTTCGGCAGGCATCAATAATAATATGTAGCCCCTATATCCAGTCCGGGAGTGTGATTGTAAAGATCAAGAACTTTACGATATCTCAACCATGAGATTCGTACTCGTACAGCCTCACATGCCTTCTAAGTAGAATGCACTGTTTACGCAAAAAGTGAAGCGTTAGAAGACATGCTCGCTTGCCAATGCAATTTCGTATGTATACATACCAGTGGATACGTAAATGATTGTAGTTGCAAAAAATGTTCCAATGTGTGTGAATTCCTAAGGGACCAAACTGTTGAGGTCATCGGTCCCTAGACTTACACACTACTTAAACTAACTTAGGCTACGAACAACACACACACACGCACGCCCGAGGGAGGACTCGAACCTCCGGCGGGAGGGGATTGTAGTTGCAGTTCTCTGTGAGAGCTAGTACCGTTACCAGAATTCATCAGTGTTGCTTGTGTTTAGTGGTGTTACTCGGAATTGTGTGGTAAATATGAGATGTAACGAGACTTAAATGTCGAGTAATCACTGTGAAGAACACTGAGATGCCGCGTACTTGTGTGAGACCGATATTACCACGTGACAGTTAGAAAGGGGTTTCATTGTGGGTCTCCATTTGGCCAGCTGTCAAATGTACAAGATCTAAATTTGTACAGCATTCGACAGTGGCTTAATGTTGAACTGCAAAGGAACGTGAGAGCAGGGATACTTGTCGTCAACGTTACAGTCAACCACATGTACTCATAAAGATGGTGGATCTGCCGTATCGGACACCAGGCACATCGTAACCCTTTACATCTGCGCCTGCCACCATAGAACGAGCAGTGGACTTCCTGCAACATTCTGTGTCCTCCTCCACTATTGGTCAGAGACGAGCAGCAACCGGACTAGGGAACTACTGTCCCATGATTAGGCTGTTGTTGACACCACAACACAAACGGCTGCCTTTGCAGTGGTACGTTTACCGGGAAGCACGGACTGCTGATTAATCGCGTTACATTGGGTTCCAACCCCGGATGACCATCGTCATGGAGTATGGCGGCGTCCTGGTAGAGGTCCCATTCTTCCAGTGTTTTGGAGAGGCACAGAGGTGCTACTCGTGGCGTCATAGTGTGGGAAGTCATCGGGTATGACTTCAGGTTACGGCTAGTAGTGACTGAAGGGTCTCTGACGACACAACGGTGCGTCACGGACATTCTGCGTCCTCGTGTATTTCCTCTCAAGTGACAGTACCGGTGGATCACTTTCCAACAGGACAATTCTCGTCCACAAATGGCATGTGTCTCTATGACCTGCGTATTTTGAGGTATTCTCGTGGCCAGCAAGATCCCCATATCTGTTCTCGATGGAACATGGGTGGTACCAGCTCGAAGATCAACTCCGTCCCAGTGCCAAGATATCAAGGATCAGTTAAAACAATAAAGTTCCATCTTGCCTCAAGCGAGGATACAACGGTTCTTTGACACACTTCCTAAACGAATGAGTCTATGCGTTTAGGCCATAGGGCGTGCGCTGTCCTATTGATAAGTGGGCTCATACTGCCAAGTTCTTTGCAAATTTGACTGGATTTTGTAATCAGTGCAATAACAGATATACCCTCTCAGGCCATGAAGATATATTTCGTTTCACACTCCCCTTCTGGATGCTTCATTTTTTTTAGACAGTGTATTTAAGGCAATATCGGACCTGCATTCGGAAATTTGTCATAACCTTGAAGCAAATTCCGATTAAAACACGACAGCTAAAAGATATTCCACAGTTTCGTTCGTGTATCAGTCAGATGAGGGTCACTATAAGAGAAGCGCAATATTAAAAACTCAGTACATATGTGAGTTAACCGCCATTGTACTTAGTTGTTATTTTCGCTTTCTATTGACGTAGAAGTCCTATGATCGATTCGTGGTGTTCATCCCTAATTTTTATGGCCAGAGAAGGTCTAACACGGTGTCCAGTCAGCCTCGTGGAACTATATGAGAGGTTATGGGAGAGAATGACAGGAAACTAGAGAGCTTACAAATGAGTGAGGGATTAGTTGTATTTATTTAATATATCTATTATCGACGTGAATTACACTCACACACACACACACACACGCACTCACACACACACACACAATCCAATTCAATAATTTTAAAAAAATTCCATTAATAATTTCATAGCTAATCAACGTTCAGCAGTAACAAATTATTTTATGGTTGTCTTAGAACAAATTTTCTGGTGAGGAGTGGGCGGAACGCCAACTACAGGTGTTTCCCATACTCACCCACTTGTCTTCCAGAGCGTCAGGGGCATCGAGAACTCTAGGCTGTCTCTTGAAGAGGTGGAATGCGTTAGAAGCGGCGTCTATGCCCTTCTGGAAGTTAGGCGCGAAGGAAAGGATGTTCGATACAATGTTTGTACCCATGATGAGAGCGTTTGACACTCTGTGGAAATAAAAATCGAATCAGGTCACAGATCAGAGAGGCTCCCTAGATTTAAACAGTTAACGTGCACACATCTGACGAATTTTTCAATACCTAAGAACTGAAATAATTGCAGTTTTGCACACACCATATCAAACATGGCCGTAGCCTTCTTTATCAAACGTCAAGCTAACTGATAATTATGACAACCGAGATTTCGCAAGCAATAGTTTCATTTTGCTCAGTAGCAACATGTGTCTTATCTTCACGACTGAACTACAGATTACCATATCAGCGGGTCAGCTGAGAGATAAAATACATGTAGATAACAAGTGCGTAAGTAGTAATCAACATTAGACCGACGTTGTATCTTTTCACCAAGGCAAGTAGATTGCGATTGGATTCCAAAAATTCGCGAATACATATTCAAAAAATGTGTGTGGAATCTTATGGGACTTAACTGCTAAGGTCATCAGTCCCTAAGCTTACACACTGCTTAACCTAAATTATCCTAAGACATCCACATACACCCATGCCCGAGGGAGGATTCGAACCTCCGCCGGGATCAGCCGCACGGTCCATGACTGTAGCACCTTAGACCGCTCGGCTAATCCCGCGTGGCGAATACATATTCCAAAAGATTATAACATCACTACCTTCTCCAAAATATGAGGTCTCAAACATTATTTTGATTGAAAACGAGTGTAATTCAAGTCAATGCTTGCGATACTTGGAATAGACAATTAAACAGACAAACAGCATGATCCTCTAAATGTTTATACACTGAAGCGCCAAAGAAAGTGGTATAGGCATTCATATTCAAATATAGACATGCAAAAACAGGCAAAATACGGCGCTGCGCTCGGCAACACCTATATAAGACAACAAGTGTCTGGCGCAGGTCTAGATCGGTTAGTGCTGCTACAATGGCAAGTTATAAAGGTTTAAGTGAGTTTGAACATGGTGTTATAGTCGGTGCACAAGTGGTGGGACAGAGCATCTCAGAGGTAGCGATGAAGTGGGGATTTTCCGGTACGACCATTTCACGAGTGTACCGTGACTATCAGGAATCTGGTAAAACATCAAATCTCCGACATCGCTGAGGCCAGAAAAAGATCTTGAAAGAACGGGATGAACGACGACTGAAGAGAATCTTTCAACGTGACAGAAGTGCAACCCTTCCGCAAATTGCTGCATATTTCAATGCTGGGCCATCAACAAGTGTCAGCGTGCGAACCATTCAACGAAACTTCATCAGTATGGGCTTTCGTAGCCGAAGGCTCACTCGTGTACCCTTGATGACTGCACTACAAAAAGCTTTACACCTCGCCTGGCGACAATGGGCTGTTGATGACTGGAAACATGATGTCTGGTCGGATGAGTATCGTTTCAAATTGTATCGAGCGGATGAACGTGTACGCGTATGGAGACAACCTCATGAATCCATGGAGGCTGCATGTCAACAGGGTAATGTTACAGCTGGTGGAGGCTCTGTAATTATGTGGGTTGTGTGCAGCTGGAGTGATATGGGACTCCTGATATGTCTAGATACGACTCTGAAAAGTGACACGTACGTAAGTACCCTGTCTGATCACCTGCATCCATTCATGTCCATTGTGCATTCCGATGGACTTGGGCAATTCCAGCAGGATAATATGATACCCTAGACGTCCAGAATGGCTACAGAGTGGCTCCAGGAACACTCTTCTGACTTCTGAGTTTAAACACTTCCGTTGGCCACCAAACTCCCCAGAAATGAACATTGTTGAGCATATCTGGGATGCCTTGCAACGTGCTGTTCAGAACAGATCTCTACCACCTCGTACGGTTACCGATTTATGGACAGCTCTGTAGGATTCATGGTGTCAGTTCCATTCAGCACAATCTCAGACATTAGTCGTGTCCATGCCACTTTGTGTTGCGGCGCTTCTGCGTGCTTCTTTAATCGAGTGATAAAAAGGTATTCCTTCGCCAGAAAAATAAAAAGCTGAATATAAACATACCTGATACAACTCTGCTTATAAAAGAATGATGCAATTTTCGCTTCTAGAAATAATCGTACTGAGTTGCAAACACGTCTTCCTAAGTTTCCCATGTGTGAAGTATTCAGTATAGCGCTGTCTCACTCATACATCTGCTCGGAATAGAGTAGTAGTGGGGTAAGCCGGAGCACTGAGCAGACTCGGCTACGCTCGCCTGAGTAAGAGTCTGTCGACTACACCTTACGAAGTATGTAAGACTTTTAAGTAACTTTCACGCAAACTCCACAGTAGTGGGGGAAGCACTGAGCCGACTCGGCTACACTCGCATGTGTAAGAGTCTGTCAACTACACCCTACAAAGTATGTAAATCTCTTAAGTAGCTATCACGCAAACTCCATTTACTATTTTCTCTGTTGATAGTTGTCTGAGCTATAGTGAACATAGATCCACATAGGTTTCGCGTAGGAAGCGCAATATCAGTGTAGAAACAGTCTGCTTCCTGTACAGGACCTGCACAGTGATTAACGACAAGGCATTTACAGTCCCTAGCAGTCTCAGTTTCGCAGGGTGGTACTCACTTGTAAACGTTCTCGTAGGGCAGGCCTTCCGACGCGATGAGCGATCCGCCGAGCCTCATGGCCGCGGCGTACGCGAAGAAGCCGACGCTCCGCGACAGCGCGTACGTCAGGGCGCGCACGTGGACGCGGCGCTTGGACACGTCGAGCGCGGGCTGCAGCTCCGCCATGTACTGCGCGAGGAACTGCCGCTCGCGGCCCAGACCCAGCACCGTGCGGATGTTGCCCACCGACTCCACCGCCACCTGCCACAAGCGTCATCATGCCTCTGCCTACACAGTGCACAGTACACAGGAAAGTATCCGTGTGGCACTGATGGGTCGATTCCCTGAGGGGTGCCAGATCCCCTCGTGCGTATATGGCTACTTTCCAACACGACCTGTAAGTTTTCAACACTCAGTACATTATGTGATCAGAAGCACCTGGACACCTCCATGTTGTTGTTGTGGCCTTGAGGCCGAAGACTGGTTTGACGCAGTTGCCCAAACTACTCTATCCTATGCAAGCATCTTCAGCACTGTTGCAACTATATCCTTCTGAATCTGCTTACTGTATTCATCTCTTGGTCTCTCTCTACAATTTTTATCCCCCACACTTTCCTCCAGTACTTAATCCGCGATCCTTTGATGTCTCAGAATATGTCTTATCAAGCGACCCCTTCTTAGTCAAGTTGTGCCACTAATTTCCAAATGGCTCTGAGCACTATGGGCTGAGGTCATCAGTCCCCTAGAACTTAAACCGCTCAGCCACTCTGCCTGGCTCCACTAATTTCCTTTCTCCCACATTCCATTCAATATCTCCTCATTAGGTACGTGATCTATCTATCTAATCTTCATCATTTTTATGTAACATCACATGTCAAAAACTTTTATTATTATTGTCTAAACGGTTTAGCGTCTATGTTTCACTTCCATACATGGCTACAGTCCAGACAGATACCTTCAGAAAGGGCTTCCTAACAAGTCTATATTCGATGTTAACAAAGTTCTGTTCATCACAAACGCTTTTCTTGCGATTGCCAATCCACATTTTATATCCTCTCCATTTCGGCCATCAGTAATTATTTTGCTATCCAAATATCAAAACCCGTCTACTACTTTAATCCTTTCGGACTTGAAATATTTCTGGAGGAAGGCAAATTTTAATTTATGTGCCAATGCTCTTAGGTGATTTTTTAATGACTTTAGGTGCAAGGTTTATAAAAAAATGTGTACCATATTTCGCAACATGCTTTACACACTTGGATTCATTTCATGCAATATAATAATTAATTACGATCTATTCTCTATTGTGATAAATAGTAATAAATAATTATCTTGCAAAATAACAATAACAATATTCACTTATACAGTGGAACGAAGCGAACCATCTACATCCGTGTATTCTGGCGGTCACGAGCTGCTGCGTTCTGCTGCAGTGACTTGCTGATATTTTCATAGTCATGCCCAACAGATGGTGGCCCTTGCGCAGGAAGAAAAGGTTGAACATTCAGAAATGTGTAAATCAGGTTTCCATTGGCAAAAAATACATCTATTGCAGCTAAGACAAGGTAAACGTTAATATATACAATGCTAGCTAGAGGATGTGGAAGGGTTAAGCGTCTCGTTTTCTAATCTAATTCCCTCAGCATGACCTGATTTAATTCGAGTACATTGCATTGTCTCTGTTTTGCTTTTGTTGTTGTGGCTCTGAGCACTATGGGACTTAACATCTGAGGTCATCAGTCCCCAAGAACTTAGAACTACTTAAACCTAACTAACCTAAGGACATCACACACATCTATGCCCGAAACAGGATTCGAACCTGTGACCGTAGCAGTCGCGCGGTTCCAGACTGAAGCGCCTAGAACCGCTCGGCCACTCCGGCCGGCTTGCTTTTATTGATGTTCCTCTTATATTCATCTTTCAAGATACTTTCCATTCCGTTCAACTACTCTTCCAAGTCCTTTGCTGTCTCTGACAGGATTACAATGTCGTCGGTAAATCTCAAAGTTTTTTATTTCTTCTCTCAGAACTTTAATTTCTCAAAATTTTTCTTTGCTTTCCTTCACCGCTTGCTCAATGTACAAACTAAATAACAGCGTAAGCTTCAATCGTGTCTCACTCCTTTTTCAACAACTTCTTCCCTTTCATGACCCTCGACTCTTATAACTGTCGTCAGCTTTCTGTACAAGTTGTAAATAGCCTTTCTCTCCCTGTATTTTACGCCTGCTAAATTCAGAATTTCAAAGAGAAAATTCTGGTCAACATTGTCAAAAGCTTCCTCTAAGGCTACAAATACTACAAAAGCACGGTTTACCTTTCCTTAATCTACCCTCTAAAATAAGTCGTAGGGTCAATATCGCTTCCCGTGTTCCTACGTTTCTCCGTAATGCAAACTGATCTTTCCCGAGGTCGTCTTTTACCAGTTTTTCAACTCTTCTGCGACGAGCTCGTGTTAATATTTGGCGGCCATGACTTATTAAACAGATAATTTGGTAATTTTCAGACCTTTATACAACTCTTTCTTCGGAATTGGAATTTTTACATTCTGCTTGAAGTATGAGGGCATTACGCCTGTCTCACGCACCTTGCACATCAGATGGAAGAGTTCTGTCATGGCTAGCTCTCCCAGGGCTATTAGTAATTCTGACGGGGTGTCGTCTACTTCCACGGTCTTCATCTGTCTTCCAGCCGTTCCTGCTCAGCCATTTTGTGCTTCCTGTCATTCTGATTTTCTTAGACGTTTGCATTTCCTCTCGCCGGCGTCATTTGAAGCATTTGTACATTTTCTCCTCTCATCACTTAAATTTAATATATCCTGTGATATCCAAGGATTTCTATTAGACCTTGCATTTTTTTATCTATTTGCTTCTTTCACTATTTCATTTCTTAAAGTTACTTTCTTTCATCTCTTTATTTTCCCACATTTTTACAATTTCTTATATTTTAATCTACAGTTCATAACCAATTGTGGTAAGTCCACACCTGTCCCTGGAAATGTCTTATAATTTAAAATCTGGTTTCGAAATCTTTGTCTTACCATTATACAATAAATCTGAAACCCTCCACTGTTTCTACGTCTCTTCCACGTATACAACATTTCTTGATGACTCTTA
The DNA here is from genome assembly GCF_021461395.2 of Schistocerca americana. NCBI lineage: Eukaryota > Metazoa > Arthropoda > Insecta > Orthoptera > Acrididae > Schistocerca > Schistocerca americana. Next base: position 618,586,372 of record NC_060121.1, read on the forward strand.
AACCAAGTGTTAGCGACGATTAAATTGAGCTCTGTGCAGAGTTCTACTAGGCTGCTTCCTCTTTCATTCCCTTCTCTCAGTCCACATTCACATACTATTTTTCCTTTTCTCCTCTCCTTCACACCCCCATATAATGCGATACTGACCTTTATATGCAACTAGAGGCGGCGAGAATTGTGTTGCCAGCAGACAAGCAGTAATAGCAGAATATGTCAGTCAGGAGAGCTGAGTGAATTCGAACGTGGCCTAGTCGTTGGATACAACCTGAGTAACAAATCCATCTGCCCTTCTAAGTCTGGTCAGGTCGACTGTTGGAGACGTGATCGTGAAGAGGGACGCGAAGGTTTACGACGGACAAGGTCATCGAGAATTCTGGAGGGTGGTAGTAAGAATTGCATGAAATCAACGGAGGGAATCGCTCGTGCTACTAGCAGTCCAGGTAGCACAATGATAGTGTCCAGGGAGTTAAAAATAATGGGGAACTATGGTCGAGCGGCTTCTCATAAACCACAATTTTCTGTAGTCGACGCTAAGCGACGCTTCAAGTGGTGTAAACAGCGATGTCACTGGACAGTGGGTGATTGGAGGCAACTTATTTGAAGTCAATCCGACGGAAGAGACTGGGCTTGGCGAATATTTGGAAAACGTTATATGCCACCAGTTTGTAGTGCCAACGGTGAAGTTCAGAGGACGATGGATATTGTCAGCTCAAGAATGCACCCTGTCATAAAGCGGTATCTGTGAGGCAATGGTTTGTGGACATTAACACTCCTGGAATCCAGTGGCCCGCCCAGACTTTCGATCTAAAATCTGTGCAACAATTTTGATATGAGCTAAAACATGGACTTCGCTCCACACCCTAGCTTCCATCATCACTACCTTCACTGGCTCCGGCTCTTAAGGAAGAATGGGTCGCCATTGCCGCACAGACATTCAGACACTTAAATGAAAGTGTCTCCAACAGACAGAGCTCAAGCTTGATAAATGCGAAGGGTCGACACACCCCTTGTTCAAATGGTTTAAATGGCTCTGAGCACTATGGGACTTAACTTCTGAGGTCATCAGTCCCCTAGAACTTAGAACTACTTAAACCTAACTAACCTAAGGGCATCACACACATCCATGCCCGAGGCAGGATTCGAACCTGCGACCGTAGCGGTCGCGCGGTTCCAGACTGTAGCGCCTAGAACCGCTCGGCTACTCGGGCCGGCACACCCCTTGTCAATGTCCAGTAATAGGAGCGCGAATACTCTCGATCAGATAGCACGTATATGTCTATTTACTGCAATGACGCCTGTAGTGTAGAGAATTATGTGCTGTTGTTTAGGGAAGAAAGCGGCATACAATCGCAGGGACGACAAGCATAATGTCTCCTTGCAGGAGCTAGATTATGTTATCGCCGGTACTGGTCTGTTCGGTATATGATTTCGCGAAGTCGGAAGTTTGCCTTGGACACCAGTTGCCCTAGTTACACCGCTGCATCTGATAAGAAGAGCCTGGATTTTTTGTAATTACGTATCCTTGTCCTCTCCTATGCACATGGAAAATATAAGTGTGCACCGATTATGATGTTCTCATATTATCATGTTACAGCTGTGCATCTGCCAGCATCTACTGGGAGGGGGAAGCCTGGGGGGGGGGGGGGGGGGGGAGGAGGGGAGGATAATTAATATGAAAAGGAGTAAAATTAAAAAGTAAAAACATAATATTATAGTGAGATTTGTAACAATAAGATGCAATATATCAAAATGGTAGGCTCGGTCCCAGACCTAAACCTGAGTGGATGACACCGTGCTCTCTAGGACAAAGGACTACCGTATTAACAAGTGCTCTAGAGGTCACTATCAATCTCCGGAGGGACGGTGGCGACAGGAGACAGAGGGGGATCTAAATTGGTTCAAATGGCTCAGAGCACTATGGGACTTAACATCTGAGGTCATCATTCCCCTTGAACTTAGAACTACTTAAACCTAACTAACCTAAGGACATCACACACATCCATGCCCGAGGCAGGACTCGAACCTGCGACCGTAGCAGTCTCGCGGTTCTGCACTGAAGCGCCTAGAACCGCTCAGCCACCATGGCCGACAGAGGGGGATCTCCTCGACAAGCTTAACAATAGTACTGTTATTAGTTCGATTGCCACTGTCAGTTTCAGTAAATTCCTTTTTTGTGTTGGGATGCATCATTATGAACCACTAAACAACTATACAGCCGACGTTTCGACCGCATTTGCAGTGATCCTGGTCCGCACGACCGAAGAGCACAGTTGTACAGATGGTCGAAACGTCGGTTACATAACATTAGTACTTTCTGAAGACGCGGCCTAACACACACAATGATTTTATTCAAATATTTGTATTATTCTGGCTCTTCCATAATGAATTTTCACTCTGTGGCGAGAGAAAAACTTGCTGACAGAGTAAAACTATGGGCAGGACCGGTACTCGAACCGGGGTCCTTTGTGGCTTTAGTGGTCAAGTTCTCTACTCACTGGAAACAATGTCCTAGGCTATGGCATCCTCTCTTCCAGGAGTGACTGATCCTCAAGGTACGCAAGAGAACTTCTGGAGAATAGAAGAAGGGGTACTGGTGGAAATAAAGCTGTGAGGGCGGAGCCTGATTCGTGCTTCGGTAGCTCCACCGGTAGGCAATCGCCCACGGAAAGCGAAAGCCCCAGGTTCGAGTCCCGGTCCGGTACGCAGTTTTAAATTGCAACAAAGTTTCACTCTGGATCTTGATTCAAACTGAATGGTGAGCACCTCTGTGAAACTCCTTAGGTTGACGAATTACTATGTACTTATTCAGGTCATCTAATGATGACTTAGTAACATGTGAAAAAGTTAATGTTGCCACTTTTGTGGGCAAGAGGCTAATATATACAGTAAAGAATTTGCAATACGGCCACTGAATTTCCGTAAGACAGTATGCATGGTCTGTGTAAATCGTGGCACTTACGAATGGGGAGGTAACAGCAGAGGATTGATGAACGAACCTTGGCTTACGTAATTTCTTCTCAGGTAATAGGACGTCCATCTGAGAACTGAGTGAACTTGGTAGAAAATTTGTCCAGTCCTAAAAAAGTGATAACACTGTTTATCTTTCATAGCGTCATCACCATCGTCTTGAAGGATTAGGTCTTTTGGTCGGTTCACGTCAACTGCTTAAGGGGCGTCCAACGTTTCTGATTCCCGTTAGATTATACAGTATTGCAGCTTTAGTTATCCTATTATTAGAAAATGTTGGCTATGACATGCCCACTAACGACTGTATTTTTCAAGCATAGTTGTAATGGGATCTACATTTAGTTCTTGTCTTACATCGGTTTTCGTTTACGATCCAGTAATTAATATCTCACTACAAAGAAGAAGATCTTCAGCTCTGGTGATTCGATTTGTAGTGCCTGATCTTCACAATTACACATCAAAAAAGGAAGGCTATAACACTGAGGTGACAAAAATAATGGGTTATCGATACGCACATAAACAGATGACGTTGGTATCGCGTACACAAGGTATGAAAGGGCAGTGCATTGGCGGAGGTGTCACTTGTACTCGGGTGATTAATGCGAAAAGCATTCCGACGCGATTATGGTCGCAAACGAAAATTTTTACACGGAATGATAGTTGGGGCTAGACGAATTGAACATTCTGTTTCTAAAATCGTTAGAAATTTCAATATTCCGAGATCCGCAGTGTCCAGAGTGTGCCGAGATTACCAGATTTCAGGCCAAGGACAAAGTAGTGGCTGACGACCTTCACTTAACAAACGAGGGCAGCGGGGTTTGCGTAGAGTTGTCAGTGCTAACAGACAGGCTACACTGAGTGAAATACCAACAGAAATTAATGTTGGACGTACGATGAACGTATCCGTTTGTACAGCGTGTTGAAATTCGGCATTAGTGGATTATGGCAGTAGACGGCCGACGCGAGTGCCATTGGTAATAGCACGGCATCGCCTGCAGTCCCTCTCGTGACGATATCGGTTGGGCCCTAGACTACTGGGAAACCGCGGCGTGGGTAGATGAGTCCCGACTTCAGTTGGAAATAACTGATGGCAAGGTTCGAGTGTGGTGCAGACCCACGAAGCCATTGACCCACGTTATCAAAAATGGCTCTGAGCGCTATGGGACTTAACATCTGTGGTTCATCAGTCCCCTAGAACTTAGAACTACTTAAGCCTAACTAACCTAAGGACATCACACACGTCCATGCCCGAGGCAGGATTCGAACCTGCGACCGTAGCGGTCGCGCGGTTCCAGACTGTAGCGCCTAGAACCGCTCGGTCACACCGGCCGGCCCAACGTTATCAACAAGGCAATGTGGAAGCTGGTGGTGGCTCCGTAATGGTGCGGGCTGTGTTTATATGAAATAGACTGGGTCCCCTGGTCCAACCAAAACTATCATTTACTTGAAATGGCTATGTTCGCCTACTTGGAGACCATTTGCAACCATTCATGTTCCCAAGCAATAATGGAATTTTTACGGGCGATAATGCATCATGTCACCGGGCCAGAGTTGTTAGTGATTGGTTAGAAGAGCATTCTGGACCATTCGAGCAAATCATCTGGCCACCCAGATTGCCCAACACGAACCCTATAGAACATTTATGGGGCATAATCGAGAAATCAGTTCGTGCACAAAAGCTTGCATAGGCATCACTTTCCCAGTTATTGGTAGCTGTAGAGGCAACATGGCTCAGTATTTCTGCAGGAGACTTACAGTGCTTGTTGGGTCCATTCCACGTCCAGTTGTTGCACTACACTGGGCAAAAGGGAGTCCGACACGATATTAGGAGGCATCCCATGACTTCAGTCGCCTCAGCTTACTTTGATAAGTGAAAGAAATGTTTCTTTTCGTACGTTAAGTCTTAATGTACTTTGTATAGGTCCACAGAAAAATCTGATTCTGGTCTATTTTAGCTCTGCAGCAGGGGAAGGAAGAAAGATTTATACAGTACTGGCAATTAAAATTGCTACACCACGAAGATGACGTGTTACAGACGCGACATTTAACCGACAGGAAGAAGATGCTGTGATATGCAAATGATTGGCTTCTCAGAGCATTCAGACAAGGTTGGCACCGGTGGCGTCACCTACAACGTGCTGACATGAGGAAAATTTCCAACCGATTTCTCGTACACAAACAGCAGATGACTGGCGTTGCCTGGTGAAACGTTGTTGTGATGCCTCGTGTAAGGAGGAGAAATGAGTACTATCACGTTTCCGACTTTGATAAAGGTCGGATTGTAGCCTATCGCGATTGCGGTTTATAGTATCGCGACATTGCTGCTCACGTTGGTCGAGATCCAATGACTGTTAGCAGAAAATGGAATTGGTGGGTTCAGGAGGGTAATACGGAAAGCCGTGCTGGATCCCAACGGCCTCGAATCACTAGCAGTCGAGATGACGGGCATCTCATCCGCATGACTGTAACGGATCGTGCAGCTACGTCTCGATTCCTAAGTCAAGAGATGGGGACGTTTGCAAGACAACAACCATCTGCACGAACAGTTCGACGACGTTTTCAGCAGCATGGACTGTCAGCTCGGAGACGTGGCTGCGGTTACCCTTCACGCTGCATCGCAGACAGGAGTGCCTGCGATGGTGTACTCAACGACGAACCAGGCAAAACGTCATTTTTTCGGATGAATCCAGGTTCTGTTTACAGGATCATGATAGTCGCATCCGTGTTTGGGGACATCGCGGTGAACGCACATTGGAAGCGTGTATTCGTCATCGCCATACTGGCGTATCACCCGGCGTGATGGTATAGGGTGCCATTGGTTACACGTCACGGTCACCACTTGTTCGCATTGACGGCACTTTGAACAGTGGACGTTACATTTCAGATGTGTTACGACCCGTGGCTCTACCATTCATTCGATTCCTGCGAATCCCTAGATGATAATGCACGACGGCATGTTGCAAGTCCTGTACGGGCCGTTCTGGATACAGAAAATGTTCGACTGCTGCCGTGGCCAGCACATTCTCCAGATCTTTCACCAATTGAAAACGTCTGGTCGATGCTGGCCGAGCAACTAGCTCGTCACAATACGGCAGTCACTACTGTTGATAAAGTGTGGTATCGTGTTCAGGCTGCATGGGCAGCTGCACGTCTACACGCAATCCAAGCTCTGTTTGACTGAATGCCCAGGCGTATCAAGGTGGTTGTTCTGGGTACTGATTTCTTAGGATCTATGCACCCAAATTGCGTGAAAATGTAATCACATGTCAGTTCTAGTATAATATATTTGTCCAATGAATACTCGTTCATCATCTGCATTTCTTCTTGGTGTAGCAATTTTAATGGCCAGTAGTGTAATTCAACGTTCCATCGATAACGAGAACTTTTAGAGATGGAGCACGACGCTGGGGTAGGGAAGAATGGGAAACCATTCCGACATTTTCCTGAAGCGATGTATAGAAATCACGCGAAACATAAATCTTGATGGCCGAGAGGGATGGCCAACCATCGTCCTCCCAAATGCGAGACCAGTGTGCTAACCGCATCTCGTACTTAAGTTTCAGCTCCTGTTCCTTACCTTGGTGGCCTTCTCCAGAGAGCTGGACGTGCTCAGGATCTCGCCGCGCACCAGCAGGCCCTGCACGTAGAACGCGGCGAACAGCGGCGGCACGAAGGCCAGCACGAGCAGGCCGACGCGCCACTCGTAGTACATGGCGAACACCAGCGCCAGCACCAGCGTGCCCAGCGACTGCGTCACCGTGCCGATGCGCTGGCCCGTCGCCTGCGGATCAACGCATTCCGGCTCTAGTGTCGGCCTCCACGTATCGCACACATAACTGGTAATAATGAAATGCATCCCTCCATCGCCATCCGTAGCTGTGGAATCCTAAACGTATCCATAATTGCAGTACCTAACATCCCCTGAACTTCTGTAACATCAAAATTCTACAAATTCCTCCTGCAAGTAATGAGCTCCACCTTCCATTCAATATCTGCTAACCTGTGAAGCACGAGTCGTTTACCACCTCACCAAAGTATCCTCGCTACTCACCCTGTAACACCATAGCTCTAATGCTCTACTGATTTACCGGGTGATCAAAAAGTCAGTATAATTTTGAAAACTTAATAAACCACGGAATAATGTAGATAGAGAGGTAAAATTTGACACAGATGCTTGGAACGACATGGGGTTTTATTAGAACAAAAAAAAAAAAAAAGTATTGCTAGACGCGTGAAAGATCTCTTGCGCGCGTCGTTTGGTGATGATCGTGTGCTCAGCCGCCACTCTCCTCATGCTTGGCCTCCCAGGTCCACAGACCTCAGTACGTGCGATTATAGGCTTTGGGGTTACCTAAAGTCGCAAGTGTATCGTGATCGACCGACATCTCTAGGGATGCTGAAAGACAACATCCGACGCCATTGTCTCACCATAACCCCGGACATGCATTACAGTGCTTTTCACAACATTATTCCTCGACTACAGCTATTGTTGAGGAATGATGGTGGACATATTGAGCATTTCCTGTAAAGAACATCATCTTTGCTTTGTCTTACTTTGTTATGCTAGTTATTGCTATTCTCATCAGATGAAGCGCCATATGTCGGACATTTTTTGAACTTTTGTATTTTTTTGGTTCTAATAAAACCCCATGTCATTTCAAGCATGTGTGTCAATTTGTACCTCTCTATCTACGTTATTCGGTGATTTATTCAGTTTTCAAATTTTTACGAATTTTTGATCACCCGCTATTTTGCCTTTTGTTTTATTTAATGTTACATCGTTGAGCCTCTGTAAATATGTTTGACTGAATCGATAACACAAAATTGTATACTCCTTTCTTTGTAAAATCTTTGATGTCTTTTAGAGTATAGGAAGTGTAATCTCTGTACTATGTACAATATGAGCAATTTATATATTTTGTCTTTGTCATATAATCTCTTTGGTTATCTTTAAAATTAAATAATTTTATTTAAATAATTTTGTGTAGAACTACCAATATGTGCAACTGTTCTGTTTTATTTAATATGTTTGGTTGCTTTTATGTAAACTGCTGACCTTCACTTAGGGTTCTTAGTTATTTTGTATGTAAAAGGTGTTGTGGTTCCCCCCAGGAACGGAACTGTGTAGCGCTCGCAAATTGTGGTTTGCCTAGGTAGAGAAGGTGGAACAAAGAGTCAGTCGGGCACGAGCTACCAATCTATCAGCTGTGGCCGAGCGGTTAAAGGCGCTACAGTCTGGAACCGCACGACCGCTACGGTCGCAGGTTCGAGTCCTGCCTCGGGCATGGGTGTGTGTGATGTCCTTACGTTGGTTAGGTTTAAGTAGTTCTAAGTTCTAGGGGACTTATGACCACAGCAGTTGAGTCCCATAGTGCTCAGAGCCATTTGAATCTATCAGCTGCTCATGTAAATTGTATTGTGTTGGTTCCGGGAGAGGCTATTCCTGACGCTTTCCAATGCCTCGGATGGATGGATAAAGAGCTGGAACGATTCTGGAATTGGTATCTATCATCGCCACCAAGAAATGACGCAGTCCAGCAACTCTACCTGCAAAACCACCAACCAACATGCAATCGCCACCACATTGCGCAATCACTGTAATCGAACACCATAGTAATGTACAGTGAAGGGTCAGCTCATAGAATGTTATAGTGTACCCAAATATATGGTAAAATTTGACTGAATTTTTGTACCTACCGTGATTTATCCTCAATCAGATATCCACTTAGGGTCCCTCCCACGCTAAAGTGTTTACCGAGTGTCCTTCACTGAAAGCATATTAAAATTAATATGGTATTAGAGTGTGCTAAAATTAATATTGTTTGTTGAAAGGATCTTACAAATATCTCAAATTTGTGTTTCACTGCAGTAAAAGTTCAGAACTGCAACTGTTGAGAGTTATATGTTCATGCTTGATAAGCACTTGTTTCTCTAGTGTACTCGAAGTGTGTTTAGTTTGCTCTGCTACAGTGGTCAATATTAAGGGTCCCCCCCCCCCCCCATTGAAAGTGGTTCAAATGCACAAAGTTACTTAATTATATAAAGTTTTAATTGCTCTTGCTATTGAAGCCAAATTCTGTACAATATTGGTTTCCTCTTGTGTATTGAAAATGCATATTAACAGTGTAATAGGATCCACAGTTTATCCTTTATGCTCATGATAAATAACAATTAATAGAAAAACTACTATCTATGAAAACAGTAACTTTTTTTATTCAAAATTCAGTGAGAAATTGTTTGTTAGTGAAATACATGTAACTTTCGTTCTATATAGAAAAGTATTTAGCTGAGAGAGACCTAACCTATGACCAGTTCATAATTTTGCGGTGAACTACATTTACAATTTTTTGTCGGATAGGAAAATGTTTGAAAAGTAATACTGAACCTATGTCCAATTTATGATTCTACAGTGAATATTAATAGTAATGTTATAAAGACCATTCAGTTTGAATAAGCCCTGAAAGTAATAGTGTGCATGGTTATCTGATATATTTATGCAAATAGTTTGTTCTGCTCTGTCAGATCTAACCTTACCGTGAACATACGCAGGTGTCAGAGTTCATTGCACTCTCGAGTGACAAAAGTATAGGCTGTGTTTGCCCATTGAAGTTACTTATTTTCATTTTCAGGAACAAGAATGTTACTCATTCTCTTGCCTAATTAGGCTGGCGACCGTTTTCTTTATTCTTTGAACAGTGTAGATAGGTAAAACGTTGTTTCTTACTGTTTAAATATTTACGTAATTTTGACTTTCACTTCCGATAAGCCACCTCCGGTAGGTACAACACGGTCAACATAACAAAATTCCTCTCAGAGGGTAACACTGCTCTGCTTCTTTATACTATAACTGCTTGAATAAAAATAATGTCATTATACAAACTGCCTCCAGCTTTGAGGTTATAGTATAGCAGTAGCGGACAGTAGTGTTATAACCCACTGTCCTGCATGCCCCATAAGCTCTTTGTGGGTGATTCCATCGTTTCTCTCCACCTTCCATAATCCTTCACTCATATACCAGCAATGCCTCCAAATTACAGGTACACATTCCTCGGATACTCTCACGACGACTCTCGCAGTGACGTCTTGTCTGCGTGTTCTAGCAGATAGAAATGGAGTGGCCATAAGCCATGGGGAGGCGCCGGATGTGATGTCGATCATCGGCTGCTGGGGCCTATGCGGTGCTTTTGGCACCATACAGTCTTGGTTCCAGACGCCCCAAATTGAACACTGCGACCATCTGCATCACAGCAGACCCTCATTCGCCACATACCGCACTACAGGGACCACGTCACGTCCGTTCGTGTAACAACAGCGGCCAGCCTGGGCAGCGGTATACGCGTGTGGCTGGCTCTGAGCACTATGGGACTTAACATCTATGGTCATCAGTCCCCTAGAACTTAGAACTACTTAAACCTAACTAACCTAAGGACATCACACAACACCCAGCCATCACGAGGCAGAGAAAATCCCTGACCCCGCCGGGAATCGAACCCGGGAACCCGGGCGTGGGAAGCGAGAACGCTACCGCACGACCACGAGATGCGGGCTATACGCGTGTGGAAACAGGGCATCCGTGATACTGAAAATCCACCATAGACACAGTGTACCTCGGAAATCTTAACTCTTATGTAATCTACTATATGCCATGACCTATAGGTCCTGCTCCGATTGTCACCACGGGTTCAAAGTCGTTTAACTCGTGTGTGTGTGTGTGTTGGGGCTTATGGGCGCTCAACGTCGAGGTCATCAGCGCCGTCGTTTAACTCGCGACGTGCTGCTGTGATCACGACAAACATCTCTGTAGCAGGCTACTCAGATACCATGTCTACCGCACGCCGCCTCTACAGTAACTGCAACATTCAGACGTGATACACGACACGTTTTCAAATGCGACAACCATACATTGCCATGCAGTGTAACAGTTCCCTGCATTCCCTTTTGAACACTGGGCCAGCTCACTTCACATTCGATAGTAAACCTGCGCTCGGCATCTGTACCTCAGATATCGAATACTGTTTCGCCAAATCATTAATTTTTTAATTTCGCTACGAATTGCCAAAACCATTTTATAAGGGGTAAAGTTTTAGTTATTACGTGGAAAAAATAAAGTTACATATTCGCTATTAGTTTGTTTGCAGTTACAGTCCTGGTTCACAGTCATATCACCGCACCACAGTACCGTAGCACGCCACTAGGGGAGACAAAAAAATGGCGCAGCCTATTCATAGAGTGGAATATGGCACGGTAATTCGTTTTCTGATTTTAAACGGGAACAACGCTCCAACAACCTACGCCAAGTTGATGGAAATATACAATAACAATGCTCCGTTGTATGACAGTTTCTAGGTGCGGCAGGCACTTCCATTGTGTTCCAACAAGCCCGAATGACGAAGAATGAAGTGAAGAATAGGGAATAGCAAGGGAAGCGGAGGTCCTGGCGCCCGAAGAACCTCTTGTCTCAATCGAGGCGATAGCGGAAAAGGTGAAAATCGGTCTTGGATCAGTTTTCAACATCTTGCACGACATTTTGAAGTTAACAAAAGTCACAGCTGCTCACACTGACTAAAATCGTCCGCTGAATCGAGGCAGCGGCGGATATGATGCAACTACCGCAGGTTACTGCAGGTGACTTCCTTAGGCGCCTATTCCCCATGGACGAGTGCCGGATGTGACACTATGATGTCGAAACAAAGGAACAAAATAAGCAGTCGAAACACGTGACTCCACCACCACCGAAAAGGGCCAAGACCCAACCATCACCATGCAAAAGGTGGATTGCCAAGGTGTAGTGCTGGTAGATTGTGCTCGTAAGGAACCAACCGTCAGAGGAGCATGCTACCAGAATCTCCGGAAAAAGATTACTGAAGCCTATAAAGCACGCTTTCGAAGGGACCCTTATGCGCCAAGACAACGCATCACCCCTGCTACACCCGACAGCAACACGTGCTCCTTCTCCGTGCTACAAAATTTTGTCTCGCTCCCACGTATTCTCCTGGCATGGCAGTCACAGACGTCTTGTTTCCACAGATGAAGAAATCGTTACGTGACAGGCCTCTCCATAATGACGACAAATTGATTTTGGAGGTTGTGCTTTCTTGAAGAGCCAAAATGCGGGTTTCGACACCCGGAGTCTCAGTCATCCACTGCTGGAGAAAAATTTGTCGCATTGAAGAGGCAGTTTGTAGAGAAAATGAACACCATCACGTTTCATAACAGTACCCTGATGATTTCGAGGTGATGATTAAAACTTTATGACTGGCGCTTATATACGAATTTACCCATTGTTGTAAGAACTTATTAATTTTGTAACGGTGTATACGAGGCTTGAGCAACCTTTGTTGACCCGCGGGCCTGATTCACATACCTAATTAAGATCGTGGACTGCGTCGTCACGTGACGCGACAACAGTGGTCTTGGCGCATAAAGTGAAAACTAAAGCGTTCGTGACGATATTTATGGGGTAACGCACAGATATCAATGGCACCTGTTTCTCGACACGCCACGTAAACAAATTAAGCCTCAAGACACGCGTTTTTGAGATACCATTCACTTTACGTTCAACCCACCTACATATGTTTACATTTATTTACGCATAGTGAACGTTGTTTTCTTACTCACGGCGTTTCACAATGGCTGTCTTAAAAAAATTCCGTTGTAAAATTCTGCAACACTGTCAGGAAAGAAAAACAATATTCACGACTGATTCATAAATGTAAACAATGAAGATGTGGTGACAGGCATCCTGAAATGTGAGCATGGAAAATTAAACGCCTATAAAAGTAACTGGTAGCAGCTAACTCATTATAAATTACCTCCAGTTTCAACAGTAGCAGTGTTCTGCATTCGTCCTGGAGTTGGCGACATTCAGCATCTGCATTTCTCTTCTTAATGCCAGATATTTTGGGAATAAACTGAGTAACGAGAATAGGAAACACTTGCACGAAATTAAGAAACAACTAGAATAAAACTTAACGCGTGAATCGACAATGGATAACTAGAATCGTTCACCAAGTAATAGCCCTTGTTGTCGTTGTTCAAATCGGCATATTTCGCTAATACTCGGTAATTTTCGTGCCATTCTCGCCTGCTACCAACTTTTGCGATCTATCATTGTGTAGCACAGAGACAGGCAGCATACAGTAATTGACGTGCGTGTGTTGTCAGCACTGATCCAGAAGTGAAAATACTTCTACCTGCACCCTTGTACAGAGCAAGCTGTTTCCTCCACGCTCCTCACGCAAACAAGTATGCGGGCCGTAACTTCCCATTCAGACTCGGTTGCGCATGCGTGGAGTACGCAAAACTGATGTGCGACATGAGCCGCAAACCCGAGATGAGTCAAGCGTCGGCGGAAATATCTGAAAATGCGTCCCGTGCGGAATATAATGTATGCGCCTTGCTCTCTCTCGCACGTATTTCTCCCGTGGGCCGGATGGAAACCAGTAGTGGGCCGAACTTTTGCCCACCCGGTACAGCGTAAAGAAAGAGTCAGCAGATTTCTTCCATTATGATGCAACAGATTAGCTTGTTGTCGAGCACTACTACGAAGGAAAATTATATTCAAGATTGATGATGGGACATTACGTCTCATCGTTAATTTATAATAATAGCACGTATTTCAGCAACACCTACGTACTTACCCCCTGTATCTTTGCTGCATCTCCGGACAGCCTGGCGCACAGCGCCCCAGTGCTGTTGTTCTTGTCGTCGAACCACGCCACCTCCTGGCGCAGCATCGCATCAAACATCAATTCTCGAAAGCGCAACGTCAGTTTCTCGCCAGCGATGCCGTACAGGTAGCTCTGAAGTTCGAAACATACAGTGTTTGCCTTATGGTGTACTACATAGTAGCCTACTTAACAGGGTATATCATTTACTTTCTATCTATTCCCACCACAGAAGTAAAAATGACTCGCTAAGAGTAATTTATACGGCAAGAAGTACTCTCCTACGTTATGTGCAGCCCATTTGCTATAAGTCTCATCTACTCATGAAAAGCTATCTCTAGTGGGCTAATACTAAGGCCTTCTGAGAACGAATGAGTTACATTTTTTGGCACATAGTGGAAAACGCGTGAGAAGATACACACTCCAATGTGATACTCTGGTTTTTGCTTCCCTGTAGTGACCTCCTTTGTAAAAGTGATGAAGGTGCTGTGTCAGCCTCAGTTGTAAAAATAAAATTCCTCTGTATAACGTTATCCCTACAAGAGTGACATCTCAGAATTTGAACAATATTAGCTTTAACGTGACCTAAAAACCAGGCACACACTTTAGCTGTTACTACCAGAACGTCGTTCTTCACCTTAACTGCTATTTGTTACATTGCACAGTACCAGCGCAGGTGTCATCAGCAACAATCTAATTATTCCAGAGGGTTACACAAAAGAATACAAATCTGAAGTATATTTCTGATTCGTAATTCCAGAACACTGAAAATTTGTATCTTCAGTTAACATTGTTACTTCACAGAAACTATCAATCCAAGCATTCGTTCGTTTTTAAAAGATACCAAATGGAAATTGTGCCCTAAGAACGGAATCTGATACAGTATAGAAACGCTTACAGCAGTTCTTAGTGTGTTCGTAAAATTCAGATTGTTTCCAAGGTGTAGTAGGATCTTCTACCGAGAGAAGCATCATAAACCTCCAGAATCTGTATAATTAGAGTTTTTATTTTACTATGATTACTTCTGTTAAAAGCATGAATACCAACCTGTATAAAAGAGGACAACCCAGTGACGACTCCGAGGATGACAAACATTAGACAGTATATGTTGGTGTTGTTACGGATTTCCACAGGATCGGTAGTCCCGAGGGCCTGGCAAACAAAAAGGTTATGACCTCACACTTTAGTGCAAACTGTAAAGTATTAATGAGTGTGATCGAAATAACTGATACAAAACTGCAGGAAATAAGTGCTATCGAAGTTGAAATACAGTAGAGACAGGTAAAGGGGAAAAATCTCTTATTACTCAACAGTCACTGGAAACAGCTTTTTTCTAAATACTCATCAAACACATTTCGTAACACTTTTTATGCTAGAGGGTATTATACGGTTGTATGGAAAGAAATATGTCACAAATGCTTCAAAGAACAAGAAGAAATAAAAGTAGACAGCGTTAAAAAAGCTGAATAATACTGTTTAGTGCAAAAAGCTAAAACTGAAGCAGAACATCGCAGAAAATGAACAATTATAACTACGTAACAAAATTTTTTCGATGGTTTTAATACACTACTCGCGGAACTTTGATTCCTCTATTCTTTTTTTCTATAGTTTCCTACTTCTGATTCCGAAACATCATTTTTTTCGAGTCTCATTGATGTGTGCTACTAAAGTTACCCTCATGCAGATATTTTCTACACTGTACAGCTGATTGCATAATTTTTCTATATTATTCTGTTCCTTACGTAATAGTAAGTTCAGTAAAGCATAATAGATGGCTCTTAGTTATATTTAATCTTCTTGAATCTAGCGTATTTTCAAAAATACATTAAGCTCTTTTCCTTTGTATTTTTTTAAATTAACTGTCTTTTTTTCAGTTATTTTTGTTATAATCGCCGGCCGAAGTGGCCGTGCGGTTAAAGGCGCTGCAGTCTGGAACCGCAAGACCGCTACGGTCGCAGGTTCGAATCCTGCCTCGGGCATGGATGTTTGTGATATCCTTAGGTTAGTTAGGTTTAACTAGTTCTAAGTTCTAGGGGACTAATGACCTCAGCAGTTGCGTCCCATAGTGCTCAGAGCCATTTGAACCTCTTGAACCGTTCTTGACGGAAGGTGTCGGTTTATTTCCCGCTACAAACAAAATGGATTTCAAAGCGAAATTTTAATGCACATTCAGTACAGCGGCACAATTTAGTCTACTGCGACGTTCGTTTTATCGGTATGTATTAAAAGAGACAGTAAAGCATAAAGAGTACCCTAGGACTCCAGCCGCGACAGAAACGCGCTGTTCCCTGCTGACTGCAGGCCGCCATGCAGCTGCGCTGCCCAGTCGCTGTTGGAGTGCTAGTTAACTCTTTGTCTGCATTAACAATGAGAACATTAGAGGTCTTCTCACGCTGCCTTGGGGTTTATCCAATGTTACTTTCGCACCTGTAGATTATTCGTCGTCCAATATAACGTAATGTTCCGTGTGATCGTCTCTGGTTTACAAGGCGATGATGTGGTGCAGCGTCTAATGTCTTTTGAAAATGTTGAAGACTGAATCTACCCATATACCAGCATCTACTGCCTGAAAAATAGTGTGTATGGATAAAGCAAGCTGTCTTCAACATATGTGGTTTTTCCTGAAAGTAATGCCTTCAGGGCACAAAGAAATTACAGACACTGGCTCCGAGTGGGCATTGATTGAAATCAATGAGAAAAGTCGACATTTTTGCGCCTGACCGGGATTCGAATTCGGGTCTCCTGTTCTCTTGGCAGATGCTCTGACAAATAAGCGTCCAGACACGGCCGTCATTGCAACTGCATGGACTACCCTAGCACACCTCCCGTCAGACCCAGATTCTCAACTTATCCACATACTACTGATGTAGTGCCCCTTGCCCATTTTCCTCATTACTTGCGGCATTTCGCCGATAAGAGTTTGTGCCTGGTGCGCATCTATACTGAAGAGATCACCACCTTATATATACAGGGTGGTCCATTGATCGTGACCGGGCCAAATATCTCACGAAATAAGCGTCAAACGAAAAAACTACAAAGAACTACGGTAAAACAATGTTCTACAGTTATTCTGAGTACAAGGACTAATTCAGCAAGCGCTACATGCAGACACTGAGACAGCCAATCTTGTAAACAAGGTAGTCTTTGTAAACAAACCCCTGCAGATCTTATTTGTTACAACATGCCACTGAACGCCTTATGTGTCAAGCGTAAACTTTACGTTACAAATTACTCCAGATGTAATTAACATTTTACAATGTAACAAACGGTTTTGATTAAGTATTTGTTTCTATTTTCAGTTGTCCTAAAAATAATGACAGGTTTCCATTTTAAAGAAACATAAATACGTGTTGAAAATCATACTTCCGTGGATTTGTCCGTGGTTTGTAATAACCAATTCCACCAGCCCCTCTCCTCACTTTCGGTCTGTGGAATTGGTTATCAGTGTTTGTTGCAGTTTGGGGAGTGTTTCCAGTGGTAATGTTAAGTGACTCACCCTGTATTGCATATAGGTTTCATACTTTCAGGTTTCATACTTTCAACATTCACTGATTTGGCTGAAAGTGTAGCGAAGAAAACTCCACTTTGTTGACGTGCATATAAATATCTGCACGTTGGAGTTGTTCTGTAAGATACGTTGCGAACCTCTCAGGGTTTTTAGGAAACTATGGAATGACAAATTTGGTTTCATTGTTTAGTCATCGTCGACTTTTATGGCACTAGGTACACTCCGTATTGTGAAAACTGTGTTCCAAATCCATATAAACGTAAGTAGTTTCGCTCATCCGGTATCGTATTTAGAAGTGTTGCTAGCTGGCCGCTTGGGGCGCTACTATCGCCGCTGGTGACAAAAACGAGACGGGAGCGTGGCGAAGGTTTTGTTCGATTCTAGCTCTGCTGTGCACTCACCCCGAGCACGCTGCCGAAGAGCACGGAGTAGACGGGCATGGCGCAGCCGTTGAGGACGGCGGCCAGCGTCGCCACGGCCAGCAGCGGCCACTCCGGCCTGTTGACGCGCAGGATCTGCAGCATCGTCGCCGTCTGCACGGGCGGCTCCTCGTAGCGCTCCGCCAGGCGCCGCTGGCCCTCCGTCAGCTCCTCCTCCTCTTCCACAGTCGAGTGGTCACTGCGCACGCTCACCAGCCTATCCAGTTTCTGCAGTCCCGCGCCTGAAAGCAACGGCAACGTAGCAGAAACTTACCTCAGACGACAATCTGTGCACTTAGGACGAAAAAAAAGCCAGTGTCAATTTGAATAGCCGCGCGGGGTAGCCGCGGTTCGCTACCGTCGGAGGTTCGAGTCCTCCCTCGGGCATGGGTGTGTGTGTTGTCCTTACCGTAAGTTAGTTTAAGTTGGATTAAGAAGTGTGTAAGCTTAGGGACCGATGACCTTAGCAGTTTGGTCCCACAAGACCCTACCGCAAATTTCCAAATTTTTCCAATTTGAATAAAACACTTTGGCTATTTGAAACACTAAAACAAAACATCGACGTTTCGACCGTTCTTACAGTGGTCCTCCTCAGAGTGAGTTAACTGCTGGATAACGGTGGGTATAATGACTTCTCTGGAGACTAGAAATCTACTCTGTAGGAATCAGCATGGGTTTCGAAAAAGGTGATCGTGTGAAACCGAGCTCGCGCTATTCGTCCACGAGACTCAGAGGGCCTTACACACGGGTACCCCAGTAGATGCCGTGTTCCTTGACTTCCGCAAGGTGTTTGACACAGTTCCCCACATTCGTTTAATGAACAAAGTAAGAGCATATGGACTATCAGACCAATTGTGTGATTGGATTGAAGAGTTCCTAGATAACAGAACGCAGCATGTCATTCTCAATGGAGAGAAGTCTTCCGAAGTAAGAGTGATTTCAGGTGTGCCGCAGGGGAGTGTCGTAGGACCGTTGCTATTCACAATATACATAAATGACCTTGTGGATAACATCGGAAGTTCACTGAGGCTTTTTGCGGATGATGCTGTGGTATATCGAGAGGTTGTAACAATGGAAAATTGTACTGAAATGCAGGAGGATCAGCAGCGAATTGACGCATGGTGCAGGGTATGGCAGTTGAATCTCAATGTAGACAAGTGTAATGTGCTGCTAATACGCAGAAAGAAAGATCCCTTATCATTTAGCTACAATATAGCAGGTCAGAAACTGGAAGCAGTTAATTCCATAAATTATCTGGGAGTACGCATTAGGAGTGATTTAAAATGGAATGATCATATAAAGTTGATCGTCGGTAAAGCGGATGCCAGACTGAGATTCATTGGAAGAATCCTAAGGAAATGCAATCCGAAAACAAAGGAAGTAGGTTACAGTACGCTTCTTCGTCCACTGCTTGAATACTGCTCAGCAGTGTGGGATCCGTACGAGATAGGGTTGATAGAAGAGATAGAGAGGATCCAACGGAGGGCGCCGCGCTTCGTTACAGGATCATTTAGTAATCGCGAAAGCGTTACGGAGATGACAGATAAACTCCAGTGGACGACTCTGCAGGAGAGACGTTCAGTAGCTCGGTACGGGCTTTTGTTGGAGTTTCCATAACATACCTTCACCGAGGAGTCATGCAGTATATTGCTCCCTTCTACGTATATCTCGCGAAGAGACCATGAGGATAAAATCAGAGGGATTAGATCCCACACAGAGGCATACCGACAATCCTTCTTTCCACGAACAATACGAGACTGGAATAGATGGGAGAACCGATAGAGGTACTCAAGGTACCCTCCGCCACACACCGTCAGGTGGCTTGCGGAGTATGGATGTAAATGTAGATGTAGATGTAGATATAGAGATCTTCCCCTAAATACTATCGTCTGTCGGTTCTCGGTTGGCTATCGACATCACACTTTGGGATGTTATTCGCCAATTCGAAGTTAGGAATGCTATGGAAGAGTCGCCATACAGCAGCCTGTGCTGCTCTGGCCGCTGATTGGTAAGCAACAGCGAATCGGCGACTTGAACGCAAGGGTAGTGTTGTCCCGCCAACAGTGCCGCACAGCAATTCTCAGGTGGCAGCTTGTTCATATTGTTGAACTTGGGTCATGTGGAGCTACTGGCTCGCGAACACAATCTGGCAGCTAGGCTGTCGGCAGTTTGCAGTCATCCTCCCTGTTCATTGCTAACATTTTCTTTGGCATGAAGACTACTGCCCAGTTTAATGGGACGATGGTGTTAATGGGTTTTGGGTAGTTGTCTCATCCTATTAGTTCCGTAGTAGAGGAACCATCTTAATGCAGTCGATTAGCCCACTCTTTTATTAGTACTATTTACGTGTAACAAAGGTATGAATAGATATAGGCCTACTGGAGATGGTACGTGAACGTTTATATGACTGTGGCTGCACTTATATGGCCTTTGCTTTTGATTTTAATCAGAGTAGCTACTCATACATCAGTCCCAAAGTCTTGAGAAAGGGCGCTGATGGCTACACTGTAAAGCACCCAACAATTTAAAGTCCATACAGCCATCGATCCTGTTTATGCAGTTAGTGCTTTCGGTTATTTCGATAGCTTCTTCAACATCCCAATGCCGAATCCTTGGCTAATTAGCATGCACGTGAGATTCTTGAAAATTAATATACATCGGTCACAGACCTGGTGGCCTTCAGCTATAGCTGATTTATTGTGTCGCCTCTTTCGCGCGTTCATGCTCCGACAAGCGAGTGCTAATCGGTCTACCGGTTTCACCAACGTAGGCTTCGCCGCATCCACGTCAAAGTTCGTACATGCCTGCAGCGTGGAGCGCATCTGCGGAGTCCTTCGAGGATCTCAACAGATGCCGTATCTTGTGGCCGCTCTGGTATATTATATTAACCGCGCGCGGCGCAGCAGCTTGCCTTCTCGATTGTTGACGCCTATCACTTAAGGTAAGCGAGCAACAGAAACAGGTTGTCTGTAACGGAAGATCATCACCAGAATGCAGCTGTTAGTCACCTCTGAAGTGCACCGCTGTAGTGTTTCATAATGACTTGGCTTAATACCCAAACCGATTTCATTTAAAAGGAAGAAACTAATTCATTTTACATATGTCCATGTATTAATGGGCTACAGAATACTTTTTTCGTAATACCCAACTTACTGGAAGAGCTAATGGACTGCAGAAGCGCGTTATAAGAAGTAAGGTGAGACAGGGTAGTAACAGGCGCGTGAGATTTATCGAAATTATAATTTTTTTCCTAAGGTTGTATTGGAATATTTTTCGCAGTAGCCAATATTACGATAAGCTACTTAATCAATATATATTACAAGAGCAAGCGTTCAATGTGCGTTACCCTAATACTCAGAACCAAGTCCCTGTACGATCAATGGAGTTATATGGTGTAGTAGCCGCCTATCCCCCATCTGTGAAGAGGGTTCCCGTTTTTAACTGGAAGGCGTGCCTTTGAAGATATAAGGGCTGGGAAGGTTCGCCCTCTAGAAATTTCTAGAGCATTCGAGAACATTTCAGAACATTCGAGAGCATACGAAAGCATTCCACAACACTCTACCACGTTCCGGAATGCTCCACAATGTTCCGGGATGTTTTGGAATGTTCGGGAATAGTCTGTAACATTCGGGAAGATTCCAGAATGTTCGGGAACATCCCAGTACATCCTAGATCATTGTGGAACAATACAGTAGACTATCGAATGTTGTGTAATGTTCTGGACATTGTGAACAGGTTTTGCGTCTGTCGACATAGTATGAAAAAATAATGCCCAAATTGCCTTTCTAATATCACTTATACATTTAGTATTTTGCCTTATACAAAGCTAATAATATCTCTGCAATATGCCTATGACATCATCTGTCAACCTTTTCCTACCTCCAATAGGCTTTCCATCAGCAAGTTGCTTCCCTCCTAATTTTGCTCTGGGCTACTTCAGTCTTGACCCCAGTCTCTTCTGAATGTGGCCAGTACAGTCCACCTTTTTTACTTGAATATCATTACCATAGCGTTTCAATTCATCAGCTGTTTTGAAATTTCTGCAGTCAATATCACCTAGCAAATTGACATATCTAGTGTTGTACCATGAGATAGACCTTTCAAAAATTTTCTTTACCCCTTTAGCTCCTATACCACCACTGCTTCCATTGTAATTAGCTTGACAGCTTCCAGAATGTTTATTTTTAATTCTATCAGGGCATCTGCAATGTCCATCTGGTCCATTGTCATAGCGTGAAAAATGCAGGAGAAATCTACAACCACAAACAAAATTTACCTGCACCCATTATGGAAGAAATTAAGTCAACATTTAGAGAAACGTCAAATGCAACATTATTGGAGAAATGTCTACCTGGAAAAACACAAAATTGCAACGAGAATGTGTATAATGTAATCTGGAGTTTTTGTTGAAATTAGTACTCTACATTTTGGAGTCTATGATGCAGTAGCTGCTTAAAGTAAAGGAAATGTGATTAAGACTGAAGTTCTGAAGAGACTAGGACTAAAACCAGGATGATTTACAATTCAATTCATGGCTGCGATACACTCTGAAAGAATAAGAAATGCTTAAAGGGTACAAATTGCTTATGGGAACAAACTTCGACAGAAAAAAACATAAAAAAACTGTTAAGTAAGATTGATAACCCTCCCAATCCATCCTATGCAGCTGGGATGTTCTAAACAGGTAGCAGATTTTAAAGCTTCGTTTCTCAAATTTACATATTTTATTTTATAAGTACCATTTTCTTTAAAACCATAATACATACAGGGCTCGCTTCACGTGCTGTTGTAATATGTAAGTTTACTACCTTCAAATTTTTCTCCTGAATTTCATGTTACAGAAAAAATTTTATGAGATATTCTATGTTATATTTTTTGTTAAAATATTAGTAATCAGATAAAAAAAATATTAATTTTTCATATTACAGTCCATTGGTCCCAAAACATTTTTTAATACTGAATAAAGGTTGTTTAACAACCTGCAAAAATTTCATCATACTATCTTAAACGGTTTCCAAGAAACATTTACCTAAAACTTGTAGTTTTAGCAAGGAAAACATACAGCTCTCTGGGTCCCCTTAAAGGAAAACCATCAAGAAAGGAATAGGTAATGTTAAGAGATCTCCAAGGAAATGTGATGATGGTGCTATTGTTTGCGATATATATAAATCATCCAATGGATAACTTCGGAAAGTCCATGAGATTTTTCGCGGATGACGCATTTGTCCATTAGAAGGTAACAGCACCGGGAGACTGTAGTGAATTGCAGTAAGACCTGGAGAGGGTCTGTAACTAGTGCACAGACTGGCAGTTGACCCTGAACGGAAATAAATGTAGCATATCACGCGTAAATAGGTGACTAAGCGTTGGAAACGGTACATAATTTACCGTTATTGCCTAGGATTAAGCATCCTGGACGACATAATGTGGAATGAGTATATAAAGAAAATTATATGTAAAGCATAAGCTAATCTGAGAGTCATTATTAAAACGTTAAAGGAAGTTGCTCATTCACGAAATACGTGATTTTCAAAACACTTGTTCGAGCAATTGTTGAGTACTGCTCAAAATTCTTGGATCCCTCACCAGGTTGGGTTAATGGAGGAGATAAGATCCAACGAAAAGTGACGAGTTTCGTCACGGGATCGTAACGGCACGAGAGCGTTATCAAGATGACCGGCAAATTACACAGCCAAACGCTGCACCAGAGGCGTAGTGGATAGCGGAGAGGTCTTTTGTTAAAATTTGAAAGCCGTATGCTTCGAGAAAAGGCAGGTAACAATGTACGTCTTGTCATATACGTCTCGCTACACGACCACGACGAAGAATTCAGAGAAACTGGAGCCCTACTGAAGCTAATCGCCAATCGTTGTTCCCACGCGCCCTTCGCGAATGGAACAGGGAAGGGGGCCAAACATAGCGGTACCAAAAAAATGTAAAAGCAATACCAACCTCTGGAGTAGAAAAAAACTGCCTTTATATATTGACTTGCCCTCACACGCTGTTTGTGGACGCGTGAGAGGCACCCACCTTTGTCCTCGGCGTGGGGTGCTGCCTCTATGGCGGCCTCTGTCGTCTGCCTGGTGACCAGGTCAAAGTAGTGGCCGCGCCGCTGCATCAGCTGCTCGTGCGGACCTTCTTCCACGACGCGGCCCTCGTGAATCACCACGATCTTGTCCGCGTTGCGGATGGTCGATAGCCGGTGCGCCACGATAACCGTCGTCTGACCAACACTGGCCTGCCAGCGACACAAGAGCTGTTTCAGGTGACAAAGGAAACTGGCCAAGTGGGAGTAGGACTGAGCGCTCTGAGACTTCAGAAACAAAATTCATTATGTTCATCCTTCCAGGGAAGCTGAGACTATCCTAAACATTCAAAACGAAACGATCAGGGATTAAACTTGTTATATGCAGAGGGAGGAGATTTAATAAACCGTTTTTATTTATATTCTGAAACGTGGGTACAACTTTTTACACCGAAGAGCCAAAGAAACTGGTACACCTGCCTATCATCGTGTAGTGCCCCCGCGAGCACGCTGAAGTGCCGTAACACGACGTGGCATGGATTCTATTAATGTCTGAAGTAGTTCTATAGTAATGGACACTATAAATCCTGGGCTGTCCATAAATCCGTAACAGTCCGAGGGGATGGAGATCTCTTCTGAACAGCACGTTGCAAGGCATCCCAGATATGCTCAATAATGTTCATGTCTGGGGAGTTTGGTGGTCAGCCGAAGTGTTTAAACTCAGAACGGTATTCCTAGAACCATCCTGTAGCTATTCCGGGCGTGTGAGGTGTCGCATGGTCCTGGTGAAATTGCCCATGTCCGTCTGAATGCAAAATGGACATGAATGGATGCAGGTGATCAGACAGGATGCTTACGTACGTGCCACCTGTCAGAGTCGTATCTAGACGTATAAGAGGTCCCATTTGACTACAACTGCACACGCCCTACATCATTACAGTGTCTCCACCATTTTGAACAGTCCCCTGCTGACATGCAGGCTCCATGGATTCATTATGTTGTTCCATACCCGTACACATCCATCTGCTCGGAAACTCGTCCGACCTGACAAAATGTTTCCAGTCATCAACAGTCCAGTGTCGGTGTCGACGGACCCAGGCGAGGCGTAAAATCTTGTGTCGTGCAGTCATCAAGGGTTCACGAGTGGGCCTTCGGCTCCGAAAGCCCATATCGATGATGTTCCGTTCAATGGCTCCCACTCTGATATTTCTTGATGGCCCAGCATTGAAATCTGCAGTAATTTGTGGACGGGTTGCACTTCTGTCACGTTGAACGATTCTCTTCAGTCGTCGTTGGTCCCGTTCTTGCAAGATCTTTTTCCGGCCTCAGCGATGTTGAAAATTCTATGTTTTACCGGATTCCTGATATTCAAGGTACACTCTCGAAATGGTCGTACGGGAAAATCCCCACTTCATCGGTACCGCAGAGATTCTGTGTCCCATCGCTCGTGCGCCGACTATAACACCACATTCAAATTCACTTAAATCTTGATAACCTGCCATTGCAGCATCAGTAACCGATCTAGCAACTGCACCAGACAGTTGTTTGTCTTAATAGGCGTTGCCGACCACCGTGCTGTATTCTGCCTGTTTCCGTATATCTGTACTTGAATACGCATGCCTACCCAAATTTCTTTGGTGCTTCAGTGTATGTTTGCATGCAGTAAAATTTTTCTGTCGTGCTTATGATGGATGACGAATAAGTTCTATATCAAAAATATATTTTGATGTGATATAATTACAGTTCAACAATTTTCGAATTTTTATCTTTACTTGCTTGTTGCCAAATTTTATGATTCTAGATCAACGGAATGTAACCATATCGGTCTTGATGAGTGAGTTTGCGAATAACAAAATATTTGACATAAATCGCTGTTTCCTTTGATTGCATTGACTTAGAAGATTAAATTTGTTAGACGGACAAGGCACCACAGACCTTAGTATGTACCGGTATCATAAATGTTTACCCGTTCCTGAGAAAAAGGCATCTTAAGAGATGGCCGGACAGTGATCCTACAAGGGTTCTGTTTTTATCGAGGGAGGTATGAACCCTAAAAATGAGGCAAGGCTAGTTTTAACTCGACATCGGTACCGCGGTCTCGAGATGGACAACTTCTTCAATATTGGCCTATTGTGACTTACTGACGCCATCCGAAACACATATCTTGAGAGTTGCCTTATCATATGATGAGATGTTACACATATTTAAATCTGTGTTGACTGTTAGTCGACCATGACTGTTTCAAAAATATGATAAGCTTTTTAAAGACGGCTACCAGTGAGGAAATTTGTTCTATTATTTAATGAAGCTGCATGTTTTGAGGTACAAACCTCACCTTCTGGTTACAATGGCAACACAAAAACATTTTACAAAAATACCAATAGATATTAAAGTTGTTCTGTACAGTCTTACCATATGATGTGACCATTCTGCAGAGAAAAAATGAAAACCTAATGAGGCAATATTCACTTCGTTCGCTAGTCAGGTGTACACATAAATAACATTAATTAACAACTGAACTGCTGTCTTCTTGTCGTGTGTTCAGTTGCCTTGAATGCCAGAGCTTCATGGATCTTGTTGGTCACTGTCCATAAACGTGCAGTGGACACTTAGTACACATCACAGTCAAAATCCATTGTGTAGCAGAGACAAGACGGCAGTCAAAACAACGCTTGCTTCGATTTAACTGACGATGTGCCGATCAGTCACTTGCATTGTCTTCTGCGCATCTTGCTATCGCATCTATGACATTAGTTGATGAAATATATTACAATAGGAGGGACTGTGACAATACGACTTTAAAAATGACAGTAGAAAAACTATTTTAAAGAACTGGAAAAGATATTACTACTGGAATCCACATTCGAGTACAATGCTCTGCAAAACGTTTGGATGAAAGCATCTTTTGGATGGTGCGTCAACATAGCTCGGTAGAATTTGGACCATATATAGAAAAAACTACTACAGTGTCGTACAGAAGGTAAATGTAAATGTCATGTGACTAGGGCCTCCCGTCGGGTAGACCGTTCGCCGGGTGCAAGTCTTTCAATTTGACGCCACTTCGGCGATGATGATTAGGACAACACAACACCCAGTCCCTGAGCAGAGAATATCTCCGACCTAGCCGGGAATCGAATCCGGGCCCTTAGGATTGACATTCTGACGCGCTGACCACTCAGCTACCAGGGGCGGACAGTACAGAAGGTAACTGAAAGAGATAGTAAATGAGATGAACAGAAATGACTAAGTATTCAAAGAAAATTGTCACAGTGAAGGCACGCCTATTTGTGTTGGTTCCCCGGCCATTAAAAAATGCAGGACATGGTTCTTAACATGACGCGCGATCACCACGAACGGCAGTGCATACTGTGCAAAGTGCTCCCGTGCTGGCCAAAACGTTGGTAAGTTCTTGTGCAAAGTGCTCCCGTGCTGGCCAAAACGTTGGTAAGTTCTTGTGATAGGCGCTCCGTTCCTCCACAAGAACGGTTGACAACTGCTGGCATGTCGACGTGATGCAGTACTTTTCCCCAACACATCCCACATGAGTTCGATGGGACTCAAGTCCGGAGAACGGGGAGGGCAGCCCATTCGCCAAATATCCTGCGGTCGCCCACTGTCATCCATAAAAATGAAGTCAGGGCAGAGTGCATCCCTTAGGAGAAGCGCATGAGGAAGGAGTACAGTGTCAATAATTTTGACTTATGAGTACAACATCTTCAAGAGTGTGGAGGTCTGCACGCGCATGCGATCTATATGCCTCCCTACACCATAACAGCTACACCACCAAAACGATCATGTTAGCCGGCCGCGGTGGTCTAGCGGTTCTAGGCGCTCAGTCAGGAACCGCGCGACTGCTACGGTCGCAGGTTCGAATCCTGCCTCGGGCATGGATGTGTGTGATGTCCTTAGGTTAGTTAGGTTTAAGTAGTTCTAAGTTCTAGGGGACTTATGACCACAGCTGTTGAGTCCCATAGTGCTCAGAGCCATTTGAACCATTTTGATCATGTTCGACAGTGCTAGACGTACCCTCGTATACCGATTTGTGGGAACGTATGAAGCCCCAAGAACTGAACTCCAGACCATCGAACACGACACAGTCAACTGTCAACGCTATTGCGACACTGTAGTCCTTCCCTACGTGCGTCTTTTTAGGGGTGTATTCGACCCTGACTTTATTTTATGAATGACAATTTGCAGCCGCATCCAAAAGGGAAGCTGGAGGAGCTTCTGGAGCGACAGGGATATTCGGCAAATGGTCTGATGGTTCTCCCGCCTTAAGTTCCATCGAGCATGTGTTGGATGCATTGCGGAGGCGCACTTCAGTATGTCCACATGCACCAATGACTATCCAACAGTTGTCACCTGCGCTGATGGAGGAAAGGAATACCCTACCACGAGAACTCCTTACCGAGCTTGTGGCCAGCATGGGACGACGCTGCAGAGCATGCAGGCCGTCTATGGTGATCACACCATGTGCCATCCTTCGTAATGTTCAGAAAACCATCATGAATCCGAGCGACTTAAGTGTAACAATTGTCTATGAATAAAAATTTTATTTCTGTTCGCCTCATTGCGTATTTCTTTCTTTTACCTCCTGAGCAATAATGTAGCAGTTTTTGCTACTTATGGCCCCAGTTTCATCGAGCTGTGTTACATGTCGGTGAAACTGTGGTGTCACCGCCAGACACCACACTTGCTAGGTCGTAGCCTTTAAATCGGCCGCGGTCCGTTAGTATACGTCGGACCCGCGTGTCGCCACTATCAGTGATTGTAGACCAAGCGCCGCCACACGGCAGGCCTAGAGAGACTTCCTAGCACTCGCCCCAGTTGTACAACCGACTTTGCTAGCCATGGTTCACTGACAAAATACGCTCTCATTTGCCGAGACGATAGTTAGCATAGCCTTCAGCTACGTCATTTGCTACGACCTAGCAAGGCGCCATTACCAGTTACTATTGATACTGTGAATCATGTACCGTCAAGAGCGACGTTCACCATTAATGGATTAAAGTTAAGTATTCCACCAGCTACGTCCGTTTTTTCTAAATTCTAATTTCTTTGTCCTGTTCCAGACCTCACGCCAGCCTGCGTGAGCTAAAACGCGTGCCTTTCGTCTTCCTCTAGTAACCCGGTGTTGGCTCTCCTGCCAACCACAACAGAAACATTATACTGAAGTTACTGTCGTCCTTACTTTTCACGCCAGCGTACTGTATTTTATATTGTACCTGTACTGAATTGAACTTGGTGATGAAATCTGAATCCCTGAAATTTGTCATTTCGTTTAGAATCCCGTTTCTCCACTTTTGGCCATGAATGAAGTTTTAGACACATACACAGAAAATCATCAAACACGGACACTGTCCTTGTTAAGTCCTCTACACACTGCAACTCACACCGACAAGTAGGATTCAAAGCATTACTGGGATACTGGTTTTGTGGATTGAGTTTTGAGCAAGAAGTGGACGCCACTCACCCTGTCCAGCGCGGCCTGCACCTTGGCCTCGCTGCCGGTGTCCAGAGCAGAGGTGGCCTCGTCCAGCAGCAGGATCTTGGGGCGGCGCACCAGCGCCCTGGCGATGGCGATGCGCTGCTTCTGGCCGCCCGACAGCTGGGCCCCACGCTCACCTACCATTGTGTCGTAGCCCTGCAAATACATTTGTTCCATAGTCAGACACTAACACGTTTCCAGTGTTCATCTCCGCATGGTATGCGCACCTGTGGAAGTCTGGAACTTTAGGGCACGGCCTCCATGTGTTTCCCCATCGACACCCGTCAGTTATTTCATTAGTGCTGGCTCATGAGTAAAGCCATCACTCTTAGTATTGTCCCCCCAAGCAGGCTAATTTTTCATAGTCACTAGTCGTGGTAGGGGTGATCAAAAAGTTTCCGTTCGATGGCGTTACGGTCCAGAATCGGTATACCAGTCAAGCAAACCCGCCGTGAGCACTGAGGCAATCATCCCACCGACGCACCAGGTGGAAGATACCCGTTTGGTGTAACACTGTGTCCTGCTTCGTGAGCAAGTCCGTAACTGCCTGTTGTACATCCTGGCCCAACAGGAATCGTCGATCCTTCAAGCCCTTGTTCAAGGTAACGAAAACGTGATAATCGCATGGGAGACATCAGGACTATGGGGCGGGGGCTCCAGTATATCCCACTCGCGTTGGCGTAACTTCTACGGTACATTTGCGATGAGGACACGTGCTTATCATGAAGCAGCAGCACTTATCATGAAGCAGCAGCACACCTTTGTGTGTGTGTGTGTGTGTGTGTGTGTGTGTGTGTGTGTGTGTAGTAGGCATGGTATTTACTTGTAATTACCAGACAAGACTGTCTGATATTTGAGACAGCAGGTACCCTTCGGGATTACATAGTGTCCCACTGATAGTCTCTCTTCTAGCGCTCCATATGCGAATAAAGAAGAGTGGGAGTTGATGAGATCGTCGTTATGAAGTGCCCACATTAATTTAGACCTAAACCAAATTCCAACAAAATTTCGTAGGTTGTTCAGAGATATTTGCTGAGTATTTTGACATAAGCCTGGTCTCCGCCAGCTAATTACAGAGGAACTACAGTTTGGTTGATTTCTTACATCCGTTTATCTCTGTATCTGTCTTGTCCCAAACAATAGTGCAAATGTTGTCACAATGTACTGTGTGTCTTGTTTGCAAGCAAACTTGTTCCATTCACTCAAGCTACTTGCTGTTGACAATGGTACGGCCCACTTTACTCCTCGCCCTCAACTTTGTTTTCAGAAACTTACTGCTTCTGTCTCAGTTTTCTTCTTCTGGCAGCGCTAGTTGTACATTAACAGCGTTACACAGAAATGCATATATGTTTACTGGTGAAGAGTTAGCTGTGTGCACCTCATGTATCCTTCCACTCAGTGTAATGGCACAGTGGCACAACGACTCTATACTGAGCTGTTCTCCGAGCTATGGCAGCCACATCAAAGTATTTTTACATTTGTTCGTTGCTCTGTGTCTTACAATGTACGTTTTGGTGACTGCTTGTAGTACTGCTGTAAAATCATTTTCACAGAAACAAGGGTAAATGGGTTAAAAAGCAAATAAATCATAATTAAATTACTATACTGCAATGTACAAAGTTACACGGTTTGCTTCAGTTACGATAAATTAAGTGGAACAAGTCCTTCGTTAACATCCATACGACGCACAACATCTTCCGACTGCTTCTGTATTCGTCAGATTTCTTAAGAATGACCGACATACAGCAATACAGCATCCTAAAGACAACTATTTCACATGTGAATTACAATACAAACTCCCCCCGCCCCCCCCCCCCCCCCCCCCACACACACACACAGGATAACCAGAAGTGTAAGAGTGTAGAGAGATTTAAAAGCGAGTTACACTCTTGTCAAGACACTTACAGGATGTCTAGCTAAAGAGTCCCTTATTTCAAAATTAAATATCTCTAAAACTAAGATCGATAGACGACTGCAAAAAATGATATGTTTATTGTGATACACAGAAGTTTCGAAATAGATGGTGCTGCACGCTATGCAACTTTTTAACGTACCAGAGTGCATCACATCACTATCTGTTTAGAATGTCCATTACTCGGAGAACAGAAGTGGCGCAAACGAACTACGAAACTTGTCATCACATCTTGTAGTGTTTCAACGGAAATTGATTCAGGTGGGATGGTCCCGATAGAGAGTGTCTTTTTATGTGCTCCACAAGAAACAGTCAAAAGGAGTCAGATCGGGCGAAGATGGAGGCCAAAATCACCTTGTAATCTCCAGTAAATGCAACGCAGTGAATCTATTCCCGAAGGATTCATCAAGAAAGCGAAACACCTATTCGGTGAGATTTGGTCTGGCCCCATCTTGCATGAACCTCTCGGTGCCTGGTCGATCCTCCAACACTAGCTATATGGTGACAAATTGTTCCAAAACTGCAACGTAACGTTCACCAGTGATCGTTTCTCGCATGAAAAAGTGTCCAATAATGCCTCTTCTGCACGCCGCAGCCCAAACAGCAACTTTGGGAGAATACGTGGTTTCTCTTCACAGGGTGTTTTCGGAACCCCAAAATCGCCAGTTTTGTTTATT
Source organism: Schistocerca americana (assembly GCF_021461395.2). Lineage (NCBI taxonomy): Eukaryota > Metazoa > Arthropoda > Insecta > Orthoptera > Acrididae > Schistocerca > Schistocerca americana. The sequence goes on from NC_060121.1 coordinate 618,618,034, forward strand.
CACGACTTCATTCATGTGGAAGTGTGCGTCATACGTGCCCCAGATGCAACCAGCACCAAATCCTTCATTATCAACTATTGTGAGAATCTGGTTCGCAAAGTCAGAACTCAGTCGCACAGCTAGTACAGGTATGACCTGGTGTCTTTAGATTTTTAAAGGAAACATGTGTAGGGTCTGTTCCGGTCTTTTCTGTGTGCTGGAACGCTTCAAACCTGTTTCAGCCGCAATTCTTCTTGCTGAATGATTCCAGAAGCCGTGCCGACATTTTTAGGGGTAACTACAGTTTCCCTGGGGCCAACATTCCCCGCTAGATCATCAGCCAAGCTGCCTGTTCGTTGGAATTTGGCGAAGAGCTTGCGAATATTTTGTGCATCTCATCTTTTTGGAACATTAAATCGTGTTAGAAAACTGCTCCTTATTACCGTAGTACTGTGTTCTAACCTCTGGTATTCCAGTACCGGAAAAAAACACTTTGTTCGATGATATACTTAATTTTAACGTCTTCCTTTGGAAAGCTAACATCCTTCCACGTATTAACAGTGGAGCTGATTGCTCTAAGCTGCGGCGCACTATTTATAGGCACAACATACTGCGATTAGAGCGCTATCTGTTAGCAGCTTTTTGAACTATTTCGAAACTATTTTTTAACTTCTGCATAAAATTCTTTCTGTTTTCACAACAAACATACCGTTTGTTGCACATTTCTATCGATCTTAGTTATATTTCATTTTTGAGACCAGGGGCTCCTTCGCTGGACACCCTATACAATTACTCACACAACACCATTGCTTAAGCCTAAATTCTTCACCCCTATGAAGATGTAGCGGCCCATACCAGTGGTAGCTTGGAGATAAAGCCGTGTGCGTTGGCCATCTTAGCGGCCTCCTCGATGTCTTCCATGGAACAGCCGTCCCGTCCGTAGCGGATGTTCTCCGCTATGGTGGTCTGGAAGAGCACCGGCTCCTGCCCGACCACGCCGATCTGCGAGCGCAGCCAGCCCACGTTCAGATTCCTGATGTCGTGGCCATCAAGTTGCACCTGGAACGCAAACCGCTGAAATGTGTCTCTTATTTTTTAACTAAAACTTACTAGAAGCTGAGTAAAATCACCTGCGTCTGCGGTGTTTAGTGTCACTGGAGGTAAAATACCGGGTGATAAAGTCAGTATAAATTTGAAAACTGAATAAATCACATGCTTGGAATGACATGGGGTTTTATTAGAACCAAAAAAATACAAAAGTTCAAAAAATGTCCGACAGATGGCGCTTCATCTGATCAGAATAGCAATAATTAGCATAACAAAGTTAGACAAAGCAAAGATGATGTTCTTTACAGGAAATGCTCAACATGTCCACCATCATTCCTCAACAATAGCTGTAGTCGAGGAAAAGTGTTGTGAACAGCACTGTAAAGCATGTCCGGAGTTATGGTGAGGCATTAGCGTCGGTTGTTGTCTGTCAGCATCCCTAGAGATGTCGGTCGATCATGATACACTTGCGACTTCAGGTAACCCCAAAGCCAATAATCGCACGTACTGAGGTCTGGGGACCTGGGAGGCCAAGCATGACAAAAGTGGCGGCTGAGCACACGATCATCACCAAACGACGCGCGCAAGAGATCTTTCACGCGTCTAGCAATATGGGGTGTAGCGCCATCCTGCATAAACATCGCACATTCCAGCAGGTGTTTATCAGCCAGGCTGGGGATGATGCGGTTCTGTAACATATCGGCGTACCTCTCACCCGTCACGGTGGCAGTTACAAAACCAGAATCACACATTTCCTCGAAGAAGAAAAGGTCCGATAACGGTAGATGTGGTAAATCCAACCGATACCGTGACTTCCTCGTCATACAATGGAGTTTCAACGACAGTTCTAGGATTGTTGGTAGCCCAAATTCTGCAGTTGTGGGCATTGACAGACCCTCGGAGCGTGATATGAGCTTTGTCGGCCCACAACACGTTACTCAACCAATCTTCATCTTCCGCCATCTTTTGAAACGCCCACACCGCATTCGGGAGGACGACGGTTCAATCCCGTCTCCGGCCATCCTGATTTAGGTTTTCCGTGATTTCCCTAAATCGTTTCAGGCAAATGCCGGGATGGTTCCTTTGAAAGGGCACGGCCGATTTCCTTCCCAATCCTTCCCTAACCCGAGCTTGCGCTCCGTCTCTAATGACCTCGTTGTCGACCGGACGTTAAACTCTAACCACCACCACCGCCCACACCGCAAATGCCCTCCGCTTCACTAAATCGCCAGGTAACAGTTCATGATGCCAATGGATTTTGTACGGATAGCATCGGAGGGTACGCCTAAGTGCCAAGCAAACAGTAGTGTATGGAATGCCGGTGCGACTGCACGAGCGCTGACTTCCCCGTGCATAGACGAACCCGCTACAGTCTCCATTTCTTCTCTATCTACATTATTCCGTGGTTCATTAAGTTTTCAAATTTATACTGACTTTTTGATCACCCGGTATAAAAACTGACGTGCTCTAACACGTCCCCAACGCATCCCAAACATGCTTTATGGGTTTTAAGTCGGTGGAATACACAGGCTAGTTCACTGGCCGAAGACCCTGTCGTTCGAGGAGCTCCTCCATCTGTGCTGTTCGATGCGATTGCGCATTGTCATCCGTAACAAATAACTCAGTCCCGAATGCACCCTTGAAAAGACGCTCGTAGGGCAGGGTACAGTGTCACAGTGACGTTGACCTGAGAGTAAATCCTGATCATAGGTTTTGAGGACAGTGGGCCCATGCAACATTATGCCTTTCTGCATCATGACAACTGGACCATCAGAAAGAGCACGTGCGACAACGTTTCTGGATACATTACGTGTTCCAGCATCTCGTCAGAATCACTACTCAGAATGAACCGGTTCTCATCCGAGAAGAGCACATGATCGCACTTCTCGTTGGTCCAGTCACGATGCTCTTAGCACCATCGCAAACGGCGTCGCAAATGAGCGAGTGTCGGGAAGAAAGACCACCCCGCGCAGTCGCTGTGACACTGTGGAACGTCAGACTGAGTGCCTTGCAGTCCTGTCAAGTCTAGCTGCAACAGCATCCGCTGTTTGACGTAGGTCCCTTCACGCCTATTGCAAAACGTTGCGATCATCTGCTGCTATAGTTGAGCATGGTCGACCATCACATCTCCTTCGGGGAGCGTGCACCGTAAATGCTCGCTGTTCGGCACAGTGCAGTATTCCGTTCCTTCAGCTGCCTCGTGTAGTGTTTCCATCTCTATTTGGCGCTATAGTAACGCTGATCTCATGCGTTGTGACGGCTAGCTTTGTGTGCCAAACTGGGAGACCTCTGGCAACATGTTCCCGCACTTTCATTCATTTCCACCGAGTTGTTAACATGTTATGTTTATATATCTCATCCTTAAGTTTTTGAGAGCAGTATATATTTCCAGCTTTCGATATTTGAAGAATGACTCATACCGACAGTTCAGAGGATTTTATATTACAAGGGGCTTTTCCGTATGTGACATAAAACTAACAGGGTCAGTCTTTGACAATATGTGTGCAACTTGTAAGCAAGAACGGCGAATTCATAGAGGGAAAGGAGTCGTACTTTTTTTCGGTTTTTGATGCAATAACTTCCATGTGAGGGCTTCGACTACTTTCAGAATTCTGTGGGTAACACTTGTTATGATGAAGCAGCAAAGTTTCCATAGGCATAATAATCGTCTTCAATTAGTCTGCTACCAACCTTATACAGGAGACCAAATTCCTGTGTACGTCGACATAAGATAAGGGAACAATATTCTAATCGACAACATAACCGCCAGTCCAAAAAATTTGGAGACTGGATTAGAATAAAATAGAGAAACGTTGAGATGGTGGCTTTAATACTTCAGGTACTCTGTACCCACTTCAGTACAACGCACAGAAAGTTCGTATATCGACGTGAAAGTGTCAGAGAAATCCTTTTTTGGGATGTTTTGCAACTTCGCGTCATATTGGCTTGAATATCGGCATTGTCGTAGAAGTATTGATCTCCCCTGTCAATTTCTGCACATTGTCGTTTTGTGTTAGGTTTGTATTAATTACAGCAAGCCTCGTTACCGACGCCGATTTTTTCAATTAAGTCTCGGCAGACGTCAGAGCATCGTTGTATTTATTAGGGAGTTAAGGTGTGCAAAGCAAACATTACACACACTTTTCACTTCTTCGGCATATTCTGCAGAATGTCGTGAACACTTGATTTGGAGATGTTGTTCCAATGCGATTTGTGACACAATAACATTGACACTACAGTCACACGTCCGCTACGTAACACCTGTTGCTCACAACAGACGAGTCGAATGCACATCTGTTTCTCACAGCTGTTAGTTCAAGCCGCCACCGTAGATAATGGACTGACGTCGCTTATACGCCAGGGAAAGACCAGTCTTGGAATTTTATGGACGGACTGTGAAGTTACACATCCACCAGTCTAAGCTCTATAACTGGCTTGCATCAGATGTGATAAACTACGTGAGACAATCTAGTTCCTCGCTGTAACACCGCTACAATACACAATCTCTCCGGATTGCTTGCGCATTCGTAAGTTTTCTTAAGAATAACCGTCACAAAGCAATATAGTGTCCAAAATACAACTACTGCTGATATAAGGTACATTGTGGTTTCTGCCCCACAGAATGACCAGAACTGTAATATTCGACATCTGATAAATTAAATGCAATCGATTATGATAGGATATCTGTTTACGTTACCTTGCAACAAATAATTAAATATGGATCACATACTCCCGCGCTTGCTATGAAAATATCCAATCAGAAACTTTCTAATATTTCTAACACTTAGTGTAGATGGCTTCAAGCATGAGACCTGTAACTCACCTCGCCCTCCAAAGGGTCGTAAAATCTTTGTATGAGCTGGATACATGTCGATTTTCCACAGCCGGAACTTCCCACTATGGCTACAGTTTCACCACCTTTGATCGACAAATTCAGACCTTTCAACACCTGAAACATTGTTAAAAATGATGTCAGTATCAAGCAGCAGTAGAACAAATACAGACTATTTTACGTAGCGATTAAGTTTAAAAAAAATAGTGGTCCTTTACTCAGGTGCTGAAGCTTAGGAAAAAGAGCATATACAGACTGACCTACTAGGATGTATACTTTCGTGTGTACGTGTACGCATGATGATACGTGTCATATTGGAATAAACAAGGAAATAATATTGGAGCGTAAACGACAGACACACCACATGCAGTGTGAACTTGCCGTTACTGTTGTTGTTGTTGGTGGTGGTGGTGGTGTTGGTGTTACCGATCAGCAGTCTGCTTGGATGCAGCTCTCCACGCTGGTCTATTTTGTGACTCTCTTCATCTGTGTACAGCTATTGCAGCCTTAATTTATTTTAACCTGCTTACCATTTTCCTCAACGCTTTTACCCCCACACTTCACTCTATTACCATATCAACTATTCGTTGATGCCTCTGGATGTGTCCTATAAACTTACCCGTCCTTTTCTTCAAATTGTGCCATAAAGCTCTTTTCTCTCTAATTCGTTGAAGTACATCTTCGATCTATCTATCTAACCTTCAACACCTCGTGATGACTGGGTGTTGTGTGGTGTCCTTAGGTTAGTTAGGTTTAAGTAGTTCTAAGTTCTAGGGGACTGATGAGCATAGATGTTAAGTCCCATAGTGCTCAGAGCCATTAACCTTCAACAGTTTTCTATAGCACCACTCTTCAAAAGTTTCTATTCTTTTTTTGCCGGTATTGTTTATCGTTTATGTTTCACTTCTACATAAAACTACACTCCGAACAATTACTTTCAGAAAAGACAAGATTGCTTTAATTTTTTTTTAATTTGATATTAATTTTTTTCATAAAACGTTTTCTTGCCATTGCGAGGCCCCATTTGTACCTTCTTTAGTTCCGCTGTCGCAAGTTATTATGCATCTCAAATAGCAAATCTCTTCTGTCGCTTTCTTATCTCAAACCCAATTTTGTCGTTTCCAACAGCATTAGAATGTCAATTCTTCTTCCTGAACTACAATTTCCTTATCAAATACTTCCTCAATTATCTTTACTGACTGCTGAATGTACAACTTGAATATAGGCTATAATCTTAGCTTACTCTCTCCTTAATTACTGTCTCCGCAACATGTCTTTCAACTGTTACAAATGCAGCCTGTTTTTGGTATAAGCACGATTTGTAGATAACTTCTTGCTGTCTGTATACTATGTTTGCTACATTCAGACTGTCTTCTAGTTAATACTGTCAAAAACTTTTTCTGAGTCTACGCTTGTAATTTATTCAGTCGTGTGTGTTTTCCGCGCATGCTTTGGTACTACGTCCACTCGTGTGTAAAATACCTGAGAGAGAGGAAGAATTATAGGTTAGACTCATCGTTGAAAATTAAACAGAATGACAGTACTCTGCTGCAATGCCTGTTGTAAACTAGATTAGAACAGCCTTTTGACTTTTTCAATTTTGCACACTATCAGCTGTGTAACTGTTTACAAGTGTCTGAGATCCATACCTGATATCTATTGTTGTTGTGGTCTTCAGTCGGAACATTGCTTTGGTTGCAGCTCTCCATGCTACTCTATCTTGTGCAAGCCTCCTCATCTCCGAATGACTACTGCAACCCTTATGTTTCTGAACCTGCTAGTTCTACCCGTCTCTTGATCCCCCTCTGTTGTTTTTACCCCCCCCCCCCCCCTCCAACACACATACCCTTTCAACCGATCCCTATTTTGAGTCAAGTTATTTCTTCTCTCTGCAATTCCGTGCAGTACCTCATTAGCTATGTGATTTACTCACCTAATCTTCAGCTTCTTTGTAGCGCCACATTTCCAAAGTTTCTATTCTTGTTTTCTGAACTACTTATCGTTCCCATTACACTTCCGTACAAGACTACATTCCAGATACACTTAATTTATATTCCATATCAATAAACTTCTCTTCTTCAGAAACGCTTTTATTACCATTGCTCGTTTTAATTCCCGAAATTGCAGAACTCATCTATTACTTGTAGTGTCTCATTTCCTAAATTACACTCCCTCAGCCTCGCCTGATTTAATTCGATAACATTCCATTACTATTGTTTTGCTTTTGTTAATGATTGTCTTATAGCCTTCTTTCAAAACACTATCCATTGTGTTCATCAGCATTTCCAAGCCCTTTGTTACCTCTCTCAGAATTATATCATCGGCAAACCTCCAAGTTTTTATTTCTTCTCTGTGAACTTAAATTTCTGCTTCAAATTTTTGTTTGACTTCTTTTGCTGCTTGTTTATTCTAGAGATTTAATAACACTGGGGAAAGGCTACAGCCCTGTCTATCTCCCTTCTCAACCCCCTCGTTTCTCAACCAAACATACCAGATACAGCATTGTTAGAACAAAAATATGAAAGAGGAATCCTTACCCCCGTGCCACCTATTCATGCACTATGCTGCTTTCATGGATGAACGATGATTACTTAAGTTTGTATGTTACATACAACATATTTGGTCGCTCAGCTTTATCTCTGCTCAGCTGCCCTGGAGGTGTCGTTGTAAATGTCCAGTATTTCCAAGTGATACCTTATGTCACAGCTTTCCATGAAACGCTTGGTGCATGTTGTTTATTTTGTATCCCCCTATAGCAGTAAAATATTTCATTACGTGATTTTGTCCCGTACTATATATAGAACGTTTTTAATTCTGCTTTTATTTTATTGCACAACAGCCCACCCATCTGCATTTTAACAGTGTATGATGTATGACCAAAATGAATTTTGACTGTAACTCAAATATGCCCATTTGATGGGTCATACCAAGTAAGTACTCTTTTGTTTTGTTTTGTTTTATTTTATCCTTTATACTGTCGACAAAAACAACTAACGGTTGTTTTATATTTGCGTCTTAACTATGCTACATCTGATACATATTTCAGGCAATAATGGCTGTAATGTCAGTTACGACAGTCACAGTGACAGATCATTGTCTTTCAAAAAAGTCTGTCTCCTCTGTGGACGCCGTTGCATCTAGAATAAACTGAAAGTCATCCTACTGGAGGAGTTCAGAAACGTTGCACCTAGGATTCTACACTCCTGGAAATGGAAAAAAGAACACATTGACACCGGTGTGTCAGACCCACCATACTTGCTCCGGACACTGCGAGAGGGCTGTACAAGCAATGATCACACGCACGGCACAGCGGACACACCAGGAACCGCGGTGTTGGCCGTCGAATGGCGCTAGCTGCGCAGCATTTGTGCACCGCCGCCGTCAGTGTCAGCCAGTTTGCCGTGGCATACGGAGCTCCATCGCAGTCTTTAACACTGGTAGCATGCCGCGACAGCGTGGACGTGAACCGTATGTGCAGTTGACGGACTTTGAGAGGGGGCGTATAGTAGGCATGCGGGAGGCCGGGTGGACGTACCGACGAATTGCTCAACACGTGGGGCGTGAGGTCTCCACAGTACATCAATGTTGTCGCCAGTGGTCGGCGGAAGGTGCACGTGCCCGTCGACCTGGGACCGGACCGCAGCGACGCACGGATGCACGCCAAGACCGTAGGATCCTACGCAGTGCCGTAGGGGACCGCACCGCCACTTCCCAGCAAATTAGGGACACTGTTGCTCCTGGGGTATCGGTGAGGACCATTCGCAACCGTCTCCATGAAGCTGGGCTACGGTCCCGCACACCGTTAGGCCGTCTTCCGCTCACGCCCCAACATCGTGCAGCCCGCCTCCAGTGGTGTCGCGACAGGCGTGAATGGAGGGACGAATGGAGACGTGTCGTCTTCAGCGATGAGGGTCGCTTCTGCCTTGGTGCCAATGATGGTCGTATGCGTGTTTGGCGCCGTGCAGGTGAGCGCCACAATCAGGACTGCATACGACCGAGGCACACAGGGCCAACACCCGGCATCATGGTGTGGGGAGCGATCTCCTACACTGGCCGTACACCACTGGTGATCGTCGAGGGGACACTGAATAGTGCACGGTACATCCAAACCGTCATCGAACCCATCGTTCTACCATTCCTAGACCGGCAAGGGAACTTGCTGTTCCAACAGGACAATGCACGTCCGCATGTATCCCGTGCCACCCAACGTGCTCTAGAAGGTGTAAGTCAACTACCCTGGCCAGCAAGATCTCCGGATCTGTCCCCCATTGAGCATGTTTGGGACTGGATGAAGCGTCGTCTCACGCGGTCTGCACGTCCAGCACGAACGCTGGTCCAACAGAGGCGCCAGGTGGAAATGGCATGGCAAGCCGTTCCACAGGACTACATCCAGCATCTCTACGATCGTCTCCATGGGAGAATACCAGCCTGCATTGCTGCGAAAGGTGGATATACACTGTACTAGTGCCGACATTGTGCATGCTCTGTTGCCTGTGTCTATGTGCCTGTGGTTCTGTCAGTGTGATCATGTGATGTATCTGACCCCAGGAATGTGTCAATAAAGTTTCCCCTTCCTGGGACAATGAATTCACGGTGTTCTTATTTCAATTTCCAGGAGTGTATTTATGATGCTGGAACTAAATGCTGTAAACCACGAACGAAAGCGAACAGGGAGAGTTCGAAGTTGGCAGATAGTAGTTGTCAGTCATTCTGATTCCACTCATGTCACAAAAGAATACGGTTTGTAACGATAGAAGCCACAGAGCTGAACCAGTTGATAATTGTTGCTAGACTGGCCTTTACTCCTTTGCGGCTAGGATACTCGAACTTCACGTCCTTGAAGGTGATGGAGCCGACCACCTGGTCCATCCGGTCGCCCTCCTCGGACATGCTGTCGATCTGAGATTCGCGGCTGATGACGGCGTACACCTTGGCTGCGGCTCCTCTGGATATTGAGAACACTTCGATATACGGCGACGCCAGTCCGAACATCATGGACGCTGACATGATACCCATGAAAACCTGCAACAGGAGGCAAAAGAGCAGGTAATGACTTTGGCACTTAGCAGACTTTTTTTACTTATACAGTATGTGATCAAAAGTATCCGGACTCCTATTAGCGAACATTAACGTGAGGTGCGTCCGCCTTTCGCTTTTATGTCGGCTTTAACTCTGCTGGAAGACTTTTAATGAGGTAGCTGAATGTCTTTAGAGGAATGGCAGCCGATTCATTTTGTAGAGCAGAAACCAGACAAGGTGGTGTTGTTGAACGCCAAGGTCTGGAGAAAAGACGATGTTCTAACTTATCCCAAAGGTTTGAGGTCGGGACTCTGCGCAGGCCAGTCCGTTTCAAGTACGTTGTCCAAAAACCATTTTCTCATAGACACTGTTTCACGACAGGTTAGTACTGAGTCATAAACGTCATGATTTATGACTCAGTACTTTAATGTAGAAGAATATACGATGGTGTCACAGTGAAAAATTATATTTATGACTAACGACTCAGTGGTTGAAAGTACAATATGTGACGTGTTACATTCTGTAATGACATTTTATAATCAGCAGATGAATGCTAGCACATCAAAACCGGTAATAATTTATAAACTTACGATCTAGACAAATTAAAGATATACTTACATTTTCGACAAAAAAAGAAAAGAAAAAGAAGAAAGAGAAACGGACAGAGGAGTCTATCTTCACACGTCATTCAATTTAGGATCGGCCCAACTCTGCCTGTGCCGTGTTCTGAATAGTATGGATCGCAAATTTAATCATTGTTTTCATTGACTGTCCAGGAATGATGATTCAAGAAGGCCTTATACAGTATACAAACGAAATGCTTGTACGAAAAGTAGTATCACCATTCATAAAAAGAAACATATTCATCGCAAATTCCTACCAGAGGACCATGCTGTTCAGTCAGATTTATCGGTTTGAATCATGTAAAAAGAAATTATTTTGTGTAAGTTTCACGAACTAACTGAGATTTCTCTGAACGCTCTCTTATGTCTCCGACGCTATATCTGTGATATTTCTCGTAACGTCTTGAGAGATTTAGTTCTGAATAGTATGGATCGCAAATTTAATCATTGTTTTCATTGACTGTCCAGGAATGATGATTCAAGAAGGCCTTATACAGTATACAAACGAAATGCTTGTACGAAAAGTAACATCACCATTCATAAAAAGAAACATATTCATCACAAATTCCTACCAGAGGACCATGCTGTTCAGTCAGATTTATCGGTTTGAATCATGTAAAAAGAAATTATTTAGTGTAAGTTTCGCGAACTGAGATTTCTCTGAACGCTCTCTTATGTCTCCGACGCTATATCTCTGATATTTCTCGTAACGTCTTGAGAGATTTAGTCCACCTTTTCTTTAGGAGCATTCCCGGTTGTATACGTATTCGTAACTATGTCTATCGCTTATTAAGAATACGAGTATGTCTTCCAAGGAGGTACTAAATGGTAACAGTTGTGTTAGCATTTAACAGCGTGAGCACGTTTTAAAATAAGATTGTATTTTATGCATCATCTTATCGTCTATCATTAGTGTCTTCGTCATATCTGAGTAACACGAGGGCTTTTCAAATAAAACAAACGCATTAACATTCTACATCTTCGTTCTTCACGTGTACATATTTGCAGCCCTCTGCCGCTAGGGGGCTCCGAATTGTAGCGTGTAACACGGCGATGTGTAAAATAGCTATGTTGATGCGTGATGAAACGTCCCCTTAGAACAATTATACACGACTGTCCTTAAACTGACACACAATATTTTGTTAGCGCAACGCAATCTGACTTTCAATAATCTCTACAAAAGAATGGGCCCTGACTAACATTAAACTATACCTTTCACAAATCACTTACCTCACAAAAATCTTCGCTACTCAAGCTACTGCAATACAGTGAGCGCCACTACTGCCAGCTAAATAAAAGATTCAAAGTCATGAAGGCACTAACTACTGATAGGCATAGTTAGCAAATGAAAGATTTTGATAGAGAACAACCAATGTATTTACCTCAATAGTCATAATATATATGGCAGTTCATGACAAATTTCAAAACTACGCCATCTCTCTCCCCACATCCACCACTGCTGGCGGCTCACCTCCAACTGCGCAACGCTACGCGCTGTTCACAGCCAGCTGCCTAACACTACAATGGCGAGTATTACAACAATGCAAAGAAGCCACAGACCGCACACAGCACAGCCAGTGATTTTCATACAGAGGTGGCGTTACCAATAAAAAAAACCTAAACAGCCTAATTACAGTGAGAAGTAGTACATTGTAATTGAGTTTCGAATTCTTAGAGCGCATCCACACATAGGGCACCGTATCACGACCTCTGCAACTATCCGACGCGTTGGGTTCCCTGTCATCGGTCTTTTCCCATACAGTCGGTCCCGGCTTGGCCCCATCCAATTTACATATGTTTCCAAAAGTTAAAGAACGCCTAGGATAACTTCACTTCGATAGTGAGGAAGCGGTGCAAGCAGAGGTGAGATGGCTCCGTCGACAAAGTCAGACATTCTACAGTGATGGTACAATCCAACAGGTCAAGCGTTCGTCGCCAGGGAGACTACGTTGAGAAATAAATATGTATACATAGTGAATAAAGATGTAGAATATCAATGACGTTCATTATATCTTAAAAGTTTCTAAGAGCTTTCACATAAAAACTTTTTAGCTCTCACTCGTATTTGTACAGCATTGTCACAGTTGAATAATTTCATTTTGTTAGATGGAGACTCGACTGAGTACTAGATGTCTACGCAGAACTGGATACTCACAGTGACCATAGTCGAAGCGTCGTACATTTTGTCCACCTTATCCATGTCTCTGATGATGAGACCCACACCGTAATAGAAAGCGAGGGCGTAACCGGAGTATATGAACAGCCACAGGAAGGCGAAGATCATGGAACTGAAGAAGCTTCGCTTGACGTTGAGGTCTTTCGCAGTACCCAAGTTCTTCTTGTACCTGTTGTAAGAATTTAAAAAGCTCTTATGTGACGTCATTTTTTCAACAGTTTCAAAGCTGGTAGGTTTTGTACATGAAAAGTCGAGGTATCCTGATGATTTAAGTAAAATGTACTTTACTAGCTGCACAAAGAATATCGACGGGTGCCATATATACAGAGTGGTACATTGATAGTGACCGGGCCAAATATGTCACGAAATAAGTGTCAAACGAAAAAACTACAAAGCACGAAACTTGTCTAGCCTGAAGGGGGAAACCAGATGGCGCTATGGTTGGCCCGCTAGATACCGCTGCCAGGTCAAACGGATATCAACTGCGGTTTTTTAAAAATAGGAAACCCCATTTTTATTACATATTCGCGTAGTACGTAAAAAAATATGAATGTTTTAGTTGGACCACTTTTTTCGCTTTGTGATAGATGGCGCTGTAATAGTCGCAAACACATGGCTCACAATTTTAGACGAACCGTTGGTAACAGGCAGGTTTTTTAAATTCAAATACAGAACGTAGGTACGTTTGAACATTTTATTTCGGTTGTTCTAATGTGACACATGTACCTTTTGTGAACTTATCATTTCTGAGAACGCATGCTATTACAGCGTGATTACCTGTAAATACCACATTAATGCAATAAATGATCAAAATGATGTACGTCAACCTCAATGCATTTGGCGAAACGTGTAACGACATTCCTCTCAACAGCGAATAGTTCGCCTTCCGTAATGTTCGCACATACACTCCTGGAAATGGAAAAAAGAACACATTGACACCGGTGTGTCAGACCCACCATACTTGCTCCGGACACTGCGAGAGGGCTGTACAAGCAATGATCACACGCACGGCACAGCGGACACACCAGGAACCGCGGTGTTGGCCGTCGAATGGCGCTAGCTGCGCAGCATTTGTGCACCGCCGCCGTCAGTGTCAGCCAGTTTGCCGTGGCATACGGAGCTCCATCGCAGTCTTTAACACTGGTAGCATGCCGCGACAGCGTGGACGTGAACCGTATGTGCAGTTGACGGACTTTGAGCGAGGGCGTACAGTGGGCATGCGGGAGGCCGGGTGGACGTACCGCCGAATTGCTCAACACGTGGGGCGTGAGGTCTCCACAGTACATCGATGTTGTCGCCAGTGGTCGGCGGAAGGTGCACGTGCCCGTCGACCTGGGACCGGACCGCAGCGACGCACGGATGCACGCCAAGACCGTAGGATCCTACGCAGTGCCGTAGGGGACCGCACCGCCACTTCCCAGCAAATTAGGGACACTGTTGCTCCTGGGGTATCGGCGAGGACCATTCGCAACCGTCTCCATGAAGCTGGACTACGGTCCCGCACACCGTTAGGGCGTCTTCCGCTCACGCCCCAACATCGTGCAGCCCGCCTCCAGTGGTGTCGCGACAGGCGTGAATGGAGGGACGAATGGAGACGCGTCGTCTTCAGCGATGAGAGTCGCTTCTGCCTTGGTGCCAATGATGGTCGTATGCGTGTTTGGCGCCGTGCAGGTGAGCGCCACAATCAGGACTGCATACGACCGAGGCACACAGGGCCAACACCCGGCATCATGGTGTGGGGAGCGATCTCCTACACTGGCCGTACACCACTGGTGATCGTCGAGGGGACACTGAACAGTGCACGGTACATCCAAACCGTCATCGAACCCATCGTTCTACCATTCCTAGACCGGCAAGGGAACTTGCTGTTCTAACAGGACAATGCACGTCCGCATGTATCCCGTGCCACCCAACGTGCTCTAGAAGGTGTAAGTCAACTACCCTGGCCAGCAAGATCTCCGGATCTGTCCCCCATTGAGCATGTTTGGGACTGGATGAAGCGTCGTCTCACGCGGTCTGCACGTCCAGCACGAACGCTGGTCCAACTGAGGCGCCAGGTGGAAATGGCATGGCAAGCCGTTCCACAGGACTACATCCAGCATCTCTACGATCGTCTCCATGGGAGAATACCAGCCTGCATTGCTGCGAAAGGTGGATATACACTGTACTAGTGCCGACATTGTGCATGCTCTGTTGCCTGTGTCTATGTGCCTGTGGTTCTGTCAGTGTGATCATGTGATGTATCTGACCTCAGGAATGTGTCAATAAAGTTTCCCCTTCCTGGGACAATGAATTCACGGTGTTCTTATTTCAATTTCCAGGAGTGTACATTGACAATGCAATGACGAAGGTTGTCAGGCGTTGTCGGTGGATCACGATAGCAAATATCCTTCAACTTTCCCCACAGAAAGAAATCCGGGGACGTCAGATCCGGTGAACTTGCGGCTTCGACGTCCTATCCACCTGTCATGAAATATGCTATTCAATACCGCTTCTACCGCACGCGAGCTATGTGCCGGACATCCATCATGTTGGAAGTACATCGCCATTCTGTCAAACAGTGAAACATCTTATAGTAACATCGGTAGAACATTACGTAGGAAATCAGCATACATTGCATCATTTAGACTGCCATCGATAAAATGGGGGTCAATTATCCTTCCTCCCATAGTGCCGCACCATACATTAACCCGCCCAGATCGCCGATGTTCCACTTGTCGCAGCCATCGTGAATTTTCCGTTGCCCAATAGTGCATATTATGCCGGTTTACGTTACCGCTGTTGGTGAATGACGCTTCGTCGCTAAATAGAACGCGTGCAAAAAATCTGTCATCGTCCCGTAATTTCTCTTGTGCCCAGTGGCAGAACTGTACACGACATTCAAAGTCGTCACCATGCAATTCCTGGTGCACAGAAATATGGTACGGGTGCAATCGATGTTGATATAGCATTCTCAACACCGACGATTTTGAGATTCCCGATTCTCGCGCAGTTTGTCTTCTGCTGATGTGTGGATTAGCCGCGACAGCAGCTAAAACACCTGCCTGGGCATCATCATTTGTTGCAGGTCGTGGTTGACGTTTCACGTGTGACTCAACACTTCCTGTTTCCTTAAATAACGTAACTATTCGGCGAACGGTCCGGACACTTGGATGATGTCGTCCAGAATAGTGAGAAGCATACATAGCACACGCCCGTTGGGCATTTTGATTACAATAGTCATACATTAACACGATATCGACCTTTTCCGCAATTGGTATACGGTCCATTTTAACACGGGTAATGTATCACGAAGCAAATACCGTCCGCACTGGCGGAATGTTACGTAATACCACGTACTTATACGTTTGTGACTATTACAGCGCCATCCATCACAAAGCGAAAAAAGTTGTCCAACTAAAACATTCATATTTATTTACGTACTACACGAATATGTAAAAAAGATAGAGGTTCCTATTTTAAAAACCGCAGTTGATATCCGTTTGACCCATGGCAGCGCCATCTAGCGGGCCAACCATAGCGCCATCTGGTTTCCCCCCTTCAAGCTAGACGAGTTTCGGTCTTTGTAGTTTTTTCGTTTGATGCTTATTTCGTGAGATATTTGGCCCGGTCACTATCAATGGACCTCCCTGTATATAACAGCCTAACGAATCAACTGGGTTATCGTTAGCTGCATGATTTCTTGCATATGACTTGGGTGGCAAACATTTGTTCCGTCTGGTCAAAGGCAGCACTCCAAATACCTATTCGCTTAAATTTTGATTTAATTGTACGTGTTTCTACAGTTTCAAAATATCAGTCGAAGCAACTGCGCAGTCTGCCTCAGTAGCTGAGTAGTCAACGCGTCTGACTGCAATGCAGAGGCCACGGGTTAAATTCCAGTCAGCCTCGTGAGGCCACTTGAGGAGTCACTCGAATAAAAAGTAGCGGCTCCAAGGATTGGAAAACCGAAAACGGCCGGGAGATCGGTGTGCCGAACGTCTGCCTCTCCTTAACGCATCCGAATAACACTATGTAGATGAGGATGACACGGTGGTCGATCGCATCATGGGGCCCTTTTATTTTATTTGTCTAGGTCAGTGTGGAAATTGTGGAGGGGTGGGAAATGGTCATCTCTACAACTCTGCAGACAACTTAATCTCTCTCTTAAGTTATTCTCAAGATCGCTAAAGCGTCCTCACACGGGACGAGGGCCAACGTTGACGTGGACGCGACATCCAACCACACAAAATAACGTCATTGGCACACAGGACGAGATGGTTAACGTGATTAGATCTCTCAGCGATCTCCAGCAGCAGTTGTCGGCTTTATTTGGCTCGCAAACCACACAGTTTTTTTTTACGAAAATAGACGCGCGTTAAATCCCTACATTAGCTTTACTAGAACTCACACTTCCTCCCTTGTCCATATGCTGTTCACTTTCTTCTGTCTGTTGTTTACCTAAATAAGAACTTCAATATCCCCTAACATGTTGTAAGACAAAAAGAAAAGTCGCACGTCCAGTCAGTAAGAAAATCAGGTTACAGAACTTCACAAATTCGGACAAACTTACTCGTGAGAGACATCAGGTATCAGACATATTATTACGTATTTTTCGTTGAAAAATGTTTCGTTTAATGTACCTCAAATACATGTTACTCTGTGGAAGTAAGTAGCGCAGTAGAGATGCAAGTTTTGCATGTTAACTATATAGCAAAATACTCCCCATAACTTCCCAAAAACTCGTTTCAAAACCTCGGACCAGTTAGAAGACGTGAGGGATGTTATAAATATTTTACTTTCACTATATCATTTTCATGCACAAGTGACAGTGAGCGCACTACATACAATCCATTTTTTCGAGATTGGTGATATAGATCTCATCTCATGCTTAAATAAAAATTCAGTATCATAGGTACCTGTCATACACAGATGTCTACCACCTAGCATGCACTAAATGCACTGTCACAGTGTCTTAGGAAGCTCTATTTTCATTGCAAAGTATTCGAATTTTGTGCATAGCTTATTTAATGTTGAAATATCACAATAACTATGTGCATTAACGAGGTGGTAGACCGTTCATAGAGAAGCTGACGAAGCAGGATAAGAGTTGCGCGTGTATCTAATTTTTTGCCGAATAGTTTGTTTAAAATCGTTTGAGAAATATTACGGAGCAGCCAATGTGTGCATCCATCCACACCAAAATAGGCAGAGAATGTTTTATTCATAACCGATAAAGCTCACAGTTCAACAGGCGATAGCCAACTGAGGCAGCAGCCCCTTCGGAACAGACTTGTGGGCTCACCCAGCACTGAGTGCGAGAATGCGTTTTTGATCGGGACCAAGTTATTTTGCGCAAGCACTATATTTCCGTATTACCTACAACGTAACAACATACCTCCGAGCTCATCTGGCGTCACAGGCTTGCCTGACTGTGAAGAACCACTAAGGGTGTGGCAATCACAGAACAGGTGTCACTAGTGAATGGCATGTGGTCTCCTTAGCAAGCTGCACGGCACTTGTCTAGCATCTTCGATATAAATCGAAGTGTTCCTCTCGCCTTCTCTGCCAACGATTTCATCATGCGAAGCGGCGCACTAGTTTGCACACTAAATTCTCATTCGGGAGGAGTGAGGTTCAAATCCTCGTCTGAAGTCCAATTTAAGTTTTACGCCATTTCTCTAGACCAGTTAAGTCGTACGCAAGTGTGTGTAAATCTTTCAATTGTTCTACTCAACCTCGATATGTTGCACAAAAGACCAAATACTTTATTCTGTTGCGACTGGACTCGAGTGGCCGAGCGGTTCTAGGCGCTACAGTCTGGAACCGCGCGACCGCTCCAGTCGCAGGTTCGAATCCTGCCTCGGGCATGGATGTTTGTGATGTCCTTAGGTTAGTTAGGTTTAAGTAGTTCTAAGTTCTAGGGGACTGATGACCTCAGAAGTTAAGTCCCATAGTACTCAGAGCCAGCCACTAGATTCGACATAGTGTCATCACATGTCAGGCTTTAAAACTCAGAGTGGCAAAAACGACGTGTCCGATATACTAATGTACCTCAAATACATGTCACTCTGTGGAAGTAAGTGATGCTGGTGTACGGCACGACATCATCCAGCACACAACCAGAAATGAGTTGTAGAGTCTGCCAGATGATGACGCTATGTCAAAACTACTCGCATGAGGAGGATTATATTCAACTGCAGCTTGTGGTGGTAAAAAAAAAAAAAAAAAAAGTGTCTCATACAGAAAGCTAGGGTAGTTTTTTTAAATATCGGTTTCCACCCAATCCTTGCCCACTCTGAGCTTGTTTTCTGGCTATAACTCGTCATCGATGCAAGGTTCTGTTTCGGCTGGTGGTACACCATTTTTTTCTGCCTCTGTCTCCCCTCCCCCCAGCCCAATGCTTTTAATGTGCCACACATGCCTAGGGTTTTAATAATAACAACAAAATATTTTAAGATAATAGTCATAAACTGTTTTCATGAACTGTTTGATTACTATGAAATATTTAATACGATATTAATAATTTCCTTATAGTCGGGCTTAGAACATCGCGTCAGCATAATTTCCAAGAGGCTGAAATTCAGAATACCGCATTTCAGAGATATTTGTCCGAAAATTTGAGAAATACAAGTGCTATGCAGTTGATTTAATATTTATAGCAGCAGTAACGCCCCCGCCCCCATCCGCCTCCCAGTCTGACGATTTCATAATTTACACCAAGTGTGCAGTCATATTACCAGTATTTCAATTAGTACTGCCCTTATGAACACAGGTTTGCGGATCGTGATTACAGGAACCTGTAAGAGCAGGACTCGATGTTTCCTTCAGTCGTTTCCACCCACATTCACAACCTGTTCTTTTTTTCTCCTTAATCCCTCTCTGTCTATCTTGCATTACTCAATGTCGTGCGGATACCGCCTCCGCCTACGGACTCACGAACCGCGTCTAATTTTTGTTGGGAGAAGGTACGGTCAGTCTGTTTTTTCCTGGCTGCAATGTTTACTGCATGCGGTCAGGCTACAAGCCCATACAAGTATGATAACATTCACGCCAGTAACCGAAAAGTATTCTAAACACAGCTTTTAATTTCTAGAATTCCTTGCCATTTTCGAAGCGCCTTATTCTCCGAAAGTTAGTTGAGAAATTTAGAAATTGATTTGTGTCGATGGAACTTCATTCCTTCTTCCTCGCTTCTGTTTACACGGCTTCCTTCCGGTTCACTGACTACGCTAATGATGGCAGAAGATGTTCTTGCGATTTCGAAACAATAACAACGGAAGCAACATTACAGAGCACTTAGTTATTTTTGAAATAACCATGATAAGAGGATATTGAAAATTTATTTATTTATCGTGTCAAGTGTGTGTGTGTGTGTGTGTGTGTGTGTGTGTGTGTGTTGACATAATTTTACACAAAAGAAGACCAAAAATTGGACACTTTAAGTGCATTAGGTTTAGCTCTCGTAAGGTCTTGCATGGTGAAGGTGGCTGGTAATGCGAAATACTGAAGGAAATGGCTGTTGGTCTGCTCAACGCCACACTGGCGAAGAACTGAGTCCACAGAGAAACCCCGAGTCCGCAGATTGGTCTTGTATCTCGTTGTGTTTGATCGTAATCTATTGAGAGACCTCCATATTGACCACTTCTCCGAATGTCCAGGGGGACATCCATTGGCGCCATCCATTCTCCAAAATACCGACATTTCTCCCGCCATCAAGAGATCCTTGCTGTATGTGGATTCTCGATGAGAGCCTCGGTAGTTGTCAAGAAGCTTTTTCTTGATTTCAGCCTAGGATGTGCGGGCTGACGACCATGTAGTGGACGGGCTTCCTTCGTTGTGGCCTTACTTTTCTCATATCTCGCAGTTACCTCACGTCTGATTTCACGAGGAGCTATGCCAGCGAGGCAGTGCAGTTTTTCCACAGGAGTAGATCTTAAGCAAACCCCTGATAATCTGCCAAGACTCGTTTAGAGCCACATCTACGTTCCTGGCATGACTGGACTTGTACCATACCGAACATGCATATTCAGCAGTGGAATAACATAGAGCAAGCGAGCTTGAGCGCACAGTGCATGGATATTCTGCAAGTATAGATACTACTAATATTCCTCGCCAAATAGATTTTACGAACCTTTGAAACAGACGGTAAAGTTTTCCTCACAAGGGACGTGTTTCTCATCGCGAAGCACGCCAAGTTTCCATCATAGTTGGAAAATGCTCCCATTGGAAACTCCCGATCGCAACCACTTCAGATTTAGTGGTAAGATGACACAGTGGATAGCCCATCAAAAACTGAACGCAGATCAAGCATGAAAACAGGAAAAAAGTATACTGCACTGTGAAAAAAGAAGCAAAATAGAAAGTAAACGGTCAAAGCTCAACATGTATCACATCCAGAGAATTAGAAGAGCCCCAGCATCGTTACTGTGTGTTGATGGTCTTGGACTGCCAAGCAGACGATTCGTGTTCAAGTCTTCCTCGTGCCACTTTTTTTTCTCCGCAAAATTACGAACTGTCAGTCCCACCATTGACGTGTCTGTTCCCAGTATTCAATTTGTGTCTACGGCATGGTGTAATATCCCTTCGCATCAGCGAGATGTGGGGAAGGAACCTATAATGAAAGTTGATTTCGCGCAACTACCCTATTAGCAGCCGAGAGGAAGTGGCTGTCCAATGGGAACCGCAAACTTTTGATGACAAGGCAACAAGTCAGCCGAATCCTCCACCGAAAAACACGTCATCGTGACAGTATGTGTGTCGTATGATAGGAATCTCTTATCGACGCAACTACCTTGTGCGGCTGGTGAATGAGTGAGATACGCCTACTTGCCCGATTTAGGTGTTCCTATGAACGTGAAAGTGATAACTCCCAAATAAATGAAGAAATTGTAATAGTTTGTCACGATCAGCTGTAACAAATGAACGCGTTGACAATCACACAGTTTTCCTTGTGCTCTGTCAAAACGTATGCTTTCAATGTTTTTGAAGTTTTGATTCTCAAATTTCTTTGTTGTAACATAGTTCACATTTATTTATTTATTTATTTATTTTTTCATTTCTGTGAGAGGTCTATGCGACATCTCGGCTGCTCTAACAATTCATCACATTTACTTGCGACGGTAACGACTCATATTCTGCAATCAATGTGTAGTATGACAATTTCCAAGACTACAGAAAGAGAACAAACATGTTAATGATCGGACAGACAGTTGATTTCGTGAAAAAAAGGTGCATAAAGCAGGGTTGAACATGGATCTCCCGCATTGTGGTCCAACACCGTGAACAATTTTTTTTTAAATCTCGTTTTGTTCTATACTGTTCGTTGAATTTGTTCGGCGGACGTCCGATGACATCAGTTCAGAGGGTAGCTAAACCCTCTGACCGAACACGCTGAGCTACCGGGCCGGCAACCACTCAGCCATGACCTCAGTGCTGTTGCATGTCGCTCGATGTTGTACATCTTGAACTTGAACCGTTCATTGTGTCTGTTTTGCTTTGTTTTCGCGATTCAGTACACCTTCTTCCTATTTCCGCGTTTGACCTGTGTTCGGTTTTTGAGGGGCTATCTACTGGGCCAACTTACCACTAAATCTGAAGGGGTTGCGATCGGGAGTTTCACTTGTCAGAAAAGAGCTAGTACGTCACATGGAACGTGCTACTCACAGTAATTCGCGGCAGCAGCGCTGTCACCGGCACTTCTCTGCCTTATCTCGCGCTCAAATCCCACTGTATGTTTACGAAACTGTGCATGCGTAAAACTGCTACGTTAGCTCTATCAAAACCCACACTTCCTCCTTTGTCAATGTGCT
Source organism: Schistocerca americana (assembly GCF_021461395.2). NCBI lineage: Eukaryota > Metazoa > Arthropoda > Insecta > Orthoptera > Acrididae > Schistocerca > Schistocerca americana. The sequence goes on from NC_060121.1 coordinate 618,640,501, forward strand.
AGCCATTTTGTTTTATCTGCAGAATGCATAAGAAACATCAATTTACACGAACTAGGTACGACGAAAAAACATAAGTTCCACGTCGAATCGGTAAAGCTTTTAGAACTTCCATTACTAACATTGCGATACAAAGTGACAGTAGTCTTCTACAAAAGATTTAAAAAAAAAAAAAACAGTCCGTCATTCTTACTTTTAGTACAATCCTAAGAGCAGTCTTGTTAGAGCATAGCATCTATTTAGTAGCAGAATTTTTAGAACCTATTAAAATTGAAGAGACTTGAAACAAGAAAGCGTAAAATCTGTTTCTGCTACTAGTGCGAGTTATCTCACAGATAAAGTAAAAACGAAACAAAAAAAAAATCACTTACTGCAGTATCGCTGTTATATGTTCTGTACGTCTTGCAAGAGTAAAAAAGTGTTTGTGTTTGTGTGTGTGTGTGTGTGTGTGTGTGTGTGTGAAAAATATAGCAGACAGAGTTAGTAAGTGTACACGTCCATATCCAATATTTACTCGCATAAATGACTAATGTATTCCATAATCTCGACAGATTTTTGGATGAATAAAGAAATAAATACTGAACTGCGAGATAAATCAGGCAGCGGAATGTATAAAAATCATTTAATTCATTGCTCCATGTTGCATGACACATTCAGAAAATCGAACAAATTCACACCTTAATGGAGGGCTTTCTTACATGTACGTAACTTAATAAGGAAGTCCCACAATCATCTAGGCCAATATTAAAATTACTGCAATAACCATGTCACCAACCAGCGACTTTTCCGACAAAAGATGCCTTTGCACGCTACTCTATAGTCATCAGACGTCAGTATGAGTCTATGTCTTTGACCTTACACAGTCCTCAACGCTTTAACCATCAGTATGTCATCAACTGACATTTAATGATAACAAAAACGATGCATTCTTCTTAAATATACAATATGCCAGTGTCTTAAAAAAAAGAAAAAAGAAACGACGCGTTCTTGTTAAATCTTGCCTTCAAACGGCATACTTCCATGGGAGGCAAGTTATAATACGAAACCCACGAAATGCGAAAAGCGTTTAATGTCATGTTATTATAGGAAATCGTACCAAAAATTACGCCTTCTTGAGAGGTGTTCAACGTATCAGTGGTTTAAACAGCATGCATCCATACCACTTAAGTTATAACGCCGGTAAGTTATAATACCAGCAAATACGGACTTGATTTACAAATGACACTATCAAACATGGTGTCTCCTAAGTTCACTGTCCGGCTGGCCCCGGCGGAGGTTCGAGTCCTCCATCGGGCATGGGTGTGTGTGTTTGTCCTTAGGATAATTTAGGTTAAGTAGTGTGAAAGCTTAGGGGCTGATGACCTTAGCAGTTAAGTCCCATCAGATTTCACACACATTTGAACACATCCTAAGTTCTGCTTGTGACGTAGCAATCGAACCCACATCTCTATGGCCAATTTACTCTGTACAAAAAAAATCTGACTCGTCTTATTCTGCAGTTCACCCTGAGCAGAGCGGCGCAACGTGAAATTCCACGTCGTGACGTTACAAAACTCGACCAACCTCACGTCCACTTTCGGTTTCACGTGCCGTGCAGGAACGGCTTAAAGCTTACCTCTCTACCTCCTTGTCACGACCTCCGAAGGCGATGACAGTCCTGATGGAGCCGAGGACTTCTTCGGCAATGGCGCCCGCCTTGCCGTACTCCTGCATCTCCTTCCTGGCGATGCGCGCCGAGATGAAGGCGACAACGCCGATGGCGATGGTGCCGGCGGGCAGCGAGATGAGGCAGATGAGCGCCAGCTCCCAGCCGCGGAACAGCGCCAGCCCCACGTTCCCCAGGAAGGACACCACCATCTGCACGAACATCGGTACCTTCTCCCCCACGCCGTCCTCCATCTTCTGCATATCCCTGACACACGGATAACAATGCTTGCACACTTTCTGCATTAGCTTAGGTTCATTCCTCAAAAGACTGCAACTTGTTTATACTACACTGTACCTTCACCCGCAAATATCCATCTTCCTGTCGCAATTCTCGCGTAATTAAGTGCGGAGTACCCTGTGAGTCATGTTTGGATAGCTCAGTTGGGAAGAGCATTGCTCGCGAAAGACAAAGTTCCGGGTTTAACACTCCGCCAGCAAGTTTGAAAATATCGCACATTCCTCTATAGACTAAATTATCATTCTAGAAACCATACCCTAGGCTGGAGCTAAGCCGTTTCTACGTAATATTCTGTCTTCTAAGGATATGCAGGGGAGCTGTGATGTTTGGAAGGTAGGAGATGAGGTACTGGCGGATGTAAACCGTGAGGTTGGATCGTGAGTCGTGATTGGGTCTTAGTCGATAAGAACAATGCCCATGAAAGCCAAGGTTCTGGGTTCGTGTTAAGGTGCGGCATTTATTAAATCTGTCAGTGAGTTTCTAAACAGCCCACACTCCGCTGCAAAGGCGAAAGATACATCTCCACTGTAGTATCGACTAATATCTGACATATATGCAGCTGTGGTCTTCGTGCAGCGATTTTGTTTAATAACCCAAAACGTCTTGGGTTCCGGGTTCTAACCCAGTTACTGCTTAAAATTTGAATGAAAAATCATCAGCAATAGCGGCCGAAGACTCCCGTATGTCTCCTTCGTTCTGCTAACGGCCTTGTCAAAGAGCACTTTTGCAGCGGCCATTCAGGAACATTCAGCAATGTTCAACAGCATGATGCAAATGGCAATACGAGCAGCCGAATTAAAGATATACGAAGTGCATCCACAGGATATGTTGCTGAAAAATAAGAATTTGATAATTATCTCCCTGTTGGCAAATGATTCCAGATTAACCCCCCATTCGGATCTATGGGAGAGACTTGGAAAGGGGGTGGTAACAATGAGAAAAAAAAATTGAATAAACAACGAAAGAGTAACATTCTACGAACAGGAGAGTAAAATGTCAGAAGTTTGGACATGGTAAATAATGTAGAAAATCTAAAAAGAGACATGCAAAGGCTCAGTCATGATATAGTGTGGGTCATTGAACTGAAATGGAAAAAAGATCATTCCTGTCAGACGAATATCGGGTAATAACAACAACAGCGAAGAGTACAACGAAGTTAGGACAAAATTGAACAGTTCTGAGATACTGTTTTTCCCTTCAGAATGGACAGGAAACTAACGCTAACAACTGTTGAAGTACACTTGCCGACTCTGCGAGCAGATGAAAGCGCACAGAAAGGGTACTGAACGCAAAATTCGGTGCATAAAGGGAGATGATTATGTAATAGTAATGAGCGATTGCAATGTGGTGGCAGGGAAAGGAACAGAAGAAAGACTTACGTCACCCTTTCGCATTACAGATCACTTCGCGGTGTTGATGTTGAATAGGCACACAAACTGAGAATAGGAACTTATATCCGGAAATGGCATCCGATGACGCAAAAGATAGTCGAAGTTACAGGGTCAACTTCTGGATCTAGGTCATCATTTTGGCAGCAAACGTGACAGAGGTTTTCTTACAATGGCTGTAACAGCATTCAGAACATTATGAGTGTCGAACAGATTCACGTCTGTCACAACAACACTCTTGAGACAGCTCATGCACTGGCGTCAACCTACCGTTGAACCCTACAGGTAGGACGGTCTGTATCGTCTCTGGATGACGTTTCCGAATATGGGGTCCTGTTCTCAGGTTATTCCTCAGGAGACCCTCTAGGGCCCGTCGAAGTTGGTCCCTCTCAAATATTATGGGCTAAGTTTGCTGTATATGATAATGAGGAATGTACTAATTCAAAATTTAAATAATCAGTTGCAAATAATGTCTCGGTCTACGTTCGCTATTGAAAGATAACTGCTGTCCGTGCTGGTGGCAGTGGAAGTTGGAAGTCGTGTACACGTGTTTCTGCACCGGGTGATCTAACTATGTCACGTGGGGAATTGTGGACATTAAAAATCACGTGTGACTGTGATACTCACTCTGACAGGCGACTGGCAAACTCTCCGGACTGGTGGACATCGTACCAACTGATGTCCTGTCGCAGTGCGGACTCCATGAAGCGCCCTCGGATGCGATGGATCTGTTGACAGTAGTAAGAGGATTACAGTGTCAGCGATCTAGTCATCAGGCGTCTCGAAAAAAACACTCGGTTGAACGGTAAGCGGTGCTTCCAGGAACTGCAACATACAGTAATCTCTAGAAGTACGTGATATACAGGGTGATTCAAAAGCCACGTTCCATGGGAGAAGGTCTATATCTTTGCCCATATGACAAAGTCGTATTCAGATATATGAGAGGAAAGATCATTCGAAGCAAAAATGAGTCTAGTCTCTGAAACAAATAATAACACATAATTGTTTCTTGTTTTGGTCCATACTACTTCCTTCCAAAATATGAGTAGCAAAGAGCATGCAGTAGAAGAGATTCGTTTGTCAGTATCGAAGTTAAATAAGTGCTCATAGCTCTTAAGGTATGAGGTTTAGAGACCATGTTTACTTGACTTTCTTGCTTCGATGATCGTTCTTGTCATATGCTTGTATACGACTTCGTCCTATGAGCCAAGGTTATTGAATCACCTCTGCAGACTTTGTCTTGTGGGACGTAACTTTTGGATCACCTCGTATAGTAATCACCTAAACCATATTATTACTCCATTTAGTTCAGTACATACCATTCACAGTGCATCTATCGTAAGCAGAATTGTTATTTTCTCATTTCAGTTGGTGCAATCTTCCACTGACCTTGTTTCTGCTGTATTATTTATTAGCTGAAAATTATTAGAGCATTTGGCTTGATATTTCCGAGTAACAGGTATTAATGGTTTTTCTCCACGCACTGTCATTAGACGCGCTCAGTGAAAATTAATTGATCCCGCATGAGCCTACACTACAACCCTGCAAATCAGTTTGTAGATGACAGCCAGTCATTTAAGAGCATAAATTTAGCTGTGTTGGTGAACAAGCAAATTGATAAGAGATATGTTAATCGAGACTGTCTCGAGACAGTCATAATACCGTACATCATAACTGTTACCTACGCTATCTGGTCAAAAGTAACCGAACACCGCTATGAAATGCGAAACTGATCAGTAGATAGCAAGAGAGGTGAACCCGCCCGTATAAAAGCAAGCAGTAAGCGGAGAAGCAGTAACAGCAAAATGGCTCGGTCAGGAGAGTTCAGTGACTTTTAACGTGGACCAGTCACTGGATGTCACAGTTAGAGACATTCCAACCCTCTTAAAGCGGCCCAAACCGACTGTTAGTGATGTAACTGAGAAGCGGGAAAGCGAAGGAACAATCGCAGCCAAGCCAAACCAGGCAGGCACGTACTGACGGGGAAGGGTCATCGAGCGTTGCAGAGGGTGGTTGTAACAGCTTGCATAAAATAGGCAGAAGGGGTCGTTCGTGAGATCCAAACTGCTACAAGCAGTCGAGGTACCCTAACGACTGTGCTTAGAGATTTGAAAAGAATGGGCTGTAATGGTAGAGCAGCTCCTCATAAAACACACATTTTTGTAGCCATTGTTAAGTGACGCTTGAGGAGGTGTAAAGAGCGACGGCACTGGATAGTGGGTGATTGGAAACGAATGATTTGGAGTGACGAATGTCCATGGAACCGTCTGGGTGTAGCGAAAGCATGGCGAATGTTACCTGCCATCATATGTAGTGACAACAGTGAAGAACCGAGGAGATTGTGGTACGATATGTGGATGTTTTTGTTGTCAGGGTGTTGTCTCCTTAGAGCGCTTAAGAAAACGTTGAATGTGAAATGGTATAAACACATTTTACAGCAGTGTGTACCTTGTACCGTAGAGGAACAGTTTGGAGACAATGATTGTATCAGTATGACAATGGAACCTCCTGTAAAGCAGCAAATGTGCAGCAATAATTATTTGTGGACAGTGTCACTCCTGAAATGGAGTAGCGTGCCTTGAGTCCCGACCTGAAACCAATGAAACACCTTTGGGGTTAGTTAAAACGTCGACTTCGTCCCAAAGACCAGCGATTAAAATTACTACCTTCTATGGTTTCGGCTCGTGAGGAAGAATAGGCTGCCATTTCTCGACAGACATTCAGACTTCTATTTGAAAGTGTCCCACCAGAGATCAAAGCGAAGGCGGACATACCCAGTATTAATATCGAATAACACGTGTGCGTATACTTTTGATCAGATGATATAGTTATTTTTCTTTCCTTGGTCCTCAGCATGTATATGCTAGGAGAAATGGATGATTCTACCAGTAGAGAGAGTAGCTTTCATTTCGGGCTGCAAGTCCTAACTGCCGACCGAGCTAAGAACGTCCTACAAACGTTTCTGAAAAAGGTCTTATTCAAAACCGCCAAGAACTGTCCTGCATTCACTACCGGCTTCGAGCTTCTGATCATGTTCAGGTGTCAGCCTTTATGCATGAAGATCATCAGAAGATCGAAAATGATGGTAAATGCAGAATTATTTGATGAGATTTAGGTATTGCAGGCGGATGACGTCGACATCTTGCCACAGTATTTTGCCTGACAATCAAGAAATATCTGAAGTAATTACTATTAAAAACAGTCTTGATCACGATTTATTTAGCAAGGTGACCAGTTTCGACCACTACTGTGGTCATCTTCAGACCATTGAGTAGGAACCTCTTTCTGTTGGAGAATCACTACTGATTCTCCAACAGAAAGAGGTTCCTACTCAATGGTCTGAAGATGACCACAGTAGTGGTCGAAACCGGTCACCTTGTTAAATAAATCGTGATCAAGACTGTTTTTAATAGTAATTATTTATAAGACATTGATCACTGCTGTTCCCGTAATGCATTCAAAAATATCTGAAGCGTGTCGCTAAGTTTACAGAAATAATTGGCACGGTGGAGCATCCACAAAGACTGTTCTAATGACCGCCCTCTATCGAGTTCAGCGCTCTCTGTGAAATGTTGCTCCTTCTGAGGGTCGCAAGCGCATGAGTACCAGTAATATTGCATGCACGACGTACGTGGAAATGCCGGCACGCAGAGTTAAAAGATAGAGGGCAGGACGACAAAATTAACTCTCTCCAGACGTGGTATTAGTTTTTTCTTTGCGGGAATATTTAGGAAATCACTGGAACCACGACTTCGTCAAGTTGAAAGCCGGAGGCACCAAGACGATTAATAAGACCTTTCGCCGAGCGCATTCCCACAAATTCCAAAATAAATGAACCCCAGACAGGTATAGCGCTGTCAAAATTTTCCTGCAAGAGTAATTCTTGGAGATACGTGGTTCAGAGATGGCTGAGTTCTCCCATGAATTGTGCGTGCTGTGTAACCAACGAAGGCTTTGCCACACTGACGTGGTATTCTGCAGACTCTATCCTGGCGGAGGGGCAGATGTTGACGTTTTCGGCCGCAATTCCGAAATTTTTCGTCAGACTTCTAGAGTCAAATGCACGGTTCAATGACATTAATGTGACCACCGCCTATGTTCGACGTCAATCTGAAATAAATAGAGACGGCATGTGGCATGTGGTAGCAGGATATATAAAGCGTATCGGGGGACGCGGGAAACGGTGTAGTCGCTGCCTCAATGCGGAAACGGAACAATTTATCTGGCTTTCAAAGGGGCATGATCATCGGCTTTCGGGACAAGGATGAAAGCATTTCCGAAGCGGCTACATTTATAAACTGTTCCTTTGCCACCGTGGTTAAAGTATACCGTCCATGGCAAAATGGCACTGTCCAAAATCCGCCCCAAGGCAACTGTGGTGCACCACGAGTCGTAGATGACAGACGTGAATGACGGCTGCAGAGATTTCCACGAGTGAATAGACGTGCAACTGTTGAGCAGCTCATGGCACAGATGAACCAAGGGCTATCGACAGTGCGTCCTCAGCGACCGTTCAGCGAACTTTGCTGCATATGAGCCTCCGCAGTAGGCGCCTGGTTCAGGCAACCATGTTGGATGTCATTCATGGCCAACGGCGGCTCGAATTTTCGCGCCATTGCCGCAACTGGACGTCCACTGAGTGGCAACAGATGGTCTCTTCAGATGAATCACGTTTTGAGCGCCATCGGACAGATGGCCGTTGGCGTGTACGGCGTGAAACGTCTGAAAACAAACACGCTGCAACCAAGAGGGAGTGCTGTGGTGTGAGGAGTGTTTTCGTGTCATTCCTGGGCGAGTAACATTCTACGAATAGGAGAGTAAAATCTCAGAAGTTTGGACGTGGTAAGTAATCTAGAAAATCTAAAAAGAGACAAGCAAAGGCTCAGTCACGTTGCAGTGTGGGTCATTGAACTGAAATGGAAAGAAGATAATTCCTGTCAGATGAATATGGGGTAATAACAACAACAGCGAAGAGTACAACGAAGTAGGAATCGTTATGAATAGGAAGTTAGGACAAAGATTGATCAATTCAGGGATACTGTTGTTCCCATCAGAATGGACAGGAAACTAACGCTAACAAATGTTGAAGTACACATCCCGACTCTGCAAGCAGAAGATGAAGACGCACAGAAAGGATAACAGGGTACTGAACGCAAAATTCAGTACATAAACGGAGATGATTATCTAATGGCAATGAGCGATTCGAATGCGGTGGCAGGGAAAGGAACAGAAGAAAGAGTTACATCACCCCTTCGCATTACAGATCACGTCGCGGTGTTGTTGATGTTGGACAGGCACACAAACTGAGAATAGGAACTTATATCCGGAAGTGGCATCCGATGGCGCAAAAGATAGTCGAAGTTACAGGAGCCGGCCGGGTGGCCGAGCGGTTCTAGGCGCTACAGTCTGGAACCGAGCGACCGCTACGGTCGCAGGTTCGAATCCTGCCTCGGGCATGGGTGTGTGTGATGTCCTTAGGTTAGCTAGGTTTAAGTAGTTCTAAGTTCTAGGGGACTGATGACCTCAGAAGTTAAGTCCCATAGTGCTCAGAGCCATTTGAACCATTTTTGAGGTTACAGGGGTCAACTCTTGGATCTAGGTCATCATTTTGGCAGCAAACGTGACAGTGATTTTCTTACAATGGCTGTGACAGCATTCAGAGCATTATGCAGTGTCGAACAGATTCACGTCTGTCACTACAGTGCAAATAACTATTTCTCAGCAAGTCTTGACCGTTTTCAAGAACGAATTTATTCAAACCTTTGCGACCTCGTCACTCTGGAAGCCACAATAGATCAACACAAGTATACATCTATCCCTGGGGGCCATGTCCACCCCTACATGCAGTTCGTTTTTCCTCGGCACGATGACATCTACCAGCAGGACAATGCAACGTGTTACGCAGTTCGCAGTGTGTGTTCGTGGGTCAAAGAGCACCAGAATGAGTTTATTGTACTGCTCTGACCACCAAACACTCCCGATTAAACCCAGACGAGAATCTGTGGGCCACCTCGATCTAGCTGCTAGAACCACTGATCCTCAACCGAGAAAACTAACGCAGCTGGCCACGGCAATGGAGTCGGCATGGCTCCACATTCCTGTCGGCACCTTCCAGAACTACATTGACTCTTCTAGCACGTATCGCGCTGCAAAAGGTAGTTATTCAGGCTTTTGATAGGTGGCCACATTAGGTTACTGAACAGTGTAAATAATTATTCCTCAGCAAGTCTTGGCCGTTTTCAAGAACGAATTTTTTCAAACTTTGCGAGCTGTGGGGCAGCACCAGTACAAAATGTTTCCAAATTTGAGAAAATTAAAAGCAAACACGGAGACAAAAGAAGGAAAAATACTGGGAAAGATAGGTAGACAGTAGAGAAAAAAAAAGAGAGAGAAGCTATATTGTGACAGTACCAGAGTGAAACCGACGTGGTTGAAGCTGGCGATGGCGATGTGGCTGGAGACTAACATGAGGACGCCAATGAAGGAGTTGTGGATGGCGAACGTCTGTATGCCTTGGAGAAAGGTGTCCGTGGCTTCGGCGGCCGTGACGTTTCCGGCAGCTGGGACGGGCTCCGTGGAGTACATGACGCGCAGCACGGCGTCTGTGAGCGTGTCGTTAGGCAGTTGTCGGTAGCCTGACATGTAGGACACCGCCGCCGCTGAGATGGCTTCCCCCATCTGCGTGCCGTAGTCCACCATGACGCCGATCAGCGTGCCGAAGAAGAGCACGTTCAGCGGGCCGGTCACGCCGCTGCACAGCGACATCAGCAGTCCTACCGCCAGCAGCAGCCGCTCGCAGCCCGTCGTGTAGCGGTACTGCCAACAAAACCACATGTCTAGCCATGACGGTGAAAGTTACTAACGATTAACCCGGGGCAAAGTGCAACGACGCAGATGCAGGTTGCCTATCTAACGACTTCCAGTGGCAACAAAAATTTTATTTCCAGTGTCTGTATAAATAAAAATGTAAATGTTCGTTTGTACAAAATTGTAAATGTACGAAAGTTCTTCTCCCATTCCTTTGAAGTTGTGACACAAAGTTCCATTCGAATAAGACCGTGATTTTATATACCTTCTGGAGGTACCCTAAGCAAAGAAGGGAAAGCAGAAAGGTGAAAGGAGTATATAGAGGGTCTATACAAGGGCGATGTACTTGAGGACAATATTATGGAAATGGAAGAGGATGTAGATGAAGATGAAATGGGAGATATGATACTGCGTGAAGAATTTGACAGAGCACTGAAAGACCTGAGTCGAAACAAGGCCCCGGGAGTGGACAACATTCCATTAGAACTACTGACGGCCTTGGGAGAGCCAGTCCTGACAAAATTCTACCATCTGGTGAGCAAGATGTATGAGACAGGCGAAATACCCTCAGACGCAAGAAGAATATAATAATTCCAATCCCAAAGAAAGCAGGTGTTGACAGATGTGAAAATTACCGAACTATCAGTTTAATAAGTCACGGCTGCAAAATACTAACGCGAATTCTTTACAGACGAATGGAAAAACTAGTAGAAGCCAACCTTGGGGAAGATCAGTTTGGATTCCGTAGAAATATTGGAACACGTGAGGCAATACTGACCCTACGGCTTATCTTAGAAGCTAGATTAAGGAAAGGCAAACCTACGTTTCTAGCATGTGTAGACTTGGAGAAAGCTTTTGACAATGTTGACTGGAATACTCTCTTTCAAATTCTGAAGGTGGCAGGAGTAAAATACAGAGAGCGAAAGGCTATTTACAATTTGTACAGAAAGCAGATGGCAGTAATAAGAGTTGAGGGGTATGAAAGGGAAGCAGTGGTTGGGAAGGGAGTGAGACAGGGTTGTAGCCTATCCTCGATGCTATTCAATGTGTATATTGAGCAAGCAATAAAAGAAACAAAAGAAAAGTTCGTAGGTATTAAAATCCATGGAGAAGAAATAAAAACTTTGAGGTTCGCTGATGACATTGTAATTCTGTCAGAGACAGCAAAGGACTTGGAAGAGTAGTTGAACGGAATGGATAGTGCCTTGAAGGCAGGATATAAGATTAACATCAACAAAAGCAAAACGAGGATAATGGAATGTAGTCGAATTAAGTCGGGTGATGTTGAGGGTATTAGATTAGGAAATGAGACACTTAAAGTAGTAAAAGAGTTTTGCTATTTGGGGAGCAAAATAACTGATGATGATCGAAGTAGAGAGGATATAAAATGTAGACTGGCAATGGCAAGCAAAGCGTTTCTGAAGAAGATAAATTTGTTAACATCGAATATAGATTTAAGTGTCATGAAGTCGTTTCTGAAAGTATTTGTATGGAGTGTAGCCATGTATGGAAGTGAAACATGGACGATAAATAGTTTACACAAGAAGAGAATAGAAGCTTTCGAAACGTGGTGCTACAAAAGAATGGTGAAGATTGGATGGGTAGATCACATAACTAATGAGGAGTTGTTGAATAGAATTGGGGAGAAGAGGAGCTTGTGGCACAACTTGACTAGAAGAAGGGATCGGTTGGTAGGACATGTTCTGAGGCATCAAGGGATCACCAATTTAGTATTGGAGGGCAGCGTGGAGGGTAAAAATCGTAGAGGGAGACCAAGAGATGAATACACCAAGCAGATTCAGAAGGATGTAGGTTGCAGTAGGTACTGGGAGATGATGAAGCTTGCACAGGATAGAGTAGCATGGAGAGCTGCATCAAACCAGTCTCAGGACTGAAGACCACAACAACTGGAGGTCCCTGATTGACTGCAAAAAATCCCAACACCAAGAAGGACTTGTGCGAAATAAACGAAAGTTGGAAGTCGTGTTTCTAGATCTGACAGATGATGTCTATCCAAATCTCGCGTCAGTCGCATAGGAGTGGCTTTAGTAGCGCCACTATGAGGATGCAAATTAGATTTGCTTTAAATGCACGCTAGACGTGGTGAATGATTTTAGTCAAGAATACCTTTAGAGCGATACGGACGCCGTTGTCAACACCTCACTGTGTTTGAACGAAGTCGCGTAATAAGGCTACAAGAAGCTGGATGTTACTTCTGCGATACTGCAGAAACACTAGCCTGGAGTGTAGCCACTGTATTTGATTGCTGACAGCGGTGGTCACGAGGGTGTACGGTCGCAAGAAGACCGGGCTCTGGATGGCCATTAGGGAAATGTCCGGACTATGGCTCTTGCATCATACTCCATCTGCAGCAGCAGTTGTCACCACGATGGCGCAAGGAACTGTTACCAATCGGTTACTTCAAGGACGGCTTCGATCCAGACGCCCTGTAGCGTGCATTCTATTGATGCCAAACCACCGACATTTCCGACTTCAGTGGTTTCAAGCGAGAGCATACTGGAGGGCAGAGTGGAGGTCTGTTGCGTTTTCTGATGAAAGCTGGTTCTGCTTCGGTACCTGCAACCAACTTGTCTACGTGCTAGACACACTGGACGCACACCTGGAGTTTTGGTGTGGAGTGCGATTTCGTATGATAGTATGAGCACTCTCGTGGTTATCCCACTCACCCTGACTGCAGATTTCTACGTCAGTCTAGTGATTCCAACATGTTTTGCTGCCATTCATGAACAGCATTCCAGGGGATGTAGTCCAACAGTCCAGCGCACGTCCACATACCGAAGTTGTAACCCAACATGCTCTACAGAATGTCGTCATATTGTTTTGTCCTGCTCGACCACCAGATCTGTCTCCAGTCGAGCACTTATGGGGCATCGTTGGACAACAACTCAAGCATCACCCACAACCAGCATTAACCGCCCCTGTATTGGTCGACCAAGTGTAACAGACATGCAACTCCGTCATACAAACTGACATCCAGCACCTGTACAACACAATGTATGCTTGTCTACATGCTTGCGTTCATCAATCTTGCAGTTGCACCCGTTATTAATGTATGAGCATTTCACATTTGCATTGGCTTATCTTGTGCTTACATTTAAATGTGTTCTTTCAATGTTAATCCCTTAAAAATATGTTACCGAGACAAACATATTCCCGAATTTTTCATTATTCTACTGTAATTACTTTTTGGTGTTGTGATAATAAAAAGGTATGTAGGCCTATGTACGACACTCCAGTAGATATAAAAAATGCGCATATTCGTACGCAGCGTCATGTTAAAATTTCACAGGAATCGGAGAACAACTTTCGGAGATTTACCACTTTATGTCTGTGTTATAACGTAAATATAAATGTTCATGTGTTTAAAGTCTTAAGTGTCCGAAACTTCTTCACCTATTAATTTGAAATATGTACACAACGTTGCACGCAAATACGCGCATCTTTTTATCTTCTTACTAGAACTCCATATATAATGTATAACCATATACATAATAATCATTGCTGAACTCTATATAAAAATGTATATGTTCGTTTGTTGAAAATTTAATGCTCTGAAAGTTCTTCACTGATCGATTCTAAATTATGACCAAACGTTACATTCAAAGACGTGCGTGTTTTTATATAGCTTTTTTAATATGTCTAATATATAAAGGGGAAGCGTTAGTATCAAAAATCTCAAAAGACCATGACCGATTTACTTTAAACTTATATGTGTGTGTGTGTGTGCGTGGGCGTGTGTGTGCATGTGTTGTCAGAAAAGAAGAATGTTGTATTTATTGGTTATCGGCCTATGATAAGAATACTACTGCAGCCTCTGAATATGCAGTAACAATAAACAAGGCTCAGGACCAGTGAGAGGGAGCAGATGAAGAGAGAGGGGAGGAGAAGATGGACATATAACATAAGGACAGAGAGAGGGGAAGAAGGAGGAGATGGACAAAAAGAGATGGAGTAGGAGATGGACAGAGACAGGGGGACAAAAAGGTTAGGACGAATGTCCTATTCCCATGCGTATTGGAAACGTGTACGTTCACGTATCTTTGTTTCCATTTAACCAGACTGAGCTACAGCAACATGTGGCCAGGAACATCTAGTATTTCATATAAATAGTGACCACATTTCAAAAATTTAAAATGCTGACATAATCTGCTCATTAATAGATACGTTATTTGAAAGGTTCAGCACAATAAGAGGAGTGTCATAGCTGGAAACTGTATGTATGCCTTGAGGCAGCCTAACTCACCACACGCAAACACTCGAACTACATTCATCAAGTATTTGAGAATGGAAAAGAATCAAGGCATTTGAGGTGCCGCGCTATAAAAGAACGTTGTAAACCAGGTGGACTGATAAGGTAAGGAACGAGGAGGTTCTCAGCAGAATCAGCAAAAAAGGAGCCTATGCTAACACTGACAAGAAGAAGCAACAAGATTATAGGGCTTGTACTATCAGGTGTACCGGCCTGAAATGAGCGTTAAGATACAAATGTGTCGATAGGGAGCATTTGTTGTGAACGAGCCTTCATTTTTTTTTTGTTTGGTTGGTATGACATCTTTCAAAGATATTTAGTATACATTAAGTCATGGAACAAACAACACCATATGTTTTCATCGTGTTAACAATTCGAATTTTGTACCAGAAAGTGATGACTTGCGGAAAGCATTATTTTTTTGTTTTCACTTGAAAAACAGTGCTGCAGAGTCGCATCGAATGCTTGTTGAGGCATATGGTGATCATGCTCTATCAGAAGCAACATGCAAAAGATGGTTTCAACGGTTCAGAAATAATGATTTTGATGTAAGAAATGAAGAACATGGAAGACCACCAAAAAAGTTCTAAGACGCCGAATTGCAAGCAATATTGGATGAAGATGATACTTTGAGTCAGAAGCAAATGGCAGCAATGCTAAATGTTGCACAACAAACAATTTCTGACCATTTTAAAGCTATGAGAAAGATCCAAAAGTGTGGAAAATGGGTGCCACATGAATTGAATGAAAGACAGATGGAAAACCGAAAAACCATTTGTAAAATTTTGCTTCAAAGACATGAAATAAAATCAATTTTGCATCGAATTGTTAGTGGCGATGAAAAATGGATTTATTTTAAGAATCCTAAACGGGAAAAATCATGGGTTAATCCGGGACAACCATCAACATCGACTGCAAAACCAGATCGATTCGGCAAGAAGACAATGCTGTGTGTTTGGTGGGATCAGAGAGGTGTGGTGTATCATGAGCTTCTAAAACCCGGTGAAACTGTGAATACTAATCGCCACAGACAACAAATGATCAATTTGAACTATGCATTGATCGAAAAAAGACCAGAATTGACCAGAATACATGGCAAAGTAATTTTTTTACACGACAATGCACCTGCACACAAACCAAAACTGGTTCATGATACAATCAAAACACTTGGCTGGGAGCTGCTACCCCAGCCGCCGTATTCACCAGACTTGGCCCCTTCCGACTACGGTTTGTTTTCATCAATGGGACACGCATTGGCTGAGGAACGCTTCGATTCCTACGAAGAAGTCGAAAATTCGGTGACTGATTGGTTTGCTTCAAGACGAACATTTCTATTGGCGTGGTGTCTACAAATTGCCAGAAAGCTGGTCAAAATGTATAGAAAGCAATGGTCAGTACCTTGAATAAAATGTTTTTACTTTTCAATTCAAAATTAGTGTTTCATTTTCACAAAAAAACGCTCATTTCATACCGGTACACCTGGTAAGATACCAGGGAATGACTCCCATCGTACTAGAGCACTGGTTTCAAACTTCGGGGTAATTACCGACTAAGGGGTAAAATAAAATTATTTGAGAGATAAAAACCAGAAGGTTTTGACTGTGTCTGTTTCAAAACTAAATTATTTTTAAGATATCATTATCATTTCAACCTACCAGTTGAAGAAATGACACAGTGGGCACTGGTTCCGGTTTCTCTTTCTTGTCCGGTTCAGTGAATTCTCTGAAACAGTGGATGCAGACTGGGTGAGATACAATACTAATGATGAATTTGTATTTAATATTGTGATTCAGAGTGTGAAACTTTTATGTGTAAGGAGAAACAACCATTCAACACCAGTATTTCAAGACAAAGTCCCAGTACTTACGGTTCAAGCGGATCGCTCCCTTTCCCATTCTTATCGCGACGTTCCGCTTTCTGAGATGACTCTGGTTCTTTTTGTTTGCTCTTCATCTTGCCAATCCTAAAATCGTAAAAGCATCAATTTCAGAGATTCCAGATTGAATAACTTAGGTTACTGTAATGTACTCTTATTTTCATTGAGGAGAAAGGACAATAATTTTCCCACGACAATGATGAATGAACGCACATCTAAATTAGTTTATATAATATCCTTTCACTCCAGCGATGAGGAGACACACTCAGAGAGTGATGGAGATAAGTGTCTCATTTCCTGTTATAATTACCTCAGCATCACCTGATTTAATTTTATTTCACTTCATTACCCTTGATTTATTTTTATTGATGTTACTCTTACCCAATTTCCAAGATACTATCTACAGTTGAACTGATTTTTTATGCTCTTTGCCATCTCACAGATTATAGTTTCCTCGGAAAATGTCAGGCCTTTATTCCATCTTCCTGAAACTCAAATCCCTATTCAAATTTTTCTCTGGTTTCCCTTATCACTTGTTAAATGTACAAATTGAATAACATGGGGAGATAGGCAACAACTATATCACAATAATCAGCCGACACAGTTAATATACAGTGTGTCCTGAAACGTTTGCAACAAAACAGTACAGACATTAGGGAATCCTGAAGAGAGCTAAGGAACTAATGGTCTTCACTGAATATATCATTTGGTTCAAGGTACCGAATGACCAACGCGTGTGAGGTATGTGTAAATTGCTTACGTTTCGTAGCAACCAAAATCAACGTTGATGGCATCTGGAAAAACAATCGTCTGTGGTGTGTCCATGTCTAAGTTTATCAGTGGGATCAATTCGTAACTGGTTGTCAAAGATTGAGTATTACTTGTTACCAGAACTTGCAGATATTTTTATAATCGGGAATGCACATAGAAATTTATTAAATGAGAGATTAAATTTCGATTTTTTAGCTCTCAGGACGTAATACCTTGCCTATAATGTCTCGCTATTTAATTGTGGCTCCGATATTTCCATAGCAACTCTTTCGTGTAACATCCTTCAGGAACATATCGGCAGTACTGTGAGTAGGGGTGTATTGCAATCGATCATGCTGCCGATACAAGTAGTTTACTGCAGTTTACTGTTTCTGTTGGCATAACAGATTTCCAGAATGGTTTGATGTATGTCATGATACGTTTTAATGGTGGAGTGACAAGCAGATTAAAAACCATAAGCAGATTAGGTATCAAATCTGGGGACAACATGAGAAATAGTTTTCTACGATTAGATACGTAACGTGTCGCTGAAGCTGGAAAATCTGCTAGATCATTACAAAGGAAGCCAGAAAAATAAAGAAAAAAAAGAAAACTGAAGAAGATGAAAAGGACACTCAGATTGAATATGATTACGAAGCTGGAATATTTTGACATGTCTCACTATTTAATTGTGGCTCCGATATTTCCATAGCAACTCTTTTGTGTAACATCCTTCAGAAAACGACATGCAAAATTTTATTTTCAGTTTAGGGTAACCAACATTTTTGCACACTTAGGTATCATTGTCTCATCCAATATTAAAGCCAAAAAAAGCAAAATTTTGCAAAAATAATAATGTAGTGCTTACCTACACAGTAAATCAAATTATTCGGCAGTGTATTAAATAATTTACACTCGGGCATGTCATATATTCTTAAATTATTAGGAGAAAACACAGACTTCTAAAATATGCAAAACAAGGAACTAGTAAATACTTCCATTTTATTCTGTTTACGAGTCAAAAGAATAAAATTTGTTTTGGCCTTTTATTCTGAATAGTGTGCAAACGGAATGTTCGAAAAATAAAAATAACAGATAATCTAGTATGTAAGATAAAAATCAATTTTCACTCCATTATGAGCTTCACAACATTTAAATTTTTGTCACAAAGAGGTCACAATGTACTAATTATGTTAAAGTTTCATTTCAACACCTATTAAAGTTTTCAAATTACAAGTAAAACATACAGACCACGACGTTCAGGTAACCTTAAAACAGTTCACGTACAGGTAAACATTTTGTAATAAATAAAGATGCCTTGTTAACTAAAAGCGCCTAGATGTATAAATAACAGTTCCCGTGCGGCATACAAAAAGGTGTTTTCTTGTTAACTACTGCAATTTAGCCTATGCTTGGAATGCAGAGAACATGACGTCTCTCCCTCATCATTTATCGTAAATTTTTGACACTGGAGAATGTAGTCTGCTGCGAGGAATATGTAAGAATGTCTCGTGAATTTTAAGAAAAGTCGCATATGAAACAGAACAAATGGCAGTTCATATCCACTGGTAACACAAAGTTGACGATCCATGTATGCAGATTCTCTGGGAGACATGAAACCATTTACATTCCCTAGCAGCGGAGGTCCGTTTTAAATTACCTCAGTAAATGGTAACGACCCCCACACGGCGACATTTAGCAAAAATTTAAATGCATTAGTTGTATCTGATAATGTTTTCGTGACATGTTTGGAAAATACTAAATATACTGTATAAAAAGTTACAATAAACTGTAAAAATAAGCCCTTTGAAGTCGGTTCGTCGTAGCTTATGTCTCATCGACGCTACTACGAGTGTGCTCCCTGCCGCCGTTGGATAAGCAGCTGAGCAGCAAGTCGTATACTCCTAGCTCACTCATTTGTTACATAGTTTAATTCTTAATTTCTTTGCGTGTTTTTGGTACTTGCATTGTTTAATTCATAAATTTCGGGCGTATTATAGTATTTGAGAGTTGTAGCATCGCGTTTTAGTACCTGAATAGTGTAAATTCGCGTAGTCGTTTGTCTACTGTTTTTGTTTTGAACGGCCAGTGTCGGTTGGTCGCAGTCAGTGTGCTCCCTGCCGCCGTTGGATAAGCAGCTGAGCAGCAAGTCGTATACTCCTAGCTCACTCATATGTTACATAGTTTAATTTTTAATTTCTTTGCGTGTTTTTGGTACTTGCATTGTTTAATTCATAAATTTCGGGCGTATTATAGTATTTGAGAGTGTAGCATCGCGTTTTAGTACCTGAATAGTGTAAATTCGCGTAGTCGTTTGTCTACTGTTTTTGTTTTGAACGGCCAGTGTCGGTTGGTCACAGTCAGTGTGCTCCCTGCCGCCGTTGGATAAGCAGCTGCAGCAGCAAGTCGTATACTCCTAGCTCACTCATTTGCTACATAGTTTAATTCTTAATTTCTTTGCGTGTTTTTGGTACTTGCATTGTTTAATTCATAAATTTCGGGCGTATTATAGTATTTGAGAGTGTAGCATCGTGTTTTAGTACCTGAATAGTGTAATTTCGCTTAGTCTCCTTCCGCCGCCGAGCAGTGTCAGCAGTGCGCAAGTAGCAGCATTACTGCATTTACTAGGCAATCTTGTATTTTAATAACTGTTTAAATTTTGTCGATTTGTTTGCTCTCTCTGTAGATTAGTTCAGACGTTCTTTGCAAAACAGTTTTTAGCATGGATAGGGACTGCAACTGCTGTGTTCGGATGCAGGCTGAGTTGGCATCCCTTCGCTCCCAGCTTCAGGCAGTGTTGGCTTCGGTCACACAGCTTGAGGCTGTTGCCAATGGGCATCACTGTGGGGGTCCGGATGGGGGTTTGTCGGGGACGGCCAGCTCGTCCCACGCATCCCCTGATCGGACTAAGACTGTGGTTGCCCGGGATACTGCCCGCATTGAGGCTGATCCCTCACCTGTGGTAGAGTGGGAGGTCGTTTCAAGGTGTGGCAGGGGGCGAAAGACATTCCGGAGGGCTGAACGGAAAGCCTCTCCAGTTTGTCTGACGAACCGGTTTCAGGCTCTGTCTCAGGCTGATACTGATCTTCGGCCTGACATGGCTGCTTGTCCTGTTCCAGAGGTTGCCCCTCAGTCTGCAAGATCCGGGCAGTCGCAGAGGGTGGGCTTACTGGTAGTTGGGAGCTCCAACGTCAGGCGCGTAATGGGGCCCCTTAGGGAAATGGCAGCAAGAGAGGGGAAGAAAACCAATGTGCACTCCGTGTGCATACCGGGGGGAGTCATTCCAGATGTGGAAAGGGTCCTTCCGGATGCCATGGAGGGTACAGGGTGCACCCATCTGCAGGTGGTCGCTCATGTCGGCACCAATGATGTGTGTCGCTATGGATCGGAGGAAATCCTCTCTGGCTTCCGGCGGCTATCTGATTTGGTGAAGACTGCCAGTCTCGCTAGCGGGATCAAAGCAGAGCTCACCATCTGCAGCATCGTCGACAGGACTGACTGCGGACCTTTGGTACAGAGCCGAGTGGAGGGTCTGAATCAGAGGCTGAGACGGTTCTGCGACCGTGTGGGCTGCAGATTCCTCGACTTGCGCCATAGGGTGGTGGGGTTTCGGGTTCCGCTGGATAGGTCAGGAGTCCACTACACGCAACAAGCGGCTACACGGGTAGCAGGGGTTGTGTGGCGTGGGCTGGGCGGTTTTTTAGGTTAGATGGCCTTGGGCAAGTACAGAAAGGGCAACAGCCTCAACGGGTGCGGGGCAAAGTCAGGACATGCGGGGACCAAGCAGCAATCGGTATTGTAATTGTCAACTGTCGAAGCTGCGTTGGTAAAGTACCGGAACTTCAAGCGCTGATAGAAAGCACCGAAGCTGAAATCGTTATAGGTACAGAAAGCTGGCTTAAGCCAGAGATAAATTCTGCCGAAATTTTTCCAAAGGTACAGACGGTGTTTAGAAAAGATAGATTGCATGCAACCGGTGGTGGAGTGTTCGTCGCTGTTAGTAGTAGTTTATCCTGTAGTGAAGTAGAAGTGGATAGTTCCTGTGAATTATTATGGGTGGAGGTTACACTAAACAACCGAACTAGGTTAATAATTGGCTCCTTTTACCGACCTCCCGTCTCAGCAGCATTAGTGGCAGAACAACTGAGAGAAAATTTGGAATACATTTCACATAAATTTTCTCAGCATGTTATAGTCTTAGGTGGAGATTTCAATTTACCAGATATAGACTGGGACACTCAGATATTTAGGACGGGTGGTAGGGACAGAGCATCGAGTGACATTATACTGAGTGCACTATCCGAAAATTACCTCGAGCAATTAAACAGAGAACCGACTCGTGGAGATAACATCTTGGACCTACTGATAACAAACAGACCCGAACTTTTCGACTCTGTATGTACAGAACAGGGAATCAGTGATCATAAGGCCGTTGCAGCATCCCTGAATATGGAAGTTAATAGGAATATAAAAAAAAGGAGGAAGGTTTATCTGTTTAGCAAGAGTAATAGAAGGCAGATTTCAGACTACCTAACAGATCAAAACGAAAATTTCTGTTCCGACACTGACAATGTTGAGTGTTTATGGAAAAAGTTCAAGGCTATCGTAAAATGCGTTTTAGACAGGTACGTGCCGAGTAAAACTGTGAGGGACGGGAAAAACCCACCGTGGTACAACAACAAAGTTAGGAAACTACTGCGAAAGCAAAGAGAGCTCCACTCCAAGTTTAAACGCAGCCAAAACCTCTCAGACAAACAGAAGCTAAACGATGTCAAAGTTAGCGTAAGGAGGGCTATGCGTGAAGCGTTCATTGAATTCGAAAGTAAAATTCTATGTACCGACTTGACAGAAAATCCTAGGAAGTTCTGGTCTTACGTTAAATCAGTAAGTGGCTCGAAACAGCATATCCAGACACTACGGGATGATGATGGCATTGAAACAGAGGATGACACGCGTAAAGCTGAAATACTAAACACCTTTTTCCAAAGCTGTTTCACAGAGGAAGACCGCACTGTAGTTCCTTCTCTAAATCCTCGCACAAACGAAAAAATGGCTGACATCGAAATAAGTGTCCAAGGAATAGAAAAGCAACTGGAATCACTCAATAGAGGAAAGTCCACTGGACCTGACGGGATACCAATTCGATTCTACACAGAGTACGCGAAAGAACTTGCCCCCCTTCTAACAGCCGTGTACCGCAAGTCTCTAGAGGAACGGAGGGTTCCAAATGATTGGAAAAGAGCACAGATAGTCCCAGTCTTCAAGAAGGGTCGTCGAGCAGATGCGCAAAACTATAGACCTATATCTCTTACGTCGATCTCTTGTAGAATTTTAGAACATGTTTTTTGCTCGCGTATCATGTCATTTCTGGAAACCCAGAATCTACTATGTAGGAATCAACATGGATTCCGGAAACAGCGATCGTGTGAGACCCAACTCGCCTTATTTGTTCATGAGACCCAGAAAATATTAGATACAGGCTCCCAGGTAGATGCTATTTTTCTTGACTTCCGGAAGGCGTTCGATACAGTTCCGCACTGTCGCCTGATAAACAAAGTAAGAGCCTACGGAATATCAGACCAGCTGTGTGGCTGGATTGAAGAGTTTTTAGCAAACAGAACACAGCATGTTGTTATCAATGGAGAGACGTCTACAGACGTTAAAGTAACCTCTGGCGTGCCACAGGGGAGTGTTATGGGACCATTGCTTTTCACAATATATATAAATGACTTAGTAGATAGTGTCGGAAGTTCCATGCGGCTTTTCGCGGATGATGCTGTAGTATACAGAGAAGTTGCTGCATTAGAAAATTGTAGCGAAATACAGGAAGATCTGCAGCGGATAGGCACTTGGTGCAGGGAGTGGCAACTGACCCTTAACATAGACAAATGTAATGTATTGCGAATACATAGAAAGAAGGACCCTTTATTGTATGATTATATGATAGCAGAACAAACACTGGTAGCAGTTACTTCTGTAAAATATCTGGGAGTATGCGTACGGAACGATTTGAAGTGGAATGATCATATAAAATTAATTGTTGGTAAGGCGGGTACCAGGTTGAGATTCATTGGGAGAGTGCTTAGAAAATGTAGTCCATCAACAAAGGAGGTGGCTTACAAAACACTCGTTCGACCTATACTTGAGTATTGCTCATTAGTGTGGGATCCGTACCAGGTCGGGTTGACGGAGGAGATAGAAAAGATCCAAAGAAGAGCGGCGCGTTTCGTCACCGGGTTATTTGGTAACCGTGATAGCGTTACGGAGATGTTTAATAAACTCAAGTGGCAGACTCTGCAAGAGAGGCGCTCTGCATCGCGGTGTAGCTTGCTGTCCAGGTTTCGAGAGGGTGCGTTTCTGGATGAGGTATCGAATATATTGCTTCCCCCTACTTATACCTCCCGAGGAGATCATGAATGTAAAATTAGAGAGATTAGAGCGCGCACGGAGGCTTTCAGACAGTCGTTCTTCCCGCGAACCATACGCGACTGGAACAGGAAAGGGAGGTAATGACAGTGGCACGTAAAGTGCCCTCCGCCACACACCGTTGGGTGGCTTGCGGAGTATCAATGTAGATGTAGATGTAGATGTAGATGTACTCAGTGGTAGTTTCTTTTCCTATCGCAAATCATGAAATATGATTTCCCACAGGAATCCGAATGATTCGTATTTGCACGAATTACTTAAGAACAACGCAAGTGCGTTATTGTAGCCTGTGGTACTTTCCCTGAACCTTCTTTATCGCTGGGCTCCTTGTCCTGGATCGGTAGATGTCGGAAAATGTCGGGTTTCTAGTGTTCTGTGTCCGGCCTTTGCCATCCAAATCATTGTAAAAATAATCACCCTGGTCAACAATGGGAGAAACTGAGGAGTCACAGTAACAATACCGTGTATGGCACTGGTAGCAGCTTCCACGTCACGTGTGTCGCGGGGAGGTGTTGCACACATCAAAAAACCTTTTGCATCACCCCGGTTCCCAGAACTCATGAAGGCAGACGTTGACTGTGGATATTGTATCACAGCACAGTCCCTCTGACAACCATGCATGAGCAGCGCCTATTATACGGAGGGGGTCCGACAGCCGATCAGTTCCAATCATTCCACCATGTAGGAGGTACACGGATTTTGTTGTCTGTAGTTCAACTATGTCTAGACGGTCTCGATCGCGTCGGCATTGTTACTTTGTGCCAGGAAGGGCTCTCAACATGGGAAGTGTCCTGGCGTCGTGAACCAAAGTGATGTTGTTCGGACATGGAGGAGATACAGAGAGACAGGAACTGTCGATGGCATGCCTCGCTCAGGCCGCACAAGGGTTACTACTGCAGCGGATAGCCGCTAACTATGTATTATGGCTCGGAGGAATACTGACAGCAACGCCACCATGCTGAATAATGCTTTTCGTGCAGCTACAGGACGTCATGTTACGGCTCAAACTGTGGGCAATAGGCTGCGCGATGCGCAACTTCACTCCCAACGTCCATGGAGAGGTCCATCTTGGCACGACACCATGTATCGCGGTACAGTTGGGCTCAACAACATGCCGAATTGACCGCTCAGGATTGGCATCACGTTCTCTTCACCGATGAGTGTCGAATATGCCTTCAACCAGACAATCATCAGAGATGTGTTTGGAGGCAACCTAGTCAGGCTGAGCGCCTTACACACAGTATCCAGCAAGGGCAGCAGGGTGGAGGTTCCTTGCTTTTTGGGGTGGCATTATGTAGGAACTACGTTCGCTTCTGGTGATCATGGAAGGCGCCGTAACGGCTGTACGATACATGAATGTCATCCTCAGACCGACAGTACAACCATATTGGCAGCATATTGGCGAGGCATTCCTCTTCGCTGACGACAACTCGCGCCCCCATCGTGCACATCTTGTGAATGATTTTCTTCAGGATAACGACTTCACTCGACTAGAGTGGCCAGCATGGTCTCCAGAGATGAGCACTATAGATTGAAAAGGGCTGTTTATGGACGGCGTGATTCATAACCGCTCTGAGGTATCTACACCGAATCTCCGTTGAGGAGTGGGACAATCTGGATCAACAGTGCCTTGATGCACTTGTGGATAGTATGCCACGACGAATACAGGCATGCATCACTGCAAGAGGACGTGCTACTGGGTATTAGAAGTACCGGTGAGAACAGCAATCTGGGCCACACCGTTGAAGGCCTCGCTGTATGGTGGTATAGCATGCAATGTGTGGTTTTCATGAGCAATAAAAAGGGAGGAAATGATTTTTATGTTAATCTCTATTCCAATTTTCTGTACAAGTTCCGAAACTCTCGGAAGCGAGGTGACGCAAAACTTTTTTTTATGTGTGTATTTTGTCTGTTTCTAAATGACTGATTAAGCGATTCTGAGGGGTTCACCAGTGATATCTACAACTTCTCGGAGAAGGAGGATTACATATCATAGTCTATAGATTCTCAATCCGAAGGTATGTTCGTGATAACAACGCTGTTTCACTTGTTTCCCCGATCTTGTCCCCATGGAAGTCTCATTTGGACTGACAACAATCATGAAAACAGTATACTGATAAACATTATTTGTTCGTAATTGCTCTTAGCATATGCACAAAATAGCTGAGATTCTGAGAAAGAAACGGAACTATTTTGGATAACGTCGGATCTTTGTTCTCATAAAACCAATCCAAAACAATTTTAGAACAACACAACATATAATCATCGAGTGACCTTCAACATTTTACGTGTAGTTTACATCTTAGAATAAACAAAGAATAAATCTTACGTTATGAGTCTTACCTCTATGGAGATGTTTCCTTCGGGATGGCACGAGCTGAAGTAGCGAATCTGTCGTACATCTCGCTAATTATAGGAATAACGAAGGATATGACGTACGCAAGGACAGAACATTGGTGTCAAGAATAGTGATCGAATTTCCTGTCTTATCGAAAGATAATCTTATCACTTCCTGTTGACAGAGAAGTTGTACTCGCCTGTCTACATAACAGGTGTGTATCAGCTGGCAATCGCGCCGAAAACTCGTGAAAGACAGTTACGGTGTGATAATATTTGCTGTTGTACCCATTCTCTACCTATTTTTTCCACACATAGCTTTAATTCATTACTGGCTTATCCAAGAATCAGTGTGGTCTACTAGTAGATTCGGTTTGTTAAAAGTTACAGATGAAGTCAAATTATACATCAAACTCCAGACAGACACACTACTTTCAGAAGTTGAGCCCTACATGTACATTTACATACATACTTCGCAAGACACCATAAGGCGCATAGTAGAGGGTACACTAATAACAATGATGGTCATTCTCTTTCCTGTACTACTTGCAATGACAGCGAGGGAAAATATGGTTCTGTACGAGCCCTATTTACTATTGTCTTGTCTTCGCGATCCTTATGCAAGATACACTCGTATGTAATAGTACTGTTGTGCAATATGTCGCAAATGTTGGGTCTCTATAAAGTTTTTCCCATTAGTGCTTCGCAGAAAGGTCTTCTTCACATTAGCAATTCTCATTTGTGCTCAACGAGCATAATCTAACAGCATCCCCTAGAATTGCTTAGATGTCTTCCTTTAACCTGACGTAGAGCGGATTTCAAATACTCGAGCAGCACTCAAGAATGAGTCGAACATACTGTACGTACCACAGTATTCTGCTATTGCTGGTTTGCAACAAATAGTTGATTTCCTTTCCCATATGTGCATAAATTATAGTGTTCCATATAACACACTTTATGCTTAAATAGTGGCAGTGCTACACAATCATAAAGTCTACACGTTGTAACGCACGAAGCAAATTACAGAGACAGCCTCTCAGCAATAAACCTGATGTCAAAGTCTCTCAAAATTCGATAACTCAAACATGTTGAACAGTTTCTTTCATAGATTAATAATGACTTTCCATTTTTATCCTTTTTCGGTGCTGTGATCTTGGTAACAAAAGTTATTTAAGACACAAAGGACACTGTCTCCGAGTGGGCAGTGATTTAAAACAGTGAGGAATGTTGAAAATGTATGACGGAACGGGATTTTTTTTCTTTCTAATGGGTGATCCAGTAGGCAAAGTGCGCAGGGGTCATTTTATAATGCTTTGCTACTACGTCTCCGTCGCCAAACACGAACATATGGAAGGGATAGACGGCCACAGGAGAATATTTATTTATTGATTGACAAAAAATAAATCCGTCTTTTCCATGATCTTATCGTCAAGATTTTAAACGGAGGAGGGATACGTACTACTTGCGTGAATAAAAAACAAAAATACTAAAATGCACAATTAGCACTTCTTGAACATGCCGCGTCGGTAGACCTCGGATACCGTCGTCCCATCTTCATAGCATGTTTTCTCGTAATGTCGTGTAGGTGCAATTATCTGTTCAATCTTCTACGTGTGAATGTATCAAATTTATCTCCTGCCATGAATGATCCAGCTAGGGGAGCATCGTGGAAGATGTTCCACACTTAAGGCTCTTCACAGTAGCACAATGACGAGTGTTCAAATAATTCCAAAAACCCATGAGTCCTATGACACCGCCTTCAAACAAATAACGAATCGCGTGACCTCGGATCCACGTGACCTCGTAGTGTTTCGTCCTCAACATAGCGTCCGTGTAGAGGAGAGTGTGGGAATCGATATAAGCGAGCGACATCCGTAAAAAGAGAGGGAAATTTAGACGCACAAAATATCAAATCTCTTCCGCCGGCCCACGATGTAGCCGGTATTCTTCTGTTCCTGAACATTGCAGTTCACACATAAAGGCGAAACGGCAAGATGGATCCTATGGAGTCTCCCTCGAGTAAACTGTTTTCTGTTCACCGTGATGTACCAGGTCGCACATAAATCTGAATCGAGAGTTACAGCGTTCACAGTGCGCCATCGTACCATCCAATGCACGATAGGATAAGTCAGTTCGACGACATTAGGCGACCGGTGGCGAAGTAGGGTGCGATAAATGTCACAGGCCGTTGGTAAGCGACTGACAGGGAGAACGTCCCGTAAGTAGCTGTACCCCAAATAAAACCTCCAGAAGGAGGTAAATGGCACCGGAATCTCAGCAAGCGCCACGGGAGGGTTAAGTGAAGATTGTGCCAGAGCCACCATCAGTAAGCTCGTGAGGCTTGTAGGGCATCGCCGCGAAAGGCTGAGATGCATTTTTTTTTTTTTTTGTCATCAGTCTACTGACTGGTTTGATGCGGCCCGCCACGAATTCCTTTCCTGTGCTAACCTCTTCATCTCAGAGTAGCACTTGCAACCTACGTCCTCAATTATTTGCTTGACGTATTCCAATCTCTGTCTTCCTCTACAGTTTTTGCCCTCTACAGCTCCCTCTAGTACCATGAAAGTCATTCCCTCATATCTTAGCAGATGTCCTATCATCCTGTCCCTTCTCCTTACCAGTGTTTTCCACATATTCCTTTCCTCTCCGATTCTGCGTAGAACCTCCTCATTCCTTACCTTATCAGTCCACCTAATTCTCAACATTCGTCTATAGCACCACATCTCAAATGCTTCGATTCTCTTCTGTTACGGTTTTCCCACAGTCCATGTTTCATTACCATACAATACTGTACTCCAGACGTACATCCTCAGAAATTTATTCCTCAAATTAAGGCCGGTATTTGATATTAGTAGACTTCTCTTGACCAGAAATGCCTTTTTTGCCATAGCGAGTCTGCTTTTGATGTCCTCCTTGCTCCGTCCGTCATTGGTTATTTTACTGCCTAGGTAGCAGAATTCCTTAACTTCATTGACTTCGTGACCATCAATTCTGATGTTAAGTTTCTCGCTGTTCTCATTTCTATTACTTCTCATTACCTTCGTCTTTCTCCGATTTACTCTCAAACCATACTGTGTACTATTAGACTGTTCATTCCGTTCAGCAGATCATTTAATTCTTCTTCACTTTCACTCAGGTTAGCAACGTCATCAGTGAATCGTATCATTGATATCCTTTCACCTTGTATTTTAATTCCACTCCTGAACCTTTCTTTTATTCCATCATTGCTTCCTCGATGTACAGATTGAAGAGTAGGGGCGAAAGGCTACAGCCTTGTCTTACACCCTTCTTAATACGAGCACTTCGTTCTTGATCGTCCACTCTTATTATTCCCTCTTGGTTGTTGTACATATTGTATATGATCCCTACTTTTTTCAGAATCTCGAACAGCTTGCACCATTTTATATTGTCGAACGCTTTTTCCAGGTCGACAGATCCTATGAAAGTGTCTTGATTTTTCTGAGGTGCATAGCAACATAAAGAGACACATCTCGGTCTTGAGCATTGACATGGCCAAGTCCACCACGTTCTTTAGTGTGTTGTTGTTGTGGTCTTCAGTCCTGAGCCTGGTTTCATGCAGCACTCCATGCTACTCTATCCCATGCAAGCTTCTTCATTTCCCAGTACCTACTGCAACCTACATCCTTCTGAAACTGCTTAGTGTATTCATCTCTTGGTCTTCCTCTACGATTTTTACCCTCCACGCTGCCCTCCAATACTAAATTGGCGATCCCTTGATACGTCAGAACATGTCCTACCAACCGATCCCTTCTTCTAGTCAAGTTGTGCCACAAACACCGCTTCTCCCCAATCCTATTCAATACCTCCTCATTAGTTATGTGATCTACCCATCTAATCTTCAACATTCTTCTGTAGCACCACATTTCGAAAGCTTCTATTCTCTTCTTGTCCAAACTATTTATCGTCCATGTTTCACTTCCATGTATGGCTACACTCCATACAAATACTTTCAGAAACGACTTCCTGACACATAAATCTATACTCGATGTTATCAACTTTCTCTTCTTCAGAAACGCTTTCCTTGCCATTGCCAGTCTACATTTTATATCCTCTCTACTTCGACCATCATCAGTTATTTTGCTCCCCAAATAGCAAAACTTCTTAACTGCTTTAAGTGTCTCATTTCCTAATCTAATTTCCTCAGAATCAGCCAGGAGTGTTATCGAACCTTAAACATCATTCCAACGCTCACAAAGCAACCGAATGCTGCCATGAGACTCAGAACTGTGTGTTTAGGCGTCGGTAGCGTTTGCGCTACACGCAGAATTCGTGACGCCTGACAGACGTTAATAAATTCGGTCCTTTGATGAGGGTCCGAAGCACGAAGGCGTTGATCCACAAGTCCAGCGCGGATATGTTGCAAGAGGCCCCGATAGTCAAAGGTCGCCGTGCGTGAGATGTCCGTGAAGTCGATACTAAGCCAGCGGATTTTATCACACAGACTGGGTGAGTCCACCGCCAGTATTCAAGGCTACTGATTTATGTACATTCATAAGGCTCCCCGAAGCTAAACCACAAGTAGCTAAACAATCTATGACTCTGCGAACATCACGTTCGTCACGAAGAGTTAACATCAGACCATCTGCGAACGCAATGCACCTAAAAACTATGCTACCAAGAGACAATCCCTTGCAGCAGTGTCGCAGGCCGCACAACAACGCTTCTAATGCTAAAGCTTAGAGTATCGTCGATGAGGAGCATCCTTGCCAACAGAACGGCGAATCTGCAAAGTGTTCGATAGTCTGCCACTGACGAGTACATTAGATGTTGTGTCTCGTAGGAAACATGGCACCACCTCCACGAAAGCACCAGGGTATTGCCTATTCTGATCAGCAGTTAAGTACATATGACTGATGTGATCAAATACTTGACTAAAGTCCATTGCAGCCAGTGCTCTCGGTAGAAAACGCACTTTAGGGAGGACAATCATGTCTCTGTAGCGGCTTACTGCGAGAGAGATATTATGTGTCCCACCTATCGACGCCTGACCCATTGATAGGATACGAGACGTCGTACGCCAAAATTTGAGCTGCCGTTAGAAGTGTTAAATTTTCGTATCACAGATCAACAAAGTTACTGGTTAGTAGCCCGTAATACGTGATCCTGCCCAAGGTTTACAAATTGGAATGATGACTCCTTCCACAAAGGCAGCAGTAAGCTGCACCTCCGGCGTCATGAGCTCTTAACATATAGTAGTCCATCAGGATACCAAGAGCCTCTGGAACATCCCATAAATCTCCAGAGGTAACCCATTCGGCCCTGGTGTCTTATTGGGAGCCCCTTTTCCTAAGGCATCCACACTTCTTTATCAGTCACCTGTTCTAGCAGGAAGTTCCAGAATAACTGCGGCTGGATCAAAGTCACAATTTCCGCTTTTTCTCAGTTGACAGTCATGTGGCGGTCCGGTGATGGAGTTATAACTGAACGCTTCCTGGGGATGGCGTAGTGGATGGCGTAGCAGAGCTCTGTAGTGCTGCGTCTCTACGCCACAGTTCCTTACTAAACGTCCTCAAGGTGCGTCAAAGGCTTGGCATAGACCAGCCATCACTGTAAAGTACACTCTCCGTCATCATAGGCGCAGTCTTCACGTGCCTCCCACGGTTGCTTAACATTAACTGGCCGGTCGTTGTGGCCGAGCGGTTCTAGGTGCTTCAGTCTGGAACCGCGCGGCCGCGACGGTCGCAGGTTCGAAACCTGCCTAGGGCATGGATGTGTGTGATGTGCTTAGGTTAGTTAGGTTTAAGTAGTTCTAAGTTCCAGGGGACTGATGACCTCAGATGTTAAGTCCCATAGTGCTCAGAGCCATTTTGACATTGACTGCGAGTGGGCATTGATTTAAAACAGTGGGGTAAGTTTGAAAATTTGTACTGGACAGGGATTCGAAACTGACAAGACACCATATAGTTATGGTGAGGACAGCCAACAATATTTTCAGTGCGGATGCACACCAGTCTCGAACTCTTATGGAAACCGGCCAAATGCCGCGAGTAATGAGGATAATGGGCAAGAGGCACTACATTAGTAGTTGTGGATAAGTTGAGATTTTAGGTCTGACGCCACGTCAACGATGTGGAGACAAACTCGGAGAGTGATAGATATAAGCGTCTCGTACAAGTATTATAATCGTGTTTCCTATTATAATTACCTCAGCAGCGTATGATTTAATTTTGCTACACTGCATTACCCTTGTCTTATCTTCTTCGATGTTACTCTTATAACCTCTTTCAAGACACTATCCACTTCGTTCAACTGATTCTTTTAACTTGTTCGCCTGACAGAATTATATTTCTCTCGGCAAATTAAAGCCTATATTTCTTCTTCCTGAATTTTAAATCCCTATCTAAATTGCTTTTTTTGCTCCCTTACCACTTGTTCAGTATATAAACTGAATAAAATGTGGGATAGGCGACAACTGTATCACAGTGTTCAGTCGATGCGGTTAATATACTGAGTGTCCTGAATCTTTAGCATCGAAATAGCACGGGCATTAGGGGATCATAAACAGAGCAAAGAAAGTAATGATCTAAAAGGAATGCATGAGTTGGTTCAAGGGCTTGAAAGATCAATACATATGAGGTATGTATGAAAATTGCTTGTGTTATGTAACAACCAACCGTCTGCCACATCGACATTGATGACATCTGGAAAAACAATCATCTTTGAAGAGTCCATGATTGAGTTTGCCAGAAGGAACACTTCAAGATTTTCTGGCAAAGACTGAGAATTTCGTGTTATAAGAACTGCGCAGGTATGTATTTAATGTACAATGTAAAAGCACATAGTGCTTGGAAAGCCTAACAAGTTAACAATTCCTCAACCTGTGCTATCTTAATTGTAAGAAGAGCATCGTCATGGGCACATATTTACGAGGAATTAGGTCGTTCAAGCCACATACAAAACAAACCTTAGCTTCCCTGTGAAATAAATACATCGTAGAATGCAGTGCTGGTACAACCTGTCCAAGCGATGGATCAAATAATTTTCAACCCATAGTTCATTGCTGTCAGTGGATTATACTTCGCAGTACTGCAGTGACGAATTTCCTACAATTTTTTACTGTTCACGGATTAGGCCTCTTCCAGCCGTGACAGAGTTTTCAACTGCCTTAATTCAGTGGCTCGGGTGATGAGAATTCATATTCAACAATCGTCTCTAATCATCAACAGTAAGTCGCTATCACCTTGCTGGCAGGAATTGTACAATATCAAATAATAAGACTTTATCTGCTCCGATCCCACTTAAATGGTGCACTTTTACCTGTTGTAGTTGTTGGAGATTGTGCCTCTTGTTGGCGGCGAGATGTGGTTACAGGATACTGTGCTCCATCCCATTACTGTATTATCATTTGTCAGCATCTGACAAACAGACACACCCATCGTTGGCGATGAAAGGAAGGTCCCGTCCAACGCACAACAGCATTTCCATATTTTGCCCTTCTTGTTTTCATTGTTTTGATGCGACGCTCCACGAATTTCTCTCCTGCGCCAACGTCTTCATCTCAGAGCAGCTCTTGCACGCAACGTCCTCAGTTATTTGCTGGAGACGTTCCAATCTCTTTCTTCCTCTATAGTTTATATCCTCTAGAGCTCCCTGTATTGTAGTACCATGCAGATTATTCCCTGTTGTCTTAATACATGTCCTATCATCCTGTCCTTTCTTCTTGTCAGTGTTTTCCATATACACCTCCTCGCCGATTCTGCGGATATCCTGATTTCTTACCTTGTCAGTAAACCCAATTTCCAACATTCGTCAGTAGTATCACATTAAGACGCTTCGATTCTCCTCTTTTCTGATTTTTCACAGTCCACGTCTCAGTCCCATACAACGTTGTGCTCGAAAAATACATTCTCAGAAATTTCTTCCTCAATTTAAGACCTGTTTGATACCGGCACGCCTCTTTTGGCCAGGTATGCCCTCTGCACTAGTCTGTTTTTTATGTCCTTAGTCCGTCGTGTGTTTGCTTCCTAGGAAGCAGAATCTCTTCACTTCATTTACTTCGCGGTCCCCAGTATTGACGTTAAGTTTATCACTAATCTTATTTTGCAACTCCTTTATTCGTTGAATAAAACTATTAATTCGCTACATCAGAATTCGGTAAAAGATCTTATAATGCCTCTATTGTTTTCACAGGTAAATTATCACATGGCACGACTGTCGTAATTCATGTTATTTAATCCGATACCTTCACCTCTCATGATTACAGTACTTTACAAGCTGTCTGTCCGAAGAAAGTGAACGTATTTGGGTGTAATATCGGATACAGAGCTATTACTCATACAAAAAAGTTATTTTCGTAATTTTTTGGTGGTAGAATGGGTCAAGCAAAGTTTGAATTACTTCAGGTATTGTGGTGGTTATTGTTGCAGCAGCTCTACATAAATTGTAGTAATCAGAAAAAAACGCCTTATCTAATGCTGCATATGGATTTTTAATTATACATGACGACGTGTTTCGCCTTTTTAACATTGCACGCTAAGTGAGCGCCTTGGAATATTACATGATTTTTCGTTTTTATGAGTTGGTTTTTAGATTCAAGGGGACTTGGACATCACGAGGACTAAGAAAAATGGAAACTTTGTTTCTTATTTAATTAAATTCTGTGATTCTTCCTGATTCTAAAAATATATGCTTTAAGCATATTACATTATTATTTTCGTGTTTAAATGTGTTTCTAGAGCTGACGCGGCACATATTTTTTAAATACGAAGCCGTCACTGTACTGCCAAATAAAAAATTTCGCCTAAAACGTCTTCTTATTTAATTTAACTTCGATATTTCCAAAGGAACTCGTTTGTGTAATATCGTTGAAGAAAATATCGGATGTACTCCAAGTAGGGTTTTATTGTATTAGGTCTTCCCACCGATGCAAGTAGTTTACAACAGTTTACTGTATTTGTTGGCTTGTCACTTTTCAGACTGCTGTGATGTGTGCTATAATATGTTTTAATGATAGAACCATGAGCAGACTAAGCATCCGAACTGGGGACAACATAAAATGGCCTTCTACGAGCTGACAGGCAACGTGTCGCTGAGGCTGAAAAAGCTGCGGGAATCAAGACAAAGGAGGCCAGAATAACAAAGAAAAGAAGGAATACTGAAGAAGATGAAAAGGACACGAGGAATCAAGATCATTACAGAGCTGCCATGTTTTCACATGTTGTCATTGAGAAGAAAATGACACGAAAATGTTTATTTTCAGTTTCTCATAATCAATGTTTTTGCGTGCTGAGGTATCATTATGTCATTCAATATTAAAGCTACAAAAAATTTGAATTTATAGTAATACACTGCTTACCTACACAGTAAACCAGATGATTCGACAGTGTATTAAATACTTGAAGCTGGAGCATCTACATCTACATCTACATGGTTACTCTGCAATTCACACTTAAGTGCCTGGCAGAGGGTTCATCGAACCATTTTCATACTACTTCTCTACCATTCCACTCTCGAATGGCGCGTGGGAAAAAGGAACACCTAAATCTTTCCGTTCGAGCTCTGATTTCTCTTATTTTATTATGATGATCATTTCTCCCTACGTAGGTAGGTGTCAACAAAATATTTT
The DNA here is from genome assembly GCF_021461395.2 of Schistocerca americana. NCBI lineage: Eukaryota > Metazoa > Arthropoda > Insecta > Orthoptera > Acrididae > Schistocerca > Schistocerca americana. The sequence goes on from NC_060121.1 coordinate 618,675,883, forward strand.
CGCATTCGGAAGAGAAAGTTGGTGATTGAAAATTCGTAAATAGATCTTGCCTCAAAGAAAACCGCCTTTGTTTCAGTGACTGTCACCCCAACTCGCGTATCATATCACTGACACTCTCACCCTTATCGCACGATAACACGAAACGGGCTGCCCTTCTTCGCACTTTTTCTATGTCCTCCGTCAATCCTACCTGGTAAGGATCCCACACCGCGCAGCAATATTCTAGCAGAGGACGGACAAGTGTAATGTAGTCTGTCTCTTTAGTGGGTTTTTCGCATCTTCTAAGTGTTCTGCCAACAAAGCGCAGTCTTTGTTTCGCCTTACCCGCAATATTATCTATGTGGTCATTCCAATATAAGTTGCTCATAATTGTAATTCCTAGGTATTTAGTCGAACTGACAACCCTTAGATTTGTGCCATTTATGGTATACCCAAAATTTATCGGGTTTCTTTTAGTACCCATGTGGATGACCTCGCACTTTTCTTTGTTCAGTGCCAATTGCCACTTTCCGCACCATACAGAAATTCTCTCTAGATCCTTTTGTAATTGGAATTGATCGTCTGATGATTTCACTAGACGGTAAATTATAGCATCATCTGCAAATAATCTAAGGGGGCTGCTCAGATTATCACCTAGATCATTTATGTAAATCAGGAACAGCAGAGGGCCTATAACACTACCTTGCGGAATGCCAGATATAACGTCTGTTCTACTCGATGATTTGCCGTCTGTCACTACTAACTGTGACCTCTCGGAGAGGAAATCACGAATCCAGTCACACAACTGAGACGATACTCCATATGCATGCAATTTGATTAATAGTCGCTTGTGAGGAACGGTATCAAAAGCTTTCTGGAAATCTAGGAATATGGAATCGATCTGAGATCCCTTGTCGACAGCACTCATTACTCCATTACTGTGTTGCACAAGAATGATATTTTCTGAGTCCGTGTTGGTTATGTATCAATAAGTCATTGATTCATAATGTTCGAGTACAGTATATGCTCCAAAATCCTACTGCAAATTGAGGTCAGTGATATGGGTCTGTAATTCAATGGGTTACTCCTATTTCCTTTCCTGAATATTGGTGTGACCTGCGCTACTTTCCAGTCTTTAGGAACAGACCTTTCGTCAAGTGAGCGGTTGTATATGATTGCTAAATAGGGCGCTATTTTGTCTGTATACTCTGAACACTTGTAATAAAATTATTAGGAGAAAAAAACTGATATCTAAAAATCATTTATTTTATACAAAACAAGAAATTGGTAAATATTCCTTCTTCATTCTTTTAACAAGTTAATAATTTTAAAAAATTGACCTATTTCGAGTTGTGTGGAAGGGCAACGTACCTAAAATAAAACTTACTTGTAATTCATTATATAAGATATAAATCAGGTTTCATTCCATTAGAAACTCCACAGCATTTAACTTTTTATCACAGAGGTCACAATATACTAATTATGAGGGTCGTTCAATAAGTAATGCCCCACACGTTTTTTTACAAATCCATTAATACACACAGACATACGTCCTTGTTGGTGCTTCACATTCGATGTCTGTTCTGTGCACCGGTGGAGTTTGCAGATGCCAGAGCCGTAGTACAGCGTCAAAATGGCGTCTACGTACGACTCACGTTACAAGCAGCGTGCTGTTATCGAATCCTTGTGTGCAGAGAAAGAAACCGTGGTGAACATCCACAAACGCTTGTGTGCAATGTATGGCTATTCTGCAATTGATACGAGTACAGTTTGGGCGATGGGTAAAGGAAGTTAGAAACCCAGGAAATGCAGAATTTCAGCCACGCTCGGGACCTCCTGTCAGCGCACACATGCTGAATCGTGCAGATGCCATTATTCGTGCCGACCGGCGCATCACAACTCGACAATTGGCCCTACAGTTGTCGGTCAGCATTGGAAGTGCGTCTGCAATGATCGAGACTCTCGGATATTCAGAGAGGTGCTCACGATGGGTTCCAGGAATTCTCACAGCGGACCACAAGATTCAAAGAAAAGCCATCTCATCCGAATTGTTGGACCTTAAAGAGTCTCTACGGGAACACACTTTGAAGATGACGAGAGTGTCAGTCATCCATGAAAACATGGCTACGCTTACAGCAAAAGAGCTTTTACCAGCTGGGAATACATGCCCTTCCATAACGTTGGCGTACGATCATATAACGTGATGGAGGCTACGTAGAAAAATAGGAAATGGACAAGACATGCTGATGTATAATGGGACCAAATTCTGACTCTTAACAATAAATAAGTTCTGAGAAAAAAAGTATGGGGCATAACTTATTGAACGACCCTCCTATGTGGTTAAAGCTTCGTTTCAATATCTATTACACTTTTTGTGTTGTTATATTTCAAAACAGAAGTAAAAAATACAGACCGTGTCGTTCAGGTCCCCTTAAAATAGTTCACGTAAACATTTAGCAATAAATGAGGACGCCTTATTAACGCGAGATGCATCTAGGAGTATAAATAAAGAAACATGCGCAGTATGCAAAAATTGCGCTTTCTTGCTAAAAACTGCAATTTGTACTTCTGATCTGTAGTGGTCTACCTGTAATAGTGTGATAATGATGTCTTTCCCTCTACCTTCATCGCAGACTTTTTTTTCATACTGCAGAATGTTCTATGCTACGAACAAGACTATGCAAGAATGGCTCGTGAATTTTAAGAAACGTCGCCTATGAAACTGGGAACGAATTGGAGTACATATCCACTGGTAACAGAACGCTGAAGATGCATGTGTACAGATTCTGTGGGACGGATGAAACCGTTTAATGTCACTAGCAGCGGAGGTCCGTTTTAAATTACTTTCATAAATCATAACGACCCTCCCACATTTGACAAAAATCTAAACACTGTAGTTCGTATTTGATAACATTTTCATGCCAACTTCGAAAAATATTGACGGCACTTTATCGAAAGATACAATAAACTGTACAAATTGGGCCGTAGTAGTCGGTGAGTCATCTATTAGGTCTCATCGAAAGAATTATTCAGTGGTAGTTTCTTTTCCTGTCACATACCATGAAATACGATATCCGATAACGAATCCGAATGATTCCCATTTGCACGAATTACCTACGCGCAATATAGGTACAGGATTTTAGCCTATAGTACTTCATTGGACCTTTCTTTATCGTTAGGCGCTTTTGTTCTGCATCGCCTGATGACGGAAAACTTCGGGCGGCTAGTGTTCTGTATCTGGCCATTTGCAAACTTAATCATCATAAGAATAATCACCCTGAACAAGAATGGGACAAAGTGAAGTATCGCCAATACAACTGAGAATTTTAGAACAACAGAACATACAATCAGCGAGTGACCCTCAACATTTTACACACAGCTTACATTTTACAATAAACAATGATTAATCTTTGCAGTATAAATCTTACCGTATATGGAAATGTTTCCTTCGAGGTGACACGAGCTGAAATACCGAATCTGTCCAACACCTCTGTAATTATAAGAACAACGACGGATGTTACGTAGACAGCGGCAGGATAATGCTCTCAATACCAATGATCGTATTTCCTGTCTTATCAACAGATAATCTTATCACTTCCTGCTGGCAAAGAAGTTATGATCGCATGTCTACTTAACAGGTGTCGTATCAGCTAGCAATCACGCCGACAAAGCGGCGAAATGCTTTAACGATTCTCTCGCAAAGGACAGTTGCGGTATGGCTATTTATGTTGCTATATCCATTCCCTATCCATTTCTTCCACACAAAGTTTAGTGCATTGACAGCTCATCCACGAATCAGTGTAGTTAATCGTTTGTTAAAAGATACAGATGAAATCAAACTGTAAAGCAAACGCCAGACAGACACATTACCTTCAGAACTTGATATCTACATGTAAGTTTACATACACACTCCGCTAGCCACCATGCGGCGCACAGTGGATGGTACCCTAATAATAATGATAGTCGTTCGCTTTACTTTACTACTTGTAATTGGAGTGAGGGAGAAACGACTATCTGCATGCTTTTGTAAGCGCCCTGTTTACTACTGCCTTCTCTGAGCGATCCTTATGCAAGATATATGTTGGTGGCCTTAGTATTGTTCTGCACTGTCACAAATGCTGATTTCGTAAACTATCTCATTCTGTTTCGCGAAAAGGTCTTCTTTCCTTTATGGCTTTTCATTTGAGTTCACAGAGCCTTTCTGTAATCGAATTGCAGGTAACATATCTAGCAGCACGCTCTTGAACTGCGCAGATGTCTTCCTTTAATCTGAATTGGTGAGGATCCCAAATACCCGAGTAGTACTCAAGAATGGGTCACACATATTGCATGTTCCTCAGTATTTTCTTACAGCGGGTTTGCAACAAATACTGGACTACCATTCCCACAAGCACTTAAATTACCCTTAAATAGTGTAAGTGCTACGCAAATAAATGACTCTACATTTTGTAACGAACGAGGCAAATGACTGTGACAGCTTCTGAGCAATAAACCTGATGTCGAAATCTCTCAAAATTCACACAGTCAAAAATGTTAGCTAGTTTAGGTCACAGATTAATAATGACTTTCCATTTTTATCCTTCTTCTATGCTGCAATCTCGGTAACAAAAGATCTTTGATCGACAAATAACAAAAAATATTAACCATGTGCCTCGCTGTTTAAACACCGTTCAACAATGATAACTGCAGATCTGCTCATTGTCGCAGACTGCAGAGCAACATCGGTTACAGTTCACTCAGTTTAAGAACAAAAAACCTTGAATGTTCTATATATATCATTGCTCAATGATGAATGTGCACGCTCTCTCATTCCTTAGTGACTAGCACTCTCCTTTCTTAGTGACCAGTACTTGTGTCGAAATCTGTCAACTGTTAGCCCGCACAGTAACGAAAGTATAAATTAAATTCCCTCTTAAACGGCGCAGGATGCAAGTTCAACATGTCAAGTATATCGAATGTCCAATCATGAGTCACGTAATCCTGGCTAACTGCGAGTTAACAATTTTTGAGTACCAACCCTTGTTTGGTGACATCTCTAATATGCTCGATAAGGGTTAATATCTGAAAAAGTAGTATCCTAAGGCAACAAAAGCGGTGAGTCTTAATTTGGAATGTCCACTCACAGAAATATCTAGGTGTAACAATAGGTAGTGACTGAAATGGAATGTTATCGTAGACTCAGTCACAGGTAAAGCAGGCGGAAGAATTCGATTCATAGGTAGAATACTGCAAATATGCAGTAAGGTGAAATTCTCTTATACAGTTGTTATCTAAGAGCCGGCTGCAGTGACCGAGCGGTTCTAGGCGCTTCAGTCTGGATCAGATGTTAAGTACCATAGTGCTCAGAGCCAGTAGAGCCATTTTTTTGTTATCTTAGAAATACGTAAAACTCATTTTGACATCGAAATACGTAAATCTCAGTCCACGGCAACTGAACTATGTGAAAATTTATTTTTAAACGGAAATATGTGGAGCTCTCGCTACACGCTGCGACATCCAGACTAGCCCATACATCGAACAGTTTGCGTATGAGAAAGCAATCCGTTTTCAGTTAAATTTACATACGCCATTTGACCGCAAAACCAAATGATTCAAATTCAAATGCTGGCCTGAAGAGTGCTAATCTTCATCTTCAATCTTGCAAACAATCGCTGTATCAAAACTTTTACTGGAAGTACACAAAGATGCTGATAGAATTGCTTGAAAATTAACGGGATACCACTTTATTGAAATCTTGTACAGTATCAGAACTGACATTATTTTCAAAAATACACTCTAACAATCACTGTCCCTTACAATGAACGTGAACCTTGATGGAAATCAAATTTATCAGCCTGCCTGTGCGCACGGAACGCTCGTCCGCTCTGCAACTTGTTGCTATTAGGAATAATAATGTGACTGTAAAAAAAATCAAATTTCACTTGTCAAACTTGGGATGCAAAAGGGTATCTTACCAATTTTCGTAAAATACTTCTCAGTACAGAACTCGTAATGTGTAATGCAAGTGTGTAAACAGAGTCGTGAAAGTAAAAATGAAAACGGGGAACTAATCTTAACGACTAATAAATGAGAACAAACGCTCCCGGTTTAACTATAATTCTTTAAGCTATGACAACAATACATCTTTTCATGAAGTTCGCACACCTAGACAAGTGAGCAAAATATTTCTTAATAACTCTTCTGGGTACAACCGCCTCCCTCGACACTTGTTTCAAATATAAGACAAGACCATATGTTGCTTTATAAAATTTCTGCAGCAAACTTCAACCATGTGCAGTGTTCTGACAATAAGAAGCTACACACTTACAAATATAAAAAAGCTGGATTATCTTAAAAGTGGGCTTTTATCATTCTTCCATTAATATAATCCCATTTGCTTAATATCTTTCCTCAAAATAAATTACAGCAAAATCCTTTTTAAATAACGCTGTCTCCACTACACAGCAGGCCATCTTGCATTCTTTTCAAACCAAGGACATTGCCAGACTGTCCAAAACACATTGCTGCTACATTCTTTCTCTGACAAACATCTCTGGTCTCAAACGCATTCTTACAAAGAATATGATTATATCGATACTACAGAGGTTGACTACATTTATCAAACTCGAAACTTCATTCACATTTATGGCCAAAACTCATTGAAAATCGTCATGGCAAGTAGGACAGCCCCTATGCAGAGGCAACTAAGACGAGTGCTTACAAAATACTTGTGCGATCTGCCGTAGATCATTGCCAGTTGGGGGGTGGGGGGGGGGGGGGGGGGTGGGGGGGAGGAATCCATAGCACATAGCAAGCTGAACCCCTATCTCAGAATAGCACTTGCGCTCTACATCCCAATCATTCGTCGTATGAGCTGACAACTTCGTCGTTGAGCGACCGTGAACTATTCCCTTTCTACTTGTTGGATGTGTCCAGATCTTTGTCTTTCATAAAATACTTGGGCTCCCTTGGTTACAGTACCTTGTACCATACAGAGACCAACGGTTCACCCAAGTTCGAATTCACTGAGCTCCGACATAATGCACTCACAACTACACGGAACGCTATTCTGACCACGACTGACACTTGCTACATATTGAGGATGCAGCTGCCATCCGTGGTCAAATGCAACAGCGAAATCTAAAGACTTGGCTGCATCCGTATTTACGTCCAAGTACACATTTCTCGCTGTTTTTCATGTTTTTGTCCATCCACTAAATGTAGATACATCTTCACGTTCGTTTACTATCGTATCGAAAAAAAATGCAGTTCTGGAACGAATAACAGTACTTTACTCAGTTTGCAGAAGTTGAAAATAGCCTTAGAGTGTTTTCTTTAATTACTACGTACTGAAAGAGATATCAATTAAATACAAGTTTCAGCTCAGTGTAACGATATAACCCACGATACCTAAATACGTAAAATCTACCACCCGCTATAACTAAGTGCCCTTCAGGCTGTGCATAGTATTCACTTACCAAATAAACAGGTTCAAACGATCCAGAACGCCTTCTCTACATTAAGACTTGGGGTAAGGGGGAAGGTGACTTCTCTGCTGAGTGCTAAGGCACTTTAGTGAAACGAACTGATACATGACACAGTAAAGGATGCCGGAAAGGCAGATGTTGTGCCACAACATACCGCCCTGTCTATTGTAGCACAGACTCGCGTATTAATGGGAGTAATTTTCAGTCGATGAAGTCGACGGTTTGACGGAGTCTTTCCTATAGGTCGCTAAGGTGACGTGGAGTTACTTTAATGTGCTATCAAACTGGACACATTCTATAAATATTGGCTTCTTTCTCCTGAGAGGACCCGTCAGCATCCGTGCTTATGAGGTATACATATTTTTGTTCCACATCGTAATGGAAAGTATTGTATATCATGATAAAGAGGTAGCAGCAGGTTTACCAACTGATCTAATCTCTTTTTAGGTTGGTGATAGATCTGTAGAGTTTCTTGATGTCTCTGAAATACTACCACAGTCAGCATGTTTACACAGTGTATGGCTCAGCATTTATTTTCTCAGTGATCATCGAACCAGAGTATTTTAGCTACTGAATTGCACTAAAACTGATAACCCGTATAGGCCACTACTAATTCACACTGAAGTGACCCTGTACAATTATTGATATTTGTTGCTTAAGAATGAACAAAGTCTGGAACTAGTAGTGGTAACATACGCGATCATGCTTGGCATATATATTACTCCTTTGCTACTAACTCTATCCGCAACATATTTCGTAGACAGTATCCCCATATGCCGCTGAGTGTACCTACGCAAACATATCACTGTGCGACAAATACTTCAAGAGGTATGACGTCATAAACACTGAAATGCGTGAAAAATTGACGCATCATGCATGAAGCTTTAATACATTTATTCTTTACGATCAAGGCACTCCCACAGTCTACTCAAATTAAGAAAATGCCTCAGACACCTGGCAGCGCTTTTGACAGTTTTAAACTGCGGTTGTAGGAAAAAAAAGATAGCCATCTATGGTGCTATGAAGAGACTTTGCCTTAGAGACGTCTATAAAACCACATAGTACACACGCGAAGAGGCTGCTCCCATCGTGCAGAAACAATTTACAATTTCAAGGGTGTTTTCACGAATACTTAGAAATACATTTTTGCAACCTTACCTTAGAAACACAGCTCATTTTCTTGTTTTCATTTCTGACAGAAATTTGGCGAAATGAATACTCGGATATGCTTCGTTTGTCAGCTAGTTTATACTACAATGTTACTTGTATTTTAACAGAGGATTTTATAGGATGATTAAGGAGCGTTTTTTATGCTCGTGGTTTATTTTGGGAGTGGAAAAGGGGCAGAATGGGTCAAATTTCAGTTAAGGACGTTACCTCTCAGTATACACTTTCGTATATTTAAACCATATTCGTCTCTAAAAATATTAGTAAAGAATCTGCTGACCGTGATAGTCAACCATACCACCATCGCCGCCGCTTGACAGTGGGCAACATGAACAGAATACCCGCCGTCTGGAAGCAATTTCTTATCTTTCGGTCACGTTGAAGGACACGGCGGCACGACGACATTGCTACCTAGAGAATGCAGTACGGAACAACAATGATTGAAAGTAAGAAATATAGCCTGATCTGCCATTTTTCAAGTCATATCCACCAAGGGATACCGCTTATGCCTCGCAGATCCATGAAGAAACTGTGTGATGGTGTGAAGATATTTCCGCAAGCTCCCGCGCATTCAGTGTATCGTAGAGGTTAGCGTTGATGCCTGGCGTGCTCGACATCGCCGGTTTAAACCCGACTGACAGCAAATATTTATTAGTTAGTATTTATAATATCTGGAAGGTTTTGAGATGTCTTATGTTTTTACATTTGTATAAGTACCAGCATTCTTGAATACGCGATGTTTGTATAAATAGTTGCATTGTCCATCCAGGAGGGCAGTTCTGTTCTGGCTTTACGCTGGTGTCAGTAATAAAAGTCCTTTCAGTTGCAAGTGAGATATTTTGTTGACTATCCTGCCCTCGGATTTGGACTTGACTGTACCTGCGAGGTGATAATACAAGAGGAGATCGGAAAGTAAAGCACAATAATTTTATTACCAAAACGTTTAATAGGTAACTAAATAAAAGAAAATTACAAATAAGATTACATCTTGTACCTGCTTTTATACACAGTCATCAACGTTGTCAACACATTTCTCCCATCGTGATACTAGTTTCAATAAGCCTTGTTTGTAGAAGGCCGTTTAGTTGGAGTATAGCCATCTGTGGACTGATGATTTCACTTCCGCCTCTGCCGCAAATCGTTGGCCGGCCAAGAATTTCTTCGTGCAATGAAAGTCCGACGGCGCAAGTTGCGGACTGTATGGTGCGTTCTGGAGCACGTCCCTCCCAAATTTGGCAATTTTCTCACGAACAGAAGTAGTAACACAGGGGCGAGCATAGTCGTGAAGAAACCTGACTCCATCAGCATTAATGTTGTGGGGTTTTTCACGAAGGGCACGACGCGACTTAACAAAGTTTTGATGTGGGCTGCAGGATTTACAGCCGCGCGGGGTAGCCGCACGGTGTTGGGCGTCTTGCCACGCTTCGCACGGCTCCCCCCGTCGGATGTTCGCGTCCTCCCTCGGGCATAGGTGTGTTTGTTGTGCTTAGCGTAAGTTAGTTTCAGTTAGATTAAGTACTGTGTAAGTCTAGGGACTGATGATCTCAGCAGTTTGGTCCCATAATTTCCAAAAAATTTTCCAGTATTTACAGCACTTCCGTGCTCAGCAGAGTCCACCAATAACATACTATGCATGTCACAGAACACAGTCACAAGCACTTTCCTAGCAGACTGAACCATTTTGAATTCTTTTCACAATGGGGAACCAGTATATTTCCACTCCATAGAGGTCTGCTTGGTTTCGGGAATTTGCGGAATAACGCGTTAAGTGATACAAACTTTTTTTCCTGTATGTAGACTGAAGCGGCGAGTGATAATTCGTACCAAGGGTGGGAATGGAACCCGGGTCTTCTGCTTACTAGGCAGGTGCGTTAGCCGCTAAGCTACCACGGCACGGGTGTTCACGCAACAGCACGGATTACTCTGGCACGCCTCAAAAAATGGCTCTGAGCACTATGGGACTTAACTACTGAGGTCATCAGTCCCCTAGAACTTAGAACTACTTAAACCTAACAAACCTAAGGACATCACACACATCCATGCCCGAGGCAGGAATCGAACCTGCGACCGTAGCGGTCACGCGGTTCCAAACTGACGCGCTTAGAACCGCACGGCCACACCGGCCGGCGGCACGCCTCACCTCTCGATTCAAATTCTCACTGCCGCCCTAACCTGCTGTAAGGAGGAATTTATAATAGAGAGAAGACAGTGATAATTTGGACTGAGGAAGGAGGCATGGCAGGGTAATCCGTGCACTTGCATGAACACCTGTGCCATGGTGGCTCAGTGGCTAACGCACCTGGCTAGTGGGGGGGTGGGAATGGAACCTGGGTCTTCTGCTTACTAGGCAGGTGCGTTAGCCGCTAAGCTACCATGGCACAGGTGTTCACGCAACTGCACGGATTACGCTGGCACGCCTCACCTCTCGATTCAAATTCTCACTGCCGCTCTAACCTGCTGTAAGGAGGAATTTATAATAGAGAGAAGACAGTGATAGTTTGGACTGAGGAAGGAGGCATGGCAGGGTAATCCGTGCACTTGCATGAACACCTGTGCCATGGTGGCTCAATGGCTAACGCACCTGGCTAGTAAGCAGGAGACCCAGGCTGGATTCCTGGCCGTGGTACAAATTTTCACTCGCCGCTTCAGTCTATATACATAAAATCATGTTTGTATGAGACCAGTAAAGTCTCTGAAGTTGTTTCTTTTCATTTGATACAAGGTTGTCATCATTCGTGGCCCTTGTGGTTGTCCGTCGGATTCTTAGGCACCCAGCGAGCACTAACTTTACGAAATTTCAGTATGTCGTGAACAATATCGTAGACCGCACCTCAGGAAATGTTTAATGCTGCGATAAGGCTCGCAGTTGCACATTCCGGTCGTTCAAAATTTCTGCCTCAATAGCTCCGACTTTCTGCTAAGTTGCAGTTGTTACCGGCAGCTGGAGCGTGGTGCATCACTAAGGTTCACACGACCCTCTTGGAAGACTGCACATCACTTGGAGACATTGCTATTCCAAATATTTTTTTGTTTCCTTTACTGCTTGCTCAGTGTACAGATGGTGATAGGCTACTACCCAGTCTCACTCCCTTCTCAACCTCTGCCTCCCTTTCATGTCCCTCGACTCTTATAACTGCCGTCTAGTTTCTGTACAGGTTGTAAACAGCCTTTCCCTCCCCATATTTTACCGCTACTATCTTCACAGTTTCAAAGAGAATATTCCAGTTTAACCATACAGTACAACTGCATGGCTTTGGAAAACGTTGCGGCCACAGTTTCCCCTTGCTGTCAGCCGTTCGCAATACCAAAACGGTAAGTTTATTTTGGTTGATGTTACAAGGCCAGACCAATCAATCATCGAGATTGTTGTCCCTGCAGCTACTGAAAAGGCTGCTGCCCCTCTTCAAGAACCACACGTTTTTCTGGCCTCTCAACAGATAACCCTCCGTTGTGGTTGCATACTAGTTGCATCTTCAATTTTATCTTGTTTACACATGGGGTAACATTTGGAAGAGATACAATACTAAATTTTCATTCACGAATTTTGTTGTCACATGAACAATGAACATACAGGCTAGAAGTTAGCAGTTTACGATTAATGTGTACGCAGAAATTACAGGCGACTATTTGGTAGATTCATACTTACGTATCTCAATATGTCTTAGAACAACTTTATTTAAAAGCATACTTCCAGAATTGCTACAGAATGAGTCTCTGATAATAAGAGGAAACAAGTTGTTTTTGCTTGATGAGGCTCCATCACAGGACTTCAGCCCCTTAGACTATTGTACAACTTGCACGTGCAATAAACATTCCTTATATAGAGACATTTCATCAAAGTATTTTGAAAACCTGCAAAAACATTAGACACAATCAAGAGATGTTTCAAAGTTTGTGACTCCCCACGATCCAAGAAGTGCTTGCTGGTATATAGGAAAGAGGAAAATATAATGGACATTTCCTATAGGTTTCTGAGCTGAGAACTTCGAAAAAAGTTCTTTCATTTGCAACAAACTTAGTATTTACTTCTATTTGTCATTACTGTTACAAGAATGACTATTTAAATATCTCTCTATGTGCTGCTATAAATCTGAAGTTGACCTCAGCTCCGTATGGGAGCAATATGTAGGGGGTTGTAGTATGTTCCGAGGGTCATCATCTAAAGCTGGTTCTTGGAACCTTATAAATAGGCTTTCTAGGGATAGTTAACGACTATCTTCAAGAGTCTGCCAGTTCAGTTCTTTCAATATCCCTGTGACCATATGTGCTGCCCTACTCTCTTCACGTTCAACATCCCCTGTTAGTCCTTTTTTACAGGTCCCACATGCTCGAGCATACATTAGGATGGGTTGTACGAGTGACTTGTAAGCGACAACCTTTGAAACTGATTGCATTTCCCCAGTATTATATCAATAAACCGAAGTCGTCTAGCTGGGTCACCAATGACTGAGCCAAACTGATCGTTTCATTTGATGTTTTTACAAAGTGTTACACCCTGTATTTGCACGAATTGGCCAATTCCAGCTGTGAGTCACTAATATTGTAGTAATAGGGTACTACATTTTGTTTTGTTTTGCGAAGTACACAGTTTTACATTTAATAACATTTAAAGCAAGTCGACAAACTTTGCATCATTTTGAAATCATTTCAAAATCTGACTGAATATTTGTGCAGCTTATTTCAGGCTGTACTTCTTTATAAATTATTGCATCATATGTGGAAAGTCTGAGGTAACTATTAATATTGATCGAAAAATCGTTAAAATACAACAAGAACAGCAAGGGACCCAACACACTTCTCTGGGCACATTGGAAGTTACTCAAACATCTGTCGATGTCTCTCTGTCCAACTTTTCTTTCTGAGACCTCCCTGCCAAAAAAGATCCACGATCCAGTGACAAGTTGCGCTTGATACCCTAAACGATCGTACTTCTGATAATAAGAGTAGGTGTAGAACTGAGACAAATGATTTTCGGAAATCGAAAAATATTGCAGCTACCTGACTGCCTTGATCCATGTATTTCATTATCTTATGTGAGAAAAGTGCGAGTTGACTTTCATATGATCGATATCTTCGAAATTCGTGCTGGATGGTATGGAAGAGATCGTTCTGTTGGATATACCTCATTATGTTTGAGACTAGAACATGTTCTAAGATACTGGACAGTAGTTTTGTGAATCACTTCTGCTTGGCTTCTTGTAGACGGGTGTGATCTGTGCTTTCTGTCAACTACCGGGCATTAATTTTTGTTCCAGGGATCTACGATACATTATAGATAACAGACGGACCAACTCAGCCGCAAATTGGTTATAGATTATGATAGGAAAACCATTGGGCCCAGGGGTTTTGCTCAGTTTTAATGTTTTCAGTTGTTTCTCAACGCCACTGACACTAATATCTATTTCAATTATCTTTTCACTGATACGAGAATTAAATTTGGGCAAAAGCCGTGGGTTTTCCTCTGTAAAAGAAAATTTGAAAACTGAATTAAGCTTTTCTGTTTTTGCTTTTCTACCCTCAATCTCATTTCCTGTCTCATACGTGACTAGGCACTAACCTTGGTGCCATTAACAGGCTTTAAGCACGTCCATAATCTCTTTGGGATTTGTGATAGTTCTTTCGGCAATATTCTCCTACAGCTTGACAGGCAAATGCGTTTCATCCAATATCTCTTCATCTATAGCCCTACGCTTTGTTTGATACATAATATGAAATAATACCTATTTCTTTAGAAATTCCTTTACGGTTACTGTATACCACTGGATGGGAGCCTCTTATCATGAACCGTTCTACTGTGTACATATCTATCCAGTGCAAGGTCAACTTTTCCTTAAGGAGAGGCATTTTTCTTTTGCATTCTCCTGTCCTGTGATACAAGTTTCATGTTCCTCGTTTACAAATGGCACTACTGATTTTTTGTCCAGTTTGATGAGCATATAAATCTTTCAACCTGTTCTAGTTGTCCTTTGTTCTTTGGTAATTATTGTTGTTTATGGTCACTGATGGTCATTAGACCTCACATATTTCCATCATGCATGGGAATCGGAGAAGGCATTTACTAATGTTTCACAGGGGGCCTCGCCATTCCCACCACTAATAAAACTACACTCCTGGAAATTGAAATAAGAACACCGTGAATTCATTGTCCCAGGAAGGGGAAACTTTATTGACACATTCCTGGGGTCAGATACATCACATGATCACACTGACAGAACCACAGGCACATAGACACAGGCAACAGAGCATGCACAATGTCGGCACTAGTACAGTGTATATCCACCATTCGCAGCAATGCAGGCTGCTATTCTCCCATGGAGACGATCGTAGAGATGCTGGATGTAGTCCTGTGGAACGGCTTGCCATGCCATTTCCACCTGGCGCCTCAGTTGGACCAGCGTTCGTGCTGGACGTGCAGACTGCGTGAGACGACGCTTCATCCAGTCCCAAACATGCTCAATGGGGGACAGATCCGGAGATCTTGCTGGCCAGGGTAGTTGACTTACACCTTCTAGAGCACGTTGGGTGGCACGGGATACATGCGGACGTGCATTGTCCTGTTGGAACAGCAAGTTCCCTTTCCGGTCTAGGAATGGTAGAACGATGGGTTCGATGACGGTTTGGATGTACCGTGCACTATTCAGTGTCCCCTCGACGATCACCAGTGGTGTACGGCCAGTGTAGGAGACAGCTCCCCACACCATGATGCCGGGTGTTGGCCCTGCGTGCCTCGGTCGTATGCAGTCCTGATTGTGGCGCTCACCTGCACGGCGCCAAACACGCATACGACCATCATTGGCACCAAGGCAGAAGCGACTCTCATCGCTGAAGACGACACGTCTCCATTCGTCCCTCCATTCACGCCTGTCGCGACACCACTGGAGGCGGGCTGCACGATGTTGGGGCGTGAGCGGAAGACGGCCTAACGGTGTGCGGGACCGTAGCCCAGCTTCATGGAGACGGTTGCGAATGGTCCTCGCCGATACCCCAGGAGCAACAGTGTCCCTAATTTGCTGGGAAGTGGCGGTGCGGTCCCCTACGGCACTGCGTAGGATCCTACGGTCTTGGCGTGCATCCGTGCGTCGCTGCGGTCCGGTCCCAGGTCGACGGGCACGTGCACCTTCCGCCGACCACTGGCGACAACATCGATGTACTGTGGAGATCTCACGCCCCACGTGTTGAGCAATTCGGTGGTACGTCCACCCGGCCTCCCGCATGCCCACTATACGCCCTCGCTCAAAGTCCGTCAACTGCACATACGGTTCGCGTCCACGCTGTCGCGGCATGCTACCAGTGTTAAAGACTGCGATGGTGCTCCGTATGCCACGGCAAACTGGCTGACACTGACGGCGGCGGTGCACAAATGCTGCGCAGCTAGCGCCATTCGACGCCCAACACCGCGGTTCCTGGTGTGTCCACTGTGCCGTGCGTGTGATCATTGCTTGTACAGCCCTCTCGCAGTGTCCGGAGCAAGTATGGTGGGTCTGACACACCGGTGTCAATGTGTTCTTTTTTCCATTTCCAGGAGTGTATAATACTGATTCTTGGGTGTTTAACGTCCGCGTCGATGACTGCAGTATGGTTATGGAACTTACGTAGAAGTGAACTTGCGTTTTCTTTTTCTTTTTTTTTTAAGTTTTTGGTTGCGTGTGGTGGCCGATAGCAGGATTCAATTCTAATTTTATACCAGATCTTTGGTACTGAGTCTTGCCCAAACAATTTCGCACCAGTCTTCAGTTTCCCTCTCGGTCATGTGTTTCTTGTCTCGGTAGCGTTCTCGCTTCCCGCGCCCGGGTTCCCGGGTTAGATTCCCGGCGGGGTCAGGGATTTTCTCTGCCTCGTGATGACTGGGTGTTGTGTGGTGTCCTTAGGTTAGTTAGGTTTAAGTAGTTCTAAGTTCTAGGTGACTGATGACCATAGATGTTAAGTCCCATAGTGCTCAGAGCCATTTTTTTGTTTCTTGTCTACTGAGACAAATACACCACCTTCATTTCCCATTAGCTTATCCTTCCGGTATATACTTATATTTCACCCAAATATTCCACTGCTGTCTACTGCAGGTTTAAAAAAGATTTCTATTTCTTGTATCATGTGAGCTTCACTACTTTTTAGGAGCGCTTCAAGCCCTGGCACCCTGCTGAGAGTGTTTCAGCAGTTAACTACTGGGATTTTATTATCGTTACATGAGGGGTAGAGGACAGGCTTATGTTCGCGTCTTACATTGATACTTCTGGGTTTCCTACAGCTATCGATAACTGAACTGGATGGAGAGTCTCCTAATTTAAAATACTCTCGCGTGCAACACAAACGTAGCCTGCTACTTGGGTAATAGCCGCTGATGTGTACAACGAATCTGGCGTGTTTACGGGGACCCTACGGTTTTCAACAGTATGACGCAAGTCACGGCCTAGTTCGCTACAGAACTTTCACGGTCTCTGGTTCAGACCTTCCTCTCGACTCAGAAGCGACCTGCTCTGTGGACTATGCTGCAGATCATGAGCTTCATTAAAACTTTGTGTGCAAGGCTAGTATTCACAACCTTCTTTGCTAGTCGCTGGAATGACTCAAGATTGGCATGCACCGTTTTTTTTCCAACGTGCGCCACAACCTGCAGTTGGTTGCACCCTGTTCCCTCAGTGGTTGCCGCAATAGGCTCTCCAGCATGCTGAATGAGGCCGTTAGGCCCACACAAAGAGTGCATTTCACATTAGTCCCCATTTTCTGCTGCCACTTCCCTAAAGGGTGTTATTACTCGCCTTATATTTGAACTACCAATGATTAATAGACCCCCTACCCATTTGCATTCGCTTCCTCTTAACGCAGGACACAACAGGTTTCGCAACATGTGAAGTGTACCTCACTGGATTATTTTTATTGGAAGGCAGCACCTCGAACTTGTTGACTGGTTGCATGGGTGTAACGTCCTGAGTTCTCTCTGATCCCTGTCTCCCTTGTGCAAGACACCTAGACCTACCATAAACATGCTACTCACAGTTAAGTGGACGAGTAATTACTGATCCTGTATTTCCTGCAGAAGCGACAATACGCACAGGAGAAAATAGTTCTTGAGATACCTTTGGTATGTGTGGCACATGATTCTCTGTAGCCCTCCCGACAAATCTTTTCGCAGCAACTTCCAACGACTGATAGTAGGCAGGGCGATTTCTAGCTGCTTATGTATAGCAATCAACTCATCCCCTGCCTGATAACAACACAGAGGGGCTGAATTTTACCTGAGTTAGAAAATCCGGTTCTGGGCGAGGTACTGATCTTATCACTTCCGGTGTTAGGGTACACATCCGGTGTCAGATTACAAACTTTGCTGACTTACATTCAAGGTGACCCCTCGCCCTGTCCCTGGGGAACCACTAGGAACTGATCAAGGTCACCCGAGGAAACCATCTCCCCCTCCTCTCACCCCCTCTCTCCTCTGGACCAATAGGCAGAGTGGACCAATAGGGGACGACGACCTCGCCCCTCCCTTTCTTATATCACGAACCCAGCTGTTGGGGTCTAATATTCATAGTGAGAGCATAGTGAAACGCCAGCAGCTGGGCCCAGCCATTGCTCCTAACCACAAGAGAAATAATACTGTTGGATTTGAAAGTAAGTACCTATTAATAATCTAATTAATATTGTTATTAGAAACTGTATGTATTTTTGGATATACTTATGATTTGTTATTGTTACAGCAGCGCATTGCAGCCCCTTAACCAATGATAGCGGAGCTGCTGGATAAGGTCATACACTTACTACAGGCCACACTACAATAGCGGGAGACTGCAGATGGGCTTCCTGATTTATCATTCGTGGTGTCGCTCAACTGTACTCTACCATTGCCGCAGCAGCAGCAGCCGCCGCCACCGATCCATTGATGGAGCTGCAACAGCTCACAGAACAATAGGCAAGTACCACCTCAACAGTACTACTGTTGGCTAGCACATTTATGAGCAGTAATATGGGTTGTATATAGAAGAAATTGACGCATGGGTATCCCATACACCAACTGATGTTCAAATGTTAGGTTGTAAAGTCACCATAGTCGTTATATATGGCAAGGCCATGTCAGAATCAACTTCTTGTGGCCGGAATATATGCTAAAAATATTGAAGTGCTGTGACAGTAGATGATATGTACTGTGCAGTATCGATCGCAACAAAAAGATTGTGCCACTGGCAGCCAAATGTAAGAGCCGCTTACTACGACTTCATAGACTATTTGAGCAAAAATAGTGGTACACTAAGACTAGCAGAGTAGTGTACAAATTCCTGTATATCCGCTGTGTCAAAGTGTATAACTGTAGAACCAGTCTATATTGTAGACAATGTGTTCACAGATGGAACTCCTATGTGAATAATGCCACCTATTGGCTTGAACGCCACACAGGCCAAATTTAGCGCCTACAGAGGGCAACTATTTCCGAAATTCTGTGCTACCACTAAGCAATGGAAACTGTACAAAAATGATGAATAAAGCAAGGTGTGATTTCTACACAATCGTTTCAGACACAGACCCCCACATCCTTGTCCTAAATCCGACTGCCCACTAAAAGAACGTGTAGCTGCTTACCAGGAGTCAGAGTCACCTCCAGTCCAGCCATCACCACTGCGCCACAGTCACTACGGGTACCACAGCTGACGTCACCACTCGCTGCTGCCACCTGCTGCCATCCACCACCGCCGCTGCTGACACCGCCGTAAAGTTGAACAGATGTGAGTGATAGTGTGATGGGGAGCAAGTGCTGAGAGCCCCAGGCTAGTGGCCTGTCTGGCCCCCAATAAATGGTCGTTACTTGCCCCTGGGGTGGTTCATATCTCAGTAATGGACTGATTGGCGCAAGGATCAGCTGTGTCTCATTAAAATTATAGTTGTGGCTTAGTTGGTACTTGCTAAACCAGTGTGTCCACACACACACACACACACACACACACACACACACACACACACACACACATAATTTTAAGAAAATGTATTGAACAGAAAATAAATCGTTTATTATTTTCCATTTTACAACCAATTTAGTGCAGTCTATTGGGAGGCCATCAAGCATTCATAATATATATAGCATGGATCATATATAGAAAGAAGTACATCATTCCAGAACGAAATTTTCACTCTACAGCGGAATGTGCGCTGATATGAACCTTCATGGAAGATAGAAACTGTGTGCCCGACCGAGACTCAGAACGGGACGCTTGCCTTTTGCAGTCAAGTGCTCTACCAAATGAGCTAACCAAGCACAATTCACAACATATTCTCACTGCTTTACTTTCGCCAGTACCTCATCTTCTACCTTCCAAACTTCACAGAAGTTCTCCTGCGAAACTTGCAGTACTATCACTCCCGGAAGAACGAATATTGTGGACACATGGCTCAGCCACAGCATTGGGGGATGCACTTGCCTATGAATGATTAAGGTCCCGAGTTCGATTCTCGGTCCAGCGCACAGTTTTAATCTGCCAGGAAGTATAATATCAACGTACCCTCCGCTGCAGAATGCAAATTTCATTCTGGAAACATCTCTCAGGCTGTGGCTAAGCCATGTCCCCATAATATCCTTTCTTCCAGGAGCGCTAGTCCTGCAAGGTTCGCAGGAGAGGTTCTGTGAAGTCTGGAAAGTAGGAGACGAGGTACTGGCGGAGGTAAATCGTTGAGGACAGGTCATGAATCGTGCTTGGGTAGCTCAGTTGATAGAGCAATTGCCTGCAAAAGGCAAAGGCCCTGATTCAAGTTTCGGTCTGGCACACGGATTTAATCCGCCCTGAAGTTTCACGAACATAACTTTTAAATACTTAGTAACGTAAATCAGTGTGAAATGTCACATAGCAGAGGTATTATCTGCATAGGAAACAGGTAGTAGTCTCCAGCTGTCAAATTCTTACATCTTTCAGTAAGTTTCCTATAAAGGTCCAAAACAAATTACAAACATTTCGCGGTTTCAGCCACTCGAACGTGGAATAGGCAGTAGTCGGTCACCGTCTTGGAAGCCATGTTCCTGCAACTGAATCCCTATAACATATCCAGAATATGCAGAACGTCTTGGTAAAGTAGTTTTCTTGAATACACCAAAGTTGTGCAGTCATTGTTCTCCCTAAATTGCGAGATAATGGTTTGCACATCAGCGGACCTCACTCACCGCATACACTCACTGCCTTCACGTAAGTTAACGATAAGCACAATGGCTCCGCAAGAAATGTAATCATATTTAAGTCTGTTCATATATCCTGCAGTATGTAAGTGCTTATAAATTTATAAAACTTTAGGAGCCACATGTGTTGTTCTCTGTAAAATACCCTGAATGCCAATGCGGGTGCATAATCATCGTCATGACGGAATGGGCGAAACATCCCCTTCACAAGAGTCTTGCGGTAACCGACTGCTCCTGCACCGATGATAGAAGCCAGAGGAAGAAGAAGAATAGTTCATTACTTCCCGGTAATATATGTGCTTTAATTATAGGACCTTCAGACTGTAGGAAGAGTAATCTTCTAACTTGTCAACACATCCTGAGGTGCTCCACTTTCAGAAACATTTTTGTCAGATACTCGTCTCACCCAAAATATCAGCTACTGTAGGAGATATTGCATGGCTTGAAGGAGATACATACTAGACGTTGAGTGAAAGCAGCGATATTTCACCGCCTGAAAAAGTGAAGCCAAACATTGTATTCATATTTAAAGACACTACTGTGGAAATCCTGGGTGAGATCCGAGAATATTTTTCCTTTGGCCGTCATATGTAGGTCAATACATTTCATTTGAGCCAAACGTACCCAAGGATGACAAAGCAATTGATCGAGAAGAATGCGAAACTTATTATCACTTTCAAACAAGATTGTCTGAATTTAAGGCATGTTTACCAACAACATGTAGGAAGTGACGTCATTCAATGAATTCGTCACAATATGTGGCTATTGCTGGAATAACTCGCAATATGGCTTTCTGATTACTGATAAAACTAGGAAATTGAATGGGTATTCCAAAATGTAGCCCCGTCAGTATACTGTGGGCTATTGGCAAATACGCATGTATGCAGTATGCTCATCCCAACGGGATAGAGCTCAAGCCAAACATACGTTTATTCGATGACAGGAAAATAAAGACAATCAACGCAGAATAATAGCAGTGTCAAGGCATCAGTTGTGAAAACTAAATCACAGCTGAATGATAGAATCCAGCGAAATGAGCAAGCAATCAACACAAAGTCAAGCGAACTGGATAGCATTACCAAGGCAGCAGTTGAGAAGGTTGAAGAGTTAAATGACAGAATCCAGCGATGAGAGACATACAGTATATAGAGGAAAAAATTCAAACAGGCAACAGAAGTGTCAATAAACTACTAACGGAACTGGATGTTTATCAAGTAATAGCTTCCCTCATGGGGAAGATTCCATCGGCATGACTCTGATATAGATTTATGAAGGTGGAGTTTACAGGGTGAGTCACTAACTATTGCCACCAAGAATAACTCCGAAAGTGTGACAGAAATGGAAAAGTTTGTGGGACAAAAGTTGAATGGGACAACGGGGCCATTATATGACGTTCGTTTTTTATTGCTAGGTGGGGTCGCTTCAGAGATATGGCGGTCAACTTTGTTTCTTTTAAAATGGGATGCTATAGTTTGGTACTTATTTTCTGATAGCGGCTATCGAGACGAATCCAATGAAGTGTAACAGTAAGGTCTTTGAAGGTCAACGAAGGTCACGAAGGTGGCATGACCGTCCATTTACAGAACGTGTTCGAAGTTATGACCATTGGTATCAATGCAGTGCTGCAATCTTCTACTCGTGGATTGAGTGGTGTTTCTTATCACTTCGGTACTTATCAAAGCGCATGCTCTGACAATTCTCTCTCCCATATCTTCAGGTGTAGTTCGAACGTCTTTATAAACAATGTCTTTTACGAATCCCCACAAGAAAAAATCCAGGGGCGTCAAGTCAGGCGAACGAGCTGCCCACGACGCATCTCCTCCGCGTCCAATCCAACGATTTGGGAATTGTCTCTGCAACTCATTTCTAGCCATCAGCGAAAAAGCCGGCCACCCATCGGGTTGATACCGCATTCTGTTCCTTGTTCCTAAAGGTATTTCTTCCAATAACAGACCTAATTTTTCTTGCTGGAATGTGGTGTACTTCCTACCATTAAGACTTCCTTCGATGAAATAGGGGCATATAATAACCACGGTTTTTGGGTGCAACTTGTCGCAGCCAACATGGGTTTTCAGTTGCCCAATAATGCTTGTTATGCAAATTAATATCTCTATGATTCTTGAACGTAGCCTCGCCAGTAAATAAAATCAAATTAATAAATGTGTCATCCCTCTGAATCTGAAGTTGAGCCCATCGGCAGAATTCAATGCGCCGCATACAATCCGTACCAGTTAATTCTTGGTGGAGACTGATACGAAAGGATGATATTTATGGCGATACAGAACACGAATAACACTACTTTGGCTCATGCCAGATCCCTTGCGATTTGACGTGAACTAACACAAGGATCTCGAACCAAAGTGGCAAGAGCACCAATTTCAGTTTCCTCGTTAGTAACTTTCCTTTGCCGGATATGTTTGGTTCAAATGGTTCAAATGGCTCTGAGCACTATGGGACTTAACATCTGAGATCATCAGTCCCCTAGAACTTAGAACTACTTAAACCTGACTAACCTAAGGACATCACACACATCCACGCCCGAGGCAGGATTCGAACCTGCAACCGTACCGGCCGCTCGGTTCCAAACTGGAGCGCCTAGAACGGCTCGGCCACACCGGCCGGCCCGGATATGTTTCCGATGCGTTAAAGATGCAGTTGTTCTCAATTTATCATACACATCTTTAAATGTACGATCTGTAGGGTGAGTACGTTGAGGATATCTTTCAGCGTATAAGTCTATAGCTCTCACTGAATTTCGTTGGCATTCTCCGTAAATAAGAAGCATATCGACTTGTTCTTTGAAGGAATGAAGCATTCACATTCGCTTCATTGGACGATACTAGTCTTACTGTTCCTATTAGTGTTGTATTCAGAAGCCGTCAAATGCTGTTTACATGTCGATGGTACTTTAGAGGGGTACACCGTATTCGGCGAATATTTACTATTTGCATAATGTACGAGAGAGAACTGTCAGAGAAGTGATAAGGAATACCACTCAATCCATGATAAGAAGATTGTAGCACTACACTGATACCAATGGTCACACATTCTGTAAGTGGGCGTTCATGCCATCATTTTGACCTTCGTTGACCTTCAAATACCTTACTGTTACACATCATTGGATTCGTCTCGATAGCCGCTATCAGAAAATAAGTGCCAGGCTATAGCATCCCATTAAAAAAAAAAAAAGACGAAAGTTGACCATATCTGTGACATGACCCCACCTAGCAACAAATAACTAACGTCATAATATGGGCCCCATTGTCCCACGCAACATTTGTCCCACAAACTTTTCAGCTACTATCATACTTTCGGAGTTATTCTAGGAGGCAATAGTTAGTGACTCACCCTGCATAAGATGTGTACTGTCTTGAAGTGTGATCAGTATGCGACATATGTCGACAAAATGGAAGGTCACACAGGTAGAGAAAGCCATTCATCGCGAAACTGTGACTCTCAAAATTGGGAAACCTGGATCGTGAACAGTCTCTCTCTGAAATGTTTAGGCCCATAACGGAAAGTACTAAAGTACTCACACACTCGGTGTTAGCGTCAGATGGTAGCAGAAGAGGAGGAGGAGAAGAAGAAGAAGAAGAAGCCAAGAAAGGATAGTCTATCACTGATTTCATCAAACGTCACAATGTTAGCGAATTAGATACGACATATAGGATCATTTAGGAATAGCTGTATATGCTAAGAAAGCTACCTATATGCTTAATGAAGGACATCATCCACGTTGGAAACAGAGACATTGAGCAGACACCTGGTTTAATGGAGCTAATATTTCTAAAACATCGAACTCTCAAAAGTATTTGCCAACAAAGAAGAGATAATATGAAGTTATTACTAATGACTAAGGCACATAAATGAGACAACGCTGCAAAAGGACGATTAAAAAGCACAACAATAGGAAATTCACCAGCGTTATTAAGCCAGTGTTTAGCGATGAACATAGCGAAGGCCGTGGCGCTGACATTCAGCAAAAGAAGCTGAACACATTGCCTCTGGAGTATATATATTACAATGATCCTAACAAAATCACAGGATGATTACGGCTATTGACAGCATCAGACACCATAGAGAATAGAGTTCACATGAATGAAAAAATATCAATCATCTCGGAGCTTTGAGAAATACATATTATAAAGCAATGGAGCCGATGGTCCACGAAATCCACAGGACTGCTCGCAAAACGTTCCTGTGCAGACGAGTAATAATACGTGGTTTGGATAATTCATGGAGGACAATCTCGTTTATATGAGAGAATACTCACGATTGAACAAAGGGGTTCAAATATATTTTAATCATCACAGATACGAATTTCAAAATCGCCTCGGCCCTACCTGTGAAGGCAAAGGCTGGGAAGGACGTTGCGCAGGTATTTGAACAGTTGCTGCAGCCTAGTACAAATCGGTGTCCTGACAAACTGCAGACCCGCCACAGAGGTGAATTTTACAATAATTATTTCAAGCTGATAACGGACTGACGTGGAACAAACGACTATTCAACCTCCTCCAACATGAAAGTGAGTTTATGGATAGTCTAAACAAATCATTAAAACCTGTATTTGGATGCAGTTATGTATTTAGTGGTTCATACACATGGTCAGACATTCTCCCAGAAATTATTTGGGAGTATAATCGAACTGAACATCATACGATTAAGATGAGACATCGATTTAGAAGACGATGGACTTCTAAATACAGCTTACAATAGTATTAACATGGTGGATCCATGCAAGCAGAAGTTCAATTTAGGTGATTTGGTGCATATTTCGAAATACAAAATAGTATTTGAGAAGTATTACCTTCCTAACCGGTCAACGGAGATGTTTAACGTGTTTGAGGTACAGAGGACAAACCCGAGAACTTACATGTTATAGGAATATAAGGGAGCAATGGCCGAGAAATCACAGGGACTTTTTACGCAGAGGAATTAACAGAGAGATCTGAACTGGACTTGTTTGTCATAGCGTGTGCCATAACGCATCGCCGAAACCTAGCTTTAGTGAAATGACTCGGCTTCCCAGCATCACAAAACAGTTGGGTGAACGGTCGCCATTTCACATTCCCAGATGCAATTTCTGTGGACCTGGAACGAAACTGAAGAAGCGTCTGGCTCATGGTGACAACGGGATTAATTTACTTGACGAGGCCTTCCAGGGACAAGATTTAGCCTGTGCTGCAGTTCAATATTTGGCAGACCGTCAGTCGCACTGCAGATATAATTTCAACCTATAAAGTCAAGCAAATACATCAAGCAAGGAACATAGACATAGAACAGTATATTGCGGTATTCACAGTTGATAAAAAATGTTTACTATAATTCAGTTGTTTGCTGGAACAAATTTCAAACAAATAATGAACACAGATCATTGCACACTAAAGAAGAAGAAACCTGCTGAGTGTTGGAATAATTGTAACCATCAGTGACGATGGTGGCAAAAAGTGTCTTCAAGAAGAGGAAAGAGAAAAAAGCAGTAAGGAGCCATGTTAAATTCCCTAGAGTTCTGTAAATAACTAAGAATTCTGGTGGAAGTATCCCATTTCTAAGTCAAGCGCTAGCGAGGCTGTAGGCAACTGGTCATGGGTGGAAGTAGCTGCCACCATAGCACGAACATTGATGAGCGCACAAAACGCTCAGGTGCAACCATAGGAATCGAAATGGCATAATAGGATGACGGAGACCCCTGCTACCGGTAAAGGACCATATTTAAAACAGCACAAGAATAGTCTTGGGCTGTTTATTAAAAAAAGTCTTCTTGCTACCTGGTAGTGGATTATCAGTACTGATGACCTGCTTAAATACGCCAAGAAACCCGAAATCCGAAGATTTCGTGATGTGTATATGCGAAACACTTTGCCAAAGACGATTTGGAAATGCAAGGAACGGGAATCGTAAATTTAGATGTCACAGGAAGAGCTGAAACACAGTGGGTTGCATATGTTGAAAGGAAACAGTATAATGTGCTCTACTTTGACACGTACTAGGATTTACGCCCACTGGAAGTATTCCTCTGCTATTTTGCCAATAACTGTGTGTTCTACGATTTTCAACGCTCCCAAGACTTTGATTCATATCTATGTGAACATTTCTGTCTAATGTTTCTCCTGATGAATACATAAAAACAAGCTACATGCACATGATCACGTCAAATGAGCCACAGGTGTCATGTGGTACAGTCTTACTTTAAAACTGCGGTCGTCTATACTAAGAGAAAATTACTTCCCCCCCCCCCCCCCCCAATAGATCTAAACAAGGGTCAGTGGAGTATTGCTTTCATAGGCATGGAAACTTAGTGCAAACGTTAATACGTTTAAAACGGAGATAAGGATGAAAAAATGTACAACAGACTTCAGCCAGGAAGGCATAATAGAATTACTACGCTGTTTCTAGAGGAGTTACGTTGTGGCTAATAACACCGGGATAATTCATGAGTCAGACCAACCAGGGGATATTCTACGTATGAGCACGATCTGTGTCAAATGTAATATAGCAAAGAATTCATGCACCAACGACCTATTAATAGTACCATCTATAGGCTCTTCCCCACAATGAGTCTGGGATATAAATTCGTTGAGGTTCCCAGCAGTCCAATATATCTCCCTGTGACTTTCAGACATTAGACCATCTTAATTCAAGCATCACTAACTAGGACGGAAACTGGTTGATTTTTTTAGGTGAAGGAATCGTGATACATTTTCATTTGAAGCAGGAACATTATGGGTGTGTAGTATAAAAACAGTCCACAGACCAGTCAGTACTCTGCTCTGCTGCAGAAGGACAAGGCGATAATACGACAGAATTATGAGTTTCTCGAGTTGATAGGATTAAAACCTCGCGCTTGTATCACTAAAAATAACAACTCCATTTAAATATGATAAAGGAATCACTCGTCAGAAATGCATCTCTCACAAACCTTTTGCCTCAGCGATGTTCAATAATAACGACGAAATTAGGATTCTGATTTAGCTTCAAGATGATTTAACAATCCCAAGCAGCAGTTTTGTATACTTGGAAGAAACATTGATGGAGAATAGTGGATATGCTCACACAGACACAGTGTGGCTTATGTATAAAGCTTTCTTCATCCTGTTTCAAAAAATACGAAACGAACTTAATGGCGTTACAGTCGATCACACAAGAGAGATAGGAACTGCAACAACACTCCTAGCTTACGTATTCAGCATCAAATTCAGACCTGGAGGTTCTACAAAATGTAGAATAGTTCTTGAAAAGTCAATAAGTAATAACTTCTGTATTAGCACCCCTCTTAAAATGCTTACGGCGTTCTTTGAAGGCAAGAAACTATCATCCATTATGATTGCTAAGCAAGAACTCACATTCTTCCGAAGAGCTACAGATGATAATGCATACATTCAAGAAGTGCAAGCAACAGAAAATAAAATTGTTACGACAAATTAGTGTGCAAAGTACCACACATTTCTGTATCGGATGAGCCCCACCAGAAACTTTTATGTGAGCTAAACTTTGAAGTTCAACTGCCACTAAGATTCCGTTTGTGGGAACTCTACGAGTATCCAGTTCGACCGACGACTTCAAGATATACCTAGTCGATTAAGACATCTGTTCATCTAGCAACGCCTCGATTCATTATTCTGAGGCTGCAGACAGACAGGAGAGCAAATGCAACTAAGGATTACGGTGTATTTGACAACGGTAACCTAACTTGTGCAAAAGTGTTCCTGAATTCAGTAAGTTACCTATATGATAATCTACAACTTGACTGAAACGATAACAATATCGGTCTATTGTACAAGATGCATTCCAGACCTCGATCTTCTTACTATGAGGGGGATGAATTTGGATGTATGCTAAGCCCACGGAAGTTTAAAGAAATAGCACCAGTTGCTGTGATTGATGGTGTGAAGTAAAACTTAAGTATCAAGACAGTTTTGCGGCGTCAGGAAATTTTCAAAATTGCATCAATAAGGAATCTTGAAGATTATAAGTGCCCAACTATTTGAAGACTCGGGAAAAATATGGTGACGGACATTTACGTGATTATAATTGTGCCTCAGAAAATGTAAATATACTTTTAAATTAGATTATGAATAAAGGATAGTGTCTTTATTTTAAACTGTATATTTTTTAATTCACGTTGCCTTCCTCCTCTTACAGGGTTCAGTATTCATTATAAACTGCCTGTCTGGTTCACTAACTACCGGAGTTACAATTCTTGAAGCTTCCTCAGTATGTTTTTGGAAGCACCACCTCTTCACAGCTGCCTGCACCCAAAGACCACCATGAGTCTCTCTGCACACCGCACAATCATTTAATACTTGAGCTGAGTACACACCTCTGCAGGAAAATTTATGTTCTTTCTCACCATCACTGCGATGGCTACTCGTATGTGAGCGCAGCATAAATGTGAGCGCAGCACAACAGGGAAAGTGCTCGGCACAGAGCCGCCTCGCTCGGCCATGCCCAGAGTAGCATTCAAGTCTGCACTGGCTGCCGGCGACATCGCAGCCAAACGGGGGTGCCTCTTGAGACAGCGATGGCCGCAAGGCCGCTGACCAGTTGCCTGCTGATGCTGGCACATGAGTAAGTGGGTCGTGATTCAACCAAATCGGATAAGTCCCGCAAACTATTGGAAGAATATTTGCCGGATGCAGTGCAACACATGTAAGACCTTGAATATGATATACTGCGCACCTTCATTGAAACATAATAACAGTACTGATGTTGCAAAGCGGCGGAAGAATGTACTGTTACTTTGATCATAGGACTGAACCTGTAATACGTGCGGGAGGAAAGGGTATAGATATGCAGTACTAATAAAAGCTAGCCTTTAGCACTCGAGACTGTATAATACTCCCTAGACACAAAAATGGGGCTGGATATTTAACGACCGTGTGCCTAAGCCCACGTACCTGGTCCTTCCCGCAGCGGTTGGTCTGCTGCTCTCTGCACTGCCTGGCATGATGTGTCCTGTAATAACTATTGTCTAGCAGGAAGAGGAGCCACTCGCACCAACAACACCACGTTGATCTGGTAGAATTCACTGTATTCTGTTAAACGCTCATACAGGGTGGAGCTGCAGCTGCACTGTTCACAATTAGCATTATTCCACAATGGACCTGATCAGTATTTGTACTCCAAGTACGTCTCCATTGCGACGTATAAAGTTGCTGTCTAAACGATGGCATCCAATGAAAAAAAGAAAAAAAAAAACACGGTGCATAGAACATAAAATAATCACTGTTCAAATGACGTTTTATCAGTCAACGATTGGCACGGTTCTTACAACAGTACTAAACAATTCAATGGCCTGTAACACGATCATGCGCGTGACCGAATCGCGACGCGGATGCTCCATAAAATTTCGGGTACGATACACGATCGAGAAAGTACCTGCACCCGTGATATGCAGCCTGTCAAAACGACATGCGTTTCGTTCACTTAGAACTTGTAATTAGTATAATACTAGTCCACATTATTTTTCCGTAACCGTCGCGATGCGGTTAATTGTTGTTTTCCGACATGACACACGAAACCGAGAAACATCACGTTTTGGATAAACATTGATACTACGTCGTGAGCACTGAAATTAAACGCAAAACTTGTGTGGCAAACATTTTCAATTACTTCACCATAACATGTAAGATACGCGCTGCAGCCACGGCATCAACACAACATAGAGGCGACTATCGATAGTCAACGATAAAATGCTTACATTCCCGCACAGAAATGTTTTCGAATTCTACTAAAGAACTGCAAAAAAAAAAAAAAAAAAAAAATTAACCCCTCTGGTGGTGGCGATTGGGGAGGGGGGTTTGTGGAACACTCCGTCCCATGGATAATGTCACAGTCGACTGATTACCGCAAAGCCATACCATGACATGCAAACAAATGTCAAGAAATTTAATATTATAGCACATACAAGAAATCATAAACACTTAAAAACCTATCTACAGCGCAGCCAACTACGGAAAAGAGTAATTACAATTATAAGATAAAGAAAAATACAAAAGCAAAGTACAATATCATTTAAGTTCCTGAAGAGGAAGATATAGATGCATAAAAGCTATGTAAACACAGTGATTTTAAATACACCGCTGACACCGTCAGAACAAGAAAAAAATTTTTTTTTTCACTTACACATCAGCACTTGCTCTTCCACACGCACAAAAAAATTCATTAATCACAGTACTGCAACCCTATGGCGTTCATTACACGGAAAAATAGAGAAAGGGTTGGTCTTTTGCAGCGCTGCCAGCTCGCAGCTGCAGATTACATGACCGCTGAAACAGCAATACCGTACTTGAACAACCAGACATCATATCCCCACCCTCGTCTCATGGTGTACATGAAACAAACGTAACAATCCCTTTTCAGTGTTGACCTACTCTTAAACTACCCATCCTATCTTCAACTTACATCTACTCACAGTAGCCCTTAAAGTTTGCTCAACTAGCTTTAACGGGACTCCGTGAATTAAAGTAGTATCTACAAAATTTTAAATGAGCCTGCGCCCACTGCAAATACTGTGCCCACTGAAAATGTACATTGCTGTGCCTAAGCACGATTGCACCTGGTCGCCATAGTGGAGCGAGGAAAATTCCATAATGCCATATTTCAGAGACCAGTGAAATATTTACGTTTAGATGAGGTAACATCTGTCCGAAGTGATATACTTCTTGCAGTAGATGCACAGACCTTCATATAACTGTTTGCTTGCACGTGTCCTAATGGCATGACAATGTGTAGTTATTTTCATTCTGAAGAAGGTTGGGTTATCCCAACTTAAACCTAGGTAAATCTAAGTAAACTTTGCAACTGAGGCTGTTGGTTTTTAAAATTAAAATTAATATTTATACAGTTGCTGACAGGGCCGCGAAATGTTGAAAATATTGAAATTCGAGTGTTCCACAGCCATCATCTTCAAGGTCTTGGGCGCAGGCAGTGCGACAGATCACTGGTCACCTACTCGTCACCGTGCTTCAACCATTTCCCACAGATGCTCACGACAGCAGCATGCATGAGTTGCTTGGTCCCAGGCGCCAGGCCACAACAACTTTTCTTTCGTATGTCAGTGGATTTCCCCATTTGTGGCCTGTACCGTTGCTAGAATAGTTCCCCACTGGTCTCTGCTCTACTTCATACTATCCTTACTGCCTGATGTGCCTGTGATGCCATTTGGCAACATTAGATCCTACAGTAGGCACACGTCATAAACTTATGGCTCATCAGTGTCATTTAGTGCAAAGACTTCATCTTCTGTAACAGCCTCGGCCAAAGCCGGTGCGAGTGTCGTTCTGAAGTTTGACACGTTGCCGTCTGATACTAGAAGGACGCCTGTCACCGACCCTGTTCCAGATGGTTCAAGGGGACACACGGACATTGCCCTTTCGCATGGTCAGCGCCGATCGACAGCATTTAAACCCCGGCCCAGCCGAGTATACCAGACTCGGCACAGAAGGGCTTCATAAGGCCAAATACATTCTGGGATGCAGCCAAAAAAGGGTAGGGTGGGTCAACGCAGAGAAAGAAATACTTTGCGACACAGTATGTGCGCATATTGGGCCTTACGGGGCCTTCCGTGTGTCGGTTGTCGCTGTGAGGTCTACTGACGCAGCCACTGACACTGCTGGGACATCTGCCTGACTGCCCGTGCCCTGGTAGCCAGCACGCTACCGCCGTCTCGACGGGACTACTCGCCATCGCTGGAGTCCACCAGCCACCTGACGCCGCCCTCCAACTATCGGTTTAGCGTTGATCTCCTGGCAGTGCCACGACCTGTCTCAGTGGAGAAGAAACTGCTGTCTGTTCCGTGCCGCAACGCAGCTGAGCCGTGTGCGTTGTTACGGACGCCACTGACGACACACACCCAGCGTGCCTTTGTGATGCCTGGGCAGTAAGCCACCGCTGAAGCAGCGCTTATTGTCCGCGCACCGTTTATTCCTTGCCTGGTGCAACAAGACCACAATATCACGAGAGAACATTGGGCCATGCCAGAGAGGAGGATGCACTCAAAAAATTCAATAAACTGATTAGATTATTGTTTGTATAACAAAAATATGTCCATGGAGAGCGTAATTACCCTGAAAAGGAATAGAGACCATACAGTGAAGTCTGGTGCTTTTTATGGAGTTGCTTATGAGCACCATAGGAAGCAAATGGTTTCCTTGCGATCAAACTGATCTCTGCTGTTCTTGGTCTGTGAGCATCAACATCACTGGAGTGGGCACCCATATCAGTGATTGACCAAGGGTGATTCTAGTCAGTAGATCAAGCTGGTCACTCCGTACTGAGACAGGTCTATGTACTAGAGTGTTGTATTTTAGGTTGCAATCCAAACACATTGTCATGCCATCAGCACACGTGCAAGCAAACAGTTTTATGTAGGTCTGTGCATCTACTGCAAGAAGTATATCACTCCGGACAGATGTTACCTCATCCAAATGTAAATATTTCACTGGTGTCTGAAATATGGCATTACGTCTTCCTGCCAAAGACGACCGCATCTGTTGTCAGGCCCTGCTATTATAATAATAATAATAATTGTTTGGTATGACATTACACTGCACTTCAGTAGGTGGTAGGAAAGCTTATTTTACTACTGTGGTCTATACCACCTACTGGAGACTTCAGTACACGCTGCTCCTCCTTCCTTGGCAGTTTCCTATACAGAGATGCTGAAATATTTCAACACAATGTGAAGTTCGACACTGAGGGAAATGTAAGACAGTTCTCATGACATCGGCTTTGATCATACAATGAAGTCTTTCACGATCAGAATGAAGTTTTCACGATCAGATGTCTTAGCCGCCAGCGAGTCTTCTAGGTTGTATGACAAAAGTCCATGAAACTTTTCCGTTTCTAGTGCTTCATCCAAATTTGCACTGGACGTCTTCAGAAGAGCTCCTGGATCCGCTGATTCGGCAAGACTCAGCAGAATGAGCGGCGCTTCTGAAGATGTCCATTTCAGATTTGGACAAAGCACTGAGAATGGAGAAGTTTCATGGACCATGGCCATACAACCTGGAAGAGTCATCGCCAAATATCAGTTCTATTCTGAGATTTGTTCTTTCTCAGGCCGACACCGTTCACAGACTGTCGTCACTCAAAAATGTGAGTCATGTTTACAGCCAAACCACACAAGTCCACTGACTGATTTCTCATAAGCATTATGACAAGCCTCCTTGTTCATCAACACGTCATGGCCGATGTATAGGAATATACATTTGTAATATACAGAAATTGGCTTAACTTGTGCACTGAACGCATCGTTGGCACTATTACATGGCACACACGTACACTCACCCAAGTTATTGCCATTTACCACTCAAATAAACTTTTTAACTTTCCATTATTCTCTATAGGGGAATCCCAAAACACCTTTACTTTTTCCGGCAACCTCCAGTGATCGCGCGTCACAGAAAGCAAGGCAGCGCTAACGGCAGACTGACGATATATACGACGATATGCAGCTTAAAATCCGGATTCATGCGTGAAGGGAATGGTCCTCCATTCATCTTTAACAAACTGTGTATGTTGCCAGTGTGAAGCAGTGAGCACTATACTTGTGTATTTATTTCCCAAACAGCAAAATCTTTCTGGGCAAAGATAGTAACTGTTGCTGTGAGGCAAAGTGCGGGAACCGGCTGAAGGTTGCTGAAGGTTAATTTTGCCGAGGTACGTATTTTGCCAGCCAAAGATACTCATTATCAAAAATCATTGTGAAACATTTTACGACGTAACATAGTGCTACTGCCAGACAATATTGTTGTGAGTATACACATTTCCAATAGAAATTTAACCTGTCATTTTAGGTTCCTGGCTAACCACATCATCGGAAACTGTGATATAGTCAGAAAAAATGGCCAAATATTTGCGACAGTCAAGGAACACGAATATCATTCCTGGTCCTTTCACTGCTAACATTTAAGCTGTATTCTTAGGCTTCTGACTAACCATACCTATGGAAATCGCGACATATTAGAAAAAAACGGCCAAATACTTGTGACAAGCAAGAACGGGAATGTCATTACTGGTTCTTTCACGCACAGGAATTTCATCCTTCGTTTTCTAATTAGACAAAAGTTACAAAATCTAAGAAATCCATTCCTGAGAAGGCGCACTCTTATATGTAAATTACGTATCATATTGGACAACATACTTCTGTTACATGAATAAGGAAATCCCAGAATATGTTACAAACGCTAGGATAAAAAAAATAGCGTGTAGCAGGACATGTATATACTTCCCCACACCCCATAGTACACAATGTACAATATTGCCAGCGCGTTACACTGAAGGTTTGCAATCTGCAGCTTCAGGATTGTCCCTCTAAGAGCCACTTGATGCTTTTACCTCTAACGCACCATTATTGGCATTTAATTGTAAGAAACCGGGCCGATGGTGAGGTTTTTGTGATAAATCTTCAGTGTCCCGTTGCCTTGAAACGGCAAACTATAATAAAAATACTGCGAAATACAACGAATCAACATGGCGTCTGTCTCATGGACGCATCGAGTGATATGTCATTTTGACGTCAGCTCCTAGTACACTGAGTAGGGCGCTACGTTCATCCTCTACAGAAGCTCTTGGTACAGAAACTTTTAACTGAGAAGCCGCTCATTAGCTAACAGCAAAGCGAATTTATAACAAGTGCACTGCGTACCTCACTGCGGCCCTTTACAGACGCGTCACTACCGGCGCACAAAGATACTACTCGCCTGGTCGCAACAGCAGGGGCAGGCCACAATGATACGAGTAGTCACATACCTCGTACTGGATTACCGACAAGCACTGATAATTGGCGGGCGTCGTAGATGTTGGTCATTCTTGGCTGATTCGTTCCGAAACCGAAACCGACATCAGAAATTGTTGCCCTAATCTATGAATAACGGAAAGATAAACACTTAAACAACAGAATACTTCAGTGTTCGAGTTGCTTCTGTTCCGTCAATGACCTTCCATCGCAGTTGCTCCAGCAAATGTTGTCTCGACATTGTTCGATGAGACTGACTCTCCTACCCGACTTCCCTCACCGTCACAGCACTGTTGTTCTGTGTTGTTCACCGCTATGTACTGATGATGCAAGGGAGATGGGAGCCGTTGGTTTATACCTGGTAATTTTGTGCAGTGCTATTGTAGAAAAGTACAAGTAATTTTATATTTTCCTGAGTGTTTTTTCATGATTTACAGCAAAGTTATTAAAACCTGTGCATAATGACAATACTATCAGAAAGTTACGCCCCGTCTGTTAACCAGGAAGGTACCGAGTTAAGTCTGAGAGTCGTAGAAGTTTCCACCTTTTTTACTACCAAAAATTACAATCTGTCTGCACTGCAATCCTTCCAGAGGTTTCTCACAGCTGTTAACGGTCGCTCTAGATCTCTTGGTATGCTGTTTTCGCATTTGGTCTTATCTTCGCCGGAAACGTTAAAGCGGACTCTACCGGTCTTGATAAGCCCTCCAGATAACTCAGATCAGTATTTGCTGCTGTCTGTAACACTGAGTCACTTTACGATTTCTCACGTCCTCCTCCTGATATGAAACTGGAAAGAAAAGAAGCAAAGATCGGTTACCATTGACACAATTTATAATACACTAGCTTAGCGCCCCTTGCTTTACTCGTGTGGATTGTATGATCTGCACAGATGTTTTCTGTTCCTCTATAACCGAATTTGTAAGTTATTACGCCCATTGCTGATGCGTAAATCTACAAGCTATAAAAGAGTTTGTGATTTGTTATTTGAAATTAATTTGAAATTAATAGACCGACTGGAAAAGGCAGCTGAAAATGCAATTCAGGAAACCCCTACACACTTTGACCTAAATGTAATGAAAACAGATGTCGATCACTTTAGTTGGAGACAAATCCAAAAGGAACTATTGGATGAGTTTGAGGAACCACCTGTACAAACTAGAATAAGCCACCCTATAATAATAGTGAATATGTTGGGTATCAATGTACGTTGTCTCTTAGACAGTGGAAGTGAGGTGAGTGCGATATCTCAGTCTTTCTTTGATGCATTACCTGGTAAAGACAAGCTTACAGTAATGAGGGTATCAGGACTAAGAATAATTGGTTCTACTGGCAAGGTGTCAAAAACGGTAAAACAAGAGGCTTTGCTGCCCTTTGATATTAATGGTAATTTAATTGATCATCCATGCTTAGTTGTAAACAATCTCAGTATTGAGGTTTAAATTGGCATAGATTTCTTGTCGAAATATCAGAGTGTTGTTGACTTTGAAAGAAGCCAGTTAAAATTGGTCTTGCCGATAACAGGAGTAATTGCGGTACCTTTTATTGATAAACATGTAGTAACTAATGATGAAACTTGGGAGTTGCCTATACGAGTTCTCAAAATAGGAGATATTGGGACGAAGGTGTTAATCTTAGTAAAAGTAAGCTAAACACAGAAGAAGAAGAAGAAGCAATTATTTTGGACAAAATAGAAGCTAAATTGCAGGAAATCGATAAAATTTCAGCTAATCAGAAGGAAGAACTGAGACAGGTTTTAAAAAGGCATCATAAGGTATTTTCAAATCGACCTGGCGTGGTCAATGGTTATGAATGTCAATTAAAGGTGAAACCTGGCCAAATGTTTTTCAGGAAGCCATACCAAATATATGTAGCTAGGAAGGAGGCGGTTCGAAAGGAGATACAGAGAATGCTAGAGTGGGGTGTGATTGAAAAAGCGGTCAGTGAGTACAATAATCCTCTTGTTGTTGTACCAAAAAGAGACGGGAGTGTCAGATTGGTCTTGGACGCTCGTTGGTTGAATGAAATAGTGGTTAGGGAAAGTGATAGACCGCAGAACATGGACGAGTTATTGCAAAAGTTCCGGGGAATAAAATTCTTAACTTCTATGGACATCACGTGTGGATTTTGGAATTTGCCACTGGCGGAAAATTCAAGGAAGTACACAGCTTTCTTGTACGAAGGAGTTTGTTACCAATACCGTGTGGTACCTTTCGGACTTAATATCTCTGTTTGTGCCTTCGTACGTGTGATGTGCCACGTTTTAGGACCAGCCTTAATTAATAAAATCACAGTCTACGTAGATGATCTGTTAATAGCAACTCCTACCTGGGAAGAACACATAGTTTTATTAGAGGAAGTGTTAGAGGCTATATAGAGAGGTGGCATGAAACTAAAGATTGGAAAGACAGAGTGCGTTAAAGAGGAAATAGGTTTCTTGGGATATATGATAAGTGGAAAAGATATTCTGCCTGACCCAGGCAAGCTAGCAGTCACTGAAAAATTTGAGGCTCCCAGAAACAAGAAGCAGTTGAGATCGATGTTCGGTCTTTTCGTCTTCTATAGGCGTTTTGTTAGTGATCAGGCTTTTAATGCGCCCTGTCTTCACGTCCTGCTGAAAAAGAATACCCCTTGGGTTTGGACAGCAGAATGTCAACAGGCGTTCGAGGTGCTTAAACAATCTTTAATTAATAGTCCTATTTGAAATCATCCTGATTTTGAAAAACCATTCTGTATGTCTGTTGATGCTAGTGCCTATGGTATAGCGGTGGAGGTATTCCAAGTAGAAACAGAGAACGAACAAGAAGTGCACAAGACTATAGCTTTCGCAAGTCGATCTTTACAGGCAGCAGAGAGAAATTATGGCATCTCAGAACTGGAAGCATTGGCAGTTGTATTTGGGGTACAGAAATTTGAGCAGTATCTATTAGGTCACAAGATAATTGTTTACAGTGACCATAAGGCGTTGACCTTTTTAAAGACCTGTAAGTTGAGGAATGCTCGTTTGGTAAGATGGTCATTGTATCTCCAGCAGTTTGACCTTGAGGTTAGATATATTCAAGGGAAAGATAATTTGGGAGCTGATGGGTTATCTAGGAGTGCGGGACTCTGTGACGACGCGGGAATTACAGCAACAGACCTAAATGAAGCACGAATGTTTGCGTTGCACGAAGTAAAGGAAGAAAGTGCATTGAAGAGGGTGATTAAGAACTTGAGACGTGGGCAAAATGCAGATGACCAGCTGATATTAGTAAAGAGCTATTTGGGAGATGCGAACTATCATAAGGTTTCGCAATATTAGTGTCTGCATAAAGGTATTCTGTTTAGGAGGAAAAAGGTAGGTGTTTCTGAGTGGAAGCTGTGCTTTCCCTCACAACATGTAGACTTACTAATCGACTATGTACACCTGAGGTATGGGCACTATGGTGCAAAGAAGTGCATTGCAAAATTAAAAGAGAAAGTTGTGTTTGACAACATGTACCGCCGTGTTGCCAAGCGTCTAGCATCTTGTGTAGTGTGCCAGAAAGTCCGTGCTGCTAACACCAGAATACAAGGGGATATGCAT
The DNA here is from genome assembly GCF_021461395.2 of Schistocerca americana. NCBI lineage: Eukaryota > Metazoa > Arthropoda > Insecta > Orthoptera > Acrididae > Schistocerca > Schistocerca americana. The sequence goes on from NC_060121.1 coordinate 618,714,945, forward strand.
TCAGTAGAGCCAAATGAAACGCTAGAATTACTGGCGTGTGATTTGTTTGGCCCTCTTCCTGTTTCGAGAGGTCGGTGTACCCATGTTTTTGTTGTTGTGGATGGATTTAGTAAATGTGTTAAGATATGCCCAATTAAAAGAGCAAATGCAAAAACATTGGTAGAAAAGTTGGAAAAAGATTTCTACGTGAACGTTGGCGTTCCGAAGAATTTTCTGTCAGACAATGGGCCTCAATTTACTTCTGATAGATTTAAAGAATGTCTGGATAAGGCCGGAGTGAAACATCTGAAAATATCTGCGTATTTCCCCCAAGGAAATATGAGTGAACGTGTTATGAGAGAATTGAATAGGCTTTGCAGGACTTATTGTGCTCGGAAACACTCAAGTTGGGCAGAGCACATGAAGTATTTTGAGAATGTAACTAACAACTTAAGGCATGATGCTACTGGTTTTGCGCCTTGCGAATTGATGTTTGACCAAGAACCCCACAATGTGATTGCAGATATGGTAGAATTCTCTATTCTAAAGCAAATATCCATAAACGAGAAGAAGTTAAAGGCTAGGGCAAATATAAGAAAAAGAGCATTGGAAAGAAAGACGCGTCATGACGCAAAAGCTGTACCCACCAGTTTTGAAATAGGTCAGTTAGTCCTTGTCAAAACTAAGGAAAAATCAAAGAAAATAAATGCAGAAACAAAAAAATTCATGTTCGTATACCAAGGACCTTTCAGGGTCATAGGAAAACCACATGCCAATCCATATCGGCTAGAGTACCCTAAGAGTAAAAAGCTATTAGGTCTCAGGAACGTGATCAACCTAAAGAAATTCATAGGTAGTGAATGAATTCTGTAGGGAGGAGGTTGTTCTGTACCTCTACACAGTGTGGCAGCTGTGCAGTCCCAGCTGTGTGAGATCTTCTTTCCCATTTCAGGTCTCACTCATTCTTCATCTTTCCTACACATTAAATTTTCCGTTATGGTTATCAAGCCAATAATAAACTAATGAATTCCGTAGGGAGGAGGTTGTTCTGTAACCTCTACACAGTATGGCAGCTGTGCAGTCCCAGCTGTGTGAGATCTTCTTTCCCATTTCAGATCTCACTCATTCGTCTTTTCTATCCACAAAAATTTCGGCTCTGACCCTCAAATACTAAAATCTTCCGCTATGACTATCAAGCCAGCATTAAGCTAATGAATTCTGTAGGGAGGAGGTTGTTCTGTAACCTCTACACAGTGTGGCAGCTGTGCAGTCCCAGCTGTGTGAGATCTTCTTTCCTTTTCAGGTCTCACTCATTCTTCATCTTTCCTATCCACCAAAGTTTCGACTCCTTCTTTGCAATACAAAAATTTTCCGTCATGGCTATCAAGCCATGAGTTCTGTAACCATTCTATCCACCGATTAGTGAAGAAAATACCTTACGTGACAAACCTAACAGTGACATAAACAATGGAGAAGTATGATGGAATTAAGATACAAAGATATTTGAGTAACAAGTATGTATAGAACCCTGGTAATATTGTAAGTACAAAGTTGTTGTTTTATTGGAAATGGTCCACCAACAGTAATTTAAAAAGATATACAAATTCGTGCACAAGCAGGATCTGAAGTGGCAGTGAAACCTATTGTATGCTGTAGAGCTAAATAATTAATAGTAAAAGAGATTGCTTAGTGTTATGAAAAATATGCAGATAAGTTGTAAAAATGAACTCACCTTGTGTGGCAGTGTAATAGAATTGAGTAGTGTTTGTGGTTGAGACGTGAAGGACACGTCCTTGAAATATTTATAAGGTTGGAGCTGGGCGTTATTTGGTGTAGTGTGTGACAGAACACACCTACATGTATTGAGGTTATGAGTTGGAGGCGTGAATGCGACCATAGGCACCCTTATGTTAGATGAGACAGAGCAGCTTATGGTGTCCTATAGGTTTAAGGAATTTAGCATTACGCTTGGCCATAATTACTTAATGCGCTTTAGTGGTAGGTCGAGAGAGACTACCTGTGGTTTCAGCGTCCGATCGAGTGGAAATGGATTGCCACGTGAGCAAACTGATCAGCTGCAATACACTATAGATATGAAATAAATGTGCTATCCTATGCGTTAAATGTTAATAGAGTGAGTGTTAAATAAGTACATACACTAGCAACATAATTGAGTAACATAATGGCAGACGTGAAACATTATTTATAGCTCAGCATAAATACACTTCGATGAAGTTAGTACATAATTGCAGATGTGGAACTGACACAGCAGCAGAGGACCAATAAGTGGATTTAGTAGTCAACTAAACGTAGTGTGTTTTGAACACTCAGAACTGTACTATTACCACAAGTTACTCACATGTACAAAGAAGCTGAGAAGACAACTACAAATCGAATATACTCATACTGTCTCCAAGAATAAGGTAATCGAAGATGAGTCAGTTAAGTAAATAAAATACAGATTTGTCAGGAATGTACCGAGCATTGGTTCAGTGTTCCGGCCCAGAAATAATAAATTGAAATTAAATGGGATTTATGATTGTATGCCTTGAGCATAAATTTTCTCTAGTACGTGACTAACGGCGTTTTGAGCCATTTGTTTACCGATTTTATGACAGTTAAGTAACCGTGAGAGTAAAATTGAAAAAGTTCTGTTAACTCTGTTCCAATAACATATTGAAAGATAAAATGTATATATCCCCATTTCATTGTGACCCACCCTTAGATATTAAGTGAACAGAGTCTGAGGCACTCTTTTTGTTTGTTCTATAGGACAAACCAGATACTGGTAACCTGGTAGCTGCGTGAAAGCGTGGAGTGACTTGGACACAACTCACAGTGACCCCTCCCCTTTCCCATGTAATTTAGAGTGAACGTGAAGGACGCACACCATAGCAACTTCCCCTCCTCTACCCTTGTGAATGGAAGTGTAGAACGCCAGCCAAAGCGGCTACAACCACGTGTGTAAAAATGAAATTGTCATGATTTGTGAAATTTTCTTTCAGGTTTAGAAAAGACTGCTAAGATGTAATTATCTGTTTATGTATCAAGAATAACTGTGTTATTTTATTTGAATTTGTGTATGTAAAAATGTATTTAATGTATTTAAGATTTTCATAATTTTACGTATTTTTATGTGTTTGTTTGTCTAAGGCAATATGTAGGCCAAAGTGTTTCATTGATTTTGCTTAAATTTTGAGTGATAATGTTGCTTATTAAGTAGTGAAAATTCCAGCAATTTAAATAATTGAAGCAGGTAATAAGTTTTCTTTTAATATTTCTATATGTTTACATTTAAATTTTAATTTTTCATAGGGAGTTAAGCTGTATTCTTGCTTACCTTTTTGTAATTAATTTATTTTTACATTAAATAAATTAAGTAGAGGGTGATGTAGGGAAGCAGCCTACTCACGCCGTATAAAATTCACATCTGTCTTTCCACTGTGTGCCAGCCTAGTGTGCTGTAACTAGCTCTGACGTCATAAATGTTGCACAATACTTAAAAATTTATATTTAGATTCCTTTTTCATAATAATTTAGTAGAAACAGTATTCTGGATCTCACAAATTAAAATTTTAGTTGAAATTCATGATTTTCTGGTCTTTGTCTTAAAAATTAAGGAAGCAAGATAGATTAAGTAGGCGAATACATAAGGCTAGGACGTTTAAGTTTAAGTACAAGGGAGATCCGCTATATTCATAAAGATGTGAGAAGTTTCAACTGAATAACTATAAAACTATAGCTATAGCGTATCTCCAAAGAGCAAGTTCAGAGCTCGTCTACTGCGTGTAGTGTAATTAAATTAATTCTCTCGCCCAAAATATTTGACTTAGCCGCGTCAGACGTTTATTATGATTACTTACTGTGAGCTCATTCCACATTTAAATTGAGAGCTTCATTGGCCATCAGCAAAGTAAGCAATGATTTATTCTATATCTTAAAGTGGTGCATTACTAGCCCAGCGTTCCCTTAGCCGTCCGCACCGCAGCTTTATATATAAGAACGCTGCGCGAGAAAGGAAGGCCCCAGTTCTCTCCAGACGCTGATTAGCGCACCACCTGTGTCGGGAGTCGGGTCGCGTCGGTATCATTGCTATAAACAGCCTCGGATGCCGTAATAAGTTACTCGGGATATGCGTAACCATGAAATCGTTTTCGAGTGAAGTGTTAATTCTGGGATGACTTTAATGATCTATCTTCAGTTTGCGTATGTCGTATTTTCACGTGCCGTCGCGGAACAGACATTCTACCATTATTTGGCGTGGCGTTTGATGAACATTATCATCAAATTATGGCGAGCATTCACTTAAACATTTCATTTGAACAGTTATAGTTGCATCAGTGTATTAGACTCTGAACTGCTCTGGTAGTTGGATTGTGTGGATTCTTTTTGGTCTGTGACTTTCAGAATATAGTGTACATTTTAGAGAGAATCGTTTTTGATTACGAATCCCAGACAATCTCCTAATTCCTCAGAGCTATAAGCTGTAGCTATAAGTGTATTTCTCAGATGTAGTGGGCACTAGGAATTCTAATTACAGGCTTCACGTTTTGTTAATCACTTTCTGGTTGCCAATATTGTAGTTAGAGAGCCAGTATTGAGAACGGCAAACAACAGCATTAAATAAATAATAGCAAAACATCAAATAACATTATTCCACCCGCCGCCCCACATATGGTGCATCCGCCGGGAAAAACAAACAAAACATTTATTTAATAAGCAATTATTCCACCCGCCGCCCCACAATACACTAAGCTGATTCAGAAGGATGTAGGTGGCAGTACGTACTGGGTGATGAAGCAGCTTGCACAGGATAGAGTAGCATGGAGAGCTGCATCAAACCAGTCTCAGGACTGAAGACTACAACAACAACAAGAGATTTCGTGTTTGTTTCGAATACAGTCCAGAGACAGTTAGTGCTTATTTTCATTCTTTCCAACAGGAAGTGTCTAGTGACCACAGTTTAGTCAGCTATTAAGCGCCTTTAGTGTTAAAAGTTGATTACTTAACTCTCTACAGTAAATGGTTGATTTCTTAGGATGGATAGGATGTGTGACTGCTGTGTACGGACGCAGGAGGAGCTGGCCACTGTTCGCGAACAGCTGAACGTGCTGATGGCCATGGTCAGCCGTCTTCAGGCTGCTGCCTCAGAGTGTAGCGGCAGTGGGGAGTCTGGTGCGTCGCATGGTACACCTCAGATGTTACATGCTTCACCCATGGTCCCTGCTGTCGAGGAATCTTTGCGGGTACCGGGCGCGGTTGGGCCACCCTCTCCCCAAGGGGAGTGGCGGGTTCAACGGCGTTCGCGTCGCACGAGGCAGAGGGTCAATGTGGAGGCTCGCCGTGTGGCATCGCCCGCTCTGGCTGTGAGTGGACAAGTGGCCGCTCCTTCAGCAAGGTCCGAGCACGCACATGGGGGGGAGGGGGGGGGAGGGGTTTATTAGTGATTGGGAACTCCAATGTTAAGCGGGTGATGGATCCCCTTAGGGAAATAGCGGAAAGGTCGGGGAAGAAGGCCAGTGTTCACTCTGTCTGCTTGCCGGGGGGTCTCATCCGAGATGTGGAGGAAGCCCTGCCGGCGGCGATAGAGAGCACTGGGTGCACCCGACTGCAAATTGTTGTTTATGTCGGCACCAATGACTCCTGCCGTCTGGGTTCAGAGGTCATCCTCAGTTCATACAGGCGGTTGGCGGAGTTGGTGAAGGCGGAAAGCCTCGCTCACGGGGTGGAATCTGAGCTAACTATTTGTAGTGTCGTTCCCAGAACCAATCGCGGTCCTCTGGCTTGGAGCCGAGTGCAAGGCTTAAACCAGAGGCTCAGACGGTTCTACGGAGATCTGGGGTGCAAATTTCTCGAGCTCCACTATCGGGTGGAGAAATGTAGGGTCCCCCCCCTGAATAGGTCAGGCGTGCACTACACGCAGGAAGCGGCTACAAGGGTAATGGAGTACGTGTGGCGTGCTTATGTGGGTTTTTTAGGTGAGAGAATTCCCTCCCTAGCCCCGAAAAGACGCCTCCTGAGGCGCGATAAGGTAGCAGTAGGCAAAACGCAATAGGGAATGACAACATTAATGTGGTAATAGTAAACTGCAGGAGCGTCTATATAAAAGTCCCAGAACTGCTATCATTAATAAACGGTCACAGTGCCCACATTACACTAGGGAGGGAAAATTGCCTGAAATCAGATGTAAACAGTAACGAAATTCTGAACTCAGATTGGAATGAATACCGCAGAGACAGGCTGGGTGAAGGTCACGGTTAAAGCAGGGTCAAACATGGTAACTGGATGTCTCTATAGGCCCCCTGGCTCAGCAGCTGTAGTGGCAGAACACCTGAGGGAAAATTTGGAAAATATTTCGAGCAGATTTTCCGACCATGTTATAGTTTTGGGTGGAGATTTTAATTTACCAGATACAGACTGGGAGACCAAAACGTTTATAACGGGTGGCGCGGACAAAGAATCCAATGAATTTTTTTTAAGTGCATTATCTGAAAACTACCTTGAGCAGGTAAACAGAGAACCGACTCGTGGTAATAACATATTAGACCTTCTTGTGACAAACAGACCCAAACTATTTGAAACAGTTAAGGCAGAACAGGGAATCAGCGATCATAAAGCAGTTACAGCATCGGTGATTTCAGCCGTAAATAGAAATATTAGAAAAGGTAGGAAAAAATGGTTCAAATGGCACTGAGCACTATGGGACTTAACGTCTAAGGTCATCAGTCCCATAGAACTTAGAACTACTTAAACCTAACTAACTTAAGGACATCACACACATCCATGCCCGAGGCAGGATTCGAATCTGCGACCGTAGCGGTCGCGCGGTTCCAGACTGTAGCGCCTAGAACCGCTCGGCCACCCCGGACGGCGGTAGGAAGATTTTTCTGTTTAGCAAATGTGACAAAAAACAGATTTCAGAGTACTTGACAGCTCAACATAGAAGTTTTATCTCAAGTACAGATAGTGTTGAGGATCAGTGGACAAAGTTCAAAACCATCGTACAATATGAATTAGATGAGTATATGCCAAGCAAGATCGTAAGAGATGGAAAAGAGCCACCATGGTACAACAGCCGAGCTAGAAAACTGCTACGGAAGCAAAGGGAACTTCACAGCAAGCATAAATATAGCCAAAGCCTTGCAGACAAACAAAAATTACACGAAGTGAACTGTAGTGTGAGGAGGGCTATGCGAGAGGCGTTCAATGAATTCGAAAGTAAAGTTCTATGTACTGACGTGGCAGATAATCCGAAGAAATATTGGTCTTATGTCAAAGCGGTAGGTGGATCAAAACAAAATGTCCAGACACTCTGTGACCAAAATGGTACTGAAACGGAGGATGACAGACTAAAGACCGAAATACACTACTGGACATTAAAATTGCTACACCAATAAGAAATGCAGATGATAAACGGGTATTCATTGGACAGATATATTATACTAGAACCGACATGTGATTACACTTTCACGCAATTTCGGTGCATAGATCCTGATAAATCAGTACCCAGAACAACCACCTCTGGTCGTAATAACGGCCTTGATAAGCCTGGGCATTGAGACAAACTGAGCTTGGATGGCGTGTACAGGTACAGCTACCCATGCAGCTTCAACACGATACCACAGTTCATCAAGAGTAGTGACTGGCGTATTGTGACGAGCCAGTTGCTCGGCCATCATTGACCAGACGTTATCAGTTGGTGAGAGATCTAGAGAATGTGCTGGCCAGGGCAGCAGTCAAACATTTTCTGTATCCAGAAAGGCCCGTACAGGACCTGCAACATGGTGTCGTGCATTATCCTGCTGAAATGTAGGGTTTCGCAGGGATCGAATTAAGGGTAGAGCCACGGGTCGAAACACATCTGAAATGTAACGTCCACTGTTCAAAGTTGCCGTCAATGCCAACAAGAGGTAACCGAGACGTGTAACCAATGGCACCCCATACCATCACGCCGGGTGATACGCCAGTATGGCGATGACGAATACACGCTTCCAATGTGCGTTCACCGTGATGTCGCCAAACACGGATGCAACCATCTTGATGCTGTAAACAGAACCTGGATTCATCTGAAAAAATGACGTTTTGCCATTTGTGCACCCAGGTTCGTCGTTGAGTACATCAACGCAGGCGCTCCTGTCTGTGATGCAGCGTGAAGGATAACCGCAGCCATGGTCTCCGAGCTGATAGTCCATGCTGCTGCAAACGTCGTCGAACTGTTCGTGCAGATGGTTGTTGTCTTGCAAACGTCCCCATCTGTTGACTCAGGGATCGAGACGTGGCTGCACGATCCGTTACAGCCATGCGGATAAGATGCCTGTCATCTCGATTGCTAGTGATACGAGGCCGTTGGGCTCCAGCACGGCGTTCCGTATTACCCTCCTGAACCCACCGATTCCACATTCTGCTAACAGTCATTGGATCTCGACCAACGCGAGCAGCAATGTCGCGATACGATAAACCGCAATCACGATAGGCTACAATCCGACCTTTATCAAAGTCGGAAATGTGATGTTACACATTTCTCCTCCTTACGCGAGGCATCACAACAACGTTTCATCAGGCAACGCCGGTCAACTGCTGTTTGTGTACGAGAAATCGGTTGGAAACTTTCCTCATGTCAGCACGTTGTAGGTGTCACCACCGGCGCCAACCTTGTGTGAATGCTCTGAAAAGCTAATCATTTGCATATCACAGCATCTTCTTCCTGTCGGTAAAATTTCGCGTCTGTAGCACGTCATCTTCGTGGTGTAGCAATTTTAATGGCCAATAGTGTACTAAATGTCTTTTTCCAAAGGTGTTTCACAGAGGAAGACTGCACTGTAGTTCCTTCTCTAGATTATCGCACAGCTGACAAAATGTTAGATATCGATATAGATGACACAGGGATAGAAAAACAATTACAATCGCTCAAAAGATGAAAGACCGCTGGGCCTGATGGGATACCAGTTCGATTTTACACAGAGTACGCGAAGGAACTTGTCCCCCTTCTTGCAGCGGTGTACCGTAGGTCTCTAGAAGAGCGTAGCGTTCCAAAGGATTGGAAAAGGGCACAGGTCATCCCCGTTTTCAAGAAGGGACATCGAACAGATGTGCAGAACTTTTTTTTTTTGGTCATCAGTCTACTGACTGGTTTGATGCAGCCCGCCACGAATTCCTTTCCTGTGCTAACCTCTTCATCTCAGAGTAGCACTTGCAACCTACGTCCTCAATTATTTGCTTGACGTGTTCCAGTCTCTGTCTTCCTCTACAGTTTTTGCCCTCTACAGCTCCCTCTAGTACCATGGAAGTCATTCCCTCATGTCTTACCATATGTCCTAGCATCCTGTCTCTTCTCCTTATCAGTGTTTTCCACATATTCCTTTCCTCTCCGATTCTGCGTAGAACCTCCTCATTCCTTCCCTTATCAGTCCACCTAATTTTCAAAATTCGTCTATAGCACCACATCTCAAATGCTTCGATTCTCTTCTGTTCCGGCTTTCCCACAGTCCATGTTTCACTACCGTACAATGCTGTACTCCAGACGTACATCCTCAGAAATTTCTTCCTCAAATTAAGGCCGGTATTTGATATTAGTAGACTTCTCTTGGCCAGAAATGCCTTTTTTGCCATAGCGACTCTGCTTTTGATGTCCTCCTTGCTCCGTCCGTCATTGGTTATTTTACTGCCTAGGTAGCAGAATTCCTTAACTTCATTGACTTTGTGACCATCAATCCTGATGTTAAGTTTCTCGTTGTTCTCATTTCTACTACTTCTCATTACCTTCGTCTTTCTCCGATTTACTCTCAATCATAATGTGTACTCATTAGACTGTTCATCCCGTTCAGCAGATCATTTAATTCTTCGTCACTTTCACTCAGGATAGCAATGTCATCAGCGAATCTTGTCATTGATATCCTTTCACCTTGTATTTTAATTCCACTCCTGAACCTTTCTTTTATTTCCATCATTGCTTCCTCGATGTACAGATTGAAGAGTAGGGGCGAAAGGCTACAGCCTTGTCTTACACCCTTCTTAATACGAGCACTTCGTTTTTGATCGCCCACTCTTATTATTCCCTCTTGGTTGTTGTACATACTGTATATGACCGTCTCTACCTATAGCTTACCCCTACTTTTTTCAGAATCTCGAACAGCTTGCACCATTTTATATTGTCGAATGCTTTTTCCAGGTCGACAAATCCTTTGAAAGTGTCTTGATTTTTCTTTAGCCTTGCTTCCATTATTAGCCGTAACGTCAGAATTGCCTCTCTCTTCCCTCTCTCTTCCTTTACTTTTCCTAAAGCCAAACTGATCGTCACCTAGCGCATTCTCAATTTTATTTTCCATTCTTCTGTATATTATTCTTGTTAGCAGCTTCGATGCATGAGCTGTTAAGCTGATTGTGCGATAATTCTCGCACTTGTCAGCTCTTGCCGTCTTCGGAATTGTGTGGATGATCCTTTTCCGAAAGTCAGATGGTATATCGCCAGACTCATATATTCTACACACCAATAGTCGTTTTGTTGCCACTTCCCCCAATGATTTTAGAAATTCTGATGGAATGTTATCTATCCCTTCTGCCTTATTTGACCGTAAGTCCTCCAGAGCTCTTTTAAATCCCGATTCTAATACTGGATCCCCTATCTCTTCTAAATCGACTCCTGTTTCTTCTTCTATCACATCAGACAAATCTTCACCCTCGTAGAGGCTTTCAATGTATTCTTTCCACCTATCTGCTCTCTCCTCTGCATTTAACAGTGGAATTCCCGTTGCACTCTTAATGTTACCACCGTTGCTTTTAATGTCACCAAAGGTTGTTTTGACTTTCCTGTATGCTGAGTCTGTCCTTCCGACAATCATATCTTTTTCGATGTCTTCACATTTTTCCTGCAGCCATTTCGTCTTAGCTTCCCTGAACTTCCTATTTATTTCATTCCTCAGCGACTTGTATTTCTGTATTACGATTTTCCCGGAACATGTTTGTACTTCCTCCTTTCATCAATCAACTGAAGTATTTCTTCCGTTACCCATGGTTTCTTCGCAGTTACCTTCATTGTACCTATGTTTTCCTTCCCAACTTCTGTGATGGCCCTTTTTAGAGATGTCCATTCCTCTCCAAAAATGGTTCAAATGGCTCTGAGCACTATGCGACTTAACTTCTCAGGTCATCAGTCGCCTAGAACTTAGAACTAATTAAACCTAACTAACCTAAGGACATCACACACATCCATGCCTGAGGCAGGATTCGAACCTGCGACTGTAGCGGTCGCTCGGTTCCAGACTGTAGCGCCTAGAACCGCTCGGCTACTCCGGCCGGCTCCATTCCTCTTCAACTCTACTGCCTACTGCACTATTCCTTATTGCTGTATCTATAGCGTTAGAGAACTTCAAACGTATCTCGTCATTCCTTAGTACTTCCGTATCCCACTTCTTTGCGTATTGATTCTTCCTGACTAATGTCTTGAACTTCAGCCTACTCTTCATCACTACTATATTGTGATCTGAGTCTATATCTGCTCCTGGGTACGCCTTACAACCCAGTATCTGATTTCGGAATCTCTGTCTGACCATGATGTAATCTAACTGAAATTTTCCCGTATCTCCCGGCCTTTTCCAAGTATACCTCCTCCTCTTGTGATTCTTGAACGGGTATTCGCTATTACTAGCTGAAACTTGTTACAGAACTCAATTAGTCTTTCTCCTCTTTCATTCCTTGTCCCAAGCCCATATTCTCCTGTAACCTTTTCTTCTACTCCTTCCTCTACAACAGCATTCCAGTCGCCCATGACTATTAGATTTTCGTCCCCCTTTACATACTGCATTACCCTTTAGTATCCTCATACACTTTCTCTATCTGTTCATCTTCAGCTTGCGACGTCGGCATGTATATCTGAACTATCGTTGACGGTGTTGGTCTGCTGTCGATTCTGATTAGAACAACCCGGTCACTGAACTGTTCACAGTAACACACCCACTGCCCTACCTTCCTATTCATAACGAATCCTACACCTGTTATACCATTTTCTGCTGCTGTTGATATTACCCGATACTCATCTGACCAGAAATCCTTGTCTTCCTCCCACTTCACTTCACTGACCCCTACTACATCTAGATTGAGCCTTTGCATTTCCCTTTTCAGATTTTCTAGTTTCCCTACCACGTTCAAGCTTCTGACATTCCACGCCCGACTCGTAGAACGTTATCTTTTCGTTGATTATTCAATCTTTTTCTCATGGTAAACTCCCCCTTGGCAGTCCCCTCCCGGAGATCCGAATGGGGGACTATTCCGGAATCTTTTGCAGATGGAGAGATCATCATGACACTTGTTCAATTACAGGCCACATGTCCTGTGGATACACGTTACGTGGTTTCCATTGCCTTCTGCATCCTCATGTCGTTGATCATTGCTGATTCTTCCGGCTTTAGGGGAAATTTCCCACCCCTAGGACAAGAGAGTGCCCTGAACCTCTATCCGATCCTCTGCCGTTGGCAGAATGAGGCTGACTTCTTATGCTGGAAGTCTTCGGCCGCCAATGCTGATTATTTATCAAAATTTAGGCAGTGGTGGGGATCGAACCCGGGACCGAAGACGTCTTGATTACGAATCAAAGACGCAACCTCTAGACCACGGTTCAGAACTATAATAAAATATCTCTAATGTCGGTAAGTTGTAGAATTTTGGAACACTTATTATGTTCTAATATAATGACTTTTCTTGAGACTAGAAATCTACTCTGTAAGAATCAGCATGGGTTTCGGAAACGACGATCGTGTGAAACCCAGCTCGCGCTATTCGTCCACGAGACTCAGAGGGCCATAGACACGGGTTCCCAGGTAGATGCCGTGTTTCTTGACTTCCGCAAGATGTTTGACACAGTTCCCCGCAGTCGTTTAATGAACAAAGTGAGAACATATGGACTATCAGACCAATTGTGTTATTGGATTGAAGAGTTCCTAGATAACAGAACGCAGCATGTTATTCTCAATGGAGAGAAGTCTTCCGAAGTAAGAGTGATTTCAGGTGTGCCGCAGAGGAGTGCCGTAGGACCGTTGCTATTCACAATATATATAAATGACCTTGTTGATAACATCGGAAGTTCACTGAGGCTTTTTGCGGATGATGCTGTAGTATATCAAGAGGTTGTAACAATGGAAAATTGTACTGAAATGCTGGAGGATCTGCAACGAATTGACGCATGGTGCAGGGATGGCAATTGAATCTCTATGTAGACAAGTGTAATGTGCTGCGAATACACAGAAAGAAAGATCCTTCATCATTTAGCTACAATGTAGCAGGTCAGCAACTGGAAGCAGTTAATCCCATAAATTATCTGGGACTAGGCATTAGGAGTGATTTAAAATGGAACGACATTTACATTTACCAAATAAAATTAATTGTCGGTAAAGCAGATGCCAGACTGAGATTCATTGGAAGAATCCTAAGGAAATGCAGTCCGTAAAACAAAGGAAGTAGGTTATAGTATACTTGTTCGCCCACTGCTTGAATACTGCTCACCAGTGTGGGATCCGTACCAGATAGGGTTGACAGAACAGATAGAGAAGATCCAACAGAGAGCAGCGCGCTTCGTTACAGGATCATTTAGTAATCGCGAAAGCGTTACGGAGATGACAGATAAACTGCAGTGGAAGACTCTGCAAGAAAGGCGCTCAGTAGTTCGGTACGGGCTCTTGTTGAAGTTTCGAGAGCATACCTTCACCGAGGAGTCAAGCAGTATATTGCTCCATCCTACGTATATCTCGCGAAGAGACCATGAGGATAAAATCAGAGAGATTAGAGCCCACGCAGAGGCATACCGACAATCTTTCTTTCCACGAACAATACGAGACTGGAATAGAAGGGAGAACCGACAGAGGTACTCAAGGCACCCTCCGCCACACATCGTCAGGTGGCTTGCGCAGTATGGATGTCGATGTAGATATATTAGACGGAGGGTGTCCGACAGCCTATCAGTTCCAGTCATTCCACCAGGAAGGAGGAACACGGCTCGTGTTGTCTGTAGTTCAACCATGCCTAGACGATCAATAACGCGATTCGATTACGTCCGCATTGTTACTTTGTGCCAGGAAGGGCTCGCAACAAGTGTCCAGGCGTCTCGGAGTGAACCAAAGCGTTGTTGTTCGGACGTGGTGGAGACAAAGAGAGACAGGAACTGTCGATGACATGCCTCGCTCAGGCCGCCCAAGGGCTACTACTGCAGTGGATGACCGCTACCTAAGGGCCCAACAACATGCCGATGGACCGTTTAGGATTGGCATCACGTTCTCTTCACCGATGAATGTCGCATATGTCTTCAACCAGACAATCGTCGGAGACGTGTTTGGAAGGAAGCCAATCGAGCTTGACCCCTTAGACACACTGTCCAGCGAGTGCAGCAATGTGGAGGCTCCCTGGTGTTTTGGGGTTGCATTATGTGGGGCCGACGTTCGCCGCTGGTGGTCATGGAAGGGGTCGTAACGGTTGTACGATGCGTGAATGTCATTCTCCGACCGCTAGTACAACCATTTTGGCAGCATATTGGCGAGGCATTCGTCTCCATGGACAGCAATTCGCTCCTCCACCGTGCATATCTTGTGAATGACTTCCTTCAGGATAACGACATGGCTCGTCTAGAGTGGCCAGCATGTTCTCCAGACATGAACCCTATCGAAAATGCGTGAGATAGATTGAAAGGGGTGTTTATGGACGACGTGACCAACCAACCACTCTAACGGATCTACGCCGAATGGCCGTTGAGGAGTGGGACAATCTGGAGCAACAGCGTCTTGATGAACTTGTGAATAGTATGCCACGACGAATACGGGCATGCATCAATGTAAGAGGGCGTGCTACTGGGTATTAAAGGTACCGGTGTGTACAGCAGTCTGGATCACCACCTCTGAAGGTCTCGCTGTATGGTGGTACAACAGGCAATGTGTGGTTTTCATGAGCAATAAAAAGGGCGGAAATGATGTTTATGTTGATCTCTATTTCAATTTTCTGTACAGGTTCCGGAACTCTCGGAACCGAGGCGAGCAAAACTTCTTTTGATGTGTGTAGTTCCCCTTAGTGTTCAGTGTTCAGTGATGAGGCAAGGTTCTATTTAAGTTGAGAAGTGTATTAGTGCTGCATGTTTTACTAACTATTTCTATCTGTTAAACATCAGTTTCATAGGTTATTTTTGCAACGCAGTTCATATCTGTTCATATGATGCAATCTGACTTTAGTAAATGTGTAGTGATAGATTCTGCGATATACAGGGTGAGGCAGGAGGAAATGTAAATGCTTTGAAGGGTGATAGTATTAGTGATTCTGAACAAAAGACTACATATGGAATTATGCCTTATTCCGAATGGTTTCCGAGATAGAACATATTTAATATCATTTTGTACGTTTTTTCTTGAATAACTCGAAAGTTGCACCCTCCAGCGAAAACGTGTCGCAGTTCAAAATTGAACTACATTAAATTTCCTACAAAAAAGATCCGACTCGTTTTTTTTTCTCTAGAGCTAATGGTTTGTGCGAAGAGAACGCGAGAATGTTGAAAAAAACTGCTCGACGCGCATGCGTTGTAGCTTACGTAGTTTTTGTAGGCCAGTCTGAGGTCGTTTCCCGACTTGATGGACCAAAAGTGTACCGTATCAAACTGCTCGTGTCAACTTGCTACCTCAATATGCTACCTCAAACTGGCCTACAAAAACTACGTAAGCTACAGCGCATGCGCGTGGAGCTTTTTCAACATTCTTGCGCTCTCTTCGCACAAACCATTAGTTCTAGAGAAAAAAAATTAATAGGACCTTTTTTGAAGGTAATTTAATATAGTTTACTTTTGTACTGCGACACGTTTTCGCTGAAAGGTGCAGTTTTCGAGTTACTCAAGAAAAATATACAAAAGTGATATTACACATGTACTATCTCGGAAACCATTCGGAGTAGGGCATATGTCCGTATGGAGTTTTTTTTGTTCAGAATCATTATCACCCCTCAAAGCATGTACCTTTCCTCCTGACTTAACCTATATAATATTTAATCTCGAGCGATGAATTCCACAGTCTTTATCTTGAAAGAGTGTTCCGATTTATCTTCTATACTTGGACAAGTATTCTCTTACATGTGTGTATATTCCCTTTGTTACCTGCAACGTGGTAGTAACCTCTGGTTGAGTACATCAGGACGATGCTTAGTAAAAAACGATTCAGTGAATGAAGATACCTACGATTATAGCTTATTATTTCCACTTTGGTGGCACCAACTGTTAACATATGCAGTCCAGTCACATTAATATGACCACCGCCATGTTCGACGTTACCGTACAATACTCACTCGCAGATGGCAGCACTAGCAGTTGAAGTGATATAAAGCATTTCGGGGGAAGCGGAAAACAATGCAGTCGTCGTGATACGGAAACTGAGCGATTTATCTGACGTCTAAAGGGGTGTGATCGTTGACTTTGGGCCAAGGATGGAAGCATTTCCGAAACCGCTAACTTTGTAAACTGCTGGCGTGCTGCCGTGGTTATGTATGTATAAAATGCATGGCAAACTGTGGCTATCCAGAACCAGCAACGTGGCAACTGTGGTGCACCCCGGCGATAGATCACAGGGTGAACGATGGCTGCGTCGAAGTGTATGGACGAATAGAAGTGTTAACTGTTGAGTAATTGATTGTCTAGGGCTACCACGAGTGTTTCCTCAATGACCGTTCAGTGAAATTTGCTGCGTATGAACCACCGCAGCAGGTATCTGGTTCATGCACCTATGCTGACCGCTGTTCATCAGCGGCGAAGGCTGAAATTTGAATACCGGAACTGGACGTCAGCTGAGTGGCAACAGGTGGCCTTTGCAGATGACTCATGTTTTATGCTTCATCGGAAGTGAAACGTGTGAAAGCAAACAACCGTCCAAAGGACCTACGCCAGAGGAAGGGGTGTTTTCATGGCATTCCCTAAATGATCTCGTCATTTTGGAAGGCACAACGAGTCAACACTTGGGTCCTTGGAACCACGTCCACTCCTACATGCAGTTTGTTATTCCTCGGCATAGTGGCACCTACCAGCAGGGAAATGCAATGTCTCACGCAGCTCACAGTGTGTGTGCGTTGCTCAAAGAGCACCATGATCAGTTTAGTGTACTCCCCTGGCCATCGAACTCCCCTGATTTGAACCCACAAAACTCACACACAGATGACCAACGTCTCTGGCTGCCAAGGCCAGCTCGGCAACCAGAGATTTTGGTCATGTGTGTGTGTGAGTTGCGTTCACATGAGATGTGTGTTGTCTAATTCTGATCAAGGCTATTTGGCCGAAACCTTACTTGTCTGAGAGCCTTCTTGTTGTGCCTATCTGCGACTCAGCACCTCATCACCTATTCATTACTAGCCCTGCCCCCCCCCCCCCCTTCCGCTCAGTTCCCCATTCTTCACCTTCATCTCCTCCCAGTTGCTTTCCCTAGGTCTAAACCACCAATCTCATCCCCCTCCTCCTCCATTCACTCACAAATCTGCCAACATTTAACTCCACACACACACACACACACACACACACGCACACACACGCACACACAAACAAACAAACAAACGAACACACACACATTCATTAATAGACTGGCAATACTTACACAGAAAACAAATGAATAAACATAAACGCTGTAGTGAGGACAGAACAAGTGAAACTACTGTTCTATTTCCTTGTGCAGTTTTACAAAAGTGAGGGTTCAAAATGGTTCAAATGGCTCTGAGCACTATGGGACTCAACATCTGAGGTCATCAGTCCCCTAGAACGTAGAACTACTTAAACCTAACTAACCTAAGGACATAACACACATCCATGCCCGAGGCAGGATTTGAACCTGCGACCGTACCAGTCACGCGGCTCCGGACTGAAGTGCCTAGAACCGCACGGCCACCGCGGCCGGCCAAAAGTGAGGGGAAGTCATGGCTTTGAAGTGGTGTTTATGTGCCATATGGGTCAACATGGCGAGGTATAGTGTTTGGAAATGCCCATGACCACACCGTGAACTATGTTGACTAATTTGTTGGTCTGTGAAAGTGAACTGTCAGACATGTCTACGAGAAATGTTGTACCAAATGTTCAAATGTGTGTGAAATCTTATGGGACTTAACTGCTAAGGTCATCAGTCCCTAAGCTTACACGCTACTTAACCTAAAGTATCCTAAGGACAAACACACACACACCCATGCCCGAGGGAGGACTCGAACCTCCGCCGGGACCAGCCGCACAGTCCATGAGTGCAGCGCCTCAGACCGCTCGGTTAATCCTGCGCGGCAAATGTTGTACCACTCGCAGCTTTGAACACAGTGCACGAATAGTGATCGTAAAGAGATTCTAATCGAAAGGGGCTGGAGACGAGTGCCACGCCTTGTCAACGACAATCTGGTTCAAGCCACACAGGAACTGCTGCTGTTACTGCTGTCTCAGCCAGTTTCCAAGCGAATATTACGAAGGGAACTGCATACAATGGACATTTGGAGTCGAGTATTCGCGAAAGTCCATTCATTTCTCACAGTAACACATAAAGCTGCATGTCTTCAGTGGGCCACACCAAACAGAAAATGGACAGTATTTAGCTGGAGCGGCATAGTGTGGTCCGAATAGTCGCGATATTTCCTCTTTTCAATCAACATCCTTGCCGTCTGGTAGCTGCACGCGGTCTAATCATCACTGGGTGGATTCGACTCGGCGTGGCGTATCAGAGATAACTTCCTCGCTGAGACGAGGCCATTATCGAGGCTAGAGTCAGTGTTACATGGTATTAGAGGCATGTCTCCTGGTGGTGACTAATTTAGTGTCTCGTGCGCTTACTCTTCACTTTAATGACATAGATCAAGTGCATTTTCCCTCAAAGGTTGTCAGTAGAGATTTTATTGAAACTGAGCCAAAAGCTTCACCAATATCGGTGCATCCCATTCACACTCACTACCCATCCTGTAGCTTCATTCAGGAGTTGCAAATCGTTCATCGTGCTACATGGATTTTTAAAGCCAGTTTCACCCTTTTCTGGCATTTATGTGGCTGCCTTTGAATAACGCAGCCACATCGTACAAGTTCTCTGCAAACCAGGGGGCAATCCACTTTGTGCCATTATTCGTTCTTCCTTTTGTGTTTGACTCGCGATTACGGCACCGTAGAACTGTTGACAAGAAGTTATATCTTGCTTAAGGCTGTAACAGGTTTTATTCTGCTACAGCAATTCACATTTTACACCATTGTGAAGCATAAATATTCGCTGTCTTGTCATGGCACAGGCATAAGTTGTAAATGATACTGATGACAGTAACATGTCTACGGTTTGCTGTTAACATACAGATTGAAATACAACTAATTCAATAACAAGTACAACAGTCAATCATTTTTGTGTTTTCTAAATTAACTGCGTCCACTCACTTTTATACAGTTTTGCGTACATTAGGTTTAGATATTTTATGGATATGTTTGAATTAACATGCAAACCCCTAACACTGCAGTGCATTATTCTAGTCACGTGCATTACTTCGAATTTAACTGTGTTCAAGAAATGTTGGTTTCATTGCATCGAATAGCTGTTACCTGTACGTCAAAGTCATTCTGAATTTTTCTGCACTTAATCCACGAGGTTACTTTCCTGTCCAAAAATGAATAGAGAAAAAAACAATGTAAAGGGGTGCTGAACAACCTGAAAGATCATGTATGTACAGGGCTATTACAAATGATTGAAGCGATTTCATAAATTCACTGTAGCTCCATTCATTGACGTATGGTCACGACACACTACAGATACGTAGAAAAACTCATAAAGTTTTGTTCGGCTGAAGCCGCACTTCAGGTTTCTGCCGCCAGAGCGCTTGAGAGCGCAGTGAGACAAAATGGCGACAGGAGCCGAGAAAGCATATGTCGTGCTTGAAATGCACTCACATTAGTCAGTCATAACAGTGCAACAACACTTCAGGACGAAGTTCAACAAAGATCCACCGACTGCTAACTCCATTTGGCGATGGTATGCGCAGTTTAAAGCTTCTACATGCCTCTGTAAGGGGAAATCAACGGGTCGGCCTGCAGTGAGCGAAGAAACGGTTGAACGCGTGCGGGCAAGTTTCACGTGTAGCCCGCGGAAGTCGACGAATAAAGCAAGCAGGGAGCTAAACGTACCACAGCCGACGGTTTGGAAAATCTTACGGAAAAGGCTAAAGCAGAAGCCTTACCGCTTACAATTGCTACAAGCCCTGACACCCGATGACAAAGTCAAACGCTTTGAATTTTCGGCGCGGTTGCAACAGCTCATGGAAGCGGATGCGTTCAGTGCGAAACTTGTTTTCAGTGATGAAGCAACATTTTTTCTTAATGGCGAAGTGAACAGACACAATGTGCGAATCTGGGCGGTAGAGAATTCTCACGCATTCGTGCAGAAAATTCGCAATTCACCAAAAGTTAACGTGTTTTGTGCAATCTCACGGTTTAAAGTTTACGGCCCCTTTTTCTTCTGCGAAAAAAACGTTACAGGACACGTGTATCTGGACATGGTGGAAAATTGGCTCATGCCACAACTGGAGACCGACAGCGCCGACTTCATCTTTCAACAGGATGGTGCTCCACTGCACTTCCATCATGATGTTCGGCATTTCTTAAACAGGAGATTGGAAAACCGATGGATCGGTCGTGGTGGAGATCATGATCAGCAATACATGTCATGGCCTCCACGCTCGCCGGCCGCGGTGGTCGTGCGGTTCTAGGCGCTCCAGTCCGGAGCCGCGCTGCTCCTACGGTCGCAGGTTCGAATCCTGCCTCGGGCATGGATGTGTGTGATGTCCTTAGGTTAGTTAGGTTTAATTAGTTCTAAGTTCTAGGGGACTGATGACCACAGCAGTTGAGTCCCATAGTGCTCAGAGCCATTTGAACCATTTGAACCTCCACGCTCTGCCGACTTAACCCCATGTGATTTCTTTCTGTGGGGTTATGTGAAAGATTCAGTGTTTAAACCTCCTCTACCAAGAAACGTGCCATAACTGCGAGCTCGCATCAACGATGCTTTCGAACTCATTGATGGGGACATGCTGCGCCGAGTGTGGGAGGAACTTGATTATCGGCTTGATGTCTGCCGAATCACTAAAGGGGCACATATCGAACATTTGTGAATGCCTAAAAAAAACTTTTTGAGTTTTTGTATGTGTGCGCAAACCATTGTGAATATATCTCAAATAATAAAGTTATTGTAGAGTTGTGAAATCGCTTCAATCATTTGTAATAACCCTGTATATTGGTATCAACAGCAGCTGATTTATGCTTCTTTGGGGCACTCTCAAAGTTATCTCTATTTCAAATGAGTACTCGCCGGCCGCCGCCCAATCAGAAAGACAATTTTCAGATGGATCCTTTTAGCTGTGCTGCCAACGGCTTGGCTGCCACTTCTAAGACATTGAAAATTAGTTTTCACACATTCACAACCATTTGTATGATATGATGATGATACTCCATCATGGTGACGGACATGTGTCAGTCCTATTAACGACTGGGATTGCTGCCGCGATCGCTCCTGCAAATTGCAGGTAAGCAATTTAGGCTGTGACTCGACTGAATGGATTGTTGTAGGGACATTGCGAGAAACGTTTGTTTAAGGACCTAACAAGCGGGCCATGGATGTCTAGTGTAAAAAGGTGAGTGGGATACTACTTACAAAAGAGGAAAGTGGGATGAAACATTCACCTGCGGAGGGATAGGATACATTACAGTTTATATGATGTGTTGGTTTTAATGATGACTTCCTGATGTAAAATGAGATGGTGATAACCTTGGTAAATGACTGGAGATTGAGAAAGTGAGATGTGTTGATACATGTGCGCAGAAGGTCGGGATTTCTAAAGACTGAGGATACAACAGTGTGTTGAGATTCGAGTGTACATGAGGGAAAAGATTTTGTAAAGATTTAAGGAAGTGTGGGAACTTTATGAACTAGTACAGAGTGTGTGCTGAAGAATAGTATAAGAATGGGATGGATTAAAGTCTTGCATTTGGAGAAAATTGCTGTAGAGTTTAGAAGCTATGTTAAGCTGGTTAGTAGTTTCATTGTATTGTTGACTTTGAGGTTAATATTTTGATTTTGATGGTTAATAGGTGATATTTCAAGTTAACTTTTCATCTAGTGTCAGTCCTGGGTATTTTAGTAAGATGGTTGCAACGAGTGAACAGTTAGGTAGGGATCACAGGGTTGATTGAGAAGTAGCACTGGCTATACAAAATGGTGAGGTCGCTCAGGTGGAGTTGAAGGGATTCTTGGAAAGAATGGAAGTTGGGATGGGCAGAGAGGAAGTCTATGTTGTCCATATCTTAGAGAAGCTGGACTGGAAGTGATGGTTTTGTGACACTATCTGTATGTACGAGATAAAGGAGTGGTGATGGAGTGAAACCAGGAATGACACTGGATGGATGTATATTGTAATATACTTTAGTCGCTCAGTTGGAAAGGCTATACGTAGATAGATGATAGCTAGTGAGAAGCACATTCCAATGGAATTTAAAAAGGAGGCAGGTATGCTACACAAGGCAGTGGGCTTTTTCAATGTCTAGAAATAGGAAGAGGGAGGATCGATGCTTGATATGTTGAAGGTACAAGCAGTGGACTGGTTGCAATAGTTAATCACCTGCAGAGAAGCTGAAACGCAAGCCACACTTGGTGAAGAGGAGATACGGTTCGAGTTATCTGCTGATGTATTTCGGGAAGATTAATTCAAGGACATTTTTGAAAACTGAAATCAGAATAGTGGGTCACTGTTAAAAAGTTTCATTGGGATGTTTATTTGGCTTGAGGAAGAGAAGAATTATTGAGGTCTTCCACACCTCTGGGTGGAAATAGTTGAGTATGATGTCATAAAGGGTTGCTAAGAATTTTAGGAAGGATACAGGTCATTTATTAAAGTGACAATACGTGATGAAGTAATGACCAGAATCTGTGTTGCTTTTTTTTGTCTTTTGTGTGTTTTATAGCATGTGCTATAATAAGTGTGTATAGACCAGCGTTTGGTATGGAGTCTAAGTGCTGGAAGTTGGGAGACAGAGACCAACAAATGTGTATGCCGCTGTGGGCATATGAGGCAATGGTGGCATGAAGACTGAGACTGTGTAGAGATAAGTACTAAAAGGTTAAGTAGTCATTAAGGGTTTGATTGCTATGGAAGCGTGGGTAATGTGGAACAGATTATTTCATTATCTTGTGTGAGATACAGCGAGCTTCAGTTTTATGGTTGGGAACGATGGAGGCGGCAGGAAGATAGGGTATATGTCAATGCTACAAATAGGATTGTGTTGTGCCCGCTTCCAGTTGGGTCAAAGAACTTTGCAGTTGTGTGTCCACAGAGTTTGGCAGATGCTGTTATCATTTCACAGAAAATCAAAACTCTGCCTTCTGGATCGATCGACTGCCACGCCACCCCCTGCCGATGCATACATCCGATGCGCTATGGAGAGACATGGGGTCGGCACACCACTTTCCTGGCTGTTATCTGCTTTCTTGTCCTTGGAGCCACAATTTTTCATCCAAGTACCTACTTAAGTAGCAGTATGAGGCTGAATGAACCCTGTCCCAGTCTTCCCACTAAGGAGAAATCCACGGCAGTAATGGGAATCGAACCTGTGTGCATACTAGCCAGAGAAGCTGACCACTGAGCTATGGAGGCACACTACTGTGACTTCAGGTATGGAGTAATTATGAGGATAGATGTAGTAGGGTGGATGGGCTATGCCGCCAAAAAGGATAAGAATAAACTGATGCCACCAGCTGATTAGGTATTTAACTGGCTGTGGATACGATAAGATTGTGTTCTGACTGTCACTCCAACTCTTCCAGCGGGCCACGTACAAGAATTTGCTAACAAACGTTTTGTGCTCATATCTCTGTTCTAAGAGTGCGACCCAGATGTAGGGATGGGGCGACTCGAGCCCATTAACAACTCCTCGAGCTTCTTGTTCTCAAGCAATTCCCGAGAAGCTCATAAGAAACGGCGCATCAGTGCGGACAACATGGGCGTGGAATGTTATTCAAAGTGAATGCTGATACCAGACAAAGACGCTCGCAGCTCGCTGCTGTAACTCCTATACCTCACGTTTCATTCTAATAAAGTTGTGATTCAAATCAATATGGATACACAGGAGTAGGATTCGTTATGAATAGGAAGCTAGGGCAGGGAGTGAATTACTGAGAACAGTTCAGTGATAGGGTTGTCCTCATCACAACTGACAGCGAACCAGCACTGAAAATGACAATTCACGTACACATGCCGAAGGTGACAAGACAGAGAAAGTATTACATTAGATTAGATTAATACTTGTTCCATAGATCATGAATACGACACTTCGTAATGATGTGGAACGTGTCAGGTTAATAAAAGATGTCTGTACAAGATATTACATTACACAAAATATTGCATGACACTAACGTTTAAGTTTTTTTTATATATCTAAAAATTCAGCCAATGAGTAGAAGGAGTTGTCATCTAGAAATTCTTTTAATTTATTTTTAAATGTTAGTTGGCTATCTGTCAGGCTTTTGATGCTGTTTGGTAGGTGACCAAAGACTTTTGTGGCAGCATAATTTACCCCTTTCTGTGCCAAAGTCAGATTTAACCCTGCATAGTGCTGATCATCCTTTTTCCTGGTGTTATAGCTATGCACACTGCTATTACTTTTGAACTGTGTTGGATCATTAACAACAAATTTCATAAGTGAATATATATACTGCGAGGTTACTGTGAGCATCCCTAGATCCTTAAATAGATGTCTGCAGGATGACCATGGGTGGGCTCCGGCAATTATTCTGATTACACGTTTTTGAGCAATGAATACTTTTCTACTCAACGATGAATTACCCAGTATATGAGGATACCGAATGGGGAGGTACTTGGAAAAGGCCGAGAGATATGGAAAGATTTCAGTTAGATCAGGCAGAGATTCCAAAATTAGATATTGGATTCTAAGGCATACCAAAAAGCAGATATAGATGCAGATCACAGTTTAGTAGAGATGAAGAGTGGGCTAAAATTTAAGAGACTAGTCAGGAAGAATCAACACGCAGAGAAGTGGGATGTGGAAGTACTAAGGAATGAAGAGATACTGCGATAAGGAATATTTCAGCGGGTAGTTCAGGTGAAGAAAAATGGACATCTCTAAAGAGGGCAATCACAGAAGTTGGAAAGAGGGACATCGGTACCCAAAAAGTTACCGCAAAGGAACCATGGCCAACAGAACAAATACCTCAGTTGATCGATGAAGGAAGTACAAAAATGTACAGGGGAATTCAGGAATACGGACATCCAAGGCATTTAGAATTGAAATAAATAGGAAGTGCAGGAAACCTAAGACGAAATATCTACGTGAAAATATGTATAATTGGAAAAAGAATTGACTGTCGGAAGGACTGACTCCTGATGTAGAAGTCAAAAAATGTTCGATGAAATTAAAAGCAAGGCTGGTAACGTTAAGAGTGCATTGGGAATTCCACTGTTAAATGCAGGCGAGAGAGCGGACAGGTGGAAATAGTACGTTGAAGGTTTCTGATGGGCAACGATTTTCCAATGACATAACGGAAGAAGAACCGAGAATCAGTACAGAAGAGATGGGCATCCAGTATTAGAATCAGAACTTAAAGAGCTTTTGAAGACTTAAGGTCAAATAAAGCAGAAGGGATGGATAACATTCCATCAGAATTTCTAAAACAATTGGGGGGAGTGGCAACAAAAATACTATTCAAGTTGATGTGTAGAATGTACGAAATTGACGAAGTAATATCAGATTTTAAGAAAACATCATCCACAGAGATCCGAAGATTGCAAGAGACGAAAAGTGCGAGTACTATTGCACAGTTTGCTGAACAGCTCACGCACCCAAGTTGTTGACAAGAATAATATACAGAAGAATGGAAAAGAGAATTGAGAATCTGTTACATGACGAACAGTTTCGCTTTAGGAAAGGTAAATGTACCAGAGAGGCAGTTCTGACGCCGCGGTTGATAATGGAAGCAAGACTGAAAAAAATCAAGACAACGTTACAGGATTTGTAGACCTGAAAAAAGCGTTTGACAATGCCAAATGAGACATTGTCAAGGCAAAGGTGGTAAGTCAAACCAATCGTTTCTGAGACTTTTTATCGAAAAGGTAATAACACATGTCGCCAAAGGCATAGAAGTAGCAGAATGTAAAAGTTGTGAGCGCTTACATTCTTACAAACCACGCAAGATGGCCTTTGTAGTTACGGTGAGCTAACATGCATATGGGAGTAAATCAACAAAGACACGGAGTTACCAGCATTTAATCTGTTCCATACAAACCTGTGAGTCATATGTTACGTCCGCAATGACACTTACTTCATTACATTCAGTGGTAAGACCTAGTTTTTTGCATTATTATGAAGTAACAGACTCGTATACTTCCCATGTGCAGGCAACTTGTAAATACGAAAATAACTGCAGTGGATTTGAAGAGCTACACTTAGAGTTTTTGAACCAAAACTGGATAAGTCAAGGTAATTTTCTTTTTGATTTAACCAACATAGTGCAGATAAAACAAAGAATGCCGCGTAATATCGACGATCCTGTTTGGAACAGAAGACAAATCGATCACATACTGTTTGCCTTCAAAAGGTGGGCGTGTTCAAACGTGTGCGAAGACATTCAAAGGTATCTTAGGATTATGAAATAAATCGCTTGTACACTTTAAGTAAAAAAGAAAGGAACGCATTGTTTTTATCATATCAAAGGGGTAAGAGTCGGAGATCCCAGGCCCACAAAGTGAAATATACTTAAGTCTCATACTTCGTCATTTCCTGCAGACGAAAGCCACCATTCATGGCACAAATCTTCAAAACAATATTTAGATCCTGATCTTAATACCCAGAGAATGCATGACTCATTTCTGACAGCGTACCCCGAATCAGACATCAACAAGCGATTTTATCGAAAATTTTTGAGGACATCGTTTCCCAAATTTTCCTTCCATTGCCCTTGTACTGACACTTGTTCGACATGTGACCTTCTGAAAACCGAAACAGTGTG
Organism: Schistocerca americana; assembly: GCF_021461395.2. NCBI lineage: Eukaryota > Metazoa > Arthropoda > Insecta > Orthoptera > Acrididae > Schistocerca > Schistocerca americana. Next base: position 618,741,929 of record NC_060121.1, read on the forward strand.
CAGTAGGCTCAGAAAAACTGCGTCTTATTTTTAATAAAGAGTTAGCCTACATCTGAGGAGGGCTGAGAAATCTATGAAACTTTTGAGTGACGATAATGCTGCTACATGGATGCCCTGAAGTAACACACGTACCATCAGCATGGACATGCAGCAGGTGTTATTTAAGCCCACGCTCACACACTCGGACGTTTTACAGTCGTCACGTGTCGAACTTTAACCTCTCAATTCACGTTGGAGGTACTGGCAAGAGCGACAAGTGCTTGTCGCACGAGGGCATCACTGGTCGCGGAGGAAACGAGGTGGCCTCTTCTATTGTCAAGGCGCTCTCGTATGATGTAGCACAAACGGGAACTTCGTCTGTGTGGCGTGACAACTGCGGCGGCCAAAATAAAAATCGGATGTTTTTAATGAATTTAATCTATGCTCTTGTAAACAGTATGGTAGATAATATCAATTGTCGGGGCATTTGTACTTGCCTTGTGCCCGAGATGTCGGCATAATAGAGAAGGGAAAGACGGTTTCACAGACAATGACTCTTGACGAAATAGCTCATTTGATCCGAGATGCAAAAAATGTACAACCATTCAATGAACGTTGTAAAGATGACGGAGAAAGATTTCTCTGTTTTCGGCTCGGTATCCGAGACATTGCATACAGCACCAGTGAATGTCAGTTCTACTTCTTTGATTAGAAAGGTGAGGGATGCGCTGCCCACCATAGAAATAAAAGATTCGTTCAATGAACTGGAACGGTGGAGGGAGCACAAATTTTGAAAAAGGGCAAATCTGTCAAGAACATCTGTGCAGTTCGTTCTCTACTACCTATTGGACGAAGGCCCATCATTATTGGTGGTCAAAAAAGACTTCCTTGTCATATTCGACTACATAGGCATCAAATATCTGTACACCACAATCACATTTCTTATACAAATGTAACAGCTTCCCATAAAAACTCGTGCATTTATAAAGTTAATTTGGAGTTCCTGTAACCACTTAGTAAACACAGCTTCGTTTTTCGTAGTGTCAAGACCGTTTTCTTGCTTCTCACGTCGAATTTGCGTTTCATGACTTACTACCTTCCCCAAGTCAACGCTTCAAACAGTACAAGACGTTCGAAATTCTGAAAAAAATAGGGGTACGCTAGAGGGAAAGACGAGTAATGTATAATATGTTAAGAGCCAAGAGGGAACAATAAGAGTGGAAGACCAAGAATGAAGTGCTCAGATTAAGAATGGTATAAGATATGGATGTAGTCTTTTGCCCCTACTGTTCACTCTATACATCGAAGAAGTAACGACGGAAATAAACGAGAGGTTCAAGAGTGAGATTAAAACTCAAGGTGAAAGGATGTCACTGATAAGATTCGCTGATGAGATTGCTGTCCTCAGTGGAAGTGAAGAAGAATTACGGGATTTGCTGAAGGGAATGAACAGTCTAGTGCGTACAGAATGTGGATTGAGAATAAATCGAAGAAAGACGAAAGAATGAGAAGTATCAGAAATGCGGACAGCGAGAAACTTAATTTCAGGATTGATGGTCACGATGTAGATGAGTCTGCGGAATCCTGCTACCTAGGCAGCAAAGTAACCCATGATGGATGGAGCAAGGTGGGCATAAAAGGCAGACTAGTACTGGCAAAAAGGGCATTCCTGGCCAATAGAAGTCTACTACGTAGTATCAAACTTTAATATGAGGAATAAATTTCTGAGAATGTGCTTTTGAGTACAGCATTGTATGGTACTAACACATGGACTGTGAAACAACTGGAAAAGAAGAGAACTGAAGCATTTGAGATGTGATGCTATAGAAGAATGTTGAAAATTGGGCGGACTGATAAGGTAAGGTATCGCCAATGAAAGAAATATATGGAAAACACTGAGAAGAAGAAGGACACCTGCTGAGCCATCAAGGAATAACTTCCACGGTACTAAAGCGAGCTACAAAGAGCAAAAATTGTAGAGGAAAACTGAGACTGGATTACATCCAGCAAAGGAAGTAGGCAGCAAGCTTAACTCTTGAGATGAAGAGATTGTCACAGGAGAGAAACTCGTGGACGGCCGTATCGAACCAATCACAGATGATGACTCAAAAAAAAAAAAAAAAAAAATGGATACACGAAAACGAAAGTCATGGAACTGGAAAAACTTTACGGAGGATGACGATAATGATTGTTGCAACATTTCTTTTAATAAACTCCGCAATGTTTGAAAAAAATACAGGAGCATGATTAGACATTTTAAATTTCACAGTTTATCGTGCACTGCAATATCACAGCGAACTGTGAGTGGAGTGAGATACACCCAATTCACAGTTTGTGGTTTTGTTAGGAGACTTCCTGCGACACAATGTCTCTCACGATCAAGCGACCCTCTAAGGTTTACAGTCACTTTAAAGAAATTCCTAAAGAAACAGTAAGTACTGCATTATAGGCGTAAAACAAACCATAGGGCTATAGATAGAGAGATACTGAACAAAACGTGTTTGGCTGTGAAAAGAGCGATGTATGAAGACTTCAATGACTGCTGTAGTAGACTATTGTCAAAAGATCTTTCACAAAACCTGAAGAAATTCTGGTTGTATGCAAAGGGTATTAGCGGCACCAAAGACAATACCCATGACCTGGATTTTCAGAAGCCCCTTAATGCATATTTCTTCACCACTTCGCAAAAATTGACAATGTCCTTGAAGACACCTGCAATCACTAGCTTTAAAACAGATTTATTAGCTGTCTTGATTACATTAATTTTTTTAAATGACCAGTTTCAGTTCAACATGAACCACCGACAGATCTGTAGACAACAGTACAACAATTAACCAGCAAATACCATGATGTAGCCACACATCAAATGCACCAGCATGTACCGAGCTGTATTAGGTATAAGAGTAACCTGTCCAACTACCAGCAAAATTTACGTGTTATATCACAAAATTAAATAATGGTTTGGTAGAATCCGCATTATTACTGTAGTCCACAAGGCCACTGCCAACAGACGGTGACTGATACATTTATTACATTTGAATAAAACAGATACACCCAAACTGAATTAATAATAATTATTGTTTGTTTAGTGAGCATACTGTTCTTCGGGGTACGTTATTAAAATCTGCAGTTCATCAAGATTAACAGACATTATAAATAAATCATATATTTTTTTTTTATTTAAGAGATTGCCGCATCCTTATCCACGGCGATGTTGTAGGACTGTCTTTTAGTCGCTTACTTCCCCATATGATCGCTGTATTGTTGTTGTGCTGCAAGCCAACCAGTCATTATGACTACCACCATGGGCAGAGGGCTATGCAAGAATGACCCTTCACCAATGTCACGTGCAGCAAACATGTTACAGATGTCCCACTGCATAGTTCCTTTCATCTGTTGCAACAACTATCATCTTAGTAAGTTGTCATAAATGTTGAAATAAACATTATGGCAATCTTTCCATCTCACCCTGCCTAGTAACTCTCTCCTGGCCCAGGGTTCTGGGCGACTTTTCTATATTCTTCCCATTTCGTGAACCTTACTAGTTTTTTTCCTACTCCCCTCTTCCCTTCTCTTCAACCCTTATGCCAGGATGAGGAACCATTGGCTCTAAAAGCTTGCAAATTTTCGTACCTTGAAGTGTGTTTTCTTCAGCTGCCGCTTGGTGAGTAGACAATTTATCGAAATAAACGTTACGACTGAATTCGTTCTGTTCATTCAAAATTAGATTTGGATCTTGTGTTTTGATAGTTTTTTTTTTTTCTCCAGGCTCTCCAAGAAGTTCAAGTATCGTCTCTTCCGAGCTCTGTGTAGGATGTCCAGATGTTGCTCAATGTTTGTGACTGAATGCTGTTTTGTTCTGAGAGTCTGTCTGCTCCATTGAATTTGAAGTTCTTCCCTGTTTCCCCTATGTACTGTTTACTGCAGTTATTGCATTTGATCCTACAAACACCTGATACTGAAACTTATTCCCGCTATTATTAACTGTTAGGTGGAGCCTGAATTTTAACATGTTATTTGTACAAAAACCTTGTTTAATATTTACTTGGCGAAAACATCCCTCAATTTTGTCGGAGGCCTTGCCATTGTATTTTTGTTATTGATATTCATAGCTGAGGCGTGATTTCCACGCACCGGTACTTGTTTTTGTTGCCTCTTCTTATTATAAATTTTCAGTAAATCCTTGCCCCTGTACCCATTTGACATGGCCACTTGCCATTCTTCAATTCTATTTTTGCTTCTTGCTGGGTTAGCAGCAATCATACAAGGGAACCTCCCCATTGCGCCCCTCTCAGGTTTAGTGCTAAAACGACCCAGTGGATAGCCCGCCAAAAACTGAATACAGATCAAGCATGAAACGAAGAAGAAGGTGTATTGAAACATGAAAAAAGAAGCAAAATAGAAAGGGTGAACGACCCAACCTCAAGATCTGGAACAGGTCACGGTGCTGGATTGCAAAACAGGAGATCCGTGTTCAAATCTCCCTCGTGCTCCATTTTTTTCTACAAATTTATGAACTGTCCATTCGGTCACTGATGTGTCTGTTCTTCTTCTGTAGTCTTGGCAGTAGTCATACTATACACTGGTTATAGAATATGAGTCATGTGGTAAGAATATATTACCGTCGTAGGTAAATTTAATGAATAATGACAACAGGCGAGATGCTGCATACACCTCTCACAGAAATAAAAACAACAAATAAACAAATGTGAGCTATGTTACAAAAGAGGAATTCAAGAGTCAAAACTTTCAAAATGGAGTGCAAGATTCATTACACGTGGTACTTTTGTAGAACAGATAGGAGGTATGTACGTCTGGGGGTCAATCCTATACAGATCGCTGTTGCAAACGGACATTACACCATGACACACAGACAAATCAGAATATACCGAAGAGACAGGTCAATGACCGGACAGTCTACTCACATTTTCGTGGAAAAAAAATACGGTGCACAAGGGAGATTTTAACGCTGATCTTCGAAGCACATGACCTAACCACAGCGCCATACCTATTCAAATTTGCTCGACGTTGCACATCTTGAGCTTGGACCATTTACTGTTTTTTTTCGTTTTTTTTTTTTTGCAGTACAGTACTCCAGTACACCTTCTTCACATTTTCATGCTTGATCTGTGTTCAGTCCTTGACGAGCTAGGCCTCATCTTAATACAGCCGTCAGGCGTAACAACATGAGACTTGGGGGTGCGCTGATGACAGAAGGCATGAGTCACATTTCAGTGGTGTCGGTGGAGTCTATCGGCAGGACGGGTTTCACTAGACATGGCCTGCACCTCAACGGCTATGGAAAGGGGAGGTTGGCAAAGCTTATAGGTGACAGCATAGATGGTGGTAGTGGGATCACTCATGGGAAAATTCCGGTAGTTGTGGGTGTTAGAGCTGTACCTTTTTTAGATTGAAGTCAGCTGATAGGTATTCCTGCTTAAGGGAAGTCTCTCTAACAAAGAAACCACTTTCGACAAAGCTTAGGTATCCGATTAATGAGGGAATTAGTATATTTAATCAAAATATACAGGGTATTAGAGATAAAGTCAGTGAACTGCTTATAGATGTTGATTCTGAAATTATTGGTATATCTGAACACTTCTTAAATAAGGAGATAATTCGGAGGCTTCCTTTACCAGGATACAGGTTGGCTGGCAGCTTTTCTAGGAGCTCTTTGCGATGTGGGGGAGTAGCCATGTGTGTGAAAAACGGTATCCCATTTGAGTCAATTGATGTTTCAAAGTACTGCACTGAAAAGGTGTTTCAATGTTGTGCAGGTGTGGTTAAATTTAGTGGAGCTAAACTTCTTACTGTTGTTATTTATAGATCCCCAGACTCCGATTTCACAACATTTTTGCTAAAGCGAGAGGAGGTTCTTGGTTCACTTTATAGGAAATACAAAAAGTTAGTTATATGTGGTGACTTCAATATTAATTGTATAAGTGATTGTGCAAGGAAAAGGATGCTGGTAGACCTCCTTAATTCATACAATCTTATGCAAACCGTATTCTTTCCAACGAGAGTGCAAGGGAACAGTAGAACAACCATAGACAATATTTTTGTTCATTCCTCATTACAAGAAGGGCATTCTGTTAGCAAAAAGGTGAATGACCTTTCAGATCATGATGCACAAATTTTAAGTCTAAAAGATTTTTGTGCTGCAACACATGTTAAATATAGTTACCAACTTTTTAGGAAAGCTGATCCAGTTGCTGTAGAGACTTTTGTAAACCTTATCAAGGTACAAGAGTGGCAAGATGTTTATAGTGCTGATACAGTAGACGATAAATATAATGCTTTCCTCAAGACTTTTCTCGTGCTCTTTGAAAGTTGCTTTCCGTTAGAACGTTCAAAACAGGGTACTAGCACAAACAGGCAGCCTGGGTGGCTGACTAAAGGGATAAGAATATCTTGTAGAACAAAGTGGCAATTATATCAAAACGTTAGAAACAGTCACAATTTAAATGCAGCAGCCCATTACAAACAGTATTGTAAGGTGCTTAAAAAAGTTATTAGGAAGGCAAAAAGTATGCGGTATGCAGATAGAATAGCTAAGTCTCAGGATAAAATTAAAATCATATGGTCAGTCGTAAAGGAAGTGGCTGGTCTGCAGAGACAGGTCGTGGATATCGAATCAGTGCGTAGTGGCAATGTCCCTGTTACTGATAAGTCGCATATATGTACAGTACTTAATAATCACTTTCTGAATATAGCAGGTGAACTAAATAGAAACCTAGTCCCAACAGGGAATCATATAGCGCTCGTGTTCCGAGACTGTTACCTGAAATGTTCCTCCATGATACTGACAAGAGGGAGATTGAGTTAATAATCAAATCACTAAAGACCAAGAACTCTCATGGATATGACGGGGTATCTAGCAGAATACTGAAGTATTGTTCCATGTATGTTAGCACAGTACTTAGCCATATCTGTAACTTTTCCTTTAGGAGTGGTCGGTTTCCTGACCGATTAAAGTACTCGGTAGTGAAGCCACTTTATAAAAAGGGAGACAGGGATAATGTTGACAATTATAGACCTATTTCTGTGCCATCGGTGTTTGCTAAAGTTATCGAGAGGGTTGTATATACAAGGTTACTGGAGCATTTAAATTCACATAATTTGCTGTCAAATGTACAGTTTGGTTTTAGAAATGACTTAACAACTGAAAATGCTATAGTCTCTTTTCTCTGTGAGGTTTTGGATGGATTAAGTAAAAGGTTGCGAACGTTAGGTGTTTTCTTTGATTTAACGAAGGCTTTTGAGTGTGTTGACCACAAAATATTACTGCAGAAGTTGGACCATTATGGAGTAAGGGGAGTAGCTTACAATTGGTTCGCCTCTTACTTTAAGAACAGAAAGCAGAAGGTAATTCTCCGCAATATTGAGAGTAGTAGTGATGTTCAGTCCCAATGGGCCACTGTTAAATGGGCGTTCCCCAAGGGTCGGTGCTGGGGCCACTGCTGTTTCTTATTTATATAAACGATATGCCTTCTAGTATTACAGGTGATTCAAAAATATTTCTGTTTGCTGATGACACCAGCCTGGTAGTGAAGGATCTTGTGTGTAACATTGAAACATTATCAAATAATGTAGTTCATGAAATAAGTTCGTGGGTTGTGGAAAATAATTTGATGCTAAATCACAGTAAGACTCAGTTTTTACAGTTTCTAACTCACAATTCAACAAGAACTGATATTTTAATCAGACAGAATGGGCATATTATAAGCGAGACGGAACAGTTCAAGTTCCTAGGCGTTCGGATAGATAGTAAGTTGTTGTGGAAAGCCCATGTTCAGGATCTTGTTCAGAAACTAAATGCCGCTTTATTTACCATTAGTACAGCATCTGAAATAAGTGACATTTCAACACAAAAAGTAGTCTACTTCGCATATTTTCATACGCTTATGTCATATGGTATTATTTTTTGGGGTAATTCTTCTGATTCAAAAAGGGTATTTTTGGCTCAAAAACGGGCTGTTCGAGCTATGTGTGGTGTAAGTTCGAAAACCTCTTGTCGACCCCTATTCAATAGTCTGGGAATTTTGACATTGCCCTCACAGTATATACACTCCTGGAAATTGAAATAAGAACACCGTGAATTCATTGTCCCAGGAAGGGGAAACTTTATTGACACATTCCTGGGGTCAGATACATCACATGATCACACTGACAGAACCACAGGCACATAGACACAGGCAACAGAGCATGCACAATGTCGGCACTAGTACAGTGTATATCCACCTTTCGCAGCAATGCAGGCTGCTATTCCCCCATGGAGACGATCGTAGAGATGCTGGATGTAGTCCTGTGGAACGGCTTGCCATGCCATTTCCACCTGGCGCCTCAGTTGGACCAGCGTTCGTGCTGGACGTGCAGACCGCGTGAGACGACGCTTCATCCAGTCCCAAACATGCTCAATGGGGGACAGATCCCGAGATCTTGCTGGCCAGGGTAGTTGACTTACACCTTCTAGAGCACGTTGGGTGGCACGGGATACATGCGGACGTGCATTGTCCTGTTGGAACAGCAAGTTCCCTTGCCGGTCTAGGAATGGTAGAACGATGGGTTCGATGGCGGTTTGGATGTACCGTGCACTATTCAGTGTCCCCTCGACGATCACCAGTGGTGTACGGCCAGTGTAGGAGATCGATCCCCACACCATGATGCCGGGTGTTGGCCCTGTGTGCCTCGGTCGTATGCAGTCCTGATTGTGGCGCTCACCTGCACGGCGCCAAACACGCATACGACCATCATTGGCACCAAGGCAGAAGCGACTCTCATCGCTGAAGACGACACGTCTCCATTCGTCCCTCCATTCACGCCTGTCGCGACACCACTGGAGGCGGGCTGCACGATGTTGGGGCGTGAGCGGAAGACGGCCTAACGGTGTGCGGGACCGTAGCCCAGCTTCATGGAGACGGTTGCGAATGGTCCTCGCCGATACCCCAGGAGCAACAGTGTCCCTAATTTGCTGGGAAGTGGCGGTGCGGTCCCCTACGGCACTGCGTAGGATCCTACGGTCTTGGCGTGCATCCGTGCGTCGCTGCGGTCCGGTCCCAGGTCGACGGGCACGTGCACCTTCCACCGACCACTGGCGACAACATCGATGTACTGTGGAGACCTCACGCCCCACGTGTTGAGCAATTCGGCGGTATGTCCACCCGGCCTCCCGCATGCCCACTATACGCCCTCGCTCAAAGTCCGTCAACTGCACATACGGTTCACGCTCCACGCTGTCGCGGCATGCTACCAGTGTTAAAGACTGCGATGGCGCTCCGTATGCCACGGCAAACTGGCTGACACTGACGGCGGCGGTGCACAAATGCTGCGCAGCTAGCGCCATTCGACGGCCAACACCGCGGTTCCTGGTGTGTCCGCTGTGCCGTGCGTGTGATCATTGCTTGTACAGCCCTCTCGCAGTGTCCGGAGGAAGTATGGTGGGTCTGACACACCGGTGTCAATGTGTTCTTTTTTCCATTTCCAGGAGTGTATTTTCTTTAATGTCGTTTGTTGTTAGCAATATTAGCTTATTCCCAAGAGTTAGCAGCTTTCACTCAGTTAATACTAGGCAGAAATCAAATCTGCATGTGGAATGCACTTCCTTGCCTCTTGTGCGAAAGGAGTGCAGTATTCTGCTGCATTCATTTTCAATAAGCTACCACAAGAACTCAAAAATCTTAGCAGTAGCCCAAACACTTTTAAGTCTAAACTGAAGAGTTTCCTCATGGCTCACTCCTTCTGTTCTGTTGAGGAGCTCCTGGAAGAGCTAAAAAGTTAAGCAAATTCCAGTGTTACATTCTTGATTTACTTTATTTAAACTAACGACTTGTCGCCTGAATATGTTTCTTATATTTTATTTTATCTGTTTCTACAATCTGCAACTGAATATGTTTCTTATATTTCATTTTATCTGTTTCTACAATCGTGTTATAATTTCATGTATTGACTCGTTCCATGACCATGGAGACTTCTCCTTAATGTGGTCCCATGGAACAATAAATAAATAAATAAAAATAAATTAATATATCTGAGGGGGTTGCAATGGAGAGTTTCCCTTGTTAGTATCCTGTATACCATTGAACTGAAATATGCTTGTATGTTAAAATTCGGTGCATTGTTTCACAGCTGCTGAAATTCAAAGCAAGCTGCCAATGAAATTGCTCTTACTTGTTTTGAACACACATTAACTCTACTTGTCTCAACAGTGATGAACTTACTTACATGCTGCTGCACATCAAAGTATGCCTTTAGACAGCTCACGTGTAGCATCTCTCCCACATAAACTCTTAAAATTAAACGCACTAATAGTGGAAAGCAAAAAATACGAAATACAACAAATTCATCTATAACTGACAAGGCGGATACAAGAGCAAATGCCAGTAAAAATACGAACATTTCCAGCACCTCTATTTCACAGAAATGCTTTTTGGGTTTGTTTTACTCATCTCTTCTCTAGACTGTGTTGGGTTTCTGCACTGATACAAAGAATGAAGCTTTTGCCAGTTGGCATTTACTTCAAAACTGCATGCCTGGATTTGGCGTTAACTATGCAGGCGTTGATCAGTATGGCATGATGGCAAAGAGATTATCAATTGATGATTACTGAAATAGCGTGTGATAAGTTGAAATGATTCTGACTTGGAAATGGGTGGTCTCATTCCCTTAGTACTCACTGTCTTTCCAGGCTTCGTTCCAACCGTACGTCTCAACGTTCTGGATGTGCTGGTTTTAATTTGTATTAGAGGAAAGATAAAAATTAGTTGTCATGGTTGTGTACTTTTGGTGAAGGGGTGGGGTGTCTGCCGTGTGATGCAAATGAGGAGCCCTGATGAAGTGTGAGGCATACAATGGTCGCAGCTTAGATGAATTCTGTAGTACTTGATGTTTCTGTATCTTGTCTGAAGCAGTTATAGGGATCCAGTCCCAGCCTCTACTGTCATCAGGAGAGAGCCAGGCAGGATACAGTGGTGAGGACCTAGCTACACTCAAGAGCATCACTATAATATTACTGACAATAACACATTCATTAAGCAGTAATGCAGAATTATCTCCCAAGGCGTCATGCCACAGTCAGTGGCAGAGTGGCAGCCTCTTCACCAGTGGGAGGCTGGAATGCACTCAGTTTGCAGCTTTGCCAGCACAGTGAGGCATTGGGAGCTGATGGTTGTTTCACTGGACAGCCTTTGACCTGTGCACACCAGTGGTCTCCAGCTTTATGCATGAATCTCCAAAGTGCTCTCTTCGAGAGAGAAGACTCACTCAGAAAACACGGCCCCAGGTCTACCTGGATTACTTGCTGTCACGCAGTGGTCAGCTCTCAGCCGCAGTTTAGGAGACAGGAGACAACAACATCAATGTCTGTTAGAGGAATGGGACGAGCAGCAGCAGCACTGACCCTTCCTCTAGAACGCGGAAGATTGTCAATGTGCTGGTCATGCAGGTCAAGCTTCCAGCAGTTCTGCAGGGTGGTGGCAGTCTCCCCACCTCATCAGTGCTGCCTCAGAAGTTGGCACTGCAGCTGGCATCAGCAGCGTCCTTACAGCAGAACTTGTGGCTCCATAGACAATCGACGATGGCTAAGCATGTCGAGGGTTGAATCCAACACGCTCCCCTCTCCCTGCTGATAGCTGTAACTGAGACAATTGTGAAGATGAGAGGGCTATTTATGTTAAGTGCTCTCAGTGTGTTCTGCGGCAGTGAGGAGGCAATGAAATCATGTGTCCTGGCTTTCCCTCATTGTCAACTCTCCTAATGGCTTCAGACTTTCACTACTTCATCTTCCATAGGTTCTTTTCTGCTGGTTCTGCACCTGAATACATATTGTTGCATTGTTAAACCAGTACTGTTGGGCGCCTTCAACAAAGCTTACACTGCAATGAAAGTAAATTTGATCAACTTTACACAGTTGAATGTGATGACCTGTTTTCTTTCCAAATTGTCAATTTAAATCCAATTGTATTCACTGCATGAGTAGTAAGTATTATGCAGTATAAACTTTTAAATTCGCTTTTATGTGTTCAATCAAAATCCTGGCAAATTTGAACATTACAACTGCCACATACTTATGCTGAATTCGCCAAATACCCAAAACTATGGTTGCCATGTCCATTATCTATCGCGTAGCTCAGATAACAGATAGTAGGTTATACGCTTGCGGTAAAACAATGTTTTCTTTCTATTTTATGTAACAAAGTCAGGAAGTACATGTCGGTCTGTTACTTAATGACATACATACACTATGTGATGAAAAGTATCCGGACATCCCCAAAAACATACGTTTTTCATATTAGGTGCATTGTGCTGCCACCTACTGCCAGGTACTCCATGTCAGCGACCTCAGTAGTCATTAGACATCGTGAGAGAGCAGAATGGGGCACTCCGTGGAACTCACAGACTTCAAATGTGGTCAGGTGATTGGGTGTCACTAGTGTCATACATCCGTATGCGAGATTTCCACACTCCTGAACGTCCATAGGTCCTTTGTTTCCAATGTCATAGTGAAGTGGAAACATAAAGGACATGTACAGCACAAAAGCACATAGGCCGACCTCGTCTGTTGACTGGCAGACACCGCTAACAGTTGAAGAGGGTCGTAATGTGCAATAGGCAGACATCTATCCACACCATCACACAGAAATTCCAAACTGCATCAGGATCCACTGCAAGTAATACGACAGTTAGGCGGGAGGTGGAGTGATGGATCACGGTACACAATGTGGCGATGCGATGGCAAGGTGTGGGGATGGCGAATGCGCAGTGAACGTCATCCATCCAGTGTTTGTAGTGCCACCAGTAAAATTCGGAGGCGGTGGTGTGATCGTGTTTATCATGGAGGGGGCTTGCACCTCTTGTTGTTTTGCATGGCACTATCACAGCACAGGCCTACATTGCTGTTTTAAGCACCTTCTTGCTTCACACTGTTGAAGAGCAATTCAGGGATGGCGATTGCATCTTTCAACACGATCAAGCACCTGTTGATAATGCTCGTCCTGTGGCGAAGTGGTTACATGAGAATAACATCCCTGTATTGGACTGGCTTGCTCAGAGTCCTGACCTGAGTCCTACACAAAATCTTTGGGATGTTTTGGAACGCTGACTTCGTTCCAGGCCTCACCGACCGACATCAAAACCTCTCCTCAGTGCAGCAGTCCGTGAAGAATGGGCTACCATTCCACAAGAAACCTTCCAGCACTTGATTGAACGTATGCCTGCGAGAGTGGAAGCTGTCGTCAAGGCTAAGGGTGGGCCAACACCATACTGAATTCCAGCATTACCGATGGAGGGCACCACAGACTTGTAATTTTCAGCCAGGTGTCTGGATACTTTTGATCACATAGTGTAAAGCAGAAATGAAAGTTGTTTTACAGTAACTGTACTCGTGTATCTAACTGAGTGAAACTATATAGTTCCAGATATCTTTCAAAGTTTCATATATCTTTGAGGAACACATGCAGACTGAAGTGACAAATGAAAATTTGTACGAAGGTACAAATAACAATATTAGAGAAGGAAAGTTGTTACTCACCATATGGCAGAGATGCCGAGTTGTGATAGGCACAACAAAAAGATTCACACAATTAAAGCTTTCAGGCATTAAGGACTTTGTCAGCAACAGACACACACGCACACTCACACAAACGCAACTTTCACACACGCCTGCTGTCTCAGACAACTGAACCACACAGTGAGCAGCAGCACCAGTGTATGATGGCAGTGGCGACTGGGTGGGGGTAAGGAGGAGTATGGGGTGGGGAGGAGGAGGGATAGTATGGTGGGGGTGGTGGACAGTGAAGTGCTGCAGTTTAGATGGAGGGCAGGAGAGAAGGTGGGGAGGAGGGGGGGGGAGTAGCAGAAAGGAGAGAAATAAAAATAAATTAAAAGACTGGGTGTGGCCGTGAAATGACGGCTGCTTAGTGCTAGAATAGGAATAGGGAGGGAGCTGGATGGGTGAGGACAGTGACTAACGAACGTTGAAGCCAGGAGAGTCATGGGAACATAGGATGTATCGCAGGGAAAGTTCCCACCTGTGCAATTCAGAAAAGCTGGTGTTGGTGGGAAGGATCCATATTGGCACAGGCTGTGAAGCAGTCATTGAGATGAGGGATATCATGTTTGGCAGCGTGTTCAGCAACAGGGTGGTCCACTTGTTTTTTGGCTACAGTTTGTCGGTGGCCATGTGTGTGGAGAGCTTGTTGGTTGTCATGCCTACATAGAATGCAGCACAGTGGTTGCAGCTTAGCTTGTAAATCACATGACAGGTTTCACAGGTAGCCCTGCCTTCGATGGGATAGGTGATGCTAGCGACCAGACTGGAGTAGTTAGTGGTAGGAGGATGTATGGGACAAGTCTTGCATCTACAGGAGTATGAGCCATGAGGTAAGGGACTGGGAGCAGGGGTTGATTAAGGATGTACGAGTATATGGTGTAGCTTCAGAGGGCGGCGGAATAAATCTGTAGGAGTGGTGGGATGGATAGTTGGCAGGACATTTCTCATTTCAGGGCACCCCTCCACACCTCCCACACTTTCTCCATTTTATCCCTGTTTGTACCCACTAAATCCACCTCATCTAGTCACACCTACCGTCCTCCTTCTTCACGCTTATCTGCCCTCAAACCTGCTACCCACAGTAATATACACATATTTATTAATTATTAGTTATTCTGTACTTTGATCCTTGTGACTTCTCGCCAATTTTAGCGAGTTTTCGACTTCCACTATCGTCGTCTTCAACAGATTCCACCTCGTTTTTTCGCCTTTTGCATCTATTTCGTCCTTTTCGTGATTTTTCACACGTATTTGGGTGCATTTTGTCGTAATTTTTAGGACGTAATTCTACTTTTTACGTTAATATTTCGCATTTTTTGCACCACCATGGATCCTTGCTCCATCTGTGTCAATACAGAAAAGTTTCCTTATCCCTAGCCAGGTACCAGTCCCACAAACTGTTCCTGTATTGTTGATTGGCTCATGAAATCTCCCTTAATGGCCTTATCATCAAATTACCCATCTCTGGTTGCTGCCCCTTCTTCCACAATGACCTCCAACTGTTCAGATTCCGCCAATCCTTAGCCCTCACCAACGTAGTCCTGCAAAACCATATCAACCAACCCCAATCCTCCTTGCAGTACCTTCTCTCCATTCGCAAAATTCTCCTGCTATGTAATCCCAAATACCTGGAACCCATAACACACATTGAGACTCTTGCCCTGCAGGGACTTGGGCAACATGCACAATGCCACCTCAAAAAACTCTCCATCCTCCTCACTTCCTATTCCCACCTCGGAGTACCACAGTCCACCACCTCTACAACAACCTCCAAACCACCACAGCATCCCCTCATAGCTGACAAACCCTGTCTCACAGACCTACTACACTTACCCCATCCTCCAACACTCCTTCCAGCAACACACAGAACCCAGAACCTAAACACACCCGCAATACAGCCATCAAACTTTCCTCCAGAAGACTTAGTTAAACAGAAATATCAGTCCTTTTCGAAGGCCTCAGATTTTGCCCCACTCCCAAATTCAATCATGCAGGACTTGTTAAAGACCTTCTCTCCGTGTCCCAGTCCCTACAGTGGAAACACTTTTTCGCCAACAACCCGACCAATCAGACTTAACCAAAGACCAATATTGAAGCTTCTCTAACTCAGTTCACTCCTCTATCCAACCATGATCCACCCTCACTGCCGCCAAACCACCCCCTGGCAACTTTGCAGAATTTCTTAACCTTGAACTTTGCCTCACCATCATTCCCCAAATCCCTCAAAATGCAAACTAACCTTACATCTGTAGAAAGAACTGCAGTCCACCATCTAAACACTGATCCCGACCTTATAATCCTACTTGAAGACAAAGGCTCCACCACTGTTGTTTTGAACCACAAGGATTACCTGGCAAAATGACTCTGTTAGCTTTCAGATACTTCCACCTACATACCTTACCACTGTGAGCCCATTCCAGTAATTGGGCAGGATCTCCAGTCACTACTCAAATCCTTAGGCCCATCCCAGAACCTCTAGCCAGAGTCCATCTCTCTACTTAGCCCTACCACTCCCTACACTCCCACCTTCTACATGCTTCCTAAAGTCCACAAACCCAACCACCCAGGATGCCCCACTGTGGCTGGTTACTGTGCCCCCACTGAGAGAATCTCTGCTCTCGTAGACCAACACCTTCAACCTATTACCCGGAACCTCTCCTCCTACATAAAAGATACCAACCATTTCCTCCACCGACTCTCCACAGTTCTGGTCCTTTTACTACATGGTGCCTTGCTTGTCACAATTGATGCCACCTCCCTGTACACTAACATCCCTAATTCCCATGACCTTACTGCTATTGAACACTACCTTTCCAGACACCCTGTGGATTCCAAACCAACAAACTCCTTCCTAGTCACCATGACCAACTATATCCTCACCCACAATTACTACTCCTTTGAAGCCATTACCTACAAACAAATTTGGGGTATGGCTATGGGCACCTGCATGGCACCATCCTACGTCAACCTAATTATGGGATATCTAGAGGAATCCTTCCTAAAAACCCGGAATCCTAAACCCCTCACCAGGTTCAGATTCACTGATGACAACTTTGCTATCTGGATTGAATGTGAGGACACCCTATCCACATTCCTCCATAACCTCAACAACTTCTCCCCCATTTGCTTTGCCTGGTCCTACTCAACTCAACAAGCCACCTTCCTAGATGTTGACCTAGACCTCAGAGATGTCTACATCAGTACCTCTGTCCATATCAAACCTACTAAGCACCAGCAATACCTCCACTTTAACAGCTGCCACCCATTCCAAAACAAGACATCCCTTCCATACAGCCTAGCCACACATTCTCGTTGCATCTGCAGTGACAAACAGTCTCTCTCAAAATATACCAAGGGTCTCACTGAAGCCTTCACTGACTGTAATTATCCTCCCAACCTTGTACAAAAACAAATCTCCTGTGCCTTATCTTTCCAGTCTTCCTCCACATCGCAGAGTCTGGCCACAGAGGAGCATTCCACTCGTAACTCAGTACCAAACGGGACTGGAGCAACTAAATTACATTCTCCGCCAGGGTTTCAATTACCTCTCGTCGTGCCCTGAAATGAGAAATCTCCTGCCCACTATGCTTCCCACCCCTAGAGTATTGTCCGCAGCTCGTGGTCGTGCAGTAGCGTTCTCGCTTCCCGTGCCCGGGTTCCCGGGTTCGATTCCCGGCGGGGTCAGGGATTTTCTCTGCCTCGTGATGACTGGGTGTTGTGTGATGTCCTTAGGTTAGTTAGGTTTAAGTAGTTCTAAGTACTAGGGGACTGATGACCATAGATGTTAAGTCCCATAGTGCTCAGAGCCAGAGCCTAGAGTATTCTGCTGTCCACTGAACCTACACAATATACTCGTCCAGCCCTACACAACCCCTGCTCCCAATCCCTTACCTCATGGCTCATACCCCTGTAATAGACCTAGATGCAGGACCTGTCCCATACATCCTCCTACCACCACTTACCCAAGTCCAGTCACTAATGTCACCTATCCCGTCAAACGCAGGGCTACCTGTGAAACCTGTCATGTGATTTACAAGCTAAGCTGCAACCACTGTGCTGCATTCTATGTACGCATGACAAGTAACTAGCTTTCTGTCCGCATGAATGGCCACCGACAAACAGTGGCCAAAAAACAAGTGGACCATCCTGTTGCTGAACGCACTGCCAAAAATGATACCCCTCATCTCAGTGACTGCTTCACAGCCTGTGCCATATGGATCCTTCCTACCAACACCAGCTTTTCTGAATTGTGCAGGTGGGAACTTTCCCTGCAATACATCCTACATTCCCATGACTCTCCTGGCTTCAACCTTCGTTAGTCACTGTCCTCACCTATCCAGCTCCCTCCCTATTCCTATTCTAGCACTAAGCAGCCGTCATTTCATGGCCACATCCTGTCTTTTAATTTATTTTTATTTCTCTCCTTTCCGCTACTCCCCCCCCCCTCCCCACCTTCTCTCCTGCCCTCCATCTAAACTGCAGCACTTCACTGTTCACCACCCCCACCACACTATCCTTCCCCCTCCCCGCCCCATCCTCCTCCTTACCCCCACCCAGTTGCCACTGCCATCATACACTGGTGCTGCTGCTCACAGCGTGTTTTCAGTTGTCTGAGACTGCAGACATGTGTGTGTGTGTGTGTGTGTGTGTGTGTGTTGCTGACAAGGGTCTTAATGGCCAAAAGCTATAATGGTGTGAATCCTTTTTGTTGTGCCTATTGTGACTCAACATCTCCGCTATATGGTGAGTAACAACTTTCCTTCTCTAATATTGTTACATTCCATCCTGGGTTTTCTATTGTTTGGTACAAATAACAAGAATTCTTAACAAATGATCACTATTTTTCGTTTCAGTTTTTCATTTAAAAATGTGTGCTATCTTATTACATTTTGCTTCACTACCTTTTCAGTGTTTAGAATTCATTTTGCTTTTTGATTTAGTATATTTCTTCTTCTATCTGTTTTAGGAATGCTTTCAATCTTATAAAGAAATTTATATTTTTGTCTTCTTTTATCTCTGTGCATGACTTTGTTGTTTGATGATTAATGTCAATAAATAAATGATTTTATGTTACTAGAATACAATTTTTTATAGAACACAAATAAATGAGAGTAGATTGACAGTCTGCACTGCTGCTTGTTTTCAGTGGAATCTTTGATATATTTTGATTTTTTGAGTGCTTCACATCACAGTTTGGAAGCATGTATTTTATGTGGGGAGGTGACAATGCAAATAAAAAACACTTAATGGTCATAGTATGGCTTACAATTTTAACATTATTTGATACAGAAACATGACAAATAATGAGACAACAATAAAAGCAATGTGGGGAAAAACATACTGAGTTATAGCTTCATCAATCACCTCATATTTATAGTGGTTAGGTAGCAGATATCAGAGTAGAATTTAGCTTACCGTATGGGTCTCTTTTACTGCAGTAATATTTTTAACACAGATTTAATTTAAGCCTATGGAAATTAATAAAGAAACAAATTTTGCAGTGAGAATATGACAGCATAAAGCACTTTATGGAGTAGATGGAATATTTGTTTATATTTTGCTTCACTCCTTTCTCTGCGAGTCACAATTCACTAACAAAGGTGATGACATTTGAATGGCACTGTCACATAACAAACCTCACACAACACCTAATCACTGGCCTTTTGACATTTTGCTGGGGCTGGGTCCCACCTGTGAAGGGTGGGTGGAGGCAATGACATCATGTGGGCTGTATGGCTTGCTTGAAGGCTGCCTTGAGGGATATTTGGAAAAGCTCAAGAATTTTGATTTGTACCTTTTGGAAACCATGACTTTATTATTTTCCTTCATTAAATATGACAGGTATTCCTACGTTGTTTTTGTGGTTTAATTTGGTTATTGAATACAGTCTGGCCTAAAATCCATGTATTTTTGTTTGGGTAGAGGGTTTTGTATCACATGTGGTCAGTAGCCCTAAGGAGAGGAGAAAGTCAAGTATGAGAAATATACATTTTGGTGTTCCTCAGGTCTTCATTTTAGGTACCGTCCTATTCATATGCTATGTAAATCATTTTCCATGTTCTCTTAACAATAAGCAGTTGGTCACTATGTATGCAGACGATACATCTGGTCTATGCAGTGAGCCCAGACTAGTTGAGGAGATACATAACTTAATTTAAAAGGCAAGAGCTCACTTTGAAAGAGACAACCTAAAAGTAAACACAGTAAAAACTAATATTACTCATTTTAAAACAAATGGTCCAAACAGACAAATGCTACCAAAAACCTTTACAGATAGTAAATTCTTGGGTTTATGCATAGATGATCGACTTTCATGGAAGCAGCAAGCTGATTATGTCTGTAAAAAATAACACCCAGTCTATTTGTATTAAGAGGATTATCACTGTATCTTAATTACGAAACCCTAAGGACTGTATATTATGGATTAGTGTACCCTTTCTTATCTTATGGAATAGTAATGTGGAGTGGGATTTAAATCAACTTTATTCCATTATCATTGTTTTCCTTTTGTTGATGTTCATCTTATGTCCTCTTTTCAAGATACTGTCCATTCCGTTCAACTGCTCTTCCAATTCCTTTGCTGTCTCTGACAAAGTTGCAATGTCATCGGCAAATCTGAAAGTTCTTATTTCTGCTCCCTGGACTTTAATTCCTACTCCAAATTTTTCTTTTGTTATCTTTACTGCTTGCTCAATATACAGATTGAATTACATCAGTGATAGGCAACAGCCCTGTCTCATTCCCTTCTGAACCACTGCTTCCCTTTCGTGCCCCTCAACTCTTATAACTGCCATCTGGTTTTTGTACAAATTGTAAGTAGCCTTTCGCTCCTTGTACTTTACCCCTGGGCCCTTTAGAATTTTAAAGAGCGTATTTCAGTCAACATTGTCAATAGCTTTCTGTAAGTCTACAAATGACATAAACATAGGTTTGCCTTTCCTTCACCTATCTTTTACAAGCATTCGTTAGGTCAGTATTGCCTCGTGTATTCCTACATTTCTTCGGAATCCAAACTGATCTTCCCCGAGGTTGGCTTCAATGAGTTTTACCATTTCAGTGTAAAGGACTCATGTTAGTATTTTGCAGCTGTCACTTATCAAACTCTTTCTTGTGTGTATCCTTTTTGCAAGAAATATTCCTTTACGTATTTTAGTTTGAAAGAAATTTTTGCTAGGTTTTCCAGCACTTTTTCTGACTCTGGCCAGTATGCGTTTACAAAGAAAGCTGTAAGCAATTTGGATTGTTTTCTGCAGTGGCACTCAGACAGGGGATCATAAGTGCCCTGCATTTTCTTTGTAGGTCGATAAGGCCTACTCCTCCTCTGTCTATATCCAGTGTACGTGCATGTGGTGTGCTGTACTTTAAAGACTTCAAAACTCCATTGAAAGTAGTGTACTGATCCTTCTATGGCTCTTGCTATCTCTTTTGGCAGACTTGACACTTGTGTCAGAAATCACACTTTTGGTAGTTGTTCATTGATGAGACCGACCTTCTGGAATAAATTTAGCTCTCTATTTCCATTTGTTCTTGCAAGTCCTCTTGTTCTCTGCTTCCGTTTGTTCTTGTGACTTCTCTTATTTAGTGTAGAACTGAATTCCAGTTTTGAGCCGCCAGTTTCATTGGACATGAGTACAGCTATAGCCCACAAAGTATTCGTGTGTTTCAGCTACCAAGTACCATGTGCTACCTTTAAGTTACTCGTTTCTGATCAGTATGAATGCAGTCTTTAACAAATTTATTTTTGTCCCTGCTACTTGTTCAAAATTTTGGAAAGCTTCTTGTAGTCTTGGAAGGTCTGCCTTGTCGCATATGATGAATCCTGTGTCATCATCATAGGCTTTATATTATACTGATTCTGGTGACAGCGGTACTGATTTTCTGCAGCAGAGAACCCACTGTATCAGTTTTGTATTACGGCCATCTATTGATGCCCTGGAGGTGGAGCTGTTAAGTGTGTTCTTTATTATTTGAATGAAAGAGTTTCCGAGGTCGAGTTTTTCTAGAACCTTTCATCGATAGCCGTGGCTTGCTCAGCTGAAAGCCTTACAGAAGACCACTGTCACGATCCTGGCCTCAGTTTTGTTTACTGCTGCAATGCGTAAGACTTCTCTATATTTAGCACTGGGCTCATAGATGGTCCCTCTGCGCATGGTGCACATCTGGTGAAGGCTTGTAATTTTCTTCATCGCCATTTTTAATTTGTCAACCATGCATCACCATTTTTAGCTCATCAACCATGCATCACACTGCTATTTTTAATCAATGTTTAGCAGCATGATAAGTCTGTAACCCTCTACTTTTCATCATGCACTTTTCTTAGGGATTAAGATTGTCCTTTTGTGAAATCTTTCGGTAATTTTTGATCACCAATCGCATCATCCACGAATTCAGTGAAGGTGTCCTCAATGGTATCCCAGTACATACAGCACAATTCCGTGTGAATCCCATATGACCATGGTGATTTTTCAACCATGCTGGATTTAACAGTGCTATGGACATCTTTTTTTCCATGCTTTCTTCTGGATTCAATTTGTCTTCATCTGTCAGAGTATCAGGCAAGTTGTGGAGAGGATGTCTGTTTTGTGTCACTCAGTTCCTCTCTCTTGAACAGCTGGCTGATGTATTCATGTATCTGCTCCAGCATCTCTGGTGTTGCTGTTATAATTCTTCTGTCTCCTTTATGGAGTTCCTTAATTTCTTTTTGTCTTCTCTTTCTAATCATCCTGCTGATATGTCGTATTGTGGCTGGATCTTCTTATATCATCCACATCAGTTGGGCTCTTGCTCTAATTTCTTTTGTTTCCTCTTTTTGTATGTTGATGAGTTTCGTCTTAATGCGCCTTAAGTTTATGTAAGTGCTCTGCCTCATTGTCTGTTGACGTATTTATTGCATCTCTCATGCAATGGGAATAAAAGTCTGCTGTGCAGCTTTTCCACGTGGCCTTCTCTGTGCTGTATTTTATGTGTTTTCCTGATCATGCGTTTAGCATGTGTTGTCCACCATTCTATATATGTTTCTGCTGTCCCTTTCTTCCTGAGGCATTTTCTCCATGTACCATTTATTTCCTTATGCAGTGATGAGACTTACATGTCACTAGTGGGCATTCTCCAAAAGCTTTTGCCTCAGTCTTCCTTTTGCATGGTAGGCATATTTTTGAAATCTGACAGCTGTGGTTTGAGAAGGCTACTTCTACAGAGGATATTTTATGGATTAGACTCTGAAATATGTACATCCTCTCAAGTCTGCTCTTTCCATTTTTGTAGAATAATGTATATTCAGTTGTGTGTGAATGTTTTAGTCTCCATACATCTCTAAACTGTATTTTATAACACAGTTGAAGTCACTTCCAACTAGTAAGTTGTCCCCGTTTTCATTGAAAAACCTGGCTCTTACTGATCTACGAGGGCCGTTCAGAAAGTAACCTCCGGTTGATTTAAAAAAATACACCAAGTTAAATAAAAATATTTTAATATATACATCTTACAACTACATCTTTGCACTATTTTTCTACATAGTCTCCATAGCGATTGAGGCACTTATCGTATCTCTTCACAAGCTTTGAAATTCCTTCTGCATAAAAATCACCCACTTGTGCCTGGAGCCAGCCTGTGACCGCATCTTTGAGCTCTTCGTCGTCATCAAACCGCTGTGACCCGAGCCATTTCTTCAAATGCATGAAGAGGTGATAATCACTTGGCGCCAGGTCTGGGCTGTAAGGTGGATGGTTGATAACGTCCCACTTGAAGGACTCAAGAAGGGCCGTTGTTCTGCGAGCAGAGTGAGGACGGGCGTTATCGTGCAAAAAAACGATACCGGGAGTCAGCATACCACGGCGTTTGTTCTGTATAGCCCGTCGTAACTTTTTTATTGTTTCACAGTACACGTCTTGATTAATGGTCGTACCACGTTCCATGAATTCAACCAACAACACCCCTTTGGCATCCCAAAACACCGTTGCCATCAGTTTTCTGGCAGAAAAATCTTGCGAGGCTTTTCTTGGTTTGGTAGGCGAATTTGAATGTGCCCACATCTTTGATTGTTCTTTTGTCTCAGGGTTCACGTACTTAAACCAGGTTTCGTCACCGGTCACGATTCTGTTTAACAATGGTTCTCCTTCGTCCTCATAACATGACAGAAAGTCTAATGCAGAGGCCATTCTTTGAGTTTTGTGGTGGTCGGTAAGAATTTTGGGCACCCATCGTGCACAGAACTTGCTGTCACTATCTCGTACAAGAGAGTCTTAGAAATCTGTGGAAAACCAGTAGACAACTCAGAAATTGAGAAACGTCGATTTTCACGAACTTTTGCATCAACTGTCTGAACGAGTTCGTCAGTCACCAATGATGGTCTACCACTCCTCTCTTCATCATGAACGTTTTCTCGTCCACTTTTAAATAAACGTACCCATTCACGGACAACTCCTTCACTCATAACTCTTGGTCCGTACAGGGCACAAAGCTCACGATGAATAGCTGCTGCAGAATATCCTTTGGCTGTAAAAAACCTTATGACAGCACGCACTTCACATTTGGCGGGGTTTTCTATTGCAGCACACATTTCAAACTGCCACAAAAACTAAACTAGCGCAGGTACGACGTTCACTCGACCACGGCTTGATGCCGACTGACCTGTTGAGCGCGTGAACTCACAGATGGCGTCGCTACTCCCCCCACAACCCGCACTGTGACCAATCGGAGGTTACTTTCTGAACCGCCCTCGTATTTTCGTTGCCACATGAAAGTTTACAAAAAGTGTACTGTGGATGTTTGTAGATATTCCCTGTCCATTTGGTAATCTTTTTACATTTCCAAGCTCAGTGTTGTTTTTAATTAAAATGGCTGTGCCGCATTTCACTTCTGGATCGATGTTTAGTGCCCAGCAATTTCTTCTGTACTTGTTGTTACAACTTCTTGCAATAATGCTATGTCAACTGAGTTGTACTGAAGGAATTACACTAGCGAATTTAGTTTGGGCTGAATGACCTGTCTGACCAGCTCTGTTTGTTTCTGCCTCTGGTTGCTTCTTGCGAGTGGGCAAATTTGTTCCTCCTCATCCTCTCACTCCTGCTTCCATTCCTGTTTATGTTTGTTTCTTTTGTGAGATTTTGTGCTGTGTTCTTTCTGTAGTAGTCAGTTTCATTTCGTTTTTTTCACCACTTTGCGACCTCCCCTTCTCTCTTTGCTCCGTTTCTTTCGCTGATCTTTCCTCTTCTTTCTTCCTTCTTCGTACCGCGGCTATATCTCAGGGTTTTCAATGCAGTAATGTAGTGAGAAGGGGTACATGTGTGTGGTGGTTCACGATATCGTAGTGCTGTGAGGGAGCATCACTCGTGCGTCTGGTTTGAGATGACTGACGACTGAAGTACGAACATTTCTCAAAAGAAAAAGACAGGTATGTGCTCTCTTTTCTTTTAAAACTATAAATAGTAACGTAGCTAGTACTATCTATCGTTCTACTAAACTGAATGAGCGCGACACCACTGATGAAGTTTCAACCTCGAAAGAAGTTTATTAATACCAATTAGCTGAAAAGAAACTCGTCCAATCCAGAAGTCACTCACAGTTAGAGTAATTAGTTTCTGATGTGTGTATAGTGGTCGTTAATACTTAAAACATCGTTTCAATAATTCTGTCACTGTCCGTATCAACAAGCTGACTATGCAATGATTAATATTTGTCGTATCCCGACAGTAAATCGCTTCTCGCTTGCTTTAAGCATCAAGACGATTACTATGCCACTCATATAAGTCTTTGATAGTTATTATCAAGCTAATGTCCGTAAATTGCGGTTAATGTTACTGAATCACACATGCGACGATAACGCCCCATATCCAGCCGCGTATTTTAAACTCCGCGCCGATATTTGAGAATTCGCGCGCGATTTGTTTGCACCAGAGTCGGGCCGTGGTTCCCCACAATAATTTTTAAATCAACTGCGGGTTGTAAATTAACAATTCTATGCCCATTCATGAAAGTTACAGCAGATCCGCACTCGACGACTACTTGACCGCGCACTCCAGCAACACGGAAGCTTTTTTTTTTCTTTTCTTACACAGAGAAAACACATACGTAATGCAGCAAGGTGATTTGCTATGTCAAAATATATTTATTTCTATATCATTAAAACTCATTACCTATTATGTTGCACACAATTAAATTCTTTACTTTGTAAATTATCAGTAAAATTTAGAAATGAATGACATGTATTAAAAAACAAATCCTCAAGTTGATATGACATCATGAGTCACTACTGGCTTCGACTCCTCTACACTCACGTGACGCACAGTAGATCCGATTATATAGTATATAGAGCATATTCATGTAATGTTACAACTTCTACTTCCAAGGCGTTATATTGTGAAGTCATTGTATTTACTTAAAATTTTAGTATTTTCATCAGCTTGTTGGTTTTTTCGTTTACATAGTGCTCTCAGGTAATTTCTGTTGGTGTGCTGTTGGAACTTTCCATCTCTTGTTGCAGGTCATTTTCCTCTGAGCTTCCCTGACTAAGCTGCCTTCTTTTCACTTGCTGGGACAGCAACAGCTTTTACTGTAGCGACAGGTACAGGTGCGGGCAGTGATCGCTATACTAACTTCGGCTGTCGCCTGTCACAGCGTGCCGTTGTCTGTTAGCACCGCCATATTGCAGTTTGGCAATGTGATATTTTAGTTAGAAAGGCGGCACTCGTTTTCGTACGGAAGTATCTACATTCTTTACGATGATAAAACTAACTAGATTAACATTAAAGCAACGAACTACCAATTTCGATTTACGCTCATGAACACTAAAGTCTACTGTAATATCGTAAATATAAAGTACCTAAAAGCGAAACTGTTTTTCCCAGGCGCAGGGAACAGTTTTATTCACATATGTAATGCACTTATCAGTGGCGACATCATCTTTGGCGTCGGCAAAAAACGTAATGGGGTTTATTTAAACGTGAATTTGGATATCCACAACAATATGCTAATTATTGTCAGGCGCCATATGAAACAACAAAATTACGTGTGACACTGACACGAAAATTGTTCTCTTCTTTTACTGAACTAATTCACATGTACCAACGTGGAAATTGCGATGAAATCAGTTAGTTTAAAGTGCATATTTAACTGAGGACTAACGTATACAAACAGTTCAGTCAATCTGGGTAACTTTGCGCCACTTTCTTCCGTCTTTTTGAAAGTACTGCACACACAATCTACATCATAGCAGACACCAAAATTTCACCCGTATTGCTAAGGTGTGCTTGGCAATGAGGAAATATGCACTAGAGAGGCTCTCTTGGAGTAAAATTTCAATTTTAATACTAGTACAAAATTACTCGGTCATTCTGGGTAATTTTAGTCTTAAAAAACATAGTATTTTTCCCATATCTAATGTACTGAATAAATTTACATCCCAACAAAAGGAAATCAGGTGTTAATAAGTAAAAACAGTGTTGATTCAGTTTCCAGATTTACTCTGAAGTATCGATATCTGTATCAACCTGACTTTGTTCAACTTAAATCACTGTCAGAAGCTCACTTCACAGTCAAAGCAATTAAAGAAAAATCACAAGCCTAAGAGCTTTTAGGGAGGTGGAAAGATATTTGAATGAATCACAGAGGTAATAAAAACGTTACATTTGGTACAAAATAATACACACAGGTGGAACACCAGCCATTTGAAACAAGAATAGCAATTGGTACAAAGATACTATGATTAGTTAAAAGTTACCGTGATTGTAATGTTCCAAGGAACACCTTCATATGTCTATGTACTTTATCATTTGTAAAATGATGAATACTGTAAACATTAAGCACGAGCAAGGGTACTGAAATGAGAACACAAAAACACGAAATTTATTTTTGTCATTTCCATATATTTTTAACCACTGCTGCACTGTTACAGGCACAACCCTACACATTACTGAATAAAATAATCTTACTGAGTTTTTTGTCTTACACTAGTTGTATTGTGACCTATTTTCTCAAGTGAAAACCTTTACCTATATGTTTTCAGCCACACCTGAATGTACCTGGATGCAATCTTACGTACAAGCTGTGTCTCATGCAAATCTTCAGTTCCGCTTTCATTATGGAAGTCATGGTCAAGTTTAGGGAACGAACAGTTCACAAATTTTTTAAGAACACACATGACAATCTTACTAATTAAATGTTTTGCCTCATGTCACCATTGACAACAAACATTTGAAACAATTTTTCTGAGTGCTCCACCACAGAGTATACAGCATTACTTGTTTCAATAAGCTTGCCTCAGCTTACAAATTTTGTGAATGAGCTCTTTTCTGCAGTACTAAGAAGTGCATATGTTGCGTCATTACAAACAATGGGTGGCCTAAGAATGTAGAAGCAGTCTTTACATGTAACTTGTTTTGAAATTGTGAAGGCAACATACCCTGCAATGTAGTGCAAAATGTTCTGTTTGTATGTGGAAAACAGAGTACCCTCTTCAATAAGTGAGCACCATTTTTCTACTTCATCTACAAACATACAAGAATCATCTACAAGAGGACACTTTTGTGGTCGGAAATCATACAGTCCTACATGTACCATTGAACACATGTTAAAATTTGTACAGTTTCCCCCAACAGTGCTAACATTAGTGCTAAAAGCAACTTGCGCATAGCACACTTCAACTGATACGAATTTGGGTTGTTATTCCAACCCCCTCTAGGTCTCACACATGAGAAGAAGAGTTCAATATGATCTTGGTAAAACTTTTATGTCAATAAATATTGCAGAGGAGAATTTTCCCTAGTCATTATTTCCAGTGCAATGGCTTTAATCGAATGCATGTTCAAAATTATGCCAAAGGCAAAAGTATTTCTTGGGTGCTGCAGGAGAGAAACACCATTTACTTTTAAACTTCTTATATAAGATTCTGCCTGATGAAAAATATCAAGCCAATATGCCTTGGCTTTATATCCTGAAGCTAGAGGATTTCTGGAGTTAAAGACATCAAAAATTCTGTCTATAAATCTCAAAAACTCCACTGTTGCCTCACTACCATGGAATCTGGGATTGCCAGCTCTTCTCAAAAAATCTATAGTATCTGCAACACTAGAACTGAGTGTTTGAACTGCTAAGCTGACATTCATCTTTTTATTAACATAATTAATATGTTGTCCTGACAACTTGTTAGCAGAAGTCATGCCTTCCTCAATTTGCAACTCATTTAGTTCTTTTAAGTACTGCCACTTAATACGGCCATTTGTAGACTCTACAACACCTACTTCTGCTAATGCATTTCAAGCAAGTTTCACTAAATGACACATATCCAAAACACAGTAAACATTGTGGTTTAAAACTGGGTGAAGGAACTGAGAAGAAAAAACGTTTTGATGAAAATTAATACTGCATCCCAATGAATGAAGAGTACTTTTATTTGTCCTTGTGCCATCACAAGCGACTGCCCAAAGTCTGATGCCTCAATTGCTTAGTCTCTCCAGAGCAGAGTTTATTAACTTCGCCTGCACACTACCATCAAAGCCATTCACTAAAAAATAAGCTACAGGACACTTAAATTTACCTTTTATGGACACAAGCATAAAAACTAATGCCTCTGAAGCTTGTTTCACTTCTTCTGATTGTTCAACTTCTCCTCCAAAATCTACAAAACCTGTATACCTCTTACTTTCCTGGTCCCACACTACCTGTTTTCTAATTGCCATACTGTCTATTATGAGGCTAGAATCTTTAAATTCAGTCCTCACTTGATGGTTAAATTAAGTACCTGAACACATCACTTAAAAAGCCAGGATCACAATTCACAGTCCCTGCTCAATGAGAAATCAGTGATTTGTGAGGCAGAAGCATTAATGTCTGTAAATATTCATACGCCTTAGGAGAGTAAAAATACACTGGCGCAAACATTTTAATGTCTGTTTTGTACCTGTTTCCCTTGGATGACACACTATTGTTCAACAAATTGCAATTGTTTTTCATCTGGGCCCCTGTGTGGTATACTGAACGTGTCTGTGGCTGTCCACTTTACGTCACAAATCCTCTGTTACCATGAAACATCATGAATGATGAAGATGTGCTTCCATAAATCTATTTTTACACTCCACAGACCCAGGTCTACTTGAATTCTGCACGCACTAGTCCATTTTTCCATGGTTCCCCAAAAACATTCCCCTACATTCAGAATGTCTTTATGATCTCCTTATCAGGCAATTCGAACAGTAGATTGTACACTTTCAGCTTCTTGTTCCCATAGCTTGAATGCTGAATCACCACCTTGCTAACTGACCCATCTCTGTGTTGATATTTCCATGTACCATTGTTTGTTTTTTAAAATCATCAGTACCACCAGTGAGTTAATCGAGAAATCCTGCTGAAGTTCATTTATGTGTTCTGAGGAACTTCCAGATCATCTATTATCCAGTTATGAATTTTGAATGTGGTTGGTCTTTCAAATTCTGGTCAAATGTAAATCACACAATGTAAGACCAACTAAGTGAAGCCATGATTTTCCAAAACAAATGGCAGAGAACAGATATAAAAAATTAATTTCAGTACTTGTCAGACATTGGCAGCAGCAGCAGCTTGCATAGCTGCCCACAGAGTGACAGGCACAGTGCAAAGTCTTCTCTACCTGGAATGCATAATGATCAGTGGTGTGCTGTGTTTCCAGGTGGACAGCTAGCAAGTACCCAGTCTTCTGCTCATTAGGAGGATGAGGAGATTAATGTTTGACATCCCATCGACAATGAGGTCATTAGAGATGGAGCACAAGGTTGGATTAGGGAAGGATGGAGAAGGAAATTGGCCTTTCAAAGGAACCATCCTGCCATTTATCTTAAGCAATATAGGGAAATCAAGGAAAACCTAAATCAGTATGGTCAGACGGGTTTGAACCATCGTCCTCACGAGTGCGAGTCCAGTGAGCTAACTATTGCACTACCTCACTCAGACCCTGCTCACCAGGCTTATGCATTAACCACTATGCCATCCTCAGACAGTGGCTTTGTGAAACTGCACAGACTACCCTAGAATGTCTCCCTCCTCAATCGAAATTCTCTTTCACATGTCAGCCCACTTGGTATTCCCTCTAACCTTGAACAGCATCACAGAGGCTCTTCAACCCAGACATAGGTGTATGAAAATATATCCCAGGGCCATGATTCAAACCCGCAGTTCCTGCTCCCTAGTCAGATGCACTAACCACTATGCCACCCTGGCACCATAATTGCATGGGCTACCTTAACATGCCTCCCTCCTCAATCCATATTCCCATTCCATTACAGCTGGAGAGCCTCTGCAGTGCAGTTCAAATTTAGAGAGAACACCAAGTGGGCTGAGCCATGAATGGAAATTTGGATTGAAGAGGGAGGCATGCTAGGGTAGTTGTGCAAAGCCACTGTCCCAATTTGGCATAGTGGTCAGCACCTCTGCCTAGTAAGCAGGAGACCTGCCTTGGTATAAATTTTCATTTGTTGCTTCAGTGTGCCTACTCACACATTTTCTTTAACACCAAAACACATCCCAACTTTGTGCCAATTGCCTGGGCTCTGCTACATAATGGGTACAGTAAAAAATGGTTTGGAAATGATATCTGGAGTTGGTTTCAGTTTAATACCTAAATAGTCACCTATTTCTCTGTGTTACATTTCAGCATCAATCGATACACTTCACGTTGACTGTGTTCTCGACCGTTAGTAATATCAGCAATACAACAGTTGTGGCACTATAGTAGTGTGAGGTCTAACTGTGCTGTGTGTGTCAACTGAGAAATAAATAAGTCATGAGTGTGTTTTAACACAAAAGTCTCTATAACGCACTTTTATTAATGCGCAACTTCCATGTGCGATTTATACCACAGCAGCTGATTGATATGAAACATATGGACTCCAGAGTTGT
This sequence comes from Schistocerca americana, assembly GCF_021461395.2. Classification (NCBI taxonomy): domain Eukaryota; kingdom Metazoa; phylum Arthropoda; class Insecta; order Orthoptera; family Acrididae; genus Schistocerca; species Schistocerca americana. Next base: position 618,773,319 of record NC_060121.1, read on the forward strand.
CAGTAGTGTAAGACAAACAAGAAAACATTAGTCACTCTCACATCTCCCACCTCTCGGTGGCCTGCTTCTTCCTCCTCTGCTTGCTACATTCCATTGGCTAAATAATCTGAAACAGACTGTACTGTTTTATGTTACACATTATCATACAGGCTGTGCATGAGTGGGAATGTAAATTGATTTGAGAATCTATGCTGACGCTTATGGTACTGGTTCAAAAGGGGAAAACTGTGCAAAGTGTTAGCCTTAGAAAACTTTTAATGGCAAAGAAGCAATTGAGAGAATAGAGCTTACGATGGGACCAATAGAAAATAATGTTTATAACATTAACCGAGTACTAAAAATACTATGTAGAAACCAATAGGAGAAAATTATGAGCATTTAACAATGAACTCAGAATTACTACTTCCCATGTATGAATTGTTTTGCCCCTACTGACATGAAAACTGTGGGTGCCCCTGGATCTATGACAAGCATTTTAAATGTCTCACTTGCATCCATGGAAATCAGAACATCACTATCACAGTGAAGTCCAGGAATATCACTTTTAAGAAACATCTTGTTCCTATTATAATGGGTCACCCTCCTCTAACATTACCTTCTTTTTTATAAAGATAACCAATACCATGTTTACTATCGATTCTTATATAGGTGAACATTGTAACTGCTGTCTAAATTAATGAACTTCATATGATTTTGTATACGAGGTGTTATGTTTCAGGCTAAAATACACTCCTGGAAATTGAAATAAGAACACCGTGAATTCATTGTCCCAGGAAGGGGAAACTTTATTGACACATTCCTGGGGTCAGATACATCACATGATCACACTGACAGAACCACAGGCACATAGACACAGGCAACAGAGCATGCACAATGTCGGCACTAGTACAGTGTATATCCACCTTTCGCAGCAATGCAGGCTGCTATTCTCCCATGGAGACGATCGTAGAGATGCTGGATGTAGTCCTGTGGAACGGCTTGCCATGCCATTTCCACCTGGCGCCTCAGTTGGACCAGCGTTTGTGCTGGACGTGCAGACCGCGTGAGACGACGCTTCATCCAGTCCCAAACATGCTCAATGGGGGACAGATCCGGAGATCTTGCTGGCCAGGGTAGTTGACTTACACCTTCTAGAGCACGATGGGTGGCACGGGATACATGCGGACGTGCATTGTCCTGTTGGAACAGCAAGTTCCCTTGCCGGTCTAGGAATGGTAGAACGATGGGTTCGATGACGGTTTGGATGTACCGTGCACTATTCAGTGTCCCCTCGACGATCATCAGTGGTGTAGGGCCAGTGTAGGAGATCGCCCCCCACACCATGATGCCGGGTGTTGGCCCTGTGTGCCTCGGTCGTATGCAGTCCTGATTGTGGCGCTCACCTGCACGGCGCCAAACACGCATACGACCATCATTGGCACCAAGGCAGAAGCGACTCTCATCGCTGAAGACGACACGTCTCCATTCGTCCCTCCATTCACGCCTGTCGCGACACCACTGGAGGCGGGCTGCACGATGTTGGGGCGTGAGCGGAAGACGGCCTAACGGTGTGCGGGACCGTAGCCCAGCTTCATGGAGACGGTTGCGAATGGTCCTCGCCGATACCCCAGGAGCAACAGTGTCCCTAATTTGCTGGGAAGTGGCGGTGCGGTCCCCTACGGCACTGCGTAGGATCCTATGGTCTTGGCGTACATCCGTGCGTCGCTGTGGTCCGGTCCCAGGTCGACGGGCACGTGCACCTTCCGCCGACCACTGGCGACAACATCGATGTACTGTGGAGACCTCACGCCCCACGTGTTGAGCAATTCGGCGGTACGTCCACCCGGCCTCCCGCATGCCCACTATACGCCCTCGCTCAAAGTCCGTCAACTGCACATACGGTTCACGTCCACGCTGTCGCGGCATGTTACCAGTGTTAAAGACTGCGATGGAGCTCCGTATGCCACGGCAAACTGGCTGACACTGACGGCGGCGGTGCACAAATGCTGCGCAGCTAGCGCCATTCGACGGCCAACACCGCGGTTCCTGGTGTGTCCGCTGTGCCGTGCGTGTGATCATTGCTTGTACAGCCCTCTCGCAGTGTCCGGAGCAAGTATGGTGGGTCTGACACACCGGTGTCAATGTGTTCTTTTTTCCATTTCCAGGAGTGTATGTAAAAAGAAATTAATTTGTTAGTACTCTGTACATACAGTTAAAATTACCCTTCTTTTAAAAATAATTGAAATTATGAAATTTAACAATGTGAATTAGTATTCTAAAATGGGGATTGTGAAGTTGGCGTGATTTAGAGCAATGGGAAAAAATAGAATATTCATAGCAACTCTTCATCAGTTATTCTGTCTTCGAGAACCCGCAACGTTATAAAATTACAGCCTCAAGAATGTACCCCTAGACACGACAAGATTTGGAGCCAGCAACAAGAAGAGAAAATCAAGATAAGTAAAAAGTTCTTCTTTTGTATATCTTACACCTCTCAAAGCTTTCTAAACTTTTTGCAGAGACATAGAACTTTTATGGTGACATATGGGAGGGTAAGATTACAAGTGTGGGCATCAGCCATGATCTGCTGACTGATAATGAAGTTTTATCTGTTGCAGAAGAAGAAAGGACTATTATTCGTGTGTGAGGTTATTATGTAAATGAACATTGATTACTCGATGAAAGAAGACCAGAGAGCTGCCCAACAAAGTTGTATCAACAGTGACGAGAATTTCATGAGATATCAACAATGACAGACCGGATGTAATGAAAGGGGACTTTACGACTACGACGAAGGACATCAGAAAAGATAAGTACAAATCATTGGTGAAATTAATTTTTTTTTGACTCGTGTGATTGCTAGGAAAATGGAGAGAGAAGAGGGTAGTGATGTAGACATGAAAGCTGTAGAACCCAGCCAAGACATGTTTAAATCAAGTGGAAGTGTAGACATTATGCAGTTTATTTTGGCAAAATTGAGTGCAGTTAACGGAAATAAAAACAGAACAGTCTGAAAACTAATAAAATGGACAGGGTACAATACCGAATAGACCAACTTAGTAAACAGCAGTCCGCCTCAATGAAGGTCTACAGTTTTGGAGCGAGGAAACACAACAAATAAAGGACTCTCAATTTACACTTCCATTTAGACAACAATAACAGTATTAATAATGTGGCACAGGTATCTTAAGTTGGACAGAAGGAACATCAGATTTCTCATTTATATTGTGATCAACAGTTTTGGTATACTTTGTTTAATTATAATGATGTAGATAATAATCAGAAACCAGATTGTTAGAGTAATGGGAATTTTGATGTAGTATGTACTAATGATTTCTTCTCTTGGTCAGAAAACAGTTTATTGATATATGTAAAACAGATGATGACTATATTGGATCTGAATTAGGTGGTATTTTTGATGTAGATGTGAATGAGAGCTGAGAAATGACTGAGGCTGGTAAATCTGAGACTGGTGCTTATTGCAAATGAATGTAGGTGAGGCATGTGACTTTGATGGTAATGGAACTTGTGGTGTTAAAGATGTTGTACATGAAGTAATTTTGGAAGAATATGCATTCTGGAATAAGTTAGCTGTGGTTAGTCAAAATTTATATCTAAATTGGTGGAATGAAGTGAACGAAGATCTAAGTAGGAAATATAATTTTGACAGTAATATACTTTGTGTTCCTTCTGTAATAAGTGATTTTAGTTGTGCTATGGCACCATTCCAGTGTGTTCAATCTTTACCTGACAACATGAGTAACCAAAGTAATGCAGTGTTACCAGTAAAGTTGATAAAACCGTGCAAAAACAGGATAGATGTACCATTTGATGAAATTGAAAGTGATCTTTTACATGAAGTTTCTAATAACTAAGATGACGATAGAGATTTTGGATGTCCTTACATTAAGATTAAGATTGATCAGTGGGAAGGGAACTGTTTGATTGATACATATAGCCAGATTTGTGGTATATCTGAACAATTTAGAGTCAAGAAGAAGATTGCCAGCTGTGACAGATGTCAAAGAGTGAAGAAGGTAAGTAACCAAACAAGTAGAGGCCAAATGCAAAACATACTGCCCAATAGTACCCTTAATCTCATGTCTGTGGATGTTTATAGACCTTTACCGAAGTCTAAGAATGAATTTTGTTGTTTTTGTGATGGTTGATGTGTTTTTGAAGTTCATAAAGTTGTTTCCTCTTAATAAAGCTACCAGTAAGCAAATCATCTCTAAGTTTGGAAACACATTTTCATCAGGTGAGTATTCCTAAAACAATTTTATCTGATAGTGGTTCTCAGTTTACATCACAAGCTTGGAAAGATATTTTTAATCAAACAAAAACAAGGCAAAGTCTAACCTCAGTGTACCATCCTTCAAGTAACCCTGCAGCAAGATATATGAGAGAGATTGGAAGACTGCTTAGAACGTATTGTAGTAAGAATCATACCAGTTGATGGATTATGTTAGTGATTTTGAGGATATTTGAATGGCTTACAACATTCTTCAACAGGTGTTTCACGTTTTGAAATTATGTTTAATTGTAGACCAGTTAACTTTATTTGTGAAAATGTTGAGTTTCCACTATGTAAAATTCTGTCACCTCAAGAGTGTATAAGGAAGATGATGAAAAAACAGAGGGATAGGCAAAAGCGGAGACATGATCATAAAGGTAGATTTTCTAAGTTTGATGTAGGAAATCTTGTGTTGGTGAAAGCCAAAGAGAAATCTAGTGTTGACATCTGAGATAAAGAAATTTTTCAGCATTTATATTGGACCATTCGAAATTCTTGAAAATGCACATCCTAATGCATACAGACTTGTGTATACAGAATCTAAGAAGTTGTTTGGATTATGCAATATCACTGAACTGAAAGCATATAGACAAGATCCATTAGTATCTAAATTTTGTTTGTACTTTTTTCCATTGCCATGAATGTAGTACGTAAGATCATGCAGTTTCTAAAGTTCTATTTTATCCATTGACTGAGTTTAAATCTATTTGTAGATTCATAAGAATATAGAACTATGTTTTGTTTGTCTGGAATTTGGTATGTAAGATGATGTGAATTTTTAAGTTCTGTCTTACCTATTGACTGAGTTGAAATCTATGTTACAATATACACACATCAAAAAGAGTTTTGCATCACTTCGGTTCCTAGAGTTCTGGGACTTGTACAGAAAATTGGAATAGAAATCAACATAAACATAATTTCCGCCCTTTCTATTGCTCATGAAACCCACACATTGCTTGTTGTACCACCTTACAGAGAGATGTTCAGAGGCGGTGGTCCAGATTACTGTACACACCAGTACCCCTAATACCCAGCAGCACATCCTCTTGCATTGATGCATGCCTGTATTCATTGTGGCATACCATCCACAAGTTAATCAAGGCACTGTTGGTCCTGATTGTGCCACTCTTCAACGGCAATTTGGCATAGATCCCTCAGAGTGGTTGGTGGCTCACATCATCCATAAATAGCCCTTTTCAATCTATCCCAGGCATGTTAGATAGGGTTCATGTCTGGAGAATATGCTGGCCACTCTAGTAGGGCGAAGTTGTTATCCTGAAGGAAGTCATTCACAAGATGTGCATGATGGAGCTGTGAATGCTCGTCCATGAAGATGAATGCCTCACCAATATGCTGCTGCTATGGTTGCACTATTGGTCGGAGGATGGCATTCACGTATCGTACAGCTGTTACAGCGCCTTCCACGACCACCAGCAGCATACATCGGCCCCACATAATGCCACCCCAAAACAGCAGGGAACCTCCACATTGCTGCACTCGCTGGACAGTGTGTTTAAGGCACTCATCCTTACTGGGTTGCCTTCAAATATGTTTCCAATGATTGTCTGGTTGAAGGCATATGTGACACTCACTGGTGAAGAGAACATTATGCCAATCCTGAGCAGTCCAAATGGCTCTGAGCACTATGCGACTTAACTTCTGAGGTCATCAGTCGCCTAGAACTTAGAACTTATTAAACCTAACTAAACAAAGGACATCACACACATCCATGCCCGAGGCAGGATACGAACCTGCGACCGTAGCGGTCGCTCGGTTCCAGACTGCAGCGCCCAGAACCGCACGGCCACTCCGGCCAGCTGAGCAGTCCATTCAGCATGTTGTTGGGCTACCATCTGTACTGTGCTGCATGGTGTCATGATTGCAAAGATGGATCTCACCATGGACTATTTAACATGGTGGCGTTGCTGTCAGGGTTCCTCTGAGCCATAATCTGTAGGTAGCAGTCATCCACTGCAGTAGTAGCCCTTGGGTGGCCTGAGCGAGGTATGTCATTGACAGTTCCTGACTCTCTCTGTATGTCCTCCAAGTCCAAACAACATCGCTTTGGTTCACTCCAAGATGCCCAGACACTTCCCTTGTTGAGAGTCCTTCCTGGCACGAAGTAACAATGCGGATTTGATCGAACTGCGGTATTGACTGTCTAGGCATGGTTGAACTACAGACAACACAAGCCGTGTACCTCCTTCCTGGTGGAATGTCTGGAAGTGATCGGCTGTCACACCCCCTCTGTCTAATGCACGCTGCTCATTCATGGTTGTTTACATCTATGGGCGGGTTTAGTGACACCTCTGAACACTCAAAGGGACTGCGTCTGTGATACAATATCCACAGTCAATGTCTACCTTTAGGAGTTCTGGGAACTGGGGTGATGCAAAACTTTTTTTGATGTATGTATAATTATGTTCTGTATTAGATTTGTGCTTTAAAATTTGATACATATATTCCATGACACTAAATGATTAGATCTTTCTTCAATTTTGAAATTGAACAATGTTCATAATTTGTGCTGTAAAAATTAGGAATAGTATCTGAGCATCTCTCTGTATTACCTTATTAGGCCACTTTTTTAATTGCATTTAACTCCGTTTATTAATGTTTCATATGTGAACACTTTTTAATTTCAGCTGACATAAATCCCATATAACTGAGTTTGATAAGTTACTAAGGAGAACATATCTCGTATGATGTGAAGTAGGTATTGAACAGCATATTTAGTACACAAAACAATGTTTCAGGACTTTATGTGATTGCTAGACAGGAAGTTAGCTTCCCGTTGGAGCATGTGATGAGAATTCTAGGGAGGAAGCTGAAAGATGTGAGCAGAACCACTCTCCACACAGCTGTATGGCTGTATCCTGCTGGACCAATTAACTTGAAAGAGATTACGGGTGCCGAGTAGCATACTCCAGCATCAGCCGACTGGATCTGTGTTGTGACTAATAAAAACGATTATTTTTTTAATTGGGGGACTGACCTTCCAATCATCATGTAACTTTAAATCAGTATGTATTTTTTTTATCAACTATAAATGAATCTTCTAAGTCTACATATACATAGGTTAGTTGTATGGACAGTTAGTAAATAGTGGAAGACATTTACTAGTATGGACAATATAACAAGATGTATCCATGTCTGCTTTCATACTATGAGTTTGGTTCTCAAGCTACTGGATTGTGCCATCATTCAAAGCTTGTTTATAACTAAGTTTACCTGAATTTATCCTGAGTATTGCAATATTTTTGGGTACAGGAGAACGCACAACCACTGATTGAAGCTGGATGCTTCTCACAGTTACTCTTTGCATACCATATGATTGAACTTACTGATATGATTATGAACTATATTCACTTTGTTGTGTCACAACTTTTTTGCTGGTTTGTACCCGGTGTGGTTTCGATTCACGGGTCGGTCCCCAAATCACAAACTTAGGCCCTAAATTTTTTCATTATTTTATTCTCTCATGAGTCAACATATCTTTGAATACTCTGGTTTACGGGGCTGACTGATTCCACATTTTTGCTGGTAGTTACCCGTTGTCGTGAGTTTTTCGAGTTAGCTCACTCGTCGTACACTTAGGCTCTGAAATTTTCTCTCTTCTCTTTTTGAAGATTTATTTGTATAGATCTTAACTTAAAATTTATAAATTCTAGTAATTTACATTGTCTTTGTAATTATTTCTATAGTTTAGTGGTGTAATGTTGTAGTTTTGACCTTTTATTATTTGTCTTGTGACAGTATGTTCCACAGATCTGAAAATCTGAATGCCATATCCTGAGATATGTATAGATTATTATTTGTATAGTAGATTTTTTCTTATGTTCTCTGTACTGTTATATGTATCAGATAGTTCTATACATCTATCTGCTATCGTGGGGATCATTTTGTTCACTGTTTGGCAAATCTTATAGTCTTGTCACAAAATGATGTAAGCACCCTGTTTCCAAATTTTGTGAGGGGGATGATACAACGGGTCACCCACCTGTAACATTACCTCCTCCTTCTTCTTCTTCTTCTTCTTCTTCTTCTTCTTCTTTTTTTTTTATAGTAGAAATACCCGATACAATGTGTACTATCGATTCTTATATAGGTGAACATTGTGATCATTACATCTGCTGTCTAACTCAATGAACTGCATATGATTTTGTATACGTTGTTATGTTTCAGGCTAAAATATGTAACAAGAAATTAATTTGTTAGTACTCTGTACGTACAGTTAAAATTACTGTCCTTTTAGAAATAATTGAAATCACAAAATTTCTGGCATACTTAAAATTTGTATTATTAATTGCACAATCTAATCCTAATTACAAATTTAATTCTGGACTCATTATAAAATAATGATATAAATTGGTAAAGATTCTTTGTGTCAAGAAAGTTTGTAAACTCTTTGCAATGTTGTGAGTTCGGCAAAATGTAAGTAGTAGTGGTCATGCCTCTGCTAGAATCAGACGTGTATTTGATTTTGTCACTAATAATGTTATTTGTGGAGTGACAGAAGTGAAAATTGTAAAGTTGGTGGGATAAAATAAAAAGATATTTAACTTCCTGGCAGATTAAAACTGTGTGCCCGACCAAGACTCGAACTCGGGACCTTTGCCTTTCGCGGGCAAGTGCTCTACCATCTGAGCTACCGAAGCACGACTCACGCCCGGTACTCACAGCTTTACTTCTGCCAGTACCTCGTCTCCTACCTTCCAAACTTTACAGAAGCTCTCCTGCGAACCTTGCAGAACTAGCACTCCTGAAAGAAAGGATATTGCGGAGACATGGCTTAGCCACAGCCTGGGGGATGTTTCCAGAATGAGATTTTCACTCTGCAGCGGAGTGTGCGCTGATATGAAACTTCCTGGCAGATTAAAAGTGTGTGCCTGACCGAGACTCGAACTCGGGACCTTTGCCTTTCGCATTGCAGTAGTAATTAGTCTCAAATGCATAGTGCAAAGAATTTACTATGCATTTTAAACAATACAGAAGTGCCAGATGTGACAAAACCTGCTATCAGTATTCAAGACATGCTGAAAGAAGAGTTGACAGATAATGCATACTGTTAAGGTATGTCCACATGATGCCTCTTTCGTCATGTGCAATCACAGATGCACAGGAAAAAGGGGTGTGCACAAAAATTTGTGCAAAGAATGCATGTATGCATAGGCGCCTCATGTCCACATGTTGCCTCATTGTGCAAGCAGCAGTCTGCTATGAATCCCCTTCTTTACTTGGGAGCCTGTGTTACATTTTATTGTGACAAAAAGGCAACAGAAAAGAAAATGCAACAGTGACTGCAAGTAAAGAAGTATATAAACAACAGAGGTAAAAGAAATACAAAGCAATGACAACATTTTGTCTGCAAATTTCAGGAGGTCACAACAGATTTTAGATTTTCTGCTTGGGAAACTGCAGCAATAGGGTTGGCAATACAATTGTGTTCGGTAGTAACTATACACTTGTTTGAATTATTTATTCTTCATTTCAAAATAAAGTATTTCAAATCTATAAAATTTGTAGCTTGTAATGTGGAATAACTGTAATTTATTATTTGATTGTTTTACACCTCTTTTCAATGTAGGAAATCCCTAAGCTTCTTACTATTAGCGTATTTTGTCCCTATATGATACTACAATTTGTATCTATTAGCATCTATAAGTACTGTTCTAATGTATTCCATATCCACACAATTATTTTGCGTACTGTATCAACAGAACAAGAATAAATAAATAAAAATGAAAGTGATTATTCCTGAAACTGAGAAATAATTAAGGGAAGTTCTTAGTCTTTATATGAAGGTTAATATACTTTCAATGCATCACATGTATTTAATAGTGAAATACGATATGTAGACTAACACTCTCGGACTCGACAAATTTGGGAATTTCATAGACACAAGAATCTACTAGAATGGAGGCTGTGTTTTTTAGTTTCATATTTTTTGCATGATTAGTGTGCTTCATTTCTATTTTCAGTAGTTTGTTGAGGAGCTACATACACCCCATCACTTCCTTTGTTCAGATTCAGGCTCCACAGATGCTGTACTTCTAAGTTGCCATAGCACGAATATTCATCCACAGTTTTTGTATATGTATACTTTACATAATTTGTTTGTTTTTGCTTCTCAGTTTTCCTTCTTCAAAAATTAAGATACTAGTCTTTACAGAAATATGACTGGAGACTTTTTATCTAATAAGTGACATTCAGGGCAACACATCTCGAAATTTTATTCATGTAAGGGAGTCAACAGACACTACTGCACATAAATCACTTTACAACATAACCTCAACACACTACACAAACAGACACATATGGGCCCCAGCTGCCTGTCATTTGCTAGGCAAGTAACAATGTGTTTTACACATGGTCTCCATTTTCAAGAAATTCGAATGCTCATATGTGGATGCGTAGTTGTGCTGCTGGAAATTAATGTGCAAGTGCAAAGTTGAACACAAGAAAGGCATAGTGTGGACGCACCTGTACAGTATCTTCTATCCATATTTTCAATTAAGTTTTTGTAAGCTCAGCTTTACAACTACTTTGAAATTTAAGCTTTTGAGGCAAGATGTATGGAACAACTTCTGGTTTACAGAAAACAGGAACGACAAATACATTCTGTCTCAAGATTTTTAGCATTCTCGTTCTATAAATGAAGCCAAAGCTGCAACTGTGACAGTTAGAAGCAGGCATAATATAGCCCAACATGAACATTCAGGCTGCCTCAAAATACAGAGTTTATAGTGAAATTAATTACAAAAATATGCAGTAACCTTTAGAGAGCTTTTAGTATCACAAAACTGCAAATGTAACAGGAACTAAAATCAATTAAAAATAAGCTATTTAAAAACATTAGTCTCCAGTCTTTTAACTGCTTGCCTCAGCTGCTCTACAACAGTTTCAACATCATGTTGAGTTGTCTCTCTTCCAATACTGAGCCGGAGAGTGCAACAAGCCTTCAGCCTTGGAACACCGGAAGCAATAAGGACACCTGCCAACAAGAATGGAAGAACTATTTCTACTGAGAAAGAACAACAGTTACAAGAGTACATTACATCAACTTGATAATTTTGCACCAGACTATCAGTATCTATATATCACTTTACATTTTAATGCCGGCTTGAAAACGGGATACACTCAGTAGACCAACTTACTAGTCATCTGAGTAAGCAAACTTTAAGTTAAAATGAAAATATGATTTTGGGACATGGCCATTCTGGAACATCAAACAAAATTTTGTCAGTAATAATAAATTGACCTCCAACAATAGAATGTGTTTGGCCTCTCACAAACATTTTCTGATGGCCTGGGAAACAGTGTATGTTTGCACATACAAGTTTCATTTGTAAATACTATTAAAATCCAATGACAATTTATTGTTGAAAATTTATACTAGCAATAGTCCAGCAAGATAAATCAAGAACATTTCATTAATATCTGTCAAATACTGAAGTGTGTTGATCAATGGTCAAACCCATTATAAATTGTGCTCTAGGTAAAAACAGTACGTAGCAAGTAAGATAATCAAAGATGACAGAACCAAATTGCTTCAAATATTTTCTTTGTGGAGTGTTGCAAAAACACTGTTATACTTTGATGCAGGAAAGTCTGTGATGAAAGTGACAAAGAAACCTCAATGGCAACTAGTGCATCTATCAGGAGAGCTGTGTGTAAAGCCTACAATGATCTCCACACTCAGATATTTGTGAAAGCACTTTCAAAAAATCCTAGAAAGCTCTAGTTGAGTTTAAAGCCAATTAATGGATACGAATTTTTTCATCCAGTCTTTCATGGAGCAATGTCTTGTTCAATCTTGAGAGAACAATAATTAAACCTTACATAGTTGTGCCTCTTTTTATTTCTTTATTGCTCGCATAGTATACTTTGTATACCATCCTCTCGATCTGTAGTTTAGGATCTACAATTATGTGGTTGCAGCTATTTACGGTTATTGTAGACATACAGTGAGTTTAGTTTAATTTGAAAAGCATATTTGAAGAGCATATGAGTGTTAATTAATGTCTATTTGGGCTTCAAAACAGGTGCTGCATTCAACTGTGCTGTACTCTTTGCAAGTCAGTTTATTACACGAAATACATGTACTAGTTGTTACACTGTGGTTCACCCTTCCAAAAAGGTAGCATCACCCACTCAACTTTTTATGGTGTTTCTTCAATGGGCATTTTGCTTCCTTTGCATCCAAAACTGTTTAGCTATTTCTTTAAGTTCCCAGATAAAAGCATGATTTTGGCTGTTGAGGTTAGATGGGCCATCATTAACCATAAACTCAAGAGTTTTCAAGAACTCTCTCTTAGTGAAACCTGGATGTGAAAAATTGTATATGATCTCAGCATTTATTCCTGCTACATTCAATAGGTAAGAAAATTTTCTGGTTCTTATGGAGACGGAATAATTGGTGGCTAACTGGTCAGCTGTGTCTACACCACCTTTGCTTGAATCATAAAAGGTGATTATACCCATTTTGTGTGTTTCTGGATCCAGTCTGGCCTTGGCAGAGAGAGACAATGGTCATGTGAGAGTTGTATTTGCATGAATGAGTGTGTGTGTGTTTTCTACCTTCAGCCAAAAGGTTACTTTTAGCTGTCTTTTTATTGTGTGTGGTGTCTGCAACTCTACAACTCCACTATACGGTGAGCAGCAATCTATACTTTTCATAATATTGTCATTATTCTATCCTAGATTTTTGATTGTTTGATTTCCCCTTTATACATAACATTTATATTTACATATTATATATACTTTTGAAAACATGTATATATATATATATATATATATATATATATATATATATATATATATATATATATATATTATATATATATATATATATATATATATATATATATAAAAAATGCACACATATTCTCATGTAACATTAAGTCAAAATTTCAAGTTAATCATCCAACTACTACTTGAGATTTGTAAGCACAAAGATACATATACTGAATTTTATATATAACTGTTGCTGTACAGTTCGAGGGGCCTGAGGTTTTAAGGAGGGACTGCAGGTCAGTTTACCTTCTTCCTTAGATCCACAAATTCAGCAATCCTGGTCATCCCATACTTGCTGGCTTCAAAGCACCCACTGAATGTGTAACTGTCTTAGCTGATCAACACCTGCAATGCATAGCACAAAGACTTCCTGCCTATATTAAAGACACCAACCATTTACTAGATCATCTGAAATCTGAGCCCGTTCCACTCATACCACACACCTTTCTTATCACCACTGATACCACCTCCGTCTGTACCAACATACCACGTGTACATGGCCTGTCTGCTGGTGCACATTTCTTCAGTCAACACCCACCTAATTCCAAACCTATGACATCCTCCATTATCATCTAAATCAACTTTATACATACCAAAAACTAATTCACCTTTGAGGGGCAGACATACAAACAGATCAGGGGTACACCCATGGGAACCAGGATTGTCCCTTCCTATGCCCACCTTTACATGGGTCACTTGGAGGGAGCTTTCCTTGGACCCATAAGCCTTCAGCCCCTGGTCTGGTTTAAATACACTACTGGCCATTAAAACTGCTACACCACAAAGATGACAGGCTACAGACACGAAATTTAACCGACAGGAAGAAGATGCTGTGATATGCAAATGATTAGCTTTTCAGAGCATTCACACAAGGCTGGCACCGGTGGCGACACGTACAACGTGCTGACATGAGGAAAGATTCCAACCGATTTCTCATAGACAAACAGCAATTGACCGGTGAAACATTGTTGTGACGCCTCGTGTAAGGAGGAGAAATGTGTAACATCACATTTCCGACTTTGATAAAGCCTATTGCAGCCTATCGTGATTGCGGTTTATCATATCATGACATTGCTGCTCGCGTTGGTCGAGATCCAATTCTGTTAGCAGAATATGGAATCAGTGGGTTCCGGACGGTAATACGGAATGCCGTGCTGGATCCCAACAGCCTAGTATCACTAGCAGTTGAGATGACAGGCATCTCATCCGCATGGCTGTAACGGATCTTGCAGCCACGTCTCAATCCCTGAGTCAACAGATGGGGTTGTTTCCAAGACAACAACCATCTGCACGAACAGTTTGATGACATCTGCAGCAGCATGGACTATCAGCTCGGAGAGCATGGCTGCGGTTACCCTTGACGCTGTATCACAGACAGGAGCGCCTGCGATGGTATACTCAACGACAAACCTGGGTGCACAAATGGCAACACGTCATTTTTTTGGATGAATCCAGGTTCTGTTTACAACTTCATGATGGTCGCATCCATGTCTGGTGACATTGCAATGAACACACATTGGAAGCGTGTATTCGTCATCACCATACTGGCGTATCAACAGGCGTGATGGTATGGGGTGCCATTGGTTACACATCTCGGTCACCTCTTTTTCGCATTGACGGCACTTTGAACAGTGGAAGTTACATTTCAGATGTGTTATGACCCATGGCTCTACCCTTCATTTGATCCCTGCGAAACCCTACATTTCAGCAGGATAATGCACAACCGCATGTTGCAGGTCGTGTACGGGCCGTTCTGGATACAGAAAATGTTCGACTGCTGCCCTGGCCAGCACTTTTTTCAGATCTCTCACCAATTGAAAGCGTCTGGTCAATGGTGGCCGAACAACTGGCTTGTCACAATACGCAAGTCACTATTCTTGATGAACTGTAGTATCGTGTTGAAGCTGCATGGGCAGCTGTACCTGTACACGCCATCCAAGCTCTGTTTGATTCAATGCCCAGGCGTATCATATCAAAGCCATTATTACGACCACAGGTAGTTGTTCTGGGTACTGATTTCTCAGGATCTATGCACCCAAATTGCGTAAAAATGTAATCACATGTCAGTTCTAGTATAATACACTCCTGGAAATGGAAAAAAGAACACATTGACACCGGTGTGTCAGACCCATCATACTTGCTCTGGACACTGCGAGAGGGCTGTACAAGCAATGATCACACGCACGGCACAGCGGACACACCAGGAACCGCGGTGTTGGCCGTCGAATGGCGCTAGCTGCGCAGCATTTGTGCACCGCCGCCGTCAGTGTAGGCCAGTTTGCCGTGGCATACGGAGCTCCATCGCAGTCTTTAACACTGGTAGCATGCCGCGACAGCGTGGACGTGAACCGTATGTGCAGTTGACGGACTTTGAGCGAGGGCGTATAGTGGGCATGCGGGAGGCCGGGTGGACGTACCGCCGAATTGCTCAACACGTGGGGCGTGAGGTCTCCACAGTACATCGATGTTGTCGCCAGTGGTCGGCGGAAGGTGCACGTGCCCGTCGACCTGGGACCGGACCACAGCGACACACGGATGCACGCCAAGACCGTAGGATCCTACGCAGTGCCGTAGGGGACCGCACCGCCACTTCCCAGCAAATTAGGGACACTGTTGCTCCTGGGGTATCAGCGAGGACCATTCGCAACCGTCTCCATGAAGCTGGGCTACGGTCCCGCACACCGTTAGGCCGTCTTCCGCTCACGGCCCAACATCGTGCAGCCCGCCTCCAGTGGTGTCGCGACAGGCGTGAATGGAGGGACGAATGGAGACGTGTCGTCTTCAGCGATGAGAGTCGCTTCTGCCTTGGTGCCAATGATGGTCGTATGCGTGTTTGGCGCCGTGCAGGTGAGCGCCACAATCAGGACTGCATACGACCGAGGCACACAGGGCCAACACCCGGCATCATGGTGTGGGGGGCGATCTCCTACACTGGCCCTACACCACTGATGATCGTCGAGGGGACACTGAATAGTGCACGGTACATCCAAACCGTCATCGAACCCATCGTTCTACCATTCCTAGACCGGCAAGGGAACTTGCTGTTCCAACAGGACAATGCACGTCCGCATGTATCCCGTGCCACCCAACGTGCTCTAGAAGGTGTAAGTCAACTACCCTGGCCAGCAAGATCTCCGGATCTGTCCCCCATTGAGCATGTTTGGGACTGGATGAAGCGTCGTCTCACGTGGTCTGCACATCCAGCACGAACGCTGGTCCAACTGAGGCGCCAGGTGGAAATGGCATGGCAAGCCGTTCCACAGGACTACATCCAGCATCTCTACGATCGTCTCCATGGGAGAATAGCAGCCTGCATTGCTGCGAAAGGTGGATATACACTGTACTAGTGCCGACATTGTGCATGCTCTGTGCCTGTGTCTATGTGCCTGTGGTTCTGTCAGTGTGATCATGTGATGTATCTGACCCCAGGAATGTGTCAATAAAGTTTCCCCTTCCTGGGACAATGAATTCACGGTGTTCTTATTTCAATTTCCAGGAGTGTATATTTGTCCAATGAATACCCATTTATCATCTGCATTTCTTCTTGGTGTAGCAATTTTAATGGCCAGTAGTGTACACTGATGACATCTTTGCCATATGGATTCACAGGGAGGCTTACCTGTTAAAATTCTTGTGATCTCTAAATACAATCTACCAAATACATTTCATTTGGTTCTATTCTGAATCCCATGCAACTCTCCTTGAAGTTGATCTCAGCTTCACTGAAGGGCAGCTACACACTTCTGTTTACATTAAACCTACTAACAAACAACAGTACTTACATATTGAAAGTTGCCATCCTTTCCACGTCAAACGTTCCCTCCCATACAGCCCTTGGCATTCAAGGTAAACATTTTCGTTCGGATGCCTCCACTATATGTAATTACCCTAACAACCTAGCTCAAAAGCACATTTCCTGGGTCATCACATCCAATCCTGGTATTAATGATCCCTCCAAAAAACAACTTAGCCATACACCACTTGTCACTCAGTATTATCCTTGTCTTGAATGTATTAATCAGCTACTTTGACAGGCCATGACGTCCTAAAATCAGGCCCTGAAATGAGATACATTCTGTCTGAGGTTTTTGCACAGCACACCTGCAATAGGCTTTTGATTCCCTCCCAACCTCCGTAGTATCCTTGTCAGATGTTATGCTCCCTATCCTATGGGTCCTATCCTGTGACCGGCCCCACTGCAAGCCTTGCCCTATGCACCCTCCTACCACCCCTTATACCAGCCCTGTACCTGGCAAAACATATACTATCAAAGGGAGAGCCACCTTTGAAATGACAAGTCATGTGTCAGCTGTTACGTAAACACTTTTTGGTCTTTTAGATCAGCCTTACTACAGCAAGTTATCAGTTAGGATGAATGGGTATAGGCAGAGGATGTATACTGGAAACACACAATAGCCTGTTCCAGAGCATGCACTTCATCACAGTCATGACCTTGGTGCCTGTTTCACCACACTTGCCATGTTCTGGCATAACACGAAGTGCCAGTACAAAGATGCGGAACACAGGAGCAGAGAAGGCAGTGAGGAAACGGTGGCCAATGGTGCGCGGAACTGGACCACGCCACGCCAAGAGCGACACCTGGAAGAAGGGAATATAAGCAACACTCCTGCTAGCCTCGGCCACTCAGATCACGGACATTAGTTATCAGTGATATGTGTCAATTTGCCTGAACAGTTCACATATCAAGGACACTGAATTATATTGGAAGTGCCCCTCATTTGCAACTGCTATTTGCAAATCCCCAAAGTTAAGTATTGTCAGTTGCTTTATAGAAATAAAACTACTAATTTTATTTGTTTGAATTATTGTACAGCATTCCAAGAACACAATGTCCCCTAGGCACCCTATTAGCGACGAGTGGGCAAGACACCACATGCCATCTGGATTCTTCCTCCAGACACTAGTTTCTCAGAACTCCACAGGTGGGAACTGGCTCTACAAGATGTCCTTGGTTCTTGCCACCCACCTGTCCTTTATTTATGTTAATTTCTTCAGTCTCGGCATTTATTCACAGTAACTGTTCTTTTCTTCACTCTGAGTTTTTTACCTCTTTCATTTTCTCACTTGTCTATTTTGGGCCAGGATGGTTACAGGAGCAGAGGATGTTTTGTAAGGGAAACTCCAATTTGCCTTGTTCAGAGAAACTGGTGGTG
The DNA here is from genome assembly GCF_021461395.2 of Schistocerca americana. Lineage (NCBI taxonomy): Eukaryota > Metazoa > Arthropoda > Insecta > Orthoptera > Acrididae > Schistocerca > Schistocerca americana. Next base: position 618,791,562 of record NC_060121.1, read on the forward strand.
GAGGGCAGGAACCAGATGGCCAGGGTTGTGAAGCAGCCATTATAATTCAGTATGTTGTGCCACCAGGTGGTACACTTTGTTCTTAACATCCATCATTGCTAAATGGTCAGCGCACCTGACTGTCATACAGCAGGCCCTGTTTCAATTCCTGGCCAGGTCGAAAATTTTCTCTGCTTGGGGACTGGGTGTTGAGTTGTCCTCATCATCAGTGAACATGCATGTCACCCAATGTGGCGTCACCTGGAAATACTTGCAACTCAGTGGCCGAACTTCCCCAAGTGGTGATTCTTGGCCATCTCTGCCATATGATCGTTTGATCTTGACAACAGTTTGGCTGTGATATCTTCATGGTTTGGACTCAAGGCCAAGACACCCTATTCACATTCCCTCAAAACCTCAACACCCTTCCTCCCCTCTGCTTCAGTTGGTCCTCCTTTACTCAGTGCTTCACCTCCCTTGACATTGGCAGCCACCACATTGGTGGCTCCATCCACAACTTGGTCCAAATTAAACCCACTCCCCACTAACAGTACCTGCATTCTCACAGCTCCCATCCCTTCCACACCAACATACAGCCAAGGTGACCTGTGGATGACATATCTGCAGTGACAAGAACTCCCTTTCCCAGTGTGTTGAAGGCCTCGTAAAGGTCTTCACAGACAGTCAATAACACCCAAACATAGTCCACAAAAACATTTCTCACGTCACATACTCACACAGCTCCAATTCTGTCACCCCCAAGAATCAGCTACAAAGCCCCCGCTGTCACCCAATATCAACCTGAACTGGAAAAACTGAACCGTATCATTTACCAGGGTTTTGATTACCTCTCATTCTGCCCTGAAATTTTGGACATCCTATCCAAGGTCCTTCCCACCCCCTAAAGTGGTGTTCTGTCACACATCCACACTCCACAACATCCTAGTTCATTCATATGAAACCCATTCCCAACCCTTTACCACAGGGGTTATATCCTGGCGGCAGACCAAGGTGCAAGACCTGCCCAATCCATCCACCAAGCACCACCTACTGCAGTGATGTTACAAGCTTATGCTACCCCTTCAGAGGCCCGGCTACCTGTGAAAGCAGCCGTTGGTACTCATGCCAGCTGGTTGGTACTCATGCCAATATAAATAGCTCTGCAGTTTTTGCAACAGAGCTGGTGTACTCACAAGGTTGTTCCCACTTAAGTTTCCCAAATCATGAATTGAAGTACATTAGTTTGAGTTACAGCAGGGCTGAAAATTTAACAAAAGTTGATACATATCAATCCTTCATCATTTAGATATTCATCTGAAGTATTTACAGATTTTTCTATACAAACTGCTTCAGAAATAGTTTAATTTTTGGCAGTTCATTAGTAGCAGATTTAAGTTGAGAAGGGGAGTATTTGATACTCAAGCTAGTGTAATGCACTTTTTTCTGCGTCATGCTAACGTTTTTAGTTCACAATGTAGGTCAATCTTTCTCCTTGTATTGTGACTGTGATGCTAGGTGTTATATTTGTACAGAGACTGATTCTTGCAAATGAAACACATCAGTGTGTCTGGAATGATCATGTTAGAATTCCTAATTTTTTAAATATGTTTCTATATGAATATCTAGGACAATCGTGCACGAGTGATTACTCTTTCTTGAGTGGCGAAAATTTCTGCTGTCTGTGGCCGGTTCGCTGTAAGACAGTAGTGAATGGAAGTCAGTGTAGCTGCAAGTGAATTAAAAACTCTGCAAACTGTAAGTACAGAAAAGTACGCATGTGGAACATTTGGCAACAATAAGATATAAATTGGTTGCATTATAGTATGGTTTATCTATTTCTGGATGTTTCTTTTGTCTTTTGTCTTTTCTCCTAATACACACTGTGAGGTTGGCACAGTCATGTTACAAGTATCCACACTAATCTACTAGAGAAGAAGTGTGCCAATGACATCAAATTGCCTCACAACATCTTTGCATGTAATTGGTGGTTCCGCAGGACGTACACTTAGTGTTGTAATTCAAGTTTAATACCTTTTTTGCTACTCCTTTCAACACAACATTTTTATTCCAGTATTTCGAGCAGATTAGAAGGTGGTGTCCATCCTTTACCTTAATATAGGCAAATATTTAAAAGGTTTGGTGTACTAACAACAGCCCCACGAACTCTCTTACACAATTTGTTGAAAAAAAATCAGACATTGTTTGAAAATAACAGCTATATTCATAAACGCACTAAGGTGACAAAAGTCTTGGGATACCTCCTAATATCATGTTAGACCTCCTTTTGCCCAGCATAGTGCAGCAACAACTCAATGTGGAATGGACTCAGCAAGTTGCTGGAAGTCCTCTGCTGCAATACTGAGCCATGCTGCCTCTGTATCTATCGATAATTAAGAAAGTGTTGCCAGTGAAGGGTTTTGTGCATGAACTGACCTCTCGATTATGCTCCATAAATGTCTGATGGGACTCACATCAGGTCATCTGGGTTGGAAAATCAGTTTCCTGAATGGTCCAGAATATTCTTCAAACCAATTTTGAACAACTGTGGCATGGTGACGTGGCACATCATTGTTTGGGAACATGAAGTCCACGAATGGCTGCAAATGGTCTTCAAGTACCCAAACATAACCATTTACAGTGAATAATAGGTTCAGCTGGACCAGAGGAAATGACATGTTGAGGAAAGCTGTACCTTTTCTTCTCCCTTTAGGGGTTATTTTTAGAGGTACAAAGGGTGTTCAAAAAGTTTTGCACAGTCATCTCTAATTGTTTTATTTTTTGCAGGAGGAGAATGAAATTTTTTGTGAACATACTTGGAACATTTAGCTATAAGTTGGTGTATAAAAGTATTATCTTTTATTTACTGGTGAGCCATAATGGACCGTGAAGGAGATGTCAGGTTGTGACAACGGTCTGTGATGGAGTTCCTCTTCAAGACTGGTGATGACTCTGCCACATCGATTCACAGGAAGTTGCTCCCTGTTTATGGGGAGGACACAGTGGATTGCAGCATTATCCAGTGGTGGGTGCAAAGGTTTAAAGAAGGTGATTTCTCTCTACTGGACAATCCACGATGTGGTAGACCATCAACGGCAGTGACTGATGTGAATAAGGAGACTATTGATCAAATCATCCAAAATGATAGAAGTGTGACGACATGACAGCTTGCTGAAATGACTTGTTTTGTCATTGGGTACTGTGGTATCACTGGTACAGTCAGCTCGTTAGACTACCATACAGCCCTTATGACGCAGGAGAAAAATCAGGAAAATGGGTTGGAAAATTGTTCCTCATCTTCCCTACAGTCCGCACTTGGCTCCATCTGGTTTTCACCTTTTTGGGCATCTGAAGGTCCACCTGCATGGTAAAACATCTGATAGTGAGAAAGACCTTATTTCCCGTGTCAAGTGATAGTGTAAAAGTCAATCCCCAGAATTTTACCAAAGCGCATTTACATCATGGAAAGAATGTTGGGCCAGATGTGTCACAGCTGATGGAGGCTACATTGTATAGCTCAATGTATAGCTAAATGTTCCAAGTATGTTCACAAAAAATTTCATTCTCCTCCAGCAAAAATAAATAAAATTTGAGACGACTGTGCAAAACTTTTTTTAATGCTCTTTGTACAATAAATCTGGGCAGATTATCCTCAGCTTATGGCTTCACTGTGACCTTTCCTGCCCAACAGCATAACATTACTCAAAACATCTGTAGCAATGAATAAGAACCTCCATTCACAAGCGTATATTTTCACCTAACTTGTGTGCTTTCTATTTGCGTCAATTGTCCATGCAATAATTTAAGATCCAGATTTTACCACATTTTGTTACACAATTTGTTTGTGTGAGTGATTGATTGGTGGATCAACTGATTCATTCTTTCTGGTTATTAACTAAGACTTAGTACAAAGGATTTTTTTTATGTTTCTGGGGCCCAAAACTGCTATGGTCATAAGTACTCATTCTGTGGCTTCGAGAAGGGTAAAAAAAACGAATGGGAAATCAGCAGCAATGGGAGCGAAATTCAAAAAGGGGTGAAAATAAAAATGGAAGGAAATCTTTAAAAAAAAAAAAACTACCATCGAGGGGGGGCTTGTTTTCCCCAAAAAAGAGCTTCAAATGACCAATGTCATCTCACTGACACTGATAAAGTCAAGGACGCGATCAGCTGAGCACCTGTCATCAGCTAAAACGGAAGATATATCAGGCGACAGCTGTAAACAGGCGTGTAGCGGATTAAAATAGGGGCACTGAAGTAAAAGGTGTCTCACCATCCACAATTGAGAGCAGTGGGGACAAAGGAGGGGGCGAGGGGCTGGGGGGGAGGATCGCCACTTAAAAGATGTTGGTAGCTAAAAATACAGTGCCCTATCCGCAGTCCAGCTAAAACTACCTCCTCCCGACGACAAGGTGGGGAGGCAGAAATCCAAGCACAGAAAAGGGGTTTCACGTCCCGTAATTTATTATCGGGAAGTGTGGACCAATTTGCATGCCATGAAAGAGCAACATGAGAACATATAACACTCTGTAGATTGGCTAAGGTAACCATGCAAACAGCAGGCTGAGGAAGAGAGACCGCAGCTTGGTCGCTATTTCAGCTGCTTCGTTTCCGTGGATACTAACGTGTCCTGGGATCCAGAGGAATGCCACAGAGACAGCCCCCAAGTGGAGGAAGTCCTGAATCCAGTGGACCAAAGGGTGGACAGGATAAAGAGCTTGGAGGATGAGGAGAGAGCTGAGTGAATCTGAGCATATAATATACTGTTGCCACTTATGGCGAGTGCATGCCATAAAAGAGTAACATGACAACGTAAAACACTCTGTGGATTGGCTAAGGTAACCATGCAAACAGAGGGCTGAGGAAGAGAGACTGCAGCTTGGCCGCTATTTCAGCTGCCTTGTCTCCGTGGATACCAATGTGCCCTGGGATCCAGAGGAATGCCACAGAGACAGCCCCCAAGTGGAGGAAGTGGAGGCAGTCCTGAATCCGGTGGACCAAAGGGTGGACAGGATAAAGAGCTTGGAGGCTGAGGAGAGAGCTGAGTGAATCAGAGCATTGTAATATACTGTTGCCATTTATGGCGACGGATGTGCTGGGCAACCTGGAGAACAGTGTAAAGCTCCGCAAGTAAAAACCTAACACTGGTCGGGAATCTGAAATCTAATAGGGCACTAGAATTTCGGCACTCCCAACACCAAATGATGTTTTTGAGCTGTCAGTGTAAATAATCTGGAATGCTCCATTTGTGCGCATAGAGCAGCAATTCCCGATGATAAACTAGAGGGTGTGGGGGGGGGGGGGGGTACTATCCTTGGGAAGCTGAGAAAGGTCACAGAGCAGGCAGGACCGGGAGTGAATCCAAGGTGGCGCCATACCCCCAGTTGTCAAGAAAGTTTTACGATAGTGGAAGGAAAGAGAACGTAGCAATTTACAGAAGCGGATTCCCAGTAGTTGTAGAGGGAAAGGGTGGCCTGCATAGCTTAAATCCAAGGACACATAGAAAAAAAAAAAGGCATGGGCTGGATGAGCAGACATGGGAGACAGATGATTAGCATAACGACTAAGAAGGACAGTTCACCGATTGGACAGCGGAGGTTCAGCAGTCTCGGCATAAAGCCTCTCCACAGGGCTGGTGTAAAAAGCTCCAGACGCTAAATGCAATCCACGGTGGTGGACAGAGTTGAGACGCCGAAGAATAGACAGCCATGCAGAGGAGTAAACTATGCTTTTATACTCCAATTTTGATCACACTAAGGCTTGATATAGGCGGAGGAGGACCACTCGGTCTGAACCCCAGGAGGTACCACTCAGAATACGGAATGTGTTGAGGGATCTGTAATTTCTGGCTTAGTCAGCCATCATATTAGGCTCCAAGAATCTGTTCCCAGAGCAGTGGAGATGCAAGAAGAATATAGATGACGAAATGTGGTGTGAGGTACCTGCGACAGATGTTAGATTCGGTACCATTCCCATGAGAAAGACCATCTGCGTAATGCTACTGCTCTGTGATTGGCTGCTGTGTTCGGAGCAAGGACACCAAAATGTTAAAGTATAGTTATTATTATTTGTTAAACTACTCATTGGAATGATTTCACTTTTTAATATAAATATCTCCCAACAGCTGACTATCAATCAGTCATTTTAGAATTATTAAAAACAGTTTAAATAAAAAACAAAAGGCTGACAAAATTGCAGACGAAGCACTTCGGAAGCATTCGGGTCACGCATTTCTGGTATGGCACGCAAAATGTTTCAGGATGTTCGTCACTCTGGATTAGGCAATCGAGATGTACAGTCATGTTGTCTGTGGCAGGATGTGTTTGCCAGTATTCAGTATTAAAAGATTCACTCTGGTAGTCATGAGGCACAGACAAGTGCCACAAATAGTGTAAAGATACATTTTTGTAAACATTGTGTTTGATCATGAAGTTTTCTGTATCAGAAGGTGTTGTACTACGATCATGTAGTCTTCTTGTGTGGCTGTGGCATCCCAAAGAAGTGATACATTATCTCAGAAGAGAACCTCGCTAAAAGTCAGTTTCAGCCTATAGATACAGAACCTACAACCTGCGTGCTGTTTTCTGCACTGGGGACATCAACTTGAAGACAGCAGGTTAGTGAACTATAACAGAACCTTCGTATTCCACACAGAGCGGTGGAAACAACTATGTGCCTCACGTGTACTGCATGCACAGAACAAATGTGCTCAGTAACATGTCATCTGCAGTAATGCAGAGGTGGTAGAGGAGGATGATCGTTCTTAACACCAACAATCAATTCATTCTTCCTTTCTTGCCATACATGGCATCCCTGGTGGGAAAATCTTTGATGTTTGAGTGCTTTGGTGATATGAGGCTTGATTATTAGCAAGAACTGTGAAAAATTTTAGTAAAAATTCATAACATCAAAAGTGACTAATTTGCTACTAAATTATGACAGAACTGTGTAGGAACCGTGTCAAATGTCTTTGAATTGCATTTGAACTCTCTTTTGAACTTTAGTTGAACTTTGATTATTGATGCCACAGACAAATTTTTTTATTCATGAGAACATAACATTTGTTGAGAGTGAAACTGGATGTGTTGGTGTGGCAATAGTCAAAAAACCAAATATGTGTGTGCGGTCCATGGGATTACGTTATTATTTCATCGAGAAGTTTTTGTTGTACTACGAGGCGATGCTACACAACGTGGGGAGGTAGCAGTAGCAGTGTGAGTGGGCGTGTTTCACTGCAGCAGATACACGCCTTGGCAGCCAGCAGCAGCGCTGAGACACAGCTGTAGGAGTGTTGCTGAACTGGGTGTTTCAGCAGCGGGAGCAGAGAAGGAACTCCTCGACGGCAGCACACACTATAGCATGTAAGAGTAAGTGTTACTGTGGCACAACAATTTAATCTATGTAATGGACAGTTCAATAGTTGTAAAATCTTAATTTGGCTAAAATTCATAAATTTTATAAAGTATAAAATGTCTGACGAAAATCCTTCAGATCAGCCACAAGACTTGCAAATAAATAACACTGTAGATGATTTAGCAGATCGGTTGGAAAGTTCAGATAATAATGAGATTAATAATGTTTATGAAAACGTTGATTCTATGTTAACTGATTGCACTGAGAATGTAGATACTGTCGCTCCTGACCACAACGACGTGGTGAATTTGGATGACGACGTCAGAGACACAGAAGAGCCGACAGCGGAGTCAGGTAGATTAAGTCACAGAACTGATTCTGCTGACACCTTGCCAACTGAGAGTAATAGTCAGGATAAAGGAGTCAAGGAAGACAGAAATCAATCTATAATGTCAATGTTGCAATCATTTATAGCTGACCAAAAATTACTTTTAAAAGAACAAAAAGAGGAAATTATAGCATGGCAAAAAGAAACTGAAAAGAAAATAGATAGTGTGCAAGCAGAGTTAAAAGGCCACAAAGAAGTATTGGAGAGGAAAATAGATAATGGGCAAAAAGAAACTAAAGAGGAATTAGGAAAGAAAATGGAGAAAGCATAGGCAGGAATAACTCAAATCAATAGCAATTTCAATGCTTTAGAACAAAAGGTATCAAAACTTAAAGCTAAAACTGAAGCTTGTTCCAGTAAAATAGATAGGGAAACAAAAGAATGGGGTAAGAAATTAGAATTATGTAAGCTTGAAATAAATCAGAAGTTTGATAGTAAAGTTAAAAAGCTGAGTGATGATATGGAGGTTCAAGATTGTGTAATATCAACAATAAATAGTAATGTTACTCAAGTAATAAAGGAGCAAGTCAAGGCTGCTAAAGAATGTAGTGATAAACAAGACCAGCATTTTAGTGAGTTAGAAAACATCAAATATTTGTTTGTTGTGTTGGACATGTTATCAAAACACGTAAAACTGTATGCACTAAGAAGAGCAAGAGGTACGTCAGTCTCAGACAAAATCAGGAATCATTATGTAATAAAGGTGGGGAAACCAGATTAGATAATTAGTGATAATGGGTCACAATTTACATCCAAGTGTTGGAAAAATACGTTGTGTGATCTCGACATAAAGCCTATTTACATATCCAGATACCATCTCCAGCAAAATATGAGTAAACGAATGATGAGGGAAATAAACAGACTGTTTAGGGCTTACTGTTCTAAAAAGGATCACACATTGGTAAATTAGGTGGAAGAGTTTGAGAGAGTTATAAATGAGTTTCCTCACTCTACCACAGAAATACCTCCTCAGGAAGTATTGACAGGAGAGAAAGTACCTAGTATTATTGAACAGCAGGTAAGTTTTCCACCGAGAGATGACCTCTCAATTACTGAAGAAAGGGTCCTAGCTTTAAGCAGGATTAAAGAGAAAACAAATAAAAGAGAAAGCAAATACAACAGGCAGGTTAAGAAAAGGAAATACCAAACTGACAAACTGGTATTGATCAAGACAAGAACCACGTCTTCTAAGATAAACTCAGAAATTAAAAAATTTCATGAATTGTATGAAGGGACATACAAAATACTTAGGATACCACACCCCAATGCTGTGGAAGTAGCTAACACAAAAACGGCAGTAAGCAAAGGACTCTACAGTATTGTAGACATCAAAAAATACTTTGAACATTAGTTACCCTCAGGGGGCAATAGCGTTCTTTGCATTGCTAGGGAGATGACGACTACCAGGTACCCGAGTTAACTAACAACATTACTTCATTTCCTTTCATGCTGTTCGTTCTTCTTCTTCTTTCATTCTGAGCTGTATTCTGTCTTCTTTAACATTCTTCTCTATCCACGGCTATGACAAAAGTTTTACACGAACTGTGACAACAAACCCAATTACTGACAGCATAGTAACCCAGCAGGATAAACATCTGGATTGCATGGGTGAAAAACAGTCATTGATGGAATATATGTGAACAGGAAGTTTTATAACACGAAAGCATAGGATCACAGATGCACAAGCAAGAGAACACGGTATTACGTTGCATTAAGAAACACCAGAATAGCATTAAATGACATTTGAAACATCTATCACAAAATACACTATGGAACAATTCATTTTTAAATTTTAAAGAACCAGCAAGAATAATATTACGCATTATGTTTGAAAAATCTGACGAAAGTAGCAGATAAGTGAAACATGGGCTTTAATTATATCAGACATGAAATAGAATAAGTTTTCTAAAGATAAGCTAGCAGTTGCAGAAGAAGAGGATGACACCAAACCAGGTAAGTGAATATGACTAAAATTATGAAAGAATAAGATTTCGTGGCAGGAAACGAGGTTAGGAGATTACTAGTGCAAAGGTTGTGTTAAGCTTTTGGAGGTAAAGACTATATTCTTAAGTATGAATTGCCAGCGATGTACTTTCCGCTGAGGTGATTGAGTAAGTCTTTATAGGTAAGCGATGGTCCTGCCAAAGAGGTTTATGTTGTGGAGGAGTATTATTTTTAGGCAACAGGTAAGTAGGCCAATTGTAGATGACAAGTGAGGACAGGAGAATTATTCAGTGACGTGTAAGTCGGACCATTATAATGTAGTGTGGGGAAGTGGAGAGGTTTAAGGCAACGTGTGAGTTGGCCCATTATTCAAGAGGTATTCATTGGTGGAGTGATTTCCGCCAACTGGTTATGAAGTACAAGGAAATAGACGTATTATTATTGACATGAGCAAGACACAACACTAACACGAAAATCTCAAGGGACACAGACAATAAAAATGTTCAAATGTGTGTGAAATCTTATGGGACTTAACTCCTACGGTCATCAGTCCCTAAGCTTACACACTACTTAACCTAAATTATCCTAAGGACAAACACACACACCCATGCCCGATGGAGGACTCGAACCTCCCCCGGGACCAGCCGCACAGTCCATCACAGACAATACATTTACAATTTAAAGATAAGGCCACATTATATAAGGTATGGAGAGTAGTTCACTGGTTTCTAATATGGAGTATGTAGAGTAAAATGCTAGCTATGAACAGTTCAGTCAGCCCCTACGAAATGAAGTCACATAATGCTTAACATACGAATACTGACGCTATAATGTTATGAAATGATTACAGATGTGTACACATGAATACAGTTCCACTGACTGTGTAAGTAGTAACAAGATTTATGATAAGAGAAAGGTATGGTTACTCTTACTGTTGAGTGACACAACTTTTCTGGTAGCCGAAATTTTCTTTAAGAGATTTATTCTGAAATGTTCTCTCCAATATCTGTGAATCGCAACTGTGTGCCTATTCATCATTAAGAAACTGTTGAAGTAACAACTAAAACGAGACTGTATTAACGAAATGTAGATGTAACATTAAAGAATATGAGAGGTGTAACAGTCAAATAAGTCTGCGTAACGAAACAGTTATACGGCGCAGCGCCATCTGTAGATTTAAAGCGCACGACACCAGCTGTCGTCTGCATGAATGAATTGGCGAATACGTCACATGTTGTGAATGGACACTGACCTTACGTTGCTATGGGCAACGCGCTAGCCACATGTTAGCAGTCACTGTTTACAAACGGTGGCACTGCATGTAAACAAAGAATAATGTTTACTTTTTGAGTCTATTTAGGTACATATTCATTGTGTGGTATAATCAAAAGTTTATTTCAGCGTTTATTTAAGTTCTATTAGAAATCTAATGGAAGGCATTTTGTATTGTTACATGAATTGTACCGGTCCTGTACGCTGGAGTTGGAGACTGAGAATGGACGGTAACTTGTCAAACCCAGCACCAACTGAGACTGAACTACGCAATGTAACACCACGGCATGGACAACGGAATCTCAAGATACTGTTGTGGATCTCATGTGTTTGTTCCTGTAATGGTGAGAGTGAAGTGCTATTTCAAAGTGTACACCAAACAGTGAATTGCAGTTCTTTCTTTTCATTCTTTGTATTTCTAAAGTGGACGTCAGTTTGACGAAGTGTTAGTAAAGTGTCCTTTAAAAGATGACAATGAGCCGATAATAATATATATATTTAAATTTTTATGTAATTTATCTAACAGTGTAATTTTCTTTGTGTCTCTTAAAGGAAGGCAGACATGCCAACTTTCAAAGGTGAAAAATCAGGGGAATTTTAGCACTGTACTATTGTGAATTACAAACATCCCTGACAAAGCTGTAATAATTCAGTACCTGTACCTGGCACACCCATATTGTTTCGCAATTTCAGAATCGGGAAACATTTTGCAAAGCAAAGGCCCAGCGTGGTTGGCACAGTTTATAGTCAAGCTATGCTCTACAATAAATGAGGTAAATAAAGCCTCGGCATTCATCACAGAATCTACATTTTGGGGTTTACACGAGAAGTTAAGTTTCTGGTTCTGTTCTACACAACGAACACTCTCCTTGTGTTTTTTAGCTTGCACATGTTTAAGAATGCTGTATTTCCCACCATGAGCCTCTGAAAAGTCACATCTACATACACTACAAAATGCGTAAGTTTGTCCCTTCCTCGATTCACTTAAACATGGAAACTCTTCCTTATATACGTTTCTGAACACTGCATCGTATTTCTTCTCCATCCTGCACAAAAAATAATCAATACCTCCATGATACACAGCCAACAACTACTACAGAGTACACAAATTATGCAGCAGAACTGAGAACACAATGGTCCTACATTCTAGACAATGGTCATGTAGCAATGATGCCAACCCTGGTGCACCGTTTCCCCCTATATCGCACTTCAAATTCCCCTAAATAATTTGTCACACTGTCGGGTAAGCGAGCAAAGGGGTGGAGAGGTAAAAGGGAATCAACAATGAAATTGTCGAGTGGAGGGGTGGGGAGGGGAGGGTAGTACTTGGTAACACTTCCTTGTAGAAAGAACAACGCTAATCACTTCGCTTGGAATGACTATCGACTACTTCTTGTCCACAATAACTTCACGATTGCACTGATGCTACCAGAAGTGGAGGAAATTGGCACTGGTTGAAAGATATTCATTTGTCTCCGAACACTGCCAATGATAAGTTCCTTACTTCCTTGTAGATACGAAGCGCGAGCTATGCCTACTGCCGCTCCCGACAGCCACCGCACAAATCTTCCAAATTAACACAGACAAGTAGCAGCCATGCATTGTCATCCACCAATATATCGAAGGGGCAGGATTTTCAAATAGTAAGGAAAGTATTGAAACTGCTCTGAAAATCGGGAGATCGGTCTTCACGGTCGGGAGATCCGGAGGAAGAAGGAAAAATAGGGAGTCTCCTGCTTAAATCATGAGAGTTGGTATGTCTAGCAATGAGCCAATAATAGGTGATTATTTTTTGAGGTGCTATGTGTTTAGGTAACTTCATAACTTTATTTGGTGAATTTGAAAGACAGCTATGAGCTGATTTTTATTCTGTTTTATGTGATTTCCTTTGAAAATTCTCTTGTTTCTCATATGTTTTGTGTAATCATATAATGATATGCTGTTTGTAAAATGTTGACTTCTTGTTCAAATTATTGTGTGATCAGTAGATGTAACTTCATGTTGATAATGTTTGTGGTGTAGGGCATCACTGTTTTGAATTTATTGCAGTCATCATATAATTTTCTTATTCTCAGATTTTGGAAGAGTTTACTAATAATGATGGGGAAAATATGTAAAAGCCATCTCCATGTATACGTGTTGATAACAAAGTAGGGGCAGTGTGAGAGCATGGCTCTTGAGAGATTACCTATTAGTTTACAGTTCTATCAAAAATTTGATTCAATTTATTTATATATTTCCAAAATTGTGTGTTTTCTTCAAGAACATCCCAATTTTTGGAAATCTCAGAAGGAAGGGGATGTGTAATATTTCTGGTTTAGTCAGCCGTCATATTAGGCTCCAAGAAGCTGTTCCCAGAGCAGTGGAGATGCAAGAAGTATATAGATGACGTAATGTGGTGTGAGGTACCTGTGACAGATGTTAGATTCGGTACCATTCCCGTGAGAGCGACCGCCTGCATAATGTTACTGCTCTGTGATTGGCTGCTGTGTTCGGAGCAAGGGCACCAGGATGTTAAGGTATAGTTGTTATTATTAGTTAAACCACTCATTGGAATGACTTCACTTTTTAATATAAATATCTCTCAACAGCTGACTATCAATCAGTCATTTTAGAATTATTAAAAACAATTTAAATAAAAAACAAAAGGCTGACAAAATTGCAGACGAAGCACTTCGGAAGCATTCGGGTCACGCATTTCTGGTATGGCACGCAAAGTGTTTCAAGATGTTCGTCACTCTGGATTAGGCAATCGAGATGTACAGTCATGTTGTCTGTGGCACGATATGTTTGACAGTATTCAGTATTAAAAGATTCACTCTGGTAATCATGAGGCACAGACACGTGCCACAAATAGTGTAAAGATACATTTTCATATACATTGTAGTTTGCTGTATCAGAAGGTGTTGTATTATGATCATGTAGTCTTCTCGAGTGGCTATATTAAAATACGTGAGTGGCATCCCAAAGAAGTGATACATTATTTCAGAACAGAACCTCGCTAAAAGTCAGTTTGAGCCTCAAGATACGGAACCTACAATCTGCGTGCTGTTTTCTGCACTGGGGACATCAACTTGAAGACAGCAGTTTAGTGAACTATAACAGAACCTTTGTATTCCACACAATGCGGTGGAAACAAATAGGTGCCTCACGTGCATTTAGATGCACAGAACAAATGTGCCCAGTGACACGTCATCTGCAGTAATGCAGAGGAGGTAAAGGAGGATGGTCGTTATTAACACCATCAATCAATTCATTCTTCCTTTCTTGCCGTAGATCGCAGACAGCGAGCCGAAAGATATGAAGTGTGGGAAGACCAGCAAAGTTTTCTGTCAAATGTAAGTTCCAAGAATTTAGGGACATCTGCAAACAGAAGGTCAACAGGGCCTAGATGTAGGGAAGGCAGAGGAAACTCCATACGACGCCAAAAATTTACACAGACAGTCTTATTGGGAGAAAAGCCGAAGCCGGTTTCAGTGCTCCATGAGTGGAGGTGGTCGAGACATCCTTGAAGACGCCATTCAAGAAGGCTGGTCTGTTGAGAGCTGTAGAAGATCACAAAATAGTCGACAAAGAGGGAGCCCTAGACATTGGGAAGAAGAAAATCCATAATTGGATTTATGGTGACAGCAAACAGTACAACACTTAGCACAGAGCCCTGAGGCATCCCCTTTGCTTGGGAGAAAGTACAGGAGAGAGTAGTGTTCACCTGCACTTAAATGTGCACTCTGTCATACATTCATGAATGTTATAACCCTGTTGTAACCAATTCACTTTGAAGTTGCAGTGAAGAGGACCTCATTAACAAGACACAGCATGTGATTCGATTGGCGAAAAGCATTTATCCACAATCGAAAATTATAATGAGCAACATACTACACGGAAGACCAGTGAGTGACAAATACATAAGACAGAATAAACTGCAGCATCCGTGATCAGTGTAATAGAGTAGGAGCAATATTTGTAGACTCAAACAAGTTTATCAGCAACAATTTTATAACACAGGATGGTTTGCATCTAAATAGGTTAGGTTCCGTAACTTTTGGCAAAATGTTTATTGACTTGTGCAAAATTATACTAAGCATGGGAAACTAACAGCCAGTGACAGGCCTGGGGAAAAAGAAACCACAGTAAAAAAAAAAAAAAAGGAGAATGATGTTCATGGAAAGATGTGTTTAAAACTATAAGTAAGTGTAAGTCTTCATTCTTAATGCACAGGAACATAAACGGCCTCATTGCAATGCATCAACAAGAGAAAATCACCAAAATTGATGAGCTTCAAATTATTCTTTCAGAAGGAAGAAATATTGAAGTCAATTGCCTAAATGAACACTGACTTAAGAAAGATTCAGTCACAGTTTTAAACAAATTAGAAAACTTTACAGAAGCTAACAGTTTTAGTACGAGAAACGGAGCCCATTGTGGCTCCTGTATGTTGGTTAACAACTATTTAGAATATAAATAAAGAGAAAATCTTAATTTTATGAAAAAAGAACTTAAATTTGAAAGTTGCTGTGTAGAGCTGGAACAACATAATATTATTATTACCTCAGTATACAGGATTCCAGGCAGTGATGTGACTGAATTATTTTTAGAGACATTCCAGTATCTCCTACATAAACTCACAAAAGAAAAGAGTAAAAAAATATTAATTGCAAGCTTGTCAACGAGGTTTGTTGACTTTATTGAAGAATAAAGCGTTAGAATAAATTTCACTGATTTCACCAGAGTAATTGACAATATTTTAACAAATTATACATTTAATGACGGTGTCAAATTCTCTTTAGACCTACGTGTCTCAGATCACTCTGCTTTTCTTACTGAATTTCTATAAGTAAATAAAGGAAATGAAAGAAAATAGAAGGAGATGTTTCAGGGAAAGATAGTTCAGTGGAGAAACCATATACTTGTTCTGTTGTTGACTGAGCAAGATAAATTGGTCATTACAACATGAAAGCGCATGTTCAAAAAATTTTGATAAGTTTTTTTGAACAGCTTTTTACATGTTTTCAATGAAATTTTTCCACCCGTAGTCTACAGCAATAAACTAAAGTGGACTACACCTTGCACAATACTATCTAGTAATAGAAAGAGACAGCTACATACTGAGCTGAAATCCAGTAACAGTCCTGATTTCATTAACTATGTTAAATCATATAAAAAGTATATTTAGGAAGGTTGTAAAGGCAACAAAGAAAATGAAAAATACTAATTTTATCATCAAGCACAGAAATAAATCCAAGGCAGTATGGACTGTTGACAAATCTGAACTAGGAATCAATCCTAACCACTAGGAAAAGTCTAAAATAAATATACAAGACAAAATAATTTTAAATCCTGCCCAAATACCAGAAAATTTCAACGATTTTTTTTAACGGTAAAAAAATCTGACGTTGATGTAGATGTAGATCCCTATCAAGATACTGCACATTTATTTGGGTCAAGGCAGAGTAAGAATCAGAATCTAATTAAATTTGACAAAATAACAGTAAAAGATGTAGAAAAAACTACTTTAAAACTAAGAAATACAAATTCTGTGGGATGGGATCAAATACCTACCAAAATCATCACAGCAGCTTCAAACATAATAGCACACCCACTGTCTGAAATAAGAAAGCTAATTTCCAGACGCTCTAAAATATGCAGAAGTGAAACCATTATTTAGATTAGGCTCTAAAGAAGATATGAGAAATTACTGTCCAATTTTCCTTCTTCCTGTGTTTTCGAAAACAATTTTCCTTCTTCCTGTGTTTTCGAAAACAGTTGAAATGATCACAGCAATCTAGATTCAAAATTTTTGTCACAAATTTAATATAATCTCAAAACATAAAGTTGGCTACCATAAAGGCAGAAGTACAATTCATGCAACTAATGCATTCATAAATAAAGTTAGTTCCACCTTACAAGGGAAACTCCCCATCACACCCCCCTCAGATTTAGTTATAAGTTGGCACAGTGGATAGGCCTTGAAAAACTGAACACAGATCAATCGAGAAAACAGGAAGAAGTTGTGTGGAACTATGAAAAAAATAAGCAAAATATACAAACTGAGCAGTCCATGCACAACATAGGCAACATCAAGGATTGTGTAGGCTCAGGAGCGCTGTGGTCCCATGGTTAGCGTGAGCAGCTGCGGAATGAGAGGTCCTTGGTTCAAGTCTTCCCTCGAGCGAAAAGTTTACTTTCTTTATTTTCACAAAGTTATGATTTGTTCGTTTGTTCATTGACATCTCTGTTCACTGTAATAAGTTTAGTGTCTGTGTTTTGCGACCGCACCGCAAAACCGTGCGATTATTATTGAAGTAGCGAGCTATATTTGCTGGATTCATATTGCCCATGGAATACACCTCACGTATTTAATGCACTCTCGTCAAAAGTAGCGAACAGTCAACTGCCAGCCAGGGAGTCTCGTTAGCAGGAATACTCTCTCTTCCGTGCGCTGTAGTTGAGTGACGTCATGTGTTTCGATGTTTGTTTAGGTGTAGCGTCCCCATACTCCGGCGCAGTTACCTCGCATCGGACGGACAGATAATAATTGTCTGAAAATAAAAAATTAAACTTTTCACACGAGGAAGACTTGAACCAAGGACCTCTCGTTCAGCAGCTGCTCACGCTAACCATGGGACCACAGTGCTCCTGAGCTCACATTGTCCTTGATGTTGCATATCTTTCGCATGGACTACTCAGTTTGTATATTTTGCTTATTTTCTTCAGTTCCACACAACTTCTTCCTGTTTTCTCGTTTGATCTGTGTTCAGTTTTTCAAGGCCTATCCACTGTGCCAACTTATAACTAAATCTGAGGGGGGTGCGATGGGGAGATTCCCTTGTTAGATACATCACAAAAAGCTGCAGGGATCTTCTGTGACTTATCAAAAGTGTTCGACTGTAGGAACCACTCACTATTATTATATAAAATGCAAAAATACAGAATTACAGGCAGTGCCTTACAGTGGTGTACGTCAATTTGACAAAGAGATAGCAAAGTGTACTCATAACATCAGACAAAGGAAAATACTCTTTGAAATGGAGGATTCTCTCTCAGGGGTTCCACAATTCTAGGCCCAACACTTTTTCTTTTTTACATAAATGACTTACCCACAAATGTAAATCATCATTCAGTTTTATTCTCTGATGACACATCAATCAGTACTGGTATTAAAAAAAACTCTAGAAAATCTTGATATTTGGTTCCATCTAAATGGCCTAAAACCAAATATTTCAAACATACAGCTTATGCAGTTTAAGAAAAAATGTCAAAAATAAATGATACTCATATTGTGCATGGAAGTCTGGAACTAAACGAAGCAGAATGTGTTACATTCTTAGGAATGCAGGAGGACAGAAATATAGCATGGTTGTCTCATACAGACTATTTAAAAAATAAACTGAACAGCCTGGCATTTGCTATGTCAAACTTAGCCAATGTCACTGCCATAGACACGAAAAAGGTAGTGGGTAGTGTACCATAGCTACCTTGAGGCAAAAGTAAGATAAGGCATTGTCTGTTGGGGAAATGCTAGCAATTTGACAAAAGTATTAATTTTACGGAAAAAATTACACGGAACATGTGTAGTGCAAAGCCAAAAGAATCTTGTTGGCCACTTTTAAGAGACCTAAACACATTAAGTGTTCCCTCACTGTAGTTATATGAAATAATTCTTTTCAGAGTCTACACCCGGTAGCTGAGTGGTCAGCGCGACGGACTGTCAATCCTAAGGGCCCGGGTTCGATTCCTGGCTGGGTGGGAGATTTTCTCCGCTCAGCGACTGGGTGTTGTGTTGTCCTAATCATCATCATTTCATCGCCATCGATGCACAAGTAGCCGAAGTGGCATCAAATCAAAAGACTTGCACCAGGCGAGTGGTCTATCTGACAGGAGGCCGTCGTCACACGCCATTATTATTATTATTTTTTCAGAAATAATAATCCAAAATTGTTTGCTCCAAATAACTTATTAGAGCATGGATATCAAACTACAAACAAAGAAAGTTTCATGCTTCCTACATAAACTCAATCTTTTCACACAGACCCCACAATATATGGGGACGAAAATACATAGGAAGTGGTGATGACCTGACCATATCAGCACAATAAAAATTAATAGAATATATATTCAGGTATTTTATAGTTCTAATAAATGTTGTAGTCCATGTACAACCTATTATAGTTATAAGCTTGAAGAGTCTACTGCACAATAAATCAATGGTTTGACATGTATGTTATGACACAATAAAATTCTGATTCTGATAGAATCAGGTTAGGAGATAATACACTAAAAGTAGTAAATGTGGATCAGGTAACTAATGATGAGGTACTAAACTGAATTGGGGTTAAAAGGAGTGTTTAATGCCTAACCCTACTAAAAGAAGGAATTCATTAATAGGGCACATCCTGAGACATCACAGATATTCCTAGGTTGCTGTTCCATAACAATTTTTGCCATCTTTTTTTCCCCTGCTGTATCTCATTATCATTACCATCATCTAGACTTCTAAAAGTATTTTTTTGGCAGTTAACTACTCAAGATTTGCATATTTTTGTCTTCTGTTAGACCTTCACTGTTGGTATACGTCTGACTGTGTACTACTGTAATCCAGGTAATATTTCCTATAACTGTCTCCTCTCTTGAAGGATGACGAAGCCTTAAGTTCCACAAGCATGAACTTATGACTAACTTTCCGTGCTTATTTCAGCTGAAACTTGTTAAAGCGATTTCTTCTGCTACATACCTGACAACTGCCCAAGAGCATGGCAGGCAGAGCCAGTGCTGGCTCTCAGCCGAGGGCACTCTGCCAGTATAGCAGGGCCCGTCATCCCTTGTCGACATACAGAGACACTACATGTATTTGGAAGTCTTAGGGATGTGTCTTTAGGTCGACAATTAAATTCAACCATGTTTCCAAATGTTTCCTGAAAATTACAGATTAATTCACTTTTGTGGAAGTATAATTTTAGACTGCAAAGATGTCTGGTACTCTTAAATGTAGTATCTACTATTGGAAAATAACTACAGCATTTCAGTTATTAATATCACAAATACATTTACTAGTGTCAGTTGATGACTGTCAAACAGTTTACCCATAACCTCAAATGTGAAACAATTTACCTCTAACCTCTGCTCAAGATGGTCTCTGACTTGTTGCATTTTGGAAGTCAGTTCTGGAAGTAATTTGTGTGCAAGTCTAGCAGCTTCTCCTAAACCTACTGCCATTGCAACATTTTCAGTGCCTGGTCTAATGCCTTCTTCTTGTCCACCACCATAAAGTAATGGTTGTAGTGACTTCTTGTCTTTTGCCACTAACGCACCTATTCTTGGTCCATAAAACTGCAAACACAAATACCCATTATTGCAACGGAAATATTTCTGAAAGTTTCATCAAAAGCATAATGGTACCTAAGAATTAATGAGTTTAGTACTACAGTAACAAATCTAAAGCACAAGAAAAGATATGCAGATAGCCTCAATCAACTGCAAAATAATTCATGTGACTTTCTTCCAAATAAATCGTTTCTACAAGATATGACATTTATACTACAAGCAAAATTATACCACTCTAAAAGCCTATGACACTGAAGTGATAAAACATGTTCAGAAATCTGAGAAGAATGACGATGAAGTAGAGGGAAGAGACTAACCTATAATATCTGAAAAAACCACAGAGGAAGTACACAGAAGTTTAAGGTTAGGTTGCATCTTTCAGCCATTGCTGCTTCATTTGTCAGAGAGATCATCAATGCACACTTACGCAATGTCATTTGGGGATGATTGATTCAAATACTAGTGGTGGAAGAAGGTTTCAGCATCAGTGTCTGGCCAGAAGGGGGGAGATGGATGTGACATGAAGTTACTGATCAGCCACTGACCCCGGAGTCCTATGTTAAACATGAAACCTCTCCAAAGTATCTCATGGAATGACAGCATGTAACACAGTTTATGACAATCCATCAGTCAGATGGGGACATTAAATTTCAAATCCCCAGTGGTGCTAATGCAGACGAAATAGGCCACTGTTGGCACCCTGTCTCTCTCTATGCAGTCATCACAGTCACTTTTGACACACACTTGCACATCAGACACAGTACACACAAAAGCTGCATAAAGGGGATTTAATTGAAACGTTTGTATCACATGTTAGCCACATAGAAAGTAACATAATACTTGTACTCTGAAGAAGTTGTGAAGCAAGAGAGAGAAAGCCTCAAGAGGAGGAATTGAACTACGGGAGGAACTAATTCTAAGTCTATCATGTACACATGACTTCCATTCTTGTCAAAAATAAGCAACACTTTGAAGAACTGCTGAATAGAATGAACAGCCTAGTTCACAAAAAATATTGGTTATGGATAAGTATATCTCAATCAACATGTACAAAGAGTAGTAGAAAGAAGAATAATTATTAACTCAACACAAAAACTGGTTTAGATATAGTAGTAAGACATTTCTTTCTAAGCAGCAAGATTACACAAAACAGCTGAAAGAAGTGTAGCAGATAAAGAAAAGGTTCTTCAGCAAAAGAGCTCTGCAATAATGAAAGACTGAGATACAATAGTTGAAAAAGTTACTGGAAATGTACCTGTAGACAAAGCACTGCATGGAGGTGATATGTTGGCTGTAAGAATACAAGAGAATACAATAGAACAATGAAAGCACTGCTGCAGAAAAATGTTAATAAATAAATTGACAGGTAACATAACAAAATGAGTAACTACTAGAAGGTATAGACAAGGAAGTGAGGGTATGGAAACATTTTATCGCAAGATGAGCAGTTGAGTAGAATAAGCATCCAATCATTCAAGAAGAGTACTGGATGATTCTTCCTAACTTGTGCTACTGCTTTCATCTCTATATTACTACCACCCCAACCCCTAAATAACATTTTTTTTATTATACACTTTGGGTTCTTCTCCAGGCTGCTTAGTACAATGTGTATTCCATACAGAAACTTGAAGTTCAAATATGAAAGCTAGGAGGCACACAGGCATAAAATTATATTTCTTATAAACTGAACAATGAATGCATGGATGAAATGGATGCAGTCAGGTTACAGATCATAAATACAGTGGGACTTTGATTTTATGTTCTCCGATTTTACATTTTTATGATTCTACACCATAAATTGGTAGCCCATGTGAATATCTACATTTCTTCCTAGTAAGGCTGTTGTGGAGAGGGGAGACGTGAGAGAGGAAATGCTGATGTAATCCATGATTGGTGTACCAACACAGCTTGAAACATTCAGCTCCATCATGGAGTTATGATACAACTGTTGCTGTGTTGCAGCGGCAATGGAAAAACAAGAGAGTTGACGTGATGTGTTCTGGACCGAGCCAATACGTGACGAAGGGGCCCAGCCAACACCTACTCTTGTGCCACTTGTAACTCAGTCTCATCTTTTTGCATGTATTTTGAATTTATTGTATTCAGCAACAATATCAATCATAAACGTTTTAAATTCAAACCCTGAGTCTTGAAGAATATGCTCGGTCATAATCGAGGAAATGTCACCCATTTCCGGCTAATGAAACCTTACTGGCAAGCAATTTGTTAAGTCACCCAGTAGCAAAACTGCCACCACACCACACCACACCAACACACGTAAAATGAGGTCGCCTAATGGGTGTGTGGATAGGGGGAGTGCCCTTCAACGACAGGTGTACAGGTATAGCTGAAAGCATTTACTGAACTGCTGAAAAAATACTCTTCATGCAGATGATGTGCTATGATCAGAGATGTCACATGGAAAGAGAACAAGGGTTTTGTGATAGCACATTTTAAAGACTTTCATGTTCAAATCTGCTACAGTACAGTTGCAACAACTACAAGCACTATTCATGTATATACTTTGTGTCACACACACACACACACACACACACACACACACACACACACACACACAACCACACACCACACACTGTAGATCGTAAAGATCTGCAGCAGTGATACAGGGAATGAAGCGAAACTGTAACACCTGAGCTTTCTTTCAAATTTACATTTCACACGTGTACAGAAATTCACTAACTGACTTCTAATAAGCTTGTAATATTAACTGAGAAAGTAAACTCACTTTTTCATGTGTCTGTTTCTCTCATCGCGCCTAAAATAATGCTTTAACGGTGATGAGCATATGAAGTACAGCTTGTGGGAAAAGCAGTAAACAACAACAGCAATGGTGACAAAGTTTGTCATTAAGCAGATGTTCGCATTCATGCTTACGGTTTAACCATTTCGCTGCTGTGATGTTTTTTTGTTTAATTCAACATGTTCATCAATTTCTGCTTTTTTCCGGGTGAGCACAAAGGATGATCTCTCAAAAACGTATGTTTTGAATGTATAATTTGTGGTCATAGCATGTCAGAAAATAGCTCAATTACCTTGTACGCAGATACCAATTTTAATATACAAAAACAAAGATGAGGTGACTTACCGAACAAAAGCGCTGGCAGGTCGATAGACACACAAACAAACACAAACATACACACAAAATTCAAGCTTTCGCAACAAACTGTTGCCTCATCAGGAAAGAGGGAAGGAGAGGGGAAGACGAAAGGAAGTGGGTTTTAAGGGAGAGGGTAAGGAGTCATTCCAATCCCGGGAGCGGAAAGACTTACCTTAGGGGGAAAAAAGGGACAGGTATACACTCGCACACACGCACATATCCATCCACACATACAGACACAAGCAGACATATTTAAAGTTTTGTCTTTAAATATGTCTGCTTGTGTCTGTATGTGTGGATGGATATGTGCGTGTGTGCGAGTGTATACCTGTCCCTTTTTTCCCCCTAAGGTAAGTCTTTCCGCTCCCGGGATTGGAATGACTCCTTACCCTCTCCCTTAAAACCCACTTCCTTTCGTCTTCCCCTCTCCTTCCCTCTTTCCTGATGAGGCAACAGTTTGTTGCGAAAGCTTGAATTTTGTGTGTATGTTTGTGTTTGTTTGTGTGTCTATCGACCTGCCAGCGCTTTTGTTCGGTAAGTCACCTCATCTTTGTTTTTATATATAATTTTTCCCACGTGGAATGTTTCCTTCCATTATATTGATACCAATTTTAATTTTTTTATGAGTTTTTACTTGCTATTATACATCCGTGATTTTTTAATAACTGATGAAATTCATTACCAGAAATTACTGCATAAACATTGTATTGTGCATTTAATTTCCTTCACTTAGACAGATTTTATGCAAAGTATTGGAGAAAATTGGAATTTTTAATCATATATGCCTATTACAGGTGTTGTTATTCGTATTCTGCGTTTTCCTCAGTATTGCGTTTTTTAAGTCTGGACCAAATGAAAACATAAAATAGGGGTTTCATTGTATTTCAATTCTGGCACCAGTGATAAAATTAGAAAGAAAATATTGCACCCAGGCTCTAATCATCACAGGCTGCTCTAGTTTGTTGTTCCGGCACAGTAGTATGTGGGGTATTAGTTTAAGCCAAGAATGAACTGGACAAGTTAGGTACAGCCTTGGAAAGAAGTCTGAGAAAACTGTTGTACCATTTAACACTTCAGACTGATGTATTGGTAGCACATGTTCAGAGAGCTGCATACAAACTCTAACTGAAACCTTATAAAGCATGAACAGTTCAGGTACTGCTCCTCAACATCATTACTGAAACTGGCTATTTCAAGTCTGCACATAATGGAGAGGTTGATCCTGTAACTATCTATTTTTATTACATAATTTTCTTGTCTATCTGTGTGTCTCTTGGGTACAAATTTTGAAATTTATTTTACACTAGCTTCTGTATGAGCCAGATACTTTAAAATTTAAACACAGCTCAGAAATGTCTTACAATATTAACCCACTTTCTTGTCTGTCTGCTACATCTAGATCCCAGAGGTGAGGGAGGTGGAGGTGAAAACTGTTGGTAATGCCTGAAATCTCAGCTGCCCTGGAGTACTGGCATACTGTAAGGCTAAAATCAGAATGCATTACAGACAGCATGATTGGGATTCTAACATGGCTGCTACATGGCACTACTACAAATGTGAGTACTAGTGTGATTTATAAGATGCTGGCATCTTGGCTCTGCAGGGTAACAGCCACTTGCTGGCTAATTCGTGACCATGGCCCAACAATAAAGTTGGCAATGCCGCAGCTCTGCTCTGCCTTCAGTTGTGTATTTCTCCTAGCCGCAAACAGATTCGTAATCCCTTATGGATAGTTCTGAAAATCTGTGATTGTGAATTTTTAATAGCTATGGAAGTACTTGTAAGAATTATAACAAAAAACATGCAGCACACACAATACATGCAGATCGAACAAGAGGGAGGGGGTGGGGGGCAGGGTGGCAAAATCCCTGGGGACCAAGCCCCATCGAGAGGCTCATGTCTCACGGGTTCATCACTCTAGGGTGCTCAGATGGCAAATATCAGACTGCTACTGTACAATAAATTTTGTATCGTCTAATGAATAAAACACCTTACCCCAGTAACAGCATGGCCAGTCTAGCTCTTCTTTTCACTTCAATTCTTCACTTTTATTATTCTTACAGATCAACAGCATACAATTCTTTTTTTGTTTAATCTCAAATGCACAATACTGTATTTTCTTTAGATGATGTGTGCTCAAATGACCTTGCAAAGGGACTGAACACACACTTTCTTTAAATGTTGTTGAAAATCCTACCAAAACATTTCCCCAATAAACATACACGGCGACAGCTGTGTAACACTGTTATTATTTGGTAGGCTTGTTAACAACATTCATAAATAAGACACTTATGTCCCCATCACATGGTGATTTTACATGCCCTACAAAGAGTCATTACTGACAATCTAATGTCATGACATGAAACAGTGAGGATTTTAGATGACAAATTTGGGTTTTAAGAAAATATTCAAAGATGACAGATGATCAGGTCTCTAAGTAAAGCAAGTTATTTGTCAATGAATACCATGTTGATGTCACAACAGACTCCCCCAAAGAAATGAAATTTTAAAATTTTATTTTTGTGGGTGTCCATAGCTTCAACATGTTTTGAGAATGAAAACACTGTCCAAGTAGACTGTATTAAAAATGTAATTAAATATTTGAAAACAATTCACACTTCAAACTTAGAATACTATTAGACCTCTTGAATAAGATGCACGGGCTTAAAATTTCAATTTCATTTCCAAATGTATATGTAGCTATGTACATTCTTTAACACTCTTCCAGAGAATGTAACTGTAGCAGCAAAGTCATTCAGTTCTCTAGCTTGTGTTAAAAATTGCACCCCAACAACTATGCATGAACAACATCTCACAGTTTTGGGGACCTTGGCAACTGGATGTAATTGGGCAAGGCAGTCAGACTTTTATGCTGTGATTCAAACATTTGCTGAATGAAAGGCTCACAAACAGTCGCTGACAGTGTTATAGGTAAGAAGGTTACAATATGCTACTCCTTGCACAATTCATTGCAGTTGATATGTGATGTGCTGATGTCTGTTTACTGAAATGTGCAGGCAAGCGAGAGAGAAGCAGGGTCAGAACACTATCACAGTGTCAGTGGCACCAGAGATTTCGTCACTGTACAAACCAGTATAATACTCAGCCCTTTGTTCTAAAGAGGAGTTAAAGTACGTTAAATCAATTTAAAAAAAAATTAAATGGATCATACACATAGTTTACAACAATTCATTATTAAGTGGCATCTGAAGTTGAATTTGTAAGTTTGTCGGTCTTATCGGTTTCCTTTCTTGGCATATGGGCCTCGGTCCAGCTGTCATTCAGTTCCCTTGCTCTGGTGGTCTTG
Organism: Schistocerca americana; assembly: GCF_021461395.2. Lineage (NCBI taxonomy): Eukaryota > Metazoa > Arthropoda > Insecta > Orthoptera > Acrididae > Schistocerca > Schistocerca americana. The sequence goes on from NC_060121.1 coordinate 618,818,241, forward strand.
GGTTCCTGATAACCGGCTTCACCACTACTTTTCAAACCAATATTTATCACTACTCTTTCAGTCTCCTACTCCATGAAAGCATCATGGTGCTGGCAATCTTTCTTGATACATTTAGGTTTTGCACATTCACTGATGATTCATCAGATTGGTGTGTTAGTTCTTTCAAAGCCACAGTGGGAAGGTGTATTGTAATAATTGTTTCTAGTTTTGTGAAATAACAGAGTGTGTGAAATTAAATAATTTTCGTAATACACCAATATCCAGCACATCGTTTTAAACTTGTACTGGGCTGAAAGAAACTGTATATTGAAGAAAAAAAAAAGTGCAGAAAGGACTTCACTGCAAAATGAGTGTGAAGTTTAGAGTCGATCTTAGCAATGACAAATCACGCAAGACTGCTACAAACTGTTTTCTCTCTACGAGATTATTGTAATTAAATAGTATGAAAATTGAAAATATATTTACAAATGTTATTTAAATTTCTAGCTACCACAGTCTATTCTAATTCTGATTGAAGATGTATATGGAAATCAGAAAAGTGAATGCATAAAACGAGCCCAGAGAAAAATTTACCTCCTGGAGGCAGGAAATTGAACTTTCAGTGTCAGTCCTGTAACTAGGAAGCCTGTCAATAAGCACTTTTGTAGAAAAACAGTGTTACATATTTTAATACCTTAATCTAGGTAAATAAATTTCATAGATGATATTCTGTTCTTGTAATGACAAACGAAGTTCAGTAGTTGGTTCTTTTATGGTAAGAATAATCATTACAACAAAACCAGAATAACCATTAAAACAAAACCACCAAAAATTAGACATTTGCAGACACAGCATTGTTGATAAGTAGCTGTTATATTCATGTCCTCTGTGACATAAGAAAATCAGGAATAGTTACTCTGCTACACCCTTATATAACTTTTCTCCTATGTGATGGAACACTGAGTGATTTCTTCAGGGGCATCGGCTTTCTAAATACAACACAATGACATGTCACATACTGCATAATTTCTTTAAATGTTTACAGACTGTATTACACGTAAAAATGTATCCCACATGCAACTGAACATAGCGTTGTTAACAGCAGTTCGAAGTTACACACATGTATATGATCACATGCTCTGATTCAACCTACTGCACCATCAACAACTAATAGTTTATTCGAATTCTGCTGGCAGTATCTCATGCAATGTATAATACCACAGTATAAATTGCATTTGTGAACATACACTTAGGTGACAAAAGTCATGGGGTACCTTCTATTATCATGTCAACCTTCCTTTTCATGACATAGTGCAGCACCTTGATGTGGTATGGGTTGAACTAGTTGTTGGAGGTCCCTTGCAGAAATACTGAGCCATGCTGCCTTGATAGCCATCCATAATTGTGAAACTGTTGGCACTGCAGGATTTTATGCACAAACTGACCTCTTGATTATGTCCCATAAATGTTCAATGGGATTCATGTCCAATGATGTGGATGGCCGAATCATTTGCTCAAATTGTCCAGGATGGTTTTCAGAGCAATCATAGACAATTGTGGCCTGGTGACAAAACATCGATGTTTGGGAATATGAAGTCTATGGATGGCTGCTAATGGTGTCTAAGTAGCCAAACATAACCATTTCCAGTCAATGATCAGTTCAGTTGGGCCAGAGGACCTAGTCCATTCCCGAAAACACACCCCACACCATTATGGAGCCACCACCAGTTTGCACAGTGCCTTGTTGACAACTTAGGTCCATGGTTTCGCGGCATCTGTGCCACTCTCAAACCCCACCTTCAGCTCCCACGAGCTGAAATCGGGACTCAACAAACAAGGTCACTGTTTTCTAGTTGTCTAAGGTAAAAGCTGATAATGCTATGAGTCCAGAAGAGGCACTGCAGGCGATGTAGACAAAGGCACCCATGTCGGCCATCTACTGCCACAGCCCATTAATGCCAGATTTCGCCGCACTGTTTGCTGTACAAACCACATCAATTTCTGTGGTTATTTCACTCAATGCTGCTTGTCTGTTAGCATTGACAACTATAAGCAAATGCCACTGCTCTTGGTCATTAACTGAAGGCCATCGGCCACTGCATTATCTGTGATGAGAGATAATGCCTGAAATTTTGTATTCTCGGTACACTCTTGACACTGTGGATCTCGGAATACTGAATTCCCTAACGACTTCCAAAATGTGATGTACCATGTGTCTAGCTCCAACTACCATTCCGCATTCAAAGTCTGCGAATTCCCATCATGTGAGCATAACCACATCGGAACCTCTTCACATGAATAAACTGAATACAAGTGACAGCAATGCACTGCCCTTTTGTACCTTGTGTACACAATAATCCCTTCACCTGTAGATGTGTGTATCACTATCGTATCATTTTTGGCATCCCGGTGTATATGATTAGTGTTTAATAAGAAATTATATGTATTCTATATTTCATCCCAATGAGTATTTTTTGTGTATCCCAATATTTCCCAAATTATGTTTAAATCATGTCAAACCTTCTTCAAAATAACAATAAAATTGGACTGCTATATTTGAGGGTGGTGCTGTATCACATGTTCCACCTTGGTCCAGTCCTGGCTCTCAGCAGCCTTGATTGCATGTGCCCTATGTTTGTTTGAACACTAACAGATACTTTCATAGCTATTAAAAAAGAAACAATCACAAATTTTCAGAACTATCCATAAGGGACTAGGAAAATTTATTTTATACTTTTTAGTCTCATTTAAAACTTGTTATAGTAAAAATTTGTTTTTATTTAAATAATCATTCTACTGTAGCAAGGCTGCATTAAGTGGGGTACATAAATTCATAGCATAACTGATGTTGACATTCTGAAAATTGTTGGTTACATCAAAGAATCTGTGCACAATGTGAAAACAGAAAGTGTTGTTTGCAGTTAGTGCAACATTTATTATTGAACAATTCTCACCTCACTGAACTGTAACTTCTGGTAAGTATGGGAACAATACACTGCAAACATTTTTTGAGAACTAACAACTAACAAAGAGAGCTACTGTTATCTCATGCAGGACTATGTAAGAGCACATACCATCAATGGTCTATAGCAGTATTACAAGGTGTTTTTTGATGACAGGACAGTTCCAATTGCCAATTAAAGTACCGACATCAAGCAACAGCACCTGAATTGGTCAGCTGCTGCACTACTGCTACTTTGTAAAGCTTCAGTATGAGTTGGAGCACAGCTCTACTGCTACTTTGTAAAGTTTCAATATGAGTTGGAGCACAGCTCTCTGGGCAGGTGCTCCTGACCAGCACTCTGACACACTGAATGGTGCAATAATTTTCTTTAAGTTCTTTCTAAGGTCACCTTGAACTCATCTAGTTTATTCTTGGCTAAATACAATACATAGAGAGCCACACTAAGAAACATATTAGAACAATAAGCAAGAAAGAGAGTTACCTACAGCAATACTGATTCCCACACAGAGCCAGTGAAAGCAATTAATGATACAAGAAATGCCCTGTATTTTCTTTCTTTCCAAGTACACTTATCAGCTAGAATATTATGACCACCTACATAGTAGCCAATATGTCCACCTTTGTGGACACATCTGAGATGTGTCTGGTCGGGTTTTGATCTGGCTAGCTGGGGTGCCACCACATGATCAAGTGTAACTCACCACTGTGTTTCTTGGATTGCTCCATCACAATCCTGGTCTTGTAACATCATACATAGTCTTGTTGAAAAATGCCTTTGCCTTCGGGAAACAGGATTGACATGAAGGGGTGTACATAATCTGCAACCAGTGTACGACACTCCTTGGTCATCATGTTGCCTAGCACAAGCTCCACTGGACCCAAGGATGTCTATATGAATGTTCTCCAGAGTATAATCAAGTTGCCACCAGCTTGTCTCCGTCCCACAGCACAGGTATCGAGGAGCTGTTCCCCTGGAAGACAATGGATTTGCACCTTCCCATCAGCATGATGAACAAGGTATCAGGATTCATAAAACCACACAATGCTCTGCCACCGTGCTAATATCCAGTGCCAAAAGTCTTGTGTCAATTTCAATCATAGTTGCCAATGTCCTGGTGTCAACAGTGCCACATGCACGGGTCATCAGCCAAGGAAGTCCATCATTAGGAGTGTTCAGTGCGCTGTGTGTTCACATACACTTTTACTCTGCCCAGAATTATGGTCTGAAGTTAGTTCTGCCACAGTCTGCCGCATGTCGTGTTTTACCAGTCTGCTCAGCCTATGACATCTGTAATGAGAGGTGGCCGGCCACCCAACACATCATCTGGACATGGTTTCATCTCGGTTTCTACACTTGTTGAAGACAATCCCTACACCACTCCCTAACCACCTGACAAGCTGTGCAGCTTCTGAAATGCTTGTGGCCAACCTCTGAGCCATCACAATGTGCCCTTGGTCAAACTCAGATAAATTTAAAATTTATCCACGTTATATGGATGTTGTTTGAGGTCTGCAACTGTATTACAAGATTATGTGGAACAATTATATACTGCTGTAGTCATTTTTTACTTATATTTTATTAGCGAAATGCATTTTGGCAGCATGCTACAATCATCAGGTGCATTATACAGTTACTTCTACATTAGCTGATAGATTATGTACGTTAGCTGTGTGTGCTAGTGGGGTTAAGAATCGAAAAATAAACCTGTGTGGAAGGATAAATCTGTTACAGTGTGTACGTTATGTGAATAGCATGATTAGTTGATACAAATTAATATGTTTACTTAAATTTTTGATGGCGATTTCATTTTCTGGCACACAGAGCACAGTAACAGGTAAATCACAACTTAGCATTTTCACAAACGTCTGTTTACAATTTTCCAAAGAGTTTTAAAATCTAAGATAAACTACTTACAATTTCAAAGACAGTAATATATACCTGTAGTGAAGATGAAAACTTTTATCTAGATTTATTGGGAATATGAAGAATGTTACATGGATACTTAATGAAAACTATTCTGTCAATGAAATAAACATTCAATGATGAAGAAGTTTTTGATGAAGTTAACATTATTACTTTCAAGCTTATCATTTAATAATACATCTCCATGTGCTGTGCCATGAATGAAGATTTCCAGTTCTTCATGTAAGTCCATTTGGTGTCCCTTATCCTTTTTATGTAATATATGAAGATCACTCTTAATATCATGGAATGGGTGGCCTGTGTCTTTTATGTTGGCCTGTGTCTTTTATGCTGAACTATTGTAATTGTTAGTGTGTTAAGCATTTATGTGTTCATTATATCTTGCTTGGAAGTCTCTCCCTGTTTGGCCTATTTTACATTTAATAATAAAATCCACATGCAACATAGAGGCATTGCAATAGGCTGAAGCATAGCTGGTACAATTGCCAACATATATATTACCCAACTTGAGCACAAAACTCTTGCTAAAAAATCAAGCTCTATGGATAAAATCATTTACTACAAATGTTATGTTGTTGATACATTACTCCTAGTAGATGGTGACACAAATGATATTAACAACATACTCGACACTCTCAATAAACAAGATAGTAACATAAAATCCACAGTGGAATATGAGAGCAATGGTAGGATCAATTTCCTTTATCTAAACATCAGTAAAGAAAACAACTGATACAGCTTCAAAGTTTACAGGAAGGCAACAGCAACAGATACCACAATACACAGCTCATCCTGTCAGCCCCACAACACACACAGTTGCTGCATACAGAGCACTAGTTACCAGAGCCAACAACATACCAATGGATAAATATGCACATCTTGATAAGCTCAGCATAATAAAACAAATAGCTTCAGCAAATGGCTATGATGAAGTATTAATTGATAACCTTAAGCAAAAATGGAAAAACAATGATAAGTCACTTTCCATACATGACATGAAAAAGAAACCCATGGCTTGCAAACCTCTCACAGGCAAACTCTCCTACAAAATAGCAAACATTCTGAGACCACACGACATTAACATTGCCTTTTACAACACACAACAAACTGCAACACACACTGAGACACAATATACACACACAGACTGATAAACAGTCACAATCAGGCATCTATAAAATAGTATGTAATACCTGCAGATCCCTTTATATAGGCCAAACTGGGAGAGACTTCCAAACAAGATATAATGAACACACAAAATGGCTCTGAGCACTATGGGACTTAACTTCTGAGGTCATCAGTCCCCTAGAACTTACAACTGCTTAAACCTAACTAACCTAAGGACATCACACACATCCATGCCCGAGGCAGGATTCGAACCTGCGACCGTAGCAGTCACGTGGTTCCAGACTGTAGCACCTAGAACTGCTCGGCCACCCTGGCCGGCAATGAACACATAAATGCTTACCACACTAACAATTACAATAGACCAGCAATAGCCACCCACATAAAAGACACAGGCCACCCATTCCATGATACTGTGAATGATCTTCATATATTACATAAAAATGATAAGGGACACCAAATGGACTCATATGAAGAACTGGAAATCTTCATTCACGGCACAGAACATGGAGATGTATTATTAAATGATAAGCTTGAAAGTAATAACGTTAACTTCTTCAAAAATATCTCCAATATTAAATGTTTACATCTACATCTACATGTCTACTCTGTAATTCACATTTAAGTGCTTGGCAGAGGGTTCATCGAACAACAATCATACTATGTCTCTACCATTCCACTCCTGAACAGCGCGCGGGAAAAACAAACACCTAAACCTTTCTGTTCAAGCTCTGATTTATCTTATTTTATTTTGATGATCATTCCTACCTATGTAGGTTGGGCTCAACAAAATATTTTCGCATTCAGAAGAGAAAGTTGGTGGCTGAAATTTCGTAAATAGATCTCGCCGTGATGAAAAACGTCTTTGCTTTAATGACTTCCATCCCAACTCGCGTATCATATCTGCCACACTCTCTCCCTTATTACGTGATAATACAAAATGAGCTGCCCTTTTTTGCACCCTTTCATTGACAGAAGGGTTTTCGTTAAGTATCCATGTAACTTTTCCATATTCCCAATACATCTAGATCAAAGTTTTCATCTTCACTATTGGTATATATTACTGTCTTTGAAATTGTGAGTAGTTTATCTTAGATTTTAAAACTCTTTGGAATGTTGTAAACAGACATTTGTGAAAATGCTAAGTTGTGATTTACCTCTTACTGTGCTGTGTGTGTGCCAGAAAATGAAAACACTATCAAAAAATAAGTAAACATATTAATATATATTACCTAATCATGCTATTCGCATAATGTACACACTGTAACAGATTTGTCCTTCCACACAGGTTTATTTTTCGATTCTTAACCCCACTAGCACACACAGCTAATGTACACAACCTATCAGCTGATGCGTAAGTAACTGCATAATGCACCTGATGATTGTAGCATGCTGCCGAAATGCATTGTGCTAATGAAATATTAGTAAAAAGTGACTGCAGCAGTATATAATTATTCCACATAACAAACTCAGATAGATTGCGCACCTTCCCCATTCTACACGTGGGCAGCATGCTCACTGACACTACATGCATGCTGTGTATGTCTTGACTAGCATTCATTCCTCACCAGGTGACACTGCTATTGCCTGGACGCATTTAAATTGATAATGTTGATAGAAAGTTGCTGGTCACAATGTTCTTCATGATCAGTGTATACAATAACAGTGCCGCAACATAGCATCACTTTTTGTATATTGCATTATTATTATTATCTGCACTCCATATGTCCCAGGTTCAGTGGTAAGCGTTTAGAAGGTGTTAAATCTTTGACTACTAATCCAAACATCCTAGGTCACATTCAGTAGCAGCAGAGGCTGAAATTCTGAATCAGGAGAAGAAACTGAATATCTCAGTCATAAGGAATCATCCCCATTCTGTCAACAGCTGTATTAAAAGTTGGACAAGGGATTGTAGTTCAAGACAAATGGCCTTGGGATGTGAAACTGCCTTAAAGATAAAAGAATTGGCAATGATTAACAGCTTGATGGAGAACAGAAAACCATTTGAGGATGGAAAACATGGAAGTTTAGAAGGAGACCAAGGATTGAGTATAGCAAGCAGGTTAAAACGGATGTGGATGAAAAGGTTTGCACAGGATAAACTAACATGGAAATCTGCATCAAATCAGTGTTCGATCTCCTTAACACAACAGCAGTAATTTTATCCACAGGAAATGTAACCTGTAATGGAAAGACTCCCACATCCCCATTACCCACGGAGGGACTCTCATGAACTGCAGACTTTGCCGAGGTGTGGTGGCTTGTGTGCTTCAAGGATACAAATAGCTGTACCCCAAGTGCAATCACTATTAAGGGTAGGATGTCCCAAAAAAACTGAAGCCTTTTTTTAAATGCCTAACCTCTTAATTTATTTGTACGATGTCTAAACATTGTAAGTAAAATTTTGGGAATGTTCGACCTTGGCCACCAGTGTCGACTTGTATTGAAATGTATCATGTTGACAGTATTTGCTAAGTAAGGCAAATGCGCGCTCCTGCAGCGACGTGTTTTTAGCATTGTTAGTCGCCATATTGTTGTCATTCAGTGAACATGTCATTGGCATTATGTTGTAGTTCTAAAAGTGCATATTTTTAATAGGTGTTGTAAAGCATCCAATAAAGGGTTCAAAAGTTAACTCTAAAGGAAAAATCCTGGCAGTTTTATTTTGTAATACCCGTGAAGTGAATTTAACTCTCAGTGCAAGTGCAAATCTTACTATTCGTGAAGGTATTATCTTCTGGGAAAAGGCATGTATACTTATGAAATCTATGCCCAGTTGCATGAAGAAACTAGTGAACACATATCAAGGTTTGAGGGAGCTACAAAAAAAAAAAAAAAAAATTCACAAAACACCCAAAACTTCTCTGAGCATTGCCGACAAGAGATTGTCAACAAGTTAGATGATTTGCTTGACATTGTACACACCGATGCACTTCAATTAATGAAAATAAATTGAGACAGAATCATCTTACAGCCACAGACAGAGCCAGGTCGGCCTGGCCACTTAGCTGGAGAGGACAAAAAAACTGACTAATAAAGAGGAAAGGTCACGCCTCAGAAATATTGAGGAAGAAAAGTGACATGCTAAATATTTTTCTATGCCAAATCCTTCAACGTCATCTAATGAACCATTACAAAAGGACTCATCATCTTATTCTAAAGAAAATGACAAGCATTTACAAGAAGATTTCCAAATGCGATTGAGAAAATACAACCTGTAACCAGTAATACAACTATGCAGAAAAATTTCATTACTCCAAAGTTAGGAGCAGCACTAGATAGGCACAGTTGAGTATGAGGGTTTCGTTGTTTATTCTTGAAGCTACCACTGAGGCACTTTGATACAATACTGATGAATTTCATACAAATAACTCATCAATTCAAAGAATTCACACAGGAAAATGGAAAGAGCATGTGGAAGTTATAACAGCAAATTTTTAAAACAAGGTATCAGGCATTGTGACTGTCCACTGGAGTGGCAAACTGTCATGTGCTTTACATGATCAGAAATCAAAAGAAGACTGTCTTCCAATAGTTATTTAATAAGGAAATAAAGAACAACTTACTGTTGCACCAATGTTGAAAAACGCTTGAGGCTGCGGACAGGCGAAGGCTGTTTGGAATGCGATTATAGATCAGAATCTCTAAGATAAAGTGAAATTTCTTTGATGTGATACTACGGCTTCAAATGTAGGTAATATCAATAGTGCCTGGGTGCTTCTCGACCAAAAACTTAATAGAAATCGTTTATCTTTGCTTGCCTGCATCACATGTATGAATTGGGGTTAAAAAGCATGTTCGAAGTAAAAAACAGTAAAGTGACAACAAATCTCGATATTCCACTCTTCACAAAGTTTCAAGATAACTTGAAAAGTGCTGACCAAGATAAAATACAGTGTTATAAAGAGAAGCTCACATTGCACCTGACTGGTTCAGAAACTGACAATCTGCTTTAGTTTTATCAAACTGAATTGACCAAAGAAACAGTCAGAGATGATTATCTAGAGTTGATAGATCTTTCTGTGGTTTTTGAGGAAGATACACAAATTTAAGATCCAACCTCCAGGCGATATGCACCAAGCTCGATGGATGGCGAGGGCTATTTATTCCCTAAAAATACCATTACTTTGTGCTCAATTCAAAATTACGAGCAAGGATAAGGCAGCACTGTTGAAAATATGCCTGTTATCGTGATATCCTGTGTCAAGCCCTGGCTCCAACATTATTTGGCAATAAAGTACCCCACCAAGATTTGTGCTTTTTGAAGTCAGTTCACAGGCTTACAAAAAAACTTGATAAACGGCTCTCAAATGCAGCTTTACAGAATATAAACCAACATTTATGTAATTTGACTGACAAAGTTTCTGTCTAGTCACTTTTTGACAATGATGTGGGTCTAGAAACTAGAGTAAAAATGGTTGAAAATTTAATGAAAGATAAGTTATCAGCTCACAGTAAATGTTACAGCCCATCAAAGGAGAACTTTGCAGTCCATTGTATGGTTTGTTAAATAAATAAATTCAGAAGCTGTTTCTTTAGTTTTCTGCTTACATCACAATTTTGTTACCTCCCGTTCTCTTTTTAATTAGAGAGAAAAAACATCTGTGACTTCATTTCAGGCAGAAGCAATTCACCGTTCGGTTAATTTAAAATTGATGACAATTTACTCCATGATCATCCTGCCTTATGGTCAAATAATGCTTCATTTTAACAACCCAGAAAGAAGAGTTCAATGATGAGGGCAGTGAATGATACAACTGAAAGTGTGGACAAGTTACTGCAGGACTTTCACGATATAATCTCAGTTGAGGAGGAACAAAAGCAATATTTTTTATGCTGCATAAAAGAACATTGAAAGATTTAAGGTGACTGCACAAAGCAGAGGAACAAAAGCAATTTTTGTAATGTTGCATACAAGAACATTGAAGGATTTAAACTGACTGTAGAAAGCAAACTTTGGAAAGAAAATTTAAAGAATGATGTTTTTTATGTGTTAAAGAGTATATAAACACAATTGGGGTATACTGGCATTTTATTTGCCAAACAAACATCAAGTTCCAAAATACTTCTATACTCACTCAATACAAATTTTCATATCTCATGTTTGGCATCAAATTGGTTTGTCTTACCATAATTTAATCAATACAGTATTTGGTGTGGGTTATTAAGATCAAACAGAAAAAAATACAGGATATGCACATTTAAATTCACAAAAAAAATTTCCCTTATGTCATGGGACACACTAATGAAGCAGTACTGTAGAGGGGCCAAACAAATAAGCAGTCCCTGAAGAGGGCAGCTGCCTTTTCAGTAGTTACAGGGTTAACAGTCTGGATGACCGGCTGATCTGCCCTTTTAACACTAGCCAACAAGTCCTTGCCATAATGGTACTTTGAATGGCTGAAAGAAGATATCGTCATCAGGAAAAACATAACTGACATTCTATGGGTGAGAGGATGCAACATTAGGTCTCTAAATGGGTATATTGGCTAGATAATTTACAAAGAAAAATGGCTAGGTTGAAGTTAGATATACTGGAAATTAGTGAAGTGTGATGGAAGGAAGATCAGGAGCTCTAGCCAGGTAAGTAAGGTTATAAACATAAAATCCGATGGAGGCAACAGGGCAGTGGCCCTAATAAAGAATCAAAAAATAGGACTGCAGGTAAGCTACTACAAACCGCATAGTGAAACCACATCACAGCAAACACAGTAGACAAGTTTATATGACAACTAGCTCCATAGTTAAAGAGATTAAAAGAATGTATGATGAGATCATGAAGTACAAGAAGTTATGTAATTCTTCCACGTAGCCTGCAAAGTAATCCATGATGGACAAAGCAAGGAGGACATAAACACTAGCAAAAATGGCATTCCTGGCCAAGAGCAGTCTACTGTGATCTACCATAGGCCTCAATTTGAGGAAGAAATTTCTGAAATGTATGTTTGGTGCACAGATTATATGGTGGTGAAACATGGACTGTGGTAAAACTGGAACAGAAGAGGATTGAAGCATTTGGGACATGGTGGTACAGACGAATATTGAAAATTAGATGGACTGATAAGGTATGGAATGATGTGGTTCTCTGCAGAATCAGCAAGAAAGGAAATATATGGAAAAACATTGACAAGAAGAAGGCACAGGATGGAGACAAGAGACTGGAATTAATAGTAGGAAAAGTAAGAGAAGGAAAAATAGCAGGAGAAGGAAGGGAAAGAAAAATCAAGGGAGAAAATGGATGGGGGAATGGAATGAAAGAGTAACCTGTCTAGTAGAATTTTGCACAGAACGTAAGTTAATCATCACTAACACTTGGTTTAAGACTCATGAAAGAAGGTTATAAATATGGAAGAGACCTTGAGGCACTGGGAGATTTCAGACTGATTAAATAATGAAGAGAGAGATATTTATACAGCAGATTTTAAACTCTGCAATGCTGACAGGGACAGATGTGGACTCAGAGTATTTTTTGGTTTATGAACAGCAGATGAAAACTGCGTAAAAGTAGGGTATTAAGAAGATAGGACCTGGATAAGCTGAAAGAACTAGCTATTGTTGAGAGTTTCAAAGGGATCATTATGTAATGACCGACTGAAATGGGTTAGGAACACAAAAGGAGACAAATGGATGGCCCTGATAGATGAAATAATGAAAGCAGAGAGGGTAAAATAGGCAAAAAGGCAAAGCCCAGTAGAAAACCCTTGATAACTCCATAGATAATTAATCTAATTGCCGAAAGGAGCAAATATAAAAATACAGGAAATAAAGCAAACAAAAGAGAAGATAGGCATGTAAAAGATGAGACTGATAGGTAGCGTGAAATATCAGAGGAGAATAGCTGGAACAGAAATTCTAGAACGTAGAAGCATGTGTAACTAGGAGAGAGAGAGATGCTGCAAACAAGAAAATTGAAGAGACCTTTGGAGAAAAGATGAACAGCTCTCTGAACATCAAGAGCTGAGATTGCAACCTAATACTAAGCTGGGAAAGCTGAACAGTGGAAGTAATGAATAGAAGGGATATAAAAGAGAAATGAGTGTCAATGAATATTATAGAAAGAGAAGAGCAAGTAGATGAGGATGAGTGGGAGATGTAATACTATAAGAAGAATTTGACACAGGACTGAAAGACCCAAGTGAAAATTATGCCCCTGGGTACACAATATCCCCTCAGAATTATTGAGATCCTTGGGAGGTACAGCAATTGTTGTCACTGTGACTGGAACAGTCGCTGGGTTCATGTGACAGAAAGCACAGCAGGACCCACGGAGCAGCCCGCAAACAACAACACAAACGGGAGAGGACAGACACAACCAACGAAGAACCTTACGACGACAACAAGAACGAAACAACATAATAACAAGAAAACCTAACTAGACAACCAAGTCCACTCGTAAACAGAACATGAAAGTAAATACACTGTCTAAGGCGAGGCAATATGTCCAGAGACGTACACAAGATTAGACTGACTGCCTGAGTGAGGAGCAGGTGCTTAAATCGATGATTGGGGGCGCCGCTATTGGCCGCTGGGACCACGTGTTCCACTGTGGCACCCTCACACTGAATGCATGCCAGGAGGTGCACGCCGCCACAGCTTACGGCGCAATGGTGCAGAGACGTCTAGGGGTCTTCGACGTCCATATCGGATTCAAATTCCACGTGTGGTACCAGATCCCTCCCCCCTGAAACTTGCATGTAGGGGCGGAAATGTCCTGGACGGTGCCGAGGTGGGCAGCAGTGGGAAGAAGAGCCGGGCTCGGCAGCCGCCGTTGGGGTGGAGGAAGGGACACCCGATGTATCCATGACAGCCGACCCAGAGTCCAGGGCAGGGGAAGGAGCTGCCGATCCACCTGGGGCCGAGGAAAGCCAGTGGCAGGTCCGCAGGGAGACGGTGGCCGGGGGCAGGGGCAGCGACTCAAGGAGCACATCTGTACCTGAAGGTGGTAGGGGATGAGGTGGCAGCGTGAGTCCCGGAGGAGCACGTGGGCAGAGCTGATGATGATGGCGGCACTCCAACCCTTTCGACGTCTGTTCCGACATCACATGCTGCCCATGGGCTGCGGTGGCCATGGTGGGCATCCAACCTGCCTTGTGCCCGTACTCGCGGGCCCACATGGCCGTGCCGGAGGCATAACGCTATGAGGGCCGGGAGTGGTGGTGGGCGGGAGGTGGCATCAGCAAATGGAGCAGGGTCCGCAGCTGTCGCCCATGAAGAAGATCTGCTGGACTGCACCCGTCAATTGGCATAGTGAGATAGGTACTCAAAAACAGGGTGAGGCCCGACGCGGTTGGAGATGAGTCGACCGCTTTTGTCAACTGTTGTTTCAAAGTGCGTACAAGCCTCTCCGCCACACCATTAGACGAAGGATGGAAAGGGGGGCCATGGATATGTTTGGTACCGTTGGCCTGACGGAAGTCGTGGAAGGAGGACACCGTGAATTGGGGGCCATTATCGGAGACCAACATGTGTGGCAGGACCTCAATGGCGAGAACCTGGGCCAGCGCCATGAGTGTAGCCTCCATGGTAGTGGATGCCATGCGGATGACATTTGGGTATTTGGAGTAAGCATCAACGATAAGTAACCACATGGACCCCAAAAACGGGCCCGCAAAATCGATATGGATGCGATCCCAGAGCCAGCGAGGCACAGGCCAGGGTGCAAACTACTGAGGGGGGCTTGCCTGGTCACGCGCACACACACGGTGCACTCACAGACCATGCGGTCAATATCGTCATCGATGCCGGGCCAATACATGTGCTGGTGAGCCAAAACTTTCACACGGGACATACCCCAGTGCCTGTGATGTAACAATCCGACTCCATGGCCAACACATCAACACAAGGACATCATTGACCACGGAGAGCCTGTGGGACAGGTTGTGCAAGGGGCTGAAATCAGACTGCATCCGACGAGTAACATAGGGGGGCCACACATGGACCATGTAGTACAGAACCTGCTGCAAGATAGGGTCACAGTGGGTAACCGCAGAAATGTGAGCGGCCATGTGAGGCAGACTGTCCAGGGCATCCCAGTGGGTGGAATCAATGTGAAAGCAAAGGACATCCTGTTGGTCGAAGGCAGGATCGGGGCCTGCTGGGAGACGTGACAAAGCATCCGCATTAGCATGGTGGGTGGTGGGCTTATATCGGATGGTGTAAGTGCAATTTCATAAAAACAACACCCAGCGATGGAGACGTTGAGCCATCCGCCCCCGGTAGCTGAGTGGTCAGTGCAACATAAAGTCAATCCTAAGGGGCCGGGTTTGATTTCTGACTGGGACGGAGATTTTCTCCGCTCAGAGACTGGGTGTTATGTTGTCCTAATCATCATCATTTCATCCTATCCTCATCACCGAAATGTTGTAACTGTGACCGTTCAGGTCGCGGGGTTGACGTGATGGAAAGTGCAGCGGGACCCACGGAGCAGCCCGTGAACAACAACACAAACGGGAGAGGACGGACAAGACCAACGAAGGACCTTACGATGACATCAAGAACGAAACAACGGAGTCCCAAGAAAACCTAACTAGACAACCATGTCCAATCATAAACAAAACACGAAAGTAAATACGCTGTCTAAGGCAAGACAGTATGTCCAGGGACATATGTAAGGTTAGACTTACTGGCTGAGCGAGATGCAGGTGCTTAAATCCACGGTCGGGGACCACGTGTTCCACTGTGGCACCCTCACACTAAATGCATGCCATGAGGCGCGCGCCGCCACAGCTTACGGTGCGATGATGCAAAGACGTCTAGGGGTCTTCGACGTCCATATCGTCTGGTGTGGATTCAGATTCCACAGTGTGCGGTACCAGAGCAATGAAAAAAATTTTCCATCTGGTGTGCAACAGATACACACTAAATACCCTAGGACTACCATAAAAATTTATTAAATCTAATTCCAAAGAAAGCAGGTTCTTACAGGTATGAATATTACCAAAATACCAGTTCATTAAAGGTTGGCTGTAAAATATTTACACTAATTATTTTCAGAAGAATGGCGGAACTGGTTGAAGCCACCTTGGGGGAAGATCATTTTGGGTTCCTCAGAAATGTGTTGAGCAAGGCAATACTTATCGTAGAAGACAGGTTTGAAGGAAGGGAACCTGATGTTTATAGCATTTATAAATTTAGAGAAATTTTTTGACAGTGTTGATTGGAACATGCTCTATGATATTTCAAAGGTAGCATGGATAATATACAAGGTGTGGAAGGTTATCTACACCTTGTAAAGAAACAAGCCTGCACTTATACAGAGTCAAAGGGGATGAAAGAGAAGCAGTAGCTGATAATGAAGTGAGACAGGATTGTAGCCTCCCTCAGCATCAACCAGTCTGTACACTAAGAAAGCAGTGAAAGAAACCAAGGAGAAATTTCGAGAGGGAAGTAATTTCAGGGAGAAGAAATAAGAAGTTTGAGGTTTGTCAGTGATGTTGTAATTCTGTCAGATGCGGTGAAGGACTTTGAAGAGCAGCTTAAAGCAATGGATAGTGTCTTGAGAAGAGGTTATCAGATGAACATCAAGTAAAACAAAGGCAAAGGATTGTTGTCAAATTAAATCAGGCAATCTTGAGGGAATTAGGTTAGGAAACAAGACACTAAAAGCAGTACACGAGCTCTGCTATTTGGGCAGTATAGTAACGATGAGGGTCAAAGTAGAAAGGATATTAAAAAAAAGACTGGGTACAGCAAGCATTTCTGAAAAAGAGGCATTTATTAACATATAAACTTAAATGTTAGGAAGTCTTTTCTGAAAATACCTGTCTTGAGTGTAGCCTTGTATGGAAGGTACGTAGACAGTAAGCAGTTCAGACAAGATGAGAATAGAAGCTACTGGTATGTGGTGCTACAGAAGAAAAGATTGAGCAGGTCCTCAATCGAACTGGGGAGAAAAGAAATTTATGACAAAACTTGACTAAACGAAGAGTTCAGGTGTTAGGCCACATCTTAAGGCAGGACATCAACAATATTCTACATCTTGTGTTGTTGGCTTCACTGCAGGCCCTCCTGGGCTTACATTTCAGCAAGATGTTCATCCGCACATGACAAGAGTTCCTACTACTTGTCATGCTGCCTGCCAAACTCTACCTTGGCCAACAAGGTTGCCATATCTCTCCTCAAATCAGAATGTTTGGAGCATTATGGGCAGGGCCCTCCAGCCAGCTTGGGATTTTGATGGTTTAACATGCCAACTGGACACAATTCAGCATGTATCCCTCAGGAGAACATCCAACAACTCTATCAATCAATGTCAAGCCAAATAACTGCTTGCATAGATGCCAAAGGTGAACCAACACATTATTCACTTGCTCAATTTGGGAGCTCTTTCTCTTTATTTTGTCACACAATTTTTATGAAACTGAAATCATTTGTTTGTCTGTACATTTACATCGCATCTACCCATTTCCACACGATTTGGATAATTCCTTTTTTAGAATGTATTCACTATGTACAAGAACAAAGAGAGAACAGTGAGAATGGAAGATCAAAAGAGAAGTGTTCAGATTAAAAACAGGGTAAGATAGAGATGTAGTCTTCCTCCTTTACTGTTCAACTTGTTTATCAAATTAGCAAAGAAGCATATAAAAGCAAAGTTCAGCAGTAGGTTTGAAATTCAGGATTAAAGGGCATCAGACTGGTGAAAGTGGTAAGTATTACATGGTGTGTGGAATGGGATGCACAATCTGTTGAGAACAGAATAAGATACAGTAAACCAAAGGAAGACTGATGTATTCAGAAGCTGTAGAAACAAGATTAGTAACAAACTTACAAATATTAGGGACCATGTATTAGACTATTGTTGTGTTGGAAGCAAAATAATTCATGATGATTGAAGCAAGGGTGGCAGAAGAAGCACACTAGTATAGGCAGACTGGCATTTCTTATTACAAGAAGCATTCTAGTTTCAAACATAGGCCTTATTTTGAGAAAGAAATAGTTATGAATGTAGATATAGGCACAGCATTGCATGGCAGACAATCAAGGATTGTAGGAAAACTAGAAAAGAAGCTAAGTTTGTGTTTGATGTGTGGTGTTACAAAAGCATGCTAAAAATTAAGTGGAGTGACATCAAAAATGAGGTGGTTCTCCACAGAAACAAAGAAAACAGATAGTTGCATAAAACTAACTAGAAGAAGGAACAAAATGATAGGATTCTCTGGTACTAGGTGACAAAATTAGTAGGGAAAGACAGAGACTTGGATGTGTACAATAAATAACTGAGGTTGTTGGACATATAAGCAATTCTGGGATTGAGGGATCAGCACAGAGATGCAGTCACGATGAGGTTCATCGTATTATGAAGAAGCCTGATGGCGTAGTTTCGTAACTTCTGCTATCTGAGCAGTAAGCATTTAGATCGTTTGAATTACAGTACATAATATACTTTGTTTGAGTTTTATTTATAGTTTTTCCCCATTTAATCCCATTGCTTCATTTTTGGAACAAAAGTTAATATCCTTTTCCTTGTGCATACGGATCTTGTTTTATGTTAAGTTTGTTAACATGGTTGCCTTCTATATGCTCTAAGCTTTTCCACAAAACTGACATTTCTGGTGAGAACATATGCAGATGACAACTGTTGATGTATATTAATTGTTGTTTATGGAAAAATGACTTCAAAGAAAGGGTAAGTAATTTTTGTCATATTTGACACTATACGGCAATGATATAGTTTCTAAATATGTTTTATCAATACATGAATGTTAGGGGATATGTGGTATTTGTTCATAATTAGTTCTCACAATTGGTTATAATGCACTACAGCTGGGTGTTATATTTTTGGAACAGTGAGACTGAATGCGGGAATTGAAATAACTGTAAGCACTTGGTTTTAGGTTGACTGCTGATGAAATTATAGTCTTATTGGAAAAAGATTCTGATTTTTTTGAGGCTGATTTATACATACAGCCCCTGATTACCCATGGCAGTCAGATGACAACTCAGTTGATGAGTGTGAAAGTAATGTAAAACATTCAAGTGGCACATAACTAAAATCTGTTGTAGAAGCTAAAGTTACAAAATACTGTGATAGAGAAATTGTTAGCCAAGAGGTAAATATTACACTATGCTATGAACTGAAGAGCCTGGTTACGAAATATGTTTATCTGTAACTATAAAAATATGATTTATGGTCTGTAGAAAGTTGGTGTTTTGCATTAAGATAGGGCCTAAGAAGTAATGGTCCACCATGTTTAATGTCCGATACCATCAGCCTCAGTAATCTTTCCACTCCAGGTTGTTCTACATCACGCACTATTCCTCATACCAGCAGAAGAAAGAAGGCTGATAGGAAGTGTACTCAGAGTGATATGAATGAAGTACAAATAAAAACACGAATGCTTCCAGAATTTTTGGCTGAAGAAATGTCACCAGTACAGTTATTTGAACTGTTTTATGATGACATCATTGTGTACATGCTAGCTAATTAGACAAATACTTATGCTCATCAGCATGGGGCAATAAACAATCAATGTGTCAAGTGTAGAAAGAAGAGAATTATTGGCCATATTTCTTTTGATAGGTTACAACCATCTACCAAGATAGAGAATGTATAGTGAAACGAGCAAGCATTGACATAATCTAGCTGTGTCAAAAGCAACGTCAAGGGGAAGATTTGCATGCTCATGATTACAACAGCTTATCCAAAGATGACAGATTTTTAAAAGTGAGACATTGTTGGAAACTCTTGAATGATAGATAGCTAAGTACTTTCAATAATCAAAAGCTACTATCTACTGATGAAGCCATGATTCTGTGTTATGGTTAGAGGCACCTGTTTTTCGTAAAGTGCAAAATTTTCACGAACTTTTACACATTTTGCTGAAAACGCAAAACTATTTACTTTTAAGCCAAATCACGAAATAATTGACGAAACTTTGCAAAATCTTGTGATTTGAACTTAACTGTGGAAATTCGATTGGAGTTATGGTAATTCAATCCGGATATCGATTGTACACAATTTCGATATATATAATATGACGAGTATTCCAAAGACAAAAAATGGTTCAAATGGCTCTGAGCACTATGGGACTCAACTGCTGAGGTCATTAGTCCCCTAGAACTTAGAACTAGTTAAACCTAACTAACCTAAGGACATCACAAACATCCATGCCCGAGGCAGGATTCAAACTTGCGACCGTAGCGGTCTCGCGGTTCCAGACTGCAGCGCCTTTAACCGCACGGCCACTTCGGCCGGCATTCCAAAGACATTCTACAATGTTCTGGCGGTGTATTGAGTATTGCGTGTTGGGAATCGTTGTGGATTGCTGGTGCACTGAGTGTGGTATTTTGTGTTTTGTTTTCATGCTACAGATGATTAATATGGTAGTGACGGTTTTTGACCGAGAAAAGGAATTTTTGTCAGAAGGATTTTATGTTTTCGACAAAAGTAGGAAGATACTTATGTGCAAATACTGCAATGTGCGTATTGAGTGGCAGAGGAAGGACACGTGCCTGAAACACATTAATAACAGTTCTTCCCATAAGAAGAACAAGGAGAAGGCGCTAACAACTACTGGTATAAAAGACAAGCTACGCTCACGGAAGTCACTGCAGCGGCAAAACGAGCGAAAAATGATAAAGAAGAATTCATTTTATTGACTACTCGAGCTTTCATTGAAGCTAGCATTCCGATGGAAAAAGTTGATCATCCAAAGCTGAGAGAATGGATGAACAAATACATACCAGGTTTGTGCAATAATTGATTTACCATCTGCTAATCGCAGTAAAGATTTGGTAATCTCGGTAGCCAATAATTTTTGTTGGTCAGAATAAGCCTACATTAAAAATAATTTTTCCTCGAGCACCCTCTTAAAAAAAGTCTTATAATTGGGTAATGTGGTAATTTAATTCATTACATAGTACTCTAATAGCAGTTCTATTGACATTTTTAAGGTGCTAGAGACCTACCCTCAGCTGGAAGACTACGGGAAGGTTACATACCTCGAATCATCAAAGAGGAGGAGGAAGGATTAAAAGGAGCAGTGAAAGACTGAAGAGTTTCAATTCTTTGTGATGAAATGACAGACAGAAAAGGACAGTGTCTGTTCGTGGTTCCGATAAAAGTACTTAGTTGTGGTGATGGTGCAGTTCAGAAATTATTCGTCGGGTGAGGGAAAGTTATTGCAAATGCAAATGCTACAAAATGTGTGCAAGCAATTATGAGTGTAATACAGAAACTTGAAATTCAGTACAGAAATGTAGTTTCTATAAATTCAGATTAAGCCCGTTATATGGGCAGGTGTATAAATGCAGTTAGGGTTTTAGTTTCAGAAGGGTTAGTACACACACAATGCTGGGCTCATAAATTAAATGTGGTTGGTAATGTGTGGGCTGTGGAACTTTGTGATTTAAACCATTGTGTTTTGCAGACAAAACACATCTTCCTTAATACCCGAAAGAGAAAGCATGCATACATACATTCAGTTCTTAGCTCAGAAATATGTAGGTGTACCCACAAAAGCTAAACTTTTCCCTATTACTGTCATCACCAGATGGAACTCATGGTTTGAAAGTGCCAAGTACCTTGGAGAATATCTCTGTGATATAGTAGAATTTGTTGAAACTGCTGAAGATGAGAATGTAGATGTCAATTATTTTAAAGCTTTGACTTCTGCTGAAGCAAAAAAAATTCAATGCCTAGCTATTTTTCTTGTTGAGCACTGCTCAAAATGTTGCTGACATTAGAGGGCTCCAAGATACCATTAACTCATCTTCTGCACTCTAAGTTTGGTGACCTTGCAAAGAGCTGTAAGTTACTAGAGGATACATTTTTTTTTTTTTTTTCCGATACAACATCAGAAAAACTTCTTACACTGCCAGAGCATATGCAAGTACAGTTAACATCACTCTTCCAGTCTGTAGGTAGAGTAAGTCTTACAAAACTGAACCATATGATGGAGTGTGATACAGGAAAAATTGTCATTTCTTCTATAGGTAAATTGTTTGATCCGAGAAACATAATAAAAGGCAATTTAGACAGTGCTAAAATCTCTCAGCTGATAAAGAAAATTCCTATTCTACAAGAACTTCCAACGTCAGAATTTCTTGTACCATACACACTGTTTAGGGATTTTGTAGTTAGTTCTTGTAGAGAAGGTAAAGATGTTGATGTGATTGGTATTCTTCTTTCCATGAAAGCAGATTATGGACTTTTTGTGGAAGCTGCAGTGAAGGCTTTGTGGATCCCAGACAGTAATGTTGATGGTGAGAGATCATATTCTAAATATTGCAATATAATGTCTGACAGGAGAACAGCTCTGACTCCCAGTAATATGGAAGACATGGTATCCTTGTCTTTCTCAGACTGACTTGTGTATTGTGTACATAGACTAGGACAGGATAAATGTTTTCCAAACTTTCATGATTTGGTATTTGTGTTTTAATAAGATCTATAAATTTTATGCTTTTTCAATTTATGCAAAATAAAAGATTTTTCGCTGCAAATGTGCCATAAATGTATTTCCTTTAACTTTCACTGCTGAAAACTGGAAAAAAATTAGCTAAATTATTGACGAAATGGCAAAAAAAAAAAAAACTAGTGAAAAATATACCGAAATAACTTTTTTAAAATGACAAAATCGAGCAAAAATTTTCACCACAAACAGGTGCCTCTAGTTATGGTAGATGTGATACAAAGCAATGTATGGTAGGTAAACCAATAAGGTTTAATTACAAAGGTTGCTGTCTATGCACTAGACTTGGGGTATCTAGTTCAAGTCTAGCCCTTCCCAGGGTGCTGCAACAGGAAACCTAGACCTAAGTAGGTGGGTCAGTTACATTCAACATAGTATCAGAGCTTCCATTTGAGAATGAACAGACATGCGATTTCTTTTTCATAACTTTTTTACTTCAATGGCACTATTGGGTGCACAGAAAAGCACTGCACTGGAACTGAAACAATTTGTCCCAACAGGATAGAGGGTGCTCCTCAGCAAGACACCCTGGAAAAGAAAAAAAGCTAAAAGAGGACCATATGATCAAGTAACTAACAATAAATCTAAACTGACTCTAGATTCGCTACCAAGACAACAGTATTGTTACCATGGCCTCAAAAGAATAAGTGGAATTGAAGCAACTGGAAAATCTGAACACTACAGTAGAAGGGAGAGTGTTTACTGACTTAATTACACCTGCTGCAGTCGTTAGCTACAGCGGTTACAAGGGAGAGCAGACAGACTTGATGAAAATGTTAGAAAATATAGGATTAATTTCAGAACAAAGCAATGGTACTACCAGCTTCTTGCTTTTCTGCTAAACACATCAGTAAACAATGTTTAGCTGTGGTACAGACAACACTGTAGTTTAAGGATAAACCACTGGATCTACTTGGCTTCACAATGTATATGGTAAGCTGCTACCTTCAGAAGTATAACTCAAGACAGTCACCTGCCCATCCAGTGCAAAAACTGAAATATTTACACAAAAGGATGCTCAGTGATGTACACTGTGATATAGAAGATCAGCTGACAGTACCATTTGGTAAACAACTAAGATACGGCCAATACAAGAAGAATGCAATGAAACAATGTCAAAAATGTGAAACTCCTTTGTGTGCAAGTTGTTTTGCACAACATCATATACACAAAGTTGCAATAGAACTTACTAAGATAGTTTAAGGTTTTTATCGCCTTATTTGGTTTAGACAGTGGTCAGGAACAGTCTGAAAAGTATGTAAGGGCGTTGCCAGGTAGTTAGTGCTGAGAATTTTTTAAAAAAATTAATACAGTGTGCCATTTCAGAGTTAATTAGCATTAAAGTTAGCCAATCAGGCTCTGTACATGCATATTCAAGCAGCCCACCAGAGACGGGAATTCCAAAACAGCTGAACAGCAAACCTTCTTGGGATTAGAATGGTTAAGTACACTTTTGTTTGGGAGGTGTTTTGATCTTATGTTTCTTGTGGCCTTGCAATTTTTTGATCCCCATTAATGCTTATTAGTTTCCCTTGCTTTTTAATATCTATGTTTTACTGCATCGACAGAATTATCAGTAATATGTTCTTGTTACTAGCTATGAAAGTAACTGCAACAGCACATTTACTGTGTGCAAATGACTTATCAGTGTGCAAATGACTTATCAGTATGCAAATGACAATGGAATAGGTAAATGATATGCTGCAACACAGATTAGAAAAAGGAAAAGGAAGGCAATTTTTTGTTCTCCATAGACAGTCTATATATGGCACAATAACTGATAGTGTAGCTACACAGCTAAAAAACTTACAAAATTTGGATAGCTTAACAGTAAAAACATGTTACCAATAAGGAGTTACAAGAATCAGCAATAAAACAGTAGAATGCCAATAAATACAGGCCTATGTTATATAAACTGACCAACACAGACGGAGTTTATCACTTGTTTTAAGATGGGTGGTGGAGAGGTAGTGACAGGTGCAAAATAACTGAAACGGAAGTTGAGGAACAAATGCCAATGCTGAGATTTGCAATTTGATATAGCATACCTTCAGATGACATGGAGAATGACTTAAAAACTAAAATGGAATGGAGCTGTTGCTTAACACACAATTTCTTGTTGTGAAATAAATTTAAGGAACATAAATAATAGAGGCTTTAAAATGGAAGCAAGAAAGAGAGACAGAGACAGAGACAGAGACAGAGAGAGAGAGAGAGAGAGAGAGAGAGAGATGGTACAACATGAAACTAAGAAAGTTTTCTCATAGTTGATCCTTTGTCCGGTGTCACCTCATTGCTCCCAACGCTATGTTTACGAAAAATGAGAGAAACAGGCACGATTCACAACTGTTGTTTGGAGAAGCAATGTAAGAGCTCAGTGTTCTTAAATCTATAGAGAGTTTTTGCCAAAGCATTTGGCTATTCCAGATTTTTTATTAATTGGTACCTGAAAACACAGCTTGCCATGTTGTAATGAAATAAATTGCAGAAAACTTCAACTAACTTCAAAGCTAATGACATCATAACAGAAAACCATCATTTTCAGATATAGCTGGGAGAAATTATCATCAGAAACTTAGAACAATACAAGACATTAAAATGCTAGACATCCTTTTGTATTTTACAAAGGGATGATCACCTGTGACAATGCTGTAATGATGTATCAGTAGAAGTGCTGCAGTATGGCCAACTATACAGACTGGGATATATGACTTTGACATCAGTTCTAAGACAGAATGAGTGCCAAACAGCAAATAGGCTACCACATGAAGCATTGTGAGTATACAATGTGACTGAGACCTTGTGAGCTTGAGAATCACTGAAGCCTATAATAATTTGACAGCATGTATGTTTTTGAGTTAGACAATTCCATTCTGCATGCATCATTTTTATGACTAGTATACTTGTCTTCTTTGGGTGTTCAAAACAGTGCCTTATGCAAGCTCAGAGCAGCAGAGGAAGATGATTACATCTGCCATCAGAACAGTATGCATATCAAATGTAATCATTAATTCAGCTAGGAATTTAAAAAAATTATCAATTACAATCATAAAATGTCTTAATTTCATGACAGGTTGATCTGTTTTCTTCAAACTATTCCTCCAAATGTCTTAGCAATAATTAATAGTGTTGCCTTGAAATTTCCCATTGCCACAAGAGATGATGATAATGTTTGGTTTGCGGGGCACTCAACTGTGCGGTACAAATTCCCAATCTTTACCCAGTCCAATCTCACCACTTTCATGAATGATGATGGAATGACAAGGACAACACAAACACCCAGGTGGAGAAAATACCCAACCTGGCAGGGAATCGAACCCAGGACCCCCTGATCCAGAGGCAGCAATGCTAGCCACTAGATCAGGAGCTGTGGACATGGCCACAAAAGAGAACAATATTGTTAGATATACCAAATCAGTCAAATGATAAGTACTACTGTAAACAACTCATATGTTGCTCCAAATATACTATATGCCTATTAACCAACATCTTGGTCCCAAATACATCATATGTCAGACTTCTTAGCTCTTTCGCAGCTGCAAGTGCCAAACATCTTATGGGGCCAACCATATTGTGCACCTGGCCAGCACGCAGCTGACTCAGCCCAACGACAGCTGCAGGCTGCGTCTACATGCCGCCATACATAGAACCACTCTTCAATAATAATACTTATAAAATCGGTACCAAACATTATGGTCACAATGGTTACTGTTCTGATAATCACAAAAAAGAGCTTCAAAACTGATCTACACTTTCTGTTATAAGTTTATTCTGCCAGGAGAAAAAATTGTTTTAGAAAAATTATTAGAACTGTTTATTTTGTAATTGAAAAATTCTGTGACTTGAGATTTACCCAATCTATAAAGGCAAATATGTTTCACAACAAATAGTTTTAAAGTGAGGATTTTCTAGCGAAGATGACCAAAACCCTCACATTTCTTACTACACTCATAAATATATAATAATTACTGAAGTTTAAAATCAAATAATCCCATATATTTGATGCAGAATTAAACAAGAAAAATATTGGTGTAACACATTTTGTGACAGGTCTGTTGGTTTAACTGCAATTAATGCCTCCATAAAAAAATCTGAAAATCGGCATCCACTGGCTTTCTGTACAATTTGGTTTAGTGGTTTCCTATCCTCATTTTTTATGCAAGCTTTGGACTGCCGCTGTCAGAGTTTAAAAACAATTTTTTCCTTTTTACTATTTTTACTTTCCATTTTCTTGGAATACACACAGTTACTGAAACAATTTACTATTTCTGTAGTGTGTGTTACTTCTCAGTACACAGCACATTCTTTGCAGCTTATGTGTGTCTTTTTCATTATGAGTTAGCAGGACGTACTACACAGCATCTTTAGGAAATCTCCTTTGTCCCCATTACTCCAAGGAACCCTGGATAATGTTCTTTATTTTGCAATCAAAATGAAGTTTCTTCTTTTGGTATCCAAGGGATCTCAGATTTGTGTGTCTGTCCATGATATTTATCGAGCAACTGGTGGATTAGTTCGAAGCAGAACTTTGCCAGTGGCATCTTCTGTTGCTTTTGTATTTAAAAAATGTTTTTTCATTCACCACAGGCAAGTCAATCAAATGAAAGGATGCTTTCTTGCATCACTTCACTGTCTCTCAGGTGCAGAAATTAACAGCATGTCTGTCTTAACAGCACCCATTGACTTACAGCAAACTACACAAGTGGGTTCCATTTATTTTGGCCTGTTTTATGTTTTTTTCTGTCTCAAAAAAATTTCAGCAAGTTACAGTTCAAAGAATCCAGACTTCTTTGCTGCCCATTCATTTTAGTGCCAACAGTGTTCCACAGGACTTTAATCGTATTTCCCATTTTGTCTGTCTGTCAGAGAATAAGGGTAAATGTTGCCTGTTCTTGCATGCTATTCCAATGGAAATTGTAAATTTCTCTTGGAACCACAGGAGTAATTTGGGTTTCAAACACCAATTGTCAAATGGTATGACCTTGGTTGACATATGGCAATAATAAACTCAACACTGCCTGATTTTCCCAATTCAGCATTTCCGTATCCTATTTTCACGGTGGTGCTAGTGTAGTAAATGTAATCTAGAATATAATGTCACAAAGGACTAAAATTTTAATGTAAACTGCTATATTTCTTCAGTATATTCTGCTTAAATAAAAGCTTTCCTTTAAAAAATAATAGACTGTCATCTACCACTAAGTTTTCAAACAGGAATTTAGGAATGTACCCATACATAGAGGCGACACTTCCATTGTCAGTTTTACCTTGTGGCCAACTACTGTGAGGTAATCAACATTCAGGGTTTCAAAATTTACTGAAATTTTGCCAATACCCTGAGCAGCATCTGTGTGCAATAATATCTGTGGCAAGCAAATATTCGCTCTTTCAGCATTGATTTTTTTCAAATACCTGAAAGCAAGAAAATAAATGTTCTGATTTGTACACAAAAATTTCAAAATTAATAATTCATATAGCAAAAAACTATTAAAAGAATTAACAAAAAAACTGCAGATAGTACCACAGACTTGGTAAGCAGACCACTGTGTTAATTTCTCCCTCATAAAACATCACTGAAAATGCTTTTGTTTAGAATGTAGTTTAATATCTGTAGAAATACTTTAAGCTATAAATTTACAATCTGAGATGAATACTCTCTGTATTCAGTAATTCTTTAAATAACGTTACATTTCCACCTACACAACCATCAGAATGGAACCAAACCAGCAGTACTGCAAACAGCATCCATACTGTGTTTAGCGTATATATAGAATGTTTTTACGTAATATTGAGAAAATATTAGAAGCAGGAAGAAAAGGTGAAGAGGCACATAGAAGAGGTTTACTTATGTAGGCTAGACAATGTAACGAAATATAAAAGAAATCATTGCATATACTGCCAGTGTTTGACGAATGCCAACCGTGTACTGAAATGTAAGGGACTTATGTTTCGAAAGCCCATAAATAATGTGAATCAGCAGTCAGTTGGCTACTTATTCTGACACTAAAATGGTACACAAAGACAGAACACCTGACTGATCCTATACTTATAAATACTTTTGGATTAAAGACCACTCATCAGAATGCAACAGTGTTGAGTTGTCGATGGAGAATGGAGGCGAGGCTGCTACCTTCCAGAAGACTCCTCTTTTACGAGCCAGTGTACAGCGCATGCATGCCGCCCACCGCCCCCCCCCCCCCCCCCCCTCCTCGCATTTTGACAGCTGCCATCCCTTGCACAACAAAAATCCATCCCACACAGCAAACTCATTTGTGGATGAAGTACCTGCAGTGACAACTCCCTTGCTCAGTAAGTTGGAGAACTTTATCTGACAGGCAATAACCTCCAAATCTATTTCACAAACAGATTTTCCAAGTCATATCCTCACAACCCCAACTCTCCCACCACCCCCAAGAATCAGCTACAAAGTACACCTCCCTCCCCCCTCGTCACCCATTATCACCCTGGACTGGAACAACTGAACTGTATTTAATTATCTCTCAATCACATCATGAAATGAGGGACATCCAATCCAACATCCATCCCACCCTCCCAAAGTGGTGTTCCATCACCCACGCAAACTACACCACATTCTAGTCCATCCCTTTATCACATTCACTCCCAACCTCTTGACACAGGTATCATACCCTAGTGGAAGACAAATGTGTGAGAACTGCCCAGTCCACCCATCCTGCACTTCCTATTCTAGCCCTGTCGCAGGCTTACCGTACCCAATCAGAGATCAGGCCACCTGTGAAAGCAGCTAAATTTTATACCAGACCTGCTGCAAACACTGCACAGCTGTTTATGTCAGTGTGATTACCAACCAGTTGGCCACTGCCAAACTGTTGCCAAGAATGAAGTTGACCATCTACATCTACATCTACATCTACATTGATACTCCGCAAGCCACCCAACGGTGTGTGGCGGAGGGCACTTTACGTGCCACTGTCATTACCTCCCTTTCCTGTTCCAGTCGCGTATGGTTCGCGGGAAGAACGACTGTCTGAAAGCCTCCGTGCGCGCTCTAATCTCTCTAATTTTACATTCGTGATCTCCTCGGGAAGTATAAGTAGGGGGAAGCAATATATTCGATACCCCATCCAGAAACGCACCCTCTCGAAACCTGGCGAGCAAGCTACACCGCGATGCAGAGCGCCTCTCTTGCAGAGTCTGCCACTTGAGTTTATTAAACATCTCCGTAACGCTATCACGGTTACCAAATAACCCAGTGACGAAACGCGCCGCTCTTCTTTGGATCTTCTCTATCTCCTCCGTCAACCCGACCTGGTACGGATCCCACACTGATGAGCAATACTCAAGTATAGGTCGAACGAGTGTTTTGTAAGCCACCTCCTTTGTTGATGGACTACATTTTCTAAGCACTCTCCCAATGAATCTCAACCTGGTACCCGCCTTACCAACAATTAGTTTTATATGATCATTCCACTTCAAATCGTTCCGTACGCATACTCCCAGATATTTTACAGAAGTAACTGCTACCAGTGTTTGTTCCGCTATCATATAATCATACAATAAAGGATCCTTCTTTCTATGTATTCGCAATACATTACATTTGTCTATGTTAAGGGTCAGTTGCCACTCCCTGCACCAAGTGCCTATCCGCTGCAGATCTTCCTGTATTTCGCTACAATTTTCTAATGCAGCAACTTCTCTGTATACTACAGCATCATCCGCGAAAAGCCGCATGGAACTTCCGACACTATCTACTAAGTCATTTATATATATTGTGAAAAGCAATGGTCCCATAACACTCCCCTGTGGCACGCCAGAGGTTACTTTAACGTCTGTAGACGTCTCTCCATTGATAACAACATGCCGTGTTCTGTTTGCTAAAAACTCTTCAATCCAGCCACACAGCTGGTCTGATATTCCGTAGGCTCTTACTTTGTTTATCAGGCGACAGTGCGGAACTGTATCGAACGCCTTCCGGAAGTCAAGAAAAATAGCATCTACCTGGGAGCCTGTATCTAATATTTTCTGGGTCTCATGAACAAATAAGGCGAGTTGGGTCTCACACGATCGCTGTTTCCGGAATCCATGTTGATTCCTACATAGTAGATTCTGGGTTTCCAGAAATGACATGATACGCGAGCAAAAAACATGTTCTAAAATTCTACAAGAGATCGACGTAAGAGATATAGGTCTATAGTTTTGCGCATCTGCTCGACGACCCTTCTTGAAGACTGGGACTATCTGTGCTCTTTTCCAATCATTTGGAACCCTCCGTTCCTCTAGAGACTTGCGGTACACGGCTGTTAGAAGGGGGGCAAGTTCTTTCGCGTACTCTGTGTAGAATCGAATTGGTATCCCGTCAGGTCCAGTGGACTTTCCTCTATTGAGTGATTCCAGTTGCTTTTCTATTCCTTGGACACTTATTTCGATGTCAGCCATTTTTTCGTTTGTGCGAGGATTTAGAGAAGGAACTGCAGTGCGGTCTTCCTCTGTGAAACAGCTTTGGAAAAAGGTGTTTAGTATTTCAGCTTTACGCGAGTCATTCTCTGTTTCAATGCCATCATCATCCCGTAGTGTCTGGATATGCTGTTTCGAGCCACTTACTGATTTAACGTAAGACCAGAACTTCCTAGGATTTTCTGTCAAGTCGGTACATAGAATTTTACTTTCGAATTCAATGAACGCTTCACGCATAGCCCTCCTTACGCTAACTTTGACATCGTTTAGCTTCTGTTTGTCTGAGAGGTTTTGGCTGCGTTTAAACTTGGAGTGGAGCTCTCTTTGCTTTCGCAGTAGTTTCCTAACTTTGTTGTTGTACCACGGTGGGTTTTTCCCGTCCCTCACAGTTTTACTCGGCACGTACCTGTCTAAAACGCATTTTACGATTGCCTTGAACTTTTTCCATAAACACTCAACATTGTCAGTGTCGGAACAGAAATTTTCGTTTTGATCTGTTAGGTAGTCTGAAATCTGCCTTCTATTACTCTTGCTAAACAGATAAACCTTCCTCCCTTTTTTTATATTCCTATTAACTTCCATATTCAGGGATGCTGCAACGGCCTTATGATCACTGATTCCCTGCTCTGTACATACAGATTCGAAAAGTTCGGGTCTGTTTGTTATCAGTAGGTCCAATATGTTATCTCCACGAGTCGGTTCTCTGTTTAATTGCTCGAGGTAATTTTCGGATAGTGCACTCAGTATAATGTCACTCGATGCTCTGTCCCTACCACCCGTCCTAAACATCTGAGTGTCCCAGTCTATATCTGGTAAATTGAAATCTCCACCTAAGACTATAACATGCTGAGAAAATTTATGTGAAATGTATTCCAAATTTTCTCTCAGTTGTTCTGCCACTAATGCTGCTGAGTCGGGAGGTCGGTAAAAGGAGCCAATTATTAACCTAGTTCGGTTGTTTAGTGTAACCTCCACCCATAATAATTCACAGGAACTATCCACTTCTACTTCACTACAGGATAAACTACTACTAACAGCGATGAACACTCCACCACCGGTTGCATGCAATCTATCCTTTCTAAACACCGTCTGTACCTTTGTAAAAATTTCGGCAGAATTTATCTCTGGCTTAAGCCAGCTTTCTGTACCTATAACGATTTCAGCTTCGGTGCTTTCTATCAGCGCTTGAAGTTCCGGTACTTTACCAACGCAGCTTCGACAGTTGACAATTAGAATACCGATTGCTGCTTGTTCCCCGCATGTCCTGACTTTGCCCCGCACCCGCACTAGTGGTACAACATAAAGATGAGCACATCACCCTCAATTTCAGGCCATCTGGATCCTTCCCTCCACTACTAGCTTCTCTCAACTACGTAGATGGGAGTTATCCTTACAACACATCCTTCACTCCCATAAACATCTTGACCTCAATCTCAGCTAACTTACTGTCCCCACTCCCTCCATTCAAGTTTCCCCTTCCTCTATCCTGTCATATTTTCTCAATTCACATCTCCAAGTCACCTTCAGCATGTGTCACTCCTCTACAAAAGTGTATCACATGCACTGCCTCTATTCTATACTTATATTTTTTTTCTTTTTTTCTATATGTGATCTATTTCTTTCACAGTTCTTGTCAATCTCCAGTTTTGGTTTCAGGCACATCTGATGCTCTAATGAAACAATAATTCATTTTGTACACAGGCTTTTTGTACGTGTATGCATTGCAAAATTTCCATTATCCCACCTAACAATTCTGCACTGAAGCAAAGAACATCAAACTGATGTCTCCTTCCAACTTCTCTCTCCCCTGCTACTGCCTATGATGAATCCTTATTATTTCATCTTAACTATGACGGAAATATTTAAAACTGATATATCTGATAATGGAGTAATGAATAAAATCCATCTACAGGAAATCATTATTTTCATTAATGTAAAATTCATTTTGAATCCTGTATGTCAATCTTCATCTGGTGCTTAAAAGTCACCACATACTCTTATGTACATTTGTATTAATAGCTGCTCCAGGCAGAAGATGTCTTTTCTTGGTGCTGCACATTTTTGTGATTTTGGCTGAGATAAAAGATAAACTGACACTGCAATGTTAATATTTGGCACGCCGGTGAAGAAGTTGCACAGAATCAGCTAAGTAAAAAGTCTGGGTAATTAGCACGTTTATTTATATGTAAAAAGCAATATCACAATTTTTTTTTTTTTTTTGAGACAGCATGTGCCAGATTGATGTGCCAATTTGAAATTCTAGATTCACAGATTTTTTTGTTTGTGTCACTTCTGCATAATATTCCATCAATTGTAGCAATGCTCATTTGCAATGGGAGAAATTTTGAACATTTTCATTTAAAATTTTTGAAAACAGTAGGACTATCCTCATTCAAAAGAATCATTCTCTAATTTCATGGTATAATTATGTGAGACATATGTAATTTTTGATAATTTTTGGATGTTTACAAAACTATATTTTTGAAAATTTTTGTAAGTTACAGAGCTGTGGTTAACTTATTTTGTAGTAAATCAGTTTTGTGATTCATAGTTACTGCTAAAGAATACATCGTACTGAATTTAAGTGTATGTCAATGCAAATAAACATACATTTTTGAGAACTTTTGGAAATTACAATTGTCCTGTGCATAAACTAATTCATAATAAATCAGCATGTGTGTTTTAATTACTGTAGCACATATTGTAACAAACATTGTGTTACATTTAGTTTCTCCTTTCGTGAGAATTATGTGCTATCTACATTTATTGTAATTAACTCTATTTCTGAGTTTGTTAGCAACTATAACTACCTCAAAAAGTTTAGAAAACACTAATTTTACCACAGGTTTTCTTGTTGTCTTAACAGCTTCAATTATTTCAGGGAATTACTAATTTTTTAGCTCAGCAGATTAGAAGATAGTCAGCAGGGTTGGTTTAAAGTTATTTGTTCACTATGCTGTAAAACACTGCACCAGCCACAATGCAGCCCAAACGTGAATACTGTTTTCGAACACAGGATGAGTTAGTTGGCATTCACAAGCAGTTGGAAATTGCCCCGACCACTGTCAAACAATTGGCAGCTGTTGTGAATCGGTGCACCAGAAGAGTGTCATGTACCAGGACCTAATGTACCTAAGTTAACTCGAGTACTATCCTCACCTGTGGATCCTGTCTCCACTGTGGGTGAACAGCATCTGTCATTTCCCATTCACTTCACTGCAAGTGGTGTGTCAATGGTAGTTCTAGGTGTCCTGTACAGGGTACACAGGGACCAGGGAGGACTCAGGGTGTTATAGCAATCCCTTTAACCAAAAGGTCAGGCAAAATTTACCAGGCAGGATGAGAAGGAAAGTCTGGTCATTGGGGACAGTACTGGACAAGATTTGAAAACCTGAGAGCTTAAATGTGGAAGACAGGATAATATGCAAAACAGAAATTACTGCTAAAACATCATGCACAAGTTAAGAGTGAAAACCTAAATGCATTTGACGTAACAGAGGTGGGAGGGGAATGGCAAGAAATAGGCAGGTCAGGAAATGAAACCTGTGAAAAACTAAACTGAGCGAAGAAAGGAGTAGCTACAGTGAAGAAATGCTGGCACAGCAGAAATTAATGTAAATTAAGATTAGGTAGGTGGTGGGCACCAAGGACATGTAGTGCTAGTACCCACCTGGGGAGTTCTGAGAAACTGGGGGGAAGAACCAGATGGTGCGTATGGTGGAACAGGCACTGAAGTCACAACTCTCACATTGTATGGCACACTCTGCAAGAGGTTATTGTGTGCCGCAAGTATACACCCACTGCCTATGCCCATTCAAACTAACTGATAACTTTGTGGTAGGCATGCCGATGTAAAAGGCCGAACAATGTTTAAATAACAGGTGATATGATGTGCCATTTCACAGGTGGCTCCCCCTTTGATAGCATACATTTCGCCACATACAGGGCTGGTGTAGGTGGTGATAGGAGGGTGCTTAGGGCAAGACTTGCAGTGGGGATGGTCACACAGGTAGGAGCCATAGAGTAACTACTTCTTTCTTCACCCCGTTTCAGTTTTCTACATCTTTCATTTTCTGGTCTGCCTATTTTCACTGTCCCCTCTTCCACCTCTTATGTACAATGCACTTAGCTTTTCATTCTTATTAACATGTGCACTGTGTTTTAGCAGTAATCTCTGTCTTCCATATTATCCTGTCTTCCATCTTCAAGCTCTCAGGTTTCCAAATCTCTTCTGGTGCAGTCCTCATCAATTAGTCTTTCCTTCTCATCCCATCTGGTAAGTCTCCCCTGGCTCATAGTTCTGGGTGACATTTCTGAGATCTACCCCTTTTCCTAAACCTCTCTAGTCCTTTTCCTTACCCCTCTTCCTTCCCCTTAAACCCCTCAGCTGAAAGTAGGTGCCATTGGAGCCAAAAGTTTGCATAAGTATAACCTTCTTATATGTGCCACCACTTGGCATATAGATTTTTTATCTATCCAATTACATTATATTCTCAAAAACTGATTATTTTCATTGTCATATTAACTTTGTTGAAACTTGGTATTTTTTAGCATGTGTTAGCTTTGTAAGATATATCAAACGCAAATTTGCCAGTGAAATTTTTTATAACGGCATAAATTGCTGATCATCTGGACCCAAAATTTTTGTAAGTGACTAGTCCTCAGTATTAAGATTTGAATGAGAGAGTAATGCTCCATGATTTAAGAGATTCATTGCATAATCTCACAGTAACGTAATTCATCTTGTGTAGAAGGAAATTTACTTTGAAAGTAACGCTTCTGAAATCACCAATCGAACATTTTTCCATGACCTGTTAGAAATGTAAACAGTTATAACGGCGCACTCGTCAAAACGAGGCTTATGAGAAAGATGCATCAAGAGCAGTTTTTTGTTATGAAGCATTGCAGAGTCTTTGGATATGCTATGCTGTTGGCTCCACAGATGCTTGTGTGTGTACTGTATTTTGTTGCTGTAAATGGGACATTTTATTTGCAACAAAAGTTTTATTTTGGTGTTATTCTCTTGTTTATGTTTTAATGCTACAGTATTACTCTGCAGTATTGGGCTACGAGTATCAGTAATTACCAGTCAAAATTACAAAAAAAGAACTGAATACTAAAACAATGAAAAATTTCCAGAAGTCTAAAAAATCCTCATGCTTTCCCCGGATTTCTCATGGATGAAAAAATTCCCAGGTTTTTCTTGCATTTTCTGGTTGTTCGGGGGCACATACACCCCGTTTCCACTGAAACGGGAACAGCACCGTGTGATTCACTTTCCCATTGGGAAACGTGCTTTGTCCTAGATCAAGAGGATTGATTGGTTGGTTGGTTGGTTGGTTTAAAGGAGGGGGGAAAGGGAACAAACTGCAAGGTCATTGGTCCCTTGTTCCTGGTAAAATAATTACACAAGGGAAAGAAGGAAAGAAAGGAGATGTACTGCACAATAACAAGAGATTGGAAGAACCAGAAGAACAACAGAAGGACAACCAACACTACTATGAGCAAAATAGGAAAAGAAAACCACAGAGAGAAGCAATAAATAGGTAGAAGCAATAAAAACAAGAGAGCAGATGAACCGTGGCTGGCCGACCACGAGAATAAAAAGGAAAAGCCAGACACTCTGTGATACATTAAAACATCCAGCCTAAAAGTATTAGAGTGGAGAACACAGAGGGGCAAAGGACATGCGTGAAAACTTATATTGATAGCTTGTGGGCCACTCAAGGAGTCAGTACGCAGAAGAAACGACTCCCCAGGGCAAGAACAGATGTGCTCAAGAGCACGAGATACACCCACGAGCACAGCAGTGAAAATACTGCAGCCATCAGGCAAGGAATGCTGTTCAGTATGTCCTCCATGGACATACGCGAAGCCGACCTGATTATCAGCCATCGGTGTAAACCACTTCATGGCCTCAGTACATGTCAAGAATCAAGAGTAAGTGGCAGCGGAGAGCTGCGGGGTTAACTAAGTCCTTAGGTCCAGGTGAAGCTGCGGCCTAGGTGTACACCAAGGAGGTGTACTTAAATGTACCTCAATTATAGGTGGTAAAGGCAAGGATTTCAGTTCGGAAAGAAGGGATCAGACAGGAACTGCAATTGGAACCCTGACCTGGGCCGCCGATGCGGGAGATGAACCGCTGTGGGTGTGAAAAGGAGACGGTAATTTGGATGTGCAGGAGAACTACAAACCTGTGCAACATAACTGGCCAGCAGTTGTGCATGCCTAACCTGCAATGGAGGGACTCTGGCCTCCACCAGGACGGTGGTCACCAGAATCATCCTTAGAGCTCCTGCCGCTAAGCGAATGCCACAGCGGTGCACTGGGTCAAGTAATCACAATGCTGAGGGCGCCACCAAACCATAAACCAGATTCCCACAGTCAAGGCAGGATGGAACACGGGCTCTGTAGAGCTGCAGCAGCATAGAGCAATCTGCACCCCAAATGGTGTTGCTCAGGCAGTGGAGGGCATTATGGCGCTGCCAGCACTTCCACTTAAGCTGATGAAGGTGAGGAAGCCAAGTTAATTGGGTGTCCCAACCATTCCTAAGAATCGATATGTCTACACTACAGTGAGTGGATCGTTGTTAAGGTAAAGTTCTGGATGAACGGTATGATGCCGACAGAACTTTGCAACCAAAAACTGGAAACCATGACAGAGCCTTCTGGATGGCTCCCTGTAGGTGCCGCTCAGCAACACCAGTATTGGTGGAGCAGTACAAAATGCAGAAGTCGTCTACATACAGAGAAGGTGAGACAGATGGCCCTAAAGCTGCTGCTAGACCATTAAAGCCAGGAAATTTTGGATGAAAATCAGGAGCGGGTCTCTGAGAGCCTGCTTGTATAATGCAGCAAGGATATGATGTCACCAGGTCATGTCATACGCTTTTCGTAAATCAAAAAAGATGGCAACCAAGTGTTGGCATCTGGAAAAGGCTGTTGGGATGGCAGACTCAAAGGACACAAGATTATCAGTGGTAGAGCGACCCTGGCAGAAGCAGCCTTGACATGGAGCCAGTAGGCCACGTGACTCCAGGATCCAACCCAACCGCCAACACGTTCTATGTTCCAGCAGCTTACAAAGAACATTGGTGAGACTGATGGTCCGATTGCATTGGTAGATAACACGCCATTTATGTTAATACCGGGATCACCACGAAGAGACCATGAGGATAAAATCAGAGAGATTAGAGGCCACACAGAGGCATACCAACAATCTTTCTTTCGACGAACAATACGAGACTGGAATAGAAGTGATAACCAATAGAGGTACTCAAAGTACCCTCCGCCACACACTGTCAGGTGGTTTGCGGAGTATGGATGTAGATATAGATGTAGAACACCTTTTGGGGTCTGGTACCCAAAAACACGTTTGATCCTTGCCCAGACTTGGGAAGGTGATGTATGGCACCCAATGGTCGAGACCTCTCTCTCCCAACACTCCTTCTTCCGTCGTCTGATAAGTTGGCAAACATGGGCACGGAGCCGTTTAAAGGCTATTAGGTGCTCCAGGGAATGGTGCTGCTTATGCTGCTGCAGAGCTCGTCAATGCTCCTTAATTGCTTCTGCGACTTCCAGTGACCACCAAGGGACTGCCTTTCGCCGGGGGCACCCTAAAGAGCGAGGGATCGCATTTTCTGCCGCAGAAAGGATTGTTGTAGTCATCTGCTCAACCATCATATCGATGTTCCCATGTGGTGGAGATTCAACGGTGGCAGCTGAGGTGAAAGTTTCCCAGTCCACCTTGTTTAAAGCCCATCTGGGCAGGTGTCCGTGGGTCTGATGCCGGGGCAGTGACAGGAAGATGGGGGAGTGGTCACAGGCTCTCCAGTGGATAGATGGGATAAGTCCTGGGCTGCAAATTGATAAACCAATGGCCGAGTAACTACCATGAGCTATACTGAAATGTGTGGCAGTCCTTGTATTTAAGAGGCAGAGGTCAAACTGAGACAGTAAATTTTCAACATCTCTGCCTCGGCCAGTAAGCACGGTCCCACCCCACAAGGGGTTATGGGCATTAAAATCTCCCAAAAGTAGAAAATGTTTAGGGAGTCGATCAATCACTGCAGCTAATACATTTAAGGGTACTGCACCATCTGGAGGAAGATATACATTGCAGACAGTTATTTCCTGAGTTATCCTCATTCTGACAGCCACAGATTCACGAGGGGTTTGAAGGAGGACAGTTTCACTACAGAGACTGAGTTTAGGACGTAAACGCAAACTCCCTCTGACACTTGATTATAGTCACTATGGTTCCTGTAATATCCCTAATAGCCACGGAGAGCAGGGGTCTGCATAGCTGGGAACAACGTTTCCTAGAGGGCAATGCAGAAAGCAGGTGTAAAGCTTAGTTGCTCTATCTCAGCCAGGCGGTGGAAAAAACCACCGCAATTCCACTGGCGGATGATGTCATTGTGAGACTGGGAAGGCACCAAATATTCAATGAGGCAGTTTATGCCTCGGGGTCACCTGCTGACACCGAATTTTTACCTCGGCAGCCTATATCCATTGTACTACGGTATGTTGATGATTTTCACTTATGGACCGTCTGACAGCAACTGAATAAAACACAATTTTAGTGCCATACGCGTTTCGCCTTTATTTTCTGCAAGGCATCATCAGTGGCAGGTTGTGTAGACAGTTTCTTACATATTACGCTCCTGTTGCATTTTTGGTCTTGTTCTTCTTCCTATGAGCGCCAATTTGCTGTTTTTTCTGCATTCCACAGCACTATGCACTGAACGCTTTTTTTAAATGCAATGTTCTGGTTTCTGTTGCCGGCAACAGAAACAAAACCTTGCATTTAAAAAAAGCGTTCAGTGCATAGTGCTGCGGAATGCAGAAAAAACAGCAAATTGGCGCTCACAGGAAGAAGAACAAGACCAAAAATGCAACAGGAGCGTAATATGTAAGAAACTGTCTACGCAACCTGCCACTGATGATGCCTTGCAGAAAATAAAGGCGAAACGCGTATGGCACTAAAATTGTGTTTTATTCAGTTGCTGTCAGACGGTCCATAAGTGAAAATCATCAACATACCGTAGTATTACGCGCAACTGAGGAGGACAGGACCAAAAAATTGAAGATGTCTATATCCATTGTGTCTGAGGGTCTAGCGAGATCTAGGTCTTCAGCAGACGCCAGAATCTCCACCTCACCTGCAGACACAGAGCTTGTAGGCAGTGGTGGTGTCAGCGCCACCGCAATTCCCTTGGTCTTGGGGATCTTCTTTCTGGATTTTTCTCACTGCTTCTTGAGTTTGCCTGGCTGGGAGGACTTCACTGATTCAGTCTCCAGGACTGAGGATGAGTGTGAAGCCCAATGACCAGCTGCTTTTGGGCTAGTCAGGCATTGGCAGGTGTCATCTTTCCCACTAGTGGAAACCTGGGAAGGGAGTGACTCAAGGGACCCCTTCCTAGCAAGAGGAGCCGAAGAAGACTTACGCTTCTCCAGCGCAAAAGTGGGATCAGATATTCCCGAAGGTAGGTGGTGCAGGAGCAACAGGGAGGGAAGTGCCCCCCACCATCAAGGGGGCAGGTGTAGTCTTCCGGCTCTGAGAGGTGACTTGGGTTGGTGGAGCTGCAGCATAAGACGATGTCATACGTACAGGATGTAGGCATTCAAATTTCCTCTTAGCATCAGTGTAGGTTGGTCAGTCCAGGGTCTTGTACTCCATGATTTTCCTTTCTTTCTGGAGAATCCTGTAGTCAGGAGAGCAAGGCGAGTGGCGCTCTTCACAGTTGACACAGATGGGAGGCGGGATACATGGAGTATTGGGACGTGATGGGCGTCTGCAACCTTGACATGTGATGCTGAAAGTGAAGTAGGAAGACATGTGGCTGAACTT
This sequence comes from Schistocerca americana, assembly GCF_021461395.2. Lineage (NCBI taxonomy): Eukaryota > Metazoa > Arthropoda > Insecta > Orthoptera > Acrididae > Schistocerca > Schistocerca americana. Next base: position 618,858,932 of record NC_060121.1, read on the forward strand.
CCAGCATTTAAAGCACCGCGTTGGGGGAGGGATATAGGGCTTTACATCACAGCGGTAGACCATCACTTTGACCTTCTTGGGTAATGTATCATCCTCGAAGGCCAAGATGAAGGCACCAGTGGCAACCTGATTATCCCTCGGACCCCAGTGGATACGCCAAACGAAATTTACACCTCACCACTCTAAATTGGCATGCAGCTCATCGTCAGACTGCACAAGAAGGTCTCTGTGAAATATGATACCTTGGACTATATTTAGGCTTTTATGGCGCGTGACAGTTACAGAAACATCTCCCAGCTTGTCACAAGTGAGTAATGCCTGTGACTGGCCAGAGGATACTGTTTTGATCAAGAGTGACTGAGATCTCATTTTGGACAAGCTTTTCACCTCCCCAAACCTGTCCTCTACACGCTGAACAAAAAACAGAGGCTTCATCGTCATGAAAGATTCCCCATCAGCTCTCGAACATTCAAGGTAACAGGCCGAATAAGAGCCACTGCCATCCTTAGCCTGGCGTTCCTCCCATGGTGTGGCCAGGGAGGGGATCAATTTGGGGTCGTACTTATGTGCATTGAATTGAGCCCATGAATGCTTAGAGACTGCTGGTGTTTGAGCACCAGCAAGAGATGATGTACTATGATTCATCACATATCATCCACCCTGATGCCACCCCCTCCAACCAGGGGCCCTCCCCGTGGGCGCCACCCAGCCACAGCAAACGCCACCTGGCAAGATGGCCATTGCTGGGAGTCCCAATGCCCCAGGGTGTCAGGCCTCTAGTCCTCGGCATATGTGGGGAGTTAATGGCGCAGGCATCTGCAGAGCGATTCCTGTGTGGTCAGTGGGCTACAACCAACAGGGTACATGGCAGCCCCACCACAACAGACTGGCTACCGTGCTGGATATCAGGTGCAACCAAAGCAAACAATTCCATTATCATTGTAAGCGTAGAAAACCATACTGCACAGTTGATGAAAAAATACGCACCCTGTAGGGTGACCCCGCCCAACAGTTGGAGAATGAGCACAAGTGCAGATCCACGTTGACGAAGGATGCGATAGGTCTCAGTGCACGATGGACACAGTGCACCATGTAACGCACCCTTCCCCAATTGGCTCAGGTTCCTATTGGCAAGGTTCCTATAAATGGATCAGGTGTGCACTACACATCACAGGCTACTACCCAGGTAGCTGACAGTGTGTGATGTGTACACAAGGATTTATTTATTTATTTATTTATTTATTTATTTTTTATTTATTTATTTTTTTTTTTAGATTAGGCAACACTTTGTATCCATTCTAGATGTGACAGCTGTAAGAAACATTTAATTTTAAGATTCAAAAGAAAGTAGAAAGTGACACATATGTTCAACAGACTAGATAAAGAAGCAGTAGTGTCATATCAATACAGAACTTGAAACTTTTAATGCAGAACAGGAGCATGTGGAGGAACTATGACTCAAATTTAAAAGAATAGCTGACCACACACTGGCTGGATATATCTCCAGTAGAACAGTTCATAATGAGAGGGGCCCTCCATTGTATACAGCCACCATAAAGAAACTTCAAAGGAACAGAGACTACTGCGTAGTATGTGTAAAACAAGGTATAGGGCTATAGATGGAGAGAGAGGCTGAACAGAACACATTTGGCTGTCAAGAGAGCAATGGTGAAGCCTTCGCTGACTAACACAGCAAAATACTGTCAAATTATTTTTCACAAAATGTAAATCCTGGTCATGTGTAACAGCTGTTAGTGGCACCAAAGGTAATATCCAGTCACTCGTGAATCAGATAGGAACTAAAATTGAGGGTAGCAAGGCAAAAACTGAAATGCTTAACTCTGTTTTCACATGTTCCTTTACAAAGTAAAACCCATGATATGAGTATCAGGTATCAATGGAACCTCTATCAGATTCTATACTGAATTTGTGGCTGTGCTAAACCCTCTTAACTATATCATAGATCCCTCTAACAAAGAAACTGCACCCAGCAGTGGGATGGGAGCACAGATCACACTGATTTACAAGGAGGATAGTAGAAATGATTCACAAAACTACCATCCAATAACCTCAATATTAATTTGTTGTACAATCTTAGAACATATGCTGAAACATAATTAGATATCTCAAACAGAATGACTTACTTCATACCAAACCGCACAGATTTTGGAAACACCCACCATGTGCAACCCAATGCTCACTTCTCTTACATGATGTACTGAAACCTTTGGGTCAAGATCATCAAGTACATATATTTCTTGATTTCTGAAAATCATCTGACTCAGTATTATATATATTATCAAAAATATGATCATACAGAGCATGAAGCAAAATTTGGGACAGGACCGAGGACCTTTTGATAGGCAGGAGAAGCACGTTATCTAGGATGGACAGTCATCACCACATAAAGAAAGAAATTTGGTTGAGCCCCAGGTAAGTGTGTTGGGATCCTTGCTGTTAATACTGGGTATTAATGACCTTGCAGACACGATTAATACACCATCAGACTTTTCGCAGATGATGCAGTTATCCTTAATGAAGTACTGTATGAAACAAGCTGCATAAATATTTTACGAGACCTTGATATGATTTCAAAATGGTGCAAAGACTGACAACTTGCATTAAAGGTTCAGAAATATGAAACAGCGCACTTCACAAAACAAGAGATCTGTAGAACACTAAGACTATAATAATAATAATAATAATAATAATAATAATAAATCCCGTGGAGGCCCGGGAAAAGAATAGGCCTCCGGTATGTTCTGCCAGTCGTAAAAGGCGACGAAAAGAACAAACACTAATAGGGCTAACCCCCCTTTTAGTGTGATTACTTGGTTCAGGACAGAACTAAAGAAGCCTCGGACAAGCGCCGTCATGGTCAGGGACGACGCTTGAACCCTATGCCCGCCCACAATGGTAACGACACTGCTAGCCAACTGGAAAATGATTTAAATCCAAATAGAGGTGTTTTGCAGGATATGCTTCCTGCAACCACTCTAGAAGGAAAACAAAGACAGAGGATGAGATGGTCAGATAAAGTTAATCGACACCTCATGTTCTGTTATTACCAAGCAACAAACCTAGGAACCAACACAACTGGATACAGATCACAAGTATACACGACATTTATTACCAGATACCCGGAATTAAAATTTTTAACAGAACAACGACTAGCTGATCAGATCCGTGTAATAGTAAAAAATAACAGGATACCCCAGTCAGAATTAGAAAACATCAAACAACAAGTACAACAAATACTGGAACAAAATAATGTGCAATCAGAAGAAGAAGAAGAAGAAAATACAGTAATGGACTCAAACATCCCAGAGCAAACAAACAAAGACCAACACGCATCAATTAAACAATCAGAGGAAAACGAAATCTTAAGACAGCCACCAGAACAAGCACAAATAGAACACGAAGAGACACACGTGTTAGATATAGAAGAGAAATTTCAGCTGACATATATAGAATACAAAGACACAAATACAGACATTAGACCATTCTTGCATAGACCGCCAAATAACCCACAAGTCGAAACAACAATAAAAACTATCAACACAACCATACACAACAAAATAAATGAAAATACAACTATGGAAGAGTTACAACTACTGGTTTATGTAGGAGCACTCACTACACTAAATATACACACTAGGCAGAGATCAGAACCAACCAACACACAGAAGAAACCCACAAAACCAGCATGGCAACACAGGCTACAGATCAGAATAGAAAAACTGAGAAAAGACATCAGACAGCTAACACAATTTATAAGAAATGAAATATCAGACAAAAAACGAAAAAGGTCAGGTAAAATCTCACAACAAGAAGCAATAGAGCAATTAGATGAAAAGAAGCAGAAATTACAAGCATTGGCCAAACGACTTAGAAGATACAAAAAAAGTGAAAATAGACGGAAACAAAACCAAACATTCAACACAAACCAAAAGAGATTTTACCAAACATTAGATAACACGCACATTAAAATAGACAATCCACCAAACATAACAGACATGGAACACTTCTGGAGCAACATATGGTCAAACCCGGTACAACATAACAGGCATGCACGGTGGATACAAGCAGAAACAGACTCATACAAGATGATACCACAAATGCCTGAAGTGATAATTTTGCAACATGAAGTCACCCGAGCAATTAATTCTACACACAATTGGAAAGCCCCTGGAAATGATAAAATAGCAAATTACTGGCTAAAGAAGTTCACCTCAACACATTCACATCTCACTAAATTATTTAACAGTTACATTGCAGACCCATACACATTCCCTGATACACTTACACATGGAATAACCTATCTGAAACCTAAAGATCAAGCAGACACAGCAAACCCAGCTAAATATCGCCCCATAACATGCCTACCAACAATCTACAAAATATTAACTTCAGTCATTACACAGAAATTAATGACACATACAACACAGAACAAAATTATAAATGAAGAACAAAAAGGCTGCTGCAAAGGAGCACGAGGATGTAAAGAGCAACTGATAATTGATACAGAGGTGACATATCAAGCTAAAACTAAGCAAAGGTCGCTACACTGCGCATACATTGATTACCAAAAAGCCTTTGATAGTGTACCCCACTCATGGTTACTACAGATATTGGAAATATACAAAGTAGATCCTAAACTGATACAGTTTCTAAACATGGTAATGAAAAACTGGAAAACCACACTTAATATCCAAACAAATTCAAATAACATCACATCACAGCCAATATAGATTAAGCGTGGAATATACCAAGGAGACTCATTAAGTCCTTTCTGGTTCTGCCTTGCTCTGAACCCACTATCCAACATGCTAAATAATACAAATTATGGATTCAATATTACTGGAACATACCCACACAAAATCACACATTTGCTATACATGGATGATCTAAAACTACTGGCAGCAACAAATCAACAACTCAACCAATTACTAAAGATAACAGAAGTATTCAGCAATGATATAAATATGGCTTTTGGAACAGACAAATGTAAGAAAAATAGCATAGTCAAGGGAAAACACACTAAACAAGAAGATTACATATTGGATAACCACAGCGATTGCATAGAAGCGATGGAAAAAACAGATGCCTATAAATATCTAGGATACAGACAAAAAATAGGAATAGATAATACAAACATTAAAGAAGAACTAAAAGAAAAATATAGACAAAGACTAACAAAAATACTGAAAACAGAATTGACAGCAAGAAACAAAACAAAAGCTATAAATACTTATGCTATACCAGTATTGACCTACTCATTTGGAGTAGTGAAATGGAGTGACACAGACCTAGAAGCACTCAATACACTTACACGATCACAATGCCACAAATATAGAATACATCACATACATTCAGCAACAGAAAGATTCACATTAAGCAGAAAGGAAGGTGGAAGGGGATTTATAGATATAAAAAACCTACATTATGGACAGGTAGACAATTTAAGAAAATTCTTTCTAGAACGATCAGAAACTAGCAAAATACACAAAGCAATCACTCATGTAAATACATCGGCTACACCATTGCAATTTCATAACCACTTCTACAACCCTTTAGATCACATAACATCAACAGATACGAAGAAAGTAAATTGGAAAAAGAAAACACTACATGGCAAGCACCCGTATTATCTAACACAGCCACACATAGATCAAGAGGCATCCAACACACGGCTAAGAAAAGGCAATATGTACAGTGAGACGGAAGGATTCATGATTGCAATACAGGATCAAACAATAAACACCAGATATTACAGCAAGCATATTATTAAAGATCCCAATACCACAACAGATAAATGCAGACTTTGCAAACAACAAATAGAAACAGTAGATCACATCACAAGTGGATGTACAATACTAGCAAATACAGAATACCCCAGAAGACATGACAATGTAGCAAAAATAATACAACAACAACTTGCCATACAACATAAACTAATAAAACAACACATTCCCACATACAAGTACACACCACAAAATGTACTGGAGAATGATGAATACAAATTATACTGGAACAGAACGATTATAACAGATAAAACAACACCACATAACAAACCGGACATCACACTCACCAATAAAAAGAAGAAATTAACACAACTAATTGAAATATCCATACCCAACACAACAAATATACAAAAGAAAACAGGAGAAAAAATTGAAAAACACATCCAACTGGCTGAGGAAATCAAGGACATGTGGCATCAGGATAAAGTTGCCATTATACCAATTATACTATCAACTACAGGAGTCATACCACACAATATCCATCAGTACATCAACGCAATACAGCTACATCCAAACATATATATACAACTACAAAAATCTGTAATTATTGATACATGTTCAATGACCCGAAAGTTCCTAAATGCAATATAACATATACCGTAGAGTTAAAAGGAAGTCACGCTTGATCAAGGTCCGCGTCACTGTCCATTTTTGACCAGACATAACGTCTGAGAATAGAAAGAAACAATAATAATAATAATAATAATAAGTCACAGCTGGAATCAGCCAACTCATCCAAATACCTGTGTGTAACTCATTGTAGGGACATGAAATGGAATGAAATGTATGCTCAATTGTGGGTAGACTTTGGTTTGTTGGTTGAATACTGGGGAAATGCAATCAGTCTAGAAGGGAGATTGCTTACAAATCACCCATTCAACACATTCTAGAATACTGTTCCAATGTGTGGGACCCATACCAAATAGGACTAACAGGACAAATTGAATGTATATGGAGAAGGGCAGTCTGAAACAGGAAGAAACCCTATACCTGGATCAGAATAACAATGTGATCAAAGTATAGCTGTTTACAGGACTATTACCATAGTAACAGCCAATCAAAGAACACTCTTGATACACCACCTGTTCCATTCACCATTGACAAATCTCTCTGTTACTGCAGATAGTGGCTACTGCAGTCAGCTGCAGGCACACTCACGGTCAGTAACGTAAACAATTGTGGTCCGTTTCATTGTACGCTTTATCTCTCTGTGTGGCGAGTTTATTTTGGGCCACAGAATGCCTGAAGCTTGTAGAGGAAGTGTGCAAAAAAGTGTGACTGCTAAACGGAAAGTTCAGCTATCTGCCCATGTTTTGTATGGTCAGACATGCGAGTTTGTGTGCTTGGTGTGGGTGCAACTCTACTGCCTCTAGCGAAGGAAGTCGAAGGAGCTGTAGATGCTGTGAAGATACATGAAAATACTGTCATCAAAGTTTGTAAGGAGAAATACTGTGCACAAGGGGAAGAGCCTGTTTCAAATGGCTCTAAGCACTATGGGACTTAACATCTGAGGCCATCAGTCCCCTAGACTTAAAACTACCTAAACCTAACTAACCTAAGGACATCACACACATCGATGCCCGAGGCAGGGTTCAAACCTGCGACCGTAGCAGCAGTGCGGTTCTGGACTGAAGCGCCTAGAACTGCTCAGCCACAGCGGCTGGCGAAGAGCCTGTTTTATCCAAACTGCAGGCCTCCAGTAAAAAGAGGACACAACTACGAATAACAAACTTTGACTCTTCTCACCACATACATGAATATCACAAGATATACGAACATCCAACGTTTTTTTTTTTAAAAAAAAAAGAAGAAGAAGAAGAAGAAGAAGAAGAAAGCTCCACGAGGAAGAATTGTTCAGTGACAGAACCACATCTTTTTAAACAGTTATGAGAGCCCTCAGTTTTCAGTACAAAAGAATTAATAGACACAAATTATAATGGAGAGAGATGACATCACAGCCAAGTGTTGTCGACTTTAAAGAGGTATTGTTGAAGTGCCATTTGAAGACGTAGTGTGGCTCAACGAAACCTGGATAACTCTAGTCATTCCATCAGAAAAGACTGGACAGATGATAACATATGTGTAAGTTGTGTTGTTCGGTGGGAAAGGGCTCACAAATTATTGTCTTGCATACTGGAACTGCATCTGCTTTCACATCTAACATCTCCTCATTTACAAATCGAGAATAACGAGTGAATATGATGGGGAGATGAACCATGACAGTTTTCTGACATGTTTAAAGGGCCAACTAATAGGAAAACCTGAATCAGCCATATGTCTTTGTAACGGATAATGCACCCTACCATTCAGTTATTAGAGATAAAGCTCCAATGATGGCAATGATAAAAGCAGACATTGTTGTATGGCTGAAATAACACAATGCGGAAAGTCTTGGGAAAAAAAAAAGAGAACACAGCACAGTTTTAACAGTATGTTGTGGATGAGGTAGCTAAAAACTGTGGCTACAGAGTTCTTAGGCTCCACAATATCAATGCCACTTAAAGGCCATCAGAATTATTTGGGCACAGATTAGACATTAAATGGCAACAAATAACAAAACCTTCACTGTGGCAGATATTTGAAGACTGTTAGAGGATGCAGTGGCATAAATAACACCAGAGAAATGGAATAATGTTGTACATCACACAGATACAGTTGTTAAGGAAGTGTGGAAAAGTGGAGTAATACTGAAAATATAATTATATCCTTGGGCAATTCCAGTGACTCGTCCATGGACCAGAGCTCAGATAATGACAGTGTCGAGGAAGAAAGTGATTCTACACTAAATGGCATTTACTTTTTGCCTTTAATTTGTCTTTATTTTTGTGTTTGTATTTTGGATTTTTGACTGCATGGTGTGTAGCACATTTGACAATATATCTCATCTCGTTATTAAGGAATGTTCCTCTGTACAAGTATAACACACTGCATGCACACTACAGTTACCGGTAAGTACTCAAGCAGTTTACAGTATTTTAGTGTTGTTAGTTATTGCATTTACATGAACAATTCAGATCCATTTTAACATCCCTTTCCTATCAAATATGACAACGGAACATGATTCATTCTGGTTACAGTACAGGACAATGCACTACCTGGTGCTTTTGTTGAGATATACAAATAATAGGAACATGGGATCATTTTATACACAGTCACCAAGATATTACAATACTGTAACGCGAACTCAGTATCGAAAGTTAAAAGGTGCCGCGAGATGATAGTCTAGTAAGGAACCGCTAAGCTGTTCCTGCTGCAGCCTTACTGCACATGCACGCACCAGTGATCCGACATCCCCATCCCATTCCACGCTAAGCTGTGCTATGGTGTCAATCACTTTGTTATTCTGGTCCAGGTATAGTACCTGGTACAATAAGACGTACCATCTGTCATGCACTTCACAGTGGTTTGCAGAGTACAGATGTAGATGAATCAATTTTTTTTGTTTGTTTTTACACCTGTTACAAAAATATTCTGAAGCTCCTGTATTTTTTTCATTGGAATACTCTTAATTGTTGAAAGTACAGCTTCGGTGAATATTTAGTTAAGCTTTCATGGTTCTTTAATGGTTTACAGTGTGGATACTGTATTGATTTGAGGCTTCTCCAGTGCAGAATGGCAAAAATGTAGTTATCTGGCAAGTGTGTATTTGAAACTGTACACATTTTATTACATGAAAGTGGCTTTTATTTATCACTGGACAATTTATTGTTATGAGCTGCAACAGTCTAGTGTAATTATTCAACAGCTTCCTAATTGTAAAACAGTAAGAAGAAGGAAGACAACTGTGACATGACCAATAAAATTTAGAACATTGAGGACATTTACAAAAATCAAAATAAAACATTAATGAAATTAGAAATGACATGCCACAACACTAAAAACTTCTCTGCAATTTGTCACCTAAGTAGTCAAGAGTCAAAATGTATGAAGTTCTACAAATAACTCCTAAGGCAGTACCCAACACACAATTTACTGCTAACACTCAGTTACAGGTTTAAAATTATTTTTCAACACATTATCTTATAGGCCATAAATCAACATTATATAGGTGCATAAAATGTGGAAGCGTAATTATTCATTATTTATTTCAGCAGAAAAAGTAAATCTTACAATGAAATGAATGGCATGTTGGCTATTACATTTCTTATTTTCATGTATGTAAACATTAATCCAACAGTGATGATAATATGTATATATTTTACATACTCTGCAATTTCTTCAACAGGCTGAATGATCCCAGTCTCATTGTTAGCCAACATGACAGTAATAAGACAGGTGTTTGGCTGGATAGCAGCAACAACATCCCCGGCAGATACCATGCCTCCATTTTTGGCACTCACCTCAGTAAGTTCTGAAATTAAGTAATATTATTGTCTCCCTAATTACTTGTTGTGAATTACTGTCAGTGTGCATTAAACTCAAAATTAGAAACTAGTCTGTCTCTATATTTCAAACATTTGTTTAGCTGTCACAGATATAATCAAGGCCACTGGAATTTATTTGGTATGGAATGAACAAGGGAAGATTAAAAGGTGCGAAAAAGTACTTGTTAGCAATAACATGTCACTGTTTGCAAGATTGTTCATTTCAATATTATAGGTAATATAATGCCTTGGGTTATGTTTAATATATTTTGGATAAATGGCAACATCGGCCATAAATATTGAAATTCTTTAGTTTACAGATCGATTTCAGTCACTGTGTGACCTTCCTCAATGCAAATTATTCACACCTTGTAGGCCAATATATCAATAGTAAAACATTTTTCTATGAGGTGTAGCATGTATTGTGATGATTACTTCCAACAGATATCTTCACTTTTACGACATACAATAATGTTTAATTTTACAGAAGAGCCTATCTTGTAACCTTAGCAGTTGCCAATCCAACATTGGAAGAAAACCTGTACATTTTTGTCAAAAAAATATATAACCTGTGTCTGTCTCTCAGTGTTTATTAGAGCACCATGTAAAAATTATAAGAGGTACTTGCAGTTAGACACTCATGTTTAAAGAATAACTTTAACATAATAATAGGTCTACTTCAGTCCTTACTCACACTTGTCATTTACTTTACAACACTATTTTCAGTGAAGTTAGTGTCACATTACTCACGAAAATTATTGAAGCTTAAACCAGTTCTTGTTCAGATCAATTACCATTTCTCATCACGAGTGCACAATTGTTAATGTTAAACATTTGAGCCACTTCAATCTGAAACTACTTCCGTAACTTCAACTTATGTTGCCTTCCCCAGAATTCATTAACTAGTGCACTCCTTTTTAAATGCAACTTCTTGTTTTCTGTCAACATTTATTACACTTTTGAGAACCACAATATTGAACATAACTGTTTCAAGATCTTCCTTTGGCTCCCCTTGTTCTCCCATGCTTCCATAGCTGACTCTCAGCTCTTCGCCCCTCTCTCCTTGAAAATGCACAAACACTCAGCTTGAAAAACTGAATGTCTATCTTCTAAAGTTCTTGGAACTCTAGTCATTGTGGTACCCTTATGGTCTACAAACTAACTTAAAGTCTTAGAAAGAGAGAGGGTAGTAAACCTCGGACAAATACAAAGAATGTAAAAAAATATCATTATTAGTTTAAAATACTGGGTGACAGTCTAGTCATGCCAGCTTTCATAAAGTAGGTAGGATATCTGGACAGGCTGGTAAATGTTAAAGAAAATGTACTGTTCTCAAAGGACTTCCTGTTGGTGTCCATAATGGAGATCTATTCTTCAAAATTATTTGACAAGAAACAGGCAGCAACTGCCTTGCTGTATTTGTTAATGGCTTTGATGTTCTAAATCACGTAGCACTAAAAGTGTTATGGTGGCTGCTGGGAGATGTACACTTTCTTTGGCTTGTGAGTTTTTAGCAAAATTGGAGATAGTCTACAGGAGTGCTTAGGTACGAGTGTAACAGAACCAGAAGTGTATTTTGGACTCACTGTGTACCCCAACCCCCCCATGAACCACGGACCTTGCCGTTGGTGGGGAGGCTTTCATGCCTCAGCGATACAGACAGCTGTACTGTAGGTGCAACCACAACGGAGGGGTATCTGTTGAGAGGCCAGACAAACGTGTGGTTCCTGAAGCAGCCTTTTCAGTAGTTGTAGTGGCAACAGTCTGGATGATGGACTGGTTTACCTTGCAACACTAACCAAAACGACCTTGCTGTGCTGGTACTGCAAACGGCTGAAAGCAAGGAGAAACTACAGCCATCATTTTTCTCAAGGGCATGCAACTTGACTGTATGGTTAAATGATGATGGCGTCCTCTTTGGTAAAATATTCCGAAGGTAAAATAGTCTCCCATTCGGATCTCCGGGCGTGGACTACTCAGGAGGACGTTGTTATCAGGAGAAAGAAAACTGGCGTTCTACGGATTGGAGTGCGGAATGTCAGATTCCTTAATCGGGCAGGTAGGTTAGAAAATTTAAAAAGGGAAATGGATAGGTTAAAGTTAGATATAGTGGGAATTAGTGAAGTTCAGTGGCAGGAGGAACAAGACATCTGGTCAAGTGACTACAGGGTTATAAATACAAAATCAAATAGGAGTAATGCAGGAGTGGGTTTAATACTGAATAAAAAAAAGGAATGCGGGTAAACTATTACAAACAGCATAGTGAACGCATTATTGTGGCCAAGATACATACGAAGCGTGCGTCTACCACAGTAGTACTAGTTTATATGCCACCTAGCTCCGCAGATGATGAAGAGATTGATGAAATGTATGATGAGATAAAAGAAATTATTCATATAGTGAAGGAAGACGAAAATTTAATAGTCATGGGTGACTGGAACTCGATAGTAAGAAAAGGATGAGAGGAAAACGCAGTAGGTGAATATGGAATGGGAGTAAGCAATGAAAGAGGAAGCTGCCTGGTAGAATTTTGCACAGAGCATTATTTAATCATAGCTAACACTTGGTTCAAGAATCATAAAATAAGGTTGTATACATCAAAGAAGCTTGGAGATACTGGAGGGTCTCAGATAGATTATATAATGGTAAGACAGAGATTCAGGAACCAGGTTTTAAATTGTAGGACATTTCCAGGGGCATATGTGGACTCTGACCACAATCTATTGGTTATGAACTGTAGATTAAAACTGAAGAAACTGCAAAAAGGTGGGAATTTGAGGAGATGGGACCTGGATAAATTGACAGAACCAGAGGTTGTAGATAGCTTCAGGGAGAGCATTAGGGAATGATTGACAACAATGGGGGAAAGAAATACAGTAGAAGAAGAATGGGTAGCTTTGAGAGACGAAATAATGAAGGTAGCAGAGGATCAAGTAGGTAAAAAGATGAGGGCTAATAGAAATCCTTGGGTAACAGAAGAAATATTGAATTTATATGATGAAAGGAGAAAATATAAAAACGCAGTAAATGAAGCAGGAAAAAAGGAATACAAATGTCTCAAAAGTGAGATTGACAGGAAGTGCAAAATGGCTAAGCAGGGATGGCTAGAGGAGAAATGTAAGGATGTAGAGGCTTATCTCAATAGGGGTAAGATAGATACCGCTTACAGGAAAATTAAAGAGACCTTTGGAGAAAAGAGAACCACTTGTATGAATATCAAGAGCTCAGATGGAAACCCAGTTCTAAGCAAAGAAGGGAAAGCAGAAAGGTGGAAGGAGTATACAGAGGGTCTATACAAGGGCGATGTTCTTGAGGACAATATCATAGAAATGGAAGAGAATGTAGATGTATATGAAGATGAAATAGGAGATACGATACTGCATGAAGAGCTTGACAGAGCACTGAAAGACCTGAGTCAAAACAAGGCCCTTGGACTACACAACATTCCATTAGAACTACTGACAGCCTCGGGAGAGCCAGGCATAACAAAACTCTATCATCTGGTGAGCAAGATGTATGAGACAGGCAAAATACCCTCAGACTTCAAGAAGAATATAATAATTCCAATTCCAAAGAAAGCAGGTGTTGACACATGTGAAAATTACCAAACTATCAGTTTAATAAGCCACGGCTGAAAAATACTAACACGAATTCTTTACAGACGAATGGATAAACTGATAGAACCCAACCTCGGCGAAGATCAGTTTGGATTCCATAGAAATGTTGGAACACGTGAGGCAATACTGACCCTATGACTTATCTTAGAAAATAGGTTAAGGAAAGGCAAACCTACATTTCTAGCATTTGTAGACTTAGAGTAAGCTTTTGACAATGTTGTCTGGAATACTCTCTTTCAAATTCTGAAGGTGGCAGGGGGTAAAAATACAGGGAGCGAAAGGCTATTTACAATTTGTACATAAACCTGATGGCAGTTATAAGATTCGAGGGGCATGAAAGGGAAGCAATGGTTGGGAAGTGAGAGAGACAGGGCTGTAGCCTATCCCTGATATTCAACAAAAGAAAAATTCAGAGTAGGAATTAAAATCCACGAAGAAGAAATAAAAACTCTGAGGTTCGCTGATGACATTGTAATTCTGTCAGGGACAGCAAATGAACTGGAAGAGCAGCTGAACGGGATGGACAGTGTCTTGAAAGGAGGATTTAAGATGATCATCAATGAAAGCAAAATGAGGATAATGGAATGTAATCGAATTAAGTCGGGTGATGCTGAGGAATTAGATTAGGAAATGAGACGCTTAAAGTAGTAATGAGTTTTGCTATTTGGGGAGCAAAATAAGTGATGATGGTCGAAGTAGAGAAGATATAAAATGTAGACTGACAACAGTAAGGAAAGTGTTTCTGAAGAAGATAAATTTATTAACATCGAGTATAGATTTGAGTGTCATGAAGTCGTTTCTGAAAGTATTTGTATGGAGTGTAGCCATGTATGGAAGTGAAACGTGGATGATAAATGGTGTAGACAAGAAGAGAATAGAAGCTTTCAAAATGTGGTGCTACAGAAGAATGCTGAAGATTAAATCGGTAGATCACATAACTAATGAGGAAGTATTGAATAGAATTGGAGAGAACAGAAATTTGTGGCACCACTTGACTAGAAGAAGGGATCGGTTGGTAGGGCACATTCTGAGGCATCAAGGGATCACCAATTTAGTATTGGAGGGCAGCGTGGAGGGCAAAAACTGTTGAGGGTGACCAAGAAATGAATACACTAAACAGTTTCAAAGGATGTATGTTGGAGTAAGTACTGGAAGATGATGAACCTTGCACAGGACAGAGTAGCATGGAGAGCTGCATCAAACCAGTCTCTGGATTGGAGCACAACAACAACAACAACAACAACAACAACAACAACGTGTACCACAAATATATGCTACATTAAAATGGGAAAACCAAGAACCTGCAACAGCAAAAAAGAACAGTGGGCACGTGAGGCCTTATTTTTTGATGCCAGGGAACACGTACAGTCCCAGTTGCAAGTAAGGAACTGCAGTACCTCAAACCAATAGTTCTGAGTGTGAAGGCATGCTATGGCAAAAAATACAGATAAAATTAAAGAGAGAACTGATATGTCAGAACAGAAATTTAACCATTGCAGGGCTCCTTATTGATTCTGAGAAAAACAACCAATTTTAAAACTGACAGTCAGTAGGTACCAGTGAACTAGAACGCTGTACAGGGAAAAGCATGCGACTACTTTGAATGACACAAAGTGATCAGGAGAACAGAAATTAATTATTCACAGTGACCATACATGAAAGGATTCGTGAACAAGTAAACTTTGTGGACCTTCATAGAATTCACTCAGGACATTATAAATCTGTCTCTCATCAGAAAATAGAGGTAGTTTTTAGCAAGAAAAGGAAACTTGCTATGTCTGGAGTAACTGTCAGGGAAGAATTCACTTGCAGAAGACGAACATTTTCTAGAACTGTCATGTATCAGCATGGTTTAGAATATTTGTATACTGGATCACAGTGAAGAAAGCAAGTAGTTTTGAAGATGAGAGAATGAAACCCATGAAGTCTAGAAAGATGCCCATTCACATGTTTATAGTTTAAGTTTCACTTAATCCCATTTTACTGTGAATCATTATTAATTTCCTTTTTATTTTTATTGTGATTCACGCGCATGCCTTGTTCATAATGACTTATTATTTCAACTGTGCTCTCCATGATATACCATTACAACTACATAATTTCAACTTTCCCTACTACTACTACTACTACTACTACTACTTCCTTGTTCACATTTAAATGGAAGTGAAAAAGCCTAACTGTTTTATTTCACATTAATTTCTTATTTTGGTCTACCTGCATTCATTGCAACACACAATTTCTATGTCACATCCTTTAAATTCTTTAATTAGTTTTAATTAAAGCCTTCACTCTACCATCTATTAATTGCTGTTTATGACAGGCAAATGAAATCTGATGGGTAAGTACGCCTCTAGACTTGATGACTGCTTCTGGACACTGAACGTTCTGCTCCTCCTTCAAAGTTAATTCTGCCAGTCTGATATTTGCTAAAGCCAACAGGTTTCTATTACACAGCCTGAATGAGTGCATCTTTAGTCACATCTGAAGAATACAGTTCATTCTGTGCCTGGCAGGCAGCAGTTGCACAATAAAGCCTGCTAGCAACCACACTAGAACATACTTCAGTGTCAGTAGTCATCCACACAATAATATAATGATAAATGTTTAAAATTGAAAAGCTTCATCACCTGTTTTTCCAACTTATATATTGTCAGAGGCATGGTGCTTACTATGCCCTTCCTCAGACTGTTGTCTCATGTTTTCTGATCCCTTCTTTCCTCATTTATGCAAATGGCATAAAATACTGCCCCACAAATTCAAAGTTAATTCTGTATGCTGACAATACTTCTATTGTGTGCAAGCACGAAGATTATCAATTAGAAATACTGTGCAACCATATTACAAAGTACATAATTCAGTATTTCCATGAAAGTCAGCACTGAGGTAACAGCATAATACTGATTTTAACATCACAAGACAGATTTTTAAATTCAACTGTGCATTGGTACTAATATTGCCATTAAAGAGAACTATATAACATTCCTAGGATGTATGCATGTTCATTTTCTGGCAAGCAAACAGACTGAAAATATACTTGCAATAAATATGCTTAGCAAATACTGCAGTGATCCTCAGGTACTATCATGAACTGCTTATTATGCACTGGTGTCATCTAATAAAAATCTATGTAACAGAAGTATGTGGTGCCACAACTGAAGTTAATCTTTCCAATCTTTGAAATTTAAAGAAGAATTGGTGCAAAACCAAGATACTCATGTCAATCTATTCCCTAAACCCTGGATATTAATGCAGGACAGATACTTGCCAATGCTTTATTGAGTTCAGTCACATCACTCCACATTGCAAAATTTAAAACCAGACTTAGAAGAATTTTAATCGTTAACCTACACTGCTCACTAGATGAGAATGTTTCTTTTGGAGTGAATAAAGGCAATTTTATACAGGCTTCATTACGTATGTAAGTTGAAGGCGGATTACTGCTGTCAGCTGCAGCGGGCCATTAAACAGGATCGGCGGTGGAAAGTGAAAATGTGTACCAGACCGGGATTTGAACGCAGGATCTCCTGCTTACTAGGCAGGTGTGGTAGACTGTGCCATCCAGGACACAGCATTATCACAACTGCACGGACTATCTCAGTATGCCCTCAACTGATCCACACTCCCACCGAGTGCCACAGGTCCAAAGAATAGACACCACACATTACTGTAATACGTTTTATATGTTTAGTATCCTTTAATATAAACACTCAGTCACCGCAGTTTTTTGTTCAGTTGTTTCTTAAATGACTAACCTAAAATAAGAAAACTTGTTGGTTTGCAGTTAATTGTCTTTTACTGGAAGACACGGATGCGTGCATGCAGGCACACATGCACGCATGCACCCACGCACGCACACATGCATGCACACATGCACTTATATATGCCCCTAAATGGCACCAGCGGGACACACAATGACAGTGCTGCATTTCGATAGGTGGACTAGTGTGGGGGGGTGGGCAGCTGGTTTGCATGCTAAGAATGCAGGATGGAGGGGTGGCAAGTGCACAAGCTAAGCATATGATGCATAAGTGTTAGAACTGGTGGGCAGTGATGTGTGCTGAAGCGTGGGGACATGAATGGGAGGTGACGACAGGACGAAGGGAGTGGAAACAGTTGGGGTGGAGCGGTTGGGAACAGAGAGTTAGCTGAATTTGATGCCAGGATGATTATGCAAGAGGAGGCTGTGTTGCAAGGGTAACTCCCATCTGTGTTGTTCAGATAGACTGGTGCTGGAGTGGAGCGTCCAATTGAAATTGACCTTGTTCTGCTCAGCTGCATACTGTGCCACTGAGTGGTCAACTTTGTTCTTCGCAATAGTTTGGCAGCGGACAACTGGTTCATTGTCCCACTGACATAAAAATCTGCGAAGTGTTTGCAGCAGAGTTGATGTAACAGCTACTTTCACTGGTGGCCTGGTCTCTGATTGGGCAGGATAAGCCTGTGACAGGAGTAGGAAGTGTTGGGCACGTGGGCAGGGCAGATCTCACACCTTGATCTTCCACAGGGATATGATTGCTGTGGCAAGGGGTTGGGGAGTGGAAGTGGCACAGAGATGGACTAGAATGTTACATAGTTTGGGTGAGTGATGTAACATCACTTTAGCAGGGTTGGGATGGATATTGGGTACGTCGTCTCTCATTTCAGGCCATGATGAGAGATAAAGCTCTGAGAGAGGATATAGTTCAGCTGTTCCAGTACAGGGTGATACAGGGTGACAAGTGGTAGTGGGGGAGTAGTTCCTTTGTAGCTGATTCTTGGTAGTGGGAGAGTTGGAAGTGTGTGAGGATATACAGGAAATACGTTTATGGACAAGTTTTGGTTGGGGAGGAGGGGTAATGCCTGTCTGCGATAGCCTTCAAGGGACTTCCAGCAAACTGAGCAAAGGATTTACCATCACTACAGGTACGTCCTCCACTCCCACTCCCAGCCACTTGCCACAGGAACTGTATCCCTGTGGAAGATCAAGGAGAAAGACATCCCCAATCCAAACCACCCAACACTACTTATTTCTGTCCTGTCACAGGCATACCTTAACCCATAAGAGGCTGGGCCACCTGTGAAAACAGTCATTTGATATACCAATTCTGTAGCACACACTACACAGCTTTTTATTCTGGTATAACTACCAGCAAGCTGTCCACCAGGATGAATGGCCATACAAAAACTTTTGCCAAGAACAAAATTGACCACCCAAAGGCACAACAAGCAGCTGAGCATAATATGCTCTATTTCAATGGCTGCTTCACAACCCAGACCATCTGGATCCTTCCCTCCACCATCAGCTGCTCTGAATAACCCAGATGGGAGTAATCCTTACAACACATCCTGCACTCCGATAATTGTCCTCGTGTCAATCTCATTTAACCCTCTGTCCCCACACCTTCCATCTAATGGTTTCCTCTCCCTCCACACTGTCACCACCTCCCAATTCACATCACCTTCAGTGTGAGCTGCTGCCTACCAACTCCAAAAACTGTGCATCAAATGTCTAGTCTACGCACCTACCATCCTTTCTTCCCACATTCTTAGCTGGCAAACCAGCTGCCTCCTTCAGAGCTGCTAGCCACCCATCCCCAACATCTCTCCTTGCCACCCACCTCTCCCCCCTCTACATGACCCACCCTAGTCCACCTACTGAAAAGCAGCACTAGCAGTGTCTGTGTCTGTGTCTGTGACTGTGTGTGTGTGTGTGTGTGTGTGTGTGTGTGTGTGTGTGTGTGAAAGGGGGGGAGGGGGGGACTGACAGAGAGAGAGAGAGAGAGAGAGAGAGTGAGAGAGAGAGAGAGAGAGAGAGAGAGAGAGAGAACACGTGCGTGTGCGTACTTTTGTATTCTATCTTGAAAAAGGATTACTCCAAAAGTAGACAAGTTTGTTTTCTTTCTTTCTTGTGTATGCCCTTTGACAATTCCATACTTCTGCCTTTAAGTTCATGGTCGCCCATACTTCTGAAGTATATACATTCTATCAGAATGTTTCCTATGAAATTAATCTAAAATAAATCTTAATTGCTAAGGTGAAATGCTGTCTACCTACCTTCTCATATCATTGCTTATCATAAAAAAGTTACATCTTTATATTCACTTGTTATGAAATAATGAACGCAGAAAAATGATCCCTTTGTCAGCTGATGTTGAATAAAGTAGCAGTAGTTGTTTATTATTATTCATTGATGTGGGTTACTTGCAGAGTTGAGAAAAACCTGGGTATTTTTAAAAAAAAATACCCAGTGGGTTAATTGTTTTGTTTTTTGGAAGTTTTTCATATTGACAAACAGTTCAATTTAAATTCTTATGATTAATTTATACAAAACTTTAACCCATTCTTACAACTACTTTATTAGTGGAAAAAGCTGGTAAATTAAACAGTCAAAAGTGGTAAATTAAATTTTCCTATGTTGACAGCCAGAGCCTTGCACAATGATCACAGTCCCTTGTTGAAGCACACGGTTGTAAAGATGATGTAGTTGTGAAAATTCATGCTTTGATCCAGCACTGGATCCATATTATGCAGGTGAGTTTAGTTATGCATATTTCTTGTGTTTCTGTTTTTCCATAAAAACAAGCTACATATCAATTAATTATAACAGAAAATAACCTCCTTTATAGTACAATTAACAACAGTAAAATTATTTTCTTACAGATCAATTTTCAACATCATGTCATTTAATGCTGGAAGAAAGGTATCAGGCACAGTTAGTGGTTATATATTAGTAGGTCATGGCAGTCAACATTCAGCTTCAACACCACTGAAGAAAGAACAGACAATCTGGGTGACATTTTAATTGAAATCAGTGATTAACAGAAGCAACAATTGGATCTATTGATAGCAAAATTCTTCTATGCTAGTAACATAACCTTCAATGCAGCTTCAGCTCCAGAACACACAGACAAAATTCAAGCACTTTCAACTGGTTATGTTAGTCCTGATTGCTTCAAATTAAGTGGGAAGTTGTCTGATGAAGTTGCAGATAAGGTTATGCAAATATAAAAAAATCAGTTAAATAGCATAATAGCATTGTATTACTACAAAATGGGTGGTCTCATAAAAAGAATGACCCAATTATAGCAATCAGTATCCATACAAGCCAAAAAGCACTTCTATTAAATGTAACTGATTGTGGAACCAACCAAAGGGCTGCTAATTATGTTGCTGAGTCTTTGAGAAAAATCAATTAAAATGCATGAAGCTAAACTTCAAAAAAAAATATTTGCAGTTGGCAGTGATAGTGAAAATAAAATGATAAAAATGTGATGGCTTTTAAAGGAATACCTGCCTCACTTGTTAACATATGGTTGTTTGGCTCATTTCATTAATCTAATCAAGGAAAAAATGACACCTATGAGTATAATAAAGCATATTGGTGAGGTCCATAATTACTTTCAGAACCATCAAAAACACGTGACTGGCTAAAGGAAGCAGTGCTCTTATGCCACAACTCCCAAATCCTACTAAATGGATTTCCCAGCATGATTGCTTATGCAACTATTCTAAGTATGTGAAAACTGTAACAGAGTACTCTGAAAAAGTCCCTGCTAACATTGGCAAAATCTTGGATAATGTTATGATTTATAAAGATGCCATTCATCTTCTCCGATAACTATCAGAGGTTTCTAGAGTCTTGGACCTCCTTCAAGCACACAGGACAAATATTCAACAAGCTGTCAAACTATGATTTGCCTTTTAGGAAGTCTGGATTTTATTTTATTTTATTTATTTTTGGTCATCAGTCTACTGACTGGTTTTGGTTTGATGCGGCCCGCCATGAATTCCTTTCCTGTGCTAACCTCTTCATCTCAGAGTAGCACTTGCAATCTACGTCCTCAATTATTTGCTTGACGTATTCCAATCTCTGTCTTCCTCTACAGTTTTTGCCCTCTACAGCTCCCTCTAGTACCATGGAAGTCATTCCCTCATGTCTTAGCAGATGTCCTATCATCCTGTCCCTTCTCCTTATCAGTGTTTTCCACATATTCCTTTCCTCTCCGATTCTGCGTAGAACCTCCTCATTCCTTACCTTATCAGTCCACCTAATTTTCAACATTCATTTATAGCACCACATCTCAAATGCTTCAGTTCTCTTCTGTTCCGGTTTTCCCACAGTCCATGTTTCACTACCATACAATGCTGTACTCCAGACGTACATCCTCAGAAATTTCTTCCTCAAATTAAGGCCAGTATTTGATATTAATAGACTTCTCTTGGCCAGAAATGGCTTTTTTGCCATAGCGAGTCTGCTTTTGATGTCCTCCTTGCTACGTCCGTCATTGATTATTTTACTGCCTAGGTAACAGAATTCCTTAACTTCATTGACTTTGTGACCATCAATCTTGATGTTAAGTTTCTCGCTGTTCTCATTTCTACTACTTCTCATTACCTTCATCTTTCTCCGATTTACTCTCAAACCATACTGTGTACTCATTAGACTGTTCATTCCGTTCAGCAGATCATTTAATTCTTCTTCACTTTCACTCAGGATAGCAATGTCATCAGCGAATCGTATCATTGATATCCTTTCACCTTGTTTTTTAATTCCACTCCTGAACCTTTCTTTTATTTCCATCATTGCTTCCTCGATGTACAGATTGAAGAGTAGGGGCGAAAGGCTACAGCCTTGTCTTACACCCTTCTTAATACGAGCACTTCGTTCTTGATCGTCCACTCTTATTATTCCCTCTTGGTTGATGTACATATTGTATATGACCCGTCTCTCCCTATAGCTTACCCCTACTTTTTTCAGAATCTTGAACAGCTTGCACCATTTTATATTGTCGAACACTTTTTCCAGGTCGACAAATCCTATGAAAGTGTCTTGATTTTTCTTTAGCCTTGCTTCCATTATTAGCCGTAACGTCAGAATTGCCTCTCTCATCCCTTTACTTTTCCTAAAGCCAAACTGATCGTCACCTAGCTCATTCTCAATTTTCTTTTCCATTCTTCTGTATATTATTCTTGTAAGCAGCTTCGATGCGTGAGCTGTTAAGCTGATTGTGCGATAATTCTCGCACTTGTCAGCTGTTGCCATCTTCAGAATTGTGTGGATGATGCTTTTCCGAAAGTCAGATGGTATATCGCCAGACTCATATATTCTACACACCAATGTGAATAGTCGTTTTGTTGCCACTTCCCCCAATGACTTTAGAAATTCTGATGGAATGTTATCTATCCCTTCTGCCTTATTTGACCGTAAGTCCTCCAAAGCTCTTTTAAATTCAGATTCTAATACTGGATCCCCTATCTCTTCTAAATCGACTCCTGTTTCTTCTGCTATCACATCAGACAAATCTTCACCCTCATAGAGGCTTTCATTGTATTCTTTCCACCTATCTGCTCTCTCCTCTGCATTTAACAGTGGAATTCCCGTTGCACTCTTAATGTTACCACCGTTCCTTTTAACGTCACCAAAGGTTGTTTTGACTTTCCTGTATGCTGAGTCTGTCCTTCCGACAATCATATCTTTTTCGATGTCTTCACATTTTTCCTGCAGCCATTTCATCTTAGCTTCCCTGCACTTCCCATTTATTTCATTCCACAGCGACTTGTATTTCTGTATTACTGGTTTTCCCGGAACATGTTTCTACTTCCTCCTTTCATCAATCAACTGAAGTATTTCTTCTGTTACCCATGGTTTCTTCGCAGCTACCTTCTTTGTACCTATGTTCTCCTTCCCAACTTCTGTGAAGGCCCTTTTTAGAGATGTCCATTCCTCTTCAACTGTACTGCCTACTGCGCTATTCCTTATTGCTGTATCTGTAGCTTTAGAGAACTTCAAACGTATCTCGTCATTCCTTAGTACTTTTGTATCCCACTTCTTTGCGTATTGATTCTTCCTGACTAATGTCTTGAACTTCACCCTACCCTTCATCACTACTATATTGTGATCTGAGTCTATATCTGCTCCTGGGTACACCTTACAATCCAGTACCTGATTTCGGAATCTCTGTCTGACCATGATGTAATCTAATTGAAATCTTCTCGTATCTCCCGGCCTTTTCCAAGTATACCTCCTCCTCTTGTGATTCTTGAAAAGGGTATTCACTATTACTAGCTGAAACTTGTTACAGAACTCAATTAGTCTTTCTCCTCTTTCATTCCTTGTCCCAAGCCCATATTCTCCTGTAACCTTTTCTTCTACTCCTTCCCCTACGACTGCATTCCAGTCGCCCATGACTATTAGATTTTCGTCCCCCTTTACATACTGCATTACCCTTTCAGTATCCTCTTACACTTTCTCTATCTGTTCATCTTCAGCTTGCGACGTCGGCATGTATACCTGAACTATCGTTGTCGGTGTTAGTCTGCTGTCGATTCTGATTAGAACAACCCGGTCACCGAACTGTTCACAGTAACACACCCTCTGCCCTACCTTCCTATTCATAACGAATCCTACAACTGTTATACCATTTTCTGCTGCTGTTGATATTACCCGATACTCATCTGACCAGAAATCCTTGTCTTCCTTCCACTTCACCTCACTGACTCCTACTATATCTAGATTGAGCCTTTGCATTTCCCTTTTCAGATTTTCTAGTTTCCCTACCACGTTCAAGCTTCTGACATTCCACGCCCCGACTCGTAGAACAATTATTCAATTATTATCTTTTTCTCATGGTAACCTCCCCCTTGGCAGTCTCCTCCTGGAGATCCGAATGGGGGACTATTCCGGAATCTTTTGCCAATGGAGAGATCATCATGATACTTCTTCAATTACAGGCCACATGTCCCGTGGATACACGTTACGTGTCTTTAATGCAGTGGTTTCCATTGCCTTCTGCATCCTCATGTCGTTGATCATTGCTGATTCTTCTGCCTTTAGGGTCAATTTCCCACCCCTAGGACAAGAGAGTGCCCTGAACCTCTATCCGCTCCTCCGCCCTCTTTCACAAGGCCGTTGGCAGAATGAGGCTGACTTCTTATGCCGGAAGTCTTCGGCCGCCAATGCTGATTATTTATCAAAATTTAGGCAGTGGCGGGGATCGAACCCGGGACCGAAGACGTTTTGATTATGAATCAAAGATGCTACCCCTAGACCACGGGTACTATATGATATTAAACCCTATAAGAACATAACCAAAAAACAGTGTGTTTCAAGTGTTACGTCTCTTTAGGATTGTGGATTCTGGTTATTTTCCTGCCATTATGTTTCCTGATGCAATAGTAACACAGTTCTCTCCAAACAAATGGTGGAAGATAATGGAGCTAAAAACAGCAAAAAAAGCAAACTTACCAACAGGATTTATTACTTTTGTGAAAAGTCTTACCTTTTGTCCTGATAGCACTGCACCCATTGAGAGAATTTCCTCCATTTATAGGCTTGTTTGGTCAAATAAAGAAATAATTTAGGAGAGAAAAGAGCCAAGAAATTAGTGAAGATATATAAATTTATGCATATTTCCAAACAGGACTAAACTGTGCTTTACAGTAAGTAGGATTCTACATCAAGTTAAAGTGTTTTTTTGTGTGTAAATGTTATTTAACTGTGCTTCTTACACTGCAATAAAAAGCTAGAACACAATCCTACTAAAATAAATTCTTGTGACAGTAAATAGTTGCCTTCGATAATCATGACGACTCTCTTTAATTTGAGAAAGCTTACCAATGTAATGTTTTGTATTTTAATTAAATCTTCATTATTAAATATAGTTGAGTTTTATTTTTTTTAAGTGGAACACTATGGTATTTTTTCCACCAGATTAAATTACAACGACCCTGGTTACTTTTATTCTGGCGAGGGGGGGAGTTTTATTTAAATCTGAATTTATTAATTAGAATAGGGGAATGACGTCAATAACTAAAGAGTGGCAAGCTTCTTGTTTCTCAAAATAAATGTACATAGTTATAAATGTGTAATCAAGGTCATCTATTACCCACACCAAATTGGCGTAGTAGTATTTCCTACTCATGTTGCAATATATGTACATTATATATAAAAACAAAGATGAGGTGACTTACCGAACAAAAGCGCTGGCAGGTCGATAGACACACAAACAAACACAAACATACACACAAAATTCAAGCTTTCGCAACAAACTGTTGCCTCATCAGGAAAGAGGGAAGGAGAGGGGAAGACGAAAGGAAGTGGGTTTTAAAGGAGAGGGTAAGGAGTCATTCCAATCCCGGGGGCGGAAAGACTTACCTTAGGGGGAAAAAAGGGACAGGTATACACTCGCACACACGCACATATCCATCCACACATACAGACACAAGCAGACATATTTAAATATGTCTGCTTGTGTCTGTATGTGTGGATGGATATGTGCGTGTGTGCGAGTGTATACCTGTCCCTTTTTTCCCCCTAAGGTAAGTCTTTCCGCTCCCGGGATTGGAATGACTCCTTACCCTCTCCTTTAAAACCCACTTCCTTTCGTCTTCCCCTCTCCTTCCCTCTTTCCTGATGAGGCAACAGTTTGTTGCGAAAGCTTGAATTTTGTGTGTATGTTTGTGTTTGTTTGTGTGTCTATCGACCTGCCAGCGCTTTTGTTCGGTAAGTCACCTCATCTTTGTTTTTATATATAATTTTTCCCACGTGGAATGTTTCCCTCCATTATATTGATATCATTAATTTGAATCCAACAATTACGTTTGTTATTGTCACTGTTGCATTTCGAAATCTTTTCTGTCGTCTTATTTTCCTCTTTCTGTTTTTGCCAATAGTTTCACTTTGTATTCACCTTCTCCTTTTTACCGTAATCTGCTATACTATTTTATCCCGCCTAATATATACTCAATAATACGTAACCCACTTCCAAACCATAACCAAAAAAATTTTTTTTGCCGCTTTCAGCACTACCGCCGCTATAATATCCACCGTTTCTAGTTCACAAACAGCTCCTTTCACCTTTTAAACAACCATTTCGGCCAGTTCTAATAACTTTCGCTTTATTTCCATTTCCGTTTTTCCCACACCACTGATCATTTTTAGCCGCTTCCCACAGGTTTTAACGCGATTATTTCTTCGTCAGACAATTGTTAGCCTCATTTTCATAATCTGCCACCACAATACCACTCCTTTTAATATACTACACGTAGTTTTTTCGAAATTTTCCCGAATTTCTCCGCCCTTTAACGTGTTTTGGCGGCAACACAACCACCTAACCTTTATGCACATCGTTGTCTACCAACCCAAGTCCAACATAGCCCAGCTGTAACCAACACCTATTCGCCTTTTTTCATTCCAGATCTCCAGTTTCTTTCCGGTTCACCTTTATCTCTCCCCATATATTTTTATTTTCATTTTCATTTCACCTCATGTTACACTTTCCACCTTCTAATACCATGTCACCCTCACAACACCCCCACAATGACCCCATTAAGTTTTATTTACATTCCCTCCGCAAACATGGGTCTTTAAATATGTCTGCTTGTGTCTGTATGTGTGGATGGATATGTGCGTGTGTGCGAGTGTATACCTGTCCTTTTTTCCCCCTAAGGTAAGTCTTTCCGCTCCCGGGATTGGAATGACTCCTTACCCTCTCCTTTAAAACCCACTTCCTTTCGTCTTCCCCTCTCCTTCCCTCTTTCCTGATGAGGCAACAGTTTGTTGCGAAAGCTTGAATTTTGTGTGTATGTTTGTGTTTGTTTGTGTGTCTATCGACCTGCCAGCGCTTTTGTTCGGTAAGTCACCTCATCTTTGTTTTTATATATAATTTTTCCCACGTGGAATGTTTCCCTCCATTATATTAATATATGTACATTGTTATTCCCTCTGCAGATAACTTGAATAGATGGTTCCACTCCGATATAAGCATTGAACACCTAGATTCAATCTACTGTATACCACAGAGTCACATCCATTAATAAGTGTGATTTTCTTTAAGCAATATGTAGGCCTATAGGAGACATTAAGAAAATAATATCACCAGCAGAAAGATGGAGGTCAGAAATATGGTCTCTCTGCCTATAATATTGTGTTTATGTCCCCTGTACACATTGCCTGAAGAAAATCATACATAATAATGTATAACAATATACACTACTCTGAAATCTGCAAAACATGGTACCTTAAGAACTATTTTTCAGATATTAAGCGGTAGTAGACTGGCAATAACCTTCCAATACTGTTCAAAAATTCACTTGCTAACTTGCTGCTCTGTAAGATCAACTTGATAGTTTACAAGCATTCAGTTAAGGTAGAGAGAGCCCCTGTTCCCTGCCTGAATCCAGAGTTAAGCCAAATTACGAATAAATGAGGCTCTGTACAAAGAAAAATCAAACAAAACTCAACATCTGAAATTTATGGAGTACACAAGAAAACTGCGGAACAGAGATATGCACATGTGCAAAAGCCAGTATCAGGTATGCCTGTACTATTGCATTCAGAGAGTGAAAAGCTGCAACCCTGTGGAAAACTGTGCATCTTCAACATAGTAATGATAAAGTCTGATTTAACATTTTGTCAATGCCAGTCAACTTTCAGTATGAAAAGTCACTAGTAGAATCTCTTCTGAGACAATATGTGACACTGAATGAGCATAGAAATGATTAAGAAGTTCCTCTAATTATTATCCCAATTTTTACAGATATTTCAACTTTTCTCCTCTTAGCAGCACATAACTTATTGAGTACAAACAGCTTAATTCCAGTAAAGTGTCTGATATCAGCGACTTCAAAACCTCAGTTTTGAAAATGGAATAGTTTAATTTCTCACACACATTGTGGGTCTCGAGTTCAAGTCTCGGTCTGCCACACAGTTTTTATGCATCAGCAAGTTTCGTATCAGTGTACACTCCGTTGCAGGGCAGAAAATTCATTCTGGAAATATCTACCAGGCAGCGGTTTAGCTCTGTCTCCACAATGTCCTTTCTTCCAGGGGTGCTAGTCTCTCAAGTTTCACAGGAGAACTTCTGTGAAGTTTGGCAGAAGTAAAGCTGTGAGAATGAGTTGTGAATTGAATGGGTAAAGCATTTGAACTCAAAAGGCAAATGTCTCAAGTTGATAGTCTCAGTCAGGCACACAGATTCAATCTGCCAGGAAGTTCCAATTATCCTGGCATTTATGTAATCACGATGGCCAACACAAGAAGTTGAAGCAGATTGCTCCCAAAAACAAATTCAGTTTCTTAAGAGCTTTGCTATCTCCCTTGGCATAGTACATCTTACTACTGGAGCCAAGAAGACAGATTTTGAACAAATAGGGGAATTAAAACCTACCGATAACAGCAATCATTAAGGCATAGTCATATAACTACATTTAATGCTCATTAGTTACAAATTTTCCTTAAATTCGGACGCCACAAAATAACAAATTGCATTCTTTTCAATTATTTCAAAGTTTACGTTCTCTTTTCCCTTGCATAACGAATGCAATTTGACATAATCTCAACCTCTATTTTAGCGGCACTTAAATATGGGAAACAATGCATGTTGCTGAAAACTACCTAGTAATACAGAGTGTACATAAAGTCCAATAACACCTTCAATTATTTATTGCACAAGAACTAAACATTGTACAGATGTCATGCATATTGCATTTTGAAGAGAAACTCTGAAAGCGTGTTTTACAAACCATGAGTGACCTGCAGTGGCATACATCGTAACAATGACAGCTGCAGAAATAGCAAGGCCCTTGACGTACGAAGCCAACTTATCATTTAGTGAAGGAGTGTTCAAAAGTAAAGCCATTATTCAAAAACAGCGACAAGCATAAGGTATAAAACTATCGGCCAATATCCCTCCTTCCAACGTTTTCCCAAATAACAGAAAAATTAATGAATCACAGAATCAACAAATATCTAAATGACCATACGTTACTAAATAGAAATCAAAATGGCTTCCAGGCAGGTAAAAAAACAGAAACAGCACTAATGTGCTACGTTGTTGTTGTGGTCTTCAGTCCTGAGACTGGTTTGATGCAGCTCTCCATGCTACCCTATCCTGTGCAAGTTCTTCATCTCCCAGTACTTACTGCAACCTACATCCTTCTGAATCTGCTTAGTGTATTCATCTCTTGGTCTCCCTCTACAATTTTTACCCCCCATGCTGCCCTCCAATGCTAAATTTGTGATCCCTTGATGCCTCAAAACATGTCCTACCAACTGGTCCCCACTCCTTGTCAAGTTGTGCCACAAACTCCACTTCTCCCCAATTCTATTCAATACCTTCTCATTAGTTATGTGATCTACCCATCTGATCTTCAGCATTCTTCTGTAGCAACACATTTCAAAAGCTTCTATTCTCTTCTACTCCAAACTATTTATCGTCCATGTTTCACTTCCATACATGGCTACACTCCATACAAATACTTTCAGAAACGACTTCCTGACACTTAAATCTATACTCGATGTTAACAAATTTCTCTTCTTTAGAAACGCTTTGTTTGCCATTGCCAGTCTACATTTTATATCTTCTCTACTTCGAGCATCATCAGTTATTTTGCTCCCCAAATAGCAAAACTCCTTTACTACTTTAAGCGTCTCATTTCCTAATCTAATTCCCTCAGCATCACCCGACTTAATTCGACTACATTTCCTTATCCTCATTTTGCTTTTGTTAATGTTCATCTTACATCCTCCTTTCAAGACACTGTCCATTCCGTTCAACTGCTCTTCCAAGTCCTTTGCTGTCTCTGACAGAATTACAATGTCATCGGCAAACCTCAAAGTTTTTATTTCTTCTCCATGGATTTTAATACCTACTCCAAATTTTTCTTTTGTTTCCTTTACTGCTTGCTCAATATTCAGATTGAATAACATCAGAGCGAGGCTACAACCCTGTCTCACTCCCTTCCCAACCACTGCTTCCCTTTCATGCCCCTCGACTCTTATAACTACCATCTGCCTTCTGTACAAATTGTAAATAGCCTTTCGCTCCCTGTATTTTACCCCTGCCACCTTTAGAATTTGAAAGAGAGTATTCCAGTCAACATTGTCAAAAGCTTTCTCTAAGTCTACATATGCTAGAAACATAGGTTTGCCTTTCCTTAATCTAGCTTCCAAGATAAGTCGTAGGGTCAGTATTGCCTCACGCGTTCCAATATTTCTACGGAATTGAAACTGATCTTCCCCGAGGTCGGCTTCTACCAGTTTACACATTCGTCTGTAAAGAATTCGCGTTAGTATTTTGCAGCCGTGGCTTATAAACTGATAGTTCGGTAATTTTCACATCTGTCAACACCTGCTTTCTTTGGGATTGGAATTATTATATTCTTCTTGAAGTCTGAGGGTATTTCGCCTGTCTCATACATGTTGCTCACCAGATGGTAGTGTTTTGTCAGGACTGGCTCTCCCAAGACCGTCAGTATTTCTAATGGAATTTTGTCTACTCACGGGGCCTTGTTTCGACTCAGGTCTTTCAGTGCTCTGTCAAACTCTTCACGCAGTATTGTATCTCCCATTTCATCTTCATCTACATCCTCTTCCATTTCCATAATATTGTCCTGAAGTACATCGCCCTTGTATAGACCCTCTATATACTCCTTCCACCTTTCTGCTTTCCCTTCTTTGCTTAGAACTGGGTTTCCATCTGAGCTCTTGATCTTCATACAAGTGGTTCTCTTTTCTCCAAAGGTCTCTTTAATTTTCCTGTCAGCAGTATCTATCTTACCCCTATTGAGATAAGCCTCTACATCCTTACATTTCTCCTCTAGCCATCCCTGCTTAGCCATTTTGCACTTCCTGTCGATCTCACTTTTGAGACGTTTGTATTCCTTTTTGCCTGCTTCATTTACCGCATTTTTATATTTTCTCCTTTCATCACAAATTTAATATTTCTTCTGTTACCCAAGGATTTCTATTAGCCCTCATCTTTTTACCTACTTGATCCTCTGCTACCTTCATTACTTCGTCTCTCAAAGCTACCCATTCTTCTTCTACTGTATTTCTTTCCCCCATTGTTGTCAATCATTCCCTAATGCTCTCCCTGAAGCTATCTACAACCTCTGGTTCTGTCAGTTTATCCAGGTCCCATCTCCTTAAATTCCCACCTTTTTGCAGTTTCCAGTTTTAATCTACAGTTCATAACCAATAGATTGTGGTCAGAGTCCACAGCTGCCCCTGGAAATGTCTTACAATTTAAAACCTGGTTCCTAAATCTCTGTCTTACCATTATATAATCTATCTGATACCTTCTAGTATCTCAAGGATTCTTCCATGTATACAACCTTCTTTTATGATTCTTGAACCAAGTGTCAGCTATGATTAAGTTATGCTCTGTGCAAAATTCTACCAGGCCAATTTCCATTTCATTTCTTACCCCCAATCCATATTCACCTACTATGTTTCCTTCTCTCCCTTTTCCTACTCTCGAATTCCAGTCACCGATGACTATTAAATTTTGCGTCTCCCTTCACTAACTGAATAATTTCTTTTATTTCATCATACATTTCATCAATTTCTTCATCATCTGCAGAGCTAGTTGGCATATAAACTTGTACTACTGTAGTAGGCGAGGGCTTCGTATGTATCTTGGCCACAATAATGATACACTGAACAAATAATCAAAAATCTAAAAAAAGAGACAACTGCATAGTAGGAATAAATTTAGATCTCTCCAAAGCATTTGACACTGTCAATCATGGTATCCTTTTACAACAACTGGAAGCATTAAGTGCTCATGGGACACAGAAAAAGTGGTTTGAATCATACCTACAAAACCGAACACAGATTGTACGACTGATGTCAGATTACTGCAACCACAAAATAAATTTAGTATCAGGTGGAAAAAAAAAAAAGAAAAAAAAAATTGGAAACAGGAGTCCCACAAGGCAGTATTCTGGGTCCCTTATTGTCCCTTGTCTACATAAATGACTTTCACACTTCAGATGGAACAGCACAGGCTATACGATTTGCAGATGACACTAGTGTGATAACAGGTGCATCAAAGCAAATGCTGCAAACAACTACTGATCAAGTAATAAAGAATGTAAACACCAGGTTCAATGCAAACCAGTTGACATTAAATGCAAATAAAACAAATTGCATGCAGTTTGGGAAAATATGTTAAAACGTAAATCTTGATCTGTTGTTGGGTGACAAGGCCATAGACAGAATGGCATCAACAAAATTTCTGGGGATAATTTTAATGACCATGTAATGAAACTTGTGCAGAAACTTAACACAACCTGTTTTGCCTCTTAGAATTATTGCAAATGTTTGTACTGCAGAGGGTGCCAGGACAGCATATTTTGGGTATTTTCAGTCAAAAAATGTATGTGAATTCCTAAGGGACCAAACTGCTCCGTCATCGGTTCCTAGTCTTACACACTACTTAAACTAATTTATGCTAAGAACAACACAAACACACCCATGCCCGAGGGTGGACTTTAACCTCCAGCGGGAAGGTCTGCGCAATCCGTGACCTAGCGCTTCAAACCGTGTGGCCTATTTTCAGTCTCTTGCAACATACAGAATAATATTTTGGGGTTCCACCACTTGCCATCTGAAACAAATCTTTCTGTTACAGAGGAGAGCTATCTGAATAATAACACACACTCATCCACAAACACAATGAAAACCCTTATTCAACAAGATTAAAGTTCCAAAAATACCTCCCTTATATATGTTTTATAAGTTAGGGCCCACCTTGCAGATTTTCAGATAAATGCCGACCTGCATAACTACAATACCTGAAATAGCACAGCACTCCGTACCCAGTGAAAAAAAACCACACACACACACACACACACACACACACACACACACAGGCATGTAAGCCATATTGGTACAAAACTCTACAACAGACTGCCACCCAACATCAGAAAGTTAGGAGATAAAGATGGATTGAAAGTATATTTTTACACAGTAAATGGTTATTTAGGCCACTAAATGATTCTATTAATGTTTACATTAAGGCGAAACTGAAAACACTGCCTTTCATCCCCTGAAGTTTCTGTTAATTTTGTATATCTGATGGACAACTGTTGTGTGTGGTAAAATCTTTACTGAATTATTATAGTGAATATAAGGGCTTCCTGTCTAGGGAAGACAAAAGTAAAGCCTTAGGGCAAATAGACTAAGCAGTTAAAATACTGTTAGTATACATGTATAAAAAGTTGTATTACTGTATCTTATATGACCAACTGTTATTCTGTGTACTTTTTTTGTACTATGTTGTATGTATTTTTCTTTGTACTACTTAATGTAATATTTTGTATGTTTCTTTTCCATAAATTGTTTCTCATAAATTTTCATGCATTTTTGGACAACATGCATACAATATTTATTGTCTACAGATGGCTAAATAAATAAAAGAAAATAAAAAATTAAGACATTACACTCCCAAACAACAATATTAAATTAAAATCATTATCCACAAAATAGGACAGGCAATTCTGCCTCATGCAAGACATCTGTTCAGTTTCGTTTTACCCAGACATGTTTCAGCACTTTTTGTACTATCTTCAGTGGGTTATTTTATTTTCTTACTGTAAAATTGTTGTTACATATTAACATTTAGAGAAAGTTTTGATACAAAATATTTATAATTGTGAATTAATAATTGTAAAATATTATACATCGCTTGTTTACAGTTCACAGTTGAGATATGTATTAACAACCCGATGCACTGTATGTTCTTTATTACTTTATGAGCAAAGTTCTAGTTATAGTTTAATTGGCAAAAGAGTGGATACATGAATTAGTTTACATACCTTACATGAAGCTATTGCTTATTTATGTTGGTGGCTAGTGTGCTACACAATTTACAACTTGTCATCTGCAAACAGCAAAATGAAATTTTTATTTTCCTCTTTATTATGAATTTATCAACAGAAATGAGTATATATCACTTTTTCGTGTATAACTTATGGCTTTGATGTTATGGGTTTTCTCATATGTTTTGGCGAGGTGAATACGCTAATTTCTGACAAATTTTCAAACATGGGCAGAGTTTTTACCACCATTACGTGTTGTTGTATCTCTGTAGTATTCATTTGTTTCGTGGCGTGTTTGTCTGGGTGAGGTGCACAAGTTTGAAGTGTATTTGGCATCTGTGGTGTTTGGTTTGTGTGTGCATAGAGAGAGAGAGAGAGAGAGAGAGAGAGAGAGAGAGAGAGAGAGAGAGAGATATTTTTTTTTTCATGAGCAGTTTTAGGTGGGTGTCATTTGTCTAGTTCTTCAATTGTGACAAAAAAGGTTTTATTGCACAGTGATGTGTATTCATTTAAACAAATAATTTGGCCTAACCCTCATATTAGAAGAAGCTGTTAAAAGGAACGAATTTTTTGATGTATTCAGTTAATTTAATGAGTTAAGTTTTAATTGTAATTTCTGTAAATTTAACTTCAAACAATGTGTAGTTTTAGTACCTATTATTGTGAGCATATACATACGAGGGCAGTTCAATAAGTGATGCAACACATTTTTTTTCTGAAACAGGGGTTGTTTTATTCAGCATTGAAATACACCAGGTTATTCCCCAAACTTTTAGCTACACAACACTATTTTTCAACGTAATCTCCATTCAATGCTACGGCCTTACGCCACCTTGAAATGAGGGCCTGTATGCCTGCACGGTACCATTCCACTGGTCGATGTCGGAGCCAACGTCGTACTGCATCAATAACTTCTTCATCTTCCGCGTAGTGCCTCCCACGGATTGCGACCTTCATTGGGCCAAACATATGGAAATCCGACGGTGCGAGATCGGGGCTGTAGGGTGCATGAGGAAGAACAGTCCACTGAAGTTTTGTGAGCTCCTCTCGGGTGCGAAGACTTGTGTGAGGTCTTGCGTTGTCATGAAGAAGGAGAAGTTCGTTCAGATTTTTGTGCCTACGAACACGCTGAAGTCGTTTCTTCAATTTCTGAAGAGTAGCACAATACACTTCAGAGTTGATCGTTTGACCATGGGGAAGGACATCGAACAGAATAACCCCTTCAGCGTCCCAGAAGACTGTAACCATGACTTTACCGACTGAGGGTATGGCTTTAAACTTTTTCTTGGTAGGGGAGTGGGTGTGGCGCCACTCCATTGATTGCCGTTTTGTTTCAGGTTCGAAGTGATGAACCCATGTTTCATCGCCTGTAACAATCTTTGACAAGAAATTGTCACCCTCAGCCACATGACGAGCAAGCAATTCCGCACAGATGGTTCTCCTTTGCTCTTTATGGTGTTCGGTTAGACAACGAGGGACCCAGCGGGAACAAACCTTTGAATATCTCAACTGGTGAACAATTGTGACAGCACTACCAACAGAGATGTCAAGTTGAGCACTGAGTTGTTTGATGGTGATCCGTCGATCATCTCGAACAAGTGTGTTCGCACGCTCCGCCATTGCAGGAGTCACAGCTGTGCACGGCCGGCCCGCACGCGGGAGATCAGACATTCTTGCTTGACCTTGCGGCGATGATGACACACGCTTTGCCCAACGACTCACCGTGCTTTTGTCCACTGCCAGATCACCGTAGACATTCTGCAAGCGCCTATGAATATCTGAGATGCCCTGGTTTTCCGCCAAAAGAAACTCGATCACTGCCCGTTGTTTGCAACGCACATCCGTTACAGACGCCATTTTAACAGCTCCGTACAGCGCTGCCACCTGTCGGAAGTCAATGAAACTATACGAGACGAAGTGGGAATGTTTGAAAATATTCCACAAGAAATTTCCGGTTTTTTCAACCAAAATTGGCCGAGAAAAAAAAAGTGTTGCATTACTTATTGAACTGCCCTCGTATATAACGGCATGGAATATAGTCAAATTAAGTCGGGTGATGCTGAGGGAATTACATTAGGAAATGAGACGCTTAAAGTAGTAAAGGAGTTTTGCTATTTGGGAAGCAAAATAACTGGTGATGGTCGAAGTAGGGAGCATATAAAATGTAGACTGGCAATGGCAAGGAAAGCGTTTCTGAAGAAGAGAAATTTGTTAACATCGAGTATTGATTTAAGTGTCAGGAAGTCTTTTCTGAAAGTATTTGTATGGAGTGTAGCCATGTATGGAAGTGAAACATGGACGATAAATAGTTTGGACAAGAAGAGAATAGAAGCTTTTGAAATGTGTTGCTACAGAAGAATGCTGAAGATCAGATGGGTAGATCACATGACTAATGAGGAGGTATTGAATAGAATTGGGGAGAAGAGGAGTTTGTGGCACGACTTGACAAGAAGAAGGGACCGGTTGGTAGGACATGTTCTGAGGCATCAAGGGATCACGAATTTAGCATTGGAGGGCAGCGTGGAGGGTAAAAATCGTAGAGGGAGACCAAGAAATGAAAACACTAAGCAGATTCAGAAGGATGTAGGTTCAGTAAGTACTGGGAGATGAAGAATCTTGCACAGGATAGAGTAGCATGGAGAGCTGCAGCAAACCAGTCTCACGACTGAAGACAACAACAACAACAACATATAAGGGCATGATTTTTGGTCCCGAGACTGTCAACCCGTAACTGAGTTTCAGAAGAGAAACCAGTGCTGGTTATATCAGCAACAATGCATCCGTGAAATAAGTGTAACACAATTAGGCCATGTGTTAAAACAATGACAGTGTCTGCTCCATACGTACCTTGTTGTTCTTCAAGAACTGTGTGGCTAGGTTTTTGCTGCTCGTAGATGTTCTACAGTAAACTATTGTAGCAGGATGTGGATGTTCACTTGCAAACTATTGATGACGCTTATCGAAAGTTAAACAATAGAGCAATGGCCATATTAAATGTGTATATGGGGTGGGGGGGTGGGGGGGGGGGAGGGGGGGGAGGGTTGTGAACAATCGAAGTAAACAACTGTGAAACACAAATGTGCACCTGTCGGCTACATCATTTAAAGTAGTCCGTGTTTAAATTCCACGCCCCCATATTTCAGCCGGTATAGCAATGCAGTATGTCAACACTGAGGACAACAAACAAAGAAAAAAAAAGCAGGCAAACACCACACTTGGTGCCCTGATGTGAGAACTATTGTATGTGGGCACAATAAATTAGGACTCACGAACTCTGACAGTGAAGTGTGAACTCGAGTGGTTTGTAGTACAGTTTTAAATGGAGGAGATACAACAGCCAATCGGCACTGGGGTTTCTTGGCCACAGTAGGACAGCAGCCCATCACCTACCGGCTTATAAATCAGACATGAATGTAACTTTGAATGAAGGGGATGGAAGTCCTATTGTAGATGAAATGATAAAAGCGTCATCTACATTGTGTGCTGACGTGAGTGAAATGGATGAAAACAGTACTGAAGTTGATGAAATCGTTAAGATTAGGGAGGAGGAATCTAGCAGCGAAAGTCAGCAAGAACAACAGTCTATGGCAGACGGAACCTTGGAAGTGTTGTTAAGGCAAATTATGAGTAGTATGTGTATGAAAGAGGACATTAGTAGGGTGGAAAATAGTATGAAAGAAGACATTAATAGGGTGGAAAAGAAAACTAATAGCATTAGAACTGACATGGTTAGCTTAAAGGATGAACTGAAGAAAGTAATTAAAAGGGTGATTCAGGTAATTAGCTTTAATCTTTCAGAACTAAATAAGAAGGTTGAGGCAGTAGCTAAAGACTGTGATGAAAAGATAAAGAAAGTAGTACATAACATTAACGAGAAATTAACATTAATGATTAGTAAATTTGTAGAAGAGGAGGGTGGAGGCTTCCGAAAAACAGTCACTAACGTCACCTACCCCATCAAAGGCAGGGCTACCTGTGAAACCAGTCATGTGATTTACAAGCTAAGCTGCAACCAATGTGCTGCATTCTGTCTGCATGAATGGCCACCAACAAACAATGGCAAAAAAACAAGTGGACCACTCTGTTGCTGAACACACTGCCAAAAATGATATCCCTCATCTCAGTGACTGCTTCACAACCTGTGCCATATGGATCCTTCCTACCAACACCAGCTTTTCTGAATTGTGCAGGTGGGAACTTTCCCTGCAATACATCCCACGTTCCTGTAACCCTCCTGGCCTAAACCTTCGTTAGTCACTGTCCTCACCCATGTAGCCCCCTCCCCGTTCCCATTCCAGCACTACACAGCCATCATTTCACCGCCACACCCAGTCTTTTAATTTCTTTTTATTTCTCTCCTTTCCGCTACTTACCCCCTCCACACCTTCTCTCCTGCCCTCCGTCTAAACTGCAACACTTCACTGTCTGCCACTCCCACTGTCTGCCACTCCCACTGTACTATCCCTCCCCCTCTCCGCCCCAGTCTCCTCCTTACCCCCACCCAGTCGCCACTCCCATCATGCACTGGTGCTGCTGCTTGCAGTGTGGTTTCAGTTGCCAGATACTGCAGATGTGTGTGCAAGTTGTGCTTGCATGTGTGGGTGTGTGTACGTATGTCTAAAAAAATTGTCATTGTATAAAGTTCATTCTTAGTTGAAGACCCACATGCATGTAAAATTACGTGTTCTGAGCAATAAATTGAATTTAATTGAATTGAATCGAATCTTCAGTATTCTTCTGTAACACCATGCTTGAAAGGCTTCTATTTTCTTCTTGTCTAAACTGTTTATCACCCTTGCTCCACTTCCATACATGGCTACACTCCATAAAATACTTTCAGAAAGGATTTACTGACACTTAAATCTATACTCGATGTTAACAAATTTGTCTTCTTCAAACGCTTTTCTTGCCACTGCCAGTCTACATCTTATATCCTCCCTTCTTTGACCATCATCAGTTATTTTGGTTCCCAAATAACAAAACTCATTTACTACTTTAAGTGTCTCATTTCTTAATCTAATTCGCTCGGCACCACCAGATTCAAATCAACTTAATTCCATTATCCTTGTTTTCCTTTTGTTGATACCCTCCTTTCAAGATACTGTCCTTTCCGTTCAACTACTATTCCAACTACTTTGCTGTCTCTGACAACATGGCAATGTCATCAGCAAACCTCAAAGTTTTTATTTCTTCTCCCTGGACTTTAATTCTTACTCCAAATTTTTCTTTTGTTATCTTTACTGCTTGCTCAATATACAGATTGCATTACATCAGGGATGGGCAACAGCGTTGTCTCACTCCCTTCTCAACCACTGCTTCCCTTTTGTGCCCCTCAACTTTTATAACTGCCATCTGGTTCCTGTACAAATTGTAAGTAGCCTTTCACTCCTTGTACTTTACCCCTGCCACCTTTAGAATTTTAAAGGGCATATTTCAGTGAACACTGTCAAAAGCTTTCTCTAAGTCTACAAACAATATAAACATAGGTTTGCCTTTTCTTAACCTATCTTCTATGAGCATTTGTAGGGTCCGTATTGCCTCAAGTATTCCTACATTTCTTCGGAATCCAAACTGATCTTCCCCGAGGTTGGCTTCTATGATTTTTTCCATTCTAGTGAAAGGATTCATGTATTTTGCAGCCGTGACTTATTGAACTCTTTCTTGTATGTATCCTTTTTGATATAAATATTCCTTTAAGTATTTTAGTTTGAAAAAAAAAAAAAAATCTTTGCTAGGTTTTCCAGCACTTTTTCTGACTGACTGGTATGCATTTACCAAGATGGCTGTAAGCAGTTTGGGTTGTTTTCTGCAGTGGCACTCAAACAGGAGATCAGAAGTGTCCTGCATTTTCTTTGTAGGTCGCTAAGGCCTCCTCCTCCTCCTCCTCCTCTGTCTACAGGAAGATCCATTGATAGTGACCGGGCCAAATATCTCACGAAATAAGCATCAAATGAAAAAACTACAAAGAACGAAACTCGTCTAGCTTGAAGGGGGGAACCAGATGGCACTATGGTTGGCCTGCTAGATGGCGTTGCCATAGGCCAAACAGATATCAACTGCGTTTTTTATAATAGGAACCCCCATTTTTATTACATATTCGTGTAGTACGTAAAGAAATACGAATGTTTTTGTGTTGCAGTGATATTTCCAGAGGCACCTCTTCTATCAAAAGGCTTAAATTTAAGCCCCACGCCTAAATTCAACCACACTGCCCTGGTTAAAGATCTCCTCTCATTTACCCGGAACCTCAACTGGAAATATCACTTCACCATCCAAACACAGCCACCAAATACTAGACCCAGTGTTGAGCCCTGTCTAGAACAGTTCCGACCGCCTTTTCAAAGGGATCCTCCTCCCCTCCCCCCAAAACCATCCCTTGCAGAGATTTCAGGAATTCCTCACATCCAGTGTTGCCTCCCAGTCCTTCTTGAAGAACATCCTGACAACCCCCAACATCACCCCAGCTGAATCCTGTGCCAATAAGGAGCTGAAAACAGACCGCTCTATTGTCATCCTCCCGGCGGATAAAGACCCCACAACTGTGGTACTTGACCGTGTGGAGTATGTGGCAGAAGGACTGCATCAACTCTCCGACACCTCAACCTACAAAGCTGTTACCCAGGATCCCATTCTCTCCATCCAGACTGAGCTGCACAAAACCCTAAAAATCCAAGGCCCCTCACAAGGCCTCAAAACAGCTTCCATAGACCTACTCACTCCACCTGAGCCACGTACCCCTACCTTCTACCTATTACCCAAAATCCACAAAGAGAACCATCCTGGCCCTCCCATTGTGGCAGACTTCAAAGCCCCAACAGAACGTATCTCAGCTCTGGTAGACCAACACCCCGAACGTATCACTCGCAGACTCCCATCCTACATCAAAGACACAAACCACTTCCTAGAATGCCTCTAATCCATTCCCACTCCCCTCCCACCTGAAACCTTTCTTGCCACCATAAGATGCTACAACCTTTTACACAAACATCCTACATACCCATGGTCTCTCTGCCCTTGAACACTACCTCTCCCAAGACCCACTTGAAGATCTTCCAAAAACCTCGTTCCTTATCATACTTACCAACTTCATCCTCACCCATAATGACTTCACTTTTGAATGCCAGACCTACAAACAAATCAGGGGAACGGCCATGGGAACCAGGATGGCTCTGTCCTACGCCAACCTTTTCATGGGCTGCATGGAAGAGGCTTTCCTGAAGGCCCAACAGCTGCTTCCCCTGGCCTGGTATAGGTTTATAGATGACATCTTTGTGGTCTGGACTCGTGGTGAAGAAACACTCGTTAATTTCCTCCATAACCTCAACTCCTTTTCGGACCTAAATTTCACCTGGTCCTTCTCCCAAACCCAAGCCACCTTCCTGGATGTTGACCTTCATCTTGTTGAAGCTCACATCCACACCTCTGTCCACATCAAACCTACAAACAAACAACAGTACCTTCACTTTGATAGCTGCCATCCATTCCACATCAAACGCTCCCTTCCCCTCAGCCTAGGTATTTGTGGCAAACGTATCTGCTCCAGTGACGAATCCCTCAACAAGTACACCAATAACCTGACCAGTGCTTTCCTCTCCCGGAACTATTCTGTAGACCTTGTCCACAAACAGATCTCCCGAGCAATACATTCCTCCCCGTCCAACAACAATGTTCCTACCTCCAGACCACACAGAAGCAGCCCCCTTGTCACCCAATATTATCCTCGCCTCAAATACATCAACTAATTACTCCGCGAGGGATATGACTTTCTCAAGTCAAGCCCTGAAATGAGATCATCCCTTGACAATATTTTCCCCACACCACCCAGGGTTGCCTTTCGTCGCCCCCCTAATCTCCGTAACATCCTTGTCAAACCCTACAATATTCCCAGACCACCTTCTCTACCCAGCTGTTCCTACCCCTGTAACTGACCCCGCTGCAAAACCTGCCCCATGCATCCCCCCCCCCCCTCCCCCACAGCCACGTACTACAGCCCTGCTGCTGATAAAACATACACAATTCAAGGCAGGGCCACATGTGAAACAACACATGTCATTTACCAGCTGACATGCCTGCACTGCACAGCCTTTTACATTGGTATGACGACAATAAACTGGCTGAGTGCATGAATGGGCACAGACGAACTGTCCACCTAGGAGATGTCCAATACCCAGTAGCAGAGCATGCCCTCCAGCATAATTCTAGGGACCTAGGAACCTGCTACAACGTAAGTGCCATTTGGTTTCTCCCACCCAACACCAGTCCCTCAGAACTGCGCAGATGGGAACTTGCACTCCAACACATCCTTTTATCCCACCATCCCCCTGGACTGAACCTACATTAAACAACCTCACTCCCATTTACTCTTCAGTCTTCTCCTCTTTCCCTTTCCTCTTTAGCCATTCACGCATCTTTTCATCCTACATAGTTGTGTTTATCTTTATACTATATACCTCTTTACTTCTGTATGCATCCTCTTTGGTTTGAAGCTGGCACAGTACTTACAGTAGAATATCTTTGGCTTCCCTCTGACACCCATGCCTCCATCTTTGCTACTCTCCCTGTTTACCTTTCCCCTGTTGCTTCATAACCTGGGCTGTGAGTAACTGAATCCACTTTCCCTTCTCCCCCCCCCCCCCCCTTCCTCACTGATGAAGGAACAAAGTTCTGAAAGCTAAGATACATAAATTTTCTGTTCTGTTTTGCGTATCTATCGGCTGTACTGAGCTGAGGTAAGTACTGGCCAGCCTCTCTATCTCTTTGTTAGTATTTGTTTCACATCTTTATATGAGATTTTCCATTAACCATCTACTAGATATAATGAATGCTTAGACAATATAATAAGTAATATCCATGAAAATAATGTTGAAATTGGAGTGGTCAAGTTAGGCCTAGCTGACCATGATGACCTATGGATC
This sequence comes from Schistocerca americana, assembly GCF_021461395.2. NCBI lineage: Eukaryota > Metazoa > Arthropoda > Insecta > Orthoptera > Acrididae > Schistocerca > Schistocerca americana. Next base: position 618,902,215 of record NC_060121.1, read on the forward strand.
ACAGTCCCAGTCAGCATTCCACATGAACAACACAAAACTGTTAGACCTATGAATGAACGCAACATAAGAGAGTGTAGAACTAGAATAAGGTCAGTTAACTGGAATGACATCTTATACAAAGATATGTGTGTGAATAACACAAGGAAATTATTGATAGAGGAAGTGGCAAGAATATTTAATGACAGTTGTCCCAGATTAGTAAAAACACAATAATAACCAAGCTCATAAACCACAGAGACTAAATAATTGGTTCATACCATACCTCAACAGCATCAGGATTATGATTCTTATGTTTAAGGACAGATCTCATAACAGCAGCGAGCACAAAGAGATGTACATTAGAATTAGAAAAACTTATAGATCTGAAATAAGCTTGGCTAAATGTAGGGCAAATGATAACTATATTCTTAAATCTAGAAATAGCTGTAAAGCTGCCTGGGAAGTAATTAAAAGTGAAAAAAGTAGACCAACAACTCAAATAGCTAGACCCATAGCCCCAGATATCTTAAACTCACACTTTGTTAACTTCAGTATACAACAAGATTTATCTCACCCCAAAGCCATGCTTGATGCTAAAACTCTTAGGTTTAAATAAGAATGTGTTTCATAAATTCTGCTGGGCAACAGAAACTGAAATGAAATGAAATGAAATGTCGTGTGACGAGGGCCTCCCGTTGAGTAGACCATTCGGCTGGTGCAAGTCTTTCGATTTGACGCCACTTCGGCGACTTGCGCGTCGATGGGGATGAATTGAAAATGATGTTAGCAAAGCAATAGACAAGCTAAGTAGTTCCAGAGCAGAGGACTTCTATGGTGTGTCAAACTTTGTCATAAAGAACGTATCAAGTGATCTTCTGTCCCCTCTAACCACTCTCATTAACCGTATACTACAGCAAGGGATTTTCCCTGACCGTTTGAAAATAGCAGTAACTATTCCCAAATTTAAGAAAGGAGATAAATCGAATCCAAGTAACTATCGCCCTATCACAATAATATCTAAATTAATCGAAGACTGTGTTCACCAACACATGAATCACTATTTTGAGAGGAATAACTTGTTAAGTGACTCAGAGTATGGATGCAGATCTAAACTATCCGCAGTTAAAGCGATTGAAAATATTGTTAGTGATATACAAGATGGCTTTGAAAACAAATTAATCTCTTGTGCTACTCTCCTAGGCCTGAGTAGAGCATTTCACACTGTATCTCATGGCACTTTAATCATAAAATTAACACACTATGGCATGGAAGAGGACACCCTGAAATTATTAGAATCCTACTTGAGCAACAGAGTACAATTTGTTATTGTAAATGGGCAGCTGTCAAACCCACAAACAATAAAAAGAGGTGTGCCACAGGGCTCCATACTTGGGCCCTTCCTGTTTGTAGTGTATGTAAATGATATGCCACAGTATTTACCCTGAAAAACAGTCCTCTATGCGGACGATACAACTTTTATCAATTCAGGACCGACTCTTGAATATGTACGAGGAAAAAATAATATAATATTTGAAAAATCAGTTCATTGGTTTAGTGCCAACTCCCTATACATAAATGAAACAAAAACTGAGGAAATATTATTTAATTTGAAGGTATCAAACAAAGAAAATAAGTCTGTTAAACTGTAAGGAATGATGATTGAACAGAAACTTAGCTGGCATAAACGTATCACATACGTCTGTTCTAAACTTGCATGTGCTATGTTCCTATTTTATAAGCTTAGGAATAATGTCAGTCAAAACTTACTGCTGCATTCATATTTTGCTTATATCCACCCCCATCTTTCATATGATATTCTGCTCTGGGGAAATTCTCCCAATTCAGTATCAATTTTTAGATGGCGCAAAAAAAAAAAGCTCTTTGATGTATAGTGGGTTTATCTCCTAGGGATAAAGCAGGGAACATTTCAAAAAAACTTAACATCATGACAGTTCCTTGTTTGTACATCTATTATTGCTTATTACACGTAAAAGAAAACACAGCTCAGTATCCCCTTAGTTCATCTATCCACACCCAAAATACAAGACGAAACCGCACAATTGATCTGCCATACTCTACATTGCCCAAGATACATAATAGTTATAAATATGTAGGCCTCAAACTGTTTAATATGCTCCCTAAAGTTATACAAACAGTGTCTAAAAGTAAATGTAAGACAACATTGGGTCAATGCTCAGAGGTAAAGCATTTTACTCAGTTGATGAATATGAAGATTGTAATATGGCAGATTTGCTGTTTTAACTTAGAGAAAGGTACCTCTGCCTGTAGTAGGACCTAAATTTAGAAAAACAAGATTTAACATACAGGCATAGACCTACTTCAAGTGCTCTATATTTGTACCAATATCTTAGGATAATGACATAGTGTTATCAACATGTATATAATAATGACATAGTATCATCAACATGAATACTCCCCACTTAATATAAATTTGTATAATGTTTTCTTTTTTATTGTGAAATTAACACTATATAAAATTCCAAATGTGTGCTATTGTACTACACTAACATTGAAAACATTCCACGTGGGAAAAATATACCTAAAAACAAAGATGATGTGACTTACCAAACGAAAGTGCTGGCAGGTTGATAGAAACAAACACAAACACACACAAAAAATTCAAGCTTTCGCAACTAACGGTTGCTTCATCAGGAAAGAGGGAAGGAGAGGGAAAGACGAAAGGATGTGGGTTTTAAGGGAGAGGGTAAGGAGTCATTCCAAACCCGGGAGTGGAAAGACTTACCTTAGGGGGAAAAAAGGACAGGTATACACTCGTGCACACACACACATATCCATCCGCACATACACAGACACAAGTAGACATTTGTAAAGGCACAGAGTTTGGGCAGAGATGTCAGTCGAGGCGGAAGTACAGAGGCAAAGATGTTGTTGAAAGACAGGTGAGGTATGAGCGGCGGCAACTTGAAATTAGCGGAGATTGAGGCCTGGCAGATAACGAGAAGAGAGGATATACTGAAGGGCAAGTTCCCATCTCCGGAGTTCTGACAGGTTGGTGTTAGTGGGAAGTATCCAGATAACCCGGACGGTGTAACACTGTGCCAAGATGTGCTGGCTGTGCACCAAGGGATGTTTAGCCACAGGGTGATCCTCATTACCAACAAACACTGTCTGCCTGGGTCCATTCATGCGAATGGACTGTTTGTTGCTGGTCATTCCCACACAGAAAGCTTTCATCTACATCTACATTCATACTCCACAAGCCACCCAACGGTGTGTGGCGGAGGGCACTTTACGTGCCACTGTCATTACCTCCCTTCCTGTTCCAGTCGCGTATGGTTCGCGGGAAGAACGACTGTCTGAAAGCCTCCGTGCGCGCTCTAATCTCTCTAATTTTACATTCGTGATCTCCTCGGGAGGTGTAAGTAGAGGGATGCAATATATTCGATACCTCATCCAGAAACGCACCCTCTCGAAACCTGGCAAGCAAGCTACACCGCGATGCAGAGCGTCTCTCTTGCAGAGTCTGCCACTTGAGTTTGCTAAACATCTCCGTAGTGCTATCACGGTTACCAAATAACCCCGTGACGAAACGCGCCGCTCTTCTTTGGATCTTCTCTATCTCCTCCGTCAACCCGATCTGGTACAGATCCCACACTGATGAACAATACTCAAGTATAGGTCGAACGAGTGTTTTGTAAGCCACCTCCTTTGTTGATGGACTACATTTTCTAAGGACTCTCCCAATGAATCTCAATCTGGTACCCGCCTTACCAACAATTAATTTTATATGATCATTCCACTTCAAATCGTTCCGCATGCATACTCCCAGATATTTTACAGAAGTAACTGCTACCAGTGTTTGTTCCACTATCATATAATCATACAATAAAGGATCCTTCTTTCTATGTATTCGCAATACATTACATTTGTCTATGTTAAGGGTCAGTTGCCACTCCCTGCACCAAGTGCCTATCCGCTGCAGATCTTCCTGCATTTCGCTACAATTTTCTAATGCTGCAACTTCTCTGTATACTACAGCATCATCGGCGAAAAGCCGCATGTAACTTCCGACACTATCTATTAGGTCATTTATATATATTGTGAAAAGCAATGGTCCCATGACACTCCCCTGTGGCACACCAGAGGTTACTTTAAGGTCTGTAGACGTCTCTCCATTGGTAACAACATGCTGTGTTCTGTTTGCTAAAAACTCTTCAATCCAGCCACACAGCTGGTCTGATATTCCGTAGGCTCTTACTTTGTTTATCAGGCGACAGTGCGGAACTGTATCGAACGCCTTCCGGAAGTCAAGAAAAATAGCATCTACCTGGGAGCCTGTATCTAATATTTTCTGGGTCTCATGAACAAATAAAGCCAGTTGGGTCTCACACGATCGCTGTTTCCGGAATCCATGTTGCTTCCTACATAGTAGATTCTGGGTTTCCAAAAACGACATGATACTCGAGCGAAAAACATGTTCTAAAATTCTACAACAGATCGACGTCAGAGATATAGGTCTATAGTTTTGCGCATCTGCTCGACGACCCTTCTTGAAGACTGGGACTACCTGTGCTCTTTTCCAATCATTTGGAACCTTCCATTCCTCTAGAGACTTGCGGTACATGGCTGTTAGAAGGGGGGGCAAGTTCTTTCGCGTACTCTGTGTAGAATCGAACTGGTATCCCGTCAGGTCCAGTGGACTTTCCTCTGTTGAGTGATTCCAGTTGTTTTTCTATTCCTTCGACACTTATTTCAATGTCAGCCATTTTTTCGTTTGTGCGAGGATTTAGAGAAGAAACTGCAGTGCGGTCTTCCTCTGTGAAACAGCTTTGGAAAAAGGTGTTTAGTATTTCAGCTTTACACGCGTCATCCTCTGTTTCAATGCCATCATCATCCCGGAGTGTCTGGATATGCTGTTTTGAGCCACTTACTGATTTAACGTAAGACCAGAACTTCCTAGGATTTTCTGTCAAGTCGGTACATAGAATTTTACTTTCTAATTCACTGAACGCTTCACACATAGCCCTCCTTACGCTAACTTTGACATCGTTCAGCTTCTGTTTGTCTGAGAGGTTTTGGCTGCGTTTAAACTTGGAGTGAAGCTCTCTTTGCTTTCGCAGTAGTTTCCTAACTTTGTTGTTGTACCACGGTGGGTTTTTCCCGTCCATCACAGTTTTACTCGGCACATACCTGTCTAAAACGCATTTTACGATTGCTTTGAACTTTTTCCATAAACACTCCACATTGTCAGTGTCGGAACAGAAATTTTCATTTTGATCTATTAGGTAGTCTGAAATCTGCCTTCTATTACTCTTGCTAAACAGATAAACCTTCCTCCCTCTTTTTATATTCCTATTTACTTCCATATTCAGGGGTTCTGTAATGGCCTTATGATCACTGATTCCCTGTTCTGCGTTTACAGAGTCGAAAAGTTCGGGTCTGTTTGTTATCAGTAGGTCCAAGATGTTATCTCCACGAGTCGGTTCTCTGTTTAATTGCTCGAGGTAATTTTCGGATAGTGCACTCAGTATAATGTCACTCGATGCTCTGTCCCTACCACCCGTCCTAAACATCTGAGTGTCCCAGTCTATAGCTGGTAAATTGAAATCTCCACCTAAGACTATAACATGCTGAGAAAATTTATGTGAAATGTATTCCAAATTTTCTCTCAGTTGTTCTGCCACTAATGCTGCTGAGTCGAGAGGTCGGTAAAAGGAGCCAATTATTAACCTAGCTCGGTTGTTGAGTGTAGCCTCCACCCCAATAATTCACAGGAACTATCCACTTCTACTTCACTACAGGATAAACTACTACTAACAGCGACGAACACTCCACCACCGGTTGCATGCAATCTATCCTTTCTAAACACCGTCTGTACCTTTGTAAAAATTTCGGCAGAATTTATCTCTGGCTTCAGCCAGCTTTCCGTACCTATAACGATTTCAGCTTCGGTGCTTTCTATCAGCGCTTGAAGTTCTGGTACTTTACCAACGCAGCTTCGACAGTTTACAATTACAATACCGATTGCTGCTTGGTCCCCGCATGTCCTGACTTTGCCCCGCACCCGTTGAGGCTGTTGCCCTTTCTGTACTTGCCCAAGGCCATCTAACCTAAAAAACTGCCCAGCCCACGCCACACAACCCCTGCTACCCGTGTTGCTGCTTGTTGCGTGTAGTGGACTCCTGACCTATCCAGCGGAACCCGAAACCCCACCACCCTATGGCACAAGTCAAGGAATCTGCAGCCCACACGGTCACAGAACCGTCTGAGCCTCTGATTCAGACCCTCCACTCGGCTCTGTACCAAAGGTCCGCAGTCAGTCCTGTTGACGATGCTGCAGATGGTGAGCTCTGCTTTCATCCTGCTAGCGAGACTGGCAGTCTTCACCAAATCAGATAGCCGCCGGAAGCCAGAGAGGATTTCCTCCGATCCATAGCTACACACATCATTGGTGCCGACATGAGCGACCACCTGCAGATGGGTGCACCCTGTACCCTTTATGGCATCCGGAAGGACCCTTTCTGGAATGACTCCCCCCGGAATGCACATTGGTTTTCTTCCCCTCTCTTGCTGCCATATCCCTAAGGGGCCCCATTACGCACCTGAAGTTGGAGCTCCCAACTACCAGTAAGCCCACCCTCTGCGACCGCCCGGATCTTGCAGACTGAGGGGCAACCTCTGGAACAGGACAAGCAGCCATGTCAGGCCGAAGATCAGTATCAGCCTGAGACAGAGCCTGAAACCGGTTCGTCAGACAAACTGGAGAGGCTTTCCGTTCAGCCCTCCGGAATGTCTTTCGCCCCCTGCCACACCTTGAGATGACCTTCCACTCTACCACAGGTGAGGGATCAGCCTCAATGCGGGAAGTATCCCGGGCAACCACAGTCGTACTCCGATCAGGGGATGCGTGGGACGAGCTGGCCGTCCCCGACAAACCCCCATCCGGACCCCCACAGTGATACCCATTGGCAACAGCCTCAAGCTGTGTGACCGAAGCCAACACTGCCTGAAGCTGGGAGCGAAGGGATGCCAACTCAGCCTGCATCCGAACACAGCAGTTGCAGTCCCTATCCATGCTAAAAACTGTTGTGCAAAGAACGTCTGAACTAATCTACAGAGAGCGCAAACAAATCGACACAAAATTTAAACAGTTATTAAAATACAAGATTGCCTAGTAAATGCAGTAATGCTGCTACTTGCGCACTGCTGACACACTGCTCAGCGGCGGAAGGAGACTACGCGATTTTACACTATTCAGGTACTAAAACGCGATGCTACAACTCTCAAATACTATAATATGTGCGAAATTTATGAATTAAACAATGCAAGTACCAAAAACATGCAAAGAAATGAGTGAGCTAGGAGTATACGACTTGCTGATGCAGCTGCTTATCCAACAGCACCAGGGAGCACACTGTTTCTGTTTCTCTCTTGTGTCTGTGTATGTGTGGATGGATATGTGTGTGTGTGTGCGCGCGCGCGCGAGTGTATACCTGTTCTTTTTTCCGCCTAAGGTAAGTCTTTCCGCTCCCGGGATTGGAATGACTCCTTACCCTCTCCCTTAAAACCCACATCCTTTCGTCTTTCCCTCTCCTTCCCTCTTTCCTGATGAAGCAACCGTCAGTTGCGAAAGCTCGAATTTTGTGTGTATGTTTGTGTGTCTATCGACCTGCCAGCGCTTTTATTTGATATATATATATAAGATGATGGGTCCTTTGGATCCATCAGATTCACCTGGTCCTACTCTAAATCCCATGCTACTTTCCTTGACGTTGACCTCCATCTGTCCAATGGCCAGCTTCACACGTCCGTCCACATCAAACCCACTAACAAGCAACAGTACCTCCATTATGACAGCTGCCACCCATTCCACATCAAACGGTCCCTTCCCTACAGCCTAGGTCTTCGTGGCAAACAAATTTGCTCCAGTCCGGAATCCCATTACACCAGCAACCTGAAAACAGCTTTCGCATCCCGCAACTACCCTCCTGACCTAGTACAGAAGCAAATAACCAGAGCCACTTCATCATCCCTTCAAACCCAGAACCTCCCACAGAAGAACCCCAAAAGTGCCCCACTTGTGACAGGATACTTTCCGGGACTGGATCAGACTCTGAATGTGGCTCTCCAGCAGGGATACGACTTCCTCAAATCCTGCCCTGAAATGAGATCCATCCTTCATGAAATCCTCCCCACTCCACCAAGAGAGAGTGTCTTTCCGCCGTCCACCTAACCTTCGTAACCTCTTAGTCCATCCCTATGAAATCCCCAAACCACCTTCCCTACCCTCTTGCTCCTACCCTTGTAACCGCCCCCGGTGTAAAATCTGTCCCATGCACCCTCCTACCACCACCTACTCCAGTCCTGTAACCCGGAAGGTGTACACGATCAAAGGCAGAGTCACGTGTGAAAGCACCCACGTGATTTACCAACTGACCTGCCTACACTGTGAAGCTTTCTATGTGGGAATGACCAGCAACAAACTGTTCATTCACATGAATGGACACAGGCAGACAGTGTTTGTTGGTAATGAGGGTCACCCTGTGGCTAAACATGCCTTGGTGCATGGCCAGCACATCTTGGCACAGTGTTACACCGTCCGGGTTATCTGGATACTTCCGACTAACACCAATCTGTCAGAACTCTGGAGATGGGAACTTGCCCTTCAGTATATCCTCTCTTCCCGTTATCCGCCAGGCCTCAACCTTCGCTAATTTCAAGTTGCCGCCACTCATACCTCACCTGTCTTTCAACAACATCTTTGCCTCTTTACTTCCGCCTCGACTGACATCTCTGCCCAAACTCTTTGCCTTTACAAATGTCTGCTTGTGTCTGTGTATGTGCGGATGGATATGTGTGTGTGTGCGCGAGTGTATACCTGTCCTTTTTTTCCCCCTAAGGTAAGTCTTTCCGCTCCCGGGATTGGAATGACTCCTTACCCTCTCCCTTAAAACCCACATTCTTTCGTCTTTCCCTCTCCTTCCCTCTTTCCTGATGAAGCAACCGTTTGTTGCGAAAGCTTGAATTTTGTGTGTATGTTTGTGTGTCTATCGACCTGCCACCTATATTTGACCATCTTTATACTGTAATTGAACTTATTGATGAAGCTCATTATATAAGAAAATACTGAACAGCTAATAAAGATTCTTATTCTTATTCATTTTTTCATGTACTGTGGTACAGGAGAACCACCTCCAAGGGAACCGATAGGAGTGCATTTTCTTACTAACTGCCACTTGGACCTGTTGAAGGCACGGACAACTTGGTGAGAAAATGGGTAAAAGCAAATTAAAAGTGTGAAAGTGCTTGTGAAAAATACTAAACATTCAGCAAGTGAAATTTTCTGTCTAAAAATGAACTGAAATGCACAGTGTAATCTAACTTTTTGCTACCCATGAGGATTAATTTTTTGTTAAGCGAGACAGGACTTGTATAAAATGACATGTATCTTTAAATTTTATGATGTAGATGCATAATTTTTGTTAAAAGTATAACTTGTGGATATTTTGTGACATTGTACAATGTACTATAAACAAGTATTTTGTACGGAAATTTTCGTATGGCCACTTCATGTAAGTTAGAATTTGAAAAACATATGTACTGCAGTTTTGGTAAGACTTCTTATGTAATATTTTTTTGTTCGTAGAATTTTAACCCACTGTCTACGGTCATTGAATTGCCCAGTTAGGTATTTGCAATACATATCTGGTCAATCCAATAAGGGGGTGATGTGCCGAAGCAAGCTGGGATATTTTTACTTCCGCTCTTGTTTTTCCATCTGGCTTCTTAAATTTTATTTTCCTCTTTTGACTAATTATCATTAATATAAGTGAGTATAATATGCATTTTCTTAAAAGAGAAAGGTTCACCCTCAGTTTTAAAGAATATAACACCACATCTAATTTTGTGCTTAGTTTTATGTACGTATTTGATTTTCTAATTTATTTCGACTATCATAATTAATACTATTGTTATAGGGTGAAATCAGTAACTGCTTCGTAACTTAAATTCTATTGTTGACTTATAAACAAATATAGATTCTGTAGTGATTATAAACATTTGGAGGAACAACTAATAGTATTCTGAAAGGATATATTTGGATCTATTCAAAAACTTGTTAGCAAAGCCAGCCCTTAATTAATTCCAAAGTAATTAACAGTTTTGTCAAAAGTATTGTTTGCGTAATGACATTTGTTGATTTCATCATTTAAACAAATAATTTGGCCTAACCCTTGTAGTAGAAGAAACTGTTAAAAGGAACGAATTTTTTGATTTATTCAGTTAATTTAATGAGTTAAGTTTCAATTGTAAATTCTGTAAATGTAACTTCAAACAATGTTAAGTTTCAGCATCTATTATTGTGAGGATATGTAAGGGCCCGATTTTTGGTCCCGAGACAGTCAGTCCACGGCCAGGTTTCAGACGAGAAACCTGTGTTGGTTAGATAAAATACAACGCATCCATGAAATAAGTGTAACATAATTAGGCAGTGTGTGAAAACAATGACAATGTCTGTTCCATACATACCTTGTTAGTCTTCAAGAAATGTGTGGTTAAGTTTTTACTGCTCTTAGATGTTTGACAGTAAACTATTGTAGCAGTATGTGGATGTTCGCCTGCAAACTATTAATGAGGCTTATCAAAAGTTAAACAATAGTGCACTGGCCATATTAAATGTGTATATGGGGGGTTGTGAACAGTGAAAGTAAACAACCGTGAAATGCAAATGTGCACCTATCTGCTACATGATTGAAAGTAGTCCGTGTTTGACTTCCACCCCCCACTTTTCAGTCAGTATAGCAACGCAGTACGTTGACACCAAGGACGACAATTGAAGAGAAAATAATAATAATAACAGGCGAACGTCACACTGTGTGACACCATTGTGTTTATGTTATGTTTGGGACTGCTTTCTTGTTCAGATAATTTTATGTCTGTTAGATTAATCACTCCTTTGTGAAAGGTGTGTTTGTTGTATTGGTGATGGGACTGGTAGGTGTTTGTGTGATTTATCATTTTGGTGAGTTTCTTTCTTTGGATTGTATGTCTTCTGTCTATTATGGTGTCTGTGTGTGTCCTAACCCGGTACATTAATTCATCAACAAATGGTGGATACTTTATGTGATTTGCTAGTTCTATATTCAATATGTATAGTTCAATATACAGAGCCTGTTCTTTTCGAATACAATGACTGGATTTCTTGCTTTACCCACATGATGATTTTAACCTTAAGGTTTGTCTGTTGCACTACAGATGACATGTTGTTTACAGTTATGGTTACACATAGTTGGGTACCATTTTATAGGCCAAACATAGTTTGTTGAATTTTATGTTGAGTATGCTTTCTTGAAGTTTGATGGTTGTGTTCTGGAATTTGTTGAAGAACTGCGAAGGAAATACCTGGCTTGGCGTGGAAATAATTGGCTTGTGGTGTTGCATTTCTTCTTATGTCTGTGCTTGCTATGAAAATAGGATGAGGAATTTTGCCTCATGCAAGACACCTTTTCAGTTTCGTTTTACCCAGACGTTTTAGCACTTTTTGTGCTATCTTCTGTGGGTTATTTTCTTACTGTAAAATTGTTACATATTAACATTTAGAGAAACTTTTGGTACAAAATATTTACAATTGTGAATGAATAATGGTTGTAAAATATTATACATTACTTGTTTACAGTTCACAGTTGAGATTTGTATTAACAACCTGATGCACTGTATGTTGTTCATTACATTATGTATAAAGTTCTAGTTATAGCTTAATTGGCAAAAGAGTGGACGTATGGATTAGTTTACATACCTTACATGAAGCTACTGGGTATTTATATTAGCTAGTCTACTACACAATCTACAGTTTGTCATCTGCCAACAGCAAAACGTATTTTTTTATTTTTTGTTTAAAATGCATTTACTAACAGAAATGAGTATATATCATGTTTCTTTGTGTGTTACTTGCAGCTTTGATGTTGTGTGTTTTCTCATATGTTTTGGCAAGGTGAACATGATGATTTCTGTGACTTATGGTCGTTTACAATGTACTTTCTACAAATTTTCAAACATGGACAGAGTTTTCGCCACCATTATGTATTGTTGTAGCTGTGTAATATTCATTTGTCCTGTGGTGTGCTTGTCTGCATGAGGTGCACAAGTCTGAAGTGTATTTGGCATTTTTGGTGTGTGTGTGTGTGTGTGTGTGTGTGTGTGTGTGTGTGTGTGTGTGTTTCCATGTCTGGTAGAGAGAACATTTTTTATTTTATTTTATTTTATTTTTTTAATGAGTAGTTTGGTGAACTGCAACACCACCACAAGATGATTATTATCCACTAAATTCAATGAGTTCTTTCTAACAGTAGTTGACATCATGGGGAAAAATGGACCAAGGTACAAAAATCTTATGATATCTTCAGAACGCCCCCTTCAGTTTTCTTTACAGCGTCAATGAGTCAAAACATATTTCTAAAAAAACTGAAGTATGCAGTATTTACACCCATGAAAAGTGGTGATAAACAAGCAACGTGTAATTACACACCTATCTCCTGCTTTTCCACATTCTTAAAATTTTCTGTAAGGTAGTTTACGACAGAATACTGAACCAACTTTCTGGGAATAATTTTTTTATCACCAGCTGTGTTTTGGTTCTGGTAGAATTAAACATGGAAGTTACCCTTTTGACATTATTTGTTATCTTTCAAAGGATCTCGATATTTTAGATAGCGAAAGTCTACCGGGGAAATTAACACAACATCTTTAAAAGCATTTCCTTGCATGGTGGCTGTTGTATTTGATTAACAGGAAACAGGCCATATTAGATTCATTCCTGTCACAGAATTTGCTAAATTGAGTTTAATCTCCTGCAAGGTTGAGTGCATGTCCCACTCTTGTTCTTGGTCAACACAAATGATACACCTATGTGATTGAATGACCCTGACATGTGGTGTTTGCAGATGACACAAATACTGGTGAAACAGTCAAACATCTCCACCCTTTATCTTACAAGCATGTACTATGCAGTTCCAAACAAAAATGACTTGCTGGTATCAGAGCAATGGGCAAACACTGAATAGGGTTTAATATGTTAATTTTCCTATGGATCCACGTGGACCAATAAACTAATGGGGCATAAGCATATGGGTAAGTTAATCTACAATACCATTTTTCCTTGTTTTGCATTTAGTAATTTTGTGTTGAGCTACAGACAGCACTGCTGGCATATTTTCACTCAGTACTGTCCTATGGCATAAGACAGCTAAGGTAACTTAAGTTTTTATGATACAGAAAGATATAAAAATATGGTATAAAGCTGGTAACCATTTCCCTTGCTTCAGCAACCTAGGAAACTTACACATGCCACTACATACACTCCCTAACTGTATTTGTAATCAACAACAGAAGTGAATTTAAGATGAACTGTACAATTTACAACCACAATGCTTGAAGTAATTTTCATAGAGACCAGGCTGTTCCAACTTGCATGCCAACTGGTGGACAGCAAAGTTCCTACAAGCACTTGTGGGGGAATAGTTGACAAACAGGCAGTCAGAGATCCAGCCATAGTGTATGGAACCTTACTGCACCAGATGGGCATACAGGGCTAGGAGTGAAAGTGGTTGGCACATATGCACAATGTGTGCAAATGGGCAGGTTGTCTATACTATTTGTACCTGCCTGAGAGCAAGCGCAGGGGGGGGGGGGGGGGGGGGGGGGGGGCACTTGAGAGTGCTCGTGTCCATTGGAACAGCCTAGTATAGACTACGCATCCATCTATAGCATCCAGAAGGGAGCTTTACATTCTGGTGCAATAGTCTACAGTGTGTTTCAAGTGATCATCAGGAAGGAAATTAAAAATCCCCAAATAGTCAAAAACAAAGCAATGAATAACTTGTCAGTCACTCATACAATTTATCTGAATATTTGGATGTAAATTCATATTTGTACTAAACAGATCTTTACTTTATAGCATACAAAAACATGCCAATGGTCTGTGCAAAGTTGCACAAGTGCTCTGTTTGAGCTATCAGATTAAAAAAGCAGCTGAAAAATGTAAGGGTAGTGGCATTCGATTTTTCTCAAATTAGCTGGTATTCTCCTAGTATACAAGCACAAAGTAATCTAGAGGCAATTCTCAAAATTGTGTGAAAGTAGATTAGCACTAGTTAGATAGATAGATAGATAGATAGATAGATAGATAGAGAGAGAGAGAGAGAGAGAGAGAGAAGCACCTAGATGACATGGTCAGTGTCAATGTGACTTCGTACACCATCAGTCGATAAGTACATGATTAAGAGTTAAAATTCTCTGTAACAGGTAGAATGGCCACCGAAGTGCTTAGTGTTGTCTGTGTTTATTGTTAATACTGGGCTTGGTAGGGAATATAAGGAGTGTGAAAAGTGTAAGATGCTGAGTGATCGCCATGGAGGACACAGGGATGCTGTGTACTTATGTGAGACAGCATTACCAGCACATGACAGGCTCAAAGAAGCCTCGCTGTGGGTTTCCGTTTTGCCAGCTGGTCAAATTGGGCAACATTCAGATTTTTGGGGTAGTCTGCCGTGACAGTGGTATGATGTTGGACGGCATGGCTACATGAGGGCAGATAAACTCATCATCAAAGTTCTGGTTGACAATATCTGACCAGCACTATGGAGGATCATTGCATTGTGCACCAAGAACATGTTAAACCCCTTCAAATCTGCACCTACAATCAAAGAACAAGTAATAGACTCCATCCAATGGTTTATGTTGTCCTGACCACACATCAGGGACTAGCAGCAGCCACACTAAGGATTTACCATCCCACGTGCAGCTTGCCATAAAAATCACAACTCAAATGGAAATCATCAAACAATGGAAAATCCAATATGGAATGTAATCAGGATGGAATCTAACCAGTGTGCTGCTATCTACGTAGGCATGACAACCAATAAGCTGTCTGTCCACATGAATGGCCACCGACAAACTGTCACCAAGAAGTAAGTGGACCACCCTGTTGCTGAACACGCTGCCAAACATGATATCCTTCATTTCAATGACTGCTTCAAAGCCTGTGCCATATTCATCCTTCCCACCAACACCAGCTTTTTCTAAATTGCGCAGGTGGGAACTTTCTCTGCAATACATCGTATGTTTCTACAACCCTCCTGGCCCCAACCTTCATTAGTCACTGTCCTCACCCATTCTAGCAATACACATATGCCATTCTACCATCACACCCAGTCTTTTAATTTCTCTCATTTTCTGCTACTCCCCCCCCCCCCCCCCCCTCGTCCACCTCTCCCCTGCCTACCGTCTACCCTGCAGCACTTCTCTGTCCACCACCCCCACCACACTATCCCTCCACTCCCCGCCCCAGTCTCCTTACCCCTACTCAGTCGCCACTGCCATAATGAACTGGTGCTGCTGCACACAGTGTGTTTTCACTTGCCTGAGACCGCAGTCATGTGTGTGAGTTGCGTTTGCGTCAGAGTATGTGTGTGTGTGTCTATTGTTGTTGAAGGCCAATGGCCGAAAGCTCTAATTGTGAAAGTCTTTTTGTTATGCCTATCTGCAACTCAGCATCTCTGTTATATGGTGAGTGGCAACTTTCTTTCTCAAATATTTTTACAACACAAATGGCTGTGTTTGAAATGGTGTAATGACTGGGAAACTTGGACTGTTGATACATGGTGTCCCACTGTGTTCGGCAATGACTTCCGGCTCTCCACTAACATGGATGACCATTGTTGGCAAGTATGGTGGTAACCTGGGGAGGGGTCCAATTCTTCTAACATTTTGGAGAATCACAGCAGTAGTACTGCTGACATTATGACATGTGGAGCTACCTGGTATGACTTCAATACATCGCTGGTAGTGATTGAAGGAAATGATGGCACAATGGTATGTCACACACATTCCTCTCATGCAATATTATTGTGGTACCATTTTTGAACAGGCCAACATTCGTTCACATATGGCATATGTACATATGCACAGTCTACATAAAATAGACGACTTCCATGGCTAGAAGGATGCCCAGATCCATCCGAATGGAGCATGAGGTACAGTGTTTTATGGCACCCATCCGATTTTGTAAACATTAAAATAAAATCACAGGCCCTCTGGTTTATTAAGCTCCATTTTATTTCAGCCTCCTTTTTTTTTGTCAAGCAATGAAGTTTGCAGTGGCTGCTTCGGTCTGTTAATGAATAAATTCACTTTTTTCATATCCATGAATGTCCTGCTGTATAGTGCGATCTATGCAACATGGTATGTGAATGAATACAGAGTAAGTGTTCACTAGTTGGTGAACTTATGAAGAAGAATATCACAATGAAGTAAATAAACTGTGTACTTCCTCTCAATAAACATGCACTGAAACTTATCACAACAAGCTTGTTAATTTAATAGCCTGATAACTTACTTACCAACAAAACCATCTTCCTTTAGTTTCTTTAATGGCAAAATGACAGAGTCATGCTCAATGTCAGTAGTAATAACATGAGGATTTGATTTTTTTACGTCTCCATCAGGATACAAATTTTCCTGAATCCTTGACTTGTACTTACTGACGGTACTAAATATTACCATATTGTTTGCCTACAATCAAAGAAAAGATATGATGATCAACTTAGAAAGATACTGTTCTATATATGTTTATGATTCAGCTTTTGTAAAGGCCAAATCAGCATACACCCCCCCCCCCCCCCCCCCCCCCCCACACACACACACACACACACACAACTTGAGACAAAAACAAACTACTCTGCACAGAGCAATGAAGATAAATATATAATGGTATGTGTAGCCCTACACAGCAAATTAATAACCTTGATCATGTACTACATATCTTAATATATGGGGGCACATAATTTATGATACTATATGACTCACCTAGAAATGCTATAGGACTATTTTTAAGAACTCTAAAATTTGTCAGATGTTATGTAGACCTACATTAGTTTAATAAGAACCACTATATCAACCACTGACAACATCCGCATAACATGCATTGTACTAAGGATGAATAAAACGATCAATCAATTGCATAATCACCTAGCTTGTGAGGGGCAAGTGTGATTATAGTACTCGTGAAAACTTAATTTTTGATTGTATCTTTGTTTTTTTGTGTCCGATTCCACATTTTAAATAGTTTTTGCAGTAGATTTGGTAAGCACCATATTATGGGTTTCCATGTACAGTGAATTTTCAATACACTTTCATAAGTCTGACTTTCGTTTACATACTGAACATGACACTTGTACCTTAAGGTAGTAACAGACTTAACCCATTAGCAGAGGCTGTATTCTTTTTATAGTAAAATAAACATTATACATTTCATAATATTCCTTTACTGTTTCACATTTAAGCTTTTTCCATCACTACAGATATTATTTGACCATGAGTGGACTATGTAGGCACTGTTGTAGGTGGGTATCAATATTTATTGTGGGAACTGTAGCAAATGGCTCCACTGGGGAAATGTAGTGGAGAGGACTCTGGAGAGATCGCTGAGGCTCTTTCATGGAATTGCAAAATTTTCAACAGTAAATAAGGTAGAGTCAAATTGGTCTGGGGGAAAAAACTGTTAGTACGGCAAGTTTGGTACTTTTATGGCTTTAAGTTGGCATCACTGGGATGAGCCCTGATCAGCTAATGTATCAACATTGTTTTGTTTATAACCTCAAAAAGACATTTCAAGATGGTGCGTCCACTTGAAATGTCCACATTAGTTGAGCAACGATCTGTTATTCATCTTTTACTTGCTGAGGGTGAGAAACCTGTGAATATATACTGTAGAATGTCTAAAGTTTATGGTGAAGGTTGTATGAATCGTGCAAATTTTGCAAGTAGGTAGAGCAGTTCAAAAATGGTCACGACTCAGTGACTGACGAACACCCTTCTGGCTGAGCAGTTGCAGTTTCAACTCCCTCACTTGAAAGTCGAATTGAAGAAATTATTCGTGCCGACCGCCGTGTGAATGTGGAAATGATAGTTGATAAGTTTCAAGTTAGTAATGCTACAGGTCATAACATTATCTGTAACACGCTGAAGTACCGCAAAATGTGCAAGATGGGTCCCAAAGGAGTTGATGTGGCTAAACAAGGAAACAAAGTTGAGAGAGCACAAAGCTAAAGGAACTTTATGAAAGAGAAGGTGAGCACTTCCTCAACAAAACTTTAACTTGTGATGAAACTTGTGTTCACTATTATGAGCCAGAATCAAAAAGACAAAGCATGGAGTGGAAGCACACCAACTCACCTGTCAAGAAAAAATTCAAAACTCAAGCATCAGCAGGGAAAGTCATGTTGACGGTGTTTTGGGATGCTGAAGGTCCAGTTTTTTGTAATTATCTCGAAGAGCAGTGTACAATGAACAGCCAATACTATTTGGATTTGCTTTTAAACAAGCTGAAGCCAGCCATGAGAGAGAGACGACGTGGATCTCAAAGGAGAGGTGTGACTCTCCAGCAACACAACGCACATCCTCGTATTGCTCTACTAACCTGTGAAGCCATCAACAAAATGGTCTGGGAAGTACTGCCTCATCCCCCTTATAGTCCTGATTTAGCACTTACTGATTTCCATTTGTTTCCTGCATTGAAGGAGGCATTACGTGGGAAGAGGTTCCAGGACAACGAGGACATGAAAAAGTTTGTGGGAAATTGGTTCAAACAGCAAGATAAGGAGTTATTTGCAGCCAGAACAAAAAAGTTTGTAGCCCCTTGGAACAAGTGCATATATGTTGAAGGGGATTATGTTGAAAAGTACAAAAAGTATTGTTTTGTAAAAATTAATGCTTTTCTACAGACCAATTTGTCTCTTTAATTAATGAATGATCTTCATACAAGAGATCTTATTAGGACGAGGGAAGGTACTAATTGTGGGGATGGTTGGGAGAAGGCTAGCAGGAATAAGATGCAGTCTGACAATATTGTTGTAGTTACCAGCAATAGATTTCAGCTGCCGGAGATGACAGGAGAGGAGTCTTACATGATGTAAGAGTAGGATGTGTGCAGCAGATTGTCTGTGATTAGAAAGGTTAACAATAACGCGAGTGTTAGGAAGACGAGAGTACTGCTGCTAGGTAACAGCCATGGCCAAGTGCTGTGCTGGGTCAGCTGATTGTGGGTTTAGGGTCTTTGTGTAAGGACATGATCAGGCAGTGACAGTGGGTGGAGCAGAGAACAGCCTGGAGAGGGACAGGGCACACAGTGTAGAGGATGACCTGAATAAGATAGCTTCCCTAACTGGTGGCATCACTGTGAACATGGTAGCACTGTTCCAGCAGCTTGATCAGCCTCATCATGGCAGTGCTCTAAGGCATGTCAATGCACAGCAGGAGATGGTGCTGATTTTTTTTTTTTTTTTTTTTTTTGTGTGTGGTTTTAAGGCATACAACTTCAACGGTCATTAGCACCCAGACTACGTTAGGAATGCACCGCGAGGCACAAGTTTAAAACAGGAACTAAAAGGGAAAACACGATAAAAGACAGACTGACAGGCATAGGATTAAAAAAACAGCATAATCAAATGTCCTTAGAGAGGTTTGTCAAGTTGATAAAACGAAGAACGCGAGCAGCTGCTCGTAGGTCATCTGCTAAAATGGCATCTAGAGTACATGGCAGGACAAGATCAAGACGCAGTGTGTTAAAATCCGGACAGGACGTTAAAATGTGGCGGACCATCAGCAATTGCCCACATGGGCAGAACGGCGCCGGCGCAGCCCTCAGCAGATGGCGATGGCTGAACCGGCAGTGTCCAATTCGTAACCGGGCAAAAACGACCTCCTCCCGCCGAGAAGGGCGTGAGGAGGACGGCCAAGCCGTGGGAAGAGGTTTCAAGGCCCAAAGCTTCTTGTCCGTAAGTGCAGCCCAATCGGCATGCCACAGCGATAAAATGCGCCGACAAAGGACCCTGGTACAATCTGATGAAGGGACACAACAAGAAGCTGTCCGAGGCTGGAGGACCGCAGCCTTGGCCGCGGCATCTGCAGCTTCGTTCCCAGGGATACCGACATGGCCAGGAACCCACATAAAGCTAACCGGAGAACCGTCATCCACCAGCTGCTGAAGAGAGCGTTGGATCCGGTGCACGAAAGGGTGAACCGGATACAGATCACTGAGGCTCTGGAGTGCGCTCAGGGAATCTGAGCAGATGACATAAGCAGAATGTCGGTGGCGGCAGATGTAAAGAACAGCCTGGTAGAGGGCAAAGAGCTCAGCTGTGAAGACCGAACAATGGCCATGGAGCTGGTATTTGATACTTTGTGCCCCGACAATAAAAGAACACCCGACCCCGTCATTGGTCTTAGAGCCATCTGTATAAATGAAGGTCATATTAATGAACTTCGAACAAAGTTCGACAAAACGGGAGTGGTATACCGAACCAGGGGTAACCTCCTTTGGGAGCGAGCTGAGGTCAAGGTGAATGCGAACCTGAGCCTGGAGCCAAGGTGGCGTGTGGCTCTCGCCCACTCGAAAGGTTGCAGGGAGTGAAAAATCAAGGTGTTGAAGGAGGCGACGAAAGCGAACTCCAGGGGGTAGCAGGGCAGAGACATACAACCCGTATTGACGGTCGAGAGAGTCATCAAAAAAGAAACGATAAGACGGGTGGTCGGGCACTGACAGTAGCCGACAGGCATACCGACAAAGCAGTATATTGCACCGGTAGGTGAGTGGCTATTCACCAGCTTCAGCATGAAGACTCTCGACAGGACTAGTATAAAACGCTCCGATCGCAAGACATAAACCCCGATGTTGTATGTAGTTGAGGCGGCGTAAGACGGATGGCCGTGCAGTGGAGTATACGAAGCTCCCATAATCCAGCTTGGAGCGGACAATCGACCGATATAGGCGAAGTAGGACGGTTCGATCCGCTCCCCACGACATACCACTGAGAACACGGAGGACATTTAGAGAACGGGTACAACGGGCAGCCAAATATGACACATGTGGAGACCAGCTAAGTTTCCTGTCAAATGTAAGACCTAAAAATTTTGTTGTCTCCACGAATGGGAGAGCAATGGGACCGAGTCGTAAGGGCGGTGGGAGAAACTCTTTGTAGCACCAGAAGTTAATACAGATCGTCTTCTCGGCAGAAAAACGGAAGCCATTGGCGACACTCCAGGAGTAAAGATGGTCAAGAGAACGCTGAAGACAGCGCTCCAGGAAACATGGACGCTGCGCGCTGCAATAGATGGTAAAATCGTCCACGAAAAGGGAGCCTGATACATCAGCTGGGAGGCAATCCATTATTGGATTGATCGCTATGGCGAAGAGAGCGACGCTCAAAACTGAGCCCTGTGGCACCCCATTCTCCTGGCGAAAGGTGTCTGACAGGACAGAACCCACACGTACCCTGAACTGTCGATCCATTAAAAAGGAACGAATAAAAAGAGGGAGGCGACCGCGAAGGCCCCATGTATGCATGGTGCGGAGAATGCCCGCCCTCCAACAGGTGTCGTAAGCCTTCTCCAAATCAAAGAACACAGCCGCGGTCAGGCGCTTCCGCAAGAAGTTATTCATAATGAAGGTCGACAAGGTAACCAGATGGTCAACAGCAGAGCGGCGCCTACGAAATCCACATTGTACATTGGTAAGTAGGCGTTGAGATTCGAGCAGCCAAACCAAACGAGAATTGACCATTCGCTCCATCACCTTACAGACACAGCTGGTAAGCGAGATGGGTCGATAACTGGAAGGCAAGTGCTTGTCCTTCCCCGGCTTAGGAATCGGTACAACAATAGACTCGCGCCAGCATTCGGGAACATGTCCCTCAATCCAGATGCGATTATAAGTACGAAGAAGGAAACCTTTACCCGCAGGAGAAAGGTTCTTCAGCATCTGAATATGGATAGAATCAGGCCCTGGAGCGGAGGACCGTGACCGGGCAAGTGCGTTTTCGAGTTCCCGAATGGTGAATGGGGCATTATAACTTTCACGATTCGAGGAGCGGAAGTTAGGTGGCCTAGCCTCCTCCGTCTGTTTTCGGGGGAGGAAGGCAGGGTGGTAATGGGCGGAGCTCGAAACCTCTGCGAAAAAGCGGCCGAAGCCATTGGAGACATCCTCAGGGGCCACAAGGACGTCATCGCGACCGTCAAGGCAGAAACTGGTGAGTGGACCTTAGTGCCAGACAGCCGGCGCAGGCTACCCCAGACAACAGAAGAAGGAGTAAAACTGTTGAAGGTGCTTGTGAAAGCAGCCCAGCTGGCTTTCTTGCTTTCTTTAATAATACGACGACACTGTGCACGTAATCGTTTATAATTGATACAATTCGCCACTGTAGGGTGGCGTTTAAAGGTGCGTAGAGCACGTAAAGCGTCTCTACATGCCGTGGTCCACCAGGGGACCGGTACGCGACGTGGAGAAGAAGTAGGGTGAGGGATGGAATAGTCAGCAGCAGTGAGAATGACTTCCAGGAGGTGTGCGACCTGACTATCGCAGCTTGTGAAGGTTTGATCCTGAAAGGTCGCCCTGGAAGAGAAGAGCCCCCAGTCTGCTTTGGAGATGTTCCAACTAGATGAGCACGGAGAGGGGGTATGCTGCAGAAGATGGATAACACACGGGAAGTGATCGCTCGAATATGTATCAGAAAGTGCATACCACTCAAACCGGCGTGCAAGTTGGGTAGTACATATTGAGAGGTCTAAATGGGAATAGGTGTGAGATGTGCCCGAAAGAAAAGTAGGGGCGCCAGTATTGAGGCAGACAAGATTGAGCTGGTTGAAAAGGTCTGCTAACAGGAGCCCCTCGGGCAGGATGCTGGAGAGCCCCAAAGGGGATGGTGGGCATTGAAGTCTCCAGTTAACAAAAATGGTGCAGGTAGCTGAGCAATAATTTGCATCATGTCTGCCCTGGTAACGGCAGACGACGATGGAGTGTAAATGGTACAAATAGAAAATGTAAAAGTGGGGAGAGTAATTCGGATAGCAACTGCCTGCAGGCTGGTGTGCAATGTGATGGGATCGTAGTAAATATCATCCCAGGCCAGCAACATAACCCCTCCATGAGCCGGAATACCTACCACAGGGGGTAGGTCAAAACGCACAGAGGTGTAGTGTGCCACGGCAATTTGATTGCATGGGCATAGCTTCATTTCCTGGAGGGCTACGACGAGCGGACGGTGCAAGCGGAGCAGCAACTTCAAGTCCTCTCGGTTGAAGCGAATGCTGCGAATATTCCAGTGAATAAGTGCCATCGTAAGAAGAAAAGGAAGATGAAAGAAGGGGTCACCTCGAAGGCCGCTGAGGGCCCGGCTTCGAGCGAGCACTGCCGCCGCTATCAGTAGGCGGACAGTCATTGTCCATTGGTTCTATAGGTTCATCGGCCATCTTGGTAAGATGGCCGGGAGGGGGAGCTTCCTCCGCCGGTGAACGGCCAGCAGTGCGGCCAGGTGAAACCGATACCGGCCTGGGGCGGCAACCACTGGGTGGCGCAGGAGAAGAAATGCGCCGTGGCGTAAAAGGAGAACTGTGCTTCCTATGAGCCTTCTTGGAAGGTTGTTTGGTGGAAGTACTGGTCGATGGCTGGGAGTTCGAGGTACGTAGGAAGTCTGCGCGGGACGGTTCCTTCTTGAAGGCCCATGCATCTGACTTCTGGGTCTTCGTCGTGGCAGAAGCTGATGAAGGGGGTTGTGTCTGTGGGGTGACGGGAGGAAGAGGAGACGTCGACCGCGCGATCTTAGCACTGGCCAAACGGACGACCGTGGTGCTGAAGGTCAGATCGCATGTCTGGGTTGCCACCTCCCTGGTAGTCCGAAGAGAGGTGAGGACAGTACTGTACTTCCCCGCTGGGAGCAGCGTGGGCTTCCTACTAGCAAATAGCTTGCGAGCAGCCGAGGTGGACACTTTCTCTTTGACCCGAATTTCTTGGATACAGCGTTCTTCCTTATAAATGGGACAGTCGCGGGAGGACGCTGCATGGTCACCCTGACAGTTCACACAACGAGGAGACAGAGGTGGACAGTCACCCTCACGGGCATCCCTGCCACAAGTGACACATTTAGCCGCATTGGAACAAGACTGGCGAGTGTGATTAAAACGCTGACACTGGTAGCAGCGCGTAGGTGTCGGGACATAGGGGCGAACAGAAATAACCTCGTAGCCCGCTTTGATGCGCGATGGCAGCTTAACACATCAAAGGTCAAGAAAAGTGTCCGGGTCGGTACAAGGTCATTGTTGACCTTTTTCATGACCCTATGGACAGCCGTCACGCCCTGCTCAGCGAGGAAAGACTGAATCTCCTCGTCAGTCAATCCGTCGAGTGATCTAGTATAAACCACACCACAAGACGAATTCAAAGTTCGGTGAGCCTCCACCTGGACAGGGAACGTGTATAGGAGTGTGGCTCGAAGCAGTTTTTGTGCCTGAAAGGCACTCTCAGTTTCTAGTAACAAGGTACCATTACACAACCTGGTACAAGACTTAACAGTTCTGGCTATGGCATCCACGCCCTTCTGGATAACGAAAGGGTTGACAGAGGAAAAATCCTTTCCGTCCTCAGATCGAGAAACGACTAGGAACTGTGGGGCAGGCGGTAGTACTTTTGTCACTGGTGGCTGGTCAAGTTTCCGTTTGTGGGCAGAAGTCGAGAGAGAAGAAGAGAAATCCATTGCGGAGGAATCCCCCATGATTGCCAGCGCCTCCGATGGCGCGCTCCTTCCTTGTGGGGACCCTCTCAGAGGGCACTCCCGCCTTAGGTGAATGTTTACACCTCAGGTCACACCTCCCGAGAAACAGACAGAGGGACCAATCGGCATGGTCAGAAGGTATCAGCTCAGGCAATCACCCCTCCCCGGGCCTGGCCTTTACCAGGGGGTACGTGCGTGCCTTACTTGTCTACCCAGGGCGGGAAATTACGCGTTACCCCGTCACGCATGTAAACGCGTGGGTCGGCCTTCAGGTGCGCACAGGGAGGAAGGAAGAAGAGGACAAAGAAGAGAGAGAGGACAGACTGTCTCAAACGCCGGGGTGGAGACCAGAGAAGGCAAGAAGAAGAAGGCAAGGGAAAGAGTAAGGAAGACAGTGAGATGGAGAAGAACAAAGAAAGGAACCAACCAAAGGAAGGAAGAAACGAGAAGAAGTGAAAAACCAAAATGACCACAAATATAGGTCGTGGAACCGTCCGTCTCCGGACGCAGGCACTAACTACCCCCTTGAGGGGGAGGGAGTCCTTTTAGTCGCCTCTTACGACAGGCAGGAAAACCTCGGGCCTATTCTAACCCCCAGACCCGCAGGGGGGATGGTGCTGATGACTGCTGGCCAGGTGCACACTGTGATGGTGCCAGTGGAGACTATCAGGAGATGGAGCTGCACTAGGCATGATCTGCACCTGAACAGGTTTGGGAATGGGAGGTAGGTGAAGTTGATAAGTAAGACTATAGTAAGTGGGTGTGGTGTCACACATGGTCAAGTATCTGTTGTCATTGGTAGGCCAACTAGGGCTCTTTAGGATAAACCATGGCAACAGGCTCCCCCCTCTTGAAAGGCTGTTAACCAGCTTAAAGACTTCTAAACCGTGCATGTGGGAAAAAGAATGTGCCACACTATAGTGTGCAAGCACCATGGAATTTTGTCCAGAATTATCCATTATTCATCAATATGTGCTGTCCATTAAAAATAAAGTACACCAGCTTGAAGCTGAAATACAGTATCTGAGCAGCATGGCAGTATCCATTACATATCACTATTGTGGAGATGATTAATTGCAGCATGTAGTGCTATAATCATATCAATGTGCAAGTTGTTACTGTAAGTCCACATTAAAGAAGGGTAGGGAATCGTGTATTTATAACAGGGGTGGCACACATTTTAAAGAGAGAGAAGAGCTGCAACAATCAGTGTAGACAAACATTTTTAACTGTCTGCCACTGAAGTAACAAAGTCACATGCCTATAAAAAGCTAACCATTCTGTATGCTTACTGCTCTGCTAGTGGCAATATGGACAATTTCTTCAACAAATTAACTGAAGTTGTGGAAGCCCCCCCCCCCCCCCAAGTACTAGCATAATATATGGAGACAAGAATATTAAGAAAGATATTGAGGGTGAAATCAGTAATAACCTTCCAAACACTGAGCACTTTCGATGTGGCCCAAGTGGTAAAGATTGCAATAGGAGTTTCAGAAAGTTCACCTACAGTTTTAGACAAGAAACTTATGGACACTGACACTGAAAAATAGTTATAAAAGATCTTGGTATTTTGGATCTTTATTGTCAGATATTAAAGCTACGCTCAGTAAAACCTGCAAAGCTGATGGCCTACAAAAGAATTTTCTCAGATCATATACTTCTTTTACAGTACTGTCAAATCAGACCTGGGATGAAGCGGATATGGAAAGCAATATAGATGCTAAGTTCCCTGAATTTTGCAGATTACTTAAATTACTTTTTGAGGTCACATGTCCAAAAGTAGCCATTTCTACTGCTGCACATAGGGCAAACACGTGAATAACTGTGGTAGGAAGTCATCACAGAAACTTCAATTACTCAGTTCCTTGCAAAAATGCTGCACTACTCCACAGTTGCTTGAGTACTACGACAGATATAAAAAATATAAAAGATAGTACTGCTGGCAGCTAAAAATATCATTCAATGACAAATTAATACATAATGCAGAAAATAAAATCAAAGTGGTATGGGAGGCTATAATACAATAAACTGGAAAAGACAACACAGGCATAATGACATTCAAATCAAAGATAGGGACAGAATAACAGAAAGAGGTCAATAAAAAGCAAATTTTGTAAATTACTATTTTTCTGGCATCATGGAGCTGCAGAAAAATCTTCCTAAAACACATATGTGTTGATATTGTTGTGGTCTTCAGTCCAGAGACTGGTTTGATGCAGCACTCCACACTACTCTATCCTGTGCAAGCTTCTTCATCTCCCAGTACCTACTGCAAACTACATACTTCTGAATCTGCTTAGTGTATTCATCTCTTGGTCTCCCTCTACGATTTTTACTCTTCACGCTACTCTCCAATACTAAATTAGTGATCCTTTGATGCCTCAGAATATGTCCTAGCAAGCGATCCCTTCTTCTAGTCAAGTTGTGCCACAAATTTCTCTTCTCCCCAATTCTATTCAATACCTCCTCATTAGTTATGTGATCTACCCATCCTCAGCATTCTTCTGTAGCACCACATTTCGAAAGCTTCTATTCTCTTCTTGTTTAAACTATTTATTGTCCATGTTTCACTTCCGTACAGGGCTACACTCAATATAAATACTTTCAGAAAAGACTTCCTGACACTTAAATCTATACTCGATGTTAACGAATTTCTCTTCTTCAGAAACGCTTTCCTTGTCATTGCCAGTCTACATTTTATATCCTCTCTACTTCGACCATCATCAGTTATTTTGCTCCCCAAATAGCAAAACTTATTAACTACTTTAAGCATCTCATTTCCTAATCTAATTCCCTCAGCATAATCCAATTTAATTCGACTATCCTCATTTGCTTTTGTTGATGTTCATCTTACATCCTCCTTTCAAGACACTGTCCATTCCTTTCAACTGCTCTTCCAGTTCCTTTGCTGTCTCTGACAGAATTACAAGGTCATCGGTGAACCTCAAAGCTTTTATTTCTTCTCCATGGATTTCAATTCCTACTCCAAATTTTTCTTTTGTTTCCTTTACTGCTTGTTGAATATATAGATTGAATAACATAAGGGATAGGCTACAACCCTGTCTCACTCCTTTCCCAACCACTGCTTCCCTTTCACGCCCCTCAACTCTTATAACTGCCATCTGGTTTCTGTACAAGTTGTAAATAGCCTTTCGCTCCCTCTATTTTAACCCCGCCACCTTCAGAATTTGAAAGAGAATATTCCAGTCAACATTGTCAAAAGCTTTCTCTAAGTCTACAAATGCTAGAAACGTAGGTTTGCATTTCCTTAATCTATTTTCTAAGATAAGTCACAGGGTCAGTATTGCCTCATGTGTTCCAACATTTCTACGGAATCCAAAGCGATCTTCCCTGAGGTCGGCTTCCACCAGTTTATCCAATCGACTGTAAAGAATTCATGTTAGTATTTTTCAGCCGTGGCTTATTAAACTGACAGTTTGGTAATTTTCACAAGTGTCAACACCTGCTTTCTTTGGAATTGGAATTATTATATTCTTCTTGAAGTCTGAGGGTATTTCGCCTGTCTCATACATCTTGTTCACCAGATGGTAGAGTTTTGCCAGAGCTGGCTCTCCCAAGGCTATCAGTAGTTCTAATGGAATGCTGTCTACACCCGGGGCCTTGTTTTGACTCAGGTCTTTCAGTGCTCTGTCAAGCTCTTCACGCAGTATCATATCTCCTATTTCATCTTCATCTACATCCTCTTCCATTTCCATAATATTGTCCTCAAGTACATCGCCCTTGTATAGACCCTCTATATACTCCTTCCACCTTTCTGCTTTCCCTTCTTTGCTTAGAACTGGGTTTCCATCTGAGTTCTTGATAATCATACAAGTGGTTCTCTTTTCTCCAAAGGTCTGTTTAATTTTCCTGTAGGCAGTATCTATCTTACCCCTAGTGATAGGCACTTCTACATCCTTACATTTCTCCTCTAGCCATCCCTGCTTAGCCATTTTGCACTTCCTGTCGACCTCAGTTTTGAGACGTTTGCATTCCTTTTTGCCTGCTTCATTTACTGCATTTTTATATTTTCTCCTTTCATCATATAAATTCAATATCTCTTCTGTTACCCAAGGATTTCTATTAGCCCTCGTCTTTTTACCTACTTGATCCTCTTCTGCCTTCACTATTTCATCTCTCAAAGCTACCCATTCTTCTTCTAATGTATTTCTTTCCCCCATTATTGTCAGTCGTTCCCTAATGCTCTCCCTGAGACTCTCTACAATCTCTGGTTCTGTCAGTTGATCCAGGTCCCACCTCCTCAAATTCCCACCTTTTTGCAGTTTCTTCAGTTTTAATCTACAGTTCATAACCAATAGATTGTGGTCAGAATCCACATCTGCCCCTGGAAATGTCTTACAATTTAAAACCTGGTTCCTAAATCTCTGTCTTACCATTATATACTCTATCTGAAACCTTCCAGTATCTCCAGGCTTCTTCCATGTATACAACCTTCTTTCATGATTCTTGAACCAAGTGTTAGCTATGATTAAGTTATTCTCTGTGCAAACTTCTACCAGGCCACTTTCTCTTTCATTTCTTACCCCTAATCCATATTCACCTACTACGTTTCCTTCTCTTCCTTTTCCTACTATTGAATTCCAGTCACCGATGACTATTAAATTTTCATCTCCCTTCACTATCTGAATAATTTCTTTTATCTCATCATACATTTCATTAACCTCTTCGTCATCTGTGGAGCTAGTTGGCATAAACTTGTACTACTGTGGTAGACATGGGCTTCGTATTTATCTTGGCCACAATAATGCGTTCACTATGATGTTTGTAGTAGCTTACTCGTATTCCTATTTTTGTTCGTTATTAAACCTACTCCTGCATTACCCCTATTTGATTTTGTATTTATAACCTTTTATTCACCTGACCAGAAGTCTTGTTCCTCCTGCCACCGAACTTCATTATCTAACTTTAACTTATCCATTTCCCTTTTTAAATTTTCTAACCTACCTGCCCGATTAAGGGATCTGACATTCCACACTCCAACCCGTAGAACGCCAGTTTTCTTTCTCCTGACAACAACATCCTCCTGAGTAGTCCCCGCCTGGAGATCCAAATGGGGGACTATTTTATCTCCTGAATATTTTACCCAAGAGGACGCCATCATCATTTAACCATACATTAAAGCTGCATGCCCTCGGGAAAAATTATGGCTGTAGTTTCCCCTTGCTTTCAGCTGTAAAACACATATAGCACAAACAATGACTTACACAACAAGCACAATGATGGTTCCCATAACAAAGCTTTAAGTTAGGACTACAGCACAACAATTAAAAAATATAAAGTCGGGAGGAATATATGAGGTACCTGTCTTTGATCTGAAGGTGTGCATGGATAGGATATAAACCCCACTAACAAAAATAATAAATGATTCTGTTAGTTTAGGTGCCTTCCGAGGATACCTAAAGAATTTATGAGTAGTACCCTTGGCTAAGAAGGGTATTGCAGAAAGCACCGAGAACTACTGCTGTTTTCATTCTAAAAAATAACTGAAGCAATCATAAAAGATAGATTTCACTTACATTACCTCATTAAAGAAGTACAGCTGGGTTTCAGAAGGGATAGAGTACAGTATCGGCCACTCCAGAGTTCTTGGAAGTGGTACTTGAAGCTCGTGGTAGAGATGATTGTGTTAGTAGCATCTTCTTAAACTTGTTGGAGGCTTTACTGTAAACAACTATTGAGTAAGCTAGAATCCTAGACATAAGGGGGGCCAACAAACAAGTGGTTTCAGTACTATTTGGAATACAGGGGGCAAAAGGTGGAGTTTGTTCATACATCTGCTGCTGATAATTTTTTAGTAAAACAAATGCCAGACAAGAATATAAACATAGGTATTCCTCAGGGTAGTGTATTGGGTCCAATTCTTTTCTTCATATACATAAATGACTTTCCACACATTGTAAGACATCGACAAAAAGTTCTCTTTGCCAATGACAGCAACATTGTAGCCCATGAGAGAACTTCAGAACCCCTATTGGAGAAAGTAAATGAAACCCTCAAGGATGTTTACAATTGGGTGGCATGTATGCTAATAAATTAATGTTGAATATAAAGAAAACCAAAAGTATGCATTTCAGCGCAGAGAGAGGAAGCAACTCAGTCATTTTAAGCATGGATGATAAATCTATACATGGTGTAGCAAACACAAAGGTTTTAGACATGAACATTGATTGTCAGCGAACAATGAGTGAACATACAAAGATTCTGGCAAAAACAATGTCATCAGTGTGGTACACTCATAGGGTGTTAGCATCATTTTGTAACAGGCAATGTCTTGTGGTGACCTACACAAACTCAATTCTTTGTTATTTGATTCATTTCTGGGGATCAAAGGTACAAAACATGGACATTGTTTTTAAAGTGCAGAAAGGGGCCACAAGAATAACAATTGGAAGCAGTAGTAGGGCTTAATGTAAAGAGCTGTTTAAAAACTTAGGCATCCTCAGTGCATCAAATGAATACATATAGCAATCTGTGGTACATATCAGGGAAAATACTACTAAATACTGCACTAATACATCTATTCATAATCATGGAACAAGGGCTAGTCTGGAGTAACATTTGCCCAAGAAAAACAAAACTCAAAATAGCATTTCATACCAGGGGATAAACTCGTATAATTAACTGCCACAGTAAATTAAAACAACTGTTAGAACACATTTATTTAAAAAGGTAGCTAAAATCTTCTTCACAAGTACTGCATATTACACAATTAAAGATTTATTACAGGACGCAACATAATAGGTAGTAATGAAAGGGAATAATACAGCACCCTGTCACATTTCAGTTCATGATTATGGTTTACTGTTTTCAGAAGGCTCATGTGTCAAGATATATAATGGAGGACAATAATGTGCATTGGGCACAGTTTTTCAGGTGCACTGTTGAGTGTGAAGTCCAGTATTAAGGTAAGGGACACAGCAGCATCTTCTAAGTCAAGCAATCATCGGTGGGTGTCTTAGTGTGAGCAGCAGTGAAGAGTAGAATTATGTTTTACTTTGCCAGTGATCAGAAGCAGATGAGCAGAAATCAGTAAGTGTCCTCAGTGTGTGGGCAAAGAAGAAGGAAACTATGTTTGATTTAGCAAGTCATAACAATTTATGCATAAATGAAGGAACATTATTCAAAAGAGAATTACTTAATAAGGCAGTTTGTTGGTTGGTTTGGGAAGGGGACCAAACTGCTTGGTCATTGGTCCCTCGTTCCTGTTAAAACATCACGAGTCAAAAGAATAAAACAAACTAAGACAAACGAGACGTAGAGCACAATACCGAAAGGAAAGAAAAACCACAAGAACAACAGAAAGGCATCAAACACTACAAGGAACAAAAGAGGACAAGAAAACCACAGACACACACAAGAAACAGGTAGAGAGTTAAAACAAGAAAGCAGATTACCATGGCTGGCTGACCACAAGAATAAAAAATGAGAAGCCAGCCACTCTGCAACACATTAAAACATCCAGCCTAAAAGCACTAGGGTGGAGGAAACAGAGGGAAGGACATGCACTAACACATATATCAAATGATAAAACCCAACCTCACATATAAAACATAAAACTAAATCAGCCGATGAGGTGTTGTCAAAATTAATGGCAACAAGTCCAGTAAACAAAGATTTCGTCACAGGGCAGCCAAAGAATGACAGCGCAACAGAATATGGGCCACTGTCAACTGGGTGCCGCACCAACACTGAGATGGGTCTTCATGGTGCAGGAGATAGCCATAGGTGACCCCTGTGTGGCAAATGCAGAGCTGGCAGAGAACCACAGAGACCCTACGAGAGGCCCGCATGGAAGGCTTCCACACATTTGTAGTCTCCTTAATGACACGCAGTTTGTTGTGGGTACTGTTATGATATTCTGTCTCCCAAAGCCAAAAAACCTTGCAGCGTAATAAGAAACGCAGGTCAGTTACAGGAATGTCAATCGCCCTAAGTGGTTTGCGTGTAGCCTGTTTGGCCAGCCTGTCAGCAAGTTCATTGCCTGGGATGCTGACGTGTCCTGGGGTCCAGACAAACACCACTGAATGACTGGACCATTCCAGAGCATAGATGGACTCCTGGATTGGTCACTACCAAAGGATGACGAGGGTACCACTGGCAGATAGCTTGGAGACTACACAAGCAGTCAGTACAGAGACGGAACGACTCACCAGGGCATGACCAGATGAGCTCAAGAGCACGAGATATGGGCACCAGCTCTGCAGTGAAAACACTGCAGCCATCTGGCAAGGAGTGCTGTTCAATATGCCCTCTGTGAACAAAGGCAAAGCCAACATGACCATCAGCTATCAAGTTGTTGGTGTAAACCACTTCAGAGCCCTGGGACATTTCAAGAATCGAAAGGAAGTGGCAGTGGAGAGCTGCAGGGTTAATGGAGACCTTAGGGCCATGTTAAAGGTCCAGACATAGCTTCAGCCCAGGAGTATGCCATGGAGGTGTACGTGAATGGACCTTGAGTAGAGGCGGTAGGCAGAAGGATCCAGCTCAGACAGAAGAAATCGGACGTTACCCACAATCTTAAGCCCTGACCCCGGCCGCCAATGTGGGAGATAAGCTGCCAGGGTTGGGAAAAGGAGACAGTAATTCAGACACTTGGGAGAGCTACAAATGTGTGCAAAATAACTGACGAGCAATTGTGCACATCTGATCTGCAATGGAGACTCCACTAGTGCGCTGGTCACTGGACTCATCCTAAAAGCTCATATCGCTAGTCGAACTTTGCAGTGGTACACTGAGGGCACTACTGAGCCATAAACCACACTCCCATAGTCAAGGCGGAATTGAACAAGGGCTCTGTAGAGCTGCAGCAGCATAGAGCGATCTGCACCCCAGTTGGCGTTGCTCAGGCAGTGGAGGGCATTGAGGTGCTGCCAGCACTTCCACTTAAGCTTATGAAGATGAGGAAGCCAAGTCAATTGAGTGTCAAAAACCAATCCTAAAAATCGATATGTCTCCACTACTGTGAGTGGATTGTCATTAAGGTAAAGTTCTGGTTCCGGATGAATGGTACGATGCCAAAAGAAGTGCACAAGACACGACTTTGCGGCTGAAAACTAGAAGCTGTGGGCTAGAGCCCATGATTGCACCTTGTGGATGGCTACCTGTAGGTGCCCCTCAGCAACACCAGTACTGGAGCAACAGTACAAAATGCAGGAGTCATCTGCATACAGAGGGGGTGAGACTGACAGCCCTACAGCTGCTGCTAGACCGTTAATGGCCACTAAAAATAGACACACACTCAATAACAAAGCCCTTAGAGACTCCATTCTCCAGGATATGGGGGGAACTATGGAAGGCACCCACATGGACATTGAAAGCACGGAGCAACAGGAAGTTTTGAATAAAAATCGGGAGTGGGCCCTGGAGACCCCACTCATATAAAGTGGCAAGGATATGATGCTGTCAGGTTGTGTCAAACACTTTCTGCAAATCAAAAAAGATGGCACCTGGATAGGGGCTGTTTGGATGGCAGACTCAAGCGACAGAAGATTATCAGTGACATAGTGACCATGGTGGAAACTGCCCTGGCATGGAGCAAGTAGGCCCTGTGACTCCAGGAGCCAACACAACTGCCAACTTACATTCTAACAGCTTACAAAGAACATTGGTGAGGCTGATGGGCTAATAGCTATCCACATAAAGCAGGTTTTTACTGGGTTTGAGCACTGGAATGATGGTGCTTTCCCGCCATTGCAATGGAAAGGTGCCATCACGCCAGATCCGGTTGAAGATGACAAGGAGATGTCACTTGTAGTCAGACGAGAGATGTTTAACCATCTGACTGTGGATCCAATCTGGCCCAGGAGCTGTGTTGGGTCAATGTGCAAGGCCGCTGAGGAGCTTCCACTCTGTGAATGGGGCATTATAGGGTTCACTGTCATGTGTAGTGAATGAGAGGATTTCCCTTCCATCCGCCGTTTGAGGGTGTGAAAGGCTGGGGGTTAATTCTCCGATGCAGAGGCTTGAGCACAGTGCTCGGCAAAGACGTGGGCATTGGTAGATATCAAGCCATTGATGTTAATGCCAGGGACACCTGTTGTGGTCTGGTACCCAACAACATGTCTGATCTTTGTCCACACTTGGGAAGCTGACGTATGGCAGCCAGTGGTCGACACATACCTCTCCCAACTCTCCTGTTTCCATCTTTTTATAAGTTGACGAATGCGGGCATGGGGCCATTTAAAAGTTATTAAGTGCTTCAGGAAAGTGTACCACTTACGTCACTGTAGAGCCCGCCTATGCTCTAAGGGCCTCAGCAATTTCTGGCAACCTCCAAGGTACTGTCTTTTGCCGGGGGCACCCTAAGGAACGAGGGATCACATTTTCTGCCACAGAAACGATCGTCTTGGTGACTCTCTCAACCACCACATCAATGTCACTATGTGGGGGAGATTCAGCAGTGACAGCAGAGGTGGAAGCTTCCCAGTCTGCCTTGTTTAAAGCCGATATGGGTAGCAATCTGTGGGTATGACACCAGGAGAGTGACAGGAAGATGAGGAAAGGGTCACTATCACACAAGTCATTGTGGGTGCTCCAGTGGACAGATGGGAGAAGTCCTGGGCTGCAAAGTGATAAATGAATGGGTGAGTAACTACTATGAGCCACACTGAAATGTGTGGGGGCCACAGTATTTAGGAGGCAGAGGTCAAGTTGAGACAGTAAATTTTCGACATCTTTACCTCGGCCAGTAAGCATGGTGCCACTCCACAAGGGGTTATGGGTGTTAAAATTTCCCGAAAGTAAGAAAGCTTTAGGGAGTTGATGAATCAGGGCACCCAATATGTTCAGGGGTACTGCACCATCTGGAGGAAGTTACACATTGCAGACAGTGATTTTCTGGGTTGTCCTTACCCTGACAGCCACAGCTTCAAAGGGGCACAGGTTCAGTACAAACCAAGTTCAGGACGCAGATGCAAATTCCACCTGAGACTCTATTCTAGTCACTAAGAATCTTGTAATATCCCCTATAGCTGCAGAGGGCAGGGGTCTGCATTGCCAGGAACCAGGTTACCTGGAGGGCAATGCAGAAAGCAGGTGTAAAACTTACGAGTTGCCGTAGCTCAGTCAGGTGGTGGAAAAAACCGCAGCAATTCCACTGGAGTATGACGTTATCATGAGGCTGGGAAGGCATGAAGCATGCAAGGAGGCACTTATTGCCTCGGGGTCACCTGCTGCCACCGACTGAGTGCTGGTATCCATTCGTATTGCGGATGAGGCATCAGTGAGATCCAGATCCTCAGGGGACACTAAAATCTCCACCTCTTCCTCAGATGCAAAATCAGTAGGGAGCGATAGTGTTGGAGCCACCAAAGGGTCCTGTTTCTTAGCAGTCTTCTTCTTTGTTTGCTTGCCCTCTCGCTTCTCTTTAGGGTCTTGCTGCTAGGACTTCTCTGAAGTAGCTTCAGGCACGGAGGAAGACCATGAAGCTCTTCGTCCAGCAGCTTTTGGCTCCTTTAGCCACTAGCGAGTGTCCGCTTTGGCATTAGTGGAGACCTTGGAAGAGAGAGTCCCAAGGAACCCCTTCTGCACGAGGGGAGGGAACCGATGGCCCCTGCGTTTGAGGGGGTATTGCTATTGCTCCCAAAGTAGGTGCTTTGGGAGCAATGAAAGATCTTCCCCCTGCTGCCAAGGGGGCAGATGTATTCTGGCGGCTCGGAGGGCTCACTGTTCATGGCACAGACTGTGGAACTACTGGCACTTGGGACCGTGTTGGTGAAGTAGCTACAGCATACATGGACGTCAACCAAATGTGGTGTAATCTTTCAAATTTATGCTTAGCCTCTTGGTAAGTGAACCGGTCTGGAGTCTTGTACTCCATGATTTTCCACTCCTTTGGGAGTACTGTGCATTCTGGCGAGCAGGGAGAGTGGTGCTCTCCACAGATGATACAAATGGGAGGAGGCGCACATGGAGTATCTTGGTGCAGTGGACGTCCGCAGTCTCGACATTGGGCTGTGGAAGTGCAGCGAGAAGGCATGTGCCTGAATTTCCAGCACTTAAAGCACCGCATAGGGAGAGAGATGTATGGTTTAATGTCACAGACTAAAAACCGAGGTGAATATGGCTCTCTTCTTTCTGTAGCCCTACGCTCCTCCCATGGTGTAGCAAGAGAGGGAAATGATTTAGGGTCATATCTGTCAGCATTGTATTCAATCTTTCCCTTCTTAGAGACTGCTGATGCTGTTTGCTCACTAGCAAAAGATAACTTAATCCGCTTCATTGTGGGTCATCTGCCCTAATGTCACCCATTACGCTCAGGGGCTCCCCCCACGGGTGCCAGCCAGCCATAGCAAAGGTCAACTGGCATGATGGCCATTGCTGGGGTCCAGATGCCCCATGAAGACAGGTATCTACTCCTGGGCATACACGGGGAGTTTACAGCTCAGGCATCAGCAGTGCGATCCCTGTGTTGTCAGGGGGTTATCACCAAACGGGTACATGATGGCCCCACCACAACAGGCTGGCTACCGTGCTGGCTATTGGTCACAGAGGAATCCAATACTGTCATGGAAACAAAAGAGGACAGGAGACAGCGGAAGATGATGACGTACTCCGGAAAGTGTTTTCCATGATGCACAACTCATAGGGATCCTTAATCAGAGTATCTTAATTTAGTTCCATCGAAAACTTTGACAACTTCAGCATACTTTTGCAATTCATATGTCCTATCCTGTGATGCCAAAAGAATCCACTATCTCTGTATAGTAGCACTGTTTAATTTCAGTTGTACTCAGACAACAGATTCCACTATTAGGCAATGTGTTGGCAATTAGTTCACCTTCTTCATCATAGACGAATGCATCTTTTTTGCTTACCAAACGAAAGCATTGGTATGTTGATAGACACACAAACAAACACAAACATACACACAAAATTCAAGCTTTTGCAACCAACAGTTGCTTCATCAGGAAAGAGGGAAGGAGAGGGAAAGATGAAAGG
This sequence comes from Schistocerca americana, assembly GCF_021461395.2. NCBI lineage: Eukaryota > Metazoa > Arthropoda > Insecta > Orthoptera > Acrididae > Schistocerca > Schistocerca americana. The sequence goes on from NC_060121.1 coordinate 618,939,732, forward strand.
ATGTGGGTTTTAAGGGAGAGGGTAAGGAGTCATTCCAATCCCGGGAGCGGAAAGACTTACCTTAGGGGGAAAAAAGGACAGGTATACACTCGCGTACACACACATATCCATCTGCACATATACAGACACAAGCAGACATATGTAAAGGCAAAGAATTTGGACAGAAATATATATATATATACTCTCCCATCTACTCAATCTCCCATTTCCAGCTCCACTCCCCCAAAACCTTATAATTCTAGTCAACACAATCTGGAACCACAACACCCCAATTCAGTAGTTAACCTTTCCTCCAAACCTCTCTCCCAATCCGAAACCTCTGTCCTATCCAAAGGCCTCACCTTCAGCCCCACTCCCAGATTTAACCAAACTGCCCTCTTCAAGACACTATCCAAATTGAACCCTGCCTGGAACAGTTCCGTCCTCCGTCACAGCGGGACCCACCTCCTCTTCCTCAAAATCACCCTCTCCAAACTTTCCAGGAATTTCTCACTTCCAGCATTGCCTCTCAATCTTTCTTGAAAAACCTTAATACTACTCTCAACATTACCACAGCTGAAGCCCGGGCTACCCGTGATCTGAAAGCTGACCGATCCATCGTCATTCTTCCGGCTGACAAAGGTTCCACAACCGTGGTACTTGATCATCGGGAGTATGTGGCTGAGGGACTATGTCAGCTTTCAGACAACACTACATACAAAGTTTGCCAAGGTAATCCCATTCCTGATGTCCAGGCGGAGCTTCAAGGAATCCTCAGAACCTTAGGCCCCCTACACAACCTTTCACCTGACTCCATCAACCTCCTGACCCCACCGACACCCCGCACTCCTGCCTTCTACCTACTTCCTAAAATTCACAAACCCAAACATTCCGGCCGCCCCATTGTAATTGGTTACCAAGCCCCCACAGAATGTATCTCTGCCTACGTAGATCAACACCTTCAACCCATTACATGCAGTCTCCCATCCTTCATCAAAGACACCAACCACTTTCTTAAACGCCTGGAATCCTTACCCAGTCTGTTACCCCGAGAAACCATCATTATAACCATTGATGCCACTTCCCTATACACAAATATCCCGCACGTCCAGAGCCTCACTGCAATGGAACACTTCCTTTCACACCAATCACCTGCCACCCTACCTAAAACCTCTTTCCTCATTACCTTAGCCAGCTTCATCCTAACTCACAACTACTTCACTTTTGAAGGCCAGACATACCAACAATTAAAGGGAACAGCCATGGGTACCAGGATGGCCCCCTCGTACAGCAACCTATTTATGGGTCGCTTAGAGGAAGCCTTCTTGGTCACCCAAGCCTGGCAACCCAAAGTTTGGCACAGATTTATTGATGACATCTTCATGATCTGGACTCACAGTGAAGAACAACTCCAGAATTTCCTCTCCAACCTCAACTCCTTTGGTTCCATCAGATTCACCTGGTCCTACTCCAAATCCCATGCCACTTTCCTTGACATTGACCTCAATCTGTCCAATGGCCAGCTTCACACATCCGTCCACATCAAACCCACCAACAAGCAACAGTAGCTCCATTATGACAGCTGCCACCCATTCCATATCAAATGGTCCCTTCCCTACAGCTTAGGTATTCGTGGCAAACGAATCTGCTCCAGTCCTGAATCCCTGAATCATTACACCAACAACCTGAAAACAGCTTTCGCATCCTGCAACTACCCTTCCAACCTGGTACAGAAGCAAATAACCAGAGCCACTTCCTCATCCCCTCAAACCCAGAACCTCCCACAGAAGAACCCAAAAAGTGCCCCACTTGCGACAGGATACTTTCCGGGACTGGATCACACTCTGAATGTGGCTCTCCAGCAGGGATACGACTTGCTCAAATCCTGCCCTGAAATGAGATCCATCCTTCACAAAATCCTCCCCACTCCACCAAGAGTGTCTTTCCGCCGTCCACCTAACCTTCGTAACCTCCTGGTTCATCCCTATGAAATCCCCAAACCACCTTCCCTACCCTATGGCTCCTACCCTTGTAACTGCCCCCAGTGTAAAACCTGTCCCATGAACCCTCCCACCTGTAACCTCGAAGGTGTACACGATCAAAGGCAGAGCCACGTGTGAAAGCACCCACGGACCACGTGATTTACCAACTGATCTGCCTACACTGTGAAGCCTTCTATGTGGGAATGACCAGCAACAAACTGTCCATTCGCATGAACGGACACAGGCAGTGTTTGTTGGTAATGAGGATCACTCTGGGGCTAAACATGCCTTGGTGCATGGCCAGCACATCTTGGCACAGTGTTACACCATCCGGGTGATCTGGATACTTCCCACTGCCACCAACCTATCAGAACTCCGGAGATGGGAACTTGCCCTTCAATATATCCTCTCTTCCTGTTACCCACCAGGCCTCAACCTCCGCTAATTTCAAATTGCCGCCCCTCGTACATCACTTGTCACTCAACAACATCTTTGCCTCTGTACTTCCGCCTCGACTGACATCTCTGCCCAAACTCTTTGCCCTTACATATGTCTGCCTGTGTCTGTATATGTGCGGATGGATGTGTGTGTGAGTGTGTGTGCGCGCGCGAGCGAGTGTATACCTGTCCCTTTTTCCCCCTAAGGTAAGTCTTTCCACTCCCGGGATTGGAATGACTCCTTAACCTCTCCCTTAAACCCACATCCTTTTGTCTTTCCCTCTCCTTCCCTCTTTAATGACGAAGCAACCATTGGTTGCGAAAGCTTGAATTTTGTGTGTGTGTTTGTGTGTCTATGAACATACCAACGCTTTCGTTTGGTAAGTTAAATAAGCGCTGGTAGATAGACACAATAAAAAACACACAAACACAAATATCAAGCTTTCGCAACCCACGGTTGCTTCACAGGAAAGAGGGAAGGAGAGGGAAAGACGAAAGGATGTGGGTTTTAAGGGAGAGGGTAAGGAGTCATTCCAATCCCAGGAGTGAAAGCTTGATATTTGTGTGTGTTTTTGTGTTTTTTATTGTGTCTATCTACCAGCGCTTTCCCGTTTGGTAAGTCACAGCATCTTTTTTTTTAATATATTTTTCCCATGTGGAATGCTTTTGGTTTTACTGAGAAATTCATCCTTGGAGTAGAAGGAGTTGGCCACCAATGAATCCTTTAGGCTTCTCTTAAACTGAATTTCATTGGCTGTTAAGCTTTTTATGGCTGCTGGCAAGTTATTGAAAATGTGTGTTCCTGAATAATGCACACCTTTTTGTACAAGGCTAAGTGACTTGTGGAGATTATTCTTATTTCTAGTATTGATTCCATGAATTGAGCTGTTGGTTTGAAAAAGTGATATATTTTTAATGACAAATTTCATTAAGGAATAAATATATTGGGAAGCAGTAGTTAGTATCCCTAGTTCCCTAAACAGGCTTCTGCAGGATGTTCTTGAGTTCACACCACATATTACTCTTACTGCACGTTTTTGTGCCCGGAAAACTTTAGCTTGGCTTGATGAATTACCCCAAAAAATAATCCCATATGACATTATGGAATGAAAGTAAGCATAGTATGCCAGCTTTTTCATTTTTATATCCCCTATGACTGACAAAATTCGCATTGCAAACAGAGATTTGTTAAGACGCTTCAGCAGTTCTGTGGTGTGCTCCTCCCAGTTGAATTTATTATCAAGCTGTAATCCCAAGAATTTAACACTGTCCACTTCTTCTATCTGCTTGTCATCGTACGTTAGGCATATACTCGTGGGACACCCCTCACAAGTTCTGAACTGCATGTAGTGTTTTTTTACAAAGTTTAGTGACAAAGAATTGGTTAGGAAACAGTTATTAATGCCCACAAATATTTTATTAGCTGATCTTTCTAAGACTACACTTGATTTGCTATTTATTGCAATGTTTGTATCATCGGCAAACAAAACAAACTTGGCATCTGGTAATGTTACTGATGAAAGGTCATTGATATACACAAGAAAACGTAAAGGCCCCAAAATGCAACCTTGTGGGACCCCACATGTAATTAGTTCCCAGTTCGATGATACCAGAGCTTGATACATGTCTCTTTCCTAATAACACCCTTTGTTTCCTGCCAGAGATATAAGATTTGAACCATTTTGCAGCATTTCCTGTTGCACTATGATATTCTAATTTACTTAAAAGGATATTGTGATTTACACAGTCAAATGCCTTTGACAGATCACAAAATATACCAGTTCCCTGCAGTTTTTTGTCTAATGAATTAAGCACGTTTTTGCTGTAAGTGTAGATAGCCTTCTCAATAACAGAACCCTTTAGAAATCCAAACTGTGACTTTCACAGTATGTTATTTGAGATAAGATCGTTATAAAGCCGATTGTACATTGCTTTTTCTAAAATTTTTGAGAATGCTGGCAACAGTGAAATTGGACGGAAATTTGATGCTATTTCTTTATCTCCCTTCTTAAACAGTAGCTTAACTTCAGCATATTTCAACCATTCAGGATACATTCCACTTATAAACGACTGGTTACACAGATAGCTTAATAATTTACTTAGCTCAGAATCACATTCTTTAATTAACTTTGTTGATATTTCATCATACCCACTAGATGTTTTTGATTTTAAAGATTTTATGATGGACATTTTTTCTGCTGGGGTAGTGACGGTCAAATTCGTATTATGGAAGTTACTTGAAATGTCTGGTCTGAGGTATTCCATAGCAGCATCTACCGAACCTGACAACCCCATCTTTTCAGTACCAGTTATAAAATGTTTGTTAAAAAGTTCTGCAACACAATACACATCTGTCACCAATGTATCATTTACTCTTAACGCTATTTGTTCCTCTTCATGTCTGGTTCTACCAGTCTCCTCCTTCACTATATCCCATATTGTCTTCATTTTGTTATCTGATATGACTATCTTTTTCTTGTAATATATTTGCTTTGACGTCTGTATTACAGTCTAATATTTTGCAGTATTTCTTGTAATGTGCTATAGCATCAACATTGGAACTGTTTCGGATTGACAGATACAGTTTTCTGTTTGTTTTACACGATACCTCTATTCCTTGAGTAACCCATGGCTTCTTTGTAGACTTTGCTCTAACCCTGGTAAGTTTTGGGGGAAAACAGTGTTCGAATAAGGTAAGCACTTTATTAGCAGATGTTGTTGTGCTGAAAATCTTCCTTCTGAGAAAACGTCAGCTGGTGCTTTCAAAAAACCACTTTGTAATGCCAGACATGAAACGTGTAAGAAGCTGTGGCCTTGTGAAATAAGTGGAAGAGTGACTGTAAATTTTGATTTCATACCGAGTTGTTGTTGTTGTGGTCTTCAGTCCTGAGACTGGTTTGATGCAACTCTCCATGCTACTCTATCCTGTGCAAGCTCTTTCATCTCCCAGTACCTACTGCAACCTACATCCTTCTGAATCTGCTTAGTGTATTCATCTCTTGGTCTCCCTCTACGATTTTTACCCTCCACGCTGCCCTCCAATACTAAATTGGTGATCCCTTGATGCCTCAGAACATGTCCTACCAACCGATCCCTTCTTCTGGTCAAGTTGTGCCACAAACTTCTCTTCTCCCCAATCCTATTCAATACTTCCTCATTAGTTATGTGATCTACCCATCTAATCTTCAGCATTCTTCCGTAGCACCACATTTCGAAAGCTTCTATTCTCTTCTTGTCTAAACTATTTATCGTCCATGTTTCACTTCCATACATGGCTACACTCCATACAAATACTTTCAGAAATGACTTCCTGACACTTAAATCTATACTCGATGTTAACAAATTTCTCTTCTTCAGAAACGCTTTCCTTGCCATTGCCAGTCTACATTTTATATCCTCTCTACTTCGACCATCATCAGTTATTTTGCTCCCCTAATAGCAAAACTCCTTTACTACTTTAAGTGTCTCATTTCCTAAACTAATTCCTTCAGCATCACCCGACTTAATTAGATTACATTCCATTATCCTTGTTTTGCTTTTGTTGATGTTCATCTTATATCCTCCTTTCAAGACACTGTCCATTCCATTCAACTGCTCTTCCAAGTCCTTTGCTGTCTCTGACAGAATTACAATGTCATCGGCAAACCTCAAAGTTTTTATTTCTTCTCCATGAATTTTAATACCTACTCCAAATTTTTCTTTTGTTTCCTTTACTGCTTGCTCAATATACAGATTGAACAACATCGGGGAGAGGCTACAACCCTGTCTCACTCCTTTCCCAACCACTGCTTCCCTTTCACGCCCCTCAACTCTTATAACTGCCATCTGGTTTCTGTACAAGTTGTAAATAGCCTTTCGCTCCCTCTATTTTAACCCTGCCACCTTCAGAATTTGAAAGAGAGTATTCCAGTCAACAATGTCAAAAGCTTTCTCTAAGTCTACAAATGCTAGAAAAGTAGGTTTGCCTTTCCTTAATCTTTCTTCTAAGATTAATCGTAAGGTGAGTATTGCCTCACGTGTTCCAGTGTTTCTACGGAATCCAAACTGATCTTCCCCGAGGTCGGCTTCTACCAGTTTTTCCATTCGTCTGTAAAGAATTCGTGTTAGTATTTTGCATCTGTGACTTATTAAACTGATAGTTCGGTAATTTTCACATCTGTCAACACCTGCTTTCTTTGGGATTGGAATTATTATATTCTTCTTGAAGTCTGAGGGTATTTCGCCTGTTTCATACATCTTGCTCACCAGATGGTAGAGTTTTGTCAGGACTGGCTCTCCCAAGACCGTCAGTAGTTCCAGTGGAATGTTGTCTACTCCGGGGGCCTTGTTTCGACTCAGGTCTTTCAGTGCTCTGTCAAACTCTTCACGCAGTATCGTATCTCCCATTTCATCTTCATCTACATCCTCTTTCATTTCCATAATATTGTCCTCAAGTACATCGCCCTTGTATAGACCCTCTATATACTCCTTCCACCTTTCTGCTTTCCCTTCTTTGCTTAGAACTGGGTTTCCATCTGACCTCTTGGTATTCATACAAGTCGTTCTGTTATCTCCAAAGGTCTCTCTAATTTTCCTGTAGGCAGTATCTATCTTACCCCTAGTGAGATAGGCCTCTACATCCTTACATTTGTCCTCTAGCCATCCCTGCTTAGCCATTTTGCACTTCCTGTCGATCTCACTTTTGAGACGTTTGTATTCCTTTTTGCCTGCTTCATTTACTGCAATTTTATATTTTCTCCTTTCATCAATTAAATTCAATATTTCTTCTGTTACCCAAGGATTTCTACTAGCCCTCGTCTTTTTACCTACTTGATCCTCTGCTGCCTTCACTACTTCATCCCTCAGAGCTACCCATTCTTCTTCTACTGTATTTCTTTCCCCCATTCCTGTCAGGTGTTCCCTTATGCTCTCCCTGACACTCTGTACAACCTCTGGTTCTTTCAGTTTATCCAGGTCCCATCTCCTTAAATTCCCACCTTTTTGCAGTTTCTTCAGTTTTAATCTACAGGTCATAACCAATAGATTGTGGTCAGAGTCCACATCTGCCCCTGGAAATGTCTTACAATTTAAAACCTGGTTCCTAAATCTCTGTCTTACCATTATATAATCTATCTGATACCTTTTAGTATCTCCAGGGTTCTTCCATGTATACAACCTTATTTCATGATTCTTAAACCAAGTGTTAGCTATGATTATGTTGTGCTCTGTGCAAAATTCTACCAGGCGGCTTCCTCTTTCATTTCTTAGCCCCAATCCATATTCACCTACTATGTTTCCTTCTCTCCCTTTTCCTACACTCGAATTCCAGCCAGCCATGACTATTAAATTTTCGTCTCCCTTCACAATCTGTATAATTTCTTTTATTTCATCATACATCTCTTCAATTTGTTCATCATCTGCAGAGCTAGTTGGCATATAAACTTGTACCACTGTAGCAGGTGTGGGTTTCGTATCTATCTTGGCCACAATAATGCGTTCACTATGTTGTTTGTAGTAGCATACCCGCATTCCTATTTTCCTATTCGTTATTAAACCTACTCCTGCATTACCCCTATTTGATTTTGTGTTTATAACCCTGTAGTCACCTGACCAAAAGTCTTGTTCCTCCTGCCACCGAACTTCACTAATTCCCACTATATCTAACTTCAACCTATCCATTTCCCTTTTTAAATTTTCTAACCTACCTGCCCGATTAAGGGATCTGACATTCCACGCTCCGATCCGTAGAACGCCAGTTTTCTTTCTCCTGCTAACGACATCCTCTTGAGTAGTCCCTGCCCGGAGATCCGAATGGGGGACTATTTTACCTCCGCAATATTTTACCCAAGAGGACGCCATCATCATTGAATCATACAGTAAAGCTGCATGCCCTCGGGAAAAATTACGACCGTCGTTTCCCCTTGCTTTCAGCCGTTCGCAGTGCCAGCACAGCAAGGCCGTTTTGGTTATTGTTACAAGGCCAGATCAGTCAATCATCCAGACTGTTGCCCTTGCAACTACTGAAAAGGCTGCTGCCCCTCTTCAGGAACCACACGTTTGTCTGGCCTCTCAACAGATACCCCTCCGTTGTGGTTGCACCTACGGTACGGCTATCTGTATCGCTGAGGCACGCAAGCCTCCCCACCAACGGCAAGGTCCATGGTTCATGCGGGGGGGTCATACCGAGTGTCAATGTCAATTTAATGGGGCATGTTGAGATATGTAAATTGATATCGATAGTTCTTTTTGTTTACTCCTTTGTTGTGTTGTAATTAGCCTGAGTGATTATGGGTCCTGTGGTATGTAGTAGTTTTTATGCATGAACCGATTAATTAATAACACATTATTTCAGAAGGCTTTCACATTTATATTAAAAATGCTCAACAATTAGCAACATAATTTGAGGAAAGCAACTGTTTTTCAACTTCAAGAATGTAAAAAGTTTCTTCTGTTTTATCATCACAAAAGCTAACAACTGCCTAATGCTTGAATACAGCACTTGGCAGGTGTGATATCCACTGTGTAACTAACTGTAGTAAGTACATTCTGGCTGCCAATGGATCTAGGTGTCTTTCCTTTCTGTTTAAGCATTCAGTTTCTATTATTTCATGTGAACAACTCTAATTATTTAAACATACAAAAAATTTTACTTACTATTAAAAGGTTAATCTAGTTTATTTCTGGGCAATATAAATTTGTTTGTTTTATTCACAGCAAAAATAAAAATGTTTTTCCCAGATACTGATACATTAAAATGAGTTACCTGTATCTACTTGAGCCTTTTCGTTATCACTTGGGCCTACTTGTTTCACAACTACTTGCATACTATAAAATGACCATAAATCTGATGAAATGTTTGCCACAGCAAGCAAACAATTCCAACTGAGCATACAGGTAACACATTTATGCAGCAGAGAGAATAAGGTATTTAGGATCTCACATACCTCTGTACCACCAGATGTAAAAACAATGTTATCTGCTTCACAATTAAGGAGCAAAGCTATATCTTTTCTGGCTGATTGCAAAGCTGTTTTTGCAGCTATTCCTTCTGGATATGAAGAACTTGGATTAGCCCACACATTTCGGAGGCTATCTGTTATTTTACGTACCACCTCAGGGGCTACTGGTGTCGTGGCATTGTAGTCCATGTAAATTATGTCATTCATCCTGAAAGCACAATATGTGGCAATACAAAAACAACCCTTTGTGTTAATTAACAAAGCAATAACATAATATTTCCGATAAGCACAAATAGGCCCTACATGGCACACACAGCAACTGGATATGACGATTTTGAGGATGCAATAATGTTCAATGTTGTTAAACAGTAAATTCTTGAATTTCTATCTTTCGTCTGCGTCGTTATTCACTGTCAATGAACCGGCAGTAGCATTTTCCTTTACGTAGAATGCGAGACAACAGTTCAGAACCATGTTTCCTTCAAGATCCACTTACACAGAACATATAATAACTCAACAGCAGCATGACACTCTTCAAATCACTCATATCAACAATTTTCATTGTGTAAGAATTTCAGTGAATTGCGTGTTAATGACTCGGCAATTAAGACTATATCACCTGTTTCACGGTCGTGTCTTCCGATCAGTCAGTTTCAGTGAAATCCAAGTAAGATGTAACTATATTTCGACAAATTTCAATTACACTTTTAATACATAACTTACTTCTTTAGCTGATTTTGATTTTGTTTGCGTGTGACAGTTCAAACCCACGCACCAGTGGTTGCCAGTGCTGCCAACGCAATTGCTGTCGTAATAGATTAAATTATTACCACGGCTCGAAACGCGGCCTTGTTCGAAAGCTTTTCCATTCTAGCCTACTTTGTGCTTCAAAATGGTGGATTACTTATGTACTTCCACATAAGCAATTCCGTGTATAATAGCTTCTGTTTTATGACTTCTTTTTTTTTTCATTTCTATTCGCATATGCTTTCATCTCGGGCTGTGTCTCGGGTCCATACATTGCTCATAGATAGTAATGTCTTCACTTCGAGCCATAGATAAAAAACAGTTCTGAGTTCCGGATAAGCGGTATCATTGTACATTAAAATAATTGAATCTGATTTTAAAGGAGATCGTTTCATATTGCTGAAAATATTCTTCGTGTGCATTTATTGGTTGTTTCTAATTAATTCGGTACTTAATTTCATTCGTAGTGATATTGAGGTAATTTGGACTATTAGTTTCTTATTTTAGGAAAATTTTTAGAATCTCATTTTCGTTTGTAGGTATGGATTTATCAGTTGCGATGAACCATGATGATTTACGAGAGGCTATGGGCGAAGACGAGTTGGCTACGATTTGTTTTTTGCAAATGTGTGGTCTAATTGCTGAGTAGGTTCGATGTCGTGAGTGCGGCGAACATAATTACGCGCTGTGGCTAAGAAGGGTTTCCCGGCGTAATAATTGATAATATTCTTCTCGGGTATGCAGCCGGATCATAATGTCTTCATGACACAATATTTCCGCGGTCCATCTGGCCGCCATCTTCAGGTGAGAGTGCTGGTGCACGAACTCGCCGGAACTGACTTCCTAGCGCAAGCTGCGGCCCCTATATAGGCCAGCAGAAGACCCACAACGCGTGCGCGAGAAGGTGCCGTAACTGCCCTCTAGCGCAGTAAACATACCGCGCCGCAAGTGGTGGAAATAGGCGAAATCGAGATATCGCTGTCAAAAATTAAAAACTAAAAAATTAAAAAACTTTTTATTCCGACGATCGAAACACAGACCGTTGTTTTTTGATGCCAGATAACACCGGGTCCCAAGTCTTACCTAAAAGATAGCCCTTGTCTCTATTAAGAATATTGTCAGATAAACGAATCTCTATAGATTCTTTTAAAACACAGTCCCAATAGCGAGAAGCAGGGGCAACCATTTGTGTCTTGTCATAGAGCATTCTGTGTCCTTCGGTGAGACAGTGCTCCGCCACTGCAGACTTCTCAGGTTGAAGCAGCCGTGTGTGCCGCTGATGCTCAACACATCGGTCCTGAATGGTCCGGATTGTCTGCCCAATATAAGCCTTCCCACAGTGTATCTCGTCGCCGTACTCACGACTTATTCGTACGGCGCTGCAGCAAAGATCGGTTGTGGCGGTCCATTAGACAAGGTACGTAGTTCGAAAAATCTAAGTTCGCCTTGAGAGACATTATGAAAACCACGTACTGTTGGTTTTGGGGATATCCTGTGTGGCTGTGTGTCCACGAATATCGTGTGAGTAAGCTTACAGTTGTGGATTGGTACTCTTTTTGTAGGGAAGTTTGTAGGGAATGCATGAAATATAGGTGGCTGTTGGGGGGGGGGGGGGGGGGTGTTATGGTCGAAATTGATAAGTCGCATTTTGGCAAAAGGTAGTACAACAAGGGGGAACTTCCGGTGGGATTATGGGTTTGGAGGGCAGTAGTTTCAGGTCATCAGTGTGACGATGTAGTGTTCAAAGTAGTACCCAATCGAAAGAAGGAAGTTTTAGTCAGCTTAACTGAAGATCACGTTCCAGCGGGTCCCACTGTAATTTCAGACGGGTTTTCTTCATATAGGGATTTAGGGGTAAGGGGCTATCAGCCTCTCGTAGTAAATCACAATATTGAGTTTAGATCATTATCCACAAGGGCTTGCACAAATAGCATAGAGAGGAGTCATTTCTAGTGTCCGATACCACCCGTCAGCTTTGAGCAATGATGTAATGTGTGATGTTATTTTGTTTGTGCCTCAGATTGCTGTCCATGGACGTTAAATGATTTCTCTGGATTTGCTCGTTACGCACGGATATTAAAAATTCAATGTGGATTGTTTTGTTTTCATCTCGTAATTTGTTTTCGGCATCTTTTGTGAATGAAAGTAGTCGTGGTTTATAAGGTCTTGATTCCTCACGCTGTTCGTTATGGATGAGTCAGTTGTTTTTACTGCGAAAATTCCGCCTCTGAAATTGAGTGACCGTAAATCAACTATAAAATTTTTGCAATCATTGGGCGTCATTGCTGAATTTTGCAAGTGCAGTGTCTGCGGAAATTATATGGTTTTTTCGAATGTTGCATTATCACGAACTTCCGACGAATACATGTGGAGCTGCAGAAAAAATAACATATGAAGATCCATACGCAGGGGGACGTGGTTCGAAAGATCGAGGCTGAATTTAGAAGTAATTGTCATGCTGACCTACTATTTTTGCTATGAATATTCCTGCAAATTTGTTACGCACGAAGAAGGCGTTTCGTGTGGTAGTGTAGTCGACTTGTTCTCGTTTTGTAGAGAAGTTTGCAGGGAATTTATAAAGTATAGGGGGTCAATGGGGGGCCAGGGGCTAGAGCTGAAATGATGAGTCACATTTTGGAAAGAGAAAGTACGAAAGGGGCCACGAGGTTGTTGGGCTTTGGGTTTTCGAGTAGTAGTTTCTGGAGGAGATTGTGCTGATGTTGTATTTAGGGTTGTACGAAATCGGACAAAGGAAGTCTTGACATCTTTAATAGAAGAATATGTGGAAGAAGGTTCTGTTAGTCATGTCAGATGGGTTTGCTTCGTAGAAGGGGTTGGGTGAAAGGGAATATCATCATTTGGTCGTGAATCACAATATTCAGTTTAAAGATTATAAGATGGGCGCATTACTAATACTATCGAGGGATATTGGAGGACTGTAAAATCTGTTTTGGGAGGGGAAAGAGTAGGATTTCAGTGTTGCAAGGCCATTTAGATGAATATTGTTGGAGGAAGAGTTTCCTAAAGCTTATTGTTTATCTTCTGCATTTATGGAAATAGTCAGCAAAATGTACAATCCTCGTTTTGTTAGTTACGTGTTGGTGGATCTTACAGTTTTTTCTTGTTTTACGTTGCATTTACTGTATTGTGCGAGTGCTACTTTTTTGGTTTCTCTGGAGGGAGGTTTTCTGTCGTTTTAATATTTTCTGGTTACAATGGTGGGCCGAGGGGTATTGCTGTGTCTTTACCAATGGGCTTATGTGATTGACTCGTGGTTTCATTTTTTTATTATTTTAAAATTTTGCGTCTGATTGAGGGCAAGTGATAGGGAAGAACTGATTTGGGTGATACCTCATTCGTTCCTGGCAGTTTGTGTTTCTTATTGTTTTTTCATTTCTTATTCTGGATTTTGCTTCTTTCGTTACAGTTTGAGCTTCTAACATTATTATTTCTCGTTATGACCTTATTTCGTTCTTGTCAGCCTCCATCTTGGAATTTCATATGCGGTAAGTTTCTTTTTATGTAGCCACTTTTATGTTTTCCTTTTCGATGTTTCTGCAACACTCCTGTTACCGTCACTCTTGGTATGTCGATTTTATTGAGTGTTATTAGGAGCTACTGTAGATGGTGTGACTTATGTGTAGTATTGGTTGCAAGGTTTGGTAATTTTTGCGTTTTATTTCTTTGCGTGTGCAGTAAAGTATGTAAAGATTTTCATTTTTTGAAAGTCTAATCATATTCTGTAGTTCATAAACAAGATCATTTTTTACGCCCGTATCTGATATGTTATAAGATTTTTGCGCAACAAACAGTAATATTGGAATCGGTAACTAGAAATGACCTCCTATATAGGTTGCTTCTAGTTACCAATTCCAGCTATACGACGGTTCATTATTTACATCGTTTTTGCAGTACCTGTGGAAAATATAGCATATGCATTCGTAATTGCTCTAGTGTTCTTATTTATTTCAGTCATCTTCAACTCGTTTAAATGAAATTTGCGCGTAAATAATAATCGCGTTAAATGGCATGTTACTGTGGTGATTATAGGGCACTCAATTCTCGAACAATTCCGGATCGATACCCTGTTCCCAATGTGATGGATTTCAATTATAATATCGGCTATGCTACTATCTTCAGTGTGATAGACTGTGCGAAAGCGTACTTACAAATTCCAATGGCACTAGCGGGTGTTCAAAAAACTGCAGTGATCACACCGTGTGCCCTATTTGAATACAACTTTATACCATTTGGTCTTAGAAATGCGACCCAAACTTGGCAGCGGTTTATAAGTGCTACGAGAGTTGCCATTCGTTTTTAGCTACATGGACGATGTTTTAGTTTGCTCCTCATCGACGGAAGAACACAAAAAACACCTGCAGCTGCTGTTACAGCGTTTTGAACGCTATGGCATCTTAGTTAGAGGCAAAGTGTGCATTGGGGAAACAGGCAGTCAAATTTCTCGTATATGTGGTCTCGGCAGCAGGTCTGTCACCGCTGCCTGAACGAGTGGAGGCAGTTCAACGGGTGCCCCTCCCAATGGGATACAATGGACTTCGCCGATTCCTCGGCATGCTCAACTACTACCGCCGCCAAAACCTCACCTAGCGACAGCCCAAGAACCACTCACGGCTCTACTCATAGGAAAAAGCCGTGTAATACCATGGACACCAGAGACTGAATCAGCGTTCCATAGATTAAAGGAACATTTGTCACAAGCGACCTTGCTGGCTCACCCAAAAGTACATTCGTCCTTGGCGATTATGGTCGATGCAAGCCAGACAGCAGTAGGAGCGGTACTGCAACAGGAACTTGGTGGTGAATGGCAGCCACTCGCCTTTTTTTCAAAAACCTTGGACCAAAGGCAGCAAAAGTGGAGCGCTATCGACCGCGAACTGTTAGCTATGTACATTGCAGTCAAGCACTTCCATTCATCGATAGAGGGGCAAAATTTCACAATTTTCACAGACCATAAACCGCTAGTGACCATCTTCGAGCGTGACACAGGCCCCGCTTCACCACGGCAATGTAGACAGATAGAATATATCACGCAGTTGACATCGGATATACGTCACATAGCGGGGAAGAACAACCTGGTAGCAGACTGCTTATAACGCAACTGTGCTAGTTTGAACGCAGCACAACAACATGATTCTTTCCTGTGCCGTCTCCTACAGGGCCAGTCAACGGCATTACAGCTTAAACGCATTTCGATTCCGAATGCGCCAGAAGGAATTTGGTGTCGTGTGAAGAAAGGAAGACAAAGACCTTACATACCAGAAGAATACCGCCGAGAGATCTTCGAGGCCTTACACGATCTTTCTCGCCCTCGAATCCGAGCAACAGCAAGACTAGTATCCGCCAAAGTAGTGTGGCCAGGGATACAGAAAGACTGCCGCGGCTGGGCACGCGCATGCTTAACGTGTCAACGCAATAAAATCGGCAGGCATGTTTTTGCACCAGTAGCTCAATTTCCAATACCGTCAGAATGGTTTATGCACATTCATGTCGACATTGTGGGACCACTTCCACATGCCGAAGGCCACCAGTATTTACTTACGGGCATCGACCGTTTTACTAGATGGCCAGAGGCCTACATCGTAAGGGACATCTCAGCCAAGTCAGTAGCAAAAGCACTGATATGCTCCTGGTTCTCTCGGTTCAGTATACCACACGACATTACCACGGATCTGGGCAGACAGTTCGAGAGCCAGCTTTTTAAGGGACTTCAGCGGTTATGCAGCTGCAACCAATTTTCGTACAACTAGTTATCACCCAGCTAGCAACGGGATGGTGGAGCGGTTTCACCGCACTCTCAAAACTGCTCTAAGGTGTAGTACGTGTAACTGGCCCGAAGCACTGCCTCTGTCCTCCTCGGATTACGAACAATCGTGAAAGAAGATTTACAGTGCTCGCCCGCGCAGTTAGTTTATGGCGAAGAATTGAGAGTCCCAGGGGAATTAATCCCACCACAATCCTCTCGATTGGCCACTTCACAGCTTTACACGCAGTTTGCACAACAACTTAGCAGCAGAATGCGAAAACTCCAGCCTACCAACCCTGTCAGGCATGGGGAACGAAAGGAGTATGTGCATAAAGAGCCGCGAAGGATTAGCCGAGCGGTCTAGGGCTCTGCAGTCATGGACTGTGCGGCTGGTCCTGGCGGAGGTTCGAGTCCTCCGTCGGGCATGGGTGTGTGTTTGTCCTTAGGGTAATTTAGGTTAAGCAGTGTGTAAACTTAGGGACTGATGACCTTAGCAGTTAAGTCCCATGAGATTTCACGCACATTTGAACATTTGATTTTGCATAAAGACTTGACGCAAACATCTCATGTGTGTCTCAGAGACTATGAAGTTCACCCACCACTCGTTTCTTCGTACTATGCTCCCTACCGAGTGGTAGAGAGAGGTGAACACTAGTTCAGAATCGAGAAGAACGGCAATCAAAGAACAGTGGCCATTGAGCACCTCAAACCCGCGTACATCGACGCGGACACTCCCAGCACTCAACCCATGGCGTCAAGTTCACCCAACGAGGAACCCATCATGGTGATGCCAGTGAGCATGGACGAAAACCCAGAAACACACACAGAGGAACAGGAAGAACAGGATCGGGTTCCAACAGTGGTTACAAGAGCAGGTAGACAAGTGAAGTGTAAATTCCCTGACATACCGGGAGCACCCGGTTTTAAGAGAGAGGGGGGCTAATGTGGCAACACTTTGACATTCTTTGCCACGTGAGTTTAGTACGATCGTATCGCTACCGTATTAGAGCATAATCTTTGCCGCTGTTGGCCTAGTGACTTGGAGTTGTTTGTGTTTATCGTTGTTTTTTCGAGTGTTAAAGTAATAAATGTTATTCTGAACAACTGCGTGTTATTCTATAGTTCGGGCATACTAGAAAGGCCCCACACTACATTCGTTTGTTTACGAGTATGATCCGTTCCATTCATAGATTGTCCACTGCAGCATCTTTGCCTTACGTATGACGTCATTGGTCAAAGCCGACGAGTGGTATCGGACATTAGAATTTATCCTAGAGGGTTATTGGTCAGCTGTGAAATCTCTTGTAGGGAAAAGGAAACGCCAGATTTCCACACTTCAAAGTCACCTAGACGAGTATTCTTGGAGACATAGTATTCCCAGAACATATTTAAGTGTTTTATTAAACATGTTGGGCAAATGTACTGTCCGAAATATGTTAGCTAATTTCACATTAGGATAGGAGTGGGGGGTGGGGTTGAATGTGTGTGTCTGTGCGTGTACGTGTGTGTGTGTGTGTGTGTGTGTGTGTGTGTGCGTGCGTGTGTGTGTGTGTGTGTGTGAGAGAGAGAGAGAGAGAGAGGGAGAGAGGGAGAGAGAGTTTCCGTAATGTGTTTGTTGTGAATGTGGGTATGTGATTTTTGTTGATGTCTGGTAAGTTCACTTTTCCATTTTCTTCTTTTACTGCATTTGACTATTTTGACGTATTTTATTGTTGTATTACACCAATACGTATGTTTTCGTGTAGTCTAGTACGTAATAGAAATTCCGCAGCTGTCGTTCTTCTTTCGTTTCCCAGCGCTAGTATCAGTACGATTTCTTCGAATCTGTACTAGCAATATTGAAGGCAAAACGGCCGACACATCTGAAGTTTGTATCCCGTCCTTCAGTTGACCTTTACACTGACACTACGTATTCGAAAAGAACGACATACGTAACATTGATGAGATTTACCAATATGTCAACTGGAGAGCGGGATACAAATGTTGTGTATAGCTATATAGCTCAAGCAAAGAATGGGATACTATTAGCATCAAAGGCGAAAAAAAAAAACTGTACCCCATAGTGAAATACGGGATACAAATTTTATGTGTGTTGTCTTATTGCCTCTTCGCGTAGTTCAGCTGAGGTACAAGTTGCAAATGTAACGTACGTTAATTTCCACGTTTTCGTTAGCAATGTACATATATAGAGGTCAACGGAAGTATGGTATACAAATACGTACGTATCCGTTCTGCCATCGATAGTACTGATATCTAGGTAAGTACAGACTGTTAGTGATACCCGGAGGTGAAATAAAAAATATGTAAAATTTGTATCCCGCGCTTGATTTAGGATGTAGTGAAGCAGGGGATATATAGTTCACCTGAACAACAGGACACTAACGTTAGTGAAAACGAAGAAATCGATATACGCCAAACTTCTACATCTACATCTACATACATACTACGCAATCCACCATACAGTGCGTGGCGGAGGGTACCTCGTACCACAACTCGCATCTTCTCTCCCTGTTCCACTCCCAGACAGAACGAGGGAAAAATGACTGCCTATATGCCTCTGTACGAGCCCTAATCTCCCTTATCTTATCTTTGTGGTCTGTGCGCGAAATGTAAGTTGGCGGCAGTAAAATTGTACTGCAGTCAGCCTCAAATGCTGGTTCTCTAAATTTCCTCAGTAGCGATTCACGAAAAGAACGCCTCTTTTCCTCTAGAGTTTCCCACCTGAGTTCCTAAAGCATTTCCGTAACACTCGCGTGATGATCAAACCTACCAGTAACAAATCTAGCAGCCCGCTTCTGAATTGCTTCTATGTCCTCCCTCAATCCGACCTGATGGGGATCGCAAACGCTCGAGCAGTACTCAAAAAGAGGTCGTATTAGTGTTATATAAGCGGTCTCCTTTACAGATGAACCACATCTCCCCAAAATTCTACCAATGAACCGAAGACGGCCATCCGCCTTCCCCACAACTGCCATTACATGCTTCTCCCACTTCATACCGCTCTGCAATGTTATGCCCAAATATTTAATCGACGTGACTGTGTCACGCGCTACACTACTAATGGAGTATTCAAACATTACAGGATTCTTTTTCCTATTCATCTGCATTAATTTACATTTATCTATATTTAGAGTTAGCTGCCACTCTTTACACCAGTCACAAATCCTGTCCAAGTCATCTTGTATCCTCCTGCAGTCACTCAACGACGATACCTTCCCGCATATCACAGCATCGTCAGCAAACAGCCACACATTGCTATCCACCCTATCCAAAAGATCATTTATGTAGCTAGAAAACAACAGAGGACCTACCACACTTCCCTGGGGCACTCCAGATGATACCCTCACCTCCGATGAACACTCACCCATCGAGGACAACATACTGGGTTCTATTACTTAAGAAGTCTTCGAGCCACTCACATACTTGGCAACCAATCCCATATGCTCGTACCTTAGTTAGGAGTCTGCAGTGGGGCACCGAGGCCGGCCGAAGTGGCCGCGCGGTTCTGGCGCTGCAGTCTGGAACCGCGAGACCGCTACGGTCGCAGGTTCGAATCCTGCCTCGGGCATGGAAGTGTGTGATGTCCTTAGGTTAGTTAGTTTGTAAGTAGGCTGATTAGGTTTTCTTATTGGTAACGCCACGTACCACTCTGTGTGAGAATCACTGGCTGTGCTGTGTGCAGTCTGTGGCTAGTTTGCATTGTTGTCTGCCATCGTAGTGTTGGGCAGCGGCAGCTGGATGTGAACAGCGCGTAGCGTTGCGCAGTTGGAGGTGAGCAGCCAGCAGTGGTGGATGTGGGGAGAGAGATGGCGGAGTTTTGTAATTTGTCATGAACTGCTATATATATTATGACTATTAAGGTAAATACATTGTTTGTTCTCTATTAATATCTTTCATTTGCTAACTATCCCTATCAGTAGTTAGTGCCTTCCATAGTTTGAATCTTTTATTTAGCTGGTAGTAGTGGCGTTTGCTGTATTGCAGTAGTTCGAGTAACCAAGATTTTTGTGAGGTAAGCGATTTGTGAAATGCATAGGTTAATGTTAGTCAGGGCCATTCTTTTGTAGGGATTTCTGAAAGTCAGATTGCGTTGCGCTAAAAATATTGTGTGTCAGTATAAGCACAGTCTTTTATAATTATTCTAAGGGGACGTTTCATATGTCGACGCTTAGCCGAGGATACCTCACTGGAATCATCTGATTTTTTTTCTTGTAGTTTGTGTAATTAGTGTAGCTTTTGTTTATTGCCAGCGCGTAATTATAGAGAGAATTTCCATTGTAGTTGTAGTTTTTCATTGTTGTACACAGTTTGGCATGCATTTAGATTTGCACCAAGTATTTCGCAGCTGCGCTTGCAATTAAGTAGACATTATTTCCATTGCTATGTTATTTTATTTTGCTCTTCAAATTGTGCTTTTCTGTGATGTCGTGTGAAATATTGTGACAATAATGGCGTGTGAAAAACGTAATACTAGGCTCCAAAGTAAACTGAGAAATGACAGTGAAGACGAAAGCAGTGTGTTAGCGCCACCATGTAATGAATTAACTAATATTCAAAGTAGTAATTTGGTAACTGTGCATAGGGAAATGGAGCGGGCGGCAAACAATGGCGTAGGCAGTGAAACAATTAGTGAACAGCGAAGCATTATCGATCGATCGATCGGCAACAGCTCGCCTCAGGAATCGGGAATGACAGAACACAATATTGCAAATACTGGGTTCTCACCGTTTTCTCAAATGAGTCAAGAAACATTTTCTGCTTGTCAAAATGTGAATGTTGCCGGTGCAACTTCACTGCCGAAAAGCACTGAGGAACATGTTTCAGACACCAGTGCATTGCTATTACAATTAATGCAACAAATGGGACAAAGGCTTGAAAAGTTAGACACAATGGAACAACACCAGAGACAAACACAGCAACAGTTAGACGCAGTGGAACAAAATCTAAAAAAGTTAGACACAGTGGAACAAAATCTTAAAAAGTTAGTCACAATGGAACAAAATCTTCAAAAGTTAGACTCATTGGAACAAACTCTTGAACAAACACGTGAAGATTTAACCACTGAGTTACATAACATTGAATCGAAATGTCAAAAAGTCTGTAATGACGTAAAAACACAAATTTGTGAGCATTTTCAACCTATTTTTTCGTGGCATGAAAATGCATTACAGAATCATGAAGCAGCCATAAAAGAACTGCAAACTATTGTTCATGAAAATCATGAGACCTTGCAAGCTAAATTTGACTCAGTTGCATCTACCGATTCGGTTATGCAACTTGCTAAAACTCAAGAAAACTTAAAGGACACTGTAGATACTCTGAAAATTGGTTCAGAAAGACACATGGAGGAAATTAGTTCATTATCAGAGAAAGTAGTTGAACTTTCGGATCAGCTAAATAATTTATCTACGAAGGTAGATGATAATCTGAATGACACAAAAGCGGTAGTCTTTAATGACACAGAAGAGAGCGAACAAATTAGGAAACTGAAACAAAATCTGAATCAAATTAATACGCAACACCCAAGAGAAATCCGGGAAGTACAAGATCAGCTGACACAAGTAATACAAGAATTACGTATTTCAGAGGACACTCGCGCTCCAGCACGGGAAGAGGGACTTAGAAATACGGAAAAGCCGCAAAACAATAACACAGGGCATTTCGGAAGTTATGAAAGAAATTGGCAATGTGCACCGAATTTTGAGATGGAACGGCCGACACGACCTAACAATGACCGATATGCGACTCGCCGACATGATGATTTTGACTATAAGCTGTTCATTACTACACGTAAATTCAAAACATTTAAGAATTCTGGCAACGACATTCATCCACAAGCGTGGCTTCATCAATTCTCTCATTGTTTTCCTCCCAACTGGTCATTAGAGCACAGATTAGAATTTACGTGTGGCTACTTGGAGAATGAACCAGCTTTAATAATGCGATCGGTCATTCACGATTGTCACAGTGAAGGAGAATTTTATCATGCCTTCCTCTCAGCATATTGGTCTCAAGCTACACAAGACCGAGTAAAACATAGCATCATAATGATGAATCATTTCGAACAATCTGAATTTTCCAGTCTTGTCAAATATTTTGAAGACATGTTGCATAAGAATCAGTATCTTTCAAACCCATACAGCCCCTCAGAACTCATCCGCATTTGCTTAATCAAATTGCCTGAACATTTACGACTTATTATTTTGGCAGGACGTTGCAAAGATGACATTGAAGCTTTTCAGGGACTCCTACTAGAATTAGAAATTGACACAGACAGTCGCTGGATGCGAAAACAGGAAAACAATCACTACAGGTCACATACGTCACAATTCCGTGACGACAGAAACAATAACTGGACATGACAAGGCTATTGTTACAACGCAAATCGTGACCGAAACAGACACCACCCATATGACAACCGTTGGCAGAGTAGTAATAATTACAGGGAAAGATCACCTCTCCGCGGTAATGACTATCACAGAGACAATCAGAGAAACAGACAATATGGGAACCAAAATAATTATTATTACGGGAGACAGAATAACTTTAGACGCAATGGTCCAGCGTGCAGTTACGACTCAGGGAGAAATTCTCCACCACGTGACCGACAAGAAAGAAACTATGGAATCTACCGACATGACGACAGACGGTATGATCGTAACGACAGACTTGAACTGCATCAGAACTGGTGGGATTTAAACAGGGCAGGGCCCTCTCGTCACGGTGAATTTGTAGAAGTTAGGTCTCCAAATCCCAATAACGGCGCGCGCCAACAAAGAGACAGACAATGACTCGCACAGCAGGCAGCCGCGTGCGCACGCTGGGTCCGAGAAAAATAACATAAGACACTAGCCTTGAGAAAAATTTTAGCATTCTTTACCGATGTATACAACATAATAATTGCTTTGAAGTTGAAACTCTGTGCACTAGGAAGAGTAAAGGTTTACACTACATTTCACATGTAAAACCGTTTATTGAAAGATAATCTGCTTTTTAACTTTGTCTTTGCCATAAAACTTTTCACTTCACATTTCTAGTATGCTTTGTCAGACTTAAGAAACTGTTAATATGCAACAATGTTTGAAGTTGAATATCCAGTCTAGAACCTAGGGAACATTTTTAAACAGAAATTACGAATGCATTGTTATAGAGAACAGACGACACAGTGTTGTATTTGTACATTCTTGGTTGTTAGTTGCACGATTATGTAACGACTATAAGGCTCATATACTTAGAACATTTACCAGTACTGCTAATGAGATTTTAATGCAACATTTTGGTCTACTTGAAAATACATTATGGATTTAAGGTACTTTCTGTGAGATACCAGATGAGACAGTGGTTAGTTTATGTGACAGCTACACGATTTTATCACGACGCTACTAATGAGTGACAATTTACAATGTTGCTTTTGCAGTGTTTCTGTTTTATATCTGCACAGTTTTCTGAATTCTTCTGGAAAGTAAAACATGTTTTAGTAGTAACTTTTGTGGTATAGCTACGATGAGACAGACAGCCTTTTCCGTAGCACAACGATACGTTACAGCACAGTAATTTCTTCATCACAACAATAAGCGTAATAACTAAGATATCTATACACAAAGCATTTCACTTTTGTTTATCATGAGGTAAGTACATTGGTTTCTGCAGAACTTAGCTTTCGGAGGACAATAACCATCACACTTCCACAGAGATTATCTTACAACAAGCCACACAGTTTAGCGCTACAGGACACGCATTTCAGTGATTAATTTTGTACTTAAAACATTTATTTTAAAAATTTTTGAATTACAAAGAAAGTTTTCCGTGGCACATTTCATTCCATTGCTGTAATCTGTAACACCTGAGGGTATAATTACATTAATCCTCAGGGGGGTACACGCTTACTTTGTGTAACATGTGTTTGGCAAGCACAAGGAGCCCTAGCTAATATGGTATTTGCTTATACAACTTTACACATCGGTACCATATTTCTCCAACACAGAACTACACAGCTACCTGATTATTTAACAGAGAAACAAACATTCTTTTTACTATGTCAGTGACACATGTTTACGCAATTACAGAGTTGGATTACTTCACACTTACGAAATTGTATTTTGTCTGTACTTTGTGAACTGTTCATATTTTTTCAGACGCATTGTGATATTATGAGAGCTTTGAATGATATATTTGGTATGGGATCACGATTTTTAAAGTACGTTTGAGGCAGATGACACTTTTGACATGAGCAGAGAATTTTTTTAGGTTTTGAAATTATTGGAGGAAGCTACAGCGATTTTGAGAGTTGACTGAGGTGTTATGATGTTATTATTACGATGACTATGTGTATTATGCTGTTGCGGTTTGTTTATGATCAATAAGCTGATGCTATATGAGGAATTTGATTATGCTACATATCTGTAATGATGAAATATTGAAGAAGTGTGGACGAATAAGGTAAGGAATAATGAGTAGTGGTTAGGGACTCTGGTTTGTGAAAAAGGATGTTGGAAACCAAGAATCGTACTTTAAGAGTTATGAAATGTGTGTATATGCGTGAATGTATCACAATGCTGGCGAAAATTTTTTGGACGTTGTTTTATTTATAGGATTCTGTTTCTACAGATTTGTAACCCAAATTCTTGACCTGTGAAATATTTTTATATGAGACTGTCACTGTAGCAGAAACTGGTGTCGTAAATATTTCGGTAAGAAAGTTAAGTGACCACCTGCACTTAATGCGTCGTGGGTACCCAGCTGGACGACAGTCGCCTGAAAAAAAAAAAAGCCATTAGCGTGTGCCTTTCAGAGGTACAGGTGGAGAAAAAAAAAAGGGAGGCCATTATCCTCGCTATTGACGTTCCTTTGTAGAAAGCATCGCAAAAACGACATGGTCGAACTTGAAAACATATGATTACACTGTGGAGCTCTTAATTTATATTTACTGAAATGCCTAATGAAATGATGAGAAATATTTTTATGTCTATACACCTGATTATGACTACTGTCTCTCTACTTGAGAGATTTTTCTACTAACTTATGAAATGCCTAATGACTACTGAATGATGTTCTTATGCTTTACTTTGTACATAGTTGCTTATTTCATTTGATATCTAGTTTCTAGCTGCACTGCAGCATTGGCTAAAATAAAATTTTATAAATGTACTAATATAAATATTTTCTGTCTACAGATCGAGTAAATAATAATTTTTTCAAAAAAATGAGGGAGCACAAAACGACATTTACCTTCACAGGAACTACATTCATAATTCTCTTTTCAAGTACTTGGTAATTTCTTTTGTAGAATAAATCGTGATGCATCACTCTAGTGTTAAGATGTGACATAGGTATTAGACATGGCCTTTTTAGTGTAATATTCTTTCTGCTTGAGCTTTGACGTGTTTAGGTTTATAGCAGATGCTGCTGCTGTTTGCCAGGCATAGTGCTACTGAATTTCAATTTGTGTTACTCTGCTAAGCCAGATTTATTTTTCTTGTTTGCTGCACATTGCCTCATATTAGTTGTAATGTTGAATTGCTTGGTAATTTAGATTTACTGTAGCTTCCTTTGCAAATCTGCATTTTTTTGTCATTGCTGTTTGTGTTAATTGTTTTGTGCTGCTGCATTGCCTCGCCCCTTAGTTTAGCATCTGAGCTCAGTAGATTTAAGTTAGCTTAAGAGGGGGTAGCCTATAAGAGAATGAGTTGCAATGAATTTGAAGAAATGCACTGACAGGCTATACGGGAAAAGTACAGAAAGCAGGTATAGATAGGACTTTTGGAAATAATGAAGAACGAAGGGAGATCTCCGAGAAGTAAAGAAAGTTTTGTTTGCAAAATACTGCAGTAAAACAAACCCTGTCCTTTCCTTGTATTATTCCGCTATATGCTTGTGTACCCTTGTGTATTTATGTTCTTCCTGTATTTATATGTGTATCTGATAAGATTTATGTTGTAGAATGTTTCTAATACTCAGCTACATGAACTATGATGAGGAATACTGTTATCCTCAAATATAATTTGCATTAATAATATGTTATTTACTTTTTAAAGATGTTAGACATTATTAATTCTGTTCTGCTTTAATGCTCATGTGTGAAGTCGATGTTTCAATAATTATTCTGATCTTTTATGTATGTACTTATGTCATAATTCCTGTAACTGATGTATATGTTATTTCGATTCTTTTGTAAAGCCCATATTACTACAAATGTTATCTGTACTATTATGTTCTTTAATGATGTATTTTGTACCTTTGTTATTGTATTCTTATGTTATAAAATTGTAATTTACACCAGTTCATCAAATTAAGTAACTTGTAAGTTACATTTCACTGCACACGTTTCTGTTGGTCATAGTATATGGACAATATGTGAGAAGTAGGGACTGTTAGTGTTTGCATGTGTGTTAATAATTCAGCAAGGGACTGGATAACAGCATTGCTGGTTCTAAGGACATTTCAAACAAATTTTTTGTGAGTGGGCAAGTGGTGGTTTATGGACTTGCTATATTCTCTGCAAGACTCTTCGATGGTGATTGTGCACCTGCACAGTCGCAACAGATGGCTGCTGGCCATCTCTACAAGGACTACATTGGGGCTGCATCTTTGATGGCCCACCAATACCATTATCTCTACAAGGACTGCAGTGGGTCTGCACCTCTGGTGGCCCACCAATACCATACTCTCTACCAGGACTACAGTGGGTCTGCTCTGTGATGACCTACCTACCAATATTCTTCAAAACGTCAAATGACTCTGCTGTGGGTTTTCTCTGTTGTGGCCCATTACTTGTCTGCATGTCGAGAGTCAGCACTGTCTTTCCGTTGGAAGGACACTACTTCTTCAAGACTGCATGAAAATCCACTACTTCCGTGTGAATTGTCTTTTACTGCTAAGACTTTGGGAAAAGAAACGGCAGTTTTACTGTGATGAACGATTAGGACTGTCTTTATGGACTGTGAGAAAATTTAGCTTTTGACCAACATTGTATCAATAAGTGTGTGCAATTGATGTCTTTGCTATCGTAATTATGAAAAATTTTATCAAATCATTATTGGCCACTGCCCAAAACAATTTGTAAAATTTTTTGTGGGGAGCATGGGGGCTATGTAAGTAGGCTGTTTAGGTTTTCTTATTGGTAACGCCACGTACCACTCTGTGTGAGAATCACTGGCTGTGCTGTGTGCAGTCTGTGGCTAGTTTGCATTGTTGTCTGCCATCGTAGTGTTGGGCAGCGGCAGCTGGATGTGAACAGCGCGTAGCGTTGCGCAGTTGGAGGTGAGCCGCCAGCAGTGATGGATGTGGGGAGAGAGATGGCGGAGTTTTGTAATTTGTCATGAACTGCTATATATATTATGACTATTAAGGTAACTACATTGTTTGTTCTCTATTAATATCTTTCATTTGCTAACTATCCCTATCAGTAGTTAGTGCCTTCCATAGTTTGAATCTTTTATTTAGCTGGCAGTAGTGGCGTTTGCTGTATTGCAGTAGTTCGAGTAACCAAGATTTTTGTGAGGTAAGATATTTGTGAAATGCATAGGTTAATGTTAGTCAGGGCCATTCTTTTGTAGGGATTTCTGAAAGTCAGATTGCGTTGCGCTAAAAATATTGTGTGTCAGTATAAGCACAGTCATGTATAATTTTTCTAAGGGGACGTTTCATAAGGTTTAACTAGTTCCAAGTTCTAGGGCACTAATGACCTCAGCAGTTGAGTCCCATAGTGCTCAGAGCCATTTTTTTGGGGCACCGAGTCAAACACTTTCCGGAAGTCAAGGAATATGGCATCCGTCTGATACCCTTCATCCATGGTTCGCAAGATATCATGTGCAAAAAGGGCGAGTTGCGTTTCGCAGGAGCGATGCTTTCTAAAGCCGTGCTGATGCATGGACAGGAACTTATCTGTCTCACGGAAATTCATTATATTCGAACTGAGAATATGTTCGAGAATCCTGCAGCAAACCGATGTTAAGGATATTGGTCTGTAATTTTGAGGATCCGTCCTTCTACCCTTCTTATATTCAGGCGTCACCTGCGCTTTTTCCAGTCACTCGGGCCTTTACATTGGGCAAGAGATTCGCGATAAATGCAATCTAAGTAAGGAGCCACTGCAGTAGAGTACTCTCTGTAAAACCGAATTGGAATCCCATCAGGACCTGGCGATTTATTTATTTTCAACCCATTCAACTGCTTCTCAACCCCAGGGATGTCTATCAGTATGTTCTCCATACGGGAATCTGTACGAGACTGAAACGGCGGTATGTTTGTACGATCCTCCTGCGTGAAAGATTTCTTAAATGCTAAATATAAAATTTCAGCTTTCGTTTTGCTGTCTTCCGTTGCCAGGCCAGACTGATCAGTGAGTGACTGGATGGAAGCCTTCGACCCGCTTACCGATTTTACGTAAGACCAGAATTTCCTTGGGTTTTCAGCAAGATCTTTTTCTAAGGTATGACGGTGGTAGTGGTTGAATGCTTCGCTCTTTTTACAGCAGCACGAATCTCTACTAACTTTTGCCTGTCCTCATTGTCCTGATCTTTCTTGTACTGCGAATGCAACTGCCTTTGCCGGCCGGTGTGGCCGTGCGGTCTAGGCACTTCAGTCTGGAACCGCGTGACCGCTCCAGTCGCAGGTTCAAGTCCTGCCTCGGGCATGGCTGTGTGTGATGTCCTTAGGTTAGTTAGGTTTAAGTAGTTCTAAGTTCTAGGGGACTGATGACCACAGATGTTAAGTCCCATAGTGCTCAGAGCCATTTGAACCATTTGAGCAACTGCCTTTGTTTCCTGAGCATTCTCCGAATTGTGCTGTTAAACCACGGTGGGTCTTTCCCGTATTGCACTTAAGGAATACAGTTCGAATGAAGTTCGAGATACAACTCATATATATGTGTCGTGATGTACTCTATGCTACCAGTATTTTCCATCCATTTTTTCCCTTCCATTTTCCAGAGAAATAATTCGATAAAAACCCGCGATATCCTTAACGTGAAAATACTACTGGCCTTTATATAATTATGTCAACTATATTTTTCGTCTCTCGTATCCCTTTGTTTCTGAACATTCTTGTCAGATCTTTCATCTGTGTAATAAATGCTCTCTGGCCAATTCTGACGTCACTGGTCGAAGCCGACGGGTTGTATCCCCCGCTCCACTATAGTTCAATTCTTTTATCTTGGCGGCTCGCGCATGCCCGCCCAGACGCTGGAGATTGCTGTGTTGCCAGTTGCACACGACGCACGCGCCAATAGAAGCAGCGCCATGGTATAGCATAGTTCGCAAGCTTACGTGTAGGGAGGAGCGCGCAGTTCATGAAGTAAAGCCACCACGGCCGCATTAACCCTTTCTCTGCTACAAAGACGTGCTCCCTGCATTCCGCGCCGTGGGCGATTTTGTCACTGCACTGCTCGCCTGTGCAGACACATTGTGTTCCGACTGCTTTGACACTCTTTATCATTCGATTCCACAAAAACTATTTGGCTCAAAAATTAGATTTTTACCTATCTTCTTGACTGATACCTTCCCCCCATAAATGACTTAATTTTGTTTCGATGTTCAACGCAGTTACTATGCAGCATTAAATATAGTAAACCTTTGCACGAAATTTTGAAGAGTTTGCAGAGGTAAAAGTCCATAGAGTATACTTTCCGTATGGTCGATTTTAGTTGCCACAATGTTGAGAATGAAATGTGGACAAGATACCTATATATTTCATTTAATTTAAGTACCACATAAGTGTCGTATGTAATATTGAGAAATATTCCACCTTTCGCGACTGTAACAAAAGTTTTATTTACACTGGGCACGTTTGGCTTTATTTTAAAGCACTTCAATCAATCAAAAGAAAGTAGACAAAATACATTAAACAAAACTGTGGACTTACAAAAACATTAGGACTTGAATATACCATCTGTCAGTGAAGTGCTCAGAGCTATGTCAAATATAATTTTGTGTGTGGCACACACAAACAGCATTTATTTGCTAAAACACTGATGAGCCAACACACACATGTTGAATATTGTGCTACCGCAGCACAAAACTACGAAAGGTGACTTGGCAATGGAGGACGCAAAATACAGTCCTCTTATGATGCTTCAAAAGAGAGAAACGCGTCTGGTCTAAATTAGTCGCTTATTACAGTTGCAGAAGAGGGATATATTTCAATACCATTGGTAAAACTGCGACTGTGGAACAAAAACAAGAAATAGAACATGAATACCATTGTGTATGTGCCATACCTTTCACCAATGGAAGTGCTTTAAAATAAAGCCAAACGCGCCATGTGTATATAAAACTTTTATTACAGTCGCGAAAGACGGAATATTTATCAATATTACATACAACACCTATGTGGTACTTAAATTAAATGAGATATTGTTATACAGTAAATATTATATGAAATTTGGGTATCTTGTCCACATTTCATTCTCAACATTGTGGCAACTAAAATCGACCATACAGAAAGTATACGCTATGGACTTTTACCTCTGCAAACTCTTCAAAATTTCGTGCAATGGTTTACTACATTTAATGCTGCACATCAAAACAAAATTAAGTCATTTATTGGGGGAAGGTATCAGGCAAGAAGACGTGTAAAAATCAAATTTTTTGGCCAAATAGTTTTTGTGGAATCGAATGATAAGTGTGTCAAAGCAGTGGGAACACCATGTGTCTGCACAGGCGAGAAGTGCAGTGATGACAAAATCGCGCACAGCGCGGAATGCGGGGAGCACGTGTCTGCAGCAGCGAAAAAGTTAATGAAGAGGCAAAGCACTAGAAATTTCATTCAAACGAATAAAATTCGTGAAGTAAGGCACTCCAATATTGTTTTTTAATAAAGAAAATATTAAGCACCAAACAAGGTTTGAACTCATAACCTTTCACTTGGCAGTGCAACACTTTAACCGTTCCGCTACCTCAGCTCAAAGAACGGTGAAACTCCATAAGGACTCTAATACCTCACGCAGCTACTTATAAACACTGTTGGTATGACTATGAAATACTCACGCTTCGTCGAAGTACAATAGGAAATAAACAATTACCGCTGTTCTTTATTGCGAAAAAGCAGTTCGTGAGATTGAAACAAACACCTTTCCTTGCTATCACCTGAATTAGGAGTCTTATTGCTTGTTTGGTTTAATTAATTAATAGAATATGAAGCGGAAAAGAATGCTTTTTCCAAACTTTCTGTAAAAGAAAGTCTGCTATCATGAGATTGCTTTTGTTCTATTACTTTATTTATGACTGAACGTTTCTAAAACTGAAGACACTCGTCCGTGCTCTGCACTGCTGTCGAGATCTGGCAACGTCGTTCTCTGTTCATTGGCTGACTGTGTTTTGTAACGTCAGATGCGCAGAACGAACCTAAACTCGGCCGCCAAGATATATGACGCGCACTTTAGACCCCTCATCTCCAGCAGTTTTAAGAATCGAGATTTACTGACAATTAGAAACATAATCTGCTTCCTAAGGATCGATTAATACTTGACGTAACGGAATATCGAAATTTTGCCCAATGCATTTCGACTGCCGTCACTGACACAATATCTCAATGAAATGGGACATTACCCTCAAGTTTTCTTGGCAAGGGAGTTTTGCATTGACGGTTGGGAGAAAAAGAGGTATGGCGTCGTCGTTATAGTAGTCGAATCATCTGTAGATGAGTTTTACAAGGATATTGAACACGTTATGTTATTACAATTTACGAACAATGAAAATATAATTCATATAAATAGGCATTACATAAGACCCTTACAGATCTAGTTTGACAAAAATGGAACACATAGTCGCCAGTAGCTTTCTAAAAGAAATCATTCCTGAAATTGTCTGAAGTAATTAAGGGAAACTACAGAAAATCCAAATCATTTATCACCATATGAAAAAGTTACAAATATCCAAACAGGATACTGCTTCTCAAGAAAACTGTCTTCAGTAAGTATGTTGCACATTTGTTCTTCTGTTGGCTATAATTTTGTATTAATGAAACAATGGTGAAAATATTAACAATGTAATTAATAATTAATTAATAATTAATATTTATAAATTTATTAATTATTAATTAATTAATAATTAAGTAGCCATGCAGTACCATAATAGTTCCTGTTTAGAAAACGAATTCTGACATATTATTATGTTCACAGGTACCTGAGCTATGTTTTAGTCACTCAGTATAGTGATAATTCAAAATATCACTGTCAGCAGATCTGGAGAAATTGCCACAGCGTCTTTAGACTGTTTTCGTCAGACGAGAGGTTAGTTTCCATGTGTTTCGATCAACTTAATTACTTAAGTGAGATCGTTCTTCGAAATGTAAAACATCGCCCATCGAGTGGCTTACATTACAGGAAATGTTAGCAATACTACTCTGTCAATTACATTGCTCGTAATTAGTGACAGCAAAAATGTTTAGTAATCCTTGTGATTTTGCAGACGCAGTTCCGACTCTGATTACTGGTTGCTGTACAAATCTATCCACGTGAAGACTCTTGACAGAGAATCGTGAAGATTCAAGACAGCTCTCAGAGGACTTGCAGCTTAAAAGTGCCATAATTATGGAATACGTGAGCAGAATGAGTGATAGAACTGTGTTAAATTGAAGTTATTATGATAGCTTAAAGGAATGATAAATATATGTTAAATTGTTAAATACAGTGAGTGAATAATGAAAATTTCATTTTCCCCATGTTAAGCCGCCCTGTACCCGTAAATTTTCCGCCATCTAATTATTATTGGTAAAGACTTGTTGGAGAGTGACATGCCCACCCCCCTTTTATGCGCAGTCTTGGTGTGGTGATATTGACCTGTAACATAGCGTCCGACGTCTAGAGTATGTGTTTTGAGGCTGTTGGTATGAAAGTGGGAAGTATGGATCTTCCAGTTAAATCAGGAGTATTTTGAGTGCAGTACTTGACGGTAACAGACGAAAAGTTTACTTGTGTAGGTGGTTGTAATGGTTATAATGTCTGCAAATGTTCTTGTGTGTGCAGTTGACATGTAGAACACCAGGTGTAAAATTTTTTCCAGAGTCTTGAACTGTGTCGGAACAAAAGTGAGTCATTGATATGACTAATAATATTGTTTTCATTTCATTGCACTTACAGGTATTTCTGAGTTCTGCTGTGTTAACAGCATGTTGAGTATTAACCACAACTATCATATTGGAAGTAGAATGAAACACATTTTTTAGGCTACTTGTCTCTAAATGATATTTTCAGGAGAAAATGGCAATGTTCCTTCTTATTGATATAATACATTGAGAATCACAGCTGTGTTTGACCAACCATTACTGGTGCTGAATTTGCATGTCGTCATATAATATGCACACACAGTACATCGATCTTGTGAGGCACAAGGTACTTATAACGAAGTACGAACATCGGTTAACAGATGGCACTCGGCAAAGGATGTCAACTGCGCTTTTTAGTTGCTACTTGCGACTTCTAGTTGCGATTTGTTACGGAAATCGCAGTTGAACTCGATAGCAAATCGCAGAGAAAGAGCTTAGTACGAACTTTGGCCAATAGATGGCACACGGCGTTGACTGTTAACTGCGCTTTTTATTTGCTACTTGCGACATTTAGGCCGCGTCCTACGTAATAGTGATGACTTATCACTGAAATCGCAGCTAATTCCATAGCACAACAACAGGTTTACAGAATGCGGGTCTAGTGAAGCAGGGGATACAACCCGTCGGCTTTGACCAATGACATCATACATTACTCATAGATAGCAATGTCTTCACTTCGAGCCATAGATAATAAAACAGTTCTGTGTTCTGGATAAGCGGTATCATTGTACATTAAAATAATTGAATGTGATTTTAAAAGAGATCGCTTCGTATTGCTGATAATATTCTTTGTGTGATTTTATTAAATTAATTGCTTGTTTCTAATTAATTCGGTACTTAATTTTATTTGTAGTGATATTGAGGTAGTTTGGACTTTTTTTTTCTTTTGGTTATCAGTCTACTGACTGGTTTGATGTGGCCCACCACGAATTCCTTTCCTGTGCTAACCTCTTCATCTCAGAGTAGCACTTGCAACCTACGTCCTCAATTATTTGCTTGACGTATTCCAATCTCTGTCTTCCTCTACAGTTTTTGCCCTCTACAGCTCCCTCTACTACCATGGAAGTCATTCCCTCATGTCTTAGCAGATGTCCTATCATCCTGTCCCTTCTCCTTATCAGTGTTTTCCACATATTCCTTTCCTCTCCGATTCTGCGTCGAACCTCCTCATTCCTTACCTTATCAGTCCACCTAATTTTCAACATTCGTCTATAGCACCACATCTCAAATGCTTCGATTCTCTTCTGTTCCGGTTTTCCCACAGTCCATGTTTCACTACCATACAATGCTGTACTCCAGACGTACATCCTCAGAAATTTCTTCCTCAAATTAAGGCCGGTATTTGATATTAGTAGACTTCTCTTGGCCAGAAATGCCTTTTTTGCCATTGTCAACCTGTTTTTGATGTCTTCCTGACTCCGTCCGTCATTGGTTATTTTACTGCCTAGGTAGCAGAATTCCTTAACTTCATTGACTTCGTGACCATCAATCCTAATGTTAAGTTTCTCGCTGTTCTCATTTCTACTACTTCTCATTACCTTCGTCTTTCTCTGATTTACTCTCAAACCATACTGTGTACTCATTAGACTGTTCATTCCGTTCAGCAGATCATTTAATTCTTCTTCACTTTCACTCAGGATAGCAATGTCATCAGCGAATCGTATCATTGATATCCTTTCACCTTGTATTCTCATTCCACTCCTGAACCTTTCTTTTATTTCCATCATTGCTACCTCGATATACAGATTGAAGAGTAGGGGCGAAAGGCTACAGCCTTGTCTTACACCCTTCTTAATACGAGCACTTCGTTCTTGATCGTCCACTCTTATTATTCCCTCTTGGTTGTTGTACATATTGTATATGACCCGTCTCTCCCTATAGCTTACCCCCACTTTTTTCAGAATCTCGAACAGCTTGCACCATTTTATGTTGTCGAACACTTTTTCCAGGACGACAAATCTATGAAAGTGTCTTGATTTTTCTTTAGCCTTGCTTCCATTATTAGCCGTAACGTCAGAATTGCTTCTCTCGTCCCTTTACTTTTCCTAAAGCCAAACTGATCGTCACCTAGCGCATTCTCAATTTTCTTTTCCATTCTTCTGTATATTATTCTTGTAAGCAGCTTCGATGCATGAGCTGTTAAGCTGATTGTGCGATAATTCTCGCACTTGTCAGCTCTTGCCGTCTTCGGAATTGTGTGGATGATGCATTTCCGAAGTCAGATGGTATATCGCCAGACTCGTATATTCTACGCACCAACGTGAATAGTTGTTTGGTTGCCACTTCTCCCAATGATGTTAGAAATTCTGATGGAATGTTGTCTATCCCTTCTGCCTTATTTGACCATAAGTCCTCCAAAGCTCTTTTAAATTTCGATTCTAATACTGGATCCCCTATCTCTTCTAAATCAACTCCTGTTTCTTCTTCTATCACATCAGACAAATATTCACCCTCACAGAGGCTTTCAATGTATTCTTTCCACCTATCTGCTCTCTCCTCTGCATTTAACAGTGGAATTCCCGTTGCACTCTTAATGTTACCACCGTTGCTTTTAATGTCACCAAAGGTTGCTTTGCTTTCCTGTATGCTGAGTCTGTCCTTCCGACAATCATATCTTTTTCGATGTCTTCACATTTTTCCTGCAGCCGTTTCGTCTTAGCTTCCCTGCACTTCCTATTTATTTCGTTCCTCAGCGACTTGTATTTCTATATTCCTGATTTTCCCAGAACATGTTTGTACTTCCTCCTTTCATCAATCAACTGAAGTATTTCTTCTGTTACCCATGGTTTCTTCGCAGCTACCTTCTTTTTACCTATATTTTCCTTCCCAACTTCTGTGATGGCCCTTTTTAGAGATGTCCATTCCTCTTCAACTGTACTGCCTACTGCGCTATTCCTTATTGCTGTATCTATAGCGTTAGAGAACTTCAAGCGTATCTCGTTATTCCTTAGTACTTCCATATCCCACTTCTTTGTGTATTGATTCTTCCTGACTAATGTCTTGAACTTCAGCCTACTCTTCAACACTACTACATTGTGATCTGAGTCTATATCTGCTCCTGGGTACGCCTTACAATCCAGTATCTGATTTCGGAATCTCTGTCTGACCATTATGTAATCTAATTGAAATCTTCCCATATCTCCCGGCCTTTTCCAAGTATACCTCCTCCTCTTGTGATTCTTGAACAGGGTATTCGCTATTACTAGCTGAAACTTGTTACAGAACTCAATTAGTCTTTCTCCTCTTTCATTCCTTGTCCCAAGCCCATATTCTCCTGTAACCTTTTCTTCTACGCCTTCACCTACAACTGCATTCCAGTCGCCCATGACTATTAGATTTTCGTCCCCCTTTACATACTGCATTACCCTTTCAATATCCTCATACACTTTCTCTATCTGTTCATCTTCAGCTTGCGACGTCGGCATGTATACCTGAACTATC
This sequence comes from Schistocerca americana, assembly GCF_021461395.2. NCBI lineage: Eukaryota > Metazoa > Arthropoda > Insecta > Orthoptera > Acrididae > Schistocerca > Schistocerca americana. The sequence continues at coordinate 618,976,063 of NC_060121.1, forward strand.
GTTGTCGGTGTTGGTCTGCTGTCGATTCTGATTAGAACAACCCGGTCACTGAACTGTTCACAGTAACACACCCTCTGCTCTACCTTCCTATTCATAACGAATCCTACACCTGTTATACCATTTTCTGCTGCTGTTGATATTACCCGATACTCATCTGACCAGAAATCCTTGTCTTCCTTCCACTTCACTTCACTGACCCCTACTATATCTAGATTGAGCCTTTGCATTTCCATTTTCAGATTTTCTAGTTTCCCTACCACATTCAAGCTTCTGACATTCCACGCCCCGACTCGTAGAACAATTATTCAATTATTATCTTTTTCTCATGGTAACCTCCCCCTTGGCAGTCCCCTCCTGGAGATCCGAATGGGGGACTATTCCGGAATCTTTTGCCAATGGAGAGATCATCATGACACTTCTTCAATTACAGGCCACATGTCCTGTGGATGCACGTTACGTATCTTTAATGGAGTGGTTTCCATTGCCTTCTGCATCCTCATGTCGTTGATCATTGCTGATTCTTCCGCCTTTAGGGGCAATTTCCCACCCCTAGGACAAGAGAGTGCCCTGAACCTCTATCCGCTCCTCCGCCCTCTTTGACAAGGCTGTTGGCAGAATGAGGCTGACTTCTTATGCCGGAAGTCTTCGGCCGCCAATGCTGATTATTTATCAAATTTAGGCAGTGGCGGGTATCGAACCCAGGACTGAAGACGTTTTGATTATGAATCAAAGACGCTACCCCTAGACCACGGGTTTGGACTGTTAGTAATTAAACTTCCTGGCAGATTAAAACTGTGTGCCCAACTGAGACTCGAACTCGGGACCTTTGCCTTTCGCGGGCAAGTGCTCTACCAATTTTTTTTTAATCTCATTTTGTTCGTTATAGTTCGTTGTAATTGTCCGTGGTGGACGTCCCGTGACGCCTGTTGAAGTTCATTATTGATCCAATCACTCAGTTTTTTTTATTACAGAGGGCAGCTAACCCTCTGACCGAACATGCTTAGCTACCGTGCCGGCTGCCAAATGAGCTACCCAAGCACGACTCACGCCCCGTCCTCACAGCTTTACTTCCGCCAGTACCTCGCCTCCTACCTTCCAATTTTCTTATTGTAGAACAATTTATAGTACCTGGTTTTCGTTTGTAGGAATGTATTTGTCTGTTGCGATGAACCTTGATGATTTACGACAAGCTATGGGTGAAGACATGTTGGCCACGATTGGTTTTTTGCAAATGTGTGGTATCATTGCTGAGTACAGTCTATGCCGTGAGTGCGGCGAACATATGTGCCTCACCAGTGTATCTCATCATCGTACTCACGACTTATTCGCATGGCGCTGCAGCATTAGAAGAAGGACGTGGTTCGAAAAATCTAAGCTCGCCTTGAGAGACATTATGAAAATCACTTACTGTTGGTGTTTGAGATATCCTGTGTGGCTGTGTGTCCATGAATGTCGCGTGAGTAAGCGTACAGTTGTGGATTGGTACTCTTTTTGTAGAGAAGTTTGAGGGGAATACATGAAATATGGGGTGCGGTTGGGGGGGGGGGGGGGTGTTATGGACGTAATTGACGAATCACGTTTTGGTAAAATGGAGAAGGAAGTACAACAGGGGGGAACCTCCGGCGGGATTATGGGTTTGGGGCGGGGGGGGGGGGGGGGCATAGTTTCAAGTCAGCAGTGTGACGATATAGTTTTCCAAGTAGTACCCAATAGAAGTAAGGAAGTTTTGGTTAGCTTAATTGAAGATCACATTGCCGAGGGTTCCATTGCAATTTCAGACGGGTTTTCTTCATATACGGATTTAGGGGATAGGGGTTATCAGCATCTTGTAGTAATTCACAACACTGAGTTTAGATCATTATCCACAGGGGCTTGCACATATAGCATAGAGGGTTCTTGGTCATCTGTGAAATTTCTTGTAGGGAAAGGGAAACGCCAGATTTCAAAGTCACCTAGACGAGTGTTCCTGGAGACGTAGTATTCCTGGAACATATTGGTCAAAGCCAACAGGTTGTATCCCCTGCTTCACTAGACCCCAAAAAGCAATACGAAATTCGGCAAACAATTCGTACACGGCATTGAATGTGAAATGCTACTTGCGACTGCTTATTGTGACTGAAATTGCAGTTAGATTCTGTAAAGTTGTTATTGTGATATCAGTGACTTCTCAATCACTATGATTTGTAACATATATGCTATTTCTTGCCCACCACTAGTCTAATACTACTGTTCATTCATTTCTCACTCTCAGTCACTGCAACAGTGTACAGTCAGTATTTCAGATTATTAGCTAACAACAGTACCATAGCGACGATGTTAGATTTCCATGTTGTACCCCAAAACTTAACATTTGCTTGCCTGAAAACAGTAAGATGCTGAGCTCAGGAAGAGGATACAGTGTTAGTATCATTACACACTGAATATCTTCAGAAGCAGGTTTTTAACAAAAAATAGCTGAAGAAAAACGAAGGAAGGAACATAGTATGAAAAAGTTATGACAAATTATATATGTTCTATAATGTTGTTGTTATTAAATCGTGCTGTGATTTTTTGCCAATCTCTGCTCTGCGTTATCTACATAATCCTGCACTGCATAGAAAGTATCGATTAACAGATCCATTTACAATAACTTTGTTTCACGAATCTCCTTAAACTTACTGGGATATTAATTGGACAGTTTTATTCGTTAGTAGAAAATACTGTTTCTAGTTCTATACTTTTTCCCTCATGAATAATGTAATTTCAGTCTAGATCTTGGTCCATGGTCATGGAAGGAGCTGTTTGTGCAATAATTATCAGAGTTATTTTTATGTACACAACTGATTGCTAAATATACTCACATGGTACAGCTAAAATTCCTATAATTTTGAACATATCTTTACAGTGAGCTCGAGATCATTTTCAACGATAATAGAAACAGTCAGCAAGGATACACATATCAACTATTTAATAAATATAGTTTACTAACGAAATCACATTCGAATTCAGATAGGATAGTACAGGAGTGGCAATAATAGAATTTGCTAAAGATGTAATGGAGGCCCTGGATAGAGGAGACTTTGTAATGGAGATTTTTTTTAGATTTGTCAAAGGCCTCTGACAGAGTCGATCACAAAATACTTTTACACAAACTACAGGTACTGGAAATAAGAGTAGTAGAGACATTGGTAACAAGTGCATGTAGTGTAGCAAACATCTTAAACAAGTACCATATTCCTGTTACTGACAGCTTGGGGTTATCAGAAGTATTGAGACCAGTCTTTACAAATAACTTCAGTAAAATGCAGACACTTACATCGCCAAAAAAAGTAGCACCCATATAAAATCCGTGAAGTATAGTGGTTAATGTAATATATCAACAAAGTTAATCAAAGAGTGCTCATGCGAGTTGAGTTCTATCTTAAGTTATTTGTGTAATCGATATCTTATCGGTGGAATATTTCCAGACTGGGTAAAATACTCTTCAGTTAAGCCTCTTTGCAAGAAGAGCTATAAAGAGACACCATCAAACTATCGACCAATTTCACTTTTGCCAGCTTTTTCAAAAATATTTGAAAAGGGTGTGTTCAAGCATCTAACTGCAAATAATATATTGTCCAAGTCATACTTTGGATTTCTTAAAGGTTCTGATACAGAGAAAGCTATTAACATATACAGTGAGAATGTACTTAATTCATTAGATAACAAATCTGAGTGAACTGTCAAAAACCTTTGGCTGTATGAATCACAGCATTCTCTTAACTAAATTAGAATATTATGGTGTCACTGGCAGTACTGCGAAATTGTTTGAGTGTTATTTAACTAACAGGAAACAAAATAACTGTGCTATAAGCACTCAGTCTTCATCTGACTGGCAATTAATTACATGTAATATTCCTCAAGGTTCCATTTTAGGTCCATTGCTTTTTTTTGTGTACATTAATGACTTCTCTTTTACTACATTGCCAGACGCTAAGTTTGTTTTGTTTGCAGATGATACAAACAATGCAAAAAGTAGCAAGTCGAGTTCAGATTTAGAAATTGCTGGTAATACATTTTTCACTGACATTAAAAGTGTTTCAAAGCTAATTCACTGTCATTTAACTTTGAAGGGGCCCATTACATGCAGTTCACAACCTGTAACAGATTTCCTTCCAGCATGTGCATAACATCTGAAAGGCATGCAGATCAAAGAGGTTGACAGTGTTAAATTTGTAGGATTACAACTCAATAACAAATTCAGTTGGGAAGGGCATATCACAGAAGTAGTTAAGTGTGTAAATATTTGATCTGAGAACGATGTTGGTTGTAGAAGATACAAATATAAAAACACTTGCTTACTTTGCTTGCTGTCTTTCTATTATGTCATACAGGATCATATTTCTGAGTAACTCATCAACCCAGGTTAAAGTTTTTAGCATGCGAAAGAGTGCAATAAGACTTATTTTTGGTGTAAATTCAATATTTTTATATACAATACAATACTTAAACTGTGTGGAATCTAACTGCTGCGGATAAACAAGAAGAACAAACCACACACACACATACACACACACACACACACTCACACACACACTCACACACACAATCACTTGAGCAAACATACCATCTGCACAGATGAAGCATATGTCATCATGGAGCAACAGATCAACTTTTAAGTGGCAGTGCAGTAAGCACTTCATGGCTTCGCTACTGAAAGACTACTTGGTGTACATAGATGTATAATCACCAAAACAGACATTCCTTGTGTTTAATCGCAAAAGTATGTGAGGCTGCATAATGCACACTGTTACCCAGTCTATATGTGGCAGGATCTATATACTATGATATATCTTTGTTATAAGTCCTACAAGCTACACAATCTGTGAACCATTCGTCTTGTCTTTCATCAAGTTGATAACCTTCTTGTTCTGAGATGTTATGTCATAACGATTATTGGCCACTTATCCAGACATGTCAAATACTTTGGGATTGTACCTAATTATTTCATATGGATTGCACTCTGTCATTCAGTAAATGAAACATCAGCGAAGTGTGGTTTTGCAAACTCATACTGGAATCAGCACAAATGGAGTTAGGAAAGATGCTGGTGACATACCGATATTGACAGGCTTGAAGGACTGCACTAAAACCTTAGCCATCACTGAAAATTGTGGACCATTGGTCTGGCGATGTAATCCCTTCCACTATAACGCCGATACCTGCGGTTAACCAAGTGAATCTCAAGACAGTTTCTAACATCCTACATTCGTTTGCCACAATATAAATTATTCATTTATTTATAAAAATCTGTCTCAGAATCCCACATTGGGTGAGTCCTCTTCTTGGTATTAACAGTAATATACTACTTCAACCAGGGATGCTCGTTGAAGGTGCCTTGGGTGCTCCTAAGAAATCACATCCCTAAACTGAGACACTACTGGAGGTTTCTACAGTATAGAATGTATCTGTGCTTATTCCCCAGAGTCGTCATAAGCTTGGGGATGAAACCATCTCGCTGGACTAGGTGCTCTGGACACAGCAATAAAGCCCTGTGTACATCATGCAAATTGGAGGGGATATTCCAGGTGTCCCTCCAACATATTCCCTGTCAGCATTATGAACCACATCTTGGATGTCATCTGTCAGTCTGTCGATTTCATCTTTCAACAGCCATTGGATCCCTCCAAACAGTTGAGCTTGTGGTGTGGTGTACCAATAGAGATTGTCTACATCCAAGTAAAGGATGTGACTGAAATCGTCAGATTGCCTGTAACCCTCCTCACTCAGTTGAGAATTATTCCCATGACAGTATCTGTGGATGCACTGGCAGTGCCATCCATGAATACCACATTCTAAAAAAGTAACATATTAACATCAGTCAACAGTTTCAGGTTGATGCAAATTCTTTTTAGCTTTGTGTCCCACGAAAGCCAACTTTGTGTCCCACGAAAGCCTTGGTACAGTGAAATAGAAGGCAACATCCAGAGTGTATGTGCCCGAGCATATACTCCGGAATTTCTCAAAAACGACTGCAAAAAGTGCCCATCTGTCTCGACGTACAATTTAGTGCATCCTTCTAAATTATAACTTCTGGCAATATTCATTGCGTGCCTAGGGTCTGCATCCATTATGGTTGACACAGTGAGTTCGCTGGTGAATGTGGTTAATGGTTAATGTGGTTTTGTGAAGTAATTCGGGAAGACATCTTCAATTTTTTGGTCCTGTCCTCCTCAGTTGCGCGTAATACTACGGTATGTTGATGATTTTCACTTATGGACCGTCTGACAGCAACTGAATAAAACACAATTTTAGTGCCATACGCGTTTCGCCTTTATTTTCTGCAAGGCATCATCAGTGGCATGTAATATGTACATATGTTAGCTATTTTATTTACATCTTTGTCACTGTGCCTATAGGTTATAAACAGTTCTGGTGGTTGGTATTTCCTATTAAGTAGTAATGTTTTGAACTGTACTTACAGGTTGCGTAGACAGTTTCTTACATATTACGCTCCTGTTGCATTTTTGGTCTTGTTCTTCTTCCTATGAGCGCCAATTTGCTGTTTTTTCTGCATCCCACAGCACTATGCACTGAACGCTTGTTTTAATGCAATGTTTTGGTTTCTGTTGCCGACTGTCAAATGTTTTTGCCAAAGATCGAATATTACTGCCAAACTTATGAGTGTAACTATCGAAGTATCTGTGGTCTGTTCCTGTATGCGCTTGTGTGTGTGTGTGTGTGTGTGTGTGTGTGTGTGTGTTTTGGTGTCATATTAATTTAATTTTATTGTATTTAATTATTTATTTTTGTTTATGTCCTGTGTATGTGTGTGTGTGTTTTGGTGTGATATACACTTTTTTTTTTTTTTTTTTTTTTTGAGGGGGGGCTGTGTATGTGTGTGTGTGTGTGTATTTTGGTGTTATATACTATTTTTTTTATGTTATCATTTCCTTTATTAAGTGTAGTAAGGAGCCTGTGCTGATGTGTGTTTGTTCATTTATCACATGTTTGTTTTCTGCTATGGCTTTCTGGATGTGGAAGTTTTCTTGCATTTGTATAAGATGTTTGTCATGATTGCTTATTCTCATTATTTTCATTTCTTGTTCCATGTTTGTAGGATGATGGTTGTAGTGTTTTAAATGCTCTGCAAATGTGGAATGGTTTGTTTCGTACTTCCAACATCTGATATGTTCTTTGTATCTTGTTTCAAAATTCCTGCATGTCATGCCTATGTATACTGCATCACAACTTTGACATTCAAGTTTATATATTCCTGATTGTTGGAATTTGTCCCTCTTGGTAGCTGGCTGGCTTAGGTGTGATTGAAGGGTTTGCCCAGGCTTATATGCTATTTTGAAGCCCTGTCTCTTTAGGATGTTTGCAACTCTGTGTGTTAGTTTATGTGTGTAGGTCATGGTGTACCATCTGGTTCTTTTCTGTGTGGTGTTGTCATTGTGTGTGTTTGTTGAGTGTGTTTGTAAGTTTTCAGCTTCTGAGTTCTTTTGTATTGTGGAAATGTTGTGTCACACATGTGGTACACAGGCTCAATCAAAAAATAAAAACACAAATAAAAAACAAACACAACATTTCCACAATACAAAAGAACTCACAAGCTGAAAACTTACAAACACACTCAACAAACACACACAATGACAACACCACACAGAAAAGAACCAGATGGTACACCATGACCTACACACATAAACTAACACACAGAGTTGCAAACATCCTAAAGAGACAGGGCTTCAAAATAGCATATAAGCCTGGGCAAACCCTTCAATCACACCTAAGCCAGCCAGCTACCAAGAGGGACAAATTCCAACAATCAGGAATATATAAACTTGAATGTCAAAGTTGTGATGCAGTATACATAGGCATGACATGCAGGAATTTTGAAACAAGATACAAAGAACATATCAGATGTTGGAAGTACGAAACAAACCATTCCACATTTGCAGAGCATTTAAAACACTACAACCATCATCCTACAAACATGGAACAAGAAATGAAAATAATGAGAATAAGCAATCATGACAAACATCTTATACAAATGCAAGAAAACTTCCACATCCAGAAAGCCATAGCAGAAAACAAACATGTGATAAATGAACAAACACACATCAGCACAGGCTCCTTACTACACTTAATAAAGGAAATGATAACATAAAAAAAATAGTATAAAACACCAAAATACACACACACACACATACACAGCCCCCCTCCAAAAAAAAAAGAAAAAAAAAGGTGTATATCACACCAAAACACACACACACATACACAGGACATAAACAAAAATAAATAATTAAATACAATAAAATTAAATTAATATGACACCAAAACACACACACACACACACACACACACACACACACACACACACACACACACGAACGCACGCACACACACAAGCGCATACAGGAACAGACCACAGATACTTCGATAGTTACACTCATAAGTTTGGCAGTAATATTCGATCTTTGGCAAAAACATTTGACAGTCGGCAACAGAAACCAAAACATTGCATTAAAACAAGCGTTCAGTGCATAGTGCTGTGGAATGCAGAAAAAACAGCAAATTGGCGCTCATAGGAAGAAGAACAAGACCAAAAATGCAACAGGAGCGTAATATGTAAGAAACTGTCTACGCAACCTGTAAGTACAGTTCAAAACATTACTACTTAATAGGAAATACCAACCACCAGAACTGTTTATAACCTATAGGCACAGTGACAAAAATGTAAATAAAATAGCTAACATATGTACATATTACAGGCCACTGATGATGCCTTGCAGAAAATAAAGGCGAAACGCGTATGGCACTAAAATTGTGTTTTATTCAGTTGCTGTCAGACGGTCCATAAGTGAAAATCATCAACATACCGTATAATTCGGGAAGACCCCCTTCTTTGGCACATTTATATGCATATCCTTGCGACACATTTTCTCACCAAAATTCTGGAGATGTGCGTACATGAATCATAATAAATCCAGGGAGCAGAGAGATATTTTAGATGTGATTCACTTGGAAAGTGAAATGTATTTTTTTAAAAATAAAATGACACAGTTTCAGAGACTTTATAGGTCTGTATGCGTATAGACTGAAGTGGCGAGTGAAAATTTGTACAAAGGCCTGGGATCAATCCCAGGTCTCCTGCTCACTAGGCATGTGCATTAGCCACTAAACCACCTTTGCAAGGTAGTTCACCCAACTGCCTGGATTACCCTGGCATGCCCCACTCCTCAATCCAAATTATCACTGTCACCCCAGTCTATTTTAAATTCCTTCTTACATGGAGAACCTTGGCAGTTCTGTTCATGTGTAAGGTGTAATTTAATGTACACAGGGGTGACAGTGAGAATTTGGATTGAAGAGGGAGGCATGCCAGGCTAATCAATGCAGTTGTGTGATCCATTGCGCCAAATTTTTCTTAGTGGTTAATGCGCCTTAGTAATAAGCAGGAGACACGGGTTTGTTTCCTGGCCTTGCACTTTCACTTGCCGCTTCAGACTGGATATGTATTTTTTTACCTTGTGGAAAAAGATGGGTATGTGTTGTGTAGTTTGTATTTCAAGTTGCATGCATTGTGAGTTACACTGTGAAACATCCCTGTTAGATAACAGCTGTATCTACGTGGAGTTGCCACTATTCTACTTAAGGGCTGTCCAGAAATATGGCAGGCAACTGCCTACATGTATAGCACATCATTCTCCTGCAAGCTGGTCGTTGGAATGTTGTTGCCAGAAAGAACATCAACGTTGAATGCAAGTTTTAGATTCAGAGAGAATATATTTTGCAGAATTATCTTCTGTGTATGATTCAGGTGTGCTATTATTGGAAGCATATGAGCATACAGCTTGATACACTACTACTTGTGGCATGTATAGTTCTGTGACAGTGGTATGAGGGGCTGTGGGATCATATTCATTACGTGCTACAGGAACCAGCAAGTTCTGAGTCAAGGTACACAACAAAGAGCCAGCATTTCTGGAGGTTGAGATTCTTTAACTTTCAGAACTTTTTATCCTTATTACCACACATACCAGTTCCTAGCTCGAGCAGTTAATCAGCCATCTTTCTAAATACTCACACTTTGTAAAAGAGTTGAAGCATCTGCAGCAAAAGTGACATTTATGCTCCTTTCTACCCATTGGGCCGGAAAGTACGTGGGACATGTTCCTGATACAGACATGGAGATGCTTTTTTTGCCTTTGGAGAGTAGCAGTAAATCTACATGTTTAGGATGCAGATGGCCTACTTTGGAAAAGTAGAGACGTCCAACTACTTGATGCTTCACGTCCCCTGGCTTACTTTTTCATCTACTCCCAGATAGTTAACATCAACTAAATAATTTGGCATGTCTGGGACTGTGATGGGGAATGAGATGCCTTCAAAGCTATAATACCCAAAAAAGCTAGAAATCTGTACAAGATGCATCTTTTGAGTAATTCCTGTCAGAAGCCAGAAACGATCGTGTAAAGTAATATTTATCCCACTTTCTGGTATCTGGCAATGTCTTACAAAAGAGGGATGGAATGGAGCCTCCTATGAAGTGGATAAAAAATGTGTGAGTGCACATGAAGATGGAGTACGTGCTTAAGTGCGTCAGATGCTCTTGCCTTCATACCGGAAAAAACGCTTCAGTGTGACACTCCCGGGAAAGATTATATACCATTTTGCAACTGACTGATTTCATGGTATCACAACATTTTCCCTCCAAAATTTTGACGATATTTTTCTCTGCAGTATCATTACTGCCCTCTTTGGGGTAGGAGGGGGCTTGTTTGCATCAGCTGATAGTAGAGAACTTCTTTGTACTTAATGGCAGGATACTGCTGAGTATTAATGATTTCAGGAAACTTCCTGTTCTGGCGTAACGACAAGCGCCGGCGCGAAGGTGAAGAACGCAACTGCAGAGAAGGCTGAGAGATGACATCAGCCAATAGCACGTAGACTAAAATGTCACTAAGACAGTGGAAGGAAGAGTAGAAGACGCACACTAGTAGAGGCACTAGCAGACCCAGACTGGAAACCATGCACTAGAAAAGAGGCACTAGAAGGGCTGTGATTAGCAACCCATATGAACTTTCTGAATTCTACATCTACATTCTACATTGATACTCCGCAAGCCACCCAACGGTGTGTGGCGGAGGGCACCTTACGTGCCACTGTCATTACCTCCCTTTCCTGTTCCAGTCGCGTATGGTTCGCGGGAAGAACGACTGTCTGAAAGCCTCCGTGCGCGCTCTAATCTCTCTAATTTTACATTCGTGATCTCCTCGGGAAGTATAAGTAGGGGGAAGCAATATATTCGATACCTCATCCAGAAACGCATCCTCTCGAAACCTGGCGAGCAAGCTACACCGCGATGCAGAGCGCCTCTCTTGCAGAGTCTGCCACTTGAGTTTATTAAACATCTCCGTAACGCTATCACGGTTACCAAATAACCCAGTGACGAAACGCGCCGCTCTTCTTTGGATCTTCTCTATCTCCTCCGTCAACCCGACCTGGTACGGATCCCACACTGATGAGCAATACTCAAGTATAGGTCGAACGAGTGTTTTGTAAGCCACCTCCTTTGTTGATGGACTACATTTTCTAAGCACTCTCCCAATGAATCTCAACCTGGTACCCGCCTTACCAACAATTAGTTTTATATGATCATTCCACTTCAAATCGTTCCGTACGCATACTCCCAGATATTTTACTGAAGTAACTGCTACCAGTGTTTGTTCCGCTATCATATAATCATACAATAAAGGATCCTTCTTTCTATGTATTCGCAATACATTACATTTGTCTATGTTAAGGGTCAGTTGCCACTCCCTGCACCAAGTGCCTATCCGCTGCAGATCTTCCTGTATTTCGCTACAATTTTCTAATGCAGCAACTTCTCTGTATACTACAGCATCATCCGCGAAAAGCCGCATGGAACTTCCGACACTATCTACTAAGTCATTTATATATATTGTGAAAAGCAATGGTCCCATAACACTCCCCTGTGGCACGCCAGAGGTTACTTTAACGTCTGTAGACGTCTCTCCATTGATAACAACATGCTGTGTTCTGTTTGCCAAAAACTCCTCAATCCAGCCACACAGCTGGTCTGATATTCCGTAGGCTCTTACTTTGCTTATCAGGCGACAGTGCGGAACTGTATCGAACGCCTTCCGGAAGTCAAGAAAAATAGCATCTACCTGGGAGCCTGTATCTAATATTTTCTGGGTCTCATGAACAAATAAGGCGAGTTGGGTCTCACACGATCGCTGTTTCCGGAATCCATGTTGATTCCTACATAGTAGATTCTGGGTTTCCAGAAATGACATGATACGCGAGCAAAAAACATGTTCTAAAATTCTACAAGAGATCGACGTAAGAGATATAGGTCTATAGTTTTGCGCATCTGCTCGACGACCCTTCTTGAAGACTGGGACTATCTGTGCTCTTTTCCAATCATTTGGAACCCTCCGTTCCTCTAGAGACTTGCGGTACACGGCTGTTAGAAGGGGGGCAAGTTCTTTCGCGTACTCTGTGTAGAATCGAATTGGTATCCCGTCAGGTCCAGTGGACTTTCCTCTATTGAGTGATTCCAGTTGCTTTTCTATTCCTTGGACACTTATTTCGCTTACTTGTAAGGACATTGTATATAGCGAACGACATTGATTATTTGCTTGTTGCCGTTTGCTTGTGACCAAAAGTTAAGTATTGTCAATCTACTTTATTGTAATAAAAACCATTGAAGTGATTTGCTTGAACTGTTGTATAGCTATCCAGAAAGCAGCATCCTATAGGCACCGAACAAGAGATGAGTGGACAGGACACCACACTTCCATTGTAACAATGCTTGGCATGCATGAAGGGAGGTAACTGGATCTCGATATCCCACATTAGTGTCATCAGTGGGGGACTGCAAGACCCTATCCCTGAAAACACAGAGTAGTCTAATGTGGCTGTGTGATTTACCTGGTGATCATTAAGAAGAGGGTCTGTGGGGCTGCTACTGCTAGGCTGGGGATGATAGGTAGATGGGCCTGGATGAGGTGGTGACGACATAGAAATCAATGGCTGCATCAGTGACAATTCTTGCAGCATTGTTGGTGTTCCCCATTATGGCGTGGCCAGCAGGAGTCAAAGTGCAGCAAGCCCACCTTTGGGCATATCTTGCCGAGATGGTGATTCCAAGCTGTCAAGTAATTGAGCAACACATGCATCACAACAGTCTATAAGTATCATATGAAGGTGATAGTGGGTGGTACTTAAGATTTGTTAATCAAAAAGGATGCTTGCTAAGTAAACATGAAACAACAACAACACTTGCCTTGTATGTATAAAACACACTTATATATTTTGTATCATCGCCATCTTTGGCAGTATTGACAGGGACCAGGGCTACAATATTGAGTGTGACCTGATAAAAATAACATCTGCAACGAACTATAAAACATTGGCTTAGTTCTTGCAGTTTGATCAGCTCCAACTGAACAGCTCCATCAAGAGGGTCAATGTGGAGCTGCTTCAGGCAGCTACTTTGTCAGGCATAGGTTTGGTCCCTGTTGATGGTATTGATAAGTGGACTTCACAAGACATAGCCTGCATCTCAGTAGGAGAGAGAAGGGTAAATTGGCTGGGATGATAGCAAAATCTTTAAGGGGGGGGGGGGAGGTGGCACTGAAACTCATGGGAGTATCTCCTTTTTAGGCTAAGATCAGTGACCAGTGATTCAACATTGAATGAAATTAAACTCAATGAGACGCTCAGAAAGGCAGGTACTAGAGATATTAAAATACCGCAAGATTCTCATAAAAATACATTTAAAAATAATGTCAGTATGTCACAAGATTCCCACAAAAGCACAGTGAAAAATAATATTGGTATGTTGCATCAGAATATCAGGGGGAATAAAAAATAAAGTAGATGAGCTTCTTGTTTGTTTAGAACATTTAGAAGTAGAGGGAGGAATAGATGTACTATGCTTGTCTGAACAGCATTTAGTCACAGATATGGAAAAGATAAATGTAGGTGGATATAAGCTTTCAGCACATATAAGTAGAGACAGTATGGAAAGAGGAAGAGTTCCCATATACGTTAAAATCTGTCATAGAAACAAACATTTTTTATGTAACATATAGAAGCATGTGAGTGTGAGCTTAAACTAAGTAATGGTACTTTTTAATTGTAGCCATTTATAGGCCCCAAGGGAAATTCTTAACTGTTTTTGAAAAACTTGAATTTTTTGGATGTGCTACCTGTCAGGCAGGGGGAAGCAAATTATTGTTTGTGGAGATTTCAATGTAGATTTTCTGAAAGAGTGTGGCTTTGAAGTATTATTTGGTTCTTTCAATTTGATGCCAGTTATTGATTTTCCTACTCGGGTGGTACAGGAAAGCAGCACACTAATAGATAATGTTTTTATAGACCAAGATAAATTTAATCAAATAGAAATTTTTCCTGTTAGGATGGTCTGTCTGATCATGGTGCACAGCTAGTTACAGTATATGACATAGCCCTATACAGTAATGCAAAACAGTCCTCCAAAACAGCACAGTCAATTAATGATTTAACAATTGGAATTTTTGGGGAAAGCTTACAACAATTCGGCCAGGGTGAGAGTTATAGGGCACCTGATGGTAATTTAAAATTTAACCTATTTCATGATACCTTTGTGAGTATATTTGAAAACAGTTTCCCTAAGAAAACAGCAAAATATAATTGAAACACAACAACTAAGTGTCCTTGGCTTTCTAAGGGGATAAAAATATCTTGTTAGCGGAAAATGAAAATGTATCTTGTAGGCAGAAGGAGTAATAATCCAGACACAGCCAAACATTTTAAAAATTACTACACTGTATTGAGAAAAGTTATTAAAAAGTCAAGAAGTATGCACATTATGTCTAAGATTTGCACATATGATAACAAAATTAAAACAATCTGGAACATTGTGAAAAGGGGAACAGGGCAACTGAGAGCAGAAGAAAACTGTATTTCTATTAAATGCAATGAAAGTTTATTAACAAAAGTCAGAAGTATAAAATATTTTTAATAATCATTTTAAGTGTCGTATGGGAAAATAGGATCCAGCTATTCATTAGAAAATGGAAGGCAATATATGGGAGAGGCAATACTTATGGAGTTTGATAAAACTTAAATTCAACCCAGCACTCCAATTGAAATCGGAAAATAATAAATTCACTCAAAAGTAAAAGCTAACATTCTATTGCTGGCGTTTCGAACAGAGTACTAAAAGCTTGTTCACAACAGATAAGTAGGGTTCTCAGCCACATATGTAGTAGCTCACTGATGTAGGGCATTTTCCAGATGGACATAAATACGCTATTGTTAAATCATAGCATAAAAAGGGGGTAGGTATGATGCCAATAACTACCACCCAATCTCACTTCTTACAACTTTATCCAAAATGAAGTACTAACAAATGTCAGTCTGGTTTTCAGAAAGACTTTTCAACAGACAATTCTGTATATGCTTTCACTGATCAAATATTGAATGCTCTGAATAACCAAACATCACTCATTGGGATATTTTGTGATCTCTCAAAGGCCTTTCCCTGTAAGAATCATGAAATTCTTCCAGGTAAGCTTAAGTATTGTGGTATGAGTGGAAAAGAGCACAAGTGGTTTTGTTCATATTTAACTGGAAGAATGCAGAAGGTTGAAATTAACGGTACAGACAGTCTGCAAAAATCAGCAGAGTCCTCTAACTGAGGAGGTATCAAGCCTGGTGTCCCACAGGGTGCAATCTTGGGTCCCTTATTGTTCTTAATATATATTAATGTCTTGACACTCTATATTGATACAGATACAAAAACTAGTTCTTTTTGCCGATGATACAAGTATAGTAATCACACTCAACAAACAACAATCAGCTGAGAAAACTGTACATAATTGTTGTTGTTGTGGTCTTCAGTCCTGAGACTGGTTTGAAGCAGCTCTCCATGTTACTCTATCCTGTGCAAGCTTCTTCATTTCCCAGTACTTACTGCAACCTACATCCTTCTGAATCTGCTTATCTGTTCATCTCTTGGTCTCCCTATACGATTTTTGCCCTCCACGCTGCCCTCCAATGCTAAATTTGTGATCCCTTGATGCCACAGAACATGCTCTACCAACCGATACCTTCTTCTAGTCAAGTTGTGCCACAAACTCCTCTTCTCCCCAATCCTATTCAATACCTCCTCATTAGTTATGTGATCTACCCATCTAATCTTCAGCATTCTTCTGTAGCACCACATTTCGAAACCTTCTATTCTCTACTTGTCCAAACTATTTATCGTCCATGTTTCACTTCCATACATGGCTACACTCCATACAAATAGTTTCAGAACGACTTTCTGAGACTTAAATCAATACTCGATGTTAACAAATTTCTCTTCTTCAGAAACGCTTTCCTTGCCATTGCCAGTCTACATTTTATATCCTCTCTACTTTGACCATCATCGGTTATTTTCCTCCCCAGATAGCAAAACTCCTTTACTACTTTAAGTGTCTCATTAAATAATCTAATTCCCTCAGCATCACCCGATTTAATTCGACTACATTCCATTATCCTCGTTTTGCTTTTGTTGATGTTCATTTTATATCCTCCTTTCAAGACACTGTCCATTCCGTTCAGCTGCTCTTCCAAGTCCTTTGCTGTCTCTGACAGAATTACAAAGTCATCGGCGAACCTCAAAGTTTTTATTTCTTCTCCATGGATTTTCATACCATGGATTCATACCGAATTTTTCTTTTGTTTCCTTTACTGCTTGCTCAATATACAGATTGAATAACATCGGGGATAGGCTACAACCCCGTCTCACTCCATTCCCAACCACTGCTTCCCTTTCATGCCCCTTGACTCTTATGACTGCAATCTGATTTCTGTACAAATTGTAAATAACCTTTCACTCCCTGTATTTTACCCCTACCACCTTTAGAATGTGAAAGAGAGTATTACAGTCAACATTGTCAAAAGCTTTCTCTAAGTCTACAAATGCTAGAAACGTAGGTTTGCCTTCCCTTAATCTTTCTTCTAAGATAAGGCGTAAGGTCAGTATTGCCTCAACATTTCTACGGAAACCAAACTGATCTTCCCCGAGGTCAGCTTCTATCAGTTTTTCCATTCGTCTGTAAAGAATTCGCGTTAGTATTTTGCAGCTGTGACTTATTAAACTGATAGTTCTGTAATTTTCACATCTGTCAACATCTGCCTTCTTTGGGATTGGAATTATTATATCCTTCTTGAAGTCTGAGGGTATTTCTCCTGTCTCATACATCTTGCTCACCAGATGGTAGAGTTTTGTCATGACTGGTTCTCCCAAGGCCGTCAGTAGTTCTAATGGAATGTTGTCTACTCCCGGGGCTCTTCACCCAGTATCGTACCTCCCATTTCATCTTCATCTACATTCTCTTCCATTTCCATAATATTATCCTCAAGTACATCGCCCTTGTATAGACCCTCTATATACTCCTTCCACCTTTTTGCTTTCTCTTCTTTGCTTAGAACTGGGTTTCCATCTGAGCTCTCGATATTCATACAAGTGGTTCTCTTTTCTCCACAGGTCTCTTTAATTTTCCTGTAAGCAGTATCTATCTTACCCCTAGTGAGATACGCCTCTACATCCTTACATTTGTCCTCTAGCCATCCCTGCTTAGCAGTTTTGCACTTCCTGTCGATCTCATTTTTGAAACGTTTGTATTACTGTTTGCCGACTTCATTTACTCCATTTTTATATTTTCTCCTTTCATCACATAAATTCAATATTTCTTCTGCTACCCAATGATTTCTACCAGCCCTCGTCTTTTTACCTACTTGATCGTTGCTGCCTTTACTACTTCATCCCTCAGAGATACCCATTCTTCTTCTACTGTATTTCTTTCCCCCATTCCTGTCAATTGTTCCCTTATGCTCTTCCTGAAAAAATCTAGAACCCCTGGTTTAGTCCGTTTATCGAGATCCCATCTCCTTAAATTCCCACCTTTTTGCAGTTTATACAGTTTTAATCTACGGTTCATAACCAATAGATTGTGGTCAGAGTCCACGTCTGCCCCCGGAAATGTCTTACAATTTAAAACCTGGTTCCTAAATCTCTGTCTTACTATTATATAATCTATCTGAAACCTTTTAGTATCTCCAGGGTTCTACTATGTATACAACCTTCTTTCATGATACTTGAACCAAGTGTTAGCTATGATTAATTTATGCTCCGTGCAAAAGTCTACCAGACGGCTTCCTCTTTCATTTCTTACCCCCAGTCCATATTGAGCTACTATGTTTCCTTCTCTCCTTTTTCCTACTATCGAATTCCAGTCACCCATGACTATTAAATTTTCGTCTGCATTCACTACCTGAATAATTACTTTTATATCATCATACATTTCATCAATTTCTTCATCATCTGCACAGCTAGTTGGCATATAAATTTGTACTACTGTAGTAGGCGTGGGCTTCGTGTCTGTCTTGGTCACTATACGTTCACTATGCTGTTTGTAGTAGCTTACCCCCACTGCTATTTTTTATTCATTATTGAACCTACTCCTGCATTACCCCTATTTAATTTTGTATTTATAACCCTGTATTCACCTGACCAAAAGTCTTGTTCCTCCTGCCACCGAACTTCACTAATTCCCAGTATATATCTAACGTTAACCAATCCATTTCCCTTTTTAAATTTTCTAACCTACCTGCCCGATTAAGGTATTTGACATTACACACTCCGATCCATAGAACGCCAGTTTTCTTTCTCCTGATAACGATGTCCTCTTGAGTAGTCCCCGCCTGGAGATCCGAATGGGGGACTATTTTACCTCCAGACTATTTTACCCAAGAGGACGTCATCATCATTTAACCATACAGTAAAGCTGCTTGCCCTAGGGTAAAATTACGGCTGTGCTTTCGGCCGTTCGCAGTACCAGCACGGCAACGCCGTTTTGGTTAGTGTTACAAGGCCAGATCAGTCAATCATCCAGACTGTTGCCCCTGCAACTACTGAAAAGGCTGCTGCCCCTCTTCAGGAACCACACGTTTGTCTGACCTCTCAACAGATACCTCTCCATTGTGGTTGCACCTATGGTACGGCTATCTGTATCACTGAGGCATGCAAGCCTCCCCACCAACGGCAAGGTCCATGCTTCATGGGGGAGGCGGGGTTGTACATAATGTCTTTTAGAAAATTGTTAATAGATTTTTTACCAAAGGACTCTCACTAAATTTTGGAAAACACAATGTATACAATTTTGAAAAGTAAATCGTATGACACCATCCACAAATATAGACTTTGAACACAGGCGTTTTGATAAGGCAGAATACTCAACATTTCTGGGTGTGTGCGTTGATGAGAAACTGAACTGAAAGAAACACATCGATGATCTGCTGAAATGGTTAGGTTCAGCTGCTTGTGCTATTGCAAATTTTAGTGATAAACATATTAGTAAATTAGCCTACTACGCCTGTTTTCATTGACTGCTTTCATATGGCATCATATTTTGGGGTAATTCACCATTAAGAGAAAAAATATTCATTGCATAAAAGTGTGTAATCAGAATAATAGCTGGAGCCCACCCAAGATCACCTTGCAGACATTTATTTAAGGAACTTGGGATATTCACGTACCTTTGCAATATAAGGGGCGTTCAAAAAGAAACAAACTGGAAGCGTAATTACAGAAATTAGAACCTGTATATCGTAACTGTTGACATTGGCTGTTGAGACACTTGCCCCACTGTGACACAAGGCGGTGAATAGCTGTCTCATAAAATTCCCAGGGCTGTGATGTTAACCACTTCCACACAAACAACTGGACATCGTCCGAGGTGAGTCGTTTGCCCCTCAGAGCCTTTTTAATGGGACCAAAAATGGCCTAATCACAGGCAGAGACATCCGGACTGTATGGAGGGTGGCCGAGAACCTCCTGTTTGAATTTCTGCAGGAGTGCCATGACTGTGTTGGCTATATGAGGCTTTGCATAGTCGTGGAGCAGAATGACCCCACAGGTGAGATTGCCTGCTCGTTTTGATTAGATCACTTGGTGAAGGGTGGCCAAGGTTTGCGAGTAACACTGGGCATACACTGTTGTACTGTGCTGCAGGAAGTGAATCATAAGGGGGTCATCTTGGTCAAAGAAGAACATCAGCATAGTCTTTCCTGCTCTCACATGGACGATGACATTCAACTGTACGTGCATAACTGGTTAACATTGCAGCCTCAGGAATTTTGTGAGACAGCCATTCACCGCCTACTACCACCAGTGTCTCAACAGCCAGCACCCCTTATACATACAGTAGCATATTAAATTTGTTATTAATAACACATCCCATTCAAAAACTATAGAAAAGTGCATAGCTACAATACTAGAAGAAGGGTGATTTTCACTATTCTGGGTTAAATATGACTTTGGCTCAGAAAGGGGTGAATTATGCTGCAACAAAAATCTTTGCTCGTTTGCCAAATAGTCAATCAACATTCGAAAATATATTAAAAGAATTAGATATGGAGCACTAACTGCAAAGAAATTAATTATATTGTGCAAAGAAAATTTATCTTAATCTGACACATTCCATATCATTATGAAATGTATTCATGATGTATAGAACAAGTAAGAATGTAATGTATCCACAAACCATCCATTTGATTCTGTTACAGGTGAAAGTGAATTATGAGCAATGGATTCTGAAAAAAAAATCCAAAAAAATACTGGCTAAGTAGGGAAAAAATACAGGCATTCACATGTATGTAGAGATGTATTACATCTAGAATCGTTTACATCTGGTCGCTCTCTCATATCTGTGGGGCTCAGTGAAAAATTGACAACGAAACCTAAAAAAAAGCACAAGTCGGCAAGAATCGAAAGAAAATTATAGAGATACAAATAAAATAACTGCTGCTTATGTGCCATATTCACATCTAGCATTAACTCTGCATATAATGCATCATTGAGAAGGGCTTATAGTGGATTGCAATAGCCTCTTCGAAGCAAGGGCACTTACTCACTCCACCACCATCAGCATGTACAAATCATTTCATTGCTGACGCTGATCAGACTGAGGTGGGAAGGAGCTGTTCAACAGTGATTATATATAGGTGACTATCAGGAACAAGTGGATCTGGTTTGAATACACATGTATCAAGAGAAATTATTTCATCATCAGGTCAGCTGCTTTTTCCAGCAATTTATTTCGTGGATATCACTATGTGGTGCTTCTTTCAGCATACTTGTTGTAATCTTGGTGTGATTGGGAGCTACCACTCATTCTTACGAGAATGTGGAAGTTTACTCTCGTAAAAACACTGATGTCATGCATTTTTCTGTGATTGTGTGTACACATGTCAGTAGTGCGACCAGGAGTTGTCATGAATTCCTGCGAAACAATGATGTCACACATTTGTGTGCAACTCTTGCTGTGTACGCAAACTGAGTGCGGCCACCTGCAGCGGAACCCGAGCTGCACTGCCACTGAGTCGGTGGTGTTATGGTGCGGTCGTGTTTTTCATGGAGGGGGCTTACACCCCTTGTTGTTTAGCGTGGCACTATCACACCATAGGCTTACAAGTGCAGAATGACTCAGCTATCAGCCAAGGCTACTCTAGGCACTACAGCACAGCGTCTACTAGCACAAGAAATATGGACACCAGGAAAATAGTAAACTTTACAAATGTTGCATGTACCTCAATTCATTTATTGGACGATTGGCATTATATCATATACACAGTGGCTCGCAAGGACACCTGGATGCAAGGCGCAGTCGACCATTGGTGTCTCTATTGTCATATAGACAATGCCTCCAAAATTATTCCTACTATTCTCCGTAAGGGCTACAGACAAAGTCGCGTGGGGTAGCCGCGCAGTCTCAGGCGTCTTGCCACGGTTTGCGTGGCTTCCCCTCCCTCCCGTCTGAGGTTCGAGTCCTCCCTCGCGCATGGGTGTGTGTGTTGTCCTTAGCGTAAGTTAGTTTAAGTTACATTAATTAGTGTGTAATCCTAGGGACTGATGACCTCAGCAGTTTCCTCCCATAGAACCTTACGACAAATTTCAAGTTTCAAAACTACAGACAACGTATGTTAAATATTTACCTGAAGTGTGTTAGCGAGAAAGCGAAAAATATGAAGTGAATAAATACCAAGTTTTTAAAAAGAAAAATTTTGTTTATTGGTAAATCAATTCAGTAGTAATTGTACAGTTTCTAAACTGTCCATAAACTTGTGTAGTCTACATCTCTTCTTCCTCTTCTTCAGATGGTTGTCTAAAGTTATCATAAAGCCTTTGTTTGACTGTGATGATATTTGCACTTTGAAGCATCATTGTAAAATATTCCACATGTTGTGTAATACCTCTAAATTTGTACTACACATTGTTCAGTTCCTATTATTGCTGAGTACTTTATGAGACAGTCACGTAGCATGATGCATATGATGTGGTACCTGTAGGGAAGTTTTGAAGTGATATGAATTCAGTACATACATCCACAATTCCAGTTTTCACCACTTCACATTACTTTGAACAACATATCACAACTATGAGTGATAATCCTTAAACTTCTGTCAGCTGAATGTTCATATAAAACCATCATCAATCTCTTAGTAAGATGGGTAAACTCTTGCATATATATCATGCAATGGTCCATATACGTTTTTCTCCTCAGTCAAGCTGTAACTTATTGTATGGAAAAACTGTGATTTAGGTAAACTGTAGCATTAGTTACTTCACAATAATCAAATGAACGTGAGTCATTTTTCGCTTCCCCATCCTGCCTGTTTGTAGTGCTAGAATAATAAAGCAAGTTGAGTCTAGCAGAACAATTGTCTTAATCGTCCACACTTGGCAAGTTGACTTGGGAAGGATTGGATATTCAAACAGCTCCCATGAACGAAAAGTTAATGGCAGCTGAACTTCAGAATACAGTACGTGTAAAAGTTTCAGATTCTCTCCATCTGATAGGGATGTATGTGGCACTTTCCATACCAATTTCTCCAGGAAAATATTATGCTCTTCATCTGTCTCCTAGACAAACTAGAATCAGTCATGTTTAGCGCTCATAATACTAAGAACATATTCATTATCTTCAAAAAAGCCCATTAACAGTTTGAGGGGGATACACACACTACAGGAGAAATCTATCAATTCACCTACAAAACATCCAGCATTTTGTAAAACATTCAAATCTGATGCACAGACCTATACTTTGAGAGTTGATGTGATTCCTACCTTTTGGTACAATCGATTTCAATGCCATTAAGTTCGTTATTTTACTTTTTCAAACAGAAAGGCGAATGCATTATGTATACTCATAAGAAGTAACGTCATTGTTGCTTACATGTAAATGTTCTTGAAAGGTGGCAGGTCACTCTCTCACTTTTAACTACTCTCTCAGTCAGATTAATATTCAGATATTAGGTCATGATCTCCGTGTTCCCCAGTACTACATTTGGGATGTATGGCTTATGATTCTTTTACACGAGGAAACTGTAAGCACAATGTTCTTATAACTGCATGTGCAGCCTGTAGAGAATTTGTACCTGAGTAGGGTCCATAATGGAGGCCTCAGGGAACAGGGAGAAAGATGGATTGTGGGCCATAAATGTTGTGTCCAGTCAGCTGACTGTGCGAGTGATTCGGGGAAGCAGCGCTCTGTGAATTGTACCTGCAGAGGGACCTCAAGTCGTGTCACTCCACTCTTCCCACTTAGGGTCAGAGCAGGAGGGTGCCGGCTCGCAAAACACTTTACCTGGACCAGGCGACAGTCAGTCTCGAAGGCGGCCAGACGGTGGAAAGTGGGTGGAGAAAGCCATTTAAGAGAGACTGCTGTAATCTGAGCTTTTGTACAAACAGTGGGACAGTCATAAAACTATAATCATTCTCATGTTGGAAGCTGGAATGATACGATCAGAGTGGCTGGTGTATGTGTTTAGGGAAGACAATACTGTAACTCCCCTGGGGCCAGGAAATCGCACAGGTTCTTTCAGCGAGTGGAAAAAAACACATATTTCACAAGCATGACTGTTTGAGAAGCTTAACAGCCTTCTTTGAGAAATTGGAAACGGTCGACCTGGTAAGATTAGATCTCTTCATAAATGAGGGACTGTGGTCCCATCTAGGTGGACGCTTTTTGCTGAAACATGGCCATGCTTACCATGAAAACGACGCCTCTCTAGTCTAAAACCTTCTCTCAGACAAGAGAGATTTTGAGTCGCTGATTGGCTCCCCTTAAGATACGCAAAGCGAAGGCTTGTTCACCCAGCATGGGAAACTCGATGCTGTGTCTGGATTGGTTACCAGGCCAGCAGGACCGTCACGAGGGATGATTCAATGAATGGAGGGTAGTTTGATTGTTTTGTTCAGCGTGGAGGCGGATTTTTACGCTAATTTGGCTCCTGTGCGAGGCTCGGTGGAAAGTGATTGTGATTCTTAGCCTTTCTTCGTCTTCTGGTCCTCCCCTGGTGGAAAATTTCAGGTCTTTCCATAGTGAATGAGAGTGGACCGACAATGGGACTGCATATAATCTCGTACATATTATGTGTCAGAAGGATGAAATCATTCGTCCTGAGTCGGCTGTCTGACGTTTGACAATTCCAGCACACGCCGTCGCGCCTGTGAGGCAAATTGGTTGGCCAGACCAGCAAACGGGTGCACCTCACACTGAAATCTGCCGGAGTTTCAGGACTCTGATAGAGAAGTTTCCCGCGTTCTAAATAATCAGAACGCCAGACCGCGTAGTTTGCAATGTTTTTGTGGACGCGTCAGAACATTATAGCTACTGCCGCTCTCTGGCCCTCGTCCACAGCGTGCCGATTTCTTCTGCCGCCTAAATCAAGGTGAAAGGGTAAAGTTCTGTTGTAGCCGTGTATGGTTTTTAAATGATATTCGCAGCACCTTGTTCTCCGCCAACCATAGTTTGTGGTGTACGTCGTCGTAGTTGACTCTATTTGAATAGAATTTGGCCTCACAGCGGATTTATGTTAACGAAGTCTCATTGCGTTGTAAAATGGATTAATTCAGGGGATTGCTTGTATAGTTTCCACCCCGATGTATACTTTGACAATAAATCACCATTCCTTTCCTGGTTTATGTTTGCTGTTTTTTTGTAAGATTTATGAGCTCGATAGTAGTCATAAAAGGATGAGTAAAACTTTTCATTATTTTTCTAAACTTAAATACGCCACTGTTCTCATTCATACTCCTCCTGCCATTCACTGTTTTTATTTTATTTTAGTGATGCATGGATACATCAGCAATGCAGAACGCAATTGCACTAAATTAGTTAATTTTATGATTAATTTGAGTTCTGAAAGTGATCGCAGGCAAAGGCAACGAAAGTGGCATGAGAAAATTCACTAATTTCATATATAAAAATTAAGGGTGTAGCTCACGATTTGAAGAGTGCTGAGAAGAAAATACTTTCATATATGTAGAGATAGTGACATTTAGCATCACTCGGACTTATATTTATGATAAAGCAAGCGAATTATTGCATTCTTTCCAAATATAGGACGCCCTTGAATGGAAGTGATAAATCATTTTGATGCTGAATAAGAACTATTATTTCATTGTTATTATTAGATGTTGCTGTAGCAAAAGGTTCAAGGGGACAAAATCCTTGACTAAAGATACACTCATAATATTGAACTGAAGTTGTTGTATCGAGTGACGTCATTGTGAGGTTTAAGTTCTACAGATATAAGAAACTCATAATTCTCGCATATTATCACTTTTTGTTTCGACTGCAAAGTAGTCTCCTAATGGTTGTGTACACTGTGGTTATACTTTGTACCTATGATGCTGCTTCAGAATAAGATGTACTATAGTTGTCTCATCACAAAAATCGATTGGATTCACATTGTGATCCATAATATTCAGTACTTACTGGTCTAATGTCTGAACAGTTATTGGGAGGTACACTATACGATCAAAAGTGCCCGGACACTCCAAAAACATATGTTTTCATATTACGTGCATCGTGTTGCCACCTACTACCAGGTACTCTATATCAGCGACCTCAGTAGTCATTAGACATCGTGAGAGAGCAGAATGGGGCGCTCCGCTGAACTCACGGACTTCGAACGTGGTCAGGTGATTGAGTGTCACTTGGGTCATACGTCTGTTCGCGGGATTCCCACACTCCTAAACTCCCTAGGTCCACTGTTTCAGATGTGATAGTGAAGTGAAAACTCCAAGGGACAGTACAGCACAAAAGCGTACAGGCCGACCTCGTCTGTTGACTGACAGAGGCTGCTGACAGTTGAAGAGGATTGTAGTGTGTAATAGGCAGACATTTATCCAGACCATCACACAGGAATTCCAGACTGCATAAGGGTCCACTGCAAGTACTATGACAGCTAGACGGGAGGTGAGGCAACTTGGGATTTCATGGTCGAGCGTCTGCTCTTAAGCCACACATCACACCGGTAAATACCAAACGACGCCTCGCTTAGCGTATGGAGCATAAGCATTAGACGATTGAACAGTGAAAAAACGTTGTGTGGAGTGATGAATCACTGTACACAATGTGGAGATCCGATGACAGGGTGTGGATATGGCGAATGCCCGGTGTACGTCATCTGCCAGCGAGTGTAGTGCCAATAGTAAAATTCGGGGTCGGTGGTGTTATACTGCTGTCGTGTTTTTCATGGAGGGGCTTGACATCCCTTGTTGTGTTGCGTGGCACTATCACACCATAGGCTTACATGGATGTTTTAAGCACCTGGCCTGAACAGTGTCCTGACCTGAATCCTTGAGAAGACCTTTGTGATGTTTTGGAATGCCGACTTAGTGTCAGGCCTCACCGACCGACATAGATACCTCTCTTCGGTGCAGCACTCTGTGAAGAATGGGCTGCCATTTCCCAAAAAACCTTCCAGCACCTGATTGAACGTATGCCTGCGAGAGTGGAAGCTGTCATTGAGGCTAAGGGTCCGCCAACACCATATTGAATTCAGCATTACCGATGGAGGGTGCCACGAACTTGTAAGTCATTGTCAGACAGGTGTCAGGATACTTTTGATCACGTAGTGTATATTTGATTGCTAGGAATCTCCACACATTTATAACCATGACCAACTGTAGGAAAGAATCCAAATATAATGTGGATTAATTTGTCATTAAGGTATCAATTCGCTGTGGTAATACACTCAAAATGAATCTTACTGACAGGAAGTATATCCACTTGCTTATTCGACTCACAAATTTTATCTGTATTACGGCTCTTCGAGAAACCTAGTAGAGATCCTACTGAACCTTTGCGGCTAAAATCCACTGTCTTTTATGTTGTTTTTATTTCTGTTTTAAACGTGTTAATGTTAACACTTTACTCAAACCCTTTTACAAATTATTTTGTATACCTACGAATTTAAATCGTCAGTGTCGTAAGAGCCAGTAGGTATTACCACAGCTTCCTCACTTTCTAGATGCTGTTTATTATTTGCCTTGGTGACATTAGCTACGCTATTGTATGTTTCCAGACCAATCAGTGCAATAATACATTCCCCCTCCCTTAGATCTATTGAAGGAACGCAGTTCGGTTTTAAGGTGGATGAATATTCCTTTAAAATTAGGATACACAACATCACATCTGAGCCTCAACTAATGCAGTTAAGTCCATATTGCTCATTTATATGCAATCGTCAGGAAGAAACATGTGACATTGATGACCACAGAGAGATGAAGTGAAGTCTTGGCAGCGTCGAAAACTGAAGAATACCAGTCCTTATTGGTGAAGTAACGACACAGTTCTTCTGGTGATCTTAAGTCACAGGATGAAGCGGAGTAGTGGATGGTATTCCGTTATTTCTTAACATACCCAACCCAATGAATCTCACATCCTCCCACAACATCTAAACTCACAATCCCACACCGTCTTTGGCAATGGGTCCTGAACAAACATGTTGGGATTTTGAGTTTTATGATAAGCTTTAGCAAGTCGACATTTATAAGTGGTCTGTCCAGTATTATCACAACAAGCTTTCTTTTATGAACAGCCCAAGCCCTTTCCTGTATAGTTTTAAACATAGTCTTTTACTGATAGTGATGGCCACCATTGCCATAGTCTTTCAGCCTCCTGTGGTTGCTTCTCTGCATTTGTGCATTCTTTACTGCTTGTATTATGGCAGTGATTCCCCCAGCTAACTAACCAACGGCCGAAAGCCCAGAAAATGCTGGGATGAGAAACGGAATTATTCCATCAGATGTCTAAGGTACTGGCAGAACCCCAGGCATTATGTCACAGCCGTTTCTTCCTCATTCCTGCCTCAAGACACGTTTCGCCCCTGCTGCCATTCATTGGATGTATTTTTTAAACATCCCATAGGTTTCTTCTCTTTCTCCTTTCTCCTTCTCCTTCTTTAGTGTATGGTAAGCTGCGTTCATAAGTTGTCTGAAAGTTATTCCAGCACACAGTTTAAGTTTGGCACGCATTCTCTTACCAACTGCAAATTCAGCAATATGTTGTCCTGTATCATTGTATCAATATATGTGCTTGGCTTTATCAACTAATATTTGGTCTGCGACGCGGTGATCTTTATCTGTGGAATAATGAATGTTATGCTCCCTGAAAGACTCATCTAGTACTTTAATTTCCTTATCCTTATAAGCTAGGCTCATTTTCAGATTTGTTCCAGGTCCACAGAATTTGAATTCAGGGATGTGGAGTTCAACTAGTAGGTTATCGGGAATACTACACCCAGCTCTGCTGATACGTTTCCTAGCTCCCATGTCACACTGCTGCGTGATTTGAGGTGCGCATGTCCTATTATACAGCAAATCGCGAGTGTTCATCCAACTGTTGTGTTGCGATGGGAAGCCGAGCCACTTTGATGGGAAGCCAAGCCGTTTCATTATTGTCTTGCTCCCTCGATGTTTCATCTCACATTCTACAAGGAAAATGGCATGTTCAGAGCTTTTCTGTAATTCCCCTGTGTTAAGAACCCTTGCAATTCGTCATCATCACAATTCTTTAAGATGTATGTTCTCAGATTTGTGCGCTGCAGTTTGGAAACTATAAATATCTCTGTTTACCACTTTGGTAGGTAAGACTTCTCAAACGTAGTTTTGTATTTCGAAATACTTACCATATCATAAACGTTGGACTTCTGCTTGTGTGGATCCACCACCTTAATACGACTCTACTTAGAAGGCCATAATCACAGAGATCAATAGCTCTCATCTTGACTGTGTGATGAGTATTATGATTGTACTTACCAGTAACTTGTAGTAGAATGTCCAGCTATTAGTATAGCCTTTGAAGAATACACTGAGGTGGCAAGAGTCGTAGGACATCTCCTAATATCTTGCTGAACCTTCTTCTGACCAGTACAGTACAGTAACTGAATGTGGAATGAACTCAACAACTCGTTGGGAGTCCCCTGTATAAATATTGAGCCATGCTGCTTCTGTAGCTGCCTACAACTGCGAAAGTATCGCTGGTGCACAGTTTTGTGCACAAACTGCCTTCTCAATTACGTCCAATAAATGTTGGATGGGATTCATGTCAGGAGATCTGGGTGGCCAAATCATTCACTATAACTGTCCACAATATTCTTCAAATCTATTGCGAACAATGGTGGCCCAGTGTTGTCTGGGCACATGAAGTACATAAATGGCTGCAAATGATCTCCAAGTAGCGGAACATAACCATTTCCAGTCAATGATGGATTCAGTTGTACCATAAGACTCAGTCCATTCCATGCAAACACAGCCCACACCATTACAGAGCCACCAACAGCTTGCACAGTGACCTGTTGACGACTTGAGTCCATTGTTTCATGGGGTCTGCGTCACACTCAAACCCTGCATCAGCTCTTACCAACTGAAATAAAGACTCATTTGACCAGGCCACGGTTCTCCAGTCGTCTAGGACCCAAATGATATGCTCACGAACGCAGAGACGTGCTGCAGGTGACGTCGTGCTGTTAGCAAAGGCTCTCACGTCTGTCGTCTGAAACCATAGCCTATTAAAGCCAAATTTCGCCACAATGTCCTAACGGATAAGTTCGTCGTGGGACCCACATTGATTTCTGCGGTTATCTCACGCAGTGTTGCTTGTCTGTTAGCACTGAGAACTCTACACAAATGCCACTGCTCTCGGTCAATATGCGAAGGCCGTCTGCCACTGCATTGTCTGCGGTGAGATTTTGCCTGGAATTTGGTATTCTTGGTACACTCTTGACACTATGTATCTTAGAATATTGAATTCCCTAACGATTTTCGAAATGGAATGTCCCATTGCATCTGGTTCCAACTACCATTTTGCATTCAAAGTCTGTTAATTCCCGTTGTGCGGCCGTAATCACGCCGCAGAACATCTCATATGAATCACCTGAGTACAAATGACAGCTCTGCTTATGCACTTCCGTTTTATACCTTCCGTACGACCGAGCGAGATGGCGCGGTGGTTAGCACACTGAACTCGCATTCAGGAGAACGACGGTTCAAACCCGCGTCCAGCAATTCTGGTTTTGGTTTTCCGTGATTTCTTTGAAAGGGCACAGCCAGTTTCCTTCTCCATCCATCCCTCATCCGATGGGACCGATAATCTCGGTGCTTTGGTCTCTTCCCCCAAATCAAATAACCAACCTTGTGTGCGCAATACTACCGCATTGTATATATGTGCATATCGCTGTCCCATGATTTCCGTCATCTGAGAGTATTTATTCCATATTGTTACATTACCACTTCGAAGTGTCTGTTGTAAAATTCGCTCTGTGGTCAGTTTAAAGGATGTTAGGACACCAATTCATTCAAGTCTGCAGGTATTGTTCAGATACGTCCGTAACTTCCTTCCCTGTCTTTATCGTCACAAGCAAAACCCACAAGAATTTGGGATATGTATCAATGACTGTCAATATGTGCTTGAAATATTTATTCGATCATGAATAATCTCTTATGTATATGTGATCAGCCTGCCACAGACCATACGGTCTTTGTATTATCACATGCTTGCACAAGAATATTTTGTGTGGTGATGAGATCTGTACTCCTTGTGGCACCTGTTACTATGAATAGTTGTAATCATTTTGTGATTTTGTTTGGGTCATTGTAATAGATGCATACTTCAGAGGTAGATTGTTTAGTCTTGTACCCTGAACTTCAACGTCTTTGCCTGTGGTATGTGCAGCTACTAACAAGGGTTTAATTACATTATTAAATTGTCAGTCTTTGATATTGTAAGTAGGTTGTTTAGGTTTTTTTATTGGTAATGCCACCTCTGTATAAAAATCACTGGCTGTGCTGTGTGAAGTCTGTGGCTAGTTTGCATTGTTGTCTGCCATTGTAGTGTTGGGCAGCGGCAGCTGGATGTGAACAGCGCGTAGCGTTGCGCAGTTGGAGGTGAGCCGCCAGCAGTGGTGGATGTGGGGAGAGAGATGGCGGAGTTTTCTAATTTGTCATGAACTGCTATATATCTTATGAATATTAAGGTAAATACATTGTTTGTTCTCTAT
Source organism: Schistocerca americana (assembly GCF_021461395.2). Classification (NCBI taxonomy): domain Eukaryota; kingdom Metazoa; phylum Arthropoda; class Insecta; order Orthoptera; family Acrididae; genus Schistocerca; species Schistocerca americana. The sequence goes on from NC_060121.1 coordinate 619,007,440, forward strand.
TAAAATCTTTCATTTGCTAACTATGCCAATCAGTAGTTAGTGCCTTCAGTACTTTGAATCTTTTATTTAGCTGGCAGTAGTGGCGCTCGCTGTATTGCAGTAGCATGAGTGGCGAAGATTTTTGTGAGGTAAGCGATTTGTGAAATGCATAGGTTAATGTTAGTCAGGGCCATTCTTTTGTAGGGATTTCTGAAAGTCGGATTGCGTTGTGCTAAAAACATTGTGTATCAGTTTAAGCACAGTCGTATACAATTTTTCTAAGGGGACGTTTCATATGTCGACCCTTAGCCGAGGATACCTCACTGGAATCTTCAGATTTTTTTCTTGTAGTTTGTGTAATTAGTGTAGCTATTGTTTATTGCTAGCGCGTAATGGTAGAGAGAATCTCCTTTGTAGTTGCAGTCTTTCATTGTTGTACAGTAAAACAGTTGTGGCATGCATGTAGATTTGCACCAAGTATTTCGCAGCTGCAATTAACTACATATTATTTTCAGTGCTATGTTAATGTGTTCTCTTATTTTTGCTCTTCAAATTGTGCTTTTCTGTGTTATTGTGTGAAATATTGTGACAATAATGGCGTGTGAAAAACGTAACACTAGGCTCCAAAGTAAACTGAGAAATAATAGTGACGACGAGTGTAGCTTACCAGCACCGCTGTGTAATGAATTAACAGACATTCAAAGTAGTAATTTGGTAACTGTGCATAGGGAAATGGAGCGGGCGTCAAATAATGGTGTAGACAGTGAAACAGGTAGTGAACAGGGAAGCATTATCGATCGATCGGTCGGCAACAGCTCGCCTCAGGAATCGGGAATGACAGAACACAATATTGCAAATACTGTAGACTCAGGTTTTGGGTTCTCACCGTTTTCTCAAATGAGTCAAGACACATTTTCCGCTTGTCAAAATGTGAATGTTGCCGGTGCAAATTCACTGCCGAAAAGCACTGAGGAACATGTTTCAGACACCAGTGCATTGTTATTACAATTAATGCAACAAATGGGACAAAAGCTTCAAAAGTTAGACACAATGGAACAAAATCTTCAAAAGTTAGACACAATGGAACAACACCAGAGACAAACACAGCAACAGTTAGACGCAATGGAAGAAAAGCTTCAAAAGTTAGACTCAGTGGAACATTCGCTTGAACAAACACCTGAAGATTTAACTACTGAGTTACATAACATTGAATCGAAATGTCAAAAAGTCTGTAATGACGTAAAAACACAAATTTGTGAGCATTTCCAACCTATTTTTTCGCGTCATGAAAATGCATTACAGAATCACGAAGCAGCCATAAAAGAACTGCAAACTATTGTTCATGAAAATCACGACACCTTGCAAGCTAAAATTGACTCAGTTGCATCTACCGATTCGGTTACGCAAAAACTGAAGAAAACTTAAAGGACACAGTAGATACGATTTCAACACAAATGGACACTCTGAAACTTTGTTCAGAAAAACACACTGAGGAAATAAGTACACTATCGGAGAAAGTAGCCGAACTTTCGGATCAGTTCACTAACTTATCTGCAAAGGTAGATGATGATCTGAATGACACAAGACCTGTAGCCATCACTGACACAGAAGAGTATGAACAAATTAAGAAATTCAAACAAAATCAGAATCAAATTAATACGCAATACAAAAGAGAAATCCGGGAAGTACAAGATCAGTTGGCACAAGTAATACAAAAATTTCATATTTCAGAGGACACTCGCGCTTCAACACGGGAAGAGGAAATTAGAAATACGGAAAAGCCACAAAATAATAACACAGGGCATTTCGGAAATTATGAAAGAAATTGGCAATGTGCACCGAATTTTGAGATGGAACCGCTGACACGACATAGCAATGACCGATATGCTACTCGCCGACATGATGATTTTGACTATAAGCTGTTCATTACTACACGTAAATTCAAAACATTTAAGAATTCTGGAAACGACATTCATCCACAAGCGTGGCTCCATCAATTCTCTCATTGTTTTCCTCCCAACTGGTCATGGGAGCACAGGTTAGAATTTATGTGTGGCTACTTGGAGAATGAACCAGCTCTAAGAATGCGATCGGTCATTCACGATTGCCACAATGAAGGAGATTTTTATCATGCCTTCCTCTCAGCATATTGGTCTCAAGCTACACAAGACCGAGTAAAACATAGCATCATAATGATGAAACATTTCGAACAATCTGAATTTTTCAGTCTTGTGAAATATTTTGAAGACATGTTGCACAAGAATCAGTACCTGACAAACCCATACAGCCCCTCACAACTCATCCACATTTGCTTAATCAAATTACCTGAACATTTACGACATATTATTTTAGCAGGACGTTGCAAAGACGACATTGAAGGTTTTCAGTAACTGTTACAAGAATTAGAAATTGACACAGACAGTCGCGGGATGCGAAAACAGGAAAACAATCACTACAGGTCACATCCGTCACAATTCCGTGACGACAGAAATAATAACTGGACACGACAAGGCTATTCTCACAACACATATCGTGACCAAAACAGACACCACCCGTATGACAACCGTTGGCAGAGTAGTAATAATTACAGGGAAAGATCACCTCTCTGCGGCAGTGACTATCACAGAGACAATCAGAGAAACAGACAATTTGGGAACCAAAATAATTATTATCAAGGGAGACAGAATAACTTTAGACGCAACGGTCCAGCGCGCAGTTACGATTCAGGGAGAAATTCTCCACCACTTAACCGACAAGAAAGAAACTACAGGAACTACCGTCATGACGACAGACAATGTGATCGTAACGACAGACCTGAATTGCATCAGAACTGGCGGGATTCAAACAGAGCAGGGCACTTTCGACAACGTGAATTTGTAGAAGCTAGGTCTCCTAATCCCAATAACGACACGCGCCAACAAAGGAACAGACAATGACTCGCACTGCAGGCAGCCGCGTGCGCCGGCTGGCTCAGAGAAAAATAACATAGACGCTAACCTTGAGAGAAAAAAAATCCATTATTCTTTACCGACGTATACCATATGACAATTGCATTCAAGTTCAAACTCTGAGTACTATGAAGAGTAAAGGATTTCACCATACTTCACATATAAAACCGCTTATTGAGAGATAATCTGCTTTTTAACTTTGTCTTTGCCATAAAACTTTTCACTTCACATTTCTAGTATGCTTTGACAGACTTAAGAAACTGTTAACATGCAACAATGTTTGAAGTTAAATATCCAGTCTAGAACCTAGGGAACATTTTTAAACAGAAATTACGAATGTATTGTTATAGTGAACAGACGACACAGTGTTGTATTTGTACATTCTTGCTTGTTAGTTGCACGATTACGTAACGACTATCAGGCTTACATACTTAGGACACATACTGGTACTGCTAATGAGATTTTAATGCAACATTTTGGTTTCCTTGAAAATACATTCTGGATTTAAAGTACTTTCAGTGAGATACCAGATGACACAGTGGTTAGTTTATGTGACAGCTACACGATTTTATCACGACGCTACTAATGAGTGACAATTTACAATGTTGCTTTTGCGGTGTATCTGTTTTATATCTGCACAGTTTTTCTGAATTCTTCTGGAAAGTAAAACAGGTTTTCGTAGTAACTTTTGTGGTATAGCTACAATGAGACTGCCTTTTCCATAGCACAACAATACGTTACAGCACAGTACTTTCCTCATCACGGCAATAAGCGTAATAACTAAGATATCTATACGCAAAGCATTTCACTTTTGTGTATCATGAGGTAAGTACATTGACTTCTGCAGAACTTAGCTTTCAGAGGACGATAACTACGACACCTCCACAGAGATTATGTTGCAACAAGATGCACATTTAGCGCTACAGGACACGTATTTGAGTGATTAATTTTGTACTTAAAATATTTATTTTTAAAGATATTTGGAGTACAATGATACAAAGGTTTTCCGTGATACATTTCATTCCATTGCTGTAATCTGTAACACCTGAGGGTATAATTACATTAATCCTCAGGGGGGTACACGCTTACTTTGTGTACCATGTGTTTGGCAAGCACAAGGAGCCCTAGCTAATATGGTATTTGCTTATACAACCTTACACATCGGTACCATATTTCTCTAACACACAAATTACACAGCTATCTGATCATTTAACTGAGAGATAAACTTTTTTTTGCTACATCAGTGACACATGTTTACGCAATTACACCGTTGGATTACTTCACACTTACGAAATTGTATTTTTGTCTGTACTTCGTGAATTGTTCATATTTTTTCGGAACCATTGTGATACTATAAGAGCTTTGAATGATGTATTTGATAAGGGAGCATGATTTTAAAGTACGTTTGAGGTAGATGACACTCTTGAAATGAGCAGAGAATTTTTTTTAGGTTTTGACATTATTGCAGAAAGCTACGACGTTTTCGAGATTTGACTGAGGTGTTATGATGTTATTTTTACGATGACAATGTGTATTATGCTGTTGCCATATGTTTATGAACAATAAGCTGATGCTATATGAGTTATTTGATTATGCTACGTATTTCTTATGATGAAATATTGAAGAAGTGTCGACGAATAAGGTAAGGAATAATGAGTAGTGGTTAGGGACTCTGGTTTGTGAAAAAGGTTGTTGGAAACCAAGAATCGTACTTTAAGAGTTATGAAATGTGTGTATATGCGTGAATGTATCACAATGCTGGCGAAAATTTTTTGGACGCTGTTATATTTACAGGATTTTGTTTCTACACATTTGTAACGCAAATTTTCGACCTGTGAAATTTTTATATGAGACTGTCACTCTAGCGAAAACTGCTGTCGTAAATATTTCGGTAAGAAAGGTAAGTGACCGTGACGTAATTCGTTGTGAGCGGCCAGGTGTGCCAGCCGCCTTGAGAAAAAGCCATTAGGTGGTAGAAAAAAAAAGGGGAGGCCATTATCCTCGCTATTGACATTCCTTTGTAGAAAGCATCGCAAATACGACACACTCAAACTTGAAAACATATGATTACACTGTGGAGCTCTTAATTTATGATATTTACTGAAATGCCTAATGAAATGATGAGAAACATTTTACATTTATTGTCTTTCTAGTTGAGAGATTCTTTTGCCTTTGGAGACGACATTTGCCCAGTGAATGACGTTTCATGCATTGCTCTATATAGGCTATATATATTTGCTCATTTCGTTTAATATCTAGTTTCTAGCTGCACTGCAGCATTGGTTAAAATAAAATTTTATAGATGTACTAATATAAATATTTTCTGTCTACAGATCGAGTAAATAATATTTTTTTTTTTAAAATGAGGGAGCACAAAAAGACATTTACCTTCACAGGAACTGCATTCATAATTTTCTTTTCAAGTACTTGGTAACTTTTTTGGTAGAATAACTTCTTGTGGTGCACCACTTTAATTACATAGACATTAAGATGTGAATATACATTTCCCTTGTATGCATTGTTGTCTTTAGTGTAAAATTTTTTCTGCTTGAGCTTTGTCATGTTTAGGTACTAGTTATATCATTTGCTGCTGCTGATTGCCAGGCATAATGTTACGGAATTTGACTTTGTATTACACTGTTAAGCCAGTTTTACTACGGATTTATTTTTCTTGTTTGCTGCACAGTGCCTTATATTAGTTGTAATATTGCAATTGCTTTGCCAATTTGAATTTTTTGTCATTGATTTTTATATTAATTGTTTTATGCTGCTGCATTGCCTCATCCTTAGTTTAGCATCTGAGCTCAGTAGATTTAAGTTAGCTTAAGAGGGGGTAGACTATATAAGAGAATGAGTTGCGATGAATTGGAAGAAACGCACTATGCCAATCAGTAGTTAGTGCCTTCAGTACTTTGAATCTTTTATTTAGCTGGCAGTAGTGGTGCTCGCTGTATTGCAGTAGCTTGAGTAGCGAAGATTTTTGTGAGGTAAGCGACTTGTGAAATGCATAGGTTAATGTTAGTCAGGGCCATTCTTTTGTAGGGATTTCTGAAAGTCAGATTGCGTTGCGCTAAAAATATTGTGTATCAGTTTAAGCACAGTCATGTATAATTGTTCTAAGGGGACGTTTCAATATGTTGCCATTCGTATGCATGTTAGTATATGTAATATTTCACAACACATTTTTGTCTCTTTTGAGGAAATACTTTTTGACATTTGAAGTTTTTAAAAATATTAGCTCTAATGCACCAGATGCTTTTTGAAACTCTTCATCCCCAGCATGTATTGCATTCTCAGTTAAATGTTTTGGCTGCTTACGTAACATATTTTTTCCCTAGTGACCCTGTATGTTCTGTCTAGCTCATCGTCACTATGATCTTCAATGAAATCGGTAATATTACATAACCCCTCATCTTTTTCTTCGTCCGCCGCTCGTGGTCTCACGGTCGCGTTCTCGTTTCCCCGAGCACGGGCCCTCGGGTTCGATTCCCAGTGGGGTCAGGGACTTTCACCTGCCTGGGTGTTTGTGTAGTCCTCATCATTTCATCGTCATACATGTAAGTGGTGATTTTGGACTGAACAAAGGTTGGGGATTTGTATGGGCGCTGATAACCACACAGTTGAGTGCATACAAATTCTCCTGCAGCAGCTGATATTTTGTCTGAAACAGGGTTTTTAATACATATATTTTATTGTTTTACATATTTTTAATATATATTAAAAACCCTGTTTATATTTATATGCTCGAGGTGACTTCCTCAGGATATGTTAAAAGTGTTAAAAGAAGATTAGCTCTCCTGTAACCTGAAGGTCTAATAATTAAATTACATATGTTGTTGGGAAACAATGATCAATTCTTCTACTTCCACTTTCTAGCATCGCCACTGGAGGGGCAGTCACTTGCTACAAAACCCTTGTGGTGAGGTTGTTTCGTCCAATCGGTGGTGGTGGTAGCTGTTTGTTTGCATTAGGATGTGGGGGATGTTATAGAAAAATAAATAAGACACATAAGGATCTGAAACTGTTTTATAAATTTATAAACTTTTACACACATCTGGATATATAAATAAACTTCGATAGGAAGATAGTTGTGTACCCACACCAAGCAACGTTGATTCATGCATTTCCACCTCTATGGATGTACAGAATGAATCATAGACTAGTGATATTACATCTGATGAGAGGAGAGTTTGGCAAGCTAACTCTAGCAGACTGCTTCACAATGTCTCACAGAATGAGTGGACATGTGGTCGTCAGCTTAGTCAACACTCTAGCTCATGATGTGTTGCATAGCAGGCATACATTGCATTCTTAAAAGCCTGTTCCTGTAGATGTATGCACTCTCTGTTTTCAAATATCTTCACTGTTTCATGGAAGTCATCTACAGAGACTGTGTGATCATCAAGTATCACCAACAGAAAGTGAGCATTTGTGTGAAACAAGACTGAAATCTGCAGTGACACACTGCATAGTCGACATCATTCATCCATGGACGATATTACTTTGGTGACACTAAATCGAGGGTTTTCCAATACTGCCACTGGGGAGAACTCCCAATTCTATCAAAATTGACATGCTTATAGCCACTGGTGTTTAAACACAATGCTTGATAGGAGAGCATTATTCCCACATCAGATGCTGGAATGACTTTACCTTAAATGCAAGACAAAAGAATAGCTAGTAGATCATATTTTTTAAAAATTTTTTTCATCTGCGTTCTTACGCATCACCTTTGACATTGGTATTTACAGTTCCTTGTGCCACGGAGTATTTATATACGTCTTGACAGTTTTACCCTTTGTAGGTTGTCTCACAAATGGGTGAACTATTTATCGATTTCTGTAAATGTATTCTACCCACGTCCTTTTCTTTTTTTTTTTTTTTTTTTTAAGAGAGACGAATACACTGACCTCTGCTGCCAGTTCATCATCACCATCAGTATGAATGAGATAATTATTATCTTTGACACTAAGTACAGAGTGATGGTACTCGTTATCAACTAATAAATCTTTGTATACAGTTGGAGCTAAATACCCATGTCTATGTATGAGTAGTTAAAACATTTTCTTAAGACATGAAAGTAGAGGGTGGTCTTCATAGGGCAATGACACGATGATGTCAGGATTTCCAGAATGTGATGGTACAAAAGCGCTGATGGGTGTTGAGACAGCGAATTTTGCCAGAACCGGCAATGATACACTACTTTGTGCAATATTAATTGCGGAGCTGACTAGACCTTTAAGTAATTTTACACACGGAAACTTCTTAACTGTTATTCAAATTCGATTGTTATATTAAATGACATGTCTAATACCGTTGTGATGAATAAACCGTGTGGATGAATAAACAACTACACTGCCCAACAGGATTAAAGGACCTCGTTTTCGAAACAGCTTAATGGTCTCCCATTCCTAGAAATAACTTCGAAATTTGTGTCAAAGTTGCGTACAACCATTGTCTGTAATGGTGTGAAAGTGCGGTGCCCTGCTATATCACACTCAGGCTCGACGACGCTTCCAACAGGAAGGTGTCGGCAAATCCGGAAAAAAAAGTCCACAGCTCAGAAGCTTATGTGAAGTGTGGATCGCTTACTGACGTCCCATTGGCACCAACCTTCACCACGAAGTTCTCCTGAATTGTTTTAATATGATATGGTTATCCGGCACGTTCCCTGACTCGTGGAGGGAGGCGATTTTGATTCCCCTCCTCAAACCAGGGAAGGACCGAACGCATTCCAGTAGTTATCGGAGTATTGCTTTGACGAGCTGTGTCGGGAAGACGTTGGAACGCATGGTCAACCGTCACCTGGTTAGGCTGCTCGAGACCAGGCAGCTCCTTAGCCACTCTCAGTGTGGCTTTCGGACATGTCGTTCTACTATAGACAACTTGACCCTGCTTGAGGCGGCCATCCAGCAGGCCTTCCTACGTAACCAGCATTGTCTAGGTGTATTCTTTGACATTAATAAGGCGTATGACACTACTTGGCGCCGCTTTATCCTCAATCAGCTCCATCAGTTGGGCTTTCGTGGCCATCTCCCCATCTTCATTCGGTCCTTTCTTTCCCACCGCCTCTTTCGATATCGGGTTGGTAATGTGCTATCTTGCGGGCATTGGAGCAGATGAGATGTGTTCCCAGTCTTAAGTTTCTCATCTGTTCTGACTCCCTGAGTGCTCTTCAGACCATGCAACACTTGTACCCAGCGGATACGGTCGTCCAGAACATCCATGATGCCCTACTCCACCTGCAACGGCAGGGGAAGGAGGTTTCTTTCTGCTGGGTGCCGGGGCACGTGGGTATTAGGGGAAACGAACTGGCGGATGTGGCTGCCGAAGATGCATGTTCCCTCCCTCACGTTGTTGAATGTGCCGTCCCCCTCCATGCTGTTACCTCCCTTTTGCGTTTTCGTGTTATGCGTCAATGGGAAGAGGAGTGGCTGGCAGTCGGTGAAAATAAGCTGCGTCTGGTCAAGGCCACCACGCGGCCATGGCGTACGTCCTACCAGTCATGTAGGCGGGATGAGGTTCTCCTCACTCGCCTCCGCATCGGGCACAGTCCCTTAACGCACGATTTTTTACTCCGGCGGCAGGACCCCCCAATCTGCAGTGCTTGTGGCGTCCAGATTACTGTCCGCCACATTTTACTTGACTGTCTTTTATTCTCTCACCAGAGGGCGGTGGTTTCCTTGCCACCGGATTTGCCCTCTATTTTGCAAGACGACGCAACGACTGTGGTTATGGTCTTACGGTTTTGTGTCCTATCCAATTTGTTGCCTCAGATTTTAGGGAGAGGATTTTAATGTGCTGCTGGGTGACTGGCTCACCCAGGTTTTAGGTAAGAGGTCCGCCAGTCACGATTACCTACTTCTTTCACTTCGATTTCTGTTCCCTTTTCCTTGTGTTTCCTTTCCTTTTTTAGTGCGTTTCTGCTCCTCTTGTTTTGCCTCTGTATGTGAGGATTTGGAACTGCGTCAGGTCTGTGTCTTTTAGCCGTTCTCCTTGTTCGCTGTCCGTCTTCGTCCCTTCATCGCGTGTGTTACTGTCTCTATGCGTTTGGTCGCTGATGACCACACTGTTTAGCGCCCGAAAACCTCAAACCACACACACACACACACACACACACACACAATTCTGCCCCACGCCGTCGTGGATGTGTTACACGATGGGAAGATCGTCACAGTTTTTCTTACCCGAATTTCATCCCTTCTTATGACGTCTCTGCAATGGAGGTCAGAACCGCGACACTCAGCATTGAAATCACTCGGTTTTCTTATGAGTGACTGAGGAAAACATTCCAGTCACACCGCCGCTCAGCGTCGGCACGAAAAGACCTCAGTGGGTGGCATAAAGAGCGTCAGTAGAACCACTCCTTTCCCTGGGGCGTTGATCCCCATACATTTCGTAGTGAAAAACGAGAGTTCGCAGTGCGCTGAACAACAGGACAACATTCTTGACAAACTTTCAAACTGATGACGCCCCCGGCCATTTCAGTCCTTCGCTAGTAGAATTTTAAGAATCAACGCGTACAGAGACAAAGAACGTGAAATGTATTCGCAGTTGCGAATATGGACCACCATCAGCTGTATAATGGAATGAAGACATTGAAAATTGGTACGGTACATTGTCACATGAATTGTAGTCCGAGGCGCCTGCAATTTGGTAATCCCTTGACATCCTTATGATTACAGTTGTAATAGAGAATCATTTGTCCATTACTATGGATACGAGCAGAAATCAAGCACAAGAATGCAACACACAAGACGTTGTAATCAGAAACACAATACGTTGAAACCAGCTTCTGTGTACTATGAAACGGAAACAAATATGGAAAGCTTTAAATTACTCAATAAGGCAACAAGGTGACGCAGCGCTCAAAGTGGTCTTACAATAAACCAAGGTTAATAAATTAATCAGACAGACAATTTATTACTAGCCTGGAAGTAAGTGCAATTTACGTTAAATAACGAGCCACAACTACAATGTTTGAATTTTTTATTAATAAATGTTTATTCTCCTTAAAAGTCATGCATTGATTTGCAGACTGTTGAAAACAGCTATGCGATTGGTTTTAAAGTAGTTCGAGCACCCAGTACAGCGATTAATGCACTCACAATATAAAAATAAACAAAATGAAAACAGCTGGAAAACGTAGACAGTGTCCACAGCTAGAAGTTAACTGAAGCTAAATCTCATACTAACTTGCATATAGTAAGAGTCTAACCGACATACAATGCAATAACCTACTAAGTGGCGTTTACTAGCAGTCCCTCTCTGGCAAAGTGATCTGAAGTCCAGACTCAGGGCACAAATTCAGCGTCCAAAATAACTTCACACCCAAAAATACAATTTCTGCTGAACAGCCGGCAGAAATTAATCAACGTCCTGACTAATCAGAATAATTCTAATTCTCGACGAACTAGATGTTACGATTGACGAGATGAATAATTTCCATCACCTAAAACGCGTGTGGCTGTTTCACCGCTCATATTAGCAAGGATGTACCAAACAGTGTCCCTCTACAAGATGGTTTCCGTGCATGGACAGCTGTATATCTACTTTACCTAATGGCTTCGTACTTTGACCAAAATAATCCACAACTTTTTATACATAAATGATGTCCAAAATCTAATTGCGCCAAAAGCTGCACTTTAGAATTGTAATCAAAGTTGATACCTTACACTTAAGTTTATGTGCAGTAGTTCACGCAAAACTTAAACGAATGCCAAGTTTTGTTGCAGTTCTAATCAGCAGCACATACTCTCTGTGTCATCAAATATTACAATAAATATGGACATGGCATCACTTTCTAACTGGATTTATTCCTATAATAGTTTTTATGAGATGGACGAAATTATGAAAATTTATAAACAAATGATTTAAAAATACGCAATAAAAATATAATTATGAAGAACTTTTCGATTTGGAGTGTAATAATGTCATCCAATGCTTAATGCCTTGTTGACTGCATACGTGTTTTGTAACAGATTTTCAATTAAAGCTCAATTAAAAAGCTTCTCACACCATAATTAATTCTGCTACAAAATGTGGGGTATGTCAATCGATGCGTGTCACTGAGAGCTACAATTCGAGTGCACGATTTCTTTTGCACTGTAAGTAACTCAAAAGTTATTAGCGATTTGCTGAGTTTTGTTTACAAAAAACTTCTCGCTGTTGTATTTTCTCATGTATATTAATTACAATTTGTATCTGCATACTGGCAGAATCGTGTTGCTTCCCTCGTTAATTTGACATATCGTCCTTCAATATATCTATTACGGTGTACGCTGTATAGGCACAGACTCAAACAATGTATAAAATCTCTTTCGGGTGCTTCTGGCGGCACTGACTAATGTCTATACTTCGGGGGAACGTTTTTAACACAAGTCTCAAAAACTTCTTGACCAATTTACATCAAATTTTCACAGGACACTCTAATGACCATTCAGACAGACACACGCTATACCTTTTAATATACGGGCGAAGGAAGATTCGCACACTCGGACTTCACAGCGTGATTCCTCATGTACTAGCAATATAAAAATGTGTGTCACAAAATTTCGTCCCGAACATATTTCCGGCAGTAAACGGACATTGAAAATTGGCAGTTTGGCAACACTACAGTCACATGTGCGACAATTGCCTCTGTTATCGATTAGTAACATTGCTGTGCAGATGGTGCAAGGGTTAGCGTTTTGGGTTGGCGTATATGAGGTTGTGGGTTCGGTGGTGTGTGTGTGTGCGTGTGTGTGTGTGTGTGTGTGTGTGTGTGGTTTGGGATCTTATGGGCGCCCAGCGGCGAGGTTATCAGCGCCCTGACATCGATTAAAACAAACGAATGTGGATAAGAACGAAAACTGTTGCACACGCATGCACACGAAACGACCACACAATGACTCTACCGCACAGGCACTCTCACATGCACTAAAACCAATGAGGAGTCAAGATAGCTAATCAAGAAATAAAAAAATATAAATGGTTCAAATGACTCTGAGCATTATGGGACTTAACATCTGAGGTCATCAGTCCCCTAGAACGTAGAACTACTTAAACCTAACCAACCTAAGGACATCACACACATCCATGCCCGAGGCAGGATTCGAACCTACGACCGTAGCGGTCGCGCGGTTCCAGACTGAAGCGCCTAGACCCGCTCGTCCACATCGGCCGGCAAGAAATTAAAACAGAGGGAAAAAAACACAAAAGAGGTAAAAGAACAGCTCAGCGAAATGTGACTGGCTGACCACTTACGAAAAAATTTGGGTGAGCCAGCCACCCCGTTGACAGATTAAAAATATCTCCCCAAAATCTTGTTAAAAATGTGGGACAATTCACAGAACTTTAAAACGCGAACCACATTCGTTTGAGCATTGCATAAAATAGACTGCAGATCCGCCCGCAAGTCCGCTGCAGTCCGCTGGTCAGAAAATAAAATGCAGTCCAATAAAATGTGGTGCAGTCAAGGCGTATTCATTTTTATTTGCTAGATGTAGTCTGTGTGGTACGGTATCCTGAGTCTTAATCGTCGTTGAGTCTCTTGCGAAAAATTTGCCCATACGTACTACGAACACGGAAATGGAAGTACAATTGTTTTCATTGGTTCCGCTTTTAAAGAAGCCTTTTGCACGTCGTGGACGCGTGTTGTTTCACACGACTGAATCTATTAGATTACAAACCTGTGTTCTGTGCACGCTGCCCCAATAGTCTCATCGATTAGTACCAACCATTACTCTTGCAACGCTCAAGTCCATTACATTTCGTTATGGCCGTGTGACACCAATAGGGCTAGAAATGTGCTTCGCAAATAATTTCAAAACTCGGTTACCATTTCTATGTATTATCACCATGGAACCACTAATTATGCCTTTCAACCTTGAGTCTGATAAGCATATACTGTTTTGTATGTATCTCTACGTGTTATTGTTATTATTATCGATGGAACTGTGGAAACATCACGTCTAGTACCATCTGGGAAACAGTGCAATCCGAAAATGAACATTTCATCAGCAGTTTCGAGGTTAATCATGCAGAACAAAAGAGGTAAGAGAGGTGATGCTCGTGGAACAGCCCACTGCGACTACTGACGTGTTTACACCGTGTGCGCTGTTCACCACACTGGGACTAGTTGCTAGCGGAGTAATGCGCCAGGGACAGACTCCACGTACATGCGTACATCTATCGTGTTTTCTTCTTGTGTTGTTCTAAAACAGTGTGCAGACGTATGGCATACACAAACTATTGATATGTGAATATGCTTCTGGTCCTTGGTGCATCTGATAACCGGGCTCGTGCTGTAGCTCGTGAATATGCTGGTCGACTCATGCAGATAAAAATGTGTTTCGTCGTCTGGAGCTTCGCCTTCGGGAGACTCGTTCTCCTCTTCTACCATCGCGTGACGGAGGTCGTCCGTGGACTCGCCGCACTCCAGCTAATGAATAAGTTACTCTGTGGGTCATACACCAAGAACCACAGAGACGCACACGTAGCGTAGCATGGCAGCTGCTTGTCTCGCAACACACGCTCATTGACGTGCTGCACGAGCATCGGTTGCACCCCTATCATTATTGTTTAACGCAACACCTGCATCCTGCAAATCGCCGTCTACGGACGCAATTCTGTGAATGGTTCCGACAAAAGCTATAAGAGTGGTGCTGCTCGTTAGGTGGAACAGCCCACAGCTAATAATGACGTGTTTATACTTTTTAATATGGTTGGATGACGCAGCGTTCACTCGTGAGGGTGTCTTCAGAAATGTTCAAATGTGCGTGAATTCCTGTGGGACCAAACTGTTGAGATCATCGGTCCCTAGACTTACGCACTATTTAAATTAACTTATGCTAAGAACATACACATACACACACACACATAAATGCCCGAGGTAGGACTCAAACGTCCGGCGGGAGGGACCGCGCAATCCGTAGCATGGCGCCTCAATCAGCGCGGCCACACCGCGCGGCGATGTCTTTAGTACGAACAATGCTCGCCATTGATGTGACCGCATGTCACACGCCACCTTGGATATCAAGTTCGCTTTGGCATAATTGTCTGGGCCGGAATAATGACAGACAGGAGTTTGGGTCCTCAAGTGTTGCATTGGAAAATGTTCCACTTCATGTTCGGCAGATGTTATGGGTCCAACATGATGATGGCTCTTCACATTTTGGAATTAACGTGCAACGGTATTTAGGCGGAACATTTCCAGGGAAATGGCTCGGATGGGGAGTTCCTGTTACATGGTTTCCGTGTTCACGTGACACAAATCCCCTGGATTTACTCCTGTGGGGACACTTGAAGGAGCACGTGTTTTCTACTCCGCCGACACCTGTGGAAGAACTGATAGCGCGTCTTAATGCTGCTCTTGTATCTGTTGATGCAGCCATGTTGCGAAGAGTCCAGAGTATTGTGATACAGCGGGTAGCGCAATGTTTCGACTTGCAGGGGTGGAGGGGGTGTGGTCGCTTTGAGCATCTGCCTTGAGGACAACGTATTCTTCTGTAAACGTCATGCGGTCATTAATAAGGAAATTATTAGTGCCAGTGGTTGCTAATGTGTTACATCTGCGCCAACCTCTTCAATATAGTATAAATGGCTAGTAGATGTGTTATTCAACTACGTAATCATCTCTAGCATCTCGAAATTGATATTGTTTTTGTAGTTATTTTGTCCTATAACAGGTCATTTGTTTCAGCTGTCTATTTTTGATTTGTCTGACCACGTTTTTGATATGTTCACCGTTACAAAACATTGCCCTTTGTAAATGTGGGATACGTGTAATTTAAGAAACGGTGTATACGACAGTATTGTATGGCAGAATTAAACTAAATTCAAGTGGTTCAAATGGCTCTAAGCACTATGGGACCTAACTTCTAAGGTCATCAGTCCCCTAGACTTAGAACTGCTTAAACCTAACTAACCTTATGACATCACACACAGCCATGTCCGAGGCAGGATTCGAACCTGCGACCGCAACAGCAGCGCTGTTCCGGATTGAAGCGCCTAGAACCACTCGGCCACAGCGGCCGGGGCAGAATGAAACTGGCAAATATAAACAAATACACCTCGACGCAGAACCGAACCTAAGAGCTTCTGCATGCTAACCCAAAGCGCTTGTTACTGCACCAACTGCACCATGTCAGTCATGTTACTGACAGAGGTAGGTATCGTATGTGTGATTACAGTGTTGCCAGCTTGCCAATCTTTAACGTCCATTTACTGCTGGCAATACGTGCAGAACGAAATTTTGTAACAGACATTTTTTTTTGCTAGTATGCGAGTAACCGCGCTGTGAAGTCCGAGTGAGCGAATTTTTTTCACTCTGTATATAACGTATAAATAAACACTGCTCAGCCAAAACATTAAGACTACTGCCCACCACGACAGTGGATGCCGCCTGGTGGCGTTGCTGACACGTGACGCGCTAACAAAAATATGGAAGCAGAGCAGAAACGGACGCGGGATCACCCTTGCGAAGATAAGGACTGCAAATGGGGAAATCCTTTGAGATAAGTGACTTTGACAGAGGACAGACTATTATTACGCAGAACGTGTGAACAAGTACCACGAAAACGGCAAAGCTGGTCTAAATTTCACTTGCTACTGTCGTGATCATCTACAGAATGAGGTATAAAGGCAATGAAACTGCCACTACGCGCTGCATGGTTGGATGTCCACGACTCTTGACGGAACCTGGCGTTCGGAGACTTGTCTGCTCTGTAAAGCAGGATAGGTGGTGATCTGTGGCATCCCTGCCGAAAGAGCACGATGTTGGTGCAAGCACTTCTATTTCGGAGCACACCGTTCATCGTACGTTGTTGAACATGGAGCTTCACAGCACACTACCCCAACGTGTTCACTTGTTCACCCAAAGACACCGTCAGTTACGATTGCAGTAGGCACAGGACCATCGGGATTCGACCGTTGATCAATGGAATCATGCTACATTAGATCGACGGCAGTCTCCACAAACGCCGCCATCGAGGGGAACGGCGGCTCGAAATGTGCGGCGCGCCGCAGACACTGGTTGGCGGTAGCAGTATAACTGGTTTGATGCGGCCCGCCACGAATTCCTCTCTTGTGTTCATCTCGGAGCAGCACTTGCAACCTACATCCTCAATTATTTGCTGGATGTATTCCAATCTTTGTCTTCCTCTAACAGTTTTTGCCCTCGACAGCTCCCTCTAGTACCATGGAAGTCATTCCCTCATGCCTTAACAGATGTCCTATCATCCTGGAATACCTGTGTGATGGTCTGGATAGACGTCTTCCTATTACACATTACGACCCTCTTCAACTGTCGGCGGTTTCTGTCAGTCAACAGACGAGGTCGGCCTGTACGCTTTTGTGCCGTACGTGTCCCTTCACGTTTACACTTCACTATCACATCGGAAACAGTGGACAGTGTTTTCCACATATTCTTTTCCTCTCCGATTCTGCGCCGAACCTCCTCATTCTTTACCTTATCAGTCCACCTAATTTTCAACATTCGTCTGTAGCACCACATCTCAAATGCTTCGATTCTCCTCTGTTCCGGTTTTCCCTTAATCCATGTTTCACTACCATACAATGCTGTACTCCACACGTACATTCTCAGCAATTTCTTCCTCAAATTAACGCCGATATTTGATAGTAGATTTCTCTTGACCAGGAATGCCCTTTTTGCCATTGTCAGCCTGTTTTTGATGTCTTCCTGACTCCGTTCGTCATTGGTTATTTTACTGCCTAGGTAGCAGAATTCCTTAACTTCATCTACTTCGTGACCACCAATCCCGATCTTAAGTTTCTCGGTGTTCTCATTTGTACTACTTCTCATTTCTACTACTTCTCATTGCCTTCGTATTTCTTCGATTTACTCTCAATCCATATCCTGTACTCATTAGAAGGTTCATTCCGTTCAGGAGATCATGTAATTCGTCCTCACTTTCACTCAGGATAGCAATGTCATCAGTGAATCGTATCATTGATATCCTTTCACCTTGAATTTTAATTCCACTCCTGAACCTTTCCTTCAGTTCCAACATTGCTTCCTCGATGTACAGATTGAACAGTTGGGGTGAAAGGCTACGTCCTTGTCTTACACCCTTTTTAAAACGAGCACTTCGTTCTTGGTCGTCCACTCTTATCACTCCATTTTGTCTCTTGTACATATTATATATGACCCGACTCTCCCTACAGCTTACCACTTCTTTTCTCAGAATTTCCAATATCTTGCAACATTTTACACTGTCGAACGCTTTTTGCAGCTCGACAAATCCAATGAACGTGTCTTGATTTTTGTTTAGTCTAGCTTCTATTATTAACCGCAACGTCAGAATTGCCTCTCTCGTGCCTTTACCTTTCCTGAAGCCAAACTAATCGTCATCTAGCGCATCCTCAGTTTTCTTTTCCATTCTTCTGTGTATTATTCTTGTAAGCAACTTGGATGAATGATCTGTTAAGCTGATTGTCCGGTAATTCTCGCACTTGTCAGCTCTTGTCTTCTTCGGAATTGTGTGGATGATGCTTTTCCGAAAGTCAGATGGTATCCCACCAGACTCATACATTCCACACACCAAGGTGATTAGTCATTTTGTTGTCACTTCCCCCAATGATTTTAGAAATTCTCCTTCTGCCTTATTTGATCTTAAGTCCTCCAAAGCTATTTTAAATTCTGATTCTAATACTGGATCCCCTGTCTCTTCTAGATCGACTCCTGTTTCTTCTTCTATCACATCAGACAAACCTACCCCGTCACAGAAGCTTTCAATGTATTCTTTCCACCTATCCGCTCTCTCCTGTGCATTTAACAGTGTAATTTCCGTTGCGCTCTTCATGTTATACCCTTGCTTTTAATGTCTCCGAAGGTTGTTTTGACTTTCTTGTATGCTGAGTCTGTCTTTCCGACAGTCATCTCTTTTTCGATGTCTCCATATTTTTCCTGCAGCCATTTAGTCTTAGCTTGCCTGCACTTCCTATTTATTTGATTCCTCATCGTCTTGTGTTTCTCTATTCCTGAGTTTCCCGGAAAATTTTTGTACTTCCTCCTTTCATCGATCGATTGGAGTATTTCTTCTGTTACCCATGATTTCTTCGCAGTTACCTTCTTTGTACCTATGTTCTTCTTCCCAACTTCCGTGATGGTCCTTTTTAGAGATGTCCATTCCTCTTCAACTGTATCTATAGTCTTAGAGGCCTTCAACCATATCTCGTCATTCCTTAGTGCTTCCGTATCCCATTTCTTTGCGTATTGATTTTTCCTAACTAATGTCTTAAACTTTAGCCTACTCTACATCACTACTATATTGTGATCTGAGTCTGTGTCTACTCCTGGATACGCCTTACAATGCGGTATGTTATTTCGGAAACTCTGTCTGACCTCGATGTAATCTAACTTAAATCTTCCTGTATCACCCGGCCTTTTCCAAGTATACCTCCTCCTCTTGTGAATCTTGAACAGAGTATTCGCTATTACTAGCTGAAACTTGTTACAGAGCTCAATTAATCTTTCTCCTCTCTCATTCCTTGTCCCAATCCCATATTCTCCTGTAACCTTTTCTTCTACTCCTTCCCCTACAACTGCATTCCAGTCTCCTATGACTACTAGATTTTCATGTCCCTTTACGTACTGTATTACCCTTTCAGTACCCTCATACACTTTCTCTCTCTCTTCATCTTAAACTTGAGACGTCGGAATGTATACCTGAACTATGTTGTCGATGTTGGTTTGCTGTCGATTCTGATAAGAACAACCCTATCACTGACACTGAACTGTTCACAGTAACACACTCTCTGCCCTACCCTCCTGTTCATAACGAATGTTACTCCCATTATACCATTTTCTGCTGCTGTTGAAATTACGCTATACTACTCTGACCAGAAATCCTTCCACTTCACTTCACTGACTCCTACTTTATCTAGATTGAGCCTATACATTTTCCTTTTCAGGTTTTCTAGTTCCCCTACCACGTTCAAGCTTCTGACATTCCACTCCCCGACTCGTAGAACATTATCCTTCCGTTGGTTATGCACTCTTTTTTCTCATTGTAAACTCCCCCTTGGCAGTCCCCTCCCGGAGATCCGAATGGGGGACTATTCCGGAATCTTTTGCCAATGAAGGGATCATCATGACACTTCTTCAACTACAGGCCACATGTCCTGTGGATACACGTTACGTGTCATTAATGCAGTGGTTTCCGTTGCCTTGTGCACCCTAATGCTGTTGATCATTGCTGATTCTTCCGCCTTTAGGGGCAGTTTCCCACCCTTCGGACAAGAGTGCCCTTAACCTCTGTCCGCTCCTCCGCCCTCTTTGACAAGGCCTTTGGCAGAATGATGGATGACTTCTTAAGTCGGAAGTCTTCGGCCGCCAGTGATGATTATTAATCAAAATTTAAGCAGCGGCGGGAATCGGACCCGGAACCAAAGGCGTTTAAGATTATGAATCAAAGACGCTATCAATAGACCACGGGTGCAGTGATAGGGAAGATATTCTCCTGTGCTTGCATGGGACCTGTGGTGGTAACCGAAGACACGTGACAGCTGCGAACCACCTGCATCTCTTCATGCTTGATGTCTTCCCCGACAGTGACATCATCTTTCAGCAGTATGGATGTCCGTCTCTCGGAGCCAGAACTGTGCTACGGTGGTCTGAGTAGCATTATGGGGAACTCACGTTGATGACTCAGTGACCAAGTTCGCCTGATATAAATCCTTTGAAATCTATGTGGGTCTCTATCGGGCGCCGTCACCGTGTGAGCAAATCAGCGGCCCGTTATTTACGCGAAAACATGACCTGTGCAGAGAGATCTAATGCCACATACCTCCACAAACTTACGAACAAACTATTGGATCCATGAGGCGCACTATCAATGCTGTATTTCTTCGCAAAGACGGACAATTAAGCTATTAAGCAGGTGGTGATAATGCTTTGGCTCATCAGTGTATTTCTTATATATAAAGGGGAAACGTTGTTACCAGAATCTCGAAAAGTTTCAATATTTACACGATACTCTAATGAACTTGTGGAAGGAAATAGGCTATAAAATGTGTTAAACAATAATGCCCAGGTTTCCTGTTATTGTCGACGACGAGAAAGAAACCTCTGTGCTGTCCTATGTTAGGAAAATGTGCAGTTTTGTTTCCTTCCTGATCTTCGTCCAAACAGGCCTTGGAAGGCCCAACGGTACCGACCGGCCGCCGTGTCATCCTCAGCCCACAGGTCTTCCTCTTAGCCAGTATTAATTACGATAGCAAGGAATTTAAACCATTAGACAAATTATTTTCCCCATATATATTCTTTCCCGTTATATATATTTTAAACAATAACGGTTCACACAAAAATCGTCGCAGTTGGTTTTCACAGAAAACAAAAAAGTTGTATTTATAGCTTATCGGCGTGTCGCTAGAATACGTATCTTTAATTTGCAATAACCATAAACAAGACCTAAGATCAGATAGAGAGAGAGAGAGAGAGAGAGAGAGAGAGGGAGGGAGGGACGAAGATGAGATGGGCAGAGGGGAAGGAGAGGAAATGGACGTAGAAAGGTGGAAGGAGGGAGTAGGGTAGATAGTGAGAGAGGGGGGAGGAGAAGACGGACAGATAGGAGAGGAGGTGATAGAGGGAGTGGGAGGATGAGGAGATGCACAAACAGAGAGGAAGGAGGAGATCGACAAAGAGAAGAGGAGAAGCTGACTAGGACATATATCCAATTCCCATACATATTTAGCAACTGCGAGAGCATTGTCCGGTTCGCTAGTTCTATAATAAAATGAAAAGTAGAGAAGTAGAACAAAATTTCGCGACTTACTATATGGCTGTGTGGTCGCACAATACTGTGGCCACGTATACCTATAGCTGCAGCAACGACTGCATGTCCTATGGTCCTGCATAGCTTCGTCGCAGAACGGATGCAAAAATTGTCTAGAAATTTCCCATTCCACTAACTAAAAACTAAACTCCGTCCGAACAGGCCCTGGAAGGCCCAACGGTACCGACCGGTCGCCGTGTCATCCTTAGACAACAAACATCACTGGATGCGGAGATAGAGGGGCATGTGGTCAGCACACTGCTCTCCCGGCCGTATGTCAGTTTACGGGACCGGAGCCACTACTTCTCAGTCAAGTAGCTCCTCAGTTTGCCTCACGAGGGCTGAGTGCACCCCGCTTGCCAACAGCGCTCGACGCACCGGGTGGTCAACAATCCAAGTGCTGGCCCAGCCCGACAGCGCTTAATTTCGGTGATCTGCCGGGAACCGGTGTCACCACTGCTGCAAGGCTGTTGGCTTCCCATTCCACAGGTAGTTTTATTCATTTAAAACTCTATCAGATTGGTCCCTTGGATGGGTGTAAATCTGTTTTCTCCGTCATGTCCATGACTGCACCTTTCTGTACCGATGCAAGATCTGTAGTGGTTCACTAATACCAGGTACCTTGCGGTTGGCGCCTTGTGAGCTAAGGTGAAGGGATTTATGTGACATTTTTAGTGTGCTTTTTAAACCAGGTGCTAACCTTCCTTCCCATTTGTCCAATATAAAACTGGAACAATTTTATACATTTTCGTAACTGTGGAAAAGGTTCCAATTTACGTGGCGTGTGTATCAAAAAGCGCTGTAAACTGTTATCGTTCCCGTAGCTCGTTTTCACTTTTGTATTCTTGAAACACTGAGCTATTTTATCGGAAAAATACCTAAGTATGAGCATACAAGAACTCTGATTTTCTTCTGTCCCCACGTACCCATGATTAAAATTCTTTCTTCTTTGGGACTGGGGTATGTTTTATTGCTTTTCTATACGTCCACCATGTCCTTAGGAAAACCGTTATTTATAGCCACGTTGCAAAGAATGTTTAGCTCCTGTTTAAATCTTTTCTGTTTCCAGTGGTAAATAGACCAGTCTTTGAATCGTAGCGTGAGAATATCCAATTATAAGTACCCTCGGGTGGTATTTCCTATGTTGTAAAATTAATCGGCATTGCATGAATCTATTGTAGACCTGTTTCCTTCGAGCTATTTCACAATCAGTGTGACATTCATTTAAAACCATGGAGGAGAATGTTAATGAATGTGAAATGAATCAAGATATTAGTTAAAAGACGGAAATTACTTCTAAGAACTAATTCTGTAGTTTGAACTAACAGTTCCTAAGATTATTAAACTGAAATGTACTTTTATTTTACTTATACAGGGTATACATAAATCGTAATAAAATTGGTAGGGAAGTAAATTTATTGACATGAGTTATTGCGTCACCAGCTGCTTTGGATATCTCCTGTGTATCGACTACTATTAGCATAAGATTCACTGGCAAACGTCTTCTTTCTTAAAATGTCAGTTTTGTAAATGCTGTGAGGATGGAATATTGTTGCTTGTCTGGTTAGTATAGTGGTATTTCATACTTGAATCTAGAAAGTCAGATGATGTGTAGGAGTACATAGAGTGTTTTTCTTTTTTTTTAATTAATTATTGCATTTCCAGGACTCCTGATTTTCTTACCTTATGTCTGTAAGCAACTTGTTTAAGATTTACGTTCGAAGCCTGATTCTGAAACCTAGGCATTGAGTCATAGCCTAGGTGGAAATTTATCTTTTGTCCTAAGCTGTGCTTGTGCAAATCGCATCTCAAATCCGAAATTCATTTTGGAAGTATACAGGGTGTTACAAAAAGGTACGGCCAAACTTTCAGAAAACATTCCTCACACTCAAATAAAGAAAAGATGTTATGTGGACATGTGTCCGGAAACGCTTAATTTCCATGTTAGAGCTCATTTTAGTTTCGTCAGTATGTACTGTACTTCCTCGATTCACCGCCAGTTGGCCCAATTGAAGGAAGGTAATGGTGACTTCGGTGCTTGTGTTGAAATGCGACTCATTGCTCTATAGTACTAGCATCAAGCACATCAGTACGTAGCATCAACAGGTTAGTGTTCATCACGAACGTGGTTTTGCAGTCAGTGCAATGTTTACAAATGCGGAGTTGGCAGATGCCCATTTGATGTATGGATTAGCACGGGGCATTAGCCGTGGCGCGGTACGTTTGTATCGAGACAGATCTCCAGAACGAAATTGTCCCGACAGGAAGACGTTCGAAGCAATTGATCGGCGTCTTACGGAGCACGGAACATTCCAGCCTATGACTCGCGACTGGGGAAGACATAGAACGACGAGGACACCTGCAATAGACGAGGCAATTCTTCGTGCAGTTGACGATAACCCTAATGTCTGCGTCAGAGAAGTTGCTGTTGTCAAGGTAACGTTGACCACGTCACTGTATGGAGAGTGCTACGGGAGAACCAGTTGTTTCCGTACCATGTACAGCGTGTGCAGGCACTATCAGCAGCTGATTGGCCTCCACGGGTACACTTCTGCGAATGGTTCATCCAACAGTGTGTCAATCCTCATTTCAGTGCAAATGTTCTCTTTACGGATGAGGCTTCATTCCAACGTGATCAAATTGTAAATTTTCACAATCAACATGTGTGGGCTGACAAGAATCCGCACGCAATCGTGCAATCACGTCATCAACACAGATTTTCTGTGAACGTTTGGGCATGCATTGTTGGTGATGTCTTGACTGAGCCCCATGTTCTTCCACCTACGCTCAATGGAGCACGTTATCATGATTTCATACGGGATACTCTGCCTGTACTGTTAGAACACGTGCCTTTACAAGTACGACACAACATGTGGTTCATGCACGATGGAGCTCCTGAACATTTCAGTCGAAGTGTTCGTACGCTTCTCAACAACAGATTCGGTGACCGATGGATAGGTAGAGGCGGACCAATTCCATGGCCTCCACGCTATCCTGACCTCAACCCTCTTCACTTTCATTTATGGGGGCATTTGAAAGCTCTTGTCTACGCAACCCCGGTATCAAATGTAGAGACTCTTCGTGCTCATATTGTGGACGGCTGTGATACAATACGCCATTCTCCAGGGCTGCATCAGCGCATCAGGGATTCCATGCAACGGAGGGTGGATGCATGTATCCTCGCTAACGGATGACATTTTGAACATATCCTGTAACAAAGTGTTTGAAGTCACGCTGGTACGTTCTGTTGCTGTGTGTTTCCATTCCACGATTAATGTGATTTGAAGAGAAGTAATAAAATGAGCTCTAACATAGAAAGTAAGCGTTTCCGGACATATGTCTACATAACATATTTTCTTTCTTTGTGTGTGAGGAATGTTTCCTGAAAGTTTGGCCATACCATTTTGTAACACCCTGTATATGTGCTGTTTGACAACGTCTCCCTCTATACGATCTATAGCGTCAGAAATTGGGCCGTATTTTGCGCTGACACAAGAAAAGAAAGATGATAGTCAGCCATGTCTATCTTAGCTTCACGTAAGTGATCTTAATATTTCGTTTGTAGGGTTCCATACCTCAGTATGTAAAAACTGAAACCTTACGGGATCGCTTTGTTTTCTGTCTGTCTGACTGTTAAGAACCAGTTTTCCAGGACGGGTAGAAGCGTCATGTTCAAATTTATGTCAGATATTGGGGTCTATGGTCCGTTGACAGTGTAAAAATTTTAAGTTTCTAACCCAATTAAATCAAAATATACGGTCATTTATATCACATATTTTGATACTCGAAAACTCACTCATCAAAACCTATAGGGTTCTTCCCGTTGATCTATGATCATGACTGTTGGCAACGAGTAAGCTTCACAGTACAAGTAAAGGAAAAAAATCAAAGATTGTTACTCTGTAATTACATAACACGAAAAAAATATTTTCTTTCGTTTTTTCTATCTGCCTATTTGTATGTCCGTCTGTTAAGAACCCTTTCGCTCTTGAATAGGTTGGTGTGTCAAATTACAATTTATGTTACTACTAAAGTCTGTGGTCCCTTGGCGGTGTAAAAAATTTGAGCTTCTAAGTGAATGCATTGAAAAGATACGGGCATTTAACTAACATATTTTGATATTCGGGATTCATGAAATTTGGCAAGAAACAAGGTTTCACAGTAGAAGTAAAGAAAATAATCTGGAAACTGTTAAATTGTAATTACATGACATAAAATATCTTTTTTGCAATTAGAAAATACATTGCATTCATCATCTTTCAAAAGCATAATAGACGAACATTACTGCATGCAAACATAAAATGTAAGTTGCAGTCACGTTTTGATAATTAAATAAAAAACATTACATTAAATCTTCTATATCTACATGTATAAACTGAAGTCTCACGCTCACTTCTTTTAGTATGTACAGTCTAGTTTGAGGAACTGCTATAGAGATTATGATACGATCTTGGAATTCTCGGGTCCGATATCTTGCTGGTATCTGCCGGGTGGTTTTAATTAAACTTTCCCTATTTAACACGTTATAACACGGAAACTAAATACCATACAAGTACCAAACTTGGTATCATTAATGTCCAGAGTATGGGATGCAGGATTTCCACGCGTCACAGCGCCACCGTGCAGTTCCAACTATGGCCACAGGTGCCGTGATCAGTCATCGTGATTCATAGTCTCACACACCTGCCCTGTCGCAGTGCACTTGTTGACGTATCAACGTGAGCTTGGGCAAAAGGAGCAGGGCATTATTGGTGA
This sequence comes from Schistocerca americana, assembly GCF_021461395.2. Taxonomy (NCBI): domain Eukaryota; kingdom Metazoa; phylum Arthropoda; class Insecta; order Orthoptera; family Acrididae; genus Schistocerca; species Schistocerca americana. The sequence continues at coordinate 619,033,898 of NC_060121.1, forward strand.
CGCTGTATTATCAAAACAATAGTAATGCTGCAGCTGCACTTCGAGAATATCGCCGGCTGAAAGGATTACGGAAGGGTCCTCTTTCTCTGCCTGCTGTGAGGAGCGTGATGAAGAAATTCGAATTCACTGGAGGCTTGGGCGTCGCTCCGGGAAGAGGCCGATGACCGGTTGCACCAGAGGAGGTTGATGAAATCGCTTTTGCTATGGCAGACAACGCTGCGCACAATTCCCGAACGTCAGGCAGAGCGCGTGATGTGTTACGACAGTTGAACATCCCGTTCTCAGCTGTACGGAAGGTGCTTCGAACCATTTTCAAATGGTATCCGTACAAGATACATATCGTGCAGCAGCTTGCACCAGAGGACGCACAACGATGTGTTGACTTCACTTTCTCGCAAGGAATGAAGTCGACGAGGGCTGGTTCTGGACCAACTTATGGACAGACGAAGCTCATTTTTCTCTGATGGGTGAGGTGAACACACAGAAGTGCCGAGTGTGGTTTCAAAAAATGGTTCAAATGGCTCTGAGCACTATGGGACTTAACATCTGAGGTCATCAGCCCCCTAGAATTTAGAACTACTTAAACCTAACTGACCTAAGGACATCACACACATCCATGCCCGAGGCAGGATTCGAACCTGCGACCGTAGAGGTCACGTGGTTACAGATCGAAGCGCCTAGAACCGCTGGGCCACATCGGCTGGCTCTCGAATGTGAGGATCACCTCCAATCACTGTGCATGAAGTTCCTCTGTATGGTGAACGTATCACCGTACGGTGTGGCGCCACGGCTACATTCATCATTGGCCCATTCTTTTTTGAACAGGCTGGCGTTGAAGGAGCAAAGTTGTGCAGTGTGACTGGCCAACGTTACTGCGACACGCTTCGTCAGCAATGTCATATCCACCCTACAGGAGAGAACCCATTGAACTCAACAGTTTTCATGCAAGATTGGGACCCACCGCACATCGCTTGTGAAGTTCATCTGCTTCTCTGAAACGCATTTGGAAACGATCGAATTATTAACCGATCGCTTCCAAATGCTTGGCCGCCACGATCACCTGATCTCACTCCCTGAGATTTCTGACTGTGGGGATACCTGAAGGTCAGGGTTTACCAGGGGAACGTTTACACATGTGCTGATCTGAAGCGCAGCATATCAAGAGAGGTAGCCAGCGTACCTACGGGCATGCTTCGTTCTGCTGTGTAGAATGCAATCCTGCGCTTTCAGGCTCTTCTGGACACTGATGGCCGCCACATTGGGCCCCTTTTGTAGCAGTAATGGTACCGGTATGATGTGGTATGACGTACCGTAGCAGCAGATTAAACGTGTTTCAATTGAACTGATACTGCATTATTTCTCTTCGCTATGACATTGGCATTAATGCTACTAATTTTGGTACTTGTACGGTAGTTTCCGTGTTATGACGTGTTAAATAGGGAAAGTTTAATTATAACCATCCGGTATATCGAAAACAAGCAAAAATCGTTGAGTTTCTCGAGTTCCAGAATGGACAATTAAGTTTGCACGGAACTCTCTGTGCGCGAGTCCTATTGGCAGATTTTGAGTGCAAGAGTGAAAATCGTAGTAATCCACTCCGTTACACAATAGGTGTGAAAAGTAACTGGAGGGAAACGTGCTGGTGAGTAGTAAACAACTGCACAGTGCGAGAACTTTGCTCTCGGGTGGGATTTCTGGCGGCTTCTATTCTGCAGGTTAATAGGAAGATCAGCACTGAATTTATGCCGCACCGACAGGGCTTAGCACGACCAAGTAAAGCCCGTACAAAACTGGAATGGCGCAACGAGCATGAAGAAACAAAGGACCAGTAGTGCCCTATTACACGTGGGTAGACCAGCGGAGTAACCAGCCTCGCTGTCTGCGTAATACTAATCCCCGCATTTTTCTTTTCCTTTCCGGATACGCTGGACGGAACAGGAAGCCAAGGGAGCAAGCTTCACTCCACTGGCTGAAACTGAATGGTACTGACTTCGTAAGTTAAGCCAAGAAAAAGATGGACCTCCTATTGCGCATTTTACTGGAGCATCCAGCCACGCTAGAAGTGATGTGAAGAACTGACGTATACTTCAATGTTTCATGTTATAGGACCTCAAAGTGAGTATCTGTGATGTACAAAAACCGTGCCTAGTAGTTGAAAGAAAGCACAGAACATCCGTATACAAAAGGTTAATATAAGTGATTCACAGAACCACCGTCCAGTATCTTTGACATCGATTTGTTGTAGAATCTTGGAATATCTTCTGAGCTCAAACGCAACACAAGTAAACAAGATTTTGTTTAAGTCCTTACAGTTTTTGACCCGCTGAACACGAATCCGGTACTTATTTTTCTGTAGTGTTAGTATTTTGAACTAAATTGATAGTTTTACTATATGGAAATGTAGATTTGGGAGAAAGAAATCGTCTGTGTTCACTGCAACATCCGGTAGATGGCAATTAGTTTGTGTCTTAAAATAGATGGCCATAAAACACATTCATCACGTTACGTTATTTATTTGCAGATGAGTGTTTGTATATCCTGAATGCCCTTTGAAAAGAGTTCGACAGCTGTAAACTATACACCGTAACGTCTTATCAGCTGAGATATATCGGTGTGACATATAATATAGCTATGTATCACTTTCTGTTTGTATTTGAATGACCCTACAATCGTTATCAGTACCGTTCACATTGCCTATGTGTACGAGAGTGTGCTTCATCTTTATTTCAGAATATGTCATAAATAAAAAGCAAATTACAGGCAGACTCTTTCTTCTCTGTGTGTGGCTTAAATTGGACCAAAACACGTGATGGACAGTTTAAATCACTCATGAATGATATAGAGAACTTGGCTGTAGACCGTCTCTGAAACTGCACAAGCTTCAGTGACACCTGTATTTCTTTAGGGAAAAAATGAGTGACATAAGTGAAGAGCATGGAGAACGCTTTCACAAAGACCTTCAGACAATGGAAAGCAGATATCAAGGAAGATAAGACTGTAAAATGATTATATTTGGGGATCAGTACGTTACGAAGAGATGTCTGCCCTTAAAAGAAAGAGGACTACTAATCTTAACTTCTGATTCTGAATTTATAGTTTACCTGTAATTATACTGAGAACAGTGACAGTCAAAATTACTATACGTATGTGTGTTGTGCTTACAGTGACGGTTTAGAGTTTTTATTAGCAAATTACAGTAGTGACACCAGAATTAATGATTTTATTATATTAATTTACCTTATATACTCTTTAACACGGCTCTGTAAATAAATCGCTTATATTTATTAATGAGTGACATAAGTGAAGAGCATGGAGAACGCTTTCACAAAGACCTTCAGACAATGGAAAGCAGATATCAAGGAAGATAAGACTGTAAAATGATTATATTTGGGGATCAGTACGTTACGAAGAGATGTCTGCCCTTAAAAGAAAGAGGACTACTAATCTTAACTTCTGATTCTGAATTTATAGTTTACCTGTAATTATACTGAGAACAGTGACAGTCAAAATTACTATACGTATGTGTGTTGTGCTTACAGTGACGGTTTAGAGTTTTTATTAGCAAATTACAGTAGTGACACCAGAATTAATGATTTTATTATATTTATTTACCTTATATACTCTTTAACACGGCTCTGTAAATAAATCGCTTATATTTATTAAACTATTCACACTGTGGTAAATCGGATGTGATATCCACAATTAGTACACAAAGATTACCTGTAAAACGCTGAAAAATGATATGTAATCGAATGATCCATAGACTCAGTCGTGGGTAAAGCTGGTTGTAGACTTCGGTTTGCTGGTAGAATACTGGAGTAATGCAAGCACCCTACAAAGGAAATTGCTTACAAATCTCTCGTACAACTCAGCCTAGAATACCGCTTATGTTTGTGGGGCTCGTACCAAATAGGACTAACACAGGATATTGAATGTATACAGAGAAGGGCGGCGCGAATGGTCAGGGGTTGGTCTGATCGATAGGAGAATGTCACAGAGATTCTGAACAAACTGAGTTGGCAAACTCTTGAATATGGATGTAAACTAACCAGAGGAAGTCTACTTACCAGAAAACCCTAATAACTAGTACAGCGAGACTTACCGTCTGCCATGCTCTTCACAGTAGTTTGCAGAGTACAGGTATACATGCGGATGTAGATGTACCCACATAGTAAAAATATCTATGGAGTGAACATTAAGATGCGCAGAACAGATTTTTTGTTGCTAACACACACAGACTTCAAAGGTACGTGACTGTGATACATAGCTGTGAAAAGCAGCTGTTTTTCCTTTCACGTATTTCAGTTCGTATTCGTAGCAGATAAAATTAGTCATAAATGATCTTATTAATAAATAAATGTATAAAAAGGTTCAAACAACATGTGTAATACAGAAGTTTCAGTCTTACCGCAAGGTGTAAACAAACAGGGCTATAGCGAAAGTGACGCGACATTTAAAGTCTGATGTTGGAGACATACACAGTACGCTTTTGTTTGTCCACATGTATTCCCACTTTGTAGGTGTGACAGGGAATGCCTTCGCCCTTAATGAACCCAAAACAGTTTTTTCATTCGTTTACTCATAAAATGCAATACAGCAATCGAAACTCTTTACAGTACCGGCAGTTCGGTTGTTATTGCTGCTCGTTTGATCCATCACAAGTGTTGCCAAGAGCTCGCGACAGCTCACAGTTTAGGTATTTGTCTTGTTGTATGGTAACAAAAATACTTGAAGTAATGAGAAATTACCTGTAACTTCATCTTGAAATCCTTAACTCATGAGGTGTGGTGTATGAAACTGCGTGAGAATTTTCGAAATCGTTCTACAGTGTCAATTCTAGCGAAGTGCTTCTATCATCCCTCCCCCCCCCCCCCCCCCCCCCTCTACGCTCCTTAAATCTCCACTCCTACAATGTTTTACTGTCGGCTTCATTATCGCCGTCCTTGTTTGGTGTTGACAGGTTTTGGGATTTCCTAGACCGCGCCCCGCGAACTGCGTAGTACGTACCTGTTTTCTTCAGTATGGTACAATATGTGCTCTCAGGACCCCGGAAATTTTAACGATCCTAAGTTTGATTAAGTTATTGGTCGGTGGATGGAGGAAGATGTCAGTGATATACACTATGTGATCAAAAGTATCCTTACACCTGTCTGAAAATGACTTACAAGTTCCTGGCGCCCTCTATCGGTAATGCTGGAATTTCATATGGTGTTGGCCCATCCTTAACCTTGATGACAGCTTCCGCTCTCGCAAGCATACGTTCAATCAGGTGCTGGAAGGTTTCTTTGGGGAATGGTACCCCATTCTTCACGGTGTGCTGCACTGAGGAGAGGTCTCGATGTCGGTCGGTGAGGCCTGACACTAAGTCGGCGTTCCAAAACATCCCAAGGATGTTCTATAGAATTCAGGTCAGGACTCTGTGCAGGCAAGTCCATAACGGGGATGTTATTGTCGTGTAACCACTCCGCCATAGATTGTGCATTATGAACAGGTGCTCGATCGTGTTGAAAGATGCAATCGCCGTCCCCGAATTCCTCTTCAACAGTGGGAAGGAAGAAGGTGTTTAAAACATCAGTGTAGGCCTATGGTGTGATAGTGCCACGCGAAACAACAAGGGGTGCAAGCCCTCTCCATTAAAAAAACGACCACACCATAACACCATCGCCTCAGAATTTTACTGTTGGCACTACACTCGCTGGCAGATGACGTATACCGGGCATTCACCATATCCACACCCTGCCATCGGATCTCCACATTGTGTTTCGTGATTCGTCACTCCATACAACATTTTCCCACTGTTCAATCGTCCAATGTTTACGCTCCTTGCTGGCCGCTGTGGCCGAGCGATTCTAGGCGCTTCAGTCTGCAACCTCGCTGCTGCTATAGTCGCAGGTTCGAATCCTGCCTCGGGCATGGATCTGTGTGATGTCCTTGGGTTAATTAGGTTTAAGTAGTTCTAGTCTAGGGGACTGATGACCTCAGATGTTGAGTCCCATACTGCTTAGAGCCATTTTAAGCTCCTTAAACAAGGCGAGACATCGTTTGCATTTATCGGCGGGATGGGTGGCTTATGAGCAGACGCTCGACCATGAAATCAAAGTTTTCTCACCTCCCGCCTAACTCTCATAGTACTTGCAGTGGATCCTGATGCAGTTCGGAATTCCTGTGTGATGGTCTGGATAGATGTCTGCCTATTAGACATTACGACCCTCTTCAACTGTCGGCGGTCTCTGTCAGTCAACAGACGAAGTCGGCCTGTACGCTTTTGTGCTGTACGTGTCCCTTCACGTTTCCACTTCACTATCACGTCGGAAACAGTGGACCTAGGGATGTTTAGAAGTGTGGAAATCTCGCGTGCAGACGTATGACGCAAGTGACACCCAATCACCTGGCCACGTTCGAAGTCCGTGAGTTCCCGGAGCGCCCCATTCTGTTCTCTCACTATGTCTAATGACTACTGAGGTCGCTGATATGGAGTACCTGGCAGTAGGTGGCAGCATAATGCACCTAATATGAAAAACGTATGTTTTTGGGGTTGTTCGGATACTTTTGTTCACATAATGTAGATCAAGAAACAGACAAAAAAGACAACGATTTTACAATAGCCGGGAATCACAATTCTGTTAGCGAACAGGAGGATCATTCAGAGGAAGTACTTCAGTACATTAGTGATGGGTACCTTTCTGTTTCAGCAATATAGTGCTTAAAGAGTTAGTTAAAATCAAATGTTTTCTGAGCGAGAGCAAAGTAAATGTAGATCCCAGTATTGAATGTCAATTTTGCTAACTTTCTTTCTGCACCTATCGAGTGCAATTTTATGTGAAAATTTACTTGCTACAGAGATGCTATGATTTTCAGGATGTAAACATCAGTTCTCTAACAGTTTTCTTGTACGTGCTATTTGAAGAAACGCACAAAAATGTGTGATTTTATGTAACAATATATTACTGCAGGCTTTATTTAGTAAAATAAAATTAACATGAAGTATTCTAAGAACACTTAAATAATTGTAAAAATAAAGTTATATCAATCGACTGAAATTTTTCAAATGACTTACACGTCAAATCTAGGTTTAAATATAAAGGTCCCAGAGACCACACTTCGTACAGAGTGTCCAGGGAGGAGTCCCTGATTTCAAAAATAAATGTCTAAAACTAAGATAGATAGACGAGTGCAACAAAAGGAATGTTTATTGTGACAACTGTAAGAATTTTATACAGAAGTTTCGACATAGTTCGAAAAACTGCTAACAGATAGCACTGTACGTTGTACAGCTCGTGCGGTATCCGAGTGCATAATTAAACTCGTCCTCTGCAGGCAGTCTCTGCAATCACATTACAGTCTCTCCGAAATATCCACCGTTCGTAGTACCGAGGTGACGCAAACTAACGATGAAATTTGTCATCACATGTAGTGTCTTAACGGAAATGGACTCAGAAGCCACACAGATAGCCGATTGAAGCTTGTTCAGCGTGTTGTGATGGTTCTGCTAGACAGTGTCTTTCAATGTGCCCCACAAAAAGTAATCATAAGGTGGTAGTTTGGGCAAATTTGGAAGCCAGTCCATCTCTGCGCCAGTAAAATAGCAATAATCTAATGCTCTACTCTATTTCCAAAGTATTCATCACGATTGCGAAACAACTGTTCGGTGCGACGTGGTCTGGCCCCCATCTTGCATGGATCATTCGCTGCCTGGTCTATGCGCTGGGCTACGTGGTGACAAATTGTTCCAAAATTGCAGCGTAACGTTCTCCAATACCTCTGCTACATACCACAGCTCAAATAGTAACTTTGGAAGATGACAGTGGTTTCACTTTACAAAATCGCCAGTTTTGTTTATTTACGACTTCATTCAGGCGTAAATGCGCTTCATCTGTGAACCAGATTCAGCCAACATCAAATACTTCATTATCAATCATTGTGAGAATCTGGTTCGCAAAGTCAGCCCCCTGTCACACAGCTCATATACGTATGATCTGGTGGCTTTGGATTTTGAAAGGAACATTTGTACCGTCTATCTTAGTGAATTCTGCGCGCTAGAACGTTTCAAACCAGTTTCTGCTACCGTTCCTCGGACGGATATCCTTGGATTTTGCTAAATATTTCAGAAACCATGGTCAACATTCCCCGCTAGGCCATCATCCACACTGCCTGTCCATTGGATTTTTCTGTTTTCTCTTTTTTGTGAGAGTGAGAGAAGCGAAATCTTCCTGTGTAAGAGTTGGTGGTTTGAGTCTACAGGGAGCCCCAAAAAATCATTGCCTGGGACTATCTGCTGAGGCCGTTGTGGTGCCACAAGGCTTAGACCTGTCCCACCCCTCATTAAAGCGACCAAGACTTTTACGAATAATTGTAAGAACAGTTGTTATTATTATGTTCTTTAAGTTTGTTTTTGGGTTTTCAGAAATACTGTGAGAAGAAAGTTTATTTATGTTGCAGATAACGTGGAAGACGTTGCCCAATGATCACCACGAAAGTTCGACGTAGCGGCAAGTGGGCAAGGAATAAAACGAATGCTGCAAACTACCGCGAGCCATGGAAGAGCCTGGGCCGCGAGGGCGTCGAGTTTCCTGGGTCGTTGTTGGACAACGTCAAAGGAAGAGATATTCTGCTTTCTCTTTGTAAACAGATCGATCGAGTCTTGAAAGGTTCATGTAAAACGGTAGGCGGGTGACACATTAGGTGGGACCCGATGCCTGTAATACTTCCACAGTTATTAAAAAGTTGTTAAACGGCAAAACCAATAGTTCATCATTTATATAGATAAAAAGTAGTAAAGATATAGGAAAGGAAGAGTTGAGGCGTCAGAACGAAAAGTGATACATCGCTCAGCAACGAAGAAGGACGTAAATAACGGGCGTTACGTGGTGAAAACAAATCAACTGATAAATAGTAAGTCTGTATTTAAGCATAAAGCCACGTAACACTGCACCGTGGTAGCAGAATGAACTGAGTGGTCAACGCAGAATTATAGAGGAAACCTGAACATCTATCGGGAGCATCGTTTTCGATCTGAGAGTCGACATAAAATCGAAGGTTCTGCACCGATTTTCATAACAAAATTATTAAATTTTCTAGTACCGTGTACAATGCAGTGCAGTGTAGTACGAGGCCTGTCGCTGCGAGGACAATCCTCAATATTGCCGTGCCCGCTTTCATCACGTAACCTGCTTGCCCACCGACTAACTGTACTGCGAACGACAGGAGCATCTCCATACACCTTTTTCAACCTCTTGTGGATGTTTCCCACTGTCTCGTTTTCACAGCACAGGAATTCTATGACAGCACGTTGCTTCTGACGAACGTCAAGTGTAGCAGCCATCTTGAAGACATGCTATGACGGCGCCATTCACGGGAACAGGTTGAACTAAGTTTGAAAACAACCGGGAAGGATATATCTACACACGGTAAAATTTCCACACATGCGGAATGAAAACTGTATTTTTACAAAAATACTGTGCATTTCATTTGGAGTGACCCTCGTATCTTAATCCCCAAAACGGATTAGAAAAATGTAGGTAGTCTTAAGACCAATTGATCCGTGGAACGAAATATTAATTTCTTTCACATATAAGGAGCATTCAACAGGCCGTTGGCTGTAAAATGAAAATCACTGAAGTGGTCCTAGTACAATTCTCTACGGAAAGGCGCTGAGGCTCCAGAATAGCCGCTAGAGAGTCATGGGCGCACACTGAGTTGGCAGGACAGCCACGCGCATGCATCTATCGTGCTCTGGACTTAGCAGTGCTGAAAACAGAGAAATGGAGGCTTCAGAGGACTATAGCAAAGGGGTGCACTGCGTTTTCTTACAGCGGACGCGGGGAACGGAAATTTATCGAAGAATGGCACAAGTGTGCGAAAAGCACTGCATGTCCATTGCAGTTCTGACGTGGAGTTCAACCTCTGGGTCCACCGAAGCTCGCCTGTCTTTAGCAGTGAGGACTGCTGGACTATGGTATCAACACTACGGTGTCGCATTACAGATCGTGCGTCATCGGCCAGCGACATTTGTCCTTCTTTCAATCCCTTGTGAAACGCCTTGATCCTTGCACCAGGCAAGCAGTGCTTTTCGTCCACTTGCGTCGTTCTTTGATGAACTTCTGTTATCTGCATTCCTTCCACTGCAAGGTAATGCAGTAAATAACTTTGATCGTCTTTTGAAGCTTCCACTTCTCTGTTTTCAGCACTAGGACAATCGACGCTTGTATGTGCACGTGCCCGCTCCGTCGGCACGTACTTGTGAGCCCACATTGCTCTAGCGGCGGGACGCTGCAAAAAGTCCGGAATTTAAGGAGTTGGGACCTGGATAACCTGAAAGAAGCAGAGGTTGTAGAAGGTTTCAGAGGGAGACTTTTCGAACGATTGACAAGAGCAAGGGAAAGGAATACAGTAGAAGAAGAATGATTAGCTCTGAGAGATTCAGTAGTGAAGGCAACAGACGATCAAGCAGGTAAAAAGATGAGGACTAGTAGAAATCTTTGGGTAACACAAGAGATATTAAATTTAATCGTGAGTGGAGAAAATATAAAAACGTAATAAATGAAGCAAGCGAAAGGGAATACAACCGTCTAAAAAATGGGATCGACATGAAATGCAAAATGTCTATGCAGGAATGGCTAGGGGACAAATGCAAGGATATAGAACCATAGATCACTAGGGGTAAGATAGAAAAATTAATGAGACCTTTGGAGAAAAGAGAACCACCTGTAGGAACGTCAAAAGCTGAGATGGAAAACCAGTCCTAAGCAAAGAAGGGAAAGCGGAAAGGAGGAAGGGTTATATAGAGGGTTTGTACAAGGGAGATATGCTTGAAGGCAATATTACTGAAAGGGAAGAGGACATAGAGGAAGATCAGAATTGAGATATGGTACTGTGTGGAGAATTTGACAAAGCACTGAATGACTTAAGTCGAAACAAGGCCCCAGGAGTAGACAACATCCCGTTAGAGCTACCGATAGCCTTGGGACAGCCAGCCATGACAAAACTCTTTCATCTGGTGAGCAAGGTGTATGAGACAGGCAAAATACCCTCACACTTCAAGAAGAATATAATAACGCCAATTGCAAAGAAAGCAGGTGCTAACAGATGTAAAAATTACCGAACTATCAGTTTAATAAGTCACGGCTGCAAAATACTAACACAAATCCTCTAAAGAAAATATGAACAAAATGGTAGAGGCCGACGTCGGGGATGATTAGTTTGGATTCCGGAGAAATGTAGGAACACACGAGGCAATACTGACCCTACGACCTCTCATAGAAGATAGGTTAAGGAAAGACAAACCTACTTTTGTAGCATTTGTAGACTTAGAGAAAGCTTTTGACAATGTTGACTGGAATACTCTCTTTCAAATTCTAAAGATGGCAGGGGTGAAATACAGGGAGCGAAAGGCTATTTACAATTTGTACAGAAACCAGATGGCAGTTACAAGAGTCGAGGGGCATGAAAGGGAAGCAGTGGTTGGGAAGCGTGTGAGAGGGGGTTGTACCCTATCCCCGATGTTATTCAATCTTTATCAAAGCAAGCAGTAAAGGAAACAAAAGAAAAATTTGGAGTAGGAATTAAAGCCCATGGAGAAGGAATTAAAAAGAGGTTTTCCGATGACATTGGAATTCTGCCAGAGACAGCAAAGGACTTGGAAGAGCAATTGAACGGAGTGGAGAGTGTCTTGAAAGGAGGATATAAAATGAATTAGGGAATTAGATTACGAAATGAGACACTTAAAATAGTAAATGAGCTTTGCTGTTTGGGAAGCAAAATAACTGATGATGTTCGAAGTAGGGAGAATATAAAATGTAGACGTAATGGCAAGAAAAACATTTTTGAAGAGGTGAAACTGGTTAACGACGAGTGTAGACCTAAGCGTCAGGAAGTCCTTTTTGAAAGTATTTGTATGAAGTATAGCCATGTATGGAAGTGAAACATGGACGCTAAACAGATTGGACAAGAAGATAATAGAGGCTTTTGAAATGTGGTGCTGTAAAAGAATACTGAATATTAGGTGGGTATATCACCTAACTAATGGGTAGGTATTGAATAGAATTGGAGAGAACAGAAATTTGTGGTACTACCTGTCTAAAAGAAGGGATCAGTTGGTAGGACACATTCTGAGGCATCAAGGGATCACCAACTTAGTATTGGAGGGAAGCGTGGAGAGTAAAAATCGTTTAGGGAGACCAAGAGATGAATACAGTAAGCAGATTCAGTGAGGTGTAGGTCGCAGTAGCTACTCGGAGATTGTAACACCTCCGTTTATTTACCCTGACCTGATCTGATCGAATAACAGCCCAATATTTATTAATAATATGACCGTGTACCTAATAGGGCTGGTAATCGGAACTGACTGCTACGGAAGTTGTTACTTTCCAGTTTGTCCTGTTCAATACTGTAATAATGAAATGTCTGGTAACAAGAAAAACACCAACACAGTTTCAGTAATTACGAACCTATATTCGTCTCAAAATCACAAAAAAAGGAGAAAGCCACTGCCTTCGTCATACATATCTAATTACGGCTAATCTCAGCACAGGCTTCTTCATTTTCCATTATCGTCACACGCTAATCCATCACTGCATCCAACACTGCAATCCAAGGTGATGCCGGCATGGTAGACGCGAAACCAAATATCGGCCCTAGAAATGTCACTGATCACTTTCGTAATAATACTTCTTCACCTTCTCGGTATTATTCTAGTATAAAGGGGTCCAGCCACGGCGATGGCGAGTCCCTTCTCCGTTAAAGCCTTGCATTTCAACAACGACCTCCACACACCTCTACCCGCAACATGGCACTGGCTCAACTCCACACTCGCTCTCGCAACACGTCACGATCGATTGTTCGCCCTATCGACCTGTGCCGAGTGCAAATTTATAGCAAGGGCCTACGGACCCCTTACATCCCCACCCTCAAAAACTTCTTTGGAGCCTCTGGCATAAAAGAATCGGCAAGGAAATTAGATATTATTACATATGAACAAAACACACAGTGTAAATAATTAATGAAATTACAATTCCCAAATAATCCCTTGACTTCAGTAGTGGGCTGCCTCCACAACAATATTCTACAAAAGGTTATTACATCTCACAAACATGGCATTGTCCAAATCACAATTTTTTATCAAGCAGCAATAATCCACTATAGTCCATATTGAATGTAACACACAACATACAATCAAAAATTATTACGTGAATACATGACATGTGAGTTATTATATTACAAATAATACCCTATTGGCTCTGGTAGCACACTGCCCCTACAGAAACATCATGCAACATCAATCTATCTTAATTAATATGGCATGGTAAATATTTTTACAAACTTATCTTACATTCAATTACCAAAAATCTTCACTTTCAAAGGTTTGTACGAGTCATTAACTACATAGTTGTTATAACTTGCTACAGCAAAGACAAGAAAACAAACTAGTTGAATGCCAGCTACCCCTTTGGTATGCCATCCTTTCAGCAGGGTTCCTGCCATCCATACTACTATCACTCTAACTTATAACTCACTTGGCCAACACGCATTAAAGTTAAGGAAGAAATTCACAACTTATTCATTTGAGTTTTTAACACAAGCAAAATTGAATATCAAAACTAAATATAGCATTTACTCCTTGACTTATGCAATTATTTTACAATCCCTCATACCTCTACAGATTAATTCAATAATATTAAATGCTCCATTATTGCACTAAGTATGTCTTACATAACTATTTGCAACTCTATAACTAATGTGGTCACCCAATGAAAAATTTTGAACTACTGATCATTTCATTTTGCCAAACATTACTGCCATATGTGAATTGTTATCAAGAAAGCTTAGATGAGAGGTACAATATTTCCTGTTATACCGACATTAATCCAAATCTTCTATATGGATATTTATTATTCATTACACAGTGCCAGAATTTTGCTTCTAAAGCTTGATGTAAGTACAACCATACTTGACTTTGATAGCTAATTGGATACATGAATTACTCATTACTCATGAGTTACACTTTCTGTTTTATTCAGCATACTTCAGATAAACATGTATACCTACAAATAACTTGCAAACAGATGTTGCTCATGTGCTAAATGACATACTTCAATGCTTCAAACATCTCATACTCCATACTCTTCGATTACACATAACTCCCTCAACTTAACAACAACTTCAAATACAAATAAATATATATCTTCAACCTACATCAATCCTCCATATACTTCAATACTTCAAACATCTCATACCCAATACACTTCATTACACATAACTCCCTCAACTTAACAGCAACTTCAACTGCAAATAAACTACATGCTGTACAACTACATCAACCCTCCATATTCACTGCAATAACTACATAAAAATATTACTCCAGGCTCCTTGGCCTCTCCGTTCATCATATTTCACATCATTTATTCGAACAATCATCTCCTCATGTATTTATTTTTTTATATGCCATCCTAATTACAAGCTCACAGATTACTTCTGGCACTAATAATTTTGCAATATACTGACACTAAACTGAACTTTTAACTTATTGATTCTTTGACACCTCACACACTACATCAACAGTAACTACTTATCCTTATTTTAAGTCAACTATAAATTTGCTACATGGTTCCTGACTGAATTACTTGGATGACCACTACCAATCCCAACTACTACACACTAACTTTCTTAACCTAAGGATAGAGAAAGATGGTAGAGGAGTGAAACTTGAAATAAGAAATAAAGTCTCACCCAGCTGGGAGTGTACCAGTCGCCACTTGGTATACCAGCAAAAGAGTTGCTAGCTCCCTACACCTAACTTTCTTCGATTCGTACCTCGTGACCCCTTTGTCTATCATCTCTTCTCTCATAATACCTGTCGTCATCATCTCTCCTATGATGGTGGTGAAACTGTTGACCATTGCCACGGTTCCTATATCCATTACCCCCACCTCTACCTCTGTAATTTGGTTGGCCATTAAAACGAATTTGATGGTAATTATTTCCCTCTTGGTTCTGATCACACATCTGATTGTTTTCCTGTGATCGAACAGATTCCAACTGTTCCAGTATCTCCATCAAGGCCTCCTTATCTTTAATTAGGCTCCTGGATACAGTTTCTTGCATTCTCCGGCTAAATCTTCTTTTTATCGCTGATATCATTATGTCATCACTCAGGGGTTGTTCCAAGGTCTCGTTCAATTCCCACAAATGTTCGGCAAACTCTGTCAACGTTCCTGTCCATGTATTAAGTGACTTGCGGTGTAGTAGGTCCTCCAGTGCTGCACACTGATGACTTTTGGACCAGTATTTCTTCAAGAATTCCCCTTCAAACTGATCATAACTAGTAGTCCCTTCCTTCTTCCTGACTCCCCAAGTGAAGGCCTCACCTTCCATCCTATCTATTGCAAATTGAATCTTGTCTGCGTCTTTGAAATGTGCTGGGAAAACTCCTTTTAACCATTTCATACATATCATTGGGTGCAACCCTCCTTTCGGTTTAAACTTCTGCCCTGTATTATTTTGGACGTACCGATTATCACTGCTCATCAAGGTAACGACTCTACCTTCCTCAACGGTTAAAGTGGCATTACTAATTCGTTTGTCAATTTCTTCCGTCTTGCTCTCCAATTGCTGCACTCCCTGTTGTAATTGCCTGACCTCCATTGCGACCCTCTTGTTATCCTCTTCTCGTTGCACGGCTATAGCATTTCTCACATTGACAGCCAGTTGGTTTTGCCTATCTCCTATCCCCTTAACCGCATCATTGCATTGTTTCTGCATCTGCATCACCTCGGCAATTCGATGATTGCAATTTGTTTCCACTTCGGCGATCCTTTCTCCCAATTCGGCTTTAGTTTCTTCAATATCGTCTTATATCTTTTTTGTTAACTTTCCTTCCATCTTCTCCACGTCTCACTGGACTTGGTCTATGCTCTTCTGCAGCTTACTCTCTCTCTCTCGTTGATGTCCATCTTCAGTCGTTTTTGTAACTCCTACATTTCCTTCTTCAGATTATATTCTATCTTCATTTGCGATGTTTTGATCTCTTGTGCTAGAGTTTCCTTAAATGATTTTTCTAAGCTTTCTTTGGTTTCTTGCAAATCGTTGTTTAATGGTTCTCTAGTTTCTTGTAAACCTTTCCCTAATGATTTGCGGAATATTTCTTCCCTTTCTCTAGTTTCTTGTAAACCTTCCTCTAATGATTTGCGGAATATTTCTTCCCTTTCTCTAGCTTCTTGTAAACCTTCCTTTATTGTTGCCTTGGTTTCCTTCAACAAGTTTGCTAACATCGACCGTATATCTGCACCCTCTGAAACTGGCTTATCTCTCGTCGTTTGTCCCGGTGTCTCGGGGTAACTAGTTGAATGTGCTAATGGGCTTTCTAATGACAATCCATAATCACTGATTCCTGAATCATCTCTGTCTTCCTGTCCTATCCCTTTCCTTTCAACTACTGCCTCAAAAACCTGCTTATCTTCAGTAGACATGTTTGGTTTATTTTTAATGCACAGGCCAGTAATATAAAATAACCTCTAGTAACCCAAAACACTCCTAATTACCGCTAAACTAATCAAACAGTAACTGTAGTATCTTCAGTTAATCCCAAAATTGATACAATACGTATGAGTACTGAACATAACGACTCTCAAAACCTAATAATTTCAAATATCAATTTTCACATACACAGCTTATGTAAAATGTTTTAAATAAGACGAATCACACCCTTCATTAAATCTATAAATGTAAAATCTCCAAAAACAATGAGCATATCTGTATAATCACCATTTAGACAGCGCAGTATGCATAAATAAGTATGCTATATTTCAGAGTATGTTTCGCAAACTTTTCGGAAATTACTGTAATTGGGCACTTGTCCTAAAGTAAAACACAGTTTAAAACTGTTTATTTATTGTGAAGACAGTATACTGAAATTTAATGTTATGCTAACCAGTTGTCTTCGCTCACCAACTGGCGCGTAATTTGTAGTTCGGCCGCTAGATGCCGGGTTGGTGCTCGGTGTCTCGAAGTCGCGCTGGTCGCTGTCCAGTGTAGTGCGTCTGCGTCTGACCTACTACTTGCACAGGTAGTTGGGATGATGTGTGAAATCACCTAGTGGATCGAAGCTCTTTGGCGCAGCTGCTGCACGGGTCTGTGTGACGTCATTCAACAATTGCATCGCCACATAAATTGTCGCCTGCATAACATGGGTCCACATGAAGTTGCTCGATTTTCATTATTCAAAAAGCAATTTCGGTCATAACATTACTACTAAACACTTCTTTAAAAGCTTCCGTGACGAATTCTTAGCTCGTTTTGTTGTGGTAATGTTCACATGTGTCTTTCTTTAGTGTTCACTTCTCACAGTTTTTCATGCGGATTTACGCGTTTGCACATTATAACACAGTTTATCGACACTACTACTCTCATCTAATATGGCGGAAAAACAGTTTATTCACAATCGTAAGATGCTATTACTTCGTATTGTTCAAAATGCACTGTTTCTTGTCGCGATTTCAAAGTTTATACTCTGTCTTCATCTGAAATTGGAAAATATTTTCTCACGTTAAGCAAGATAAAACTACCTATTGTTCTTACTATTCGTCCGAAGATTGCACTTGTCCTTTCATGGTAAGCCAAGGTGTAACACCTCCGTTTATTTATCCCGACTTGATCTGATAGAATAGCAGCCCAACATTTATTATTAATATGACCGTGTACCTAATGGGGCTGGTAATCGGAATTGACTGCTACGGAAGTTGTTACTTTCCAGTTCGTCCTGTTCAATACTGTAATAATGGAATGTCTGGTAACAAGAAAAACACCAACACAGTTTCAGTAATTACGAACCTATATTCGTCTCAAAAACACAAAAAAAAGGAGACAGCCACTGCCTTCGTCATACATATCTAATTACGGCTAATCCCAGCACAGGCTTCTTCATTTTCCATTATCGTCACACGCTAATCCATCACTGCATCCAACACTGCAATCCAACACTGCAATCCAAGGTGATGCCGGCGCGGTAGATGCGAAACCATATATCTGCCCTAGAAATGTCACTGATCACTTTCGTAATAATACTTCTTCACCTTCCCGGTATTATTCTAGTACAAAGGGGTCTAGCCACGGGGATGGCGAGTCCCTTCTCCGTTAAAGCCTTGCATTTCAACAACGACCTCCACACACCTCTACCCGCAACATGGCACTGGCTCAACTCTACACTCGCTCTCGCAACACGTCACGATCGATTGTTCGCCCTATCGACCTGTGCCGAGTGCAAATTTATAGCAAGGGCCTACGGACCCCTTACAAGATGAAGAGACTTGCACAGGATAGAGTAGCTCCGGGAGCTGCATTAAACTAGTGTTTAGATGGAAGATCACAACAACAACAACATCTGACCAATTAAATGAACACTACTCAAGAAACCAAAACTACCCGTTGCCTTTGACTTTTATTAATTCTATTCAGGTAGGAAAACACAAAAGCAGTTTATGAATAATAAGTCGCTGCATCGCAATGGTGAAATAAAATTTTTTGACCACGATTTTTGGTCACAAATATACGAAGTAATAAGAGTATTTTTATTCTAGTTGTCACTAAATGGGAAGAGTAAAGGACCCTTTAGAGGATCAAATATTTGCACCTACTTGCCTGTACAGATAGGGCTTCCACAGACCATTTCTTGTGTGTCAATGAATCGCCGTCTGAATAATTTATCTCTGTTACTGTCTGTGTTGGGTCCTTGTGAAGTCTGACGGCGCTCGAATTGACGCAGACCAGATGTGCACACTAGATGAAGTGCTATAGTACTTCATACATGGCGCGACATGTTTCCGGAATGATATGGCTCAACGATGTGGGTTATATTTCAGCAGAAAACTGCAGATCAGCGTAGCTTCTGCCAGTTGCCAAGTACCTCAATGTTACTGCCTCAGTGTTGCTGTACATCCTAGTAAGCACTTATCGATTTTCTCATTTCAGTCTCATTTCTCCGTATACACAGCGTAGCATACTGCAACTGTTGCACGTTTTTGCCGTCGTTGTGAATTACTGCCATGTAGGACTGGCAGCTATCTGCCACTGCAGCTCTCTCTTGTCCACTCTTAAAACCGATTGTTAACAAGTGTAGCTCATGTTAACAAGTAAGATTTATCTTTTATTTCTTCAGTCTTCTGACTGGTTTGATGGGGCCTGCCACGATTACCTCTACTGTACCAATCCACTAGTAACAGCAGTGGTAGTAGTTCATCTGTAGATCGCTTTTACAAGGATATTGGACATGTATTGGTATTACAATTTAAGAACAAAAATACGACATAATTCAAATATACAGGTGCGTACATACTTAGAGGTCTAGTTTTACAAGGATGGGACACGTAGACTGCCGTAGCTTTATATTAGGAACAATACCGGCATTTTCATGAAGTAATTTAGGGAAACCACGGAAAATCTAAATTAGGATGACCAGATGAAGACTGGAGCCTCTACCCTTCCGAATAATGCCTGTATTTTATGACGCACCTAACGTGTTCAACTCAGGTGTAGATGGCCTGCCATCTAGCGGCAGAACAGGGGAAGCTACGATTTTAGCAGTTTTTCCGTCATGGAGAAATAGAAGTCATTCTGTTCTGCCGTGGATCTGCATATGCGCGTTTAAGGTGTTATTCAAGCGCATGCGGAGATTGCAGCATTTCGAGCAGGATATATGCTTGTCATTGTTGCACCTGTGGTCAGCAGACGACATATGCATGAGCTCTTGAGAACATTTTTGGCTGTTGCACGAGATACTCAACTGCACACACCAGATGCCGTGCTGACCAGCGAAGCTCCACAATCTCGAGGAGGAAGTTTCCTAAAATTTTACTTAGATTTATTCTTTAAAACTGACTGCAGAATGCAACGAAAAGAAGGAAAGAAACATACAATGTTGAGTGGCAAAAAATAAGTAGATGAGAGCAACTAAAATGGTAAAAATGCTGTTGTATAAGCTATCACCAGATCGTATAAAACCAAACGACCAAGTGTAAAATGTAAAAAAAAAGAAAAATGTTGTAAAATATATTGCGAAGTGAAAAAAAGTAGAAAAACCGATAAAATAGCATGAAATTTCTAAAACATAAATGAACACCGTCATGTGCCGTTTCCACACATGCGTATAGACACGTCAAAGCTACACAGCTGATGCATCATGCACATTCAGAATTCCAGGAACAACAGCAATTGATGCAAATACACACTAAAAATGAATATTATTGACAACAAATGCTATAAATTACCAAATAAGCCAGAAAAAGTGGTTGGACATTTTAATTAAAACTTATACGACAGTAACAAAATTGTTATTTGTAATAGAAAGGGAAGATACATAAAAACAAAAAGGGTTATTTGCTGATAAATACAAAAAAGAAAGGGTGAAAGAAGACAGATTAATGAACCGGGAAATCGTCGAAAATATTTGAAAATCTGTGCCTGCTGTTTGCCATTTGCTCATTGATGACAACTTCCGGATCGGTTTGGCGATGCACGTAAGTTTCTCATTCTTCGAGAATGTCGAGGTCCCCACTCTTACGCTTAACATGCAAAATTCCAGAACCATCATTGATGTGGCGCAACAGAAGACCACTCTCTCTCAAAAGACTGGAAGGGTAATATTATTTTTGTAAGTGTACTTCCTAAATAATCTTGCAAAATATCTCCCGTCTGGCTCACATAAATACCATTACAAGAAACATACTCAATTCTGTATAGTCTACACCGCAGTTTTTAAGCTTGTCGTTGGTGTCATCGAGATTATGCTACAAAACATGCCCGAATATGTTCCGTGTCAGGAAACCCATCTGAATCTTCACTTCTCTGAAGGTATGCGCATTTTATTGCGAGAAAGGCCGAAGTAAGACATGGAAATGTACGGTACGTAAATTTATCTTTCAAAGAGGACTGCTGGCGCTGCACTTTTTGTACAGAATGTTGCTACCCATCCCTCGTATGAACTTCTCTGATTAGCTACTGGCCTGTTATATCTGTACTAGAATATTTATTTCCTCATTAACATCATCGTTATCTAAACCTAATTTCGGGAACCTATGAAACAGTGACGGAAAATATGCGCGCTTGTGCAGTGGGGGATGCCAGTAGCAGCTTGCTTACGAAAAATATCCATGATCATTTTAGAGTCGAATACAGAGATCTTTAACCCAACAAAATTTAAAAAAACTATCGAACTCCAATGTAATCTGTAATTTTATTTGCACTTGATTAAGAGTATGTGCAAGCTCCTTGACGTCATCTCCATTATCCTGAAGGAGAATGAAGATATCATCGACTTATCTGCCATGTAAACCACTTAATTCTTCATGAGTATGAAAAAACTTAGGTTCCATATAATTTTTAAAAATGTCTGACAGAATATCTGAAAGACTAGAGCCCATGGCGAGACGATGCCTATGATAATAAGTCTTACCATTAAAAGTAAAATAACAGCAAGATAAAGAGAGCCACACGAGCTCAATGAACTCATTTGCCTCGTGTATACTTGTTTTTTCCATATCTCAGGAGATGCTTCATAATGATTTCTAGAGCCTCGGCACTAGGAATATTAGTAGATAACTTCGTTATGTTAAGGGAGGCGAGTACCATCCCCACCGAAACCTCTTCCTCTTTCAGAATCTTAGCCATTTCATAACTATTTTTTATACTTTAAGACTGATGTGAAGATTTTCTTCAATTTAGCATTGAAAAAGGTATTAACATTATAGCTGGGACTTACGCACACACTAACAATCGGGATTGAAAGGTTCAATTTATAAACCTTTACTTGAGAGTGCAGCTTAGGCACTTTTGGGTTCATTATAATAAGACACCTTTTTCTTAAAAATCAGAATTGAACAAAAAATTAGAACTGTTAATGCATTATTAAGGTCTTGGATGAATGGTTGCAGGGCTTGCTTTTTTACCTCAGCTATAGCATTACCATTGAATAATTGCAAGGTTTTAGTCACAGTCATTAATTAAAACAATAGAGTTACTCTTATCAGCGTTAATCAGTAAAATGCTGTTATCCTGTAACTTAGTATTCAATTTTTTAACAGAATAGCATGTGGATAATGCGCTTTATGCTCAGCTTGGCGTGAAGCAATACACGTTTCAACAGCAATGTCGGCTTTCGGAAACTTAGGAGTTTTTGTCTGTTCACAGCCACTTTTCAATTCCACAACTGCCCACAACTGCCCTTTTCACTACTCTATCATTAACACTTGAAGGAAAATTGAAGCGCAGACCGTTCTTTAGTGCTTCCAGCTCATCAACCAATAGTTCAATGCTGGTTAAACAGACCACTCTGTCCAAAAACTTGTGTTTACTTACTTGACTTGCACTTGTCGCATTCACACTTTCATTCCGTGCGACAATGCTATCTATTTTCCGTCTATGTCTGCAGCGAATTTCTTCACGTTCCCAGCAGACAAAATCATACACCAGAACAAAAACAGCAAGCTGCTCT
The DNA here is from genome assembly GCF_021461395.2 of Schistocerca americana. NCBI lineage: Eukaryota > Metazoa > Arthropoda > Insecta > Orthoptera > Acrididae > Schistocerca > Schistocerca americana. The sequence goes on from NC_060121.1 coordinate 619,056,375, forward strand.
GGAGAAGGAGCAGTTCGCAGGCGAAACCGCAAGTCACTAGCTGTATGTCTGACAAAATACTTTTTTTGCGGATCTAAGTTGAAAACTGTAACCAATGCTGGTAGGTCGCTAATAATAGTCAACAGGTGTTAGCTTAACTTGTTTATTACATTACAGGTTTTGGGCATAGCTTTCGTCAGATGTACTGTCAAAAAATATTTTACAAAACGATCGTAAGTACAAAGTAACCTATATCAAGATGCAAAACAAAAGTACACGTCACAAATTAAAAAGCAAGAAGTACAAATGATAATTATCAAGTGACACAGTTGACGTAAAAATTTTAAGATATGTCCACACTATTCGCGTGACTCGCGTGCTTGTGAGACTTGGGAGCCGTACGAGTAATGTGGATGGAGGCAGCAGGCTTCGAGCACACTCTGCGAGACGGGCTCGCAAGCTGCCAGAGCATATGGCTTGTCTGGGTCCGCCTGTTCTCAGTACATCAAAGGGATGCGCGTGGTGTCGACGGCGACAAGCTCTGAAGTCGGCACGCTGCACACATCCAGTGCGGTCTTGGTTTTTCATCTTCTGTGTTATGGACATCGGTAATTCTTTCAAAACGGAGTGGAACGACGAGTTTAACAATTGAAACCAAAAATATTTGTGAACAAAATCCTGTTCTGTGGGACACCGTGAACTCCAATTATCGCGGCAGAGCTCTGCACGGATGTGGCTTTTTAGCCACTTGTAGAAAAGTCCACTAGAAGAAAAATGAGGCTGGGAAGTCTGGCGCTGGGGTTGAGGAAGTGAATGCTCCAAACTGGTTCACTTTCAAAGCATTTCAGTTTGTGCACTGGAGATATCAACCACGGAAAACAGTCAACGCAGGAGTAAGTAAAAATATATTTATTTTGGGAAAAGAATAAACAATCTGTTAACAAACATAATGGAGTTCAGTACATTTTGGATTCTGTCTTCATGGCTACTTACCTTTTTTTTTATATAAATTATAAAACTTACCTTTTTTTCTTTGTCAGCTTATATTTTAGCCTCTGCTCATTTGTTATTTTTAATTTTTTTTAGTATAAGTCCTTCATATGTTATTAATCATTTCATATCTTATCTTAAAATATTTTTTATATTTGTTTTAGCTTATTACCATTATTATTAGGAGTACAATAATTGCTTATGGCTTTTAAATTTAAAAATTAAAAAAGTTCTAATTAAGATAAAAATGTTTGGTTTGTGTCAAAATGAGCTCTGAACACCACAGATTTTTGTATGTAAGACAATATATTTAAGTATATGTAGTGTACATTTTATATAAAATGTTTCTCATATTCTTAAAAAAAAGATGCATTCCGAAAAACACCACCGTCTGAAATTCGACACTGACAGCCCACATCTCCATACCAAAAACCATAGTCATATTCCACCAGACCAAAAAGAACGACACTTATAATTGAAAACATGGCTTCCAGAATTCGATGGGCTCTGCACTGCGCAATTTTTGCCATCCATTGCACCAACACAATAAGGAAAGTCCCATTTTCTCTGATATTCCTCAGCGCAAGCAACCACTCTTGTTGACTCTGTGGCATCAGCAAAGAAACAAATAGACACTAACAATTTCTGATAAAACAAATAATTATTAATAGCATTAATCAATCAATCAATGTCGTGTGGCGATGGCCTCCCGTCGGGTAGACCATTCGCTGGGTGCAGGTCTTTCGAGTTGACGCCACTTCGGCGACCTGCGCGTCTATGGGGATGAAATGATGATTATGACAACACAACACCCAGTCCCTGAGCGGAGAAAACCTCCGACCCAGCCGGGAATCGAACCCTGGCCCTTAGGATTGACAGTCTGTTGCGCTGACCACTCAGCTACCGGGGGCGGACAATAAAATTAATAATAATGGACTTTCTAATAACAATGAGCACTAATAATAATTAAAACTAATAATACTGAGTAATAATAGGTCAGTATAACTATATCGAATATCCTACGTTTTACTCATCAACTTTACAGTGCTCCCAATTTTTACGATTATCATCGTATTTCCCGTCCACTCAGACAACCGTTCTTTTCTTATATATTTCCCTTACTTTGTTATTGTTTATCTTAATCAATTGTCGTCGCTTTGTTTTAGAAGGAATTTAAGGAGAGTTTGGAAGAACAGAGGCTTGCGAGCCTGGATACAAACGAAGGTAGAGCGAGCGAGCACTTGTGAAGAAATGGAAATGAGCGTACGGCGTCAGTGGCCTAGAGTTCCCAGACGGGAAGTTCGGCCGGCAAGTGCAGGTCTCATTGAGTGCGACGCCACATTAGGCGACCTGAGCGTCGACAATGGGAATGAAATGATGATGAGGACAGCACAACATCCAGTCCCTGAAGGGAGAAAAATCCCCCGCCCCAGCCGGGAATCGAACCCGGATCCCCGTGCGTGGCAATCCAACGCGATGAGCATTCAGCTAATGGGACAGACACTTGTGAAGAAATCAATAATCAAGAAGTGGATCATCAAAAGACGCGAGGGAACAAAGTAACACCCACATCAAACCATCGCAAGAAGGTATTTGGTTCACCAAGAAAAAGTCAGAGAAAGGGGGTCGAAGATCCCGATATAGGAGAAGCATATAGTATACTATGAACTGCTATATCTAAACCTAGAGACGAGTTTGAAGCCTATTGAGTATACGTAGAGAAGGTTCTACTATCCACGGGCAAAACAACACATGCTTTTGTTAAAAAACAATTTTTCGACACGATTTTCAGAGAAGAAAGCGGCTGTCTGGGACATTCTAGACCACGTTCAACCAACAGTGACTGCAGTTGCTCATCCCATTTACCCATTCCTCAAACTCAAAATGTACATGCCCATGAGCTAACCAACATCCAACAGACATCTACTTCTGCTTCCGACAACATCGAACAAGGCTCTCCACATTATCTGGATTTGCTTGTTTTATAATACTTAATTAAAAGTAATAACCTTGGCGTTCAATTTTTACTCATTTTATAAATAAAAATTTTTGTTTATTATTTTTTTGCTTAATAACTGATGAATAAAAGTGCATTAATAACAGAATTTGTATAATTTGTTAATTTACCTTTACAAACTGCTTCAAGCTGCCAATAAGAGCTCCACATACTTCAGGAACAATATTTGTTATCACTTACTTGGAAACTTCAAATAAAAACTGAGGCTGGAGTAGGAATCGCCAGTTGCTAGGTATCTGAGCTTAAGTCCCAACCGCTCAGTACCAGGTATCGCTTTCTGAAAGTTTGTCAGCCTTTGCCAGCTTCTGTCCAACCAGATTTATCAGATATTCAGAATTAGATGCTGACTTTTTCTGCTTCTGAGAATTGTGGTCACCCACCACGTGAGTTTTCTAGGGCCCTTGTTGGGTCTGCTTTATTTTGTTCCTGTTCTAACAGTCGCATCAAGAGGAAGCTGGCACTTACTGGAACCATTTCGTCCATTTTTAAATTAGGAAGCTGACACTGGTGACGACTGCGTGTGCGCAGCGAATCCTCAAGAGTCAAGGGTGGCAAGCAGGTGGGGTAGTGTGGACGAATACAGAAGCAGCACGAGCGCGAGTCGCGCAAGTTAGAAGTGTCTTCTCACTGACGAGGCAGACGAACAGAAATCCGGCGAGCACGAGTAGCATGGACGCACCTTTAAACACAGTAAATGCGGGATGTGCAAATTCGCATTTGCGAAGTAAAATCGAGAATGAGATGTATGCCCATGTTGATACTAGATAGGAGTATGGGAATAGCTGTTATGGACGCCATGATAATAGTAAAAAAGCCACAGGTATTTTTGTGACCATTCTTTTTAATGAAGCATTTCGAAAATATCACCATCAGATTATTTAAGGAAACGGACACTTCACAAAGTACTGAGTCGACTTAAGTGTGCCATATTGGATATTCATATTTCTATTCAATATGGTACACTCAAGTTGACACAATACTTTGTATGGTGTCTGTCCCCTTAATTGAATCTGATGATGATATTTTCGAAAAGCGTTATTAAAAAGAGTGGTCACACAAATACCTGTGGCTATTTCACTATTATCAAAGCGGATGTATCGGCTATTTCCATACTCCTATCTATGTACAAAATAACAAGTGCTAGCTGCTAGTGCCAAGTGAACAAGAACAACGTCAGTGCGTATTTGAAAGAATCACTGCCTCCAAGAATTTAAGAACAACTGCGCACACAGATGGCGTGCTGTGCGGTCGCGCTGCAGAAGCCCGCGGAGGAAGTGAGTATTTTTATTTAGGTTTTTTCGTTACAACTGATCGCAGAATGCCGTAATTAATTATAACGAAAACAAGTGAACAACCATACTAGGTCGAGTGGCAAACAACACTTAATGAGAAAAGCAACTAAAACGCTAAAAAGATTGTTATACAGGAGGTTCGGAAATTCCCGTTGGGCTTGAATAGAAACCCATGTCCGCAAACGTCATCTAAAGGCACTACAGGCCTGAATGTTATAGACGCTGGGGCCTGTGAAAGTGTATATACAGGGTGAATCCGTGACGATATTACAATGTTTCGATGATGATGGAATAGGATAAACGTATCAATTTCAGATAAGGGCCTCTGTACCGGAAACGAACGAGTCAGAGTTATAAGGGAAAATCGTTCTGATGTCTCTGACAGTGTAATACATGTACAGATAGTTATTACTAAGAATGCAGGGTAGGCAAGTTTCAGAAGTGGCAGTGTGGACCAAAACAAGAAAAAAAGTCGTGTAAAAATGGGCTCTAAAATGCATACCCTGAGAAAGAGGAGCAATTGAAAATAGAAGAGATGTGTTTCACACTAGCGAAGATGAACAAATGCTCATAGCTCCTCAGATATGCATTTTAGAGCACATGTTTATTAGTCATTTTTTTCTTGTTTTGGTCCATATTTATATCCCTGAAAGTTGCATACCTACAGTGTTAGCAACAACAGCACCGGTACATGTATTCCACAGTCAGAGGTATCAGAATGATTTCCGCTCGTAGCTTTCGACAAGTTCGTATCCGAACCAGGGGTCCTTACCTTAAACTGATATATTTTTAGCCGGCCGAAGTGGCCGTGCGGTTAAAGGCGCTGCAGTCTGGAACCGCAAGACCGCTACGGTCGCAGGTTGGAATCCTGCCTCGGGCATGGATGTTTGTGATGTCCTTAGGTTAGTTAGGTTTAACTAGTTCTAAGTTCTTGGGGACTAATGACCTCAGCAGTTGAGTCCCATAGTGCTCAGAGCCATTTGAACCATTTTTGATATATTTTTGTGTCTCCATCATCCGTGAAAGCTTGTAACATCATCAAAGAATCATCCCGGTTCCAAGAACTCCTGAAGGTAACCGATGACTGTGAATATTGCATCACAGACACAGTCACTTTGACTGTCCAGAGATGTCACTAAACCCGCCCAAAGATGTAAGCAACTATGCATGAGCAGCGCCTATTAAACGGAGGGGGTCCGACAGCAGATCAGTTCCAGTCATTCCACCAGGAAGCAGGTACACGGCTCGTGTTGTCTGTAGTTCAGCCATGCCTAGGCGGTCAGTGCCGAGGTTCGATCGCGTCCGCATTGTTACTTTGGGCCAGTAAGGGCTTTCAACAACGGAAGTGTCCAGGCGTCTCGGAGTGAACCAAAGCGATGTTGTTGGGAAATGGAGGAGATACAGAGAGACAGGAACTGTCGATGACATGCCTCACTCAGGCCGCCCAAGGGCTACTACTGCAGTGGACGAGCGCTAACTACGGATTATGACTCGGAGGAACCCTGACAGCAACGCGACCATGTTGAATAATGCTTTTCGTGCAGCCACACGATGGCGTGGTACGACTGTGCTGCATGATGCGCAACTTCACTCCCGACGTCCATGGCGAGGTCCTTTTTTGCAACCACGACACCATGCAGCGCGGTACAGATGGGCCGAACAATATGCCGAATGGTCTGCTCAGGATTGGCATCAGGTTCTCTTCATCGATGAGCGTTGCATATGCCTTCAACCAGACAATCGTCAGAGACGTGTTTGGAGGCAACCCGGTCAGGCTGCACACCTTAGACACACTGTTCAGCGAGTGCAGCAAGGTGGAGGTTCCCTATTGTTTTAGGGTGGCATTGAATGGGGCCTACGTACTCCGCTGGTGGGCATGGAAGGCGCCGTAACGGCTGTACGATGCATGAATGCCATCCTCCGACCGATAGTGCAACCATATCGGCAGTATACTGGCGAGTCATTCGTCTTCATGGACGACAATTCGCGCCCCCATCGTGCACATCTTGTGAATGCCTTTCTTCAGGATAACATCTCTCGATTAGAGTGGCCAGCATGTGCTCCAGACATGAACCCTGTCGAGCATGCATGGGATAGATTCAAAAGAGCTGTTTATTGACGACGTGATCCACCAACCTCTCTGAGGGATTTACGCCAAATCGCCGATGAGGTGTGGGACAATCTGGACCAGCAATGCCTTCATGAACTTGTGGATAGTATGCCACGACGAATACAGGCACGCATCAATGCGAGAGGACGTGCTACTGGGTATTAGAGGGACCAGTGTGTACAGCAATCTGGACCATCACCTCTAAGGTCTCGCTGTATAGTGGTACAACATGCAATGTGTGGTTTCCATGAGCAATAAAACGGGCGGAAATGATGTTTATGTTTATCTCTATTCCAATTTTCTGTACAGGTTCCATAACTCTCGGAAGCGAGGTGATGCAAAACTTTTTTTTGATGTGTATACAAACATTTATAGGAGCTGGTGCCTATAATTTTCAGCTCTGTAGCATCGTTGAGTGACGTTTCCAACCATAGGCTACAATTGAAATTATTATGTACTCACTCCCCTCTACAAGTTACACAAGTTTGTAACAGGGATCTCCGAACACCTCGCGTGTGGGACGTGAAACACACGTCCACCATGCAGCTGTGGTTCGAATACTCGAGAAGTTCTCTCTTTTCAATTTTTAGACGTTGATTCCCTAATTATCGTCGTTTATCAGCAGAACATCATTTTCTCGCGTGACAAAAGCCTATCACTTGACAATGGAGCCCATTAACCACTAAACTACATGCATGTGTCTACTAACCACGCAGTGCACAATCATAAACTTGTCCTGTCAAGTTCATGTATGGCGGCTTCCCAATGGAGTACCCAAACGATGAATACGTCGATATGCTTTTGGTGTTCTCTGCATCCAATAACTAAGCTCCTATTGCTGCTCGTGCGTATGCTGCGGTACTCTCAAAGGAGTTATCCCAATAAGAATGTTTTTCGTCGCCTGTAGCAACGCTTTTGGGAAACCGATTATCTTCGTCCACACTTAGCAGATAGAGGTCGTCCAAGGACTAGATGAACCCAGTATTTAAACGGAAGACACGATTCTTGAAACTGTCCACCAATCATCTCGGCAAAGTACCAGTGATATTAAAAGCCAGTTCCAAATATATCAGTGACTGATTGTTGAAGTGTTGCACGATGAAGAACTGCATAAGTTTTGTGAATGGCTTTTGCAACAAGCGCAAGACAACAAACGTCTTATAAATAACGTGATATGCATTAACGAATCTAGCTTCACTCGTGACGGCATTTTTAACCTCCACAACAGCCATTATTGATCGGTATACAATCCTCACGTCACCCATGAACGTCGCTTTCAGGCATAGTTTGGCACAATCCTGTAGGCTGGAATCGTGGGAAAAGGGTTTCTGGACCATTGTCGGACAAATTGAATGCATCCCTGTTGAAACCTCCCCTACGAAAAATTTTATAAGTGACAGTGCTGGAAAACTTTTACGTTATTTAATTTTCAAACAGCTGAGCAGAACTGAACGTACTCAGACATTTCTCTCTATACTTATTCCGACCAACACTAAACTGACACACAATATTTTTTTAGCGCAACGCAATCTGGCTTTCAGTAATCCCTACAAAAGAATGGCCCTGACTAACAATAACCTATACCTTTCATGAATCACTTACGTCACAAAAATCTTCGTTACTCAAACTACTGCAATACAGCGAGCGCCAATACTGCCAGCTAAATAAAAACTTCTAACTACTGAAGGAACTAACTACTGATAGGCATAGTTAGCAAATGAAAGATTTTGATAGAGAACAAACAATGTATCTACTTTAATAGTGTTCAAAAGGATAATAAATTTACATCAGTTCATGACATCCAGTCTTACAAATTTCGTTTTTCTGACGGACACACGTCCAGATCGTCCGCTCTCAAAACTCTGCCATCTCTCTTTCCATGTCCACCACTGCTGGCGGCTCACCCCCAACTGTGCAGCGCTACGCGCTGTTCACATCCAACCGCCCAACACTACAATAGCGAATATTCCAACAATGCCAACCAGCCACAGACTGCACACAGCACAGCCAGTGATTTTCATACAGAGCACTATGTGACGTTACCAACACAAAAACCTAAACAGCCTACTTACAAAGTGTCTAGTAACTAGAGTTTAGTCATCTATCAACCGCCTTTAGTGAATTATCAGTCCAGTTAAATGTTGATTACTTAACTCTCTACAGTAAATTGTTGATTTCTTAGGATGAATAGGCTGTGTGACTGCTGCGTACGGTTGCAGGAGGAGCTGGCCACTGTTCGCGAACAGCTAAACGTGCTGATGGCCACGGTCAGCCGTCTTCAGGCTGCTGCCTCGGAGTGTAGTGGCAGTAGGGAGTCATATGCGTCGCATGGTACACCCCAGGTGATACATGCTTCACCCACGGTCCCTGCTGTCGAGACATCTTCGCGGGTACTGGGCGCGGTTGGGCCACCCTCTCTCCAAGGTGTGTGATGGGTTCAACGGTGTTTACGTCGCACGAGGCGGAGGGTCAATGTGGAGGCTGGCCGTGTGGCATCCCCGCTCTGCTTGTGAGTGGACATGTGGCAGCTCCTTCAGCAAGGTCCGAGCAGGCACACGGGGGGAGGGGTTTATTAGTGATTGGGAGCTCCAATGATAGGCGGGTGATGGAGCCCTTTAGGGAAATAGCGGAAAGGTAGGGAAAGAAGGCCAATGTTCATTCTGTCTGCTTGCCAGGAGGTCTCATCTGAGATGTGGAGGAGGCCCTGCCGGCGGCCGATACAGAGCACTGGGTGCACCCGACTGCAAATTGTTGCTCATGTCTGCACCAATGACTTCTGCCGTCTGGGTTCAGAGGTCATCCTCAGTTCATACAGGCGGTTGGCGGAGTTGGTGAAGGCAGAAAGCCTCGCTCGCGGGGTGGAATCTGTGCTAACTATTTGTAGTGTCGTTTCCATAACCGATCACGGTCCTCTGGTTTGAAGCCGAGTTGAAGGCTTAAACCAAAGGCTCAGACGATTCTGCGGAGATCTGGGGTGCAAATTTCTCGACCTCCACTATCGGGCGGAGAAATGCAGGGTTCCCCAGAATAGGTCAGGCGTGCACTACACGCAGGAAGCGGCTACAAAGGTAACGGAGTGCGTGTGGAGTGCACATGTGGTTTTTTAGGTTAGAGAATTCCCTCCCTAGGTCCGACAAGACGCCTCTTTAGACGCGATAAGGTAGCAGTAGGCAAAACGCAACAGGGAATGACAATATTAATGTGGTAGTAGTAAACTGCAGGAGTGTCTATAGAAAGCGCGCAGAACTGCTCTTGTTAATAAACGGTCACAATGCCCACATAGTACTAGGGACGGAAAGTTGGCTGAAACCAGATATAAACAATAATGAAATTCTAAACTTAGATTGGAATGTATACCGCAGAGACAGACTGGACAGTGAAGGAGGAGACGTGTTTATAGCGATAATAAGTGCAATAGTATCGAAGGAAATTGACAGAGATCCGAAATGAGAAATAATTTGGGTGAAGGTCACGGTTAAAGCTGGCTCCAACATAGTAAGTGGATGTCTCTATAGGCCCCCTGGCTCAGCAGCTGTTATGGCAGAACACCTGAAGGAAAATCTGGAAAATATTTCGAGTAGATTTCCCGACTATGTTATAGTTTTGGGTGGAGATTTTAATTTACCAGAGATAGACTGGGAGACTCAAACGTTTATAACGGGTGGCAGGGACAAAGAATCCAGTGAAATTTTTTTAAGTGCATTATCTGAAAACTACCTTGAGCAGTTAAACAGAAACCCGACTCGTGGCGATAACAGGTTAGACCTTCTGGTCACAAACAGACCCGAGCTATTTGAAATAGTTAACGCAGAACAGGGAAGCAGCGATCATAAAGCGGTTACAGCATCGGTGATTTCAGTCGTAAACAAAAATATTAAAAAAGGTAGGAAGAGTTTTCTGTTTAACAAAAGTGACAAAAAGCAAATTTCAGAGTACTTGACGGCTCAACACAAAAGTTTTATCTCAAGTAAAGATAGTGTTGAGGATCAGTGGACAAAGATCAAAACCATCGTACAATATGCATTACATAAGTATGTGTCAAGCAAGATCGTAAGAGATGGAAAAGTGCCACCGTGGTACAACAACCGATTTAGAAAACTGCCACGGAAGCAATGGGAACTTCACAGCAAACATAAACATAGCCAAAGCCTTGCAGATAAACAAAAATTACACGAAGCGAAATGTAGTGTGAGGAGAGCTATGCGAGAGGCATTCAACGAATTCGAAAGTACTATGTACTGACTTGGCAGAAAATCCTAAGAAATTTTGGTCTTATGTCAAAGCGGTAGGTGGATCAAAATGGTACTGAAACAGAGGATGACAGACTAAAGGCCGAAATACTAAATGTGTTTCCCCAAAGCTGTTTCACAGGGGAAGACTGTACTGTAGTTCCTTCTCTAGACTCTCGCACAGATGACAAAATGGTAGATATTTAAACAGATGACAGAGGGATAGAAAAACAATTAAAATCTCTCAATAGAGGAAAGGCCGCTGGACCTGATGGGATACCAGTTCGATTTTACACAGAGTACGCGAAGGAACTTGTACCCCTTCTTGCAGCGGTGTACCGTAGGTCTCTAGAAGAACTTAGCGTTCCAAAAGATTGGAAAAGGGCACAGATCATCCCAGTTTTCAAGAAGGGACGTCGAAAGGATGTGCAGAACTATAGACCTATATCTCTAAGGTCGATCAGTTGTAGAATTTTGGAACAGATATTATGTTCGAGTATAAAGACTTTTCTGGAGACTAGAAATCTACCCTGTAGGAGTCAGCATGTTTCCAAAAAGACGATCGTGTGAAACCCAGCTCGCGCTATTCGTCCACGAGACTCAGGGGGCCATAGACTCGGGTTCCCAGGTAGATGACGTGTTTCTTGACTTCCGCAAGGCGCTTGATACAGTTCCCCACATTCGTTTAATGAACAAAGTAAGAGCATATGGACTATCAGACTAATTGTGTGATTGGTTTGAAGAGTTCCTAGATAACAGAACGCAGCATGTCATTCTCAATGGAGAGTAGTCTTCCGAAGTAAGAGTGATTTCTGGTGTGCCGCAGGGGAGTGTCGTAGGACCGTTGCTATTCACATTATGTATAAATGACCTTGTGGATAACATCGGAAGTTCACTGAGGCTCTTTGCGGATGATGCTGCAGTATATCGAGAAGTTGTAATAATGGAAAATTGTACTGAAATGCAGGAGGATCTGCAACGAAGTGACGCATGGTGCAGGGAATGGCAATTGAATCTCAATGTAGACAAGTGTAATGTGCCGCGAATACATAGAAAGAAAGATCCTTTATCATTTAGCTACAATATAGCAGGTCAGAAACTGAAAGCAGTTAATTCCATAAATTATCTGGGAGTAGGCATTAGGGGTGATTTAATATGGAATGACCATATAAAATTAATCGTCGGTAAATCAGATGCCAGATTGAGATTCATTGGAAGAATCCTAAGGGAATGCAGTCCGAAAACAAAGGAAGTAGGTTACAGTAAACTTGTTCGCCCACTGCTTTAATACTGCTCACCGGTTGGGATCCACACCAGACAGGGTTGATAGAAGAGATAGAGAAGATCCAACGGAGAGCAGCGCGCTTCGTTACAGGATCATTTAGTAATAGAGAAAGCGTTACGGAGATGATAGATAAACTCCAGTGGAAGACTCTGCAAGAGAGATGCTCAGTAGCTCGCTATGGGCTTTTGCTGAAGTTTCGAAAACATACCTTCACCGAGGAGTCAAGCAGTATATCGCCCCCTTTGACGTATATTTCGCGAAGAGACCATGAGCATAAAATCAGACACATTAGAGCCCACACAGAGGCATTCAATGTACCCTCCGCCACATACCGTCAGGTGGATTACGGAGTATGGATGTAGATGTAGATGTAGATCGTGACGTCACAACAAGGTCAAACGACAACCCAGGGCCCTTTAGCGGGAAATTCAGCTTCACTCAGTACTGAAAGTGATATTACAAGACAACGAAATTATGGCGGTATTATAAATGGCTTCGTTGGTATTAAGTTTGGTGCAAACTAACCATGCAACAAAATACTTTTTACTTTCACTTTAAGAGTGATTGTTTTGGAAAGTAACGTATTTGAATTAAATGTGAGTAAAAATGGCTTGGTTGTTGCATTCTTTTTGTTATCTTTCATTTGTCTAACAAGCATGTTTGCTTACAGGTGAAGTACGTCGCGTTTTAAAAATTGAGATACTGATTTCTGAATGGACTTGAATCTCAATTTTTTATTTTGGGTTAAAGGAGACCACTCACCGAAAGACGTCTTCCATAGGCATAGGAAAGAGAACTTGCTAGCTTTCAGAGTAATCCTTTGTCTAGCTAGAGTGGAATACACTCAGAAAACACGCACTTACACATGCTTGGGTGCACACGTCCGTGTCTACATGGTGCTGGCGAACGGACAGTGCCAGTGGTGCATTTACACAGGTGGAATAGGTTGTGCGGGCACTGCGTCAGGTGGGGTGAATGGAGAGAGAGACAGAAGCGGGAGTCAGACAGAGGTTAGTGGGAGTCGGTGGCTAGCGGCTCGGAGAGAGGAAGCCAGTTTGCTGGCTAGGAATGCGGGAGGGACAGATGTCAGGTGCACGTGCTAGGAATGTGATGCATGGATGTTGGATTCGGTGGGGAGCACTGAGTCCTAAAAGTGATGTGAGGATGCGAACTGGAAGTAGGTAAAAAGACAAGAGGAAGGAGAAGCTGTTGGATGGAGGGTGTGGGTACAGTGGATTAGCGGAGACTGAAGACGGGACGATTGCGTGAGTGTAGAATGTGTTGCAAGTATAACTTCTACCAGCGTATTCAGAGTTGCTGGTTGTGGAAGGAAGGATACAGTCTGCCTGCATTGTGAAGCACCCATTGAAATTGGGTATTTTGTGCTCAGCTGCATGTTGTGCCTCCACGTGGTTAACTATGTTCTGGGAAACAGTTTGGTGGTGGTTATTCAGCCTGTTAGACAGCAGGTTGGTGGTAATACCAACATAAAAAGCTGTGCAGTTCCATCAGAGGCCGGGTCACCTGCGAAAGCACCCATGTCATATACCAACTCTGTTGCAAAGACTACAGAGCTTTTTAGATCAGCATGTCTGCCTACCAGATATCAACCAGGGTGAATGTTCGCTGCCGAACTGTAACCAGGAAAAAAGTTGACCACCTGGTGGCAAAGCATGCAGCTTAGCATAAAATACGCCTTCCCTCACCACCAGCTTCTCTGAATTATTCAGATGAGAGTTATTATCTAAACGTATCCTTCACTGCTCTAACTGTCCTGGCCTAGCCCCTGTACCCGCCACTCCCTCCTCCCACGTTCCTAGCCAGAAAACCGGCTTCCTCTCTCTGAGTCGCTAGCCACCCATTCCCACTCCTTCTCCCTGTCTCCCGCCTCTCTATCCCTTTAGCCAATCCACCCAACACAGCTCCCAGCACAAATTAGGCTACTTTCCAAACCGGAACATTGGCATCGTTCGTCCAGCCAGCACCATGCAGGGGCATAGGCATGTGTATACATGTGTGTGTACATTTACGAGTACATGTGTGTGTGTGTTTCTTGTGTCTGTTTCAGACTAGCTCGAAAAAGTATCACTCTGACAACTGGCAAGTTTTCATTCTTTTTTGTGTGTGCCTATCAACCCTTTAATTCAAAAGTATTTACATTTTACCATAACTTTCTCACAACATAATTTTTTATGTAAAACGCAGTTGTTCATTACCACATTGATCAAGCGAATTGAATTTCTTAATGATTTCATTTCTTTCCGTTAATTAATCTCGTCAGTTCAGCAAATCATAAACTGCATACTGATAAATAATAAACCTTAGACGTTCGTAATGCGTTTTTGATTCAAAAATTACTATAAAATGCTAATTTTGTTGATTAGTTATTACACAGTTTCCCCAGAGAGAGATCGCACCACAGGATCAGCTTAGTGGTCTATGGGTTCTACAAAAAACAGCTCTGCTAAGTCTCCACATTCCACCACTCGGAAGTCCAACGTCGTTCAGCCTCTCGCAGTCGGTATATCGCGACATTTTAATGTGTGACGTAGCTCTAAGCACAGAGAGTTGTTCTATTGAGAGGCATACAGTTCATAACTGATAATACAATTCATTATACTTGCTTGCGAGAGTTGTGTAATGCAGTGACTTTGTCAAGTACATAACGAACGTGACGAGGTCATAGCGTCTGCCCAGATCAGTCTCCACCACAAAGGAAGAGAGAGTAATAAAATTAATCCTCTGGTTGTGATTACTGATTCGAACTCCCAATAGAATTCTGACTAAATTGAATACTGGTCGCGCGGTATTAGCCGAGCGGTCTCAGGCGCTGCAGTCATATACTGTGTGGCTGGTCCCGGCGGAGGTTTGAGTCCTCCCTCGGGCATGGGTGTGTGTGTTTGTTCTTAGCATAATTTAGGTTAAGTAGTGTTTAAGCTTAAGGACTGATGACCTTAGCAGTTAAGTCCCATAAGATTTCACACATATTTGAACTAAATTGATACTGTAGTCAGACCGGTAAATTAATTAATTTACAAGTCGTTGAGATTAATAACACATTTAATACTGCTAAACTAATTTTCACAGAATACAAGACATTACTGAGCTATTGTCTACATGTCCGGATCATAGGAGAGAGAGGGTAGGATAATTCTGCATTCTCCGTTTATTTAATATAGAAACCGACCAACATTGTGAAATGTAGCTTGGTTTCCTGGCCGCTATTTCGAATCGTCATTGAAGCACGCGGTGGCGGAGACGTACAGTCTTCCGGCTATCCGCGCCAGTTCGGCCCACCCAAGAACTTGGCCGTTCCAAGTACAGTAGGAGCGACTAAAACTCCAGCCTCTGTTAGGTTGGCTAAAATGACCTTTTCCTATACCACGGAGTTTTACTGTAGTTCGTCGACTGAGTCTTTTAAGTAGTCCGGAGAGCAGCTCTCCAGCCCAGAATGTGTCGACGCCGCAGTGTTCATCGTGCGGCAGTTACCGCCATGTTGTGGCAAGGATTGCTTCCCATTACCTTGGGAGCAGCCTTGTGTTAGACATCCGCGAGTTGCTCGTGATGTTTAGAATTACGAGGTACGCTGCAACTACGATAGTTTTGCCTGTGCTGTCGCTACTTTTGCATCTCGAGATACAGGCACTGCAAATCGACGTCTAGCCTGGTAAGCTCTATTGTCCGACTCCTGTTACTGTGACCGCATTCTTGACACACGGCTAACTTCTTTCGTTATAGCGATTCATGTTAATTCATTTTAGCTCTCTCTCTCTAGCGACTGGTCTTTATTTTGAAGACGTCATTGTTTTTGTGAAGTTCTGTTCTTGTGACTTTGAATTATTTTTTTAAAAAAGAATGTTTTCTGTATTGTGTGGCGCTCTTTAGTGGTAATTGAAAAATAAATTTTGATAAGGGAAATTAACGACAGTGCCGTTGGTTAAAAGAAGCAGCCAAGTTAAAAAATTATAAGTTTAAATTATCAAACGGCACAGATAAATTTACCGTTAAGAGAGAGAAAATTAATAATTCAAAATTTTGTCTAACCTGCTTTGATACCATGGAGTGGACTGACTGCACACTTCGTTTGTTGGCCGTATGGCGATCATTAATATTACGCGTTATGCACAGAAGTGCTGCCCAGAAACTGCATTTACAGATCGGCTTTACAGATCCCAGGGACGCACGAGTGGCTGCTACAAATTGGAACATGAACGATGTTCAGCAGCGGCCAGGAACCGATAAGTTGGCAGCCTGCAGTTCAGCTGAACCATAGAAAAGTTGACAGGCAAGGTTAATGTTGTTGAAATGAAACATTGGTAAACAATAACAATTCTTCATATATTGACGATGTATTTCAATTACAGCTGCCTGTCATAAAATCATTCGAGAGAGAGAGAGATCATTAATAGAGAGCGATTGACAAGACCAGAGACATCAATAGAAAGCGAGCCTCAGGAGAGAGAGAGAGAGAGAGAGAGAGAGAGAGAGAGAGAGAGTCAGAGATCGAGCCACGCCGCTCGTGTTCATATACAAGTCGACAACCTCAGGCAACTTTACTGTCATTTTTCCTCAGTCTCTTCCAGTTCTGGAAGCCTCTTGCGTGAAAAAAAAAAAAATGAAAATAATCGTATGGCATTGTTGGCCGGGAGGCCCCATTCGGGGAAGTTCAACCACCGAGTGCAAGTCTCATTTCAGTCGACGCCACATTGGGCGACTTGCGTGCCGGAGATGAGGATGAAACGATGATGAAGACAACACAACACAAAGTCCCCGAGCGGAGAATATCTCCAACCCGGCCGAGAATCGAACTCGGGCCCGCTGCATGGGAGGCAATCACGTTACCACCCATCTACGCAAGTGGACTCTTGCGTCGAAAAATGTTCGAGAGATTTCGCTGCGCTCCCTTCCGGCGCGGCTGATTGCATAAAATTTGATTGTTGACGCCGCTTGCGCTGCGTATGATGCATTTTTTGCCAATTAAAAAATACAGTTGCTCTCTTTCCCTAATTTTAACACCTGTATGCTCTCTCACACCTTCTCTTTCTTCTTCCGTCCTGCATTAGGCCAGGGGTCTCCAAACGTTTTAGTCCGCGGGCTACATTGACTCCTCCGCGAAGTCATAAGGGCCAAGATCTACCTAGTGGGATTAAAGCACCCTAGCACTCCATGATCACCGCAATGTAAGGCTAAAGGAAAGATGAAATCGCAAAAATCTAAGGTTGTGGGAATAGCTAGCACTGAAACGAACTACGATTTTTATTTAAATACATAATTTTGATTGTTGGACGTACCTGAGCGAAATTCTGGCGTAATTTATCCTGGCGAATTTCACCGACAAAGAGGTATGTCCTGCACATTCTTCACGAAAGCGTCCTGCAAACCTAACGAAATCTCAAAATCATTGTTAGCAACACTATTACTGCAAGACGTAACAGACGTAGAGTATGTCAACGCATTGTTATTTCAAGCGGTGCAGCAATAAGTTTAGTTATGTAGTCTTGTAGCGAGTAGCAGAGCCAGAGCATATATTTGATAGTTCGGTTGCATGATTGTGTCTATGTTGCGAGTGTCTCACGAGTTTGTTAATGTTTTATGCGCTGTACTGGTAGGTGAGACGACGAAGTATGGGACAGTTCAAAGTTTGTATTCGAAGAGACAAGGAAAATCTGAAAATCGAAATACGTATAACACAAATTGAATATTTTTTCGCTGTATTTTTTATTGGAACTACAGTGTAATTGTATTTAATTTAGTAATTAAAGTACTTTAATTACCCTTAGCCTGGTCCTTTCATCGTTTTGCAGGTCTTCCGATGGATCTTTTACCTTACGGAGTATATCGCCAAAAATGTAGCGGTAATCCTGATTTGTCCTATCATAACAGATGGGATATCCATTTTTGTCGGTATTTGTCAACCTTACTGCTTATATCGAAAATATTTAATTCCTTCCTGATATCTGTATTTCTTTTGTAGTCTAGCATGGTGTACCCTGCTATTTCCCTGAGGAATTTCATTTCATTGGCTTATAATCTTATTTTATCTTTCTTTTTCACTACCCAAGATTCATTTCCATATAGTAATGTTGATACTGACATAACTCTATAAAATTTTAGATATGTTTCTGTTCTTGCTTTACGTTGGAGGGCTCTTCTGATAGTGCCATTTAAGTAGTTAAATTTCTCAATTGTGTCTTTTTGATCTGGGTCTCCCCTGTACGACAGGATAGTTCCTAGAAATTTGAAACCATCTACTTGCCGTGTAGTCTTGTGGTCTATAATTATTTTTGTTCTTACTGGATTTTTTCCACAGAAAGCTATGGCTTTCGTTTTTTCTATTGATATTGACATATTATATATCTGGGTCGGGTGATGCTGAGGGAATTAGATTAGGAAATGAGACACTTAAAGTAGTAAAGGAGTTTTGCTATGTGAGGAGCAAAATAACTGATGATGGTCGAAGTAGAGAGGATATAAAATGTAGACTGGCAATGGCAAGGAAAGCGTTTCTGAACAAGAGAAATTTGTCAACATCGAGTATAGATTTAAGTGTCAGGAAGTCGTTTTTGAAAGTATTTGTATGGAGTGTAGCCATGTATGGTAGTGAAACATGGACGATAAATAGTTTAAACAAGAAGACAATAGAAGTTTTCGAAATGTGGTGCTACAGAAGAATGCTTAAGATTAGATGGGTAGATCACATAACTAATGAAGAGGTATTGAATAGAATTGGGGAGAAGAGGAGTTTGTGGCACAACTTGGCCAGAAGAAGGGATCGTTTGGTAGGACATGTTCTGAGGCATCAAGGGATCACCAATTTAGTACTGGAGGGCAGCATGGAGGGTAAAAATCGTAGAGGGAGGCCAAGAGATGAATACACTAAGCAGACTCAGAAAGATGTAGGCTGCAATAGGTACTGAGAGGTGAAGAAGCTTGCACAGGATAGAGTAACATGGAGAGCTGCATCAAACCAGTCTCAGGACTGAAGACCACAACAACAAAAACATATATCTGGCATGTTTGGTATAGTTCGTAGTCAGCTTTCTGCAGTCCATTTCCATTATTCGAAATTAACACTTGGTCATCTGCGAATAACAAAGCCATAATGTAATAATGTAATCTTTTTGGTTGAAGTTATATGTATAGTTCTCCAGTTTCACTCTCCGTTACCGTATAATGTCGTCAATGTACATATTAAAAAGCAGCGGAGAGACCTGTAACCTTGTTGATCTCCAAAGTTAATAGCCTTTGTTGTTTCTTCATTATCCCCAATTATTTAGGTTGTTGTATTAGCATAGATCTTTTGAACTACTTGTACAATGTGTATTGTTAATACCTCTTCTTATCAAAATTTCCCACAATAGCTGTCTATTTACTTTACCAAAAGCCTTTATGTAATCGACGAAAAGGATGTGTGTTTCTTTATTGAATTCCTTACGTTTTTTCTATAGTTTGGTGTAGCGTAAATATGTTGTGTGAACAGCTTCTCCCCTTTATGAATCCATTTTGTTCTTCTGACAGCAGGCAGTCCATTATGGGTTTTAGTCTTTCGGTTATTATTCTAGCATAGATCTTATACGCTGTATTTAATAATGATAAGCCTCTATAATTTTCGGGTTTTGATCTGTCTCCTTTTTTAAATATTGGTTTTATAAGTGAGATCTTCCATTCTTTTGGTATTTCTTTTGTTATCCTGCAAAGATTCAGGAATCTGAGGAACCTTTTTTAATGCTACGGAAGAATATTTTATTAGTTTGCTCTTCATGCCACCACTTCCTACTGTCTTTTGGTTCTAATTCTTGGAATTCAAGATAATCTGGATTTGTTTCAAGGTCTTCATCATTTTCTGCGTTCATTCCATCAGTCCACATTTCCGTCTAATAATGCAGCCAGTTTTTGTTCTTTATTGCACTGATATCTGCCATATCCTTTTCGTTGTTCTTCAAGTGTCTTAGTATTTAATGAGCAAGTGTTTGTCTCCCATGGACATCGTTTTCGATCCTGGCAACAAAGTTATCCCAACCATCTTGATGGAGCTTCCTGCTTAATTATTTCACTTCTGCTGTCTGCTTCTTGTATGCTTCATTATTCTCCTGAGTTAGGTGTTGTAGATACTTTTTCCATAGTTTTCTCTTATTCTTGATTGACTCCTGTTCTAGTAAGTAGACTCTATATACCTCCCTTGGTTGTTCTGGGGATTTTTTAAATGTTTTATGCCATCTCTGCTTTAAGGCAACTTTTGCTTGTAGCAGGAAGAATTAATTACAATTTTACATTATAAGACAATTTAAAGACAATACACAGAATTATTACAAAAATACAGAGTTTCTTTCGTAGGTTGGCATAAATTATTTTAGTTTTGGGGTTTAACTTTATTCACACATAAAAAGAGACGTTTCAGCTTGTCCTATAGCAAGTGCATTGCTCGTCCTGCGGCTCCTTTGTTGTATGCGATAGTTTAGGAAAATTGTGACTGAGCTTCTTCTCATTTATGAGTCCATTTCCAAACAGATGCACTGCCAGACTATACTGACTTTCATTGGTCTGTAGCCTCCCTGCTGTCCCTTTTTATAATCAGTTCTTTACTAGGCGACTTGCTATAAGAAACGAAGATCGACATCTGGGACAGCAGATTAGCGGGTGAGTGATCTGCTAGGGAACATTGATAGCTGATACACCTCCGAAGGCCATTTCTTCCATCTTTTGATAATTTGTATTAATTCAGACACGTAAGACGATAGACGACAGAGACTCCAGCTACAACGACATGCAACAACAAACAAAAGGTACAATTTTAATAATTTATAATCAAATTCGAAACACTCTGTACAAGTCAGCACCTGCAACGGCGGGCAATTGCCACTTTCTGCTTGTCGGATGTTGTAACGAAGGTAAAAACTGGGAAAGAGGTTGCCTTACTCTTCCCACTTAATCAAAACAATAGTAAGAATATCCTGTTCACTTTTTCGCGAGACTTATTACTGGTAATCAGTTCTATGTCCTCGTTACGTGAATGAAGATAATTAAAGCCATCTGCAAGTGGTAGTTTTAGGGGATTTGAGTAATTTTTATGATATTTCTCTGATAATGGTTCAAATATCAGGATGCACTGTCTCTGGTAGTGCTCGCATTAGTGAAATAAAATATTTTAGACGTTCCCATAAAAGGGAGTTATTTTAGTAAAGTTTTGTAATATTTTTGAACCTGCAGTAAGCTATGTATTTTTCACAGTTCAGTTTTATTTTCCCTCTGAAAGCTTCAGCCTTCATGAGAAAATGCAGCTGTTGTCTAGGGTTGTATGTGCGTTAGAATGGTCACAAAATAATAATAATAATAAATGCACTAATGCTACACCACTAAACAGATTCAGTATAGTACAAGCGTTTACCCCACTGAAGTAACGCAGAGACATCCGGACTATTCTCATCCCATGATAAAAGTTTTCTCAGGTTCTCAAGAAGTAGCAAGACCAATTTATGACAAAAAATATTTTTTCAAGATGTTGTAAGCCTTCCAAAAATATTTTGTCAATTTCCAACTTTACCTATGTCTCTTTGAGAGGCCATCAAAAAAATAATAGAAATAACACCAAAAAGACAATAGCTTTTATGATATATTAAGAACAAAAATGCTGAAACGTTTTTTAATTGGAGTGAATTTAATCCTTTCGCCTCATCTTTCCTTTAACAATGTCAGGCTCTGACCTCAGGTTACATTAGGTCCACTGCAACCAGAAAGTAACTTTGAATGAAGACTAGTAACAAAAAAAATCGCTCCTAGGAATTTATTAAGGTGCAGCAAGTTTGCGAATTATCTCTAACAGCCTATACCAAATTTCGTCAACTGGAAATCTTGATGTCTTCTGCATCGATCAGTGTGACAAGCACTGTATAGCGTGATCCAATAATGCTATCTCGTATTTCTGTGGGCAGAACTGCAATGGCACAGGTTTGCAGCAGGAGCGAACGTATCGTTCCCCTTCTCACTGTCACTCACTGCACAGGGCTCTTACATCTTAGGCAAATGCTCTTCATTTTCTGCATAACTCACAGAATAATCAGAACTTTCAGAGTCGCTGTCATCTCTAGTTCGTTTTTCCTTCCTTTCCCGTCGGTTTTTCCTTCAGATTTTCAAAATCAATTTCTTGTCTGCTCTGTTCCCACAGCTGTTCTTTTCGTTGTTATGTTTTCGACCAACTTAAGACTGAATTTCTGGTTGTGTCGCTTCCAAAGGGAATAACCCCAGTATTTCCCTGGGCACACTACATTTTTGAACGTATATATTCTTTCCCTACACGAATATCCACCACAGTGATAAGAAACCTCACAAGTATGAGCGACACAAGGTGCACCACCACATTTTTTCCTGTTACGAGGTGAAACTCGTCCTTTTTATTGTCCCTGGGTGCCTGCTTTTATTTCATTTCAAGAATTAAGGGCTCAATGAAAAATTTAATATCTGTAAATAAATCAAAGGAGAAAAATTTAATGTCTAGTCGTCTTTTTGTCTTAAATTACGATAAATCCACAAATGTGCATTTTACGTTACATCCTGCGTTTTAAGAATTAGCAAGTGTCTGTGACCGCTACGTATGCAAACATGCCCATGTGCACAATGTGCTTTTCACCTGTAACAGTTTTTATTTCCCACAAACCTGTGTATAATGTGTTGTGTTTTGTCCACCATAATTCCAACATGGCATGTGGTACTAAATATGAGACATTTTTAGAATAATATATGCTATCTTGGTTACTGAATGTTTTTCCGCAAGTAAAACACAAATCGCTCCTTCTGTGTTCTCAGTATGAGAAAATTCGGACAAATTTAGATATTTTAACATGTTTGGACGTAGTTTTTCTTATTCTTTTAATTGTCAGGAATGTGGAGGACTTACCATACGACCTATGTCAAGAACATCCTCTATGAATTTTGCTTTGGCATTAGTAAGTTGTCCTACATTCTGTTATTATATTACGAATTTTTTCGTAAAAAGGATTGTCCCCCTGTAACCTAGATTTCATCGCTCAAGTGAAGAAGCGCACATCAGGCACCGTTTACAACACTCACAATTTCGACGATGACGTGTAAACAAGATTCGGTACAGGAATGAAACGACAGGGGCGCTGCGGTAGACTTATTTATCACGAGTGGTCGACTGAGAAAGGAAAGTCGCGCGCGTTTTAGGGGTTTCACCAACACCGACTCAAAGGAAGGCCTCGGCGCTTGTTCGTGACGTCACGTCAGCTAGGCACGGCGAAGGCCAGGTCTGTTGCAGGCATACTCATAATGGTGGTGTCTCCCTCTCTGACACACGAAAATGTGAAACTGTTTGCGGTAGTTGACCAACACACATTGTTGTGAGAGATTTCTGCAATCAATTAATTGTGCAGTTCATTACACTTCTTAACAAATAGTGTACTCCTGAACTTAAATTTCCACTTGTTTTAAGGATTGACATACAAAAACAACTTCATGGACCAGCAGAAACAGAATTCGTGCTTCTTTACCTTATTTGTAAATCTGAGGAAGTTACGTTTGTACTGGGTTGCTTTTACAAAAAACTGTGAACATATTGGTGCTCTTCTTTAGGTATCTTGATTGACTATTGGGTGAGGAATGCATAATGTTAATGAAATATCTTGCGATTGTATACGTTGGGGGAAGGGGTGAGGGACAGAAGAAGAGACAAAAGAGAGATACTTTTTTTATCAAATAAAATTTTTTTATCTTATAAAGTTTCTCCTTTGAGTTGTAAGAGGGAAATATTTATCTTTTCTAATGTGCATGTTTAAAAAAGTTTAAGCTCAGCAGTATTTTCGATGTATGAAGCTATTTTGTTTCCTGTTTAGAATTCCTTTCGTTGAAAACGACTGTAATCTAATGACTGGCAACAGTTGGACATTTACACATGTACATTAGTTCACATTTCCAGTGACGATGTCAAACGAAAATAAATAAATAAATAAATAAAAGAAATGAGTTCATTGTAAGGGGGTTAGGGTAAGTTTCGATAACAAATGGATCAAGTAAATATAGTAACTTGAATGTAAAATTTCCGAAGCTTGCAATGGGGCAAAGCATCTTCTCATACTGGTCTACGTTTGTTTCGACAGGATTCAGTAATACAGAACTATGATCTTCATTTGTAGCTTTACGATAGTAAGAAAATCTTTCATCTAAATAAAATTGCAGAATCCCAAACAATACCAAACATTTTGTCCAGAAATAAGAGATTTATACTGATAAGCACGCCCAGGCGTTTCTGCCTGCAACAGACCTGGCGTTTGCCGTGTCTAGCTGACGGCCTTCCTTTGAGTCGGTGCTGGTTTCACGCGCGCGGACCTCTGCCCGCGAGTGCGAGTTGCCGGCGGCAGCAGAGTGAGGGCTACGGGACGGGCAGTCGCGGCTGGCGGTGACAAGGCGGCCGCGGCCGCTGCTGGCTGGCGGCTGGTTCCGCCCCCCGCCGCAGCTGGCGCTGACGTGACACGACGGCAGTGCGCCGGGCCATCCGTCAGCGCGCGCTACCCCGCCCCGCCCAGCAAAAGTGGCCGCGCGCCCGCAGCAGCCACCGGCGTGCCGTCCCCTGTTCCACGCCAGACGGGTTACTGCTGCACACGTGACCGTATTTTGTAATTAATTGATGCTGAGAACCGCAACCGCTCTACATGATTTCTACACTGTTCCAGGAAGTAACCTGTTATTATGACTGAATCATGAGGGTTGGCAGGAAGAAAGAAAAATCATCTAAGTATGACTATTAGCTGTAAGCCTTGTAACTTAGGTAGAGACGTACAGTGAAGGCTGCTTTCGTCAGTCCATTAAGATACTGCTGATTTCGTGCTCAGTGACGGAGTCACTGTGTCAAACAGCCCCAAATGCCGCATATACAGAAGCGTGCAAAAATGTAACAGAATATAGAGAATCCTCCACTGAACAATTTGAGGCAGGGAACATGGGGTCGGAGAAGCCAGCTTAAGGAGACATGGAAGTAAACTTGTCTACCACACTGTCTAGCATCACTGTCTTCCAACTCATTTACAGTTAAAATGAATACAAGTTTACACGTACTGTAGTGTTTACAGGGTGTTTCAAAAATGACCGGTATATTTGAAACGGTAATAAAAACTAAACGAGCAGCGATAGAAATACACCGTTTGTTGCAATATGCTTGGAACTACAGCACATTTTCAGGCAGACAAACTTTCGAAATTACAGTAGTTACAATTGTCAACAACAGATGGCGCTGCGGTCTGGGAAACTCTATAGTACGATATTTTCCACATATCCACCATGCGTAGCAAAAATATGGCGTAGTCTCTGAATGAAATTACCCGAAACCTTTGACAACGTGTCTGGCGGAATGGCTTCACATGCAGATGAGATGTACTGCTTCAGCTGTTCAATTGTTTCTGGATTCTGGCGGTACACCTGGTCTTTCAAGTGTCCCCACAGAAAGAAGTCACAGGGGTTCATGTCTGGCGAATAGGGAGGCCAATCCACGCCGCCTCCTGTATGTTTCGGATAGCCCAAAGCAATCACACGATCATCGAAATATTCATTCAGGAAATTAAAGACGTCGTCTGTGCGATGTGGCCGGGCACCATCTTGCATAAACCACGAGGTGTTCGCAGTGTCGTCTAAGGCAGTTTGTACCGCCACAAATTCACGAAGAATGTCCAGATAGCGTGATGCAGTAATCGTTTCGGATCTGAAAAATGGGCCAATGATTCCTTTGGAAGAAATGGCGGCCCAGACCAGTACTTTTTGAGGATGCAGGGACGATGGGACTGCAACATGGGGCTTTTCGGTTCCCCATATGCGCCAGTTCTGTTTATTGACGAAGCCGTCCAGGTAAAAATAAGCTTCGTCAGTAAACCAAATGCTGCCCACATGCATATCGCCGTCATCAATCCTGTGCACTATATCGTTAGCGAATGTCTCTCGTGCAGCAATGATAGTGGCGCTGAGGGGTTGCCGCGTTTGAATTTTGTATGGATAGAGGTGTAAACTCTGGCGGATGAGACGATACGTGGACGTTGGCGTCATTTGGACTGCAGCTGCAACACGGCGAACGGAAACCCGAGGCCGCTGTTGGATCACCTGCTGCACTAGCTGCGCGTTGCCCTCTGTGGTTGCCGTACGCGGTCGCCCTACCTTTCCAGCACGTACATCCGTCACGTTCCCAGTCCGTTGAAATTTTTCAAACAGATCCTTTATTGTATCGCTTTTCGGGCCTTTGGTTACATTAAACCTCTGTTGAAAACTTCGTCTTGTTGCAACAACACTGTGTTCTAGGCGGTGGAATTCCAACACCAGAAAAATCCTCTGTTCTAAGGAATAAACCATGTTGTCCACAGCACACATGCACGTTGTGAACAGCACACGCTTACAGCAGACAGACGACGTACAGAATGGCGCACCCACAGACTGCGTTGTCTTCTATATCTTTCACATCACTTGCAGCGCCATCTGTTGTTGAAAATTGTAACTACTGTAATTTCGAAAGTTTGTCCGCCTGAAAATGTACTGTTGTCCCAAGCATATTGCAACAAACGGCGTATTTCTACCGCTGCTCGTTTAGTTTTTATTGACGTTTCAAATATACCGGTCATTTTTGAAACACCCTGTATTTACATGTACATTCTTTATTTTCTGCAAGGAAACGAGAAGGACGACCCTGATTAGTAGGAAATATTTCGTGGTCGCTGGATTGGAATGGGAGTTGTTATTCCATGGCCTGCGAGGTCACCTTGAATGACACCTGTCGTCTTTTACTACTGCATGTTACTAGTAAGATCGGCTACGCAAAATATCTCTTTATTGGTTCCCTAACTCCCAAGAATGACTCTGCAAGTAGGGGCTACGTTTGCTTGGCTGCCACAAGTACATAACACAAAATTTCTGATTAGTGGGCCACATTTATTTAAATATTAATTAATTAAACTGATAAAAAGGTGCCACCTCACACATCATATGATGATTTAATAAAATACCAATCCATATATTGGATATACAATATTCAGTCCTGCAAGGTTCGCATGAGAGCTTCTGTAAAGTTTGGAAGGTAGGAGACGAGGTACTGGCAGAAGGAAGGCTGTGAGGACGGGGCGTGAGTCGTGCTTGGGTAGCTCAGATGGTAGAGCACTTGCCCGCGATAGGCAAAGGTCTCAAGTTCGAGTCTCGGTCCAGAACACGGTTTTAATCTCCCAGGAAGCTTCATATCAGCGCACACTCCGCTGCAGAGTGAAAATCTCATTCTGGAATATTCAGGGTAAATTTCATTGAAACATTGCTAATAGGAGGTGCAAACTGACTGATTTTAAAGATCCTGACTAGAGAGCGGAATGGCGCTGTGGGATGTAATAACAAATAATTTAGCAATAATTCATAATTATTTTCTCATTAACAGTAACACACACACACGGAAGTTAATATACAGTCACTTGGGATGCTAGCGCGTACCGTACATCGACACATGGCACATTATACAGCGCAGCATCTGGACCGGGCAAGACTGCTAAATTACTGGATACTATTTTTCAAGATCGCACATACCACGTTCACACCTATTCCACATATAAGCTCACTGGTTCATAGCGCGACTGCCTTTAACGGTCAATTTCAGAGAACAAAGTCCACTTCTAAAATTCCGTACGACTCAGAAATTTTGTAAATAAGTTTAGCAAACAAGAAAACATCTACTTCGTCATGAAACTGAGGCTTCAATTCGAACACGTGGGGTTTTACGTCAAACTGGAGCCTCATGGTGTACACAGAAACGCACTAATAAGTCCGCGGGATTGAAACAAAATTGATCGGTAAATTAAATAAAATTTAGCACAAGTATTCCACAAAGCGCACAACACATTCACACAGAATATGCTATACTAACTAAAGCTGTACTTCATGTGGTGGCTAGAATGGCTCTGAGC
The DNA here is from genome assembly GCF_021461395.2 of Schistocerca americana. Lineage (NCBI taxonomy): Eukaryota > Metazoa > Arthropoda > Insecta > Orthoptera > Acrididae > Schistocerca > Schistocerca americana. The sequence goes on from NC_060121.1 coordinate 619,084,206, forward strand.
ACTGTGGGACTTAACATCTGAGGTCATCAGTCCTCTAGAACTCAGAACTACTTAAACGTAACTAACCTAAGGACATCACACACATCCATGCCCGAGGCAGGATTCGAACCTGCGACCGTAGCGCAGAACCGCTCGGCCACTCTGGCCGGCCATGTGGTGGCGCCCCTGGTCCTCGCCAAGCTACAGTTGCATAAAAGATCTCATCGAATAAACTGAATATTACTGAAATTAACAGCGTTCCCTGACTGAACTAGTTGGTGCAGCATGATTATCAATGCTACCCACCAGAGTGACTACCGAAAACTCAAACAAAGCACTTACACATTTCAACTCAGCAAACAGAGATGCCACTCAGAGCATCCGTACTCACCGGCGTTCTAGCGAAGAGTAACCTAATCGCCTCTCTCATCCAGGGTCCATACACGTTGGCTGGAAGGGCTCAGAGAGCGTAAGCGGTTTCTACCTGTACCAAACTCACAATGAGTTTTGACCAGTGGTCAGTAATGTCTCTATGACCCAACGTAGCCGTCTTCGAAGCTCTACACAATGGTTGACTACACTGCTCTTAACATTCATAGAACCATGTAGGCCGGCCGGTGTGGCCGAGCGGTTCTAGGCGCTTCAGTCTGGAACCGCGCGACCGCTACGGTCGCAGGTACGAATCCTGCCTCGGGCATGGATGTGTGTGATGTCCTTAGGTTAGTTAGGTTTAAGTAGTTCTAAGTTCTAGGGAGAGCAAAAGAAAACCAACATAGGGTAAGCTGTAGTAGTAATACCAAATTGTATCAACTAGGACCCACTAATTGCATAAGGTGGTGGGTTGTTATGTATCATATTTTGAAGAATAAAGAATTAAAAAAAAAGTTCTAGGGAACTGATGACCTCAGATGTTAAATCCCATACTGCTCAGAGACATTTGAACCATTTTGAACCATGTAGCGGCTCATAGGGAGCCGTTACAACCTGACCTGAATCCACCGGATTAGTTCTTATGGGGATATCTAAAGTCACTTGTGTATGAGACGCCAGTTTCACGTTAACAAAAATGCTACAGCATATGGAGGAGATGGAATTAGTTGCCAGAAGTGTAGCTACTTGTCATGTGATTCGAAATACACGAGGGATATTTGCCAGAGTGCATCAGAATCTTGTTCGCCGATGTCATGCCCGCATTGAGTTTGACGGCTGTCAGTTTCAGCACAATTGTAGGCTACGGTACATGATGATGATGTCTGGTTCGTGGGGCGCTCAACTGCGGGGTCATCAGCTCCCGTACAAAATCCAAATTTTTACACTGTCCAATTTGTACACAATCTAATCGAGCCACTGTCATGAATGTTGGTGATGATGAGGACAACACAAACACCCACTCCACGGGCAGAGAAAATCCCCAACGCGGCCGGGAATCGAACACGGGACCCCTTAATCCAGAGGCAGCAACGTTAGCCACTAGACCACGAGCTGCTGGAGGATACAGTAAAAATGGCACGTTCATTGTGTCAGTGATGGTATTTGCAGTTAACTGCAACTAAAGTAAATAAAAAAGTATACGGTACTGTGATTTTATTCCAATTATCTCCATAAGCTGGCTTCTCCGACCCCATTTTCCCTACGTCAAAAGTGTTCAGTGGAGCATCCTCCATGTCCTCTTAAATTTTCGCACGCCCTTACGGATATATATATATATATATATATATATAGGGTGTTACAAAAAGGTATGGCCAAACTTTCAGGAAACATTCCTCACACACAAAGAAAGAAAATATGTTATGTGGACATGCGTCCGGAAACGCTTACTTTCCATGTTAGAGCTCATTTTAATAGTTCTCTTCAAATCACATTAATCATGGAATGGAAACACACAGCAACAGAACGTACCAGTGTGACTTCAAACACTTTGTTACAGGAAATGTTCAAAATGTCCTCCGTTAGCGAGGATACATGCATCCACCCTCCGTCGCATGGAATCCAAGGTGCGCTGATGCAGCCCTGGAGAATGGCGTATTGTATCACAGCCATCCACAATACGAGCACGAAGAGTCTCTACATTTGGTACCGGGATTGCGTAGACAAGAGCTTTCAAATGCTCCCATAAATGAAAGTCAAGAGGGTTGAGGTCAGGAGAGCGTGGAGGCCATGGAATTGGTCCGCCTCTACCAATCCATCGGTCACCGAATCTGCTGTTGAGAAGCGTACGAACACTTCGACTGAAATGTGCAGGAGCTCCATCGTGCATGAACCATATGTTGTGTCGTACTTGTAAAGGCACATGTTCTAGCAGCACAGGTAGAGTATCCCGTATTAAATCATGATAACGTGCTCCATGGAGCGTAGGTGGAAAAAACTAAAATGAGCTCTGACATGGAAATTAAGCGTTTGCGGCCACATGTCCACATTACATCTTTTCTTTATTTGTGTGTGAGGAATGTTTCCTGAAAGTTTTGCCGTACCTTTTTGTAACACCCCCATATATATATATATATATATATATATATATATATATATATATATATATATATATAGGGTGGTCCATTGATAGTGACCGGGCCAAATATCTCACGAAATAAGCATCAAACGAAAAAACTACAAAGAACGAAACTCGTCTAGCTTGGAGGGGGAAACCAGATGACGCTATGGTTGGCCCGCTAGATGGCACTTCCGTAGGTTAAACTGATATCAACTGCGTTTTTTTAATAGGACTCCCCATTTTTATTACATATTCGTGTAGTACGTAAATAAATATGAATGTTTTAGTTGCACCACTTTTTTCGCTTTGTGATAGATGGCGCTGTAATAGTCACAAATGTGTAAGTACGTGGTATCACGTAACATTCCCCAAGTGTGGACGTTATTTGCTTCGTGATATATTACCCGTGTTAAAATGGACCGTTTACCAATTGAGGAAAAGGTCGATATCGTGTTGATGTGTGGCTATTGTGATCAAAATGCCCAACGGGCGTGTGCTATGTATGCTACTCGGTATCCTGGACGACATCATCCAAGTGTTCGGACCGTTCGCCGGATAGTTATATTATTTAAGGAAACAGGAAGTGTTCAGCCACATGTGAAACGTCAACCACGAACTGCAACAAATGATGATGCCCAAGTAGGTGTTTTAGCTGCTGTCGCGGCTAATCCGTCTTGCATCCCGCCTGGAAGGCGGCGCGTGGATCTGCTCCTGCAAACTGAAGGGTAGGGCGAATGATGAAAGCGAGTAGGAGCAAGAGGGGACAAGCACTTCGGTACTGCGGTTAAAATATTAGTTGTTTACTATAGACAAAAACAAGTTAATAAATGGTTACATAAACTCGCGTACATCCCGTCGCGAGTAGTACAACGTCTCATTAGCAAGTCAACACACACTGTAGTTTAAGCATTGTTCCAGGCCGTCTGGTCTCGATGAAATGGGCAGAATCTGGAGCGGAGTTCGTAGATCTCAACAGCGCCTGCTAGAGGGCGCTGTCGTCGGTGTCTCGTAGTGGTGCCAACTTAACTTACGCCGTGACATCGTAGCTATGGATACCACAATCCGCACATCAGTAGCAGACAAACTGCGCGAGAATCGGGAATCTCAAAAACGTCGGTGTTGAGAATGCTACATCAACATCGATTACACCCGTACCATATTTCTGTGCACCGGGAATTGCATGGCGACGACTTTGAACGTCGTGTGCAGTTCTGCCACAGGGCACAAAAGAAATTACGGGACGATGACAGATTTTTCGCACGCGTTCTATTTAGCGACGAAGCGTCATTCACCAACAGCGGTAACGTAAACCGGCATAATACGCAATATTTGGCAACGGAAAATCCACGATGGCTGTGACAAGTGGAACATCAGCGACCTTGGCGGTTTAATGTATGGTGCGGCATTATGGATAATTGGCCCCCATTTTATCGGTGGCAATCTAAATGGTGCAATGAATGCTGATTTCCTTCGTAATGTTCTACCGATGTTACTACAAGCTGTTTCACTGCATGACAGGAAGGCGATGTGCTTCCAACATGATGGATGTCCGGCACATAGCTCGCGTACGGTTGAAGCGGTATTGAATAGCATATCTCATGACAGGTGGATTGGTCGTCGAAGCACCATACCATGGCCCGCACGTTCACCGAATCTGACGTCCCCGGATTTCTATCCGTGGGGAAAGTTGAAGGATATTTGCCATCGTGATCCACCGACAACGCCTGACAACATGCGTCAGCGCATAGTCAATGCGTGGGCGAACATTACGGAACGCGAACTACTAGCTGTTGAGAGGAATGTCGTTACACGTATTGCCAAATGCATTGAGGTTGACGGACATCATTTTGAGCATTTATTGCATTAATGTGGTATTTACACATAATCACGCTGTAACAGCATGCGTTCTCAGAATTGATAAGTTCACAAAGGTACATGTATTGCATTGGAACAACCGAAGTAAGATGTTCAAATGAACCTACGCTCTGTATTTTAATTTAAAAAACCTACCTGTTACCAACTGTTCGTCTAAAATTGTGAGTCATATGTTTGTAACTATTACAACGCCATCTATCACAAAGTCAAAAACGTGATCCAACTAAAACATTCATATTTCTTTACGAACTACACGAACATGTAATAAAAATGGGGGTTCCTATTTAAAAACAATGCAGTATATATCCGTTTGACCTATGGCACAGTGGTTAGACACTGGACTCGCATTCGGGAGGACGACGGTTCAATCCCGCGTCCGGCCATCCTGATTTAGGTTTTCCGTGATTTCCCTAAATAATTCCAGGCAAATGCCGGGATGGTTCCTCTGAAAGGGCACAGCCGACTTCCTTCACTAATCCGATGAGACCGATGACCACGCTGTCTGGTCTCCTTCCCCAAAACAACCAACCAACCAACCAACCTATGGCAGCGCCATCTAGCGGGCCAACATAGCGCCATATGGTTTCCCCCTTCAAGCTACACAAGTTTCGTTCTTTGTAGTTTTTTCGTTTGACTTTTATTTCGTGAGATATTTGGCCTGGTCACGATCAATGGACCACACGCACACACACACACACACACACACACACACACACACACACACACACACACACACACATATATATATATATATATATATATATATATATATATATAGGGTGTCCCAGATATCTTGTCCACCCAAAATATCTCTGGAACAATAACAGCTACTGGAAAACGACTTTCACCGGTATCAATGTAGGGCTAGGGCCCATGAATGTACATATTTGGAAACATTCTAAAACGAAAGCATATGTGTTTTTTAACACAAACCTATGTTTTTTTAAATGAACCTCCTATATTTTTTCTTCAGCAATCCGTAGCATGACAAAGTACATACACAATGGCGTTGATTGCTTCGCAATATTCCCATTACATCCCGAGATATTGAGACGCGAAGTTGACGCTTGAAACACCCGACATGCGCTGCTAGCGCACGTCCTGAGGCTCAGGCGTGAACCCCATGCTGCCCGTAATCGCGATGTGATTGACATGTGTAATCACACCTCCATACTCATCAAGAGGTCCGAAACTAATAATATGGTCTGCTGCCATCAACTCTCATAAGCACATAATGGTTTCCCTCTTGTACGTTTTACGTATCTACGTACACAATATGAACCAGTACCGATCGGTGTACACCCGTCAGGTTGTCTTATTTATCCTGCACACCCAAAATAAGGTTTATCTAATGCGTTATATGACCCATTGTGCCTGTCGCTCAGGGCCTGGCTCTGCCTAGTCAAGTGTCCAACGTAGTTCCCACTACTGCCACAGTTACCACTTCACCTTGTTTATGATTTGCGACCCATGCAAACTCCTGTACTCCACCACCCTCCGAGCATCCCATTTGTTGTTGCTTTGGCGTGCAGTACACCGCTTGCCAGTGAAGTCGTGCATCAGAGTAATCTAGTGACGGCACGGAGGTAGTACACATTGTGAATAAACGTTATGTTGTGGAACTTATACTGTACAGTGTAATGTATACACATGAAGATATGGTAGAAATGCTGCTGATCTATGGAGAACGTACGTTGACGGGAAATACGTTATGAGATTGCTTGTTTGTTGATAGTACTGTTAGCGAACATTATGATTATTAAGTTAATATGTCTGTTTGTAGGTGGACGAAATGCTGTTCAGGCAGAACGACTGTACAGAAGACGATTCCCTGACAAGCCATAGCCTTCGCGCCGGATGTTTGGTCGTCTCACATCTCGTCTACGTGAATCGGGAAGCTTAAATCCAAGACCTCGACATCGTCCTAGAACACGCACAGATGAACGTGCTGAAGTTGCTGTGCTCGCTACCATAGCTGTGAATCCTCAAATCAGCTCACGTCAAATTGAACGTGAAGTTGGTGTGTCGAAATCAAGTGCACAGCGTATTCTTAAAGGTCATAAATTTCATCCTTACCATGTTCATTTACACCAGGATCTTCATGGAAATGACTTCCGCAATAGGGTAACATTTTGTCGGTGGGCTCAGCAAAAACTTCTGACTAATCCAATTTTTTTTGCAGATGTTCTCTTCACCGACGAGGCATCATTCTCCAACAAAGGAATTGTCAATACGAGGAATATGCATTATTGGTCCGCAGACAATCCAAAGTGGCTCCGTCAGGTAGAGCATCAACGTCCGTGGAAAGTTAATGTTTGGTGTGGGATTATTGGAGATACCATTATCGGACCTTTCTTTATAAATGACATCCAAAATGGCAGACAATACTCCAGACATATACTACACAATCTTCCTGTTCTCTTGGACACCGTACCTCTGAACCGGAGAATGGTCATGTGGTATCAGAATGACGGATGCCCTGCACATAACGCCTTACGAGCACGACGACTTCTGAACCGTAAGTTCCCTGGTAGGTGGATTGGACGAGGTGGCCCAGTTAGGTGGCCTGCCCGATCTCCGGACCTTGCACCGCTGCATTATTTTCTTTGGGGAGCAGTGAAGTATGCTGTTTACCAACATGGACCAACAACACCAGAGGACATGAAGCAAAGCATTATTGATGCTTGTACAGCCATCAAAGAGGAAACGGTAGCACGAAGTAGGGCATCCTTCATCCGCAGAGTGACGCTATGTATGCAAGCCAATGGGCATCACTTTGAGCATGAGATGTGAACGCTATGTTTAGTATGTAGTGCTGGTATCACAGTGGAAGTTTCTACAAAGGGCCATTTTACCCAGTGATGTTAAGAAACATTTGTTTGCAACAATTTGTCATTTAACGCATTAGATAAACATTGATAGTTATGTGATAATAAAACTAATTGGTTAAACATGTTTACATTCATCTTCTATGTCCTACCTGAACTTCCCAAATCGAAACATTTTTACCTAAACAACGGTAAAACTTTTAGTCCACTTGCTCGTTTCACTAAAACTATCAACATGAATTTTACTATTACGAGTGAATGATTAACTGTCACTTGCGCTAGATCTACAATAAAGTAAAGTTTTAACGTTGAACGGCATTACCTTTTTGGTAACGGATTAACGATAAGCGAAGTTAACTTCGTGACTAACGTTGCGGTACACAGATATGTTACAGAACCGCATCACCCCTAGCCTATGGGATAAATACCTGCTGGAATGTACGACGTTAATGCAGGATGGCAGCAGACCGTATTATTCGTTTCGGACTTCTTGATAAGTATGGAAGTGTGATTACTCATGTCAATCACATTACGATTACGGGCAGCATGGGGTTCACGCCTGAGCCTCAGGACGTGCGCTAGCAGCGCATGTCGAGTGTTTCAATCGTCAACTTTGCGTCTTAATATCTCGGGATGTAATGGGAATATTGCGATGCAATCAACGCCACTGTGTATGTGCTTTGTCCTGCTATGGATTGCTGAAGAAAAAATATAGGAGGTCCATTTAAAAAAACATAAGTTTGTGTTAAAAAACACATATGCTTTCGTTTTAGAATGTTTCCAAACATGTACATTCATGGGTCCCAGCCCTACATTGATACCGGTGAAACCCCTACAAAGATTTCAACCATATTTGGTACCCATATTAGTTACGATCTGGAAACAAATATTGTGGGATAAGAACCACCAGCCTCCTGTTGGAGTGGGGTGAAAGTGGAGAGAGAAGGTGGGAGGAGGGGATGGGAAGACAGAGAGGGGGAAGAAGGAGATGGGCAGAGATGAGAGAGGGGGGGGGGAGGAGAAGTTGGAGAGAGAGGGAGGGGGGGATGGACAGAAAGGGGGGAAGGAGGGGTTCGAAAGAGAGTGGGTGCGAGGAGAGGTAGTAGAGGAGATGGACAGAGATGGAGGGAAAGAGGAGACTGACTAATAGACCATTGGTATAAATACATACCTACGAATTTTTTTAAAAGTAACTTTTTAACCGTAGGTAATATTATGGGGCGCAGATAGTTGAATTATAAAACTCGATGTCATACAAATATATGTTCGTTGATTTTTTTTATATTCTTTGTACCCTTTGCATTTTGGTCATTAAACTTTTTGGAGAGCTGTATCGGACATAAAGTTGTTATGCGAAAAAGTCATTTTTATTAGAATTTTTTAAACTGGCATCTAACTGGAAGTTAGAAGATGTCCATCAGCTCATCTAGTCAGTCAAAGAATCGGCCAACCTAGTGCTCGCTGCAAGCTGGTGGATTTAACTGTCATCAGCCTTGAGTCTTCATTTAATTTCACAAAAAAACATAGTAAAAGTCTTAATCCGCTTTCATTATTGTCTAATAGAACCGCTCCTTCGTTTTCTGTCGCTGTGTGTATTTGTACAAAGGTTTAAAAAGTCAAATGTTCTCAAAGATATAAGCTAGCAATCCAAATGTTTACATGATCGTACAATAATGTGTCCTGATCATTACTGAATACTCTCTGAAGAAAAAAACTTATTATTCCCTAAATCAGGTCAGACGGCCACCCCTTGCTTCTCCCATAAAGCTTTTACTATTTCAAGATGTCTGGTACCTTATGTGGCTTCTTTGGTGTTTTTTCAACCCATTTATGTCCTGATTACTACATCTTGGCCTATTAAAGAAAGATCTAAGTAAAATTATGTTTTTATGGTGTCCGTTTGCCCGGTACAGTACGAAATTGCTTTATCCGACGATACAACTCGAACTTATTGCTGTGGAACCTTAACATCCCCATTGTTATTACTTGTGCCAGGAATCTAGTTGTATCTGAAATTACTTACTCTTACTCTCTTGGCCCTACAAACCACAGTCTTTTGTCTCTTCAAGTAGCCTCCTCCACAGCGTTCTGCCCTTGGCATTTTCTTCCTTTGCCCCAAGTTTCTGAAGATTCTCGGCAGCCTGGTCTCTCCACCTTGTTTCAGGTCTGTCTAAAGGTCTTCGCTCTTTACGTTTCTTCTCGAACACTTGCCACAATTTTATCCCTGCTCTCTCCTGTAGACATCCCCGGCCCATCTCAGCCTCCTTGTCTTGGTTTATGGAACAATTACTGTTTCATTATAGATCTACCTTAGCTCTTTTTTTTTCTTTTTCGCTATCTCCTCTCTCAAAAACTGGTTCAAATAGCATCCACTAGAATTTATTTTCGAAAACCTTTATCTTTCTCTCTCCATACTTATTCTCCGTATTTCGGTCCCATACAGTAGCTATAGTCTGATTGCAGTTATATACACTGAAGCGCCAAAGAAACTAGTATAGGCGTCCATAGTCAAATATACAGAAATGTAAGCAGGTAGAATATGGGGCTGTTGTCGGCAACGCTTTTATAAGTGTCTGGCGCAATTGTTAGATCGGTTACTGCTGCTACAATGGCAGGTTGCCAAGGTTTCAGAGCTTGAACGTGGTGTTATAGCCGGCGCACAAGTGATGGGAAACAGCATCTCCGAGGTAGCGATGAAGTGGGGATTTTCCCAAACGACCGTTTCACGAGTATACCATGAATATCAGGAACCCAGTAAAACATCAAATCTCCGACATCTCTGCGGCCGGAAAAAAGATCCTGCAAGAACGGGACCAACGACGACTGAAGAGAATCTTTCAACGTGACAGAAGTGCAACCCTTCCGCATTGCTGCAGATTGCAATGCTGGACCATCAACAGGTGTCAGCGTGTGAACCATTCAACGACATATCATCTATATGGGCTTTCGGAGCCGAAGGCTCACTTGTGCACCCTTGACGACTGCACGACACAAAGCTTTACGCCTCGCCTGGTCCCGTCAACACCGACGTTGGTCTGTTGATGACTAGGAACATGTTGCCTGGTCGGACGAGTCTCGCTTCAAACTGTATCGAGCGGATGGACGTGTACGGGTGTGGAGACAACCTCATGAGTCCATGGACCCTGCATGTCAGCAGGGGACTGTTCAAGCTGGTGGAGGCTCTGTAATGGCTTGGGATGTGTGCAGTTGGAGTGATATGGGACCCCTGATAGTCTAGATACGACTCTGACAGAGGAGACGTACGTAAGCATCCTGCCTGACCACGTGTATCAATTCGTGTCCATTGTGCATTCCGATGCACTTGAGAAATTACAGCAGGACAGTACGACACACCACACGTACAGAATTTCTACAGAGTGGCTGCAAGAACATTCTTCTGAGTTTAAACACTTCCGCTGGCCACCAAACTCCCCAGACATGAACATTACTGAGCATATCCGGTATGGCTTGCAACGTGCTGTTCAGAAGAGATGTCCACTCCCTCGTACTCTTACGGATTTATGGGCAGCCCTGCAGGATTTATGTTGTCATTTCCCCCCAGCACTATTTCAGACATTAGTCGAGTCAACGCGACGTCGTGTTGGGACACTTTTGCGTGCTCGCAAGGGCCCTACACGATATTGGGTAGATGTACCAGTTTCTTTGGCTCTTCATTGTCTATCCCTATTTTGGTTCCTTTTGATAAAAGTTTGGATGGCAATAGTTATTTGAATGAGTGTGATACTCTGAATGTCGCCTTTATCCTCGTTTACATTTCTTGTTTCTCAGCATTTCTGTTATATACTGCAACCCCCATGTATTTAAACTCTTCTGTTTCTTCAAACACGGGTCCAAAAGCGTGCATGGTTTCCTGCCTTTTTATCTCGTAATTTCTTTTTAGCCTCATGAATTTCTTTTTTTTTTTTTGGCAATTACCGCTAACCCTACCTCCTTCGTTTTTTGATATAGCTTTCTTGCCTGTATTTTCTGGTCATCTAAATTTTTACCGATTAATGCTACATTATAATTTTTACTGCTGTACTAATGGCGTCCTCTGTCTCACTTGTTGTATCCAGTGCTCCCTGTATTATTACACTGAACAAGAGTGGTGATATTCCATCGCCTTCCTTGACTCCTATTTCTATGTCAAAAGCCATGGAATATTCTCCACCCACTTTCATTATTCTTTTTTAGCCTTCCAGGGTAACATATACAATATTTTTATTCTTCTTTGGTATTTCAAACTTCTGCATTTCCTCCCACAACGTTTCTCTGTTTATGGCATTGTTGTGCACGACTTCAGACACAACGGTGAGAAGACGTTGGCTACGGAGCGGCGTGGTAACTGTCATCTTACGAAAGTTGGACAGGAGCAGGAACGATTATTGAACAAATAACACAGTAAACAGAAGATTTACTTAACTTGTATTCCTTCAAATGTACGAAGACTCATTATAGATGACGTAACAAGAAATAGAGTCCAGCTATTACAACAGCAACAACGATGTTGACGCACTCGTAATGAGGCAGCGTCTGTGTAGGCTCATGTAGTGATGTGGCTCCAAGCACAAGAGGATCGTCTCGCTTCTGCCGGCCTGTCTATATTGCGGCGGCAGAGGGCTCTCGAAGGACAGAGCCGCTGGAGGTACGGTTCAGCGGGCGTGCTGCGTTGGGTCCGCCAGACCCCGCACAACTACTACCGTGCTATCGGCGTCTCACGGAAAACAGTAGTTCCGTTGCTATGACGCCCATGGGGTGGTATCAATACGTGATGTCACAGCCATCATGGTCTTCATTTATGTCAACAAACAATACTGCCATTGTTTTGTTGTATTTCTCATGCTTTGATATGACTTATCTCAGTACAAATATCACATCAATAGTGGGTTGATTCTTCACAAAAACTCTCGCTTCTCATCTATGATATCTTTTAAATATGGCTCCACTCTTTTCTAGAGAACCTTGCAGAACATTTTGTAGGCTGTGCTAAATAATGACATGCCACTTTAATTTCAGCACGCTTGTTTATCGCCATTTTTATGGATTGGCGTTATGAACGCTTCTTTCCACTGAGATGGCATTCTTTCTTCATTCTAAATGCCACGAGTCATGAGTTACTGTACTTGTATCGCAATTGTATGTCCTCCTTTCTTAAGTACTTCAGCTGTTATTCCATCTCTCCCTGGAGCAGTGTTGTTTCACTTAAACATACAATATACACTCCTAGAAATGGAAAAAAGAACACATTGACACCGGTGCGTCAGACCCACCATACTTGCTCCGGACACTGCGAGAGGGCTGTACAAGCAATGATCACACGCACGGCACAGCGGACACACCAGGAACCGCGGTGTTGGCCGTCGAATGGCGCTAGCTGCGCAGCATTTGTGCACCGCCGCCGTCAGTGTCAGCCAGTTTGCCGTGGCATACGGAGCTCCATCGCAGTCTTTAACACTGGTAGCATACCGCGACAGCGTGGACGTGAACCGTATGTACAGTTGACGGACTTTGAGCGAGGGCGTATAGTGGGCATGCGGGAGGCCGGGTGGACGTACCGTCGAATTGCTCAACACGTGGGGCGTGAGGTCTCCACAGTACATCGATGTTGTCGCCAGTGGTCGGCGGAAGGAGCACGTGCCCGTCGACCTGGGACCGGACCGTAGCGACGCACGGATGCACGCCAAGACCGTAGGATCCTACGCAGTGCCGTAGGGGACCGCACCGCCACTTCCCAGCAAATTAGGGACACTGTTGCTCCTTGGGTATCGGCGAGGACCATTCGCAACCGTCTCCATGAAGCTGGGCTACGGTCCCGCACACCGTTAGGCCGTCTTCCGCTCACGCCCCAACATCGTGCAGCCCGCCTCCAGTGGTGTCGCGACAGGCGTGAATGGAGGGACGAATGGAGACGTGTCGTCTTCAGCGATGAGAGTCGCTTCTGCCTTGGTGCCAATGATGGTCGTATGCGTGTTTGGCGCCGTGCAGGTGAGCGCCACAATCAGGACTGCATACGACCGAGGCACACAGGGCCAACACCCGGCATCATGGTGTGGGGAGCGATCTCCTACACTGGCCGTACACCACTGGTGATCGTCGAGGGGACACTGAATAGTGCACGGTACATCCAAACCGTCATCGAACCCATCGTTCTACCATTCCTAGACCGGCAAGGGAACTTGCTGTTCCAACAGGACAATGCACGTCCGCATGTATCCCGTGCCACCCAACGTGCTCTAGAAGGTGTAAGTCAACTACCCTGGCCAGCAAGATCTCCGGATCTGTCCCCCATTGAGCATGTTTGGGACTGGATGAAGCGTCGTCTCACGCGGTCTGCACTTCCAGCACGAACGCTGGTCCAACTGAGGCGCCAGGTGGAAATGGCATGGCAAGCCGTTCCACAGGACTCCAGCATCTCTACGATCGTCTCCATGGGAGAATAGCAGCCTGCATTGCTGCGAAAGGTGGATATACACTGTACTAGTGCCGACATTGGAGATGCTTTGTTGCCTGTGTCTATGTGCCTGTGGTTCTGTCAGTGTGATCATGTGATGTATCTGACCCCAGGAATGTGTCAATAAAGTTTCCCCTTCCTGGGACAATGAATTCACGGTGTTCTTATTTCAATTTCCAGGAGTGTAAATGCGTTATTACATATTCGTAAAGAAAACAGAATGGTCCAGACATCAGTTCGTGCACCGAAATAGTTACTATGACAGAAAACTTGTTGCCGAAACGAAGCGCACTGCTGTTTTGATTCAAAATGGCGTGAGCGGGGATCGAGTAGATTTCACGCTACTTTTTGCAGTGGTAATGTCACTAGTGGGCTTACGACTACCGACTTCTGCGAGCGCGCATGAACGACCCATGCGTGAACTGTGTGCATTTCCATTATTCATTTCCTTTGTTGCGTCTGTTTTGTCGTCCGAACAAGATAGTCCCAGGGAAAAAGCATCACAGGTGCGAAGATGCGAGGTGGTGCCAGTGCCATAGAGACTGGCCACTTGTGCGAGTTCCTCCAGCACTACGGGCGGCGCTGAGGATGAAGATATCGACTTCGCCTCGGCCAATTGCTGGCCGAGTACAATCCGCCAATGACCGGACGATAATGGACAGAAGCCTACTTTGAAGACAAAAGAGCAGCTCTCGCCCACTTGGTTATAGATCATCAAATGGCTCTGAGCACTATGGGACTTAACTTCTGAGGTCATCAGTCCCCTAGAACTTAGAACTACTTAAACCTAAGTAACCTAAGGACATCACACACATCCATGCCCGAAGTAGGATTCGAACCTGCGACCGTAGCGGTCGCGCGGTTCCAGACTGTAGCGCCTAGAACTGCTCGGCCACCTCTACCGGCTGTAGATCATCGTCCAGGGCTGACTTAGACATGGAATGTCGTTTAGTGAACTCTTAGAAGTGAAAAGACACTTGTTATAAATTGAATTTGGCTATATACTTTGAAGTGTAGCTATGATTATTTGCACTTAGGCATTGAGAGACTTTTTGTGTTATATTACATTCAGTGCTGCCGACTTTAGTATTTTTGTGTTATATTACATGCAATGCTGCCGACTTCAATATTCAACAAGTCACAAAGATAAGTAAACGTTTTTAACTCATTTTTGTGACTTTGTTACTAATTTGTCGGAATGTTGTAGAACCTTCGTTCTCCTAGCCAGTTACCTGACTCTGGGGCATAGCCTTAGCGGTGTGCTGCATCAGAAGCCGTTTAAGGAACTCACAAAGCCGGCCTATCGTAACAAAAGTGGCAAGTCGGCCTCCGCGGAAGTAGCGACAAGGCCGTACAGAACTGGCGATGAGGGTTTACGAAAGTGGGAGTGTGCAGTATGTCGTCTCAAAGCAACGAAGCGTTGAAAATGTATCACAAACGCGTCACACTTGTCATTAAATGTCAGTTAATAAAGCATCAACAATGTAAGGCTTCAACAGATATTCTGATAATCAATACGCAAGGCAAAACACTGAGACCATCACGTTATCCATTACGCTATGGCTTGTAGCGTAATGGATAACGTGATGGTCTGCTGATTTAAGGATTCGCATCCTGCTTCATGCCATTTTTTTCCATCTTAGCATTGTTATATTTTGGGACCTTGGTATGAGTGTAATACAAGTATGTTCTGCAACATTCGATGTTATTTAACATTTCCATGTGATTGGAGTACGAAGGATGAAGTAAATGTAATGTTTGGCTGTTTATTTCCGAATGCTTGGTGATTTCCGAGTGCGTGTTTAGGCAGAAACCTGTCGCCAAGTGAGCGGGCAGCAATAAAATTCATATTGTTATTTGTCACAAATACATCGTTGTTTAATTCCGAATACGTGACGATTTCTGAGTATGTCGTTAGGCAAAAACCTGAGAGGACAGCTTAAATTGCTGCAAGTGGAACGACGAGTAGTTACATTCACATTCTTCCTTCTCACAAATATTTCGCACGTCACGCAACAACAAACGCGTTCCCGCAGAGTTATCGCTACAACTGAGATTCCCCTGCCACTAACATGTCCATAAACATCAACTCGGCTCTGTAGCGGTCGACAAATCGATAGCCTCGTTCCTGGTCGCCTTCAAAGCGCCACCACGTCACGATTATGTCAGTTCTCGTAAAAAGTAATGTGAAACGTCCACGACTCTGTGAGCGGTCTTCTTGCTCTATAGCACTGCAGTGGCGCTGGAATTTAGAAACAGCTCTTGTCCGAAACAATATTAGTCGACGTTCCCGTAAACTCTCGTCTCGGACAGGACTTCACATCGCACATAGTTTGAAAAACAGTGTAACTTAACGAATTGTTTCAAAGTTAGAGTGGAACCGAGGAAATTCCGTAATTAAATCAGCAAACCGAAACAGGTTAGAGTGTGAGCGGTGTCCGGCCCGCAGGTAGGTGTGAAGGTGGTCCGTTGCAGGGAGAGCAGCGGCGCGCGTCCCGCCGTGGCCACGGGCGGCTGCCCGCCGTTAATTCGCTGATGGGCCTGCTCCTGGCCAATCAAGCTGCCCAGTGGGTCGCGTCCGGCGCGCGCGCCGCTACACCGGCCTGCGACGCACGGCGGCCCATCCATCGCCCCCAACAGTGGGCGCGACGCGCAGGGGCCGATAACGAACTGCGCACACTCGGCGCTCCGCAACGAAGCTAGATCACCGCTGCGTGTCCCTGTCACGTGCTCCGGGTTCACGTGCCGGCTCACAGTTCGTCTACCAAGCGTTAAAATTTTTTACCTCATCTACGAGAGTCACTCCAAAAGAAATGCACACTATTTTTTTTTACTCCATCTTTTATTCTACGTGTTTGAAAGTTTTACAGTGTGTAGATACATCCTTTAGGAACAATATTTTCATTTCTCCACGTAATTTCCATGCCTCTCAACTGCCTTACGCCACCTTGGAACCAGCGCCTGTATACCCGAACGGTAAAATTCTGGACAAACCTGTTGGATCCACTGTTTGGCACCGTGCACAAGGGAGTCATCATCTTCAAACCTTGTTCCACAAAGAGAGTCTTTCAGTTTCCCAAAGAGATGATAGTCACATGGAGCAAGGTCAGGATTGTAAGGCGGGTGTTTCAGTGTTGTCCATCCGAGTTTTGTGACCGCTTCCATGGTTTTTTGACTGACATGTGGCCGTGCATTGTCGTGCAACAGCAAAACATCCTGCTTTTGCCGATGTGGTCGAACACGACTCAGTCCAGCTTGAAGTTTCTTCAGTGTCGTCACATATGCATCAGAATTTATGGTGGTTCCACTTGGCATGATGTCCACAAGCAAGAGTCCTTCGGAATCGAAAAACACCGTAGCCACAACTTTTCCAGCAGAAGGTGTGGTTTTGAATTTTTTTTTCTTGGGTCAATTTGCACGATGCCACTCCACTGATTACCTCTTCGTCTCTGGTAAAAAATGTTGGAGCCATATTTCATCACCTGTCACAATTCTTCCAAGAAATTCATCTCCACTATTCTCGTACTGTTCCAAAAGTTCGCTGCATACCGTTTTTCTTGTTTCTTTGTGAGCCACTGTCAACATCCTGAGAATCCACCTGCGCACAACCCTTCTTTAACGTCAACACTTTCCGTATTCTGCAAACACTTCCTTCTCCTATCCCAACGTAGCGTGACAATTCGTTCACTGTGATGCGTCTGTCAGCAGTCACCAATTCTTTAACTCTCTGCACGTTGTCTGGAGTGTGTGCAGTACGCTGCGAGGAGAATCCTCAATATTACCGTGCCTGCTTTCATCATATAACCTGCTTGCCCAACAACTAACCGTACTGCGATTGACAGCAGCATCCGCATACACCTTTTTCAGCCTCTTGTGGATGTTTCCCACTGTCTCGTTTTCACAGCACAGAAATTCTATGCCTGCACGTTGCTTCTGACGAACGTCAAGTGTAGCAGCAATCTTGAAGACATGCTGTGACGGCGCCACTCACGGAAACAGGTTGAACTAAGTTTGAAAACAAGCGGGAAGGCTGTATCTGCACACTGTAAAACTTTCACACATGCAGAATGAAAACTGTATTTTTACAAAAATAGTGTGCATTTCTTTTGGAGCGACCCTCGTACAACTCCCTACATACTCTCGAATCCACCATAAGGTGCATGGCGGAGGGTACCTTGTAGCACTACTAGTCATCCACTTACCTACCCCACTCGCAAATGCAGCGAACGGAAAACGACTGTCTATATGCTTCCGTACGAGCCCTGATTTCTATCGTCTTTGTGATCCTTACACGATACGCACGAGGTGCTGCTATGAAATGAGGGGACTTGTGCTGCCACAGAGTAAGACGCGTGCGCCAAAGATGAATGACCAATAACTGTGAAACGTGAAGTCTTCTCACTCGAACGCGGCATCCCTGGTGCCTGTCGACAAATCAGTGCGGCCGTGGCCTTCGTTTGTGTAGGAGTTGTTGTTTTGTTCTGTCGGAAGCACGATAAGTGTAATGATACAGCAAATGAAGATTCACATGATTCTTGGAGAAACTGCTACTGAAACCTATATTTTACTAAAAGAAGTGTATGGCCGAGACTGCATACCACGTACGTGAGTTTTTGTGTTATTCAAGCGTTTCCAAGATCGTTCAAATGGTTCAAATGGCTCTGAGCACTATGGGACTTAACTGCTGTGGTCTTCAGTCCCCTAGAACTAATTAAACCTAACTAACCTAAGGACATCACACACATCCATGCCCAAGGCAGGATTGAAACCTGCGACCGTAGCGGTCACGCGGTTCCAGACTGTAGCGCCTATAACCGCACGGCCACTCCGGCCGGCTTCCAAAATGGCCGAGAGGACGTTGAAGATGACTTATGCACGGGAAGCCCCACAAAAAAACCGATGGAGCCACCGAAAAAGTAGATAATCTCGTTCGGTATGACCGTCGGTTGAGTATTCAGTCGATTGATGAAACTGTAGGAAGTGACAAAGAATACGTAGGGCATATTTCACAGAACCAGTTTAATGTTAGAAAAGTGTTCGCGAAACTGGTGCCGAAAATTCTCAAGCTCGAACAAAAAGAAGCTCATGATAGTTTGTACTGGCGCTCTGAATACCACTGAAAGTGATCCCAATTTCTGGAAAGAATGATAACATGTCACGAATCTTGGTTTTTCACTTTTGATCCAGAAACTAAGCGCCAATCCAAGCATTGGAAGGACCCAACTCCAACGAGACCGAAAAAAGTTCGAATGAGCAAAGTAGGATTCAAAGCGATTGTGGCGTCGATAGTTACGATGCCACAACGTAGGCACTACGACAGAAGACTAGCTACGCCGACCACAGCGCCCTCTGGCCGAAGCTGTGGAGCTCAGCGAGTGCCGTCTTGATTTCTGCCGATTTCATCAAGAGCAGACGGCCTGGAAATATCGCTTCTGCTACATAGTGGGCTGGTTTGCTACTGAGACTTTGCATTCGTTACGTTCAGTTGAAGTTTGGACAGCAACGAGTATTTGTTACCTTTAAGATTAGACACTGTCTACGGCTTTACTCCTACGTCCTCATCCTAGCCAAAGTTATGTATGCACTTGATATTTACTTTTGTTTTTGACTCTATTAAAAGTGTTAAGGTTACATGCAGTACCGAAGTGCATCACCTCTCCTGCTCCTACTCGCTTCCTTCATTCTCGACCTATATTACAGAAGCAGTTCACAGCAGCAGACCCACGCGCCGCCTATCCAGGCGGGATACAAAAGTGATGATGATTGCTTTTTCGATATTCATGGAAATGTGTATCTTTACTAGGTTCCTGAACGTCAAAAAATTAGTCGACATCGATATCTTCAGGCTCTTGGCCAACCCCGTGAGAAAATGAGAAACAAACGATCCGAATTGTGGAAGAACGACTCATGGATTCTACATCAAGATAAAGCACCGGATCATACCGCATTATCTATTAAGAGGTTTCTAGCGTAGTACAGCAGCCAAGTATTAGATCACCCACCTTATTCGCGTGACCTAGCACCAAGTGAGTCTTATCTGTTCCCCAAAGCCAAATCTGCATTCAAAGGAACAAGATTTCATTCATGTGGAGCAGTGATAGAAAAAGCGGCAAGTGTCATCGAAGAGCTCACAGATGAAGACTTCCAGCAACGTGTCCATCAGTAGAAAATTCGCGTGATGCGTTGTACGGATAGAGGAGGTGAGTATATTGAGGACGACAATAACTAAATATGTTTTTGAACTAAAATGTTTTACAGCAGTAGTCTCGTTATTTTATAACCACATATCATATGTCGGTAGCAGTCGTATCATTCCGCAGTCTGCCGCAAATGGTTCTCTGAACTTATCAACAGTTTTTGCCCAAAAGAACGTCGTCTACCCTCCAGAGATAACCATTTAGGCTCAAGGAGACTAATCACAATACTCTGAGACCAAGAGATTGCCACGGGAGAGGAATTACTGGCGCGCCGTAACGAAACGGTCAGAAGACTTGACACGCGTCGGTCTAGGATGGACTGAAATGTCTCATGTTTTTATCACGAATAATTCATTCGATCACTATCTGAATCATCTTTCGTTGTCGATTAATAAACATTTAATACTAATTACGGGTGAGGCACGTGATTACAAAGATCGAGTCACACTTCCTTGGTGTTAATTTCGCTATGTTTCTTAATAATTTTACATGGCAATATGTTGAAGTTGCATGAGCTATCTCGGTGAGCCGCGGTTGGAAGTAACCGAAGGCTTAGGCAAGGAAGGTCGGCGAGCTGGTTACCCCACCAGAGGGTGGGGGAGGGTGAGGGCGAGGAGCCGGTCCGACGCCATGTTTGATGAAATGGGTCCCCATGAATATTGATCTAAATAGGAATCTCGTACTTCAGTTAGAAGTAACTGAAACCAACATGAGCGTTAGGAGTTACTGAATGTTAAGCACATTCCAGCAAGGCTCAGATAACTATAACGCGATGTGTATTCACGTATTTTACAAAATCAAAGGTTTACCCCTTACCAAAGTACTTCACCTAACACACCGTTTATTCGTTGTTGGGTTCTATCTGCTAAAGTAATGGTAGTGGCGGATACTGCTCAACGCACGTATTTCCTCAACACAAGACCATATTCAACGCGAGAATTGAAACAAACATGAGGCAATATGCAAACGCAGAAAAAACGCTCTCAAACAACACAAATTAATATACAAACGTGATTAAAAAGCGTATGAAAAGTGAAAACTGAATAAAGCTGGCCTCATTGATAATAATAGCAGTTATTTGTAATAATTAGGACAGAGTCTGAAGTTAATGGGTCTGGAAAATTATGATATGTATAGTAAAAAGTGGTTCAATGAACGAAACAAATTTTAATTTTAATTATTAATGTTACTGAAAAATGCAGTGGAATGTTGTGTTGTGCGGTAATACGAAAATCAGTGCAATGAGAACCTAACATGGCCTTCACAAAAAAGCTCTTTACAACATTGCTTATATTAATAGTTCGCGAGGGATCAGATTTTTATAATTTTTCAGAGCCAGTCTCTAGTTAGCTGGTGCTGTGGGCGAGTCGTCGACGGCACATCTTTGTCTGTAATCCCCGAGCATACAGATCAGCAACGTCGTTTTGGTGACCCTCGTGATCTTAGCCACCTGTTGTGGATGAAGCATGACGCGCTATGTTTGTTAGACACACTTCACGCAATTTACACGTGCCGTATCCCGACGTCATAACATTTGCTCACCGTTTATAGGAAAACTTTGGAATTTGTTATTTATCATTCGATTGCGTCTCGGAACATTTCACATTACCATCGTCCGCACTAAGAAATTACATTACTGTGCTTCTAATTTCACTTAGCGCGTCAAACAGTCCGTACTAGGCACTATAGTCAGCGTACACTATCAATCACATGGCGATCGACACACTGTACAATCAAGATTAACGTGCTGAATATCAGTCCATAAAGAGAAAATTCATTACCGTATTTCCATTTTAATTTGAGAGTCAGCGGTATGTACAAAACAGTCCGCGCTGTCTATAATCAAAACCGTTACACGTATAACATTTACCATGGGTTGGCTATTTATACGTCATAGTTTAAGATTAACGTGTCGAATACCAGTTCCAAATGAGAAGCGGCGTGACAAATTTGGTCATTAGTTCCTTGCGCACGGTACAAACCGAAATCACAAATTCATATCACCGATCAAACAGTTGTTTAACATTGGTCATGGACTCAGTACACTTGCGATGATGCCATCACGACAGATACCTCCAGCAGTCGCTCCAGACTCTTTGTTGGTGTTTCTCTGTCGGCGTAACAATATGTTTCAACAGCTCAACATATTTCGCTTAACGTTACACTTTCAATAATTCCGAGTAGACAGATTTACGTTTTCATAATAAAATACCTCTTCAGATGATACTGTTCATGGAAATTGGATAAAAAACCTGCAAATATCTATCATCAGAAAAATGAAAACAGTGATTCCAATTCCATAACATAAACAGAAACAAAGTTGAACAAAGAAGCAATTTTCTAGAATATATTGTCGTAATAAATCTTTTAACATGTCACGGGAAGAAAGCAGAAAACAAGAGAAAAAGAAAGGGCAGGAAAAGGAAAAAATCTATATTCTACTGAGGTGTAATATCGCTAAATCTGTTCAAGAAATTATTTAATCTGGAGTTCTGAGCTACCTACCCACAATTTTGTAACACGGCAGTTTTCCTGCCTAAACTCCAGCAAAACATCTTCCACTCCATGTATTTTCTGAATGTTTCAGTTTGCTATTTGCTTCCTCTCTATGTACTTACATACTTTCCTCAGACCTCCCATCATACTCTGGATATGTTTGACAAATTTCCATCACTTTACTCTTTTTGTTTTCGAACCAGTGCACATACAAGGCTTCTATGCAAAGTTCCTAAAAATATTTGTATCTCTCTGGGCATATGCTCCCCCGTTTTACTCTTTTTCTTTTTAAGCTAAAATTAGTCTTTCTCTACTTACTCTTGTAAGATGCTTGGGCATAAAACTGCTAATGTACCGGTACTTGTCAATACTGCACTTCACACACAACACACATAAACGCAGAGATGACTGCTGGATATTTAACGACCGCGTGCCTAAACCCCAAGTACCTGGTTTCCCCGCGGCAGACGTCCTGCTTCTTCCACTGCCAGTTAAAGATTTAGTCCTATAATGTTAATTATTTGTGGAGGGTTCGGGAGACACGCAATGAGATCCACGATTAAATGGCAAGATAGAAATATATTCTGATAATCAAACACCTTCAATTTTGGGCTGTACTGTTCACAACTAACATATAAATAATCGATGTAATCATTCATCCGTACTTCAGTCACGTACTCCGTTGGAATGTACTGTCGAAACAGTATAGTTGCACTCTCTTCTGACCCTGCAACTGTGACTTGGGCTTCTATTGTGATTTACAACAGAAACCGTGTGAACTTTATCACTAAGTTGACAAAGTTGCTATTACCCTCTACCTGCATTACTGAAAGTGTTCCCAAGAAATCTTTGTCTTTTACCTTCTGTTATAAGTTGCCCACATTATTCTCAATTTCAGAAGCGGTCTCCACTACTGTCTCATTCTCCCTACTCTATTCCTGGAATATCTGATCGCAATCACTCTCTTTTTTGGCTTTCCCTTGTTTGTCCTCAACAGCTTTGGCCACAATGTTTTTATGCAAGCATTTTAACTTTTAATTCGTAACGTTTTCCGATTCTTCTTGTTTGGTGAATGTTGTGAGTTCAACTTCTTTTGCTTGGTCTCCTTTTTTACCTAGCTTCCCTAAAATTTCTTTTTGTGAGTTGTTAACAGATTTCGTGTTTCAACCACGTCTTTCATTTTCAGTAACATCAGTTGAAACATTCTTTCTATCGTTATGTTGTTCACCCAAAACAAACGAAAGCAAATTACACCGGTCACTAAATTTCTAAATTCGCGTCCAAAGACTCTAAGACATCATCAAGACAGCATTAAAACAACACTGTCTTGCCACAACACTACGTCACATGCGGCGTTACTCAGCCCTGTCACGTAGCTGAGCCATTTGTGGCGAAACAGGGCCACCTCGAATATTAATCTAAATGTAAATGTCCATGCTCATCTAATAAAAGTGGTGGAGCCCTGATATCATATACGGGCATACTTTTGGAAGTAACTGAAGCCAGGAATATTTAACTTTTGTCAGGATTAACTGAATTCTACGTCCACACATGCAAGCAAGGCTCAGAAAACCATAAAACGATGGGTATTGATACATTTGTCAAAGCAGAGTACTTCTCCAGACACATTGACTATTCGTTGTTGGCTGCTGGCTTTTAAAGTAATAGAAAACATTGCACATTGAACGTATTTGCTCAACATTCGACGTAATTAACACAAAAAGTGAACTAAACAAGGAAACATGCAAATACGGAAAATAAAATTAACGAACAATGTAAATATGTGTATTAAAAAGTGAACGAGAAATAGCGAGTGAGGACGTTCCTCTGCTAGTAATTGAACTAATGACAACAGTATAGGAAAATATCAGCCTTGTAAAGAAATGACATCTTTAATACAATTTTATTTAGCGAACGAAATGGATTTTAATCTATATTTATACAAGTTATCAGAAGACGCTGTTCACTATTAAGTGGAATTCTAATTACTTATTAGACAGTGACAATGAGGAATGAATATAAATGTACATAGAACTTTAATGCAAAACTGTTTCCAGTAATTGTTGGCGATAGTTGAGCTTTTCAGATATGAAGTCAGTCTTCACTTAGCTAGTGCCGTTGGCGAGTCGCCGACGTTCGCATTGTTGAAACATAAGCCAGTAGCATGTAGTCCAGTAATTATTGTCGTCTCACTGATCATCTTGATTGTAGCTGCCCGTTGTGGATGCAACAGGAATGCGCGATGTTTATAGAATCCTCTCGGTTAGCGTCTATGCAACTGCCAGCCTAGGTAAGACATTCGTCGTTCGATTAACACTTCATAACATTTGAAATCCATTTACAACCATAGTTCTTAATCTGGTCTCCCGTTCGATCGCGGCTCGGAACATTTCGCAGAAATACAGTCGGCAATAAAAGAAGTATCTTAATACATTTATAATCTGAGTTAACAATCCGCGGTATGCACTAAACAGTCCTTACTGTGCACAAGTTCAAATTCAAAATGGGTCTAAGCACTATGGGACTTAACATCTGAGGTCATCAGTCCCCTAGACTGAGAACTACTTAAACCTAACTAACCCAAGGACATCACACACATCTATGCCCGAGGCAGGATTCGAGCCTGCGACCATAGCAGCAGCGCGGCTCCTGACTGAAGCGCCTAGGACCACTCGACCACAGCGTGTGCACAAGTCACCATTCGCTCACACCAATTGCATGCCGATCGCCACACCGTACATTCAACATTAACTTACTGAATATCAACTCATGTCGAGAGAATTAATTACGTATTTCCATTTTAATTTGACAGTCCGTGGTATGCACTAAACAACTGTGCTGTCTGCAGTCTAAAACACATGCATAGAATTTACGCGGCTCGGTGATCTGCAAATAATAATTTTGAATTAATATGGCAAATAGCAGTTCCGTATAAGAGCAGGGCGACAAGTTTGGTTATTAGTTCCTTGTTCACGGTGCACACCGAAATCACAAAAGCGTTTCACCGATGAAACAATAGTTAAACACCACGGACACAGTACATTTGCAGTCACGCTCCATGATGATTACCTTCTGTTCATGCAGCAGACTCTTTGTAGAAGTTTTTCTCTGTCGACCTGTCGATATGTTTCTATTTACAGTTTTATAGAAAATCACCTCATCACATTATTCTAATATTGGAGAATAAATTTAAACAACATGTTAATAAAATTGTGGACACACAGCATCAGAAAAAAAAATGAAAATAGCAATTCCATTAACAGCAACTCCATGACATAAACAGAAACAAAACTGCAAGAAGAAACAAAGTTGCAAAACCACGGAGGTTAAAAAACAGATGGCGCTACAGACATAAGCTGCAAGTTGTTTTCAGGCCAGAGTGGGGGATGGCTGCTGCAACTTAAACAGCCCAAAACGTTACGAGACTAGTGTATATGATTGCTTCTTGTTCATTATTTCTGACGTTTGCACGCAACATCTGTTTTAAATTCCAAAAATTACAGTGCTTATATGAATAACACAGTCAGGAGAGCAATTTCGACAGATTTGCTGTACATGAATGCGTATTTGCTCCAGTAATACGACACATTTGGCCTTGTTAATGAAACTTTTTTTTAAACGTTCATGTTTGCAAAAGAACTTACCTACGCGTTCTTTGCTAGCCCATAAACGTCGTCAGTGAGGAAACAAGCAAGCCATTCTTCGTATCTTGTGGATGTAACAAAGTGAATGCTTATTGAAACGTCAAAGAAACAAAACTGTATAGAAGTATACTTCCATGCAGAATTAAGTTTTTATCAGATTGGCAGTGCATTAGTCTCACTGTAGTTTACGTATTTTTTCACTTTGAAAGCTTTCTTATGATGCATCATTCAGTGTGTAATCAATAATATCAATTTACGTGGTAAAAGAACGATATGATTTTTAAAAACATTTTGCAGCATTGTGTGACACTGCAAATGTGATTATGGGAATAGTCTCAAACGTTTAGACCCCGTATAATTTATATTTTGCTTTGAAATGTAATGTAAGTCATTTTTTTAGTAATGTTTTCTAACCATTGTAACACATGGGCCTATCTTATCAACAATAGCCTATGTGCTTCTTTACCCGGAATCTTCAGTTTTTCAGCAATAACCAAGCATTTCACAATTGACATGTACGTCGACTTCTATCATCTTCTCCATTTTACTTCTGAATTTCATTCTGAGGTTTTCAAAATATGTAAATATGTGTCACGCTTTGTGATATAACAATTGTTAATTAGTGAGTTTCATGTTACATGTATCATTTCCACGATAAACCATAATCATATTCAATGAATCATTTTATATTAAAATCAATTTTTTGTAAATATGCCTCTAGGCCCGGTTAATGGACATTCGACAGATATCACCTAATATGAAGGAAGCAACGAACAACACGTGACATCGACATTCAGTTCCTCTCTGTCAAATGCTCAGCGGCATCCCTCTATTTCGTGTGCGAGCGTGGGTGGTTCCACATGTTGTCGATGTTGTTTCGACTGCACTGCAAAAGTTTCGGTGGGAAGAACTTACACATCCTTCATACAGTCCCGGTTCTACCCATGCGATTTGCATATTTTTGGATCCCTGAAGAAAGACTTTTGTGGCTGTCCATTTGGTTCCAACGAAGAGGAGCATGCAAGAAATCAATCATGGTTCTGTATGCAACCGCAAACGTTTTCCCACGAAGGCAATGACCGTCTTGTCTCGTAGTGGAGTAAATATGTTAAGTGTAATGGTGATTGCTTTTGAAGTAATAAACAGTTTATTTACTGTTTTCTATCTGTCTCGTTTTCATTTGGTTTCATTCTCAAATCATGGATGAATACAGGCTGTCTGTCGTCAGCTACTCTTCTTTTCTAAACTTTTGAGAGATAGGAGGTTCTTACTCCCACGGTGGTTCTTTCCAGACAGTAAGTGATATGTGTGATCCAAGTTTGGTTGATATCGATCCACTGGTGTATGAGGAGGTGTAGAGCATACTTAGAGTACCGTACGTCTACTTTTACGAGGGGCGTTCAATAAGTAATCCAACAAATTTTTTCCTCGATCAATTGCAGTTAAAAAATGCGGAATTTGTTGTGGTACATCGTGGAATATTTGCCCTTCAACTGTTATAGTTTCATGAAGTTCCTATTGGTGGCGGAGCCGTGCGTAGCCTTCAAGATGTTTCCTGAAACGGAGGTACATTCCAATCAGAGAACTGTCATTGACATGGTGTTAGGGGGAACTTCGCTAACAGCTGGCACAATTGTTGTTTATCGAAACACAACCGGTTTCGTGTCCTAAAGCCGCATCATGAGGTGCAACCTACATGGTAAAAAGCAAAGTACAGTGTCACCATATTTTGTGGATATTAAAATTAATAAAGGAGTGTCTAAAAAATACTCACAACTTTAAAAGATCATAGGCACGCTGTAACGAAGCAAGCTGGGATAATTTTAATTCTCCTCTTGTCTCTCGATCTGCCTCCTTAAATTAATTTTTTCATGTTTAACTAATTACCATTAACATATGTCAATATAATCTGCATTTTCATAAAAGAGAAAGACTGGCCCTTAGTTTTAAAGAATATAACACCAGATATAATTTTGTTCTTAGTTTTACGTATGTACTTGATTTGTTAATTTATTTTGACTATTCATAGTATCTTTTATTATAGGGTGAAATCAGTAATTGTATCGTAACTTAAATTCTATTGTTGACTAATAAAGAAATATAAATTCTATAATAAGTATAAACATTTGGAGGAACAACTAATAGTTTTTTTAAAGGATTTATTTTGCTCTATTTGAAAACACGTTAGCAAAGCCAGCCTTTAATTAATTCCAAAGTAACTAACAGTTTTGTCAAAAGTATTGTTTGCATTACTGTATTTGTTAATTTCATGATTTAAACAACTAATTCGGCCAACGCTTGTAGAAGAAGAAATTATTAAGAAGACCGAATTTTTCGATGTATTCAGTTAATTTGATGAGTAAAGTTTTAATTGTAATTTCTGTAAATTTTAAGTTTTAAAAATGTGTAATTTCGGTACCTATTATAGTGATGATATATAAGAGCCCAATTTTTGGTCACGAGTCAGTCAGTCCACAGCTGACTTTCAAACGAGGAAACTGTGTTGCTTAGAACGAACGACAACAATGTATCAACTTAACGGTGACATAAGTGTTACATCAATAAGCAACATGTTAAAGCAATGTCAATGACCGTTCAATTTATTTGAAGGTCTGTGAACTATGTGGTTACGTTTTTACTGCTCATAGACTTTCAACGGAAAACTATTGTAGCAGTATGTGGAGATTCGCCAGCAAACTATTAATGAGGCTTATCGAAAGTTTAAACAATAATGCACTGGCCATACAAATAAGCTGTGTATTATTGGGGGTTTTCATAAACTGTGGAAGTAAAAGACAGTGCAACGCAACTGTGCATATGTCGGCTACATTATTTACAGTAGTCAGTGTCCAAATTACAAGCCCTCTTTTCCAGCCAGTGTAGCGACACAATGTGGACATTCTCATTCTAGGTGATCAACAATCAAACATCTCGTTGTTCAACTGGACGTCTCTGTTAGTACTGCTGACACACTCGTTCACCACTTGCGGTACTCAAAGGTGTGTGCTGCTGGGTTCCTCTCGCCTTAACAGAAGACCATAAAGAGTAAAAAACGACCATCCGTGCAATGAAGAAATGACTCCACGGTAAGTAGCACGTGGATGATGTGGAGTTTATTGATGCAGCAAGACGGTGGCTCAGACGCTGACCAGTAGAGTGGTACGATGCAGGCATACAGGCCCTCTGACTAAGGTGGTGCACCCCCTTCACACTGATCGGAGATTACGTTGATAAACAAAATTTTGTAACTAAAGTAATATGGTGTATTGAAATCTTGAAGAAAACCAACCTACTTTCAGAAAAAAATGCTTTGCATTTCTTGTTGAAAGTTCCTCGTATAATATGTATAGATTTGAAATTATGTTAATGATTTTTCTTTTTTCTAAATTTTTTTATGTGTATGGTAATGAATGAGTATCAGGAAGGTCGTGAAACTGTATAGTCACTGAATGAATGTGAGTAATTGTAAATGATAAAGTAGGGTGAATGTACTTACAGACTGTGTACCGTCATTAGGGAGAACAGACTGTTTACCGTCATTAGGGAGAAGAATGAGTGTGTGTGGAATTCAAAGGCCGACACACGTTAAGCATGTTCCTGAGAGACAATTTCTGTGGGTTTGAAGCTGATTTATTCCGCTTTTAGTTCTTGCAGAGGGGAATAAAGTCCTCAACATAGACACCAGCATTTTGAATGACTGGACGTAATGTCTCAAGAATAGAATGAGTGAGTGAGTAGTAGTAGTAGTAGTAGTAGTAGCAGTAGCTTTATTCATCCGTAGATCTCTTTTTACAAGGACATAGGACATGTCAAGGTATTTACAAATTAAGATCAATTTAAAATAAGCTAATTCGTATACACATATATTTACAGACTTCTAGCTACAGACAATCATAAGATTTACTCCTGGTATACAATACTTTTTTACAAATAACTTATTAAATAATGTAATGCCACACTGTTCACTCATGTCTCTCTATCAGTCACTGCACACAATATACACACATTGCTTAATAACACCTCACTCCCTACACACACGCGCACACACACACACACACACACACACACACACACACACACACAC
Source organism: Schistocerca americana (assembly GCF_021461395.2). Taxonomy (NCBI): domain Eukaryota; kingdom Metazoa; phylum Arthropoda; class Insecta; order Orthoptera; family Acrididae; genus Schistocerca; species Schistocerca americana. The sequence continues at coordinate 619,114,248 of NC_060121.1, forward strand.
ACATACACATACACATACACACTGGTGATCTCTGGGCCATTTTCTGTACCGCAAGTTCCCATTTGCTATCCTGAAACACTGAGTCAGCATTCCTCCATAATGAGTGAGATAGCGAACTCTCCTAATAAAGCGAAGTTGACCATTAATCTTCCCCTTCAATACAACCGACATGTGATCAGTCCATTTCACGCCGTTTTGCAACATTACGCCTAGCTATTCAACCGACATGTATAAAACTGGACACCAATAATATTCTATTCCAATGTTACTGTGACACTTCCCCTTTGTATATAAAGAATGACAGTGCTGGAAAAACTCTTACGTTATTTGATTTTCAAACAGCTGAGCACAACTCAACGTACTCAGACAGTTTACTTTTTCTGATCATCACTAAACTGGCACACAATATTTTAGCGCAACGCAATCTGACTTTCAATAATCCCTACAAAAGAATGGCTCTGACTAACAATAACTTATACCTTTCATGAATCACTTACCTCACAAAAATCTTCGTTACTCGAACTACTGCAATACAGCGAGCGCCAATACTGCCAGCTAAATAAAAGATTCTAACTACAGAAGGCATTAACTACTGATAGGCACAGTTAGCAAATGAAAGATTTAGATAGAGAACAAACAATGTAATATATATATATATATATATATATATATATATATATATATATATATATATACAAAGATGGTGTGACTTACCAAACGAAAGCGCTGGCAGGTCGATAGACACACAAACAAACACAAACATACACACAAAATTCGAGCTTTCGCAACCAACGTTTGCTTCATGAGGAAAGAGGGAAGGAGAGGGAAAGACGAAAGGATGTGGGCTTTAAGGGAGAGGGTAAGGAGTCATTTCAATCCCGGGAGCGGATAGACTTACCTTAGGGGGAAAAAAGGACAGGTATACAGTCGCACACACGCCCATATCCAACCGCACATACACAGACACAAGCAGACATTTGTCAAGGCAAACCAGTCCAACCAGCCGCAGCCTGCACACAGCGCAATCAGCGATTTTCGTACAGAGCACTACGTGGCGTTATCAAAATAAAAACCTAAACAGCCTGCTTACAACTGTATTGTTTTTCCAACTCATATCTGTTTACTTAAATTTTTGGATATTTAGACCAAGCTACCATTCATCACACTCAAAAAAATTCTATCTACGTCATCCTGTATGCTGCTGCAGTAACCAAGTTACAACACGTTCAAGGACACTACAAAGTTATCGGCAGTCACAAACAGCTTGTCATTATATCAGTAGATCGTTTATATGTGTAGAGGAAAGACCGGTGGTATCATACTTCCATAGCGCATTCAATACCTTCATCTCTGATGAACACTCACCGTCTAGGGCAACGTACTATTACTTAAAAAGTCTTCAAGACAATCGAGTATCTGAAAAATGATTCCACATACTGGGATCTTCGTTAAAAATCTGCAATGTTACGCCGTGTCATCTGCTTTCTGGAAATGTAGGCATGTGCATACAGTCTCTCGCCATTCAATCATTATCCACAGCACGTCGCCCAAGAAAAGTGCAAGTTGAGTATCCGAAGAGCGATTTTTCTGAATCCATGTTGACTTGGGGACAGAAGTTTTAGACTCTCCAGGAAATTTATTATAGTCGAACTTAGAAAATGCTCCAGAATTCAGAAAAAAACGATGTCTTTTTGCCCTTTTCAGGGTTCCTTGCTTTTTGTAAGAACGGAAATCTTATAGGATCGGTTCGTTGTCCATCCGTCCATCTGTCTGTCTGTACATCAGCCTGTTAAGAACCCTTTTCTCAAGAACAGGTAGACGTATCAAGTTGAAATTTATTTCACGTATTAAGGTTTATTTTCCCTTGACGGTATAAAAATTTTAAGCTTCTAGGTGAATGAAATCAAAAGAGATGGACTTATATGAAACATATTTTGATACTCCAAAACTCAACCATCAAAACCTATAGCGTACTTCCCGCTGGCCTAGAATAGTGAAATTCCGCAAGACGCAAGGTTTCACAGTACAAGAAAAGTAAAAGTTCTCATACCTGCTAAATTGTAATTATATCAAACGAAAAAGATTTTTTTGCCATTCGAATATTAATTCCATTCGTCACCCGTCAGCAGCATAATCGATGAACATCACTGCATGCAAACATAAAATATAAGTTGTAGTTATTTTTGTAAAGAGTAACTTGCTAATACATAACTAAAACTTATATTTTATGTTTCCATGCAGTAATGTTCGTCGATTATGCTTCTGATGGCTGATGAATGCAATGTATATTCAAACGGCGGAAAGGTATTTTTCATTTGATATAATTACAATTTAACAAGTTTGAAATTTAATGAATTTTCTCGTTTCTTTTTCCATGTCCCGGCTAGTCTGAAAAACTATAGTAGAGATTTCGATACGGTCTTAAAATTACCAGCCAATGGCCTAGTCGCAGTGGTATCATCGGTTCCCGACAGAGCGTAGAAGTTAAGCGCTATCGGGCTTGGCTAGCACTTGGATAGGTGACCGTTCAAGTCTGCCAGACGCTGTTAACAAGAGAGGCGCACTCAGCCGGTGTGAGACTAACTGAGAAACCACTTGACTGAAAAGTATCTTCAGCCACGACTCCAAATCCACATCCAGTAACGCCATCGGATGAGGATTACAAGGCGGTTGGTCGGCACCGTTGGGCCTTCTGAGGCCTCAGAGAGAGAGAGAGAGAGAGAGAGAGAGAGAGAGAGAGAGAGAGAGAGAGAGAGAAAGAGAGAGAGAGAGAGTGAGAGGGGGGGGGGGAGGGAGCGAGGGAGGGAGAAAGAGTTGCAATTCCCGAGACCAATATCTTTGTTTCATAGAGTCTCTTTGAAATCCCTCTCTGTTCCACTAGTGCTGGAATGCGGTATTCGCTAGCAGTAGGAATAGCAATAGTGTCTTGCTACTTTCGTAGTGCCTCAGTGAAAGTCTTCAGTGAGCTTGGTGTGATCTGAGAGTAATCTGAGGATGGTGTAGGACGGAACTCTGAGTGTGGCGGCTTAAAATGACGCGTGGAACAACCAAAATTGTAGGCAGTGAGGTGATGCGAATTCGGCGTCCTCAGTGTTGGTATTCCCTTCTGTTTAAAAAACTCTGAGAAGTTTGGTACCAACTGCCTCATTATACCGTCCTCAGCATCATTAAAGGTTTTTCCAAAAATTTTGACATGCGATCATATTCGCACTCTGCTTAACATGCGACTCAGCTCTCACTCTCAAGCTCCCCGAACTCCCATTAGTGTATCTCTATTAAGTCGCTCATTACCACCCCACTTGCCTACTCTCACTCACTCACTCATCCCAAGTCACTGTCACTATATCTCTGAGTCTCTCTAACTGTCAGTGTCTTCAATCTCACTGTCACAGATTCCTTCGTTCTGTCCGACTACTACTGTCCCCTCTCATTGTCTTTCTCTCCTTCATGCTCTACCTTACTGCTACTGTCTCCTTCCCACTCTTGATGTCTCTTGTCACTGTCACCATCTCTCTCTTCCCCTTTGTCACCGCTGTAGACTATGTCTCTCATTATTATTGGCTCTCACCCGCTTCAACTTTCTCATTCTCTTTATTCTCTTCCACTGGCACTGTCTGCTTCATTCTTTTCCTAGCACTGTTCTATCACAGTCAACTACGCTCCATTTCCAGTGTTTCCCTTACTCACACACTGCCATTGTCTCCTTCATTCTTTCTATACCGCAGTCACTGTCTCCTGTCTTCCAGTTATTTCGAACTGCCACTGACATGCTAAAATTTTTATAATTTTTTGAAGGTGTTGAGGAAGATAGAATGAGGCAACTGGCACCCCACTTTTCAATTACAGTCTTTTAAATAGGAGTGTATTCGCCATTTTTGTGCTTCGATAAGAGCATTTTTCTCCCGTTCCGATTCTTTTCCCTTCTACAGCAGGACATGTCACTCACATGAAAAGAACTTAATGGGTTAGTGAAATTTTGATAGGTTCCTTATGTTAACCTGAGATTTTTCATGTACACAGAATTTTGCATGCGCTTCAGTGCAAAAACACTGTGTTCCTCGTAATCTTCTGATGACAACTGGGACACTTTACAGCATATTTCTCCGTGCTACATCATTTTATATACTATTTATTCGCTACACACCGGATTTTACGTGTGCAAGTAGGGTGACTGTGAACATTTTTATCTCGGAAACTGATAAAAGTATCACGGAAAATTTCAAGTAATTGGAGATCGGGATCTTCGATCGTAAAAATTTCAGCCTTTGGCTGTGAATAGCTGTCTTGGAATCTACGGCACGGTTTTGGTACCCAAAATCCATGTTTTGGGCTGTGTCTCGATAACAGTTAAAGATTTTTTAGAAGGGGAAGATGTAAGGTCTATACAAATGTCTAGAAAATATACTGCTGATATTGCAACAAATTTCTGGAGTTAGTTATTTAGATATTCGCTGCTCACGGCGAACAAATGGTGAAAAATGGTTTTTTCAGCTTTTCTCATGACCTGAAAGGTGCCTCCATAAGACCTTTAGGGTGAACCATAGACCACATGTAATGCAAAAACAACCAACCGATTTCCTCCATTTATCTAAGCTGCAAGAAGCGTGTAATGTTGAAAATATGACCCTATACTGTAGGCCAGTTACAGTAATACGATCCTTCTGTTGGGCACACAGGAAGGTCACTAGGCCAAGCGCTATCCAAAATACTTGACCTTACCTTTCTATCAGCAATAGCACCCGAGCCATGAGCCCTGGGAAAATTCGTCTTTTATGCGTCTCAGTCCACGTTGTGTTATCCGCAAGGTTATGAATAACGTCATCGCGAAGCATTTTGATTTGAAAAGAAGTTCCACAAGTGCGGTTTAATTTACACTTCCTATCCGTGCATTGAGCTTAGCTATCGGTTCCTTGTAAGACTTATTACTAGAACTATGCTTACAAAATAATCTGAAACGTGCAGCAGCTACATGAAACTGAGCCTCAGAACATTCATCTAACTTGCCAGTGACTTCCTCACAGGGCAGGGCTACCGACTCTACTGGAGAGAACAATTTCCTACAAAAACGGAAAACATGCTATCTTATCCAAGAAAAAACGAAATTACATCGTGAGCCACCTGTTATTCTGTGAGCTTCGAAGTGCTGCTCGAGTTATATAAGCGATTCCGTCCATCGCCCTTGGTTTTCATCAAGAGACAGGAAGGTAGGAGGCGGCACCTGCCCGCCAGCGTTCTTTACATACAGACGTTTGTGCTTCCTGTACGTTTATCAGGTTGGTAATGTTCGGTAGCAGCGTTTGGATTTGTTGGCTCTGAAACGGAATAAGTGCAGTGAGTGGTTACTCTCCATACGTTGCCATTACACACAAAATTCAAATCACTTTAAGAACAGAAATAAAAAAATAGGAACCCTGTAAGAATAATGCGAAAATGGATAAATCGAGCCACTTTCTGTCTGTTTCTGGAAAAGAAAACTTGCAGTTAGATGCTCCTATATGGAATGAAACACTGATTAGTTCTCTATGCAGGTATGTGGAATTTCTTCCATGTGTCCAAGTAGTCACTAATCAAAAACTTATCGCCAGAAATATCTGTTGTCTCCGTCAGTGAATGGACATTCTAGAACACATCAAACTCTATAGAATGATTAAAAGGTAAGCTAAGCAGACATAACTGTGTACCCTTGGGTCTCTCAATTGTCGCTCGCTCTGTTCCACTAGCACTAGATTACAACATTCACAATCAGTCGGAGTAATAATAGCGTCGTGGTGGGTTCGTAATGTCTCACTGCAGGTCTTCCGTAATCTCGGTGCGACCTGGAAGTAAGCTGAAGGCAGTCTGAGCTGGAGTCTACAGTGCGGCAGCTTGAAAAGAGCAGCGGTCCAATTCCAATTGTAGGCGGTGAGGTGATGCGAACACGGTACCCTCTGGTGGCGTCTTCATATGTACCCGGTTCATATGTCTCTTTTGCTGATATATAAGCGGAGCGCGACGCGTCGTGTGCGCTCAACGAAGACACCGTCGACGCCGCAGCCGCAATATCTCACCAGCTTCCTAGAAAACTGTAGAATAGAGAACGAGAAAAGCCAGCAAACACGGGAATATCTACCGACGCAATTACCTGGATAACTGCTTTCATCACATTAGCGGCGCGAAGGCGTGCGCTATCGTGTTTCCGCAGCAACCATATTTTAAATATATTTCTTCCCTTTAGACGACGGGAAAACTTAGATGTTGGCAGTAACTGATGATAATTGTATTACATACCTGGAAAATAACTATTAGATGATAAATACTTTCTTTATCCCTAGAACTATTTATTATTTTGTATGGGACATTATTATATTTGATATGGTTCAACCATTCCTTTCTTTTTTGTTCACATAAACTAAAACTGACAAAAGTGTAGAACGTGTGAGGGGAATGGCTAGAGGATAAATGCAAAACTGTAGAAGTATGCATATCTAGGGCAATTATAGACGCTGCCAATACGAAAATTAGAGAGACCTTTGGAGAAAAGAGAAGCAGTTTTATGAACATTAGTAGGTAAGAAGGCAAGCTGGTACTAAGAAAAGATGAGAAATGTGAGATGTGGAAGGAATACACAGAAGAGCTATACAAAGGAAATGAATTTGGAGGCAATATTATTGATAGAGAAGTGGAAGTAAAAGAAGATGAAAAGGGAGAACTTGACAGAGCAATGAAAGACTTAAGTCGAGGAAAGGCCCCTAGACCAGATGACATTCTCTCATAGTTATTGAAATTGTTGAAGTAGTCAGTCACGACAATACCATTCCACCTGGTGTGCAAGATACATGAGACAGGCCGACCAAAATGCAGAATGAATGTCGTCTCTGAGGTGTACGCTGGATAATCACAGAAATTTCCGTGCTGACTCTAATATATCTATGGCGACTCCAGAGCAATTACTGGTTGTATGTAAAACAGATAAGCCGGTGTAACGCTTCCATTCAGTCCCTTGTTGGTCAGTCTGGTGTGGCAGTTGAAGACAAAAAAACGACAGCTGAAGTTTTAAATTTCAGTTTCAAGAAATCTTTCAGACAAGAGAATCGTACAAAATACCGTCATTTGATAATCGGAAGACTCCCGTATGGACGACGTAGTAATAAGCATACCTAGCGTACAGAAACAACTGAAAGAATTGAAAGGAATAGATCACCAGATCCAAATGGAATCCCAGTTAGATTTTTCAAGAATGCTTTACGGCACTGGCCCCTTACCTAGATTGAATTTATCGCGAATCTCTCGCCCAGCGAAAGTCCCAAGCGACTCCAGTATATAAGAAAGATACAAGAGCGGGCCTGCAAAATTACAGACGAATATCCATAACTTCTGTTTGCTGCAGAATCCTTCAAAATATTTTCAATTCGAATATGATAAACTTTATGTACACGAATCAGCATGGTTTTAGAAAGCATCGCTCATGCGAAACTCAGCTTGCCTTTTTCTTGCATAGTACACTGAGAACTATGGATGAAGGTCAACAGGCCGATTCCATATTTCTAGATTTCCGAAAGGCATTTGTAACGGTGCCCCACTGCAGGCTGTTAACGAAGGTACGAGCTTGTAGAATAATTCACAGATATGTGAGTGGGTTGAAGACTTCTTAAATAATAGGACCCAGTATGTGGTCCTCCATGGTGATTGTATATGAGAGACAAGGATATCGTCAGGAACTCCCCTAGGGAAGTGTGATAGGACCACTGTTGCTCTCTACATACAAAATGATTTGGCTGACACGGTGGGGAGCAATCTTGGGTTGTTTGCTGACGATACCATGGTGTACAGTAAGGTGTTGAAGTTGAGTGACTGTAGGAAGATACAAGACGAATAAGATAAAATTTTCTGTTGGTGTTACGAATGGTAGCTAGCCCTAAATCTGGAAGAATGTAAGTTAATGTGGATGCGTAGCAAAAATCAAACCTGTAATGTTCGGATACAGTATTACTAGTGTCCTGCTTGAGAGAGCCAAATCGTTTAAATATCTGGGCATAACACTGCAAAGCGATATGAGGTGGAACGCGCATGTGAGAACTGTGGCTGTAAAGGAGAGTGGTAGACATCGATTTATTTGGAGAATTTTAGGAAAGGTCGTTAAGCTGTAAAGGAAACCACATGTATGATGCTGGTGCGGCCAATTTTTGAGAAATGGTCGAGTGTTAGGGGTTCTGTGCCAGGTCGGACTGAAGAAAGACATTGAAACAGTTCAGAGGTGGGATTCTAGATTTGTTACTGGTACGTTTGAACAACATATAAGTGTTACAGAAATGCTTGGGAACTCAACGAATCCCTGGAGGAAAGGTGATCTTTTTGAGAAACACCATTGAGAAAATGTAGAGAACTGACATTTGAAGCTGGCTCCTGAGCGACTCTTCTGCCGCCAACATACATTGAGTGTAAGGACCATGAAGATAAGCTATGAGAAATTAGGGCTAATATGCAACAAAAAATAATAAAAGAATAAAAAGCAATTAAATTTTAAATTTTTATTTAGAAAACTTGATTTTTTTCACTATTATTGACTGATTAGTAGGAGTTATGTCATAAAAATTAACATTAACACAAAAATATCAAAATCATTTCATGATAATTCTTTACTTGTATTTCTGCCAATAACAACTTTTTTAAGGCTACACCTGTACTTGAAAATGTGTATTTCTACTTTGCTTCCAGAGATAAATTTAATTCAATAATTTGTTTATCATATGCTTTACCTTTACGATTATTTAAATCATTTAAGTAAGGAGTTAAATCTGTTTTTGAGAAATAATCTGGAAAAGTTTTTTCTACTTCCCTTTCTGTAAAGTAATTTGATAGATTAGTTGTGTCACTAATCAATTAAAATTGTTTTAATAAGATCATTATTCAATTCCATTAAAATATTTGTATATTCAGCTTTAGTAACAAGATTAACTATTTCCTTTTCCAATTCTTCTTTGTTCACTACCTGCTTTCTATCAATTGGATCACTAATATTTACTAATCTTATATCTATAAAATGAATATGACTTTTACTAAATGAAACAATGTTAGGTACTTCTTTTTAAGATTTTTGATTAGACCATTTGTTCTTTGATTTACTGATGATTGAAAACTTAGGATGCTATAAAGTTTTTTCTAATGGCTTTAGTAATGGTTTTATTATGTTATCTATTGTTAAGTGAATATTTTTGATTTTTGGTTTTAACAACTTTGATGAAGTTTTTATTTTTGGACCTACTGATGATTGAATATACTTAATTTTTGATTCAAAATCTTAGATTTTTGATTTAAAAACTTCAAATTTTGAGGTTAATTAATTTTTGAATTTTGGATCTAGTGATTCAAAACAGTTGATTTTTGCTAAAGTGCCATTGAGTTTAGCATCTACTGGTAACTTATTTCCAAAAATGTCCATTTATTAAATTCAAAATATAAATAAACTTATAATTGTCCATCAATAGTTTAAGACAAATGACCACATATCATTTCATTAAAATTTTTTATTCTCTTAATATTGAAGTGCAACTCATTTTACACAAATAGTTAAACTTGTTGTTTTGGTATATTTCCACCAACTGAATCATAAGCACGTTTTATGTCTATATCCTTATAATAATAAATCTATTGAGTACCAACACAATCAGATGTATCTAAATTAACAATTCCATAATCTGAATTTTCATATTTATCAGGTACTTCATCAATTATAAAAAAACAAAAAATTAATTTTTAATTGTTTACCTGATTCTTCTATATTACAAAGAAATTAAGGCTTATCAAATATTTTGATTATTTCTTTGAAACTCTTTTCAAACCTTATCACTGATTTTCGATTACTAGATTTTGTCCTTTTTATTCTTCTAATTCATTATCATTTTGTTTTGCATGAACAGATTTTGCTATTGTTGCTGCACCACCAGCAAATGACCAAATTGCACCAAATGCAGGAAGTAAAATGGCTAAAAATACACATTCACATTTTGTTTCTTTTTTTCTCATTAAATATTCAACAGTTTGTTTTACAAGAGGAATACCAAATGTAGTAAAGAAATTTTCCACCAGTGGTTTATATCTTTTTATTTTTTGTGCATAAGTTAAAATTTTAGCAATATTATTGAAGTGTTCATTATAAATTTTATATATATATTGTTTAATTTTACCATTTGGAAGTTTAATTACTCAGTACTAAAATTATTCATTTATGTAGATAAAAAATAATAAAGAATTTTTTATAAACTCCACTTCTTATCATCAACATTTAAAACTGTTCCTAATTTTCGTTTTCCAAATGTTATTACTTTAACTGCTGTGGCTGCTAATTTTTTACCATTTGAGAATCAAGAGAATAAACTCTTTGACTTGCAATTAATTGAAGTATTTTACCTTTTTGTGGCTATTTTTCTAAATCCTTATTATCTCTACAAGCAATGTCATGTTGTTAACACACTTTGTCTAAAAGACTTAATCCTTGATCACTTTAGATAATCATTTTTCAAATTCTGTTCATTGGTCACAATAATTATAAACGAGAAGATGCATTTGAAATGGTCAATTGTTAATCAAAGTGTTTACTACACCTTTTACATATTTTTCAATTTTCGAAAATGTGTCTGGTAAATTATTCAAAAATGTAATGGAATATGGAATTCCATATGGAGTATTAACAATAGAATCACTAAATTTAATTGTTATCATTTGAGTTATTTTTATATCCAGATATTTCTTCACAATGCATTACTGTTAATCTCTCGATTAAATCATGATCAGGATTTATCCAAATATATTCGATTGTTTTTTCTGTATATTTTTTAATTAAACTTCACCAACTTTTTGAAATGACTCACTAAGATTTCTTTCTGAAAAACTAGGAAAATAATTTTCAACAATTGTTTTTACCAAATTATTATATTTATTTCCATTATTTGATTTTATTTTACTTGGATTTACTTCATTATATACAGCATTTGGGTGGAATTAAATGTAGGATAATACTGTAAATCAATGGAATCAAACTAATCACCTAGATCATCTGCAATAATTTGTTCTTTAGTTAACAGATTTATCAATCCATCTCTACCTTCATATTCTCTTTCACCAATTTTTAATTTATCATCAATGAATTCAACTGGTTATTTACCAATACATTGAAAAGTACCAACAGGTCCTTATCCAAAAACAGTATTCTCACTATGATTGATAAATTCTAACATCTTTTCACTTTATTTATTTTTTAACACCTTTTCGTTTAATTTTTTTCGTCTTCAAAAATTTTCCAAGAAATTATATATGTCTGATTCGATTATGTGTAATCTCTATTATCACTATCATATTGTTTAATTGTTGGAATATCGTTAAATTAATCTAAATAATTTTGATTATAAGGAACCATTTGTTTCTCAGCTTCTCTGTTATCTTCAGTAGCTTTCCTTGTCTAACTTGTTCAGTTGCATCGATAACTGATTCATCCTTTTTTTAAAAAATTTTCATATTCCGGTCTTGGTTGTTTTTTTCCATTTTTAAACTATTATTTCAATTGCTCTTTTACTTTTCTATTTCATATTGCTTTTGCAACATTTTTATTTTGAAAACATAAATAAAAAACAACAATCATTTTTGTTTTACATTCTACATTCAACAATTATATTCAATATTCGTGTTCTTCATCTATGTTCTATGTTTATGTTCAACATTTACACTCAACATTTACATTCAACATTTATGTTCAATATTTACATTCAACATTGAAAAACTCATTAATTTTCTCTCTGTTCTTACTGTTATTAATTTTCCTTGTTATATCTATCATAATAAAACGAAATTCATCTTTGTTCCAACATGTACTACAGATTTATTTAAAATCATCGAATTTTAAATCACCATCAACAAATTCATGATAAAAATGATTTAAATTTGCTCTTTTCTAAAAATATTAAACACATTAAGACTATCTCTAACTGATTGTTTCCATACTTTTGAATGTTCTTGACTCAAATAAAAACAATCTACTTCCTTCTGTCTCCCTCTAGTAAAATAGTCTCTAAGTATATCTTCCCAACAATTTAATCGTTAAAAACTACAAATGAATTATTTTCAAATTTATCTAACAAAAAAATTTCGTCATTATTTTCGATTTAAGCAGTAATTTTTTAAAATTTTACTTTCTATATTTTCGTATCTTTTTATAAATTCTTGAAATTTTGATTGATCTATACTTTTACAATAAACATACTGTTATTTCACTTTAACCATCCAGGTGCCAGAATACAATTATGAATAATTAATGTTGTTTTTCCACAACAGCTTTGTCCTATTTTTGAATGTCAAATAGAAGTTGGTAGAAGCTTACCATGTTTATTTTTTAAGTTTCTTTTCTGGAATTCTCATTTTTGATTCTGAATGTATCATGTACTTACATAAATTTTATTAGTATAAATAAGTAGATTATTTCAGTTCACTGATAATGCATCTGTTCTTAAAGAAAGATTAACCATACCATTAAGAGAATCTTCTAAAAATATATCACTACTTGGCTTTTAATTCCAAGTATTACACTAAAAAATAATAACATTACTATGATGAAGAAACAATAGAAATTCCTGTTAGTCAATATAGTTTCAAAAATTTGGAAAAATTTATTCAACTGAGAAACACAATATACTCATTAAAAAGACCAAAATTTAAATAGAGTTATTATCTAAACCCATGTTAAATGATAATGAAGATTCTATTGGTCAAGTTTTAGCATTTAGTAACCAAATTATGTAAGCTAATGAAAAAACTGTTTCTAATGATGTTCCTAAAATTATTCCGTTTGAATTGATAAATATAAATTTTAATTTGACTAATGAAATGATGTGTTAAAACATACTATTTATTTTCATAGAGAAACGAATATTATTTCTTTACTTGAAGCAAATGCTAAATTTGGAGGACCAATAAATTATGATTCAATTTATCCAGTAAACATTCCCATTTTCGATACTACTCAGAATTTAGAAATAACTGTAACTGATGAGATGGACAATTTGATTGACTTCAATGGTGCTTGTGCAACAGTAACTTTAAAAATGTATTAATAAATTATTTCCTTAATAAATCATGACCACAATCGAAAGATATCAGTTTTACTCATTTGTTGTTAATGACAAAATAAAAAATAATTTAAATAGTCCAAACAAGGACACAGAAATTAATATAGGTGACAGTTCGATTCATCCTAATTATTCACAGCTTTATATGACATTTGATGTTATTCACTCAGATAGAACAGATTTCTCAGCATACGATGGTAGCAAACATTAAACGAATTGATAATTATGTATTGAAGTTGTTCAGTGTTATTACAATTGAAAAAAGAAATAATATTTTACCTAGAATAGAACATCCATTTACTTCTTCATCAACATTATTTCATTAAATTCATCTCTATCAAAAGAATTAACTAAGGAAAGGCATATTCTTAATAACAGTAAAATTGGAAACAAACAACATTTAGAACATAATTGATTAAATTTATTTGGAGGATTTCTTAGGGATTTTAAAGAAATAATCTCAGAAGGAGATTTAACAGCAATATTCTCCTGGAGTTGAAGGAAAGATCAAAAAGATTCTGTTCTTAGATGGGTTAGTAATAATATTAACCGTACACTTTGAAAAGATGGTAAAATTGTTGTTAAATGTATGGAATTTAGTGTTTCTGTTGTTAGATATGAACAAGAATATTCATTTGAACTAGAACAAGAAAGACTGAAAATTCCAAAATCCTAATTTTGTTATCCACAAGCAATTGAAATTACTGGATTAAGTGAGAAAAGAAATTTTGAACTAGTTACTACTTGTTAATGTAATTCTGTTGAATTTGATATGCCTTACTTTACTTTCCTTGTTTTCCAAAGTAATCAAAAAATAACCAGTAAATGTTTCTTTTCTATTTGATAATATTAAATTACAAAATATATATAAAAATGGAAGAAATGAAATTTTTCTGGAAGAATTATGGAACCTTGATCCACAGAACTATTTTTTTAAAAAGTTTACAATGCTTTTAGAGATCTTAAAAGAACAATATAATTAAATAACTATTTAAATGTATTTCCATTCAATTTTATTAAAAATTATCCTGTCTATGTAACAAATATATCTAGAAGAAGGAATGTTGTAAGTATCCAAAACCAACAATTAAAGAATGGGCATTTTTATGTAAACATGCCAAATGGTACAATTGCAATATAAATATGTATGATAAAAAATTTAAGTCATGATTCACAACACAGAACACTTACTGAAAGTTTTAACATTAATAAAAATTAGAAAAAGTAATAGAAATGTTAACTACGTGTTTGCATTCACTTTTGAAGTATTTTCAGAAGAACAGAGAAAATAAAATCTGAATAATTTTGATCTTAAAAAATTAAAATGGTTGACAAACATTTTTAATTTTGAAAATCAAATTGTTTTCTATGTAAATAAAATCAAAACAAAATGAATGTGATTGGCAGTACTGAACATCTAGTAAGTGAATTAAACAGTTATATTCAGAAGTGCTCAGTAAATTATCAGAACTGTAAAAAGTAAACCTTACAATATTTCAAAAGCTGAAACTTTTGTAATTAAATGTGGTTAAAAAGTTTTTATACCTTAAATTATGTATGTAAAATCACACTTCCAAATCATTATACAAAAATCTTTGCAGAAGATGATGATAAATTAGGGAAATTGCGGGATTAAATTTTATATATCACAGTAAAAAGAAAATTAACATAATTTGGATCATATTATTGAAATTGAATAAATTTTAGAAGTTTTGTACTTTTTAAAATTTTTAACTTGATGCATGCTGAAGAAATTTAGTTTGTTGAATGTTAAATTTTAACCAAATAAATTTTTTAATAAAATGGAAACATCTTTTGTGGATGGAGATAAATTTTTGAAGGGGGCGTTACAGTAAAACTAAAATATTGGTTGGAATTTTTAAAAAATGTGCTCTCTGCTCCAGAATTGGCATACATATACTACTGTGTTGGAGTAACAAGGGCCATTTGACACAATGACTGCCAGTACCCAGAATGTGGGTAATCAGACACTATTGGTGTAGAATTTGTTACACTTAGCAAACAAGAAAATTTTCTAAAACAACTCCATCCTTGACAGGTCAAGGAAACTTCATATCAATCTAATCTTCTGCCCATCTACAAAGATTCGTGCTGTTCTTGGTTTGGCAAGGACGACCTGGTATTACGAAGGGGTGGAATCTACAGAATGCCTTACCACTGTGGCAAAGCCTGCATTGGTCAGTCAAAGGTCACGGTGCATAAAGGATGTGTTAAACATGGTCACTACACTCGCCTTTGCAGCCCAGTAACTTAGCCACAGTCGAGTGCATATCCACAGAACATTCTATGAATTATTTTGCTACGGACGTCTTGGCCTTGTCGAGATCCTCCTGTGATTCAGTTATTAATGAATCGGTGTAAATACGTTTGATGAAAGATCTTAATAATCATATGGTTGCTCTCCTCTGGATAAGGCGTGCGTCCTGGAGATTGCTTTAATTTCTTCAGAAAGAAGACATTTTACGAATAATAGCACTTCTAGGGACATTTAATTTTACTAATTTTGACTTCTGAGTTTCGACTTCCGAAGTGCGCATTTCGACAGAGAGCGCGCAAGTAGTATCACCGTTACGCATGCGCCAGCGCGCCATAGATGCAACAGTAAATTTGTGAAGTGGGCGCAAAACTCAACAGATGTCGCTCACGTAGCGGCTTCTTTTGTGCGCCCCAATTTTTAGTATAAGATAACAATAAGAATTAGAAATTTCCAGTTCATAATACTCTCCTGCAGATGGTTGAATGGTTGTCAGCCAAAATATCGTGGCAAGAAGTTGATGTAATACGATTGCAATCCCGAAACTACATGGAATACTCTTTAACCTGGGAAAATTTCATGGATCACGTCAGATACCTCTTCAGCAGGTAGATGGAATCACATCCAGAAGATGGGTAAATTACGTAATAAGTGAGGGAGATTGTTAAGTTCTTTGTATTTTTCATTGAAAATCAGGGACAATGGTCTCATTCCGAAGTTCGCCAGAGTGACACGTTTTATCAAGATCACAACTGTGAAGTTCATCACATGTAAGGCAAGCCTAGCGCTGGTAATCGAAATTTGTTTTACTTGCCGTGAACTGAAAGCCATTTCAAAACAGCTGTTCAACCTGCACATGAAATTGCTTCTTATCTCCCACGTCTCTCCTTGGGAATGGTAGACGTTGTGACGGGGATCAAGTCGGACTGGGTCTACAAGGATTCTGCTTCAAGACAATCACTGACATTGGCCCGCCCGTCGGCAACGTTAACGCGAGATGGTGCTTTTCTACGCTTCGTGGTCAATCTTACGGATAATGTTTTGAACAATGTGAGGCTGACAGTGCTTGGGACAGCCCTGAACGTCACTCCTATGCCTAGAACCTTGCTTTCAATTGATTTTATTAGGGCTGTTGAAGAAACTGTTAGACCTCTTCCCAGTGATGCTGCAGAAGAAATAGAATGTAAAATATGCCACGCAATTATGAGGGCTCCACCTCAGAAGAGTAACATTTCCTTCATGGAAAAACCCGCAAGCTACGATATGATCCTAACACAGCGGTCCTTCAAGTGGATAAGGGTAACGCCACTGTGGTGTTGCCACGTGAGATTATGGCTAGAAGATTTATAGCTTGTTGGGTGAACCAACGTACCCGGAGTTTGATGATAAAAGACCCCACAGGGAGAGTAATAAGAATTGTTCTACCCTTTTCTAGACGTTGCGAAAAGATTAAGACCTCAAAGCTCTGTTCCATCACAGTTACATGATCTTCCAAAGATACACAAAGAATATCTTCCATTACGTCCTATTGTGAGCAATATCGGCGCTCCAACGTATGACTTAGATGGACATTATGCGTCTTTACTGAGAACTTTTGTGAGGAAGTGCGCACACTATGTTCGCAACTGTGGTGACTTTATTAAAAGACTGAAGTCATTTCTACTCAACGAGTCGGACTTATTAGTAAGTTTCGATGTCCCTCTCATGAAATCATTATCAATCATCATCAGCACGTTTAAAGCCGATATTACGAGGCTATTTCATCATGCCCTTCCTTCAACTTACTTTTTATTCAATAGTGGATATTATGAGGAAAGTACGGTGTTGCCGTGGGTAGCAAACCCGTTTGTGGAAGACTCTGACACGAGGGCTCGTGATTCGGCACAACTTAAACAAAAAATCCTCTGGCGACATTTAGATGATACTTCTGTAGTGTGGCCCCACGGTGATGAAGAACTGTCACACTTTTAGCGGCATCTGAATACTGTCCACGGGAATATCAAATTTACGATGGAAGTGGAGAAGGGCGGCTGTCTCCCTTTTCTGAACGTCTCGGTCAGTTGGAAATGGATAGACCATGGGGGAATTCCATTTACCGTAAGCCAATACCTGAAGAACAGTACTTGCAGGCGTCTAGCTGCCACCGCCTAGTACAAACCATGCGCGTCGTTGGAACGTTGGTACATCAGGCGCATGTTGTGTCTGCTGGAGACAGCCTTTGTAAAGCGTCTGAAACATCTGCAGTCTGTGTTCAAAGATAAGGGATATTCTCCATATTAGATCAGCACAGCTTTAAGGAAGAAGAAACGTGACCACCTGCAAGATCGGGAGAAGAAGGGGTGCTTCAAGTCTAGGCCGTTCCTCCCGCATGGCGGTAATGTTTCGTCGAAATAAGACATAATCGTATGGGAGCGTTATATCAAAGTAAGCTTCCACCCACCTACAAACACTAGTGCTCTTCTTCATTCGACAAAGGACGATGTGGGATTTCGCAGGACTGGTATCTATAGAATACCTTGCTAGTGTGACAAAGCCGGTAGTGGTCGAACAACGCGCAGAGTACGTGATTTGAACATGATCACCACACTCACCTTTCGCAGCCCATTAAGTCAGCCATAGACGAGAATGGATTATTCTGCCACGAAAATTTTGGCCTCGACGAGATCCTTCTGTGGTTCGGTTATCTAGGAATCGGGGGAAATATGTTTGGCGGAAGACTTTATTAATTGTGATCGCGGCTTTCAACTGGATAAGGCGTGGGACCCCGCGATCTCTTTAATTTCTTAAGAACGAAAACATTTTATGACTAATGACAATTTGTACTGTTAGTTCTGACCTCCGGATTTTAACTCCACGAGCACGCATTCTGCTAGAGAGATTGCGTGTAGTTCACCGTTACGCATGCGCTTGCGAGCCTTAGATGGAGCAATATTCGAAGAGGGAGCGCAACTTGACAGAGGTCGCTCATGTAGCGCTGCTGACTGTGCGCATGAGTCTGCGCGCACATTTTTAGTATAAAGTATTGTGAAACAGAAAAAAGTATTGTGAAATAGAATCTCCAGTGCAAGACACTCGCCTAAAGATGGCTGAATGGTTGTCAGCCGAGATATGGTGGCAAGAAGTCGACATAAGCTGACTTCAGTCCCGAAACTTCATTCAATAGGTCTAGAGGGATATTAAAAATTCGAGCAGTTCAGGAAGCAAACCTTAGAATGTATCTGCTGGGAGATTACATTTTTTACATTTTGTGACGTACAGCAGGAGGTTTCTACAGCACAGATAACGAAAACAAAATATATATCCACATCCGAGGACATACTGAAAAATAATGCTTCCGAATTTTTTATGTGAAAACTCGTAAATCCTTTTAATTAAAATAAACGTTAGTAACATTCTACACATTTATTCTTCATGTCTATATATTTATTTATCAACACAGACATCCTGGCATAGTCATGAAGAATAAAAAGGTACAGTGTTAAAAACATTTGTTTTATTTAAAATGATTTAAGAGTTTCCATATAAAAAATTCGGAGGAATCACATTTCACCACACCTTCATATCTAATCGAAGGAATCATGTGAAGAACAGAAAACAATAGCAAAATGGTTTCGTTTTGATGAAAGACGTGATTTTAGGATTACATTGTGGGAGGTTGTATACATCAGGTCTTGACTGTACACTGACAATCATGTACAGACGCTGTTCAAATCGCATATGTCAAGTTTTATGAAGTCAGATAAATCCCGACTAGACAAATGTATGTGTAATGTACATAGTTCTGCGTAGTCACTGCGTACACAACTTTCCCACCAGAGCGCACCCCGCTAAGCACAACAGCACAGGCGCAGCACTCGTCCGTCTCTGCACTACGAGATGGCGCTGCCATAGAGACGGACCAAATTCTGCTTCCGCCGATCTGCGTATTAATATGTAACGCAGCCAATGAGATTGCTGCTAACATAGAACCTTTTCTCCTCACGGATCACACTCGAACAGTGATACATGAACGCGCGAGGTATTACAACTAGTGTACAGACCTCCGATTAGTCAGTCTGCATTTGTCTGCAACAGTCTGTACCAGTCAAGTTTCAGTCTGCGCCCAATAAGATTACCATATTCCTGTACATAACCATGAAGATAAATGTATAGATACTTTTGTCAAGTATCAGAGATATATGTGAGAATAAGATTAATGTACTAATACCAAAGGAACTTCAGATTATCAATTGTAAATAGCATCCAGAACCAAGTAAAGTAATTTTTATGCTTGTTATTATTTCAATAAATGTGTGTGAAAATTAATCAAGTTCTGTTTAAAGTTGGTCACCGTCAATCTGCTACTCTAAGCGTGCAAGTGGCATTTCTATCGTCTGACCTAACGACAGAAGATAAACATGCCACGATAAGACCACGAGACATATTGCTGACACTCGCCTACTTCGTTAGAGCGACAAGTCAAATAATCTGATGGTGTGTGTACTGAAGGTCTTACAGTACGCTCACCACAATATGTGTATGTGTTTTTAACACTGGCCAAATTTAGGCAATTCAGATCTTCTTGACATAGCCACAATTTGCACAGTTCAGATTCTTCAGATTCTTTTGAAAATAGCGCATATTTACGCCACCGTGTATTTATGAGGCCGGCCGGTGTGGCCGAGCGATTCTAGGCGCTTTAGTCTGGAACCGCGCGACCGCTACGGTCGCAGGTTCGAATCCTGCCTTGGTCATGGATGTGAGTGATGTCCTTAGGTTAGTTAGGTTTAAGTAGTTCTAAGTTCTAGGGGGCTGATGACATTAGGTGTTAAGTCCCATAGTGTTCAGAGCCATTTGAACCATTTTTGTATTTATGAATTTCCCGCCAATCCCATATCAGATTCTGCCAGCTTGGATTGCGATATTATTAAGGCGTCAGGGGTATATTACTGCTGACAGCCCATCTTGCCGTTAAGTGATATTTTCCTTTTAAACCTTGAAACGAGCCTTGGAGACATCTTGACTAACTGAACAGCAGAGAAAAGCCGAGTTGTTCCATTCCTGATTGGAGAGATTGGAAACACACTACGTAACTGTACTGAGGTATACGTTCAAATTCATTACACAGGTACGCAGCGAATTGTGGGCAAAAGAGATCAAGAAAGAGTTTTCCAATAAAAGGAAGACAACGAACTATACGAGTCATTAGGTTGAAAAAAGTTTTTGAGCATTTTAAATCTGAAATCTTACTACATTTGGTATGAAATACAGGGTAACAGGAACAAGTTATAAGCAATAAATAGTTTTAGCCCAGAAATATGTCTTGTCTAATTTTCTAACCTACTCGTAGTTACGTAAAAACAGTGTTCGTGTTCACTCTTACACTCGGTGACGGGAACCCGCTGCAACGAACCGGTAACTGTGTGTGGTCGGTAACAGAAGAGTTCATAGAATATATGGATGACAAGAAGTGGGGTCCAAATGACAGTGTCCGCTGCAACGAACCGGTAACTGTGTGTGGTCGGTAACAGCAGAATTCATAGAATAAATGGATGACAAGAAGTGGGGTCCAAATGACAGCGTAGGCTACCGGAAAGTGTGACAAAACTGTCCAAAAATTACTGTCAAAGCTAGGAAATACAGGGTGTGGCAGCGTTCATAGTAGGATATTAAAAACACACCATTAGGCAGTAATTGTAATTTATTTATTATCTCTTATGTCAATTAATAGTTAAAGGTAAGCCATTTACTAATGTGTAAGTCATTGTCTATTGCATGGATAACTTTTTGAATATGACTTCCTGTCAAATAATGCCCCCTCTGCACAACACATTCATGTAGGCGGCGTTTGAAGCTTTCCATGGTTCGGCGTAACGTACTCCTTGGGACATTGTCGACGGCAGTTCTGATGCGATCCTTCAACTCAGGAATGGTGGCCAGAATTTGCATGGATTTCTGGCGACAGATATTTTCCAGTAGAGTAATTTCCCATTTTGGTAACATTTCCCGGCCGCCTCGCTCACCTGACCTTTCATGTGCAGACTTTTTCCTTTATTCAAAATAAAGAGCATCACAAATTGAGCAAGTCAATCTGCCGCTGATCCTCTTCTGGCCCTTATGCAAGCATTTGTTCGACTTGGCATTGATTGATAGAGTTGTTGATTGTTGTCCTGAGCGACATTGTGCCAGATTTTGTCCAATTTTCACGTTAGATCATCAAGTCCCGAACTGCTTGAAAGGCCCTGCCCATAATGCTCCAAACGTTCCCAGTTGTGGAAAGATCCGGTGACATTGCTGGCCAAGGTAGGGTTTGGCAAGTGCAAACACAAGCAGTAGAAACTCCCGGTGTGTGCGGGCGGGCATTATCTTGCTTGAACGTAAGCACAGGATGGGTTACCATGAAGGGCCAAAAACGGGGTGTAGAATATCGTTGACATACCGCTGTGGTAAAAGGATGCAACAGATAACAACCAGATGGGTTCTTCTATGAAAAGAAATTCCACTCCAGACCATCACTCATGATTGTTAAGCTGTATGGGAGCCGGCAGTCAGGTTGGTATCCCACTGCTGTCCGGGGCGTCTCCATACACGTCTTCGGATTGGAATCGCATTGACTGGAATAGGACTGTCTTCTGTGCTGAGTCCCGCTTCAAACTGAGCCCCGATGCCCAACGAAGACGTGTCTGCAGGCGCCCCAAACTGTGGTGGGATACTGGTGAAAGTAAAGATACGTGGCCGGGTTGTCATTCGTACTTAAGTAACTCAGTCAGTCGAGCACTTGTCCGCAAAAGGCAAAGGCCCCATGTTAGGTTCGACTCTCGGTCCAGCACACATTTTTAATCTGCTAGAAAGTTTCTCTTCCGCATTTCTTTCCTTCACTAGGGCTCCTGGAGAGGAAGATGTTGTGGGGAAATTGCTTGAGCACGGTTTATTTTGTCATCAATATTTTCTTGTCTATTTGTATGATTTTTCGAGCCAGTTTATCGGCAGTGTATTCTCACAAATGGGTGTTAATTGCCTTTAGACCATGCCCTTACCTTTTAGCAGCCCAACCTGCAAAACATGTAGAGGAAGATTATCCAATTAAAACATAGCAGAGGGTCAACAACGATTCGCTAAACTCCTCTGTATTCGTTATAATTTCCATCAAACAAGGATCTGCTGATTTAAAACTGGAACATTGATCCAATTAAAACATAGCAGAGGGTCAACAACGATTCGCTAAACTCCTATGTATTCATTATAATTTCCATCAAACAAGGATCTGCCAATCTCAAACTGGAAAATTGAAGGTAATCCACTTGTGCGTCAATGATTAACAAACTTATCGCGCCTTCAAGTTATTTATTTTTTGACCAGTACATCGAGATTTAACGTCATTTTTTTTGTTAACTGTGTATACTTCACTGTGTATAGTGAATGCAAAACTATTCACCGTATGATTTGCTACCTGCCATGATCAGGTTGGTAACGAGTACAGGAAATACAAAATCAGTACAACAATTGGATATTCTGCTTATCGCACACGATTACAGCGTCAGTCTAAACAAAGTATAAGTGTTATACTGAAAGTAACTGTACGAAGCATGTATAACATTTAGGAATAGCTATATTTTCTTATCATCTAAATGTAAGTTTTAATCATACCTATTTAATTATTTTTATCTCTAATTCAAGCAAAAAGTTATTAAGTTTTCTGATACGGAATATGACTATTTTTCAGTCCATTATTGCCTAGTCCATTCTTTCGACCATACTACACTGACAAAAATGTTAATCACCCGTAACAAATCGTTCAACGAAAGACACAATTTCGTGCATGCAAGTACGATCAGCAGTATGGGAATGAGTAGTTTTGCAACGATCTTTGGTCACAGTGGATTAGTGTTGTCGACAAGTGGCGACGTTAACAGACAGACAGGCTATACGATGTGTGTAAGTACGATGCCTCAGACGATTAGTGAACAATTTAAAAGGGCTATGGACAACACTACTTGCTCGTGTGAGACAATGTTACCACAACGTGGCGGAGCACGAAAGGTGCGTCATCGTGTATCAATATGTGGGCAACCGGTCGAACTGTGCTGTTACTAATGTAGAACTTACAGATGTGAGAGTAGTGCAAAACTGATATGAATGAAAACGGTGTCTTATGGATGCAGCCTGATCATATCAAGTGAGTTTATTGAAATCAGTCATTCCATTTACCAAAAACGGTCTAATTTATTACACGCAAACGGTTTCCGACTCGTTTATGAACTATTTTTGCATATTAAGTGCTTATGCCGACGCCAACATTGCTACGCCATGCTTCCTTGGCAGTTGGAGAAAGAATTTTCGTAACATAAATAGATGCTAGTGATTCAACATCTCTCCATGCTGCATAAAAATTTAAAAAGCACTTGCCTTTTGACATTCAAATAGACTTGTACGAATGGTTGTACTAATTCCTATCACTGATCATACAAGTGTTATCCTGTAAGGTCCTTCCAGAGTTTGGAGCTGATGTTGAACATCTGTGTACGATGTATCTGTGACGTTCCACTTTCTGATCATACTCGTATTTTGCCATAATGTGCACAGCTGCCTTGCCTGCATATAGACAAGGGCAGATATTTGCACACACTTTGTTTCTTTTTCCGCATTATCACATTCATAACTCTCCTCTATGTTAAAGTTCATGTCTGAACAATATAGCAGCAGAACTCGTTAAAATCAAAATCCTTTCATCCCCACTCCATCACTTGGGCAAGTTCTCTAACGTAAGTCCTTTTCAGTAGCAGAAATCCGACTTTGCTGATCGCCCTTTGTATGCAGAGAAATAGGTAACATCTACAGTTTCAAAAGACGTATAGTGAGGTATTTACTAAAACAACAATAATATTTGATTTTCGTCTGTAGGAACTCTTGAACCAACTACATCTAGGTAGAATGAAATTATAATGAAATATAGACCTTTAGCTGCTTACAGGCAATGATAAGTATCAACGCCTGTAAGTAGCTAAAGGTCTAGATTTCATTATAATTTCAGAGCTTCAAGATCACCAATGACATCTGTACAGATATCAGCTTCATAAATCTAGGCAGCGTTCTTGCACAACAGATATTCTTCCATTACCAAAGCCCTTGGCTGAAGCAGACTATCTGAATTTCTATCTCTTGGAACTCACAGTGACATAAAATCTCAATTTTTTACACCCATAAATATATTTTGTAACATCTACTGTGATTGTTGTTGTCACTAATGTGATCATGTTAAATAAATACAGTTACATGCTTACATTCATAAAACATCTATAAAACGCATCATAGCACCAATTAATCACTTTCTGGGAATGTGGAATCTGCGTGTTGATAAACAGCAAAGTTTTCGAGAACAGCAGTGCCGTACGTTAAAAAAAGGTGGCATGTCATACAGAGAATAAATTGCTTTGTCGCTAAAGAAGAAAAACCAGCTTTACTCTGCTTTTTATTTTACTCGAAACTTTTACTTTCCTTATAATCTCGGTAATAAAATGCTGGTAACTAGTTAAGAAATACCAGTTAAAAAGCTAATGAAATTTCATACCTCTATAACAGATGTATTACTTCGAGTGATTAAAATGTTAGGGGACAAGTTGCTTTAATCTCAAACACGTATTATTGCACTCATAAAATTTCACAACAGCAAAGAAGTGGAATATGTTTTAAATCCGTAGTGCAATTATTTTTAAAGCGAGGGAGGCTGTCACGCTACACGTGACCCGTGACCTGCGCTGTCCGTCCGACGTTTTAGTTAAAACGGACTCACATTATGTTCCCGTGAACATGAGAGCAACTGAAAAAAAAAGACATTCGGTGCGAAAAGAAATAACTTAGAATGACGTACTTTGAACAGCTAGTGCAATACTGTATTCATAAAAATAATAAACGTCGTAATACTTCTATAATACTCGCTGTTGAGCTTCGGATATTTTACTCCCATTGCAAACTGAACTCGTTAAAAGAAGAATAGAACAACAGAGTACTTTTTTGTTTCTTTGGGTCAACGGAAATATGAAGTATTCCTACAAACACATTGAATACATTCGCGATTATATTCCTATTTACGACACATTCGCAGTATAGTTAAGCGAAACGTTTCACTATTAAGTGTAACAAGTACATTATACAGGTAGTCTGCTGATGTATATTATAACAAGTTCCTGCGTTACTTTTTAGACAGAGTACCAACTTGTAACTGGAGGAAAGAACAAATATACTATGTTCTTAACTGATTTCCTCGTGATAGCAACCTGAACGAGCCACCGCTTGCTTTCTTGACACTGGACTTGGGCTCGAATGGCGTGAATTCAAATATGCATCAAGACGTAGCGTTTTAGCTTTTCCGTGGTAACTGTAAATTCGTCAAGGTGAATGTCAGGATAGCCGCTATGAAGAGGAAACTGCTGTTTTTTCCTCCCGATCCCGTCATATATCAGTTTACAGTCCTACTCTGATTGATTCATTGTTGACGGGTGGTAAACCCGAAATATCGTATATGGGATTGGTGTATCCACCTTGATGAAAACAATTTGTTCGTTATTCTTCAGGTTGTTTCATTCATAATTTCCATAATCAGTCTTTCTCTTTCTTTCTAAAACACATGACTTGAAGATTAGGACACAATGGAACTACGGGATGATTATAATTAAAGTTAAACTTTCAAAACGCTGTAGAAATAAAGCCACTGGTCCGAATGACGTAAAATTACAACGGAATATTATCGAAGAAGGGGGAAAACGTATGTCAGAAGAAAAAAGCATTGTGTGAAAATTGATCAATAGATTGCATTGTAAATGTCAGAAAATGTAAATGAAAACACCTGCCTTGCGCACAACCCATTGAAGTTGGTATAAACACGCCGGGTACACAGTTTTTCCTCCTTTCGCTTCTGCGACGTTCGCCATGACTGTCTGAATGCAGAATCGTGCTCTGCTTGTAAAACTGTGTTAGAAGGATAATGACTGTGCACACGTCGCCGTGCAGAAGTTCCGGACACTGAAAGGTTTGAAAAAAGACGTTTGTCTGATGACTGCCGTGGGTTTGGCGAAAATGATTCGGAAATTCGAAAAGACGGATTCTTTTGGTGTGCAACCTGGTAAAGAGAGGACGTCACTGAAAGCAATGGCCACAGCTATGCAAGAGGAGACGAGTGGTGGTGTGTGCAAACGTGTAGTGCACGAAGAATTTCCCGAAAATTGGACATACCCGTGAGCACGGTGCGTAAAATCCTACGAAACATCCTTCTTTGCTACCCATTCAAAATTACGCATGTGCACGAGTTGCTTCCTGTTGAACTACCAGCAAGAGAGATCTTTGCTTTAGAATTTCTAGCTCGCATGGAAGTGGACAATGATTGGCCAAGGAAGAGTTTGTGGGCGGACGAAGTCCATTTCCATCTGACAGGATATGTCAGTACACAGAATTGTCGAATATGGGCAACGGAAAATCCACACGCACATCAACCAGTACCACTTCATTCTAAAACAGTCACTGTGTGGTGTGGGTTTACGGCATCATTTATCATAGGGCCCTATTTTTTTCGAAGAGACAGGTACTTGCGGTACTGTTACCTGTACCGTCTCTGGTAAGCGCTATGGGTGTCTTTTGCGGAACCACAACACTCCAGCTCTCCAACAGCGTGAATGTGTGGATGGGATCATTTTTAGGCAAGATGACGCAGCTCCACACATTGAAAATCCAGTTAAGCAGGTGCTGAAGCACCATTTCGGAAATGCTCGAATTATCAGCCGCCATTTCCGTACAGCCTGGCCGTCCCGATCACCTGATCTTAATCCGTGTGACTTCTGGCTGTGGGGCTCTCTGAAAGATGTGTTCAGTGTTCCGATTGCTAACTTAGCTGCATTGAAGGCACGCATTGCGCAACTCCTTCTGAACGTGTCCTCAGAAACACTTCGATCAGCTGTGGAACATACTGTTTTTCGATTTCAACTTGTTGCAGAAAACGGTGGACAGGTTACTGAACATGTTGTGCGCCAGTCTCACGGAAATTAATAATCCGATTTGATTTTGAGTGATGCTTTTTATGCGGTTTTTGGCCCCAGGACAATTAAAAACCTACGTGATTGATGCTTTTTATGCGGCTTTTGGCCTCAGGACAATTAAAAACATATGTGAGTGATGCTTTTCGTGCTGTTTTTCGCCTCAGGACATGTCTACGGGATGATCGCGTGTGAGCACCACATATTATTCTTATTGCACTTTTAATCACTGAAAACTTTCTTGCTTAAAGATTAGCTTCCCCATGGTATTATTCTGTCCGACACTACTGAAAGAAAACCTAAATTTTTCACACAACAACAAGACCGTCATTTGTTACTGAAATTTTATTTTTAAACTTAAATAACATCTGATCAACGTTACCTGTGAATTTACGACTGTGACGAGACGACTTATAGCCTTATGGTAGTGCACTGTTTGTTACTAAAAGGTTAGCCTCTATTTATTAACCTAAGAGCTTCGAAAAATTTATTTTTGTGCATGAAAGTATAGTTAGTCGTCTGTAATTGAGAGACAAGTAGCTGTTGGCCTGATGGTCACCTGTTTGCAAGTTATAACAATTTTGTTATGTTTCGGTGGTCTACATGTTTGAAACAGAGTCTTCTAGTCGAATTCCAGTTCATGTGATTGTCATTGACATACACTCACTAACAGATGTTAACTCTTACGCCATCTTGTCTAAGATACGTAGGTCGCGAAAATTTGAATATTAAATGAAGATTCTGGTAAATTCTGTTCATTATACATTGATCATGGAGGATGTAGGGATAAGATTGAGAGGGAAATAAAGGTTTGTGTGTGTGTAAGCGTATGTGTGTGTGTGTGTGTGTGTGTGTGTGTGTGTGTGTGTGTAAGTGTATGTGTGTGTGTGTGTGTGTGTGTGTGTGTGTGAGAGAGAGAGAGAGAGAGAGAGAGAGAGAGAGAGAGAAAGAGAGACTTAGTTGATAATCTTGTTTGGAGTTATTTGTCAGTTGTTTTATAGTGACAGACTGTGTTACTACAGACTTTTGCCGTGTTAATTTGTTGTATGTGCCTTCAGTTAGTGCCTTTTGTATGTAAATAGTTTCATCTAATGTTAATTATGTGAAAATTGATTGGGTGTTGGGTCTTCTCCATCAAATGTTGAGCGAAATTCTGATAATGTGTTATGTGTTCTGGTTCTAGAATTACTAAACGTTCGTCTTCTATAATGGGAATGGACAGCTGCATCAGACAAGTCTTTGGACTGAAGACCCCAGCAGTAGGTGTGTCAAGTGGACTGGTATATACCTGCGTTGGTGATTATATTTTGACTTACGTTGTTTATCCTTACCACTTTCTATGTTGAGTTACTTGACCAGTAAGCTATTAGAATTATATGTACTGCTTTACTGGAATTTGTTACTGCGTTCCACTTATTACTTTTTATGCACCTCCACTGTATTTTTAGATTTGTTTTATTTTGTGAATGTGTATGTGTAGCCTTATTGATACCGTTTATATTTATTTTGTGGGCGACTTTGTTTGTGATGCCTGCCTCGTATTCATTCTCAGTGGCAATTTGTTTCGTTATTTTGCGTTCTGTTATGGAATTACGAGGCTTGAATTCTGTTCTGTGGGAAATGTGAATGAATTTGGCATATTTACGAGTTGTATTGCTGTCAGATGTGTTGTGGATGACTCTGTTTTCCATAGATGGAGAAATTGTATTCGTTGTTGTTTTTTACTATGAAGAATCCATGTTTTCTTCAGTTTCCGTTTTCAAGTGTTCCTGTTGGTGAATCGATTTGGTATTGTTGTGCAGATCTTTTCTCCCACATTGTGCTTCATCTGTCAGATAAATTATGTCATCTGTATATTTTTATTTACTTTTTTCTTGTGAATTTATTTCAACTGGAAGTATTAGGGACTTCGGAACTCTCTCGTATCTAGCGGTACATCCTTAGTGTCGGCGTCACAGTATTCTTCATGAGCAGTGGATAATGATAAGAATAATAATAATAAAAAAGTAATACATATGGAAATTAACATACGGAATTTAAGAGATGTCATTTTTATCAACAGTGTGTAAAGAAGTTACTTTCTGAAGTCTTTGACACGAGTAAGTACGACTTCTAACAGAAATTTATGGTAGCAGTATATTATATTTAATATTTCTTACTTATTGTGAAATATTTAATTCTCTATATGGTCTAGAAAAGTGCCTGAAGGTTCTACTTATAGGAGATTTCACAGGTAGTTCTTCCTGTTGTGAACAGAATTTGTTATTGAAACGGAAGTAATTTCACTCTGTGAAAAGCCTAAGGATGGATGAGATTACTTTTATTTGTGTATCTGGAACGTTCTTATGTTGGTTCAGCTGTTATTTTATGATTTGTATAGTTTTTCGTCTGGATGTGTGAGAATGTTAATTCGAAAAAGCTAATGTTGGTATTATAGTGATATTATTTTTCAATTTCTTCTATGTGGTCAACTGTTTTTTCAGGCTTCGTTTATTTGTGTATCTACAGATTTTCTATGCAAGTGCGTGCATGTGTCTCCCTAGTAGACATAGTTGGGCTTTTCTGAAGTTCAGCACTGACCTTACTGGAATATTAGGCATATGGAAACTTAGATGTGAAGCGAGAAAACGCTGTAACGTTTGTGAGATACAGAGGCGAACGAGTGTGTCAGAACTCAGCTCAGTTCACTGCTAGTAGCGCCAAGTCACCTTAACGCGTCTGTGCATAGCTCACTAGTATTGCACCATAATTAAGTATAAAATTAAAAGTCAAAATTTCTTTTCAAACTTTGTCCACATATGCTTTAATGTAATAACGTTTTAAATGTCAGGTCTTAAAGCAATTAAATCAGTAGTTTTCATAAAAATACACTTTTAAGAAAAAAATAGATGGCGCTAAGTAATAAAACTAGAAAGCCAGAATTTTGTCATAATGTGCCAATGTATATCAGAAGTAAATGGTGCAAGTTTCAACAGGATAGAATAAAAAATATAGTCAGAATCCACGTTGTTAAGAAAAATTGAAGGCGCTAAATATTAGACTCAAAAATGTAAAAATTTGTATGATGCTTCAGTTCAACCTAAAAATAATAATTAAGTCATCACGTTAAGCTACCTCTAATAGTTTTCGAGTAATTTAATGAAAAATACATTTGTAACTAAAACATACCCAAATGTAGTAGATCAGGTACATGTAATTTTAATGATAGAAATTTTGGTTACAGCACATGATAAAACGTACTAAATAATAGAGCTGTAACAAATTTTAGAACCATAACATTGATAACAACCAATAGAAGGTCTTTTAAAGTTATAGTTCAGAGGTAACGATCTACCGTTAGTTCCACTATAAAAGTTCTAGAAGGCAAAGTTTTTATGCAAGCGAGCTGAAACTTTTTCTGTGATATCAACCAACTTACCAGAATGCATGTAAAAATTAAGGAAATTCTAAATCAATTCATAACTTTGTTATGTACAAGAAAGGGGTCGTACAGGGACTACTGCCGTGTGCATAAGGCAGATGACAGCTGGTGTTTCCTTGGCCGTCCGCTGCGGCACGTAAATAAATACAGCTCGAGAGGCAGGAAGAAAACTTCAATTCACAATAGCCACTATAAGATCCGCGTCTGTCAAACGCTGGACTGCGATCTTCCTCGGATGACGCCAGAGACGGACTGTGACAAAACGCATATTTTCTGTAAAACTGATTGTGAAGTCGCGAGGACTATACACCATCCTGGATCGCTTAGATTTTCCAAAAGTGTCTGTAAGTGTCCCATCCGTGAATAATTACAAATCCGCATGGCAAGTGGTAACTAGTACTTTCACTTTTGTGGAGAGCATTTATTTCGAACATTTATTTGATTATTAGTAGTCAGAGCAAAGACAATCTGGTAAGAACGTACCGTAGAGGTCGTCTCTGAACTGACAATAGTGCTGAAACTTCCTGGCAGATAAAAACTGTGTGCCGGACCGAGACTCGAACTCGGGACCTTTGTCTTCCGCCGGCAAGTGCTCTACCATCTGAGCCACACAAGCACGACTCACGACCCGTCCTCACAGCTTCAATTCCGGCAGTACCTCGTCTCCTACCTTCCATACCTCACAGAAGCTCTTCTGCGAACCTTACAGAACTAGCACTCCTGGGAGAAAGGATATTGCGGAGACATGGCCTAGCCACACCCGGGGGGGGGGGGGGGGATGTTTCCAGATTGAAACATTCTGGACCGCAAGAGTGCACGGAGTAACGGTAGACCATATGAGGGGACGACGGGGGACGTCAGAAAGAAAGCAGCTTGTGCACGGAAGTATTAGTGACCGTAAGGTGCCCTATCTACATTGACAGCCTTGCAACACGCTTATCGGATAGCGTCTGTTAAAATCACTAGCATTGGGACGCCGGTAAAAATCAAGATGCTCAGTGGCAGGATAAAGGGTGCAGATTCAGACATAGCGTTATTACAGGAAGTTCGGGTCCTTTCCCCCTCGAACTTCTTTGGTTACGATATTTACTTTTCCCCGTGTGACGAAAGAGGTGTTGACACTGCAATACTATTGAAGGAAGGGATACGTGCAGACGAAGTAGAGTATTTGCCTTCTACCCATGGTACGGCCGTGACCATAGGTGGAATACGTTTGAACAATATACACGCACCGTCAGGCTCGGATAAGAGAAGGGACAGAGCAGATTTTTACGCCCATGATGCTACAACGTTGTTCCGGGGACGATACGATACTTGCATACTCGGCGGAGATTTTAATTGTGTGCTCGACAGAAAGGACCAACATCCTAACTATACTCCTAGCCAAGAACTTCGGGAGCTGGTCAACGAGATGGAATTAGTCGATACATGGGACCTGAAGTATCGCAACTAACCAGGGTATACGTTTTTTACGAGCCAATTGGATCGGATCTACGTTTCAAGGACGTTAGCGATGTCGACGGTGGACGCAGAAATATGGCCGACAGTGTGTACAGACTATGAGGCATACATTTGTACGGTTAACCTTGATAGACAGCAGGTATGGAGACGGAGGGGTAAATGGAAGATAAACGTCTCTCACCTGCGTGATGCAGAATGCTGACGCATGGTGGAGGACGCGTCGCATGGCTGCCTCCGTCGACGAAATTCTTACGATTCTGTTCTGGAGTGGTGGATCGAGTGCGCGAAGCCAGCTTTGCGGAGGGCGTTAATAGCTTACGGGAAGGAGGTTTCTCAATGACAGTGCACGACCACTGACTTTTGCTTTACGGCTCTCCGGAAAGTGTTAGCTCAACCACCTACACCAGAGCACCAGACGGCCGTCTACCGAGTCAAGGTGAAGCTGGTACAACTTGCCACACTAAGAATGTCGGGTACGAAGATATGAGCGAGGTCGCAGGATTGCCTACCCAACGAGGTTCCCTCGACGCATTACGTCATAAAGGAAAGAAGAAGAACGCGAAGGTCGTTAATTCATGAAATCGATCAAGGCGATTGCCATCGCTTTTCAACACAAAGGGGCATAGCCGGCAGTAGTGGCCGAGAGGTTCTAGGCGCTGCAGGCTGGAACCGCGCGACCGCTATGGTTCGAATCCTGCCTGGGGCATGGATGTGAGTGATGTCCTTAGGTTAGTTAGGTTTAGGTACTTCTAAATTCTAGGGGACTGATGACCTCAGCAGTTAAGTCCCATTGTGCTCAGAGCCATTTGAACCATTTTGAACAAAGGGGCATAGCACAGGCGTACACGGATCATTTTAGCAGATTCTATGCGAGCAACAGGGAGCTGGGGAACATCCTGGAAGAGATCCCACAACCAACGTGTGAGAACGGGGATGCCGACATGTTATCTGAAATTACGTGTGAGGAGCTGGAGGAAGTGATTGTACAAGGTGCCTCCAACAAGGCCTCCGGTCCAGAGGGATTCCCGTGGAACTTTACCATGCCTTTGTGACCATTATGACACCTACGTAGTTACGAATGTTTGAGCTTCTGCGGCAAGGAGTACCGGTTCACATTAAATTCACGGAAGGGCTCATGATACTGATACCCAAGCCCCGTGGTGGCAAACGTCCTTGTAATTATCGCCCCTTGACCCTCCTTAACAGTGACTACAAGATCTTCATGCGCATACTGGGCAGTCCTATCAAAACGTCGCTGGCGGATCGAATACATGCCGATCAGACTTGTCTTGGCGGCATGAGTAATATTCACACAGCCTTGGGAGACTATCGTGACGTCGTCTCCCTCGCGGCTGCGTGCCGCCTCCGGGGGGGCACTGGTTGCTGTAGATTTCGATCATGCTTTTGATCGAGTAGATCATGTGTACCTCGCGGCGGTGATGAACAGGATGAGTGTCTCGCCATTATTGATCACTGCACTAATGAATCTGTTGCACGGCACCAGATCAGCGATGGTGATCAACAGAGGGGGAACAGAGTATTTTAAGATCTTAAGATCAGTCAGACAGGGTTACCACTTGTCGATCCTCCTATATGCGATTGCCTTAGAACCGTGCCTCGCAGGCCTTCGCGCCGCCTTACCGGGATCTTCCTGCCGCATCTATCATTCAAATTTAGAGCATACGCGGATGACATTGTGTTCCTCGTCTGGAATTGGGGAGGGGGAGACTCAATCAGTGCTGGCTTGGCCAAAGACGTATTGGATGGGAGCTGGCAGCGAGGTCAACTTCCGAAAATCACAATTCATGCATGTGGGGTGTGGACTAGAACCAGGAACAGAAGGACCCTTACATGTGGTGCAAACCCTCCGATGTTTGGGTATCACCTTTCGTAAGGAGACGACGGGAACGGCGGCGGACAACTACCGACGGCTGTTACTCAGAGTCCGCACGTCAGTACGACTAAACGCCCTGCGGTCAATGGATATACTGCAGCGAGTGTTACTCGTCAACATTTATCACTTTCGCCCATGATGTGCCACCTGACACACCTTCTCCCCTTGGCTATGAGGATTCAGGCGGCTTTTGGGTAGTCTGTAAGCCTGGGACAGCTCTTCGAGGTACAGTATAACATACTTTCCCTCCCAGCGCGAGAAGGGGGCGTTGGTTTAGTGAACGTGCACGAGAAGGCGCGTGCCATGTATATTAATGCCATGCTAAAACGGTGGCGCAACAGGAATCACTCGCTTACGGGGACGATCATTGAAGAACAAGTACCAACATCGCATCTTCCCTCAGTCAGTGTCGGCCATATACGGCCCCCGTTAAAGGATGTGCACACGTTCATCATTGAACACAGCAGGACGTGTACCATCTGCTTCTTCGACAGATCACTCGGAACACGGTGGAACGGAAACATCCAGCCGTTAATTGGCACGTGGTGTGGCGCACGGTACATCACTCCCACCTTCCTACAACAGTCAGGTCAACATGGTACACCGTAGTGAACCGGAAGTACCCAACGAATGATAAAAAGTACGCAATACATTTTGCGGATTCGACCACGTGTCAGCAATGTGGCGTGCTGGATACGGACGACCACCGGCTGGTCTGCGGCGAGACACTGGCTGTCTGGACTCTAGCAAGGAAGATAATACCGTTCATGCGGCGCACTATCTATGCATTATTATCTTCCGACGTAGTATTTTTTCCAGAGGAAACGTGTTTTCTGCGTCATAAGACGAACGCAGTGGCGTGGATCACAGGTATGACGGTCTATTACATATATAGAGACACGTCTGAACGAACTGAACGTACTGGATTACTGGCAATACTTGCAAGATGGACACACAAAACTCTTACGGCTACGAAAATACAAGAATTGGTATGCCAATTGCCTAGGAACGGTTTTGCAGACCCGCTATATACTTGGGGTGTGCCGGTTGCGCAAAGACGAGCGGCGGTGCTGTCGTTGTGAAACCGACCAAGTAAAGTCATCAGCTAAGGAAAACTACGCGAGTATAAGGACGTACTACGGTTTTGTGAATAATAAGGGCTTCTGTTTCTCCTACCTTTCTTTTAAAAAAAAAGTAAAAAAGAGAAAAAAATTGTAGAGCGCTTGCCCGCGAAAGGCAAAGGTCCTGAGTTCGAGTCTCGATCCGGCACACAGCTTTAATGTGCCAGGAAGTTTCATATCAGCGCACAAACCGCTGCGGAGTGACATCTCATTCTGATAACAATGACAGTTAGGATAGAAAGATTTACAGTCAATTGAACATAGTTACTTTCAAATTGTTGTGCGTGAGATACTTTACTAAATATATGTATGAACTAGGACTTTATACTTAAATTTATAATCATAGTCTTGATCCCGCTAAATAGAAAAAAATAGAAACATTTCTTTCAGTGGGCTGGACCAGAGTGTGGACGTGCAGGCTGGGAACTGTGGTTAGTATGTTCTCCATCGCTTTATGGCTGACCTCAAAAATAGCTCATAGGCACGCGTGAGAAAGACGGTGAACTACATAAAAGACAAACACCAAGTAATAACACAAAGACGTATTCTGCCCGCCGCGCCGCATATGGTGCATCAGCCGGGAAAAGAATTGAAAAGTGAAAGAAAACTACGAACTCGGCAGGCACTAACAAGATACCGAAGTGAAACAGGCAGAGACCAGTACGAGAACAGTGCTAGGATTTACTCGCGCGTGTGGTGAATAAAATTTGAATGTCAGCCATAAAAACCTGGATTGTGACGGAAGGAGGGAAGAAGAAGAAGAAGAAGAAGAAGAAGACACTAGATCGCTGCTGCCACCGGTGCTGAGCTCAAAAGAGGACGGTGCGCCATCACGGAGCTGCGTGGGTGTGCGTGACACCTGCAAGGTGCTGCGAGCGCTCACCGGTACCTTATGGCGACTGTCAGCTAATGATGAAGTTTAATGATTGTTGTGGCCACTCTGCCATTTGTAGCATTTTCCATAAGACATGTACTCCTTTATGAAACAACAACCAATGACTTTCGAATGCACTGGCAGTTCTCAAACTGTGTAGGAGTCATCAGTGGCAAATGTATCACAACGCAGTTTTACATATGCTGGCATACGTTTTTTGTGCAGCGGAGGCTTTTCCGCTGACTTCAGATATTATGTGACCATTCTCAGGCATATTAAAGGATGCACGAACGTCATATGAAACTATTTTTAATTACCGCTTTTGTCTGGGAAAGCAGGTTAAACAAAAAAAAAAAAAAAATACGGTATTTTGGCAACCAAATATGGAATCGGGATTTATATTGTAACGCCTAAAGTGGTAACTGTGAAAGCCATTATTATGACTGGTCCTTACTGGTACTTACACAAGACTGATCAGTGATACTTTATGGATGTTGAAAATGATTCACATAATATTATATTTGGTGCTTTATGCCAAGGTGTTTGACACAAAGATTCAATCAGGGATGCAAAA
Organism: Schistocerca americana; assembly: GCF_021461395.2. Lineage (NCBI taxonomy): Eukaryota > Metazoa > Arthropoda > Insecta > Orthoptera > Acrididae > Schistocerca > Schistocerca americana. The sequence continues at coordinate 619,150,964 of NC_060121.1, forward strand.
TCTTTCGGTAAAAGAAATTGACTTATCAAAGACTATACATCTGACTGTAAAGACAGTTTCAGCGATGTTGGAAAGAGTAATTGGCAATCAAGTGTTATCACATGTAATTGTAAAGTATTCAAAACTTTACAAATAAAAAAATAACTTAAAGTAAAACGAAATAATAAATAAGAAATTTGTTTACGTGGCCATCACCTGCAGCAAGCACAAAAATATTCGTTTTTTAAATAAAAAACGCCATTTTTCTTCCTGTGACGTACTTTGTTTGTTCTACACACTTTTCGCTTTTTACTTTAAGGCACTTCGAGTGGAATCTTTGTCTTACTTGTAGATTATGAAACAGTTCAGGTCTTATTTTTTTACGTGATTTAGTGATTACTGACAGTTAATCGAAGTTTTGGCTGGCGTCTGCGTTTCCACTCATTTAGTCGCAGGCTGTAGATGCACATTGTTATATACACTGATCAACACCCACGTGATAATGAAATTTGCTGTATTCGATGTAGCCAGGACACCATTTAATTTTACAACAGATAACATTCTTTGGAAAATAAAAGGGCTTTTCTCCTGCCCAAAAGTTTAGTATCAAAACGCGAATATACAACCTTAATAAAGTTGACTTTTATAACTGAACGGATTTTGGTAGTGCTCTCCCAATGCTCTCCCACGGATGCCGAGGAGTTAGGCGGGCGCCGCTTCCGGGTCGAAGACTGGCGTATTGAAGACGGGCACCTGGTCGATCCGGCGGCGACGTTGTTTCCTCCTGGCGACGGTCCGCGGTGGGTCGAAAGACGCCGGTTTGCTGCTTTCATCTATTACTTTCCCCTCTTTGGGGAAGTGTAAGGGGGAGTTTGTAGCCTTTCGGCTTTTACTTCCCTGTGTACGTGTGTGTGTGATTTTTCTATAGTTTTTTTGGTGTCTGTGATATGTGATGATTGTTGTGAATGTGTCTGGTACTTGCCTGAGGTAGGCGAGATGATTGGTGTTATATGGGAAGGAACAGGAGTAGGGATTGGGTATTGGGATTTTCTCTTCGACTTAATCGTCGTAGATCGTCATTGGGCGCTTGTGCTTATCGCGGAACATGTCATACCGACCTAGGGAGTGGATGAGTGCGTTTCCGGATCTGGAAGAACCCTCATAGAAGGCCCTTGCCAGATCCTGGAAACGCTCTCTCAGGAGTGGGATTTCGGCTACGGCGTGCAGGTCGTCTGTGGGAATCCAAGAGGTAGATGCAGTGCCCTTCTGAGGGCGTGGTTCTGCAGCCTCTGGAGTTTGTACAGGTGCTGCTTTGCCGCGTATCCCCAGACAGGGCATGCATACTCCATTACTGGCCGGATCAGGGCCTGGTACACATTTACTGCTACTGGGCAGGGAAGGGAGCTGGTTGTGTTCAGGATAGGGTATAGGATAGACATTCTGGCGCAGACCTTCCTGTGGACCTCGTCTATGAGGGGTTTCCACGTAAGACGAGAGTCCAAGGTTACGCCAAGGTACTTGGCGGTTCTGCACCAGGGGAGTTGGGTTCCATTTAGGTGAAGGTGGAGGGGGGGGGGGGACGTTGAGGAGGTTCGCGCCTTCCGAGCCTGCGGGTAATCAGCATTGCCTGCGTCTTCTCAGAGTTGATGGTGATGCGCCAGCGACGGGCCCAGGTTTCTGTGTCGTCTAAAACCCCTTGTAGCCTACGAATGACCAGGTCCTTGTTCGCATTTCTCGTGTAGAAGGCTGTGTCGTCCGCGTACTGCGCAGTGTGCACCAGGGGAGCCGTTGGAATGTCCGCAGTGTACAAACTATACAATACAGGCCCCAGGGCCGATCCCTGTGGCACCCCAACACGAATACGCCTTCTGGTGGAGGTGGCAGTTTCTACTTTGACGGAGAAAGTCCTATTCGTGAGATAGCTCTTGATCAGCTGAACTATGCTCCTGGGAAACCCTTGTGTGTACAACTTGTAGAGTAGCCCTCTATGCCATACTGAATCAAAAGCTTTATCTACGTCTAGTAGCACTATCCCGCAGTAGCCTCTGTGGTTGAAGCCCTCTGTGGCTGCTTCAACCATTCTCATGACCTGTTGTGAGGCAGAGTGGTTCTGCCGGAACCCAAATTGGAAATCCGGCAGAATTTGCTCTCTGGTAATATGTTCTTGTATGGGTCTTAGCAGGAGGCGCTCATAGATCTTGCTGAGAGTTGGCAAGAGGCTAATCGGCCTGTAGTGCTGCGGGAATAGAGGGTCTTTCCCTGGTTTGTGTGTCGCAACCACTTCCGCATGTTTCCAGCAAGCTGGGAACTCAATGGAACGAGTAATCTCGCTGAGGACGTTCGCGAGGTGTGTGATCGCTGTGGGTGGGAGTTTTTTGACTAACTGGTTTGTGACACTATCGTGCCCTGGCGCCTTTTTTGTAGGGAGGGACCTGATTACTCTTGCCACGTCCTCTGTGGCAAAAAGTATGGGTTCGTCCTCTGGGTCCTCCTCAGCATTGAGGAAGACAGCCAGTTGACGACTGACTACCTTTTCATGCTCTTCATCCTGGGGTTCTGCCGTTTGAAACTGCTTCTCGAAGGAGTCGGCGAGGGCGTTGGCCTTCCCCGCATGGCTGTAGACCAGTCCCCGCTCGCCGTGCAGTGGCGGCATCCTAGCGCGTCTTTTTGCGAACTGTTTGGTTACTTGCCATAGTGTATGATCGTCTACTTTGAGAGCTGTGAGGCGGTTTTGCCATTGCTGGTTTCTGTGCTCATTGAGTGCTACCTTCAGTTCTCTCTGTAGACGATTGAGCAGCCTCCTGGTGGCCTGATTTCTGGTGACCTTCCACTCTTTTGCCACTCTGTTCTTATGTCGGATTTGAGCTAGCAGGTGTTCCGGGAGCTGTATTTGCGGTGGAGGGCCATCCCTTTGTGGAGGGGTGGACTCTTCTGCTGCCTGCAAGATGGTGCCTGTCAAGTCTTGTAGCGCTTGTTCTACTGTTTCGGCAGTAGGTGGCGGAGCGCGAGCGATATCAGAGGCGACAGTTTCTTGGTATCGCTCCCAGTCTGTGCGTTTGTAAGACGTCTGGTACCGTGGGAGTGCTACCCATTCTCCCACATCGACTTCTAGAATCACTGAGTTGCGGTCGGAGGACATTCTGTTGATTGTCTTTGCGGCCACAAATCCTGTGGTCCTCTTAGTGAGAGCTATGTCTAACACATCGGCTTGCTTCCGTTTTTCGGAAAATGTGTGGGCTCGACTGGACCCCATGTTTCGAAGTGGTGGGTGCACGCTAGTTGTTGGAGTTTGGCGCCTGCTCTGGATGTTACTCTAGAATTCCAGTCAGGGTGTTTGGCATTGAAGTCTCCCCCTATTACAAGTTTGCCTTCAACTTGCCCTAGAGCAGCTATGTCTACCTCATCTATCTGGTCATGTGGGGGTCGGTAGACTGCAACAATTGTTAGGGGTCCGGTGGCAGTGGTTACTTCCACCGCCACTGCTTCGATTTTATTGGTAGCTGGTAAGAATACCAGGTGGTGGGGAATCCCTCTTTTTATGTATATGACCACTCCTCCGCCCTGGGTTGGCCTGTCTTTGCGATAGCTAACATAGTTGAGGACTGTCGCTTTTATTCCCGGTTTTAGGTGGGTTTCCCCTATCATGCATATGTCGATGGAGAACTCCTTCATGAGTTCTCTGAACTCGAACTCTTGATTAACAATGCCATCTGCGTTAAACACGCACATTGTCAGGCCTTGGATGTTTGGTCATCTATTCACGATGGGGTTTTGATGCTACTAAGGAAGTCGCAGAGGGGAGCGACTGCTGGACTGTTGCCTGAAGGGCAGCGAGGATCTGTGTGTTCTGCTTCTGGGCTTCCCTGAATTCTTTCATCATTTCCATGACGAGGTTCATGGTCTGCACCATTACGCCTAACAACTGATCCATGGGGGGGGGGGGGAGGGGGGGGGGGAGTTAAAAAAAAATCAAATCGCTCTGAGCACTATGGGACTTAACATCAATGGTTATCAGTCCCCTAGAACTTAGAACTAGTTAAACCTAACTAACCTAAGGACATCACACAACACCCAGCCATCACGAGGCAGAGAAAATCCCTGACCCCGCCGGGAATCGAACCCGGGAACCCGGGCGTGGGAAGCGAGAACGCTACCGCACGACCACGAGCTGCGGGCCTGGGGGGGGGGGGGGGGGGAGTGTGTGTGGGATTCCCTAGGGCTTTCTCTGTCAGGGTGGACCTGGTCGTTGTTGCTGTGTATTTCCCGATGTTGTTCTTGTGATAGTGTCTGGTGTTGTGGTGGTTGGGCAATGCTTTCATGGTTCCTTGGGGGAGAAACCACTTCCGCATATGTTGCCCTTGGTGTGTCCGGACTTGGTTTAACCCAGGCCTTGTCTGTGTGTGTTGTTATGTTTTGGTTTCTTGTGTGTCTGGATGGGTTCGTGGTGTTTTCTTTTCGTGTGTGGGGGCGGCCTTTGCGCCCTTTGCCTGCTGTGTGTGTCGTTTATGGACCTCACAACCTTGGTAACCCGCTGTGTGGTTTTTGCTACACAGCGTGCGCCTTATTTGCGGGTCCGTGTGTTTTATGTTGCAAGTTCTTCTGTCATGGGCCTCGGCGCATTTTCTGCACCTCACTGCCATGGAGCAGTGTGCCGCAATGTGGTTGAGCCCTGTCATCTGAAGCACTGCACCGTCTTGATTTTGCGGCACAGTGGTTCAGTGGTCACAGGGGCCGTTAGGATCATCTTAATATCCCTTTTGTTTTGTGGGACATCTGGCAGTGTGACCTGATACAGGGGCCATTTGCTCCCTATGTTGCCCATCTGTTGGACCGCCTTGACGAAGTACCCCTGGGCAGTCAGGTCTGTTTTGATCGCCTGGGGGCCACTCGTCTCGGTAGGTCTCTGATGACAATGTTTTTATTACGTGTTTTTGTTGTGGGGAAAGTGTAGTGGGGTATGTTTTTGTTGTTGAGAAATGTTTTGATTGTGGTGTAGTGCTCGAGTGTGCTTACTGTTATTTCTATTTTGTCACCACCAGCAGGTTATGCCTGGAAATTGCCTCCCCCGATTGCTGTTTTTAGCATTTCGAAGAGTTCCTCGTAATTCTGAGTAAACTCCGCGACGATCAGAGGGAGGTGGTGGGTGTCCTGATTTTGTGTTTGTGTTGTTGTGTCTTTTGGTGTCTCTGGCTCATCGGCCACCGCCTGAAACCTGTTCGGGGTGGGTTCCACTCCCCGGGCCGGCGGAAGCCTCGGCTGGTGAAAGGTTTTCCTCGTCAGCACGAAACCGTCCGTATCCTGCCCGGTTACGCGGTTCCCTTCCAGTGCCGGTGTTTCCTGGTCCCCTCCCAGGACGACGACGGGTGCTGTCGGGGGCGCAGGCTCCTCAGAGTGTGTGGAAGTGGTTGGGGTGGGGCTGGTGGAGTGCTTCTTCCCCTTGGTGTGCTTCCCCTTCCTGTCCTTCCTAATACGCCGCTGTTTGGATGAGGTGGACTTGAGTGGGGGGGATTTGACGAACTTGGATCGGGTAGGGGGTTGGGTAGCAGTTGCGGGTTTGGGAAGGATTTTAGTCGGTTGACTGGACTTATGCTTGCCATTTAGGTTGAGGATGTGTTCAGCAAGGCGGTTACAGCCGTTGGCAAGCAGGAGAGGGCTGAGGAGATGGAAGGGAGGGGCGGGATCGCAAATACTAACAATGTATTTGTTTGTTTGTGTATTGTGTATTTTTGCCATGTCGGTTGCGGAAAGGGGGCTTGCTGCCAGGTTATTGTCAGTTGAAACTTTTGGTGTCACCGTTGGGTTTTCCGGTTGCATTGCTGACCCTACTATAACGATGGCAGACGCGGAATTCTGGACGGGGGCGGCGGAAAACCTTTCTGTGGTTCCGCGGCCCGCTTCCAGGTCCTGGCCTACTTTTTCCCTGTTCTTGGGGGGTGGGGGGGGGGGGGCGGAGACTAACTCTGCGGCAGCTGGAGTGCTCGATACGGCCGGCCGCGCGGCCCGCGGCAACACCACCCAAGCTCGACATACCACAACGACGAGAAGACACGACAACTCTGCCAGGCGACGTCATGCAAAATTTTTTCCAAGTGCCGTCCGTGCTAAGACCTCGGCGCAAGTGCCCGTCAATGTTTTAATAAAAACAAAGCCGGAGATCACTTCTGTTTTTACTCCCGTGCAAGCGGGGGCCTATGGCTGACAGTAAGCGAGTAAGAGGAGCGATGCTAAACCCTTGACTGCTACTCAGCGAGTGGAGACGCCGGTTTGCTTTCCTGCCGGCTATTTAACCCGGCGGCGCTAGTCTTCCTCCGCGGATTCTGTCGTGACGATTGGCGGCCGTTGGCGCTACCCTACTGGCGGATGGTAATGTCATCGTACTATCATCCGCGTCGGAAAAACGGGGTCGCGCGCGTGCGTATTCCGCGACTGCTTTCATATTTGGCAGGAAACGCCTCTAGTGTCGGCTGGCGGAACGCGCCGGAACTACGTCGCAGGTGCGGCTTATTCTGCAGCGGTAGCCGCCTGTTGTATTGCCGTGGTTGTGCGCGCCACGGCACACTTTAAATCCCTTACGAGACGTAAGCACATTAATTTAACGTTACAAACTTTTTTCGTAACTATATTTATGTTCTTTGCGCTGATTGGTGTGGAGCACAATTATTCTTCTGTCACTAGCTGCGAATATTTTACCAAAAACTGATTTAGAGTCGTAACTACTGTGTGTTCAATTTATGTCTCTTTTTATTTGGTTTATTTATGTACACGTTGCCAACCTAACGAAGCATATGCTGAAAACTAAAGTCCGCTCATTCTGATTTCTTTATATCTGTTTAGATGTGAGTGTAGTTAGTCAGGCTGAGCTGAAGAAATTGAATGTGAATGTAATACATGCCAGAGCATAGTTGAAAGTTTTCGTGTTGAGCTGATTCGAGTTTTGATTTAAATATCTTGTGGAGCACTTCATGTAAGAGTGAAATGTTATTCTAGTATTTTATCTATTAATGTAAGCAGTGAATTCACTTTTACATGAACTCCTCCACAAAACATTTAAACCAAAACCGAAATCAGCTGAACACCAAACCTTTCAACGACTGTGTGACAACTACTGCATTCACTTTCAACTTTCCATAACTATCACTTGCTAGCCACACACACACACACATATATAAGGAGAACAAAAATAAGCAAACATTAGTTTTCAGCATATACTTCTTTAGGGTGGCAACATGTACGTAAACAAACCAAACAGGAAGGGACGTGAGGTGAACACACTGCAGTTACGACTTGAAATCAGAGTTTTCGATAAAACATCTACAACTAGTGACAGAAGAAAAAAGAGGGAACATGAAAATGTGCTTATGTTCCATAATCTAAGTTTTAGTTCAACCTCCAACATGCGACCAGTGAGGGGAAACGCAGATGTAAGCCAAAAACTCGATTAACTGTAAGTAATCAATTATTCAGGTAAAAGAAGATGTGAACTGTTTTATAATCTGCAAGTATCACATATCAAAACAAAACTCAATCATTATAGAGTCCACTGAAGATGCCTTAAAGTAAAAGGCGAAATGCGTCTTGAAAAAATAAAGTACGCTGGAGCAAGAAAAAAAGTTTGTTACTTACCAAAGGAAATAATCAATAGCTGTAGATACTTAGTAAATTACATCTTATGACATACCAGCAAATTAGTTTCGGTTTAACTTTAGGAAGTCTATATAAAATATTGTAAATAATAACGTGTCCCATGTCACTGTAATTCTCTTTTTTTATTTTTTTTACTTTATTGTTATTTTAAAACCTGTACAACTCAGGTAGGCTGGCAGCGGCACACTACGCCGCTCTTCAGCCATAGCGTTTTACAAGAGTATAAAACATGGTGAATGACAAAGAACAAAGTGACGGGCAAAAGAGAGAGGTCACAGAGACATAAAAATCACGGAGTCGTTCACATGTGACGATAACAACACTGAAAACACGTTGGCGCGGCGCACAAAACACTGATGAGTCCGACGGCACAAGTGAACGTAGGAGTGGGACGGCGGACACCAAAAACACTATACGACGTCACACACACGAGACACAAAAGGCGACGATCTCCGGCGCGCGAATGTTCACTATACGTGTGCGAGTCCGGGGACCTGCCTAGAGAGGAGGAGGAGGAAGGGGAGTGGGAGAGCGAGAGGGGAGAGCAGAGATGCCGCGGGCAGGGGAGATAGGGGGGAGGGAGGAAGGGGGAGAGGAAGCCCGGGGGAAGAAGGGGAAGGGAGGGGACAGGGAGATGGAAAAAGAAGGGAAGAGAAGAGAAGGGAGGGAGGGTGCCGAAAGGAAAGGACACGGGAAGTGGGGGGCGGGGCAGGGTCAAAGTTGATAGGAGGGGTAGATGGAGGGGACGAGGACATCATCAGGGAGAGGGAGCTGGCGGAAGCCACCTTGGGAGAGGGTATGGAGGGTGGAGAGATGGAGACCGGGTGGGACGTGGGAATACAGGTGCGGCAGTAGGCGGGGGTGGGAGAGGATCGGGAAAATGAGCGGGTGAGGAGGATCAAGTTTACGTGAGGTGTACAGGATACGTATCCTTTCAAGGAAAAGGAGGAGGTGGGGGAAGGGGATGAGATCATACAGGATCCGCGTGGGGGAGGGGAGACGGATGCGATAGGCAAGGCGGAGAGCATGGCGTTCAAGGATTTGGAGGGATTTATAGAAGGTAGGGGGGGCGGAGATCCTGGCTGAATGGGCGTAACAAAGGATAGGGCGGATGAGGGATTTATAGGTGTGGAGGATTGCGGAGGGGTCCAGACCCCACGTGCGGCCGGAAAGGAGCTTGAGGAGACGGAGTCGGGAACGTGCCTTGGCTTGGTTTGTCTGGAGATGGGGAGTCCAGGAGAGGCGACGGTCGAGGGTGACGCCAAGGTACTTAAGGGTGGGAGTGAGGGCGATAGGACAGCCATAGACGGTGAGATAGAAATCAAGGAGGCGGAAGGAAGGGGTGGTTTTGCCTACAATGATCGCCTGGGTTTTGGAGGGATTGACCTTGAGAAACCACTGGTTGCACCAAGCGGTGAACCGGTCAAGATGGGATTGGAGAAGGCGTTGGGAGCGTTGCAGGGTGGGGGCAAGGGCGAGGAAGGCGGTGTCATCGGCAAACTGGAGGAGGTGGACGGGGGGCGACGGCGGCGGCATGTCCGCCGTGTACAAAAGGTACAGAAGGGGGGAGAGGACGGAGCCTTGGGGCACACCGGCGGAGGGGAAAAAGGTGTAGGAATCTGTGTTATGGATGGTGACATAGGAAGGACGGCGGGAGAGAAAGGAACCGATCAGACGGACGTAGTTAATGGGAAGGGCAAAGGTTTGGAGCTTGAAGAGGAGACTGGAGTGCCAGACGCGGTCATAAGCGCGTTCGAGGTCAAGTGAGAGGAAGATGGCGGAGCGACGGGAATTAAGCTGTTCGGAAAGGAGATGAGTGAGGTGAAGGAGAAGATCGTCGGAAGAGAAGGATGGCCGAAAGCCACACTGGGTGACGGGAAGGAGGCGGTGCTGGCGGAGATGCTGGTGGATGCGGCGGGTGAGGATAGATTCTAGGACCTTGCTGAAGACCGAGGTAAGGCTGATGGGACGGTAGGAGGAGACGGCGGACGGCGGTTTGCCAGGTTTAAGGAACATGAGGATACGGGAGGTTTTCCACAGGTCGGGGTAGTAACCGGTGGACAGGACTACATTGTAGAGCCTGGCCAGGGTGGAGAGGAAAGAGACAGGAGCTTCACGAAGGTGACGGTAGGTGGCACGATCGTGACCAGGAGCGGTGTTGCGTTTTGTGCGGAGTGTATCAATGAGATCCTGTGTAGTGATAGGGGCATTGAGTTCCGTGTGTGTAATGTTGTCCAAGTACTGGAAGCCTGGAGCGAGGGGAGGGGAAGAGGTGTCAGTTCGATCGCGGATATCTGGGAAGAGGGAGTAATCGAACTGGGGATCATCGGGGACAGAAAATACATCGGAGAGGTAGGAGGCAAAGTGATTGGCCTTACTAAGGGAGTCAGGGAAAGGGTGATCATCATGGAGAAGAGGATAATAGGGGGAGGGTTTAGTTCCAGTAAGGCGACGGAAGGCCGACCAGAACTTGGATGAGTTGATTGGTAGGGTTGCATTTAAACGGGTGCATGTCTGTCGCCAGTCCCGGCGTTTCTTAGCCGCGAGCAAATTACGAACGTGTCGCTGGAGTTGCCGGTGGCGTCGTAGTGTGTCCGGGTCACGCGTGCGGAGGAAGGCACGGTAGAGACGACGGGATTCACGGAGGAGGAGAACCGCCTGTGGGGGTAAGGTAGGATGGTGGGGGTGGATGGCGACAGTAGGAACGTGGGCCTCCACGGCCTCAGACAAGGTCCGCTGGAGAAAGGAGGCGGCATGGGTGACATCGTCAGGGTGGTGGTAGGTGAGAGGGTGGCTATCGACCTGGGTGGAAAGGGTATCCCGGTAGGCATTCCAGTCGGCTCGGGAATAGTCGTGGACATACTTAGGGGGAGGGTCAGTACGAGGGTCGGGGCGAGGGCGACGACCGTCTGAAACGGTGAGGAGGACAGGGAGATGGTCGCTACCAATACGCTCCAGGACATCCACCGTTATGCGGCCAAGGAGGTTGGGGGAGGAGAGGATAACATCAGGAGTGGAGTTGGATTCAGGACGGGTATGCCGGGGGATGGGGACGAGGTCACCTTGAAGGGTGGAGAGGAACCGATGCCATCGCCGTAACTGGGCAGCGGAACGACTATGGATGTTGAGGTCGGCGGCGATCACATAGGAGGAAAAGGTACGATCGACGTGGGAGAGGAAGTCGAAGGGAATAGGAGCGTTGGGGCCGACATAGATGGTGGCGCAGGTAACGGTAAGGCCGGGGAAGAAGAGACTAAGGATCAGGTGTTCGGTGGGGTCGGGAAGGAGAGGTTGGAGCCGAACGGGGATCTGGCGGTGGTGACCAATGGCAACTCCGCCACGCGCAATCAGGAGGGGATTATCGGAGCGGTGGAGGAGGTAGGGCGAAGTGTGAATGGTGTGGTGGGGTTGGAGGAAGGTTTCATTAAGGAGGAAGGCATCCACGCGGTGGGTGGCAAGGGTGTGCAGGAAGAGGTTCCTGTTGGCGGGTAGGGAGCGGATGTTGTTGAAAAGGATACGTTGCTGTCGCGCCATGATAGGGATTTAGACGAGGGTGTCGAGGCGGGAGAAGGTGAAATGGGCCTGGTTGTTGGAGTAGGTGGCGTACATCTTGAGTTGGAATATGGAACGGGCGGCGAGGGAGATCTGTTGGAGGGTGTGTGGGCGCTGAAAGGGATGAACATTCTGGAGGACGATTGTAAGGAACCTGATGATGTCCTCAGCGGTGGGGGGGGGGGGGGGGGGACGAAGGGAATTGCCAGGAGGGGTGGGGGCGTCCAGGGGACGGACAGGGACGGTGAGTTCAGGAGTGGTTGGAGGGGGTCGGGCTTTACACTTTTGGGAGTAGGTGGGATGGGGGAGATTGCAGGTATTGCAGGAAGGAGGGGATTGGAGGTTGGGGCACTGCCTGAGGAAGTGCGCTTGCCGACAATGCGGGCAGGTGGGGGCCTCGCGGCACTCAGCTGTGGGGTGCGCGTTATAGTGTAGACACCTCTGGCAGCGCAGGGATTGAGGAGGGGAGCGGGAGGGGTCGACCTTGTACCGCTGGTTAAAAAGGAGGGCACCCTCCTTCAGGAGACGGTCAATGGAGGGGGCGTGCTCAGAAAAAACCCGCATAAGGCGGGTGGGGCCGGCAGCGTTATGTATGCGGCGAACTGCACGCACCTCCAAATGGGGATGCGCCTGGAGCTCCGCCAACACCTCCTCCTCCGTGATCACTGGACTAAGCCGAGTGATCACGGCAGTGACAGTTGGCGGGCGACGCGGAGGTTGGGGTTGGCGGGAGGGAGGTGGTGAAGGAGCAGGGGTGAGAGAGGCATGAGGGCCAAAGCGGGTGACAGGGATGCGGGAAAGGAGGTAGGTGTGGAGGGTTGGGCTGGGGGAGGAGATGAGGACCGAATCTCGGCGAGGAGTGAGGAGGGAGATGGGGGCACCAGGACAATGCTGGCGAAGGAAGAGGGTGAGGTTCCGGGCTTCAAGGAGAGAGGGATCAGGACGGGAGAGGAGGTAGCGGTAGGAGGAAGGGGGAGAGGAGGAGGATGAGGGGGCAGGGACAGGCGGGGAGACTTCCATGGCATCATGGGTGGGGGAAGGAGGACGAGGCGCAGCCTTTTTGGAAGCAGAGGAAGCAGGAGTGCCACCGGGGCGCTTGACGGCGGTGGAGGAGGTGTGGGGGATGGGAACAACGGGAATGTGGCGGGGAGGGGCAGGTCCCGGGGCCGGAGTCGGCGCCGGAGATGGTGACGGTGACGGTGAAGGCGAAGGCGACGGCGACGATGACGATGACGGTGGCAGTGGCGGCGGTGATGGCGAAGGTGACGGGGAGAGCTGGGCGTGGGCAGTGGCCCGACGGGCCACCACCCGAGCCGGAGCTGCAGTGACAGGCTGGGGGAGTGGGGGGAAGGGATCAGAACGAGAGGAGCGGGAGGAAGAAGCGGGAGAGGGGGCGACAAAGATAGAGGGTGAAGGGAGAGTGAGGAGAGGTGGAATGGAAGGAGGGGGGTGGGACTGGGCACACCAAGTTATAGTGGTGGAGGCGGCGGAAGGGGAGGTATAGACAATGGCGGTGGTGGTAGTAGTGACAGTGGTGGTGGGGGCGGACATGACGGGAGAGAGAAACAAGAACGAACAGAACGAAGAGGAGAGGACAGAAACTGGGGACAGACAAAGACGAAGACGGATGAAGACGAAGACGGCCGTAGACCAGGGTCAGGACGGCGGCGATGGCGGCGACCAGGCGGCACCGGATGGCGGCGGCGGCGGGCACCGGATGGCGGCGGCGGCGGCGGCGGCGGCGGGCACCGGCGGCGGCGGCGGCGGCGAGCCCCGGCAGGCGGCGACGGCGGCGGCGGCGGCGGCGGCGGCGTCAGCGGCGTCGGCGGCGATCAGCAGGCGGCGGCGGCGGCGGCGGCGAGCACCGGCAGGCGGCGACCAGGCGGGGGCGGCGAGCCCCGGCAGGCGGCGACGGCGGCGGCGGCGGCGAGGACCGGAAGGCGGCGACCAAGCGGCGGCGGCGGCGGCGGCGGCGCAAGCAGACGACACGGCAGGAATCTTCCACGTCGAAGGCGCACCCTGAGAGTAGCCCAGGCAGTGAAACTCTTCGATGAAGAAGAGAGGGAATCCAACCCTCGAATGACTGTAATTCTCATTCCACATGCTATTAAATGCTGTTTAAAGAAATTCGTCTATCCATTCTGAAAAACTGTAGTTACTTTCATATCTCGGTAGATAAATAGATTGTGGATATATATCATGCGACGAAATATATGACTTTTTACAAGTTATCGTTTGCAAAAAAATCACCTTTCTATGTCTTGAACCGTTTACGAAATTTGCGGTTGATACAACCACGTGGTTTACGACGAGCAGGACGAAGCATCGGTCGCATCGCGATCGACCCGCGCGCGGTCACCGCGCGGCCCGTCCGCCGACATATCATCCAAATCTCGAGAACAGTGATAGCTGTCGTTGTGCTCTCAGCTTTAACAATGTCGATATGTTGACTAAATTTCATACCTAATAATGTATTACCTAAAATGAACTGCACGCAAAGTCCACGCAATGCATTTTTACCTCTGCACACTCATTAAAATTTCGTGTAATGGTTTACGTAAATGCGATACAAGTAGCCACAACGAGTAACGAAAAGAAATTCGGTCCTTTATCGAGAGAAATTATCAGGCTGTAACATGTACAAGAATCAAATTTTTCTACCGAATAGTTTCCTTGTAAACAGATGATAAGTATTTCATAGCGGCCACCGCGTCCACGCCAGCGGTTCGGCGAAAGTTCGTGTGGCCCAGGGTTCCGTACATGACGTCACGCTCATCACGTTCTGTGATTGGCGGCACGGACCTGGAGCAGGGCACGCGGCAGCGGCAGCGGTTCGACATGGGCAAACCGCGACGCAGACACCGCTATGCCGCGCCGCTGACGTCGTTTCCATGGCTACCACGCCGCTGCCGCGCGGATTTGACGCGCAGCAGCCCTAGTGGGAACCGGCCTTTACTTCGCGATGCATCGCATATGGTTACTGGTACACTGTGTCGGCAACATTCATTGAGGTCTAACAAGTTAAGTCAAGAATATTTAAAGTATTTGTTAGTTGCTGCCAACACATTACTAAAAATGCATACCTACGTGAAAGTTAAGAAGGAACTGGTCTCTGACAGTGAACCCTCAGAGTCAAAACTGAATTTAAGGAGGATGGTTCCTGGACTCAGGTAGGCGCGCCGGCCCCAGATCGAATCCGCGCAGCAGATTTACCGATGAGGGCCGGTGTGCTGGCCAGCCTGGATGTGGTTTTTATGCGGTTTTCCACGTCCCACTAGGTGAACACCGAGCTGATCCCCACGTTCCGCCTCAGTTACACGACTCGCAGACATCTGTGTGTGTTTGTACTATTTCATGGCTTACACTAGACACAGACAGCTGGGGTACACTAATTCCATCCCAGGGAGAATGGGGTGGCGACAAGAAGGACATCCAACCACCCCTTGACACTAGCATTGCCACATCCATAGTAACCACGCCGACCCCACATTGAAGTGGGACAAAGGCCCTAGGAAATGATTTGTTTCAATCTACGTGTAAAGATTTGTAGGAGTGTTTTTAGATTCCTTTAGCATTTTCCCCGTTGTTTCACTGGGTAATTTGCTTTTATATTTCGCTATTTGTTCAGTGTATCTGTTTGTGACATTATGACCAATGTGTTCTCTTTGCTTGTTGCAGTGATTAGTGCCTTTTTCTGGTTTCTGTGTTTCGTGTATAATGGTTCAAATGGCTCTGAGCACTATGGGTCTCAACATCTTAGGTCATAAGTCCCCTAGAACTTAGAACTACTTAAACCTAACTAACCTAAGGACATCACACCCACCCATGCCCGAGGCAGGATTCGAACCTGCGACCGTAGCAGTCCGGCGGTTCCGGACTGCAGCGCCAGAACCGCACGGCCACCGCGGCCGGCTGTTTCGCGTATACTGTTTATGGGTTTACTATCATCTGATTTAGTTTTAATTTTATGGAGTTTACAAAAGTGTCTTTGTTAGACTTGGACTGAAGTCTGTGGTGTTACCTTTCCCACTGTTCCTTATGGTGTCCTCACTATCACTGATTATATTTTTCATTGTTTTATGTGTGATGTGAGTTTTCAGATTACATACAGGGCCATTTTCAAGTAACTGTTGTTGTTGCTGTTTAGTGTTATATCAACTGAACTGGTCAAACTTATTTGAAAGTATTTTGTGTTTCCGATTTTTTGGTTAATAGTTTCTTTCCTTTGCAATCCTGTTTCTCCCATTTGTTTCGTAGTACGTTTTTTGTTCTTTCCATAGGCCATAGACTACTGAATGGGTTGTAATTTGGTTTTCTAATTCTTGGTGAGTTTCGTAAAGTTGACATTGTTTTGATTCTTGTATTCTGAGTAGGATTTAATTTCGATTTTCAACAAGCTTGCTATGGTGTTTTTTGTATCCCGCCTGGGAGGTGGCGCATGGGTAAGGAACAGGAAAAAGTACTAATCTCTCGGTACTGCAGATACAGTTAAGGCACCTTTACTAGCGGATAACATATGCAAACATATTACATAACTTGCAAGGTGGTGCGAAGTTGAAGCGAAGTGTCCTGGCTGACTGCACCTGATGAAATGGGGAGAAGCAGTCGTGGAGCTCGTAGACCTCTACAGCACCGGCTAGAAGGTGCTGTCGTCGGTGTCTCTTGTAGTGCCAACCTAGCAGAGTGGACCTATGTTGTGCCATCATAGCTATCGATACTACATCCCTCCCCCCTGAAAGCCGTCGTTGAGTATGGCTTCCGACGGCGGGTGGATGGACCTAGGGGCGGCGCAGCTGAGAGGGGGGGGGGGGGCAGCGGAACTGCCGGGGCGCGCTGTCCACCCGCGACCCCGAATTGCTCGCGAGGGGGCGAGGAAAACGCCCCGTGGAAAACCTGCACAGACCACGCACCGCTACTGGGTGTGCTCAGATGAGTAGGTGGAGCAACGACCTCCATGGGCGACGGCGGCGGCGGCGGTGGTGGCGGCGGGAGGCGTCCGTCCGTAGCACGTGACTGGACCGGCAGCGGCGACGACTGGAGGTGCGCCCACGGCGAAGGCGCCGTCGGTGGAGTCGTGGGCCGTGGCGGCGGAAGCCGCGAAGCCTCCAGTTCTGCTGGAAAACAACCAGCTGCAGAAAACCGAGGATGGCACAAACGAATCTGGTTCCGGTGTCGCTTGACAATGCCGGAGGGACCAGAAATGAGAAATAAGGCGCGGCCAAGCTGGCGAAGAATGCGCCCCTCCTCCCAGCGCTGCCTGCCAGAGAAAACGCGATAGAACACCAAATCATGCGGCGCTAAGCCAGAACGAGGCGAGGCAGCGGGAGCGAGCGGCGGCGGGTGCAACAGCTGCAGGAGCGACCGATGGGCGCGCCCGTGTAGCAATTCCGCTGGGGAACGGGTGCCGCGTGGCTGAGAGCGATAGGAAGCATTGAAAGTCCAGAGCGCGCGCTAGCGAGAGTGCGTGGCGCGCAACTTGATCATCTGCGACTTAAATGTACGCACAAAGCGTTCAGCCTCGCCGTTCGACTGGGGTGGAACGGGGCTGAGGTTAGATGGCGAATGCCATTAACGGCACAGAACGCTTCAAATTCTGAGGACACGAATTGAGGGCCATTGTCGGAGACGATAACTTCAGGAAGGCCCTCAATGTAAAAAATAGACGTCAAAGCCCGAACAGTACTCACAGATGTAGTAGAAGACATAGGGACAACACAAGGAAAGTTGCTGTATGCATAAATAACTATCAACCAGCGGGTGTCCCAGCAAAATCAATATGAACGCGCTGCCAAGGCGCAGTAGGAGTCGGCCACGCAAAGAAGCGCTGGCGGGGAGCACATTGATGCTCCGCGCAAGATCGACAGTTAGCAAGCGTAGTCTCAATATCTTTATCAATGCCGACCCAAGTGCAACGACGACGCGCTAATTGCTTCGTCCGCACTATACCCTAATGACCAGCGTGCAGTAAATGGAGGATTTCCGACTGCAACGAACGAGGTACAACCACACGAGACTGATCATTGTCAGTTCGTAACAAGATAACACCGTGGTGTATGGTGCGAAGCAGATGGAGGCCATTGAGTACGAATATACTGCAAAAGAATCTGCGAAGAAGCATCGGCGGCTGTCGCGGAAGCAATGCGACAGAAATCCACTGGAAAACCATCAGCTAATTCCTTATCTTGCGAATCAATAAACATGCATGACAGTGCGGAAGAATCAAACGCTTCGTCAGGACCGAAAGGCAGACGAGACAGAGCATCAGCATTGCCATGCTGGGCCGCAGGCCGAAACAAAATTTCGTAATTGTAGTTGGACAAAAACAAAGACCAACGTTGCAACTTTTGTGCAGTACGGGCCGGAACTGGCTTTGACGGGTGGAACCACGACGTCGGTGACCAAATAGAACTTTCGACCGTACAAAAAAACATGAAACTTTGTTACTCCATATGCAATAGCTAAAGCTTCTTTCTCGATTTGAGAATTGTTTTTCTGGGCAGAATTGAGCAATTTAGACGCAAAAGCGATCGGGCGATCGACAGAATTAATGCGGTGCGAGAGAACCGCTCCGATGCCGTGAGACGGTGCATCGACAGCCAGAACAACTGGTTTGGAGGGATCGAAAGGACTCAAATACCGATCACTCAACAAAGCAGATTTGAGCTTGTGGAAAGCAGCGTCACATTCCGAAGACCAAACAAAAGGAACGTTCTTACGCCGAAGGCGATGTGAGGGCGCTGCAATCTGCGCTGCATTTGGTATAAACCGAATATAGTAAGTAGTAAGTGATTTTGCCCAACATAGACTGAAGTTCTTCCAAGTTCTTGGGCGCTGGAAAGTCTCTAATCTCACTAAGATGTGACGGCGAGGGGTGGATACCCTGTCCATCAATCATATGTACTAAATACTGAATCCCACTTTGAAAAAATTTGCGCTTGTCTCTGTTACACTTCAGTCCTGCCTGCAAAAGTACAGTAAATGAGGCACGCAAATTCTGCAAACGTTCATCAGGGGTGCGGCCTGATACAACTATATCGTCCAGATAATTGGCTCTACCAGGGACAGTGGAACACAACTGCTGCGCGCCGGAAAATAGGCATGGCATTGTCTTTAACTACAACATGCGCTGCAAAGTCTGTGGCGCAGTCAAGTCCATCAGAAAAGAGTGCACCAAAATCATCGCATAGTGCGGCAACACTGTCTGCATGGTCACTAGCGTTGATGCAAAGTACATTGTCTTGACTTGCGAGGCCAAAAAGTTCAAATGCGTCCATGCCAAAAATGTTCGTAGCATCACTAGAGTGGAGCACATGGAAAGACACTGTACGGGTCGTTGCACCATATGTGGCTTGCAAACTGCACACGTCGATTACTGAGATTTCCTGTCCGATAAATGCAGTCAGCGTGGAATGTGAACGACGAAGCCGGGGCGAACCAAGCAAGTCAGACGTAGATTTGTTCAGCAAAGAAACTGACGCACCGGTGTCCAGCTGCAAGCGAACAGAACGGTCACAAATGTTCAAAGTCACAAAAAGTTTCCTCGCATCGCCCTGAATGCGAGAGGAAGCGTCTGGCAAAACTTTATTCACACGACGAGCCATTGTCGCACGTAAAGCGGAAGGCTTTGAATAAATGGCATTAACATCCATGATGTGAATCATGATCACGGTGGTTGCCGTTGCGGTGACGCCCACGCGAGTCACGCCAACGGGAGACAAGTTCGGAATTATTGTTTTGCTTACTGCACACAGCTTGTACATGTCCTTTCTTATTACAAAAGTAACACTGTGCTTGACGGGATGGGCAACTGTCCCGTGGGTGGGCACGAAAGCAGTTCGGACATGATTTCAGTTTCTTAGAGGGTGCCTGGTTTGAACCATGTTCACGTGCCAGCGAGCGGCGCGGCGTGGCTGGCTTGGAGGGCACGTGTTGTGCCGCGCTAACAGTACACACACCCGGGGTCACGTCGAATGCGGAAGTAGCCATGTCTAATGTATCTTGTCTGTCTAGCAAGTCCACTACTTCCTGCAAAGACGGGTTTTTAAATCTGAGGATTTGTTCGAGGATGCGGTGATCCGCCACATTCTGCGCAATAGCGTCTCTAATCATTACATCCGCATATGAGCGCCCACATGAGCAATTAAAATCACAATCAGAAGTTAGTCCTTGAAGGTCCGCTAACCAGGACTTATTAGACTGAGTAGGGCCACGCCGGAGGCGAAAGAATTTGTGCGTCCAGCTACCACAATTTACACTCTCACGGAAGTGGGAGTTCAAAGCAGCAATCACTTCGTCGTAAGTTTTAGTTTCTGGGCGGGTGGTGGGAAACAATTTCACGAGCACACGGTACAACACAACACTCTCGTTGGCAATGAAAAAAGCAAGCCGCTCTGTACCTGGTACGTTGTATGCTGCGAAGTGTGCCTCGAGCTAGGCGATGTATTCTGGCCAGCGTTCAACGTCAGGATGGAAGGCACGAAATGGCGGCGCCGTCGGCGACGGCGTCGGTACAGGCGGTGGCGTCGGAGGTGCCGAAGTAGCTGCAGTTTGTAGCGCGACCAGTCCATTTTTGGCAGCAAGCAGCTGCGTCATTTGCTGAGCCTGAAGACGGACGAGATCGGACAGCGAAACCTATTCCTGTGGCGAAGCCATGGTTACACGGGGAAATCGCCAAAAAAGCTAAAGCAGTACCGAGCAAAAATAAAAGGAAATGATAGGAGACGAAACAAAAGTAGCCACGTCGCCAAAATTCTGTATCCCGCCTGGGAGGCGGCGCGTGGGTAAGGTACTAATCTCTCGGTATTGCAGATACAGTTAAGGCACCTTTACTAGCGGGTAACATATGCAAACATATTACATAACTTGCAAGGTGGTGCGAAGTTGAAGCGAAGTGTCCTGGCTGGCTGCACCTCATCAAAATGGGCTGAAGCAGTCGCGGAGCTCGTAGACCTCTACAGCACCGGCTAGAGGGTGCTGCCGTCGGTGTCTCTTGTAGTGCTAACCTAGCAGAGCGGACCTATGTTGTGGCATAGTAGCTATGGATACCACAGTGTTCCTTATATGCCGCGCTACTGGTGACATAATTCATTACTTCAATGTTAATATGGTTAATATTAATATTGTATAGTTGTTGAAGTCAACGTTTATGGTAATTTAATGAAGTTCCCAATTGTGCTTGTAGATGTACTGAAAACCTTTGCAGGGAACGTTTGACAGGGCGAAGTTTGCCGAATTTTCCTCCTCATCGCTTCCTTCCTGTTCGACACCACGTGCCCCCTTTTCCAGTGATATGTAAGTCCTAGGTCTACAACATAAAACCAGTAACGTTTCTTACGATTATGAACAAAACAAGACAAGTAATTATTTAAACAAAGCATCGAAAATGCAAAGCCAGTGAAGTAGAATTTCATGGGAAAAACACGAGCACGCAGTAGAGACTTCGGATACATTTGATTACTATCGTATTTCTCAGTTGATCATAGAGGATATAATTTACAATGAAATGCATGTAACTGAATTTATTCAAGGCTTGCTTATGATAACAGGAAACGATAGCAATTGTCATATGCTATAGGCAGTTTTGCACACAAACAGTTGAAATTTAAATAAGAGAAATGTATTATTCTAAAGATAAAATTACAATAAGAATTTTTCTAGTTCCGTCGTCACCATCCGATATTTGCTTCCGCATCTCATTTGGTAGAAGATTATTACCACTATTGACCACGGCACAGAGATACCCGGCTGTATGCGAACCATCTCTTGTATAAAAGCTTGTTTCAGTGTTAGAAAGGTATTAAAAATGTATAAAAGTAACAGGTTAGAATACTCGTCCGTTATAGGTCAGGCACGTTCCTGTCTCTGTACTTTAAACAGTGACAGTGATACTGTTTATAGTATTACAGAAATGCACGTAGGTGCATTTTTGTAGTGCTATTTTTCAAAAGGTATAAAAAAGGAGCAATTGTGAAGTCTCAGGTTTTTTAACCATAATTTTATCTTATTTTCTAGAATTGATCTTTCTCAGAAATGACTGTGGTTTTATAACAATGGAACACATGAATCTATCATATAATGCCCCTGTTAGCAAATGGCGTTTGAAGGGGTTGAGAGAAGAAAGTGCTAACCCACAAGGTCGCATTTCGAGATATTGCTTACGCGTTTTATTAAATTCAAAGTCAAAAAACCCAAGTACTAGGAGACGAAACAATTTACGCAGTAGAGAGCTCTTTCTGGTGGTACATACGCAGCTGCTGTTAAAATATGTCGTGATTTCCAAAACGTGACAGATAACGTAATCGGCCTAATCCTTACTACACTGAGTGTTAGCACTTCATTCTGTCGAGCATTTCACTTATTTTCTGTGTTTCTTGTAGGACTCAGGCAGGTAATCATGACTCAGTTCTGGTTTATTCCTTTACTGGTTGCACTCTGTCGTTACACAGTAGGCGGCCGCCTTTGTTGATAGGTTTTTTATTTTTATTTTCAGTCCCAGCTACGCTACTCAGCAAAAGTGCCTATCTTGCAAATGGTAACGCGCTGTTGCTTTTCTGTCCCGACTGCAACAGTGACGTCCAAATAGCTGTAACCAGGCTGAGTGCAGGACAGAGACTTGCCGTCGATATAAAAGTCTGTAAGACCCCGGAGGGTCGCCCTCTGAGCTCTGAATGAGCCCACGTCCTTGCTTGCAGACGTCAAGAGAGCAGTGTGTTCCACGATAAGAGCACTGTGGGCAGCAGCACCGTCGCCAGACAGCTCCACATTAAGGTTTACGCTCGTACCGACAGTTGCGGTTTGGATGGAGTTGAGTCTGGTAGGAACATACATTCGCAACCTTGTAATACTTAGTGTGGTCAGCGTGTCTGTTTGTGGAAACTCCTAACCGGAGCGAAGTGACTCTATTTATTGATGCCATAGTGGTGGGATATCTGGTCTTGAAGTGTAACATGCTGTCTTCTCAAGGATATATTGAAATTGGAGTGAAGTAAAATTTGTGCCCGCACAGGAATATTATAACAACTTTTGAAGAAAACGTAGTAAAACATTTTCTATTGGTTAAAAATAAGTTTAAATTTTTGTGTAACAATTGTTTTTATAGTCATTTTCGGATTGGTTTAATTTTCTACTTGGTCATCGATAAAGCTGTAAATGCTCAATCATCAGTAAACCATTTTGTACAAGGCTGGTCATAATTCTAAATGGTACCTGCGTCGTTATGCGTGTCGATAGTTTTCTCGATAGTTTTAAGCCACTGTCGAATAAAATCTTTGATGTATAAACAATGAAACAATAGTCCACTTTAGTAATCAGTTTTAAAATTATATCAAATGCAGCGCTTAAACTGCAACGCATTTCGACTAAACACGGTTTGATGTACAAACGCGTCATTTTTCGCAAGTAAAACCCGAACAACGAAAGAGTTTTGCAAACGCTTCTTAAAATTACCATAAAATATATTTTTTAATTATCATCATCTGCATCACTTTAAACAGACTCTGAACGTGCGATTCGCATGAAAGCGGATTTTACATGCACTTCATGTTCAACTTTAGACCGCTATTTCGTGGCACCGGATAAAGCTTTCACAAAAGAATAGGACGACCATTAATTAAATGTAAACTGAAGAGCCAGGGAGACAGATACACCTCCTAATATCGTGTAGGGCCCAATGAGCTCGCAGATGTGCCTCAAATTGACATGGCATGAACTTGAATAATGTCCGAAGTAGTGCTGGATGGAATTGACACCATGAATCTTGCAAGGCTCTCCACAAATCCGAAAGAGTACGAGGGGAAGGAAATCTCTTCTCAACAGCACGTTGCAAGGCATTCCAGATATGCTCAATAACGTTCATGTCTGGGAAGTTTGTTGGCCAGCGGAAGTGTTTAAACTCAGAACAGTGTTTCTGGAGCCACTCTGTAGCAATTCTGGACGTGTGGGGTGTCGCATTGCCCTGTTGGAATTACCAAAGTCCGTCGGAATGAAGAATGGACATGAAAATATGCAGATGATCAGGCAGGATGCTTACGTACGTGTCATCTGTCACAGTCGTAGCTAGACGTATCAGGAGCCCATATCACTCCAACTGCACACGCCCCACCCTGCTGACATGCAGGGTCCATGGATTCATGAGGCTGTCTCCATTCCAGTACACGTACATCCGCTCCATACAATTTGAAACGAGGCTCGTCCGACCATGCAACATGTTTCCAGTCATCAACAGTCCAATGGCAGTGTTGAAGGGCCTATGTGAGGCGTAGAGCTTTGTATCGTGCAGTCATCAAGGGTACACGAATGGGCCTTCGGCTCCGAAAGCCCATTTCGATGATGTTTCGTTGACTGGCTCGCACGCTGACACTTGTTGATGGCCCATCATTGAAATCTGCAGCAATGCGCAAGGGGTACACTTCTGCCACGTTGAACGATTCTATTCAGTCGTCGTTCGTCTTGTCCTTGCAGGACCGTTTTCCGGCCGCAGCGACGTCGGAGATTTGATGTTTTGCCGGTTTCCTGATATTCACGGTACACTCGTGAAATGGTCGTACGGTAAAATTCCTAAATCGCTACCTCGGAGATGCTGTGTCCCATCGCTCGTGCGCCGACTATAACACCACGTTCAAAGTCCCTTAAACCTTGGCAACCTGTCACTGTAGGAGCAGTAACCGACCTAACAATTATATATATATATATATATATATATAGAGGCCCGGCCGATGTGACCGAGCGGATCTAGGCGCTTCAGTCCGGAACCGCGCTGCTGCTACGGTCGCAGGTTCTAAGTCAATGATGTGGGCTCAAATGCGGAAGCGCAGAGCCTTAAAAAAGCTGTGCACACCGAGATTCCGCTGTGGCAGTGGAGTGTCAACCGTCGTCTTGCCGAGATAGACGCTAGCTTGCGGAATGACGACTCACGGCTGTCACGCCAGCCAGGTCCAACAATGATAGGCATATAAATACAGCAGTAAAAATTCTGACTGCGAGACAGAACAGGCAACCAATGTAAGCGAAACGAATAAATGTCATTCCAAAGTAGTGATTGAAGAAAGTCTGATTAGAAACCGACAGTTTCAGATCTTTACAACGGAGAAGAAATCTGTTCACCCTGTAGTGTTTATCAAGGGATTTAGAAACATTTTGCCTAGCGTTTGGAGTCATACACAGAAAATACAGTTCGTTATGTCTTACATACAAGGAGATGCTGCATTATGGGCAACCGAAGCAGCTGACAGTTGCGATACATATGAGCAATTTGAAAAGGCATTCTTGGCCAAATATTGGTCAACATGTATTCAGGAGAGATTACGGAAGGAGGTATACAATCCAGAGCCGTATTCTCTACGATTAGGCAATTTGCGAAAATATTTTGAGAAGTACACTAATAAGACCCGTTATTGGGACGAGCAGATTTCATCCCGGGATTTGATCAGACTTTTGAAATCACACTTGCCGATACACGTAAAGGAAAAGTTATACACGTGCCCGAAAACGATATGGAACATTTTTTGTCTGTTCTGGACTCAATTGACTTGATTCAGGAAGATGTTAAGGCAGCCTCTGAACAGGCTAGAAGTAACGGAAACGGTTACAGAAATGGTCGAAATAACACGCCTCCACCAAATAATGGAAACGGAGGAGGTAACAATAGGAGACAAGATTATGTAGAAAACGGGAATAGAGGTAGAGACCGGAACGGCAATAGTCCGCCGGTGAATAATGACCGGAAAAGGAGGTCTGATGACCGATATGAAACAGGCCCACCAAGCAATAGTAGATGGAAAAATGCCGGGGGGCCGTGGAACACTAATACTTATAATGATGCAAACCGAACTTGGCCACAGAACCAGAGGCCCAGTCCGGACCGGCAAAACAGTGAAAGATGTGACAATAACCGACCGCCACCACAAAATGCGCCAATTGCGCAACCGTGGCGGCCGACGCAACACAACTTACACACAGTGGAGGTCAGTGACACAGAGCAGCCACACCCATCCACCAGCAATAATCCAACAAACTAGATTCAGCCGAGATACGCTCTCCATCGTCGGCTGAGGTTTGGAGTGAGAGCAGCCCGACACCGAACAAAACATTGGGAATCTGTATCCTTAGGTATAATGACGGGGTACAGATGGGACATGAATTAATAACTGAACCATCCACGTGCATAAAGGAGCACAAAGACAAAGTACAAGCGATAATAGAGATCAAAATTAACAATACTGATGTGCAAGCAATCGTAGATACAGGTGCTACTGTCAGTGTCATGAGTATGGACTTATTCAAAGTACTGGGGAAAGAAAGGCGTATGCTGACTTTTCCTGTGAATAATTGTAAAGTCACTGGAGCCATAAGTGCACAGCGACAAATAATTAAACTCCAAGTGCGGGTAGAGATGTATTTAGGGGATGAAGCCATAGCGTGCTCATTCCTGGTAGTAAAGGGTTTAAAGGTAGCCTGCATTTTGGGGGTAGATTTTTTGAGAGAAAGGGACGCAGTAATCGACCTTTCTTGGGGAAAATTAAGTTTGATGAAGGCTGGTAGGAGGATAGAATTGTCCATGCTCAGATCTGAAGAGGTACCTGTGGCTAATTGTAATACTATTAACATAAAATGTAGGAATCAGTGGATACTACATTTAGACAATCATTCTATAGGACAAAATCTCTATTATCCAAACGTACAAAGTGATCAATTAAAAGCAAATGTCGACGCACTTGTGAACAAAGTATCACAGTCCGAAAATTTGAATTCAATGCAACAGCAGGATTTGGTACAGTTATTATCTAATTATGCAGATGTATTTTCAGAACGACCAGGAATTGTTAAGGGATATCAGTACAATATCGAGGTGAAACCTCACAAAACCTACTGTCGAGCCTCATACTCCATTCCTTGGTCCAAGAAGGAAGTAGTAGCTAAAGATCCTTGAAACAGAATAGCAAGTGGCAATTGGTGTACAATGGACCTTTTAGAGTAGTAAATGTGCCACATGAGTGTAGCTATCTCTTAGCAGATCCCCACTCAGGGAGAGTACGGGGACTGTATCCGCGTAAGGACGTAAAAATATTCATACAGTAAAAGACTAATAGTCCTATGAGGACACCATTCTGTTGTAAATAATGAACATTAATGATGTGTGATCTGTAGACATAATGTACTAATGTAGAAGTATTTAGTTATAAGAATATGATTGACTTTCTCATGTGTGTATGAATATTTGTGTTATGTCTTCTTTTAATTTGTGTTATCTAAAACATGCTCTAAATGTCTGCACAGGTAATCTGATTAGTGCAATTATCTGTAGTGTTAAGCTGTGACAGAGTTCAGTCAAGAGGAACATTTTAGTAATGATTAGTTAGTGTACTGCATAATTTCCTATATGTGTGTCAAAATTGAAATATTTCTTGGTACAATCTTTTCTATTATATATGTATGTATGTATATATGTGTAGCTGTCAGATTAACAGATTCGAACCCAGAATAATATCAATAATATGAGGCCCTGAGAACTTTATTATCTAACCAATGTTGTCAGAGAGAATAATGCACCCAGTAGTGACCCGAGGGCACCATGGGAGGCAAACTTATTGCAAATTTAAGTAACGCAAAGTTACGCACAAAGAAGCTTCAATTGAAGCATGTGCAGATTCAATCAGTAAAAAAAAAAAAAAAAAAAAAGAAAAGGGAACTAGCCAGATACAGTCCAAGTCAATTTTAACCTACAGAGGCTACACTGTAGTTACGTAGGACCTTGATAGTAAAGTGTGACATGATTTCAAAGGAGTTATTGAACAATATGCCTGAATCCGGCTGGAATGCGCAAATAAAATCTACTCGAACACGAATATAGATGATTTTTGGGCAAACTAATACGAAATTTTAATATTTGTTACCATGTACGCAAATATCACACACCTTGGTAAAGAGTTACGAATGTGCTGTTACAAAAATTGCACAGCGGACATTGTAAATAAAAATAAAGGAACTTAAACAAAAGTGCAGTATTGTGCGGCAGAGACAGACAGTGACTGTTAAACCTGCAGCAATACGTCACGAAGTTGTTGTGTATAAGTAATAAAAAACTGTATTATCGCCGTGGGTGCAAGTGGGCAAGGAACTAGCACGACACGAACAGTGAGCCGATAACGGACGGTGGACCAAGTTAGTGTCAAATTTTAATTCTTTGTGTGTCAAGGGACGATAGAAAAGCGCATTGACTGCAGAGATACATTTTGTCCTAAGGTGAAACCTGCGTGTGACTAATGACAAGTCATGACATGGTGAAAAACATTGTGTGCCCATAAACCGTGTTACTGTGACAACGAAACTTTGTGCAAACCAGACTAGTGAAGGCCTACTGAATAATAACTGCCAATAACTGTGTGCGTTCTTTCCCACAGCAGGAAAAATGCCCATAAGGATAGTACACTGTTTGTAAACTTGTTGCATGTTTGCTGGAGCACTGCAAGAAGACGTCACACGGGCGAGCTGATATCCAACGTGCATCCGGCTACATCAGCCATGCAGCGGCCGCAGCAGCCCGTAGCAGACCAGACAGCCACGCACCTCCGCGCCGTAGCTGTCAACACCGGGGGCGGTGACCTACACGGAGCCGACGCGCCGCGCCGAGCGCCCCTCAACAATCATTCCGCACCGCTCACCGACTACAGCATTGTTGTCATTTTCCAAAATATTTACACAAACTGCATAACATGTCAATGACTCTATTTTTGATAAACATTGAACATTTATTATGTATACCCGTGAACTGATAAGAGAAAATGAACACTACAAGTGTAGGAGATGGATTTGTGACACGTAGGTAGTGGGAACATTATAAAAAGTGATGCTGTGCTAAATGATTTCAAAAAACTAAGTGATATATCCTAGGACAAGTGACCTTGCGGTATATCGTTGAACTGTATGTGACAGTGATATTATGTAACCGTTGATGACAAACTGTTAAATCAATTCAAAAGAATGACTGCTAAAGAGACAAGATTAATCATGAACCAACTGGGATGGCTGGGCTCCGGCACAATTTTGCCCTGGTTTCCTGTCTGCCTTCGCCCAAATGGGGGAGCCATAAACATATATAACCTTGGGACTAATTAAAAGAGCCATTCCATAAAAATACAGAATTGTAAAGAACGTTACTGGTACCATTGTGTCAAAGTATAGAAACTCTTTGCCAAATGCTGCCAGGGGGCAATGTAACGTTCCCTGGCAAACTCACACATTAACAAACTGAAATTTATTTGTACCATATACGCCACACTGAGCAATTTGTATATAATGTAATTATTTAACAAAAAAGTATTATTGAATTTTGTGTAAAAGACATTTGTTATTATTGTAATATTTTTTGTAGTAATATTCTCTCTGTATTTAGGATGGTAATATTTCTATATTAAATATGTAATTGCGAAATGTGTCAATATCTGAGATAACAGAGATGTGAAATTCAGCCAGAGGGAAATAATGTCGTGAAATTACAAAGAAATGTTAATAGTCAGCAATACTATAAAAGCACAATGCACTATGTATTCTTTGGTCTTCCTCGTTTAGAGCTGAAAGCGGTAGGAAGCTGTGTCGGTGTATTTGGTGAATGGGTAGACGTCATTTGTCTGTATCTAGATTTAGCCGCCATTGAAGGAGAAATTACGAACTAATGTGAGTTGAATTATTGCTTGATCTAAATATCTCAGAATTTATAAAAAGTGTGTATTATTAATGTAAATTAGCTTGCCCATGTCATCTATAATATTTCTTTAAAGAGTTTTCAGCATTTTTTAGCGGTGTTGCTGGGCTGTGCCGCGACCGATCGATTTGCAGTGGCGGCACATTTAAAAAATTGTTCCGCTAAAGGAAAAATCAACCAAACCCGTAAATCGGGAACAGATAGATAAACATTAACAGTGAACTAAGAGAATGTTCTTCTTTTACAGCGATCCAGAGACTGACTGAGATTTTAAAAAAATAGTTACACATTTGTGCATTCTTAGACGGATAGTTAACATTGAAATTTAATAATTTTGGTTCTTTCAAATAACTTTAATGTATAGCGAAGTAGGTTTGATCAGTGATAATTAAATGTCGGCTTGGTAATAACTAACCATTTTCTGCTAATAGTGATAATCTTGTGTTCAAAAGCTAACGCCGGGAAAGAATTCAGTAAAAATATTTAACAAAAAATCCACTGCATTTAGAAAATGTGTGCCAAGGCCGAATGATGTAAAGAATTTAATTTTCAACCAAATATTCTTAATCAGTTAATATGAGTTCACGTAATTTTTAAATGTATGTAATTGTTTTGAAAGTGAAAATTTGTATTACCATACGTAAATAAGAGAGAGGTTCTACAACAAAGTTCGCACGCAAAGAAAGTAAGGTAAAGAAAATTAACTTAAAAGCAAATTTTATTCTTTAAAGAAATTTACACAGCAATTTCGTTATACGTGGATGCCCCACGTTCATGTGTGATCTGTGTGTTTGTTCCTGTGTGTTTGTGTTCTGCGTGTTCTTGTTCTGTGTGTGAAAGTTTGCAGATTTCATAAGTGAAGATAATGGCGAAACCCGAAAGAGTAAGTGGAGATATGTTGCACACACACACACACACACACACACACACACACAGAGAGAGAGAGAGAGAGAGAGAGAGAGAGAGAGAGAGAGAGACTCTTCGACATAATACAAAAAATCACAAAAACCACAACATATAAACTGAACTTTATATACGCACATAAGGCAAAGAACAGTCCTCCTGCTATTTAACAGAATACCGCAGATAATTCTGTAATTTCAGTGAAACATGTCTGAATCAACGTAGTTGAAACCGAGTCTTCATGTACTTTAATAAGGGGCTCTGCCTTTATCGTGGCTAATCTGACTGTAAGCTGAGAGTTGGTGCATACCTTGCCAGCTGGAGTGTGTGTCCTGCCCTCAGTTTTATATGTGGCCTGGCGCTCAATGATCATTTGGATAATGCATAAGTTTGCCAGGTCAAAGATATACACCTCACTCTTCCATTCCAAAAAAATTTTAATTTGCAGCTGAGAGTGCGAACTAAGAGTGACTGAAAAAATGTGACTTTTTAAGGCAAATGCTCATGAAATGTAATTTTTATTGAACAATGTTTTCCTAAAGAACAGTGTAGTACATTTTTCACTTATGTTATGTGCTTCTTTTCGATATGTTAAAAGATATGATACTGTGTTGGTTGGTTCTCATGTCGATACGTACTGTAGTATATCAAATAACGTGATAGCTATTTGTCTGATAGATTCCGTTAAGTTCTCTCTCGGCTTGAACAAGATAAGCAACAGCAATCGCTCACACCTGGCAGCAAGCCATATGATACGTCACACATAAACCATGGAAGGTAAAATAAAAACTTTAATGAGCACAACAAAAAGAAAGAAGTCTGACAAAAGGGGGCCAGACACGTATCAGTGACCAAAAATATGGCGTATGTTCAATATTTACCTTTATGACGGCTTGAATTTCTCTGTGGACACTTTCAATAACTTGACTGGATGTTTGTGGGGGAGTAGTAGACCGTTTTTCCTGAACAGCTGAAGCCAGAGAAGGTAGTAGTATGGCCGCTGGAGTCTCGAGAGAAGTCGACGTACCAACTCATCACAAAGGTTTTCCTGGAGAGCCAGGTGACTCCCTGGCCAGGCCAATTCATTTCAGGAACATTATTGTCCAGAAAACCATCCACTCACAGATACTTGGTACACAGAGCTGTAAAATGTGTTCAAGCCGTTTCGCATTTAGCGATTTCTTAAGCAGAATATGGAAACCAGTCCACGACAACGAGAAAAAGCACTACACCGTAACATCAACTCCTCAGTACATCACTATTGTCATTACGGAACGTAGCGTTCTCCAGGCATTCGCCAAAGTCAAACCGTTCCATCATAGTGCCACAGGTTATAGCATGACTGATGACTCAACATAGTTCGTTTCCAGTCATCCACTTAACAGTGGCGTTGTTCGTCCCACCAAGTGTCAATCAGCACTGAGTACAGAATGGTGTGGCTTATGACGAACTGCTCGACCATTGTACCCCAGTGTTTAGAAATCCCTTCGCGGAGTGATTGTGTTAGCTTGACTGCTGGTAGCACTTTACCGCTCATAAGTGATTCCTTCCGCAGATTTCATTCGATTTTTTACAACCACCCTGCTCAATGCTTGACTATCGCAGTCCGACAGTACTTGAGATCTTTTAACAATAGCATCACGAACAGTCGATTTTGGCGGATTTAGAAAAGATTGAACTGTACCTGACGGATTTGTTACTCAGGTGGCATCCAACGAATAGTCCACATTCGAATTCACTGACGTCTCCCGACCGATCCGTTCTGCTGTTTCTGCTTCGCTACTGAAATCGCACCGTCTGCATTTATTCTGACGGGTCTGTCTCTCTTGAGACGACGGTTTATTATGCATTACATGGGGCTGTCCGGATAGTTTTGTTCAGACGGCGTATACTCATAGTTAGACCAGTTTTTCCTTGTAAATTGTTTGCATTTGTACTCTATCTGTTCTTATGATCACTCGCTGGAGAGCACATACTTAATCTTACGTCACGTAGCTATTTAACTTGTTTGAGATTCATCCAATTCAGGTTGCATGTCGAGTAAAACACTCTAATGTCCAACAGTTAAACTATTTACATTTCGCTTGCAATTAAATGTTGTAACAGACGTGGAAGTTCATTGCTCCAATAGGTAGCAATCGAAGATGGAAATTATTATTCAGAAACACATGATTTTATAAAGTGAATTTACTCAATAATATATTGCTATTGCACTCCTTGGGGTTTTTATGGCTTCGGACCTACATTAGTAACGTAATGGAGAGACTAGTAGAAGACGAGAAAAAGTGAGGAATCGTTAAGTTCGCTAGTAGTTCCTCACTAACAACAAGAAACACTAGAGTTAGAAAAAAACTTTAGTGTGCCAACACGAACCCTCGACACATATTCTTAACACTGCAGAAATATATTTGGAGAAATTAGACAAGACCCGCAACAAACTGCAGTATGAGTTCACTTTACTGAAAGGCGAATTTCAATGGTATCCTCAGCATCTGAATGAACGTAACTGAATCATAATGATCAACTAGTGTGAGCGATCAGAGAAGCGGCAGTATAGTTCAAGACGAATTATTACGTCTCATTTAAATATTTATGCAGCAGAGCGAGAAATTAAGATATTTCTCAAACGCTGTTGTTCTGGAAGCAATGCTAGTTGTACTAATAACTAAGTTGGCACCGTACGAAAGGATGTTGGTTGTCAACAATAGAAAATATCGCAGTGCAATGTTAGACTCACAAAGTACTGCAACTTTAAAAAGTGAGGAATCGTTGAAGTTGGCTAGTAGTTCCTCACTAACAACAAGAATCACTAGAGTTAGGAGAAAAACCTTAATGAGCCAACATGAACCCACGACACATATTCTTAACACTGCAGAAATATATTTGGAGAAATTAGACAAGACCCGCAACAAACTGCAGTATGAATCCACTTTACCGAACGGCGAAATTCGATGACACCCTCAGCATCTGAATGAACCTAACTGAATCATAATGATCAACTAGAGCGAGCGATTAGAGAAGCGGCAGTGTAGTCCAAGACGAATTATTACGCCTCATTTAAATATTCATGCAGCAGAGCGAGAAATTAAAATATTTTTCAAACGCTGCTGTTCTAGAAGCCATGCTAGTTGGACTAATAACTAAGTTGGCACCGTACAAAAGGATGTTAGTCGTCTAACAATCGAAAATATCGCAGTGCAATGTTTGACTGACAATGTATTGCAGCTTTCAGAAAGCGTAGCAACAGCGTTATGCAAAACTTGTCAATATAAGTTGACGGTCTTTAAATGGGAACATATATTAGTATCATGCGAAAAAGCTACGTGGTAGTTTACGCATTAGATGGAAAATATAATACACGGATATGTGTTACTATCCTGTAAACAATTGCTAGTGATACGTGATACTTCATCACTGTTTGCTTGAGCTCTGTCTCACTCGATTACCTCTACATTCTATTGGTTGTAGCCCTAAATAGGAAGGGGTGCTTCAGCACAGGTGTAGACCAAGAAAATTATGCTTCACATGCACTTGATGCACATGAGCAGGAGCTAAGGGGCTGAGGTAGCCTTGCAGTCAGAACCTAAAATGGTGTCGGAGCAGCTAGGATGACGAAACAGATTTCCATTTCGATTCCTCTCAAACTGAGGATAATGCCTGCCAAGAAACTACCTGTCACATTATAAAAAATTAGACGACTTGGAAAATACCGAATCCTCTATGCACCAATGTGACCAGGATAAGAGTTCAGATGTACAAACAAGACATTTATTGCCCATATAGAGAAGAACAGGCTACGCAGCAGCACTCAAAGTAATGTCCTTATATGTGTAAGTGGCCAATTTTATAAACGCAAATGTAAGTGCACTGAATGTAGCAAACGTTATAAAGTCTTGTTTATCTTACCATTACGACCTTTGTACTTTTCTTCGCACTTTCATGTATTTTTTGTGATTTCAAATTGTGTAGTGTCTACTTTTTCCACAATTTAAAAATTTTTGAGCTAGATTTGTCTATATACAACTGAATAAAATCAATTTTATCATGCCATACACATTTCATCTTTATTGGTTGAAAGTGACCAGACATTATCACATTTATGTTTATACTACTCTGTTTTTTATACTGGACATTGTAAGCTCAAGCCTGAAACAGTTCTGACACTTTCTGGTTTTCTATACCGTAATCTAGCTAAAATGTTTTACATAAAAGATTCATAAATGTTGCTCTAGATGTGTGCTTGGTTTGCTGGTTTTGAAGCTGTTCTTCTGCTTTCATTTATTCGGGTTTCCAGAAGCACAGCATGTGATAAACGAATGGACACATTCCTCAACTCTCTGCCAAACTTGATAAAAACAAAGATGTAGTAAAGCAACTTTTATATATGAATACATATGACCACACAGACCTTTATATCGGCACACGCACACACACCCGCCCACACACACACCCCCACCCGCTTCCACACACAGCAGAAATACACATTCGGCAGTTTCCATCAACAACAACAACATTCAGTAGCTGGCAACAGTATTCAAAATAGAGCATATGGATGATATGTGTTAGTATTACCAATCTCCGCTAATGACAATTCGAATGACCATAAGCAATAAAACAGGTTCAGTACATTAAAGTCAGCACACAAGTAGAGCAGCATCCATACATATTGTAAGTAAAAACTATGACCAAGATTACAAACCAGAGTGTCAGAAAGTGCTGCTACTAACTTGAAAGTACACATGCATAGTACCTAAAGCAAAATAGTTTACACAATAAAGAAAGGTGAAACATGTATGACATGATAAAACCGCAGTTTTTTACACATAGATGGATATAACCTGAAAATGATCCCATAATGATATTCACAATAGACGACAAATGGACAAGAAAATTTAAAGTTGCAGTTATTTATATATTTGCATTCGTACATCTTTCACTGATATAGCTAATAATTATGGTAACTACATTGTATTTGAATGTTAGAAGTAAAGGAGGGAGTGGTATAATTGAGTTATCTTCCATACAACTCCTAGAGATGTTGTCTCATAGGCAAATTGAAAACACACTAAGGACCCTGGTAGGAACCTCAAGTAAGTGATCATTGCTCACATACTCTGAAGTAGCCTTCGGCGAAGAAGTGTTCTTAGGCTATTGAAGACCAACTGCTCGAAGTCGGTCTTGCCATTAAAGATTTTATGAGTGATGTTCTCCCTGATGATCTCTGTCAACAACATGACAAAAATGCCAAGTCTCATAAAAATCTAATTCACCACTACAGATTAATTAAATCTTTATGATACCGATTCTCCAGCGCTTCAGACAATCCCTTTGTGTCCAGTCGCTCATCAGACAACTAAGTTTTGTGGCGTTATATGTACTTGTACAATTAGTAGAGGTCACTCATGACTGACAGCAGATGTTTAAAGATTATACTGATATGCATTTTGTTGACTTCCAGAATAATTAAAAGTACTTTAATTCTGTGTGAGCCACCACAGAGCAAACGCTTTCTCAAGTGACACTTGACTTCCACCGAAAATGTATTAAAACAAATCCCTCTCTCTGCCGGTGTAACGGATATAATGTCACGAAACAAAGTATAAAAACATGTGTAATAATAGAATTAAGCTTCCTGAAGGTTATTTTCATTTATATCAGTATTAATTTAAAAGAGTTATTTGGCGGCACATTAAATTTCTACGAAAATATATTACTCTGATAGCTACTATACTTGGGTCCACTATTATATCTTCAAACGTGACAGTTAACTGAACTAAATTAAATAAGATAATTTTTTACGAATTTTAAAACAACAGAGAATTTATGTATAAAATGCTTAGGTTATAGAAATTTTATTCTGTGCACATCTGTAATATTTTCAAAGTTACGGAGGAATTCATATTCTGAGGCTTTCAGATTACAGTTGTTTGTGTAAATTATCGTCTTTTGTCTCCAGAATCTTTTGAATAAATGTTACTTTCAAAATATTTATTTAACTGAATGTGAATACTATGCAACAGTCTCCTTTGTTCATATGAGATATAATTTTGGAATTAACCAAATAAATTGGGAGTTCATTAAATTTATTGTGCCAGTATGGTCTTAAGTTGCTCCTGATCCCGAATTCATGGTACTCGTAGTAAAATACACGATAATGAATTAAAATGGGTTCAGAATTCGAAATATGGGTTCATTATAGGTATCGTATAATACAATTTCAGAAGGTTTATATCTCATCGACGGAATCAGGAAAAGTCTGTAGTACTTTACTGTTATCATTACTTTATCTTATATATTAAATGAAACTTGAATAATAAAAATTTTTGGTTAATTTCAAAGTGTTCATTGTTGGGTGTTGCAAACGACTTAGCTTCGATAACTGATTGTGGAACTATAGCACAGGTTACAACGCGCTATGGAAGAAACGCATAAAGTTTCACTATTCTTCAGATCATTAAAAAAACGAGCTTCAGAATCTAACTAAACTGAGAACATGGAAGGAGCAGCCGTACAGGTCTTGGATTACATGAATTATATATTCGAGCCTCCATGTCGTCACATGAATAACTTTCCTTTCACCCTGTAGGCAGGGGTTATATTGAACGCAAATAGCGGAAGCTTTCACCCCGAGGGAGGAAGGGCCCTCGCAGCGAGCGCAGCAGGTGATGCGTCAGGCGCCGTCCGGGTCGGCGCCAGTTCTGGCCAGCGGGCGGTTGATGGAGTGAGTGTACCGCGGGGTAGCGTACCCTACGGTACGGTAGGGGCAGAGCCAGCGGCTATATTGCGGCGGGCTGACGCGCTATTTATAAGGCTCCCGCCTGATTATCCAAAGTAAGACGAACGGCGCACCGCGCGCTCCGCACCACACCGCACCACACTCCCACACGGTACGGCCACATGGCTGGTTGTCGGGTCCGGGGTGGCAGACGGGAGAGCAGTAGTGACGGAATGACACACGACTGACGGGCGTCTGCTCCAGCACGGGTGTAGGGCTGAGCAAGAGAGAGAGAGAAGTAACGAAAGGAAGAAGAGGTTAGCGGTGGCGAAGCCATGTGACAGCCAGGTAGTTGACTCTCTTTGCTGGTATGAGTAAAAATCCGTCCATGTACTGTTACTACTATAAATAAATTTATCCGCACTAGGTGGAATTACAGGTCACCTATTCAATGAAAAATCGGAATATCTGGAAACTCAGAAAAAAATTCAGTGACGTGGACTAAAATGTCATAAACATGAATGATACATTTATTTTCACGGACGCACACAAATTACGCGCTGTTTTCACATAGATTTTAATCAGATATTGAAAAAAAAAAACAAAACGCAATGAGCTTCACACACACTAAAATAAACAGTAAGTTTTGATTTGAACTATGTTCATATGTCCTTTGTGTGCAGCACGCTCAGGCAGGAATTTTACTTGAATCATTTCAGCCGAAGTTGCCCCCATCTGGCCTTCAAAACACACGATTATTTTGTTCAGTTTCCTTGTAGCCTCTATATGTATCGCAATATCTTCATATTGAGCAGCAACCTCTCCTGTAATCCATCTCCCACTTTGCAGTAAACCACGTGAAATGTGGGTCATCTACTCATTCTTTACTTGTTTGGTTGCTTAACGAGTGTATAAACTGTTCTTTGTCGTTAACTTGTAAACAAAAGTCTTAAATTTTTTCTGGTTGTTCTTCCAGTCTGACCCGATTGACTTTGGTAAACTCAGTAGCAAGTATTTAAAAAATTCTTCTTTGTTCATCCTGTGCTGTGCCTTCAACTTTTTGTTCTGCTAGTACAGTAGTGTACAACTCTGCGGTCCTTGTTAACTGGCACCCTGCAAAGATTCACGTATTGCGGTTGGATAAATTCAAACATGATGGTTATTGTCGTTGATTGTCACCACACTCACATCCGGAATACCAAATACTCTACAATTACTGTACTGAAAAGGATACACGCTCTGGGAGAACTGGAGGTCGGGAATAATGAGGGCCTGATAAACGAGGTTCCACTGTGCATTGCTCACATCTACAGCTCAGAACGTTTCGAGACTGGGTTAGTGAAAAACTGAGGAAAATTAAGGTGTTGGTTTTAATGATGTAGGTGCTCCACTCAGTCTCCCCGTTTATGCAACCATGTGAAACTGTTAGAAAAGATTTGTTTGGCATGTTGTTTAACTTGCATGTCACACTGGCTTGAATGTTCGTTATGTCGTCCAGACGTCGAGTTTTCATTTTTAGTTATTAATTTTGGGAATTAAAGAAGGTCATTTAGCGCCAAAGAAGGTGAATATGAAGGATAGTTGTCAACTGGAACGTTTTTCGCTACACTACAGTTGCACACGTGTGAGTGGGTAGACTGTCATGCTGCAGGAAGAATTCCCTCGCCTTCCATTGTTGCCGTCAAACCCACTGAATCCTCTTGCAAATCGATCCGTGGCACCCAAATAATATTGAGAATTTACAGCTTTGTGTTGAGAACAAATTCCTCCTGGATAAAGCCGATTAGCATTATCTTCAACTTCTATTTTGTCATTTGCACGTTCTTTGTTCACGTCGAGTCACAGAGCCCCTTTCTGCTCTTTGTTGTTTAGTGGTCGGTTCGTACTGATAGTACAAAGTCTTGTCATCCGTGATGAGTTTTTCCAGAAAAGAAATGTCCATGTTTTTCATTTCATTCGAGACATGTCAGGCGTCCATGCGTCGCTGTTTGGGTTGGGAGTCAAAGTGCGCGGGACAGTCCTGGCACACGGTTTTCTCATCTTCAAAATATTCTGGAGAATGCCTTGAACACTTGATTTACAGATGCTCAGTTCTTCACGATAAATGACGGTCAGTTTTCAAAAGATCACAAATGTTCTCACCGTTTCTGTCGTGTGAACAGACTACCCTCGCACATCCACTACTTAGCACCACTTGATTACAAGTGGCTGGTCGAAGGCACATCTGTGACTTACAGTTATCAGTTCCATCTTCCAGCGACTATGCTGACTCACATACACATCAGGAGTAAAACAACTGTAAATATAGCGAGTGAGGAGCTGGGAGTGGAAACTGACATAAGTGTTTCCTTGGGGAAACAAATTTTTAATTTTTAATCATTAACAGGTGCGGTAACAAAGGAGTACTTTTGTTAAGTTTGCAACCCTGAATTCCAGCGAGGAGCCTCTATTTTACACTGTATATATCAGGATTCTGATCTTACTTTTCCCTATACCGAAAGTATTTCGACTAACACCATCGACACCCAGGTCCCCGTTAGGTATCCTGAGCCGCTGAATTATTGTGTTCGACTCCACGATCAGATGATATGGTCCCTTATACGCATTTTTCAAAAATGAATGGCTGAAATCTGGACAGTTCAGCGCACAATCCTACCTGTTTTATGAGATATCGCAATCACCCAGCTTAAGGTCTGGATGTCGGTTTCAGACAAGACTTCCATATATGTGAAATGTATTCGTAGTTGAAAATATGAACAATCATCAACTGTATAATGGAATGACGACAATGAAAACTTTCAGTCAGACTAGGAGTCGAACCCGTATCCCGCTTATCGCGACTGGTGGTCTTACCATTAGGCTATCCAAGCACTCTTCACAGCCAGGCCCAGACTTTGATATGTCGTCATTCCTGTGTCTACAAAACGCGCTCATATATTCATTAAGTATATTTCGTACTGCAGTGCACCGTACTTGTGAACAACATAGGCATTGTAATACAGTAAATACAGTGTAGCATTCCTCATGTTTGAGATATACCTTAAAGTTGACCCACAGATAAAGCTCTAGAAGCATATGCAACTGCTTTTCTGTCACTGTCATGGTCCTGGAGAATAGCTGCAAGTCAGAATTGGAAGCTATGGTTCGCAATTAAAGGGGACATAAAAAACTGGATTAACCAAAACGGGAGCACCATTTGGTGGGAGTCTGCGAGCATCAAAATCCACCTGCTTATAGTTTCGCAGTTATGATTTAGCTGATTCAAGGGCACAGCTGGGTGAAATTAGGTATGAATTTTCTAAAAAATCATGATACCAATGAATCTAGCTGTAGGTTTCGTATTTTTTGGTGGAGAAAAATTCTGAATAGCAGTGGTGCACTCTTGATCAGTTCCACACTGATAGCGGAATCTAAATGCCCTAAAAAGGATATTGCATGATGGGCCACATTAACTTTAAGATGGTTTAACAATTAAGCCCGCTTCTCGTACACAAACCAAAACTTGGCTTAAGTGATGTAAATGTTCTTGGAAGGTTTTGCTAACCATCGCTATATCATCAAGTGAGGTGCCGGATGTCCTTGATGTACCATTGAACTGTAAGAGATCCCTCAATTACTACCAGTTGAGATCTACGCTCAATGGCTTGCGATACCACAAGGACAGGAATAACACTGACGACCGTCTCCAAAGTTTTGGAAGAATGTAACCTCCATTCAGGTCACTGGCATACTCGCCGATGGTAATTGGAGCTAGATTTCTGATTCAGGCTGCCTAATAATAGAAAGATGGGTCACTTATCGCGGTAAAATGCTTATTTGGCTAATTACAGTCACATTTGGAGAGATGTTAGGTTTCACTCCATTACGCAACTGTCATCAACTTACGTGGTATCTATGCGTGTTGTATTTCTCTAACCACTTCAACGAAGTAATATTGCTTCCAGCGAGACACTGTAAGTTTTTTGGTCACCTAGCGACTACTTAAATATTGTGTTTCACTTTCTGTGACTACACAGTGGCATATTGCCTGAGCAACATCTGGTAGTTAAAGTACTTTGTTACACATGTTAAATGAAAATGCTATAACATTATATTTGGCACTAATTTATAACTGTGGCTGCATGTGACTGAACGGGTACTTTGATGAAAAATGTTCTACTGTAAAAATGAACGTATTAAAGAGGACACAGCGTTAAAACTTCTGCAAGTTATAGAATGTGATAAAAATGGAGTGCCTGTAAGCTATGAAGGAGAAGGTTATGCATGGATATAAAGTGTATCTGTAGAATACAGTAAAATTAAACTG
Organism: Schistocerca americana; assembly: GCF_021461395.2. Classification (NCBI taxonomy): domain Eukaryota; kingdom Metazoa; phylum Arthropoda; class Insecta; order Orthoptera; family Acrididae; genus Schistocerca; species Schistocerca americana. Next base: position 619,191,761 of record NC_060121.1, read on the forward strand.
AATACACTTCAATGTATAAGGTGATATAGCACTTTGTCCATATTTTATTATAACAGGCCTTATTAATTCATATATACTTTATTTTAACTCTTTCTACATGTAGTTATACATCGTAAACTAACAACTCCAAGAGATGACATTTGGTAATGATGAGGAGACCCACAGTCAAATATTTTGGGTCAAAAAATATAAATACTACGGCACAGGCTGCTGAAATGCAGTAGTACTTTGATATTTTGTGACTAAGGAAGAGATACTAGTAGGTCCTAAATACATACTTGTTACGTTACATAAGTGATAAAGAAGTAGGACAATGAAAAATTTTTTCGTGTTGCTCTAATGTGTGCTCATAAAAAGATTGGTCAGTTGCCCAGTTATCACTCATTTATCTTGAATAGAAAGAAACGTATAGTGTAATATGACGCGACATTGACCATGAGCGCCGTATCATGCCGACAAGGATTTAGGCAGTCGTTCAGCGGCAGCTTTATTGAAGTAACCATCCCAATATGCACGAACGACGTTTACCCTTCTACATGAAACTACTATTACATCGCATTATAAGACGGGTTTTTAAACTGCAAAATGTTGACATTATGTTGACGGTTCGGATTCTGACTGCCATACTACAGTTTGTTTTTTGTTTATCTTAGATATATGTTTGGCCTGCGTGTTACTACAGTTTGTTGTGATGCTAATTTTATATCATAGTAATATATATGATTCTGGTTAAACTGCTTTATTGTCAAAAGACAGAGAAATTTTAACTACCAGGTGCTATTTTCACAATTTTTACAAGCATGTACTCTTTGTAGCTTCCGCGTTTAAGGTTACAATAACATGACGAGTTTCAGTTAATTTCGTTCATCACATTCAATGTTACAGGAATGGATGCAGCTGTGTCATTTTTGATTTAAATAAGGAAAACTACACCACTTACTTATTTTTTCATGCTTACCGCAATGCGTTTCGAGAATTTATTCTCGTTTTCAAGAGCATTTGGGTACATGAATATTTTTGGTAATAGTTGCACATGTGATTTCCTATCTTTGACTGGGTACAAACTCTTTGTGGAACAATAGTATCGGAATACCTTTGTTGCATGTTTTTATTACTAAAACATCCAGTGTTAGAGTTCCGTGTGTGTGATATTCCATACGACAGAGGGAGTACAGTATCGGTAAGTACACAAACAAAAATACCATTTCTAACATTAGTATTAAAGAAGTCAGAGATTAATTTCGTCCAATTTTCCGACTGCAGTATAACGTCAGTAAGACGCATGAGAGGCAGAAATACATCCAAACAAAAATCACAAAAAATATTCAAGCAAAAAAATACACTTGAATAAAGTCACGAAATGTGTTGCGCTAAGCATGAAAACATAAGTAATTGATGCAGTTTTCATTACTTAATCATAAGGGGCTTTATTTGGTCACACAGATTTAGTAATGAATTTGTTTCATTGTACAGTTAATCAGTCCAATGACTTTTTCATTGTATTCATAAATACAGAAAATTCATGTAATGTGCACTGTTTGTTGCTGAAGCTCCAAATACACTAGTTTAAGACAACAGGATTTAGTGTTCTGCTAACGTAATAACATACAACCTATTTTACATTTCTCTAATTACTCTTGATTCCTAGATTACGTTTTGTGATTACAGCCTCATTATTTGCCCTGTGAAATATACATATTGTATAGATACTGCGAAAAATGGCTACTCGAAAGATTTGGTACGCAACAATATTGTACTCGCCTCCGACTTCATTGCTCAATGTGTACATAACAAATTTTACGATGAACAGTCGGAACCAAATATGATACAGCTGTTCTCAAGGCACAGCTAGTGTTATTATTATTACTATTATTGTTATTTTGTTGTTGTGTGTTATATTTTAAGCGAATATAAATCAAGTATTTCCGTTATAAACAACGCATAAAAAGTAATTTTGAAATTTGAGAGATTGTAATGTAATTTATCGACTTTTATGAACATGTATTACTGTTCTTCACAGTTACCTAAAATAGAAACGGTATTAGGTAATTTTACAAGGCCTGATCAGTCTTCTTTCAGACAGCTGCTCCTGTACCAGCTGAAAACTCAACAGTCCTCCTTAAGCGATAAAATGTTTACTATACAGGATTGTTTCCAGTAATTCTTCTGGAATCGTAGTATCAAATAAAACTAATTTCATACATGAAGAAAGAAGGGTTCCCAACGTCAGTGAAACCAATATGCCTCCTACATAAAATTATATACACTTTCTAAACACCTCGTACTTAGCAATCTTGTTTTCGTATACCCATGAAACCAATGTTATCACTATCTACTGCAATAGGTGGCAGGACGTGTGTCATCACTACCGCAATAGATGTCGGGACGGAAATATCACGGCATAACAATGAGACGCGCGATTAAAATTGCTGCACCAAGAAGAACTGCAGATGATAAACGGGTGTTCATTGGACAAATATATTATACTAGAACTGACATGTGATTACATTTTCATCTTTGGATTTTGGAATTTGATTGCATAGATCCGGAGAAATTAGTACCCAGAAGAACCACCTCTGGCCGTAATAGCGGCCTTGATAAGACTGGACATTGAGTCAAACAGAGCTTGGATGGAATGTACAGGAACAGCTGCCCATGCAACTTCAACACGATGCCACAGTTCAACAAGAGTAGTGAATGGCGTATTGTGACGAGCCAGTTGCTCGGCCGCCATTGACCAGACGTTTTCAGTTGGTGAGAGATCTGGAGAATGTGCTGGCCATGGCAGCAGTCGAACATTTTCTGTATCCAGAAAGGCCCGTACAGGACCTGCAGCATGCGGTCGTGCCTTATCCTTCTGAAATGTAGGGTTTCGCAGGGATCGAATGAAGGGTAGAGCTACGGGTCGTAACACATTTGCAATGTAACGCCCACTGTTCAAAATTCCGTCATTGGGAACAAGAGGTGACCGAGAAGTGTAACCAATGGCACCCCATACCATCACGCCGGGTGATACGCCAGTATGGCGATGACGAATACACGCTTTCAATGTGCGTTCACCGCGATGCCGCCAAACACGGATGCGACCATCATGATGCTGTAAACAGAACCTGGATTCATCCGAAAAAATGACGTTTTGCCATTCGTGCACCCAGGTTCATCGTTGAGTACACCACCGCAGGCGCTCCTGTCTGTGATGCAGCGTCGAGGGTAACCACAGTCATGGTCTCCGAGCTGATAGTCCATGCTGCTGCAAACGTCGTCTAACTGTTCGTGCAGATGGTTGTTGTCTTGCAAACGTCCTCATCTCTTGACTCAGGGATCGAAACGTGGCTGCACGATCCGTTACAGCCATGCGGATAAGATGCCTGTCATCTCGACTGCTAGTGATACGAGGCCGTTGGGATCCAGCACAGCGTTCCTTATTACCCTCCTGAACCCGCCGATTCCATATTCTGCTAACTGTCATTGGATTTCAACCAACGCGAGCAGTAATGTCGCGATTCGATAAACCGCAATCGCGATAGTCTACAATCCGACGTTTATGAAAGTCGTAAACGTGATGGTACGCATTTCTCCTCCTTACACGAGCCACCACAACAACGTTTCACCAGGCAACGCCGGTCCACTGCTATTTGTGTATGAGAAATAGGTTGGTAACTTTCGTCATGTCAGCACGTTGTAGGTGTCACCACCGGCGCCAACCTTGTGTGAATGCTCTGAAAAGCTAATTATTGCATATCACAGCATCTTCTTCCTGTCGGTTAAATTTCACGTCTATAGCACGTCATCTTCGTGGTGTAGCAATTTTAATGGCCAGTAGTGTGTATATCATGGTACCACCTGTAGTTTAGAATGTATGACGTCATAAACATTGAGATGCGTGAAAAACTGACGGTTTGTGCATGACTTTTAAATTTATCACTTCTTTAGTAACAACTCTTTCCTCAATAAATTTTGCATACGGTATCCACGTAAGCCGCTGAATGTACCTACACAAATATATCATTGCACGATGCATAGTTCAAGAGATACGGCGCCGTCAACACTGAGATGCATGAAAAAATGCTGCATCATGCGTGAAGTTGTTATACATTTATTCCTTACTACTAAGACACTACTACAGTCGATTCGACTTTATAAAATCGTTGACACCTAAACCCAGACCTACAGATGTCAGACACTCAGATCGGTACCAAACGTTGTGTGTCGATAGAGTATCAACCAAAACACCGATTTAGTTCGTGCCGTGTGCTGTCGTCCAGTAGAAGGTGCCCAAACTGCAATTAAAAGTAACACCAGAACCATGGAGTATAGGTAAACAATATCGGTGAGCGTTGAATGAGAAGATCTCTGGTAAGTGATTTGGTAGAGGTCTCGAGTTCGAAACTCGCTGATGGCGATTTTTTTTAACAGATTATGCATGAAATAGTTATACGGGAGAACGTTTTTCTGCCATGTAAAAGGTCGTTTCAGAGTTTATAGAAATGTTATTTTGGCAGTCTGTTTCGCTTTGTTAGTTGAAAGTAGCAAACCTACAGAGTACATTTGTGTAGATAGATGTGGTGTTATCTGCCAAAATAACATTGCTACAAACTCTGAAACATCCTTTTATGTGTCGGAAAAATTTTCTCACATGTAACATTTTCACGCGTAATCTGTTAAAAAAAAAAAAAAAACGAAAAACATAGTTGTTGTCAGTGGGTTTACAACTCGTGACAACTGTGTGACGCTGTACCAACTCACCTACCAGAGATCTTCACATTTACCTATAATCCGTAATTTTGGTGTTACTTTCAGCTACCGTTTACGCATCTTCTACTGGATGACAGCACATAGCACGAACTAAATCGGTGTTTTGGTTGATACTCTACCGACACACAGTGTTTGGTACTGATCTGAGTGTCTGACATCTGGAGGTTTGGGTGTGAGCAGCGCTTTTGACAGCTTTCAGCTACAAGGTTCCAAATGTTGCAGGCGGAAACAATCGTCATCTTTAGAGTTGTAAAGAGAGATTCCCAAAGAAAAGTTTACAAAATCGGGCTGCAGACATGCGTTTGTGCCCAGCGCACAGAAACTGTCTTCAGTATGACAGTTCAAACACAGACTCTCACTGAATTTTGATAAGACACAGTACATACAGTTTCGTACAGTGAATGGTATGACGCCATTAATAAATATAGATCTTAATCAGAAGCATATAGCTAAGGTAGAATATTCCAAATTTTTAGGTGTGTCCATTGATGAGAGATTAAATTGGAAGAAACACATTGATGATCGGCTGAAACGTTTGAGTTCAGTTACTTATGCAATAAGGGTCATTGCAAATTGTGGTGATAAACATCTTAGTGAATTAGCTTACTACGCCTATTTTCACTCATTGTTTTCATATGGTATCATATTTTGGGGCAATTCATCAATGAGGAATAAAGTATTTATTGCACAAAAGCGTGTAATCAGAATAATAGCTGGAGTCCACCCAAGATCATCCTGTAGGCATTTATTTAAGGATCTAGGGATATTCACAGTAGCTTCTCAGTATATATACTCTCTTATGAAATTTGTTATTAACAACCAAATCCAATTCAAAAGTAATAGCAGTGTGCATAATTACAATACTAGGAGAAAGGATGATCTCCACTATTCAAGATTAAATCTAACTTTGGCACAGAAAGGGGTGAATTATACTGCCACTAAAGTCTTTGGTCACTTACCAAATAGTATCAAAAGTCTGGCAGATAATCAACAAGTATTTAAGAAGAAATTAAAAGAATTTCTGAATGACAACTCCTTCTACTCCATAGAGGAATTTTTAGATATAAATTAAGAAAAAAAAATTATAAAAAAATGAAAATAAAAAAACACAAAAAATAAAAAAGTTGTTAGATTAACTTAAGTATGTTGTTAAATTAACTTAATTATGTCATGTATTGGAAAATTTGACTCGTTCCACATCATTACGAAATATCGTATTCATGATCCATAGAACTAGTATTAATCTAATCTAATCTAGATCATTTTTTGTTTCCGTTTCTAAGGAAAAATTGGCAAAATGAATACCCAGACAATGCCAGCTAATACGGAAATAAAAATGCTGCTTCGTATTTCTGTTGAACTCGTTGTAACACACCAAATGCCTTGTCAGCTTTCCAGCCGCGGTGGTCTCGCGGTTCTAGGCGCGCAGTCCGGAACCGCGCGACTGCTACGGTCGCGGGTTCGAATCCTGCCTCGGGCATGGATGTGTGTGATGTCCTTAGGTTAGTTAGGTTTAAGTAGTTCTAAGATCTAGGGGACTGATGACCACACCTGTTAAGTCCCATAGTGCTCAGAGTCATTTGAACCTTGTCAGCTTTCGTCCTGTTACTGTATTGTTTGTTCCACTGAAGAGGTGCAGCCTTATGTACCACAGGCAGCAATGTGCTTTTTCAGGTTTCCCGACTCTGAAATTCCATTGCATTAATACCTGTCAGGTTTGAAACCAACTGTCTTTGGCATGGCGTGTCACTCGTATCTGGTATCTGTCGGCTAGGGTCTTTTTTATGAGTACCGTTCTCAGACCGTGTTACATGGCTGCGTCTGGTACACTATTCACTGTAGACACGTTGAACATTTTACGTTGATACTCCAATAAACCGGGCAACTTCATTCACTGTGTGATCATGGTGACGTCCAGACATCTCTTTTATGCCACTGTTTCATGTCTCCACGCCGATTCGTCTTACGCCGCTGATCCCATACTATGCCGATACGTTCCATCTCCGGCACTTGTATTCGCACTGTAGCCACCGACTGAAAAGTTCCTCTGCCTGTTTGGCCCCCCTGTCGTCAGGGTGTGTCACACGCTGCAACCGTGTGGCGTTGCTGACGTCTGGAGGTGGGGTGATCGCCAGGCATGAAGTGACGCCTGGGAGGTTCTCTGTGGCTTGCCGCCATAGACCTGGTATTCTGTTTGGTTCCCAAAGACGTAATCGCAGTTTGGTTGCTTGGAATTTCATAAGAGGTTTTATTGTGTGTGTTGTTTAACCGCCGCTGCTTGACAGGTTAGTAGCTAGGCCACAGTAAAGATACAGTCCAGCGCAGTTTGCTATTGAATGGTGCTGTGGCTGCGAGTGTTCGTTGGTGTGTTTACGGCTCGTCACACCATTTATGGCGGAATGTTTAGTGCAGTTTGTAATTTACTGTGTTATGAGTTCGTCATCGCTTATATGCATTTAGAAGAAGGTAAGTGCTGGAGGGCACATCGCCGCGCGAAGTATAACTTTGCTTCACATTGCTGCCATGTGTTATAGGAACGTCTGATTGTAATAACAATGTCAGTTTGATGTTTAATTGGTTTTGCTTGGTGTTGATTAACTCTTTGTTCACATAGTTGAGTTATGGAGCCGAGTGTTACAGTGTTGTGACCACCTACAAGCTAAAACGGCTTCGTGTTTTTCACGCTCTCTATCTGTTCGTTTTCTGCAATTGATTCTACATCTACATCTACATTTATACTCCGCAAGCCACCCAACGGTGTGTGGCGGAGGGCACTTTACGTGCCACTGTTATTACCTCCCTTTTCTGTTCCAGTCGCGTATGGTTGAGTACTTGAGTAAGTTTGCCAGAACGTAACCACTCGAACTGGGTCTGGTTATTAACCAGCGGACCTTGTAGTGTGAAAGGTTGCGGTGAATCTGAGTTATGTTGTCGAATGGTCAGACCACTTCGGGAGTGGAATCGTGTTTTGAACTAAGGTGGGTTCATTCTTTTTTTATGTGTAACATCCCCAATTACAACACATGTAATATGTCATGTATGTGTTGTGTGAGAGTGTGTGTGTGTATGTGTGTGTGTGTGTGTGTGTGTGTGTGTGTGTATGTGTGTGCGTGTAGTATAATGTTGGTATTGTGTGACGATGATAGAACGGAGAGAGCGAAACTCGGTGCCGGCACATAACTTACTCCTCGCGAATAGCTACAAGGAAGCCGTCAGGCTTAACGTCCCCACCCGACAGACGGATTACCATCAACAGTATCTGGTACCTTCATTTAATGAGACACTGCGCAGAGGTTTGGTATTTAAACCAGAAGACCTGCGCTTTGTCTGGTGATCAGGAACTTTATGCCAACACCTCTCCTTCCCTTCCCGGCCAAATATTGGTAATGAAAGTTATTGTTACCACCAGGATTCGAACTAGCTCTGCAACGGTCGAGCACCAGTTTACAAGCGTGCTTTAGCGACCTCGGCCGCGGAGATGAGTTAGGTGAGCTGGCTCTGGTCGTAACTGAACGGCATCCGCCCTATTTGACTGACTTCATCAAAGGATCTGGTATCGTACAACAGTTTCGTCTTCTGTGGTGGTTGTTCTGCGTGCTACCTTTTCGAAAGTTGTTAGTCTAATCCTTGGCTGAGGGGGGTAGGACGTCAAACGGGCCGACTTGGAGCAGGAGAGGCACCACAGGACATTTTAATGCCCACTGTCTATACTTTTACAAGTAAATTCATAAAACTTTGTCAGCATGACCAAGAAGGATTCAGGGGCACACTCATTGCAGTGGAAGTGCAAAAACATAACAAAATAATTTTTTTAGATATGAAATTTCATCAATTTTTTACTTACTGTTGGCTGCATTTGTTGCTATAGGTACATTTTTCTTCACAAGTAAGAGAGATTCTTTGATGAATTTTGCACAGCATACAAACCATACTTACAGGTGTCTGAAACTCTAGAATATATTTAATTTATTAAAAAATGAATGAGTTATTACGTTTTAAACTTTATCTTTAGAAAAAAATCTAATTTAGTAGTTAATTATCTCAATTTTTACCGCAGTTTTCAATAGATTTGGAAAGTTCTAGAGATTCATACACCTGTAAGTATGGTTTGTATGCTGTGCAAAATTCATTAAAGAACCTCTCTTACTTGTGAAGAAAAATGTACCTATAGCAACAAATGCAGCCAACAGTAAGTGAAAAAATGATGAAATTTCATATCTAAAAAAAATTATTTTGTTATGTTTTTGCACTTCCACTGCGATGAGTGTGCCCCTGAATCCTTCTTGGTCATGCTGACAAAGTTTTATGAATTTATTTGTAAAAGTATAGACAGTAGAAAATAAAATGTCCTGTGGTGCCTCTCCTGCTCCAAGTCGGTCCGTTTAACGTCCTACCCCCCTTAATCTGGTAGCGGTGCGCCACTGTAGTTGCATATTTAACTTAAATTACAGGTTTTACCGTAATAATTACTGTGGATATGGCAGCGTTGAAGGGTGTTTAACACGCACCGATTAGCTGTCCTTATTGTCCGACGGTACGCAGCAGCATAAAGGAGCGCCATACGGACAAATTTATTACGGCACGAGTAAGTTAGTTAAGGCGTCGAGTCCGTCCTGTTATCCTAAGAAAACGTGTAACCCTGTGTCTGACTCATTGTGCTGGCGATGTGGAGTGTTAACTGTGCAGTTCTGTGCTGCCCAGGCTTAATTACAATTACGTACCTTGATATTTTTTGTTGCATTTTCAACGGTCCTGGATGTCTATTTGAATACTGTTTTAAATTGTAGATTTTCTTATGCCTTGTCCGAGGTTTCCATTTATAACTTGTTACCTGGTATTGTAGAAGTCATTTTTTATTAGCTTTGAAGTTATTCTTTTATAATCTGTCTTATAAAATTATTGTTACAGTTTTAATTTGACTAATTAGTTTTATTGTTGCCGAGTTCTTATGGACCCATTGCATTTGGAAGTTAGGAGGCCGTTCTTTAATTGCACCCACAAAAATTGTCGATATAATTTTGAAGGTGCGTTGCAGTCTCATTAGGTATGTGTACAAACTGTATTGCACGAAGGAAGGATTTTTTTAGCTAGGCTCGGCGCTCAATAGGGATGCGTTTGAGGACACATTAAATTACCATTTGTGGTTGTTTCCTTTAATTGTCGCATCTGGCGTCAGTGTCTGTACTAAGCTATCGCCAAGACTGTGGTAGTGATTTATGGTGACAGTTTCAGGCTTCCTGGGGCCGCACCTTGAAGATTATGCCGGATCCGGAGCAACAAGGCGACATCGGGTGCTTGTCACCTTTGAGAGGTTCAGCTATTCTCTCCGACCTTTAATTAAACATACCAAAATCGAATGAGCCTCGTTAGAACTAATATCTAGCCATCCAATCCTATCACATGATCGTATCCTGTTCAGAAAGGAGGGAAATTAAAGTGTAACGTCCCTTCGATAGGGAGATCATTAGAGACGGAGCAGAAGCTCGGATTACCAGAGGATGGGGAACGAAACCGGCCATGTCCTTTTGAAAGGAACCACCCAGGCATTAGCCTGCAGCGATAAAAACTAATTCTGGATGGCCAGATGGAGATCTGAATCCTGATCCACACGAATAAGAGGGCAGTAGGCTACCACTGCGCCGTCACACTTGATTAAGTTGTCGTTCAATACAGCTGACAGACACCACCTCACCGTTATGACTTATGTCAGCGGTGGAGGGTAATGTGACCGCCCGGTAACAGCTGTAAATCTTCTACAGCGTTCTAAAGCGACCAGTGTGGTGTTTTGTTGGGTTGACTAATATTTTCGTCGATGAGCTTATGTAGGTTTAGATGTACGAGGGACGTTCAAGAAGTAATGCAATATACTATTTTCTGAAAGCAAGTTGATTTTATTGATGATTGCAATACAGCATGCTATTTCCCACTCTTTCGAATTCAAAATCCTATTTTTCAACATAATATCCATTCAATGCTACGGCCTTACGCCTATTTTCTGGGAGGGCCTACATCCCCCTTTAGTTGGTTCAAATGGCTCTGAGCACTATGGGACTTAACATCTATGGTCATCAGTCCCCTAGAACTTAGAACTACTTAAACCTAACTAACCTAAGGACATCACACAACACCCAGCCATCACGAGGCAGAGAAAATCCCTGACCCCGCCGGGAATCGAACCCGGGAACCCGGGCGTGGGAAGGGAGAACGCTACCGCACGACCACGAGATGCGGGCTTCCCCTTTAGTACCACTCTACTTGTTGACGTCGGAACCAACGTCTTGCTGTGTCAACAAGCTCCCCATCATCAAGGTACTGCTACCCGCAGAGAGAATCCTTCATAAGACCGAACGGAATGTGCGAGACGCGGACTGTAAGGTGGACGAGGAGAGCACCCTTTTTTGTACCAGACAGACAGAAGATGGAAGGTCCGAGATCCAGGCTGTAGGGTGGTTGAGGAAGAGCAATCCAATGAAATTTCGTGAGCTCCTTTCGGGTGCGCAAACTTGTGTGGGGCCTTCCGTTGTCATAGAGAAAGAGAACTTAATTTTCACTGTTGAGGCGACGAACACTCTGAAGTCGTTTCTTCAGTTTCCTGATGTAGAACAATATAGTCGAGAGTTGATCGTTGCATCTTGAGGGAGACCATCAAGCAGAATAACACCGTCGCTGTGACGTTACTGGCTTTCTTTTCGGAGGAAATGTGGTGTGACGCCATTACACGGATGGTGTTATGTTTCCGCTTCAAAGTGATCAAACCATGTTTCATCGCCTGTGACGATGTTCGACGAAAAAATATCACTATCAGCCTAGTAACTCGCAAGCAATTCAGCACAGATGGTCCTTTGTTGCTCTTTGTGGTCTTCTGCTAGGCGGCGAGCAGTCACACACGTTTGAGTGCCCACCTGGTGTGCGAGTGTGTCAGCACTACCCACAGAGATATCTAGTCGGGCAACGAGGTGTCTGGTTGTGTTTCCGTCGATCACTTCGAATGAGAGTGTCCGCATGTTCCAACATTGCAGCTGTGTGCAGCCGGCTGGTAAGTGGGAGATCGGACAGGTTTCTGCGACTTTGCTGTGATTAAGAACGACGCCTCGCCGAACGACTCACCGTGCTTTTGTTCACTATCAGGTGTCCGTAGACATTCTGCTAGCGCCCATGAATATCTGCGACGCTTCGGTTTTCCGACGAAAGAAAGTCTCTTCTGAGAACACACCTGCGTCGCCGATGCCATTTTGAGGGCTACGTATAGCGACGCCACCTATCGGAACTTCATGGAACTATAGGAGCTGAAGCGGGAATATTCCACGCTGTCGCACAACAAATTCCGCAATTTTTCAACCAAAATTCGCCGAGAAAAAGAATGCGTCACATTATGTACTGAACGCCACTCGTACATTGTGACTTTGAAGGAAACGTGCTGGAAGTACACCAGTCACCGTTGCCACGCAGAAAAGCTACATATGGGATCTTGTCGGGACGCCGCGTCCCTCGCGCGCTGTCAGAGAGCCAGGCGCCAGGCCGGAGGCGGGTCCCGAGAGCGGCGGCGGCCGAGAGCGCTCCGCTCCTCACTCCGGCCGGCGCCGTTCCGTTGCCGGCGGCGCGGAATCGATACGCGGCACTGGGCTTAGCCCGTACAGATGGGAGACATTTGCAGCCATTTGTCTTCCGGTGAACAGGGTGCTTGAGATACAGCCGGCCCGCGCGCTGTTGCTGCCGCCCCGACTACAGCTACAACTACGGGGCAGCTCTGCCAATTACGTAGCAGCAAGCCGACGTCGACTAACTGCCATACTGTAGCGGCAAGTTCGTAGTCGTCTGAGGGCACATTCAGAATCGTCGTAGAATTCCTCCTCTAAATCTAAAACTGCACTAACCCCTTAACGGCAGAGTCTCATTCAAATGAGCAAAAAATAAGCAAAGTTTAGAAATTTTTTTGACACAATGGGAAGACATACAAAAGATCTGTTTACGGATTATGAATTATCATACTTTAAAATTTATTTTAAATCTTCAATACAAAAAAAGAGAAACAAAAGGAAGCCCGTAATTGTGGTTTAATCAAGGGCCAGCGAATATCAAGAACGCATACTATGTACAGTGCAACCTTGCGGCGCGACACGTTGCTTTTTACCGCCCTGCCAATGTCCAGCAATGTTCATTTGTATAGCTAAAAGCTGTAGTAGAAAATACTAGACCACTACTGTCTACTGCAGGTCGCAACATACATAGAATTATCCGGTAAACGGGATGTGGCTAGTACTGAAATAAAAGTTTTAACTTGGCAATGTAAATTTTCAGGCGTATTTTTACGATAAAGATCACGCTTAATACTGCCAAGTCCGTACTAAGTGTCTACACAATGTAAAGCTCCCACGCACACCACAATCACACACGTAGCCAATTTATGGTATTTACACCCGTTACCGAAGTTAATAGAGTTCACTGGATCGTTTAGTTATGAAAATGCTCGCTCAAATGTTGTGCACTCTGCTCTACACGTACTACCTGTTCCAGTCTTAGATCGCACAACACGCCACGCGGTTTTAACTTAACAGTCAAAAGCAATAATTCTGATATTCCGTCCGAAATTCCACACGACTTCCACTACACCGTTCACTTAAATACACTTTGTACTACTTCGAGAACTCGTAATTAGCATTTTCCGCGATTTTACAGTACTTTCGTCGGAGCTGCTTTCAGTGAGATGTTTTACTAGTCCGAACCCTCAGCCCTGACTTCCCTAGATCACACCAAAGGCTTTGTTCCCAGCATAGATTGGCGCGAGCCTGCATTTTTCTGATTGGCTGATATAACAAACAGCAAATCAGGTTGCAGTATTATCCCGCGCTAACCCGCGCTTTACTTCAATGACCAATCATAGTAAAACATTTCTTTCTATGGCAATTGCTAAATAAATAAATTTAGAAAAGTATCAAATATAAAATTACTCCTTCTGAAATTACCGATTAATTTGTGTTCTACTCACGATTCATTAGTACCATAAACTGACTGCACATTTGATTATAGTAAATCCCCTGTATAGTTTAACTGGTACTTCGTGAATAAACAAAACAATTTACATTTAACTTCTGTTCTTCTTCACTCATACAACATTCACACTGCTAATTACTACACATATAAAACAATTATAATTATGCAAATACATTAAATATTAGTCAAACATAACTTTACAACATTGTTTTGCCTACGACTGCTAGCACTGTCCATCAGCTGCTGACCTCTGCCGCCTACTAGTACAACTACGTGCAGCTCTGTAACTCAGGTCCATGTCAGCTGGTGACATCTGTCGATGACTCATGCCTATAACAATATCGTCCTAACAAGTGACAGGAGCGATGCGAAGTCGCTACGCCTCAACCTCTCAGGAGTAATCTGAGATCAAAAATGGATAACATCAATCGGTACTACATTATGTCTGCGGGAGCTTATACGTAACCACAATTAATCGATATGGTGCTAACTCGAACTCCGCCTTCGGTCTTCGCAAAATATGTTTCACACTTTGTGATTTTATAAAAATTAGTTAGTATTAACAATTTCATATATTATAGGTATAAGATCACAAGAAAAGTGTTTACTTTTCGGGGGTCAAAGGTAGAAGCTAATAGGTGGAAATATTTTTATTTTATGCTGCACGCAGTGTTGGAAAACCGTTTCTCAAGAAAAACGTGTTTAAAGTTTTTAGTTCAATTTGCGTAAAAATTACATGTTACTTTATACAGAGGGGTCCAAAAAAATGTATCCACTCTTTAAAAGTCCATAACTGGCAAACTAATTGACGGAGTTGTCTCATCTTTGGTAGTGTAATAGTTTGTAGTTGTTTTGTTTTGTTTTGTCAGATGACAGTCGCCAGATAGTGTTTCGTTCTTAGTTGCACCTAGTTACTCGAGTAAACATGGCTGGCGCAAGGCTTACATTCGATTAAAGGAGGTCAGTTTTGAAGTGGTATTTTAAGTACGAAAACATTAATGAGGATAAACGGCAATGCGAAATGAGTATCAAACAGAGCCACAGACACGTTTAACGCTTCGTCACATTCGAGACAAATTTGAAGCCGAAGGCTGTGTTAAAGATGTACACAAACAACGATCTGGACGACCTGTGCCCGTGAAACTTGAGTGAGTCGCTCAAGTGTTCGGCGAATTTTGAAGACAGCAAAGTGGAAGTGCTACATCCCACGATTATTACACGCAATGAACGAGGACGACTCAGATCGTAGGATGGAATAATGTGAGTGGTTTACTAACATGGTGCGCAACGATGAAGAGGTTGGAGAGATGATTGTGTGGTCTGATGAGGAACAGTTCAAACTCAATGGTACAGTAAATCGCCACAATTGCATCTACTGGGCCGCCGAAAATCCGGACGTTCATGCAGACAAAGCCGTGAATTTGCCAGTAATAAACGTGTGGTGCGGGTTGTCTTACCGGGGCTTGATTGAGCCATTCTTCTTTGATGGCACAGTTACCGGTGAAGTGTACCTTCAGAAGCTTCAGACATCCATTTTACCTGCCATCCGAGACCTGTATGGAGACAGAAGAGTTTACTTTCAACAAGATGGTGCCCCAGCCCACTACCAAAATCGTGATAGGGCGTATCCCGACGAAAATCTACCAGGAAGATGGATAGGCCGTAGAGGTGCTGTGGAGTATCCACCACGTTCCCCAGACCTAATTCCTCTGGACTTTTACCTGTGGGGACCACTAAAGAACGTCGTTTATCGACAAAAGTCACGCACATTGGATGAACTTCCAGAATCCATAGTGCATTCATGTGCAAATGTCCAAGTGAACACGTTGCAGTCAGTAGTTCGTGCTGCAGTTCGGCGGCATCGTTTGTGTGTGGCTGTTAATGATGACCATTTCGAACACCTACAGTGATATCTTTAAGTTGGACTTTTAAGCTACACTTTCACCAAAAAGGAGACAACTCCGTCAATTAGTTTGCAAGTTATGAACTTTTAAACAGTGGATACATTTTTTTCGACCCCTCTATTTTCGATGTCGATGAACACAAATCTGAAGTTAGATTTTCAAAATTCAAAACGACTAATCGAATATGGTGGACCAAACTTTATGTTTTGACCAAATTTGACAAAAAAATTCATTTCGTTACTTACGTTTAGTCTGCAGTTCCACGACCGTGTACCAATCCTTCCTCTAACTCGAACTCTGGAGAGCAAGCCGAGCTGGATGTGCTGCGTTCATCAGTCTGCAGACGTTGTTCGTCAGCTTTTCCTGTGAATATGTTTGCATAATACTGCAATATAAATCATTTTATGGAGGTGTGTCATCACATGAGAAGTTTTCTACCTGAGGCGGGCATCTCCGGCTGAGAGCGACTCACGGCCGCCGTGACATCGCCTCGAACTAGGTGCTGCAGAAAGTTGTAATGTACGGATTAAAAGATTTTTTTCGTCCCAACATTCTAGACACGTACACCTTTCAAAAATGCAATAAAAATCGAATTTTCGACCATTTTGAATAACAATCTGGCCTTAAGCGGCTACTCTTTGAGAATGAGAACTTGTAAGCCAACTACCGTAAAATGGAGTGAATAGAAACTGTTTTAAACTTCAAAAGAAGAAACTGATAGTTTTAAAAAGAAATATGAAAATGAAAATTCAATGAGATGATAGACCTTGCGCCAGACTTTAAACTTATAATTAGACTTGGGACCTAGCTCATTTTATCAAATAATATTTTTCTGAGTCATCACTCTTCTGACTGGTTTGATGCGGCCCGCCACAAATTCCTCTCCTGTGCTAACCTCTTAATCTCAGAGTAGCACTTGCAAACTTCGTCCTTATTTATTTGCTGGATGTATTCCAATCTATGTCTTCCTCAACAATTTTCACCCTCTACAGCTCCATCTAGTATCATGGAAGTCATTTCCTCATGTCTTAACAGATGACTTACCACCTTGTCCCTACTATTATTTTTGCTATTTACCGATTTTTAATGAGCGTAGAGACATGTAAAGACCTATTTTGGATCTAGGAAAATGAGAAACGTACTTAGTCTGATTGAAAGAACATTTTATTCAATAAAAAAGCTAAACATATTGCATGAATTATGGTTTTTTACTCTATTTTCCAAATAAAAATTGTTACTACTCTAATTAAGTTACTGTAACATTAAACTGATGTACTTTGTTTCTTTGTTAATTCGGTAACTCACTGACATCGTGTTTAAAAGTGATGTCTTTGAATCAACAATCTGTACCCGCAGAAGTAACGAAGAGCTTTCGAACATCATCCTTTTTTGTGCTTTATTTTCTTTTTTTTAAAGAAACATCAACATAACCTTTGCCTACTAAAAACAAATTTTTCATGCGTACATTGTAAATGACTGGTTCCTTTTCCCGTATACTTTAATCAGAGCATAATATCCTGGGTTGAAAACAGTGTCAAGTGTTTCTTCATTTAGGTCAAATGCTTAGTCTTCTTCCGAAGAAACATTGATAATTACCGTTTCTGTACACCGCAGAAAATCTGCAAACATAGCCTTCATATTCCATTAGGCGAAATACTTTAAAATTCAACTCTTGTTTAACGAAAAGGGATTACGAATTTGCTTACCATGTACATAAATTAAAACAATACAATTTAGGGTGATACAAATAAAGTTCGAGGTAATCATATTGAACAACTCATCCAGTGTTTGTCATACAATGAACATAACATTAACTGACAATTTCCCCAATTCTGAAACTAATAATTTCCCTGTTAAATTGCTTTACAACCAAGCTAGACAGACAGATCTTTCAATAGTATTCACATTTGTCTTCTGACACGATAGCATGGAATGTTTTTGATTATTTATGTCCACTCCGTTTTACGGTATTTTTGTGTGTTGTTCTGAGTAAATGAAAGTGTGTCTTCAGAAAAATGGCCAGAAGAAGTAATTTCTTCTACATAACATTTTTAACCAAGAAATGATTTGTGGTATAATCTGATCACATTTCAAAAGCGTATTCAAGACTGCTACAACGTAGTATGTGCAACGGAAAGAATTGTGGGTATAAATGAATTTCTGAGTGACTTTTACGATCCACGGGTATTTACAGGAACTCCATGATGTGATTCGGAGAACAGATATATGGTTCATCTTGTAGGTGATTCGTGTGCATTTAGGACACGTGGCTCGCCTGATAATCTTGCGTCTCCGTGTACAAAACTTGAAACATAAAGATCCAAAGCAATTATATCGAACCTAATACGATAAACAGAAAGTACTCTTGGAATCTCCACACTGTCACTTACTTCCTAACCTGTAAACCATGCAAAGACTAGCGAAAGGTTGCAGTTACTAAAAAAGTTTATGCTGGTTTTAGTTGTGCCTCGCGCGGACTAACATTCCAACAGAAGGCAGAATACGGATGAGCGTTCGTACTTTAAGTTCAACGCAGAGTGCAAAACGCGGGTCTGTAATAAATCATAGAAGCTTCAGTTCAATTTGTAATTATTTGGGCTCAAACCAAAATCACTGATACAAGAGAGAGTACAATTGCCCACACAGTCTTCATGTGACATACAGTGTCATCAAATATGAAAAAACTGAAAAAAATACTTTACAAAATACTGGTATCATTTAAATAAGCCGGCCGCGGTGGCCGTGCGGTTCTAGGCGCTTCAGTCTGGAACCGCGTGGCTGCTACGGTCGCAGGTTCGAATCCTGCCTCGGGCATGGATGTGTGTGGTGTCCTTAGGTTAGTTAGGTTTAAGTAGTTCTAAGTTCTAGGGGACTTATGACTTCAGATGTTGAGTCCCATAGTGCTCAGAGCCAGCCATTTAAATAAACGGCAGTACGATGCCTCCAGAATGAATTTTCTAAATTCAGTGGAGTGTGCGCTAATTAGACAATTCCCGGCAGCTTAAATCGGTGTGCCGTGTCAAGACTAAGTAGAGCACTTACCTACGAAAGACGAAGGGCTTAGGTTCTAGTCACGGTCTGGCACACAGGTTTAATCTGCCAGGTAATCAGCGCACACTCCACTGCAGACTGAAACGTCGTTCTGGAAATAGCCCCTCATCATAGGCTGTGGCTATATATACGCAATATCCTTTCTTCTAGGAGTGCTAAACGCGCTGGGTGTGCAGGAGAATGTCTGTGGAGTTTGGAAGTTAGGAGAAGAGATGCTGATGGAAATGATGCAGTGGAGATGGGCCATGAGTCGTACTCAGTCGGTAGTGCACTTGCTCGTGAAAGACAAAAATCTGGCAAAGAGTTTTACTCGCCAAGAAGTTTTGATAGTGTGATGTATTCATGACGCTGGAAGACGTGTGTGTCTGTATTAAGGAAAGTGAGGACTGTTCCCATAATTAGTGATTATCGAGCCCTAATACTTTCAAGAAATGCCAGAGATATAATTCTAATCTCCCAGGAAAACTATTAGGAAACGATATCTGAACCGTAAAGTTGAATGGAAATAAATACACCTGCACACTTACTTTCATAAATTCAGCGCAACGGCAAATAATGTGGCTGCATATCTCGTAGTAGAGTTCCAAATACAGGCGAAGCCCTTCTTGCAGGCGGCAGTTTGCTTTAGTTACCGGAAAAGTTTTAGCTCGATTGCATTAAACATTTTCACGACTAGAATTTTTAGAACGGAACCGACATTAGAACATAACCCCTGAACTGCCTCTTTAACATTCATTGTAATGATTATTATTTATAATAAAATCTTGAAACTTGGTCAGCTGTATTGTAACACCGTCGATCTAATACTGTACGGATTTATTTTGCCTTTTGTTTTATTTAATGTTACTTCGTTGAACTTCTGTAAATGTGTTTGATTGAATCGATAACACAAAATTGTATACTCCTTTCTTTGTAAAAACTTTGATGTCACGGTTTGATTCTATGCAATGTAGTACATCTTTCATTTAAATTCTTTGTCCCATTTGGAGGGAACAAAACTTACTATATATAATTGTAATTTCTGTGTGAATAATTTTTTGTAGAAATGTCAATATATGCAAATGTTCTGTTTTATTGAAAATGTTTGTTTGCTGTTATGTAAACTACTGACCTTCACTTGGGATTCTTAGTTAGTTTGTATGTAAAAGGTGTAGTGGCTCCCCTCGGGAACGGAATTGTGTAGCGCGCGCAAATCGTCGTTGGCCTAGGTAGAAAAGGTGGAACAAAGAGTCAGTCGGGGACGAGCTACCAAACTGTGCACTGCTCATGTAAAAGTTGTATATTGTGCTGGTTCCGAGAGACGCTTTTTCAACACTTTCCAATGCCTCGCATGGATGGATAAATAGCTGGAACGATTCTGGAATTGGTATCCATCATCGCCACCAAGAAGGGTTAGAGTCCAGCAATTCTGCCTGCAAATCCACCTACCAACATGCAGTTGCCACCACGTTGTGCAATAACTGTATCGGAATGCTACAATAATGTACAGTGAAGGATCAGCTTATTGAATGTTTTAGTGTGCACAAATATAAGGTAACTTATAACTGAATTCATGTACCTACCTTGATTTTTTCCCTATACAACACCTCTCAGGTTCCTCTCCATTTGAACTATGATTATCGAGTGTCCTGGTTTGTGGAAAAAATGAAAGCCTCAAAACATTAAATGATGTTGTTTGATCTTTGGTAATAAGAGAGTATTCAGGTTTACTGTGGATTTCATGAAATTGTGGGAGGTAGTAAATGTAGTTTTGTGAAAGCCTTCCAGTAATGTAAATAGTCCAATTTATAGTTTTGTGGAGTTTCAAAGTCACTTATTTAATCATTTACTTGCAAGTAGAAGACTGTGGTAATAAAAACAATTTGCTGTTCCTTTTAAAGATTAAAAGTTCATAAAACTGAGGCTTATAAAGTTTTGCTTAGTAAATGATCACATTGCTGCCTGTAGCAAATTTTAAAAGGTGAGTCAGTTTCTTGCAATTTTGTCAACATTGTGTTTCACTGTAGTAAAGTCCGCCCCAGTAACTGAGTGGTCAGCGTGACAGACTGTCAATCCTAAGGGCCCGGGTTCGATTCCCGGCTGGGTCGGAGATTTTCTCCGCTCAGGGACTGGGTGCCGTGTTGTCCTAATCATCATCATTTCATCCCCATCGACGCGAAAGTCGCCGAAGTGGCGTCAAATCGAAAGACTTGCACCAGATGAACGGTCTACCCGATGGGAGGCCCTAGCCACACGACATTTCCATTTTACTGTAGTAAAAGTGTAAAACTGCAATAATAGAAAATTATTTGTTCGTGATTGCTAAGTGTTTGTCTCTCTTGTGTATTGGAGGTGCATATTAATAGTACAACAGGATCCACAGTTTGTCAATTGTGTTAATGCTAGGTAACAAGTAACGGGAAGACCACTATTTATGAAAACCATAATTTCTTTATTCAAAATATAGTGAGAAGCAACCTGTTAGTGGATTCCAATTAACTTTCGTTTTAAATAGTAAAGTATTTAACTGAGAGAGACTTAACCTATGTCCAATTTATGTTCCTGCAGTGAATGTTAATAGTAATGTTATAAAGACCATTCATTTTGAACAAGTTTTTTATTACAGAGGCCAACCAGCTCTCTGACCGAACACGCTGAGCTACCATGCCGGCTATCTGAGTCACCGAGGACACATATGATAATGCGACTGCAGGGACTTATCTCTGGCTCGTCTCCCGTGAGATCCACATTCGCAACTTATTGTCCCGCACTATATTCATAGTGCCCCTACCCATCATACTCATTAGTCAAGGCTTTACCGCCGGTTCCTGTAAGAGTTCGGGCACTGTTCGTGCATCCGCACAGAAGAAGATGGTCAAATGGCCGGTGAGCCTTATATATATATATATATATATATATATATATATATAGGGTGTTTCAAAAATGACCGGTATATTTGAAACGGCAATAAGAACTAAACGAGCAGCGATAGAAATACACCGTTTGTTGCAATATGCTTGGGACAACAGTACATTTTCAGGCAGACAAACTTTCGAAATTACAGTAGTTACAATTTTCAACAACAGATGGCGCTGCGGTCTGGGAAACTCTATAGTACGATATTTTCCACATATCCACCATGCGTAGCAATAATATGGCGTAGTCTCTGAATGAAATTACCCGAAACCTTTGACAACGTGTCTGGCGGAATGGCTTCACATGCAGATGAGATGTACTGCTTCAGCTGTTCAATTGTTTCTGGATTCTGGCGGTACACCTGGTCTTTCAAGTGTCCCCACAGAAAGAAGTCACAGGGGTTCATGTCTGGTGAATAGGGAGGCCAATCCACGCCGCCTCCCGTATGTTTCGGATAGCCCAAAGCAATCACACGATCATCGAAATATTCATTCAGGAAATTAAAGACGTCGGCCGTGCGATGTGGCCGGGCACCATCTTGCATACACCACGAGGTGTTCGCAGTGTCGTCTAAGGCAGTTTGTACCGCCACAAATTCACGAAGAATGTCCAGATAGCGTGATGCAGTAATCGTTTCTGATATGAAAAATGGGCCAATGATTCCTTTGGAAGAAATGTCGGCCCAGATCAGTACTTTTTGAGGATGCAGGAACGATGGGACTGTAACATGGGGCTTTTCGGTTCCCCATATGCGCCAGTTCTGTTTATTGACGAAGCCGTCCAGGTAAAAATAAGTTTCGTCAGTAAACCAAATGCTGCGCACATGCATATCGCCGTCATCAATCCTGTGCACTATATCGTTAGCGAATGTCTCTCGTGCAGCAATGGTAGCGGCGCTGAGGGGTTGCCGCGTTTGAATTTTGTATGGATAGAGGTGTAAACTCTGGCGCATGAGACGATACGTGGACGTTGGCGTCATTTGGACCGCAGCTGCAACACGGCGAACGAAAACCCGAGGCCGCTGTTGGATCACCTGCTGCACTAGCTGCGCGTTGCCCTCTGTGGTTGCCATACACGGTCGCCCTACCTTTCCAGCACGTTCATCCGTCACGTTCCCAGTCCGTTGAAATTTTTCAAACAGATCCTTTATTGTATCGCTTTTCGGTCCTTTGGTTACATCAAACCTCTGTTGAAAACTTCGTCTTGTTGCAACAACACTGTGTTCTAGGCGGTGGAATCCCAACACCAGAAAAATCCTCTGTTCTAAGGAATAAACCATGTTGTCTACAGCACACTTGCACGTTGTGAACAGCACACGCTTACAGCAGAAAGACGACGTACAGAATGGCGCACCCACAGACTGCGTTGTCTTCTATATCTTTCACATCACTTGCAGCGCCATCTGTTGTTGAAAATTGTAACTACTGTAGTTTCGAAAGTTTGTCCGCCTGAAAATGTACTGTTGCCCCAAGCATATTGGAACAAATGGTGTATTTCTATCGCTGCTCGTTTAGTTTTTATTGCCGTTTCAAATATACCGGTCATTTTTGATACACCCTGTATATATATATGAGCGCACGCGTGTTTGTGTTTATTTATTTATTTATTTATTTATTTATTGTTCCGTGGGACCACATTTAGGAGAAGTCTCCATGGTCATGGAACGAGTCAATACATGAAATTATAACACGATTGTAGAAACAGATAAAATGAAATATAAGAAACATATTCAGGCGACAAGTCGTTAGTTTAAATAAAGAAATCAAAAATGTACACTGGAATTTGCTTAATTTTGTATCTCTTCCAGGAGCTCCTCGACAGAATAGAAGGAGTGAACCATGAGGAAACTCTTCAGTTTAGACTTAAAAGTGTTTGGGCTACTGCTAAGATTTTTGAGTTCTTGTGGTAGCTTATTGAAAATGGATGCAGCAGAATACTGCACTCCTTTCTGCACAAGAGTCAAGGAAGTGCATTCCACATGCAGATTTGATTTCTGCCGAGTATTAACTGAGTGAAAGCTGCTAACTCTTGGGAATAAGCTAATATTGCTAACAACAAACGACATTAAAGAAAATACATACTGTGAGGGCAACGTCAAAATTCCCAGACTATTGAATAGGGGTCGACAAGAGGTTTTCGAACTTACACCATACATAGCTCGAACAGCCCGTTTTTGAGCCAAAAATACCCTTTTTGAATCAGAAGAATTACCCCAAAAAATAATACCATATGACATAAGCGTATGAAAATATGCGAAGTATACTACTTTTCGTGTTGAAATGTCACTTATTTCAGATACTGTTCTAATGGTAAATAAAGCGGCATTTAGTTTCTGAACAAGATCCTGAACATGGGCTTTCCACAACAGCTTACTATCTATCTGTACGCCTAGGAACTTGAACTGTTCCGTCTCGCTTATAACATGCCCATCCTGTCTGATTAAAATGTCAGTTCTTGTTGAATTGTGGGTTAGAAACTGTAAAAACTGAGTCTTACTGTGATTTAGCATCAAATTATTTTCCACAAGCCACGAACTTATATCATGAACTACATTATTTGATGATGTTTCAATATTACACACAAGATCCTTCACTACCAAGGTGGTGTCATCAGCAAACAGAAATATTTTTGAATCACCTGTAATACTAGAAGGCATATCATTTACATAAATAAGGAACAGCAGTGGCCCCAGCACCGACCCTTGGGGAACGCCCCATTTAACAGTGCCCCATTGGGACTGAACATCATTACCACTCTCAATATTGCGGAGGATTACCTTCTGCTTTCTGTTCTTAAAGTAGGAGGCGAACCAATTGTAAGCTACTCCCCTTACTCCATAATGTTCCAACTTCTGCAGTAATATTTTGTGGTCAACACAGTCAAAAGCCTTCGTTAAATCAAAGAAAACACCTAACGTTCGCAACCTTTTATTTAATCCGTCCAAAACCTCACAGAGAAAAGAGACTATAGCATTTTCAGTTGTTAAACCGTTTCTAAAACCAAACTGTACATTTGACAGCAAATTATGTGAATTTAAATGCTGCAGTAACCTTGTATATACAACCCTCTCAATAACTTTAGCAAACACTGATGGCATAGAAATAGGTCTATAATTGTCAACATTATCCCTGTCTCCCTTTTTATAAAGTGGCTTCACTACCGAGTACTTTAATCGGTCAGGAAACCGACCACTCCTAAAGGAAAAGTTACAGATATGGCTAAGTACTGAGCTAACATACGTGGAACAATACTTCAGTATTCTGCTAGATACCCCGTCATATCCATGAGAGTTCTTGGTCTTTAGTGATTTAATTATTAACTCAATCTCCCTCTTGTTAGTATCATGGAGGAGCATTTCAGGTAACAGTCTCGGAACACTTTTTTCTAAGAGCGTTATATGATTCCCTGTTGGGACTAGGTTTCTATTTAGTTCACCTGCTATATTCAGAAAGTGATTATTAAGTACTGTACATATATGCGACTTATCAGTAACACGGACATCCCCACTACGCACTGATTCTATATTCTCGACCTGTCTCTGCAGACCAGCCACTTCCTTTACGACTGACCATATGGTTTTAATTTTATCCTGAGACTTAGCTATTCTATCTGCATACCACATACTTTTTGCCTTCCTAATAACTTTTTTAAGCACCTTACAATACTGTTTGTAATGGGCTGCTGCATTTAGATTTTGACTGATTCTAACGTTTTGATATAATTGCCACTTTGTTCTACAAGATATTCCTATCCCTTTAGTCAGCCACCCAGGCTGCCTGTTTGTGCTAGTACCCTGTTTTGAACGTTCTAACGGAAAGCAACTTTCAAAGAGCACGAGAAAAGTCTTGAGGAAAGCATTATATTTATCGTCTACTGTATCAGCACTATAAACATCTTGCCACTCTTGTTCCTTGATAAGGTTTACAAAAGTCTGTACAGCAACTGGATCAGCTTTCCTAAAACGTTGGTAACTATATTTAACATGTGTTGCAGCACAAAAAACTTTTAGACTTAAAATTTGTGCATCATGATCTGAAAGGCCATTCACCTTTTTGCTAACAGAATGCCCTTCTAATAATGACGAATGAACAAAAATATTGTCTATGGTTGTTCTACTGTTCCCTTGCACTCTCGTTGGAAAGAATACGGTTTGCATAAGATTATATGAATTAAGGAGGTCTACCAGCATCCTTTTCCTTGCACAATCACTTATACAATTAATATTGAAGTCACCACATATAACTAACTTTTTGTATTTCCTATAAAGTGAACCAAGAACCTCCTCTAGCTTTAGCAAAAATGTTGTGAAATCGGAGTCTGGGGATCTATAAATAACAACAGTAAGAAGTTTAGCTCCACTAAATTTAACCACACCTGCACAACATTCAAACACCTTTTCGGTGCAGTACTTTGAAACATCAATTGACTCAAATGGGATACCGTTTTTCACATACATGGCCACTCCCCCACACCGCAAAGAGCTCCTAGAAAAGCTGCCAGCCAACCTGTATCCTGGTAAAGGAAGCCTCTGAATTATCTCCTTATTTAAGAAGTGTTCAGATATACCAATAATTTCAGAGTCAACATCTATAAGCAGTTCACTAACTTTATCTCTAATACCTTGTATATTTTGATGAAATATACTAATTCCCTCATTAATCGGATACCCAAGCTTTGTAGAGAGTGGTTTCTTTGTTAGAGAGACTTCCCTTAAGCAGGAATACCTATCAGCTGACTTCAATCTAAAAAAGGTACAGCTCTAACACCCACAACTACCGGAATTTTCCCATGAGTGATCCCACTACCCCCACCTATGCTGTCACCTATAAGTTTTGCCAACCTCCCCTTCCCATACCTGTTGAGGTGCAGGCCATGTCTAGTGAAACCCGTCCTACTGATAGACTCCACCGACACCACTGAAATGTGACTCATGCCTTCTGTCATCAGCGCACCCCCAAGTCTCATGTTATTACGCCTGACGGCTGTATTAAGATGAGGCCGATCGTGACGCTGAAACAGTTCCACGAAATGCACATTCGTGTTGCCAGTCTGAGTGGCTATCTTTTCCAGGTCACCATCTATGTCATACTCCCCATCCCTATCAATACTATTACCAGCCCCACCCACAATCACTACCTGATCCTCTTTAGTAAAATCCCTACATAACCCCCCTATGTTAAAAGTCACCTGAGCCAATCCTGCATTAGGCTTCACAATGCTGGTGACCTGGTACTCACTCCCCAAAACTTCCTGCAACTGCTGGCCTACACCTCTACCATGAGAACTACCTAACAGCAGAACCTTCTTCTTTCTCTTAGACTTTGCAACTGTCCTAGCCACCGTAACTGCTGAGGTCTGCTGCATACTTCCTACATCTACAGCTACTAGAGATTCCTCTCCACTAGACTCTGACAGTTGGTCATATCTATTACAAACACCAATAGTAAAACTATCTGAAAATCTCCTTCTCCTAGCATATCTCTTGCCAACAGCCAGCTCCCATTCCCCAACCCCCCTCTCCCTCCTCATCCTATCTAGCTCCTCCTGTGCGTTTTTCAACTGCACCTGAAGGGCACAGATCTTACGCTCCTGCTCCTCTATCAACTTACTCTTGCTACATAACCTGCAGTTCCAGGAGAGGATCTCACCAGAATGCCCACTGGCTTCCCCACTGCATTCCCCCCAGTGAAAATACTTCGAACAAGTCTCACACCGCAATCCACTACTCACGAACCTACGGCAAAGCCCACACTTCTCACTCATGGTAAAATTTTACAATTATTGAAACAAGAAAACAACTTTATCTAAGTTCCGCTACTACAATAAGAAGATGTTAAAAACTGACTACAATAATGACAAACTTGCTCTACAAGGGAAGTAACTACTATTATTGACAGTATTAATCAACAACAAATGAGAATATAACAAAATACTAGCACAGAAAGAAAATCAAACGTCTAATGACAGTAACGAAACTGAAAGCAGTTCGCAAAAATTTCTTCTGAAGTTATTTCACCGGAAAACACCAAGAACACCGGTTGAAGACTACTAAAGTTCCTAAATAAACTACTATACACAAACAATTAATTAGTACTTAGCTTTCGATGCGCCGCTACAGCTGCAACTGGTCAGCGCGGAATGTAAACACGGGTAAGAGGTTAAGTTGCTCGATACGAAACACTCACAAATATCAGGCCACAACACAAGAAATGCAGAGGTGAATGAAGAAACCACTAATAAGTCACTTATATAGTAAATATTATCACAAAAACAGTTAAAATATATATCTGAAACCTAAAAATAGATGAAAACTTAGAGAGCGATCTCACACGCAGTCACGCGCTTATGACGTCACAGTGTGTGTGTGTGTGTGTGTGTGTGTGTGTGTGTGTGTGTGTGTAATTTTTATGCCTTCAAATTTTCGTCGAAACACCGGTTGTGTCCAAGGCATTGCCCCAATCAAAGTGACTATATTTAGCAAAACCTATTCATTAGATTTATCTGTGACTTCACAATGTTAACATTAATATATTGAAGTCCTCCTCACGGGACACTGCCTTAACGAAGCGCTGTCCGTGCGGGCGAGGAGATTTGCATGCTCTTATCCGGGGGCTATGCCGGCGTTAGCTTAGCTACTAGAAGGGTCACCCAAGCCAGACAGGCCGAAGAGGAGGAGCCCACAACGTCCTATCCATCCCCATTTTCCTATCCTCATCCTGCCCTTGCCTTGTCCTTTCTCCCACCATCCCTTGCCATAAGTCATTGGTGTAGGAGGCGGGTAAAGTTGATAGGCAAGTACTCACGACCCCAGTATCGATGAGGCAAGGCATCTGTGATATGCCTCAAGGGCGTAGATACTACTACTGGCGTACGGTCATTCACTGCATCCTCCGCCTCTCGGCAGTCGTATCGGCCTTGCGATCCACTGCCAACCGAGGTTGAGGACGTGAGAGTGGAACTGCACTTGCGCAACTGTTTGTCCACTTAAATATATTCACGCGCAGATGATTCCGGCAAAGATTCATGGGCTATGAGGTGGTTTTTTTTTTTTTTTTTTTTTTTTTTTTTTTTTTTTTTTTTTTTTTTTTTTTTTTTTTAAAATACTGACGGTGAGGCAAGAGCTTGGTGTGCTCGAACCTTAGTTGGTGCTTTGCACGTTAGGCGGTCAGACGGTGACTGTCGTTCTGGAACTCGACAAGGACGAGAGGACTGGTTTGGCAGCTCGTCAGACGGCAAAGGAGCCCTATTTAGGATCGCTCTGCTTTCGCTAATCCAGTGAAGGGCCCGTCTCAACTCAGTGCAAGTGGCAAACCACGGTCACTTGTTCACCAAAATCTGCGGTCGAAAAAATAATAAAGGAAATACTTGATTTAAACACTTTATGACTGGTACATGGAACGTACGTACTTAACTGGATAATGACCATAATCAATGCCCAGAGTTAAAGACAGCACTTATTGCTAGAGAGCTGGCTAGATATAACATCGACATCGCCGCCCTAAGTGAAACACATCCTAGTAACTCCGGAGAGGTGGGTGAACAGCTCGGAGTGGGAAACCATCTACCGAAATGGTTGAAAGTGGCGTGCGATTTCCCATACGCAATAAACTGGCGTCTTCATTGACGGAACTTCCAAAAGGCATCAGCGACAGAATCATAACGCTCAGACTTCAACTAACATCTAAGAAATACATTCCCCTATCAGTGTCTACGCACCTATACTGTCATCTCCCAATGAAGAGAAGTACAAGTTCTACCAAAACCTCCGATGCGTACTTCAGGACATTCCTTCAGCGGATAAAGTCCTGTTTCTCGGAGATTTCAGTGCTCGGGTTGGCAGTGACTTCAATTCCTGGAATGGAGCCATTGGTCGCCATGGAATTGGAAAATGCAACTCAAATGGTCTTGATCTTTTAACTTTATGTGCTGAATTTGAACTCTGTTTGATAAATACATGTTTTCGGATGCCCGATAAATATGAAACGACGTGGATGTATCCAAGATCTAAACACTGGCGCCTTCTAGATTATGTGATCGTACGGAAAAAAGATCTTGGTGAAATAATGATCACACGTGGTATGAGAGGCGCTCAGGGTTGGACAGACCATCGACTTGTGAGGTCCAAATTAAACGTAACTTTGAAAGCACAATGCCGAGCTTCACACAATATACCATCAAAATTATCCTGTAAAATCTTGGTCCACGATGAGACTATGAGAGCAAAACTGGACGATGCATTCGCTTTTGAAGGGCTTTTAATATACGAGTCTGCCTCCGTGGATGAGCACTGGAACGTAAATGCTAACAAACTGCACAGATGTGCCACAGAAGTCTTGGGAAAACCTCAGAAGAAGAACCAAGATTGGTTTGACGATTCAGATCCAGAGATCAAAAAGCTTGTTAATGACTTCAGAGTATCTCTTCGATAGTCCTGATCTTGACAAGCGTAAAGTAGCACATTAACCTGAAAGTGAAGGTGCGCGCCCTCAAAGACAAATGGTGGCTGAATAAAGCCAATGAAATGCAATTTTACGCTGACAAAAACCAAACAGGCAGATTCTTCGAGTGCCTGAAACCTATCTTTGGCCCAAAATCAAGGAAGATAGCACCTGTTTATGACAAAGATAAATCCTGTCGGCTGACGCAACAGAGTGATATCCTTCCTCGGTGGGCAGAACATTTTGATGACGTTCTTAATCCCAACCATCAGACAACTGATATTCCATACATACAATCGCTTGAAGACCTGCCAGTAGATGAACAACTTACTGATGCCCCTTCGTTCAGTGAATTCATTTCAGCATTGGCTAAGCTGAAAAATAACAAATCAACAGTAGACAACTTACCATCAGAACTTTATAAATATGGTGGGCAAAACATTACGAACCCACTATTTGTTCTAATTTCAAAGATTTGGGAGTGCGAAATAATTCCACAAGAATGGAAAGATGCCTGCATTTGCAAGATTTACAAAGGCAAAGGTGAGATTACTGATTGCAGTTCTCACAGGGGAATCTCTCTTCTCTCAGCAGCAGGGAAAGTCCTGGCTCACATTCTCAACAACCGGCTAACGCACGTTGCAGAAGAAGTGCTACCAGAGACCCAGTGTTGCTTTCGCCCGAACAGAGGCACAGTGGATGCCATATTTGTTGTCAAACAAATACAATAGAAAAGATTAGAGCAACATCAGTCTCTGTTCATGTGCTTTGTAGACCTGAAAAAACCTTTCGACCGAGTCCCACGGGAAACTCTCTGTATTATACTAACGGAAACCGGCTGCCCTGACAAAATTATTAACTTGATTAGACGGTTTCATGACAACATGATGGCAAAAATCCGTCATGAAAACGAGCTTTCAGACCAGTTTCACGTGACATGCGGTGTAAAACAAGGCTGTGTACTGGCTTCCACACTCTTCTCACTTTATTTCGCAGCTATTATGAGAGACGCGACCAATGCTTGCAGTGGTCAAATGGGTCTTGACTCGAGAACAGACAAAAGTGTCTTCAATATCTCTCGCCTCAGAACAGAAAGTCACGTAAATAAAGTATTTATCTTAGAAATTCTTTACGCAGATGACGCATGTATGATGGCTAATTCTCCTGAATCTCTCTAAACGTACATGAACCTGATAAATGACTCCTGCAGAAGATTTGGTTTAGTCATAAGCATCACCAAGACGCAAGTCCTTCAACAACCAACTAGGGGTTCCAATACAGACGACTGTAGTATTAAGCTGGACAATAAACATTTGGAAAATGTGTCACACTTTAAACATCTAGGTAGCCAAATTAGAAGCGACAACAGCCTGACAACAGAAATTGCAGCTCGTATAGCTGATGCAGCCTCAGTTTTCGGCAAATTGAATCACCGAGTATGGAAATCATATGATCTCAGACTACAAACTAAAATTGCGGTCTACAAAGCAATAATATTACCAACTTGACTCTACACCTCGGAGACCTGGTGCTGTTATGAAGCTGACATTAGGAGGCTAGACACCTTTCGTCTTCGCTGTCTGAGATCAATTCTTTGCATGAAATGGGAAGACCGTGTTCCAGACACCGAGCTTTTGCGTCGCGTGAAATTGCCTGGCACTGAAGCTCTCCTAATGAAACACCAACTGAGACAGAGTGGCCATATCATACACACGGACGACAGCAGACTTCGCAAAGCGGTGCTCTACTACTCAGAGCTCTCGTGTGGAAAGCGGCGGCTAGGTGGCCAACACCTGCAATAGAAAGACGCCATCAAACGCCACCTCACAGCCTGTGGCATTCCGAGCAAACGGTGGGAGGAGCTTGCATTGCAACGATCAGAGCGGCGCTCAACTGTACACAAGTGTGTGGAACAATTCGAGCATATCCGCCTAAAGAACCTGGACGATAAACGAAAGCTCCGCAAATCTAAGCACAAGCCTAATTACATCTATACGTATAATTCCACTGGGCAACTGTATTACTCTTCGTGCGACCGGATCTTCAAAGCAAAGCTCGGCTTTGCAAGCCACATCCGAGCTCGCCACAATACGGACTAGACGACTGACGGAGACGGCGAGGAGGACATCATCATTATCATCATATTGAAGTATACACTGACAAAGTTTGGAAAAGTTATTTGAATTTTTAAGTCTACTCCAAGATTATGGCGCAATCCTTTGTATGCTAACCAGAGGCGTACTATGATGACGTGACGATAGTAGTAGTGAACTGGGGCAAGTCCCGGCTCACTTGCTCGACTCCGCATCTCTCACAATAACACAGCGCCTGTTACGCCATTAGCAGTGTTAATCTAACTTCGCTACAACAACTAAAATGTGTGTGTGAATTCCTAAGGGATCAAACTGCTGAGGTCATCGGTCCCTAGACTTACACGCTACTTAAACTAACTTATGCTAAGAACAACACACATACCAATGCTCGAGGGAGGACTCGAACCTCCGGCGGGAGGGGCCGCGCAATATCCGTGACATGGCGCCTCAAACTGCGAGGCCACTCCGCGCGGCACAACTAATCTCCATCACAGTAAATAAATGACATGGTCTCATACGATTCATTATTCATTGTAGTATCTGCGCGACATCATGGACTTCCATCAGACAAAAGCAATGTTCTCTCCAAACCACAGTTTCACCTCAAGCATCTGCTTGACCCAGAACAGTTCACTGGCTGGAATGTAAGGTAGCATTCAAACAAGGCCACCATCTGCAAACGACTCCCACTGGTCGAAAGTAAATCTCACTCCCAAAAGCTTAAAACTGACTTATAGACCAAGCAAAGTGGTTGCAATTGCCCCGTATCAACTAATCGAATATGGTTACAGGGCTCGCATAGAATACAGCAAAGATAAATGCCGCGAATCAATGTCGTGATGAATTAGAAACAGGATATAATGGGAAGAAAGGAAAGTACCAAATAAACAAGCAGTTTTTAAAGCCTGTTGTTTCGATGGATTAGTGAAAACCTGACTGTGAGCCATGTTCAACGACAGCTAGCTGCATCACTGAACGTTACGTCTGAACACGAGTAAAGGTACATTGTGATCTGAAAATGCTGCAAGCAAATATCACACCTAGTTGCCAAAATTCAAGCCACAAACTCACCAAACTTTTGTAACTTATTGGAAGAGAAAGACCTTCAGAGATCAACTTCAGAGGAAGTTAACAAATGAGAGGTCCATAGCAAAAACATTGGAGCCACAGACAGGGCTGGGAAGGCAGGCTGGAACAGATTTTTTTGTGTCGACCCAACTGGGCACACGCCAAGACAATGAAGCTGCGCTGACTTACTGTTGATTCATATTTGTACTGCTAGAGTACATCTTGTCAGACATGTCTTCTCAAGTAGAGATGGGCAATTCGCTCCTAAACTGATTCAAACAGCCAGATACTTCTAAGCAGTGAGTGTCTAAGAAAAAAGAATGGGTACCTCGTCTGAGCCAAAAGGTGCCTTCAGTGATATTAGGGACCACAATGGAGATTCTGTGGCAGGATGCTACAACAGCACCCCAAGCCACTTGTTGATGGAAAAATTTCCCAAGCTGCTCCATAGACAATGTGAATGTACGGATTTGTATATCTTGATAGTGTGTGCAGCTTCTCTTAGCCATGAAAAGAACAGAAAATGAAGAAAGATCAGTTCTTCAGAACACTGCATTAATGCAAAAAACACTCTGTTGCCTTACACTGGGTGGAAACGATAACTACTTACACTGTACCAAAGTGACTCTAGAGGAAATTGAGACGAACAATTCGTGGAACACTTCTGGTATGTAACATTAGTAAACTACACAATACATATTATGTAGTAACCCACTTCCATTACGTCTTATCTATAGGAGCAGTATCTGCAATTATAGGAAGTGTTATTCAATGATCCCCACTATTTACAGGGTTAACCAATAAGTAACACATGATTAAAAATTCAGTTCGCAATTATATTCATTGGGGTAAACATGACATTTTCCCCTCAACACCTCGTAGGATTATCAGGAATACCACGACGATATTCAGATTACCCAGCCGCATATACATCATGAAATGTAGTATCAAGAATTGGGAAATTGGCCTACAAGAAGTAAATAAACTATAGTCCATGTGCTGCTCGTAAGATTTTTTAATGTTTACTCTCTCTCTCTCTCTCTCTCGTCACACAAACAGTTAAGTCTAGAAAAAATGGGTCGCTTTTTGTAGGAAATTTAAAAACCCAGCGGGCACATTTATCGAGTTATTCAAGAAAAACATAAAAAAGCGACATTCGAATGCATCCCCAGTGGTAAGGACTTCTCATGTGTTGTTCAAGGCACTCCCTGTCATCATTATACCGAAATGTGCTACTACACAAATTTCTTCCCGTTTCGACATTTTTCTGGTCTTTACTGGCTGGGCTATTACGTCACTGGCTTGATTGTGAAATCTCACACTGAAAAATTGACGTTTGTGGAAAATTCAAGGCACAGATTTTTGAATTTTAACTTCATGAAACCTTAAATAATTCATCACAATCTAAGAAGAACAGTGATGTCTATGCTTACAACACTAGAGGGAAAAATTATCTTTGTAATCCGTTATTAAAACTGGTAGTGGTTCAGAAAACAGTTCAGTATGCAACAATAGGAAGTACTGATCATTTGCCCAATAACATAAAATGCCTGACAAGTAGCAAAGCAAGTTTTAGATCTAATTTAAAATCATTTTTCCTGAACAACTCCTATTAAAACAAAAAAACTTGCTTTTATTTATCATTTATTTATTTATTTATACATTTATTTTACCTGGCAAGATTAGGGCCTTCAGGCCCTCTCTTACACCTAACCAGCCATACTCAGATTCAACAAATTTCAGTTTCTACAGAACATTAAGGACATATAACATGTTATACAGTATTAATGTTAAAGAAAAAAAAGAGATTATAAAAGTAGTACAATGATAATTATAACAATCAAAAAATAATTATAAAAATCTAGAATAATAATAATAATAATAATAGTAATGACCATGTATATGAAAGTAAACATATTTTTCTTTTATGAATGTCAGTCCTATTGCTAGTTGGGAATTTTCTCGTTATATTCTTGCAGCTTGTGAGTTATTCTCATCAAGCAGAGACATAAGACGATAGAATGGGGTGAAAGAGATATAGAAGAGGTAGATCGGTTGGAGGAAGAGAAATAGAATGGTAAAATTCGAAGCTGTGATGGAGAGGAGAAAGAAAGAGATGAGAGGGGGACAACAATGGTGGCTATACCGTCCCTAATATGTAAGTCTTGAGTTCCCTCTTGAATGTTGAGTGGTTCTGGATAAGACGCAGATCACAGGGGAGCGCGTTCCATAGTCGTATGGCTGAGATGGAGAATGACATGGAGAAAGATTTTGTGTTATGTAAAGGTACAGCCAAGTTGCTAGACGTATCCGATCTGGTATTGCGGTTGTGGAATGATGATAGGTGTTTAATGTGAGAAGATATGTATTGGGGGCACCAGTGGCTAAGAAATCGATGAAGTAAGCACATCGTGTGGAGATCGCGTGCCTTATGTGGGCGTATCCAACCTAGCTGGGAGTATGAAGGACTGATATGATCATACAACCGTATATTGCGTACGTATCTAACGCAAGCATTCATCACTAGCTCGAGGCATCTCGAATTTTCACTATTTGTGCCGTGTTGAACTACATCACAGTAGTAAAGATTAGGCAAGACTAGTGTTTGGACTAATTTTTGTTTCACATGGGTTGGAAATATTTTTCTAAATTTTTGAATTGCATTTATGGAGGAGAGCAATTTCCGGCAAGCTGTGACTGTTTGTTCTTCCCAGTTCAGGTGTTCATCCAAGATTATTCCAAGGTCTTTTACTGTTTTTTGGTATGGTAGTTGGGTACCATTGAGGAGTATTTGAGGGACTGTTTCGCGAAAGCACCGGCTGATTAACTTTGGATGAGATATAAGTATGACCTGGGATTTCTTGGGGTTTAGTTTCAGACCTAGGGTCTGTGCCCATCGAGAAACAGAGCAAAGATCTGCATTCATACTCGCTACTGCGTCAGCAATGTTCTTGGGGCTTGCACTTATGTACAGTTGGATGTCGTCGGCATATAGATGGTAGTTGCAGGAGTGAATCACTGAAGAAATATCATTAATGTACAGTGAGAAGAGTAATGGACCAAGGACGGAGCCTTGGGGAACTCCAGAGCGCACGTTTTTCCATGATGACTTTTCCGACCCACAAATGACTTGTTGACTTCTGTTTTTGAGGTAGCTGTCGAACCAGTGTATTGTGCTGTTTGAGAAATTCAGCTGCTTCATTTTAATTAGTAATATATCAAAGTCAACTGTATCAAAAGCCTTACTAAAGTCAAGCAGTGTTAGGACGGTAGCTTCACGTCTGTCCACAGCATTTTTAATGTCATCAGTTACTTTGATTAATGCAGATGCTGTACTATGGTGCTTTCGAAAGCCTGACTGATATTTGTCGTGGATGTTATGAGTTTTGAGGTAATCCGTCAGCTGTTCATGGACGATGTATTCTAGGGCTTTAGATATTGCAGGTAGTATGCTGCTCGGCCTGTAGTCACCTGGCGACTTAGGGTTGTCAGTCTTGGGTATAGGTTCAATTAAACTTTGCTTCCACTCAGTAGGATATGTACTACTGACAAGGGACAGGTTGAAGATGTCTGTGATAACTGGAGTAATAGTGTCTACGACATTCTTAATCAAAGTGTAGTTACATGACTAAGACTTAAGTAATAACATATTCATCAATATTAACACAAATGACGTATAAAAACTTTGTAAACTAACAAGTTGCCCATAATTTCGATGAAAAAACCATTCAAATGATCCGTGGAACATGTGACTAAGCATCCAACTATCGATTGTGTTGTAATTCTTATACTGTATTTTATTCACTAGGGAAGTGTGAAACGAGGACAAGAATCACGCTAATCTTTTGAAGTTTCCTTCTCGATATAAAATATTTTTGATTTTATTATTCTGTTTTTAATTTTTACAGCAGACTAAATATAGAACTTTCAAATCTCGAAACTAGTAGGTACGCAACGTAAACCTATTACTCCTCTTTCTATGTTCTTCCAAAGTAGGATAAAAGCAGACAAAAGCACAAGATTATTGATGTGAGTTAAAATGACAAGGTACTTTCCTTTTATTTATTCTTATTAGTGAATGGCGAGACGTGAAAGAAAGCTAGTTCCTTCAAGTAAGTGAGCAATTCTGATCTCATCTCTGTAAAAAAAAAAAAAAAAAAAAAAAGTTTTGTCAATCTCTATTGTCGAGTACTGTGACATCTTCAGTAATCGACCACTTGGTACCGAACATGTTTGCAGTATGCCCAAGGGTCAGAATGAGTGGAAGAAAGAATAGTCCTGAGCGTTGACATCATTAAAGGCAATTTTTAAAAATGTTCAAATGTGTTTGAAATATTATGGGACTTAACTGCTAAGGTCATCATTCCCTAAGCTTACACACTACTTAACCTAAATTACCCTAAGGACAAACACACACACCCATGCCCGAGGGAGGTCTCGAACCTCCACCGGGATTAGCCGCACAGTCCATGACTGCACCGCCTCAGACCGCTCGGCTAATCCAGCAATTTTCACATTGTTCATAAACTTTTGATTTTTACGAGCTTGTGTGTACTGTTCTGCAATATATTTAGATTTCTGTAAGAAATTCAGCTTGTATGAAGTTTTTCGAAGTGTACCATAAAGAAATGTTGGTATAATATTTATCAGAGATATCTCAGGCTATGAGATAAATTACAATGGACAAAAATTTCCATTTATTTTCATTATTATCACTCACATTTGGGCTCTGTTGTTCCGTGAAATTCATAGTAAAGGGTATTTCCACGGTTTTGTTTAAGCTTTCCTTTGTGCCCGCTTTACTTTCATTCAGAATGCGTCATTTTCCATTCGTCAGACAAAGTCGTTCCAGTCGTATTTCGTTTTTATGAGAGGCCTACTGTCCAGGTGCGAATTTTCAGCCGAGAAATGTTGATCTGGGTAATGCCTACTACCTTAAGGTCTTCATTTACTGCAGCGCTCCATTTTTATTGTTTCAGTTTTACCTTGACTGTGTCTTTCCTAGATTTGCACTACTGTTTAGTAAATATGGTTAGTTCCATTCTCGTAATGTGCCCATAAAGCTTTCAGTTGCATTTTTGTATATATAAATAAATGTTGGTCTACTTTTCCATTTCTTTATTTGCTCTTAGTCTGAATATTCTTTCTTCAGCATAAATTGGTTTTATCGTTTTTCTAATTACTTTTCGTCCTTTCTTTTGGGTTCCTTCACTGGCTATCTTGCTTTTTAAAATGAGTATTTCATCCCCATGAAGACACTGTAATTTGATGAGTGTGTGGAGTGTTTAACTTTTGTGTCTATAGGGATCGGTTTTATTTGTATTACTTGCTGAGAAACCCAGCATTACTCAGGCATTTATTTACTTCTATATTTGAGAATTCATGCACTATGTGATCAAGAGTGTCCGGACACCTGGCTGCAAATAACTTACAAGTTCGCGGCGCCCTCCATCGGTAATACTGGGATTCAATAAGGTGTTGGCCCACCCTTAACCTTCATGACGAGAGTGGTCTCGTAGGCTATACGTTCAGTTAGGTGCTGGAAGGTTTCTTTGGGAAATGGCACCCCATTCCTGATGAGAGGTGTCGATGTCGGTCGGTAAGGCCTGGCATGAAGTCGGCGGTCCAAAACATCCTAAAAGTATTCTGTAGGATTCAGGTCAGGACTGTGTGCAGGCCAGTCCATTACAGGGATGTTATTGTCGTGTAAGCACTCCGCCACAAGCCGTGCATTATGAACAGGTACTCGATCTTGTGGAAAGATGCAATCGCAGTCCCCGAATTGCTCTTCAACAGTGGGAAGTAAGAAGGTGCTTAAAACATCAGTGTAGGTCTGCGCTGTGATAGTGCCATGCAAAACAACAACGGGTGCAAGCCACAGCCATGAGAAACACGACCACTCCATAACAGCACCGCCTCCGAATTTTACTGTTGGCATTACATACGCTGGCAGATGACATTCACCGGGCATTCTCCATACCGACACCCTGCCATTGGATAGCCACATTGTGTACCATGGTTCGTCACTCACTCCACACAACGTTTTTCCAGTGTTCAACCGTCCAATGTTTACCCTCCTCACATCAAGCGAGGCGTCTTTTGCATTTACCGGCGTGGTGGGTGGCTTATGAGCAGAAGGTCGACCATGAAATCCAAGTTTTCTCATCCCCCTCGCCAACTGTCATAGTGTTTGCAGTGGATCCTGATGCAGTTTGGAATTCCTGTGTGATGGTCTGGATAGATGTCTGACTATTACACGTCACGACTCTCTTCAACTGTCCGCGGTCTCTATCAGTCAACAGAGAAGGTCTTCCTGTACGCTTTTGTGCTGTACGTGTCCCTTCACGTTTCCATTTCACTATCATATCGGAAACAGTGGACCTAGGGATGTTTAGGAGTGTGGGAATCTTGCGTACAGACCTATGACGTAAGTGACGGCCAATCACCTAACCACGTTCGAAATCTGTGAGTTCCGCGGAGCGCCCCATTCTGCTCTCTCACGATGTCTAATGACTACTGAGGTCGCTGGTATGGAGTACCTGTCAGCAGGTGGCAGCACAATGCACCTAATATGAAAAACGCATGTTTTTGGGGGTGTCCGGATACTTTTTATCACATAAAGTATTTATGTTTGACTTATAAAACTTTTTTGAGTACAGCGTTTGAAATAGTATGGTTGTCGACATGAGCAAAGAGATTGCTTCACTAACACAGGAGAGAGCCGTGATGAGCTGGAAAAAAAAGTGTCCACGCCCGCAACATGCAGCATCTGGCTTTGTCCTTCGTTTAATTGTCATGCCATAACATAACTGAATGAGAACTGTACACGTTTAAAGCGAAAAGGTAAATTGTTAGGAACAAGCGGGATTCGGTTTATAAAAAACGCACACACCTACGCCACTTTATATCAAAAGCTCTGCTTCTATGGCTTTACGTTGGAGAGAAGTAACTTTAAGCCTCTGTGAATGAAGGGTTTTGAGGAGCGAGATAATACATGACCCTCTCGATCAGAGTTATGTCACGCCTCGCTTTCGGAAGGAGCTACGAAGGAACTAGGTAAAGCCACGTGTTTTTGAGCCACAGCACGTCTCGCCTCACAGTTTTCACTTTATACTTGAGACCATGTAGTCCTCAGTCTGTTAACTGTTCTGGTGTATTCCGAAAGACTTGACCGTTTTCTAGGCTTTTTATTCTGAAAAAAAATCAAAATGTAATAAGCTGACAAGCAAACCACAATGAAAGCTCAACAAATTCGTTTTTCACAGCAAATCCGTCGAAAGAACCAGAGCAATATCGTTAAGTTTTTTAATACGGAAATCGGAATTAGTAAATCCGTGTATCCTAGCTAAGTAAATTCTATGCAGTTTGCATTCGCAAGGAAAAGATTGCGGAGCTAATTTCTGTCACTGGCGTAAACTTCGGAAATTAATTCTGTCATTGAGGTAAAAAAAGAAAGAAGTCAAATATAAATAAAACCTATAGAAAGAAACAAAGCAATGTCATCAAGTTTTTAGCACAGAGAGAGAATGTATTCGTAAAGATAAGGCTGCGGCGCTTAATTCTGTCACTAACGTGAACTACCGGAAACACATATTTTACTGAAGTGAAAGAAAAAAAACTAATAGTGGCATCTGTTCGTTTTATGTTGTACAACGGAACTAACACCTCAACCTGTTGGTTATTTGGTGAATTACACCATGATGATTAAACACCCGAGCAACTGATAAAGCTTTAGATTACGATATCTTTTTTTTTTGTCATCACATTTTGATGAAATAAAACCTACTTGTTGCCCCAAGCTATGCTCAAGTTATCTGTGAGGAGCCCATGAAAATTTATCTAGTAATTTTGGAGAATAGCGTGTTGAAACAGACAGATACGACGGTTTTATGGTTATATTATTAATGTAGGCGGATGTAAATATAGATTTTCGAATATGCATTGCTTACAGTTTTTTCACTGCGTGGGTTCCGCTAAAACTATGTGCTATTCGCAAAGGAAAGCGAAATGCTGTATTTCTTTTCCTAAACGTTTTTGTCAGATCAACTCGCATGGGAGCGGACATCACATAGTTTGCTTGGTTTATTTTCCTTCTCCGTTGGCGGAATGGTTTCCCGGAAATGCCTCGGTGACACCTGAAGACGTTGCAATGTGTGTGAGATATGCCTGTAATTTGCAGAGATTGCGCTTTCTTTGTTTTAAAAACAGATTCTTGACTCCGCTTATCAAGAACTTAATACTAATCCTGCTTCCTCCATTTGTGTGTTTTGAACAAATTGGAGATCTGTCCCAGCCAGGGCTCACTTCGCTTTCCAGGTTCTTAACCGCAGATGGCAGAACAGCACGAACAGTCAAGCTGCAGAGAATAGCCCAGGGATGTCTCCACGACACACACACATGTGCTCCGCTAGCACGTTTTCTGCCTGTTCGGAAGAGAAAGTAGCAGTGTACTCAGCACAGGCTTGTGGAATTGTTGTGAGAAAATAGCTCGCTAAATTTCACGGAAACTGATGCAAATGATACCAACATTCTGCATTTAGAACTGCAGCGAAATGTTGACGAACAAACGCGAAAAGCGAAAAGAAAGACACGTACATTGTAAGCACCCACTATATGTGTTTTTATATGAAATTTAGCCAAATGTACTTCCTAGTCTATAAAAAAAATCCATGTGTTACCAAAATTACGTTCCCACGAACAGTTATCCAACTTCGTATACTAAGCTTTGACTATACAGAACGTAATTTGAACTGAACTGTGGATCATCTGAACACAATTTGTCTTTATATCAAGAGCGACATTAAAGTAAAACACTTATCTGGCCCAGATCAAAATTTCTGCTTACCTCGCATCTTGGCAACATTGCTGCAGATTTCTCGAAAGCACAACAGCAAGGAGCAAGGAGGCAGCGGCTGAGCTAGATTTCTATTTTTAAATAAAGTTTCCAAACAATATTCAAAATATTGCATACCGTATGGTGCATTGTGGTAATGCGTAATGATAAATCATCTTAAAACAGTGGGATGAGGAAAGTAACTTTTTCAACGAAATGATATTCCAAGACAACAATTTTAGAATGAAGTATGCATTCTAAAAGACTGAGTCAAATTTCGCGTGATCTTCACACATAACGTTGGTCTGAACAGTATTATACCTAACAAAGTGAACAATGATTTGAAAAGGGTAAAGTGTTAACAGAGAATTTCTATAACAACCACACAGCTTAATCAGTTAATATGTTAATGCATGACTCAGAGAAGTGGGGTGGTCTTCTTCTCAGCTCTGAGCAACTGAACAGAGTTAACTAAGGGCCGATAATAATGTCTACAAATTATATACATATTGCTGCAGTCTTACAGCAAACTGTGCCACAACAAGACCAAAGATTGATTAACAGTAACATAATTGGCCCCTCTCTGACGTGCACATAGATAACTTACAAAAATGAAAATGACATACCCGCCTTACAACACTAGCTGACGCGTTGCGAAAAATCGGCCTGCCCGCGGTAACTCTGATAGTTAACGAATAAGATTCAGTTTCTTCGATCTACAGGGTGTTACAAAAGGATACGGCCAAACTTTCAGGAAACATTCCTCACACATAAAGAAAGAAAATATGTTACGTGGACATGTGTCCGGAAACGCTTACTTTCCATGTTACAGCTCATTTTATTACTTCTCTTCAAATCACATTAATCATGGAATGGAACACACAGCAACAGAACGTACCAGCGTGACTTCAAACACTTTGTTACAGGAAATGTTCAAAATGTCCTCCGTTAGCGAGGATACATGCATCCACCCTCCGTCGCATGGAATCCCTGATGCGCTCATGCAGCCCTGGAGAATGGCGTATTGTATCACAGCCGTCCACAATACGAGCACGAAGAGTCTCTACATTTGGTACCGGGGTTGCGTAGACAAGAGCTTTCAAATGCCCTCATAAATGAAAGTCAAGAGCGTTGAGGTCAGGAGAACGTGGAGGCCATGGAATTGGTCCGCCTCTACCAATCCATTGGTCACCGAATCTGTTGTTGAGAAGCGTACGAACACTTCGACTGAAATGTGCAGGAGCTCCATCATCCATGAACCATATGTTGTGTCGTACTTGAAAATGTACATGTTCTTGCAGCACAGGTATGAAATCATGGCGGGGAATTGAGGAAGTACAGTACATACTGACGAAACTAAAATGAGCTCTAGCGTGGAAATTAAGTGTTTCCGGACACATGTACTCATAACATCTTTTCTTTATTTGTGTGTGAGGAATGTTTCCTGAAAGTTTGGCCGTACCATTTTGTAACACCCTGTATACCATTTTAGATGAGAAACTAGCATTCAGTAACAGAAAAGCCCCCTTATAATCCTTTCATTAATAATTGAAAATACACAACTATTTGTGTAATTGCTAACATGAGGAAAGAGGTAACAGAACTAAAAAAAAAAAAAAATGGCTCTGAGCACTATGGGACTTAACATCCGAG
The DNA here is from genome assembly GCF_021461395.2 of Schistocerca americana. Lineage (NCBI taxonomy): Eukaryota > Metazoa > Arthropoda > Insecta > Orthoptera > Acrididae > Schistocerca > Schistocerca americana. The sequence continues at coordinate 619,235,442 of NC_060121.1, forward strand.
GTCATCAGCCCCTAGAATTTAGAACTACTTACACCTAACTAACCTAAGGACATCACACACTTCCATGCCCGAGGCAGGTTTCGAACCTGCGACCGTAACGGTCGCGCGGATCCAGACTGAAGCACCTATAACCGCTCGGCCACAATGGCCGGCAACAGAACTCAAATCAGACGACGTAACAAGTATCGTGATGCAGTGGAACAGTTTGACGTATACTGCGAAATAAGTGTGGTACGCACCTAAAACAAGTGTATGATGAAGTCATCATGGTCTTTAATATACGATGAACACGTTGATAGAACGTGTCGAGAGCGTCTAAACTCTTCTGCTCCAGTATCTGGTAACTGCTGCAGTTTGGATTACAGTAAGGTTCATAAACGACTGAAACACGTGCTGCCCTAAAGTCCGAAATCACGAAGTAAGTATTTTCATAGCAGGCAAGTTAAACAGTCCAGTCCAGAGTCGAAAACTCGTACACATTCCCAACACTAGAATCTGATTGCGGTATAGTCGACAGTATCGATGCCTCTGATAATAGTGAACTGTCTGTCCCGCCCGGCGGTTCCACATACACTATCTGACCAAAAGTATCCAGACACCTATTAGTGGACATTAATATAGTGTGTGTGCACCATTCGCCCTTACGACGGCTTGAACTTTGCTGGGATGCTTACACTGAGGTGTCTTAAAAATGTCTCCGTACCTGACAGCATCTTGTGGTGATGTGCCTTACGGGAAGTCAATATTATAACCGGTGTTAGTGAGTCAGTTAACTTTCCCAATTTTCAGTACCTGGACGTGTAAGGATTCTAAAACCTGATCCAGGTGCGGCGCCAACTAAAGAGGCCTAACATAACTCCTCCGATAATGTGCAATGATTAATAACTAACGTCCGCAGCTCTTGGTCTCGCGGTAGCGTTCTCGCTTCTCGAGCACGGGGTCTTGGGTTCGATTCCCGGCGGGGTCAGGGATTTTCACCTGCCTCGAGATGACAGTGCTGTTGTGTCGTCTTCATCATCCCCACTCATCCCCACTACGAAAGCGTGGCACTGCTACGGTCGCAGGTTCGAATCCTGCTTCGGGCATGGATGTGTGTGATGTCCTTAGGTTAGTTAGGTTTAAGTAGTTCTAAGTCTAGGGGACTGATGACCTCAGATGTTCCATAGCGTTTAGAGCCATTTGAACCCCATTATGGTCGGAGGCAGGCAACGGCAAACCATCTTAATTAGGACCTTGCCTGGTACGGCGATGCGGGTCTCCCGCCTCGTTCCTCTATGCTCTGTGAAGAAGTATGGGACTTCATCATAACAACTAATGCCTCGATAGAAATGGTCTCGTACAACTGACGCTTTGCGAAAAATCGGCCCGCCATCTGTGATTAAGAACGTGGAAAGCGTAGCGAGCTCTGCCGGGGACAGATATTCAATTTGTTCAAAACACACAAATGGAGGGAGGAGGACTAATATTAAGTTCTTGATAAGCGGAGTCAAGAATCTGTTTTTAAAACAAAGAAAGCGCAATCTCCTCAAATTATGGGCGTATCTCACACCCTCTGCAACGTATTCAGCTGTCACCGAGGCATTTCCTGGAAACCATTGCGCCAACGGAAAAGAAATCGAACCCAAGTTAAAAAGACGTAACTGTTTCCACTGATTAAACTTCAATGGATAATCTTCATCTCACAATACTTTCTGCAAACGTGTCGTCATTTTTACCTGACACGCAATATCGACAACCGCAGGAAGTGCTGTCAACATTGCGACGAAGAAGATTATGAGTGTTTTTGCTCCTCGTTTCATTCGGCCCAATATGTGCTCTCGTCTTAGGTTCATGCCTAGCCACACACTCGACGATAGCCAAATACTTATTTCATCCTTCGTTCGCTAATCAGTCGGAAATGTGAATAACATCGAATATGGCAGAACACACTTGTATTACATTCTCAAGAAAGTCCCAGAATGATTTAACAACGCTAACATGAAAAAAAAATAACATGTAGTTGAATGGGAACCTGCACCGTTCGACGCAGTAAACCACGACATTATCCATTACGCTAAAACTTTGTCGTGTGATTTCAGTCTGCTGTTTTGGTTGTTATAGTATCTGTTCAAGCCTTATATCGTTGAAGCGTTATCAACTGACATTTAATAATAATGGTGTCGCGTTTGTGATAAAATTACAATGAGCCGTTCCTGTAATAAAAAGCAACTACAAAGGCCAAGATGAGTGTGGCACCTTCCTCATCGATAGTGGATATTGCGTTTGCGGAAAACCTTGTGAGATGAGTGTTACCCAACTTCACCACACACGGAGAATCTAGTATTTCCAAGGAGTAACGACATAGTACTGGTTCGAAATTATTTCTTCGCACCAAATTAAATAATCTGTTGAAACCCAGACTTAATTTATAAACCTCTGCAAAAGACAAACACTTCGGTAATACCCGACTACGAGTCAGAAGGATACAGATATAGTCACGAATCTTCATACAATCTTAAAATATTATTTACATTTACTACACCGTAATATTCCGCAACTAGGGTATCGATCGTTCCAGAATACAAAGAAACAGGTAATAAGCATTTATATATATCAGACTGTGTTTTATATCAAATTGTACTTCATTAATTCAGCAGAGGCAGCTGGACACTCTTTGGCTGCCGACAGACCACAGCCTGGCTATCGCTCTGCTGGGTGCTGGTTGCTTTTCTCTTAACCAGCCACATCGAAAACTGCGTGGCACATTGCAAATGCGGATCTTTTCCAACATCATTATTCCTATCACTAATCCAAAGTAATTCGCCAGACTTGTAGCACGTTTGTTTGCGCAGCAGTGATGATGGACGAAAACTCCAATACTCGGCAATACATCTGAGGACTTTCAGTGAGTACTGACGGTCGCACTGGCTGAAACATCACAATTTCCTTCGTACTTTACTGTTGGTAGTATTCATGATGGGAGGTAAGATTCTGTAATCATTCACCAAAACCAAAACTTTCCATCAAATTGCTACACGATACAGTATGATTCATCACTCCAAATCGCTCGTTTTCATTGTAGCGAAACTTAAAATTTTTTATTATTTATAAATGTGTAGATAATTATTCGCCTCTCATACCAAAGATTCATCTGAAAAGAATTTAACACTGACGGACAAAAGAAGATTTGCGCTCACCGTTTAATAGTTTTGGTAATAGTTACCTTCCGTTGTTCTCATGCGCTGGTGATAAGACGTGTAAACGACGCTCTCTGTAATTTCAAGTGAAATTGTGCTAATTAATGAAATCAACTTCTGAAACAATACGATTTTCTCATTTGCGATAACATGGATCCCAGCTCCTGTAACTTTGGAAGATTATTATTATTTTAATTTTGTATGGAGAATTTAGATGGAGGCGACGCTCTTCACGACGGCGCTGCTCAACAACAGAGGAACGTGAATGTGTTCATCTCTTCCCCTTCGTGGCCGCCAGTGTCAATTTCAATATCTAGGTAATATTTGCCACGACGTTCAGAACCAGCAATCTTTTTTTTTCACTTAATTACGAAGTCAGAATATTTTATTTGTCAGATGAATAAATGCATTTTAGCCACATATCTCTTTACCCAGGCCACGTGGAATGGTAGTACTTAGAACGTACGTGCCTCTATCCCGATCGTACGTTCGCAGGCAACTGAGTGTGTACCGACGAAACTATGCGTATGACCCATTTCTCTTGCAGTATTAATTCTTATTTTGAACCAATCATTCGTGAATGTACGAGCTCTCTTATTTTGCGTAGACAGTAGAGTGTTCCTCTCTTATTTTGTGTATCCCGCATCTCGTGGTCGCGCGGTAGCGTTCTCGCTTCCCACGCCCGGGTTCCCGGGTTCGATTCCCGGCGAGGTCAGGGATTTTCTCTGCCTCGTGATGGCTGGGTGTTGTGTGCTGTCCTTAGGTTAGTTAGGTTTAAGTAGTTCTAAGGTCTAGGGGACTGATGACCATAGATGTTAAGTCCCATAGTGCTCAGAGCCATTTTTTTATTTTGTGTAGACAGTAGGGTGTATTCCTTAATAACGTTACTTTTACTATTCAGTGGCTTAGTTTCCACAATTAGCCTTTGCCTCTGTCGCAACGGCGCTTCGCGCGAAATATTTATTAAGCGACAGTCATGCCAACTCTCATTTCAAAATTACGACGCCGGTTGATTAAGTTTTTAACATTTTAACAGAATGGTTACATCATTCACTGCCCGGTGGTATCGTTCTTCACACAACTTCAATCGTCGCTTAGCAAATAACTGCAGCAATGTGTGGCTTAACAGAAGCTGCTCAACCATTGTACCCTTTCTTTTAAACACCTTACGCATACTCGTTGTGCTATATGGACTTCTAATTCCTCTTTGGTACTGACGAGCGAATCTTTCCGCTGATTTCACGCGAGTTTTACAACCAGCCTCAGCAGTGCTGGACGGTGCCTGTCCGTTAATGCATAAAACCTCCCTATTCACAGTTTATCTGCGTTTCTTCCTTCGCTTGTCCACTTCACAGTCACATCACCAGAGATCGGGAGAGTCAGCTTTAGAAGAGTCGCAATGTCCCAGATGGATCTGTTTCTCGGGTGACATCCATTAACTAATCCACGTTACAAGTCACTGAACTCTCCTCAGCTACCCATTCTGTTGATATTGGTTCTTTACTGACAACACAGAACTCCTCACCTCGTTTTTTACTAATGTGAGTGTCTTTCGTGACATCTAGTGATCAGTTCCGCATTACATGGCGGCTTCGGGACAATTTTGATCAGATGGTGTATATGGTCTCTCCCGTAAACCGTATGATAGTGCCATCTCGTACAAAATTCTCCGTAGCACCGGTAAGTGTTCCGCTAATGTGACTACCCCTGACTGGACGCTTGCTGCCGATCACCCTGTGAACTTGCATCATTCCGAAGTAGCCGCCGCTATCTTAGTGGGATACAAGAACGATAGAGATACAGAGATGCTCTGTAAGCCTACATAGGAATTCTTGGAGAGAGAAAGACGATGTTTTCGTAGAAATGGTTCAAATGGCTCTGAGCGCTATGGGGCTTAACTTCTGAGGTCATCAGTCCCCTAGAACTTAGAACTACTTAAACCTAACTAACCTAAGGACACCACCACACACATCCATGCTCGGGGCAGGATTCGAACCTGTGACCGTAGCGGTCACGCGGTTCCAGACTGCAGCGCCTAGAACCGCTCGGCCTTTCGTAGAAATCTATTGAGGAAATTTAGCGATTAATTTGCCACAGATCGCAGGATTCTGTTCCCTTCGACACTCATCTTGGCTTAAGGACCGTAAAGGCAAAACAACGCAAGCTAGAGCTCGTATAGATGTACACACGCAAACACCTCTACCCGCTCTATTCGCGAAATGGTCAGGGAAGGTAATGATTAGCAGTAGTATGAAGTAGCCTCCGTCTTTCACTGAACAGCATGCGAAATATGCATGTTTGTAGATGTAGAAGTCAGGCAAGTTTTAACTGTCTATAGGAGTCACGGAAGTCGAGGTACAATAGTCACAAAATCAATAATGAGCACCCTGGAACTGTGATCCGAAACGAGTGCCATTACAACATCTTGTTTTATAGTTTCTACCATGATTAATGTAACTGGGCCAAAGGTCTATTAGCATATCGCTTTGATCAACAGTTTCAGCATTTTGGACCAGTAACGCATATCCTTTCCAGAGCGAAAAATTTATTTTGTGTCAATGATAGATTGTGACATTACTAAGTGCGCTAGTTGAATGGTTCAAATCCACATCCGTGGGTGCTGTTTCGTGATACTTCTCATTGTGTCGAAATGTATACCCTACTGCTCCCATGTGGACGTTATTCGCAGCGTTCGTCAATACGTGGTTAACTCGCGAATGGTAAACTCACGAAAACAGCCTAGACTCGTACGAACTAGCCTCGCCTGATAGACTCTAAATCTGATAAATCTAAGGCTACTAATGGCTGGCGGTGGACCCGAGCGGCCGCTGGACCTCCTGAAGAAATCTTCTCACGTGGAACGACAATTCTTGAATTAATTTGTGGTGTTTTCCCGAAAGGAGGAACAAATTTTTGGGTCCGCGACTACACCTAATGAATAAGTGAAGGACTTTGTCGATTATTTCCTGTGGGACACAGCAACTGGATTGTTTACCGAATGAATATTTCACTCTACAGTAAAGCGCACTGTAATTAGGCTTCCTGAAAGATTAAAACGGTGTGGCGGACCACTTTTCACGCAGAACGGTAGGCTTTCATACATCACATTAGAGTCAGTTACTGTGATTAGGAACTATCATTATGTCAACTGCAAAATAAAAGATTAGTTTATGAAACAAATCAATTTTTTATTATATTTATCTTATTCAAAGTACAAAGTCTTAAAACTGTGCTACGTTGTAGAACAGAATTGTACTTCATATATAAATATCGAGCATTGGCAATGACACCACACTTCACTTTGGTATAATAGTGCTGCGGTCACCAATCGGAGAATAATTTTGCTGTGTACATAACACGTACACGAAAATGACAGATCTAGTTCATATCAGCCAAACCAGAAACAAATATAATTCAGACATTACTCTAAATACGAATGTTTGAACAAAACGCAAAAGTGATTAGCATAAAGAAAAAAATAACTAGCGCTGGTGATACGCGCTAAACAAAATTTGCTACTTCGACTTGGTATGTATATTTCGAAAGATAAAACAACGACAGTCACAAAAGTTTGTATGTCAGAAATTCATATGTAATGCAAGCTTATACACTATTTGAGATTACGAACTAAAATTGGGGAAGGAACAACAGGGCTCCCTAAAAGAGGTTTTATCACGAATTATATTTCAGAAGCAGAGCCGAAATACACCAAAGTTCGTGACACATAAGTGAATATGAAAAATCCCCATCAAGTAACATTTCAACTAAAAAGTGTCCAGAAAGATCGTTACGAATCCTTTGAGTACCGCTATTGCAAGATATAGACATCTGGTGATACACTGAGTTAATGCTGCGATTGTAATGCATTGTAGATGTCGCAGCGTTCAAAGCAACAGTCTGCAAGCAGATAGTGCTACATGGTTCTAGGAGATTATGTCATGTAGTTTTTATAGTGATTATGTTGAGGAGGTCATTGTTATTATAACTTAAATCTGAGTTTGTGCTACTGCTGTTCTGAGTTATTTCTAAATGAAACAGTTGGAGCAGTATTTACTTTTGATATAAATTTACTAAATTTGAGCCCCATTCTCGCTTTTTATTTAGGACTATAATTTATTTAGGCATTGCGAGTTCATGAAAGTCGAGATGTGGCACTGTGTCTAGGAAAACTGCGAAATTACTTCCAAAAATGTCTCACGAAATGATGGATGGTTTGTAAACTGTGCGTCTCAGTGGTTCCAAAGTGCAACCACACCTTTACAACAATTGATTCGTTACTTTCTGCCAATTTTTTCTTGTATTCATTGCTTACTATCATTATAAAGGGCACTTTTGTGGAAAAAGTACATGTTTTAATATATTTTTGTGGCTAAAAGTGTTAAAGTGAATACTCACCAACAGCTGTTCCATCAACATGTTAACATACTGCAAGAAAAATAAGGCAGAAGGCAGTTCGCAAAACGTGCTTTAGGAAATGCTTGCAAAATTACATCGAATAGAAAGATGATTCAACTCCAAGAATAAATCAACTAGTTGACGCATAGTTTCGAGGGTTAGAAATGCTTTGAAAATGAAACAGCTTACGCTTCAGCTGTTTTCAAAGTATTTCTTTTAGTATCTCAATTTGCACGAAAGAAAATCTGCCGGCACATATTTGCTTTGAGAGCGAAGTAGATTAAAGCAGAAAAGAAAGATTTACCTAGGTATCGTATTTCTGTACGAATACGTAGCATAACAGCTAAAATACAGTATTAACTACACAGTATTCAATTTCAAATTTTATTCCGTCGCACTGACAAGCAACTGCGCTAGAAAACAGCTGATGGAGAGAGAATTTTTATCGTTATGGCAAATGAAACATAGTCTGAATTACTTCACGCACTGTACTGACCGTCGGCGTGGTAACAGATCACAGAATGAGCAAGTCGTGGGAAACTAAAGCAAGTAATCTTGAACATGGTGTGTTTCCATAGCCGATTAATACGAATGTTAAGAAAATCACTAAAACCGTTATTTTAGGTGCATTTATTAAGCTGCAGCCAGTTCTGTTCTGAGAATGTTCGGTTGGAATGAATTCAGTTTCAGTTTAAATTAAAGGTGATGAAAATGTTTCCGTTCGAGGACTGTACAGTCTAGAATCGGTATCCCAATCAGGCAAAATCGGCTTGAGCAACGAGACAATCATCTCACCTATGCACCAGGTTGAAGTTACCCGTTTGGTAAGACACCGTGTCCTGCTGTGTGAAGAGGTCCGTAGTTGCCTGCTTCACATCCTTACCCGACAGGAACAGTAGACCGTTTAAAGCCTTTTTTAACTGACCGAGGGAGTGATAATCGCGTGGTGAGAGGTCAGAATTACAGGGCGAGCGCTCGAGTGTCTCCCACTTCAGTTGGCGTAACTTACACGTTTTGAAATACGCGATATATGTACGTGCATTATCATGGACTTGGCGCACCATTTCACAAGGTGGTTTTCGCCCGGCATATTGTCCCACGTACAATCTTCTTTCTCCGATGGACGTCTTCTGGTGTTCATCCTTCGACAGCAAAGAAAAGAATAATAGCACGCAGGTCCTGTAAGGACGCATTTGGTAATAACGTCGCCGCAGTTCACGTTTATCGCACGAACGTCCCAAAGACGCGAATACCACACTGATCCCTTGCGTACATTTCGGTACTTACGAGTACATACCATCATCGGAGTCGCTCTGCGTTGCGTATAAGCTACGGCAACGCCCTCAGTCCGAAACATTTTGATCGCCCCTCATAAATGCTCGTAAAATACTCCTAATAGCTGATGAGAATTTTCTTAACATTCGGCTTCACACCAGTTGATGACGACGCATGGGAAACTCCATTCCCAACGATGTGCAAGCACTAGGCTTTTGATGCACCGCCGTGTCAAGAGTGTACTGCATCTTGTGTTTACGTTAGCACTCTTTTGTCGTCAATACGTAGCTGTTGTGAGATACATAAACGTGTGCAAGGAAGTACAAGAAATGAATTACCGCTTTGTGTTTGCATGCTGTTGAATAATGTACAGCTGCAACGAAAATCCTGTAACCCATGGCAATCCCACAGTGTAAAATTTTGAACAGGGAGCAGTACAATACACTTGTCTTATTTAGCGCAGGCTTAGGGTGCAGTGGATTTGGATAAGGGTTTGTGCAAGCGTGGACTTATTTTCAAGTAGCATTTGTTAAGAAGCATATATTAACGAATAAATCTCAACGAAATCAACTAAAATGTTTGACAGCTAATATCAAAATTGTGGGGTCTTGCCCACTCGTCGCTAACAGGGTGCCAACGGAATGCAGCCTTCTCGGAATGATACACAACAATTTCAAACAAATAACATTGATAGTTTTATTTCCAGAAATCAAACTGACAATAGTTTCTTTACAGCAAACGTCGCTACACAGAGTCTGAGGAAACACTTGATACTGACAGGACTTTCTCATTACGTCCAACGCTGGGCTGCTAGTACAATGTCGGAGAGCCCTGGCAGTAGTGACAGTGTAAGGGAAAATAAGCAGAAGATATGAATTGAAGTTTGTGTTGGGGAACGCACTCAACTCGGATAGTTCGTGCAGTGGTGTAATGGTTAGCATTTCTGCCTAGCAAGCAAGAAGACCCGGGTTCGAGTCCCGCCTTGTAGCGTTGCTCTTGGGGGGCGAAAAACAAAAGAATTGTTATTTTATTATTATTTTTTTTGAAAAACGTCGAAAAAGTGCATATTTCGTTGGCCACTTGGCAACAGAATCAGGGATTGATTGCATTATTATAATAACGTACGTTGAGCATTAAATACCCGAATAAGAGCAGCAGATCGATTTATTTGAGATCGTTTGGAAGGAACATTATCATTTCTGTGCATTTTCATAGTCGCGATGTAGTCATACCCGGAACGACACTAAGGGACCAGAAGATCTACAGACTTTAAAAGAAAGGCAACACTACACAATTAAAAAAAAAGGAGTTGATTCAGAAATAATAGAAAAACGATAACGTTCCTTCTGCCTCATGCGGCATTCGGCCCATCAGCTTGATCGTAATTTCTGGTGATGAACTAACACAAAATAATTATCATTCAAGTGAATGAGGAGATGGAAATCATCAAGGTTAATTTATTAAAATAAACATACTTATCTTCAACAGTCCTTTTTTTATTGCTACGTACCTTTTCATATTAAATTACAATAAATGACCATTGTGGTTTAATTCTTTATACATAACAGTCAAAATGTCTTCTTGATGCTGTCTGTTCGTAACCAGTTACAAGAAACTACATGTTTTCTGATTGGAAAAATAACAATTAGCACATTTATTGTATATTTTCACATAAAACATAAAATACCGATGCGGAACGCAGCAAGTCCGCGTCCGCCTTTCATGGAATTCAAACAGTAAAAGGTGAGTCGCCCAAAACCTCATTTGTCTTGAAACAACAGAATTCTTTTTTGTATCGTTAATTGATACATGTACACAGAGATTTACAGGCACCGCGCAAGAAAGGCAAAGATAAAGAATAATAGATTCTGTCACTGCTATGCGATTGTTCATTTCTTTTACTTTACTATTGTTCGGTAACTTAAGGCCATCAGGCGTTTGCTATTGAGCGTATATTAATGTTTGTGAGGCGAAAATTATTAATATTACAGCCTGCAGTACAAATTTTAACTCATTTCTTCTGGTTCGACCATTATCGTACAAATAATAGTATTAAAAAATTGTTATACGCAGATACAATAGTTTCAAACATTCATCTGGTTCCACCCCGCGATATACAAGTGGGGACAGACCAAGGATAAATGAACAGTCGTCATAATATTCACAATACCAGCCCATAGTAACTTTATAAATGGGAAGTCAGAATAATATTGCATGCTAAATGAACAAACGTCACAACAGTTACAGTCTACAACCAAGAATCTCTACCTACTCAGCTAATATTACAAACAACGTAACTACAGGGAGCTACCTAATTTACTGACAACGGACAGCAGTAGAACATACACTCCTGGAAATTGAAATAAGAACACCGTGAATTCATTGTCCCAGGAAGGGGAAACTTTATTGACACATTCCTGGGGTCAGATACATCACATGATCACACTGACAGAACCACAGGCACATAGACACAGGCAACAGAGCATGCACAATGTCGGCACTAGTACAGTGTATATCCACCTTTCGCAGCAATGCAGGCTGCTATTCTCCCATGGAGACGATCGTAGAGATGCTGGATGTAGTCCTGTGGAACGGCTTGCCATGCCATTTCCACCTGGCGCCTCAGTTGGACCAGCGTTCGTGCTGGACGTGCAGACCGCGTGAGACGACGCTTCATCCAGTCCCAAACATGCTCAATGGGGGACAGATCCGGAGATCTTGCTGGCCAGGGTAGTTGACTTACACCTTCTAGAGCACGTTGGGTGGCACGGGATACATGCGGACGTGCATTGTCCTGTTGGAACAGCAAGTTCCCTTGCCGGTCTAGGAATGATAGAACGATGGGTTTGATGACGGTTTGGATGTACTGTGCACTATTCAGTGTCCCCTCGACGATCACCAGTGGTGTGCGGCCAGTGTGGGAGATCGCTCCCCACACCATGATGCCGGGTGTTGGCCCTGTGTGCCTCGGTCGTATGCAGTCCTGATTGTGGCGCTCACCTGCACGGCGCCAAACACGCATACGACCATCATTGGCACCAAGGCAGATGCGACTCTCATCGCTGAAGACGACACGTCTCCATTCGTCCCTCCATTCACGCCTGTCGCGACACCACTGGAGGCGGGATGCACGATGTTGGGGCGTGAGCGGAAGACGGCCTAACGTAGCCCAGCTTCATGGAGACGGTTGCGAATGGTCCTCGCCGATACCCCAGGAGCAACAGTGTCCCTAATTTGCTGGGAAGTGGCGGTGCGGTCCCCTACGGCACTGCGTAGGATCCTACGGTCTTGGCGTGCATCCGTGCGTCGCTGCGGTCCGGTCTCAGGTCGACGGGCACGTGCACCTTCCGCCGACTACTGGCGACAACATCGATGTACTGTAGAGACCTCACGCCCCACGTGTTGAGCAATTCGGCGGTACGTCCACCCGGGCTCCCGCATGCCCACTATACGCCCTCGCTCAAAGTCCGTCAACTGCACATACGGTTCACGTCCACGCTGTCGCGGCATGCTACCAGTGTTAAAGACTGCGATGGAGCTCCGTATGCCACGCAAACTGGCTGACACTGACGGCGGCGGTGCACAAATGCTGCGCAGCTAGCGCCATTCGACGGCCAACACCGCGGTTCCTGGTGTGTCCGCTGTGCCGTGCGTGTGATCATTGCTTGTACAGCCCTCTCGCAGTGTCCGGAGCAAGTATGGTGGGTCTGACACACCGGTGTCAATGTGTTCTTTTTTCCATTTCCAGGAGTGTAGAAAAACTTATTATTATGAGCAATGATTGAACATGTTTTGATTCCACTGCTGATTAACACACATGTTAAGAGAAACAGTACAGCCATTATTTTAGGTACATTTATGAAGACGTAGGAAGTTTTGTATCTGCGTGAATACAAAACACAATACAAAAAAATTGTTCAAATGGCTCTCAGCACTATGGGACTTAACATCTGAGGTCATCAGTCCCTTAGAACTTAGAACTACTTAAACCTAACTAACCTAAGGACATCACAAACATCCATGCCCGAGGCAGGATTCGAACCTGCGACGATAGCGGTCGCGCGGTTCCAGACTGAAGCGCCTAGAACCGCTAGGCCTCACCGGCCGGCAAAACACTATACAGAAATTACTCTGTTGTGCCCTCACGGCCATGCTGTGGAGTAGAAATTTCATGACTTGGACCATACATAAAAAGATCTGCTACAAGGTAACTGAAAGACATACGAACAGGATGAACGGTAGTGACACTTCCAGTCAAAGAAAATAATTACATTGAAGTCAAGGCGGATTATAATGGTCCCTCCTTCGTTACAAACTGTGGAACATGGTTTTGAATAGGTCGTGTCATCAGCCTGAGCGGGAGTGCATGCCCTGTAACGTGCTCCAAGCTTGCCAAGAAGTTGGTAAAGATTTCCAGTGAGAGGGTGTTCCATTCATCCATCAGTGCGGTTGACAACCGCTGGACGCTTGCGGTCGCGCACTGACGTCAATAAGAATGAAGTCAGGGCCGAATGCACCCCTGCATCAGGTATTACCCCGTCCATCTCATATCTTTTGGCAAAACGCCTATCTCCCAACACTTCTAGAAAAATACGTACGAAGTAAAGACAGTTATCTGTGCGAGCTCTTATTTCTCTTATTTTCTCACGACGATCTCTACCTAGATGGGCGTCAACAACATATTATCGCTGCCATTGGAGAAGGTTGGTGAATGAAATTTCGAGAAGAGATCCCGCTGAAATGAAAAATTCCTTTGATTTAATTATTGCCACCCCAACTCGCGTATCATATCAGAGACACTCACATCCCTATTTTGACAATTCAAAACAATTTGCCTTTCCTACAAATTTTTTGATGTGATACATCAATCCTATCTGGTAAGAATCCCGTACCGCGCAGCAGTACTCCATAAGAGAACGTAAAAGCGTAGAGTAGCCAGTCTGTTCATCAGATTTCTTGCGTCTTCTATGTGTTCTGCCGGTAAAACGTCGCCGTTGGTTTGCATTCACCCCAACATTTCCCATGTGATCGTTCCAGTTTAAGATGTTCCTAACTTAATCCCTAGATATTTAACTGAATCGACGACCCTTAAACCTGTATTATCTATCGCGTAACTGAAACTTAACAGATTCTTTTTTGTGTTCGTGTTGAGCGTCAAATGATACTTTTCCCAAATCTAGATATCTTGTCTAAATCATGTGGAAATTTTTATTGGTCCTCTGATGACTTTATTAGACAGTAAAAGACAGCTTCACCTGGAAACAATCTAAGAAAGCGGTCCATATTGTCTCTAAAATCGTTTATATAGATTAGAAACAGCAGAGGGCCTATAACGATCCTGGTGTATGCCAGATATCTTTTCTGTTTCACTAGGACGACATCCCATCAATTACTAGGAACTGTTTCCTTTATGACAGGAAATCACGAATCTAGTCGCACAACTAGACCATTCTGTATACGCAAGAAGTTTGATTAGAAGCCGCTTGTGAGCCATTGAGAGGAAATTCTGATGTACAATGTATAAATTTGGAACCGATTTGATAATCGCTGTCGTTCGCGCTCACTACATTGTGTGAAGAAAGGGCTGGTTGAGTTTAACAAGCAACGATATTTTCTGAGTCCATGTTATGTGTCTATAGTCAGTTATCCTCGAGGTATTTCATAATGTGGATGTGTTCCAAAATCTGACAGAAAATTTAACTGAATCGACGACCCTTAAACCTGTATTATCTATCGCGTAACTGAAACTTAACAGATTCTTTTTTGTGTTCGTGTTGAGCGTCAAATGATACTTTTCCCAAATCTAGATATCTTGTCTAAATCATGTGGAAATTTGTATTGGTCCTCTGATGACTTTATTAGACAGTAAAAGACAGCTTCACCTGGAAACAATCTAAGAAAGCGGTCCATATTGTCTCTAAAATCGTTTATATAGATTAGAAACAGCAGAGGGCCTATAACGATCCTGGTGTATGCCAGATATCAGTTCTGTTTCACTAGGACGACATCCCATCAATTACTAGGAACTGTTTCCTTTATGACAGGAAATCACGAATCTAGTCGCACAACTAGACCATTCTGTATACGCAAGAAGTTTGATTAGAAGCCGCTTGTGAGCCATTGAGAGGAAATTCTGATGTACAATGTATAAATTTGGAACCGATTTGATAATCGCTGTCGTTCGCGCTCACTACATTGTGTGAAGAAAGGGCTGGTTGAGTTTAACAAGCAACGATATTTTCTGAGTCCATGTTATGTGTCTATAGTCAGTTATCCTCGAGGTATTTCATAATGTGGATGTGTTCCAAAATCTGACAGAAAATTTGTCAGTGATATTGGTCTGTAATTTTGACATTATATCTATTTCCTTTTTCGTGTGCTGGTGTTACCTGTGCAACTTTCCAGTTGTTAAGTAAATGTCTTCCGTCGATCGAGCGGCTGTATATCATAGTTAAATATGGTGCTATTTCACAGCACACTCAAAGGAACCTAGTTGCTATACAGTCTGGACGGCAGGTCTTACCTTTAAGTGACTGAAGCTGCTTCTGTAAAAATACTGACTGCTAAGTTTCTAATGTTTCCAGTCGTTATTTATTTGAATTCTGAAATATTTACTTCTACTTTGGTGAGAGAATTTCGAGAACTCTTGTTCAGTAACTCTGCTTTAGTGGAAGTGTCTCGGTAACGTTATCATTCATATCGTGCAGTGAAGGTAGAGTTTGTGTCTTTCCGGTGGTTTACTTTGCGAGGCGCCGGGGTGGAGAAGAGTTTGTATCTCTTTAATTCAGACGAATTTTGCATGAGAACGAGACATGCACACGACCCCCTCCTTATCTACCAGCTAATTAATTATGTGCGCAATGGTAACGGAAGGAAATGATGATGGACCCTGCTAGTTGGTAAAATAAGTAGTGCACACTTACAATAATTTAATAAAAATCGTAATCTACTAACAAGAAGAGAACTTTATCATAATAAACAACAGCAAACAGGATTCTGTCTATATCTACGAAATGATATGCGGATTAAATATTACAATGAGATTTATTGTAGATTAGAACATAAATGCACATGATTTTCGACACACATAGTAGGTTAAAGGACAGGGTATATTGAAATATTATGAGAATAAGAGTTGGCTCGAGAACAAGAGGCTCCTGCTCTCTGTGATGCAATAGATTGACGATAATGACTGGAGATCCTAATGAATCAACGCGCGTGCTGCTGAGGGATTCAGTATAAAATTGATAAGGTCCTACAGTGCCGGAGCCGCAAAATACTGTACAAGTTCTGAAATCTGCAGAACGTCGTCGGTAGGCAGCGTTCTGATGATGTAGGCGCCGACTTCTGCCGTGCACCAACTCTGTCAACCCCTGTTCGCGAAGGCTATCCGATAATTCTAAGTTCTTCCGAAAACGAGCGACCAAATCACAAGACCGTCCGACTCCGAGGAAGATCAAATCCCGAATCCCTCTGTGATGCGATGCAAAGCGAAGCCACCACTGCTCAACTCCCTACTCTCCTCGAAAATCGCGAATCAGCATTCAGTGCTGATTCCAAAATTCTCCCACACTGTCTCGGAACATCATTCGCGCCAATAGCGACCGTTCCCTTCAATTTCGAGCAGGGCTTTATGACGTCAACTAGCCTCAGTTTAAGTTGACCAATCATGCCTCTGCTACTGCCGTTTGACCGGCTAAGAAAAAAACCTGCCTAGACCACCAGCCATTCGGCGCCAACAGTTGCGCCCAGCAGGGCACAGCCCACAAGTATCCTCAGAATCAAGAGGACAATGCAGTCAGATGGTGCCAGGAATCTTCGTTCCGGCCGCGCCGGAATGGTAAACACATAAACTTCGGCGACACTCAGACGTCTCGCAGGTCGTTTCGCCGTGCATACAACAGGCGAAACTCGACCGACGCCAGTCGTTCCGCCAGGCGCTTAAGCCTATTGTACGAACCCCACAGAATCTAGGGAAGTGCAGCCCCCAACATGAAATGCCATGTGCCGCGTCCTCCGATGCTTGCTTCGCAAAAGGCAACCATGGAACTAAACCAACATGCATGGAAATCAAGTGAAAAGTAGTTTTTGAGCTCTCAGTACAAATACTCTCATTACAATAACCTTATTCGGTCTGTTACTACCTTGCAATGACATAGAACATTAATAAAATTGATGAAAATGACAGGCGACATGCAAAAGAGAGCATGGAACCTCTCAACTTTGCATACGACCTGAAACTCGTTGAATATTCTGCCATTTTGGAAACTATTAAAAGTGGAAACTAAGCCACTGAATATTAAAAGTGTTTTAAATTTGGCATTTTATTTTCGTTGCTTTTGCATCGGTGTTCTGACCTGTTTGTGTAACATCTGTGTAATCTGTTCCATTTCTTGTAGTTTATTTGGTACAAATCTCTCAATTGCTGTCGATACTATCTCTTTGCATTAAGCAACATTTGCTCTACATTTATGTATTTAATTTGGAAAGATTGGAGACTGTCTCTTAGAAAGACATCAGTTGAATTTTTATCTGACTTTTTTAAAAAAATGTATATATTCTGCGATTAGTTTTGATGAGTTTGGGTGTTAACAGTATTCAAATTTGCTACAACGACTTTGTGAAAACTAATTGTTATATGCACCATGATGCTTTCTATTTGCTAAGGAGTATTTGTTGCTAAGATATCAAGAATGTTTTTGTAAAAATTACACTGCAAGTGAATTCCTGAACTAATTAAACCCAATAATTTTCAGAGAAGATCCTTGTACAATTTTTAACGATTTTTTGTTACTGCTACCTACCTTAAACATCTATATGAAGATGGTATCTCTTTTTTCGGACATCCGATAGAACAGATACCATCTTTATACAGATAAGGCCCACTGGCCAATGATCTTGAGTGCGGATGCATTCACATTGCTCAAACTCTTATAGGAATCGGTAGGTTGACTGCCCTGAGTAATGAGTATAGTGGCCAGGGCCACTACAAATGTAGTGGGCAGTAAGTTGGAAATGTGGGTCTCATGGGGAGGGTGTCAGAGATAAGTCCCTGCAGTTGCACTGTGTCCTCGATGGCTCAGTCGGATATAGCGTCTCCCATGTAAGCAGGAGATCCCGGGTTTGAGTCCCGGTTCAAAATGGCTCTGAGCACTATGCGACTCAACTGCTGAGGTCATCAGTCGCCTAAAACTTAGAACTAATGAAACCTAACTAACCTAAGGACAGAACACAACACCCAGCCATCACGAGGCAGAGAAAATCCCTGACCCCGCCGGGAATCGAACCCGGGAACCCGGGCGTGGGAAGCGAGAACGCTACCGCACGACCACGAGATGCGGGCGGTTTGAGTCCCGGTCGGGGCACATATTTTCAACTGACCCAGTTGATATTTATCAATGCCTGTAAGCAGCTAATGGTCTGGATTTCATTGTAATTTCATTAAACATCTATGTTCGCCAACATGTCGATGATAGAGAAAGGTCAGCACCAACTATAGTTGCATGAGAGGGGTATATGTATGAAAGGAGACTGAAGTTTTCTTTGAAATTGCAGCAACTGTGTATCATCCGAGTGGGGTGGGGGGACGATCAGAGGAACTAATCATTAATTTAATCCACTTGTCAAGTATAATCCCTAGCCACACTAATTAACAGGAACTGTCTCCTTCATTTTCACAACAGGGTAAACTATTTCTAATAGCAACAAACACTCCACCATCACTTGTATTTAATCCACGCTCTCGAAACACCTTTAGGCCCCGGGTAAAAATCTAGGCTGAACTTAGCACCGGCTTTAGCCAGCTTTCATTACCTACAACGATTTGAGCTACAGTGCTTTCGATTAACGCTTAAAACTCTTTCCCAGGACAGCTACGGAAATGTTCAACTAGAATACTGAATGTTTCTACGTCTACCTTCGTCCTGTGTTTGATCAGCACATTTTAAGACGGATATCTTTTTTTGTTTTCCCAGGAGTCTCCAAAAAAGACACTCCGTCCACTTAACATGACCCCCACTACCCATACAGCTGCTTCCTCCGCGTAATGGACCCCTGAACTATTAAGTGGAACCCGATAAGGTCCATAATATGGCGAAAGTCAAGGAATCTGCAGCCAATACAGTAGCAGAACCGTTTGAACCTCTGATTAAGACTTGTTACTCTGCGCTTTACCAAAGGTCCCTAATCGATAATTTTGACAGTGCTAAGATGCTGAGCTCTGCCCTCTTCTCGCAAGACTGGCAGTCTTTGCTGCGTCAGACAGCCGCCATAAACCAGAGACAATTTCTTCTGATCCAAAGTGACACTCATCTTCAGTGCCGACAGAAAGTCACACCCTGTGCTCTGCGTGGCACCTGGAGGGACATGTGTACATCAGGGATGACTCTGCCCAGTATGCACACAGAGATCACACTGAACTTCTTCCCTCCTTGGCAGCCATATCCTTTATCGGTCCCATTACATGCCTAGCATTGGAGGACATTACCAATAATTCTACCCTCTGTGAATTCCCGAATCTTGTAAGTTGAGAGGCTTCCTCTGAAACAGGCAAGCGACTGCATCTAATTCAACATCTTTGTCACCCACAAATAGCGCCAGAAACCATTGGTGAGAAGAACTGGGGAACTATTCCTGTCAGTGCTTGGAAAGTGTCTCCTAGAAACCACTCCCCACTCGACCATGAGTGGGTCAAGCTCAAGGTAGACAGTGACCACATTGGCCAAAGTAGATGACCAATTGAGGGACATTTGGGAAGTACTAGACCTCCCTTCGACATGCATGTCCTGCCCCTTAACAGTGATGTCTGCTGGCAACGGCCCCAAGCTGTGTGACCGATCTGAAGATACAAGAGAAAGATCACCAACTCGACCTGCATCCAAACACGGAACCTGAACGGCACAACAGTGTGCTTGTGTGTGCGCGCGCGCGCGCGCGCGCGCGTGTGTGTGTGTGTGTGTGTGTGTGTGTGTGTGTGTGTGCATGTGTGTGTGTGTGTGTGTGTGTGTGTGTGTGTGTGTGTTTGAATCTTATGGGCGCCCAATGGCGGAGTCATCACCGACCTTATACTCATCAAAACGAACGAATATGGAGATTAACTATAATTTTTGTACACTCATGCTCTCAAAATGACCACACGTTCACTCTATCACACATACATAAAATCAGTTAGGAGGGAAAGTAGCTATATATGAAATTAAAACACAGAGAAAACAATACACAGAAGAGCTAAAAGAAAAGGACAAGGAAATACGACTGGCTGACCTCTTACAAAAAACATGTGTGAGTCAGTCACCCTGTTGACTCATTAAAACATATTCCCAAAAACTTCTTAAAAAAGTAGGGCAGTTCATTAATAGTTAAGCCATATTCGTTTGAACGTTGCTTTGAAATAGAGATCCGTCAGTAAACTCGCCGCAGTCCGCTCGTCGGAAAATAAAACGTACTGCAATAAAATGTGGCGCACAGTGATCTGCACGCCACAAGCACAACACATTGGAGGGTACACTCGCCGAAGTAAGAATCCAAATGTCATGGGGCTGTGGCTTCCAATAAGAAAAACCTCGTCCTATCGACGTGGCTGGAAGGAAGTACGCCGCGTCCGTGTTGTGGGCTTTACTACATGGAGCTTGTTGTCGGCCACTTCCAGCTACTTGTCTTCCCAAAGACTCATGACTTTATATCTCAACCACAAGGTGATACCATGCAGGGAGATGATACACTGAGATATCTGAAGATCACGAGACGCTTCCTTGGCAGCTCTATGTGCCCTTTCGTTCCCTGCAACTCCCATGCTCACAGGTAACCAGCAGAAAGATACCTCGTTGTGGTTGCAGGAGGGCATCCTGCATATTCTGGATGACTTTATCTGCTGGATACAAACGTTAGAGAGAGTAAAGGGCGCTCAGAGAATTTGAACAGAGAAGAAATTTAGCTTTGGAAGAATGTCACATCTGCTCCAGTGCCAACAAGATCGCATATAATTCTGTGTCGAAGATACTAAATCCTTGAGGCAGTTGGACCTTGAGGACACGATCCGGGAGAACGGCAAAGCAAACAATGCGTAGATCCATCCGTAAAGACAGCTGTATAGTTGTGGTGCTCATACAGAATGTCTGAAAATATCGATTTAAAGACACAAGCAGGAGTGTAATCTCTGCTTTACTGCACGAAATCTAAAATGACGTTGTGCCTCTGCAGTAACCAGGGCGGCAGATGGTTAAAACTCTGGACTGGGCGTTGCTCCACACCGAGTGACTCCAGCACATGCTGCATGAGGATCCCGAATGGCGTTGTGTCTCGTTGATGGTTGGAGAAAAGGCTTCCTAGAGGCGGACGATCAGCAACATAGTTTGTGGGTGAATCGGAGCTGCGAGGAACTTTCATGCCTGCCGCCGGATGGTGAGTGGCGGTTCCCCAGCCACAGCACAGATACGGGGTATGGGACTATTCCTACGACCTGTGGCCAGCTGAATCCCCTCATGGTGTATAGCATCAATGCTCTTCAAATAAGGTCTCCCTGATCCGTACACTGTGCATCCATAGTCCACCTGCGGACGCACGAAGCCCTATAAAACTGGAACAGACGTGCCCTGTCCGCTCCCCACGACCGTGGCTAAGGCAACTGATGATTTTCAGTGTCTTCAAGGGTTCTGGCTTTCAGGTCCTTCAGGTGTTGCAACAACGACAATTTCGAGTAAAAAAAGGCCCAGAAACCTCACTGAGTCTCGAAAATGTGGGATGGTGTCTTTTATATGCAAGTCAGGCAAATTAAAAATACTACGAAAACGATTAAAATGAACACACACACAGATCGTTGTTGAGATGCACAATTCTCTCAAATCTGCAGAAAACTGAAAGCCTCTATTTGCAGTGCATTCCTCCAACCTCTGCACTGTAAGTTGCAACACTGGAGGAGGAATAGAAAACAGCAAAATCATCAACAAATATGGAGCACTGTGCAGGACTCCTTACCGTAGATGAGATACTGTTAATCGTTATGGCAAACAGGGTAGCACTTGAAGCACTGCCCTGAGGGACAGCAATCTCCTGCTCAAAGCGATCTGACAGCGAGTCACCAACTCGAATCCTAAACGACTGCTGAGACAGAAAGACCGTATGAAGATAGGGAGATGGCTACGAAAACCCAATTGATGAGGTTTTTCGAGAATACAGTGTCTCCAAGTAGTACCGTAAAGATACTGATATCAAATAATATGCTGATGCAAGTGATGCTTATGTAGAAAAGGCTGCTAAACAGTCACCTCTAGGCGAGTCAGCTTGTTGACAGTGCACCGAAATCTCCGGCATCCGCACTGACAACGGCTAAGGAGTTGCCTGTTCTCTAACAACTAGACCAGACGACTGTTAACCATGCGCTCTGGGGTCTCTCCTACACAGTTCATTAAGGCGATACTCTGATAACTACTGGGACTTGTTGGGTCCTTGGCTGGTTTGAGGAGAAGGATCACATGTGTCTCTCTCCAGGAATTGGGTAAGTTACCTGTCCGCCATATGAGGTTAAAGCATTCAAGGAGGATTTCCTTTGACGCCACCGGCAAACGTCGAAGCATGCAATTCCCGATCTGGTTGTGACCAGGTGCAGTATCGCGAATCTCAGACAGAGCCAATTCCAGCTCCCGTGCTGAGGAAGGGCAGTTGTAAGTCTCAGAATTGTTGCATCTGAAGTTCAATTTTTCCCTCTCTACAGCCGCACATTAGCGACGAAACACTGTATCCTGGTTGGCATTGGCAGTAGTTTTTGCAAAATGCTCGGCCAATGTCTGACCAATGTCTCCAGGAGTTGTTCGGAGACACCCCTGTTTCAGTACTGCTGCAAAGGGTAAAAGACTATGTTCACCAGAAATTCTCCAGAGGGCTTTCCACACTTTTGTAGAATAAGTGGAACGTTTGATGGAGTCCAGGAACGCTTGACAAGGCTTTTCTTATTCTCCTTAACCCTTTCTTTACCAGCGTAGCTTATAAGAAACATCGTCTTTCCGTAGATGTATTTTGAATCAAATCGATTTTAACTACTCTTTGCCACTGTTTACTTGAAGCTCTATGCCAGTAGTGACTGTTCCTGACAACAAATAGCAGGAACTAACGCGCAGGAAGAAGGAAACAATTGTTGAGCGTGACTAGTTGCTGCAGTCTTCATTGTAAAAAATGCGTAAAATACGTAAGTTTTGCACTTTCATTTACAGTGAAATAATTACCATGTGTTGTGACAACCCTTCCTGCATAAGTACATCACACATTTGACTTGCATAATGATTTCCAGATAAGATAAACTGTGAAAAACCTTATGTTGCTTCAAAGCAACAGTGGAATTGACTGGAATTTCCGTAATATAATGCCTCGCTTTACAAATCTATTGATGTAGGTGTTTGAAATTTTGCTTTGCAGTTATAAAATCACATTCTAGACACTTTTTAAATATTGTCACTATGTCTGGCTTTTTGACTGATGCTGACCTAGAATATATTATGAATTTACCCGATAATGAGTTCAATGCATACATTGATGTCCCTGATGGGGATAAATCAGATGTTGGGGACGAAGATAAAGATGAAACTGTCGAAACTGATTAAAGTTCTCAAGCTATTTCCGAAGCAGCTGTCATGAATTTCATTCACATGGTGGAAAAGGAAGATGGAGCTGAAATTTCGGGAATTAGAGAGGAGCAAGAGACAGAATATGAATTTCCAAAGGTAGGGATCACTAACAGAAGTAACAATATTGAGAAAGTACATAAGTATAAGTATAATTACGTATTTTAGACGTCAATATCTTTAAATTTCAGGCTGATGCAGTCAGGAGTGGTAAAGTTATTGATTCTCAGCCAGAATCAGATGTAAGCGACAACAATACAAATGAAGGAGCACTGATGCTGACCTAGAATATATTATGAATTTACCCCATAGATGTAAGTGTAGTGATTATAAATTTAGAAAAATTGATTTTGTGGTACAAGACAGAAGGGAAAGGATCACTTCCACCACCACCAGTAGAGGAAATGACACCTTTGTAATATTATAAAATATTTATGAATGATGACGTATTTGAACTCGTTGCTGAGCACTCCAATATCTTGCGGGGAAATCAGCTTCCCAAAAGAAGAGAGGAAGATCAAGTTCTGAAATGTTGACAAGGACTCCTGCAGCAAAAAGGACTGTATGTGCCGCTCCAGATACGGCTGTGCGTTTTGAGGGGTTTGACCAATTTGCAGATATGGTAGAGAAGAAAGGTCAATGTAAAGTTTGCATTAAGTCTACTACACAAATTTTTTGCACCAAGTGTAAAGTGTATCTGTGTCTCACAGTAAATAAGAAGTGTTTCCACATCTTTCTTGGAGTATAAGAACTTCATAAGGAGAAGATACAACACACACTGATGTCTGAAAAGAAACGTGAAAGTAAAACAGTGAAATGTTTGCAGTACAAAAATTTCAAATTTTTACTAATACACGGAGTGAATTTGTTAATTATTCGAAGGAAAATTAGTCATCACCACATTGTCAATAATAAAAATGCTGTGCATGGACTTCTAAGCTGTAAAATGTGATGTATAAACCAATATTTTGCTTAAATGAACCCATGTTTATTGAGTTCTGTTTCTATGATGTCACTACCTGTAAGAACCACTGTTGCTTAAAAGCAACATTCAAACATTTTTGGAATAAAACATATATAAGAAAATATTATATCATATTTTACATTTATGCACCTAAATAAGTGTAAAAACGAATGCAGATTTTTTTTTTATCAAAACTTAATTCGGTAAAGAAAGGGTTAATAAGAGGTGGAGCCGTGGCGCTTGCGACCCGAAAGGTCCTGTGGTTGTAAGCTGTCGGTCGCCATTTAAAATGTCGAAGAGTTGCACACCACTCCCGGGTGCTGAACAGGACTCATTTGTCCACCAGGGAACAGGTTGCCTCCTAAGATGACTTGAGGATAGATCAGCAGCTTGATAGATCACTCGTCTGATGTGTTCCACTCAATCGATGATAAATTCAATTGGGAAGGGCATACCACAGAATTTCTTAAGCGCCTAAACAAGTCTGTATTTGCCATGAGAATGATGTCAGATGTAGGAGATACAAATATTAAAAAAAACTTGCATACTTTGCTTACTTTTATTCTATCACGCCATGTGGGAACATTTTCTGGGGCAACTCATCAAACCGTGAAAAGTTTTTAGGGTGCAAAAGTGTGTGATAAGAATCATTTGTGGTGAAAATCCGAGAACGTCATGTAGAAACCTGTTCAAGGAACTTTGTATTCTAACCACTGCTTCTCGGTATATTTATTCCTTAATGAAATTTGTTGCAAGTAATACATCTCTATTTATAACCAATAGCTCAATACATAGTATCAATACTAGGAATAAGAACAACCTACGTAAAGACCTAAAATCACTTACCTTGGTCCAAAGAGGTGTCCAATATTCAGGAACACACATTTTCAATAAATTGCCAGCAACCGTCATAAACTTAGTTTCAGATAAAGCTAGGTTTAAACAGAGTTTAAAAGACTTTTTGGTAGGCAACTCCTTCTACTCCATAGATGAATATCTTAACAGAGACTCTTAAGTGAAATATATCTGTTACATTTCAGTTTTGACAGGACTTGGTCACAACAGTCAAGATAATAAATTTTGTGTATGATAAATTTATTAATAATGCATAACACTGTTTCATACTGACAGCGTGTTAATTCTGTAAATATTAGCTGTTCCAGTTTACCGCATTGTATTCACCTATTTCGACAACCTCCTGACAAATGATCAGGGTAGTAAATATTATATTCAAATGTCTCATGTTTTTATGTTATACTTTCTGACATGTTCCACACCCATGAGAATCATCTCCTTTTTTGGGTCTAACGAACGAAAACTGAATCGAAAATAATCTAAACCCAAAATCAGTCTCTGTTGCCGTGTTCGAACACAGCCAGCTGGCTGAACAGTATCCAGTTAGACCTGCTGACCATACATTTTGGTGACTTCTCTGCAGGTACTGCTCCATCCATCAGGAGAATACGGAGTGGGAAGTGATCAGTGGAATGACCTCGTACTAAATAGAGTTTGCAGGGGTGGGAGAGCAGAAAAAGAGATCGATGGCTGAGGATGACCCAGTAGCAGTACAGAAATGAGTGTTAGTACCTGTGTTGAGTAGGCACAGATCGTGAGACGTCATGAGGCTTTCTAAAACCCGACGCAAAGGGCAAGTATAGGTCGAGTTGCACAACACAAGACGAGCATTTAAGTCTCCCAGGAGGAGAAATGGTCGAGGGAATAGTTCCATAGGGTCTGTGAGAGCCTCATAGTCTACTGTATCCAGCGGAGTTAAATACAGCGAGCAAACTATAATTCTCTGATCGGCATGAATTTCAACTGTTACTGCTTGCAAGTCTGTAGCCTGGGGGAGGGCAGAGGAGTGTTGCGCATTATTGACAAACACTGCGATCCCTCAAAAAATGATTCAAATGGCTTTGAGCACTATGGGACTTAACTTCTTAGGTCATCAGTCCCCTAGAACGTAGAACTACTTAAACCTAACTAACCTAAGGACATCACACACATCCATGCCCGAGGCAGGATTCGAACCTGCTACCATAGCAGTCACGCGGCTCCAGACTGTAGCGCCTAGAACCGCTAGGCCATACCGGCTGGCTGCGATCCCTCTCTTTGCTCTTTATCCTCATAGGGATTGCTCGCGGCATGGTGTATAGCCCTGTAGCACAGGAACGTCGGTCCCTTTAAAATGTGAACCACAAGGGGCGTGCCTGTGCTAGGAGTTTCAATTCCTCCACATGAGTCCTGAAACAATGAGAGCCATTTCATTGGTGTGGTTTTTATTTACCAGTGTCTTTGCACCTGGAGGGGAAGCACTTGTTGAGCGAGGGGGAGTGGAGAGTCCACAGCTCGTGGTCGTGCGGTAGCGTTATCGCTTCCCGCGCCCGCGTTCCCAGGTTCGATTCCCGGAGGGGTCAGGGATTTTCTCTGCCTCGTGATGACTGGGTGTTGTGTGATCTCCTTAGGTTAGTTAGGTTTAAGTAGTTCTAAGTTCTAGGGGACTTATGACCATAGATGTTAAGTCCCATAGTGCTCAGAGCCATTTGAACCATTTGGGGAGTGGAGAGGCTGCCTGAATTCGAGGTATCTAACTCTGTGATGTCCTCCTTATCAGTCAGACGAGTCAAAATGACGTCTGACGGTGCCTGGAGCAGCTTTTTCCCTGCACCCTGTCCCTTTGACGATGAGTGGGAAAGTGGGTGTTGAGAGACACTCCGCTTTTCGTGTGCCTTCTGGATGCTCTCTGCGAAACTGGTTGATTTCTCCAGATGCAGCTGCCTGCATTGCTTTGTCCTTTTTTACCTTGGCATGTACACGTACAAGTACAGGTGCTTGTTGTGAATGCGGGCATGCTGGACGTTGTCTGTGTCAAGGCGCCCACCTTGTGTTTCTGGACCACGGAAGAACATGAAGTGGCAAAGAGAGGAGGCTTTGTTGCCTAATATTGTCTTTTGGCTTCGGCATAGGGGATCCCCTTGGTCACTTTTATTTCCTGTACTTTGGATTCCTCAGCAAAAGCAGGGCAGTCTCGGCTCCAGGTTGGATGGCTCCCAGAGCAGATGCTGCAGATCGCTGGAGACGGGCAGTCAGTCCCAGCGTCATGGGCTGCTTTGCCGCACTTGCAATAGGTCGCTTCACCTCCACAACTGTATGGCCAAAACGCTGGCATTTATAGCACAACATAGGGTTTCGTATGTAGGGCCTAACTGTATGTCGAATATGTTGGGCGGCGGGGGAGAACTGGATGTCACAATGAAAATGGCAGTCTTTTCAGTTCCTTCATTATTCCTTTGTGTTCGTTGCTCTACATTGACTATGCTATGGGTTGATTCTTGTTTCAGCTCTGCTAAGTCCATATTCATGATATCACGGCACGTTACCAACCCATGCCTGAATTGAGAGAATTGTGCATCTCAACAACGATATCATATTCACCCAGTTTCTACGACTTCTTTAGAAGTTTAACCCGCTTTGTCCTGTTAGTTTCAACCAACAAGGAGCCATTACGCAGTCGTTTTATAGATTTTACAGTGCCAGAAAATTCTTTCGAACCCTTATGGATATAGAAGGGGGACACTTTTTCAGACGTCCTCTCCTTCCTCTTTATCACCAGAAACGAATTTTTATTGATTACTCCCTATTATTTCTCCAAATTATTCTTATTATCAGGAGGACTAGCCTCTGTCATTCTCTTGGATGAATGGATGTGAGTACTCTAAGAAGATATACACTCCTGGAAATTGAAATAAGAACACCGTGAATTCATTGTCCCAGGAAGGGGAAACTTTATTGACACATTCCTGGGGTCAGATACATCACATGATCACACTGAGAGAACCACAGGCGCATAGACACAGGCAACAGAGCATGCACAATGTCGGCACTAGTACAGTGTATATCCACCTTTCGCAGGAATGCAGGCTGCTATTCTCCCATGGAGACGATCGTAGAGATGCTGGATGCAGTCCTGTGGAACGGCTTGCCATGCCATTTCCACCTGGCGCCTCAGTTGGACCAGCGTTCGTGCTGGACGTGCAGACCGCGTGAGACGACGCTTCATCCAGTCCCAAACATGCTCAATGGGGGACAGATCCGGAGATCTTGCTGGCCAGGGTAGTTGACTTACACCTTCTAGAGCACGTTGGGTGGCACGGGATACATGCGGACGTGCATTGTCCTGTTGGAACAGCAAGTTCCCTTGCCGGTCTAGGAATGGTAGAACGATGGGTTCGATGACGGTTTGGATGTACCGTGCACTATTCTGTGTCCCCTCGACGATCACCAGTGGTGTACGGCCAGTGTAGGAGATCGCTCCCCACACCATGATGCCAGGTGTTGGCCCTGTGTGCCTCGGTCGTATGCAGTCCTGATTGTGGCGCTCACCTGCACGGCGCCAAACACGCATACGACCATCATTGGCACCAAGGCAGAAGCGACTCTCATCGCTGAAGACGACACGTCTCCATTCGTCCCTCCATTCACGCCTGTCGCGACACCACTGGAGGCGGGCTGCACGATGTTGGGGCGCGAGCGGAAGACGGCCTAACGGTGTGCGGGACCGTAGCCCAGCTTCATGGAGACGGTTGCGAATGGTCCTCGCCGATACCCCAAGAGCAACAGTGTTCCTAATTTGCCGGGAAGTGGCGGTGCGGTCCCCTACGGCACTGCGTAGGATCCTACGGTCTTGGCGTGCATCCGTGCGTCGCTGCGGTCCGGTCCCAGGTCGACGGGCACGTGCACCTTCCGCCGACCACTGGCGACAACATCGATGTACTGTGGAGACCTCACGCCCCACATGTTGAGCAATTCGGCTTTACGTCCACCCGGCCTCCCGCATGCCCACTATACGCCCTCGCTCAAAGTCCGTCAACTGCACATACGGTTCACGTCCACGCTGTCGCGGCATGGTACCAGTGTTAAAGACTGCGATGGAGCTTCGTATGCCACGGCAAACTGGCTGACACTGACGGCGGCGGTGCACAAATGCTGCGCAGCTAGCGCCATTCGACGGCCAACACCGCGGTTCCTGGTGTGTCCACTGTGCCGTGCGTGTGATCATTGCTTCTACAGCCCTCTCGCAGTGTCCGGAGCAAGTATGGTGGGTCTGACACACCGGTGTCAATGTGTTGTTTTTTCCATTTCCAGGAGTGTATTTCAAAGGTTCCATTTCGGTCCCACGAGCAGCTAGGGAAATAGGGGTCCACTAAGACCGAGCCAAGCGTGCCTGAGTAAGCCTTATGCAACTGAGATGCGGCAGGTTCCCCAGAGGTTGCCCGCTAACGGCTGTTCCACCTCAACACCCATAGAGGTTTATCCCGTCATAGCGATCCGGGTGGTAATGCCAAGATCCTCGTTCCCTGAGACACACGACGTTCCTCCGCCACGTCGCACAGTGCTCGCTGAAGCATGCCCAGAGCTTACGGTGACAGAGGACTGGCGGCCCTTACCAGTCCCCAGCTCAGGAACCCCGGGATCACCAATCCCGTACCCAGAAAATGAACGCTGAGCCACTAAGGGCAACTCTACAACAGACAATTATTAGAACGCTGGACGGTGCCTGGTAAAAACAAGAACACGGAAGAAATTTAAAAATTACAAGCTCCCGGGTAAATCAAAATAAGTCGCTTTTGGTTTATGAGTTCGTAAAGTTACACGAAAACAGTGCAATGCTCTCCTCTTTTGCTGCTGCAACGTAAGCTGCCACTTAGCTGCCTTAAACCTTCACTGGCTGTAGAAATAAAGACAAACTACTGTGGCGAAAGAGGTGGCGGAACTATATATTAGACAGTTATTAAAATACGGGACAGTTCTCATTAAAAACGCAAGAAAATTAAGAACTAAAATACAAAGCGCACAATTTAATAAAAATGAGTCGCTTCTATGCTAGAATGATGTGAAGTAACACTCAAACGAACGCTGTTCTCTGTTATTGTGATGCTGCAAACGGTAGCTGGAACTTAACTAAGCTCTCTTAACCGCCACTGGTTGTTCTAACAAATACAGACGACTCTGACAACACAGACGGCGGAACTTTACGCTAGACACTTATTAAAACGCAAGATTGTGACTCGTAAATACACAAACATGTAAGAAGTTTAAGAATTAAACTACAAAGCGCACTGGTAACTCAAAGTTGGAAGGTCGTAAAGTAATATTGAAATGAATGGTGTACTCTTCTCTAGTGCTGCCGTAATGGAAGCTGACATTTAACTAAGATAGTTGGAGGAAGAAAAACCTACTTCTGTAGTATATGTAGATTTAGAAACAGTTTTTGGCAATGTTAAATATAATACACTCTTTGAAATTCTGAAAGCAGAGGGATAAAATATAGGGAACGAAAGGTTATCTACAAATAGCACAGAAAACAAAATATAGTTATAAGAGTCGAAGAAAATGAAAGAAAAACAGTAGTTGAGAAGTTGAGAAGGGAGTGAAACAGTATCTAACCTATGCCCAATGTTATTAAATCTGTACAATAAGCCAGCAATAAAAAAAAAAAAAAATTAAAGGAGAAATTATTAAAAGGACTGAAGATCAGGGAGAAGAAATAAAAATTTACTGTTTGGCGTCTACATTACCGTTATCTCTATAATATCTTGTTATATCTGCTTTGTGGGACAGAATATACAGTATGTAATGGTAATGGGTGTTGCAAGTGGGCAGAAAGCGCATTAATATTTCCGATTCTTCTACAATTCTCTGGGTTCCGCGCATTAAAACGAAAAAGAAAACAGATGCTATCGCTTTCAGGCTATTCTGATATAATCTGCACGCTGAGGTGACATGCTTTCTACTAATTATTGTCAAGAATCGCATACAAATAAATATAATCCTTTAATGTTTTTTTTCTATAAATTGTATGGCTATGATTAAACTCATGGTCAAGTGAAAGATAACCTACAATCTTCGTCCTTGTTTTGTCTATTTTCAGATACAAAACAAATAGAAAATGAAAATAAACACACACTTCTCGCTGACCAATAGCCGTACAAAAGTATCGCCCACGCACCGTGCGCGATATTAATCTAGGTAACGGATACAAATTTCTGCTCTTCTCCTGAAATAAAGTTTAATTTAAAGGTTTTTAACTTGGTCATTTGAATCTGAGTAAATCACAATTTAAGTAAGCCACCCTCATCTCAGACATTGGAGAGAATTTTGAAGACCCGTTGACGGAAAAGATAGTGTCCGAGAAGAGGTTGTAAGATAAACTTCAAAAAAAGTAACAAGAGTAAAAGAGTGTAGTCGAATTAAAGCAGGTGGGACTCAGGGGGCTATGATGGGAAATGAGACACTGAAAGATTAGTTTCGCTATTTAGGAAACAAGATACCTGATGCTGGCCGAAGTAGAGACGATATAAAATGAAACATTTCGAGAAAAAGGAATTTCTTAACATGTATTACACCGGTCACATTAAAATGACCACTTATCCAAAGCCTTAATAAGCACCTTTTGCAGAGCGGATCGCTTCGAGACGAACAGGAAGAGAGCTAGTGAGGATCTGGAAGGTACCCACAGGGTCTGAACCCATGCTGACTCCGTGACCAGCTGTTCTAGGTTTCAGGGGTGAGAATAGCCTGATGGTGCGAGCTGCCCGATTTTGGTGGTCCCATAGATTCTCGTTTAGGTATAAATTTAGGGTGTCAGGGGAGTGTGGTAAACTCATCGTGGTGCTCTTCGAACCAAGTACGTACACTGCGAGCAATATGACACATTGTACTGCAAAGGAAAAACAAACTACATATAGGTGTAAACATGGTCCGCAACGACAGAGGATTACATGTGTTGATCCATTGTTCATTCCAGAATGACCAAATCACCCAGGGAATGCTACGAAAAAATTTCCGAGAGATAACGCTCTCTCCTACGAACTAGACCCATTCGACGATTGTTGCAGAGTATTTACATTCAGACGCTTCTGCCATACACGTCATCGGCCATCTGTCCGATGTAGCATAAAACGCCATTCATCTGAAAAGACCGCCTGTCGCACGCAACTCACTGGACGTCCAGTTGCAGTATTATCGTGAAAATTCCTACCTTCCTCGCAGATGAACTGCAGTCAACATGGGTGCATGAACCAGCGCCTACTGTGCAACAATGTTCGTTGGACGGATGTAAATGAGACACTGTTGGTAGCTCCTTGCCGGCCGAAGTGGCCGTGCGGTTAAAGGCGCTGCAGTCTGGAACCGCAAGACCGCTACGGTCGCAGGTTCGAATCCTGCCTCGGGCATGGATGTTTGTGGTGTCCTTAGGTTAGTTAGGTTTAACTAGTTCTAAGTTCTAGGGGACTAATGACCTCAGCAGTTGAGTCCCATAGTGCTCAGAGCCATTTGAACCATTTGGTAGCTCCTTGGTTCATTTGGGTGGTCAGTTGCTCAACAATTGTTCTTACGTTCTACAGTACACATCTCAGCAGCCATCGTTCGCCCTGAGGTGTACTGTCAGATAAATCACTCTATTATTTCCGCATAGCGACAACGACTGCACTGTCGTCGTCACCCCCCTCCACCCACCCACCCCCACTCCGACGCTCTTTATACATCGTCCAGTTGAACAGAGGCGGAAGCCGCATTAAGGTGGCTGAACCATGTATATATTTAAGTATTACACAGTCTTTTCTGAAGAAGTTGCTGAAGTGTATCTTTACACTGAAGTGAACTGTAGAAGGTAAGCTTTCGAAATGTGATGTTCAAGAAGAATGCTACAGAGTAGATGGATTAACTAATGAGTAAGTACTGAAGCGAAATTTGGGAAAAAATTGTATGGTACTACAATCTTCCTAAAGGAAGGCATAGCTTGATGCAAGGAGGAATCATCAGTCTGGTAACTTAGGGAAGTGTATGTGGGTGCCTTGAGAGTAAAAGTTGTAGATATACACCAAGACTTGAATACAGTAAGAAGGTTCTGACGGATGCGGATTGCAGTAGATAAGATGAGATGAAGGTGGTTGCACAGGAAAAAATGCTTCCAATGGATCTTCAGACAGAAGAACATTATGATATTATGACAATGTGTTAATTCGTGCCAGAGATGATCAGTTGATCGAAAGTCTTAGTTTACTAATATTTATTACAATAGTTCTTATTGACTACATGTTGCTGTTCTCCAGATACATTATAGCAGTGCAGCACTGTTTGCAGGAACTATTTTGCTCAGGAAAGAAATTAGGTATACTTTTCGAAAATTGCAGGGAAGCTCGTTCATTGGTCTTCTTCATGACAGTATGAGTCATTGAGCCGCCATTTTTTTGGGTAAGAGGGAACCAACTTCCTAAGAAGCAATGGTATAGCAAATGATTGGGGCGGCGGAGGTGCTTTGCGTCGCGTGTCGGTCTACCACGCAGGGGCTACGGGCTAGGGGCCGAGGCCCAGGGGCTAGGGGCTTGTTGGTGCGGCTCTCGTGCGAGGCCGGCGCTTAATTGGAAGGGACACAGGCGGGCGTCATTGTGGCGGCGCCATTCAGGCTGCGGCCGCGTGCTCCTTAATGGCTACCGCGCCGTAATGTGATTAGTTCGTCAGCCTCCAGAGCGCACCATTGTTGCAGGCGGCGGCTATCGGCGCCGGCTGCAGTGGGCTAGT
The DNA here is from genome assembly GCF_021461395.2 of Schistocerca americana. Classification (NCBI taxonomy): domain Eukaryota; kingdom Metazoa; phylum Arthropoda; class Insecta; order Orthoptera; family Acrididae; genus Schistocerca; species Schistocerca americana. The sequence continues at coordinate 619,269,446 of NC_060121.1, forward strand.
GGCAACTCCCCCACTGACACCCTCTCCACTCCCACCACCCTCTTCCTTATTCCTCCGTTTCAGTTTCGCACAAAGCAGTCTCATTTGCATATTTACAGCTGCTCTCTGCCTCGCGAAATGTGCGCCACTCCTTCCAAAGACTCGGCAGGGTTATTTTCTTTATTGAATTTCTGGCACAACACTAGAATTCTTAGCAGAATTACTGTGACGCCGACAGTGACCTTGTAAAGGCAGTTGTAAAGCTGGACTGTCGTCGAGATAACGCATTCATTGCAGAAAGCTTTCAGAATACGTTTGGTAGCAAATACATTTCCTTCATTAATCCAAACTTTTTGTACAGTCAACAGTATGAAGCAGCACTTTGCTTCTGTATCATCGTCACAGTAATATTTGAGCCTTAGGTCTGTGAGTCTGTTCCTTCTTCAAGGAAATTTGTCCTCCCATGCAAAATAGTACTTTGATTCTGTGTCACCAGCATTATAATATTTTAGCTTTAGGCCTGTGAGTTTGATCCTTCGCCAAGGAAACTGGTCTTCTCACCACAGTAGGCTTGTAACGCCGGAAATGCATATTCTCCTATTTCCATCTCTTGCACTGCAAATTTTTTTCCTTATTTTGTTACCTGAAGATATAACATTTCTGTGTCTTTGTATATTGTAAATGTTTTACTATTTGTATATATATGCATTTATGTCGATGTATAATTGGTTTGTTTTGTGAATATTATTTGTATTTATACGCTGGGTCTGGTCCAGGGAAAACTATACTATCGAACGAATACATCGATAGGTCGTGTGGAGAACGAAAGTGTTTAGGATCTTTGGTAGTGTTAACTCTGCCGCGTGGAGCGCGGGCAGAGCAGAGGGAGTCTGGCTTGGGTGATGCAGTGGAGCAGGTGTGTTGTGTGAAGCTCCCGCGAGTTGCCGCGCTTTCGGGGTTTGGCAGCATGTAATTCCGCTCGACTTGCGATGATAGTTTCTGACATGGTGTCGCGGACGGGAAGCATTAGCTGGCGCACATCAAGAGCCCGTTTCGTCTGGTGACCGTGTCGAGAAGAAGGCGCGCCAACATCCAGCTTCTGCAACAGCGACGGCCGACAATGAGTGACTGTCGCCACCTCTTCGATCGACGGTTTCAAACCTTCAATCAACCAACAAGGAAGACTGGAAGCACGTAAAGTTTTAGAACTGTATGGCAGATCTCAGCTTTTCAAACTTTTAAAATTGTTGCATCACAAAATTACAACAACTTAGCATGAACGTTTGTTGCTCATTGTCCCAATTGCATTACCAAGAGGGTCCCTTCCTTTTCCAGAATGAACCCGAGTGTCGCTGAAATTCAAACGCCAGCATCATTCGATTTCACTGCTTTACTTTCAAAGTTTAGTTAAGGTATTCATAGCTGGCTACAATAATCAGATTACACAAGCACAAATTAAGAGTGCGAGTTTTGTTACCGTATTTTAGCTTACCTGCGACTGCAGCTCAGCTTGGTACGTACTAAATTTTACTACTGTTAATTGTTCAGAATCATTTAATTCAAGTTCAAAGTTAAATCCCTTATTTCTAAATTGCGTAGATTCAAGTAGCTTTTGAAATGATTGTTGAGGTAGTCCAAGACTAACCGTATTTTACTGAATTTCGATGTGCTTCAGAAAGAAAGCTCACTATTAACTTCAGTCACTAAATTAACTTTCGATTTTCCGGTTAATAATTCTTTTGCTAAATTAAATCAGAGTGTAGAGAAATTTATTACTTCTGACAAACATTCAGTTTTCACACTACACGTGTCAACCTTCAGTTGCCACGCTTCTAGTGCTAATTATGTGTGTAATAACCTTTCTTTTTCAGTTACTATAGTAATTGTCCTTAGGACTGGCGACCGTAATTTCCCCCAAATCGCAAATATCTAATTACCGCTAGTTAATTGTTAACGTAATGGCCGCACATTTACTTTCTTTATTAACTTTACCCCTTTTCAAAATAAATTTCCACCAGTATCATTTGCATTTTTCCTTTCATTTAGATGTAACCCTTTCCTCCCTCTTTACTGACAGATTAACTTCGGTGACGATTGCTTTTCCCAAATTTCCATTAGGTACATGCGGTTTAATTTTTCACTGTCATTAAGGTCGATAAGTGAGGGGGAGGTTACACGTGGCGACCTGGTGACAGGACAATCTTCAAATTTGAGGTTGTTCTGGACACGAATTTTACAATGTGCAAATCTCGTAACAAAGTAATGGTTACGAAATGGTCGATACATCAGAGAGAATATTAGTGTGAGGAATCCTAATTAGATTTGAGATTTGGCATTTATATTGAAAATTATTAAAACGAGTGAAGGCAACAATTACCAAAATTTGGTAGACTTGGATAAGGAACAATCGGTCGAACAGTGGGAAACGCGCACCGCGGTACCCATTGTTCAGGGGCAGGCGGCTAGCATGAAAGACGCGACCGCCGAAACGCAACAAAGAGCAGAAATGGAATTCCAAACTTTAGAAAATGTTTCGGAATCGGAAGTAAAAATCAAATCTGAATCCCTTGATGACGAATACGGGGGGACAATTAAAGAGGAAGCCGCTACGGAAGTGAAACCGGTAGTTTCCGGGAATTTAACCGATTTATTGAATGTTTTGATTAATGAAATCAAGAGTCAATCGCCAGAAATTAAAGATCAGGCTGCCAAGCAAGAAGCTCAGGCTGAAAAATTGAACGGAAGCTAGACAATCAGAACAAAGCTATTAATGTTGTTAACAACAATGTTGGAGTTGTTAACACAAAAGTTGATAAAATGAAAGAAGATATTGTTGTAATTGATACCGAAATCGGTAATCTTAAACAGGAAATGGTAAGCGTTCAGGCGGAAATTGCGAGCATAAATACTCGTTTTAATTCGGAAATTAGCAGAATCGAGAAAAGTGTAGGAGAAGCAGTTGCTCCGATCATCGAGAATAAGGTGACGGAACAAATTCAATTAGTGAAAAAAGAGGATCAAAAGAAGGCGGAAACTTCAAAGGCTTTAGTATCCGAAGTAGATACCAAAGTGACGAAGCAGGCTAATACCTGCGAAGAGAAAAAAAGGGAAGTAGAAACGATTACGACAACCACTTGCCAAATAATTACGAGAGTGTCGGAATTAGAAAAGAAACTTGACGAAAAACAGAGCTATGTGCCAATCTGTGCACATAGTTCGGAATTGTTGACGAAAGAGGAGCGGTTCGACCCCTTGAAAAAAGGCGATATACACCCGACGGATTTCATTAAAAATTGTGAAAGAGTTTTACCCAGATCATGGACTAATGAGAGAAAAATTAATGCGGTTATTGATGTGTTGGCTGGTGATGCCAAGCGTTGGGGCTTAAACCTCAACATTACGAACCTGACTTTTGACGAGTTTAAGAATTTGTTTCTGGCTGAATACTGGTCAGAGCAAAAACAGCAAAGTGTCTGGCGCGAATTTGTCGTAGCGAGGCCTTTCGATGCGAATTCGCGCGGCTCGATGAAGGAGTTTTGTGAGGGCTGGATCCGCAAGTTGGAATATTTGCGTGATCGCCGCAAGGAATCCGAAATAGTCTGTGAACTCTACAAGATGCTTCCAGATGATACAAAACGCTACGTAGGAAGCAATTACAGGACAATCAATGATTTCCTGGAAAGAGTTGAGGACGAGGACTATTGGCGCAATAATCGCGACAGTGGTAGAGGCCATGGTAACAACGACGGGTACCACAGCAACCACAACAATGATAACTATGGGAATAATGCATACCGCAATCTTCGCAGCAATAACAATAGTGGTTCGGGTCGTAATGACAATCGGTACAATGCAAATAATAACGGGAATGACGGACACCAGTATCATACTAACGTGATACGGGCTTCACAGAATAGTAATAAAGTCAGAGGGTGCGATCAGCCGCCTCAGCTGCATCTGGGGAGCGTATCTGCTGGGACGAGACAGGGAAACCATTAGCCGCGCCGGTGAGGGGCCGACCGGGCGTGGAGAAATTTTGGCGGCCCAATAACAGGAGAAAACCCAGGTGTCGTCGTTATGAAAATTCCGTGTGGAATAATCAACGACGGGAGAGTGTGCCAGTGTTAGGAGAAAGGAGTGCGCCCACAAGTAGTAGATCAGCAGTATACACGGCAGTAGGAAGTACATTCACTGTCAGTGAGAACAATTTGAGTAGTGTTCCGGAAATCGATTATAAAGTGGCAGCTGTAATACCCACAGCGGAACTAGAGATTGAGTTTAAGAATGATTCGCAAGTGTTGAGAGAAGATCAGATGTCGGATAAAACGTCCGTCATCGAGCGAGGGGATGCAGAGAGGGATGAGGTCTGGTTAAGGCGGTTCGGTAACTTATACGACGAACTAAGAGATTATAGAGGCCTGTATGGGAGAAGTGTTTATGGGGAGCGCGTGCAGGATTTTCCGCGTCTCGTCCCGCAGGAAGATAGTGTTTGTGAAATGATAGAAAGTTCTGACCCTAACCGGCAGACTTTGCTAGAAATAGTTGATGTTAATGGGGAGCACGAGCAAGATTCGTCGTGTTTCGTCCCGCAAGAGTTGGATGTTGAAGTAGTAACGGAAAGTTCTGGCCCTGACCGGCAGACTTTACCGAAAGGTATAGTGGTAGAAGTAGCCGACCCATCCGACGCAAAACTCCAGTTAAAACATTGCGAAACTTTGAAGGAGAAAGATTACGAGAATTTTAGTGATAGCCGGACACGATTGGTAGAAAAGCACGCAGATTACAGCGTGTATGAGGTTAGAGCTGACGTTATACGGTCAGACGGTAGCAGTGTGGGTTTCGCAGATCCAGAGGAAGTAATTGCAGATACTACTGGGCACATTCCTCCAGGTAGATTGGCAGATGAGATCAATCTGACCAAAGTGGAATCAACGAAGGTGACTATTAGTGAATTGATAGCAAAGCAACACTCACTAGTTGACGAGCTACAGGAAAAGGTTTCGGTATTGGAGGCGAGGCTACAGACTAAGCCTCAGGACAAACGTGTTGAAATTAAAACTGTATGTGAACAGAGGCAGAAAAGGCCGCCAGATAAGCCGGATTTAGGATCAAAGCCGGATGTTTTTTTCTGGAATGACCTGGATATAGACGAGGATTTACTGTGGGAAAATAAAGAAACAGTCGAGGACAAGTGTAGACAGATAGTAGTGTCTGCTAATATGCACGACCTACAACTAAACGTGTTGATTGACACCGGTGCAGAATTAAGTGCTGTATCTGGGAAAATATTTGAGTTACTGAAAGACCGACCCGGCATCGTAGTTATGCCAGTAACAGGAGTGAAAATTATCGGTGCTACTGGGAAGGCCAGTAATCCGGACACAAAACAGATTTTTGTCAACTTCGAGATATGTGGGGCACGATTTGAACAAGAGTTTGTCGTCGTACCAGACTTAACTACGGAAGTAATTATCGGGTTAGATTGGCTATTAAAGTACCGTGCAGTGATTGATTGCGAAAGCAAAACTTTGACATGTACCTCACAAGATAAAACAATAGTAGTTAGCTTTGACGAGGCAGGAGACGGTGTGCATAGGCAATACCAGCCTATGCACATTGTTAACTGGCCGGATGGTATTGATGTAGGTATGAATTTGAACTACTGTAATGTGAGGAATCTCGGCATTGACAATAGTGTAGTAAGTGAATTGGAAAGTATTGTAGACGGTGTGTCAAACGTAACACACGAACAAAGACGAGGCCTGTATGAAGTGATAATGAGGAATAAGAGTGTGTTTTCAGACAAACCGGGGCTTGTGGAAGGATATAAATGCAAGTTGCATGTAATTCCGCACGAACCATTCTTCGTGAGACCGTATGCTATACCGCTGTCCAAAAAGGAAGCAGTGCAACGGGAGATAGATAAGATGATCGAATGGGGAGTGATCGAAAGAAGTACGAGTCCATACAATAACGGTTTGGTCATTGTAGCAAAACGGGATGGTAGTGTGCGTATTGTGATTGACGCACGCACGTTGAATAGGGTCGTTCAACGCGAAACACACAGACCAGAGAGTATGGAGGAGATTTTGCAACGTTTTCATGACGTTAAGTTCATGACTAGCCTCGATCTGACGGCTAGTTATTGGCAAATAGAACTCGAAGAAGAATCTAGGCAAAACACCGCCTTCTTGTTCGCGGGCAGATGTTATCAGTATAGAGTACTGCCGTTTGGACTTAATATATCTCTGTTCGTATTCATCAGGCCCCTAGATAAAGTGCTAGGACCGGCTTTGAGTTCAAGATTAACTGTGTATGTTGACGACCTATTGTTGGCCAATGCCACTTGGCATGACCATTGTGACCTGTTAGATGAAGCTTTTAGAGCATTGCGCCATGACGGAATGACTCTAAAGCTAAAGAAATGCGAATTTGTGAAGCAGGAACTGAAATTTTTAGGGCATGTAATTACCACTGCTGGTATTACGAAAGACCCAGAGAAACTAGAGGCAATAAGGAATTGTCCTCCACCCAAGTCTAGGAAACAGTTAAAAAGTTTTCTAGGGCTCACAGGATTTTACCGAAAATTTGTAAAAGGACAAGTGTTTAATGATGAAAATTTGAATAACCTCTTACGCAAAAATGTTCCGTTTGTGTGGACTGACGGGTGTCAGGCCGCTTTCGAGAGACTGAGAAAGAGTGTCTCGCTATCGTGTGGGGATTCAAGAAGTTCAAGGGTTACCTACGGGACCGTAAGGTGATTATTCATACGGACCATAAGGCGCTCACTTATCTGAAGGATTGTAAACTACTTCACGAAAGACTGACTAGGTGGTCGCTGTATTTACAGCAATTTAACTATGACATTTGTTACGTAAAAGGGACCGACAATTGCGTAGCGGATGCGCTGTCGCGGTTGCCCGAGTCTAATCAAGGTCTATTGAAAGATGACGCAGATGGAGTGGTCAAATTATACTATTTTAAAGAAGTTGAGGGACGTAAATTAATAATGAACATCTGTAACAATCTACGTCGTCATCAGAACGAGGATGGTTGTTTAAATATGGTGAAAACCCGATATGACGAAAGGAGTCCAGAAGGAGAGAAATTAAGGAAGTATTACAAGATATACGATCATATCCCGTACATACGTAAGGGTGAAGATAGTAATATTTGGCGGGTATGCTGGCCCACCAAATACGTCACGGAAATAATAGACTACTACCATTTGGAGTATGGTCACTGTGGACCAAAGAAATGTACGGAAAAGCTGAGTGAAGTAGTGCATTTTAACAACATGTTAAAACGAGTTACTGACAGAGTGAAAACTTGCGATTTATGTCAGAAGGTGAAGGTTACCAACTGTACGAGTCGTGGTCCTATGCAAAGTATAAGGCCTAACGACACCTTTGAGTTACTGTGCGTGGACTTGTACGGACCTTTGCCCAAGTCATCAGGAAACTTTGCCTACATTTTAGTAGTGCTAGAAGCTTTTTCCAAGTTCATCAAACTATACCCGATTAGGAAAGCTACAGCCAAAGCGGTCTGTAGCAAGCTTGTGAACGATTATTTTGTTCATATTGGCAAGCCCAAGGCGATTCTATCAGACAAAGGGGCACAATTTACTTCTAAGTTGTGGAATGAAGGCATGGAAAGTAATGGGGTCGAGGTGATCCATATTTCAGCTTATTGTCCGGCTGGTAATCCCGCTGAGAGGTATATGCGCGAGCTAGGCCGACTTTGCCGTTCCTATTGCCATCACAACCGTAGGGCATGGGGCAAATATGTAGCAGTATTTGAGATAATTATGAACACCTTGAGACATGAATCGACGGGATTTTCTCCAGAGGAGATCCTGTTGGATGACAGAAGTAAAAGTTTAGTGGAAGAGATAATCAAATTCCCTCCACGGATTGACATTAGTATTGGTGTGAAAAAAGATCGTTTGCGAGAAGTAATGAAGCTAAAAGCCGATGCTCGCATACGTCGTCATGGCGCTAAAGCGCGTTTTGCTAAGTTTGCAATCGGAGACTTAGTTCTTGTAAAAGCTCATGAGAAATCGAGCGAGATAGACAATGAAATCTCTAAATTTAAGTTTGTTTATAATGGACCATATAAAATCATTGGTATACCTCACACAAATGCTTATTGCTTAGAGTATCCAAGCTCTGGAAAGCTATTAGGTATACGGAACATTGTAGACCTGAAATTGTACCAACCAAGGATTGATTAGTACCACAGAAAGGGTAATTTGTACAGTATGTAGATATAGAGTGTAAGATTTAAGGATGTACCATGTTGCGATGCTTTTGCCTGACCTAGAGGTCATTAAGGAAGTTGTAATTAATAAGTAATTAATGTTGATTAAATGATTTAAGAGTTACTGAATATTAATCAATTTAAAAATCCAAGCTGCTAGTTTAAGTTTTCAGCTTAGTCACAGTAGATTAAGCAATGTAAATATGATTTTGTAACTAGCTGTAAGATTTCATGAATATGTGTTTTACTAGTCATTGCCGATGTACTTAGACGCTGTTTTAAGTTTCAGGCTAGTACATGCGTGTGATGATGGACAGTGTTGATTTATCCACTGTGATAGTATTAATGGACTCCTTGAGATTACTCGGGAGTGAGTTTTTCCAAAAGAATTCAGTGAAACGGACGTTCTGGAAACGCCGTTACAAGGGCGAGTGAGATCAAGCGTGCCGCACAGGCGGGCGCAACAATACTGGCGAGGCGGAGGCGCTGTCGGCTCTTGTGCCGCTGTCGGCATTATTTGTACTTGCGGGTACGGAAGGCGGAGTTGTTTTTCTTCCCGGACAGCTGATGTGAAAGAATTCTGTTGTCAATATTTATGGTTTTTTCGATCTACTGAATATTATTTTCTTGTTTAGCGATAATTGGACTCTCATGACGAGAATATTAATTATGAAAAGGTTACAAAAAAAGGTGTATAATATGTAATTAATAATTAATTTGTGTATTTTGATCTACCTGTTTTTATGACCATGTACTCTGATTAATTTTGTTAATAGTATTCCATTTCTTGATAGTGTCACGAATTTTGACGATTTTGGAATAGCTAAACCATTTTCTATGTTTTCTATGAATTTTAATATGTTGTCAACCTGTTTTATTTTGTGAAAGATGACAGAGTGGAATAAGATTAGGAGTGTCTCCACTGAATTATTATGGTCTAAAAATTGATTAATGGTTAATTAGACGAATGCTAAATTTTTTTGATGTTTTGAGCATATGCATTTCCGCTGTTTCTTTTTTGGGACATTTTCTGAGTCTGTTTAGGTTACACGAACATTCTCAGACAATGTGGGGCACATGTAACGCCGGAAATGCATATCCTCTATTGCACAGCCAATTTTTTTCCTTATTTTGTTACCTGAAGACATAACATTTCTGTGTCTTTGTATATTGTAATTGTTTTACTATTTGTATATATATGCATTTATGTCGATGTATAATTGGTTTGTTTTGTGAATATTATTTGTATTTATACGCTGGGTCTGGCCTAGGGAAAACTATACTATCGAACGAATACATCGATTGGTCGTGTGGAGAACGAAAGTGTTTAGGATCTTTGGTAATGTTAACTCTGCCGCGTGGAGCGCGGGCAGAGCAGAGGGAGTCTGGCTGGGGTGGTGCAGTGGAGCAGGTGTGTTGTGTGAAGCTCCCGCGAGTTGCCGCGCTTTCGGGGTTTGGCAGCATGTAATTCCGCTCGACTTGCGATGATAGTTTCTGACATGGTGTCGCGGACGGGAAGCATTAGCTGGCGCACATCAAGAGCCCGTTTCGTCTGGTGACCGTGTCGAGAAGAAGGCTCTTGTTACATTACATAGATGTGTTGGTTTATACTGCTGCATGATATTCGGAATTCTGCTTCTTTCCATTTTAGTTCATTGTTCTGTGTTCTGGACTCCTGTTCCTTTCCTGTCCAGGAATGAATAGACTGATACATATCAATGTCTCATCTAAGTTTTCAATGTCGTATGTCAACAGGCAGACTGCCAACACCTTATAGAACTTAATTTTTATTCATTTCTGCGTTTTCGCCCATGATGTACTGTCAATTTCACCACAAATTCTTTGAAATTTACGAATATTATTGATAATTTACGTTCTTTCACAGAAAGACATGTTAAGAAACACTATACCATAGATACCTGAAACTAAATTCTTATTCCATAATTTTATCATTTACAATACTTGTTTTCAGATATTCTGTGTAGGAAGCCCAACACCCTTTTTTTTTATTACTGATATCTTTAAAGTATTCGTCAACGTTTACCAGTTATTCACTGTGAACTCAAGGTCATCCTCAAAATAGTCAAAAATAGCCAGGCCATCTGCAAACAAAATGGTGTTTATACTCACATAGACCATTTTAAAATTATTTTTCACAGTAGCTTATCATTCCTGCATGGTTCTCTATATTCTGTGAAATGAATAAATAAGCAAAGCTCTGTCTTTCTGGACTCAGACAACTCAGTCGACACCTACCGACCGTTACTTCATCGTGAGCCAATGATGTCATTCTCAGTCAATGACGTCATTCAGATGCGGTGTGGAGGAGCGTGGGGTCAACACATCGTTCTATTGCTCACTGTTGGGTTCACAGTTTTTCAAGCCGCTACATCTCAGTCGAGTGTGAGGCAGCGTGTACACTGTTCCATTCCTTCCACCAAGGAAAATTCTTGGCAGTGTCAGTAATTGCAGCTGGATCCTCTGCGTGGAAGCTAGCCACGCTGTCCACTTATCTCTAGAGGAAGACGTGGAATGAATACCCCAGTAATATTTATTGCGCCCTGATATGATTTTAAAGATTGTATCTGCAGTTAACTGACTTTGAGGTACGAGGCAGGGTATAGTAAACCGCTTTAATTCCATTTTTCAGCGTAGTTTCCCACTCAAATGTGACTGGTTTTGTGTATTCTATGAAATAAATGTCCTTATATGCCTTTTAATTATGTGTTATGATCATCAAGGTTGTAACTGCTCGCCGGTCGATGTGGCCGAGCGGTTCTAGGTCCTACAGTCTGGAACCGCGCGACACTGATATGGTTGATGCGTACTACGTAACGCACCACAACGGACGAGCTGCACAGCGGGTTTATCAACAACAACATTCTGATCGCTAGAATGAAATTTTCAGTCTACAGTGGAGTGCGCGCTGATGTGAAACTTCCTGGCAGATCAAAACTGTGTGCCGGACCGAGACTCGAACTCGGGACCTTCACCTTTCGCGGGCAAGTGCTCTACCAACTGAGCTACCCAAGCACGACTCACTCTCCGTCCTCACAGCTCTAATTCCGCCAGTACCTCGTCTCCTACCTTCCAAAGCTGTGAGGACGGAGCGTTAGTAGTGCTTGGGTAGCTCAGTTGGTAGAGCACTTGCCCGCGAAAGGCAAAGGTCCCAAGTTCGAGTCTCGGTCCAGCACACAGTTTTGATCTGCCAGGAAGTTTCATCCTGATCGCTGTATCCCGCATCATACGACCTTTACTGCTGTGTACCAACGTCTGCGTGAGACCAGGTCATTTAGCAGATTACCTGGACAGGGACGCCGTCGCACGGTAAGAATGCTGCAATTTGAGGAAGCTGTCTTGCAGCATGTGAGCGGGATCATTCAATCAGCACTCATGCAATTGCACGTACCATGGGACGAATCAGACGAATGTAAGAACAGTCCTTCGAGAGCAATTGTTACGTCCATTTCACTTACAGCGTGTCCACAACCTGGAACCAGTTGATTTTCCACCCAGAGCACAGTTTTCGCAGTGGTACCTGGAATAGTGTGAAATTCTTCCTACATTTCCATCCTTTGTGTTGTTTACCGATGAAGCAACGTTCGGACGTGATGGAGTCTTCAACATGCACAATTTGCATGTTTGGAGTGAGATAGAGCACTTGGCCGCAAAAGGAAAGGTCCCGAATTCGAGTCTCGGTCCGGCACACAGTTTCAATCTGTCAGGAAGTTTCATATCAGCGCACACTCCGCTAAAGAGTGAGAATCTCATTCTAGAAACATCCCCCAGGCTGTGGCAAAGCCATGTATCCACAATATCCTTTCTTTCAGGAATGTTAGTTCTGCAAGGTTCGCAGGAGAGCTTCTGTAAAGTTTGGAAGGTAGGAGAGGAGATACTGGCAGAAGAAAAGCTGTGAGGTCGGGGCGTGAGTCGTTCTTGGGTAGCTCAGTTAGTAGAATACTTGCCCACGAAAGGCAAAGGTCTCGAGTTCGAGTCTTGGTCTGGCACACAGTTTAAATCCGCCAGGAAGTTTCATCTCACACTTAGCTTAAGAGCGCATGCATCCAAGTTGCTGACAATGGAAAAAATATGAGGATTTGATAGATGACGATCAGTTTTGCTTTAGAAAATGCAGAGAACCAGAGAGGTAGTTCTCACTCTGTGGCTAGTAATGGAAGCGAGACTGAAGAAAAATCAAGATACGTTCATAGGATTTGTCGTCCTGGAAAAAGAGTTCGACAATGTGACAATATGTGATCAAAAGTATCCGGACACCCACAAAAACATACGTTTTTCATATCAGGTGCATTGTGCTGCCACCTACTGCCAGGTACTCCATATCAGCGACCTCAGTAGTCATTAGACATCGTGAGAGAGTAGAATGGGGTGCTCTGCGGAACTCATGGACTTCGAAAGTGGTCAGGTAATTGGGTGTCACTTGTGTCATCCCTCTGTACGCCAGATTTCCATACTCCTAAACATCCCTAGGTCCATTGTTTCCGATGTGATAGTGAAATAGAAACGTGAAGGGACACGTACAGCACAAAAGCGTACAGGCCGACCTCGTCTGTTGACTGACAGAGACCGCCGACAATTGAAGAGGGTCATAATGTGCAGACACCTATTCAGACCATCATACAGGGATTCCAAACGGCATCAGGATCCACTGCAAGTACTGTGATAGTTAGCCATACGCCACACATCACGCCGGTAAATGCCAAACGACGCCTCTCTCGGTGTAAGGAGCGTAAACATTGGACGATTGAACAGTGGAAAAATGTTGTGTGGAGTAATGCATGACGGTACACAATGTGGCGATCCGATGGCAGGGTGTGGGTATGGAAAATGCCCGGTGAAAGTCATCTGCCAGTGTGTGTAGTGCCAGCTGTAAAATTCGAAGGCGGTGGTCTAATGGTGTGGTCGTGTTTTTCATGGAGGAAGATTGCACCCCTTGTTGTTTTGCGTGGCACTATCACAGCACTGGCCTACAATGATGTTTTAAGCACATTCTTGCTTCCCACTGTTGTTGAGCAATTCGGGGATCTTTCAACACAATCGAGCACCTGTTCATAATGCACGGCCTGTGGCGGAGTGCTTACGAGACAATAACATCCTTGCAATGGACTGGCCTCCACAGAGTCCTGACCGGGATGCTATAGAACTCCACTGGGATGTTTTGGAACGTCGACTTCGTGCCAGGCCTGACCGACTGACGTCGATACCTCTCTGTGAAGAAAAGGCTGCCATTCCCCAAGAAACCTTCGAGTACCTTACTGAACGTATGCCTACGAGAGTGGAAGCTGTCACTAAGGCTAGGGGTAGACCAACACCATATTGAATTTCACCATTTCCGGTGGACGGCGCCACGAACTTGTCATTTTCAGCCAGGTGTCCGGACGACTTTGATCACGTAGTATAGCTACAGGGAAATATGGGTAATATGAAGTATGTACGACCAGCAGAAGGTAACAATAAGAGTGGAAAACCAAGAACGAATGGCTCGGACTAAAAAGGGAGTCGGACAGGGGTGTAGTCTTTTGCCCTACTGTTCAATCTATATGTCGAAGAAGCAATGATGGAAGTAAAAGAGAGATCGAAGAGGATATCATTGATGAAATTTGTTGATGACTTTAGTATCCTCAGTGCAACTGAAGAATCACAGTTGAATGGAATGAACAGTCTAACGAGTACAGAATAGGGCTTGAGAATAAATCGAAGAAAGACGAAAGTAATGAGAAGTAGCAGAAATAAGAACACTGAAAAACTTAACGTTCGAACTGGTGATCATGAAACAGATGAAGTTAAGGAATTCTGCTACCTAGGCATCAAAATATGCCATGATGGACAGTGGAAACAGGAAGTAAAAAGCAAACTAGCACTGCCAAAAAGGGCATTTCTGGCATGAGGAGTCTCCTAGTATCTTTGAGGAAGAAATTTTCGAGCATGTGCGTTTGGAGGACAGCACTGTATGGCAATGAAACATGAATTGTGGGAAAACCGGAACACAAGAGAATCGAAGCATTTGAGATGTGGTGCTACAGAAGAATGTTGAAAATTAGGTTGACTGATAAGGTAAAGAATGAAAAGGTTCTCTGCAGAATGTTTGTATGGAAAACACTGACAAGAAGAAGAGACAGAATGATGATAAAATAACTGTTAAGGCGTCAGCAATGACTTCCGTGGTACCTGAGGGAACTGTAGAGGGTAAAAACTGTATAGGAAGACAGAGATTGGTGTTCTGAGATTCAAGGGCTATCACAAGAGAGAAATTCATGGTGGGCAGACTGATGACTCAAAAAAAAAAAAAAAAATAATGCCGGAAGTAAAAGGTTAAAAGATGCCCCTTAGGTACGAGTGGTAACGTCAGCCAGCCGCGGTGGCCGAGCGGTTCTAGACGCTTCAGTCCGGAACCGCACGACCGCTACGATCGCAGGTTCGAATCCTGCCTTGGGCATGGATGTGTGTGATGTACTTAGGTTAGTTAGGTTTAAGTAGTTCTAAGTTCTAGGGGACTGATGACCTCAGATGTTAAGTCCCATAGTGCTCAGAGCCATTTGAGCCATTTGGTAACGTCATGAGGTCTGTAGATAATTTGCTGAAAAATCAGAACCACGAATTAACAGTTGACAACAGGTTTGTTTTCTATGATCTGCCTATGGAACCGAAGATGTTCGGTATCCATATGATGAGAACCTTGATAAATAGTCGCCTGCCAGAATACTATTTGCAGACAGATGATTCTTTGTAGCAAACTGATTGAAGCTCTTGTGATTTAACACTGGAGACAAACGAGAATGTCTTGGTGCTAAAATGATTTGACAATAAGGAAAGCAGCTCATTTCCTCCCATAAAAGTCAAGAACTCACTGAATATGTTATATGATCATCAGCTGCTGGTAAGCAGTACGTGAATGTCGTTCAATCTGCCGTAATAAACGAATAAACACTCTTAAGACGTTTGTTGATTCGCATGATATGCTGGTCCAACTCTATAAAACGCATAGCAAGGAGTGTCTATTCTATCCCAGAAGTTTATTGCATGTAGTCAACATGACGCGTATCAATTCATGGCTGTTATATAGAAATCACTGTAGTCAGAAAACTGTAAAATGCAGACCACTAATTGATTTTGTCAGCGATATTGCACCAGGCCCTTTAAATATGGGCTCAACAGAAATAAAAATGAGGGTGCGCCCAACCAGTTGGCTAAATCGAAATCCAACGAGGAAGAGAACAGAGAATCACGTTGTACAGTTACTGATGTACGCTATGGTGTTAGAGGTTATTGACCAGAACATATCCCTGTCAAAGCAACACGTAAATTGTGCGTACAAGGCTGTTCTTGAATGAAGTGCACGAAATACAATATGCCGCTTTGTCTTAACAAGGATAAGAACTGTTTAAAGGGTTTACATATTATACAGGGTGAACAGTAACAAAACCGACAATCTGCAGGAACTGATTTCTGACTGGAAATGGAGGAAGAAAGGTCCTGTGAATATGTGTCCAGGAAATGCGTCGTTACCACGGTAGGTCGCACTAACGAATGATGGTTCCTCTGACCACGTGCCGTGTGTTCTTTGTATGTTGCAGGCTGTGTGATTGACGCAGCGTACTGTAAGCATCAGAATAGTCCGGTATTCATGTTGGGAACAAGCAGAAATGGTGTTTGTGTATCGCCAAACAGACTAAAACAGTCGAGAGGCAGCATGGCTATACCAAAACAAGTACCCTCACAGACAACAAATCACATCACATTTCAAGCCCTTTTTGGACCCTTCCAGACAAACGAATGTGCAGGAAAGCGACGAACTATGCGTACACCAGATTTGGAGGTCTGGGTCCTACCGGATATTGAGACGGACCTTTGTACAAGATCCAGGCAAGTGGACAGCCAACATGGTGCAACCCAAAGTATGATTATGTGTATCCTGCATGACAACCGCCACTGTGCCTATCAGCTGCGGTCCCATGGAGGCCACTCTGAACGTCTGTTGTGACGTAGCTGTGTACCGTGTTCCAGGACGATTTGTTGTCGTTGCACGCACACCGTCCATTTCCTGACATATGTTCGTAGGACCTTTTTTCCTTTACTTCCAATCAGGAATCTGTCCCCGCTGCTTGTCAGTTTTACTAATGTTCACTCTGCATAAATTGAAACTTACCACGTATTAACTCCAAAAATATTTTACTGTAACATCAAAATCATTTAATTTTCATAAATTAATGTGTATTTTGTAAAATGTAGATACTTTTGGTTGAGATGAAATGTGAATTGTGAACAGGTAAATGTTTATCCTCTTCTTTAACCTGCCACACCAGTGTCCCAATGATTCCATCTGTAATTATTTCAGAAATCGTACTCCAGCCTACATTTTTCAGAAATATGTTTAAAGTTCTTGTTCACTGTGACTTAAAGACAATATAACTTAGAGCAAATTTTTCTCATTGTCATAAATAATTCAGACACTGGTAAATAACCACTACAAAATAGGTACTTATAGCTCTTAAGGTATGTTTACTCGGCACTTTCTTTGTTGTTTTGGTCCACACTATCACCTCCCACAATATGGAAAGCAAAAAACTTGCAGTAGAAGAAATGTGTATCACAGTATTGAGGATAAAAAGGGCCCAAGGTTCTTAAGGCATGCATTTAAAGACAATATTTACTGGAAATTTTTTCCTTGTTTTGGTGTAAGGAACCTACCCACAAATTTTAAAACGTCGTTATGAAACATCCTGTTCAGCACTTGGCTAGTTACATGTTCCATAGGTCATCTGAACGATTCTTTGATCTACATGATGTGGAATTAGTTAGTTTACAGAACATGTATACCGATTAATATTAACATTAATGAACACATTATTTTTAGTCCCACTCTTGCAACAACACATTTTTTTACTGGCTATAGCAGTTTTCGCAAAAAATCGTCAATGGAATAGAAGGAGTTGTACGGGAGAAATGATTCCAAGATAGATTTAAAACTTGCTTTGCTACCTGTCAGACATTTTATGTAGTATTGGGCATCATCATCATCATTGTCGCTTTGGCCACGTCCCTCTCTCCATTGCCATCCTCTTCAATTCTTCTTACGATTTTATTCCCATATCTTCTTTGATGTTATTAAATACATTACTCTTGGCCTGCCTCTTGGTTTTTTCCCTAAAACTTTTCCTTCAGATACATTCTATAGGAACAGGTTGTGTCTCATTATGTGCCCTATCATTTTCGATTTACTTCTTCCTATATAATTTAGCAGCGTTCTGTTCTCATTCACTTCTCTTAAGACCTGTTCATTACTTTTTCTATCTACCTAGCTTGTTTTCGTCATTCTTCTCCATGTCAATGTTTCCATTGCTTTCAGTCTCTTTTTCTCTGCCTTTCCCAGAGTCCACGCTTCACATTGTATTGAGCAAATGATCAATAAATTTTATTGCTGCGTATTGTACTCCTTTCTGGGCCACTGAAAGCGTTAATGATTCAAATGGCTCCGAGCACTATTAGACTTAACTTCTGAGGTCATCAGTCCCCTAGAACTTAGAACTACTTAAACCTAACTAACCTGAGGACATCACACACATCCATGCCCGAGGCAGGATTCATACCTGCGACCGTAGCGGTCGCGTGGTTCCGGACTGTAGCGCCTAGAACCGCTCGGCAACCCCGGCCTGCGATAGCATTAATAATTAGTAGTATTCTTCCCTCTAGAGTTATAGAACTGGACATCACTGTTCTCACCTGTGATGAATTATTTATGGCCAATTTCATTAGCGAATATAGGTACTGTGATGTCGCAGTTTAAATGACTATCTCCTTGAAAAGGTACTTACATGGCGCGCGTGGGTGAACAGCACATGTTTTTCTTACTGCTGTCTTCTGCGTAATCACTATTTTCTTTATAGGAGATTATTTATCTCACAAAATTATTCTATAAGGCATTATTGATTGGAAATATGCCAAATGCGCCAGGAGGTTAATTTGTTTGTCTCCAGTATTAGCAATTATAGGAAGAGCAAAAGTAGCTGATCTTAACTGTTTGAGAACCTCAGCAATATGTTTTTGTCCCAGTGACGTTTTCATCAGTACGTACACACAGAAATTTGTAGCGTTCTAATCTGTTTACTCTCTCCCGCTAGTGTACTACATCAGTTGTTGGTATGACTTTATTTGTTGTACAGAACAGAATGTAGAGTGTTTCTCAAAAATTAGAATATAGAGTGTTTTTTAAAAAAATAAGTAGAGTCCATTTAAAGAGAACCACTTCATAATTCTATGGAAAATATAATTTGCTATCTCTTCTGTTGCTTTATTCATATTAAAACCTTTAAATACCTTAAAAATTAACGTTTTGCGCACGACTTCGACCGGGTATGTATAATTTATGGACCTGGGTGACAAAATCAAAGCTTTGTTTGAAAAGTAAATGTGATATCAAAAGAAAAAACTGCGAAGACTTTGTATATGCGTTGACTATAAGATGGGATTGGGATGAGAATGGTGTCGTAAAATGTTTGAAACTGACGTATTTATTTCCTGTATTTAGCTGACTTGGACCACTCTTACTCGTGTTATTTAGTGCGTCAACAAGATCACGAGAGTGAGCACTGCAGCGAGAGAACAAATTTTTCAGCGCCTTTATATAAAAATACTATGGGAATAAGGCAGTTTTCTGGCCGCGGCTCTAGAAGGTGGGTCACTCTAAGATACGACACCCCTTTAATTTCGTGAACGTTTGCAGATATCGAAACAAGATTTTTGGTAAATAATAGTACGCGAATGAGCACGGATTTTAGTGTATAGTAAAGAGTCTTATCTCTTATATAAATATAAATATCGAAACAAGTACGATTTTTTTTAAGAAACATATACTTTTCATAACCGGATTCCGGTGGTATAGGTGTAGGACAGCACCTGTGGTGCAGCGGTAGCGTCTTTCGTTGTTAATCAAACGGGTTCAAACACCCTCACCGCTTAAAATTTGAATAAAAATCATCAGAATTAGCGGCCGAAAACTTCAGCATAAGAAGTCACCCTCATTCTGACAAAGGCCTCGTCAAAGCGGCTGGATGAGCGACAACGATAGTTCAGGTGTACATGCCGACGTTGCAAACTGAAGATGAAGAAATAGAGAAAGTGTATGAGGACTTTGCAAGGGTAATACAGTATGTAAAGGGGGATAGAAAACTAATAGTCATGGGGAACTGGAATGCAGTTGTAGGGGAAGGAATAGAAGAAAATGTTGCAGGAGAATATGGGCTTAGGACAAGGAATGAGAGAGGAGAAAGGCTATTTGAGTTCTGTAACAAGTTTCAGCTAGTAAAAGCGAATACACTGTTCAAGAATCACAAGAGGAGGAAGTATACTTGGAAATGGCCGGGTGATAC
Organism: Schistocerca americana; assembly: GCF_021461395.2. NCBI lineage: Eukaryota > Metazoa > Arthropoda > Insecta > Orthoptera > Acrididae > Schistocerca > Schistocerca americana. The sequence continues at coordinate 619,289,068 of NC_060121.1, forward strand.
GGGAAGATTTCAGTTAGATTACATCATGGTCAGACACAGATTCCGGAATGAAATACTGGATTCTAAAGCGTGTTCTGGAGGAGCTATAGACACAGACCACAATTTATCAGAAGGAATCAATGTGCAAAGAAGTGGGATACGGAAGTAGTAAGGAATAGAGAGGTATCCAGAATGAGATATTCATTCAGCAGCGGAGTGTGCGCTGATATGAAACTTCCTGACAGATTAAAACTGTGTGCCGGACCGAGACTCGAACTCGGGACCTTTGCCTGATGAAACGTGAAAGGCATAGGTCCCGAGTTAGAGTCTCGGTCCGGCACACAGTTTTAATTTGTCGGGAAGTTTCAACAGAGAGGTTGAAACGTCCCCTTAGAATAAATTATACATGACTGTGCTTATACTGACACACAATATTTTTAGCGCAACGCAATCTGACTTTCAAAAATCCCTACAAAAGAATTGCCCTGACTAACATTAACCTATACTTTTCACAAATCACTTACCTCACAAAAATCTTCGTTACTCAAGCTACTGCAATACAGCGAGCGCCACTACTGCCAGCTAAATAAAAGATTCAAACTACTGAAGGCACTAACTACTGATAGGCATAGTTAGCAAATGAAAGATTTTGATAGAGAACAAACAATGTATTTACCTTAATAGTATTCAAAAGTAATAACATATATAGCAGTTCATGACATCCAGTCTTCCAAATTTCAAAACTCCATTTCTCTCCCCACATCCACCACTGCTGGCGGCTCACCTCCAACTGCGCAACGCTACGCGCTGTTCACATCCAGCTGCCCAACACTACAATGGCAGACAACAATGCAAACTAGCCACAGACTGCACACAGCACAACCAGTGATTTCCATACAGAGCACTATGTGGCGTTACCAATATAAAAACCTAAACAGTCTACTTACAAGGTATGCTTGAAGTTCTCTGAGGTTATAGATACTGCGATGAAGAACAGCTCAGTAGTCAGTTCGGATGAAGTGGAATGGACATCGAAGGGGTTGGCTCAACATATAGAAAAGCCAAATCAACTTTCGGAGAAGTCAAAAGTAAAGATGGTAACATTAAGAGCGCAACAGGAATTCCATTATTAACGGTACTGGAGAGAGCGGATAGATGGAAAGATTACACCGAAGGCCTCTACGAGGAGGAAGATCCGTCATGTGATAGAAGAAAAAAGAGGAATCGATATAGGAGAGATAGGGGCTCTAGTCTTAAAATTTAAAAGAGCCTTGCAAGACTTAAAATCAAATAAGGCAGGGGGGATAGATAACATTCCACCGGAATTTCTAAAATCACTGTCGGAAGTAGCAACAAAACGACTATTCACCTTGGTCTGTAGAATGTACGAGTCTGGCGATATACCATAAGACTATCGCAAAAATATCATCCACACATTTACGAAGACTGCAAGAGCTGACACGTGCAAACATTCAGCTTCACAGTTCATACATCCATGTTGCTGACAAGAATAATATACAAGAGAATTGAAAAGAAGTTAAGGATGTGTTAGATGACGATCAGTTTTGATTTAGGGAAGATAAAGGCGTCAGAGAGGCAATTCTGACACTGCGGTTAATAATGGATGCAAGACTTCATAGGATCTGTCGAAGTGGAAAAATCGTTCGACAATTTAAAACGGTGCAAGATGTGCGAAATTATGAGAAAACTGGGGGTACGCAATAGGGAGATATGGGTAATATACAACATATACACTCCTGGAAATGGAAAAAGGAACACATTGACACCGGTGTGTCAGACCCACCATACTTGCTCCGGACACTGCGAGAGGGCTGTACAAGCAATGATCACACGCCCGGCACAGCGGACACACCAGGAACCGCGGTGTTGGCCGTCGAATGGCGCTAGCTGCGCAGCATTTGTGCACCGCCGCCGTCAGTGTCAGCCAGTTTGCCGTTGCATACGGAGCTCCATCGCAGTCTTTAACACTGGTAGCATGTCGCGACAGCGTGGACGTGAACCGTATGTGCAGTTGACGGACTTTGAGCGAGGGCGTATAGTGGGCATGCGGGAGGCCGGGTGGACGTACCGCCGAATTGCTCAACACGTGGGGCGTGAGGTCTCCACAGTACATCGATGTTGTCGCCAGTGGTCGGCGGAAGGTGCACGTGCCCGTCGACCTGGGACCGGACCGCAGCGACGCACGGATGCACGCCAAGACCGTAGGATCCTACGAAGTGCCGTAGGGGACCGCACCGCCACTTCCCAGCAAATTAGGGACACTGTTGCTCCTGGGGTATCGGCGAGGACCATTCGCAACCGTCTCCATGAAGCTGGGCTACGGTCCCGCACACCGTTAGGCCGTCTTCCGCTCACGCCCCAACATCGTGCAGCCCGCCTCCAGTGGTGTCGCGACAGGCGTGAATGGAGGGACGAATGGAGACGTGTCGTCTTCAGCGATGAGAGTCGCTTCTGCCTTGGTGCCAATGATGGTCGTATGCGTGTTTGGCGCCGTGCAGGTGAGCGCCACAATCAGGACTGCATACGACCGAGGCACACAGGGCCAACACCCGGCATCATGGTGTGGGGAGCGATCTCCTACACTGGCCGTACACCACTGGTGATCGTCGAGGGGACACTGAATAGTGCACGGTACATCCAAACCGTCATCGAACCCATCGTTCTACCATTCCTTGACCGGCAAGGGAACTTGCTGTTCCAACAGGACAATGCACGTCCGCATGTATCCCGTGCCACCCAACGCGCTCTAGAAGGTGTAAGTCAACTACCCTGGCCAGCAAGATCTCCGGATCTGTCCCCCATTGAGCATGTTTGGGACTGGATGAAGCGTCGTCTCACGCGGTCTGCACGTCCAGCACGAACGCTGGTCCAACTGAGGCGCCAGGTGGAAATGGCATGGCAAGCCGTTCCACAGGACTACATCCAGCATCTCTACGATCGTCTCCATGGGAGAATAGCGGCCTGCATTGCTGCGAAAGGTGGATATACACCGTACTAGTGCCGATATTGTGCATGCTCTGTTGCTGGGTCTATGTGCCTGTGGTTCTGTCAGTGTGATCATGTGATGTATCTGACCCCAGGAATGTGTCAATAAAGTTTCCCCTTCCTGGTACAATGAATTCACGGTGTTCTTATTTCAATTTCCAGGAGTGTAAAAGAACCAAGGGGGAACAGTAAGAATGGGAGACGAAGTGCTCGGATTAAAAAGGGTGTAAAACAGTGATGCAGTCTTTCGCTCCTACTGTTCACTCTACACATCGAAAAGACAGTGAGAAATAAAAGAAAGGATCAAGAGTGGAATTAAAAGTCAGGATGAAAGCTCATCAACGATAAGATTCACGGATGACATTGCTATCCTCAGTGAAAGTGTAGAAGAATTACATGGTCTGCTGAGTAGCATGAACAGTCTAATGAGTACAATGGATTGAGAGTAAGTCGAAGAAACACGAAAATAACGAGAAGTAGCAGATATAAATAGCTAGAAATTTAACATTGGGGTTGACGTTTACGAAGTACATGAAGTTAAGGAATTCTGCTGTCTAGACAGCAAAGTAACCAATGACAGACGGTGCAAGGAGGACATCAAAAGCAGACCAGCACTGGAAAAAAGGACATTCCTGGCTAAGCGAAGTCTACCAGTATCAGACATAGGCCTTCATATGAGGAAGAGATTTCTGAAAATGTACGTTTGGCGCTCAGCTTTGTATGGTAGTAAAATAAGGGCTGGGGGGAAACCAAAAAAGAAGATAATCAGAGCACTTGAGATGTAGTACTACAGACGAGTGTTAAAATTAGGTGGACTGATGAGGTATGGAACGAGGAGGTTCTGCGCAGAATCAGAGAGGAAAGGAATGTGTGAAAAACAATGGCATGAACAAGGGACAGGATGATACGACATCTGTCAAGACATCAGTGAATAACTCCCATGGTGCTAGAGGATTCTGAGGAGGGTAAAAATTGTAGAAGAAGATATTACAATACTTTCAGTAAATAATTGAGGACCTTGGTTGCAAATGCTTTTCTGAGATCAAGATGTTGACACAGGAGAGGAATTCTTGGCGTGCCACTTCAAACTGCTTTACATAGATCTTGAAAAGTCAATTACAGTGATATAGGTCTTGTTAATACAGACTCTGAAACCCTTACAAAAGAATCCGACAAACGTACTAAAATTGGATAGCAAGATTCGGCTATTGCAGTGTAAACATCGCCAAGTAGAACTCGTGCCACGATCCGTCTCTATATGCAGCAAGACAGGCCTACGCTACTGAGATAACACTTCATTTCCTACACGTGAAAAGTCCCCTTTGAACAATTCTACATGACTGTGCTTAAACTGACACACAATATTTTGTTAGCGCAACGCAATCTGACTTTCAAAATTCCCTACAAAAGAATGGCCCTGACTAACATTAAACTATACCTTTCACAAATCACTTACCTCACAAAAATCTTCGCTGCTCAAGCTACTGCAATACAGCGAGCGCCACTACTGCCAGCTAAATAAAAGATTCAAACTATGGAAGGCACAAACTACTGATAGGGATAGTTAGCAAATGAAAGATATTAATAGAGAACAAACAATGTATTTACCTTGATATCATCATATATAAATATAGCAGTTCATGACAAATTTCAAAACTCCGCCCTCTCTCTCCCCACATCCACCACTGCTGGCGGCTCACCTCCAACTGCGTAACGCTACGCGCTGTTCACATCCAGCTGCCTAACACTACAATGGCCAGTATTACAACAATGCAAAGCAGCCACAGACTGCACACAGCACAGCCAGTGATTTTCATACAGAGGTGGCGTTACCAATAAAAAAACCTAAACAGCCTAACAGCCTACTTACATAGCCCCCATGCTCCCCACAAAAAATTTTACAAATTTTTTTTTGGGCAGTGGCCAATAATGATTTGATAAAATTTTTCATAATTACAATAACAAAGAAATCAAATGCACACACTTATTGATACAATGTTGGTCAAAAGCTAAAATTCTCTCACAGTCCATAAAGATAGTCCTGATCATTAATCATAACAGTAATTACAGGTTGTTTTTTTTACAAAGTCTCATTAGTAAAAGAAATTGCACACAGAAGTAGTGGATTTCCATGCAGTCTTGAAGAAGTAGTGTTGTCCTTCCAACGGAAAGACAGTGCTGACTCTTGACATGCTGACAGGTAATGGGCCACAATGGAGCAAACCCACAGCAGAGTTATTAGAAGTTTTGAAGAGTATTGGTAGGTAAGTCATCACAGAGCAGACCCACTGGAGTCCTGGTAGAGATTGTGGTATTGGTGGGCCACCAGAGGTACAGACCCACTGCAGTCCTTGTAGAAATAATGGCGTTGGTGGGTCATCATAGATGCAGACCCACTGTAGTCCTTGTAGAGATGGCCAGCAGCCATCTGTTGCAAATGTGCAGGTGCACAATCACCATTGAAGAGTCTTGCGGATAATATAGCAAGTCCATAAACCACCACTTGTGCACTCACAAAAAATTTGTTTGACATGTCCTTAGAACCAGCAATGCTGTTATCCAGTCCCTTGCTGAATTAGTAACACACGTGCAAACACTAACAGTCCCAACTACTCACATATTGTCCATATACTATGACCAACAGAAACGTGTGCAGTGAAATGTAACTAACAAGTTAATAATATCATGAACTGGTGACAATTACAATTTTATAACATAAGAATACAATAACAAAGGTACAAAATACATCATTAAAAACATAACAATACAGATAACATTTGTAGTACAGGCTTTACAAAAGAATAGAACTAACATATCCATCAGTGGAATTATGACATGAGTACATATATAAAAGATCACAATAACTTTCGAAACGTCAACTTCACACATGAGCATTAAACAGAACAGAATTAATAATGTCTAACATCTTTACAAAGTAAGTAACATATTATTAATGCCAATTATATTCAAGGATAACAGTATTCCTCATCATAGTGAATGTAACTTAGTATTAGAAGAGAAAAAAGTTCTATGAAACAGTACACAGAGACAGGAAGAAAACAAATACACAAGGGTACACAAACATGTAGTGGGATAACACCAATAGGAAAGGGTAGGGTTCGTTTTCAGTGTAACATTTGGTACTGCAGTCCAACCCAAAACTTCATATATCTTTCCTCTTATTTCATCCTTTGTTTCCACCAAAAAAATTCTATCTAAGCATGCTTTCTGTATTTATATGTTCACACATTTCTCACCTCAACATTTATTTCCAAGAAAATCCTACCTAAACCTGTTTTCTGTACTTTTTTTTGTATAACTTCTCAATGCATTCTTTACCTATTCTCCATAGTCAGTTTCTTATATAGTCTACCCCCTCTTAAGCTAACTTAAATCTACTGAGCTCAGATGCTAAACTAAGGGACGAGGCAATGCAGCAGCACATAAAACAATTAATATAAACAGCAATGAAAAAAATGGAAAATCGCAAAGCAAGCTACAGTAAATCTAAATTACCAAGCAATTCAACATTACAACTAATATGAGGCAATGTGCAGCAAACAAAAAAATAAATCTGGCTTAGCAGTAGCACTATGCCTGGCAAACAGCAGCTTATATCTAAACATGACATAGCTCAAGCAAAAAAAATAGTACACTAAAGATAACAATGCAGATAAGGGAAATGTATAATCACATCTTAATGTCTAAGTAATTAAAGTGGTGCACCACAACAACTTATTGTAAAAGAAATATTACCATGTACTTGAAAAGAATATTATGTATGCAGTTACTGTTACTAGTCCCTTCTTATTGTTCTTTCCTTTCCAAGTGCTCCTTTTTTGAAGAATGTGGATCACAAAATTATTATTTAATAGATCTGTTGACAGAAAGTGTTCACATTAGCAAATGCATTTAATTTTATTTTATGAAACCAATACTGCAACACAGCTGAAAAACAGATGTCAAATGAAATAAGCAATTACGCAAACCAAAGCATAAAAACATCATTCAATAGTCATGTGGCATTTCGTAAGTCAGTAGCTCTCAACTCTCATAGAAAGACACTTGTCATAATCAGGTGTGCAGATGTACAAATATTTCCCATCAATTCATAAGCATTGCAGTAATTAGCACAAAGTGCGAGTAATCATATGTCTTCAGATAATGAGCGTGTAATATTTGCGATGCTTTCTACAAAGGAATGTCAATAGCAAGGTTAATGGAAGTAATGAGGGTGTCACATTTGCAATATTTTCTCTAAAGGAATGTCAATGGCGAGGATAAAGGCCTGCCTTTTTTCCTTTTTTTTTTTTACCTGTGCTTCCAGAAAGGCACACCCTAATGGCTTGTTCTCCAGGTGTTTGACACAGCTGCGTGCCCACAACGCATTACGTGCAGGTGGTCACTTAACTTTCTTACGGAAATATTTACGACACCAGTTTCCGCTACAGTGACAGTCTCACATAAAAATATTTCACAGGTCAAGAATTAGCATTGCAAATCTGTAGAAAGAAAATCCTATAAATATAAGTGTCCAAATAAAATATTCGTCAGCATTGTGATACAGTCACGCATTTACGCACATTTCATAACTCTTAAAGTAAGATTCTTGGTTTCCAACATACTTCTTATTCCTCATATACGGTAGCATCATCTTATTGATCATAAACATATCTCAACAGCATAGTACACATCGTTGTCGTAATAATAACATCATAACACCTCAGTCAAATCTCAAAAACGTCGTAGCTTTCTGCAATAATTTCAAAAACTAAAAAAAATTCTCTGCTCATTTCAATAGTGTCATCTACCTCAAACGTACTTTAAAATCATGCTCCCTTACCAAATATATCATTCAAAGCTCTCATAGTATCACAATGGTTCCGAAAAAATATGAACAGATCACACAGTACAGACAAAATACAATTTCGTAAGTATGAAGTAATCCAACTCTGTAATTGCGTAAACATATGTCACTGATGTTATAAAAAAAGTTTATCTCTCAGTTACATGATCAGATAGCTGTGTAATTTGTGTGTTAGAGAAATATGGTACCGATGTGTAAAGTTGTATAAGCACATACCATGTTAGCTAGGGTTCCTTGTGGTTGCCACACACATGGTACACAAAGTAAGTGTGTACCCCCCTGAGGATAAATGTAATTATACTCCCAGGTGTTACAAATTACAGCATTGGAATGAAATGTATCACGGAAAACTTTTTTTGTAATTAAAAAAAATCTTTAAAAATAAGTGTTTTAAGTATAAGATTAATCACTCAAATGCGTGTACTGTAGCGCTAAACTGTGCATCTTGTCGCAACATAATCTCTGTGGAAGTGTCGTAGTTATCGTCCTCCGAAAGCTAAGTTCTGCAGAAGTCAATGTACTTACCACATGATAAACAAAAGTGAAATGCTTTGCGTATAGATATCGTAGTTATTATGCTTATTGGCGTGATGAAGAAAGTACTGTACAGTAACGTATTGTTATGCCACAAAAAAGGCTGTCTCATTGTTGCTATACCACAAAAGTTACTACTAAAACATGTTTTTCTTCCTAGAAGAATTCAGAAAACTGTGCAGATATAAAACAGATACACTGCAAAAGCAACATTGTGAATTGTCACTCATTAGTAGCGTCGTGATAACATCGTGTAGCTGTCACATAAACTAACCACTGTGTCCTCTGGTATCTCACAGAAAGTACTTTAAACCCAGAATGTATTTTCAAGTAAACCAAAAGTTGCATTAAAATCTCATTAGCAGTACCAGTATGTGTCCTAAGTATGTAAGCCTGATAGTCGTTACGTAATCGTGCAACTAACAAGCAAGAATGTACAATTAACAACACTGTGTCGTCTGTTCATTATAACAATGCATTCGTAATTTCTGTTTAAATAAGTTCTCTTGGTTCTTGACTGGATATTTCACTTCAAACATTGTTACATGTTAACAGATTCTAAATCTGACAAAGCATACTAGAAATGTGAAGTGAAAAGTTTTATGGCAAAGACAAAGTTAAAAAGCAGATTATCTTTCAATAAACGGTTTTACATGTGAAATGTGGTGTAAACCTTTACTCTTCCTAGTACGCAGAGTTTCAGCTTCAACGCAATTATCATGTGGTATACGTCGGATTCTGTAAGGTCCATTGTAAACTAGAAAGAATTTGTGACTCAAGTGTTTCTTCTTATGTGACAATGAATGAGCTTTAATGAGAACTTTCTGACCAATATACAATTTCTTTGCATTTGCTTTACTGTGTAGTTTTCTCCTTTTGTCTGCTGCAGATTTTATATTTTTAAGAGCCAAATCAATTATGTCTTTGTGTCGAAGTTTACGTGTATTCGGGAAAGGTACAAGCTCTCTGATTCTGTTCGGTGGTTCTTCATTCTTCAGTACAAGAATAGGTGGTAAAGCGGTGGAATCATGAGGCATTTCATTCAGCACATTTTGAAATAAGTGTAAATATCTGTCCCAATGCTGATGCTTTCTGTGACAATAAAGTCTGCAAAGCTTATTGATTTCTTTCATAATCCTTTCAGATGGGTTACAATGTGGTGAGTACAATGAAATAAAAACAGGTTTGATTTTATGGTTGCGAAGCATGCGTGACCAAACAGCAGATCTGAATTGCGGTCCGTTATCTGAAATGACTTTACTAACGTGTCCAACTTCACGTAAGAAATTTTTAACAAATGCATTGGATACAGACCGTCCAGTGGCTTTACGTAACGGTGTGAAAGAAACAAATTTTGAAGTAAGTTCAACAGCGACTAGAACGTACGAAAATCCATTAGATGTTCTGACAAGCGGTCCCAAGAGATCAACAGCAGCAAATTCTTTTAATTTAGAAGGAATGATAGGAAACAGCGGAGCACTATGGGAGATAGTAGATGGTTTCGCCTTTTGACAAAGTTTACAAATAGACAAGTCTCTTCGAATTCTCTTTTCCATATTGTTAAAATAACAAGTCGTTCGAAGAATATGATAACATTTTCGTGGACCAAAATGTGCGTAGCTGAAATGAATGTACCAAATGAGCTTATTAACAAAATCGTCTGGAATGCAAAGTACCCATAGCTTGTCATCAACAGTGCAGCGTTTGAAGAGTATGTTGTTTCTAACCAGGTAATAATGCCGAATCTGAGTGTGTGTCTTTTCATGCCATTTACTTTTGATGTCTTTCCAAATCGGATCTTTATCTTGTTCATGAGCAATGTCTTTTAAAGATGTGGTGATGAAATTTTCGAAGGCGACTTTCTGAATGTAAAGAATACTGAAATTTTTCTCGAGGTTGCCTTCTTTGTTACTTTTCTCAAGCCCAGCCGGTGCGCGTGACAGTGCGTCCGCAACAATGTTGTCCTTGCCGGGAATGTAGACTATTGTGAAGCGGAATTCTTGCAGAAACAATGCCCAACGTTTTAACCTGTCATGATTTAATTTTGAAGACATAAGAAATTGTAATGCACGATGATCACTGTATACTTTTACGTGCTTACCAGAAAGAAAGAAACGGAATTTGTTAAATGCCCAAACGATAGCTAAAGCTTCTAATTCAGTAACGGAATAATTTTTTTCAGATTTTGTTAGCACTCGGCTAGCAAAAGCAATGGTTTTCTGAACGGTAGTGTCATTTTCTATGGCTTCTTGAAATAAATGGGCACCAAGACCGACTTTAGAAGAATCCGTGCTAAGGCAGAAATCTTGTGACAGATCTGGATGAGCTAGTATTGGCGCGTTAAGTAGCGATTCTTTCAAAGAATTGAATTCCAACTGTGCTTGTTCGTCCCAGTTCCAAATAGTATTTTTTCCAGTGAGAGAACAAAGTTTTGGTGTAACAAGAATTTGCATATTCAGAAAACGACGGTAAAAATTTACGAGACCTAGAAAACTGCGGACTTGTCTTTTTGTAGATGGAACTGGAATGGCTCTGATTGCTTCTAACTTTTCAGGATCCGGCTGAATGCCTTCAGAAGAAATAATATGTCCCAAAAACCTCACCTTTGACCTACCGAATTCAGACTTTTCCAAGTTAACTGTAATTCCAGAATCTGCAAAAATATGTAACACGCTGTTGAGGATGCGATTGTGTTGTTCCCATGAGGCTTCTGCTATCAGAATATCGTCTACATATAAGGTGATGTGGCGTTTTAAGAATTCAGGTAATATGGAATTTAGCCTGCGAATGAATGCTGCTGGAGAAATGTTCAAACCAAAGGGAAGTTTCCGAAACTGATAACAAACGCCGAAACAAAGGAAAGCTGTGTATTTTCTACATTCTGGATGAAGTTCGATCTGATAAAAGCTGGATCTGAGATCAATGGAAGACAACACTTTTACACCATTAAAATTTTGAAGAAGTTCTTCCATCGTCTGCGGCCTGTCTGTTTCAGGAATGATGATAGTATTGATTTGTCTCGAATCTAAAACAAGCCTGATCGATCCATTTTTCTTCTCAACAATATGTAATGGGTTGTTGTATGAGCTTACTGCAGGCTCAATAATGCCCTCATTAAGCATAGATTGTATTTCTGTTCTAACACGGTCCCTATAATGCGCCGGAATTACGTATGGTCTAACACAAAATTTAGTATGCTCACGAACACGAAATTGGTATTGAAATCCCTTGATTGTTCCTGTTTTGTGAGTAAAAACTGTGGAATGTGATTGTAAAATCTCAAAAAGGTCCTGCCTATCAGTGTCATTACAATTCTCAATTGTTTGAATTTTATTCTGAATTAACTCATTAATTTCAAATATGCCGTCGATGTCATCCCTGTCAGTACTTGCAGAGTGATTGTTAGTGTCTAGTTCCGTAGAAAAGTCCGAACTGTTGTCTAACAGAAGGTAAAGCCGATTAATTTCCTCGTCATGGTTTGAGAGCCAATCTTCAAATTTCAAAGCTATTGACTTACCTTCTTTCTCTAAACTTATTTCAGCATCGTGAAAGTTTAAGATTGCTTTGTATTCATTCAAAAAGTCTACTCCCAATATAATTTCTGTCGACAATAATGGAACAATGAGAAAGCTCATAGAGAAGCTGTGGCTTTGACAATAGAATTCTAAGTTGGTTTGTTGGCGTACATCTACACTTTTTCCAAAGATTGCACCTTGTAATTTAATCTTACGTAACGGAAGTGTGGGACAATCGTTCGATTTGTTGCATTTGCTAAAGGCTGTTTCACTAATTACTGAAATGGGACTGCCAGAGTCAAGTACTGCCATAAATTTTACATCATTTACTGTAATGTGAATCACAGGATATGCAATATTGTTATGTTTTATGTCGTGTTCCTGGAGTAAGATGTCCCTAATGTCTTCCATTTTTACGTAATTACTAGCTACGGCAGCTGCGTCGTTAGTGTCATAAGAACGTTTTGTGGCTGCCAGCGGTGTGAGTCATTGCCTATTGTCTCTTTGTTGGCGAGCGTCGTTATTGGGATTTGGAGACCTAACTTCTACAAATTCACCGTGACGAGAGGGCCCTGCCCTGTTTAAATCCCGCCAGTTCTGATGCAATTCAGGTCTGTCGTTACGATCACATCGTCTGTCGTCATGTCGGTAGTTCCTGTAGTTTCTTTCTTGTCGGTTAAGTGGTGGAGAATTTCTCCCTGAATCGTAACTGTGCGCCGGACCGTTGCGTCTAAAGTTATTCTGTCTCCCTTGATAATAATTACTTTGGTTCCCATATTGTCTGTTTCTCTGATTGTCTCTGTGATAGTCACTACCGCGGAGAGGTGATCTTTCCCTGTAATTATTACTACTCTGCCAACGGTTGTCGTACGGGTGGTGTCTATTTTGGTCACGATTTGCGTTGTAAGAATAGACCAGTCGTGTCCGGTTATTGTTTCTGTCATCACGGAATTGTGACAGATGTGACCTGTAATTGTTGTGTCCTTGTTTTCGCGTTCCGCGATTATCAGTGTCAATTTCTAGTTCTTGTAACAGTCCCTGAAAAGCTTCAATGTCGTCTTTGCAACGTCCTGCTAAAATAATATGCCGTAAATGTTCAGGTAATTTGATTAAGCAAATGCGGATGAGTTCTGAGGGGCTGTATGGGTTTGACAGGTACTGATTCTTGTCCAACATGTCTTCAAAATATTTCACAAGACTGGAGAATTCGGATTGATCGAAATGTTTCATCATTATGATTCCATGTTTTACTCGGTCTTGTGTGGCTTGAGACCAATATGCTGAGAGGAAGGCATGGTAAAATTCTCGTTCACTGTGGCAATCGTGAATGACCGATCGCGTTCGTACAGCTGGTTCATTCTCTAAATAGCCACACACAAATTCTAATCTGTGTTCTAATGACCAGTTGGGAGGAAAACAATGAGAGAATTGATGGAGCCATGCTTGTGGATGAATGTCGTTGCCAGAATTTTTAAATGTTTTGAATTTACGTGTAGTAATGAACAGCTTATAGTCAAAATCATCATGTCGGCGAGTCGCATGTCGGTCATTGTTACGTCGTGTCGGCTGTTCAATCTCAAAATTCGGTGCACATTGCCAATTTCTTTCATAATTTCCGAAATGCGCTGTGTTATTATTTTGTGGCTGTTCCGTATTTCTATGTCCCTCTTCCCGTGTTGGAGCGCGAGTGTCCTCTGAAATACGTAATTCTTGTATTACCTGTGTCAGCTGATCTTGTACTTCCAGGATTTCTCTTTGGTGTTGTGTATTAATTTGATTCTGATTTTGTTTGAATTTCCTAATTTGTTCGTACTCTTCTGTGTCATTAAAGACTACCGGTCTTGCGTCAATCAGATTATCATCTACCTTCGTAGATAAATTAGTGAACTGATCCAAAAGTTCGGCTACTTTCTCTGATAGTGTACTTATTTCCTCAGTGTGTTTTTCTGAACCAAGTTTCAGAGTATCTACTGTGTCCTTAAAGTTTTCCTGAGTTTTTGCAAGTTGCGTAACCGAATCGGTAGATGCAACTGAGTCAAATTTAGCTTGCAAGGTCTCATGATTTTCATGAACAATAATTTGCAGTTCTTTTATGGCTGCTTCGTGATTCTGTAATGCATTTTCATGCCGCGAAAAAATAGGTTGAAAATGCTCACAAATTTGTGTTTTTACGTCATTACAGACTTTTTGACATTTCGATTCAATGTTATGTAACTCAGTAGTTAAATCTTCACGTGTTTGTTCAAGCGTGGTGTGAAGTTTTTGTTCCATTGTGTCTAACTTTTTAAGATTTTGTTCCACTGTGTGTAACTGTTGCTGTGTTTGTCTCTGATTTTGTTCCATTTGTTGCATTAATTGCAATAATAATGTATTAGTGTCTGGAATCTGTTTCTCTATGCATTTTGGCAGTGTATTTTCACCGGCAACATTCACATTTTGACAAGCAGAATATGTGTCTTGACTCATTTGAGAAAACGGTGAGGACCCAAAACCTGAATCTACAGTATTTGCGAAATTGTGTCCTGTCATTTCGGATTCCTGAGGCGAGCTGTTGCCGACCGATCGATCGATAATGCTTCCCTGTTCACTACCTGTTTCAGTGTCTACACCATTGTTTGCAGCCCGCTCCATTTCCCTATGCACAATTACCAAATTACTACTTTGAACATCAGTTAATTCATTACTCGGTGGCGCTAACACACTGCTTTCATTTTCACTGTCATTTCTCAGTTTACTTTGGAGCCTAGTATTACGTTTTTCACACACCATTATTGTCACAGTATTTCACACGACAACACAGAAAAACACAATTTGAAGATCAAAAATAAGAGAACACATTAACATAGCACTGAAAATAATATCTAGTTAATTGCAGCTGCGAAATACTTGGTGCAAATCTACATGCATGCGACAACTGTTTCACTGTACAACAATGAAAGACTGCAACTACAAAGGAGATTTTCTCTACAATTACGCGCTAGCAATAAACAATAGCTACACTAATTACACAAACTACAAGAAAAAAATCAGATGATTCCAGTGAGGTATCCTCGGCTAAGGGTCGACATATGAAAAGTCCCCTTTGAACAATTCTACATGACTGTGCTTAAACTGACACACAATATTTTGTTAGCGCAACGCAATCCGACTTTCAAAATTCCCTACAAAAGAATGGCCCTGACTAACATTAAACTATACCTTTCACAAATCACTTACCTCACAAAAATCTTCGCTGCTCAAGCTACTGCAATACAGCGAGCGCCACTACTGCCAGCTAAATAAAAGATTCAAACTATGGAAGGCACAAACTACTGATAGGGATAGTTAGCAAATGAAAGATATTAATAGAGAACAAACAATGTATTTACCTTGATATCATCATATATAAATATAGCAGTTCATGACAAATTTCAAAACTCCGCCCTCTCTCTCCCCACATTCACCACTGCTATCGGCTCACCTCCAACTGCGCAACGCTACGCGCTGTTCACATCCAGCTGCCTAACACTACAATGGCGAGTATTACAAGAATGCAAAGCAGCCACAGACTGCACACAGCACAGCCAGTGATTTTCATACAGAGGTGGCGTTACCAATAAAAAAACCTAAACAGCCTACTTACACACGTCATAGACAGGCGAAGATCAGATATAATTTCGTTATAAGGAACAACGCAAATGCTAGATTCTGGAGCATCATATGGGACTTAAACTATTCCTTATGTATGTACGTTTCCAGATTTTTGAGGAAATGACTACATTACGTCAGGTAGTTTTACATTTAAACCCTCACTGTTCCTGCTTATTTGTCAAACCCGAAACAGAAACGTTGGTCGTTCATACTTCATAATGAAAAACAGCGGTACACATGGAATAAGAAAATACTGCATTACCTTTCGTAGATTTGAAAAAAAAATTCCTGACATGACAAATGTGCCTAGAAACATTATACGAAACTTTAACTAAACGGAACTGAACATTTTACTCAGAATGACTGACGACATATCACCTACAAAATAAATGCTTACCTCAACGAAACATAATTTTACATTTTACTTAAGCAAGTGCTCAAATTTTTTACTGTAGACTCATTGCGCATTTTCAGTCGCGGTTCGAGAGATAGGTGAAACTACTTCTATACTGGATAAGCCGATGCATGCTGTGGAGATTCAACGACGCATATCGTCTGGCGTAGTAGGGGGCTTCATGATAGACACGTCTTTCAGCGCTCTCCATAGAAAGAAATCAAGAGGAGTCAAACGAGGGGTCCTGGCTGGCCATATTACTGCAGCTTTCCCTCTTATCCAACTGTCACAAAACTTTCGATTTAGTATTTGCACAGCAAGACTCGAAGAGCGACCTGGGCAGCCGTCATGTTGGAACCACATACACCGTCGCTTATCCGGTGACATCTCATCTAGAAAAACAGGCAGAATGTTCGTAAGACATGTGTGCATACATATTTTCGTTTAACATCCTCGGGATTAAGTAAGGTCCGACAGTGGGATTTCCTATGACGCTGAACCATACGCTTACGCCCCACGATCGTTGGTGTTGTAACTGAATAAGAGAGCGAGGATTTTCAGCTGCCCAGTAGTGGATGTTACCTAAACTTACATCACCATTGTTCGTAAATTTTACTCGTCGATAAAGAGCACACGTTATAAAAACGCAGTGTAATCTCCTAGCCGCTGCAGAGAAAACCGTCTAAATTCTGTACGAGTGCCTGATGTAGCGACACATCATGAGGTGGAATTTATGCGTGTACAAGATGCGAATAGCATTCCTCTGGCTGGTCCCACATTCCTTGGCAGTCGCTGAGCGGACTGATAAGCGTTGTAGCCAGAACATCTTCTCCATGTGGTCTGTCAGTTATAGTCTTCGAGCTCGTCAATTTGACGTTGAAGCTGCGTTTTCGCCATAGTGATCTAATAATTCATGCAAATATCTGTCACGGCGGACAGCTACGAGCAGGATAGATATCCCTGTACCGCCGGATTGTTTCGGCAGCATTTCTTTGACACACAGTTTATAAAAGTAGCAAGTGTAGCTTCTCCCAATTGGCGTAAATGTCTGCATACAAGGAATGTTGAAGCAGAAATGACCTGCAGGTAAAAGATACAGTTCCTGCTTGTTTTGCAATGCGGACAAGTAAAAAGTCGACAGGACTGATAAAACGACGTAGCTGGCATGTGTGTGTTAGCAATCAACAGCCGATTCCAGTCAATTTGCCTTTCAACTTCTGATTCAGATTCAAACTCAAAATTAACTACAATTATATCATTGTTCTAGTCTTTTCAAGCGGTTTCAGATGAAGTTAAAAAGTATGTTAGTATTTTTTGAAAAATCATACATGCTTCAATACATCAATCGATACAAGAGCTAAGATCGTTTATCACATGCGAAAGTTATGAACGCGATATCTGGAACCGTTTAAGAAATAAAAGGGGTGTTACGTCTTGCCCGACTCACCCTGTATGTACATTGCTATTCAACTGCCCCTACAGATTTGCTTTGTGCCTCCCGCACCATGTCTTTATCAGAAACGCTCTGCAGACAGACGACAGTCACGCAATCGATGTAAGTTCCTCTTAGAGCTTTGGGCAACTGTTAGCTAATGTAATCATACTGCAGAAAATACAAGTTAGGATTGGCCATGAGTTATAAGGTATTTTTGGACGAAGATAAACTTTACTTTTGCCATATTTATCGAAGTGTCTCCAATCTTTCTTTGCGTAATTAGCAGTGTAGTCATATAGGTTTTGGATTTGTCTAAGTTTATTTCATTTGTAATACTTAATCATTAGAAAATGGTTGCCTTATAATGTGTGTTTCACCATCGGAAACGACGAAAATAGCAGGGCATACAAAAATGGGAAATGTGGAAGTTACAACTTGCAGATGTATTACCTCTGAACCATTTATGAAAGATTAAATATTACAAACGGGATAAACTTAGACACAGACCCAAAACCTGTGTGACTACACCGCTAATTACACAAACAAAGACTGGAGGCAGTATGGCAGAAGTAAAGCATATCTTGGCCCAAAAACACCGTGCAACTCGTTGCCAATCCTCACTTGTATTTTTTACAGTATTGTTCCGTTTCCTAAGAGACACCCAAAGCTCTGAGGGGGAACTTAACATGTATTATGTTGTTGTCGCCTGTCTTGCTAAGATTCCTGATACAGACGTAGTGTCGACTGCATAAAACGAATGGTTAGGAGCAGCTGAGTCACCCTTTATGAGCGGTAAGCAGTGGGAAAAAGTTGTCTTGTTCTCACAGTATTTTTGTACAAGTAATGACCATATAAATACAAAATATGGCTGAACTTTCCCGAGTGGTTCCTGAATCATGCCCTTTTCACTACCACCCCTACCCTTGTGGGAGGTAGGTGCTTCTTACACACTCAGAAGACTTCGCGGGCATGCGCATAACGACTCTTTGAATTTTCATCGCAATCGAATGAATCGCATAGAAGACAAAGAAACAAACAAACAAATATTCTTTTTCTATAAATTAGATTGCTGCGTTGTCGATATTTGTCTTAAATTATGTTAGCCTGTCAAGAGCAAAAGGATGCCTTATATCGTTGGATGATAATATCAATTAGTTACATGTTATTTGCCCTTTTATGTGGTATCTGTACACCGCCAGGGTGTGCACTCGACGTTCCACGCCTGCCTTTCAGGCAGTTGAGAAGAGTTGTCTTTGTCCTGTGCCCCAGACGGTCTCCGCAGTGGAAGATCGCTTCCCATATCCCTATCATCGGAAAACGGGGGAGCATAAAAGGAGCAGTAACGGCCGTGAAGGATGTAGCGACCCCGGAGAGCCGCGGTACATCATCTCATCTGGCTCTCGAACGCCATCCTCCGCAGGCAGGAGACACCCCTGCCGAAGCGAGTGCAGGGCCACTCCGGCGTGTTGAATCGGCCCATTCACGCCACGTCCGCACGGTAATGCGCCGCTCGCGACTCCTTCTCGCCCTTATCACGGCGACGCCTCCAGAAATAAAGACGTTCAGCCGAAGATCTGCGCCGGCGTGCAGTGCTGCGACTTCGTTCGCCCACTAAATAAATATTACACTGTTTCGTGCAAATATGACTTTATGATAAAATCCGGTTCACCTGCACATAGCACCGTGAATATATTCTAAACGAAATGTGCAGGTGATGATTTACATACAGTTTCTCACGGGGTTAACCTCTATATTTTCCAACTTTTGAGTTAAATCTACTGGTAAAAATGTAAATACTATGTCATAGATTACAGAATGCCGCGGTGTAACAATTCGCGTGGCTACATAAAGATTTCAGTGAGCCGTGGTGCCACTGAGTTAGTAGACTACTCCGTCTGGCGCCACTGGCTCAGGTGTTGTCTATCCCACTTAGTTTAGTTTAGTTTTGTCATGTTCCGTAGATCATTTTCACGATTATTTTATCGATATAATGTGGAACAACTCAGATTACTAGATATATATACACACATGAATAGTGCTAATATGGATATTACTAAAATTTTTAGTTCTACACGCGTAACTACATTTAGAGGTAGCATTTCTTTTTTACCAGTTCTGAAACAGAAACTCGTCTATGGAATAGGAGTTGTCCAAAAGAAATAATTTTAAGCTAGATTTAAAACTTCATCTGCTACCAACCAGACACTTTATGTTGGTGAGTAAATGATCAAAGATTTTTGTTGCTGAACACTGTACTATTTTTTGAGCAACTGACAGCTTCAATGACGGATTGGAAAGGTCATTTTTCCCTCTAGTGGTGTACGTATGAACATCACTGTTCTTCGCGAATTGAGATGGATTATTTATAACGAATTTCATTAGCGAATATATGCATTCTGATGGTGCAGTTAAAACACCTAACTCCATGAATAGATGCCTACACGA
The DNA here is from genome assembly GCF_021461395.2 of Schistocerca americana. Taxonomy (NCBI): domain Eukaryota; kingdom Metazoa; phylum Arthropoda; class Insecta; order Orthoptera; family Acrididae; genus Schistocerca; species Schistocerca americana. The sequence goes on from NC_060121.1 coordinate 619,308,873, forward strand.
CGTCCTTGGCTGAACACCACTAATTATTCTCACTGCTCTCTTTTGTGCAATAAATACTTTATGTCTAAGTGGTGAGTACCCCAGAAAACTAATCCATAAGACATTATTGAGTAGAAATATGCAAAGTACGTTAGGAGGGTGATCTGTTTATTACCAAGACTTGCGATTATACAAAGAGTGAAAGAAGCTGAACTTAATTGTTTGAGATGCTCAGTAATATGCTTCTTCCAGTTCAAGTTGTCATCAATGTGAACACCCAAAAATTTGGAGAAATCTACTCTGCTAACTGAACCCTATTCACATGCTACATCAATTGTCGGTATGACTATTCAGTGTACAGAACTGGATATAGTGAGTTTTTTCAAAATTAAGGGATAGTCCATTTTCTGCGAACCACTTAATAACTCTTTGAAAGACATCCTTAAAAATATGTTCAGCTGCTTTTTCTGGAATGGGTTTATTATAACACTCATGTCATCTGCGAAAAGTACTAGTTCTGCTTGCTGAATGTTACGTGAGAGGTCATTCACATGAATAAGGAACATCAGGGTACCCAGAATTGAACCCTGTGGGAATCCCTTTGTGATAACTCCCAATTCACTAGAATTTACCACCCTCCCAACATTATTTGTGTTATTCAGCATAACTTTTCGCTTTCTGTTCGTTAAGTGTCATTCAAACCAGCTGTGTGTGTAGCCTTCAGTTCCATAAAACCTGAGTTTTTCTAAGGGTGTGACATGATCCACACAGTCAAATGCCTTGGAGAGATCACAATAAATACCAACTGGCGATAATTTGTTATTTAGGGCTTGCACTATTTGATGGGTAAATGTGTAGATAGCATTCTCAGTCGATTAAACCTTCCGATATGCGAACTGTGACATGCTAAGTAAATTATTTTTACTTAAATGTGAGACTACTCTTGAATACACAACTTTTTCGAATATCTTAGAAAATGAAGTCAGCAATGCGATTGGTCTATAATTACTTAAGTCACTCTTGTCCCATTTCTTATGAAGACGTTGACAATTGCGTATTTCAGTCTGTCTGGAAAAATTCTCTGTGCCAGTGAAGCATTACATACATCACTAAGGACTCCAATTGTTAAATTAGAACAACACTTCAAAATTCTGTTAGAGTCTCCATCAACACCACATGAGCTCTTGTTTTTCAGTATATTTATAATTCACTTAATTTCAGTAGAGGATGTTGGTGCTATTTCTAAAGAACTAAAGTCATGGGGAATGCCATTTTTAACATTTTTTTTTATTCTTCAACTGAACCCTTTAACCCTATTTTTGCTGCTACATTTAGAAAGTGATTGTTAAAAATATGTGCACTGTCAGTCTGCCCGTATCCCATTTGGCAATATTCCACAAGTTTTAATCTTATTATCAGCATTATTAATTTCTGTCAGAACGCATATGCTTCTAGACTTAATAATGACTTTCCTAAAATATTACAGTATCTTTTGTAGTAAGCAAGTAACGTCGGATCCTGACTTATTCTGGCCTGTCCATATATTTCCCTCTTCCTCTTACACGATATCTTAATTCCCTTAGTAATCCATGGCTTACTTGACTTTGTAATGGCGTTTTTGGATAACGTTTTAGGAAAGCAACTCTCAAATGTTGAGACAAATTTACGGTGGAATAAACTGAATTTGGGATCAACATGATTTTCTGTGTATACGTCATCCCATTCTACCTCTGCTAGGCTGCTCTTAAGAATCTGTACTCTGTTCGCATCAATAACCCTCCCCACCTTGTATGAACCTGCCTGAAGCCTGTAAGGTGCTATATGTGTTATTTCCATTAATTGTGCATCATGAACAGAGAGCCCATTAACAACTGGGTACACACTAATTGTTTCTACCTGAGCATTGTTTATGAAATTGTTATCGATAAGTGAATACTATCCTGCTGGAAAATTTACAACAGATACTAGATTGAAACAACCAAACAAAGAATCTAGCTCATTTTTCCTATCTGTATCTTTTATGAAACCTACATTAAAATCACCACAAACCACTAACTGCTTCTTTTTGTCTGACAGGTAGCTCAATAATTCCTCCAGATTTTTCATGAATAGATGAAAGTTACGTAGAGGGGATCTGTAGATTGTTACAATTACTATAGAAGTACATTGCAGTAACAACTCACAACCACATGCTTCAAGGATACGATCTACACAAAAACTATTTGTTTCAATATTTTTGACTTTATGTCCAGTTTATATATAATTAGCGACTACTCCTTTTTCCATGTTTACTCTACATGAAAGAGATGCTAATTTGTAATCACTTAAATTTAACTTCTCTGTCCCTACGGTTACATGGTGTTCAGAGACACAAAACATCTATAGCTTCAGAATTTACCCGTTTTCTAGGGATACAAAAAGCTCATCTATCTTATTTTTCAATCCTCTAATGTTCTGATGAAACACACAAATTTTATTTCTTTGGATACTGCTATAGACATTATGGCACTGTTCTGTTTTAATCGCTTTCAACACTCTCTGTCTGTAACCTGACTCTAACCTAAAAAATGTGTCCCTCTGACTCCATTAATCACAGGTATTTTGGCTTGTGTGCATGTGGTCCCCCTTACATTTTCTGCAAGAAGATCAAATAATCTACCCTTCCCCCTCCTAATCAGGTGCCGGCCATGACTAGTGTAACCCCACCTCCCACTTGCATCAACAGACACAGAAGAGATACGAGATTTAGTTTCTGCCAACAGTAACCCCCCTCTCCCCCCCCCCCCCCCAGCTCTCTGCTAACACGGTTAACAGCGCTATTAACCCAGGGCTGGTCATGGCCCACACGAGTGTGAGCTGTTGCTGCTCCTATTACATCGAGGTCACACCTAATACTATAGCCCGAATTGCTAGCCAGGGTGTTTCCTGCTCCTCCTACTATAAGTACATGGTCCTCACCATCAAAATCTTTGCACAAGGCACCTAGGTTTTCTGTAACCTGGCTAAGCTTAGTGCTAGGTTTCACAACGCTTGTGACCTGGTACTCGACTCCTAGCCTATCCTGTAGCAAGTGGCCTACACCTCTCCCATGACTGCTACCTAGAAGCAGGACTCTTTTCTTTCTCCTTGACTTTACTCCCGACCTAGCATTACAGTTGTTACTACGAGTCCGCTGCACCCTTCTTTGCTCAAAAACTGTTTGATGCTCTTCTACTTCAGTTAAAAAATCAAACTGATTGCTCACTGGAACCTGAAAAGTGATTTCTGGGGTTTTCTCCTTCTGACTACGACTTGTTACCTGTCCCCAGCTCCCATTGTCTCTTTCCCTCTTCAACCTGTCTAATTCGAAGTACACCATTTCTAGTTACGCCTGAAGGGCACATATCTTTTTTCCCTGTTCCACGATTTTCTTGTCGCGGCTACATAATCTACAACTCCTTTGGCGAACCTCATCTGACACTATAACAGCTTCCCCGCTACAGTCAGCCCAGTGAAACACCAACCCACAAACCTGACATTTCATTCCAGTGCTCACTAAACTACGACAACATCCACGTTTGTCACACATGACGGCAGATTAAACAATACAAATTACACTACAAACACTTCTGCTACACCAGTTGATAATTAGTAGAAAGTAACTTAGCTTCCGGTGAGATGAGCAGAGAACCTCAGGACGTCAGGCTAATGTAAACAGCGGGAAGTTAATTGCTGGCGTAGGCTATAGTGGGAAATCAAGAAACGAGTAAGAAACTGAAGAGGCTCGATATTTCCTAACGACAAATTTGAACAGGCGCTATCACTGAATTATGCATTAATACTCAAATGGAAACAGGAACACCACTTAACGACTTTACTGCACAATATGCAGAAATAAATTGCACGGAAGTAAAGAAACACAGAAAATACGAACCGAATGCAAACTATACACGCACGATACTCTTCACATAACTTACTGCGGTCGATAATGAAAACAAAACCACGACAAGGCTTGCGCTTTAGAACAGTTGTCTTTTCACGAAAATTACGCAAGTAAAAGCGAAACCTCCAATAGATAGATAGCAATGGATACTAATTTAGTTATTTAAGCAACAATATTGCCTTAATAAACTGTTTTTCCATGAGTAAACACATATTTGCGAGCGCACTGAATAAACACATACGCCTGCTCCAAAGAGATTCGAACTGAGACTTGCGGCCCCATTGCCAATATCTATGAGGAAGAGTTGGTATCTGTGGCTTGTGCCCTTAGAAGGTCTTTGCTTGCCGGTATATATATACAGGGTGAGTCACCTAACGTTACCGCTGGATATATTTCGTAAACCACATCAAATACTGACGAACCGATTCCACAGACCGAACTGAGGAGAGGGGCTAGTGTAATTGTTTAATACAAACCATACAAAAATGCACGGAAGTATGTTTTTTAACACAAACCTACGTTTTTTTGAATGGAACCCCGTTAGTTTTGTTAGCACATCTGAACATATAAGCAAATACGTAATCAGTGCCGTTTGTTGCACTGTAAAATGTTAATTACATCCGGAGATATTGTAACCTAAAGTTGACGCTTGAGTACCACTCCTCCGCTGTTCGATCGTGCGTATCGGAGAGCACTGCAACATACATCGCGTTTCTACAGAATGATCTGCCAACGTTGCTCGAAAATGTCCCACTGGAAACGCGTCGACGTATGTGGTATCAGCATGATGGTGCACCTGCACATTCCGCAATTGACACTAGGCTGACCCTTGACAGGATGTTCGATGGGCGTTTAATAGGACGTGGAGAACGCATAAATTGGCCAGCCCGTTCTCCTGATCTTACACCTCTGGACTTCTTTCTGTGGGGTACGTTAAAGGCGAATGTGTACCGTGATGTGCCTACAACCCCAGAGGATATGAAACAACGTATTGTGGCAGCCTGCGGCGACATTACACCAGATGTACTGCGGCGTGTACGACATTCATTACGCCAGAGAATGCAATTGCGTGCAGCACATGATGGCCACCACATTAACATCTATTGGCCTGACATGTCGGGACACACTCTACTCCGCTCCGTAATTGAAAACGGAAACCACGTGTGTACGTGTACCTCACCCCTCATGGTAATGTACATGTGCGTCAGTGAAAAAGACCAATAAAAAGGTGTTAGCATGTGCACGTAATGTGCTGTTCCAGTCTCTTCTGTACCTCAGGTCCATCGCCGTTCCCTTTGGATCCCTACGTAATTCGGTGCTCTCCGATACACACGATCGAACAGCGGAGGAGTGGTACTCAAGCGTCAACTTTAGGTTACAATATCTCCGGATGTAATTAACATTTTACAATGCAACAAACGGCACTGATTACGTATTTGTTTATATGTTCAGATGTGCTAACAAAACTAACGGGGTTCCATTTAAAAAAACGTAGGTTTGTGTTAAAAAACATACTTCCGTGCATTTTTGTATGGTTTGTATTAAACAATTACACTAGCCCCTCTCCTCACGTTCAGTCTGTGGAATCGGTTCGTCAGTATTTGATGTGGTTTACGAAATATATCCAGCGGTAACGTTAGGTGACTCACCCTATATATATATATATATATATATATATATATATATATATATATATATATATATATGTATATATATATACGGAGTTCACTGGCCCGAGAGGGAGGACACGAAGTTTGGGGATTGGCGCTAGCATCACAAGAGGTGGTCGCAAGGAGGGCCTGGGCAGAGCGAAGATATCGGAGTACTTCACCGGGGTCAGCGTCGACTACAAGTAGCAGACCGACATCCCGTCGGTTGGTTGGCAACATTCGTTTCCGACGACCGCTCGTGGCCTGGCTGCCCTCTTCAACCCGGGTTTTATCGGCACCACTCAGTAACCGCTGTGACGCACCGTGGATCCATGGAACTGCTTGCTGATAAAGGGGAGTAACATTCTGTAATCTTCGTGGTGATTTGTGTCATTGTCTCCTTGCCCTCCTTATTATTTTCTGCTTTGTACCCGACCTTGGTCGTAAATATATGCCGTAGTATTGTACTAAGACAGTAGTTGTCATCTACATATACATCTAGATGGATACTTTGCAAATCACGTTTAGGTGCCTGGCAGAGGGTTCATCGAACCACCTTTACAATTCTCTATTACTCCAATCTCGTTGCCGGGCGGGGTGGCAGAGCGGTTCTAGGCGCTACAGTTTGGAACTTGGTGACCGCTACGGTCGCAGGTTCGAATACAGACTCGTGCATGGCTGTGTGTAATGTCCTTAGGTTAGTTAGGTTTAAGTAGTTCTATGTTCTAGGGGACTGATGACCTCAGAAGTTAAGTCCTATAGTGCTCAGAGCCATTTGAACCATTTTTGAACCAGTCTCGTTTAGCGCGCGGAAAGAATGAACACCTATATCTTTACGTACGAGATCTGATTTCCCTTATTTTATAGTGGTGATCATTCCTCCCTATGTAGGTCGGTGTCAACAAAATATTTTCGCATTCGGAGGAGAAAGTTGGTGATTGGAATTTCGTGAGGAGATTCCGTCGCAACGAAAAACACCTTTCTTTAATGATTTCCAGACCAAATCCTATATCATTTCTGTGATAGTCTCTCCCATATTTCGCGATAATACAAAACGCGGTGCTTTTCCTTGAACTTTTTCGATGTACTCCGTCAGTCATATCTGGTAAGGATCCCACACCACGCAGCAGTGTTCTAGAAGAAGATGGACAAGCGTAGTGTAGGCAGTCTCCTTAGTAGGTCTGTTACGTTTTCTAAGTGTCCTGCCAATAAAACGCAGTCTTTGGTTAGCCTTTCCCACAACATTTTCTATGTGTTCCTTCCAATTTAAGTTGTTCGTATTCGTAATACTTAGGTATTTAGTTGAATTTTCAGCTTTCATATTAGACTGATTTATAGTGTAGCCGAAGTCTAACGAGTTCCTTGTAGCACTAATGTGGATGACCTCACACTTTTCGTTATTTAGGGTCAACTGCCACTTTTAGCACCATTCAGATATCTTTTCTAAATCGTTTTGTACTAAGGCTCGTAAATAAGCCGGAACATTTGTACTAAGGCACAGGTTACCGTTAAACAAAAGAGGAACCTTGTGGTTAAATTTAGATGTTAACCGGTTCAGTTCTTTAACTGTAATTGAATTTTTGAGTCATCAGTTATAATCTAAACAACCTGTTGTACTAAGCTGTTTATTGCTGTGTTTGAAAGACCGGGTCAGTACTGAGGTATTTTAGCTGGATCTTGTGGTTCCAACGAGTGCGTTCTCTTGTAATAATTGTTCGCAAGTAATGTTTTAAGACGTTCCTTCAGAGCAGTCTTAATAACTGACAATCAGTTTAACTTTGAAAATATTAAGAGCCAACTATCACCAGGGCTTTAGCCAAAATAAAATTATCAGAATGGAGGGGTTGGGATCCAGTCGCACCTTGGTTTCCGATTGAAGTTATTAGGTTGGTTGCTTTGAAGTAAGCCTTATAATTGTTCCCTAATCTGTTTGCCCTTTAACCACAGGTGTTCATCTTAACCCCGAACCTCTCGACATACAGCTTTTAAATTAAAAGTTACGTCATTGTTTTGAGTAACTGAATCACTCTTGTCATCAATGATGCTTACATAGTTTTCATGTGTTGTAGAAGGCCGTTTAATGAGACAGACCTTGTCCAGTGCGGTAGTAAACACCGCTTTTTCACCCGATAACGGCCGGGCTGCAGGTCCTGCCGTCTTGTAATCATTGTCATATTGTTTCCTGTTTTGTAATGCAGCATTTCAGATTTCTTTTGTAAAAGCTTATTCAACTCAAGGTAAGGTCAAAAGAATTTTGCAAATTTGTTCATTTTGTTAAAAAAAATGTTTTGGTTATATATTGTCAAGTAAACAGGTTGTGTGAAAAGAAAGTTATATTGGTGGGTCCTCCCTTCCACGTTTTCCTTAATTCCAGTACGTCCCGCGTTGTTGTTGTGGTCTTCAGTCCTGAGACTAGTTTGATGCAGCTCTCCATGCTACTCTATCCTGTGCAAGCTTCTTCATCTCCCAGTACCTAATGCAACCTACATCCTTCTGAATCTGCTTAGTGTATTCATCTCTTGGTCTCCCCCTACGATTTTTACCCTCCACGCTGCCCTCCAATACTAAATTGGTGATCCCTTGATGCCTCAGAACATGTCCTATCAACCGATCCCTTCTTCTGGTCAAGTTGTGCCACAAACTTCGCTTCTCCCCAATCCTATTCAATACTTCCTCATTAGTTATGTGATCTACCCATCTAATCTTCAGCATTCTTCTGTAGCACCACATTTCGAAAGCTTCTATTCTCTTCTTGTCCAAACTATTTACCGTCCAGGTTTCACTTCCATACATGGCTACACTCCATACAAATACTTTCAGAAATGACTTCCTGACACTTAAATCTATACTCGATATTAACAAATTTCTCTTATTCAGAAACGCTTTCCTTGCCATTGCCAGTCTACATTTTATATCCTCTCTACTTCGACCATCATCAGTTATTTTGCTCCCCAAATAGCAAAACTCCTTTACTACTTTAAGTGTCTCATTTCCTAATCTAATACCCTCAACATCACCCGACTTAATTCGACTACATTCCATTATCCTCGTTTTGATTTTGTTGATGTTCATCTTATATCCTCCCTTCAAAACACCATCCATTCCGTTCAACTGCTCTTCCAAGTCCTTTCCTGTCTCTGACAGAATTACAATGTCATCAGCGAACCTCAAAGTTTTTATTTCTTCTCCATGGATTTTAATACCTACTCCGAATTTTTCTTTTGTTTCCTTTACTGCTTGCTCAATATACAGATTGAATAACATCGGGGATAGGCTACAACCCTGTCTTACTCCCTTCCCAACCACTGCTTCCCTCTCATGTCCCTCGACTCTTATAACTGCCATCTGGTTTCTGTACAAGTTGTAAATAGCCTTTCGCTCCCTGTATTTTACCCCTGCCAGCTTTAGAATTTGAAAGAGAGTATTCCAGTCAACATTGTCAAAAGCTTTCTCTAAGTCTACAAATGCTAGAAACGTAGGTTTGCCTTTCCTTAATCTTTCTTCTAAGATAAGCCGTAAGGGCAGTATTGCCTCACGTGTTCCAGTATTTCTACGGAATCCAAACTGATCTTCCCCGAGGTCGGCTTCTACTAGTTTTTCTATTCGTCTGCAAAGAATTCGTGTTAGTATTTTGCAGCTGTGGCTTATTAAACTGATTGTTCGGTAATTTTCACATCTGTCAACACCTGCTTGCTTTGGGATTGGGATTATTATATTCTTCTTGAAGTCTGAGGGTATTTCGCCTGTTTCATACATCTTGCTCACCAGATGGTAGAGTTTTGTCAGGATTGGCTCTCCCAAGGCCGTCAGTAGTTCCAATGGAATGTTGTCTACTCCGGGGGCCTTGTTTCGACTCAGGTCTTTCAGAGCTCTGTCAAACTCTTCACGTAGTATCGTATCTCCCATTTCATCTTCATCTACATCCTCTTCCATTTCCATAATATTGTCCTCAAGTACATCGCCCTTGTATAGACCCTCTATTTACTCCTTCCCCCTTTCTGCTTTCCCTTCTTTGCTTAGAACTGGGTTTCCATCTGAGCTCTTGATGTTCATACAAGTGGTTCTCTTATCACCAAAGGTCTCTTTAATTTTGCTGTAGGCAGTATCTATCTTACCCCTAGTGAGATAAGCCTCTACATCCTTACATTTGTCCTCTAGCCATCCCTGCTTAGCCATTTTTGCACTTCCTGTCTATCTCATTTTTGAGACGTTTGTATTCCTTTTTGCCTGCTTCACGTATCCATTTTCCCTTCGTCTGCAAAGAAGTCGTGTTAGTATTTTGTAGCTGTGGCTTATTAAACTGATTGTTGGGTAATTTTCACATCTGTCAACACCTGCTTTCTTTGAGATTGGAATTATTATATTCTTATTATTGTAACGTATTGTAACGTATCATTCAGCATTGCTCAATTGATAAAAAACTGTCGTCAGATGATGAAAAGTCGCGAACTCTGCACATTCCGTTTAAAATATGCTCTTTCCGGCCTATGTCAAGCAACAGAATGCCCCTCACACGTGGTATTCAGGGAAAAACTCAAATGTTGGGAAAGTGGATGTGTGGGTTTATAAGTAACCTGAACAAATAGAGCTACATCAGACCACTGGACATTTCATTCAGTTTAATTTTAATAGTTTTAATATTTGTATTATAAAAGAATCTGTTCATTGTATGAAGTGTCAAGCAGTCATGTATAACTATTCTGGTTATGGTTGACCCAGTTTTAAAATTATCTTAAAGATCAAATACATTTCTTTCATTGACCCTTGTTAAAATAGCAGAAGCCAATTAACATTGTTCTCACCCTAAGTTGATAAGCTTGTTGTAAATTATGTTACTCAAGACACAAAGGAATTACGACGTGTAACTACTAGTGGGCATTGATTTACATCGATGAGGAAAACTAAAAATTTGGCTGTGACAGGCTGCGTTATATGGTTGTCGGTGCAGCTGCGATGAGCACTGTGTCCGGATGGCTCAGTGGTCAGTCTGTCTTAAACAGTGGAGGAGCTCGGACCTGTTTATGTAAAGCGTTCGAGGAAGAAGCGGTGTTTACACCAGCGGTTCAAAAAATGGTTCAAATGGCTCTGAGCACTATGGGACTTAACATCTGAGGTCATCAGTCCTCTAGAACTTAGAACTACTTAAACCTAACTGTCCTAAGGACATCACACACATCCATGCCCGAGGCAGGATGCGAACCTGCGACCGGTGTGGTCGCGCGGCTCCAGACTGAAGCGCCTAGAACCGCTCGGCCACACTGGCCGGCACACCAGCGGTAATCGTGTGTGTTATTTCTTGAAACGAAAGCAATGGCACATAGGTTTCGAAAACTACTGTACAGTTTATGTTCACTAATGAATATCCAAGACCGAAAGCAATCGAAAATGAACATTTCTTGAGAGATGAGCTGCATATTAATTACATGGCGCTCATTGCTATTTATTTATCAATGTGATCAGCAATACTTATGTTAAGATGGTCGACGACGTAGCACGTGAAACGATTATAGAAGTCGCCAAACGAGGATTCAAGTTTCGATACTCTGATGGTCATATTAGCGACGTGTTAGTAGCTCACGATTCGAATCTTCGAGCTGCTCTACTAAGCACCTGACTCACTGATAACTGAATCATTCCAGCCATATGGCAGAGTAATTACTGATACAGCCGAACGTTGGGCAAGTTTTAGCACGTATCCAGTGCTCAACGTTGTTCCTCGAGTGCAAATCGCCCTTAATAACAAATGCCCTCCTATTTAAAAATAGGCGGGTGTCGAGCCATTATCATCTACGATGGCCAACCCCGGACATGTTCTAGATTTGTTGGTGGAGGACATCTTCGATCTGAGTGCATGAAGAGGAGACTCGTACAACTACCCAGTGGAGACTTATTGACGCAGGCCACCCCCACATCATTACCGCTGACATAGGCGACGGCGCTCCACGAAGAGGTGAAGCCGAGTTCGGAGTGTATATTCGAAACAAAACCGCAGATGACAGAAGGGCCACCAGCCACAATGATGCTGAGATGACTCTTACACCAGCCCCAGACGTTGCAGGTGATAGATTACCAAGGACGACCGCACAACAAAAGACATGGAAAATGAAGTGGAGAGGTCCACGGACGCTGCAACAACGGTGATGAAACAGGAGCCGTAGCATTCAGCAGCACCGGAGGTCGAGATCAGGACACGTAAACAACGCTCCCTGAAGCGTCGCAAGAAGAACCGCCTCGACTTTGGAGATTCGTCCCCTCCTTATACTGCGACGCCTGATGGCTCTAGCAATATGGACCTGTCTGGAATAGGCCAACAACCACCGGATGTTGCTGAACAAGTGCATTCGAACAGTGAATGGTTGTCGTTTCATTCTAACGACCCATCTTCTCAGACGAGGATGATTCGGTGGAAAATGCACGAACGCCACGTACCAGTACAGCCCCCAGCAGAGATCGGGCTGAGCAGGACGACGATATCACCGATGTGACTCCTCCCTTTGGTGGAGACTCGCAACCCTCTTTCACAACTGAGCGCAACTACTGCAGCGGAAGGACGTCGGACGGGCAACCTTGAGGACTGCGCGGAAGGCATGGACCTAGACATACAAAATAGGGACAGTTAACATTAATACTATTAGATCGCGTGCGAAACAACGGTTTTTCCGAGACATGCTGTATGCCTCAGGTGTGGATATACTGATGGTGCAATAAATTTGTACTACTGCGTTCCAGGAAGTACACAGCTATATCTCTTACAAAGCGCCGCACTCAGACAACGACAGCCGAAAGGCGATATTGGTCCTAGAGAGGATACCATTTCACGACTTGGCATGTATACCTTCGGCACGGGTGGCAAACAGTTCATGGGATCTTTCTTGTCGACATTTACGCCCCATTCGGCACAGGACACAGAGGAGCAAGAGCGAAATGTTTTTCGCAAGAGATCGTGCCCTTATTTACTGGCGGATTCGATCATTTACTGATGGGTGGAGACTTCAGTTGTGTATTGGCCAAAAAGGATCAAACTCCACATTACAATACCTGTCGTGAACTACAAGCAATAAGCCTGGAAATGGACTTATCCGATAAATGGGACAGAATCCATAGGAATCACGGGGATATACATTTTGTACTCGTCACTCCGCAAGCCGACGAAGTTTCTGTTCGCTTACGATATAAGGTTGGCGATGCTGAACGATGACCCCCTGCCATTACCGACCATCTGGCTTTTCTGAGTACCATCTCCCTTCCTCAACAACATGTATGAAGGAACCGCGGTACATGAAAACTCAATTCGCCATTACTGGCGTTCCCCGAATGTCGTCAGGGATTCGATGATGTATGGGCGACGTGCAAACGCCGCATTCCAGCTAACGCTTCGGTGCTTCACCGGTGGTTAGTATATATTAAACCGACAATACGAAGAGCTCCTATACAACACGGGCGCCATAAGACGAGAGGGCTAAAGGGCACTCTTGATTATTATTACACGATGCTCACGCGACGTCGACTGAAAGGCATCCCAATCTGGGCACGGCGTCTACACAACACAGCTGGCGAACGCACCTCCATGCATCACGTGTCGGGAGAGCACAATCATTGCCACTGATCATTAGTCACAGTGCTCCATGACTCAGACGGACGTCAGCTGATGACACAGAAGGACATTGCGGCTGGGTTTTAGGAGGATCCACCACCTCTTTGCCGGTCCACCGACTGGCCACCAGGTGGGAATGGACAAATTGCAACAGTTGCCCACAAGACTGAGTGAGATGTATAAAGTTGCACTAATGGAGCCACTCACAGAAGATGAAATAATGAGGGCACTCAAGAAACTGGCGGCACATAAACCCCCCAGGGCATGAAGGGATAACGTTAGAATTTTACCGGGAATTCACTTAAATGACGATGCCACACTTGTGTCGATGTACAACGAACTGATGCTCCCTGACATGCCCATGCCGTCGGACTTTATGACTGGTTTTATTTTTCCCATTGCAAAGTCTGAGAGAATTCGCAGTGCGAATCAGTACCGGCCGCTGACCGTGCTGAACAACGACTACAAAATCTTTGCACGACTCCTAGCGTTTCGTCTTAAATTGGCGATACCGAGGCTATCTCTCCTGTTCAGTCATGCCTACGGGTGCCAAGCAACATCCATTTATCTTCAAAGGAATATCGTCATAGCCCTTGCAGAAAGTTGTCGAAGACGAGTGACTCTGGTATTAGTTCACTATGATCATGCATTCGATGGGGTGAACCATGAGCCGAATGGCGGTTCCACTTGTCTTCATCTCCGTAGTTACGAGACTGATCCGAGGGGCAACTTCAGAGGAGGTGTAAACGGACGGGAAGCGGACTGAGTTCGCATTAACAGCTTGGTCCTACAACGGTGCCCGCTTTTAATGAAGCTTTTTATGACATAAATTGAGTCGCTGATGGATGTTATGCGACACTCTCTCACTGGAATAACGCTGCATGAGACCACATTCATCTGTCGTGCTTATGCGGACGACCTGATACTCTTCGTCCGCTCCCGACATGAAGTGCGTCAGGCTGTCATCATCTCAGTAATTAAGAGATGGTGGCAAGTAGGGTAGTTAACATGACGAAGTCCAGAGTACAGCACATTGGACGAGATCTGGAAGGCGTGTTCGGACCGTTTCACACGGTGCCAACTCTGCGGTGCCTAGGGATCACACCGCCAGGTGGCTTGCGGAGTATGGATGTAGATGTAGATGTAGATACTCGTTCTTTGCTGCGGTCTGCCGCTGCGAGCTATCCGCTGCTGGTTCAGAATGTTCGAATGTCTATACGCAGCAATTCGTTGAGAGCCTTCGACGTGGTCCAATGTGTAGCGAAAATCAGCGTTCACCCGGCCTCACGATTGCCACATTTAGCATAGATCCTACTAATACTGAGGGGTATCGCGGACCGCCTCATGCCTGCCTATGGGTTCTATGCCAGTACGGGGATGTCACTTAAGATCAAGTATGACACGTTAACCCTGCCGTTCCGAAACGGTGGCCTGAAACTTACAAACGTGCGTATCAAAGCTTTGGCACTGTATCTGCAAGCAGTGGTTCGAAATTGGCAACAGCGTAAACACACCATCACATCAGCTCTGATAGATGAACTTATTTCGCAGTCGTTCAAACCTCCGACAGCGGTGGGCAACATCTTCTCTTCATTTGTATATACTGCCTCGTTTTTTTGTGAATTATAGTTACATTCGTCTGGAAGTATTTTCCTTGCGGAAACCCACGGCTCACGTGATCGCTACCTGTTGAGTTACCACGACCGCGATGTCATGGAAACGAAACATCCAATGTGAGATTGGCAGCATATCTGGTGCGCAGTGAATACGCCATTGCTGTCAACGGCAACGCTATCTACCTGGTATATCCTCATCAACCGTAAAATTGTCGCACGGAACCGGTTGTACGCCATTCATATGGTTGATTCTCCCCTTTGCATAACCTGTGGTTTGTTGGACACGGAAGAACATGGCTTAGAACGCAGCGCGGCGAGGGACGTTTGGGTGCTGACTCGTCGCGTACTGGCCTCCCTTCGACGCACCACCGACACAGAAGTGACGTCAAATGTACTTTTTTTACGAGCATGACGTTCTTTCCCAGACATAAGACATGCGACACAATATATGTTTTCGCGAGATGTATTGTCTGTGAAGGATTATATCCTTCGATATACTTACGAGAACAACAGGAGCTAATACGTTGTTATACGAAATACAGAACTTACTTTGCCGACTATCCAACCAACAGCTGCGGTGTTCCAGGAACGAGACGACTTATGGGAGAGAACGTTTAAAGACGATAATGCACACGGTTTATGCATGCTGACATATTGTACATTCAGCAGACGACCGCCCCCCTGCAGCTGGTATCATATGTGATTGGATAATCCAAAATTTTTGGTAACATTTTTGGGAAACACTATCTTGTAAGCTATATAAAATTTAAGAAAATCTATACAGCGACGGTTATTTTGTTAAAAATGACTGCTTTCGGCCCAGTGTTAGGCTATCTTCAGAGTAGCACCATCAGCCCCTCTGTCGCTGAAACTGAGGTCTACTGACTGTTCTGGACATCGTCAACTTCAGCTGGTGGTGGTATTCTGAAGATGGCCTAAGACCAGGCATTTTAAATAAAATGCTCATCGCGATCTAGAATATTTTTTCACTAATTTGATTGGGTAACGTCTCAGAGTCCTACGAACGACCGTACACGGTTACAACAATATGTTCCGATAAATGGTCGACACCCAAAATAGGGCCGCCGCCCCATTGGTGGGGATAATAAAGTTTACCCGGCTGGAAGCAAGATTTAATGATGCATCACCACGTGCTGTTCGGACCACGAGCGACAAGTGACAAGTGACAAGCGACAATCCTCATCACAGGCGAGTTTGAAAACCCGCCCATGATCAGGACTGTCACTTGCTTTATCATTTCGTTGTATCAAAAAAAAAAAGTAATTAGGTCCAAGGAGTATAAATAAGAAACACCATTTCTACTTCCTAACTAAAAAAATGGCAAAAAAGTTGTCAGAGCATCTGCCTAGTAAGCAGAAGACCCAGGTTCGAAAAATGATCTGGTACAAATTTTCAACTTTCCCCATTGAAGTAAATCAATGCCCTCTACCAGCTACATGTCGTAATTCCTTTGTGTCTTGATTGATAATGGCTCCAGGATCAAAACTGTGTCTGTTTCTTCGGGACATGTCCGGAAGAACATACACCATATATAATTACGTAGCAGTTTCCCATTCATAGTATGAATTACCAGAAGTTTCCCATTCCCCACACTGCATTGTCTCCTTTCTTCTCTTTGCCATCACTTCACTATCTTCCCTCAATTAGTCAAATTCTTGTGCTCACGTATCATAGCGTACTGTGCCAGTGATGTACTGTTTCCCCTTTATTGTCATACATTTTTAATCTTCGAGTACAGTACATATAAGTCTTTTTGGTACTTACCTTCCTTTTGTATACAGGGTGACTCACAGTTCCTGCCACAGGATACTACAGGTTTTAGAAGCGACATAATGAATAAAATTTTGACGAAGAATCCATATCCAGAAATGTATCGATTGTGTATACAATAAGACGAAGATCAAATCTCCCGCTTCACGGCATGCAAACAAACTGAGCAGAAAGCGCCACCGTCAAGCCTTGTTGTAATTATGACTTCATATTCCGTTTTTGTCCCACTACAACAACGTCTGTGAGAAAATGGTACGTTTGTAACTAGAGGAGTTGACTATGGTGCTCCACAGATGAGCAGCTTTCCTCGAATAGAACCAAGAGGACCACCGAGCTTAACGTCTCCATCCAATGGACGAATCACCATTGGCAGTGTCACATTCCCACCCTTCATACGACACTGTGAAGAGATGTGGAATTTAGTCCATAATATTGGCACAAAGGCTGGTGATCAGGTACTTTACGTTACCGGCTCCCCTCCTCTAGCCATCCAAACACTGGCAGTAAAAATTACATCCAACTGACGATGCTGCGCCGCGAATCAGTACAGGCAAGGATTTGGGTAATTCTTGTAAATTTCCCACAGCTTTGGCTGTAATAGTAGTGCCGCAAATAAGTACAGCCCTGTATTGTGGGAATTCTTGTAAATTTCACGCAGCTATGGCTGTAAGGTGTTAGTTAAGGGACCGATTGTCACATCGGATGACAGGTGCAGACAATGTTGATATTCAGCAAACTATTTTGCGAGGCAGTTTTACGACACTGCTAGCAGGCGACAAGGCACGGTCCGGCAGGCACTGTACACAAGTGTGAAGTAATCAAGGCGACACGGGGCACTGACATGCTGTGAAGAACCCAAATAAATCGTGTGGTAACAACAGCGCCTACTGATCCACTCCAGAGGAAATACGTCAGAGGCGAAAAGGGGAACAATCGTGTCGCAATTCTGTCTGCGTCTAAGAACCGAAGAGAATAACGATTGTCTAAGTAGGAGACCAACCACGACCAACTTCTGATGATGCATATCGACGGCCAACTGGCCCTGCAACCAACGTCTGCTGCGTGGACGCGCCATAGCTGTGGCAGGCCGGGCCACACCTTGGAGCTGCACCGACGCGAGGAGTGAGAGGACTGTTAGCCTCCGCTCTGTGGGGCGGGGCGCGAACCCGCGGCCTGCCGGGCGCAAAGCTGTCTGTGGTCACTGACCGGACGGCCGTACGAGCGGTCTAAGGCGCTGCAGTCATGGACTGTGCGGCTGGTCCCGGCGGAGGTTCGAGTCCTCCCTCGGGCGTGGGTGTGTGTGTTTGTCCTAAGGATAATTTAGGTTAAGTAGTACGTAAGCTTAGGGACTGATGACCTTAGCAGTTAAGTCCCATAAGATTTCACACACATTTGAACATTTTCGGACGGCCGTAGCTGCTAAGGCTCACTACGATGACGGCGGTCAGCGGTTTCCCTTTGGCGCCCTGCACGGGGTCCACGAGTTGCGCTTTAGGGAGCAGCCATCCATGTTCCAGGCTACTGGCGCAGCCAGCACACGCGGCGGCCACTTGGCCATGGCTTGCGTAGGAGCGCCACGTCTGCGAGGCTGGGTGGCTGAAAGCCAACGCAGGAGATTCCGGCATTGGCACTGGCGCTGACCCACAAACGCATGCTGCGCGGCGCCTTCACCAGAATCACTGGAAGGCCCGCTGTGTACCTTCGATACAATAAAATCAATGACATACTTCCCAGGGTTCCTCTGCTCGCTTCGGTGTGGGTCACCCCTCTCTTCCAAACCATACCCCTCTGTCTACCTGACGTATTACAACCACTGAGCTCTGGGGTTTGTAACAATTTGGTGTCAAGAAATAGTCGTTTCCCTGTACAACACAATACGTTGTGTCAGAAAGTGTTAGTCCACGTCCAACACTACGTTTTCGTGAGAGAGTTTATGTTGGTGAGTGGTGAGTGAGCCAGTGGCATTTGGCGTAGGTTTTCTGGTACCAGCTCAGCATAATGTGGTGCAGCTTGTCTAAGTTTATTTTATTATTTTTGATGCTTGCACTCGTCGGCAGAGGTAGTACAGGACATTGATTGTTACCTTTGTGAAGCCACAGGAACCCGCGAACTTATCTTTGTTTAGAGGTAACAGTGGACGTGATAATTTAGTGTCAGTGAGGTGTCCATTTGGCAATTTGTGTGGGCATGAGTTTTCGTGTACCAGAGCTATAGCAGCTGTTTGTTCTGTAAGTAAGCATACAGGTCATCTGTCTAGTAGCTGTACTCACCGTAGATGAGCGATGATTCGCCAGAGGAATGACTTTGTGATTTAATTTTTTGTGTAAGGTTAAATAGGAGTTTGTGTTTTGTCTTTTTCTTTTTTTTTTTAATCAGTTGAATTAAGGTGGAAGTAGCCTGCTGCAGAACTTCCTTCTGAGAACCCTCTGGAACCACCACAAGTAGTCCACATCTTATCATTCTACACAACAAACCCTCGTGCATAGCGGAATGTGGCTGTGACATAAATGCCTGGCACTCCACATCCCTTGCCAGACCCTGCTTTCACTCTTTAACGCTCTTCCACAGCGTACTTAATATCTCTGTGTCGAGGCTTAACGATTCTGCATTTCAAAGTGATTTCTGTGACTTATGCATTAGTTCATACTAGAATTCAATAAGCTTAAGTGCTGAAGCCGCCCTCCGTCGATCTGCTGTTTTCGACTTCTCTGACGTAAGATATTGATTTTGTTATCGACTGTATATGCCCAACTCTTCGTTATATCTGTACCTCAGATGGAGCAACCACTTACATCTTCACTGTGACGGCGACTAAATTTCGGGTTTTAATACTAATTAATGTTAACTTTTTGCTCAATCGATCACCACTCATTTGTTGCTGCGTTACCGAAGACAAGATAGTTAATAACGTCTTTGGATGTAAGTTAATATTTGATAATACGCCGTAATTATGGAAAACACTTTAGTTTTTATTAACAACATTCAATAATTATTAAATGATCATGCATTATTGTGTTTTGTATATATGAAAAAGGAGGGTTGATCCCACAATTACTCTGAGCAATTACGGCAACTATAATGTCCGCGATTTTTATAGTTCGTCACTCAAAGATATTGTAACAAGGACTATAGTCCATTACTATACGTCGATACACTCATTCAGACTTCGACGATTTTTGTTTCGCAAAGCTAAGTGTCCAGTTCCGCTCTTATATTCAGTTTAAAGTCCCTTCTGGTAGCCCACAGATCCTATTATCAGTTATTCGGCATGTAATAGACCTCTCGCACACATTTCCTCATATATTCCTAGTCCGTGACCTTACGGCAAAAATCTGTCCCTTAAAAATTAAATGTAGTCAATTTTCTTGCAGTTTAACAAAACTACCCTGATCCCTTCTGTAGCATATCACACGGAAATGCCCGCTATATCGCACGCCGCAGCTACATAGACTTATTCAGAGCGCACAAAACAAGAGAACTAACAATACCTGCGCATGTTTTATTATATAGTAGAATTTAGAAACAAAAGAAGCCTAGTTAAAACGTCTTTGATTTACCTGAGGCGCTACTTTGCTACGGGTGCTATTCTGATGAGAGATTATATATCGACAATTTTAATTAAAACTTTTTCAGTGGTATTAATTACTTCCGATATTATCGATCACCTCTCCTCTATACGAGAATAGGCTTGATAATATTATTCTCAATTAAAAGAGCGGTTATAGTGCCCACGAGTTAATCTACTAAATGGATCTTTCAAACCAAGCAACTATTTCAATGAGGCATGCTCTGTCACTACGTTAAACTTAGTACCATACAGATCATCATCATCATCATCATCATTTAAGACTGATTATGCCTTTCAGCGTTCAGTCTGGAGCATAGCCCCCCTTATACAGTTCCTCCATGATTCCCTATTCAGTGCTAACATTGGTGCCTCTTCTGATGTTAAACCTATTACTTCAAAATCATTCTTAACCGAATCCAGGTACCTTCTCCTCGGTCTGCCCCGACTCCTCCTACCCTCTACTGGTGAATCCATGAGTCTCTTGGGTAACCTTGCTTCTCCCATGCGTGTAACATGACTCCACCATCTAAGCCTGTTCGCCCTGACTGCTACATCTATAGAGTTCATTCCCAGTTTTTCTTTGATTTCCTCATTGTGGACACCCTCCTCCCATTGTTCCCATCTACTAGTACCTGCAATCATCCTAGCTACTTTCATATCCGTAACCTCAACCTTGCTGATAAGGTAACCTGAATCCACCCAGCTTTCGCTCCCATACAACAAAGTTGGTCGAAAGATTGAACGGTGCACAGATAACTTAGTCTTGGTACTGACTTCCTTCTTGCAGAAGAGAGTAGATCGTAGCTGAGCGCTCACTGCATTAGCTTTGCTACACCTCGCTTCCAGTTCTTTCACTATGTTGCCAGGAAAAACCAATTCTGGATCTGAAACTAATAATTCTTTCAATGTTTCAAATGCCTCCTGACATTCCTGTGACCAATGGAATTGCGTCCCCTTCTTTAGTAGCTTGTTCAAGGGCCCGGCTATTTTATCAAAGTCCTTCACGAACTGTCTATAAAAATTACAGAGGCCAATCAACAACTATACCTTCTTAGTTGTTTGTGCTATTGGATAGTTTTAACTGCGCCTGTAAGACAACAGATACAGATAACATCGAAAATACGTAATACCATATACGACTGGCGACATCTTTCTCCATTGTTCGGTAGTTACGCTCCACCCTGTTTAACTGCTCTGAAGCATAAGCTACCGGATGTTCCTGACCATCT
Organism: Schistocerca americana; assembly: GCF_021461395.2. NCBI lineage: Eukaryota > Metazoa > Arthropoda > Insecta > Orthoptera > Acrididae > Schistocerca > Schistocerca americana. Next base: position 619,330,221 of record NC_060121.1, read on the forward strand.
ACCAACTGTCCCAAAAGAGAACCAACTGCCTTATTTGAGGCATCACGGAAAAGGACCAACTGTTTCTCAAAGTCAGGAAAAACCAATTCTGAATCTGAAACTAATAATTCTTTCAATGTTTCAAATGCCTCCTGACATTCCTGTGACCAATGGAATTGCTTCCCCTTCTTTAGTAGCTTGTTCAAGGGCCCGGCTATTTTATCAAAGTCCTTCACGAACTGTCTATAAAAATTACAGAGGCCAATCAACGACTATACCTTCTTATTTGTTTGTGCTATTGGATAGTTTTAACTGCGCCTGTAAGACGACAATCGATCTGTACGTCACGCTCACTAGTTACATACCCCAGATAGTTTACCAGAGTTTGCACAAAATGGCGCTTGTCCACACTTAACGTCAAACGTGCCGATCGTAGTTTACTAAAGACATCCTCCAAACGTCTCACGCTCTCCCGTAAATCCTCTGAACGGACCATTACGTCATGGAGATAGACCAAACAAGTTTTTGGTTTTAATCCTCTCAGTACCCCATCTAGCAATCGCTGAAAAGTTCCCGACGCGTTCTTTAGTCCAAAAGACACGTGTCTGTAATGAAAATGTCCTCCTGGAACGGTAAACGCTGTTTTCGGCCTATCTTCAGGCGCCACCTCCAATTTAGGGTATCCACTCCTGAGGCCCATAGTCGTAAAGAAACGACACGGACACATATTATCCAAAGTTTCCCTGATTTTTGGAACTGGATAAGCATCCTAAATGCTTCTCGATTTAGATACCTTTAGTCACAGCAGAGTCTATATTTCCGCGTCCAATCAGAAGGTTTCTTCAGCACAAGACAATATTTGTGCAGCAGGGACTATCACTCGGTTCTGTGATCCCATCCAGTCGTTGTTCAATAAACTCTTCTACCAAAGGTTGCAGCTGCTGCGTTATACGTCACCGAAAAACTGGGAAATTGCTCAGGTCACATAAATGCTTAAAAAGGGAAATAGGAGTAATCCGCTGAATTACAGGCCCATATTACTAACGAAGATTTGCAGTAGGGTTTTAGAACATATACTGCGTTCGGAAATTGTGAATTACCTCGAAGAAAACGATTTATTGGCACGTATCCAGCACGGATTCAGAAAAGTTCGTTCTAGTAAAACACAACTAGCTCTTTATATTCGTGAAGTAATGAGTGCTATCGACAGGGGATTGCAAGTTGATTCCATATTTTTAGATTTCCAGAAGGCTTTCGACACCGTTTCTCTCAAGCGTCCTCTAACCAGACTGCGTGCCTGCGGAGTATCGCCTCAGTTGTGCTACTGGGTTCGCGATTTCCTGTCAGAAGGGTCACAGTTCGCAGTAATAGACGGAAAGTCATCGAGTAAAACATAAGTAATATCCGGCATTCCCCAAGGAAGTGTTATAGGCCCTCTATTGTTCCTGATCTATATTAACGACGTAGGAGACAATCTGGGTAGCCGTCTTAGATTGTTTGCAGATGATGCTGTCATTTACCGTCTTGTAAAGCCTTGAGATGACCAAAACGAATTGCAAAATGATTTAGATAAGATATCTGTATGGTTCTAAAAGTGGCAATTGACCCTGAATAAAGAAAAGTGTGAAGTTATTCACATGAGAAGTAAAAGAAATTCCCTAAATTTCGATTACACGATAAGTCACACAAATCTTAAGGCTGTAAATTCAACTAAATACCTAGGGATTACAATCACAAATAACCTAAATTGGGACGATCATATAGATAATGTTGTGGGAAGAACAAACCAAAGAACTCGATTGATTAGCAGAACACTTAGAAGGTGCAACAGGTCTACTGAAGAGACTGCTTACACCACGCTTGTCCGCCCTATTCTGGAGTATTGCTGTGCAGTGTGGGATCCGCAACAGGTGGGACTGACGGATGACATCGAAAAAGTTCAAAGAAGGGCAGCTCGTTTTGTACTATCGCGAAATAGGGGAGATAGTGCCACAGACATGAGACGTGAATCGGAGTGGCAATCTTTAAAACAAAGGCGTTTTTCGTTGCGACGGAATCTTCGCATGAAATTTCAATCACCAGTTCGTGATAAAATAAGAGAAATTAGGGCTCGCACAAAAAAATTTCATTGCTCGTTTTTCTCGCACGCCGTTTGAGAGTGGAACGGTAGAGAGACAACAGGAAGGTGGTTCATTGAACCCTCTGCCAGGCACTTTGTTGTGAATAGCAGAGTTATCACGTAGATGTAGATGTAGACATAGGAGGCTTCATGCAGATTGATACACAATCCCCTATTGGCAAGTTATGCGTCAGTGGGGTTTCCGGTAACCCTATGTTCACACAAAATAAGTCACAAACCTTAACAACAAGTGCTCCGTACCAATTCGATCACCGCCTTTCAAATGACCAGCTTTCCCTTGTACACTTACACATCGACGGTTTGCTTGTGCCTTTCCTTTAGGCTCGATCTATCGAAGTACTCATTTTCAAAAGACTTCCAGAGTGGCTACTATTGCACCTTCCCTCAGCCAACGTTCTCCACGGTAACCAGAATCATCTTTTACCCATTAATATCACTCGCATGCGCCAAACTTTTGCGGATATAACAATGTGAACTATCCAGTTCTTCATTGCTTAAAAGCGGTTCCACCACAGATAATGTTTCCCTTGACAGATCGGTAAACGCTGAGACACACTCTAGCTTTCTCATACCTGCTGTTATTTTACCCTACTTATCGATCTTTACTGAAAACATACGCTGTTTAGTTGGTCTCAGCCTCATGATAGATGTACCTTGCGCCATTGTCTGTTGCAACTGTTTGCCCCAGTTGAAACAAAGTCATACTGACTTGTACTGTGTGTTGCAAAAGATCACTCTTAGCGTGATTTTTGTCAAGAATGCCTAGCCCGAGAATCACTGAATAACCTTCGCCTCCACATGGCAACACCTCCATGCATTCGCCGAACTTAGTTTTCCCGACCGAAAACTCCAATACTGCCATACCCAATGATTCCACCCTACTATCGCCAACCCTACGTAGCCTATACCGTGGTGGCCCCAGTCTCCTCTTTCCCATGAGGCGTAGACTTATGACGGACACATCCGCACTTGCATTCACCAAAGATCTCTAAATCCTGCCCCCCACTAAGCCGACTTAACTGCATACCGTCTGCGCACTAACTTGGGCTGTGTTACGTTCTATCGCGACTGCTTACCGACGGTTAGAGCAGTACGTTTGCGTTTAATGGCTGCTACCATTGCCGGTGCTTTCTACCCTTCCCACCTGTACACTTTGATGCCCGGTGGCTCGGTATACCACACGAATAGCACTGCTCCGTTACAGACCTCTCGCGACCACATCCACAGTATTTTATTTCTACAGTGAATATGCGGTGCTCCATCCTTTTCTTTGTGGCTGACTCCTCCGGGTTCTGCATCCGTACCCTCCGCAACATTTCAGACGGTATATCACGCAAAAACGTATCCACCGCTCTGTTTTCTGCCTCCTGTAACAGTACCCTTCTGCATTCTGGGTCTGCATATACGTCTTTGCATCTAGCTTACAGATTCTATCCGAGAATGCTTCCACAGACTCGTCGCGGTGCATCGACAACGGATTTAATTTCTCCGAAAAAATCGCGCAATGTTATGCTTTTAGTTCAAATGTTCAAACGTGTGTGAAATCTTATGGGACTTAATTGCTAAAGTCATCTGTCCCTAAGCTTACACACTACTTAAACTTAATTCTCCTAAGGACAGACACACACATCCATGCCCGAGGGAGGACTCGAACCTCCGCCGGAACCAGCTGCACAGTCCTTGACTGCAGCGCCCTAGACCGCTCGGCTAATCCCGCGCGGCTATGCTTTTGGTACTGTTGCCACAATCCAGAGGCCCACTCCTGGAATATATGTGCTTTACTCCATGTCTCGTGAAACTCACGCTTTGGCGTCCCTCACCAAAAGCATATTAGCAACATGTTTAGGGTAATATCGTCTGGTCACCCAAGTGCTTGCGCAGTGTCCCTAGCATCCATAACGAAAATTGCTACGTCCTCCGTTGCCTTACACGAGAAGGGATTAATCAGTGCTATCACTGCCGGGTCATAATGAACAGAAGGCCCTCTCAGTCCAGACTTATTTCCTGGTGACTCTGATTGTGACTGATCGTGATTCTCTTTACGAGCCCCTAACTCACTATTAGGTTCGAAATTTCCTTGTTTCATGCTCTCAAACAGCTTTGTTCACGCTTGTATTTGCTGAATTAAAGCAGTAACTGCCCCTGTTGCCACCATTTTGCAAGCCATCCTGAGCTTACGTTTCAGCACAATAATGCCTGCCCGCACACGGTGAGAGTTTCTACTGCCTGTGTTCGCACTTTCCAAACCCTACCTTGACCAACAAGGTCTCCGAATATTTCCCCAGCTGAGAAAGTTTGGAGCATTATGGGCAGGTCCCTCAGATCGCCTCAGGATTCTGACGATCTGACGCGTCCGTTGGACAGAATTCAGCACGATATCCCTCAGGAGGACACCCAACATCTCTGCTAATCAGTGTCAAGCCGAATAACTGCTTGTGTCAGGGCCAGAAGTAGACCGTCGCGTTACTGACCTGCTCGATTTGTGGAGCTCCCTTCTGTTGAATAAATCATCCAATTTTTCTGATATCGTAAATGTTTGTTTGTCTGCGCATATACGCCACATTTACCGATTTCCGTCCCCTTCGCATAATTCTTTCGTGGTGCGTCGTTTTCGTTTTCCAAGAGTCTACTTCGACGGAAGGAGGACTCAAAAAGATGTTCAGAGACAGACAGGAATACAGCAATGTAACTCACTTATCAATGAAATAATGGTCAAGGGAAAACTGGTGCAGGACAAAACCGAATAAAATGAAAGTGAAATGGTCATCGGAAGAAGTGATTCAGCACCCCCGATGAAACTGAAAGCAAAGACTTCAACAATAAGACTGCGATGGTAATTTCACCGTTAAGGGCAAAGGAGAGAGCAGAGAGGTGCACAAAGCATAGATAATATTATAGGAAGCCGCAACTAACAAGTATTCAAGTTAGCGTGTAGACCTTGCTATAAGATTGGAGAACCACTACTATACTTTCAAAAAAAAAAAAAAAAAAAAAAACCTCAACCTCACCCACAGATTTCCGAAAGCACCTAGGGTAGATAAAAAACGGAAATATTCCACAATCAGCTTCACGTCTCATGCATCCAGGTTGCTTACAAGAATGATAGACGGAAGAATGGAAAACAAATTGAGGATCTGTTAGATGACGATTAGCTTGTTTCTCAGAAAGGTCAAGACACCAAAGAGGTAGTTCTGGTGTTGCGGTTGATAACGGAACCAACACGTAAGAAAATACATGCTGAAACGTCCCCTTTGAACAATTTATACAAGTCTGTGCTTATACTGACACACAATGTTTTTAACGCAACGCAATCTGACTTTCAAAATTCCCTTTAGATACTGCATACCATTTTTCGTGAAAATTGCAACACCCACAAGAAGTGGTATGAATTACTCCAAACCACAGGAAGTGTAGAACCGTGGAATCACAATAAGTGATTAAGATTTCAGAGAGATGGAATGCACTTGGGCGCTTAGATTAGATGGATTTAGAAAGCATCCCTCGTGCGAAACTCGTCGTTTTCTCACGTGATACCCTAAAAACCATGGATGGAGGACAAAAGGCAGATTCCATATTCCTAAATATCCAGAAAGCGTCGGACACGGAGCCCTGCTGCAGACTGTTGACAAAGGTCCGAGCGTACGGTTTAGATTCCCAGATATGTCAGTGTTTTGAAGACTTTTTAAGAGATGGAATCCAGTACGTTGTCCCCGACGGTTAGTGTTCATCAGAGGGAAAAGTATCGTCAGGAATGCCCCAGGGAAATCCGACAGAAGTGCCCTTATACCCATAAATGATCTGATGGAGACTGTGGACAGCCATTTACCGCTGTTTACGCTGCGATACTTTGAGAGACGGCAGGAAGATGAGTTAGACAAAATTTTTAGTTGGTATGATGAACAGCAGCTGGCGCTAATTGTAGAAAAACGTAAATACTGATGGGTAGCGAAAACAAGAAAACGCTGCATACGGTATTAGTAGGGTGCTGCTTGACACAGTCACATCGATTAAATACCTGGCAAAGCGATATTAAATGGAATGGCAGCGTCAGATTGGTAGTAGGCGAGGCTAATGATCGACTTTGTTTCATTGGGAGAATTTTGGTAAAGTGTAGCTCACTCTTAAAAGAGTAGGCTTACAGAATGCTGCGACCCATTCTTGAGTAGTGTTCGAGTGTTTGGAATCCCCGCCAGGTCAGATTAATCGAAGACATCAAAGCAATTTAGAGGTGGACTGCTATATTTGATACCGGTAGCTTCGATCAGCACACAAGTATTACGGAAATGGTTCGTTGATTCAAACAGGAATCCCTGGAGGGATGACGATGCATTTTTCGCGAGGCTCTATTGCGGAAATTCAGAGAATCATCCGACAGAAGAACGATTTTGTTGCCACCATTGTACGTAGATGAGAGAAATTGGGGCTCACATGGAGGCTTAAAGATAGTCGTTTTTCGCTCGCTCTATTTCGATGTGGGACGTGAAAAGAAATGGTATGTGGTACCCTCCGCTACACACCGTACGCTGGCTTGCAGAGTTTGTATGTGGATGTTGATGAATGAATTCGAATTTAACAGAACGACTGGTCTCCGGGAAACAGATTTGTTGTACATAGCTGCGCGGAGTGGCCGTGCGGTTTGAGGCGCCATGTCACGGACTGCGCGGCCCCTCCCGCCGGAGGTTCGAGCCCTCCCTCGGGCATGGGTGTGTGTGTTGTTCTTACCATAAGTTAGTTTAAGTAGTGTGTAAGTCTAGGGACCGATGGCCTAAGCAGTTTGGTCCCTTAGGAATTCACACACATTTGAACATTTTTTGTTGACATACCGTAACACTTAGGTTCCTGCAGTTTAAGCTGCTAAGTCACTGATGCGCGTGCTGCGGAACCAGTGGATAGAAGAAGATCGTACACAGAGGAGAGAGGGTATTGGTTCACACTCTGTGACCACAGTGCACGATGACCGCCATCTTGCCGCATGGGCGTAACTGACAGAACAGATTGGACTGAAATGTTGGCTTGATGATGGAGCACTGCGACGCATTTGGACATACACTAATGGCTATTAAAATTGCTACACCAAGAAGAAATGCAGATGATAAACGGGTATTCATTGGACAAATATATTATACTAGAACTGACATGTGATTACATTTTCACGCAATATTATGGAAATGGTAGAGCAGGTAGATGAAGATGAAATGGGAGATATGATACTGCGTGAAGAGTTTCACAGAGCACTGAAAGACCTAAGTCGAAACAGGACCCCGGGAGTAGACAATATTCCATTAGAACTACTGACAACCTTGGGAGAGCCAGTCCTGACAAAACTCTACCATCTGGTGAGCAAGATGTATGAGACAGGCGAAATTCCCTCAGACTTCAAGAAGAATATAATAATCCCAATCCCAAAGAAATCAGTTGTTGACAGATGTGAAAATTACCCAACTATCAGTTTAATAAGTCACAGCTGCAAAATACTAACGCGAATTCACTACAGACGAATGGAAAAACTGGTAGAAGCCGACCTCGGGGAAGATCAGTTTGGATTCCGTAGAAATGTTGGAACACTTGAGGCAATACTGACCCTACGACTTATCATAGAGAATAGATTAAGGAATGGCAAACCTACATTTCTAGAATTTGTAGACGTAGAGAAAGCTTTTGACAACGTTGACTGGAATACTCTCTTCCAAATTCTGAAGGTGGCAGGGGTAAAATACAGGGAGCGAAAGGCTATTTACAAATTGTACAGAAAGCAGATGGCAGTTATAAGAGTCGAGGGACATGAAAGGGAAGCAGTGGTTGGGAAGGGAGTGAGACACGGTTGCAGCCTCTCGCCGATGCTATTCAATCTGTATATTGACCAAGCAGTAAAGGAAACTGAAGACAAGTTCGGAGTAGGTATTAAAATCCGTGGAGAAGTAATAAAAACTTTGAGATTCGCCGATGACATTGTAATTGTGTCAGAGACAGCAAAGGACTTGGAAGAGCAGTTGAACGGAATGGACAGTGCCATGAAATGAGGGTATAAGATGAACATCAACAAAAGCAAAACGAGGATAATGGAATGTAGTCGAGTTAACTCGGGTGATGCTGAGGGAATTAGATTAGGAAATGAGACACTTATAGTAGTAAAGGAGGTTTGCTACTTGGGGAGCAAAATAACTGATGATGGTCGAAGTAGAGAGGATATAAAATGTAGACTGGCAATGGCAAGGAAAGCCTTTCTGAAGAAGAGAAATTTGTTAACATCGAGTATAGATTTAAGTGTCAGGAATTCGTTTCTGAAAGTGTTTCTATGGAGTGTAGCCATGTATGGAAGTGAAACATGGACGATAAATAGTTTAGACAAGAAGAGAATAGAAGCTTTAGAAATGTGGTGCTACATAAGAATGCTGAAGATTAGATGGGTAGATCACATAACTAATGAGGAAATATTGAATAGAACTGGGGAGAAGAGGAGTTTGTGGCACAACTTGACTAGAAGAAGGGATCGGTTGGTAGGACATGTTCTGAGGCATCAAGAGATCACCAATTTAGTACCGGAGGGCAGCGTGGAGGGTAAAAATCGTAGAGGGAGACCAAGAGATGAATACACTAAGCAGATTCAGATGGATTTAGGGTGCAGTAGGTACTGGGAGATGAAGAAGTTTGCACAAGATAGAGTACCATGGAGAGCTGCATCAAACCAGTCTCAGGACTGAAGACCACAACAACAACATGTTACAACATACATCCTGAGTAATCAGTACCCAGAACAACCACCTCTGGCCGTAATAACGGCCTTGATTCCCCTTGCGCATTGAGTCAAACAGAGCTTGGATGGCGTGTACAGGTACAGCTGCCCATGCAGCTTCAACACGAGACCACAGTTCATCAAGAGCAGTGACTGGCGTATTGGGACGAGCCAGTTGCTCGGCCACCACTGACCAGTCATTTTCAATTGGTGAGAGATCTGGAGAATGTGCTGGCCAGGGCAGCAGTAGAACATTTTCTGTATCCAGAAAGGCCCGTACAGGACCTGCAACACGCAGTCGTGTATTATCCTGCTGAAATGTAGGATTTCGCAGAGATGGAATGAAGGGTAGAGCCACGGGTCGTAACACATCTGAAATGTTTCGTCCAATGCTCAAAGTGCCGTCAATGCGAACAAGAGATGACCGAGACGTGTAACCAATGACACCCCATACCATCACGATGGGTGATACGCCAGTATGGCGATGACGAATACACGCTTCCGATGTGCGTACACCGCGATGTCGCCAAACACGGATGCGACCATCATGATGCTGTAAACAGAACCTGGATTCATCCGAAAAAAATGACGTTTTGCCATTCGTGGACCCACGTTCGTCGTTGAGTGTACCATCGCAAGCGCCCCTGTCTGTGATGCAGCGTCAAGGGTAACCGCAGCCATGGTTTCCGAGCTGATAGTCCATGCTGCTGCAAACGTCGTCGGAATGTTCGTGCAGATGGTTTTTGTCTTGCAAACGTCCTCATCTGTTGACTCAGGGATCGAGACGTGGCTGCACGATCCGTTACAGCCATGCGGATAAGTAGCCTGTCATCTCGGCTGCTAGTGATACGAGGCCGTTGGGATCCAGCACGGCGTTCTGTATTACCCTCCTGAGCCCACCGATTCCATATTCTGCTAACAGTCATTGGATCTCGACCGACGCGCGCAGCAATATCCCGATACGATAAACCGCAATCGCGATAGGCTACAATCCGACCTTTATCAAAGTCGGAAACGTGATGGTAGGCATTTCTTCTCCTTACACGAGGCATCACAACAACGTTTCATCAGGCAACGTCGATCAACTGCTGTTTGTGTATGAGTAATCGGTTGGAAGCTGTCCTCATGTCAGCGCGTTGCAGTTGTCGCCACCGGCGCCAACCTTGTGTGAATACTCTGAAAAGATAATAATTTGCATAGCACAGCTTCTTCTTCTTGTCGGTTAAATTTCGCGTCTGATGCACGTCATCTTCGTATTGTAGCAATTTAAATGGCCAGTAGTGTAACTGCGTCACTGAGGAATGCGCTAACCTCCTTCGAGAAGCAGTGGGTAACACTGCTTTCCTAGGCTGCTCGTTGCCTGACACGCCGCTCATCGAAAACGTCTGGGATGTAGTCGGTCTGCTACTTGTTCACTCTGGTTCTCCCGCAAACACTGTCGGTACTTTGTGGATGCGGCTACAAATCGTGTGGTAGCATATTCCCCAGCAGAATATCAGGGCCCCTTTGATACTAGTCCATGATGCATAGAGGCTCTGACTGCAGCACAGTGCCGCAGCTTTACACGATACTAATTTCTAGTGATCAGAGTGCCTGTACCGTTCGGAATTTGTCTGTTATACTTTCCAACGTCCGTATATTATGTTTATTACATGTCTACTACTTGCGAACAATTTTTTCTGCTCTTGCTTTCCACTATATTCACTACTGTGTCTGCTACGCTAGTCCGTCTCCCTGAGATGTTTGAGGTGAGTGCGGCCTCCACCAAAGAGATGTAGGGGAGCAGAGACGCTACACAGGGATTGCGAATTTTGAAATGGAACAAAGCGTTCTTCTTGAGTTCCACTCTGTTCGAGAACGTTTGATTGCGAAGGTGTGTTTTGACCTGGGGGTGTTAAGATGTGCTAATGGACGTGGCTGCATTGTAGTGTCCTGAGGAACTCGAAGAGGTATGTACGAAAGCAGCAATGGATTTATATGGTGTTGTTATAAGCAGAATTGTACATAATTGTTTCGATGCGTCTACTCTGAACACAAGGTAATATTTTTCTATATGTTTTGCGAGACGTAATGGAATACTGAGGTTTCTTATGCAATAAGATCGAATGAATAACGGAGTGGTGTTTGCGTTTACGATTAATGTAAGGCAGATTCCGTTGTGTTTACGCTCCGTATCTGATTCATGATCGACGTTAGAAAGCCGTTATTTCACTCACCTATGTTTTTTTCAGATCTTCATTACGTAGCTGGTCTTGTGCCAACGGCACTACGTGGGTCATGTAACATTAATATTGTTCTGTGTAAAGTAGTTGCGTTCTTGGGATCCAATATTAATTGCAAGTTTACAGAGAATTTCATATTATTATTTGTACGTCGTTCCTGTCATCACTTTATTTAAACGAGCTATAATTTTTCCAGATGATAGTAATCATGAGGCGTTTCACTAATGCCATTCATTAGAATAAGTATAGATATAGTTTTATGCCCTCAGCTCACTGCATCTCAGTTCGATCATAACCATTTTTCATGAACGCTTTGCTCAACCCAATAAGTTTCTCTATTGCTTCATTAAATAATTTTCACAACACGGAAGGTAATCTTGCTTGAAAAAATTCAGAGCGGCAGCTACTTCGTCACCGTGGTAGTGTTATGTGAAAAGGTTACGAGACTGAAACAACCAAGTGCTAAAATATCCTGTTCATTAGATGAAATCTAGATATTAGTCAAGAGGTCTAAGGTTAGATTCACTAATGAGAAAGTTAAATTATTTGTGAGATTAGGTTCAGTAACGTGAATGTTAATAAGATGCCAGGAATAAACCATTTCTCATGTCGAACAGTAACCGTTGTGCGAAGTATTTGTGTCTGAAGAATTATACCTGAGATACGAGGGCTATCCACAAAGTACGTTACGTTTTCGTTTGTGTCCGCAGGGGCGGGGCTAGCGCGGCCATCTCGGTGTCATGGCATTCCGCCGCTCAGTCGGCATCCTGCCGTGCTACTGAGAGGTTCGTGCTGTACTCTGTTGAGTTACTGTGACAGTTTGAAATGTCAGCGTTAATTGAAAATGCCGCGAAGTGTGAAGTGCTTGCTGTAATAAGGTTTCTGACTGCAAAAAACTGTACACCGATAGAAATCTATCGGCAGCTTTGTGAAGTGTATGGGGACAACATAATCACTTAAGGTGGAGTGCGTCAATGGGTCATAAAATTTAAAAATGGCCTAACTAACGTTCACGACGAAGAGCGAAGTGGAAGACCCAGCATAGTGACTGCCGAACTTGTCGAAAAAATCGATGCCGCGGTCCGTGAAAACCGTAATTTCACAATAACGGAACTCTCTATGAGTTTTCCACAAATTTCACGAAGTTTGTTGCACGAAATCATTACCGAAAAGTTTGGTTACCACAAGTTTTGTGCAAGATGGATACCAAAAATCTTGACATAGATTCACAAAAATCAGCGAATGGCTGCAGCGTTAACGATTTTGGATGCTTACGAGAAAGATGGCGACTCATTACTCGATCGCATCGTTACTGGTGACGAAAAATGGGTTAAGCATGTGAACTGCGAGACAAAATTGCAGTCAATGCAGTGGGGGCACACAAATTCCCCCCAAAAACCCAAGAAATGCATGCAGACAACGTCGGTGAGGAAGGTGGTGGCGACTGTCTTTTGGGACAGAAAAGGTGTGATTTTTGTGGATTTCCTGGAAAGAGGCACTACAATAAACTCTCAAAGGTATTGCCAAACTCTGCACAACCTCAGAAGAGCAATACAAAACAAGCGCAGGGGAAAGTTGGGCTCTAAGATCTTGCTAATTCACGACAACGCCCGGGCCCACACGGCAACTGCCACTCGTGAAGTTCTCGAGTCTTTTAAGTGGGAGTTGTTTCCTCATCCGCCGTACAGTCCCGACCTGGCATCGAGCGACCTCCACTTATTCTCAGCAATGAAGAAGTGGTTGGCTATGCAGCGTTTTGATGACGACGCACAGCTTCAAGAAGAGGTAACCACGTGGTTGAAGGCCCAGGCGGCCGAATTTTACGACGAAGGAATTTCCAAGCTCGTCTATCGCTACGATAAGTGCCTTAATTTAAATGGCAGCTATGTGGAAAAGTAGTATTTAAGTGTGGCTTCCATCTGTATATAATTAAAAAAAATTCCAATACTTTATTTATCTTTAATTCCAAAACGTAATGTACTTTGTGGATAGCCCTCGTACGTCAGATAACATAATAAACTTTTTTTTCTTTGGGGCTTTATTCACTTTATAAAGAGGGAATCCTTAATCAGGGCAATTTCATGGGGTACTTTAACGTCCTCCACTGCAAACACTAATTATGGAACAGTTCTATAATCTAATCATTTGTGTATGTTCGTTCCCCAAATCTACGGAATAAATTTCATTGTAATCGAATGCCTCCTTCCTCGCGTTCCAGTTTTCACACGCAGCAGTGTTGTCTTGTAAAATCGTCTGAATCTTTTTGAAACACCCGATGTATACAAGGCATCCAATGCAGAGATCCAGTCAGTAGCAATGTGTCATACTGCTAGCTCTGAATGTGTTGTCGTTTGGCTACAGACGTCTTAGTGGTCAGGGTAAAGGACTGGTGGACTGGTGGGACGCAGTGTGGGTTGAGGCGGCACTGGGAAGTGGAGGTGCAACGCCGCTCGGCTACTTAGGAGCAGTTTCTTGCGCACACTCCGATGTCGCGGGGGTGGTTCGCCGGCAGGGGGCGTCCTTTGTGGGGGCGGTGCGCAAGTTTCCAGCCGCAGAGTGGACAGGGTGGGGAGGTTGGAGGGGCGGGGTCCGGGGAAGGGGGGTGGGGGGTGGGGAGAGACCTCACTCTGCGCGTGGGATCGGTCCAGTAGTTTACAACCAAACTTTTGTCAGTCGAGAGTTTCCCTGAGTCGGGAATTCGCACAAACAACGTCTGTCTACAAATGAAATCCGTAACTTCACGTAGTGATGAAACAGTTAAGCCCCTTTAATTACGAAATACAATTTCTCCTTCCGTAGTCGAAATGTTGACGTGGTAGTGTCACGGTCATTTTGCGGCGGCTCCTCCTGATTGTCACAGAAAGCTTGATATTAGTATTTAGCGCTAATTATTTCTCTATTCACAATAAATGCGGCTTTTCGCGGATGATGCTGTAGTATACAGAGAAGTTGCAGCATTAGAAAATTGCAGCGAAATGCAGGAAGATCTGCAGCGGATAGGCGCTTGGTACAGGGAGTGGCAACTGACCCTTAACATAGACAAATGTAATGTATTGCGAATACATAGAAAGAAGGATCTTTTATTGTATGATTATTGATAGCCGAACAAACACTGGTAGCAGTTACTTCTGTAAAATATTTGGGAGTATGCGTGCGGAATGTCTTGTGTGTGTGGTTTGAGGTTTTCGGGCGCTAAGGAATGTCTTGAAGTGGAATGATCATATAAAATTAATTGTTGGTCAGGCGGGTACCAGGTTGAGATTCATTGGGAGAGTCCTTAGAAAATGTAGTCTATCAACAAAGGAGGTGGCTTACAAAACACCCGTTCGACCTATACTTGAGTATCGCTCATCAGTGTGGGATCCGTACCAAGTCGGGATGACGGAGGAGATAGAAAAGATCCAAAGAAGAGCGGCGCGTTTCGTCACAGGGTTATTTGGTAAGCGTGATAGCATTACGGAGATGTTTAGCAAACTCAAGTGGCAGACTCTGCAAAAGAGGCGCTGTACATCGCGGTGTAGCTTGCTGTCCAGGTTTCGAGAGGGTGCGTTTCTGGATGAGGTATCGAATATATTGCTTCCCCCTACTTATACCTCCCGAGGAGATCACGAATGTAAAATTAGAGAGATTCAAGCGTGCACGGAGGCTTTCCGGCAGTCGCTCTTCCCGCGAACCATACGCGACTGGAACAGGAAAGGCAGGTAATGACAGTGGCATGTAAAGTGCCCTCCGCCACACACCGTTGGGTGGCTTGCGGAGTATAAATGTAGATGTAGATGTAGAAGTAAATCACAAGCAGAGCAGGAAAACAAATATTGTCCTAAACAGTTAAAGAGAGGTTTGCAGCAGCTGTGTGGCGTACGGTGCGCTTGGATACTATGTAACCTCAGGCTATGTTTCTGTTCGTCAAACTGTAGCATATAGGCTAGGTTGGGGCTTTTTGAATCATGGGGATATGTGGATACAAAAATAAGAAAATCTTTCGTTGTTCAGCTCGTGTCCACAGCTCGGACGCCGTTATGTTACAGGACATTCGCTTGGCATGTAGAGCACAAGCGGCAAGAAGCTCTTTTCGAATATGTTTAATCCAGGCAGCAACCATGCAGGAGGAAATAGTATTACTTATAGCAATGAGTCTGTTGAAATACATGATAGTTCGTTATATCTATTACCGCTGTTAGTTGTACTGCTACCATCAGATCGGTCAACAGATCGACTAACGACATCTGCAGTAAATTGGAGCAACTGCTTTCATTTGAAAGATAGTAGCGGAATGGCGCTATGTGAATCAGTCCTCGTGGAGCTTTCTGAATCGGAATATAATATGTGTTATTTCTTCTTCATCTGCATCTACAACTACATCATACTCCGCAAACCACCTAATGGTGTGTGACGGAGGGTACTTTCGGTACCACTATCTGATCCCTCCAAACCTGTTTCATTCACGAATAGTGCGTGGGAAGAATGACTGTCGGTAAGCCTCTGTATTGGCTCTAATTTCTCGAATTTTCCCCTCGTGGTCAATACGCGAGATGTCTGTGGGGGAAAGTAATATATTGTCCGACTCCTCCTGAAAAGTGCTGTTCCGAAATTTCAGTAGTAAATTTCTCCGTAATGCACAACTTCTCTCTTGTCACGTCTGCCAGAGGAGTTTGTTTAGTGTTCCCGTAACGCTCTCTCACCAGCTAAACGATCCCGTGACGAAACGCGCCTCTCTTCTTTGGATCTTCTCTATCTCCTCTATCAGTCCTACCTGATAGGGATCCCAGATAGATGAACAATACTGAAGAATCGGACGAACAAGCGCCTTATGAGTTACATTTCCTTAAGATTCTTCTGATGAATCTGAGTCTGGTATCTGCTTTTCCCACTACCTGTTTTATGTGGTCATTCCACTTATGGTCTCTCTGTATAGTTACGCCTAGATATTTTACGGCAGACGCCATCTACATCTGTTTGCCATCAATAGTGTAGCTGTACAGTAGTGGATTTCTTTTCCTATGTACGCGCATTAAGCTACATTTCTTTACGTTCATGCTCAACTGCCAGGGCCTGAACCATCCATCATTTCTCTGCAGGTCGGTCTGCAAATTCTTACTAACTTCTCTAGTAAGGTATTTATGCAGCCTAATTATACACAATAATCCATCAGATTTCATTACAAAATTGTTCGATGTCGCCTGGTGACGTGGAAGCAATATAAAAATATGCTTTGAAGGGATTTGAGTGCACGGGAATTTTCTCTTTCAGTCCCAACAAAGGTGCATGGCCAGAGAGAAAAACTCAGCTTGCCATCTGACTTCACCAATTCATCCCAATCTTACAAAATAGAAAACTGCATTTTCAAAACTCCCAAAGAAAGTTAGTCAGGGCGTGCAGAAATTCTCTTGCTTTTCAAGAAAACCTTCAAATCCAGAAGGGGATTTATCTTCATCAACACCCTAACCTGTGTCACGGGAATAAAACATATCTCGTGGTTTCCGCAACGTTAAATATTGTGAGCCTTGAACTATGAAGAAAGGGAAATGGATAGGTGTGATAAGGATAAGGAGTGGTTTCACAAAATTTATGTAGGGACTGCTGGTCGTAACCGACTGCGCTGTGGAAAATGCATGTAACAGCGACTGCAACAGTTAAAAAGTGTAACCTTCTCTGTTGCGTGTAACTGAGTGACAATTTACAATGTTTCGTGTAGTCCCATTTAAGATTCAAATAACCCAAAACATTTTAATTTTTCCGTTGTTTCAACATTTTAAGTTTTGCTGTTTACAGTGAAGAAGTGCAGGTCTTAAAGCAATGTACCTTTATCGTACAAAACTTCATTCACCATTACAAATGGGCCCTTTGGGGCCCAAAAAGTTGAAATGATTCATCTACTGTACAAGACTCTGGTACACACACAAACCCCTCACACACACACACACACACACACACACACACACACACACACACACACACACACACACAGAGAGAGAGAGAGAGAGAGAGAGATAGAGAGAGAAACGCAAAAGATAAGAAATTTTGTTAATTTCTTTGAAATGTTAATTGTTTGAAATTCAGTTTCAAAATCTCAATTATTATTTTTGTTTGTCTTCGTTGTAAGCTAAAACATAAATTTTCTAAAGACTGTGCAATTGGAACCCAAACTCCACCGACAAAATTTCGGAAGTTATTCACAGATATTTTATGACTATTTTGGTATAAGGCACCAGTGGTCTCCGGTGACTCGTTACAAAGAACGGGTGGTTTATTATTGTATTTGTACTGCACTGAATATACCTGTACAATGTTAAAATATCGAAGATATACATTGTCTATCTTGTTTGCAAACAAACTTGTTACTTGTAGTTACGGTATTTTCGGTTAACATTAGTAATGCCCACTTTACACATCCCCCTTAAGCCTGCATTCGGTACTGTTCTGCTCTGTGTCGGACTGGTTTTTACGGGATTGTCCGTTACACGTGTCTTGTATTGGTTCACTGAAAGCAATCGGAGAGTAGCACGACGAGGCATTGCTGAGCTGTTACCATAGCAACACTCACATCCCGTCTGAGGTTTGCTATATTGCTCTGTGTTTAATGACGTACCTTTTTGGTGATTGCATGTTGCAGGGATTTCCACAACTGTGAGGCTATTTTCACAAAACCAAAGTTAGGTGCTGTAACAGGCCGAATAAATCACAGTTACATTACTGCTTTGGAATGAGTCACCAGAGAACACAGGTCCGTGACACTGAGATGAAAAGTCGTGGGATAGCGAAATGCACGTATACAGATGGCGGTAGTATCGCGCACACAAGGTATACAAGGGTAGTGCGTTGGCGGAGCTATCATTTTCACTCAAGTGATTCTGTGAAACGGTTTCCGACATGATTACTGCCACAAGACGGGAACGAACAGACTTTAAACACGGAATGGTAGTTGGAGCTAGACGCATGGGACATTCCATTCCGGAAATAGGAAATTCAAAATTCCGAGATCCACAGTGTCAAAATAGTGCCAAGAACACCAAATTTCAGGCAGTATCTCTCGCCACAGATAAAGCAGAGGTCAACTGCCTTCACTTAACGACCGAGTGCATCGGCGTTTGTGTAAGAGTCGTCAGTGCTAACAGACAAACAACACTGCGTGAAATAACTGTGGAATCAATGTGGGACATACGACGACCGCATCCATTACGACAGCATCTTCACTTAATGATCAAAACATCCTTGGTCCCGGGTTCAAAATCCGCCTCCGCTTAAATTTCGATTAATAGCCAGCATAAGAAGTCGCCCTCATTCTGCCAAAGGCATTGTCAAAGAGAGCAGAGGAGTGGACAGAGGTTCAAGGCACTCTCTTGTCCTTGGAGTGGGAAACGGACCCTAAACGTGGAAGAATATGCAATGATCTACGGCATGAGGGTGCAGAATGCAATGGAAACCACTGCATTAAAGACACATATCGTGCAACCACAGGACATGTGGCCTGTCGTTGAGAAGTATCGTGATGATCTCTCCATTGGCAAAAGATTCCGGAATAGTCCGTCATTAGGATTCTCGGCCGACCGGTGTGGCCATGCAGTTCTAGGCGCTTCAGTCCAGAACCGCGCGATCGCTATGGTCGCAGGTTCGAATCCTGCCTCGGGCATGCGTGTATGTAATGTCCTTAGGTTAGTTAGGTTTAAGTAGTTCTAAGTTCTAGGGGACTGGTGACCTCAGATGTTAAGTCCCATAGTGCTCAGAGCCATTTGAACCATTTTAGGATCCTCGATTGGGGACTGCCAATGGGGAGGTAACCACAAGAAAAAGATTGAATAACGAACGAAGGATAACGTTATGAGTGGAATACCAGAAACTTGAACGTGGTAGGGAGGCCATAAAATCTGAAAAGGGAAACGCAAAGGCTCAATCTAGATACAGTAGGGGTCAGTGAAGTGAAATGGAAAGAAGACAAGGATTTCTGCTCAGGTGAGCACTGGGTAATATCAGCAGCAGCAGAAAATGGTATAACGGGAGTAGGATTCGTTATGAACAGGAAAGTAGAGCAGAGACTGTGTTACTGTGAACAATTCAGTGATAGGGTTGTTCTTATTGTAACTGACAGAAAACCAACATCGGCGACGATAGTACAGGCATACATGCCGACGTCGCAAGCTGAAGCTGAAGAGATAGAGAAAACATATGAGGATACTGAAAGGCTAACACAGTATGTAAAGGAAGATGAAAATCTAATATTCATGTGGGACTAGAATGCAGTTGTCGGGGAAGGAGCAAAACAAAAGAGAATGTGTGCCTAGACAAGGAATGAGACAGGAGAAAGACTAATTGGGTTACGTTATAAATTTCAGCTAGTAACAGCGAAAACTCTGCTCAAGAACCACTAGAGCAGCAGGCATACTTAGAAAAGGCAATGTGTTACGGGAAGATTCCAGTAAGATGTGTAGGCGCCCCGGTGGTCCTGGTCGCCTACGGTGGACTGGATGGCCGAGCGGTAATCTCTCCAGTTGTCAGGATACTAGGAAATGGCTGTAGAAGCGTCAGAAACGCCAAAGAAACATTATTAATTCATAACATCTTTATTCCTGCCGAGTACAATGTGGCTTGGTGGTATCAACGACCTTCCCCGAGTCCTCGCTGACTCGTAGCGATGACACCAGATCCGGGCCGCACAGTCTTGCTAGCGCAGCGCCGCGTGCTGTGACGTAGCGGAGGAATATCCTTACTTAGGCCGCGCGTGACTGGCGGCGTCCGGCTGGCCGGTCGACTCGGCTGTGGACAGCAAGCTGCTGCGCGTAGGTGGCTCCGGGTTGGAGTCCTGGTGCTGTCGGCACGAGAAGTGTTCCCGTAGTGCGGAGTGTACTCTATCCCACCCCGTCTTCTTCCCTGCTCCTCCTGGTGGCTCGTCCGCGGTGGACGAGCGGAACGGGCTGCAATCCCCCAGCGTCGTCGGCTCACCCCGTTGTGACGGCGGATGCACAGGGCCTAGACCCCGCACGATCTCGACGACGGCACACTGATGTGGACAGCGTTGGCGGCGAGCAAGTCTGCCACGATGTCTGCTAATCCTGGGTCGATGATTGACAGCAGCAGCAGAGAGGAGCAGAGCTGGTACTGTCCCCTCACGTCTGCTGCTGGATGGGCCGCCCTTACTGCAACATCTCCTTAATAAAGATTAACATGTCGATCACCGAGTTGAGCGCCACGCAGCGACCCAGTACATATCTAACTGCAAGTCTAACTGCGAGAGTGAGTGCCTTGTTGCTATCAAAGCTCGCGTATTTAAAGGAAGCACGAGCGACGTCCTGACGTCATGCTCGTTTGTAATGAACGCATTCGTTCCACTTATACTGCTGATTCATCTGTCGTACTCGCCCCTTAGTTGTTCTTGCGACAGAGTTATGTGTTGTTATGACAGACTTACGCGAAGTTGTGAAATGCAGTACAGCTGACGCTGTACATCTGTCTTGCACTCTACGAAAGTCTCCGTCTAACACAAACCCACGTGCTAAGCAATTCTCTTTCGCCTGTTGTGTGTAACCAGGCCATTGCCCCTGCGAGGCGACACACTCCGATATATGCGCAATCCTCTTAGCTCTTGCCTAACCTACTGCCTCTGGCTCTCGGCATAGGCAACGAAACTTTGACAATATTCGACGTTTTCAACTCTTTACTATTCCGCGACACTACAGATGACATCATGGTCGGGCAGGGATTCCGAAATGAGATACTGGACTGTACGGCGTACTCAGATCACAATATAGTAGTGATGAAGCTTAGGCTGAAGTTTAGGAGACTAGTCTGAAAGAATCAATACGCAAAGAAATGGGATGCAGAAGTACTAACGGATTAAGAGGTAAGCTTGAAGTTCTCTAAGGTTTTAAACACAGTAATAAGGAATAGCTCTGTAGGCAGTACAGTTTAAGGGAAATGGACATTCTAAAAGGGGCAATCACAGAAGTTGGAATGGAAACCACAGATGCAAAGAACGTAACTGCGAAGAAACCATCCGTTATAGAATAAATACTTCTGTTGATCGATAAAAGAAGCAAGTACAAAAATGTTCAGAGATATTCAGGAATACGCAAACTTCGCTGAGGAATGAAATAAACAGGAGCGGAGGCAAGTTAAGACCAAATCGCTGTATGAAAAAGTGAAGAAAATGAAAAAGAAATGATTGTCGGATGGACTGACTCAGCATACAGGAAGTTAAAACAGCCTTGACTGAAATTAAAGGCAAGGGTGGTAACATTAAGAGTGCAACAGGAATACCCCTCTTAAATGCAGAGGAGAGAACAGAAAAAGTACATTGAAGGCCTCTATAAGGGGGACGATTTGTCTAAAGTGATAGAAAATAAACAGAGGTCAATTTAGAAGAGACAAGCAGAAAGGTGTAAGGAGTATATAGAGGGACTATACAAGGGCGATGTTCTTGAGGACAATATTATAGAAATGGAAGAGAATGTAGATGAAGATGAAATAGGAGATATGATACTGCGTGAAGAGTTTGACAGAGCACTGCAAGACCTAAGTCGAAACAAGGCCTTGGGAGTAGACAACATTCCAATAGAACTACTGACAGCCTTGAGAGAGCCAGGCCTAACAAAACTCTACCATCTAGTCAGCAAGATGTATGAGACAGCAGAAATACCCTCAGACTTCAAGAAGAATATAAGAATTCCAATCTCAAAGAAAGCAGGTGTTGACAGATGTGAAAATATCCGAACTCTCAGTTTAATAAGTCACAGCTGCAAAATACTAGCACAAATTCTTTACAGACGAATGGAAAAACTGGTAGACGCCGACCTCGGGGATGATCAGTTTGGATTCCGTAGAAATTTTGGAACACGTGAGGCAATACTGACCCTACGACTTATCTTAGAAAATAGATTAAGGAAAGGCAAACCTACGTTTCTAGCATTTGTAGACTTAGAGAAAGCTTTTGACAATGTTGACTGGAATACTCTCTTTCAAATTCTGAAGGTGGTAGGGATAAAATACAGGGAGCAAAAGGCTATTTACAATTTGTACAGAAACGAGATGGCAGTTGTAAGAGTCGAGGGACATGAAAGGGAAGCAGTGGTTGGGAAGGGTGTGAGACAAGGTTGTAGCCTCACCCCAATGTTATTCAATCTGTATATTGAGCAAGCAGTAAAGGAAACAAAAGAAAAATTAGGAGTTGGGATTAAAATCCATGGAGAAGAAATAAAGACTTTAAGGTTCGCCGAGGACACTGTAATTCTGTCAGAGACAGCAAAGGACCTGGAAGAGCAATTGAATGGAATGGACAGTGTGTTGAAAGGAGGATATAAGATGAACATCAAAAAAAGCAAAACGAGGATAGTGGAATGTAGTCGAATTAAATCGGGTGATGCTGCGGGAATTAGATTAGGAAATGAGACGCTCAAAGTAGTAAATAAGTTTTGCTATTTGGGGAGCAAAATAACTGATGATAATCGAAGTAAAGATGATATAAATGTAGAATGGCAATGGCAAGGAAAGCGTTTCTGAGGAAGAGAAATTTGTTAACATCGAGTATAGATTTAAGTTTCTGAAAGTGTTTCTATGGAGTGTAGCCATGTATGGAAGTGAAACATGGACGATAAATAGTTTAGACAAGAAGAGGATAGAAGCTTCCGAAATGTGGTGCTACAGAAGAGTGCTGAAGATTAGATGGGTAGATCACATAATTAATGAGGAGATATTGAATAGAACTGGGGAGATAAGAAATTTGTGGCACAACTTGACTAGAAGAAGGGATCGGTTGGTAGGGCATATTCTGAGGCATCAAGGGATCACCAATTTAGTATTGGAGGGCAGCGTGGAGGGTAAAAATCGTAGAGGGAGACCAAGAAATGAATACACTAAACAGATTCAGAAGGATGTAGGCTGCAGTAGGTACTGGAAGATGAAGAAGCTTGCACAGAATAGAGTAGCATTGAGAGCTGGACTGAAGACCACAACAACAACAAGAGAGCTTTGGAGGACTTAAGATTAAATAAGACAGAAGGGATAGATAACTTTCCATCAGAATTTTTAAAATCATTGGGGGGAAGTGGCAAGAAAACGACTATTCACGCTGGCATGTAGAATGTATGAGTCTGGCGATATACCATCTAAACTTTCGGAAAAATATTAGCTAGACAATTCCGAAGACTGCAAGGGCTGACAAGTGCGAGATTATCGCACCACCGGCGTAACAGCTCCTGCTTCCAAGTTGCTGACAATAATAATATACAGAAGCATGGAAAAGAAAATTGAGGATGTGTTAGATGACGATGAGTTTGGTTTTGGAAAGGTAAAGGCATCAGAGAGACGTTGCCGTTGATAATGGAAGCAAGATTAAAGAAAAATCAAGACACTTTCATAGGATTTTTCGACCTGTAAAAGGCGTTCGACAAAGTAAAATGGTGCAAGATGTTCGAAATTCTGAGAAAAATAGGGATAAACCATGGAAAGAGACGGGTAATATAAAACATGTGCAAGAGCCAAGAGGAAATAATAAGAGTGAACGATCCAGAACGAAGTTCTCGAA
This sequence comes from Schistocerca americana, assembly GCF_021461395.2. Taxonomy (NCBI): domain Eukaryota; kingdom Metazoa; phylum Arthropoda; class Insecta; order Orthoptera; family Acrididae; genus Schistocerca; species Schistocerca americana. The sequence continues at coordinate 619,353,809 of NC_060121.1, forward strand.
TTATAAGGAGTGTAAGACAGGCCGCTACTGATCTGTACGTAGAGGAAGCAATGATGGAAATAAAAGAAAGCTTTAGGAGTGGGATTAAAATTAAAGGTGGCAGGATATCAATGATTCGGTTCGGTGATGACATTGCTGTTGTGCCTAGGAATCCTGCATACTACAGGCAATCAGACAACTCGCATTAATAATGATAAAATCTTCTCGGGTTGACAGCCGAGTCAATGTGCTGTTCTCCAGCAACGTTTCAGCAAGTTTCTTACTTACCATCTTCAGGCAAAGTGTCGGGTTCACGTCTCGTCCGGATCTTTATAGCCGCTGGACACGGGCTTCTCTGCATCCTTGCATCCTCGGCGCCGGTGGGGCCAATCAGGCGCGAGTGGAATCGGCGCGGTTGCGTGTGGGGAGGGGGGGGGGGGGGGGGGCAGCCGAGGGCGTCGGGTCCTGGCGTCTCGTCCCGATGCGGCCTGTTTATTCCGTCCGCCGCCACCGATCTGCCCCCATCGGTGCGCTCTCGTCTCATTCTTGATAATGTTGTGTTCCACGCGCTGCTGAGTTGGAAGCCACTATCCCGAGTGACCAGGTTATCACTGACCCGTATCTCCACTGCCTCCGAGAAACCTTTTGCTCTACACAGTTTCTTGGTTTCTTCAATTGAAACGTGTGTTCTTCACTGAGGCTGTGCTCCGCTACCGCGGATTTTTCTTTTTGTACGAGGCGGACGCTTCTCACATGTTCAGAGACGCGTTGTGTTATGCACCGCTTCGTCTGTCCGATATATTGTTTCGCACATTCACAGGAAATACTGTAGACACCCGGTGTTCTTAGACCCAAGTTGTTCTTCATTGTGCCCAGCATATTTCTGACTTTTGTTGGAGGATGGAAGATGGTTTTCATCTTATTCTTCTCCAGTATCCTGGCAATCTTGGCCGTGGGCTGCCGTGCGTACGGGAGGAACGCCAGACCTTTGTTATTCTCTTCTTCCTTAAGGTTCTTCTCCTTCTTCTTCTTTCTCACCTTGAGAGCGCGTCTAATCTGCGTTTCGGTGTATCCGTTCTTCTGGAAGGTTTTCTTCAGGCGCTGAATCTCAGTAGATAATCTGTCCTTGTCGCATATGTCATGAGCTCTGCGGACAAGAATAGTGAGCACCGATTTTCGTTGTGTTCGGTGATGGCAGCGGTTGGCGTTGAGGTACAGGTCTGTGTGTGTTTTTTTTCAGTAGACCGAGTGTCCCAGTGTGCTGTCCGTTTTCTTCTTTATTAGGATATCGAGGAAGGGTAGGTACCCATTCTCTTTCAATTCCATTGTGAACTTAATGTTCTCGTGTATGCTGTTCAGATGGTCGAGAAATTACGTTAGAGTGTCCTCGCCGTGCGATCAGACCGTGAAAGTATCGTCCATGTACCGATAAAAGACGTTCGGTTTAAGGCGTGCTGTTTCCAAGGCGATACCCTCGAAATATTCTATGTACAGATTAGCGTTACATGGTGCCAGTGGGGATCCCATAGCAACTTCATCCAGCTGTTGGTAAAACTTGCCCCCACACTGGAAATAAGTGGTCGTGAGCGCATGGCGGTATAATTCCACTGTCTTCGTCGAAATGATTCTCCAATAGTTTCAAGGAGTCCTCTAACGGTACCCTCGTGAAGAGGGTTGTAACGTCAGAGCTGACAATAATATCATTTTTGTCAAGACGCCATTCCTTGAGTGTCTTAACAAACTCCGTGGAATTCTTGATGTGGTGGGGACATTTACCCACGAGAGGCTTAATTAGTTGCGCCAGGTGTTTGGCTATACCATATGTAGGAGAACTGGTCATGTCTACTATCGGGAGTAGTGGGACCTCCCTCTTGTGTATCTTGGGGAGGCCGCATAACCGTGGTGGAACCGGAGCTGTATGGAACACACTGTTATACGGTAGTGAAACATGGACGGTGGGAAAATCGCAACAGAAGAGAATCGAAGCATTTGAGAAGTGATGCTACAGACGAATGTTGACAATTAGGTGGAATGACAAAGTACTTGTACAATAGTACAAGTTTACATGCCAGTTGGCTCTACAGATGAAGAGACTGAAGAATGTATGATGAGATAAAAGAAATTATTCAGTAAGGAAAGCAGACGAAAATTTAATTGTGATAGGGGATGTGAATTCAATAGTAGGAAAAGCAAGAGAAGGAAAAATTGTAGGTGAATATGGACACGGGGAAAAAGTGAACGAGGAAGCCACCTAGCAGAATTTTGCAGAGAGCATATTTTAATCATCGCTAACACTTGGTTTAAGAATCATAAAAGAAGAATGTTCACTTGGAAGAGACCTGGAGACACCGGCAGGCTTCAGATAGATTACTGGCCATTAAAATTGCTACACCAAGAAGAAATGCGGATGATAAACAGGTATTCATTGGACAAATATATTATACTAGAACTGACATGTGATTACATTTTAACGCAGTTTGGGTGCATAGATCCTGAGAAATCAGTACCCAGAAAACCACCTCTGGCCGTAATAACGGCCTTGATATGCCTGGGCATTGAATCAAACAGAGCTTGGATGGCGTGTACAGGTACAGCTGCCCATGCAGCTTCAACACGATACCACAGTTCATCAAGAGTAGTGACTGCCGTATTGTGACGAGCCAGTTGCTCGGCCACCATTGACCAGACGTTTCCAGTTGGTGAGAGATCTGTAGAATGTGCTGGCCAGGGCAGCAGTCGAACAATTTCTGAATCGAGAAAGGCCCGTACAGGACCTGCAACATGCGGTTGTGCATTATGCTGCTGAAATGTGGGGTTTCGGAGGGATCTAATGAAAGGTAGAGCCACGGGTCGTAACACGTCTGAAATGTAATGTCCACTGTTCACAAAGTGCCGTCAATGTGAAAAAGAGGTGACCGAGACGTGTAAACCAATGGCACCCCGTACCATCACGCCGGGTGATACGCCAGTATGACGATGACGAATACACGCTTCCGATGTGCGTACACCGCGATGTCGCTAAACACGGATGCGACCATCATGATGCTGTAAACAGAACCTGTATTCATCCGAAAAAATGACGTTTTGCCATTCGTGCACACAGGTTCGTCGTTGAGTACATCATCGCAGGCGCTCCTGTCTGTGATGCAGCGTCAAGGGTAACCGCAGCCACGGTCTCCGAGCTGATAGTCCATGCTGCTGCAAACGTCGTCGAACCGTTCGTGCAGATGGTTGTTGTCTTGCAAACGTCCCCATCTGTTGACTCAGGGATCGAGACGTGGTTGCACGATCCATTACAGCCATGCGGATAAGATTCCTGTCATCTCGACTGCTAGTGTTACGAGGCCGTTGGGATCCAGCACGGCGTTCCGTATTTATTACTTTCCTGAACCCACCGATTCCATATTCTGTTAACACTCATTGCATTTTGAACAACGCGAGCAGCAATGTTGCAATACGATAAACCGCAATCGCGATAGGCTACAATCTGACCTTTATCAAAGTCGGAAACGTGATGGTACGCATTTTTCCTCCTTACACGACGCATCGCAATAACGTTTCACCAGGCAACGCCGATCAACTGCTGTTTGTGTATGAGAAATCTGTTGGAAGCTTTCCTCATGTCAGCGCGTTGCAGTTGTCGCCACCGGCGCCAACCTTGTGTGAATACTCTGAAAAGATAATCATTTGCATAGCACAGCTTCTTCTTCTTGTCGGTTAAATTTCGCATCTGTAATACGTCATCTTCGTGGTGTAACAATTTTAATGGCCAGTAGTGTATAACGGTGAGACAGAGATTTCAGAACCAGATTTTAAATTGTAAGATATTTCAAGGGGCAGATGTGGACTCTGACCACAATTTGTTGGTTATAACCTATAGATTAAAACTTAACGAATTGGAAAAGGGAGGAAATTAAGAAAATGGAAACTAGATAAGTTGAAAGAAGGAGAGGTTGTTGAGATTTTCAGAGGGAGCATCGGACAACAGGTGACTAGAACAGGGGAAGGGAATACAGTAGAAGACGAACGGGCATTGTTGAGAGATGAAACAGTGAAGGCAGTAGAGGAGCGAAGAGGTAGAAACTTAATGCCTAGTAGAAATCCTTGGATAACTCAAGAGATATTGAATTTAAGTGATGAAAGGAAAAAAAAAATACACCAAATGAAACTGACGAAAGGGAAGGAGAAGAAGTTTTATATATGGACCACGGCAATTCACCTCGGAAGTTTTAATTAATGAAGCGAAAGGGAATTCAAATGTTTAAAAAATGAGTGTGACACGAAGTGCAAAACGGCTAAGCAGGAATGGCTACAGGCCGAATGTAAGGATTTAGAAGCACATTTCACTAGGCAAAAGGTAGATACCGCCTACAGGAAAATTAAAGAAACCTTTGGGGAAAGAGAAACAGCTGTATGAATATCAAGAGCTCAGGTGGGAAATCAGTAGTAGCAAAAGAAGGGAAAGTTGAAAGGTGGAAAGAGTATATAGAGGGTCTATAGAAGGGATATAAATTAGAGGGCAAGATCATAGAAGGAAGTGGACGTGGATAAAGATGAGGTGGGAGATACGATATTGTGAGAAGAATTTGATGGAGGTCTGAAAGATCTAAGACGAAACGAGGTCCCAGGAATAGAAGATATTCAGTCAGAATTACGAATTTGATGGAGGTCTGGAAGATCTAAGACGAAACAAGGTCCCAGGAGTAGACGATATTCCTTCAGAATTACAGTTAGCCTTGGGAGAGCCAGCCATGACAAAACTCTTTCATCTGGTGTGCAGGCGAAATGCCATTAGGCTTCAAGAAGATATGATAATTCCAATTCCAAAAAAACGCAGTTGCTGACATGTGTGGAAGTTACTGAACTACTAGTTTAATAAGTCATGGTTACAAAACACTAACACGAATTCCTTACAGAACAATTGAAAAACTGGTAGAAGCCGACCGCGGAGAGGACCAGTTTGGATTCTGGAGGCAATACTGACCACACGACTTATCTTGAAAGACAGTTTAAACAAAAGCAAACCTACGTTTATAGCATTTGAACACTTAGAGAAAGCTTTCGACAATGTTGGCTGAAATACTCTCTGAAGGTAGCAGAGGTATAATATTAGGAGCGAAAGGCTATTTACAACTTGTACAATAACCAGACAGAAATTATAAAAGTCGAAGGGTATGAAAGGGAAGCAGTGATTGAGAATGGAGTGATACAGGATTGCAGACTATCCCAGATGTTATTCAGTCTGTACACTGAACAAGCAATAAATGAAAACAAAGAAAAGTTTGGGGCAGGAATTAAAGTTCAGGGAGAAGATACAAAAAATTTGAGGTTTGATAATGACATTGTAATTTCGTCGGAGACAGAAAAGGACTTGGAAGAGCAGCTGAGCGGAGTGGATATTGTCTTGAAAGGACGATAAAAGATGAACATCAACAAATGCAAAACAAGGATAATGAAATGCAGTCGAATTAAATCTGGAGAAGCTAAGGGAATTGGATTAGCAAACGGGACACTGACAATAGTTGATGAGTTTTGCTAGTTGGACAGCAAAATAACTGATGATGGCCGAAGTAGAGAGGATGTAAAAGAGAAGAAAAGCATTTCCAAAAAAAAGAAATTCGTTAACATTGAGTATAGATTTAAGTGTCAGGAAGTCCTTTCTGGAAGTATTTGTATGAAGTGGAGCCCTTTACTTGTATGGAAGTGAAACATGGATGACAAAACAGTTTAGGCAAAAAGAGAATATAAATTCACAAAGAAACAGCTAAAGCTATGTTTACACACTAATACAGATTATCTTATGTAAGTATAACAGTGTTTTACCTACACTTACTCACATTTTCTGCCCGATACACACAAATACTATGGTTGTGTTATTAATATCATCGTTGACATGTCTGTCGTAACTGGTAGATCTGACTTAGTAGAACAACATTATATTCAAACTGTAGTATCTTGTAAATGCACGTGTCATGGTATAGTTTTTGCACCACATTACCGTCATACTTGACTTTTTTACTATACTTGGCAGTTTCATTCGAAACAATGCCGCACACTGAGCGACCTCTGCCCAAGATCACATCGTCTCGTGGTGTCTTCGTGCACCAGGCCTGATACATCATTTTTCAACACCTGATGGCACGAACGCACTGGCTGCCTTTTAGTTTTTGCTGCTTGTCATAAGCAGTAGTTTCAAGCTTTGCTGGCTACGCCAACTTGTCTTCACTCTGTTTGTTTTCCTCCTTTGTGTTAGTCACCAGTGAGTGACCTAACTGTAGAAGATTGAAATTAATAATAACCTATCTTTATGTATGCATACGTCACTTGTTGAATCGTGTTGGCAAATGTAAAATGTTGTGTTCCAGAAACACTGAAGACTACGGACACTTATAAATTCCTAAAATCGTTTATTTCTCAAATTTAATACCACATTATTTATCTTTTCTCATAAAGCCTGTCCTCTGGTGACATATTTACTCTTTTTCTTCTTAAGATGAAGATTTCATATCCTCTCAATTACCGGACCAGATAGTAGTGTTGAACTATTCAGTAAAGTCGCACAAATGTGACTCTAGGTTCCTTATTTCAGACAATTTTGTCACATAGGTACCAGTCATATAAAAAGCGTGAGGTTAGGGCTGTCAATTAAATACAGAACTTACCGATGAAAGCATGTTTACTACGTAGGCAAAATAATAAACACAGGCAGTGATAAGGTATCTCCTGAATGGAAAGCGCTGCTATTTAAAAATAACATCAACTGAAAGATGTATGCAAATATAGCAATAACAAGACCATAAGATCATCTGCAACTTACAGGTTACACATTAGAAGTGATCAAAAGCTTTTGAAATGTTGTGCTACAGAAGAATGCTGAAGATTATGTGGGTAGATCATTGAGGTGAAAGAAATTTGTGGCACAACCTGAGTAGAAGAGGGGATCAGTTGGTAGGAAACATTCTGAGACATCAACGGGTCACCAGATTAGTAATGGAGGGAAGTGTGGGGAATAAAAATTGTCCAGGGAGGCCAAGAGATGAACACAGTAAGCAGATCAGAAGGACGTAAGTTGCTATAGTTATTCAGAGATGAAGAGGCTTACACAGGATAGAGTAACACGGAGAGCTGCAACAAACCAGTCTTTCGACCGGAAATCACAACAACAACAACAAGAACAACAACAAAAGAAATAATTATCACCGTAATAATAATTTTCAACGTGGGAATGGAAATGGGAATTCTCACAAAGGAAATCAAAACTGGGACCGAGGATTTGAGGGGCAGGAGCCTTCCGAGAAGCAAGACCAGAATACGAGGTCGGGAATTCAGATGGCCTCGTCACAGGTCCGGAGGTGGGGAAATAAACCGGCGTTAAAAAGGACACGTTATCTTCAGTGGATGCTACAAATTCCGCAAAGAAGCCACAAATGTTGGAGGCGGAGGTTACAACAAGTAAGAATGAAATAGGGAATAAATTTAAGCAACGCAACCGTAAAGAGAGCGCAAGAAATGTTGTAAAATTTGTACAGATGTTTGATATTTATGAAATGGGTCTGAAAAATTTATTTTACGAATGTATGTTTAGTGGAAAATTCTGTGACCAGAAGAGAGGCAGATGTAGGTACGAACTGGAGGGAGATGGAATGTATGACGAATTCTAGTGAGGCGCTAGTCGGTAGCAACAATTACACAGTGTGATTCACGGAGATATGCAAATATTTTAATATATTATTCTACAAGTAAAACTAAAGAAAAAAGTTCAAATAAACATAGGTCCACAATGTTTAGTTACGGAGTTACGGCTAATAAAAAAGTTGGCCTGAAATTTAGCAACTTCGCTAGTATGAAGCCATTGAAAAACTGTACAAGGTAAAAGTAAAGCATGATTTCCATTTAATTTGTTGTAATTGATCTGGTAAACCTAATAAAAAGTGTCGCAAACGTGTATCTACAGTAGTTTTTTAGAACAACCAGAGAAGCAAAGGCACAATTTCGTAAAATTGTTAATTTAGCAACTACTTAGCCCAATTTCTTATTTTTTATTTTATCCAGACAATTGCACAAAGTTTTCAGCAGAAGTTGTAGAGAATTTAATTTTGGAAAAATGGTGGTAATGGCGTTAACTGAAACTGTATGAATGTCTCAGATAATCTGCATTTATTAATATAATAGTAAACGTGACTTCATGTTAAACAGGGTAAAACAAAGCTCAGTGTTAAGAAAGTTGTACAGTGTACATACAATTTCACAATACATCGACAACAAATGTTCAAAAATGTCTGCACCGAGTTCAATACATTTAGCTGCACGTGCATGAACAGATTTTGTTGCTCGTTTCAGTTTCACACGGTTGTTCTTAATTTCATCTATTGCATTCATAAGGCAAGCAAGTATTGACTTTGTCCTCATAAACTAGGTCTGGGACAAGTTTTATTAGATTCACCAGACTAATAACAACAAAATAAATGGAAATTGTGCTTTACTTTAACCTCGTACAGTTTTGCGATGGCTTCATATTAGCGAAGTTGCTAAATTTCAGGCAAACTCTTTTATTAGCCGTAACTCCGTAACTAAACATTGCGGACCTATGTCTATGTGACCTTTTTTATTTAGTTTTACTTGTAGAATAACATATTAAAATATGTGCCTATCTTCGGGAATGACCCTGTAGTAACGTAGACGGAGGTAATGTAGGTGAAAGTAATGTAGATGGTTTTTTGTTGGATGAAATAAATGATGCTCTCTATGAAGGCGGCGATGCTGTTGTCTCATCAGCAGTAATTTGTGGTGTACCGACGGAAGAATGAAGGTATTTTTGAAGGCAACACAGCAATAGTCTCGTCAACTGGTGATGAATGTTATTGTGTCGCGAATGTGAGTGATTTTTTGTCAAAGCGAGGTAAAGATGATTCAGGCGCTAAACTTGCTTAGATTGAGGCTACTGATTTAAATATCTCCGAGGAAGGAGTTTGTGCTTTTATTTCTATTGAAGTAAGGGAACCGATGGCTCTTGATGAAAACATGAATTTTGAGTGGATGTTGAATGATGACTGGAAAGGGTTAGATCGAGTTTGACGGAATTCGGGTTCTCTGTAAGTTCTAATGGTGGGCGTTGCAGTTGCGGCAATGTGGTATCAACACGATGGGTTTACGGCCCATTTTTCGCTGATGACTAGAAATGAGTTGCAGAGACAATTCCCAAATTGTTGGATTCGACGCGGAGGAGATTGTCGTGGCCTGCACGTTCGCCAGACTTGAGACGCCTCTGAATTTTTCCTTGTGGGGATTCGTAAAAGACATTAATTATAAAGTCATTCCAACTACACCTGAAGATATGCGAGAGATAATTGTCAGAGCATGTGCTTCGGTAAGTGCCGAAGTGATAAGGATGCCACTCAATCCATGATAAGAAGTTTACAGCACTGCATTGATACCAATGATCATCACTTCGAACACCTGTAAATGGACGTTCATGCCACCTTTTTGACCTTCATTGACCTTCAAAGATCTTACTGTTACACATCATTGGATTTGTCTCGATAGCAGCGATCATAAAATAAGTACCAAACTAAAGCATCCCACTACAAAAAAAAAAAAAAAAAAAAAAAATTCACCTTATCTCTGACGCGACACCACCTAGCAGCAAAGAAACTAGCGTCATATTATAGCCCCCGTTGTCCCATGCAACATTTGTCCCGCAAAATTTTCAGCTACTATACTACTTTCAGAGTTATTCCAGGTGGCAATAGTTAGTGGCTCATCATGTATTATAAGAGGCAACAGGGGCAGAGTTGCACCTTGCAAAAGAACAATGGCACGTGTATTAACGAATATGTGTGTATATACTGTAAGTGTAATTTTGATGTGTAGTTTATAAGCGTGTTGGTGGCTATTTCTGTTTGGTGTAAAGAGTAAACTTACTCATTTTAAGATGCATGTAAAATCAGTGGAGGCAAAACTTATTGCAAGAAGAGTATCGACATTGGCTGCAGGACTTTTGTTGCACGAAGATCGATAGAACGTAATTAATTTCATTATTTTGCGAAGGAGGGAAATAAATTGTACTGTACGTTTTATTTTGTGGGGAAATTCAGGGGGTTACTTAAATTTATTACTTGTAGTATGTTATGTGAGTTTGGCTCTGAGCACTATGGGACTTAACATCTACGGTCATTAGTCCCCTAGAACGTAGAACTACTTAAACCTAACTAACCTAAGGACATCACACAACACCGAGTCATCACGAGGCAGAGAAAATCCCTGACCCCACCGGGAATCGAACCCGGGAACCCGGGCGCGGGAAGCGAGAACACTACCGCACGACCACGAGCTGCGGACTAGGTGAGTTTCTCATGTAACATGCATAGTATATTTGTAATTATTTTTCGCACAAAATTTGGTGTGTGGAGTCCCTATTAAAATTTAAATTGCTTGTGGGAGCAAAACATGTACTTACGTGTGAAATATAGCTAACTTTTGGGGATATATTTCGTTGGGTTAATTCTGTAATATATTATTTTGGAAGGGCTTTGAACGGATTTATGTATGTAAAATTACGGAAACACGTTCTTAATATATTTATGAGACAGCCGGGGGATAAATCGTATTTTAATGCGAATAAGAATTAATATTTGCCGATTTTATAATCCAACTATCCGCAGAGATAACAAGCTAAATGGGAAATTTCTGCACAGGATAGTGTTAGTTTTAAAGTTTCTAATTAGACGCTGTAAAACTGTAGACAAATGATAAAATAGTAGTTGACTTACGGTGTAGCACAAAGTTCATAGCACGGATGATATGGAACATGGAACAGACTGCTTGAAATGTTCAGATGAGTGTTCTGTGTAAGTGATTAATCAGTTTTTGCTTGCTGTCCTGTTTGTGAATGTATCGATTCCATTAGGGACGGTGTTCAATGCCTGATCTATGGATATTCGATAAGTCATATGATTATTGGTAACTATACCACAGTCCTTCAGCGCTGACGGTTTTAGAGTGGACTGACACACGTTTCGGCACGGTACTTGGCCAGGCGGTCATAACATTCTGCAGAGATGGCTGGACTGGAAACTGTCTAACCACCGACGCCATAAAACCGATCATGTGCTGCGTTTCTCTTAGTGATATGCTGCGATGTAGTGGTCAAAGCAAAAGGTACTACAAAATGAGTCCAAAACGCTAAAACGTTTTGAGAAGGACGAGCTGACTCGAGAATTTGTTTGAAATTGGTTTGTTTTGGCATTTAATTGATATGACGTAATTTTTATAATTTGTGTTAGATTTAGTAAATGTATGCTGATAAGATGTTATGACTTATCCTAGGAGGTACTAGCTGTTTGACACACCACCGCAAAGATACTTCCGCTATTGTTCTTACTCGCAAGTGAGGTATTATATTTTTTTATGTTGTGTATGTATTTATTATGTTAATATGTCAAATTTGTGTGAATTATAGAGCCAAGATAGCGGGCAAAAGCGCACATTAGGTGGAGGTGTGTGACATTATTCATATTCAGGCGAGCGATATGGCCGCCTGGAGATGGTACGAAGTAAGGCGAATGTGCTTGTGGGGACCTAAAACTCAGGCCGTGGGGCGGTCACCCCAACCAAAGCGCTTCGGCTGGGCTAACTGCAATAGCTGGTAGAGGCCTGCCAGGTGCAGAGACGAACACCATCGCGAGAAATGGGTAAATCGTAAAGCTCGGAATTGGGTCGGCTGTTACTAGCATGGCCTTTGTTCAGGAGATGCACCAAAAATGGCGGAGTGTCAGACAAGCTGAAAGATGGCTTCTCACAGTTCTTTGAGATTCTGTAATAATACACAAGTATTAATGCACATTTGACTTCATGTGCAATCTCAGACAAATGAGATGCATCCAATTACACAATATTGTCAGTATCTGTAAAACAATAAAAGATAATAATTTATAGGGACCAAATATTTTCACAGTGAACCTCTGAATCAACTATTTTCAAATACTTAATGCAATTTAAACAAACGAATTCACGACATCCAGATACTGATGGCTCCAGTATGGCAATACCAACGCATTTGAAAGTCTATATATGGGTGCACATGAGGCCTGAGGATGGCATATAGAACTGCTGCAACTAGTTATGAAAATGAAATAAAATAACTTCTCAAATCACACGGCTGTTTGGCTTTCTATTAATATGTGACCAGCCGCTGTCCTGTCTCCACAGTGGACCAGCAGAGATTAATTCTCTGTCGGCTACGTCAATTACAGGTGTTAGAACAGAACCCTCGTTTACAAACTGTTCATTTAACTTTTATTTTGAATTTCTGTGTATTTTATTAATTCCCAATTCTAGCCAACGCTTAGAGTATTTGACTGCATGCTCGCAGATACAGGTTATTATTTGTAGCGAATTAGCCGTGCGGTATGAAAGCAGACGTGAGCTGCTCGGCCCTATGATTATAATGAGCTGCTGTTCTTAAACTGTGCCGTGGATAGCTCAAGTTCTCAAACTTCGAGTAACTGCAGTTAAAAAGCGCAACTGGTTTGCTCGTATGGGAGACTGTTTGGAAGAGCAACTACACTAATAATAACCGTTAGGTACCGTTGCACAATTCTCGCAGTTCGATTCAGTGCTTCCTCATTATTTACTCGATCTGCTCTTCTAATCGTCATAATTTTACTACAGCGCTACCTCTCGAAAGCTTCTGTTCTCGTCTTTTCTGAACTGCTTTTCATTCACGTTTCACTTTCATTGCAGACTCCTCCAGACAAATAGGAATATCTTCAGAAAAGCCTATGTAACACTGAAGTTGATATTAAAAGTTAGCAAATACCTCTTTTCTAGAAACGATTTTCTTGCTATATCCATTTGCGCATCTTATATCTTCTCTGCTTGGTCCATCATCAATTATAGTTATGTTTAAATACCAAATTATTGTGCTTTTAGGGGCTCATTCGCTAACGAAATTCCTTCAGTATCATCTCATTTAATTCGGCTATATTCCGTCAATCTTGTTTTTCTTTTGCTAATGTTCACTTATAACTTCTTTTCAATGGACTGTGCATGCCGTTCATCTGCTTCTACAAGTTCTTTGCCATCTGTTACAGAATTAGAATGTCATCGGCAAACCTCGTACCTGTTACTACTCCACGTTGATTTCATGTTTATAACCGTTTACTCCCCAGACCAGAGGCTGTATTGTTTTCGCGGCAGGTCACTAATTCCTGCTGTATCTGGCTTCCACCTGCCTATTTCCCTTTTTAAATTCTGTAATCTAACTACCCGATTAAAGGATCGAACATTCCACGCTCCGAGCTCTAGAATACCTGTTTTGTTTTTCCTTAAAGTCAACATGCTCCTGATCCTGCCCGTAAATCTGAGTAGCGAGGGGCTGTCTCACCTCCAGCATATTTTAACCGAGAGGATGCCATCATCGTTTAATCACACAGTAGGGCAACATGTCGTCGAGGAAAGCAAAACAACAAGGCCATGTTGGGTAACAAGAAATTAGTTGGCGTTCCAGTTTTATGTGTGCAGTGTTTGCTTCTTCCACCAGATTCATTGCGTAACCCAAAGCAAGACGAAACTAACGAACACCACTGGAAATGGCATCAGCGAAAAACTTAATGTCAAAAATGAACGCAGTGCAGTGGACGAAGTTAAAATATTAAAAGGCTGCATAGCCGATATGTCCACGTTTGGCACGGATAACAGCGCCGACGTGACGTGGCATAGAAGCAGTGAGGACAAGGTGGTTCGCTGGAGGGAGTTGGCATCACATCTGTGCACACAAGTCACCTAATTACGGGGGAGGGGGCAACTATCTCTGACGCCACGTTCAATCAATTTCAGATGTGTTCGTTCAGGTTCAGTTCAGGTGAGTTAGGGATCCAGCACATCAATTGAAACCTGCCATTGTGTTCCTCGAACCACTCCATCACTTTTCTGGCTTGTGATATGGCGCATTATCTTGTTGAAAAATGGCACTGCCGTTGGGAAACTGATCATCATGAAGGGCTCCACGTGGTCTGCAATCAGTGTAATTACATCACTCATTGGTCGTCTTGGTGCCTTGCACGAGCTCCACTGGACCCACGAAGGTTCCCGAGAGCATAATGGAGCGGCAGCCAGCTTTTCTCCCTCCCCAGGTGCAAGTATAAAGGGGCTGTTCTCCTGGAAGACGACGGATTAGCGCCCTTCCATCGGTACGATGAAGAAAGGTGTCGAGGTATCGTCATTATTTAAACATTAGTCTCGTATTATTAATTGTTTACGTCCAGTTAAGTATTCAGTGTTGTTGTGAGTTCAATATATTTTTTGAAGAGCTCACAATATTACAGGGAAGTGGTAGAAGTCATTGCGCTGGTCTCCGAAGATCTCGTCAGCTGCAACTCCGATAAATAATATTTACTCATCTGAAAACTTGATCTTGGGTTTATTTTCACCTACAGAATTTTCGGAGCCTGTACAAGTGCAGTTACAGTACTCAGTTGACCCACTGATATCCTAGCTGGATACGTAAAATTTCACAAAGATAACAACGGGTTAATAATTCTCCCGATGAACTGGCCATGATAGCACATTCACAAGACCCATCCAGCAATCAGTGTCCGAAATTCCTATGAGAGTATTCAATACATACAAACTCAGATCAATCACTTTTGGATTAATAAAAGTGTTACATACCTTGAAATTCAGAAATTCTATTCTCTTTAACGCAATACATTCATAAGAAATCGAAATAACGTTACTCGGACACCATTTGTATCATAGAAATGGCTTTCAGTTGCTATAACTCATGATGGTGGTCAATAATAGTATACGCATTTAACAAAATTAATACTAATATTTATGTGCTTCCGTACCAGCTGAGTCTCCAGACCAAGGCACAATAGTTGCCTCATTTTGTTACGAGAATCGCAGAGCGTCCAGTGTGCTCTCGCAGTTAATAAATACTTCTGACACCACATTTGATAAAAATAGTTAAACGATAAGAAAAGTAATTTACCACGCGTTTTAATACATGAGAAGCTTGAATCGCGTCTCTGAACAGAGTTTACACAATTCCACACAAGCTTATACTATAAAGTGAAGTAATTTCTCTCTCTTGGAGCAGCATAACGCCTGTCGGGCGAAACTAGGAGGATGTAACACGCGTATTAAGACGAGCAGTGAGAGCATTTCTAGACAGTGGAAGTCTACTAGTACTGAACATAATTTTAATTTCAGAAATAAATTTCTGAAAATGTACGTATTGAACAGATTATGGTAAAATCGGAAAAGAAGAGAACTGAGGTGTATGAAAAGTGATACTGATGTACATTAAGTGGCTATGGACTCAGTAGGAATCGGGAGGTTCTCCAAGAATCGACCTTATCTTGAGGCAGAGTGACACCTGTTCGGTGAAGCAAGGAGCACATAAGAAGCGTACTAAGACGTGAAAAAAGAGCAGTTCTCGATAAAAGGAGTGTTGTAGTACCGAATACAAATTTTAATTCCAGAAATAAAAAAGCACTCCGTCTTCAGGCCACAAGTGGCCCATCAGGACCATCCGACCGCCGTGTCATCCTCAGCTGAGAATGCGGAAAGGAGGGGCGTGTGGTCAGCACACTGCACTCCCGGTCGTTATGATGGTTTCAATGACCGGAGCCGCCACTATTCGGTCGAGTAGCTCCTCAGTTGGCATCACGAGGCGGAGTGCACCCTGAAAAATGGCAACAGCGCTTGGCAGCCCGGATGGTCACCCATCCAAGTGCCAGCCACTCCCGACGGCACTTAATTTCGGTGATCTGACGGGAACCGGTGTATCCACTGCGGCATGGCCGTTGCATAGTTCCAGAAATAAATATCTGATAATGTACATGTTGAAAAGACTACAGTAAAGGCGAGGTGTTTGAAAAGTGATGCTGAAGGAAATTAAACAAAAGGACGAAACGTACTTTGTTGGAGTAAGATATTTAATGGATTCCAAGGAATAAGGAATTTAAATTGGACCAAGGAGCAGACACAAAACATGGGAACATAATTTTAAATGACGTTATTTGCGGATTAATATCAGGAAATATGTATATACCGCTTTCTTTCCGTTGTTCCCATCAACTGGCATAATAGTGTTTGAGTATGCGACGTACAATCTTTTACATCTGTAGACATTCTTAAACTGATTATCAACCTGAATGAACTTCCATACATAAAGTAAAGTGTGTATTTCAAGAAATGGCAACAGCAAACAATTTCCGTGTGATTCTCTCTAAAATGGATACACATCATCACCTACTACACAAGCGAAAAGATAAGATGGTCGGCAGCGTTTTATGTTTGCTCCTTACCTGTGACTTTACAAACTGTCCATTCACATTACTGTGACTACCTGTCAAAATCATGAACAACTACGTTTTTGCAGAGCGGACCGCTGCGAGGCGCGCATTAAGAAACCCTTTTGACTGCTGACGGCGCGCAACCTGCTTGGCGCGCTGAGGCGCCGAGGCCTGCGGCGTAATCCGGCTACCTGTGCAGGGTGCATGTCTCTCGGAGCCGCCGCCGGGACCGGATCGGCCCGCGCTACTCAACCCCTCCCTGTGCTGAATATTTCTCGGCTGAATACGACTCGTGCAGAACCAGCGTGAAGTTTTGGCGACTTTGAGCTGTAATATCTTGAGCTATAGTTTTTGTAAAGAAATACACTATTGGCCATTGAAATTGATACACCAAGAAGAAATGCAGATGATAAACGGGTATTCATTGGACAAATATATTATACTAGAACTGACATGTAATGACATTTTCACGCAATTTGGGTCCATAGATCCTGAAAAATCAGTACCCAGAACAACCACCTCTGGCCGTAATAACGGCCTTGATAAGACTGGACATTGAGTCAAACAGAGCTTGGATGGAATGTACAGGAACAGCTGCCCATGCAACTTCAACACGATACCACAGTTCATCAAGAGTAGTGACTGGCGTATTGTGACGAGCCAGTTGCTCGGCCACCATTGACCAGACGTTTTCAATTGGTTTGAGATCTGGAGAATGTGCTGGCCAGGGCAGCAGTAGAACATTTTCTGTATCCAGAAAGGCCCGTACAGGACCTGCAACATGCAGTCGTGCATTGTCCTGCTGAAATGTAGGGCTTCGCAGGAATCGAATGAGGGTAGAGCGACGGGTAGTAACACATCTGAAATGTAACGTCCACTGTTCAAAGTGCCGTCAATGCGAACAAGAGGTGACCGAGACGTGTAACCAATGACACCCCATACCATCACGTCGGGTGATACGCCGGTCTGCGATGACGAATACATGCTTCGAATGAGCGTTCACCACCATGTCGCCAAAAACGGATGCTACCATAATGATGCAGTAAACAGAACCTATACTCATCCGAAAAAATGACGTTTTGCCATTCGTACACCAACGTTCGTCGTTGAGTACACCATCGCAGGCGCTCCTGTCTGTGTTGCAGCGTCAAGGGTAATCGCAGCCATGGTCTCCGAGCTGATAGTCCCTGCTGCTGCAAACGTCGTCGAACTGTTCGTGCAGATGGTTGTTGTCTTGCAAACGTCCCCAACTGTTGACTCAAGGATCAAGACGTGGCTGCACGATCCGTTAAGCCATGCGGATAAGATGCCTGTCATCTCGACTGCTAGTGATACGAGGCCGTTGGGATCCAGCACGGCGTTCCGTATTACCCTCCTGAACCCGCCGATTCCATATTCTGCTAACAGTCATTGTATCTCGACCAACGCGAGCAGCAATGTCGCGATACGATAAACTGCAATCGCGATAGGCTACAATCCGACCTTTATCAATGTCGGAAACGTGATGGTGTGCATTTCTCCCCCTTACACGAGGCATCACAACAACGTTTCTCCAGGCAACGCCGGTCAACTGCTGTTTGTGTATGAGAAATCCGTTGGAAACTCTCCTCATGTAAGCACGTTGTAGGTGTCGCCACCGGCGCCAACCTTGTGTGAATGCTCTGAAAAGTTAATCATTTGTACATGACAGCATGTTCTTCCTGTCGGTTAAATTTCGCGTCTGTAGCACGTCATCTTCGTGGTGTAGCAATTTTAATGGACAGTAGTGTAAAATTTGGCCAGCTTGTACAACCTTATGCGTTCTCTTAAGAATTACAATGGAAAGAATTTTATGAGCCATATTGAGCCAGAAAATTTTAGGTAAATCGTCAAAAAAATAGGTGCCCGAATAAATTTCGAATTTTAGCTTCTGGCATCTCCTGAACTAATGCTATGACGACCGTGAAACTTGGCATGTAGTAACCTAACAAGGTTCTTAAATATAAAGTTTCAAGAAAGTCAGTAAGGTTCTGGAAGGTACAGACTGGAATGTGGAGCTATGCCAATTACAATGCCGTGGCCAGCTACGCTAGGGTTCTCGGTTGATCACCCATCGCGCGAACATTGTTGAACAGATCCTCGATTGGTTTACATTCAGGGTGTCTGGTGGCCAGCTGAGTACGATAAAGTCATCCTGGTGCCCTTCGAACCGCGAACGTACACTGTGAGGTATGGGACATCTCCTATTGTCCTGCTGGTAGATGCGATCGGCTGAGGAAAAACAAACTAAATGTTGGGATGGATGTCGTCCATAAGGATAGAACCCTACTTTTATTGATCCAATGTGCCTTCAAGAATGACAAGATCAGTCAGGGAACTCAACGAAAACATTCCACAGACCATAACGCTCCCCCCTTCAGCCTGAAGCCTTGTTGCAGGGTGGTCGCTTTTAGACCTTTCACGCCGTCGACTCCAACGGTCATCTGTCTTTACTTCTCCACTCTTCAACAATTGCCTCCCACTCGCACATTTTACGACCATGACAGTCTTTTTTTTCAGATCTTTTCTTCGTCATTCCAGTAACTCCAATTCGCCATATTAACGTCGATCGTCCACACTTCCTCGTCCTTGTCGGCGACCGATTGCCATTGGCCATCGTCCACCTGTCCAATGGAGCAAAAGACGTGATTCACCTGACACCATCTGTCGCCACTCAGTGGGCGTCGAGAGGCAGAACTGACATGCAAATTCCAGCCTTCGTCGCCTGTGAGGAGCAGCCAGCATTGGTGCATTAACCAGGTGCCCGATGAGTAGGCCCAAACGCAACAACGTTCACTGAACAATTGTTGAGGAGACATTCTTGGTAGCCCATCGGTTCACCTGGGCAGTCAGTTGTTAAGCAGTTTCTCAGTACAACGTTTCCGCAACCGCCGTTTATCCCTGTCATTAAGGCCCGTGGTGCACCACAGTTACCGCAGCGCCGATTTTCGATAGAGCCAGTTTGCCAAGCACGGTATACTTTAACCACGGCGGCATGCGAATATTTTAAGAACTTAACCGTTGCGTAAGTGCTTCCAGCCTTGGCCCGAAAGCCAACCATCGTGCCCTTTTGGATGTGAGACAAATCGCTCAGTCTCCGCGCTAAGACAATGACTGCACTATTTTCCCCATGCCCTCCACCGCTAGTGCTGCCATCTATGTCTGTGAGTGGTTACTGCACGTTAACGTCGAACATAGGCGGTGATGACATTAATGTGACTCGAGCGTGTATAATTCTTGATCGACGTTACTTATTGAATTACAACTTAACATGAGGGATATTCAATAAGCAATGATGAGAAGTGATGAGGTCCCATACTCCGAGGAGCGTAGGGGCGATGCGGGAGACCGGCACCGCTGGACTACGCAAGTTCCTAGTCGAGGTGGTTTCCCATTGCCTTCCTCCGACCGTAAAGGGGATGAATGATGAAGATGAAGACGACACAATAACATCCAGTTATCCCGGGGCAGGAAAAATCCCTGACCCCGCCGAGAATCGAACCCGGGACCCTGTGCGCGGGAAGCGAGAACGCTACCGCAAGACCACGAGCTGCTGACCAATAAGCAATGAAATACTTTTTTTTCTGAAAGTACGTTGGTTTTAATGAGGACTCTAGTACACATTATTCCCCATTCTACTGGCTATAAAACATTATTTTTCAACATAATCTACATTGTGTGCGACAGTTTTACGCCACCTTATTGGGAGATGTGTATGCTCGCAAAGAACCACTGTGTTGCCCGACGTCGGAGCCGATGCCTTGCTGCATAAATAATCCCCCCTTCATCCACGTACAGCTTCCCGGGAAGGGCATCCTTCATTAGCTCAAACAGAGGGACGTTGGAAGATTTGAGCCCCGGGCTGTAAGGTGCATGAGGAAGAACAGCCCAACAAAGTTTTGTGAACTCCTCTCGGGTGCACAGACTTCTATGAGACTTTGCGGTGTCACGGAACAGGAGAAGTTCGTTTATATTCTTGTGACACCACCAGTGAGAGTTCCCGGACGCTCCAATACTGCAAGAGACAGCTGTGTGCGGCAGGCCGCTAGGCGGAAGATCGAAAAAGTTTGCGCGACCTTGTTTCGATGATGAAAAACGCCTCGCCCAACGACTCACCGTGCCTTTGTTCACTGCAAGGTCTCCGTAGATATTCTGCAAGCGCCTGTGAGTATCTGCGATATTCTGGTTTTCCGCCAAAAGACACTCAGTGACAGCTCTCTGCTTGAAAGGCACTTCCTCTACAGACACCACTCTGTAGGCTACGTATAACCCCACCAGCTATCGGGACTGAAACGGAAATATTTCACGATATCCCACAACAAATGTCGAATTTTTAACCAAAACTGCCAAGAAAATAATGTGTTGTACTACTTACTGAATGCGTCGCGTATTTTATTAGAAACGTACGACAGGATTTCTATCTATCATGCAAGGCGGTAAGTTTTCGAGACGATGCAAGAAGATGACACAGATTGAAAGAATTACGATAAATAATGGAGAGTTGGGGTTTAGTGCTATTGTGTCAAGAAGAAATAGGTAGAAGAGACAATATCATGGGTTGTTCTTGTTGTTGTTGTTGTGGTCTTCAGTCCTGCGACTGGTTTGATGCAGCTCTCCATGCTACTGTATCCTGTGCAAGCTTCTTCATCTCCCAGTACTTCCTGCAACCTACATACTTCTGAACCTGCTTAGTGTATTTATGTCTTGGTCACCCTCTGCGATTTTTACCCTCCACGCTGCCCTACAATGCTAAATTTGTGATCCCTTGATGCCTCAGAACATGTCCTACCAACCGGTCCCTTCTTCTTGTCAAGTTGTGACATAAACTCCTCTTCTCCCCAATTCTATTCAATACCTCCTCATTAGTTATGTGTCTACCCATCTAACCTTCAGCATTCTTCTGTAGCACCACATTTCAAAAGCCTCTATTCTCTTCTTGTCCAAACTATTGATCGTCCATGTTTCACTTCCATATAAGGCTACACTCCATACAAATACTTTCAGAAACGACTTCCTGACACTTAAATCTATACTCGATGTTAACAAATTTCTCTTGTTCAGAAACGCTTTCCTTGCCATTGCCAGTCTACATTTTATGTCCTCTCTACTTCGACCATGATCAGTTATTTTGCTCCCCAAATAGCAAAACTCCTTTACTACTTTAAGTGTCTCATTTCCTAATCTGATTCCCTCAGCATCACCGGACTTAATTCGACTTTTGTTGATGTTCATCTTATATCCTCCGTTCAAGACACTGTCCGTTCGATTCAACTGCTCTTCCAGGTCCTTTGCTGTCTTTGACAGAATTACAATGTCATAGGCGAACCTCAAAGTTTTTATTTCTTCCCCATGGATTTTAATACCTACTCCGAATTTTTCTTTTGTTTCCTTTACTGCTTGCTCAATATACAGATTCAATAACATCGGCGAAAGGCTACAACCCTGTCTCACTCCTTTCCGAACCACTGCTTCCCTTTCATGTCCCTCGACTCTTATAACTGCCATATGGTTTCTGTACAAATTGTAAATAGCCTTTCGTTCCCTGTATTTTTCGCCTGCCACCTTCAGACTTTGAAAGAAGGTATTCCAGTCAACATTGTCAAAAGCTTTCTCTAAGTCTACAAATGCTAGAAATGTATGTTTTCCTTTCCTTAATCTTTCTTCTAAGATAAGTCGTAAGGTCAGTATTGCCTCACGTGTTCCAATATTTCTACGGAATCCAAACTGATCTTCCCCAAGGTCAGCTTCTACTAGTTTTTCCATTCGTCTGTAAAGAATTCGCATTAGTATTTTGCAGCTGTGACTTATTAAACTGATTGTTCGGTAGTTTTCACATCTGTCAACACCTGCTTTCTTTGGGATTTGAGTTATTATATTCTTCTTGAAGTCTGAGGGTATTCGCCTGTCTCATACATCTTGCTCACCAGATGGTAGAGTTTTGTCAGGACTGGCTCTCCCAAGGCCGTCAGTAGTTCTAATGGAATGTTGTCCACTCCCGGGGCCTTGTTTCGACTCAGGTCTTTCAGTGCTCTGTCAAACTCTTCACGCAGTATTGCATCTCCCATTTCGTCTTCATCTACATTCTCTTCCATTTCCAGAATATTGTCCTCAAGTACGTCGCCCTTGTATAGACCCTCTATATACTCCTTCCACCTTTCTGCTTTCCCATCTTTGCTTAGAACTGGATTTCCATCTGAGCTCTTGATATTCATACAAATGTATCTTCTGGTAAACCTTGCGGGATGTAAGGTCGTGATCCATGAAACTCTTCAGCTCCTAACGTTTCGTCCAGTGCTTCGCTGGACATCTTCAGAGGGGTGTTTCTCCTCCGGTGAGTCTTGCCGACTTCACCGGAGGAGAAACACCCCTCTGAAGATGTCCAGCGAAGCACTGGACGAAGCGTTAGGAGCTGAAGAGTTTCATGGACCACGACCTTACATCCCGCAAGGTTTACCAGAAGATATGTCATCCGGTCGTGAAAGCCTTCATACTATGATTCATACAAATGGTTCTCTTTTCTCCAAAGGTCTCTTTAATTTTCCTGTAGGCAGTATCTATCTTACCCCTAGTGAGATAAGCCTCTACATCCTTACATTTGTCCTCTAGCCATTCCTGCTTAGCCATTTTGCACTTCCTGTCGATCTCATTTTTGAGACGTTTGTATTCCTTTTTGCCTGCTTCATTTACTGCATTTTTATATTTTCTCCTTTCATCAATTAAATTCAATATTTCTTCTGTTATCCAAGGATATCTACTAGCCCTCCTCGTTTTACCTACTTGATCCTCTGCTGCCTTCTCTACTTCATCCCTCAGAGCTATCCATTCTTCTTCTACTGTATTTCTTTCCCCCATTCCTGTCAATTGTTCTCTTATGCTCTCCCTGAAACTTTGTACAACCTCTGGTTTAATCAGTTTGTCCAGGTCCCATCTCCTTAAATTCCCACCTTTTTGCAGTTTCTTCAGTTTTAATCTACAGTTCATAAGCAATAGATTGTGGTCGGAGTCCACATCTGGCCCTGGAAATGTCTTGCAATTTAATAACTGGTTCCTAAATCTCTGTCTTACCATTATATAATCTATCTGATACCTTCTAGTGTTTCCAGGAGTCTTCCATGTGTGCAACCTTCTTTTATGATTCTTGAACCAAGTGTTAGCTATGATTAAGTTATGCTCTGTGCAAAATTCTACCAGACAGCTCCCTCTTTCATTTCTTTCCCCCAATAATCCATATTCACCTACTATGTTTCCGTCTCTCCCTTTTCCTACTCTCGAATTCCAGTCACCCACGACTATTAAATTTTTGTCTCCTTTCACTACCTGAATAATTTCTTTTATCTCATCATACATTTCATCAATTTCTTCATCATATGCAGAGCTAGTTGGCATATAAACTTGTACTACTGTAGTAGGTGTGGGCTTCGTGTCTATCTTGGCCACAATAATGCGTTAACTATGCTGTTTGTAGTAGCTTACCCGCACTCCTATTTTTTTATTTATTATTAAACCTACTCCTGCAATACCCCTATTTGATTTTGTATTTATAATCCTGTATTCACCTGACCAAAAGTCTTGTTCCTTCTGCCACCGAACTTCACTAATTCCCACTATATCTAACTTTAACCTATCCATTTCCCTTTTTAAATTTTCTAACCTACCTGCCCGATTAAGGGATCTGACATTCCACGCTCCGATCCGTAGAATGCCAGTTTTCTTTCTCCTGATAACGACGTCCTCCTGAGTAGTCCCCGCCCGGAGATCCGAATGGGGGACTATTTTACCTCCAGAATATTTTACCCAAGAGAACGCCATCATCATTTAACCATACAGTAAAGCTGCATGCCCTCAGGAAAAATTACGGCTGTAGTTTCCCCCTTGCTTTCAGCCGTTCGCAGTACCAGCACAGCAAGGCCCTTTTGGTTAGTGTTACAAGGCCAAATCAGTCAATCATCCAGACTGTTGCCCCAGCAACTACTGAAAATCCTGCTGCCCCTCTTCAGGAACCCCACGTTTGTCTGGCCTCTCAACAGATACCTCTCCGTTGTGGTTGCACCTACGGTACGGCCATCTGTATCGCTGAGGCACACAATCCTCCCCACCGACGGCAAAGTCCATGGTTCATGCGGGGGATATCATGGGTGGCCGCCTGAAAGCATTCACAAGAGTGATGACCGCCAAAAATTGCTGTCTAATTCTCTTCGTGCCCTGTTCAACGGTCTAGTGAGCAGCGGTACACAGGCAGCCGTAATTACCTACTACGCTAGTTCGAAACAGAATTTTCTGGTGCATACGAGAGTGAGGACGTGAACGTCCTGATGGGAGCTCCAGCTGATTGGTGTGCCAGACCTCATTATCCGCAGCCTATACTCTCTCCAACGGCAACGTGTAGTCTATGTCAGATAACAGGACAATACCTTGGATGGACCGCACCTGATCTACAGATGTGCCGCAAGGGTCCATCTTAAGTCCTATTGTTTATGCAGTGTACTCTTCAGACCTTGGCATACCCTTTGATCCTTCAGTAAAAATCCTAAAGTACGCCGATGATATTCGCTTGTACACGTGTTCTCTCAGACTGAGGATGATGCTATGGTGGTTTGATCGAATGGCGGACGTGATGTTCTCGGGGACGTGTAGAACTGGACTGTGACAGATACCAAGTTCTCGGCGAGTGTCTTTACACGGCAGATATGTACGATAACAACGCCCGAGATACAATTAGGGCCTTTTATCATTCCAGTAAGGAACTCAGTCAAATGACATGGACTCTTTGTTGGCAGTAGACTCATGACGAATATTTGATTTCCAAGGTCGTTCGATCGCTCATTATCCTATGAGCGGTATCCTGCGTATGGTGGGGAACTGACGTTACAGTCCTACTCACTCTTTACTATGGCATGATTCGGTCTATATTGGATTATGGATGCACGTTACGTGGTAATGCTTCGATAATTCTACTGAGCGAGATCGATACTCTGTAGTACCGTGCCATACCAATGTCTTATGGCAGTGAAGACTATGAATGCGCTTTTGGTGGAGGCAAGGGAGACTTCCTTACAGTTCCGGAGGACTTGCTTGGTTCAGAAATTCATCCTTCGTAATGCAGCACAAAAAGTACATACTATTCTTCAAAGTCTCAAGTGCTCCATCGATGACAATGGGTACTCCGATAGGATTCGAAGGAGAAGGGCACCTCTAGTGGTACAGAATTTCAGGCAGCAAAGATATGTGATACCTATCATCCTAACAAGCACTCTGCCTCCTGAATCTGGTTTGGAATGTGAAGTACTGAACTATCGACCCACGATTTTCTATCAACCCAGAGCGTCGGATCGAACTTTCACTATTTCTACTGATGTTTCCTATCTGAGCGCATCAGCGTGACCCTCATAAGTCAAGATATGCACTGACGTCTACAAAACAAGAGAGACAACCGAATTTTCTTACTTCTGCAGGGATACACTTTATTGGGCTAGTTTAAGCTTCTGAAGGAAGCCAGTATCTTCGCTGCCGAAGTTCTCGCAGCTAAGAAGACAGTTTGATATGCGACAAATCAGTTTGACGACATCCTTACTTTAACGGATTCGGGGAGTGCACTGGGAAACCTGGAGAAGCAGCAACGGGACTTCAACACTAACGGCCATGTGCTATATGTAATTAAGTTAATTTTTCGGTGTGGAAGTTAACGTCAATGTGTCCAGTTATTATGGATCAAGGGACACTGGTGTCTCATGCCAGGAGATAGCGAGCCACCTGGCGAAACTGAGAGTGACTGATGGTCGACCTTACTACACTTGCCTTCCAGATGCAGATTTTGTTGCTGGCGTAAAGGTAATGGTCCGTCAAGAATGGTCAGATGTGTGGGAGATCTCACAGCAATCCAGACGAACACATTATACAGCAATACAGCCGAGTATTACTACAACGCACATCCGGCTGGATCATGGCTGTTATCCTTCAAATCTTTATAGGATGAAAATACAGCCGTCTCCGTACTGCTAAATCCATCTAACTGAGACTACAGACAACCAGGTTATACTAGGGCGTTCACGCTATGGCAGACAACTCTACACAATTCTTAGGGTCTTCATCAGAGCAGTGTACATCTGTGACGCGGACCCGTTTCGACAATTGTCCACCATGGACTGTGTCAGCACTGCCTGGTTTCTGCTAGAAGAGGATATGCGTGTACGCCCACTACGTGGTCCCCACCGGTTCAGAGCGTAGTGCGATCTGTCTCAATGTGAGTGAAGCGGTGCAAAGCGGACGATGGTGCTGATGGTGCTCACAGTGAAGCAGCGGGTGTTCGTTGTGAAACGTTACGTGACAACGAGGTTGTGGAAACGGTGTGGTCAGTTGTTTGCTGAGAAGTTTAATGATGTTAAAGTGCCGACAAAGAGTGTCATGCAATGCTTAGTCCTAAAATGGCCTCAGACAGTATCTGTTTTGAATAAATCACAGAACATTCCGAAACGTGCCCGAACACCAGAAAATGTGGCTGCAGTTCACCATCAAATGCGTCACAGTGCAACGCGGCGCCTGTCGCAAAAGACCGGCATTTCATGTAAATCATGGGAACGAATATTCGACCAGGACATGCATCCCTACCGAGTGTCTGTTGTCCATGCATTAAAATCCTCAGCACCTCCAGTTTTTTGAGTGGCTGTTCACTGAGATAGCAATTAATGTCTTGGACATGGATTTATTCTCTACGTCTGATGAAGCCTGGTTTCATCTGAGTGGTTTATGTCAACTCACAGAATTCACAGATACTGGGCAGCGGAGAATCCGCATAACTTCCACGAAATACAATTGCATGATCAGAAGGTTGGGTTTGGTGTGCAGTGTCTGCACGCCGCGTTAATGGTCCCATCATCTATCCTGAGATGCTGATTTTTGTCCGTTACATCCGAACATTTTGGAACCATTTGTGGCAGCATTAACGGGAGGGGAAAAGACCTACATTTACTTATAACAGGATGGAGCAAATGCCCATACAGCCGGCGGAACCTTGGAGCACAATTACGTAGTATTCACGCCTGACACACTTGTTAGGAGTGGTCAGTCTGGTCGTGGCCCTAGATAGCCACCCAGATCGCCTGACGTGTCACTGTGTGATTATTTTGTGTGAGGAGCCATCAATTCTAAGGTGTATCGCAACAACCCTCGCAGTCTTCGCGAATTGCAGGAAAACATTTCGGGTGGGACTGCAGCAATTCCACAAGCAAAACTTCGATCCGCCTTCACCATCTTGCTGACCAGGGCCCAGAAGTGCCATCACTTTCAACATCTACCACAGTCCGGTTAGTAATGTACACTCCTGGAAATGGAAAAAAGAACACATTGACACCGGTGTGTCAGACCCACCATACTTGCTCCGGACACTGCGAGAGGGCTGTACAAGCAATGATCACACGCACGGCACAGCGGACACACCAGGAACCGCGGTGTTGGCCGTCGAATGGCGCTAGCTGCGCAGCATTTGTGCACCGCCGCCGTCAGTGTCAGCCAGTTTGCCGTGGCATACGGAGCTCCATCGCAGTCTTTAACACTGGTAGCATGCCGCGACAGCGTGGACGTGAACCGTAAGTGCAGTTGACGGACATTGAGCGAGGGCGTATAGTGGGCACGCGGGAGGCCGGGTGGACGTACCGCCGAATTGCTCAACACGTGGGGCGTGAGGTCTCCACAGTACATCGATGTTGTCGCCAGTGGTCGGCGGAAGGTGCACGTGCCCGTCGACCTGGGACCGGACCGCAGCGACGCACGGATGCACGCCAAGACCGTAGGATCCTACGCAGTGCCGTAGGGGACCGCACCGCCACTTCCCAGCAAATTAGGGACACTGTTGCTCCTGGGGTATCGGCGAGGACCATTCGCAACCGTCTCCATGAAGCTGGGCTACGGTCCCGCACACCGTTAGGCCGTCTTCCGCTCACGCCCCAACATCGTGCAGCCCGCCTCCAGTGGTGTCGCGACAGGCGTGAATGGAGGGACGAATGGAGACGTGTCGTCTTCAGCGATGAGAGTCGCTTCTGCCTTGGTGCCAATGATGGTCGTATGCGTGTTTGGCGCCGTGCAGGTGAGCGCCACAATCAGGACTGCATACGACCGAGGCACACAGGGCCAACACCCGGCATCATGGTGTGGGGAGCGATCTCCTACACTGGCCGTACGCCACTGGTGATCGTCGAGGGGACACTGAATAGTGCACGGTACATCCAAACCGTCATCGAACCCATCGTTCTACCATTCCTAGACCGGCAAGGGAACTTGCTGTTCCAACAGGACAATGCACGTCCGCATGTATCCCGTGCCACCCAACGTGCTCTAGAAGGTGTAAGTCAACTACCCTGGCCAGCAAGATCTCCGGATCTGTCCCCCATTGAGCATGTTTGGGACTGGATGAAGCGTCGTCTCACGCGGTCTGCACGTCCAGCACGAACGCTGGTCCAACTGAGACGCCAGGTGGAAATGGCATGGCAAGCCGTTCCACAGGACTACATCCAGCATCTCTACGATCGTCTCCATGGGAGAATAGCAGCCTGCATTGCTGCGAAAGGTGGATATACACTGTACTAGTGCCGACATTGTGGTTGCTCTGTTGCCTGTGTCTATGTGCCTGTGGTTCTGTCAGTGTGATCATGTGATGTATCTGACCCCAGGAATGTGTCAATAAAGTTTCACCTTCCTGGGACAATGAATTCACGGTGTTCTTATTTCAATTTCCAGGAGTGTATTTCCTTCTCTCCGCTGTGTTTCTTTGTACCTTGTAAGTCTGTTCTCTGGGCCACTTTTATTCGCCACACCCTGTACAGAGTGTACCATGAAGTTCAAGTGGAATTAATGTAATTTCTAATGTCTGAAGCCAAGATGGCCGCCGAGTCGATTGAACTGTGATGTGGCTCCGTATTCAGATGCCGATTTTCTCGGTAAAAATTTGATTGTTGACACAGATATTTAATTCTCGGGTACCGGAAGTGTTATCTTACATAGTCCGTTCTCGTTTACTCATTAAATTAAATACTGTACATAAAACAGAGAGAGAGATTAAAGTACTTCTAGTGCGTTCGTCGTGTGCAACTCGTCAATGGAGAGGCCGTCGCCCTCTCGCTGGCCGAGCGCGTATCGGGTTCACCAGTCAGCCGCGTTGGCTCTCGCGTGTCAGCACTCCGAGCCGCTCGCTGTGACACCTCACCAGCCGCAGCGGAATCCGACGCGTCGGCAGCGAGCACCAGCTCCTCCGCGCCCCGTCGTCGACATCAGCAGTGCTCCCTGCTGTTGATAAACAACCGCCTGCCTACGCTCGGCCCTGGATTCCAACAAACGAAGCAGCGACACCACCACGCCAGAGGCCGACGGAAGAAGAAGGAAAGCACGGGGTAAGACGCTAGCTCGAGTCATCAACGTCACACCCGGAATAGAACACACGGAGGAAGAACTTGTGCCTATGTCCCCCAGTCAAAAGATAACAGCTATAGACAAAAATTGAGTGAAACAGGAGCAGAGTTAAAGGCTAAGCATGCTTCATCTGCTCTGTTAACCGTCATTAGAGACAAAGTGTTTCCCTTAACTTTCCAAATAACTAGCCTTGAAGCTAAATTGTCCTGCCTAAACGATGGAAATAGGCGATTAAGACTTGAACTACAGAGAGCCTCGAATCCAGTCAAATACTTACAAATACAAACTTTACAAGAGAAGGCAGAGAAATTAAACGATGAAAATAGGGAATTGCGTGTTGCGAACCAAGACTTGCAACAACAAATTAGAGAACTAACTAATAAAGTCACACAACAAGCGCAAACACAAGCACAAACACTGACATATGCTGGCGTTATAACAACAGAGCCCAAAACCAAAGAGGCTCGAAGAATAGAACAGGCTAAAACAAAACAGACCACTACCCTACACAGGGTGTTACAAAAAGGTACGGCCAAACTTTCAGGAAACATTCCTCACACACAAATAAAGAAAAGATGTTATGTGGACATGTGTCCGGAAACGCTTAATTTCCATGTTAGAGCTCGTTTTAGTTTCATCAGTATGTACTGTACTTCCTCGATTCACCGCCAGTTGGCTCAATTGAAGGAAGGTAAGGTTGACTTCGGTGCTTGTGTTGACATGCGACTCATTGCTCTACAGTACTAGCATCAAGCACATCAGTACGTAGCATCAACAGGTTAGTGTTCATCACGAACGTGGCTTTGCAGTCAGTGCAATGTTTACAAATGCGGAGTTGGCAGATGCCCATCTGATGTATGGATTAGCACGGGGCAATAGCCGTGGCGCGGTACGTTTGTATCGAGACAGATTTCAAGAACGAAGGTGTCCCGACAGGAAGACGTTCGAAGCAATTGATCGGCGTCTTAGGGAGCACGGAACATTCCGGCCTATGACTGGCGACTGGGGAAGACCTAGAACGACGAGGACACCTGCAATGGACAAGGTATTTCTTCGTGCAGTTGACGATAACCTTAATGTCAGCGTCAGAGAAGTTGCTGCTGTACAAGGTAACGTTGACCACGTCACTGTATGGAGAGTGCTACGGGAGAACCAGTTGTTTCCGTACCATGTACAGCGTGTGCAGGCACTATCAGCAGCTGATTGGCCTCCACGGGTACACTTCTGCGAATGGTTCATCCAACAATGTGTCAATTCTCATTTCAGTGCAAATTTTCTTCTTACGGATGAGGCTTCATTCCAACGTGATCAAATTGTAAATTTTCACAATCAACATGTGTGGGCTGACGAGAATCCGCACGCAATTGTGTAATCACGTCATCAACACAGATTTTCTGTGAACGTTTGGGCAGGCATTGTTGGTGATGTCTTGATTTGGCCCCATGTTCTTCCACCTACGCTCAATGGAGCACGTTATCATGATTTAATACGGGATACTCTACCTGTGCAGCTAGAACATGTGCCTTTACAAGTACGACACAACATGTGGTTCATGCACGATGGAGCTCCTGCATGTTTCAGTCGAAGTGTTCATACGCTTCTCAACAACAGATTCGGTGACCGATGCGTTGTTAGAGGCGGACCAATTCCATGGTCTCCACACTCTCCTGACCTCAACACTTGACTTTCATTTATTGGGGCATTTGAAAGCTCTTGTCTACGCAACCCAGGTACCAAATGTAGGGACTCTTCGTGCTCGTATTGTGGACGGCTGTGATACAATACGCCATTCTCCAGGGCTGCATCAGCGCATCAGGGATTCCAAGCGACGGAGGGTGGATGCATGTATCCTCGCTAACGGAGGACATTTTGAACATTTCCTGTAACAAAGTGTTTGAAGTCACGCTGGTACGTTCTGTTGCTGTGTGTTTCCATTCCATGATTAATGTGATTTGAAGAGAAGTAATAAAATGAGCTCTAACATGGAAAGTAAGCGTTTCCGGACACATGTCCACATAACATATTTGCTTTCTTTGTGTGTGAAGAATGTTTCTTAAAACTTTGGCCGTACCTTTTTGTAACACCCTGTATATCAAATCGACAGCAAATCGAGACGCCAAAGCTGTTCGACAGACAATCACCAAGAACATAAATCCCAGGAAAGAGAATATACATATAAAATCAATTAGAACCACCCCGACTGCAGTTACAGTAGAAACGGAAACACAGGAGGATTGTCGAAAAATAATAGAGAAGACTAAAGACCTGCACACCATTGTCTGTGAAAGACCGCTAAAACGCAAGTCACTCGTGACAGTATATCAGACAGAATCATCCTAAGGATAGAAAATATTCCTACATCAGCAGAGCCACTGCTCGACCTCATGCTCCAGGTATGCCTGCGAGGGTCAGAATTATTCGACTTGGACAAAATATATATAGATCATGTAAGAGCACACGGACGAACATATTTCGATTACTCACAGACTGGCAGTAAATGTGTTGTACACGTAAAACACTCAGAACACATAGACAAAAAACGAATATCTTACAACATAATACAAAAAAAAAAAAAAAAAAACAGTACGACAGTCGGCGCGGAAATCCCTAAAATAGCACAAGACTTGCAGGCAGACATCATGTGCTTACAAGAACCTTATAATAGAAATGGGTAACTGATATGTCTACCAAAACATGCTACCACAATAACAGGCAGCAATGACTGTAAGGCTGCAGTAGTAATTCTGAATAAAACTTATAATGTAATTAAGTTAACAAAGTTATGCAATCAACACTTGGTAACCATAGAGATAACTAACGGGAACGTCACATGGGTTATTGCATCCATGTACGCCCAATACAGCCATCAAATACAGCCGTACGCAGACTACACCAGAGACCTAGGCAAAAAAATTGTGATAAGTGCTGACATTAATTCCAGATCGACCCTCTGCAGCTCAGACAGAACAGATGACAGGACGCATAATCACCGACCTAATACAAGACACACAATTACACGTAATGAATACGGAAGGACCTATACCAACATATGCAGGGCTCGATGGTATGAGCAGTAATATCGACTTTACTCTAGCAAATAATGCACCAATGGCATAGTAACAAACTGGACTGTACACGACAACATAACCAGTAGTGATCATAATGTCATAACATACACACTAACTCACACTCAGAACACAATGACCAAATCACACATCAGACACTTGTTGTACAAAGCAGACTGGAACAAATTAACGGAAATTACCCAACGACACGATCTAGAAAACATCAATGGAAGTACCGATTATAGAGCACACAAGTTAACACAGGTAATACAACATGCACAAAACTCTTCAATATCGACAGTAAAGAACACAAAATGCTCACCAGTACCATGGACCAACGAACTCACGAGACTCAAACAATATGCAAGACGCAAACGAAAATTATATCAAAGGGCAATAGCTGATAGGGACAGACGACTAAGACTTGAAGCATATAGGCATGTACAAGACTTGTATAGACAGACCCTATACAACACGCGTAGACAACAATGGGAGCTATTTGTAACAACACAAACAGAGCAAAATATATGGGGGGAACCATACAAAATACTAAAAGAGAAGATAAGAAGCCCACTAGTTCTGGGAACGCTGAGGCAGGATGACGGCACGATGACGAGGGGATGGAGGAATACAGCGGAGTTTCTGCTGTATAAACTGCTCCCTGACGACGTTATCGATACAGACACACAATATCATGTAACACTAAGAGAAAACCTACACACACCATACAACACTGCAACTGTCCCCTGCCGTTTTGCGCAAGAAGAGGTTGCGCTAGCAATCTCAGAGCTCAAAAACAAGAAAGCACCTGGACCAGATGGTATCGACTCGGAAACACTCAAAAAACTAGCACCGCAGATCAACCCGCTCCTAACAACGTTACTGAACGATGCCTCATGTCTGGGCAGTGTACCTACAGTATAGAAAACCTCAAAAGGAGTCATTATTAAGAAATCAGAGGACAGGGATCCTTCAGGCCAATATGCCTAATAAACACCCTAGCAAAGATTCAGGAGACGCTACTGTGTAAGCGCCTGCAAACACACAGAGCTCTCAGGGTATGAGCCAACACCAATTCGGCTTCGACCTGGCAGATAAATATATGATACCTTCAACCAGAAATACGCCATTGCAATAATGATTGACATTGCCGGAGCATTTGAAAAATCTCTGGTGGCCCGCACTGTTTCGGAGGCTAATACATCTGGAGGTACCGCAGTCACTGTACAACAGTTTTCTAGACTACTGTAAAGACCGAGTAGTCGAATGGCAGATGGACAGCCGGAAAGTAATTAAAAGAATTACCAAAGGCTGTCTACAAGGGTCGATCTGCGGCCCCATCTTCTGTGACATAACAATCGAACCCCTCCTACAACTTCTGGATGGGGATGACAGGTCAGACGGAATTGTCACCTACGCAGATGATCTATTAGTTGTAGTCATTGCAAACAACAGAGCGCAGTTAGAAGAGAAAGCCAGTGGAATACTACAAACAATTACTCAGTGGTGTCACAACAACAAACTCAGGATAGCCGAAAACAAAACAACATACACTTTACTGAAAGGATCACTCCGAAGGAATCCTTCGGTTAAAATTGGGGACACAAACATCAAACGAGCTCACGTTACGTGCTATCTTGGGGTACACGTAGATGAAAAATTGAATTTCCACGAACACACAAGGCTAACAACAGAAAAAGCAGAGAAACTACTACACAAACTGGTGAGGCTAGATAAAAAACAGTACAGACTACCTCTACCAGTCATACCACTGTGCGCTCTTCGAATCAGTACTCAGCTTCGCAGCTAGCACGTAGGCACATAGACTGAACGTGGTCACAAACAAAGCATCGATCAGACGAGGGCAGAGAAGTGTCCTACTTAGGCTATCCGGAGCCTTAGGTACCACCTCAGCGGATGCACTGTGTGTGGTGCTCGGAATATGCCCCATAGATATCACGATCAAATACAGAGCTGCAAGGTACTGGTTAAAGGTGGGGAGACTAGATAAGATACACACAATAACCGGTGTGCCGATAGAGACGATACGCCACCTTAAAAGTTCGCGTTAGGATACATGGCTAGGTGAGTGGGATGTAAGTGATAAAGGACGTAGACTGTACGACTTCCTCCCTGACATATGGGAGCAGTTAAGATTGAGACATATCGATCCCAGCCGCGGTATGGTACATTTCTTAACCGGACACGGACCTTATCCCACGCACTTAAACCGCCTGAGTCTGAGGCAGACACCTACATGCACATGCAGGGAAGAAGGTTCCCCAGAACACACTGTCTTTTTCTGCGGGCAATACGTGAACAATAGAAATACAGTACACTTAGACCACACAGATACAGACATAGACATATACACAGCAATAAGAGACGAAGAAGAGTACATGCGGACACGACATTAGAGATATGCCTATGTGCAGCGTAACAACAATCTCCAGACGGTGCACAGCGATACCCATAGTGACAGCGAAAATAGTGACAATGTGGAGGAACAGGAGGAGGAAGCTGAGATGTGACAGTAAATAAGCATAAGGCGGTGGCGATCTAGCCAAGAAATCACCAAATGCTGTACATGGATGGGCACCTAAAGTAGTTAATACATAGGATTAGTAATAAATAGGATAAGGAATATTATTTCTCTACTAATAACCATTTTGTGTGTGTGTGTGTGTGTGTGTGTGTGTGTGTGTGTGTGTGTGTGTGTGTGTGTGAGAGAGAGAGAGAGAGAGAGAGAGACTGGCGGTCAACGCCTCGAAGAAACCATTCAGAGGTATTCACCGTCAGTCACATTCGACGATGGTCCGCCCCCTGTAGCTGAGTGGTAGCCGGCACGGTAGCTCAGCGTGTTCGGTCAGAGGGTTAGCTGTCCTCTGTAATAAAAAAAAACTGAGTTAATCGATCAACAACGAACTTAAACGGATGTCTTACGGCGTCCGCCTCGAGCAGACGCAACGACCAAAAGCGAACAAAATGAGATTAAAAAAAAAAAAAAGTGGTCAGCGCGGGTTCGATTCCCGGCTGCGTCGGAGATTTTTCTCCGTTCAGGGACTGGGTTTTGTGTTGTCCTAATCATCATCATTTCATCCCCATCGACGCGCAAGTCGCCGAAGTGGCGTTAAATCGAAAGCCTTGCACCAGGCGAGCGGTCTACCCGACGGGAGGCCCTCGTCACACGACATTATTAATTCGGCGATGGTACTAACAAATCTCTCTTCTATCCTATCATCTTTTTATATTCTTCTTAAAAAAACTATAAAATTTTATTTATATTTCAACCTTAATTTATTGTTATTTTGAAAAGTATCATTCTTTGTAAATGTTGCAGATAAAACAAAAGGAAAGAAAACCGTAAAAAGATGAAAAACGAAAATTGTAAGATGTACGACCTGTTTTAAACGTCAGGTAAAAGGTCTATAATTTGGCAATAAATAAATATCTGAAGTTATTCAGTTCTCTGGCTAAATGGTTAAGGCCAAGGCCAATAAAATAAAGGTTAGGAGTACGTAATTTACTTATCAGACGGTCTTTGCAAGTGTCGCGAGTTGGGTGAGTACTCGACAGTGAACGCACTTCGCCAGCCCGTGTGGTGGCGTTCCACGCTGAGCCGCAAGCCACCGGAGGCCGTCGGCCACAGGCCATTGCCGCGGCCCGCCACCGCTGCTGCCACCGCTGCTGCCGTCAGGAGAAGTGATTCGAGCCGGCGTACATTATTGACCGACCATCCATCTGCGAAGGGGCCGCGGCGGCCGGCGGAGACCGCAAATAAGCCAGTAGCCGCCCTGGGCGCCGCGCGGCCGGTGAATAGGTAACGCGGCTGGTGGCGCGCGCCCGGGCCACGGCCGGCCGGACGCGATTGTCGCTGCGAGGCCAGTAATTGAGTGGCGCGGCAGTGGCCGGCCCAGACCGCATACGGGATAACCGGCGGGCCGCGCCTGATGCGCCATCAAACGCGCTGCCCGCCGGCTAATGTGGGCCACCATTAGCCCGCAAAACGCCCACCCCGCGCACACACACGCTCGCACACACATAAACACACACACACACACACACACACACACACACACATGGCGCCGACTGTGGTTTTCGGCTCGCCTTGCATACACCATAACGAAGTGGGTTTATTCTGCTGCTAGCTTAGCCGGAGTAGATCCCATCACCGATTGGTTACTCAAATGACGTCACAGCAGAAGCCGTGCAGGCCAATGTTGCGCGAGTAGTGGTAAGTAAGGATCCTCTAACACGAGCGTCTCTGTGGTATCTGGGAGAGGGGGGGTTAAAGTATGGAAACACCAAAAAGACATTACCACAATACGATCTAAAACACTCCTTGGCATTCAAAACAGCTTCGTCGTCTCCAAAAGAATAAAAGCAGCTCCTGCGTGGTTTTCAAGGAAATCTTATACCATTCTTCTTGCAAAAAAATATTAATTTCAGGTAACGGTAATGCGGTTGGATAGCAATCACGTACCCTTCTCTCCAAAGTCGACCACAGAGGCTTTTCAGTATTGAGAGCTGGTCACTGTATGGGCCAGAGCAGATGCGACTGCTCATCCTGGTGCCCACAAAAGCGGTCGTGGACAATGCGAGGTGTGTTAACGGGCGGCCCTGTCGCCTTGGCATACAGCTTCAACATCAAGGAGTAAACAATGTATCACCAGCAGAAAAATTCTCAGATCGGAGCACAAAAAAGAAGAATATGTAGCTGTTTAAAAGAGCCTGACTGAAAAGTGGTGTACCAGCTATCTCATTCTACCTTCCTCAGCACCCTTAAAAATTTTCCCACAAGTTTTGGATGCGAAAGTATTCGTATTCTTTTCAACATGCAACTCACCCCTCACTCAAACAACCTTTCATAGCTATAGCTCGATCATACCCAAGAATCTATTGCTGTAAATCGCTCCTACCCATGCAGTCCCACTTCCCCATTGTCACTCACACATTCAGTCTAGCTCACAGTCATCTCTTTGCTTCTCTTTGTCAGTGTCTCCTGTCTCACAGCCACAACTAACTTCGTTCTGTGGTACTACTATTGCTTTCTCTCACTGTCACTGTCTCCCTCTTGCCATCTCTTACTGCTGCTGTCTCATTCATTCTTTCCCACTGCTGCTGTCTCGCCTCACCACCACTGTCTCTTTCTCGTTGTCTGCAATAGACTCAGTCTGGTCCTCACCCACTTCCACCGTCTCCTGTCCCGCTGTGGCACCATCTCATTCACTCTTTTCCTAGCACTGTTCTCTCGCTATCAACTATGTTCTACTGTCGCTATGCCCCTCTCTATCTCACACCAGCATTCTCTCCTTCGCTCTTTCTATACCACGACCACAGTCTATCTTCCAGTATTTATTACTTTTTTACCTCTTTCAGATTGACATTCTCTCCTTCTCTCTCAGCATAAAAGGGCGTGAATATATTCGCATGCCAAAATTTTTGGGAAAATTTTTGAAGTCGCTAAGTAAGGTAGACTGAGGCGGCTGGTAACAAACTTTTCATTCAGATTCTTTTAATAAACAGCAACGTATTCAACTTTTCTGTGCTCCGATAGGAGCATTTTTCCGTTGGTTGCTTCTTTTCCTTGCTACAGCAAAGAATGTTACAAATACGAAAAATATTTTATTGGGTTTGTAAAAGTGTGATGGTTTACTTATGTAAAACTGAATTAAAATAAAACTAATTGTGCGTCTCAGATCGGATTTTTCGTGCGCAAAAATTTTCTAAGTGCTCTTTTTCAGTACTACAACACTGGGTTCCCAGAATATTTCTGAAGATAACGTAGACACTTTGCAGCATATTTCTCCATGTTATGTTACTTTATAGGCTGCTTTTTCGCTTCACATAGGATTTTTCTTGTAAACATAGGGTAACTTTGAACCCTTTTATTACGGAAATGAATAAATGCATTAAGAAAAATTTCACAGATGATGTAGATTCTGATCTTAGGAACATATCATAAGAAAAGCAGCCATCTGCTGTTGATAGCTGCCTTCTAATACGCAGCTGGGTTTCGGTACCCAAAAAACAAGTTTTTAGATTGTTTCTCGATGTCGGATAAAACGCTTTGATAAGAGAAGGGGGAGGGGGTGGCTCTTCTACATAAATACCTATAGTATATACTATTAAAATCTGAGCTATTTGCTGCGGTTACTTATTGGAATCTCCGCTATTAACGGAGAAAAAAATGTTGAAAACTTTTTTTCAGATTTTTCTCAGAACCACCCATGAACTACATGGTGTCTCCACAAGAACCTCAATGCGCACCATAAACTAAATCTAATGGAAAAATGGCCAATCCATTGCTTCATATCACTAAGCTGGAAGAGATATGTAATATTCAAACTTTGACTCTGTACTGTAGGACACTTACAGTAAAACGATCCTTCTGTTGGTTATACAAATGGTTCCAAGCTCAAGGGTTATCCAAAACACTTTGTGCTACCTTTTTATCACGAATAGCAACAGAGGTAGAAACTTTGAAAAAATATCACTTTTAAGCATGGTGTACAGGTACATACTGGTAGCGCACGTTTTCGCATACGGATCGATGGGATGGGCCAGATCAGCCAGAAATGCTCATATAATCATTAGCACTAACGTGACATTACAGAGTAACAATGGGGACCATGGACTAACGCGATGTGGTTACCCAGATCATCACCAAACACCCGCCACGTTTCACTCTTGGGACGTAAAGTCGGCCAGAAATTGGAAACAGTGTGAAACAAAACTCGTCTGATCAAAGGATATTGATCCATTGTCGAGGTATTACGGCACCGGCAACACGTCTTCCTGTTACGGGAATGAGCATCATTGATGTTTGGTTTTGGGATTCCAGTTCACCCGCAATTCCCTGACTCTGGAACTCTCTTCGTGTTGTTTTGGCGCTGAGATCTTTCGCCAGTGGAACATTCAGTCCTGCAATAACTTTTGCAGCTACCATCCTCTTATTTTTTAGTGACAATACACTTCAATGACTCAGTCGTGATCACACACTTCTGCTGTCTGGGTTACTGAAGCACCCACCATAAGAGCACCAACTATTCGCCCTCGTTAGAATTCACGTAGGTCCAACAGAATGCAATCGCAACTAAACAGAATACTGTTCTGACAATGACTGACACCTGCCACGTGTTGAGAACATTGCACAGGTACCGTTCGTGGCCAAATACAACAGCGCCAACCTTCAGGCTTGTGTAGCGTCTGCATTAGTGTGAAGCATACATCTCGCAGTGTTTCCGTATTTTTGTCCTGTTCCTGCACAAACAGCTCGTTAGGTGCCATCCAGCGTGTGGCTCGTCCGAATGGTATTCACTCGGTTGCCATGTACGATTGAGATTTTGAAACAAATTTCGCATGTCTTGGTGGTAGTTATGAAATATGAGCAAAACTCACACACATAATGAATCAGCCATACGTGCTACTTGTACTGAAGGCTGGACTAGGAAAATAGAGAAATCAGCTGTAGCAGAGTATGCTCTTCAGTCAGGAGACAGAAATTTTACCCATGACTATATAGAGAAGACATTGAAATTTATAAGCATCTGTTACGTCTGCCATAGACGGCCCCTGCCAGTCAGACTACACTCAAGACACCCCTGTGTACCATATAATATACACAAGCACTTGCAGGTGCAACCAAGAGGAAAACAATTCTTCAAAACAAACAGAACTTGCTAGAGACTAATCCAAACCTTTTTCTGCAGAGGTCGCCTCACAGATGCATGTTAAATGTAATAGGCTTTCAAGGTATAATAAATAACAACGAACGACTACGTGGACGGGAGACAGGAAACCACATGAGCATGGAGAGAAGAAAAATCAGTACTTAAAAAATAGGAAAAAATAAAAATAAATCAAGTTGTTATCTGGTCTTCGTCAGTTAACGCTAAGATAAAGCGTGAAATATATTTCTAAAACTGTACATTACAGCAGGTAGCGCGTCTAAACTGTAGGGTAAAGCGTCCTTTCGTGTAGGCAAACTAGAAAGAACAGAATGAAGTCAAGAAGTAAGGGAGACGTCTAAGGCTTGTGCACTGCTCGGGCGCCTCGTGTATACGAGCTGGAACAGAGCAACGGAAAGCGCGAAAGGAGAGCGCGAATAACAGAAGCAGGTAACGAACAAAGAAATAAGCTGACGTACGTCGAGAAAATCCCGGTCTTTAAGGAGTGCAATTCATTAAGTGTATTGCATGTGGAGTCGGGCAAATGAATATTCATTTCGTCACAGAAAAGCATTAAGGAACCTTTCTGCTTCACGCGAAGACATGTCAGCTAGTGCCTACGCTACGCACTTAGTGCTTTTAGTTTTAAGGTCCGCGAGAAAGAAAGGTATAAATATACTGACCACCTCCTTCCCTCCCTCCCATTTCATTATACCCTTCGTGTCGTGTTTCAAAATGTCGGCTTTTCTGCCTGAAGATATTGGCGTTGCGTTCTGAATGAAGTGAACATGTCGTAGGGTCCGGAAACTAGATATCTGTTATGACTGATGATAATGATACAATATAATTAAACACAATTTATGTACTGAGTTTTTTGGTATACGTTAAGCAATTTATTAACAAAATCTGTGACAAAATGATAAAAGTTAGTTGCTTTGTATCTTAAAGCGCCTTGGAGAGTTATTACCTTTGTTCTGTACACACCAAAGATTAGAAAACCACGTAATATTCAGTCGTAATATTCAGTATTTACTGTAACATTATGTTACAAATACAATTCTCTGGTTATACAAGATACAGTCTGAGGTAACGCAAGTATTTTGCTTAAGGAGGATCTGAAAGGAAATAAGCGTCTCCTAATTGGTAGGACGCTATATTTCTGCCGATATAGAGGCACCTGGTCGTGGTGAAATAATAAATACCAACAATGTCTTTCTGCAATGCGTTGCCGGCCGGAGTAGCCGAGCGGTTCTAGGCGCTACAATCTGCAACCACGCGACCGCTACGGTCGCAGGTTCGAATCCTGCCTCGGGCATGGATGTGTGTGATGTCCTTAGGTTAGTTAGGTTTAAGTAGTTCTAAGTTCTAGGGGTTGATGACCTTAGACGTTAAGTCCCATAGTGCTCAGAGCAATTTGAACCATTTTGCAATACCTTAGCAAACGACAAAGTGAGGAAATTAATACCGTTGTTACTCTAATTATGCTCTGTAAATGTAACGTATTTGCGTCATTTGCTTGATTCTGCTACAAAATATTGAAAAAGCAACCGCGAGTCTCCGAATTGCAAAAGAATTTCGTCCACATAACGCATTACGTAACTGCGATTAGCGTTGTTCAGTTATCGGACTTCAATTTCAAAGTATTTGCGTCTGTGGTGATGACGTGTTAGCAAAGGATACGATCAAAATCTGAGAGAACCCTCCAACGGGAAGGACATACAAAAAAAAGAGAGAAACCAGAGACAAAATTCCGATTAACTGAACTAATCATATCAACATGGATTTGAACATCTTAAAAAGAAATGAATATTAAATGAACAGTTTCGGAGACAAAAAAAGAGTTCGTAACAGTACTCCGCATGCAGCTTAAGAAAGACGTAAGCCCTTATTGCTTCGACGCAAATTTTCTCCTCTTGCTACACCAGCGTCCTCTAGCAGCACATGACATTATGGATTCTTGTCGATGGAAACTGCAGCATCCTCTGAGTAGAAATAAAATTTTCACCTTAAAATATAAAAACAGCATAAGTCGTACTTAATGCTGATATTTACACGTAGACCTGAACTCTGTGTTAGCATTAACAGTAATGGAAAGTATAAGTAAATAATACGACGGCCGCGTATGCCACCACCACAAAAGCGTTAAATGAAACTACCAGACGCAAACAAGTATGTTCATATTCGCTTATCACATCTGCAGAATTTAGGCACCTCCCTATCTGAAGTCTAGCACGACAATCGTTCCACCAGTGAATCTGAGAGAAGATAACTTCATAGAATTGCATCGAGGTACATTCAGGTAGAAAAAAAATTCAGATTATCGTGTAAAATGGTAACTCTGCTATTGAGCACCTCTGTTACTAGAGTTACCGCTTCACAAGATACTTCGAAGCGAGTATTCTCATGAAGAGCCATGCTCTAAACCATCAGTGGGAATTTAAAGGTGGACTCCTGTTATTTGGTGTCCTCAAGCAGTTTTAGTGTTGTGCTCATCTGTACTACACAGCTGTAGTTCAGTGGACGACTACTTCCGGCAGCAAACGATTTAAGTGTATGGAGGGACTTGAAGCCAGCATACATCTGTAGAACGATCAGTAGTGG
This sequence comes from Schistocerca americana, assembly GCF_021461395.2. Taxonomy (NCBI): domain Eukaryota; kingdom Metazoa; phylum Arthropoda; class Insecta; order Orthoptera; family Acrididae; genus Schistocerca; species Schistocerca americana. Next base: position 619,396,841 of record NC_060121.1, read on the forward strand.
CATACCGATGCTTGCAGTTTTTCTTATTCCAACGCCATGATAATGGAATATGTTTAGAAAGAAAGACATTCACTTCATATGGGGTTCATGTATGCAATCACTTATAGCATCACACTATTCTCTATATTACTCGGGGCAGTATGGCGTCTTGCACACATGATGAAGTATGGAGACGAGAAAGATCCTCAAGGCCTCACAGCCTCAATGTCTTATCAACATCTGTGACAATGTTTCAGATCTCTCTGGCTTCAACCTCTGTCTGTCTGTCAGTCTGTCTCTCTCTCTCGAGACCTGGACCAAACTTAACAGCTTACGCTATGGTGCTGGAAGATTTGTTTCTGATTTATATCATTGAGTCTTTGTTAGAGTTTCCTGCTTGTGACGGTGGTACCGAAGTGCAATTCATGTGTAAATCAGGCAGTACTGCTCTTTGCGACTATTTACTGGTTGCATGTAGTCGTTAAATCAAATACGGCATGAGACACTTTCCTGAAATTACAAGTAACAGTTGTAAAGCACATGCTGGACGCTGGCAAAGTTTCGTTTTTGCAGTGTACATACATACATATTCTGTAAAAGTGAGTGATGTGATACCAGCTGGCCATCACAGTGGAAGCAGACAGATGGATACAAAAAACAAAAGCCGCCTGTATTGTCGCAAGCCAGCACCCAGCTTTATCCTTGAAATACACTACTGGCCATTAAAATTGCTACACCACGAAGGTGACATGCTGAAAAAGTGAAATTTAACCGACAGGAAGAAGATTCTGTGATATGCAAATGATTAGCTTTTCAGAGCATTCACACAAGGTTGGCGCCGGTAACGACACCTACAACGTGCTGATATGAGGAAAGTTTCCAACCGATTTCTCATACACAAACTCCAGTTGACCGGCGTTGCCTCTTGTAAGGAAGGGAAATGCGTATCATCACGTTTCTGACTTTGACAAAGGTCAGATTGTAGCCTATCGCGATTGCGGTTCATCGTATCGCGACATTGCTCTTGGCGTTGGTCGAGATCCAATGACTGTTAGCAGAATATGGACTCGGTGGGTTCAGGAGGGTAATACAGAACGCTATGTTGGATCCCAACGGCCTCGTATCACGAGCAGCCGAGATGACAAGCATCTTATCCGCATCTCTGTAACGGATCGTGGGTCCACGAATGGCAAAAGTCATTTTTTCGGATGAATCCAGGTTCTGTTTACAGCATCATGATGGTCGCATCCGTGTTTGGCGGCATCGCGGTGAATGCACATTGGAAACGTATATTCGTCATCGCCATAGTGGTGTTTCACCCGGCCTGATGGTATGGGGTGTCATTGGTTTATACGTCTCGGTCACCTCTTGTTCGCATTGACGGCACTTTGAACAGTGGACGTTACATTTCAGATGTGTTACGACCCGTGACTCCACCCTTCATTCGATCCCTGCGAAACCCTACATTTCAGCAGGATAATGCACGACTGCATGTTTGGGGTTCTGTACGAGCCTATCTTGATACAGAAAATGTTCTACTGCTGCCTGGCCAGCACATATTCCAGATCTCTCATCAACTGAGAACGTCTGGTCAATGGTGGCCGAGCAACTCCCTCGTCACAATACGCCAGTCAGTATTCTTGGTGAACTGTGGTATCGTGTTGAAGCTGCATGGGCAGCTGTACCTGTACACGCCATCCAAGCTCTGTTTGAGTCAATGCTCAGGCGTATCAAGGCCGTTATTACGGCCAGAGGTGATTGTTCCGGGTACTGATTTCTCAGGAATTATGCACCTAAATTGCGTGAAAATGTAATCACATGTCAGTTTTAGTATAATATATTTGTCCAATGAATACCCGTTTATCATCTGCATTTCTTCTTGGTGTAGCAATTTAAATTACCAGTAGTGTAGCTATGTAAATTCCTGTACAACAACTGAAGATGAGCCTGAAAACGTTCGAAAACAGGTTCATGGAATGAACTATTTCAAAAAAGTGACTAGTTGAAATTTTACGTATATACAATGACGTCATCTTCACCTTTTTTTGTGGTTCTCTTCAAGAGGCAAATAAATTCATGACTTAACATTCTGTCCTTTGTGTATACCCATGCACAGGGATTAGGCAAAAAGATAGGAACACCACAAGAAATGAACATAAATGCAGATGCTATCCAAGCCTACAGTTTGTGCTGTTGTATGTACAGGGCTATTACAAATGATTGAAGCGATTTCATAAACTAACTGTAGCTCCATTCATTCACATATGGTCACGACACACCACAGATACGTAGAAAAACTCATAAAGTTTTGTTCGGCTGAAGCTGCACTTTAGGTTTCTGCCGCCAGAGCGCTCGAGAGCGCAGTGAGACAAAATGGCGACAGGAGCCGAGAAAGCGTATGTCGTGCTTGAAATGCACTCACATCAGTCAGTCATAACAGTGCAACGACACTTCAGGACGAAGTTCAACAAAGATCCACCAACTGCTAACTCCATTCGGCGATGGTATGCGCAGTTTAAAGCTTCTGGATGCCTCTGTAAGGGGAAATCAACGGGTCGGCCTGCAGTGAGCGAAGAAACAGTTGTACGCGTGCGGGCAAGTTTCACGCGTAGCCCGCGGAAGTCGACGAATAAAGCAAGCGGGGAGCTAAACGTACCACAGCCGACGGTTTGGAAAATCTTACGGAAAAGGCTAAAGCGGAAACCTTACCGTTTAAAATTGCTACAAGCCCTGACACCCGATGACGAAGTCAAACGCTTTGAATTTTAGGCGCGGTTGCAACAGCTTATGGAAGCGGATACGTTCAGTGCGAAACTTGTTTTCAGTGATGAAGCAACATTTTTTCCTAATGATGAAGTGAACAGACACAATGTGCGAATCTGGGCGGTAGAGAATTCTCACACATTCGTGCAGCAAATTCGCAATTCACCAAACGTTAACGTGTTTTGTGCAACCTCACGGTTTAAAGTTTACGGCCCCTTTTTCTTCTGCGAAAAAAACGTTACAGGACACGTGCATCTGGACATGCTGGAAAATTGGCTCATGCCACAACTGCAGACCGACAGCGCCGACTTCATCTTTCAACAGGATGGTGCTTCACCGCACTTCCATCATGATGTTCGGCATTTCTTAAACAGGAGATTGGAAAACCGATGAATCAGCAATTCGTGTCATGGCCTCCACGCTCTCCCGACTTAACCCCATCCGATTTCTTTCTGTGGGGTTATGTGAAAGATTCAGTGTTTAAACCTCCTCTACCAAGAAACGTGCCAGAACTGCGAGCTCGCATCAACGATGCTTTCGAACTCATTGATGGGGACACGCTGCGCCGAGTGTGGGAGGAACTTGATTATCGGCTTGATGTCTGCCGAATCACTAAAGGGGCACATATCGAACATTTGTGAATGCCTAAAAAAACTTTTTGAGTTTTTGTATGTGTGTGCAAAGCATTGTGAAAATATCTCAAATAATAAAGTTATTGTAGAGCTGTGAAACCGCTTCAATCATTTGTAATAACCCTGTATTTGACCACGAGCGGCACCTGTCAAACATTCTTAATATTTTACAACTGTAGTTGTTAGATGGTTCGTTGATTCGTGGGATGGGACCAAACAGGTAGGTCATCACTCCCATCGGATACTTTCAAAGGCACCATCCCGGCATTTGGCTGAAGCGATTTGGGAAAATCACGGAAAACCTAAATTAGGAAGGCCGGGCGCTTGCTTCAACCGTCGCGTCGTCCCCCCGAAAGCGAGTCCAGTGTGCTAACCGCTGCGCCATCTCCCTCGATCTGTCAATCGTAACAACAGTGTTCTGTGAATGCGTTATGTCGGAGATGTGTGAACTCGAACGTGGCCACATTGATGCTCGTATGGTGGTGCTTAAATGCCGAGGCAGCCTAAGTGTTTGGTATTTCAAAAGGAACCGTATCGAAGAATTACACCGCATACAGGAAAAGCGGAGAAATATCATCGGCTAATCCACAACGCTATCGAAAGTGTGTTTGTTCAGTGGTAAGGAAAGGCGGTCATTGAACACGACTGTGGCGAAAAATAACAGGACGAAGTCAATGCAGAGCTGACAGTCGCACTCACGTACCTCTTCAGCACCAAAACAAAGCGAAGGGAGCTTTATCAGTTGGGAATTGTAATGCGATCTGGAATTCAAAAATCATTCATCAGTGAGACAAACGCCCGTATCAGGACAACGTGGTGCCGAAACCATTAAATATGGACAATGGAGCACTGGACGGAAGTCGTTTAGTCGGAGGAATTTTGATGCACACTGTTTCCAGTTTCCGCCTGAGTTTACGCCCTAATAGTGAAACATGAGGGGGATTCGGTGAAGATTTGGCGAGCCCTATCCCGGCATTCTATGGAGCCCATGGTTAGTCTGCAAGACCGCATTAGTGCCAAGGATTATGTGATAGTCTTGGCTGATCAGGTGCATTCCATGGTATAACGTTTGTTTCCCGATGGTGATGCCGCGTTCCAAGACTGCAGAGCACCTGTCGACACATCACACATCGTCCATGACTGGTTTTGTGAGCACGAGTATGAATTATCGGATCTTCCCTCGCCACCACAGCCACCAAATCTCAGTGTTGCTGAGCCTTTGTGGTCATCTTTGGAGAGAAGGGTGCGTAATCGCAATCCAAATATCGTTTGTTGAACTTAGCACTATTTTTCAGGGAGAAAGACATAATATTCTCTTGAAAACTGTATACAATCTCTATTTATTCATTGTGAGAAGACTGGAAGATGTTGTGAAAGCATGCGGGTTTCCTACACTGTAACATACATGATAAAATCTCGCTGAAGAACTTTTGAAGTTTTACATCTCGGCTATTTTTCACACATGTTTAGTTTATTCTATATTGCCCTATTGGCCAATTTCGGTCTCACAGGCCATTTTAAATCGCAATAGGTGTGGACAGCAGAGGTGGAAAACTTCGAAAAGTCCTTTAATCAAGATACGGCTGTGGTACTCTACATGGAGAAAATGGCAGTAAGTGTTTTTGGTCTTTTTGTCCAACTCCTGTATCTGATTAGTTGTAAATGTTGTGAACACGACCTCGTAAAAAGTGTATTACAGACTATACCGCCGGCCGGGGTGGCCGAGCGATTCAAGGCGCTACAGTCTGGAACCGCGCGACCGCTACGGTCGCAGGTTCGAATCCTGCCTCGGGCATGGGTGTGTGTGATGTCCTCAGAAGTTAAGTCCCATAGTGCTCAGAGCCATTTGAACCATGTTGAACAGACTATACCTTTCGTAGAAACAGTGTAGTTGCTAAGGTTTAGACCTTCATGCATATTCACTTTCGTCATAATTGTTTAAGTTCCTGCTGAATGGCCGTTACAATCTAACAATTGTGCTAGGTATTAATATGTGACAAAAGATATAACGCTCTCAGCGATAATGATGGCGATTTATAATATTAAGTTTTAAATTACTGTGAACTGAATTATTAGCTTAAACGCTATTACGTTCACAGTGGGCTGAAATTTTTTTTCTATACATCGATAATAATAGTCTTATCCAGCGATTGCAACATTTGTTTCGAATTCAGTAAACAATTCTAAAGAACGCTCGTTCGGAGAAATTCTGACGCCTTCTTCTGCCTCCAGTTTTGAAGTTTTGTTACTTGCTTTTCCGTGACCACTTGTCCTCCACTTCAGCCTTTGCAACACCAATGGAATTACCGTAGAAAAAGCATTTCTGAATAAATTCTGCACGGGACTGTCATCTGCATTTGGTCTCCACCTGTAGGAATTAGTTTTCTTTTCTTTTTGAGGCACGAGCTGCTTCGTGTCTGCTGGAATAGTAATTACAGCTGCCACAACAAATGTAAACTGTCCAGCTACAGTAGATAGTAGAAAGACAAATCTCGTTCAAGTTTTCTCTATTAATTTTAGATGGCGCGAAGTTTTGTTTAACAAAGAATGTAATTAAAACTTCAGTTTCATCTCTTGTTAATGTTTAAGGTCTATATACAGAAGAATCGTTTTGTTTCAACGGTAATAACTGTTAGTTTTGAACCATTATTTCATAAACCCTCACAGAATCGTAATTACGTCTAAATATTAAGCGAGCAACGACGTGGTAATATTTACATTTTTCAATGCTAAACGAAGCTGTGAAGGCATGGAATTATGAAGTTTGTTATATGGAAGAGTTAACGATATATATTTGTATAGCTGCCATGGGAATGGGTCCACATGTTGGATTAACGAAAGTTGGTCTGGAGTACAGGCCATCCTGTGTAAAGCGTTTGAGCGGCTTTTCACGTATGTGTCTAGCTAAAAACCAATATCGTTAACCCTCCCCACTTCAGAACACACCACACTGACAGTTACAATAAGAGTACGAACTGTGTGTAAGCACACAATGTTCACAAGTAGCAGATGCAGTACATGGCTGTTCCCTCATAGAGTAACTGACGTTTGCGGCCATAGCATGGGGTACATGGGCTCAGAACTAAGAGAAATGTAGTTAGAAAATCGAGGGTGGGTGAGGGTGACCGTCATCTGGAGACTCTGCCATAAAGGAAGAAAAGGGGACGGAAGGACTCAGGAACGCTGTAGAAACTGCTGGTATTGGAAACAGTCCTGAAACTTGTCAGCTACACAGACTCACGAAAATCGTTTATCATCCAGAGTTAATAATCATAGTTTCTTTGGAGGATTATTATTAAGTACACGAACCTGTGTTTTGTGGTTATATGACGATCTATCACGTGACGACACAATCGTGACGACACAACCTGGGCCATTCCCTGTGGTTCCGATTTATTAGTTACTTTAAATCGACCTTCTCAAGAGTGTAAGGAAATTCGACAAATTAGCATAAATGTGTTTTTTGTAGTAATGACGTAAATTAAATAGTTGTAATATCCTGCAATTAGTTCAAAAACGTTCAAATGGGACTTGACTGCTAAGGTCATGAGTCCCTAAGCTTACACACTACTTAACCTAAATTATCCTAAGGACAAACACACAAACCCATGCCCGAGGGAAGACTCCAACCTCCGCCGGGATCAGCCACACAGTCCATGACTGCAGCGCCCAAGACCGCTCGGCTAATCCCGCGCGGCTTCAATTAGTTTTGAAGTATTTTTCTCAGTACCTGTAGGTCGTTCTAATGAACGTATGCAAATAAGAGGATACTATTTGAACAATAACAGACGCTCTTGCAGAACAAAAATTTCGTAGATGACTATAAACAGTATTTACTGGCGAAATTTTTAATGTAAGGCTTATACCTGAAACAGAAACCAGCCACAATTATAGTTTACAAAGACATGTCAATTAAACCATGAAGATTTCAAATTTCTGATTCATCTTCAGATGGGTGTTACAGATTTCCACGTATTCTTTCTGAGGCTTCGTTTTGTATTAGTTATTGGTTTGCTTCACAAGGATACAGAGAATTTTATTCACAATTTGATAAAATTTACTGGGGATGCAGTTCTTTTGACCTGCATCAAAACATTTGTGAAGATGAGGAGGAGGAAATTAGTGTTTAACGTCACTTCGACAACGAGGTCATTATAGACGGAACACAAGCTCGGATTAGGGAAGAATGGGGAAGGAAAGCGGCCGTGCCCTTTCAAAGGAACCATCCCGACATTTGCCTGAAATGATCTAGGGAAATCACGGAAAACCTAAATCAGGATGACTGGACGCGGGATTGAACGTCGTCCTCCCGAATGCGAGTCCAGTGTGCTAACCACTGCGCCACCTCGCTCGGTCATTCATGAAGAGGTTTTACAGTTAGTAAAATATGAAATGTAGTGAAAACCTACGTGCTGTATGATTCCATGTGACGAAATCGCCAGCCGGCCGGTGTGGCCGTGCGGTTCTAGGCGCTTCAGTTTGGAACCGCGTGACCGCTACGGTCGCAGGTTCGAATCCTGCCTCGGGCATGGATGTGTGTGATACGTCCCATAGTGCTCAGAGCCATTTGAACCATTTTGAACGAAATTGCCCTGTGTTTTGTTGTGAATTTAAAAAAAAAATGGTTCAAATGGCTCTGAGCACTATGGGACTTCTTGTTAAGTCCCCTAGAACTCAGAACTACTTAAACCTAACTAACCTAAGAAAATCACACACATCAATGCCCGAGGCAGGATTCGAACCTGCGACCGTAGCAGTCGCGTGGTTCCAGATTGTAGCGCCTAGAACAACTCGGCCACCACGGCCGGCTGAATTTTAAAGTTAACAAGTTTGTTGACGTACACAATTAGACCTGTTCAATTCTTTGGAAAACTTTTTACACACCACCACTCTCTGTTTAATGGTAGCACACACGATAAACATTTACGAAGCTTGGCCCAGCTTCACGTGAGTAAAATATACAGCATTTTCAAAGATGTTAGTGTGGCAGATATCTTAGGTTACCGATTTTGCGAGAGTGTATGGGCATATTAAAAGATTTGTTTGCTAGAGCAATGAAATCAATTTAAAAATTGAGAAGACAAGTAAAATGGTTTACAATAATGTAAAAAAATAATAATGTATTTCACACTTACATGGCAAAAAATCATGTTATTGTTAATAGAAATATTAAGTACAAGTACTACGCAATTATAAGGGATACATTTTCGTTATTTTACAAAATGTAACCTCTCAGAACAATGAAAATGGCACGGGTTGTTCTGCCTCCATTTTAACAAATAATCGAGTATTTGCTGTTTCTGATGCTTATAAGACAGGCAGAAACATTTTCATCGAGACGATCCACTCCTGCCATATGTTTACTGGAAGATACAACACAAGCAGATCAGGCTGGTGTTACTTCAGCTTGGTCTGCATTCGACCATCTCCTTGATGAACCTCGTGATTGAACACGTCTTTTCTCGAAGTTACAATTGTCATTGTACTGTACTATAGTAATCTCTTAGTCGGCGTTACCTGATGAAAGGTAAAAGTCTTTCTGTTTCATGGAGTTGGCAGGAAGGATAGGAGCTCCTTCTACCCTATTTGCTGTAATAGCTCCTGTGCCATCGTAAATTCCCATTTTTAGAGTTCCAAGATCCCTCAGAGACGTGAGTAATTTTGTAATCAAAACACACCGCTTTTCCATGTATGTGCTGTTTTGTACTATGACAGCGAAATCAGGGAACCATACTGCCATCATTATTCAAAATAGCATGGATGAACAAAGCATTTGAAAGTCCCTTATTTGACACGGGCCACAAATGGTGTATATTGGCAAGCTTGTCAGTGACGTTCAGTTTAGAAATATCACAGGCATGGAAAACTTGCAAATTATCTGTAAACTTGTTCCTAATCGTGGCTATTGGGACTCCTGGATGATGAGTATCAATGGGTCACAACCCCCCCCCCCCCCTCTCCAACCCCCCTCCAATACGCTCTGTAACGTGACAGTATTATGCCCACTAACAAAAAAATGACAATGAAACTTTATATATCACTTGCAGAAACCATAAACTGTTCTTCCCTGTTTTCTTTTGCTGCGGTTGTTAGTACAGTAAATAATGAAACCAACAACTCCTTCATCAAAAATATTTCAGATAAATCAGAATGAGAAAACTCTTTCTGTAGCCAGTGTCACTACTTCTGCGTACTTTCAGGAGAAAGGAATTTCCTCCTGCTTCCACAAGCGCTTGGATGGCAGCTTTTGCTTATTTTTACTTTTGGCACCTATTTTTGAGGAAGCATATTGTCACGGTTATTGTGAAGTACATGTATTCATCATTCGGTATTGATTCTGTTTAGTTGTTACTATAGATAATAATAAATAATATGAAAACAAAATTGAGATACTTTTAGCATTTAAAACAGTGTGAAATGGTTAGCTTTTCTTGTAATACATTGACGCTGAAGACTACTTCTGTCGTCTGTCAGAACTCATGAGGAACTGTTACAATAACGAAATTCAAACGCAGTGCTATGTTGTCTAGTAGTACCTACTGTCATCCTACAGTTAAAAAATTATTTACCGTTTCATTACACAAAAATTAAGGACAATGACATTTTTGTGCCAACAAATGTGGACAGTGGGAAGTAACGGGTGAAGAAAATGAAGTCTTCTTAAGGAAGATTGGCATTTAAATCCTCATGTGATGATCTATACTCAGCTTTTTGCTACATCATGCAACTCTAATTACGAGATAGTTCCTTCTCGCAGGTGGTAATTTCCTTCCTAAGTATGGTTCAATAAAAGATATTCGTGTCTATAATGATCTCAACATTGACTTGACTTTAGAACATAGCCTTACGTAAGCAGTTTATGCACCAGCGTAGTAGCGTGCGTTGTTACGAAGACAGCTAAGTCTGTTACAGACTTTCATTATTAGCTCACTTACGAAAGTGGGACACACTCATAAATACTCTGCTGTGGTTAATGTGTTGTGATTTTACGGGTAATTAACAAACAGTGATGCACATTTTATCAAAGGTCGCTCGGGCTTTGCATAATTTGTTATGGTTTTGCGATGCTAATTGGAAGCAGATACATCTTTTTTTAAGCTTTTTATTAACTTCCCTGTCTGTAAATTACTGTGTTGTTGGACACAGACAGACAGACAGACAGACACACACACACACACACACACACACACACACACACACACACACACCTGAAAATAAAATACAGCACAGTCCAGCGCCTTACTGATGAACTCTTTCCTCTATGTTGCACGACGAGTGGGCATGTTTGTGATTTATAATCTGATGGTCGCACAGCGAATATTCGTCGCAACTGAATCGTGAAGAACAATTAGCGCTGTAATAATTGAAACGAATGTGTCCAGTCACCTGAATGGATGACAAGCTGCCTTAGCGCCGCGGAATCCACACCTGTTCTCAGTCGTGTCACAGCGAAAATTACATTAAACGTTCGCAGACCTTTCAGACCAAACGAAACAAAAAACATCGAAAACAAAATGAGAATGTTTTTTCTTCACAGCCAGAGGAATCTAAATGTATCACGGGAAATTTTGTTACCACACTGCAAATGCTTTTTTCGTTTTTTAATACTGACAATTGAATATCAATTTTCAGTTCGGATTATCGTAGCAGAAACAGCTGATTCTAACTTTCCTGAGCCATTGAGGTAGTTCACAGAGCAATGGGATACAACCTGCATGTTAGATTTCACCAGATCTTCTACAAATAATAATGGATTGAGAAATAATAGCTGATTACTGATGTCATGTGGCTTAAGTATGTTGACCTGCATTTAAATCAAGCTACGACGAGAAGTGTCTATGCTAAATGGATAGGGAAAACGGCATAGTCATGGACGCTAGAAGCAGTGCAAGCAGTTTGGTTATAAGCCATTTCACACTTTTTTGGAAACTCTATGTTTGAGAATACTTTAATGTACGTGCCACAGTTCCTATATCGATGACTTGTAACCTCCCCTCTCACTTATCGACCTTAATGACAGTGAAAAATTAAACCGTGTGCACCTAAAGGAAATTTGGGAAAAGCAATCGTCACCAAAGTTAATTTGTCGGTAAAGAGGGAGGAAAGTTTACATCTAAATAAAAGGAAAAATGAAAATGAAATTGGTGGAAATTAATTTTGAAAAGGGGTAAAGTTAATAAAGAAAGTAAATGTGCGGTCGTTACGTTAACAATTAATTGGCGTTAATTAGATATTTGAGATTTGGGGAAAATTACGGTCGCCAGTCTCATGGACAACTACTATAATAACTGAAAATGAAAGATTAATGCACATATATTTAGCACTAAAAGCGTGGCAACTGAAGGTTGACACGTGTTGTGTGAAAACTGAATGTTTGTCGGAAGTAATAAATTTTGCTACAATCTGACTTATTTTAGCAAAAGAATTAATAAAACTGGAAAATTGAAAGTTAATTTAGTGACTGAAATTAACAGTGAGCTTTGTTTCTAAAGCACTGCGAAATTCAATAAAATAAGGTTAGTCTTGGGCTACCTCAACAATCATTTCAAAAGCTACTTGAATGTACGCAATTTAGAAATAAGAGATTTAACTTTGAACTTGAATGAAATGATTATGAACAATTAACAATAGTAAAATTTAGTATGTACCAAGCTGAGCTGCAGTCACAGGTAAGCTAAAATATGGTAACAAAACTCGCACTCTTAATTTGTGCTTGTGTAATCTAAATATTGTAGCCAGCTATGAGTACTTTAACTGAACTTTGAAATTAAAGCAGTGAAATGGAATGATATTACTTTAATGCTGGAGTTTGAATTTCAATGGCACTCGGGTTCATTCTGGAAAAGGAAGGGACCCTGCTTGGCAATACAATTGGGACAATGAGCAACAAAGGTTCATGCTACATTGTTGTAATTTTGTGGGGCAAATTTAACAGTTTGAAAAGCTGAGGTCTGCCATACAGTTCTAAAACTTTATGTGCTTCCTGTCTTCCTTGTTGGTTGATTGAAGGTTTGAAGTCGTCGATCGAGAAGGTGGCGACAGTCAGTCATTGTCAGCCGTTGCTGTTGCAGAAGCTGGATGTTGGTGCGCCTTCTTCTCGACACGGTCACCAGGCGAATCGGACTCTTGATACTAATGCTTCCCGTTCGCGACACCGTGCCGAAAACTATCATAGCAAGTCGAGCGCAATTACATGCTGCCAAACCCCGAAAGCACGGCAACTCACAGGAGCGTCACTGAACACACCTGCTCCACTGCCCTACTCCATCCAGACTCCCCTCTGCCCACGCTCCACGTGGCAGAGTTAACACTTTCCAAGATCCTAAACACTTTGGTTCTCCACACGATCTATTGATGTAATCGTTCGATAGCATAGTTTTCCCTAGGCAAGACCCAGTGTAAAAATACAAATAGTATTTACAAAACAAACCAATTATACATCGGCATAAATGCATAAATATATATACAAATAGTAAAACAATTACAATATATAAACACACAGAAATGTCATATCTTCAGGTAACAAAATAAGGAAAAATCTATAGTACAATAGATGGAAATAGGAGGATATGCATTTTCGGCGTTACAGACTCCCTTAATGATCGTTTAGATTCGGTGGCCAAGGCAGGTTTACGGTACTGTGTCCTCAGATCAGACTTGAGTTTGACATCTATAGATGATTTCGTTAATGATTATGTAGTGCAGTATTAGTGTATGAATGACTATGGTATTAACGAGATGGCGATGGACTTCACGTCGACACACAGACTGTTCCTGTAGTAAGTCACCAAGGAGGCCTCCAAGCTTATATTCCATAGCCATTAACAATATCGTATGACCTAGCCATCTGAAGCCATACTTCGAGATTTGGTTTAACCCAACACAACAGCACACTACATGGCAAAGAATGACTACCGCACCGTTTTTTTGTCTGTTCAAAAAATGTCTCTAAGCACTATGGGACTTAACACCTGAGGTCATCAGTCCCCTAGACTTAGAACTACTTAAACCTAACTGACCTAAAGACACCACACAAATCCATGCTCGAGGCAGGATTCGAACCTGCGACAAGCGCCTAAAACCGCTCGCTTCTTCAGGCTGTTACGTCCGACGGCTTATACATTCTATGCCAAGACGCGTGATAGAAATACAAAATAATGAAGGATCTGGATAAAATATTAGAGTCCTTCAAATGTTTTGTTATGTCTTCTTTTTCGTCATTTTTCCTCATTGGGAGCTAGTGGAAGCTGGCGTGGCAACAAAGGAGATACAATATGGGTTAGCTTTCCGTTGAGCTGCCCTTTTAATTCAGGTGGGTTTCTTTTGAATACACAGTTTGTTAAGTATTCTATTTTGGTTTCATTTATACCCTGTCTACATACTTACGAACGAATCAGCGTAGATGGACTCTGTCACAGTAATTTTTGTTATTTCAAATACGTCTCTCTCTTCCCCTCCATCCATGAATACACCCTCCGTCCTCCACACAATACGCAAACGATTTCATATTATGTTTACTTGCCGCACGGGATTAGCCGAGAGGTCTGAGGCGCTGTAGTCATGGACTGTGTGGCTGGTCCCGGCGGAGGTTCGAGACCTCCCTCGGGCATGAGTGAGTATGTTTGTCCTTAGGATAATTTACGTTAAGTAGTGTGTAAGCTTAGGGACTGATGACCTTAGCAGTTAAGTCCCATAAGATTTTACACACATTTGAACATTTATGTTTACTCGTTGTTAATATCTCCTCTATTCCCTCTCACACTCTCTCTCTCTCTCTGACACTATGCCGCAAGTGCCCTTCTATTCGACTCACCCAAAACTTTATAAACAAATCTAGCGGTTTCAATCGACGCTACATTTTCTCTTTTAATTACTGCTGTCTTTACTCTATATCATTCCTCTCAACACCTATGAAACCGCATTCTTTGATCTCCCCTTCCCTGTAACCCATTCTTCGTTCTGAGAACAGTCCTTCCTTATCTCTCGGTCCTAAGATAAAACGAACTGTGGCACACATCTAAATAAAAAATACTTTGTAAGCGTTTCACGCTTATATTTTGCACTTCTGCACTTCTATCCACTCCCAGATCCCGCCCTCCTTCCTGTTACGCGTCCCTTGACATCTGCATCTACATCTAAATGAATACTCTGCAATTCATAATTATGTGCTTGGCAGGGAGTTCTGTGGTCTGGTGGAGTAATCATGTATTGATGTGTAAAACGTGTAGGTTCGCAACTCACGTCAGGCGTACATTTTTAACACACACAAGTAGCTCTCTTTCACCCCTAGTAACGCCAAGTGCAGAACGCCAGTAAGCTCCGTAGTTCAATATCCGCAATAAAGAAAACACCCCTTCGCTGCCGACTGGGGCAGAGTGGCATTCGTTTGAGCTGTGACAGATGGAGAAACCCCGTAAGGCAGAGACTCGGTCACCAGCAAGCGGTCGTAAACTAGAAAACGTATTTCATTTAATGAACCAATGGCCATGTAAGTTCACAAGGCTCTTACTTTATTTGAAACTGAGACGCTGAAAATTGTGGTGCTGGACTGGGATTAGAATTCGATTTCACTGTGGTCCCGAAGATCGCAAACTCTTCTAGGCATCCTCGAAAGACACCTATGGGGTTTCGAATCCTGATCAGCACAAAATATTCATTATTTCATTTCAAGCCCTAGCATGTGCACTCCGAACTACTAGTGAAAAATAGTTGCATTTTCAACGTCTCTTCGTGCGTTGTCAGCTGTAACGTGTTCGTTTCAACTCACAGCCACATGATGAGCTTTTTATCACAACATTACAAAATCAAACGTTTCCTCACATCTTTTCAAGTTCAAACATTCCTCTCCATCCTACTGGTGAAAACAGATTTGGGTTTGACGTTGTGTTCGTAGTGATCACCAACGACGATATGTTGTGGTTCAAATGGTTCAAATGGCTCTGAGCACTATGCGACTTAACTGCTGAGGTCATCAGTCGCCTATAACTTAGAACTAATTAAACCTAACTAACCTAAGGACATCACACACATCCATGCCCGAGGCAGGATTCGAACCTGCGACCGTAGCAGTCGCGCGGTTCCGGACTGCGCGCCTAGGATATGTTGTGGATTCAACTTCTAGCCAGCAGATTATTTTCCATCACATCATTGAAAGTACAAACATGCCATTCCTAGGTATTATTGGAAAAGAATATGATAGTTAAAGTTTCTTCATGACCACGTGTGCGGGATTTGAATTCCATTCAGCACAGAACTTTTCGTCGCCTGATGTCTAGCTAAACATGCGCCCATCTCGCTACTGGTGAAACAACAATAGTTATTTATCGTCTGTTCCTGGCTAGAAAACGACGGTGCTAGATGCTGGATTCGAATCCCAGCCAGGCAAAAACAATTCTATCGTCATTTAAGGTTCCAGCATCTCGCTATTGGTGAAAACATTTGATATTTATCCTCTGATTTCATGTACAGTCGTGCTCAAAAGTATCCGAACGACCTGAATTGCATTTTGTCTGATTCCCATGCAACATACATAACGAAGCTGTCTAGCAGGTCCTCTAATCGCTCCTTGGTACAGTCGTTTGACTACTGAAAATGGTTCCAACAAGTCACCACTAGAAAACACTGCTCTGTATCGCAATAACTGAAGCTGTAAAGTAATACCACGATACTACATATATCAGGGAACACCTCATCACAGATAAGACTGTCCTTAACGCTTCTAAGTTCACATTTATTGTAATAAATGACATCCGTGAAATGTTAGCACTCTCATTATTGCGTCAGATAGGTAATGCACGTAGTAAGTTCGTCGTATTCATGATTTCCTCTTCAAAGTAACATGCCATACTTGTTATTTAACACAAAATATCATTAAAAATTTGCTTTATTCACGAGCAGCTAGTTGAGAATATGTATGAACTTCAAATGACACGACGAACTGCCTCGTTCTGCATATGGATTCAAACCCAGGTCATGCCGGCTAAGATTTCGTGGCTGAAGGAAATTAACAGTCATTCCTGACTAGGCATAAAGAGAGTGATATACATCATTTTTGGACAGTATCAGTTAGCAAATATCATCTTTAAATTAAATACTGCTTCTTCACAAGTAACTTACTTGAAATGCAGTGAGGTAAAGCTTTGTGTTGGACAGGGATTCGAACCCAGAACCTAATCGAATTGTTATCGAAGCACAATCAACTTTGTCGTGTCGGATTATCTCGGCAGTAGCTAGATGTATTAACTGAAATGACGAGACGAAACATTAATTTTTTCCTTCCCAGGACTCCAACCCGGCACGTATCGCTGTTAGATTCTAGAAAAAAGGAACGTTAAGTATGCATTTGTTACACCAGCAGCGACATGTGAGCATGTTTGAACTAGAAATAATATGACGAAGAGTTCAGTGCTGACTGAGAATCGAACCCCAAACATTACCGAATTTTTCTCCACCAGCAGCTCGGAATAACATCCTTGAACTTACAGTGATCTCGCAAATAGTTCCGTGTCTCACTGGGAGTCAAAAACAGCAGATATCGTTAGTGTTGACAACGAATGAAAATGCATTAAAAATAAAAATTATCATCCACTAGCAGATAGGTGTTCTCATGCTAGAGCTTGATAATACATAGTGAAAACTTTAGTGCTGGGCTAGGGTTCCAACCCATTCATGCGCAATATGCGGAGATGTTGAGGAATCTACAGTTTTGAACAAACAACAAGTTGTAGTCGAGCTGTATTGTCATGAAGGGATCAAATTCCACGTTAAGGGCGGTCTGAGTTGCATTCCCAGTTCAGCACCAATTTTATCGACATACAGAAGCTCAAATAAAAGATGGAATAAGTGTCCTGTGACCATAAACAGGGTTTGTTTCGTCACTAGAAATAAATAACTAGTATAAGAAAGGTTATTGGTGATACAGTTTCTACATGTCGCTACTCCTTACTTTATTGTGGTTCCACCTAACGTCTACTTGGTAGAGAAGGAATATCATGTTTAACGTGATTTTCAGACCACAATGCCATTATACCTCGTTCACTTGGCGTAGTCAGAAGAGAATAAAATCTGCCTGTCCCTATAGAAAAACATCGGCAGAAGTTGGAATCGAACCCAGACCATCATCATAGGAAACTGTCATCAGTCCAACAGACCACCAAACCCTGTTCCCTATGATTCATTTCTCTATCATAACACCGTTGCGGCACACAAGATGAGAATTCTGACACACAGGCTCCCTGTAGTGGTTTGCAGGATGTTCAGTACATTCATTTACTTGGTTGACCGAATCGCCATGAACTAGCTACCTTGGCTGCCCAGTGCATACATTCGACTAGATTTTGTAATCACTGAAATAAAATAACGTAACTGCCACCTACACAGAACTGCCAACAGTGTAGAATGCAGAAATTTAAATAGGAAGTGTTCCTTTCATTTTGAGCTACTCTATTGCACTATCTGTTTGTTGACATCGTCGTGCAGTGCAAAAGAAATGCTGTAACTGTCTGTCTCTCAGAAGTCTAGATCCGGCCATGCATTATCTCACAGCTCTGTCGAATGCGGAAGTTCTGAAGGAACTGTTCTTCACTTCCATGGCTGCTGTAGCTACGTCACAGCTAGCAGCAGAGCGGTAAGCGTCGCACACTGCTGATAAGACGTTGCGTGTTCTATTACATTCGCTGCTACATTTTTTTAAAACGCAATTCTGCTGTCTGCTGAAGTTATGAGTTTAATGGAACTATGAACATAATTCTCTTCACTTCTCAACCCAAAATAGTCGCATGTGGAAAAAAGGCTTGTAGGAAAGCAGCCTACTCACGCCGTATAAAATTCACATCAGTCTTTCCATTGTGTGCCAGCCAGTCCGCTATAACTAGCTCTGACATCATAAATGTCGCGCAGTACTTTAAAAATCAACTAAATAACCTGAAACGTTTCTAGCATTTCAGGAGTAATACTAAATCAATATGTGCTGAATATCAGTTCAATAACTTTAATCATTTTCGAAATTTGGATGCTTTTCTATAAAAATCATTGGCAAAACAGAAAAGAGATAAAAACTTAAAAATTTATATTTAGATTCCTTTTGCACAATAATTTAGTAGAAACAGTATTCTGGATCTCACAAATTAAAATTTTAGTTGAAATTCATGATTTTCTGGTTTTGTCTTAAAACTTAAGAAAGCAAGATAGATTAAGTAGGCGAATAAATAAGGCTAGGATGTTTAAATTTAAGTAGAAGGCGGATCCGCTATAATCATAAAGATGTGAGAAGTTTCAACTGAATAACTATAAAACTATAGCGATAGCGTATCTCCAAAAGGCAAGTTCAGAGCTCGTCTACTGCGTGTAATGTAATTAAATTAATTCTCTCACCCAAAATATTTGACTTAGCCACGTCAGATATTTTATTATGATTACTTACCTGTGTGCTGATTGCACATTTAAATTGAGAGCTTCATCAGCCATCAGCAAAGGAAGCAATGATTTATTCGATAATTTAAAGTGGTGCGTAACTAGCCCAGTGGCTAGTCGGGAGAGCCGATTTGATCAGCGTTCCCTTAGCCGTCCGCACCGCGGCTTTATATATAAGAACGCTGCGTGAGAAAAAAGGCCCCAGTTCTCTCCAGACGCTGATTAGCGCACCATCTGTGCCGGGAGTCACGCCGCATCGGTATCATTGCTATAAACAACCTCGGATGCCGTAATAAGTTACTCGGGATACGCATAACCATGAAATCGTTTTCGAGTGAAGTGTTAATTTTGTGATGACTTTAATGGTCTATCTTCAGTTTGCGTATGTTGTATGTTCATGTGCCGCTGCGGGACAGACATTCTACCATTATTTAGCGTGGCGTTTGATGAACATTATCATCAAATTATGGCGAGCATTGACTTAAACCTTTCATTTGAACAGTTATAGTTGCATCAGCGCATTAGACTCTGAACTGCTCTGGTAGTTGGATTGTGTGGATTCTTTTTGGTCTGTGACTTTCAGAATATAGTGAAAATTTTAGAGAGAATCGTTTTTGATTATGAATCCCAGACAATCTCCTAATTCCTCAGAGCTATAAGCTGTAGCTATAAGTGTATTTCTCAGATGAAGTGGGCACTAGGAATTCTAATTACAGGCTTCACGCTTTGCTAATCACTTTCTGGTTGCCAATATTGTAGTTAGAGAGCCAGTGTTGAGAACGGCAAACAACAGCATTAAATAAATAATAGGAACATTATATATAACAATTACTCCACCCACCGCCCCACATATGGTGCTAATCGGCCGGGAAAGAAGCTGAGTAAAAGTGAAAGTGATTTTTAAACATTCGGATTCGGGAGTGAAATGCGACACGCAACTGAGTAATAGAACAGTGATAGTGTTACATGTGCATGCGGACGACGCAATTGGATTAACAATGCATCTGGATTGACGGAGCTGGCACTGAGTCTAGTGGCGCTGCCGGCATCGTGAGAAGCCAGTTTTGCCTCACAGCAGTCGTCCGCCGGAGCAACCGGAGCCGCACCTGCAGTTCCGGGCCACGTAAACACACAGCAGCCGTTGAAGTGCCGTCTGCAGTTCAATGCGCCGTGTCGCATAAGTAATCCTGGTACGCCACGCCAGAAACGCCATACGTCGTGCAGAAGGAACTAAGTGAAAAGCTGTTAAAACTTTTACTAACCTGCACTAAAAGACTGACGGCGATGGAACCAAAAAAAGAAACAGAAGTTAAACCTAAATCAGGACCTATGTCTGTTGAGGGAACCGTAAATCCAGACAATGGTTCAGGAGTAAATATGAATGAAAATGGTAACGTTAAAGTGAAATATGAAGTATTGTCTCCTGACAGTAGTGGAAAAAGGGGCAATGATTCAATAATAGAGACCCCTGTAGTAAAGCAGAAATCAGAAATTGTTAATTTATTGGATGATAGTTTATCTGATGAGTTAAAAACAAAACAGTCATCAGAGGTGGTAGAGTTTAAAAAGGATAAGTTAGATATGACTGATCAATCAGATGTTTCATTTAGTTTTGATGATTCTGGTGTTGGAGCTAGTTTTTCGTCACCTGAGTGTGATAAAAAGCCAGCTAGTGAGCAACCCAAAGATACTGGGGCTATTGATTTAAATGTTATATTACGAGCAATAGCTACCAGCAATGCTGAATTAAAGTCTGAAATAACTGAGGTCAAAAGCAGTAATGCTGAATTAAAATATGAGATTGTGGCCAGCCAAACTAATTTTAATAAACGGTTTGAGGCAATGGACAATAAATTAGAGTCCAATAAAGCTGAATTAGAAACTTCCTTCAAGACTGGCTGCAATAAGTTGAAAGAGGATCTGGACAGTTTGAATTATAAAATGGATTACAATCATGAGGATATTAAGAAAAAGGTTGCTCAGCAATTTTCTGAAATGTATAAAACAGTAAAATCCGGAGTTGCTGAGGTTCACAGAGACTTCCAAATGGAAGATGCGAAGCTGGAGCACAAGTTAACAGAAAAGATCGAGGCGGAATTTGAACTGTGCTCGGATAGGTTTAAAGATGTTAATATAAAAGTAAACATATATCAAGCAGAAGTAGACGCAATCAAAACTGATACTACTCATATTGTGCAAAGAGTAGATAATGTTGAAATGAGAGTAGAAAATATTAGTACTAACATTGCTAACATTGAGAGTAAAGTAGCTTCAGTAACTTCTGGTAATGGTAGTATGCAACAAATTGTAGCTGCAAACGCCTCTTTTATCGGGTGTCGGCAGTGCTTGCGGTTCGATCCATATAAAAATATCCATCCTATAGATTTCTGGAACGATTTTGAAGATGTGATTCCACCAACTTGGTCTGAACGAGAGAAAATCTCATTTATTAGAAGCCATTTAGCAGGTGACGCCATGCGTTGGTCAGCTGATGTTATGTTGAAGTGTAAAACATTAGCGGAATTTAAAACAGCTTTCATTAATGAGTATTGGTCTAGTAATAAGCAAAATGAAGTGTTGGGAGAATTTTGGAGTGGAAAACGATTCAATGTAGGCAAGGAATCTATTAAAGAGTTTGCCAGGTCATGGATCTCACGTTTGTCACATTTGGCCGAAAAGCTAAAACCTGAAATGATAATACTGGGTCTTGAAGCCAAACTGCCATGGTATTGGCAAACTAGAATTATATCTGCCCCTAGAGACAATTTGGATCGTTTCATTGAATATTTGGAATGTGTAGAGCCTGTGGCTGCCAATGAGGAGCAAGCATATAATAACAGAAATGCTAATAACACTAGTAGTAATTTTGAGAACTAGCAGAATGGCAATGTAAACATCAGAACAGTAGGTGTTCGTCATCCTAAGAGAGGTAGGAATTGGAGTAATAATTATCAGAACCAACAATGGTATCCAAATGATAGTAATTTTGTTCCAAACAAAATTATGCAGGTAAACAACAGTGCGAAAAGCAATGCTGTGCCAGTTAACTATAATGGAAATATAGAAAGCAGTAGTAGGCCGAGGCAGGAAAACTAGTTCCCGTCTATGAGGACACTGGCGCTCACCAGGCGGTTACTTTTCCTAAGCCAGTAGTTACAGTAATTGGTAAGACAGATTAGAATACTCAGACATAACATGTGGATGAAGGGTCGGTAGCATCTAAGGATACAGCAGAAATATTAGAACACTCACAGTATTTGATAGATACCGTGTTAGAGACGCTTTCTAAGTGGGAAGAGAACGAGAAGCCGCAGCAGTGTAACGGTAGGGAGGAGCTACAAAATACTGAATTGTCAGGTGAAGAAGCAGAAGAAATTCATGCTTATATTTACGATGAGTATGATGTGCTCTTATCTAAAGTGCCTGTGCAGGATGTTGATACTGTACTAATAGATTTAGGACAGGAGGCAAGTGAGAATGTAGAGGATAGCCTGTTGGGGGTCGATGAACCCAGTAGCTGTGACCAGTTGTCACTTGAGAAGGAACCCGACGATAATAGTGAAAGTGGTTTAGCTGTAACTAGTATTATGCCCGGTCTGGAGGCGCAGAATCGCTCAGACTACAGCAATTTGGGTCAGGTTCAGCAAACTAAATGTAATGAAGTCATGCGGTGTTTCGATTTGAAATTAATAGACCGACTGGAAAAGGCAGCTGAAAATGTAATTCAGGAAACCCCTACAAACTTTGACCTAAATGTAATGAAGACAGATGTCGATGACTTTAGTTGGAGACAAATCCAAAAGGAACTATTGGATGAGTTTGAGGAACCACCTGTACAAATTAGAAGAAGCCACCCTATAATAATAGTGAATATGTTGGGTATCAATGTACGCTGTCTCTTAGACAGTGGAAGTGAGGTGAGTGCGATATCTCAGTCTTTCTTTGATGCATTACCTGGTAAAGACAAGCTTACAGTAAGGATAATTGGTGCTACTGGAAAGGTGTCAAAAACGGTAAAGCAAGAAGCTTTGCTGCCCTTTAACATTAATGGTAATTTAATTGATCATCCATGCTTAATTGTAAACAATCTCAGTATTGAGGTTTTAATTGGTATAGATTTCTTGTCAAAATATCAGTGTGTTGTTGACTTTGAAAGAAGCCAGTTAAAAATGGTCTTGCCGATAACCGGAGTAATTATAGTACCTTTTAGTGATAAACATGTAGTAACTGATCATGAAACTTGGGAGCTGCCTATACGAGTTCTGAAAAATAGGAGTTATTGGGACGAAGGTGTTAATTTTAGTAAAAGTAAGCTAAACACAGAAGAAGGATAAGAAGCAATTATTTTGGACAAGATAGAAGCTAAATTGCAGGAAATCGATAAAATTTCAGCTAATCAGAAGGAAGAACTGAGACAGATTTTAGAAAGGCATCATAAGGTATTTTCAAATCGACCTGGTGTGGTCAAAGGTTATGAATGTCAATTAAAGGTGAAACCTGGCCAAAGTGTTTTTCAGGAAGCCATACCAAATACATGTAGCTAGGAAGGAGGCAGTTCGAAAGGAGATATAGAGAATGCTAGAGTGGGGTGTGATTGAAAAAGCAGTCAGTGAGTACAATAATCCTCTTGTTGTTGTACCACAAAGAGACGGGAGTGTCAGATTGGTCTTGGACGCTCGTTGGTTGAATGAAATAGTGGTTAGGGAAAGTGATAGACCGCAGAACATGGACGAGTTATTGCAAAAGTTCCGGGGATTAAAATTCTTAACTTCCATGGACATCACGTGTGAATATTGGAATTTGCCACTGGCGGAAATTTCAAGGAAGTACACAGCTTTCTTGTACGAATACCGTGTTGTGCCTTTCGGACTTAATATCTCTGTTTGTGCCTTCGTACGTGTGATGTGCCATGTTTTAGGACCAGCCTTAAGTAATAAAATAGCAGTCTACGTAGATGATCTGTTAATAGCAACTCCTACCTGGGAAGAACACAGAGTTTTATTAGAGGAAGTGTTAGAGGCTATAGAGAGAGGTGGCATGAAACTAAAGATTGAAAAGACAGAGTGCGTTAAAGAGGAAATAGGTTTCTTGGGATATAAGATAAGTGGAAAAGGTATTCTGCCTGACCCAGGCAAGCTAGCAGTCATTGCAAAATTTTAGGCTCCCAGAAACAAGAAGCAGTTGAGATCGATGTTCGGTCTTTTTGGCTTCTATAGGCGTTTTGTTAGTGATCAGGCTTTTAATGCGCCCTGTCTTCACCTCCTGCTGAAAAAGAATACCCCTTGGGTTTGGACAGCAGAATGTCAACAGGCGTTCGAGGTGCTTAAACGATCTTTAATTAATAGTCCTATTTTACATCATCCTGATTTTGAAAAACCATTCTGTATGTCTGTTGATGCTAGTGGCTATGGTATAGCTGTGGAGGTATTCCAAGTAGAAATAGAGAACGAACAAGAAGTGCAGAAGACTATAGCTTTCGCAAGTCGATCTTTACAGGCAGCAGAGAGAAATTATGGCATCTCAGAACTGGAAGTATTGGCAATTGTATTTGGGGTACATAAATTTGAGCAGTATCTATTAGGTCACAAGATAATTGTTTACAGTGACCACAAGGCGTTGACCTTTTTAAAGACCTGTAAGTTGAGGAATGCTCGTTTGGTAAGATGGTCATTGTATCTCCAGCAGTTTGACCTTGAGGTTAGATATATTCAAGGGAAAGACAATCTGGTAGCTGATGGGTTATCTAGAAGTGCGGAGCTCTGTGACGACGCGGGAATTACAGCAACAGACCTAAGTGAAGTACGAAGGTTTGCGTTGCACGAAGTAAAGGAAGAAAGTGCATTAAAGGGGGTGATTAAGAACTTGAGACGTGAGCAGAATGCAGATGACCAGCTGAAATTAGTAAAGAGCTATTTGGGAGATGCGAACTATCATAAGGTTTCGCAATACTACTGTCTGCATAAAGGTATTCTGTTTAGGAGGAAAAAGGTAGGTGTTTCTGAGTGGAAGCTGTGCTTTCCCTCACAACATGTAGACTCACTAACCGACTATGTACACCTGAGGTATGGGCACGACGGTGCAAAGAAGTGCATAGCAAAATTAAAAGAGAAGGTTGTGTTTGACAGCATGTATCGCCGTGTTGCCAAGCGTTTAGCATCTTGTGTAGTGTGCCAGAAAGTCCGTGCTGCTAACACCAGAATACAAGGGAATATGCATTCAGTAGAGCCAACTGAAACCCTAGAATTACTGGCGTGTGATTTGTTTGGCCATCTTCCTGCTTCGAGAGGTGGGTGCACCCATGTTTTTGTTGTTGTGGATGGATTTAGTAAATATGTTAACTATACCCAATTAAAAGAGCAAATGCAAAAAGTTGGTAGAAAAGTTGGAAAAAGATTTATTCGTGATCGTTGGCGTTCCGAAGAATTTGCTGTCAGACAATGGACCTCAATTTACTTCTGATAGATTTAAAGAATGTCTGGATAAGGCCGGAGTGAAACATCTGTAAATATCTGCGTATTTCCCCCAAGGAAATATGAGTGAACGTATTATGAGATAATTGAATAGGCTTTGCAGGACTTATTGTGCTCGGAAACACTCAAGTTGGGCAGAGCACATGAAGTATTTTGAGAATGTGACTAACAACTTAAGGCATGATGCAACTGGTTTTGCGCCTTGCGAATTGATGTTTGGCCAAGAACTGCACAATGTGATTGCAGATATGGTAGAATTCCCTATTCTAACGCAAATATCCACAGACGAGAAGAAGTTAAAAGCTAGGGCAAATATAAGAAAAAGAGCATTGGAAAGGAAGAAGCGTCATGACGCAAAATCTGTAGCCACCGGTTTTGAAATAGGTCAATTAGTCCTTGTCAAAACCAAGGGAAAATCAAAGAAAATAAATGCAGAAACAAAGAAATTCATGTTCGTATACCAAGGACCTTTCAGGATCATAGGAAAACCACATGCCAATGCATATAGGCTAGAGTACCCTAAGAGTAAAAAGCTATTAGGTCTCAGGAACGTGATCGACCTAAAGAAGTTCGTAGGTTATGAATGAATTCTGTAGGGAGGAGGTTGTTCTGTAACCTCTACACAGTGTGGCAGCTGTGCAGTCCCAGCTGTGTGAAATCTTCTTTCCCATTTCAGATCTCACTCATTCTTCATCTTTCCTATCCACCAAAGTTTCGACTCCTTCTTTGCAATACAAAAATTTTCCGTCATGGCTATCAAGCCATGAGTTCTGTAACCATTCTATCCACCGATTAGTGAAAAAAAAACCTAATGTGACAAACCTAACAGTGACATAAACAACAGAGAAGTATGACGTAATTAAGATACAAATGTATTTGAGTAACAATTATGTATACAACACTGGTAATATTGTAAGTACAAAGTGTTGTTTTATTTGAAATGGTCCACCAACAGTAATTTAAAAAGATATACGAATTCGTGTACAAGCGGGATCTGAAGTGGCAGTGAAACCTATTGTATGCTGTAGAGCTAACTAATTAATAGTAAAAGAGATTGCTTAGTGTTATGAAAAATATGCAGACAAGTTGTAAAAATGAACTCACCTTGTGTAGCAAGGAATGGCAGTGTAATAGAATTGAACAGTGTTTGTGGTTGAGTCGTGAAGGACACGTCCCTGAAGTATTTATAGGGTTGGAGCTGGCCATTATTTTGGTGTTGGGTGTGCGGTGACACACCTACAGGTATTGAGGTTATGAGTTGGAGGCGTGAATGCGACCATAGGTGCCCTTATGTTAGATGAGACAGAGTAGCTCGTGGTGTCCTATAGGTTTAAGGAATTTAGCATTACGCTTGGCCATAATTACTTAATGCACTTTAGTGGTAGGTCGAGAGAGACTACCTGTGGTTTCAGCGTCCGATCGAGTGGAAATGGATTGCCACGTGAGCAAACTGATATATGAAATAAATGTGCTATCCTATGCGTTAAATGTTAATAGAGTGAGTGTTAAATAAGTACATACACTAGCAACGTAATTGAGTAACATAGTGCCAGACGTGAAACATTATTTATAGCTCAGCATAAATACACTTCGATGAAGTAAGTACATAATTGCAGATGTGCAACTGACACAGCAGCAGAGGACCAATAAGTGGATTTAGTAGTCAACTAAACGTAGTGTGTTTTGAACACTCAGAACTGTACTATTACCACAAGTTACTCACACGTACAAAGAAGCTGAGAAGACAACTACTAATCAAATATACTCATACTATCTCTAAGAATAAGGTAATCAAAGATGAGTCAGCTAAGTAAATAAAATAGAAATGTATCAAGAATGTACCGAGCATTGGTTCAGTGTTCCGGCCCAGATAATAATAAATTGAAATTAAATAGGATTTATGATTGTATGCCTTGAGCATAAATTTTCTCTAGTACGTGACCAACGGCGTTTTGAGCCATTTGTTTATCGATTTTATGACAGTTAAGTAACCGCGAGAGTAAAATTGAAAAAGTTCTGTTAACTTTGTTCCAGTAACATATTGAAAGATAAAATGTATATATCCCCATTTCATTGTGACCCACCATTAGATATTAAGTGAACAGAGTCTGAGGCACTCTTTTTGTTTGTTCTACAGGACAAACCAGATAATGGCAGCCTGGTAGCTGCGTGAAAGCGTGGAGTGACTTGGACACAACTCACAGTGACCCCCTCCCCTTTCCCCATGTAATTTAGAGTGAACGTGAAGGACGCACACCATAGCAACTTCCCCTCCTCTACCCTTGTGAATGGAAGTGTAGAACGCCAGCCAAAGCGGCTACAACCACGTGTGTAAAAATGAAATTGTCATGATTTGTGAAATTTTCTTTCAGGTTTAGAAAAGACTGCTAAGATATAATTATCTGTTTATGTATCATGAATAACTGTGTTATTTTCTTTGAATTTGTGTATGTAAAAATGTATTTAATGGATTTAAGATTTTCATAATTTTACATATTTTATGTGTTCATCTGTCTAAGGCAATATGTATGCAAAAGGGTTTCATTGATTTTGATTAAATTTTGATTGATAATGTTGCTTGAGAAGCAGTGAATATGCCAGAAATTTAAATAATTGAAGTAGATAATAAATTTTCTTTTAATATTTCTATATGTTTACATTTAAACTTTAATTTGCATAGGGAGTTAAGCTGTACTGTTGCTTCCCTTTTTGTAATTAATTTTTTTTTCTTTTTCCCATTTAGGAAAAAAAAATTAAGTAGAGGGTGATGTAGGGAAGCAGCCTACTCACGCCATATAAAATTCACATCAGTCTTTCCATTGACAAACTGCCTATTGGCTTCTGTCTCGGGTTCTTCGGCCGAAGTTCATCTAATGATTTTTCTGACGTTTCGCCAGCACGAGTGGCTGGCATTGTCAAAGCTTCACCCTCCATTGCCGGTGGTGAACTGGAGCCGAGCTCGCGGGCGCAGACTATATGTACCTGGCGCGCCAACGTCCGAGGGCTTCTCCGCAGTCATTTCCGGTGCGGTTCTCCTCTTGCTACCTGCGACGGTAGTTCGCTGCAGTACGGGAAGCCAGGATCCGTTTACCTTAAGGCTTTCCTCTTTCTTGTTCAAGCTGTTCGCGTGTTTTTGTATTTCTACAGCTTCTCTGAACAAGCGCGTGTGATAGTGGTTCTCTACAGCCAGAACTTCCGTGTCGGCGAATTTTATTACGTGGTCGGTCTCATTCAGTGCGTGTTCTGCCACGGCCGATTTCTCCACCTGCCCCAACCTGCAATGTCGCTTATGCTCTTTGATCCTGGTGTTAATGGATCGTCCAGTCATTCCGACATAAACTTTTCCGCATGTGCATGGTATGCGGTATATTCCTGACATTGTAAGTGGGTCTCTTTTTTCCTTCGCCGATCTTAGACACTCTTTGATCTTCCTTGTCGGTTTGAAAATCGTCTTTACGCCATGTTTGCGCAATATACAGCCGATTCTGTCCGTCACTCTGGGAATGTATAGCAGAAAGGCCGTACCCGACATTTCTTTTTTTGGTTCCTTACTTCGCCGAGTGTTTGGCTCAGTTACACTTCTAATATAATTTGTGGAGTACCCATTGCTCCTCAGGACAGTTTCCAGGTGTTGCATTTCTCGTTTGAGGTGTTGCGACTCACATATTCGTCCTGCTCTCGTTACGAGCGTACTAATCATGCCTCTTTTCTGGCTCAGGTGGTGGTTTGACAGTTTGTGCAGGTATCGGTCCGTGTGAGTCGGTTTTCGATACACGCTGTGTCCCAGGTTTTCGCCGTCCCTTGTGACCAGCACATCTAGAAATGGCAGTTTCTTGTCCTTTTCTACTTCCATGGTAAATGTTATGTTGGCATGGAGGCTGTTCAAGTGTCTTAGGAAGTCACCGAGCTGTTCTTCACCATGGCTCCACTCCACGAAAGTATCATCGACGTACCTGTACCACACCTTAGGTTTGCAAGTCGCCGTATCCAGTGCCTGTGCTTCGAATTGTTCCATGAAGAAGTTCGCCACCACTGGACTGAGAGGACTACCCATGGCGACGCCTTCCAGCTGTTCGTAGAAATCGCCATTCCACGTGAAATAGCTCGTGGTGAGACATGCATGGAAGAGCTTTCTGATGTCTAGCGGGAAAATGGAACCGATGTGCTCCAGAGCGTCACTGAGTGGCACTTTCGTATATAACGAAACAACATCAAAGCTGACCAGGATGTCGTTTGGTGCAAGTTTCAGTTTCTTCAGCTTCTCAATGAAATGTCCTGAGTCCTTAATGTATGTGTCTGTCTTCCCAACGTGTGGCTGGAGCAGAGAGGCCAAGTGTTTTGCCAGTTTATATGTCGGTAATCCAGGGGCGCTAACGATCGGTCTCAGTGGAACGTTGTTCTTTTGGATCTTGGGTAATCCATACAGCCGAGGTGGTAGGGCTTCTGTGTTGCGCAGGTTTCTCTGTATGTTAGCCGGCAGAGAAGACGCCTTGATTAATCGATTCGTATTCCGTGTGATACGTTGCGTCGGATCTGCGCTTAGTTTTCGGTACGTCGTCGGATCAAATAGGTCTCGGATCTTTTGCTCATAATCTTCGGTCTTCACTACGACGGTCGCATTCCCCTCATCGGCAGGCAGTACCAATATACTCTTGTCGGCGTTGAGATTCTTAATGGCTTGTACCTCTTCTTTCTTCAGGTTGCAAGCTGGTGGTTTTGCTCGGCGCAGTATCCTGGCTGTTTCCGTGCGTATTTCCTCTGCCCTTTCACAAGGAAGGGCACGAATGGCTGCTTCGGTGTTGGCAATGATGTCCTCCATACGTATGGTTCTCGGGATGATAGCGAAATTCCCTCCTTTTTGAAGAACAGACACTTTCTCTTCGGTCAATTGTCGTTCAGTGAGGTTGACCACTGTGTGTGACATTTCGGGAGTCGCCTTGTCGGTCTGCTTCCGGCATCTTTCAAACTTTTTCTTCTGTCGCTCGGTGCAGCGCTCGAGTTCGTTCTGCATGCTCCTGTGAGTGATGCTGTCGATCTTGTCCCAGTCGTCTCGATACATTCTGCTACTTAGTTGATAGAAAATGTCCAGAAGTTCCTGATCCGTTCTTGCCAGCTCTCTCCGTGTTGTATGTATTCGCTCTCGAAGAAAAGCTCGTTCCATTCTGTCGTAGATACGATGTGCTTGGGCGGTGGTGAATAGGCGCTTACATCTCAAGAACTTCGGTGTAGCACATTCATCTCGGCACCGTGACAGAAAGGCGAGAGAGGACATCAGTCGCGCTTTCTTCTTCCGTCGTTGGTCAAGGCGTCGGTACAATCTGCAAATCTCCTCCCCGTAGAGGCGTAATACAAAATTGTTGAGGCTTTCGTGGCCACTTGTTGACAAACTGCCTATTGGTCCTGTCTCGGGTTCTTCGGCCGACGTTCATCTAATGATTTTTCTGAACTTTCGCCAGCACGAGTGGCTGGCATTGTCAAAGCTTCACCCTCCATTGCCGGTGGTGAACTGGAGTCGAGCTCGCGGGCGCAGACTATATGTACCTGGCGCGCCAACGTCCGAGGGCTTCTCCGCGCTCATTTCCGGTGCGGTTCTCCTCTTGCTACCTGCGACGGTCGATCGCTGCAGTACGGGAAGCCAGGATCCGTTTACCTTAAGGCTTTCCTCTTTCTTGTTCAAACTGTTCGCGTGTTTTTGTATTTCTACAGCTTCTCTGAACAAGCGCATGTGATAGTGGTTCTCTACAGCCAGAACTTCCGTGTCGGCGAATTTTATTACGTGGTCGGTCTCATTCAGTGCGTGTTCTGTCACGGCCGATTTCTCCACCTGCCCCAACCTGCAATGTCGCTCATGCTCTTTGATCCTGGTGTTAATGGATCGTCCAGTCATTCCGACATAAACTTTTCCACATGTGCATGGTACACGGTATATTCCCGACATTGGAAGTGGGTCTCTTTTCTCCTTCGCCTTCCATTAACACCAGGATCAAGGAGCGTAAGCGACATTGCAGGTTGGGGCAGGTGGAGAAATCGGCAGTGGCAGAACACGCACTGAATGAGACCGACCACGTAATAAAATTCGCCGACACGGAAGTTATGGCTGTAGAGAACCACTATCACACGCGCTTGTTCAGAGAAGCTGTAGAAATACAAAAACACGCGAACAGCTGGAACAAGAAAGAGGAAAGTCTCAAGGTAAACGGATCCTGGCTTCCCGTACTGCAGCGAACGACCGTCGCAGGTAGCAAGAGGAGAACCGCACCGGAAATGACCGCGGAGAAGCCCTCGGACGTTGGCGCGCCAGGTACATGTAGTCTGCGCCCGCGAGCTCGGCTCCAGTTCACCACCGGCAATGGAGGGTGAAGCCTTGACAGTGCCAGCCACTCGTGCTGGCGAAACGTCAGAAAAATCATTAGATGAACGTCGGCCGAAGAACCCGAGACAGAAGCCAACAGGCAGTTTGTCAACAAGTGGCCACGAAAGCCTCAACAATTTAGTCTTTCTATTGTGTGCCAGCCAGTCTGCTGTAACTAGCTTTGATGTCATAAATATTGTGCAATACTTTAAAAATCAAGTAAATTACCTGAAACGTTTCTAGCATGTCAGGAGTAATACTAAATCAATATGTGTTGAATATCAGTTCAATAACTTAAGCCATTTTCGAAATTTAGATGTTTTTCTGTAAAAATCATTGGCGCAACAGAATAGAGCTAGAAACTTAAAAATTTATATTTAGATTCCTTTTGCATAATAATTTAGTAGAAACAGTATTCTAGATCTCACAAATTAAAATTTTGGTTGAAATTCATGATTTTCTGGTTTTGACTTAAAAATTAAGGAAGCAAGATAGATTAAGTAGGCGAATAAATAAGGCTAGGATGTTTAAATCTAGGTAGAAGGGAGATCCGCTATAATCATAAAGATGTGAGAAGTTTCAACTGAATAACTACAAAACTATAGCGATAGCGTATCTCGAAAGGGCAAGTTCAGAGCTCATCTACTGCGTGTAGTGTAATTAAATTAATTCTCTCGCCCAAAATATTTGACTTAGCCATGTCAGATATTTTATTATGATTACTTACCTGTGTGCTGATTGGCCATTTAAATTGAGAGCTTCATCAGCCATCAGCAAAGGAAGCAATGATTTATTCGATAACTTAAAGTGGTGGATTACTAGCCCAGTGGCTAGTCGGGAGAGCCGATTTGATCAGCGTTCCCTTAGCCGTCCGCACCGCGGCTTTATATATAAGAACGCTGCGCGAGAAAAAAGGCCCCAGTTCTCTCCAGACGCTGATTAGCGCACCATCTGTGCCGGGAGTCCCGTCGCATCGGTATCATTACTATAAACAACCTCGGATGCCGTAATAAGTTACTCGGGATACGCATAACCATGAAATCGTTTTCGAGTGAAGTGTTAATTTTGTGATGACTTTAATGATCTATCTTCAGTTTGCGTATGTCGTATTTTCACGTGCCGCCGCGGGACAGACGTTCTACCATTATTTAGCGTGGCGTTTGATGAACATTATCATCAAATTATGGCGAGCATTCACTTAAACCTTTAATTTGAACAGTTACAGTTGCATCAGCGCACTAGACTCTGAACTGCTCTGGTAGTTGGATTGTGTGGATTCTTTTTGGTCTGTGACTTTCAGAATATAGTGAACATTTTAGAGAGAATCGTTTTTGATTATGAATCCCAGACAATCTCCTAATTCCTCAGAGCTATAAGCTGTAGCTATAAGTGTATTTCTCAGATGAAGTGGGCACTAGGAATTCTAATTACAGGCTTCACGTTTTGCTAATCACTTTCTGGTTGCCAATATTGTAGTTAGAGAGCCAGTGTTGCGAACGGCAAACAACAGCATTAAATAAATAATAGGAACATTTTATATAACAAAAATATGCAACCGCCACCCCACAGGCTAACTTCTGCGTCATTTTGTTCTTTTTAGATTTAATAGATGGCCAGGCAGCAGATGCGTCTCGAAGCCTTTGTATTATGTATGGGGAGAGCGCATCGTGCCAAAATAGTCAGGAAAGTATTTTCTACATTAGCTGTCGTCTGGTAATGCCATTTTATTCTTCTTAAAACCTTGTTTGAGGGCTTTAACTCAGAAAAAGTTTCCTACATGCATGTAATCAATAAACTGCATGTGCATTGTCAGACTGTTATAGATAACATCAGAGAATTCGCATATGTCATTGATGATTAATTTCTCTCTCATGTTTAGTATTGTTTTAACAACACTAAGAGAAACCTTACGAAAACTGTGCGCTGTATTGTAAGAAATGAAATAAAACTACCCACGATAACCTTACGACGAAAGTATGTTTTAACAAAACTGAGTATCTGTACACAAGCGTGCCTCTATCTGCACGAATTAGTAAAATACTACTCACTTAGATTTTGATTGAATCTGTGTTTACATGGTATGCTGTGTCATACTCAACAGGTATGAAAATGTGGCATTTCATACATAAAGTTACGTATTCCTAGAAACCCAAAATTTGCTTGTCAGCAGCGGAAGGAGGCGTTACCTGTTGTGCAGCATTGTAAGTTTTTCACCGTTGCATTATGAGCTGAAAGTATTTTCTTGCGATTTGCTAATCAATTTATTTCCTTCATACTTATCACCCTGGCATGCGAGTCTTAAGTGCAGAACAATATTGAATTTCGTATCGTTGATGGTCGATTAGAATTTCTTCAGAGACGGTTGTATTGTATAGCAGCTTGGCAGTCAGAAAGCCGAGACCTACGACCATTAACACAACTTACTGAGTCGAGCTGCCAAGAGGATTTGATGTGTAAAGGTTTTCTTCTGATTTTGTTACAGAATTTTTTCTGTGAATTCGCAGCTCTATGAAATAATACACAAAAAAAGCTCGCACACGCAGCCCCTACCACGATTAGAACTGACGATTCTCTTAACCGTTGGAATACGAGACACGAGCGGTACCACGGGGCTACAGACACACTGCTGCCAGCATGCCACTCTCATCATGGTATTGGTCCCTCAGTCTCATAACGCATCGTGAAAGATATTAAATGTTGTCACTTATGTGAAGAATAGCATTTCTTTAGCCAAAAAATTGGAATTTCTGTCTCACTGTCTTAGTTTACGTGAGATTATATACCACGAGTCATTCAAATGGAAAGGGAATATCAAGTGGATTTAGCGAGTCAATTCAGTACCATACGCGGAAGTGATTGCGCTGTCACAGTGTTGCCAATTCTCAGCTGTGCTAGGAACAGGTCTGTAGCGTTATAGGAGGAGAATCCTGTGCTCGTGTCATAGGAGGATACGGAGAGGAGGCGCGGCGTTTGGTTAATATGCAGCGTTTTCTCCTACCAGCTGTGTCAAACATTCAGGTGTGCAATCTTCCATTACGATTACAGTTTCCCGCAAAATATATACGAATAAATGCCTCTTACACAAAATACTTACGCAGTGCTATCAGACGAAAAGATCAACGTGAGACAAACCGTGGGAAGTTTGTTTTACAACCTTCGTAGCTGGATAAAGAACTTTTCCTATTTGAGATATCTGTGAACGTTGCTGCATAAGACGATTTAAGAAGAAACTAAATTCCTTCAGCTACTCCAATGTTTAAAGAAATCATGTTAACGGCGCTAAATCGTGGTTTGTAAACCATTTACCAGCCGTACTCTGCCGCATTCTGGCTCGAAGACAAAAAGCTTACTGACAAATTTCACAGAAGGAAAAGGGGGACGAAATGTCTCCCACTCGAAGGTCATGTTGTTTTACTTAAATGATTACAAAATCGGGTAAAACGAACAATGAGGTTGTCAGTATAAGCACATTACTGTTGTCAATATGATGTCGCACCGCCCAGGGCCTGTAATGATAAAGGGCCCGTTTAGGTCAGGCATATTGTACACAGAAGTGGAAGAGAGAGCACCACTAAATTCTACAATCCGTATGCATTGCATACACACAGAAATTACTGTTACAGTGTACTTATGGAGCCCAATGAGTGAATTGCATATTTTCCGGTGAGAAAGAGCACTGGCAAACAGTCTTCGCTACATTAGGTTACTTAAACTGGCGTCACTCTGAGCTAGAATTTATGGTCAGCGACTAAGTGTAAGGACAGTGAGTCGGATGCGGGTTTTGCAACTGTGAAATACTTTCTTTACGTTATGGAAGCGAATATTAAATTTGAAGTAATATTGCGAAAATTTTGGACTTGGGTAGCTTAGAATGAAAATCTTTCTGTTTATTGCAAAGGAAAACAATTGATTTTCTAAGACATTCTGTGTCATACACAACTTGAAACAGGTCACGTCGACCAAATCATATGGAAGAACTGACATCGACGTATATCGGAAGGCAGTAAGATCCCTTGGCTTTTGGTTTGGCAGTATTCGACAGCCATTTCTAGGCGCAAGTAAATGAAGAAAGGCAGCGCGTTTTCGTTATCAAGTACCGTGTTCATCAATTACTTTAGTTTTAATGTGATCTACGAGTAATTGCTGATGTTTAATATTAACATGAAAAGGATTCCGTAGACAGGGAAAGAACTTGTTCTTGGGCAACTACTTCTATAATGACCAAAAGGCCTTAAATGATCTTCAAGCACATGTGTTCCAGCAGCGGTATGAAGAAAATGATAGTAATAATGACGGTGATAGTCGAATTATCCGGTAACTTCACACTGGATTTTCTCGAACTAAGAAATTTCCTGAATTAGTGAAAATTTCAAAATGGCGTCAAATCGAGGCTATGGCGCCTAGTAGAGTCTTTACATCCTGCTGACATGAGAATAGCATAATCTCCGCGTCAGAAACTTGCTTCTACTTAACCATTTAATAGACTCGCGTTTTTTTCCACCGTGACTAGTTTTGTAAGCTAAGCACATCATTCGTTACAGCACACTCCTGGGGCTGGGAAATGTGGCACAATGGTCTGGTGGAACGAACTATCACAAGTGCAATGCGTGGGTTCAGGCATTTACTTTTAATAGGCACACACAGATTTATTTTACCTCTGGTAACCTCAAGAGAAAGCTGTTATAATCCATCATTAAACATCACATTCCATCATTACCAACTGGGCAGAGCCGGTTTACGTTGGAAAATGACATAGGTGGAGGTCAGGGTAAACAGAAATACTGTCGCCAGTAAACGTACTTACATTAGAAAGCTTTATTTTATTTGATGAACTGATAGCCGTCTGAAGGAGCAGGGCTCTTATTTTACTTGTACTTGATTGATCTAGAGACGCTGAAAAATTTGGTGCTGGACTGTGATTCGAATTCGTATATCCTCTTTCGAGGATCTGAATCTCTCGGAACAGTATAGTTCAATCATTTCGTTCCTTTTCCCAAGACTGCAGTCTTCTCTAGGTCTCCTCCAAAGGTAAATACGTGGGTCCGAATCCTGATCCAGCACAAAAATATTCATAATTTCATTTCAAGCCCTATCACGTGCACACCGGCCTGCTAGTGAAAATTAACATGCATTTTTAATGTCTGTTCATGTTGCCAACAATTTCTGGACAAACACGCACACATCTTACTGTTCGTGAGTAAGCAATTGATACTTAAGCAATATTCGTGGACAATAAAGAAGAACGATAGGAGGGCGGTTCGATTGTCGCTCAGGCACAAAAATTTGTGTCCTTATTTTAGATTCAAACACCTAGCAGCTGGCAAGAAAAACCGATACGTAACATTTGATTTTACTTAGTTAACAATCCGATTACGTCTTGGGTTCGTATCTCCGTCGCAAAACTTCACATCATGCGCTTCATCTTTAAATGCATACACACTTTGTTACTTCTGAGTGGAGGTATATCAGACATCTTTCGTGGTTAGTTAACAGGGATGAAAGGGTCTTGATAGGAGTCTCGGTTTATTACAAAAACTGTCGTCGGTTATTTCTCTCTCACACATTCTCTTTTTATTTTTATTTGTTTGTTGTGCTCGACTATCGGCGAGGCACGAAAACGTCCTTGAATGAGTTTCTTAGTTTTGAGTACAGTTACGAAAGACTGTAGCGCCTAGAACCGCTCGGCCTCTCCAGCCGGCTGAGAGTTACTAATTTATGATGCTTAGTAGCAGTCAGTTCTGAGTATTATTAGTAACTAAGCTCCAGTCCCTAAACCTAGTTACAGAAATGCGAATCAGACGCATTACGTATTCCAGGCCGTAGCAGCCGCGTCTTTGAGGCGCCAGGTATGGTCACTTCCCAGCCCGCTGAAGGATCACATCGGTTCGTCTGCTTCCTGCTGGTAATGTAACTGAGATTTGGCAACAACGCAAGGTATGTTTGGCAACTCTGTGATCGACGAGTTACTTCCTGGTGTGCACGGAATTAAGCCTCAAAGTTCACTTGATTTCTCCTGTCATTTCCATTGAATAATCTGAGTTGTTATCGCTTGAGGTGTAACAGAAGATTGTAAAGTTACGGTTTTCAGCCCAGCAAAGTCATTGAACGTGGCAATCGCAACTAATCTCGTCCTTTAAAAAGCGGTTTACGAGTTCTAGCCACTATTGGCCTCGTAAGAGGAATGCGCAATCTATATCTATCCGCTAGCTCTGTGTTGACGCGCTGACCTGTGGAAAAACGACTATTATGGTTCACAGTTCCAGACTCGCTGAATATAACGTTTTTATCCCTTCTGTGTAAGAGCTGCAAGCAGTCAGATCAAACATCGATAAGCAAATCGTAAGAAAATACTTTCAGCTCATAATTCAATGGTGAAAAACTAACAAAGCTGCGCAACAAGTAACGCCTCTTTCCACTGCTGGCTAGCAAATTTTGGGTTTCTAGGAATACGTGACTATATTTATGAAATGCCACATTTGCATACCTGGTGAGTATGACACAGCACACCATTTAAACACAGACCAAATCGAAATCTAAGTGAGTAGTATTTTACTAATTCGTGCAGATAGAGGCACGCTTGTATACAGATACTCAATTTTGTTAAAACAGACTCTCGTCGTAAGGTTATCGTGGATAATTTTATTTCGTTTCTTATAATACAGTGCACAGTTTTCGTAAGGTTTCTTTTAGTGTTGTTAAAACAATACTAAACATGAGAGAGAAATTAATCATCAATGATATATGCCAATTCTCTGATGTTATGTATAATAGTCTGACAATGCACATGCAGTTTATTGATTAAATGCATGTAGAAAACTTGTTCTGAGTTAAAGCTGTCGAACTAGGTTTTAAGAAGAATAAAATGTCACTACCAGACGACAGCTAATGTAGAAAATACTTTTCTGACTATTTTGGCACGATGCGCTCTCCCCATACATAATTCAAAAGCTTCGAGATGCATCTGCTGCCTGGCCGTCGATTAAACCTGAAAAGAACAAAATGGCGCAGAAGTCAGTCCTTTTTTCCACATGCGACTATTTCGGGTTGAGAAGTGAAGAGAATTATGTTCAAAATTCCATTAAATTGACAACTTCAGCAGACAGCAGATCTGCGTTAAAAAAAAAAAAAATGTAACAGCGAATGTAATAGGATATGCGACGTCTTATCAACAGTGCGCGACGCTTACCGTTACGCTACTAGCTGTGACGTAGCTACAGCAGCTCTGGATGTTTTTTGATAGGGAGAGGCAGATTCTATTCTCTTCTGGCTACGCCAAGTGAAGAAGGTATAATGGCATTGTGGTCCGAAAATCACATTAAACATGATATTCCTTCTCTACGAAGTAGACGTTAGGTGGAACCACAATAAAGTAAGAGTAGGGACATGTAGAAACTGTATCACCAATAACCTTTCTTATACTAGTTATTTATTTCTTGTGACGAAACAAACCCTGTTTATGGTCACAGGACACTTATTCCATCTTTTATTTGAGCTTCTGTATGTCGATAAAATTGGTTCTGAACTGGGAATGCAACTCAGACCACCCTTAACGCGGAATTTGATCAATTCGTGACAATACAGCTCGACTACAACTTGTTGTTTGTTCAGAACTGCAGATTCCTCAACATCTCCACATATTGCGCATAAATGGGTTGGAATCCTGGCCCAGCACTAAAGTTTTCACTATGTATTATCAAGCTCTAGCAGAGAACACCTATCTGCTGGTGGATAATAATTTTTATTTTTAATGCATTTTCATTCGTTGTCAACACTAACGATATGTAACGTTTTTGACTCCCAGTGAGACACAGAACTATTTGCGAGGTCACTGTAAGTTCAAGGATGTTATTCCGAGCTGCTGGTGTAGAAAAATTTGGTAACTGTCGTCTCTTTGTGTGTAGTCAACAACGATATGTTTGGGGTTTGATTCTCAGTCAGCACTGAACTCTTCATCATATTATTTCTAGTTCAAACATGCTCGCATGTCGCTGCTGGCGTAACAAACCCATACTTAACGTTCCTTTTCTCTAGAATATAACTGCGATACGTGCCGGGTTGGAGTCCTGGGAAGGAAAAAATTAATGTTTCGTCTCGTCATTTCAGTTAATACATCTAGCTACTACCGAGAAATTCCGATATATCAAAGTTTATTGTGCTTCGATAACAATCCGATTAGGTTCTGGGTTCGAATCCCTGTCCAACACAAAGCTTTACCTCACTGCATTTCAAGTAAGTTA
This sequence comes from Schistocerca americana, assembly GCF_021461395.2. NCBI lineage: Eukaryota > Metazoa > Arthropoda > Insecta > Orthoptera > Acrididae > Schistocerca > Schistocerca americana. The sequence goes on from NC_060121.1 coordinate 619,436,685, forward strand.
CTTGTGAAGAAGCAGTATTTAACATCTCTCGTAGTTCGTTAACAGGAACAATAGATGCTGGGTAGGAATTTGCGTCCGTTAAAAATGTTTACGTTATGTAATTTAAAGTTCATATTTGTTAACTAATACTGTCTAAAATCGAGATATATCACTCCCTTTATGCCTAGTCAGGAATGACTGTTAATTTCCGTCAGTCACGAAAACTTAGTTTGCATGAGTTGGATTTGAATCCATATGCAGAACGAGGCGGCTCGTCGCGTCATTTGAAAAAAAAAAAAATGGTTAAAATGGCTCTGAGCACTCTGGGACTTAACATCTATATTCATCAGTCCCCTAGAACTTAGAACTACTTAAATCTAACTAACCTAAGGACATCACACAACACCCGGATATCACGAGGCAGAGAAAATCCCTGACCCCTCCGGGAATCGAACCCGGGCGCGAGAAGCGAGTATGCAGCCGCCCGACCTGTCATTTGAAGTTCATACATATACTCAACTAGCTGCTCGTCAATAACGTAAAGTTTTAATGACATTTCTTGTTAAATAACAAGTATGGTATGTTACTTTGAAGAGGAAATCATGAATACGACGAACTTACTACGTGCATTACCTATCAGACGTAATAATGAGAGTCCCAACATTTCAGGTATGTCATTTATTGCAATAAATGTCAGCTTAGAAGCCTTAAGGACAGTCTTATCTGTGATGAGGTGTTCCCTGATATTTGTAATATTGTGGTATTACTTTACATCTTGAGTTATTGCGATACAGAGCAGTGTTTACTAGTGGTGACTTGTTGGAACCATTTTCAATAGTCAAACGAATGTACCAAAGAGCGATTAGAGGACCTGCTAGACAGCTGCGTTAAGTGGGTTGCATGGTAATCAGGCGAAATGCAATTAAGGCGTTCGGATACTTTTGAGCATGACTGTACTTCGTTAACAATCGGATTAGGTGTTGGATTCGCATCCCTGTCACAAACTTTATATGATGGCATTTCAATTTTAAACATGAGCATACCTTGTTCCTTGTGAATGACACCATATTAAACGTCGTTGGGGGAAGTTCCCAGAAAGGTAACTGTTGTGACAGGATTCCCAGTTCAGTACAAACATTTTCGTCGTTTATTTTCAGGATCTGAATTGATAACTGATACTGGTGCAAACGTCTATACTTCACGTCTCTTTATGCCTAGTGATCGAGTCTCAATAAGGCACAAACAAAGCTTAGCTTAGTTAGCAATGGCTATAGGTGCTGGGTTTGAATCCAGGTCCAGAACGACGACGTTGGTCATGTCATTTAAAGTTCAGATTTGTGTACACGTAGCTGTTGATGTATTAAGAGAACAATTATATTACTCGTGATTTGCTGTTAATGTTGAGATTTCCTTAGAGTGCTTGTTGCCGTTAATCGCGTTTTTCTACTGGTTCGTCCAATATCCAGTTTCCACAGCCACTCGCCGTGAGCGACCTTCAGCATGTGGATGGAAAACCTTTTAGAGAGCGAAAAACTTGTTTCCAATTGCCGTACAGTTTGTAACTCCATATATTGTCTCAAGTATTTAATTTTGACTAAGGATTACTGTACGATATATGTAAAATAATCCGTTTTCTCACAACTTTTGGAATGTCACTTGTTGTAATTAAGGCTAGTTTATGAGTGTTATGGGGTGCCTCATCGCTAAGAACGTGTTTTCTAATATGTTTTGTATGACGATATTAGTTGACGCTTAGACTGACTGCCATAAAGACCTTTGGTCTCTAGTAGTCTCTTGCAGTACCCATTGTGTGTAGTCAAACGACTGTACCCCACGGGATTTTGGAGTTTAGAGGACCTGCAACGCAGCTACATTATGTTAGTTGTATTGGGCAGTGACCCACATTTTTATTGTCAAGTGTACATGGCTGATTCACACTGAGAGGGACGGATAACTAGTTACACCGAGGCCACCAAGATACTCTGAGACACGGTAACTGGGCCTGCCGCTGTGGCCGAGCGGTTCTAGGCACTTCAGTCTGGAACCGCGCCACCACTACGGTCGCAGGTTCGAATCCTGCCTCGGGTATGGATGTGTGTAATGTCCTTAGGTTATTTAGGTTTAAGTAGTTCAAAGTTCTGGGGGACTGATGACCTCAGATGTTAAGTCCCATAGCGCTCCGAGCCATTTTGACAGGGTAACTCACCTGTACCTAATGGTAAATGCAAATGGCACCAGATCAGACAACAAACAAAACATTAGAGCTTATTTTTCAGATTATCGTTTCATAGAGGTCATGCCACTACTTCGATCAGTGGCTGTACTCCTCTCCGAATATATATCACAATCAGTCCCGATAGGGTGCGACGCCTCTGCCACGTCATAAGTAACACAGTCGGGTGATTCTTCGCTAAGCCTACATCTACACTTGGTAAATTACCTTAAGGTGCGTGCAGGGGGGAACTTTCGTGCACCAGTGGATTTTACCTCATTTCCTGTTCCATTAGGTAAGGTGTGAGCGAAAAGCGACTGTCGCACGTATTAGTACGAGTTTCTGTGGTTTTACCGTCATGAACATTTCATCCTCAGAGAGTTTAGTCCCTTTTATTCCTGAGTCCACTTTCTTCCTTTCGCAAATCTGTCTTCTGAACCGCTTCTCTAAGAAAATATTCTGTTATCTATCATGTCCTTCTAATTCTAATGCTTTTCGTATCTTTATCAATTTCAGTGAACCATGTAGATGCAAATTAACCATTGTAAGTACTTATTATTGTTTTTTGTTCAATGTCAACACTATGGTTCTGCTATTTCTACCATTCCAAAAATTTGACACAGTGATTTGTATTCTTGACACGTAAACCTGAAGATGCGCCTACACTGACGCGAAACCGATAGATGCGAACAGACCACCTCCAAGATTAAGGGTCGACCTTCGACAGCAATCGCACAACTTGCGTACGGGCCGCTAAGAGTGCATTGCGATCGCAGGCGCGCGTGTTGCGTACGGGCCGCGAGGTGCCGCCACGAGCGCAGCCGTATATAAGTGCCGACGGAGTTGGGCCAGTTCTCATTTTGTTGGCATCTCATTTTTGCCTATTCTCTTATTTGCTTAGTTGCTTAGCTCTTATTCGTTACTGTGCTCTCTTTCAGCCATTCTGATTGTTTTGATTTACTCCCAATTGAGAAGTGCTCATTTTGGCATTTCACTTTTGCATATTTCTCATCTTGCTAATAATATGCTCCTTAGCTTTTTACAGTTGAATTGATTAACACAGTCTCATGTACTGTTTCTTCATTTCAGCCTGTTCATATTTTGATTTCTTTAAATACTGTAATAATTATCGGAAGCATTTCTTCCCTTAAACTTCTGTAAAGTAATCTCGATGTAGGATTTGTTCAGTAACACAGGTGTAAGGTTTTGAATACATATTATATACGAAACTGTACATTAAAAGTATTTAATTTTTTCAGTTTGTACTACATCAGACGACAATTTTGTGATATGAGGGAGAAATTTGAGGGGCGAACCCACGGAAATAGTCTTAAGTGATCCCCTTTAAAAATAAAAATTTGTGTGACACTGGAAGACGTGACACTGTAGGCACCGAATATATACATATATATATATATATATATATATATATATATATATATATACGTATAAAATTATACGTCACACTGGAGGCACCGGAGGGATTTCGCTTAAACCTATTTCTAAAGTAAGTTCACTATTTATTCTTCAAAATAGGAGTTATATGTATATCTCCATTTTTCTGGTAATAACTGGCATTCTGCTAATCTATGTCTGTTTTATTTTTCATGTAAACGAGTGTATGAGCAATTGTAATTATAAATGGATTCTTCAAAATCGACGGTTCAGCTGGTTAAACGAGGTATTTGGTGAGCAACATACTTTATTTTGTCCTAGTGGTTTATCTACATGTAGAACACCCAAGTGTAGTGAATAGTTTCAAACCGATACTTACTGAACAATTTTCCTTTCCCACGGTACGTAGCGTAGCGGGTAGTGCTGTAGATAAGTGGAACCATGGCCAAGTGTAATCAAAACAGGCCGCCGCGTAAGCGTGAGGAACATGCGTCCTTGAATATTTATTCTTATTTCATGTGACGACTAGCCTAAGATTTGAAATTGACGTGTGTAATCGTGGATTTACAGGAAGTAGGTGAAGTACAATTGGAGACTAGTGACACTGAGGAATCAGAAGTTGCTGAAAATCTTTCCAGTATACAAAAGCAATTACGAATCATGACGAGTACCATCTCCGCTTTTTTTTTCAAGTAGGTGAGATGAATAAAAAACAGGAAGCCGTGTCAATACGAGTAGATGCCATACATATTCGAGTAGATGACATACACAAAAGTCAGGAATCAGTGTCGGCACAAGTAGGCGAAATGTGTCGTAAGATAGGACAAATTTCTCAAAATCAAACACAAATGGCTCAAGAAATAATAAACCTCAGACGCAAACACGGGGACGCGGTCAGAAACTTAAATTCGGATGTAAAACAGTTAAAAGGAAATCAAGGCGCTCTCGAGGTCATAGTAGATCAATTGTCTACGACACACGACGAACTGTCATTAAAGCATACGGAAATATCTCGGGTAAAGGAAGCGGTAAATTCCATTTCAAAAGAACAAGAAAGACAATCGATAGATCCAACTGCTCAGATTTCTGAAGTAAAAATGCAAATTACTCAGGAATTATCTCAATGGCGAAGGGGAGTAAATGAGCAATTAAACAAATTTAGTAATGAACTTACCGATATTAAAGAGGTAGTCAAGAGTGATGTTTCCACGCCGCCGACACGTGGAGAGAACGTAGTAGATGGTAGTATACAAAAGCGGGGGCAAGCCACCGAAGTAAATTCTGAGGTAATTCGGTATCAGGAACCATATTCACTACCGGGGGCTACGACACCTTACGTAAATGTCATTATGGAGGAAAACATTATCAAACACAGGAGGGGTCAGTCATTCTCACCTGACATGAGTGGGGTGCATCCAGTAGTATTTATTCGTTCTTTTCGTGGCGTGCTACCCACAAAATGGACGGAATTACAAAAGATGCGTTACGTAAGTGGATTCATGTTAAATGATGCGGCCTCGACGAATTAAAGCATACGGAAATATCTGTAGAAGTAGATTCTAGGGGTAAAGGAAGCCGTAACTTCCATTTCAAAAGAACAAGAAAGACAATCGATAGAGCCAACTGCTCAGATTTCTGAAGTAAAAATGAATCGTATAACGACGACACTAAATACAGCACCAATCATCCGGCAGTTATAAAACCTGCCGTTAAAGTCATTGAAAAATGTTCCACAAATGACGAGTTCGAAAAAAGATTTCTCGTGATATGTTGGTCTTTAGGGGTACAGCAACGACTTCGTGAGGCTGTATTAAATCCCGAACAGTTTAGTTATAGCAAAGGAAGGCTCCGAAAGTATCTCGAGAAGTATCTGAATAAAGCGAAATACTGGGACGAGCCCATTTCGCATAAAGATTGTTGTGCATTCTTAAGAGTAAGATGCCTATTGATATACGCGATAAATTAATTCACGCCCAGACACAAACATTGACGAGTTTATGCCCATCCTAGATGCAAATGATTTGATGCAGGAGGATGTGCGGGCAAGATCTCTAAATCACAGTCAGTCGTGGAGGAATGGAAATATTCAGCGTCGCGAGCCGGCTGGCAGAGAACCCAGCTCGGCGTACCAAAGCCAAGACAATAACAACGCGCACGGCTACGGTAGAATAGGCCGGTGGGAACGAGGTACTGCTGATAGTAGGCAGGAACGCAGGTTCACTCCAGGATACTACAATAATAACGAAATGACACGAAACAGAAATCAAGGGAGACAGAATACCCAGACACAAAACCCGATAAATCAAAACTGGCGACAGCATCCGCCACCAATAGTAATCGATAAAGTAAATGATACCGAAATGCGGCCGATTTCTCAGCCAGTGGAAAACATTAAGTCCCGAAGTGCAGGCGTGTGGGCGAGATAGGGACGATTCTGATTTAAGATTAAAAATGTTAAGGTACAGTGGTGGCACTGACATGAGAAATGAATTGTATAACGACGACACTAAATACAGCACCAATCACCCGCAGTTATAAAATCTGCCGTTAAAATATTAATCGACGGTATTTCAGTGAACGCAATATTTGATACTGGGTCTGATATGAATGTGAATTCTATGGACTTATTTAGACAGATCACTAAAGCAAAACGGGTGCCAATATTGCCGGTTAGCAATTGTAAGGTTTTGGGAGCGATTGGAGTGAGAAGTAGAAGCGTGAAAATACAAGCCCAATTAGAGATAGAATTTGGAAATGTAGCGATTGAATGCACGTACCTCATAATTGATGCGGTGATAGTGGACTGTATTTAAGGGTTTAATTTTTTGCAAGAAAAGGACGCAATGATCGACTTTTCTAACGGGATATGTGAGTTGAAGGTCAAACAGAAAGCGTCTCTCTACAGTTACTGAGGATAACCGACACACATGGAAGGTACTGCCCAGGTATACAAATGTAGTTAATTTCAAAAAATAAAACTACAGGCTCAGGGAATCAGGTTCAAGAAATAAAATCTGGCCGACATGAACAAATGTTAAAAATAGTCTAAATCTGCTCAGCTGTCCTCAGAGCAGGGTTCTGAATTGTTTAAGGTTCTCGTGAAATACGAACGAGAATTCGAAGAAAGACCTGGTGCGATTAGGGGATATGAATATAGGGGTAATGTCTTGCCACATAAAACCTTCTGTCATAGTTCGTACCAGGCACCATGGACAAAAAGAAACGCAGTTAGTAATGAAACTCAAAAGAGGCTTGCATGGAACATCATAGAACCATCTGTCAGTAGCTATTCGAGCCCCTTACTTGCTGTAGACAAACCAAATGGACAAGTACGACTAGTTCTCGACGCAAGAGAAATCAATAAAATTATAATACCGGTGAGAACAAGGCCCGAGAGTATAGACGAATTGATACAGAGATATCACGGCGTAAAATATTTTTCTAGCCTCGATCTGCGACTTCCTACTGGCAGATTCCTATTGCGGCACAATCACGCAGGAAGAATTATCAATTCAAAGTCTTACCATTCGGTTTAAATATAAGCTCAGGTGTCTTTATTGCGGCACTTGTTGAAGCGTTGGGTCCCGAACTTGTGAGTAAGATATCACTGTTTGTAGACACATTTTAATCGTCACAAATAGTTGGGAGGAACATATGAAAATATTGAAGAATGTATTAAATAAGTTTTTGCATGATGGTATTACAGCTAACCTGTGTAAATCGAAGTTTGCACTAGAGAAAATTAAATTTTTGGGGCCATATGATTGATTCGTATGGTATCCTCCCAGATAGTGAAAAATTGAATGCCATAGCGAAATTTCCAGTGCCCAGAACAAAATGGCAATTAAAAGCTTTTCTGGGACTGGCGTCACTCTATTGCCGATATGTTCCAAATCAAACACTAAGTGCGGAGCCGTTGTTGCGTCTTCTCAAAAAGAATACGTACTGGAATTGGTCTCCAGAATGCCAGTCGGATTTTGAAAAAATCAAAGAGGCTTTATTAAATGCAAAATTACTCTATCATCCTGATATGAGTATTGAATTTTGTTTGTATGCGGATGCATCCAATGTGGGATTAGGATCATGTCTGTTCAAAGTTCAAAATATTGATGGACAACCCACCTTTTGCACAATTGCACTCACGAGTAGGACTTTAAACTCTTGTGAACGATCTTACTATACTACAGAATTGGAACTACTTGCCATTCTGTGGTCGTTCCGAAAATTCCATTATTATTTAGCTGGTGCACATATCAAAATCTATTGCGATCATAAGGCTCTAAGCTTTTTGCATAGTTGCAAACTCCTACATGCAAGACTTGCCAGGTGGTCTCTTGCTTTGCAAGAATACAGTTACGAGATAGTGTATATCAGTGGTAAGGACAACATTGTTGCCTTCACCCTATCTTGGATGCTCCAAGGACTAAACGAATATTCCCCGTCCTCAAATCTAACATTGGAATTTAACGTGTTTCTAATGAAAGACGAGGCAAGTAGACAGTATTTTGTTGACTTAGGTAAAAATATAGCAGTATTCCAAGATGCCGACCCTCGGTGGAACTCAGTTAAACAGGAGCTATTGAGGGGTCGTAATCCAAAAATCAGCAACCATTATAGACTTGAAGAACAGGTGCATCTGAAAAGTGGTGCGTATGTATTCCGGTTGATTGTCTAGACCAGTTAATATGGTATACCCATAACAGCTTGGGGCACTTTGGGGTTATTAAGTGTGCTAATAAAATTGGGACATGTTGTTATTTCCCCAATCTTAGAAAGAAAGTCCAGAACTTGATTCGCACTTGTGTAATTTGTCAAAAGGCGAAAGCTATAAATATATGTAGAAAAGGTGAACTACACCCAATTTTACCAGACTCTCCATTGCAGATTTTAGCGGTCGATGTTTGCAGACCATTCCCAGTAGCCAGGGGTGGTGCAAAACTTAGTGGCATTTTTTGATGTTTTTACGAAGTACCTCAGAATTTATGTTCTTAAGTCGGCCAAAAGCTCTTCCATACTTCGAAAATTCATGGCAGATTTTATACTGCACGTGGGAAAACCGCAAGCGATATTGTCAGACAATGCAACCACATTTACCTCATCCACGTGGAAAAGATGTTTGGCCGCTCTACAAATTAGGCAAATAATTGTGTCCAAATATCATCCAGAAGCGAACCCCGCAAAGGGTATTTCGTGAGTTTAATATATTTGTAAGGGCATATTGCCATAACAACCATACTGCTTGGGTTAGTTATGTGAAACCCTTTCAGGATACTGTAAATAATCTTACGCATTCGGCGACAAAATCCACTCCAGAAGAGCTCATGTTTAAAAAGCCCGAACAAGCATCTCTTTCGACGAAAAGATCAGGCAGGCGACCATTTTTCTACATCACCAAGCACAATTGAGGAAGAAATATTTTGATAATAGACTAACTGGGCAAAGAACATTCTTAGTCGATGATAGTCCTGATTGGAAGTCACGTGAAATAATGAATAAAAAGTGGCAGCTATTATATACTGGACTTCTTTTAATAGAGAATATACCCCATCCCAGCGCGTATCTATTAGTGTATCCCAGTACCCTTAAACAAAAGGGAATATATCCTCATCAAGACATTAAAATGTATATAGATTTAAAAAACCAGAATGACTGTACAGATAACCATCTTGGACCGAACATCGTACGTTGCTACAAATAAATTTGCTTTTTCACTGTTTTATTCAAAATTTTCAGCTAAACACGTTAACTGTCTAAAGATGTTTCCTACACTCGTAAGAAAAAAAAAATTGAAGTACAACACCTAAAAATTGATCATATTATGTGATACGTAAAAGTACAGGAAGTTATAGCGAAACAATGTAGTATCAAGGTAACACATTTTCTATATAAAGTTTAAGTGTGTCAAGTAGAATTTTGTAAAGATGCTTCCCATAAAATGTTGATAGAACAAATATTTCTAATGAAAGGGAATGAGGATAATGTAGTGTAAGGAACAACATAAAATGTTTTTTTTCTTTAAAGTAAGTACTAAACAAATATAAGACCAACTGTAAAATTGCTCCTAATATAAGAGGACAATTAGGTCACAAATAGTGGAAATGTAGCATGAGACAAAATCTTAAGAGTTATGGTTCTCTGTATGCACATCAACACAAGAAAAGACTCAGAAGAGTTAAGTCCTTTCACAATAGATAAGTTACTTGCACTCATTCAGGAATACTTTCTCTTCTTTTTTTTCCTTCCAATAGATATGAATATGTACTATTTTGTATATATATCGTTTGAGACTAGATATGAGATTTTCAAATAACTTCCGGGAATTCAGCCAGGTAACACTTTCAGCGACCGCCGATATTTTGGCGGGAGAACACCCCGCCATTTTCAAGGCAAACTGCAACGGACAGGCGACGTACATGCAAATTTAATACCTCGGTTCTCGGACCCAAGCAGGAAAGATGACACACACACACTGAACACTAGTGCCACCAAAGATGGCCAAAGTCAGAGCTATCGATAGTGAGACTATGAATTCGCAGGTGAGGTAGCATTGAGTCTGTCCCTCTGTTTCTTGACAAGGGAGAGAGCCGGATTCCAAACAGAGTTTAAACAGAAACCTCCATCCCTGTTAACAAGGTTGCTCGCTAATTTAATCTCAACTGCCTCCCGAATCACACTGTCCCAATAGCTGGACGTGCATGCCAATATCTCGGTGTTATTATATAACATGGAGTGACCAGTATCCAAGCAATGTTCGGCAATAGCAGATCTATTTGGCTGCTGTAATCGTGTGTGCCGTTTATGCTCAGTACATCTGTCCTCCACGGTCCTGATAGTTTGACCAATATATGCCATGCCGCAGCTACAAGGGACACGATATACACCCGCCTTACGCAGTCCAAGATCATCCTTAACGGAACTCAAAAGTGCTCTAATTTTAGATGGAGGTCGGAAAACACATTTCACATCGTATTTCCGTAAAATACGACCGATCTTATTGGACGTGTTTCCTACGTAAGGCAAGAAGGCAGTAGACTTAGGTGTTGACTCAGAATTATCATCAATCACCTGATGTACAGTTACAGTGATAGATTGAACGTGCGTTGCGCTATCGACCAACTGTACATCAGGTGATTGATGATAATTCTGAGTCAACACCTAAGTCTACTGCCTTCTTGCCTTACGTAGGAAACACGTCCAATAAGATCGGTCGTATTTTACGGAAATACGATGTGAAATGTGTTTTCCGACCTCCATCTAAAATTAGAGCACTTTTGAGTTCCGTTAAGGATGATCTTGGACTGCGTAAGGCGGGTGTATATCGTGTCCCTTGTAGCTGCGGCATGGCATATATTGGTCAAACTATCAGGACCGTGGAGGACAGATGTACTGAGCATAAACGGCACACACGATTACAGCAGCCAAATAGATCTGCTATTGCCGAACATTGCTTGGATACTGGTCACTCCATGTTATATAATAACACCGAGATATTGGCATGACGTCCAGCTATTGGGACAGTGTGATTCGGGAGGCAGTTGAGATTAAATTAGCGAGCAACCTTGTTAACGGGGATGGAGGTTTCTGTTTAAACTCTGTTTGGAATCCGGCTCTCTCCCTTGTCAAGAAACAGAGGGACAGACTCAATGCTACCTCACCTGCGAATTCATAGTCTCACTATCGATAGCTCTGACTTTGGCCATCTTTGATGGCACTAGTGTTCAGTGTGTGTGTGTCATCTTTCCTGCTTGGGTCCGAGAACCGAGGTATTAAATTTGCATGTACGTCGCCTGTCCGTTGCAGTTTGCCTTGAAAATGGCGGGGTGTTCTCCCGCCAAAATATCGGCGGTCGCTGAAAGTGTTACCTGGCTGAATTCCCGGAAGTTATTTGAAAATCTCATATCTAGTCTCAAACGATATATATACAAAATAGTACATATTCATATCTATTGGAAGGAAAAAAAAGAAGAGAAAGTATTCCTGAATGAGTGCAAGTAACTTATCTATTGTGAAAGGACTTAACTCTTCTGAGTCTTTTCTTGTGTTGATGTGCATACAGAGAACCATAACTCTTAAGATTTTGTCTCATGCTACATTTCCACTATTTGTGACCTAATTGTCCTCTTATATTAGGAGCAATTTTACAGTTGGTCTTATATTTGTTTAGTACTTACTTTAAAGAAAAAAAACATTTTATGTTGTTCCTTACACTACATTATCCTCATTCCCTTTCATTAGAAATATTTGTTCTATCAACATTTTATGGGAAGCATCTTTACAAAATTCTACTTGACACACTTAAACTTTATATAGAAAATGTGTTACCTTGATACTACATTGTTTCGCTATAACTTCCTGTACTTTCACATATCACATAATATGATCAATTTTTAGGTGTTGTACTTCAAATTTTTTTTTTCTTACGAGTGTAGGAAACATCTTTAGACAGTTAACGTGTTTAGCTGAAAATTTTGAATAAAACAGTGAAAAAGCAAATTTATTTGTAGCAACGTACGATGTTCGGTCCAAGATGGTTATCTGTACAGTCATTCTGGTTTTTTAAATCTATATACATTTTAATGTCTTGATGAGGATATATTCCCTTTTGTTTAAGGGTACTGGGATACACTAATAGATACGCGCTGGGATGGGGTATATTCTCTATTAAAAGAAGTCCAGTATATAATAGCTGCCACTTTTTATTCATTATTTCACGTGACTTCCAATCAGGACTATCATCGACTAAGAATGTTCTTTGCCCAGTTAGTCTATTATCAAAATATTTCTTCCTCAATTGTGCTTGGTGATGTAGAAAAATGGTCGCCTGCCTGATCTTTTCGTCGAAAGAGATGCTTGTTCGGGCTTTTTAAACATGAGCTCTTCTGGAGTGGATTTTGTCGCCGAATGCGTAAGATTATTTACAGTATCCTGAAAGGGTTTCACATAACTAACCCAAGCAGTATGGTTGTTATGGCAATATGCCCTTACAAATATATTAAACTCACGAAATACCCTTTGCGGGGTTCGCTTCTGGATGATATTTGGACACAATTATTTGCCTAATTTGTAGAGCGGCCAAACATCTTTTCCACGTGGATGAGGTAAATGTGGTTGCATTGTCTGACAATATCGCTTGCGGTTTTCCCACGTGCAGTATAAAATCTGCCATGAATTTTCGAAGTATGGAAGAGCTTTTGGCCGACTTAAGAACATAAATTCTGAGGTACTTCGTAAAAACATCAAAAAATGCCACTAAGTTTTGCACCACCCCTGGCTACTGGGAATGGTCCGCAAACATCGACCGCTAAAATCTGCAATGGAGAGTCTGGTAAAATTATGTTTAAAAGAGGAAGTGAATTTTCAATAATTAAACATAAATAGTTTTAACGCATTTGGCTCTATTTGTTTTACCAGCAAATGAACATAAAAGTACAGTAATTTTTGATTAAATGTTTTTCATTTAACAGACCTCAAATTGATTCGCGTCTTGCGTCGGCGATGTACATCAGAAGAGGACAACAAAAGTGTACAAAACAAAAGAAAAGAATGACATAGATTAACAAAGAATGTGAGACAAATATTGTCTCTGTTTTACATAACAATCATCCTTTTAAGAAATAATTATATAATTGAATGAATATTATCCACACATTCATATTCCACTCGTAATATATATATATATATATATATATATATATATATATATATCGTGGATGTTATAGGCTATTTCCATGGGATCGCCCCTCAAACTTCTCTCTCATATCACAAAATTGTCGTCTGATGAAGTACAAACTGAAAATATTAATTCTTTTTAAAGTTTTTGTATATAATTTATATCAAAACCTTACACATGTGTCACAGGACAAATCCTACATCGAAATTACTTTACACAAGTTTAAGGGAAGAAATGATTCCGATAATTATTGCAGTATTTAAAGAAATCAAAATATGAACAGGCTGAAATGAACAAACAGTACATGAGACTGTGTTAATCAATTCAACTGTAAAAAGCTAAGGAGCATATTATTAGCGAGATGAGAAATATGCAAAAGTGACATTCCAAAATGAGCACTTCTTAATTGGGAGTAAATCAAAACAATCAGAATGGGATAAAGAGAGCACAATAACATGAGCCATAAACGAATAAGAGCTAAGCAAATAAGAGAATAGGCAAAAATGAGATGCCAACAAAATGAGAACGGACCAAACTCCGTCGGCACTTATATATGGTTGCGTTCGTGGCGGCACCTCGCGGCCTGTACGCAACACGCGCGCATGCGATCGCAATGCACTCTTAGCGCTCGCGGCGACGTCTAGCAGCCCGTACGCAAGTTGTGCGATTGCTGTCGAAGGTCGACCCATAATCTATGATGTTACATGGCCCTCAATGTGAAAGGCGATTAATTTATTAAATGCCTGACACATTTTGTCAGTTTACTCTGATCGCAAAATTTTACTTTAAATTTTCAAATTACTGTCCTTTTTTCTACCACCTTTACATTCAGTGGTTCACAAAATAATCACTGATGATCACATATAATGATATAAATACAAAACATTTGAGTCATATTTCAAAAGTATGACGACAGTAATATAAAACATTTTATTATATATTCTTCTACATCTATTGAATAGAAGGTATTGTACAGTATTTCAGTTGATGCTTTGGTGTAAACATTTAATAATTTTACAGTTTTTATTTAACTACAAAAGCTGTAATGATTAACAGGCATTTACACTGTTTGAAAATTCATTGTAAATACATTGTGACATCTACTGTAGATGGAAACGTCTGAAAATCGTTTATGAAGATCAAATTTTTCTGTAGTGTACTTCGTTAACTTCGAAGGTACTACTTTAAAAATGTGTATAGAAAAATATAGCACACACACATATATCTATACAACCTTTTTGATCGAGAAATTATTTTTCAAAAAGAATATATGTCAGGTTGGATCGAAAGATCCCAAATTATCCGAGTCCTTCGAGTAATGATGTTCAACAGACATACATTTCAAACATATAAGGTAACATTTGTATATACCTATCCTTTCCAATTTACTGGCTATTGACATAGTTTGAGTGTGGTTAAAGAAGTAGTCAAATAGTACCTAGAAATTTTGAATATTGCCCTTTTTGTTAAGGTCCTCAGTCCAAGGAATGGTATATCACTCATTGTTGATAGGGTACATCGTTTACCTGCCCTACGACTAAGGTATTTTCTTTTGTTTAGACAAAAACATAAAAACAATTTTTGCATTTTATGTACATTATACATATTTCCTTGTTTCTTTGCCTTTTTTGGACTTATCACTACTCAGAATGGAAGTACTACCAATTATAGGCGCTACGAATTTCGTGCGACTGTTATCGTGTTGTTTTGCTTATCTTCACAAAACTATTAGCTATAGTCAACATCGATCTTGTAGTCAAGTTTATATTCATATGACTCCGATTTTTTTTTTTTTTTTTTTTTTTTGCATCTCATATCTATGTGAGACCTGAGTTTCTCCTGGCGTATACAACTTTCAAATAACTTCCGGGAATTCAGCCATTAATTGTTTTATCATAGCTGCAAGAAGTGCAGCCATTGTTAGTTGCTATTATATAGCTGCTTCATCTGTACTTCTAGTTGAAAATGGCGTAGGTTTGTGTTAAACTAATTTTCAAAATAATTTAATAATTTTTTTTATTGGTGGCATCAGTTTAAATGAATTATTGGGAAAAGGAAAATATTAATTAAAAAAGAAATCCTCTATCTTTTGTTGGCCGCTATCTTAACTTTTATTACAGCAGCAAATTTAAATTACTTGAAACTGCAAACTTTCAATATTCCGATGTGTAAGAAATAAATGTGCACCGCTTGTACTGAACTCTATTTATAAAAGAAACAAATTAATGTAATCAGACTGCATTATCTAAGAACACTGCTGATGGTATTTATTGTTGAACAAGATTTCATTGCTGATTTATGGGGCCAAAATTAAACTACGCACGGATCACGGAGAAAATATTGCGGTAGCACACGTCAGTGTTGCATGCGGTTGGTATTCTGTGGTTCCTTTTCTTGATCAATTTGCTAAGAATAATTAAATCCATTGAAGACAAAAAAATTATAAAGCTCCGATGTACGATCTGTAATTTTAGTGATATGAACACAGCTTACAGTCAACATTACCACACTACGTCAGGTGGAATTCTTGTGCAATTTGAACAAAATAATTATCTGGGAGAAGTTGTAGTTTGAATAACGCATTATACATGTGTATAATATTGTCAGTATCATTTACAAAATCAAATCAATGCAACTACTAAAAAAAAAAGAATGAATTCAAACCACAGAATACCATAGAGTATCGTATCATCTATATTCATTGCATTTGTCCATGTTGATGATACACAAAACCCGCCACACTGGCGCCTGAACAGGGACCACCAATGCACATTTGTTGATTTAAATGAAATAACACAAAAAATTTGTAATTTGTTACGGGTATAAATTGCCACAACAACTTATTTGTATGTACTGTTTTTCACGAACATTGACACCTGTCCACCGAGTTGCTGTTACTACTAATACTAGAGCTGGTGTAACAGCGAGTCAAATAGAGCACTGCTGACCACTTCAGAAGAGTTCAAAGGTACGAACAAGGATCCATCTTTCAGCCATAAGTAGTGCAGATCCAATAAACCATCTGTGAGAAAGTTAATGATAAATGTAAAAAATTCGCTAATTATTCTCTACACAGATCAAAAGAGTTTTCAGTGTTTATATATATATATATATATATATATATATATATATATATATATATATATATGTGTGTGTGTGTGTGTGTGTGTGTGTGAGTGTGTGTGTTAGTTATAAGATTATTTTGTGTTGTATATGTGTCAGTGATATATATAGATTCGTTGTGTTATATTATGTATAAAATGGTTAGGCCAAGGAAACTGGTTAAACCTAGTGAGGACACGGAGGCAGAAATCATATCAGATCCTCCTGTAGAACAATTTGTTTACACTCCTACTCAGTCATTAGAGAATTTAATTACCGATGACAATTTTGTAGATGATGTTCCGACAGGTAGTGAGACTGAAGAGCTGCCGAAACAAACTGTCACTCCACCAGTCAATCAGTTGGAAAATAGAGACACTATTTGTACCGACCCGGGGGCACAAGTGCACAACGCACAAGCTATGCCGTTACAGGATATGTTAACAGCATTATTCGAAAAATTTACTACCCAGCAGAGGGAAGAAAGGGCTAGAGAGAGACAGGAACAAGAAATTAAAGACCAAGAAAGGGAAAGGAAATTAGTTGCAAATATCAACAACATATTTCTTAAAAGAAATGAGGAAATTGTCCGCCAGATAAATCAAACTTTAATCGATCGGGATAGTGCAATTACGAATCATGTGAAACAAGAGATCGATGCAGTGAAATCCACGATCGAACCATTAGTGAAAATTCCAGTTCAGGTTAGCAGCCTTCAAACTGATGTCGATAAACTTGAAAATAGATTCAAAGCTCTAGCTACAGCTGTCGAAACATTGCAGGAAGATATTCCTTCCGAAATTCATAGGCAAGTCAAAACCCAGATAGGCAGAGCGATGTATCCTGAAAACCGTAACCCACAAAATCTGTCAGTATGCAGCAATAACAACACTGATGCTGACAGGCAAACGTACACAGAATCTTGTTGTACCGCAAAGAAAACCAGACTTTGCTAATGAAATGATTTTGCCGCAGCAAAGCGTGACAACAAGAAACAATCATGATAACGAAGCAGAGTGTACTTGTAAAAAGGTAAATGCGACGCCTGCAAATGATAGCAGTTCAATGCAACTAACAACTCTGATGCATGAAGAGAGTCTCATCAAGCATCGTCAGTTTCAGATCTTCAATGAAGAAAGCAAAAGAAACGTACACCCTGTTGTATTTATCCGTAATTTCAAAAGTGTTCTCCCAAAATCATGTTCAGAAGAACAAAAGATACAATTTGTAGTATCACATATCTTTGGTGATGCGTCATTAAGGGCATTAAATGCCGCAGAAACTTGTAAAATCTGTCATGACTTTGAAAAGGCGTTTTTAGATCAATTTTGGTCGGCGTCTATTCAAGAGCGACTTCGTAAAATAGTATACAATGCCGAAGTCTATAATCCGAAATCAGGTTCATTAAGGAAGTATTTTGAAAAATATGTTAACATGACCAGATACTGGGATGAGCCAGTTACCACTAGAGATTTGTTACGAATACTAAATGCCAGACTACCAATCCACATTAGAGAGAAACTGTTCATTGTTACAGACACCGACTTAAAAGAATTTCTGTCTGTAATCGATTCCTTAGATCTTGCGCAGGAGGACGCCAGAAAAACTTCTGATGTCACCAGCAATACAAACAGTCCGAACGGAAAGAATTCATGGAATTCAAACAAGGTAAATAGGGGCGAAGCTAGTCCTAAGAAAAATAAAAATAAATCTTATGGAAACAGTAATTACAACAATAACAGTAATAGAAACCAATACAACAAAGACTGTGGTTACAACGATAGTAATAACAAGGATTATAGGAAATCCAAAGAATACCAACAGCCGAATGGTATTCCAAGGCAGCATCACAATCAGAATTCAAATTTTCATAGTGTCATTAATAACCGAAAAGGACTGAATGACCACAGACCAAACAGTCCGTACAAAAATAAGCCAAAGAATATGCGTGGAGATAACGAATATTGGCGGCAACCAGGACAAGCCATTGGCAAGGTTCTTTTAATACAGGCCAGCCGGTAAACTATGTCCAAGCTATTCCGATGTCAAACAGCCAATATCCTCCGTGGTGGGATACAAGCAGGCCACCTCCAACTACAACAGAAAATTCACAAAATGTGAAAATAACAGAGGTACCTTCTGATACCAAACAAAATTCACAGAAGCCGACAATCTAATTGCGGTCTCTGTAGGCCTTCGCCAGGCGATCGAGGGCAACAAGGAAGGCAACAGGTCGAAGAAGCACAATATAAACATGATTCGATATCAGGATGCAAATAAATTAGAAGATGAGCTATGTCAAGAACCTGTCATTTCTGATAAGATAGAAAAGGAAATAATTCAAGCAAGTGTCAACAGAAGTATAAATGGGATACAAACTACAATTCTGCTCGATACAAGTGCAAATGTATCCGTAATGAATTTGCAATTTTTCAAGAAGGTTTCGCAACTAGGAAAATTACCGATCTTACCCGTCGCAAATTGCAAGGTTATTGGAGCATTGGGAAATAAGACACAAACCATAAAATTCCAGACACAGGCGGAAGTTACCTTAGGAAATGATCGCTTGACATGCATGTTCCTCTTGATAGATAACTTATCCGTACCAGTGGTACTTGGACTTGAGTTCCTTCGGGAACAGGAAGGTATAATTAATCTTGCCCGGGGACGTGTGATGTTAATCACCAACAGCGACCGATAACTTTGATGTTGAATCGGGAGTTCGGTGCAAACCTTCCAGTAATGCAAAAGGTACACTTTTCTGTCAGTAAACAGAAGATGTTAATGTTGAACCAAGAGCACCCGCAGATACGTAGTCAAAACCGAAATAACGATGTACCCAGCGATGCGAATGATATCGTGGCAACAATACAAGAAAAAATAAAGGAGACAACATGACTTAATACTTCTGAGGCTAAGCGATTGACCGAATTATTGTCTGAATATCATGAAGTATTCGTTGAACAACCTGGTATCATAAAAGATTATCAGTATAAAATGAATGTATTCCCGCACAAAAACTATTGTAGAGCAGCTTACTCGGTTCCCTGGACTAAGAAGAACGAAGTCATGAAAGAAATACGCAAAATGCTGGATTGGGGAGTAATTGAAACATCTTATTCACCATATACCAGTCCTCTATTAGCAATTACAAAAGCAGACAAGAGTATACGCCTCGTCCTCGACGCGCGAGACATCAATAAAATTATAGTGCCCGTGCGGACGAGACCAGAGAATTTGGGCGAACAAATCCAGGAGTTCTTTGGAAAGAAATATTTAACCTCATTGGATTTGCGTTCTCCGTTCTGGCAAATTTTGCTATCAGAAGATGCTAGGAAATACACAGCTTTCGTATTTGGAGGGCGGAGCTATCAATTTCGCGGCCTTCCGTTTGGATTAAACATCTGTGCTGGAGTTTTTATAACAGCCTTAGATGACGTGCTGGGACCTCAGTTATTAGATCGAGTCATACTGTATGTGGACGAGCTACTGCTAGCAGCAGAAACGTGGGAAGAACACCTAGAATTAATACGAGATGTGTTAGACAAATTCCAAGCAAGAGGGGTGACAGTAAATTTAAAAAAAAATCTAAATTCACTAGAGAAGAAATCAAATTCCTTGGACATGTAATATCACCGCAAGGAATAAGACCAGAACCTAGCAAACTGGAGGCAATAGAAAACTTTCCACGCCCACGCACGAAGAAACAGCTTAAAAGTTTTATTGGATTGGCATCTTTTTTCAGAAGGTTTTTAACAACTCAACAACTTAATAACGAAGCATTATTGGGTTTACTAAAGAAAAACGCACAATGGTGTTGGACCTCGAAATGTGAAGATTTTCACAGCATCAAAAGAGCACTTATTAATGCACCAATTATACACCAACCAGATATGTCAAAAGATTTTTTTATCGCAACTGATGCATCAAACTATGGGATCGGAGCATGTCTCTTTCAAACAGAAACCATCAACAATAAACTCGAGATCAAGATGATCGGTTTTGCAAGTAGCATTTTAACTAAATGCGAACGTTCTTACACCGTGACTGAACTTGAGGCACTGGCTGTGGTGTTTGCATTTAAAAAACTTAGATATTATGTTTATGGGAAACATGTTAACGTGTTATGTGATCACCAAGTTCTGAGTGTCATGTGGACATGTAAATTATTACACGGGCTGTTAGCTCGATGGATTCTTGGTTTGCAAGAGTATGATTTTGAGATTAGACACGTTCATGGACCAGATAATATTATTGCTGAGACGTTATCTAGATTACCACAAGGGTTACCAGCATTTGAAAATCTAGTTGAAAATTCAACAGAGTACAAAATTCTACTTATGAAGGACAAAGAAAATAGGCAAAAATATTTGGCATTGTGGAAAAAGCTGAAACAATGTCAAAAGAAGGATCCGATGTGGAAAAATAT
This sequence comes from Schistocerca americana, assembly GCF_021461395.2. NCBI lineage: Eukaryota > Metazoa > Arthropoda > Insecta > Orthoptera > Acrididae > Schistocerca > Schistocerca americana. Next base: position 619,457,472 of record NC_060121.1, read on the forward strand.
CAGGGACACATTGAATCAGCAAGCTGATAGTGCTTTCCACAAATATTACCAGCTGAATGATGACAATTTATTTTTCAAATCTGACTGTCCTAATAGTAGATGGCAGACCTGCTCGATGATTCAATCTGGCTGGCGCATTGGTCATGGGGGCACTTCGGTATTAATAAATGTTGCATGAAGATAAGTCAACATTGTTATTACCCTAATTTAAGAAGAAAGGTGCAAGAACTTGTCAGAACGTGTCAAATTTGTCAAGAGGCCAAACCGAGCAATGTTTGCAGGGAAACTGAGCTGCATCCTATTATAGCAAAACACCCGCGACAGATGGCAGCCATCGATATCGCAGGACCACTACCAATTGCCAGAGGAGGAGTAAAATACGTGCTTGCAGTATACGATTTATTTTACAAATATGTGAAAATGTACCAAAGCATCGACTGCCAGCAATACTGCAAAGAGACTAGCAAGCGATTACTTCAAGTCTGTCAGTTGCCCATCCATTGTCATAAGAGATAATGCTGCTTACTTCACTGGTGAAAGATGGAGAAACTTCATGAACGAACATAATGTCAAGCATATTTTAATTTCACGCTTTTCACCGAGTAGTAACCTGGTTGAAAGAATTTTCAGGGAAGTCAACCGATTTATAAGAACGTAAAACAGGCATACTGAGTGGGTGGAAAAACTGAATACTTTCTTGCAAGCCTATAATAATTTGCCACACATGACAACTGGATTCACACCCTGTGAATGAATGAATGAAGAGGAGGATGAAGAAAGCCAATGGGTTAAACTGATTCCGAAGATTAAAGATGAATAATTGGATTACCAGCAGAAGCTTACTACAGCTCTGCGGAATATAAATCGGAAAGCGGAGATCCGCAAGACGAAGTTTGAAAAACTTACTAAAACCCAACAATACTGTGTTGGAGAATTGGTATTATTGCAGACACATCCAAAGTCATCAATAAAAAAAGAATGAACAAAAAGTGGTGATTACTGTATGAAGCACCTTATAAAATAGCTAGCATACCACATGAGGGGTGCTACATACTAGAGGATGTGAATACAGGGAAGAGGAATGGGCTATATTGCCATAAAGACATGAAAAAATATTTGCAATAAAATGTTTGTATTTAGAAAGGACTAATAAGAAGTGCTAATGTACCGAACATTAATAAATGTGATGTTTAGTTTTAGTAATGCAATGATATTATATGTTTGTTAGTTTGTAGATTTACATGCCAAGTGTCACAATAATATTCTTGAATTATTTGTGCAAGGAGTAAAGAATCTCCATGATAAACACATTTTAATAAAAGAAATCAGTATCTTAATAAAAGTTCACTTAAATATTATTGTATTCGATGTAATAAATTTTATTATTTTTTGTAGTGTACATATGAATGAAATGCATAAAATGTTTTAAATGAGACTGAGTCATATAGTCCCATACATGCAACGAGTGTTGGTCATGTGTGAGCTGTGTTATCCGTCGGCCACCTCTCCAATAGTATCTGACTGTGTACTAATTAACGTACACATTTCAATATGAAGTCATATAAAACCACTTATCAGAGACATTCCGGTTAAAAGAAGTGAAACATGGCTCTCTGTCTCAAGAAATGATAAAATATGTGTATTTGCCATGAACATGGAAATGTACTGTTATCTCGATTGTTCGAGAATGATCTAATGATCACAACAATGTAGCAGATTTCTAAAGTTTTATACTGTATGATGTTTATGTAACTGGATAAAATGTTGATCTTGTTATTCAGTCATTGTAATGCGAAAATGTGTGCAAATGTACCAGACCTCTTTTCATGAAAGATGTAGTTCGCATATAGACTGTGTGTAAGTACTATGGACATGTACTCACAGCAATCAGAAACTTGATCTGTGTCCTGCAAGAACTGCACAAAAGTCTAGTGGACATTGATTTATTTAGCAAAAAATGTTAACAGTGATAAACTGTTATCAAGAAACCTTAAGAACACTCATGTAGTGTCGAAGTAAACAGCAACGCTATGGACGTTAAGTTCTGTTGCCAATATTAGCAGTTAAAAGGAACTCGTGACCTCTAATAATTCGATTCGACGCGTCTTTGCGGGTAGAATGTTATGTGACTGACTGTAGAGCCAGCCGCGCCGCACAAAAACAATGCAACGTTGCCTTCGCAGCGCGTCGCAAGAGAGAAAGTGTAATCACATTCTCCGAGCATACACAAAGAACGCTACGGACACGTGTGTTATTAACAATGCCGTGATTGAAATGTGCATATTGTGATGAATTCCTAAATGAATCACTACATTGTATTGAACAGTGTATTGAACAGTGTCAAGATACAGGACAAAATTAATTCCTTCTGTGTGAATGCGAGTGATATGGACACTAACAAATTTTCTCCACAGGATGGTAAGAGTGTTTATCTTGTCACTGAGACATGTATTTTGACATTTCATGTACCCGTCTTGAACTGAATGACGAGGCACAACTGAATCCAGAGCTGCTGCAGGGGTAGTTCCGGCCGCCAGCAGATCGCAATCACGATGCAGCCGACGGCAGTTGACGCTACGCCGACGCGGCCAGGGGCGGACCGGCGGCAGTCACTACCTGACTGCGTTCCGACGGGTCGACGTGGAAGAAATTTTTGTTATACACAAGAAATATATTAAAATTGTCAAAAAAACCATCATAAAACTTCAATGTATTTCGTACATATGACAGAAACATAAATTCGTGTTTCAGTTTGTACAATGTCAACTATGTCAAACCTGACTTAAAATAGTAGGTGAATGTATTGTCTTGAAGCCCCTTGGACGGTTTTGATCCCGGTTTTCCAATTCCAGCAACCCGAATAGGGAGTGGGGGGGGGGGGGAAATAAGATAATCCGGGAAGAATCCGAGGCAATTTCCGAGGCAATACAGTCACAGAGATTTTTTTTTTAATTGCTCAATTCAAATACAATTTTCTGTAACAAGTTACATTGAAGTAAAATATTTGGACATTAAAAACAATGAATCTTCGTGGATTATGTGGACTGATAAAAAAAAGGGTGATGAGTAATAAACATGGTGAATAAACAATTTTTTTATCAGTCCAAGGGGCAATATAGCATCCACGATATGTATGTATATTTTATTACGAGTGGAATATGAACGTGTGGATAATATTCATTCAATTATGTAATTATTTCTTAAAAGGATGGTAATTATGTAAAACAGAGACAATATTTGTCTCACATTCTTTGTTAATCTATGTCATTCTTTTCTTTTGTTTTGTACCCTATCGTTGTCTTCTTCTGATGTACATCGCTGACGCAAGACGCGAATCGATTTGAGGTCTGTTAAATGAAAAACATTTAATGTAATGTTATTGTACTTTTATGTTCAATTGCTGGTAAAACAAATAGAGCCAAATGCGTTAAAACTATTTATGATTACTTATTGATAATTCACTTCCTCTTTTAGATATAATTTTGTATTAATTGTTTTATCATAGCTGCAAGAAGCGCAGCCATTGTTAGTTGCGATTATATAGCAACTTCGTCTGTACTTCTGGTTGAAAATAGCGTGGGTTTGTGTTAAACTAATTTTCAAAACAATTTAATAATTTTTTTATTGGTGGCATCAGTTTAAATGATTTATTGGGAAAAGGAAAATATTAATTAAAAAAGAAATCCTCTATCTTTTGTTGGCCGCAATCTTAACTTTTATTACAGCGGCAAATTTAAATTACTTGAAACTGCAAACTTTCAATATTCCGATGTGTAAGAAATAAATGTGCACTGCTGGTACTGAACTCTATTTATAAAAGAAACAAATGAATTTAATCAGACTGCATTTTCTACGAACAGTGCTGATGGTATTTATTGTTGAACAAGATTTCATTGCTGATGTATGTGGCCAAAATTAAACTACGCACAAGTCACGGAGAAAAATATTTCTGGTATTACACGTCAGTGTTGTGTGCGGGTGGTATTCTGGGGTTCCTTTTCATGATCAATTTGCTAAGAATAATTCTATACATCGAAGACAAAAAAATCATAAAAGCTCCGATGTACGATCTGTAATTTTAGTGATATGAAAACAGCTTACAGTCAACATTACATATTGTCAGTATCATTTACAAAATCAAATCAATGCAACTAAAAGAAAAAGAGTGAATTCAAACCACAGAATACCATAGAGTATCGTATCATCCATATTCATTGCATTTGTCCATGTTGATGATACACAAGTCTTAAGTGATCCCCTTTAAAAATAAAAATTTATGTGACACTGAAAGACATGATACTGTAGGCACCGATAATTTATATACATATAAAATTATACGTCACACATGCAGTTTCATGAAACAACTTATCCTATTTGACTTTCTAATTGTTGTAGTTTTTTGATAATTTTGAAAGTGATTGAGTGTTGTTATTGTTATTCGCAATGTTTGGATCACTCTGGATCATCTCCAGACCTAAGTAATTGCGTCAGTAACTTGTGTTGTCTAATCGGAAACTCATTTCAGATTACTACTTAGATCTGGAAATGATCCAGAATGATTAAAATATGTCGTACAATTGAAAATGTGCAACTAAGACTGAACAATAAATGAGGATTATTTTAAATTTCCACTTTACCTGGCAGCTGACATAGACGAGGAACAACAGATGGAAGAAATCATCGCAGAAGAGGTGGCTCAGCAACTTCGTTGCCGCGATATTTCCTAAAGCAGAAGACCCTGATCGCCGGGGTACAATGCTAAACAAAATCGAACGTCACTGACATCGGGAAGATTACAGGCATTTTACCACATCCTGAACCCGCCATCTTCACTACCGCCGCAAGTTGGAGTCATCACTTCTTTTTTTTTAAGTCATTAGTCTCCTGACGGCTTTAATGCAGCACTCCACGAATTCATCTCCTGTGCCAACTTTTTCAACTCATAGCAACGCTTGCGTTCTACGCCTACGTCTGACTTCCTCTGCAGTTCTTCCCCTCTATTACCACGCAGGTTATTCCCTGATGTCTTAACAGGCGTCCTATCAACCGTTCTCCTCTTCTTGTTAGCGTTTTCCGCATATTCCTTCTCTCGCCGATTCTGCGCAGAATTTCCTCATACTTCATCAGCCTATTTAATTTTCAACATTCTTCTGCAAACGACCATTCTCAGAAACTTCTTCCGCAAATTAAGGCCTATGTTTGATACCAGTAGATTTCTCTTTCCGGTTCTAATCTCTTGTTTATGTCCTCCTTGCTTCGTGCGTCAGGGGTTATTTTGCTGTCTAGGTAGCAGAATTTCTTAACTTCGTCTACTTCGTGATCCTCAGTTCTAATGTTAAGTTTCTCGCTGTTCTCATTTCTGCTATACCTCAGTACTTACTTTTTTTTCTGTTACACTCGATCCATATTTCGTGCTCTTGGACTGTTCATTCCATTCAACAGATCCTGTAAATCTTCTTCAGATTCCCTATGAATAGCAACCTCATCAGCAAGTTTTATCACCGATATTCTTTCACCTTGAATTTCAGTCACCTTCGTGCACCTATACTTCCGTCATTGTTTCTTCTATGTATAGCTTCAACAAAGGGGCGAAGGAATACGTCCTTGTATTACACCGTTTTTAATCAAAGCTCTTTGATTCTTGGTCTTCCACTCTTACTTTTACCTCTTACTTCTTGTACATGTTGTATACTACCCATCTTTCGCTATATATTACCCCTATTTTTCTCAGAATTTCGAACTTCCTGCACCGTTTGACATCGTCAGACGCTTTTACTGGTCGTCCAGTCCTATGAACGTGTCTTGATTTTACTTTAGTCTTGCTTTCATTATCAATCGTAACGCCAGAACCGCCTCCCTGGTGCCTTTACCTTTCCTCGAGCCGAACTGATCATCATTTAACAGCTACACAGTTTTCTTTTCCATCCCTCCGTATATTATTCTTGTCAGCAACTTGGATGCATCTTCTGTTAATCTGATTGTGCGATAATTCTCACACATGTCGGCCCTTGCTATCTTCGGAATTTTGTTGATTATGTTTCACCGAAAGTTCTGAGATACACCACCGGACTTATACCTTCTACACACCAAGTTAAACAATCCTTTTGGTGCCACATCACCAAATGATTTTAGGAATTCTGGTGAAATCTTTTTTATTCCTTCTGCCTTTTTCGATCCGAAGATTCCAAAAGCTCTTTTAAATTCTGATTCTAACGCAAGATCCCCTATCTCTTCTATATCAACTGCTGTTTCTTCTTCTACCATGTTATCAGACAAGTCATCTTCCTCTGCTTGAGTGTACCATTTCCACCAATACACTCTTTCCTCTGCATTTAACACTGGAATTCTCGTTGCACTGTTAACGTTACCGCTCTACCTTTTAATTTCACTGAAGGCTGTTTTGACTTTTCTATTTAGTGATCAGCCATTCTGACGATCATTCTTTTTCGATTTCTGCACATTTTCTTTTCCTTAGTGTTGGGTACATAGTTCCGCGTAGTCAGCGCGTACACAACTTTCCCACTAGAGCGCGCCCGCTAAGCACAACAGCGCAGGCGCAGCGCTCATCCGTCTCCGCTCTACGAGATGGCGCTGCCATAAAGAAGGACCAAATTCTGCTTCCGTCGGTCCGCGTATTAATATGTAACGCAGTCAATGAGATTGCTGCTAACGTAGAACCTTTTCTCCTCGAGGATCACACTCGTGCAGTGATATCTGAACGCTCGAGGTATTATAACGAGTGTACAGACCTCCGCTTAGTCAGTCTGCATTAGTCTGTAGTCACGTTTCAGTCTGCGCCTAATAAAATTATCGTATTCCTGTACATAGCCATGAAGAGAAATGTATAGACACTTTGTCAAGTATCAGAGATAAGTGAGAATAAGATTAACGTACAAAGACCAAAGGAACTTCAGATTGTCAATTGCAAATAGCATCCAGAACCAAGTTAAGTTATTTTTATGCTTGTTATTATTTTAATAAATGTGTTTGAAAATTAATCAACTTCTGTTTAAAGTTGGTCACCGTCAATCTGCTACTCTAAGCGTGCTAGTGGCATTTCTATCGTCTGACTAACGGCAGAAGATAAACGTGCCACGATAAGACCACGAGACATATTGCTGAGACTCGCCTACTTCGTTAGAGCGACAAGTCAAATAATCTGATGGTGTGTGTACCGAAGGTCTTACAGTACGCACACCACACTTAGCTTTCCAGCATTTCCTATTTTCATTCGTAAGTGAGTTGTGAATTGTGTTTGTTTCTCTGAATATCCTTCTTTCATCGATCAACTGAAGTATATCTTCTATTACTCGCGGTTCCTCAGCAGTCACTTAGTACCTATGTTTTTCTTACCAACTTTTTAGAGAAGTGCATTCCTCTTCAACTGAATTGCCTACAATGCTTCTCGTAATCACAGAGTCTGTAGTCTCACATAACTTTAAGCATATCTCTTCATTCCTTAGTAATTCCGTAACCCACTTCTTTGCACATTGAGTCTTCCTAACTAGTTTTTTAAGGTTCGGCCTACTCTTCATCATTAGTAAACCGTGATTTGAGTCTACACTTGCTTCTGTGTACGCCTTACAATCCAGTAGCTGATTTCGGAATCTCTGCCGGATCAAGATAAAACCCAACTGAAATTTTCCCGTATCTCGCTGCCTTTTCCGATTATCCCTCCTCCTCTTGTGATTATTGAACAGAGTATGTGCTATCACTAGCTGAAATTTATAGGACAACTCAATTAGTCTCTTCTGTCCTTCCTAGTATCAAGGCCATATTCTCATGTAACCCTTCCTTCTACTCCTTCCCCTACAACCGCATTCGCCCCTGGATTAACATATTTTCATCTCCCTTTACGTACTGAATTACCTGTTCAATACCCTCATGTACTTTCTGTCTGTCTTCATCTTTAGTTTTTAGCGTCACCATGTATAGCTGAACTATAATTGTCGGTGTTGGTTTGTTGTCTATTCTGTTGAGAATAACCCTACCACTGAATTGTACACAGTAACTGACTCTCCGCGCCGCGATGAGTGGCCGCGCGGTTTGAGGCACCATGTCACGGATTGTGTGGTCACTCCCGCTGGAGGTTCGAGTCCTCCCACGGGCATGGGTGTGTGTGTTGTTCTTAGCGTAAGTTAGTGTAAGTAGTGTGTGAGTCTAGGGACCGATTACCTCAGCGGTTTGGTCCCTTAGGAATTCACAAACACACATATACTCTGCCTTACCTTCCTATTACTCCCGTTACACCATTTTCTGCTGCTGTTCATATTGCCCTACATTCATCTGATCAGAAATTTTTGTACATTTTCCATTTCATTTCAGTGACACTCACTATATCTAGACTGAGCCTTTCCATTTGCCTTTTCTTCTTTTGTAGGTCCCTACCACGTTCAAATTTCTACACTCCGCACCCCGACTCTTAGAACGCTATACTTTTTGCTTACAAAATCCAAAAGCGGAATGAGGCTAAAATGAAATGAAAACTTCTTCTCAAGACAATTAGCGACTAATCAAATATGGGAAAATAAATCTGCGGAAAATCATCGGCACTGATAACCCTTCACCTTAAATGGCCTTTTAAAGCTATTTAAGTGTAATCTTAGCCACAGATTTCCCAACAAAGACATTTCATCTATATTACTCACCTCAAATGATTCGCTCTTCCCAAATTTACAAACGTCCTTAAGGGCGTTATATAATTTCCAATTAATCGGTGCAGAGGAATTGTCCGCATAAAGATTCAAGAGATTAGTCAGGAAGAAAATGTGCAAAGAAGTGGATTACGGAGATACTGATAATGGAGAGATACCATTGCAATACCCTGATGCTACAGATACTGCGATAATCAATAGCTTAGAAGGGGGCTCTGTTGAACAGGAATGAACATCTCTATGTTTTAATGAAAAATATGAGTACAAGGATGGTAACTGTGAGGAAGTCATGGGTAACAGAAGAAATACTTTTGCTGTTCGATGAAAGAAGGAAGCACAAAAATATTTACGGAAATTCAAGAATACAGAGATACGAGTCACTTAGGAGTGAAATAAATAAGAAGTGCAGAGAGGCTAAGGAGAAACGATAGCGTTAAAAATATGAAGAAATAGAAAAAGAATTAAAATCGGAAGGACTGAATCGGCATATAGGAAAGTCAAAACAAGCTTCGGCGAAATTAAAAGCAATGGCGGTAACATTAAGAGTGCAAAGGGGATTCCACTTTTAAATGCAGAGGAAAGAGTTGTAAGTAGACTGTTTAGGTTTTCTTATTGGTAACGCCGCGTAGCGCTCTGTATGAAAATCACTGGCTGTCCTGTGTGCAGTCTGTGGCTAGTTTGCATTGTTGTCTGCCATTGTAATGTTGGGCAGCTGGATGTTAACAGCGCGTAGCGTTGCGCAGTTGGAGGTGAGCCGCAGTGGTGGATGTATGGAGTGAGATGGTTGAGTTTTTGACAGAGACATTAAATTTGTAAGACTGGATGTCATGAACTGCTATATATATTATGACTTTTGAACACTTTGAAATCTTTCATTTGCTAACTATGCCTATCAGTAGTTAGTGCCTTCAGTAGTTAGAATCTTTTATTTAGCTGGCAGTAGTGGCGCTCGCTGTATTGCACTAGTTCGAGCAATGAAGATTTTTGTGAGGTAAGTGATTTGTGAAAGGTGTAGGTTAATGTTAGTTAGGACTATTCTTTTGTAGCGATTATTGAAAGTCAGATTGCATTGCGCTAAAAAAATATTGTGTGTCAGTTTAGTGTTGATCAGAATAAGTAAAGAGAGTAATGTCTGAGTACGTTCAGTTTTGCTCAGCTGTTTGAAAATCAAATAATGTAGGAGGTTTATCATCACAGTAATTCATTAATTTTTCTAAGGGGACGTTTCATACGTCGACCCTTAGCCGAGGATACCTCACTGGAATCTTCTAATTTTTTTCCTGTAATTTGTGTAATTAGTATAGCTATTGTTTATTGCTACCACGTAATCATAGAGAGAATTTCCTTTGTAGTTGTAGTTTTCATTCTTGTACAGTAAAACAGTTTTGGCATGCATGTAGATTTGCACCAAGTATTTCGCAACTGCGCTTGCGATTAACTAGATATTATTTTCAGTGCTGTGTTAATGTGTTTCCTTATTTTGCTCTTCAAATTGTGCTTTTCTGTGCATCGTGTGAAATATTGTGACAATAATGGCGTGTGAAAAACGTAACACTATAATTGTGCATATGGAAATGGAGCTTGCGGCAAATAATGGTGTAGATATTGAAACAAGTAGTGAACAATGTAGACTCAGGTTTTGGGTCCTCACCGTTTTCTCAAATGAGTCAAGACACATTTTCTACCTGTCAAAATATGAATGTTGCCGGTGAAAATGCACTGCCAAAAAGCATAGAGAAACAGATTCCAGACACTAATACACTATTATTGCAATTAATGCAACAAATGGAACAATATCAGAGACTGCACACAGCACAGCCAGTGATTTTCATACACAGCGCTACGTGGCGTTACCAATAAGAAAACCTAAACAGCCTACTTACAGAGTGGATAGATGGGAAGAGTGCATTGAAGGCCACTATGAGGGGGGAGGATTTGTCTGATGAAGCGACAGAAGAAGTATCTGGAGTTGTCAGGGAAGTAATAGGAGATCCAGTATTAGAATCAGAATTTAAAAGAGCATTGGAAGGCTTAAAATGAAATAAGGCACAAGGTATAGATCCCATTCCATCGGAATTTCTAAAATCATTGGCAGATGTGGCAACAAAATAACTATTCACCTTGATGTGTAAAACGTCATCCACACAATTCTGAAGATACCAAAAAGGCGACAAGTACGAGAATTAATTCACGTCAGCTTAATATCTCACGCGTCCAAGTTGCTGACAAGAATACTGTGCAGAAGAAGGGAAAGAAAAGTGTGGATCTGTTATTGACGATCAGTCGGCTTTAGGAAAGATAGAGGTACCAGGGAGGTACATCTGACGTTGCGGTTTATATTGAAAACAAAGAAAAATCAAGATACATTCATAGGATTTGTCGACTTGGAAGAATCGTTTGACAATGTAAAATAGTGAAATTCTGAAAGAAGTTGGGGAAAGCTATAGGGAAGGACGGGTACTCAATTTTGAGTATATTATAAAAGTAAGTGCACAATGTGCACGCCGCTAAAAACTCAGAAACGAGTCTCTGTACGGTCAAGGGAGTTATGTGGTATGGTAACCGTCTATCTCCCATCCTGGAAGAAGATTCTTATTTTTACCTGAAGCGCCTGCTTTTGAAGATACAAGGGGTGGGAAGTTTCGCCATCTAGAAATATCTAGAACATTCCAGAACATTCGACAGTATTCGAGAACATTCCAGAACATTGGAGAGTACTTTAGAGGACTCCATAACATTCCGGAATGTTCCAGAATTTCCACGATGATCTGAGATGTTCTGGAATGTTCGGGAGTAGTTTGGAACATTCGGGAAGATTCTAGAATGTTCGGAAAAATCCGAGAACATCCCAGATCATTGTGCAACATTCCATAACACTCTCTAATGTTGTGGAACGTTCTGGAGCATTGTGGACTATTCCAAAACTTTTTGGTATGTTATTCGCCACTGGTAGGGCTACCCATAGGTAGGAGTGTATAAATTATGACACGTTGTGGGTTCGATCGTCAGTTTCTTATCAGCGGCGAAGTGAAGAACCAAAAAAGTAGTGCAGTGAGTGAATAAAAACAAAGAGTGAAGTGTGAGTAGTCAAAGTGACACACTGACAGAATATAAATCGAAAATAAAGTGTAAAAGTGTGTAAAGTGTACTTAGTGTATTTGTTGGTAAAAAGTTGATTTGATTTATATTTTAGACAACGCCCAAACTTAAACGAGGAGGAGATCTTGTTAGTTTTGAATAAAAACGGCGAAAACAAAAAGAACGGCGAAAGAGGGAACCGGACGAAGAGCGAGGAGCACGTTTAAGTTTACACGGAACGGGAATGAGCACGTATAAGTCTCCAAAGAAAGGGAATGAACGAGAATGAAAAGAAACAGAGAGATGGAAGAACAACGAAACGAATGTATTGAAGAATGGAGAATTGCGACACAATCTTATAGTAAAAGGCTGCGAACTCAAGCGTGCTACAAGATGTGTGGTCGAGGACAAGTAAACAGTACAGTCTAACAAATGAAACATTCCACTGCGACCCGACGAAAGAATATAACAAACACGTCGTAATGGGGAAAATGGATAATATCTGCCGATTTTGCAACGCGAAAAAATTCAGTAGAAGAACACCATGGTTGTGTTGCACGAGTGGAAAATTTCGATTAGGTCCACTGAAAGCACCTCCGCAGGAATTTTTACATTGCATGCCCTGGGAAACACCAGAATCAAAAGACTTTCTTCAGAATATAAAAGCGTAAGGCGCCTACTTCCAAATGAGTTATTTCGGTGTCAGTTCGATCAACACTAACAGAGATAAAATCGATTGTATTTCATTTCCATCGAAGGACAAATCTACCACAATAAGGGATCGTTACTACCACTACCAAACGAAGTCCATACATTTCTACAAGTATATTCCATCGAAGAAACAGAAATTATTTAGCGATGCACAAATGTCAGTGGATTGAGACGAGAAGTAGTCCGAGATGTACGGAGGATCTTACACAAATACAATCAAGTGAGTCACATATTCAAAAGAGCACTAGACCGAACGATTTCTGATGACTACAAAGTTATTCGAGCCGATAAAAGGCCACACGGAGAACACGTACATAGATTTAATGCGCTTCACTTAGACGAAGTCGTTATGGTAATTGTGGTCAATGAATACACAAGTCGTGACATAATTGTACAACGAAGAAGAGAAGGACTACAACGCACTTCAGAGAGACACCGTTCATTTGATGCCCTCCAATATCCATTAATATTTCTGCACAGAGAGGACGGATGTCATTTTAATGTGAAAAAATTCAACCTGGAGTTCTATGCTTGCCGCTTAATGATCAGACACAATTCTCAACACTCACCGTTTATTCCAACAATTCCTGGTAGACACATCTGCAAAAATAGAAGCGGAACGGATGCTTTACGTAAGACTGAATCAAAAGAAACTATGCTCGGATGAATACATCCACCTTCAACACGCAATCATAAATGTCGGTAACACTTACGGCATTTGAACAATGGTAACCTTACCCTCATCATACATAGGAAGTCAGAGACACATGCATGAAAACATTCAAGATGCCATGATCTACATGAGAAAATACCGACAACCTGACCTCTTCGTAACATTTTCATGCAACTCGTTGTGACCAGAAATTAAAAAACAGCTAAGATACGGACAAGCCCTCCTGCATCAACATGACATAACAAAAAAAAAAAAATACTACATCTTTGGAATCGTTAGACGCTGGATATACACAATCGAATGACAAAAAAGAGGACTGCCTCACTCACACAATCTTCTGTGGTTATTCGACAGAATTTATCCCAGGGATATCGAGGAAAAAAAAGTCCAAGCCAAATTTATCAGTTCACAAGAAGCTTCCGAACTGCACGACACAATAGTGAAAAACATGATCACTGACCATGCGGACCATTCAGTCCAAATTCGCCATGTATGAGTGGTGGAAAATGAACAAAAAATACACAAAATCATACTTGAGCGACACACAGCCCGAAATTGCTGGGTATCACTGAAATACGGTGGCTTCACAGAGAAATACGAATACGAGCAGCGACGAAATGGAAATAGATAATCTGTGGATAGTACCATACAACATTTTCCAAAATGTTCCAAGCACACATAAACGTAGAATACTGCAATTCAGTGAAATCCATCAAATATATCTGTAAGTATGCGAACAAAGGCAGTGATATGACAGTATTTCAAATAGCCAAAGACAGCTAATACAAAATAGAAACGACTAGATCTTCATTTATCAAAAGGGATAATACATCAACAGTAACTAAGTAGGGTGGCGGGCTTTCGGTTTTCCCAATCACGAATGTGAACCAACTGTGCAACATCTGGAAGTATATTTGGAAAGTGGACAGAGAGTGTACTTCACAAAAGTCACTATCAGAAACATTGCAAGCGAACCACTTCAGAACAAAACATTAACAACTTTTTACCAACTGTCTCAAACGGATCGATTCGCGTAAATATTAGGCCTACTACATGTCAGCGTCCAGCGTATGGAATACAACAAGAAAAACCTTTTAAAGATGCAAACAAGGAATTCCAAGAGAAGACAATCCACGAATCATGTAAACTGGCGCACTAGGACCGAAACCTTCCCGTTTCCTCTATATCTCTTTTGTTATGGAATAACATTCCCTTTTACAATAACCTATGTAGCCTTCCCTGAGGATTTCTATCTCTCGCTTAATAATAACAAATGAAATCTTCCCTTTGAAATTTATTCTCTTTCTCGATCTTCGCATACAAATTTAATTGCTGCTTTTTAAAAGTGATTTTCGGATTACTTCGACGAAACATAGAAAGTGTCGTCGTCGTGTGGCCATCAGTCGTTATCTGCAATAACCAAAACTGTTCCTTACCTTTTTTACTGTTACTGGATCGCCATCTGACTGCTAAATCGAACTGCAACATGAATATACTTACTCTGTTTTACTATACTCTATTAGCTGCTGGTGGGCTTTCATAATAAGTGGCTGTATTTATTACCAAAGCTGACGTTATTCTTTAACAGCAAAGCTGACGTTATTCTTTAATTAATTTCACTGAAGTTACGTAATTCATAGTTAAACTTTTTCTTGACAACAATAAAATTTAGCTAAGTTTTACGTTGATGGTTTTTGGGATGGATTATAATTAGAAATGCAATATTGCTGGCAAAAGTTAATTATATTCTGAATGAAATGATTTTACAAACGTTCAAATGGGACTCACTTTTTACAATAATCTTACAACTAGCAATGCGCAATCATACCTTCAGTAGTCTTGAGTTTCTCAAAAAATTTATTCAATAATATTAGTTCCTCTTATTATAATAGTTACCTGACATCCGTACATCCGTTTATAGTCTCTCGTAAATCATAGCTAGTAGCTGGCAGGCACACCGCTCCTCTCAGCCTCTTGCTTCAGACCTGCTACCGACTCGCTTCACTTCTCGCTTACTACTGACTTCCTACGAACGCTAAAGTGCGGTCTCTACTGCCAACAATGCTTTCTGGTGCAGGTAATCCCTGCTACCATTACAAAATGTACCAATGCGCGGTCTTTCCCACTCTTTTCTTAAAATGTACCCATACGCGGTCCCTCCCGCCCTTCTAAAAATTATATCAATTTGCGGTCTCTTTTGTCAACAATACTTTGGTGCAGACATTCCCTGCTACCACAATTATTTCCAACATGACAAATATTAATTACTCCTACTTAATCCTATTAATAAAATATTAACATCTTTCATAAATTGTGGTTTGACAATAGACAATAGAAGTATACACGTCTTACAGGCCGAGTATGCACCGTACTTCCGAACAGCGCCCAATGTTTCTACACACCTGGAAAATGAACACATTGACGCAAATGAATAAGACCCGCCATACTTGCACTGGACACTACGAGAGGGCCGTGCATGCGATGTTGAAACGCACAGCGCTGCGGTTACACCAGGAACCGCGTTTTCGGCCGTGGAATGTTGCTAGCTGCGCAGCGGTTGGTCGCCGCCAGAACCAGTGGCAGCCAGTTTGCTGTGGCATACGGAGCTTCGTTTGTGTCTTCAACATTGTTAGCATGCCGCGACAGCGTGTACAAGAACCGTTTGTGCAACTGAAAGACTTTGAGCGAAGGCGTATAGTGGGGCTTGAGGTGTCCACAATGCGTCGGTGTTGTCGCCTGTGAACAGCAGAAGGTGCACACGCCCCGTCGACCTGTGTCCGAACAGCGGCGACGCACAGATGCACCCCAGGGCCGTCGCATCCTACGAAGTGCCGTACTGCATCGCATCATCGTTTCACAACAACTTAGGAACACCGTTGCTCCAAGGCTATGAGCGAGAACCATTTGCAACCGTCTCCATGAAGCAGAGCTGCGGTCTCGCGACGCAGCGACATCGTTCAGCCTGCCTCCAGTGGTAAGGCGATAGACGTTTATGGAAAGACGAATGGAGACGTGTCGTCTTCATTGATGCGAGTCGCTTCTGCCTTGGTGAAAATGATGGTCGTACACGTGTGCGGCGTCGCGCAGGTGAGTGCCAAAATCAGAAGTGAACACGACAGAGGCGCAAAGGGCCAACTCTTCGCATTATGGTGTGGGGAGAGACACAGGAACGGGGCTGGATATTAACGACCGTGTGCCTAAACCCTCGTACCTGGTCCTTCCCGCGGTGGTTGATCTGCTGCTCTCTGCACAGCCTGCTATGATGTGCCCTTTAATTACTATTGTCTAGCAGGCAGAGGAGCCACTCACACCAACAATTTGATCTGGTAGAATTCACTGTATTCTCATACAATGTAGGCTTTCACGGCCGGTGTTGTCTTAAGTTAAAACTTCCGGGCTGAGAGGCCGTGGTCGATGTATAAAATTTCCACCGGACGTTTCGCCTCCATCTGCGGGAGACATCTTCTGAGGTCGTCCGGCTACTGCCACTGAGGCTCCAGGTACTCTCGCATTTATAGAGCGCATAGAGGGCACCACCATTCGTCGCGTGATGCCGACGGTATGCCTATCTTTGGAAGGCGTCGTCTTTCTCGATTAAGAGTAATCGATTGTCATTCTACTGCCGCAACGTCGACATCCATATTTTGTCCAACTTTCAAACTTCCTCTTTTCTATTAAAATTATTACGGTGTTTGTGAATTTCCATTGACAATCGATTACTCTTAATCGAGAATGACGACGCCTTCCAAAGATAGGCATACCGTCGGCATCACGTGACGAATGGTGGTGCCCTCTATGCGCTCTATAAATGCGAGAGTACCTGGAGCCTCAGTGGCAGTAGCCGGACGACCTCAGAAGATGTCTCCCGCAGATGGAGACGAAACGTCAGGTGGTAAATTTTATACATCGACCACGGCCTCTCAGCCCGGAAGTTTTAACTGATCACTGTATTCTGTTACACACTCGCACAAGGTGGGGCCGCACTGTTCACAATTAACGTTATTCAAAAAATGGTTCAAATGGCTCTGAGCACTATGGGACTTAACATCTGAGGTCATCAGTCCCCTAGAACTTAGAACTACTTAAACCTAACTGACCTAAGAACATCACACACACCCATGCCCGAGGCAGGATTCGAACCTGCGACCGTAGCGGTCGCGTGGTTCCAGAGTAAAGCGCCTAGAACCGCTCGGCCACACGGCTGGCTTAACATTATTCCACAGTTAACGTGATCAGTAGTTCTACTCCAAATACGTGTCACAATGGTGGCATTCAATGCAAAAACACGCTGCATAGACGACAAATCGGTCAACGATTGGTAGAGTTCTTCCAACAATTCAGTGTTTTATAACACGAGCGTGCGCGAGGCCGAATCGCGACGCAGATGTTCCATAAAATTTCGGGAACGATATATGAACGATAAAGTATCTGTGCTCGTGATATTCAGTCAATCAAAACGATGTATGTGTCTATCACTTAGAACTTGCAATTCGGATCGTATCTGTCCACATTATTTTTCCGTAACCGCGACGCGGTTGATTGTTGTACTCCCGACATGACACACGAAACGGAGAAACATCACCTTTTGGATAGATATTGATACTGCGTCGTGAACACTGAAATTAAACGCAAAACTTGTGTAGCAAACATTTTCAGTTACTTCACCATAACTCGTAGTATAGGTGCTGCAGCTGCGGCATGACCGCAACACGCCGCCCACGTTCCACGAAAACTACGCCACGACTGCCCACTGTTGCTCTGCGC
This sequence comes from Schistocerca americana, assembly GCF_021461395.2. Lineage (NCBI taxonomy): Eukaryota > Metazoa > Arthropoda > Insecta > Orthoptera > Acrididae > Schistocerca > Schistocerca americana. The sequence goes on from NC_060121.1 coordinate 619,475,352, forward strand.
TCGGCAGAGAGGCGACTATCGGTGGCGGATTTACATATATGCCCGATAGGCACGGGCCTAGGGATGACACCTTAGGGTGGCGGCATTTTTTGCTCTGAACTCATTTTAACCTTTTACGTTTTAAAGTAACTGCGCTTACAAACGACAACAAATGGGTCTGAGCACTATGCGACTTAACTTCTGAGGTCATCAGTCGCCTAGAACTTAGAACTAATTAAACCTAACTAACCTAAGGACATCACACACAGCCATGCCCGAGGCAAAACGACAACAATTTTTAATATTGTTAAACAACTTAGTTTAAATAAGCCTTAAGAACGAAATTCGACAATACGAGTTTGGAAATATGCATAGTTTACGTGGTGACTGAATGAGAATTTAACATTGGGTGTCTGTCTGGTATCATCCCCACGATCGTTCAAAATATTTTGAGGTAAGCTGTCAGTACGGCAATCTACAATACAATGTTTGAAACGTTATTATTCCGAGAATTTTGTCGGCTTCTACTTAACCCTACTCTGTTTTCCCCGTGAAAATACTGGGACCCCTGAAAAGCTGTGATAAACTAATCAGCAGTCTCTTAAATACAGTAACATGTGTGGGCCTCAGTTTGTAAAACCCGACTTGTAGAAATTACGGGGAAGTGTGAAGTCAACCCTCCATTACTGTAATTAATGTGAAAGCTCTGTGGTCTTCAATATCTGAGCTTTGATTTAATGACACCCGTTGAGCAAAACATATCGATACTGGGAATGTTTTATTTTTAAACTCACGTTTATACGAAAAGAACTTAAGCAGGATATCTAATAATGTGTAAAATACACTTCACAACAGTTTAAAAATGTTATTTATGTGTTTACTTAGTTACTGTTTTGGCGAAGAAAGAAGAAGAAACCAACCTTAGTTTTTCTCATTTATTGTGCTGCAGCCTGCACAATATCAAAGTTTCCACTCTGTGCAATCGAGTAGCACGTGCTATTGCAAACTTTGCTGGCTGGTGAGTTTGTTTACTTATTCATATTAGTTTTAAAATTATTATATTGTATTATATTACATTACATTATATTATATTATGTATATAAGACATATATTATATACCGCTCATAATATGGTTTAATGTTTTCCACATGATGTTTGCCCTCTCCGCTACCAGACGCTACAGCTTCCAGCTGGAGAGTATTTGGACACTAGATACCTCTAATATGATACGGACCCTTGTGGAAGTTCTGTATCTCTCAGTTTACCTTGCTTGAACGCATATGAGTCTTAATTAACACAAGATCTCCTACCTTGTACCTGATGGGCCGCACTACTCCATTGTGCTTCTCCTTTCTTTGCTGAGCATTCTCACTTAACCGTTCCATGGCTAACTATCTTTTCACCCCATGTTCGATCTGTGGCTGGGGAGTTAAACAAAATCTCAGAAAACATACTTTCAGGTGGCTGGTTAAGCAGAATTTCGTATGGTGCGAATCCCATCATGGCATGAGGCATACTGTTCATTACTCCTTCGAACTCCTCTACACAATCCCTCCATTTTCTGTGTTTGCGGTGGCAATAAGTATGACACATGCAGCTCACTTCCTTCACAATTTCCCTGCCGGATTGGATGCCGGTCTGTAATTTGCTGTAGAGAGTTGTTCAATATTGTTCCTCTGTAGCATTTCCTTCCACTCTCTTGAACTAAACTGTGGACCACTGTCCGTCAGAATTTGTTTGGGTTTGCACACATTTAAAAACTCCCTCTCAAACTCCACATACGTCTCGTATTTTTGTCCTATTCTCATTCCCCAAGTACCAGCTTCGCCTTCCATTCTCGATGCAACAAAGCGTATCTTTTGGTCGCCATCCCATAGTTCAGGTAGCACACCCTAAATTGGTCAAAATAGTCCCTCAGATGCAATTTTTCGTTTGGATCAAAATTCCTAAAATTTCCAACACTAAGAAGGACTCATCATTTTGTACACCAAGTATGCTGCCTCCTGTTATGCCTCCATTGCAGAATAACGACTTTACTTCATTTTTGACCTATTGACCCACGAGTGACTGGGTCTCAGATACTTCATTGCACACCTGCTCCATATTGTGTACGTAAGCATCTTGATTCAGCACAGCAGCTTGCACTGTGTTTAAACTCCTTCTCCTCCCCATCCAGTGTTTCAAATTCTTTATAATAGACCTCAACCCTTTTGCGGAATTCCTCTTTTACCTCACTGACTTCAGCTTCAACCCTGTCAAAACGTTTCGCCTGCATGTTGATCTAATCGAGACGTAAGTGTGTCTATCTTTCTATAACACGCGTCCCCACCTTCTTTATGGCTGCCAGCAGTCGATCGGAGTCATCCTTCATTTGCTCACTAGTTTCTTCGATCCGCCTAGTGGTTTGGTAAAATTGCCTATTAGTTTGGTCAAGCAGCCTACTAGTTTGGTCAATAGCAGCAGCAAGTTCAACTTTCATTTGCTTACTAATTTGATCAATCTGCCTATTAGTTTGGTCAAGCTGCCTATTAGTTTCCTCGAATCCCTTCTTCAGCATACTCATTAATGTTGTGAACATGTCAGAGTCAGCCCTACACTCCTCTATTCTAGGTGTAGTCACGACTGGTGACGACACAGCATCAGGGCTTCCCATTTCAACCGACAGTCTCCATACCAGAATCTCTTGATATATCAGAACTTCTAAAGCAAGCTAAAATTATGTTCTGTGAAGAATGCACAACGGCACATGAAAAATCACTCGAAGCCATGGACAGAACATTACGAGACATGTGAGGAATCTCTGGAGTGAATGGAGGAGCTGTACTCATACTCTCAGTTATTAAGTCAAAACTAGCTGACGAGATCAATGCATGCTTAAAAAAATCTCTGGACACACATGCAAATACTGCGACTAACAAAAAATATGAGAACCAGACTATCGAAAGACGAAACATTAGCATTTTTCTCAACAAATAGATGAAGGGTCATAACTTACTGACCAGACGACTGGTGTCATTAAATTCAACAGTGATTTCTGCAACATTGCCATTGCTGAAAACGAACTCATCGACCAAATTTATAAAAACATTGTTCACAACTATAACAGTCCGGACAGGCTATTTGAAAGGGCAATTTTGGCAGCTAAAAATAATATTGTCGACGATGTCAACTTTAATATTCAGAATAAAATTGTTGGTGAAGAGAGAATATAGAAATCGATCGACAGATGGTAAACGTTGAAGGAAGTGTGAGCTTCCGTACAGAGACCTAAAACTGAAACTTCGATCATATTACTCAGAAATCTCAGCTCACCAGAGCTATGTAATGCAACAAGAATGATCGTCAAATAACGTTGAATAACATCATCGAAGCGGAACTTCTGACTGGAATGTACAAAGGACGCACACTATTTATTCCCAGAAAACTACTGAACTCTACTGAACTGCGACTCCAATTTCAAAGACTGTAATTTTCAACCAATTAGCTTACAATTTTAAAATTAAAAAGCAGAAGGATAAACTTTAAAATATTGCGGCATCAACCTCAAAGAGTCGTGCTGCCCTCACGGTCAACTATGCTTGCTCTTGACTGGGAAATTCGAAAAATTTGTGCATATATACCCCGGAAAACAAAATGAAAAATGTTGTTTATAAACAATTATTGTAAATAGTTAGAATGTTTCCAAAAAACATTTTGTACCTCTTATACTTTTACAAGTATTGTAAATAGTTATAACAGGTTTTCAATAATTTTTTTACCTCTTTTACTTTAATTTTTTATTCCAACTACCATACAGTCTCATATCAACTCCCTGAGTGGAGCCGGTTGCTCCAGCTTGCATATAATATGTGGAAAGAGGGAATAATAAGAGTGGGAGACCAAGAACGAAGTGCTCAAATCACAAAGGGTGTAAGACAGGGATGTAGTCTTTCGCCCCTATTGTTCAGTCTATACATCGAAGACGTTATGACATAAAATAAACGACATATTCAAGTGCTGAATTAAAGTTCAGTGTTAAAGAATATTAGTGTCAAGATTCACTGATGACATTGTTATCATCAGTGAAAGTGAAGAAGGGATGCAGGATCAGTTGAATAGAATGAAAAGTGTAATGGGTACAGAATACGGATTGAGAGCAATACGAAGAAAGACGAAAGTAATGAGAAATAGAAAAAATGAGGGCATCGAGGACCTCAACGTCATAACTGGGGATGACGAAGTAGACGGTCAAGGAATTCTGCTGTTTAAGCAGCAAAATAATCCATGACGGACGGAGTAAGGAGACTAGCAAGGGCAAAAGCTCATTCCTGGCCAAGAGAAGTTTACTATTATCAAATTATGTGGACTGATAAGGTAAGGAATGTAGAGCTTCTCCGCAGAATCGGTGAGGAAAGGAATATATGGAAAATACTGACAAGAAGAAAGGGCGGACAGACAGGACATCCGTTAAGACATCAGGGAATAACTTCCATGGCATTTGAAGGAGCTGTAGAGGGTGAAAACTGTACGGAAATACATCCAGCCAATAACTGAAGACGTAGGTTGCAAGTGATACTCTGAGATGATGAGGCTGGCACAGGAGAGGAATTCGTGGCGTGACGCGTCGAACCAGTCAGAAGACTGACGACTTAAAAAAAAAAAAAAAAAAAAGGTCTGTAAACGGTAGCGAGCAGCTTCGTGCAGACAACTGGTCATGATTTTAGAGTGGTAGGCCTGCGCTCCGATCCAGCAGCAGTTCCTAATTATTACGGCTGTGATCGAACTGTGTCGCTATCGTACAGAATATGTAATCTGAAGTAATAGAAACCATGTGTTCTGGAACTGAAACCTTATCTTCTGCGAATGTTAAGTCTTTTATTGATGTTGCTGAGTTTCTATGTTTACTTGTTAGTGTGAATGAAAACGTGAATGCGAAGTAATATAATAAATGGATATTATTAGTCTGTTGACAAAGTATACGTTACAGTGAGAACTGCATTTCTACAGAGTGAAATAAATCATACGGCCAGGGGGAATTTGTAATCTGTATTTCGCCACTTTATGGTAACAGGGAGAGAAGAAATATTTTTATATTATCCAATTATTTAGAGATGGAGTTATTTTAATATTTGTAGATTCTGTTAATTTGTTCTTTTAATAAATTTCTCGTAAAGCCTATTAAGTGGTGATTGGTCAAATGTAAAAGCCGCTAGATAGCGCGGGTTTGTACAGACAGATCACTGGTTGTAACGTTTCTCGGCCAATGAGAAGAGAGTGCGTTCGCTCGAATTGCATGGGCTAAGGAATTGCTTTGTAGAACTACATTAAGTTCGAAGTAGGACGTGTAAATTTGGAGTCCCGAATAGATGTAATAATTTTAGGTGTAATGAGTTAAATTTGAGTATGGAGTGCTGCAAAATAACTGCGAACAATTGAGTCAGACGGGTACCCGAAATTCCGGATTTTTTGTGTGTGAACTACAACTTTTGAATTAATCAAAGTCTGTGTTACATGCTGTGCAAGTCGGGAACTGAACGTTGAAAGGGATCGAGTTGTGGAATACTTGAGTGAGCATTCTCTGGCAGAAAATCCTTCGGGTAACAGGTACGGTTAAATACAATATGCTGGTTACTACGAGTGAGCGTGATTGTGTGTGAATGATGAAACTGAAACTTCAGATTGGCACGGACTTAGCGATGTTTTGTATAAAAGAAGTAGCACTGAATCGAAGTTGTCACTCAAAAACTATCTATCCTTGAAGAGTTCAGTTCATCTGACACTAGTAAACTATGATGCAGCCTGTAGAGACGTGTAGTACGGTTAGACTCCGCCACAACTTCATCTATCTCACGGGCATTACTCATTTTTTATCAGGTAAGGCAAGGCCAGGACTGAGGGAGAAGAGATACCGCCGAAAGCCCAGCGGACATTTTCTATTGGAAGAACGCCGTTGCAACTCCTTTCCAATCTGTGGTCCTTGAATGATTTCTTGCTGGAGAAGGTTGATAGTGCACAAAACTGAGACACGTGGAAACGGACAAGAAAATATTTAAGAGTAAATCGTGAAAGAATTGCTCTGCGCTATTAAGTGCGAATAAGGCCCACATAATTGAAACGGAGAGACCAAACTTTCGTTAAGAATTCTTGTGCAGCGAGTGAAGGCCCGATGAAGTCTTGGGTAAGCTTTTGCTTCGATTCAGCTGTTGAAATTGTGAGATTCATAACTCGGATACGTTTCTGGTGAAGGACCCATGGAACCGACGTATCTGTAAAGGCAATATTTCCAAGACGAAGGCATGTGGGTGTGGGATTGTTTATAACAGGAAAATGGAACCAGAGAATTATTTTGTATACTGTCGCTTGTGAAAGTTTCTACTATGATCTGACTGTTAATGCTACTGCGTTGATCATGATTTTAACGTTGCAGGTGGTAACCGTTTGTACGAGTATCGTTCAGTAAGTAATGCAACGCATTTGTTTCTGAAAGCAGATTGATTTTATTCAGGATTCCAATGCACCATATTATGCCCCAATGTTTTGGCTACAAAAGGATTTTTCAACGTTATCTCCGTTTCATTCGACAGTATTACGCTACCTTACTGACAGCGCCTGAATGCCTGCATGGTACCACGCCACTGGTCGACGCTGGAGCCAACGCCTTGCTACATCAATAATTTGGAAATTTGTCGTAAGGTCTTATGGGACCAAACTGCTGACGTCATCGGTCCCTAAGCTTACACACTACTTAATCCAACTTAAACTAACTTACACTAAGGGCAACACACACACACACACACACACACACACACACACACACACACACACCCGTGCCCGCGGGAGGACTCGAACCTCCGACGGGGGGAGACGCACGGACCGTGACAAGGCGCCCAAGACGGTGCGGCCAACCCGCGCGGCTCTGCAGTAAGCTCTCCTTCATCTACGTACTGCTTCCTGCGGAGTGCATACATCACTGGGCAATTTCGTTGTTCTTTGCAGTCTTTGAGTACCCCAGCTGGTGGACAAGTGTGTCAGCATTAGCAACAGAGGCGTTCAGTTGTGCAGCGAAGGTGTTTGAATGTGATCCATCGATCACCTCGAATGAGAGTGTCCGCGCGTTCCAACGTTGCAGGAGTCACAGCTGTGTGCGGCCGGCCGGCACGCGGGAGATCAGACAGACAGCACGCCCAACGTCCCACAGTGGTTTTGTTCACGGCCAGGTCTCTGTACACAGTCTGCAAGCGCACTTGAATACCTGCGATGCTCTGGTTTTCCACCAAAGGAAACTTACTGACAGCTGTGTGCTTGGAGCGCAGTTCATTACAGACGCCATTTTGCAGGCTACGCATAGAGCCGTCACCTATCGAAACTGAATGAAACTATAGGGGGCTACAGGTGGGGATATTCCATGATATCCCACAACAAATTCCGCATTTTTCAACCTAAAATGGCCGAGAGGAAAATTTAAAACTTTTCCACTTTATAATGGGGTTGGTCCAGCAATCAGAATGTACGAAACTTGAAGAAACAAGCATTCTTGGTTGCAGCGTTAAAATTTTTGCATTATTTCCCAATGACAAATTTCTCCTTTATTTAGCCATCTTCGAATTGGCCTGTGAAAGAAATACACAATTTCGTAATAGTGGCGTGACCCCATTTAGTGAGATTTGATTATCAAGCGAATATTAAACAACTTCCTGATATTTGGTAGCGATGGATGCACGAGACACTGCGCATAAAATATCCAGCAGGTAAATGCCCCTTGTCAAAGCTTCGAAAACACTGTACAGAGCCCTATAAAATATAATAAATCAGAAATTAATCGTATTCTAAGAAAATGTAACCTGCTTTGTCCATAAATTGACACTCCATACTGGAAATAAGACGAAAGCAGCAGAATATCTTGTTACGGTATGTGACACAGTCCAGTGCAAACCAAACGGAATCAGGCCTAGAGTAGAGCTATACCTCAAAATCATGTTGGAGGTGTAGCGCATATTCTGGTTGCACACATCGCACTGGATATGAAAACATACAAGGCCACTAAGACTAGTGAACATAGCTCTCGACAGATGACTCCAGCACGCTGTGAGCTACTGCACTGTTGAGTTGCTAAATGTTTCATAGCAACAGTTATGAGAGTAAATATGTGTCTTGTGACTAGGGCCTCCCGTCGGGTAGACCGTTCACCGGGTGCAAGTCTTTCGATTTGACGCCACTTCGGCGACTTGCACGTCGATGGGGATGAGATGATGTTGATTAGGCCAACACAACACCCAGTCCCTGAGCGGAGAAAATCTCCTACCCAGGGTTGACATTCTGTCGCGCTGACCACTCAGCTAGGGGGGGGGGGGGGGGCGGACAGTTATGAGAGTTATTATAGGTGATTGATGTTCTAAAAATTGCTGATAAAATTCTTACATTAATATCCAGAATAATCAGGATGAACAAAATTAAAACTAAAGCGTATCAAAAATACATGCCGAATGGGAAGACAAGGAATTAAATAGGGGGCTCTAAATACCAATGAGTGTTCCAAGTAGTTTTATAGCGTACCCGAATCTCCCTAAAACCAGAATCTACGCCCCTTCCCCTCCCCCCGACGCGCGATATTGTGCTATACCAGCTAATTTGCACTATTGACTAACAGTGTCAATACTATGTCCGGTTGCCAAGCAAGTGCAGCATCTAAGTCGTAAAATACACTTCAGTGGTGCGCTGATAAATGCAAATACAAACTTAAATATAATATCCAGTCACATAAATGTGAAAAGAAGCCAGTGTTAACTATATGCCACCTTACATAAAATACCGAGGTTCCTCAATGTCATAGTTGATAGCAAGAACCAATCTTAAAAATCCCATTTCCAGACAATCACCAACCTCGTTGTTAAAAACATAGAATTCATCAGCGCAAGAGCACATGTGGTAGATATACGTTACTGGTTGCAGAGTAAGACTCAAGAAACTTAATTTTTTTCATTCCCCAAACCATAATATACCTTCTAGTTAATAACTGCCACGGTTGTCGTTATGACGAGGTGTAGCAACTGAACACTATCTGCCAAGAGCTGCATGCACTAATCTTAGGGTCCTTGTATGTTTTCATATCCAATGTGATGTGACCTACCAGAATACGCTTGCACTACACCTACGTATGTTTATGATGTATAGCTTTACCGTAGGCAATGGACTGCGCCACATTTGATAACGTAATCTGCTGCTCCCTTCTTATTTCTAGTGTGGGTTGTCAATTTGTAGACAAAGTAGGTTACATAATATTTGAAAAATATCTTTCGGTCAGTTTCACGTTTGTTCTATTTTATAGGACACCGCCCAGTATTTTTAAAAACTTTGACAAGGGGCATTTGCCTTCTGGGACTTCCTAGGCGCAATATCCAATGTACTTATCGCTACCAAATATCTGGAAGTTGTTTAATATTTTCTTTGTAATCCTCAAGCCCCTATTATGAAATTTTGTATTTCTTTCGTGGGCCAGTCCGAAGTCACCAAAATGAAGGTGAAACGCATGTGGAAATAAAAAAATAATTTAACACTGCATTTTTCTTCAGAAAAATGTATTGCATTCCTTACTGAACGCCCCTCGCAGTTGTAAAGTTGGCGTAAATAGTGAGTCCTATGACAGATTTCGTGTCACTAAATGGCACATAAGAGTTTTCCAGACTCATTTCTTCGCCCAGCCCTCGAAATCTGTGGCGGGAAGGACGTTGTGTCACGTCACTCAGCCGCGGTAATTTGAAAAATCGCGCCAGCAAGTTTGCTGCCGCGACAGCGATACGTGGGCCAGCGCGAAGCCGTGTACGACGCCATCTGGACAGAAAAGCGGACAATGGGGAGCATCGGAGTAGCAACCCAGGGAACCTGGAGGCACCGCCTTACGAGTGCGCTGGATGGATTTGACAGCATGCTTGGACAGCCGAGGTTGAGTTATGACTGTGCCACAGAGCTGTACGTCCCGTCGTGCATGTTACTGGAAGGCACGATTTTGGGACAACATACTGGGCTGGGTGAGTGTTGTCGCACAGTGCTTTTCCTAAATTTTTGCCATAAGTGGTTCCTACCTACAGTATCTTCCAGATGCAGTTGGAAGTGCGCCCATACGAGAATTATAGCAATTTCTGAATGCTAGTGCAGTTGTGCAGTCTAGTGCAGTTGTGCTTTAGTACTCATTGAAGTTCATATGTTATTGTACCTGTTGACGTCACCTGTGAGTAGATGTCATCGAAATAAACCCTTGGCATATTTTCTGCTAGAGTGCTTGAGTGTCAGTCTGGTTCCCTCTTGCAGTGACTGTGGTTGAAGCCTTGCAAGTTCTGATTAATGTTATTGTTATAACCCCGTTCTGAGCATAAAGTCTTATTTTATTTGGAGAACTTGTTTTATTCTCAAATAGATTCGATAATCCTTTTATTTGACAATATTATATGAATGCGTGGTGTCTGTTATTTCGGACATGTACGGAGAAACAGACACAACGCATTGATATAATTTATTCATCTCGATGAGCAATAAATCCGCAACCTTTAGTGCGAGTGCACTTTTACGTTCGACCTCCAGCCGGAATCTAAAATTAGCAAGCATGGAGGATATGGACCGGGACTGCGGATAGGTGGTGCCAGATGGGAATGTGGGTCGGGGAATGTGGGTCGGCCGGAGGTCGTGTCGATACAGAAGTATGAAACCGGAATTTCGTTGCAATAATTACGCGTCTGTTGTTTGAAACTGATAAACAATATTTTATTCAAAATAATTTCCATTGCTATTTATACATTTCCCCCACCTCTCCGACAGGCTATGAATGCCACACCAAAAAAAAGTTCTTTTGAATCGAACTAGTCAGCGAGCCATTTTCGTACATTTTCATACAAACTGAAGCGTTGTTAAGCGGGAGCGTGTCCCAGTCATGCAAATAGATGAGAATCGGACGGAGCCAAGTTTGGAGAATAAGCCGCATGCGCTAGTATTTCCCAATTGAACGACTCGATCGTTTCCCCTGACCCGCTTTGCTGTGTGTGATCGGGCATTACCATGGAGCAATATGACTGTGTCGGCTTTTTCCATATTCCGGTCGTTTTTTATTTAATGCTCGATTTAAATCGATCATTTGCTGTTGGCAGCGATAAGTGTTAACGGTTTCGCCAGGTTTTAGTAGCTCGTAATAGATGACACCCTTCTGATCCCACCAGACCCAGAGCATTGTCTTCTTTCCAAAGCGATTTGATCTTGCAGTGGATATCGATGGTCTGCCTGGATGCACCCATAGTTTACGACGCTTAGGATCAATTTTTCATTATCTGTCTCTATTCGATGGAGAAACGACTTTCTTTTGTACCTGGCGAGCACCATTTCAACAATGGTCTTTCGAGTTGCTTACTGTCTTTCATTCAGTCAATGTGGAACCCATTTTCCCACTTTCTGCACCTTCCTCATAGTTTTTAACCGAAGATAAACGACTTTCAGCGTCACATTCAATTGTTCCTCGAGTTACTGTTGAGTTTAAGTATCATCTTCATCCAATAATGCCTGCAATTCGTTACTTTAGAACTTTTTCGGTGGTTTCCCGCGCTCGTCGATTCTCACGTCAAAATCACCACTTTTGAAATTTTCGAGCCACTCGAAATACTTTGTTTTCCCAAGAGGATGTTCGCCGAAAGCTTCGACAAGTATTCGATGCGACTCTCCAGCAGTTTTCTTCAAATTATAAGAGAAAACCAACGCTGTCCACAAGTCGTAGTTCTAAGCACAGAATTCGACATTTTTCCGAGTTTCAAAAAAATACCGATGAATGGAACTTGGGTTAATGTGTATTGATACTCGTCGTCAGCCCTTAACAGGAAGCAGATGGCGCTGCAGACGCGGTCTCACGGGTCTTACACTGACGGCTAGCAACATCTATAGGGAAATTCCGGTTTCATACTTCTACATCTGGTAGTCCGGTTGGTTGGTCGGTTGTGTGGGGAAGGAGACCAGACAGCGAGGTCATCGGTCTCATCGGATTAAGGAAGGACGGGGAAGGAAGTCGGCCGTGCCCTTTCACAGGAACCATCCCGGCATTTGCCTGGAGCGATTTAGGGAAATCACGAAAAACCTAAATCAGGATGGCCGGACGCGGGATTTAACCGTCGTCCTCCCGAATGCGAGTCCAGTGTGCTGACCACTGCACCACCTCGCTCGGTTGGCAGTCCGCCCATTTGCGATAAACAGTGTGTCCGGGTGCTGCAGTGGTTAACACAACTGCCCAGTAATCTGGAGGTCCTGGCGCCAGCCCAGCACACATTTTCACTCGTCACCGCTGAGTCGCAAAAAGTTCCGATGCAGCTGATATCATTAGTCCCTTCACTTTTCTTTTCTTTCTCCCCACCTCCTCCACTTTCAGTTTACCTGATTTGACAATATTGTCGGTAAATTATAACTGTTCTATTGGCCAGAGTGAATGTACCTTAATTCTGAGCAAACTTATATGTAAGAGTTCTCGCTGTTATAGGAAGCTTGTAAGTGCTTCTCTGGCCTAACTATAGTAGTTTATTTTGTGTTTTTATGCATTTTAATAATTTTTGGCTACTTGTATCTATTTTGGTTTGCAGTCCCCAGTTGTTTTACTATTCCAATGGTTCAACATTGCCATTTTTAATAATTTGTTAAAGTTCATTGTAAAACTGTGTTTGATATTTTCATTAAATGAAAATTTCGAATAGTAATTATCACTCACTGCTCAAAACAGTCCTGCCACTCCCTGTACGGCACAATATGTTTGTGTAGGTTTCAGGAGAATTTAAAATATCCTTTTGCTCCATTTCCAAACGATTTAGTTCCTTATCTGTTTATTTCTATTTGATATTTTGTTCTCTATAAAATGACTTTGTGGGAAAGGATTCTATAGCATTTTGATTCAAAAGTAAATTTTGGAAATAACATACTGAGAATATGCTTTAGGATAATTGTCAGTCACCTTGACTGTTTTATACTCTAAGGATCCAATTATCAAAATTGCGTAATAGCTTCTCGTCAGACCACTATTTTGCACTTAATGGAAATATCTGGAGCATAGAACATAAGCTTTTGTATAAATCGATATCTTTTGCATCATGCACCATATTGTAATCGGGCATAGTAATTCGATCGACCTGGATATGATTAAGGGTACATCACTCGTTCCAAGTTATAAATTTTATGTCATTGCCTGTAACAGTACTTTTTGCAGTGTCTGTGTTTCATGGTTACTGCTACGGTCTACAGCTGTGTGTAGCAGGAGATATGTATTTGCTGTTGCAGTACGATTAGACTGCAGCGGCACTAATTATTAGTCACACAAAACAATTTGTGGCTGGCCGTGACTCGAAACAGGATTTCCCACTTTACGCGAGCGGTCGCCTTAACAACTTCTGTTGTTCGTCACGTCTCCATGACCGGACCAGACCTCCGTACGTCACGTCGTCAACTGCTGTTTGTGTATGAGAATTCGGTTGGAAACTTTCCTCATGTCAGCACGTTGTAGTTGTCGCCACCGGCGCCAACCTTGTGTGAATGCTCTGAAAAGCTAATCATTTGCATATCACAGCATCTTCTTCCTGTCGGTTAAATTTCGCGTCTGTTGCACGTCATTTTCGTGGTGTAGCAATTTTAATGACCAGTAGTGTAAATAAGCCTCTCATGTGCGGGAAGCGCAGCAACCGTGCGAGTGCAGGACGTAGACAGACGGCGACATATTGAAGTCTGCATTGGTTCAAGAGGCGTGACCAGATGTGCTTAAGACGACCGCTCGGGCAAAGTGAGAAATCGAAGTTGGAGTGCCGGTCCAGTAAAAATATTCGTACGTCACTAATAAATTGTGCAGCTTTTAACAGCGACTGAAGTAGGAAACTGTAATATTGGCACAAAATTGCAATATATCGTTAAGGACGTCCATGTTCCCATAGTATGTTCTTTCTTCACATAAGCTGCGAATTTCATCTGTACTGGGGAGGATGGATGACAATTGGCGTCTGAACGGAGTTTTGAAGTGAAAGAGTTTAGCAATTTAAATTTTGGAGGAATTCTACCAGTTGAGGGTACGTGGGACTTGCCCGGACTGACTGCAAGTACGCGCGCTACTCTAAGTGAAGTCAGCGCACGAGGTTATAGGAAGAGGGAGAGAAGGCTGGTGGCCATTCGGAAGGAACAGAGCCAAAGACAGATGGCTCAAGCTATTCCTCGCTAGAAAAGCTAAAAGGCAAGAAGGACAGAGGCAGTCAGTCCGAAGCTGTCCGTTGTGTCTCATAGCTGGAATAGAAGAGAGAGACGATACTGAGCTCTCTACTCCAAGGCGCCGCCAGCAGCTTCCAAGTGACTCGGTTACGACGCTTCCTGCTGGTCTACGGAGGCGTATGGCTCGTTTTTCCAGCAAAGCACCGGAAAGATGGCGTCTGCTGACACGTAGCGACTGTGAGTGCGGTTGAAAGGCATACAAAACAAAAAATGGCTCTGAGCACTATGGGACTCAACTGCTGATGTCATTAGTCCCCTAGAACTTAGAACTACACTCCTGGAAATTGAAATAAGAACACCGTAAATCCATTGTCCCAGGAAGGGGAAACTTTATTGACACATTCCTGGGGTCAGATACATCACATGATCACACTGACAGAACCACAGGCACATAGACACAGGCAACAGAGCATGCACAATGTCGGCACTAGTACAGTGTATATCCACCTTTCGCAGCAATGCAGGCTGCTATTCTCCCATGGAGACGATCGTAGAGATGCTGGATGTAGTCCTGTGGAACGGCTTGCCATGCCATTTCCACCTGGCGCCTCAGTTGGACCAGCGTTCGTGCTGGACGTGCAGACCGCGTCAGACGACGCTTCATCCAGTCCCAAACATGCTCAATGGGGGACAGATCCGGAGATCTTGCTGGCCAGGGTAGTTGACTTACACCTTCTAGAGCACGTTGGGTGGCACGGGATACATGCGGACGTGCATTGTCCTGTTGGAACAGCAAGTTCCCTTGCCGGTCTAGGAATGGTAGAACGATGGGCTCGATGACGGTTTGGATGTACCGTGCACTATTCAGTGTCCCCTCGACGATCACCAGTGGTGTACGGCCAGTGTAGGAGATCGCCCCCCACACCATGATGCCGGGTGTTGGCCCTGTGTGCCTCGGTCGTATGCAGTCCTGATTGTGGCGCTCACCTGCACGGCGCCAAACACGCATACGACCATCATTGGCACCAAGGCAGAAGCGACTCTCATCGCTGAAGACGACACGTCTCCATTCGTCCCTCCATTCACGCCTGTCGCGACACCACTGGAGGCGGGCTGCACGATGTTGGGGCGTGAGCGGAAGACGGCCTAACGGTGTGCGGGACCGTAGCCCAGCTTCATGGAGACGGTTACGAATGGTCCTCGCCGATACCCCAGGAGCAACAGTGTCCCTAATTTGCTGGGAAGTGGCGGTGCGGTCCCCTACGGCACTGCGTAGGATCCTACGGTCTTGGCGTGCATCCGTGCGTCGCTGCAGTCCGGTCCCAGGTCGACGGGCACGTGCATCTTCCGCCGACCACTGGCGACAACATCGATGTACTGTGGGGACCTCACGCCCCACGTGTTGAGCAATTCGGCGGTACGTCCACCCGGCCTCCCGCATGCCCACTATACGCCCTCGCTCAAAGTCCGTCAACTGCACATACGGTTCACGTCCACGCTGTCGCGGCATGCTACCAGTGTTAAAGACTGCGATGGAGCTCCGTATGCCACGGCAAATTTGCTGACACTGACGGCGGCGGTGCACAAATGCTGCGCAGCTAGCGCCATTCGACAGCCAACACCGCGGTTCCTGGTGTGTCCGCTGTGCCGTGCGTGTGATCATTGCTTGTACAGCCCGCTCGCAGTGTCCGGAGCAAGTATGGTGGGTCTGACACACCGGTGTCAATGTGTTCTTTTTTCCATTTCCAGGAGTGTAGTTAAACCTAACTAACCTAAGGACATCACAAACATCCATGCCCGAGGCAGGATCCGAACCTGCGACCGTAGCGGTCTTGCGGTTCCAGACTGCAGCGCCTTTAACCGCACGGCCACTTCGGCCGGCGCATACAAAACAGTTCACTATAAAATTTAGTAACCGAATCCTAAAATATTTCCAGACTGGCTAGGCGTCCTTTACACACATCTCTACTGTGGTGCTCTTTTTGCTAATTGTTACAGTATATTTAGAGCTGCAGAAAAAAATCCAAAAAATATTCCAGTGTGATGTAGTATTTCGGTGAGAGTGGAGTTTGGTTGAGGTCGTGCGAGCTTGTCCTATTAACAGTAATGAGTTGCACAGGTACTAGAGCGCATGCATAATTAAAATAAACCAGGAGTTTGCGCTCAGTTATCCGAGTGACTTAATACCTGACATTGTAATATTTCTAGGAAACAAGCTTTCGCCCATAATACTAGTAAAGCCTTAAACGGGCAAAAGTGAATATACCATGATCAATCAAAACATTGTGATCTCCTACCTAATAGACTGTACGTCCAACTGTACGGATAACAGCGGCGACATGTCGTGGCAGGGAAGCAGTGACACCTTGGTAGGTCGCTGGAGGGAGTTGGCCCCACGTCTGCACACACAACTCATATAATTCCCATAAATTCCGGGGACAGGGCTGTGGAGCTCTGGCTCCAGGTTCAATCGCATACCAGATATGTTCGATCTGGTCCACATCTGGCAAGTTGGGGATCCAGCACATTACCTGAAATTTTCCACCGTGTTCCTCGAACCACTTAATCACACCCCGCCTTGTGACATGGCGGATTATTCTGTCGAAAAATGCAACTGCCGTAAGGAAACACGATCGTCATGAAGGGGTGTACGTGGTTTGCAACTAGTGTGCGATACTCCATGGCTGTCATGGTGCCTTGCGCGACTCCAGTGGATCCCCCGGTGCCCACGTGAATGTTCCCCAGAGCATAATGAAGCCACCGCTAGCGTGTCTCTGTCTCGCAGCACAGGTGTCCAGAAGCTGGAAAAAGACGTATTCGCGCCCTCCCGTCGGCATGATGAAGAAGGTATCGGAATTGCCGATGTTGTGGAGTTAACATTGGCATATGCATGGGTCGTCGGCTGCGGAGGCCCCTTCATTAGGAGTCTTCGGTGCGCTGTGTCTTCGGACAGGCTTTTACTCTGGCCAGCATTAAAATCTGATGTTAGTTTCGCCATACTTCGCCGCCTGTCGTTTTACCAGTCTGCCCAGCCTACGACGTCCGACATCTGTAATGGGGGTAGCCGACCACTCCACGACGTCTGGACGTGATTTCACCATGGTACCACTACGAGTTGAAGAAAAACGCCACAGCACTCGTCGAACTCCCGAAAAGTCGTGCAGCTTCCGAAATACTCGTGCAGAATCTGCAGGCCATTGCAATCTGCCCTTGGTCAAACTAAGATAGATCGAGCAGTTTCCCCATTCTTCACATGGACAGCAGGCTTTCAGATACTACTCGTACATGGACCGTGAGTGAGTGACTAGCAGTCATTCTTCGCCTGGTGATGCTGCTATCTCCTGGACGAGTTCATGTCGATAGTAGGTCGTTGGTCATAATGTTCTGACAGATCAGTGTGCAATCAGAACCTAGTGTGTGTGTGTGTGCATGATTCCGATGATGTTAAAGACTTTCAGGGATGACAGAAGAGTGAATGTATCAATCTGAAAAGGGATCCTAGTCCAGAAACGCATAAGCGAAAATCTACTCAAGTTCAATCTTAGCCTCGCTCAGCGCTCGAATTAAGGACCCCAACTTATAAACCATGTTAATGCCGTACAGAGGTCGCATTGAAGAATCTCCAAAATCCTCAGATAATTTCCCTTGTTGCTGGACTAGCAACGGGTACGTAATTTAACGTTAGTTAACGGTTGGAGGCACAACATCGTTGTTGCTAGTAGTCTATGGAAACCAGTCCATGGATGTTGGGCACTGATGGACTCGTGTATATGATTGAAATTAACCCCCTCAACGTTAGTTAAGACCTGAAGATGGTGTACTGAAGCACAGGAACTGGTGGTCATTTAATACATAACATCGGAAGGACAGCTGTAAGTGTTCTATTTTATTATATGAAAGGCTTCAGGAGTTCCTTCAAAATATGAACACTCTACGTACCCACAATCAGATTCACCATGAAGGTGGAACAGGATGATGAACTCCTCTTTTTGGACGTATTAGTCAAGTGCAGAACGAACGGCGCTATTGAACACAGTGTGTATAGGAAAGCCACTGACACTCATTTGTATCTACATTCTGCCAACTGCCATCAGCCTTCCCAGAGTTGTACTGACGACTATTTTTGGTTGAAAGAAACAGGAATGCGGTAGTAAAAGCGTAAGTACATGCGAATCACAATAAAAAGAATAAATGAAGAGCAGGGAAGGGCTGCTGCTTTCGTTTTGATATCCAACGCTCCACTAGTACCAGAGTGTACCAAGGCAGGATTGTTTCACCGGAATGTACGACGTTATGACCACAATCTTATGGACTGTTTACGGGCGGTAACGCTTTGGAATATAAGGATGAAGCAACTCGCGGAAATGTGAAGTTTTCTTGAACTTGGAAGGCAATGTGGATTGCCTTCAGGTTACGTTACCTGTCCTGATCCTTACATAAAAGTATACCATAGCATGTCCGCAAGAGACGAAAGCCTACAAATCATTGCAACCAGTATTTTCATTGTTAACAGTTGCGTTGCAAAAAAGGCAACCACCGGCTTCCCATCGCCAGCAGACTTGTCTGTTGTCATTATAAATATGAGAAAACTCATCTCCACTATAAATATAAGAAAACAGACAAAAGGTGTAACAGTCATGGTTTTAAATTACTTTCAACTAGATTTAATCCTAAATCACCGCCAGTTCAACAAATATTAACATAAATAGGATGACGGTTCGTTAACAATAAGCATATGGAATAGTTCCGTTCGTTGGCATTAGATCGACTATAAATATCTTTATATACTGAATAAAGAGACAGGACACTTATCAGATAGAAAAATCGCAGCTAACCTCACGAAAAGCTTATTATATTTTTACGGTCAGCTGTGTAGAACAAGTAACAAAAAGCTCAGAAAGAAAATTGTGGACTTTCCCTTATCGTCGAAAAACCACAATTGGCTAGCAGGAGTTAACGAAGACATAACAGAAAACAATATCCATGAATAAACATTTACAACCATAATTGATAAATTTGGTGGATAGCCTACGTGATGAAATTCAGAATGGATAGAAGAACATAAACAGAATCGTAGTGAGCCAATGAAGAGTTACTGGCAGAGTAGGAAGGAAAAACTACAAATTAAATAAGTTCAAAGAGCCACATAGGTCAGCACAACTAAGCAAGAAAATATGCCCTTCCGCCGACCACACGTCAGCAAAGTAAAATACATGCCTCTTCCAAATTCTCAGAAGGCTATATCAACATAGTTGAAAAATATTGCGATCCTGTCACCGGCATTCACGAAACAGGAAAACGGGATATATATATATATATATATATATATATATATATATAAAAAAAGAGACAACGCAAACAGGTGCTCTCTACGAATTCCACTATCCATTTATTGTAAGAGTAACACATGCAAAGGCTGCTAAGCTTCATACTGAAAGAAGGGACAGATTCTAGTATCGCAGCTGGATCAACAAACGTAGTCCTTACGGCTCTTTCGGAGGGAGCTTTGTAGAGAGCAGTTTGCATATCGGATGAACTTGGCCTTTTCTGCGTTCTCCTTATCAGCAACTTGATCTTTAGTGCGTCTGCTGCACAACCGTCTTTGAAGCAAACAGAAGCAAAAACAGGGCGGTGCGCTGTTGTGATACCTACGATACTTTTCTTCCACGTTTCTCTCTCCCACATAATGCATCTCATTTTCGTTCCTTATTTCTTGCTCTACATTATCCAAGCCCTCTCCTTGTCATATCTTCTATCTCAAATTCTATATAGTGTTAGTGTGGCTCACTGTCGAATGAAAACGCCCCTCTTAGCTATACATATTATGAAGTCCCACGATTTTGATATGGTTTTGACGAATAGACTGATATACGTGGAATGTTACATATAATTTATGCTTATAATAACTGTGATTCTGTGACATATGGATTGTTATTATTTCCATGTTTCTTTTTGGCATTTGTAGTGACATCTCGTGGCAAGGATGGGAGCTACAAGCTAGTCACCTACAGAAGAGGCGGTATCTGGTGAAGTAAACAACCGTCTCAACTCCAGAAAGCAACAAAGCTTGTCCAGAATCTACACATAGCTTCTACACTCCACCGCGTTTTTCTGCCTGTATGTAAGCCGCGCGGGACTAGCCGAGCGGTCTAATGCGCTGCAGTGACGGACCATGCGGCTGGTCCCGGCGGAGGTTCGAGTCCTCCCTCGGGCATGGGTGTGTGTGTGTTTGTCCTTAGGATAATTTAGGTTAAGTAGCATGTAAGCTTAGGGACTAATGACCTTAGCAGTTAAGTCCCATAAGATTTCACACACATGTGAACATTTTGGCCTGTATGTGAAGTCTAGTGTCAGCATCTACTACAGGAATTTTGATACTTTCTTTTACTAATAAACAGGGTGGTCAGGAACAGTCTGCAAAGCTTGTAAGGGTACTGCTGGGTAGATTATGCTGAGAAATAATTGTTAAGAAAAAATTCGATACCTTGCGC
This sequence comes from Schistocerca americana, assembly GCF_021461395.2. Lineage (NCBI taxonomy): Eukaryota > Metazoa > Arthropoda > Insecta > Orthoptera > Acrididae > Schistocerca > Schistocerca americana. The sequence continues at coordinate 619,496,003 of NC_060121.1, forward strand.
CGTTTCCGAGTTAATTAACATTGAAGTTAACCGACGAGGCCGTTACGCGCTCTAATTCAAGAGGAACACCAGCAACGGTGAGTCCAAACGGGTTCTTCGTTTGGTTTCCTAAAGCCGAACATGAGAGCGATACAGAAATTGGCACGGTAATAATGATAGAACGCGAGGCAAAGCTTAAGCAGCCTCGTGCGCTATCATCAACTTTATGAACCAACTGACACAAATTCTATCTCATGGGGTGCTTGAATTTAAGTGCACATCGCCCTGATTGGCTAACTTAAATGCTAACTAACTCGGAAGCGGCGCAGCGTGTGGAATTTTTTCTAAACAATTACACTCCTGGAAATGGAAAAAAGAACACATTGACACCGGTGTGTCAGACCCACCATACTTGCTCCGGACACTGCGAGAGGGCTGTACAAGCAATGATCACACGCACGGCACAGCGGACACACCAGGAACCGCGGTGTTGGCCGTCGAGTGGCGCTAGCTGCGCAGCATTTGTGCACCGCCGCCGTCAGTGTCAGCCAGTTTGCCGTGGCATACGGAGCTCCATCGCAGTCTTTAACACTGGTAGCATGCCGCGACAGCGTGGACGTGAACCGTATGTGCAGTTGACGGACTTTGAGCGAGGGCGTATAGTGGGCATGCGGGAGGCCGGGTGGACGTACCGCCGAATTGCTCAACATGTGGGGCGTGAGGTCTCCACAGTACATCGATGTTGTCGCCAGTGGTCGGCGGAAGGTGCACGTGCCCGTCGACCAGGGACCGGACCGCAGCGACGCACGGATGCACGCCAAGACCGTAGGATCCTACACAGTGCCGTAGGGGACCGCACCGCCACTTCCCAGCAAATTAGGGACACTGTTGCTCCTGGGGTATCGGCGAGGACCATTCGCAACCGTCTCCATGAAGCTGGGCTACGGTCCCGCACACCGTTAGGCCGTCTTCCGCTCACGCCCCAACATCGTACAGCCCGCCTCCAGTGGTGTCGCGACAGGCGTGAATGGAGGGACGAATGGAGACGTGTCGTCTTCAGCGATGAGAGTCGCTTCTGCCTTGGTGCCAATGATGGTCGTATGCGTGTTTGGCGCCGTGCAGGTGAGCGCCACAATCAGGACTGCATACGACCGAGGCACACAGGGCCAACACCCGGCAGCATGGTGTGGGGAGCGATCTCCTACACTGGCCGTACACCACTGGTGATCGTCGATGGGACACTGAATAGTGCACGGTACATCCAAACCGTCATCGAACCCATCGTTCTAACATTCCTAGACCGGCAAGGGAACTTGCTGTTCCAACAGGACAATGCACGTCCGCATGTATCCCGTGCCACCCAACGTGCTCTAGAAGGTGTAAGTCAACTACCCTGGCCAGCAAGATCTCCGGAACTGTCCCCCATTGAGCATGTTTGGGACTGGATGAAGCATCGTCTCACGCGGTCTGTACGTCCAGCACGAACGCTGGTCCAACTGAGGCGCCAGGTGGAAATGGCATGGCAAGCCGTTCCACAGGACTACATCCAGCATCTCTACGATCGTCTCCATGGGAGAATAGCAGCCTGCATTGCTGCGAAAGGTGGATATACACTGTACTAGTGCCGACATTGTGCATGCTCTGTTGCCTGTGTCTATGTGCCTGTGGTTCTGTCAGTGTGATCATGTGATGTATCTGACCCCAGGAATGTGTCAATAAAGTTTCCCCTTCCTGAGACAATGAATTCACGGTGTTCTTATTTCAATTTCCAGGAGTGTATTTCTTAGCATAACCTATCCTTGAAAACCCTTACAAGCTTTCCAGCCTTTTTCTGACCACGAGAGGGCCTGTGTACATAATTCATAAATATTTTGTCCAAATTGGATGAACTATGATGAAATCTAGTCCCCATCGCATTTTGCTAATTGTATATAAAGGCTAAGCTCAGGATCTATTGTAGGTATTCTGATACGGTTTTCACTAATAGAGAGACTGATTCACGACTCCAATTTTTAAGATTAGTATATTTAATTTATTACCACTACGCCAGTCAAGCCGTCAAGTCGTCCTGTCGTAGGTACTTATACACGTGCAGAGCCAGGGGGAGTCGCCAGTTCTGTTAATTTCAACGGCATACACCCGAGACCTAGGGGTAACGTCCTTGATTAATAATCACAATGTCCTAGGTCCCAGGTTGCACCCTATCATCACTTAAATTTTGAGCAACAATCATCAGCTTTGGCTGCCGGAAACTTCCGGCATAAGAAGCCACCCTCATTCTGCCAACGGCCTTTTAAAGATAGCTGAAGAGCGGACAGAGGTTCAGGACACTCTATTGCCCCTGCGGTGGGAAACTGCCCCTATGGCGGAAGGATCAGCAGTGACCAACGGCAGAAGGATGCAGAAGGGAAAGGAAGTCACTGCGTTAAAAACACATGATGCGTAGCAACAGGACATATGGCCTGTAGTCGCAGAAGTTTCAAGATGATCTGGCACAATATTCCGGACTAGTTTTCCATTCGGATCTTCAGGAGAGAACTGCCAAACAGATGTGACCATGAGATACAGATCGAGTAACCAGTAAAAGGATAACGTACTGTGAGTCGGGGCGTGGAATGTCAGAAATTTGGACGTGGTAGGGATGCTAGAAAATCCGAATGTAGAAATACAAAGACCCAATCTAGATATAGGGGAGCTCGGTGAAGTGAAACGGAAGGAAGGCAAGGATTTCTGATCCGATGAATTTAGGATGATATCAACAGCAGCATGAAACTGTATAACGGGAGTAGGATTCGTTATGAATAGGAAGGTAGGTCAGAGTGTCAGATACTGTGAACAGTTCAGAGATATGGTTGCTATCAGAATCAACAGCAAACTGGCAACGATAGTTCAGTTATTCATGCCGATGTGAAGGGTGAAGGGTGAAGATGAGGAGATAAACAAAGTATTTCAGGATACTGAACGGGTAATTCAATTACGTAAAGGGATATAAAAATCTCATACTCATGGCGGACTGGACTACATTTGTAGGGGAAGGAGTAGAACAAAGGGTTAAGGGAGAATTTTGCGGAACCTGATCACTTAGTAGCGATCATGGGCAGTTTTCACCTTAACGATCGAAGGAGGAATACAATCAGAATAAGTTACAGCAAGTTCAATGAAGCTGAGGGCAGAAAGAAATAAACAAGATTCTTTTTCTTCTGGAATTGTTTCTGACGTAATCAGCTGGACCATATTACTAGAGATTTTGAGCTTCAGGCCCGCATCTTAAGAAATGCTGGTGGTATCGGTGAAGCAGTTGGCCACCAAAATATTGTAGTGGGAACATCGGGGTGAATCATGGTCGTCTTTTCATTTACACTGCTATTAATTGGGAGTTGGTTTGTGATTTGCTAGATTCAGTTTCCTGATAGCTAGAGTTCTTTCTTCGTGGCGGCTCTGAGCACTACGAGACTCAACTGCTGTGGTCATCAGTCCCCTAGAACTTAGAACTAATTAAACCTAACTAACCTAAGGACATCACACACATCCATGCCCGAGGCAGGATTCGAACCTGCGGCCGTAGCAGCAGCGCTTTCTTCGTATGTTACGATAATTGGTATTGAAGTTATAGACTCCCTCGTGAACTCTGACCCTTAAAGGCAGTTAAATAACAATGCCATACCGTCAACGGGGAAAATTTGCCACTGCTTGGTAAGGAACGGGCTAAAGTGAAAATTCAGGATTTCTGTTGGACACCGAATTTCCTGGTAGGCAGGGGTCTTTCTTTGTGCGTTATTTTGGGCCATGAGTTTACAATAAAAACAGTGTAATTTGGATTATTCTGGGAATAAGTGAAACGTCCCCTTTGAACAATTGTACATGTCTGTCCTTAAACTGACACACAATATTTTTAGCGCAACGCAATCTGACTTTCAATAATCCCTACAAAAGAATGGCCCTGACTAATATTAACCTATACCTTTCACAAATCACTTACCTCACAAAAATCTTCGTTACTCGAGCTACTGCAATACAGCGAGCGCCACTACTGCCAGCTAAATAAAAGATTCAAACTACTGAAGCCACTAAACTACTGATAGGCATAGTTAGCAAATGAAAGATTTTAATAAAGAACAAACAATGTATTTACCTTAATAGTGTTCTCTCTCCCCACATCCACCACTGCTGGCGGCTCACCTCCAACTGTGCAACGCTACGCGCTGTTCACAACCAGCTGCCCAACACTACAATGGCAGACAACAATGCAAACTAGCCACAGACTGCACACAGCACAGCCAGTGATTTTCATACAGAGCGCTACGTAACGTTCCCAATAAGAAAACATAAACAGCCTGCTTACTTAGGTACCTGTTTAAACTTCAGCCTGAGAAGAAGTTTACACTGCGATAGTATACTCAAATCAGTGGTATTAACGCAGTGGAAGAGCCATGAGGTAAATTTAATTTGGGTCATCTTAGAGCAGGAGATGCTCAAGAGATGTTGAATTTTCTGAATCAATTCTTGAATGTTTTGACAGACCGAATTGGCTTTACAAACAAGGGCGAATAGGATATTCAATTAACTGGTAAAGCCTAGTGTGTAGTCCTTACCGCCCATCCCCACTGAAGATGCGTTAGCTGTCTCCGTTGATAATAATTGTTCTCGTTCCTATATTGTATGAGTACGGTTGTCTCTGTCATACTCATTACTAAGGAAATGCGATCATTCTCTGTAACTATTACTCTGCCAGTGGCTGTCATACGACAGGTGTCTGTTTTGCTCACGATCTGCGGTATGAAAGTAATCTTGTCGTCATGAAACTGTGATGGATGTGACCTGTAATTGTTGTGTTCCTGTTTTTGCATTCCGTGACTCTCAGCGTCTATTTCCAATTCTTGCAACAGTCCCTGAAAAGCTTCGATGTCGTCTTTGCAACGTCCTGCCAAAATAATGTGTCGTAAATGTTCAGGCAATTTAATTAAGCAAATCCGGATGAGTTCCGAGAGACTCTATGGATTTGTCAAATACTGATTTTTGTGCAACATGTCTTCAAAAATATTTATTGGGCTGGAAAATTCAGATTGTTCCAAATGCTTCATGATTATGATGCTATGTTTTACTCGATCTTGAGTAGCTTGAGACCAATATGCTGAGAAGAAGGCATGATAAAATTCTCTGTCACTGTGACAATCGCGAATGACCGATCGCATGCTTACAGCTGGTTCATTCTCTAAGTAGCCACACATTAATTCTGTGCTCTAATGACCAGTTGGGAGGAAAACAATGAGAGAATTGATGGAACCACGCTTGTGGATGAATGTCGTTACCAGAATTCTTGAATGTTTTGAATTTACGTGTAGTAATGAACAGCTTATAGACAAAATCGTGTCGGCGGGTCTCAAATCGGTCATGGTTACGTCGTGTCGGAGGTTCCATCTCAGAATTCGGTGCACCTTGCCAATTTCTTTCAAAATTTTCGAAATGCCCTTATGTTATTATTTTGTGGCTTTTCCGTATTTCTAAATCCTTCTTCCCGTGTCGGAGAGCGAGTCTCCTCTGAAATAGGTAATTCTTGAATTATCTGTGCCAACTGATCTTGTACTTCCCGGCGGTAGTGTTTTGTTGCGTGATTCTGATTTTGTTTGAATTTCATAATTTTCTCTTACTCTTCCGTGTCAGTAAAGGCTAACGGTCTTGTGTCATTCAGATCATCATCTACATTTGCAGGTAAGTTAGTGAACTGATCCAAAAGTTCTGCTACTTTCTCCGATAATGAACTGATTTCCTCCGTGTGTTTTTCTGAACCAAGTTTCAGAGTGCCCATTTGTGTCGAAAGCGTATCTACTGTGTTCTTTACGTTTTCCTGAGTTTTTGTAAGTTGAGTAACTGAATCGGTAGATGCAATTGAGTCAGTTTTAGCTTACAAGGTGTCGTGATTTTCATGAACAATAGTTTGCAGTTATTTTATCGCTGCTTCGTGATTCTGTAATGCATTTTCATGACGCGAAAAAATAGGTTAAATGTGCACAAATTTGTGTTTTTACGTCATTAGAGACTTTTTGACATTTCGATTCGATTTTAAGTAGCTCAGGGGTTAAATCTTCACGCGTTTGTTCAAGCGTTTGTTCCACTGAGTCTAACTTTTGAAGCTTTTTCTGTGTTTGTCTCTGATTTTGTTACATTGTGTCTAACTTTTGAAGCCGTTGCTGTGATTGTTTTTGACCTTGTTCAAGTTTTGTGTCTAGCTTTTGAAGCCTTTGTCCAATTTGTTGCATTAATTTTAATAACAATGCATTGGTGCTGAAACATGGTCCTTTGTGTTTTTCGGCAGTGCATTTGCACCGGCAACATTTGCATTTTGTAAAGTATAGAGAGTTTTAACGGAGAAAAGGGTAAGGACGCAAAACCTGAATCTACGGTATTTGCAAGATTTTGTCCTGTCATTTCGGATTCCTGAGGCGAGCTATTGCCAACCGATCGATCGACAATACTTCCCTGTTCACTGATTATTTCACTGTCTACACCATTATTTATTGCCTGGTCCATTTCCCTATGCAGAATTATCAAATTACTACATTGAATATCTGTTAATTCATTACACAGTGGTGCTGATAAGCTATGCTCGTCGTCACTACCATTTCTCAGTTTACTTTGGAGCCTAGTGTTACGTTTTTCACACGCTATGATTATCAAGTATTTCACACGATTACACAGAAAAGCACAATCTGAGGAGCAAAAATAAGAGAACACATTAAAATAGCACTGAAAATTATATCTTATCAATTATAAGCGCGGCTGCTAAATACTTGGTGCAAACCTACACGCATGCTACAACTGTTTTACAGTACATCAATGAAAAACTACAACTACAAAGGAAATTCTCTCTACAACTACGCGCTAGCAATAAACAATGACTACACTAATTACTCAAAAACAAGGAAGAATCAGAAGATTCCAGTGAGGTATACTCAGCTTAGGGTCGACATACGAAACTTCCTCTTTGAATGTGAAGAATGACTGTGCTGGTAAAACTTCTACGTTACTTGATTTTCAAACTCCAGAGTGAAAATGGACGTACTGGGACTGCTTTCCCTTTACTTATTCTGATCATTTCTAAACTGACACACAATATTTTAGCGCAACTCAATCTGTTTTCAATAATCCCTACAAAAGAATAGAGGTGACTAACAATAACCTATGCCCTTCATGAATCACTTACCTCACAAAAATCTTCGTTACTCGAACTACTGCAATACAGTGAGCGCCAATACTACCAGGTAAATAAAAGATTCAAACTACTGGAGTCACTAACTACTGATAGGCATATAGTTGGCAAATGAAAGACTTTTGATAGAGAACAAACAATTTATTTACCTTAATAGTGTTCAAAAGTCTCGTGCCAACCAGTTTAACAAACTTCCTTTTTCTGACGGACACACGTCCAGACCGTCCGTTCATATTAACATCTCAGAACTCTAGCATCTCTCCCCCCACATCCACCATTGCTGGCGGCTCACCTCCAATTGCCGAACGCTACAGGCTGTTCACATCCAACTGTCCAACACTACACTGGCGCATAACTTCCAACAACGAATCCAACCAGTCACAGACTGTACATAGCGCAGTCAGTGATTTTAATAGAGAGTGCTACGTGGCGTTACCAACATAAAAATCTAAACAGCCTACTTACACAGAGAACCGTTTGGCTTGGAAGTGGGAGGTGCAGTGCTACCTCGTCTACTGTATTCCATTTTGGGAGATTTCAAAATTATTTGGATGACGTGATCGTTTTAGTAGAATTTTCACTGAACGTCTTGAGCATTTAAGGTAGGTTGTGGATCACCTAAACGAGCCTGTCTTACTGTGTAGCGTAGCGAGAATAACTTAGCATGTTCCAAAATTTACTTCTTGGGACATCTAACTTTGGCTCAAAGTATTAAAATCGATAAGGAAATGACCAGGATCATTCATTATTATCCAACCTCAAAAGACAGAGAAGGAATAGCTCTATTTATTGAGATGATCAATATTTTTCGATACTTCACCCGAGTATCTGTGCAGTTGGCGTTGGTAAAATAAACTCCAGAAACAAGATGAGTTTCTTTGCTCGTTTGAGAGGCAACAAGCAGCGTTTGATGCCATGAGGGTGGTTCTGAGTGATATGCCAGTTATAGTGATTGCAGATTCTGGAAAAGAATTTGTGCTTCAAGCGGTTGCAAGGAATGCCAGGGTAGCAGCGGTTCTGTTTTAGGAACAAGATGAGGAACACTGGCCTACTCTTATTCCTTACATGTTCACTCCTTGCGCAGTGCTGAAATGAAGTATTCGGTTTATGAGTTAGAGGTTCTGCCCACGTTATTTAGTTTAAGTAATTTTTGTTTATACATCGAGCCTAAAAACTTTAAATTGGAGACTGATAATCAAACCCTGAGCTTGAAAAGGCCCCGAAAAACCGGGAGTATAGAATGTTCGGCAGACTGCTTATCTGCATTCAAGCTTTTGGTGGAGCACATCAAATAAGCAATTGGAGGACGTCTCATGTCATATGTCGAAGATGGAGAGGACTGCTGCTGAGCCTCAGGAAGCGAGTGAAAATGTTTTCTTCAATTGCCGCATTCTAACAGAAATTCCCTCTGTTGGGTCTTGGTCACTCATCTCATATAGAATGTCTACGGGATGCTGCATTCTCGGAATGCTATACAACAATTCAAGGAAATAACATTAGTAGTTTTATTTCTATAAAGCATATTGACAGTACGTAACTTTAATATACAAAGGTGTCGCAAGTAATGGGCGACATGCAACATAAATCTGAGTCCTCGCTAAACACAACGTTCAGACAAGTCTGTCACACGTTTTGTGAATCACTACTAACTGTTCTCGTAGCACTCTGTGCTAGGCCGTACTAACACTCTTAAAATGTCTTGCCGAGGCAGGCAGGAGCGGCGCGTATATTCACTTCTTGCAGAGGTCGCTCCTGTCATGGCACAGTCCTTGTCAGTGGGCTACTGGCTGTCGTCGCCTCACCGCCTTCTCTGGTCTTGCGTTCTTCCTTTTCGTTCCGGCGCTTGTGGTTACGCCAGAACATTCCTCAACCCACCCACCCCCTCCCAACCCCCCAAAGCGACGGACCATCGTCGTGTCGGGAGTGCGACCCCGGCGGAGGATGCAGTGGTGTGGGCGCAATGTCGGGCCGGAAGCTATGGCTGCAGGGGACTTCAAGCATCCGGCTGTACCCCGCCATCCGGCCAGCGCACTGGCGGAAACGTCCTACGGAAAACAACCAGAAGAGTACGCGTTAACCTGCTGCTGCCATGAACCAGACGAAGAAAACGGTGACTGCTGCTGTGTGGGCGGGTCCAGCTCCATCAGTAGGACGGGAGGAGGCGGAGGAGGCGAAGGCTCCATCTGCATGGAATCATCCTTCAGTGACGTGATGACACACTCTGGCGGCTGCTGTGGCTGCGCTGTGCTCTGGACCTGTGAATCTGGGGGAAGAGAGACTGAAAGATCATCGTGTAGATGACAAAGGCGAAGTCGATTTTGATGGCGGTGCTGCAAGCCATCTGGGCCTGATGCAAGCGCCACGTCGACGGACGGTCTCACCTCGCACCAAACGTCTGCCGCCGCTGAAAAACGCTGTGAAAGACAGTATCATGCGGCGCCAAGCGATACTTGCATCCTTCCTTCGGCACCGGAATCTGAGGAGGGTGGAGCAGGTGGAGCAGTGTGCGATGGCGGCGGTCGTGAAGCAATTCCTCCGTCAATGTTCCTTTCCGTGAGTGCGAACGATATGAGGGGAGAAACAGTTGCAATGCTTGATCCCTGGTGTGTGCCGAGCGAAGTTTGGCCATTTGCTGCTTGAAGGTTCTGACAAAACGTTCGCTTTGCCGTTTGGCTGTGGGTGGAACGGTGCACTAGTTAGATGCTGTATCCGTTCACAGAATGTTTCAAATTCATTTATAGTAAACTGAGGTCTGTTGTCTGACACTATTACTTCAGGTAACCTTCGAGGCAAAAAGATCGATGACAATATCTGAATTGTGCTACAGACTTTGTCGAGATTATTGGCACAGCAAAAGGAAACTTGCTATACGAGTCAATCACAACCAACCAACGAGTGTTCCAAAAAGGTCCCGCAAAGTCTATGTGCACAAGTTGCCATGTCAATTGCCACTTAGGCCAGGGAGAGAATTTTTGCGGCGGAGCGGACTGATTTTCCGCGCATGTGACGTCATCTGTTATATTTGGGCGCCCATGTCCTGCCAAGTGGAGTCGACGCGCTGTTTCGTACGATCAATCCCCCAGTGTCCTCGGTGAAATAGCTGCAACTTCTTTTGCAAAGCTTTAGGGATAAACACACGTGACTGGCTGCTGTCATTTTGAACAAGAATTACAACTTTCTGTACAGCGATACCATGCTGAAGTGCAAAGTATCGGGGCACTACAGAGTTCTTTATGGTATGCAAGGAACGAGGCCAAGATGTGCGAATGTATGTTAGCAAAATGTTCAAATCTGGATCGGCTTCCATGGCCTGTGCAATTTTCCTATAGTTCAGCGGGAAAGACTGAAGCAATTCAGTATGCTGAGCATTTATGTGACAACAAGATGCAGCAGAAGTATGAAAGTCTGTATCAGGGCCAATCGGAAATTTGTGGTAAGTTCCTAGGGGACCAAACTGCTGAGGTCATTGTTCCCTAGACTTACACACTACTTCAACTAACTTAAACTAACTTATGATAAGAACAACTCACACACACACACACACACACACACACACACACACACACACACACACCCAAGGGAGGACTCCAACAGCCGGCGGGAGGGGCTGAGCAATCTGTGACATAGCGCCTCTAACCGCGCAACCACTCAGCTCGGCGGGCCAATCGGAAGACGTGAAAGTGCGTCCGCATTACGATGTTGAGCTATCAGACGATAGATAATCTCGTACTGGTAATGAGACAACAACAAAGCCCATCTTTGAAATTTTTGGGCGCTTCGTACAGGAATTGGTTTCGTCGGATGAAACAAGGACTGCAAAGGCTCAAGATCCGTTACTAATTAGAATTTTCTGCCATACAAATAGTGGTGAAATTTGGTGACAGGATCCAAAATAGCGAAAGCCTCTTTTTCAATTTGTAAATAGTTACACTGAGCTTTGGGCAACACATTTGATGCCAAAGCAATAGGTCTGTCATTACCACCAATTTTGTGCGAAAGCACTGTACCGATTCCGAAAGAGGAAGTATCAACTTGCAACACAAGTGGTTTGGCAGGATCAAAGTGAACTAAGCACCGATCACTGATCAATGCATCTTTGTTTTCGAAAAGCTGCTTGGCACTTATCTGTCCAAACAAAGGGACATTCTTGCGACGCAAGCGATGCAATGGTGCCGCTATTTGGCAGAATTTAGTATGAACCGAGTATAATAGTTTATTTTCCCTAAGACTATCAGTAAATCTGTGCTATTGCGGGGAACTGGCAAGGCTCGTATGGCTAACAAATGCGCCGGAAGAGCATGTACATCTTGACTGTTGATGACATGGCCGAGATACTGCAACTCAGGTTTAAGAAAATCACGCTTGTCCAGTCTACACTTCAGTCCTGCATCAGATAACACACGAAACAAAGCACCTAAATTTGCAATATGTTCTTTAGGTGTACGACCTGCTATCACAATATCGTCCAAATAGTATGAACAGTTTTGTACTTGCGCAGTCAGCTGTTTCAAATACCGTTGAAAAATGGCGGGTGCCGAAGCACTGCCAAAAGGAAAACGCATATATTTAAACAAACCCAAATGAGTATTTACAGTAAACTCCAGTCTGTCCGAATCGTTTTATCCGAAATCTGCTCTATTCGAACAAATGTTTACGATTTTTGCAGCTCACTTTGGCGCTGTCTGACGCATCTCGCAGCTACGCTTTTGGCTAGCTAGACTGACATTTGACAAGTTTCAACTTGTCTGCCCCTGGAGCCACGCATTCTCTGGCATTTTCGGCAGTCTACTGCTAATCAGTAGTCCGAGTGTCGTCAATTCGTGCGTGTGTTGGTTGACGTTTTAGTGTGTTTCTTGTTCGTATTGCGTGGTTTTATGCCATTGCTTTCTACTGGAACTCCTTGGAAGTTCAGTTCGTACAGTATTGCCGTATGTAGTGCGACATAGCCCTGCCGAAACCGACAATGAGAGTGCAGCGCCAAACACTTTTCGCCTGTTGTCGGTACATCAGGCAAAGCCAAGCGTTTAACAGTTTAACAGTGAACGTACAACGCACTGTTGTGTTGCCGCCTTGGCCTGGGTAGGACAGGGGAGAGGGGATAGATGTATCGAATGATTTCATACGATAGCTGCCACAGCCTGGTTTCAAAAGTCAAAAGCTTTGTCTCGAGTGTTGTCAAGTTTTGCCTGTTTGTTTTCGATTTGAAGCTTGGGCTAGAGCCCATGACTGCACCTTGTGGATGGCTCCCTGTAGGCGCCGCTCAGTAACACCAATACTGGTGAAGTCATCTGCATACAGTGATGGTGAGACCGACGGTCCTACAGTTGCTGCTAGACCATTAATGGCCACTAAAAATAGAGAGACAATACAAAGCCTTGTGGGTCTCCATTGTCCTGGTACCAATTGGACATGGGAAGTACGAAGAAACATGAAATTCTGGATAAAAGGGAGAGAGCGTCGGAGACCACATTTGTATAATGTGGCAAGGATATGATGTCTCCAATTGGTCATACACTTTTTGTAAATAAAAAAAGACGGCATCCAGGTGATGGCGTCTGGAAAAGGCTATTCAGATGGCAGACTCGAGGGACACAAGATTATCCGTGGTAGAGCGACCCTGGCGGAAGCCACCCTGACATGGAGGCAATAGGCTACGTGACTTCAGTACCCAACCCAACTGCCAATACACCATACGTTCTAGCAGCTTACAAAGAACGCTGGTGAGGCTGGTGGGACGACAGCTATCCACATCAAGCTGTTTTTTTTACCAGGTTCGAGTACCAGCATGATGGTGCTCTCCCACCATTGCAATGGAAAGACGCCATCGCACCAGATCCGGTTGAAGATGACGGGGAGATGTCGCTTGTAGTCAGATGAGAGATGTCTAATCATGTGACTGTGGATCCGATTTGGCCCAGGAGCTGTGTCGGGGCAATGTGCAAGGGCACTGTGGAGCTCCCACTCTGTAAATGGGGCGTTATAGGGCTCACTGTGGCCTGTAGTGAACGAGCGGACTTTCCTTTTCCATCCATTGTTTGAGGGTGCAAAAGGCTGGGGGGTAGTTCTCTGATGCAGAGGCTCTAGCATAGTGCTCAGCAAAGCACTTGGCAATCGCGCCTGCGTCGTTAGACAACACGCCATTGCTGTTAATGCCAGGGACAAATGTTGGGGTCTGTTACCCAAAAAGACGTCTGATTTTCGTCCAGACATGGCATCGAATGGTCGAGACGTATCTCTCCCAGCACTCTCTTTCGATAAGCTTGCGAACTCGGGCATGGAGCCACTTAAAGGCTTTGTGTGCTTCAGGTAAGGGTGCCGCTTATGCCGCTGTAGAGCTCGCTGACGCTCCTTAATTGCCTCAGCGAATTCCGGCGACCACCAAGGGACCACCTTTCGCTGGGGGCACCCTAAAGAACGGGGGATCGCGTTTACCGCCTCATTAACGATGGTTGTCGTCACCTGCTTAGCCATCACATCGATGTTACCATGTGGGGGAGATTCAATGGTGACTGCAGAGGTGAAAGTTTCTCAGTCTGTCTGAGTAGGCCTCCATGGGCCTGACGCTGGGGCAGTAACAGGAAGATGGGGAAGTGGTCACTACCACACAGGTCGTCATGAGCTCTCCTGTGGATATGTGAGAGAAGTCCTGAGCTGCAAATGGATACATCAATGGATGAGTAACTTCCACGAGCCACACTAAAATGTTTAGTGACCCCAGTATTTAAGAGGCAGAGGTCGAACTGAGACAGTAAAGATTCGACATTTCTGCCATGGCCACAAGGCCAAAAGTAGGAAACGTTTAGGGAGTTGATCAATCAGTGCAGCTAATACATTCAGCGGTACTACACCATCTGGAGGAAGATATACATTGCAGACCGTTATTTCCTGTGTCGTCCTCACTCTGACAGCCACAGCTTCAAGAGGGTTTTAACGGACACAATTGCACTATAGACTGACTCTAGGACATAAACGCAAACTCCATCTGACACTCGATTATAGTCTCTACAGTTCCTGTAATATCCCTTGCCAGGAACCAGGTTTCCTGGAGGGCAATGCAGAAAGCAGGTGTAAGGCTTAACAGTTGCTGTAGCTCAGCCAGGCAGTGGACAAAACTGCCGCAATTCCACTGGAGGTTGATATCATGAGACTGGGAATGCAAGGAACATTCAATGAGGCAGTTTACTCCTCAGGGTCACCTGCTGCTACCAACTTATTGCCTGAGCAGTCTATATCCATTGTGTCTGAGGTTCCAGTGAGATCAAGCTCCTCAGTGGACGCCAGAATCTCCACCTCATACCCAGACGCAGAGCATGCAGGTAGTGGTGGTGTGGGTGCCACCGCAATTTCCTTGGTCTTAGGTGTCTTCATTTTGGACCTTTCTCGCCGATCCTAGGGTTTCTCTCGCTCGGAGGATTTCACTGATTCAGTCTCCAGGACTGAGGAGGATCGTGAAGCCATATTTCAATCACTGGTGGGCGTCGTCTTTCCCATTAGCAAAAACCTGGTAAGGGAGTAACCCAAAGGATCCCTTCCTGGTGAGAGGAGCCGTAGAAGACTTACACTTCTCCAGCTGGGAAGTGGGGTCTGGTGTCCTGGATGGTTGTGGAAGCAGTGCTCCCGAGGTAGGTGGTGTGGGAGCAACAGGGGGGTAATTACCCTCCCCCCACCACCATCAAGAGGGCAAGTGTAGCCTTCTGGCTCTGAGAGCTCGAAGGAACTTGCGGAACTGATGTGGATACGAGTGTTCTTGTAGCAGTGGCATACGAGGAGGTCTTAGCCACAGGATGTAGGTGCTCGTATTTTCTCTTAGCCTCAGTGTACGTCAGTCAGTGCAGGGTCTTGTATTCCATGATTTTCCCTCTCATTCTGTAAAATCCTGCAGCCTGGAAAGCAAGGTGAATGATGCTCTCCACAGTTGATGCAGATGGAAGGTGGAGCACGTGGAGTATTGGGATGTGATTGGCATCCACAATCTTGACATGTGATGCTGGAAGTACAGTGGGAAGAAATATGGCCAAACTTCCAGCACTTGAAGCACCACATCAGGGGAGGGATATATGTCTTGACATCACAGTGGTAGACCATCACCTTGACCTTCTTGGGTAATCTGTTACCCTCGAACGCCAAGATGAAGGCACTGATGCCAACCTGATTATCCCTGGAACCCTGATGGACGCGCTGCACGAAATGAATATTTCGTCGCTCTAAATTGGCGAGCAGATCGTCGTCAGACTGCAAAAGAAGGTGCCTGTGGAATATAATACCCTGGACTATAATTAAGCTCTTATGTACCGTGATGGTAATAGAGAAATCCCACAATTTCTTACAAGTGAGTAAAGCCCGTGACTGGGAAAGGACGCTGTTTTATCAAGACTGACAAAGAGCGCATTTTGGACAAGCCCTCCACCTCCCCAGACTTGTCATCTAGATGCTCTATGAAAAACTGTGGCTTCATCGAAACAGAGGAGACCTCGTTAGTTCTCATACGTACGAGGTACTGGTGTGAATAAGGTTCACTTCCATCCTTAGCCTGGCGTTCCTCCCAAGGTGTGGCCAGGGAGGGGTGTGATTTGGGATCGTACTTTCTTGCATTTTACTGAGACTTGGAACCCTTAGAGACAGCTGCTCTCTGAACACCAGCAAGTCATGATATGGTACGCTTCATCGCGCGTCATCCGCCCTGATGCCACCCACTCCGACCAAGGGCCCTCCCCATGGGCGCCACTCAGCTGCAGCAAAAGCGACCTGGGAGGATGGCTTTTGCAGGGAGTCTCGATGCCCCAGGGTGACATCTACATCTACATCTACGTGATTACTCTGCTAATCACAATAAAGTGCCTGGCAGAGGGTTCAATGAACCACCTTCGTGCTGTCTGTCTACCGTTCCACTCTCGAACGGCACGCGGGAAAAACGAGCGCTTAAATTTTTTCATGTGAGCCCTGATTTCTCTTATTTTATCGTGATGACGGGTATGTACTCAATGGCATACGTGGGGAGTTAACGGCGCAGGATTCAGCAGAGCGATGCCTGTGTTGTCAGGGGGCTACAACCAGCAGGGTACATGGCGGCTCCACCACAACGTACTGGCTACCGTGCTGGATATGAGGTGCAAAGAACTCCATGGTCACCGTTGGCGCAGAGAGGGGCATGGTGCATGGTGGAAAACACACCCAGGAAGGTGTCCTCGCCAAAGAGATGGAGAATGAGCTGGACCGGAATGTGACGACGAGAAAGTGGGCTGAAGATCTCAAGGCACAATGGACACGATGCACCATGTAAGGCGCCCTTCCCCATTTGGCTCGCTCTTCGGGAAAATTTTGAAAAATATAAGTCTAACCCTACAGGGGACAATCACATAAAGGCCGAAACGTGTGAGACTCCTTTTAGTCGCCTTTTACGACAGGCAGGAATACCTTGGGTCTATTCTAATCCCCAGACCCGCAGGGGGAGTTCTTGAGGCGATGAGAAAACATTGTAGACGCAAGTTGCTGAAATAATTAATCGGTGCGATTGATGCTGAAGAAGATTTTGTGCAAGCTCTTAAAAATATCGGTGTCTTATGTGTCATTCGTTGAACTGCTGAAGCTTGGAATCGAATTCCTCCAATTTCTCTCGTTAGGTCTTGGAGAAAACTCAGACCATAAGGCAACTCATCAGTGGTGGGAAGAGGGAGGCAACACCGAAACTCAAACCAACGTTCCCGAAACAGATGAAAATGACGTAATTTAGGTGAATTTACTGGAGAAACTACCGGGCTGTGAAGACGCGAACTTCGAAGACTTTGAAGAGTGGACGGAAAATGACTTTTTTGATTTGACTGAGGAAGAAATCGTCAAAATTGGTACCAATCAGAAGGCGTGAGAAGAATGTGTCTCTGATTAAATAGCAGAGAAAGAGATTCCTCACACAGTTGCTTACGAAGCGATCCAAACCGCCCTAAAGTACATCAGCCAACAAGAGGGGGAGGGGGACTTATCCCCATATCGTTTGTTTCCAACGTTGGAGATATACTGCCGCACGAGGATGTTTCTCAAGCCAAAACACAAAAAACCATTGTAGTCTCCTTTACCAAAAAATAAATTCTAATGAAGCGTCCTAGAACTTCATCGTCCATATGTTTCTTGTTTTTTTACTTTAAACTTCCTCTAGACAAAATTTTGTACAGTAGTTTATTTTTTATTCGAAAGAGTAGGTAATAATATTAAAACTCCTGTTTTTTCCTGCTGCTAAATTAGGCGAATTTTTTCTGTTAGAACGCAAAATAAACGAGCTTTGCTATTCGGCATTTAAAAACTTTGAGTTTTCAATAATACTTCGGCGCCTTTTTAACACGACAACACATTTCTTTCAGTTAAAACATGCAGACTTATTCACTACCATATCAATGACATTCTACGTACCCTACGCACGTCTTACGATCATATTAAGCGGTTTGACGCAATTCGGGGTGTTTCACGGGCGGAAACAAGGGGACTTCGGTTTACCCGAAATTTTCGTTATCCGACCCGGCCGCCGTCCCGATTATTTCGGATAAACGGAAGTTTATTGTCCTACACACACTTTGAGATTCTTCATCGAGCAGTATCTGAAGATACGCGTAGCTCAAATCAAGCCTAATCTGTCCATGAGATCCTCTGGGCGTGGCAGTCGATAAGTATCAATTCCAGGTTGTGGGTTGACTGTAGACTTAGTCAACACAGGGGCGAATGCAACCTGAAGGTTTGGGGAGAAAAACCAGTAAACGTGCCCATCGACTAGTTGATATGGGCGCAATAATCCTGTTATCTTGCAGTTCTCTAAGTTCAGCCGGCCGGTGTGGCCGAGCGGTTCTAGGCGCTACAGTCTGGAACCGCGAAACCGCTACGGTCGCAGGTTCGAATCCTGCCTCGGGCATGGATGTTTGTGATGTCCTTAGGCTAGTTAGGTTTAAGTAGTTCTAAGTTCTAGGGGACTGATGACCTTAGAGGTTAAGTCCCGTAGTGCTCAGAGCCATTTGAACCATTTCTAAGTTCAGCAGTGACTTTGTCCTGCAATGGGAACGGTTCTGGCCTAGCAAACTTTTGGCTGAGCATTGTCTTTCAGCGTAATAGGTGCAAAAAAATTGTTAGCTTTGCCCAAACCTTCAGAAAAGGGTTCTGGGAATTCTTTTAGCAAGCTAGCTACACTGTCTTTTGCACTAGACGCGGACACTGACAACACTTTGTCCTGAATGTTAAAGCCAAACAAGTCAAAGGAACCAAAACCAAATATGTTCTCACACTCACGTGATTGCAACACTGTAAAAGTCACTGTTCGCGTATATGAGCGATACATGGCAAGCAAAGTACATGTTCCAAGAATGGGAATGTCTTGTCCATTATAAGCTGTCAGTTGCGTGCTAGTTTTAGGCAGGCATCAGGAGCCTAACAGTTCATATGTGTGACGATTTAGCAATGTGACAAAGGCACCTATATCAAACTGAAATTTCACAAGTTTCCCACAAATAAGTAAACAAAAAGTTTGTTCGACTGTTGAATCACTGAAGAAACTGCACACTTGCCTGTTCCAGACTTTGAATATGCTGCATGAATGACATGGGCCTTGTGACTAGGTTTTTGTGAGTGGGCCGAATTCTTATGTTTGTTCCATAGCAAACAAATGGATTGCACTTGTCCTTTCCCACCACAACCGTAACACTGATCTTGTCAGGAGGGCAATCTTGGCGTTTGTGCCGTGAATAACACCTAGGACATGACTTAATTCCATTCGCCTGTGTAGCCGCCTGTTTAACGAATTGCTTATGCGTCGTGGAATATTGTTTACTTTGCGTGGCTAGCGCACGCCACTGGTGCGGAATGGGGCGATCGCAAGCAAGGGACTCAACCCGGTAAATAGTTGGCTGCTCAAATACACTCCTGGAAATGGAAAAAAGAACACATTGACACCGGTGTGTCAGACCCACCATACTTGCTCCGGACACTGCGAGAGGGCTGTACAAGCAATGATCACACGCACGGCACAGCGGACACACCAGGAACCGCGGTGTTGGCTGTCGAATGGCGCTAGCTGCGCAGCATTTGTGCACCGCCGCCGTCAGTATCAGCCAGTTTGCCGTGGCATACGGAGCTCCATCGAAGACTTTAACACTGGTAGCATGCCGCGACAGCGTGGACCTGAACCGTATGTGCAGTTGACGGACTTTGAGCGAGGGCGTATAGTGGGCATGCGGGAGGCCGGGTGGACGTACCGCCGAATTGCTCAACACGTGGGGCGTGAGGTCTCCACAGTACATCGATGTTGTCGCAAGTGGTCGGCGGAAGGTGCACGTGCCCGTCGACCTGGGAACGGACCGCAGCGACGCACGGATGCACGCCAAGACCGTAGGATCCTACGCAGTGCCGTAGGGGACCGCACCTCCACTTCCCGGCAAATTAGGGACACTGTTGCTCCTGGGGTATCGGCGAGGACCATTCGCAACCGTCTCCATGAAGCTGGGCTACGGTACCGCACACCGTTAGGCCGTCTTCCGCTCACGCCCCAACATCGTGCAGCCCGCCTCCAGTGGTGTCGCGACAGGCGTGAATGGAGGGACGAATGGAGACGTGTCGTCTTCAGCGATGAGAGTCGCTTCTGCCTTGGTGCCAATGATGGTCGTATGCGTGTTTGGCGCCGTGCAGGTGAGCGCCACAATCAGGACTGCATACGACCTAGGCACACAGGGCCAACACCCGGCATCATGGTGTGGGGAGCGATCTCCTACACTGGCCGTACACCACTGGTGATCGTCGAGGGGACACTGAATAGTGCACGGTACATCCAAACCGTCATCGAACCCATCGTTCTACCATTCCTAGACCGGCAAGGGAACTTGCTGTTCCAACAGGACAATGCACGTCCGCATGTATCCCGTGCCACCCAACGTGCTCTAGAAGGTGTAAGTCAACTACCCTGGCCAGCAAGATCTCCGGATCTGTCCCCCATTGAGCATGTTTGGGACTGGATGAAGCGTCGTCTCACGCGGTCTGCACGTCCAGCACGAACGCTGGTCCAACTGAGGCGCCAGGTGGAAATGGCATGGCAAGCCGTTCCACAGGACTACATCCAGCATCTCTACGATCGTCTCCATGGGAGAATAGCAGCCTGCATTGCTGCGAAAGGTGGATATACACTGTACTAGTGCCGACATTGTGCATGCTCTGTTGCCTGTGTCTATGTGCCTGTGGTTCTGTCAGTGTGATCATGTGATGTATCTGACCCCAGGAATGTGTCAATAAAGTTTCCCCTTCCTGGGACAATGAATTCACGGTGTTCTTATTTCAATTTCCAGGTGTGTATGTGAGCCGACAAGGCACTGGAATCGTACTGATCACGTATTTGCATTATCTGCTGGAATGACGGATCGGATTGTTTCAAAATTTGTTCTCTGGGTTTGACATCAGGTACATTGTACACGATTGCGTTACACAACGTAATATCTGAATATAAAGCACCACAAGGACATTTGAATTTGCATTTACTTGTCACACCCTGCAAATCTGTTACCCACTTGCGATAAGTTTGTTCTGACCGGTTTTTTTTTTTTTTTGCAATTAAACAATTGATACCTAGCTGCCACCACGTTCACTTGCTGGTCATAATAGTTAGTTAGCGAAGCAATAACCTGATCGTAACTAAGTTCACTAGGAGTGGCGTTAGGAAAGAGCTTTTGAGTTAACCTGAACACTGCACTTCCTACCTTTTATAATAGATGGGAAAGTTCCACAGTACCTGCAACATTGTGGGCTAGTAGGTGTGCCTCGAACTCTGATAACCGCTCGAGCCATTCCCCTTCTTGGTCACGTAACTTTCGAAAGGGTTGTGACTTATCTGCTGCGTCTGAAAATGATACGTTTCCATTAGCTGTGTGGCATCTAATGCTTGCGGCGGGTGGCGCCTGAGGAGGGGGCAGGAAAAGTAGGCTAGACATTTTGGAAGACACCAATGCAACAAAAAGACAAAAATTTGTTCAAAGAGATTTTCTGCAATGCCCACCTGAAAACACTGATTAGCAGAAACGACAAGAGACTGTTAAAGCAAAGCGAGCGCCCCTGCGAAGTAAAACAAGAGGGAACTAAGGCGCCAGCACAATAATAACGGAAAGTTCATGGCGTTCGAGCACTGGGTTCGGAGGATTCTTGTCGCCAGTTGGATCTTGCCCACTCATCTGGTATAGGGTGCCTAAGGGATGCTGCGTTCTCGGAATGCTATACAACAATTCAAGCAAATAACATTAGTAGTTTTATTTTTGTAAAGCAGATTGACAATACTTAACTTCAATTCACAAAGGTGTCGCAAGAAGTGGGCGACATGCAATATAAATCCGAGTCCTTGCTATACACAATGTTCAGGCAAGACCGTCACATATTTTTTGGATCACTACTAATCGTTCTGATAGCACTCTCTGCTAGGCTGTGCCAATACTCCACTTATGTCTGGCCGAGGCAGGCAGGAGCGGCGCTTATATTCACTTCTTGCAGAGGTCGCTGCTGTCGTTTAACGGTCCTTGTCAGCGGACTACTGGCTGTCGTCTACTCACTACCTTCTCTGGTCTTGCGTTCTTTCTCTCCATTCCGGCGCTTGTTGTTACGCCAGAACAACCTTCTTATTCGAAAATTTGCAGGAAAAGAAAGGATGAGGATGAAGTTCTGGGAAGCAGTAAAATGCATTAAAGGGAAGTAAGTCAGTGAGTGGATAGTATAGGAATAGAGGATTACACCCATCATGATGTAAGGCGAAAGGGTCGTCTACTGAAGCAACTGGTGCCAGCAGTCCATCAGTGCTTCTATCGATCATTGTGCAGAGGACTATTAGTTAATTCAAATGGTTCAAATGGCTCTGAGCACTATGGGACTCAACTGCTGTGGTCAGAAGTCCCCTAGAACTTAGAACTACTTAAACCTAAGCAACCTAAGGACATCACACACATCCATGCCCGAGGCAGGATTCGAACCTGCGACCGTAGCGGTCGTGCGGCCACTATTAGTTAATTACAATACGATTCAAATAATTAAGGAGCAACTAACTTGACCTATTTTGAATTCTGTCATGGGAACAATTGCGGCTCAGGGTTGGAGTGTGGCTGTGCAAGCCTAATTCAAATACCCGTAGGGGTTTGTCAAACGCTAATCGTGACGAGATATTCGTCGACTATTTGAGGCTGCTCCCGTAGACCAGTAACGCGAATATATATTTGTCGCGGTAGACGCCTTTAGCAGCTTTAAGCGGTTATTCCGTACCAGGGAAATGACCACTGATATCATTATTCAGCATCTCAAATGTTCTCATTTTGGTCCGTAAGAGGTTATGGTGAGAGATATCGCTCCACATTCACATCTAGGGAGTTTTGCAAGAATTTTTTTCCTCACCACCGTTCCGTATTACCGGCAACATTCATTTACAGACTGGGTGAATCGCCATTTAAAATCTGCATAGATTGTTTTTCATGGGCGTTCTGAAGAAATTCGCGCAAATTCCTGCTGTGGGTTAACTTCTTTGCCTCCAATTCCGCAGTCCACGAGTCCCATAAAACTACTATGGCGAAACTGGTGTTGACGTATCTGCTAAATCCACCAACATCAAATGCATAGGATATTGACGATTTACTGTTTGAGGAAGTGGATCCTAAGGAATTAAGAGCAATTGATCTGCGGCATGAAAAAGTATTCTGCTTGCATACCAGAGAGTGGCTGAGAGGTACAACCGAGAAAGACGCACTGTCTTGCTGAATGTTGGGAATTTGGCTTCCATCAAATACAACTGTATCGAGAGAAGGGCAGTGGGAGACATTTCCTGAAAATTAGTGCTCCGTTTCGTGGTTACTTATAAAATTTTGGAGGTCCTTACACCGATCACCTTTCGGGTACGAAGCATAGCCATGGACAAATCAAGGACAGCAAAGTATTAGGTGGCGAGGTATGAGAGGCAGGGAGTTTGAGCCATGTACTGGGCTGTATCGATGAGATGCGGGTGCATCAGAGAGAATGTTTGTCTGCGAGTTGCTGACAGGTGTCATGGCTTCCATATTGGGGCATACGAAGAGACGGGGAAGAAAATGTAATGATTTGTCTCCTTGGCAGTGTTTACTGGCTCTTAGTTCGGATGCAGTAGCTTGGATTTCAGATGGATTGCAATCAGTGTTCACACTCCATGAGAAATAGCGTGATAACTACGTTGACGGAGTGTGGCATTTAGCCGTAATCGTTCCCTGTGTGTGCTGCACGGCCAGTAGACGGAAGTCTGCGTCTACAGCCGAGTGGGCATCAAGCCCTTGGTTGCAAGTTTTGGAAACAGGACTACGGGGAGCTCAACATGGCTGGTCGGAGTGGCCGAGCGGTTCTAGGCGCTACAGTCTGGAGCCGAGCGACCGCTACAGTCGCAGGTTCGAATCCTACCTCGGGCATGGATGTGTGTGATGTCCTTAGGTTAGTTAAGTTTAATTAGTTCTAAGTTCTAGGCGACTGATGACCTCAGACGTTAAGTCGCATAGTGCTCAGAGCCATTTTAACCATTTTTGAACCAGCTCAATATGCTATGTGGCAGTTGAATAAAGATATTTAGTTTCCATGACTACGATTCAGAAATTTCACCCACAAAATTATGAACTTCTTGAATCTAGTAAGCTTGAGCTTGGTTAAATTCCAATTAGTAGTAAGTAATTCATCAACGACGCAGTGATTTGCAATGCTCCTAGCTGGGTTTTGTGGAAGTAAAAAAAAAGTAACATCGGTGGAGGGGAATATAGCTATTTTTATGGGGTGAGATCAATCTTATTTTATCCTTTAATACGCATAATGATTTACCTAGCCAATTATGTCAAGAGTATTGTTTTGACTGTAATCATTTTCAGTGCTAATCAAGTGCTTGTGTTCCGTTCGTATAGTCGCTAATACTGATTATTGTAATTTTGTTGTATTATGTTGCAATAAATTGGGCTCCTAGTGTGTTGCTTTTTGTAACCGAATTAGTGAGTCATACGATCAGGTGAGAATGATTGATCGGCTGTGAATGATGTACCAAGCAACTTGATCGCGCTCTTATGACAGAGAAAGAAATTGTTTGTCTGATTGAAATATTTTCCTTTATCTGCTAATTTCAAAGAAAAATTATGACCATGTTCTTTGGAAAATAACCATTTTTTTGTTCCTTTATGCTTGTATTCAAAATTTTCTTTTAAAAATATCCTTTGCTAATATCCCTGTGAATCAAATAAAAATTACAAAGAATTTTACGAAAGTCCTCTCAGTCCTCTCACTCTCTGCTCCATCAACTACCAGCATTTCAAAAGACTTACTAGTTAACGCATAGATACGACATAGTTTTAGAAGTAGAAGCGTTTCTCCACACTGGTGTATAATTTAACAAGAAAACACTATGTTATCCAATTTATAAAGCAACCAATGTGATACTGAATCCTCCAGTGAGCATATTAAAATGTCAAATTCAGTGACTATTCCTGAACTGGTCTATTAAAACTGTTCTGCGTTTGAAGACGCCTTCAGACATTGAATCTAAGGTACAATATGAATAATGTGGCAGGTTCACAAGGGTCTGTCAACATCTAACTGGAAAATATTGTCTATCTGTCGATACTAGATCTCACACATATAGTACATATCGTTTCTTTAATTGTGTTGCCTCACCTTATGTCACAAGTGATATTTCGACATCTCACCAAATTATCAGGTCATCAGTTTAATTTACTGATTTATCAGTTTTTTGTGCTGGCTCTCTAGTGTTCACTTGCTAACACCAGCCACCAGTTTGCTCTTGTGGATTACATTTGCAGACATGCGGCACACGGCAATATGATTGCAATAAATTGGGCTCCTAGTGTGTTGCTTTTTGTAACTGAATTAGTGAGTCATACGATCAGGTGAGAATGATTGATCGGCTGTGAATGATGTACCAAGCTACTTGATCGCGCACTTACGACAGAGAAGGAAATTGTTTGTCTGATTGAAATTTTTTCCTTTATCTGCTAATTTCAAAGAAAAATTATGACCATGTACTTTGGAAAAGTAAATAAAGGAAATAAAAGTAAATAAAGTAAAGAAAAGTAAATAAAGTAAAGAAAAGTAAATAAAGTAAAAGAAAATAACCATTTTTTTGTTCGTTTATGCTTGTACTCAAAATTTTCTTTTAAAAAAATCCTTTCCTAATATCCCTGTGAATCAAATAAAATTTACAAAGAATTTTGCGTTTTGTGGCCTAGTCCTCTCACTCCCTGTTCCAGCAACTACCAGCATTTCAAAAGACTTACTAGTTAATGCATGGATACGACATAGTTTTAAAAGTAGAAGCGTTTCTCCAAACTGGTGTATAATTTAACAAGAAAACACTCATGTAACCCACGCAGAAGGAAAGAGGCGAGATATTCATGTGGCGGGAGCCCACCACAGACAACGCGTTTACTTATGAAATGCATGCAAGATGATGTTTACTTATCATATCAAGGACTATGTTGTTGAGTACCTAGTCACTACAACGCTATACATCTCTCACATGTTACATGCGAATAGCCAGGGTGTCGAAAAACATGCTGCCTGCTGCATCCATTCTGTGAAGCCGTGAAGAATATTTTCTTTTGATTTCATTGCACAAAGAAACTATGGAACAGAATACAATTTTTCAATCAACTAAGAAGCTCAGGATAGAATTACTTCTACATCAGTAAGTTTTTCTAACGTTCTTGTCATCAGTTACTATTCTCTTTGTTGCGCATATATGTGATTCAGTTTTTGCAAGGTGGATTTGTTGTCACGTCCATTAATCCACATGCTGCCGCGATGAGTGGGTGAATGAGAGGAAAATGTTGAGCGTAAGGGCTACAGTTTGTTATGAATATTTTTGAATTAAGATAATCTTAGGATTTTGTTATCTTCTTTATCATTATTGAAATTTAAGAGTTCAGAGTCTGTTATAATAACATTCGAATTAAAATCCCAGTTGTAAACTCGTTTTCACATGATATTGTCCTCTTTTTCAGCAGTCACAGATCTTGTGTCTGACAAAGCTAATGATTATGATTATGATGACGATAATGATGACGATATTGTACAAACATTTTTGAGAGAAAGCCTTGAATATCAAAAATAATATTTACAAACATCGTATGTATATAATAGTTAACAAATGTTGTCACCAATATCTTTACATACTGTAGCAGCAGTCGGAATGCAAAGCGTACACGCACAGTGAGCATAATACCCAGATACACTATAAAATGTTAGGTACGTCTGTGTTCAACTGTTTATTGGATTATATAGACCCGTTAAAATACGAGCCTGCTTTTGACATCACTAATTTGCCCCAAAACATAAGGTCGAGCACTATTCCCACTACATTACATCACATAACATTACATTATATTGATGCCTATGCCATAGATCATGAATATGCTGGATGTGATAGTTTGACACAAGTCTTCTTTAAATGATAAATTTTTTTCAATTACTACTTCATATCTAAAAATTCATCTATTGAGTAGAAGGAGTTCTCATTCAGAAATCCTTTTAGTTTGCTGGTTGACTATCTGTGAGACTTTCAGTGATATTTGGTAAATGACCAGAGACTTTTGTGGCAGCATAATTCACCCCTTTCTGTGCCAAAGTCAGATTTAACCCCGAATAGCGAAAATCATCCTTTCTTTTTGTGTTGTATCTGTGCACTTTGCTGTTATTTTTGAGTTGAGATTGGTTGTTAATAAAAAATTTCACAAATGAATATATGTATTGTGAAGGTACTATGAATATAATGCATGAATTGTCAACAAAAACATTGGGAACAAGAGCCCATCACCTTGATCCCACAAAGAAGCCAAACAGTTTTGACCTACCGAGGAAACTTTGGTGCTGCCTGAACAGGTTAAGGACTGGTCATGATTGTTGTGGCTACTTCAGGTACAAATGGTGCTGCATCAGTTCACTAATGTGTGAAAGCAATAAAGAAGAGCAGATAATTGAACATTTAGTCGAACACTGTCCACTTCATTCATACCCTGGAATTCGTGATGACCTGTTCACTCTCACACCCAGCTTAATTAACTGGTTGAAAAACACGGACTTTAAGGTTTGATCTTGTCGTATATCATATATATATATATATATATATATATATATATATATATATATATATATATACTGTATAAAATCATTTGCCTTATATCAACTGTATATTGTATAAAATCACCATACGATTAAATAAATAAATAACTATGAATATCTCTTGTTTGTTAAATAAATCTTTGCAAGATTATCTTTGATGGCTTCCAGCTATTGTTCTGATTACATGCTTTTCAGCAATGAATACTTTCTCTCTTGATGGTGAATTACCCCAAAATATTAAGCCATATGAAAGCAGTGAATGATAAGAGGCATAATAGGTTGATTGACTAATATTTTTATCGCCAAAATTTTCAATATTCCTAATAGCATAAGTAGCCGAACCGAAATATTTCAGCAGATCAAGAGTGCTTTTCTTCCAATTGAATTTGTTATCAGTGCACACACCCAGAAATATTGACTATTCTGCCTTAGCAACAAATTTCTGTTCAAAATCTATATTTATCAATGATGCTACCCCATTTTCTTTATGGGATGTGTATGCTGTGTATTCTCAAAATTTAGAGAGTCCATTTGCAGAGGATCACTTAATAAAATTTTCTGAGAGACATTATTTAGAATTCCTCAGATAATTCTTGTTTGTTGGATGTTACTACTACACTTACATCGTCAGCAAAAAGAACTAGCTTTGCATCTTCATGGCTATGGAGTGGCAATTCATTAATGCATATTTTGCATCTTCATGGCTATGGAGTGGTAATTCATTAATGTATATTAAGAGCAACAAGGGGCCCAATGCTGAACCCTATTGGACACAATTCTTGGCACCTTCCCTGTTAAGACTCTGCTGATTTTTGCGGGCTATCTGCACCATGAATTTCAACCTTCTGCGTTCTTCCAGTTAAATTAGAATTGAAACACTTGTGTATTGTCCAATTTATACCACAATACTCAAGCTTACCTAAAAGAATTTGGTGATTCACATAGCCGTAAGACTTTGAGAAATCACAAGTCTCAATGGGTGATGTTTGGTTATTCAGAGCATTTAATATTTGATCAGTTAAAACATATATAGCATTTTCTGTTGAAAAAAATCTGTAAACCAACTTGACATTTTTACAAATATGTGAAGCTGCACTTGAATATATTACTTTTTCGAGATAAAGCTATCAGAAATCAGGTTGGGTGGTAGTTGTTGGCTTCAGACCTATCCCCCTCTTTATGCAATGATTTAACAATAGCATGTTTCAGTCTATCCAGAAAAATACACTGTTCCATTGAGCTACTACATACATGGCTAAGAATCTTATCTGTTGAGAACAGGCTTTTAGTACTCTGCTAGAAATGCCATCAATTCCATGTATGCTTTCACTTTTGTGTGAATTTATTGTTTTCCTAATCTGAACAGGAGAGGTGGGTTTAATTTCAATATAACTCAAATTGCATTAAAAATAATTTCTTCTTCTGACTTTTTGTTAACACATTTTTGATTGAATTTGGTAGAAATTCAGGCTACCTGTTCTCTCAGTTGTCTATTTCCCTTTTAACAACATTCAAAATTTTTTTTATTTTATTGCCAGAGGTGCCACTCTAAGACATAATGCACCTACTTCTGAACTTTTTAATAACTTTTCTTAATACAGTGCAGTAATTTTTGACAATGTTTCACTGTCTCTGGATCATTACTCCTTCTAGCTATAAGACATGTTTCCATTTTCTGCTTACAAGATCTTTATACCACTTTAGTAAATCATAGCTTTTTAGATGGTTTCTTACAATTATGTTTCATTGTTTTCTTAGGGCAACTATTTTCAAATATGCTCCCAAAGGTATCATAAAGAGATTAAAATTTAAATTAGTATAAGTCCCTGTACAGCTTACCCCACTCATTTAACTTTTGCAAGCTTTCCCTAAAATTTGCATTGTTAAATTTTTAACTGAACACCATATTTTTGAGGACTGTTTTACATTACTGTAAGGAGCTAATCACATACCATACCTAGCCGTGTTTCATTATCACAATGACCATTATTAACAGGAGAAATTTTTATTTGATTAAATTTATCATGGTCTATAAAAAACATCATCTAGCAGTGTGTTGTTTTTCTGTACTACTCAAGTAGGAAATTCAATAACAGATGTTAAGGTGAAAGAAGCAAGTAATACTTCAAGCTTTTTCTTTTTATCAGTCTCCTTCAGAAACTCCACATTGAAATCCCAACAAACAATAATTTACTTCCCTTTGTCTGACAGCACAACAAAGATCCAAATTTTTCAGTAATAGCTGAAAATCTTCGAATGGGGACCTATACACAGCTACATAAATGTGTCGAGAACTAGTACTGTTATAGAACAATGACATAAATAGATATGCTTTCATATCTCTGAAACAGACTTATCACTGACAAGAACACTGTTCAACAAGCACTGAGGAAAATGATAATATCCCCTCCAAAAATAATACACTCAAACAGTAAAATAAAGTAAGCAAGTCTTGTTAAACTCTTTGTTCCTACCTTGTAGTTCAAGTAAACATTGGCATCAACAATGACAGTATTCAATGGTGTTTTAGAATGTACAGTCCAACACAAAGTAAACATCATGTGGCATGTCAAACACAATAACCCAACAAGAGAAGGAAATACATTCACATCACACACCTATGTCAGCACTCACATATATCATTTAAGTATCCCAACTCTGGCAATTTTTGAAATAGATCATGACATCTAATTAAGTGCAATAATGAGGTCAGTTACTTTTATGGTTTACCTTTGGCAGTTGCTCATTGTGATGCAACACAATTGTTAAGTTACCTGAAATCTTAGACAAATTTCTTATCTCATCATCAAAAAGCCATTCAGAAAAGAGAAATAAAAGTAACAATTTTCCATTCTATCTGTATCCTATATTCACAAATTTGTAGATGCGTAAGTCCTTACTTCATATACTTCCCCATATTTCTGATATATTATGTTTTATCATTGTAGTGACTGTCTCTGCTGAAATTTGTTTTTATTCAGTTCCTAGTTGTCACACTCTGTTTCCCTTGTTTCATTCATTATGTTATCAATCTTACTATTATATCATTTAAGTCTAGTTCATTTGAGATCAATAATATTTTTCAAATCATTCCTTGTACCCACCTTCACTGTGTTCTTCTGTACACCACTCACCCTCAAAGTATGTTTACTCATCTCATAGAATTCATCAACATCTTCTCTCTCATCTCTTCCCCATCTTACACATAATTCCTAACTATCACCTCACACTTTGGTTTCTGACTATTACAGGCATACAGGCATACAGTTTCTCCAGTTCTAGATCCTCTTTTATTTTGTTATTTAACTCTAAATTAGATATTTCACCCTTCTGTTGGTAAACAATTCACTGCTATACAAGTTGTCTTCTTTGTTGTTGTTTTAAATGAAACCATTAAATAATGGGGGTATTAATTTCAACAATTCTGTGAGTAAGTTGATCCTCTCCTCTCATCTGGGAGACTGCACCCTCACTATTGTGGCATGTTGTTCGTCATTTGTCATGCTGCTCCCCCATGATTGCGGTAGTACCATATCCTGTAAAACTACTTGGACCTTTTCCTTGCCGGCCGGAGTGGCTGTGCGGTTCTAGGCGCTACAGTCTGGAGCCGAGCGACCACTACGGTCGCAGGTTCGAATCCTGCCTTGGGCATGGATGTGTATGATGTCCTTAGATTAGTTAGGTTTAATTAGTTCTAAGTTCTAGGCGACTGATGACCTCAGAAGTTAAGTCGCATAGTGCTCAGAGCCATTTGAACCATTTTGAACCTTTTCCTATAGGACTCATATTATTCACAATGTCCTCTCCTCCTGAAAATTTTCATAGTGTTTTGAATTATAATCCCCTTGCCACTTGTCAATTTCTCCAAATATTTTCCAAAAATTCTGCTAGAGTATGACTGAATGATTGCTATTTATCATGCTTCCTCTTTCATTATGGGCTCCGATGTAGTGGATGAATTTATGATATCCTTGTCTATCCTGGAATGGTACAAATGTATGAAATTTTGAGCCAGTTCTTCATAGTATTCCTTTAATGTTTTCCTGATTGACTTTACTATCTGGGTTTCCTTCTTACACTCTCTATTACTTCCACCTGCATAGCTCTGGATCAATATATTTCCGAAACAGAAATTTCAAAACGTTCCTAAATATCAGAAAACATGTCTAGATTTTCTCTTGCGAATGGTGAACTGTGCTCGTTTTAATGTATCGTTTCTGTCCAACCCTTCTGAAACTGATTCTTCGAATGATTTATGAAATAAACTGGGCGCAACAATTCTTTGAGCACAAAACGATATTAATGAAACTGTTCTATTCTTTTGTGTGTGTTATTACTGGTTCATAAATTTATTTTAAACTGAGTCGACTGTCCCTTGTATTTAAGAGACAGCCTCTTCTTTTCAGTGTTTCTTTAGTTTTCTTGTTCCACTTTTGAAAATTCTGACCACAATAAGTTTGAACTTCCTCTTTTTCTTTCTTGCATTAGTTTGCTTGGTCCTCCAGAATTTGCTTCAAGTCTTGCTTCTGTTTTTCAAGTTGTTATTCTAATTTATCTCTATTTTCTTGTATATTCTCTGTTTCGTCTGAAAAAGTGTCCGTCATTTACTTCTCAAAAGACGTTACCTCCTGGTTTAACCCTGTTATTGTTTCTTGTAGCTTTTCTTCTACATCTTTCGCTATTATTCAGTTTAACTTGCCCTATTGATTTATAAGTCTTATCAACTGCTCACTTAATTCCTTCATAGATCTATCTTGGGTCTCCAACCATGTTATACTTCAGTATCGATCATAGATCCCATCCCTTTTACTTAAGCTGTGGCTGCAAATTCTACCCATTTAATTTCAGCTGTAACCTTAAAATTCTACCCCTTTCATATTAGCTGTAAGCTTAGATACTCTTCTATAAATTGCCTACAGTAATATTTGCTGTATTATCCATACCTTTTTCACATCATTTGTAATTGTATCTGAACCCATCTCTATTTCCTTATTAATAATCTCTTGGTCAGCCCCGTTGGTTTCCCTCTTATAGTTGAACCTCTCTTCTCCATTTATACTCGTTTTCAACAAATGACCCAAAACCTGCTAAGAGTATTGCTGTAATCCACTAAACACTACTTGATCTTTCTCCTCAGATTACAGTCACACACAGCAGCTGTAGAGCGAGTGTAGGACCCTGACACATTATACAATATTAGTTAGTAAAAATAACAAGCGGATCGAAACAACAAATCGGCGGAACACCTGGAAGCGCACCATTAACGAAGACCTGAACTGCACTGAAGGTGGGGAGAATGGATTTCGGTACAGTGGAACTAGAGGAGGAGGCATCTCCTTCAACTAAGTTTACTTTGCGTCTGATATCTAGAAAGCGGCGCTGTAGTCAGCTCACCAGAGGAATTGATGGAAGTAAAATTCTGGATCCAACCTCTTCAGTCTTAACTACTGAGCTCTCTTATTAACTCCACCCTGTAATTCCAAGTAAAACAATGGAGCGTTTGAGCAATCACAAAATTATCTCAGGTGGTAACAAATCCTTCCCAACTAGCGCAACCAGTCGATTTAATTCTGGGAAGACTACTCTGAGACACTATATGGCAGATTGCAGGAAATTAAAATCTCCTTGTCAACTCAAGCATCAAGTAAAAATTGTCTTCTTTGGCAAAAGCAACGTTAAATCACTCTTTTCAGACAAACTCTAAAATTTAGGGGAAACAAAGACCAAAAAATTAAAATTTGAGCCGTGAAAGAAAAAATTCCTGATTAGGAATCAATTACAGAAGCTGCCCTCTTCAAAAATGAAACAGACTATGTAAAGCCTCAGATGCTTTATTCGCAGTTTCCCGAGACGTTCCTAGTTCCATAATCGAGGCAGCGCCTATTGTAATCAGATTATTGCCAAAACTGTTGATTCATGTAGATAAAATGCAGCTATAAAAATAAAATAAATTCATGAAAGTAACGTGCTGTGAAATGGTAGAATATATAGTCCCGAAAATTCCGCAAAGTGAAACGAAAATTATAAAAGCTGTTTCTAATGCTCAATTAATAAAAGAGAGAAAATTTGGGAAAACGACTTGTGAATGACTTATACCCGAACGGACCACTCGAAACGGAAATAGAGTGGTATGACTCAATCTTAAAATTAAGTAAATTAATTTTAAGCGAAATCTTCCTAAAATGGCGATCGTCGAACAGTAACGTAAGTGAACGTCAGACTGATCGTATCGAAATCACAATCCACGTCATACTGCACTGGTAGCTTTCAGATACTTAAATAAACAAGTATAAGAGTAGATCACGCCCTAAAAGATAAGAAAATGAGTTTCAGATGTCCCCTCTTCGACAGCATACATTCAACACATGGAATAACTACAAATTAGAGAATTCACATGGCAATTCCTGGCAATTAGAAAACGAAGCTTCCAAATGAATTAGTTAAATAAGAAGACAATAGGAGACAAGTCAGCTCTGTGACATTAAGTAACAGCAGGACTTTAAATAAACCATTGACAAGGAAGCTCAAAAATCTGTTTCGTGAAGGAAAATGGGCAACTGGGCTTAACGACCAACAAATTAAAAAGATCTTTCCAAATGTTTCAAGAATATTTTTCATGTCAGTGAGCCCACAAAGATTTCGGCCAGAATGTCCCCTAAAACCAAATCCGACTCACAAAAACCAAATTAAAAAAACTGGATAGTAACAAAGCGTCTCGTGAAGGCGTAATTGTTGCAGGATCGTAAAGTTAGCTGGTCCAAAAACCTTACAAGAAATTTGCATTCATGGCATTTGGCGAGCAGAGAGTATTCTGGACAGAGTAGAAAACTGCGTTGATAAACTCGCTATGTAAGAAGGCAGAACTCATGTTAATAATTGTACGTGGATTCCCTTCTTCTTGTCACGGACAAAATTCTGTCTCAGTGCATCCTAGACCGAGCATAACTACTTGAATGGGAATATCAAGCATATCTCGAACCAAATAGTCCAGTATCTTAATTTGAACAGATTTTAGCTTTTGTACTACAACATAAACATAAAAATATTGAGAATAAGGAAGTAGCGTGTATCTTTGTAGATTTAAAAAAGTTCATGACACAGTGGAACATAAGTTTCGTTCCCAAAACCTAAAAGAACAGTTTCTGATCACTGCAGATATTAGAGAAACACTGGATAATACAAAATGTAAGGTAAAGCTGAGGTGAGAAATATCCGATCATTTTGAAATTAAAACAAGAGTCGGACATGGTGACACAATTTCTTCGTTATTTTTTAACTGTGTGTTAGAAATATTAATCCAAGAGAGGCTGAAGCTCAAATCTGACGTTGAAATTGACGAACAAGTCAAATTAGAAAGAACCAATATCAGGCTGCATTGTTTAACTTTTGTAGATCTGGATAATCCACACCAAGACATTCAGAGTACTGAAACAAATACAAAACAGTAGAAAGAGTAAGCCTCTCAATGTTATGTCTAGCAACAATATGATACTCAAAAATTCTGAAACTAGATTAAGGAATAAAGAAAGTTTCTGAGCTGTATTATTTAGGCGAAACAATTCAGGAGACCGGCTTGTTGATGCAAAATGGAATAACCTTTGGACACCTAGTAGATACCTACAACAAGAAAATTCATTTCTGAATACACAAAATACACTACAACCTTCAGTAAAGCAAAATTTCTTTATGGGGCGTAAACACTAATGTTAAACAAAAAAGAGAATTAAACAAATCAGGAATATTTTAGGTTCAATTTTTACTCAAGAGGGAACACGGAAAGAGCAAATAGGAAACTGAAAAGTTTGCCAATATCTATTCGGATATGAAAAATGCGTCTGAAACTGTGGGTACATTAAATAATACAGTCGACTACGTTAAGCATACTGATTATGAAATTCCACGAAAGTAGCGATTAATCTAAAATTAAAACAATGAAGTGAACAATATGTGTTGTGGTGATATATGTGACGAGTTACTCATTGTAACGAAATTTTAATGACCTGTAGATGACTGCTCCGAAACCGGTAATCACTTTACAAGTTTGCGATCAAGAGAAGTAAACTTTATATTGAAAACGAAGATAGTATACTCCATAAACATGACCATGTGACGACTTATAACAGTAAAAACAGAAAAAGAAGACGAACAAAATAGGAACAACAGAACTTCCTGTCCAATACAGAGAAATTTCCACAGAAAATTCACGGAAGGGCAACTGACCAGGCAAAAATTCCAAAGCAGAACGGAATGCCTCGGTCTGATGGACAGAATAGAGTCCATTCTGAATGAAAATTATGGTGGTACAAGGAATAGCTGGAGCAAAACGCTGAAAATGCTCTTTGTTGTACATAGTGTGGTGCAGCAGGTTGCAAACAGGGATGATAATATAATTTATAAGATTTTTGACTTGTCACCAGCGACGAGAGTCGTGTATTAATTTATGATTCCCATGTATATCAACGTAAGGATTATTGGAAGAATGATTCAATATTCTTGTTAAATTCTCGACCAGCAACTGTGTTGTCTAAGCGTTCATGACATTTCTGTCTTCTGTTCTGTCTACGAAATATCTTTCGATGGAAGATTATACTTCAAATAAATCGACTTGTAGGTGATTTTAGTATGATGAGTTCTACCCGTGGTCTAGGGGTAGCGTCTTTGATTCATAATCAAAACGTCTTCGGTCCCGATTCGATCCCCGCCACTGCCTAATTTTTGATAAATAATCAGCATTGGCGGCCGAAGACTTCCGGCATAAGAAGTCAGCCTCATTCTGTCAACGGCCTTGTCAAAGAGGGCGGAGGAGCGGATAGAGGTTCAGGGCACTCTCTGGTCCTAGGGGTGGGAAATTGCCCCTAAAGGCGGAAGAATCAGCGGTGATCAACGACATGAGGATGCAGAAGGCAATGGAAACCACTGCATTAAAGACACGTAACGTGTATCAACAGGACATGTGACCTGTAATTGAAGAAGTGTCATGATGATCTCTCCATTGGCAAAAGATTCCGGAATAGTCCCCCATTCGGATCTCCGATAGCGGACTGCCAAGAGGGAGGTTACCATGAGAAAAAGATTGAATAATCAACGAAAGGATAACGTTCTACGAGTCGGGGCGTGGAATGTCAGAAGCTTGAACGTGGTAGGGAAACTAGAAAATCTGAAAAGGGAAATGCAAAGGCTCAATCTAGACATAGTAGGGGTCAGTGACGTGAAGTGGAAGGAAGACAAGGATTTCTGGTCAGATGAGTATCGGCTAATATCAACAGCAGCAGAAAATGGTATAACAGGTGTAGGATTCGTTATGAATAGGAAGGTAGGGCAGAGGGTATGTTACTTTGAACAGTTCAGTGACCGGGTTGTTCTAATCAGAATCGACAGCAGACCAACACCGACAACGATAGTTCAGGTATACATGCCGATGTCGCAAGTTGAAGATGAACGGATAGAGAAAGTGTATGAGGATATTGAAAGGGTAATGCAGTATGTAAAGGGGGACGAAAATCTAATAGTCATGGGCGACTGGAATGCAGTTGTAGGGGAAGGAGTGGAAGAAAAGGTTACAGGAGAATATGGGCTTGGGACAAGGAATGAAAGAGGAGAAAGACTAATTTAGTTCTGTAACAAGTTTCAGCTAGTAATAGCGAATACCCTGATCAAGAATCACAAGAGGAGGAGGTATACTTGGAAAAGGCAGGGAGATACGGGAAGATTTCAATCAGATTACATCATGGTCAGACAGAGATTCCGAAATCAGATACTGGATTGTAAGGCGTACCCAGGAGCAGATATAGACTCAGATCACAATATGGTAGTGATGAAGAGTAGGCTGAAGTTCAAGACATTAGTCAGGAAGAATCAATACGCAAAGAAGTGGGATACGGAAGTACTAAGGAATGACGAGATACGTTTGAACTTCTCTAACGCTATAGATACAGCAATAAGGAATAGCGCAGTAGGCAGTCCAGTTGAAGAGGAATGGACATCTCTAAAAAGGGCCATCACAAAAGTTGGGATGGAAAACATAGGTACAAAGAAGGTAGCTGCGAAGAAACAATGGGTAACAGACGAAATACTTCAGTTGATTGATGAAAGGAGGAAGTACAAACATGTCCCGGGAAAATCAGGAATACAGAAATACAAGTCGCAGAGGAATGAAATAAATAGGAAGTGCAGGGAAGCTAAGACGAAATGGCTGCAGGAAAAATGTGA
This sequence comes from Schistocerca americana, assembly GCF_021461395.2. Taxonomy (NCBI): domain Eukaryota; kingdom Metazoa; phylum Arthropoda; class Insecta; order Orthoptera; family Acrididae; genus Schistocerca; species Schistocerca americana. The sequence continues at coordinate 619,533,519 of NC_060121.1, forward strand.
AGACATCGAAAAAGATATGATTGTCGGAAGGACAGACTCAGCATACAGGAAAGTCAAAACAACCTTCGGTGACATTAAAAGCAACGGTGGTAACATTAAGAGTGCAACGGGAATTCCACTGTTAAATGCAGAGGAGAGAGCAGACAGGTGGAAAGAATACATTGAAAGCCTCTATGAGGGTCAAGATTTGCCTGATGTGATAGAAGGAGAAACAGGATTCGATTTAGAAGAGATAGGGGATCCAGTATTAGAATCGGAATTTAAAAGAGCTTTGGAGGACTTACGGTCAAATAAGGCAGAAGGGATAGATAACATTCCACGAGAATTTCTAAAATCATTGGGGGAAGTGGCATCAAAACGTCTGTTCACGTTGGTGTGTAGAATATATGAGTCTGGCGATATACCATCTGACTTTCGGAAAAGCATCATCCACACAATTCCGAAGACGGCAAGAGCTGACAAGTGCGAGAATTATCGCACAATCAGCTTAACAGCTCATGCATCGAAGCTGCTTACAAGAATAATACACAGAAGAATAGAAAAGAAAATTGAGAATGCGCTAGGTGACGATCAGTTTGTCTTTAGGAAAGGTAAAGGGACGAGAGAGGCAATTCTGACGTTACGGCTAATAATGGAAGCAAGGCTAAAGAAAAATCAAGACACTTTCATAGTATTTGTCGACCTGGAAAAAGCGTTCGACAATATAAAATGGTGCAAGCTGTTCAAGATTCTGAAAAAAGTAGGGGTAAGCTATAGGGAGAGACGGGTCATATACAATATGTACAACAATCAAGAGGGAATAATAGGAGTGGACGATCAAGAACGAAGTGCTCGTATTAAGAAGGGTGTAAGACAAGGCTGTAGCCTTTCGTACCTACTCTTCAATCTGTACATCGAGGAAGCAATGATGGAAATAAAAGAAAGTTTCAGGAGTGGAATTAAAATACAAGGTGAAAGGATATCAATGATACGATTCGCTGATGACATTGCTATCCTGAGTGGAGAAGAATTAAATGATCTGCTGAACGGAATGAACAGTCTAATGAGTACACAGTATGGTTTTAGAGTAAATCGGAGAAAGACGAAGGTAATGAGAAGTAGTAGAAATAAGAACAGCGAGAAACTTAACATCAGGATTGATGGTCACGAAGTCAATGAAGTTAAGGAATTCTGCTACCTAGGCAATAAAATAACCAATGACGGACGGAGCAAGGAGGACATCAAAAGCAGACTCGCTATGGCAAAAAAGGCATTTCTGGCCAAGAGAAGTCTATTAATATCAAATACCGGCCTTAATTTGAGGAAGAAATTTCTGAGGATGTACGTCTGGAGTACAGCATTGTATGGTAGTGAAACATGGACTGTGGGAAAACCGGAACAGAAGAGAATCGAAGCATTTGAGATGTGGTGCTATAGACGAATGTTGAAAATTAGGTGGACTGATAAGATAAGGAATGAGGAGATTCTACGCAGTATCGGAGGAAGGGAATATGTGGAAAACACTGATAAGGAGAAGGGACAGGATGATAGGACATCTGCTAAGACATGAGGGAATGACTTCCATGGTACTAGAGGGAGCTGTAGAGGGCAAAAACTGTAGAGGAAGTCAGAGATTGGAATACGTCAAGCAAATAATTGAGGACATAGGTTGCAAGTGGTACTCTGAGATGAAGAGGTTAGCACTGGAAAGGAATTCGTGGCGGGCCGCATCAAACCAGTCAGTAGACTGATGACCAAAAAAAAAAAAAAAATGATGAATGTGTGTCTTAGGCGGTCTAACGTTAAGGTTTTCCAGATGACACTAACTTTGGTAAAGTGCTATTTCTGTAACAACAACATAGTTGCGAAAATTATCGTATTAGGCTGGTGTTCATGCTTCTTTGTAACATAAAAGAGGAACAAGAATACGTTGCTTGCATTCACCACTGTCACTTGAATGAGATTCGGATGTAGAACAGCTAACCAGCCAGGTTCTTCATATGCAAGCCCTGCGATTCTCATGCGAAGTGGATCACTCGGCACAATCACTTGCCCTCTATCGTGTCCCGGACAATGGCGATGCAGTGCAATTATATTGATGCTTTTGGCTTCGCTCCACATGGCGAACACTGCACACGATCGCCCCACATTCGACAAAGGTGACTGAGAGTACTGCATTACAAATAAAATTTCATATAGAGTTTGTTCGAGACGACACAGAACTGTTACTAGATAAAACATCGAAACAAAATATATCAAAGTGAGAGTGGACGGCGGTTTTTTAAGTACTTAGCGCAAAAACGAAAATATGCTTATGAAGCAGAAAGATTTTTCTCATCATAGCTATTCCGTTTTGATGCACTGGGATTCCTGAATTTGCCGATATGTAGGTAGCAACTCCGTACAACAAAACAGATGTCAGTTCCCTCAAAGACGGCTGGAAGTCTCGAGTGAAGGGCTTGTCTGTCATTGCTATCGCTTCTCAAAAGTAATAACGGATGCTTCTCTGAACTCCTTACGTTGGTTGTAGTCCGCCCCATACACCCCAGCCTCGAACGCCCTGTGAGAGTACAATACGTTGAAGCTTCAGCTTCATATTTGTCAGTAACGTAAGAAATATGATAAAAACAGTTGATATTTCTTAAACCATCCCATTAAGTAGTTTCATTCAGTATTATTTTGAGTGATGACTCTGCCTCCTTGCTTGTTTGGTACGCTACGTCTGCTATAACCATTGCATTCAAGGTGCAAAAATTTCAGTTTGGTTCTGTGAATCAGGCTGATAAAAATGACATTGTCTTTTTCGTAATGGTTGTTAATGTTCCGCCATAAACTGAGTGACGTGTGAAATAAATGTTGAAATATAAGGAGTGTTCAAACGAAAGCTACGAAATGTCTTAACAACCAAACCTGCTTAAATTTTCATATGCCTATTGGGATAACGTAGGGAGACATCTAGAGACGCGAAAGTAGTGCCGTTACCTTCCTCTAAAACTTTCAAAGTTGTGACCTCAGAAGGTAAGATGATGCTTGCCGTTCTATTCGACATCCTATTCTCATCGAATTTCTCGTTCACGACAAACCGTTAACAGTAACGTTTACTATGAGATACTTTGTACCCTACGAAAGCCCACCAAGAACAAACGGCTTGGGCTGGTCACGGAGGGAGTTATTCAGCTCCACGATAGAACGCGTCCACATGTCCACGAGTCCACACAAAGTGTAATGGCCAAATTGAAGTGGTCCACTAAAAAAAATCTCATGGTGAAGTGCTTCACCTCGAACGAAGAACTGAAGGACAAAGGGGAGGGCTGGCTCCTATCACAGGCACAGGTGTTCAGGGAACAGGGAATCCTTTGGCTCGTGAAAGAGTGGGATAGTTGTGCTCCGGCCTCTGAACAAAGACTTCAGTTGTACCCACAGTGCTGCCTCACTAATTTTATTTGAAAAGCTCACATAGTTTAGTCACTACTGCTTTTATAAGTGGTCTTGTTTTATGTTTTAAGTTTATAACGCAAACGTGACTACAATGGCATGGAAAATACCATGGATCGGATGGCGTATCGCCAAAGGAAATCCAGTTTTTAAAGAGTCTGCTCGTTTGTAACCAGAAGCTTAGACAAGGATGGCAAAATTACACAAAGAACAACAATAAATCGCGTATACCACGCAAACCTCGTGCACCACCAAGACGTAAATGGGGAAAAAATCGAAAATCAGGATAAAACATCTACACACAATATCGCTGTCTCACTGGAAAAATGGAGTAATGTGACCTATTAAGTGTTGAAATCACGTCAGAAATTTGCGGCTTGAAAATATTTGGAATCCATGTTAGAAATCATACCAAATGTAGACAGACTTCCAATATACACTCCTGGAAATTGAAATAAGAACACCGTGAATTCATTGTTCCAGGAAGGGGAAACTTTATTGACACATTCCTGGGGTCAGATACATCACATGATCACACTGACAGAACCACAGGCACATAGACACAGGCAACAGAGCATGCACAATGTCGGCACTAGTACAGTGTATATCCACCTTTCGCAGCAATGCAGGCTGCTATTCTCCCATGGAGACGATCGTAGAGATTCTGGATGTAGTCCTGTGGAACGGCTTGCCATGCCATTTCCACCTGGCGCCTCAGTTGGACCAGCGTTCGTGCTGGACTTGCAGACTGCGTGAGACGACGCTTCATCCAGTCCCAAACATGCTCAATGGGGGACAGATCCGGAGATCTTGCTGGCCAGGGTAGTTGACTTACACCTTCTAGAGCACGTTGGGTGGCACGGGATACATGCGGACGTGCATTGTCCTGTTGGAACAGCAAGTTCCCTTGCCGGTCTAGGAATGGTAGAACGATGGGTTCGATGACGGTTTGGATGTACCGTGCACTATTCAGTGTCCCCTCGACGATCACCAGTGGTGTACGGCCAGTGTAGGAGATCGCTCCCCACACCACGATGCCGGGTATTGGCCCCGTGTGCCTCGGTCGTATGCAGTCCTGATTGTGGCGCTCACCTGCACGGCGCCAAACACGCATACGACCATCATTGGCACCAAGGCAGAAGCGACTCTCATCACTGAAGACGACACGTCTCCATTCGTCCCTCCATTCACGCCTGTCGCGACACCACTGGAGGCGGGCTGCACGATGTTGGGGCGTGAGCGGAAGACGGCCTAACGGTGTGCGGGACCGTAGCCCAGCTTCATGGAGACGGTTGCGAATGGTCCTCGCCGATACCCCAGGAGCAACAGTGTCCCTAATTTGCTGGGAAGTGGTGGTGCGGTCCCCTACGGCACTGCGTAGGATCCTACGGTCTTGGCGTGCATCCGTGCGTCGCTGCAGTCCGGTCCCAGGTCGACGGGCACGTGCACCTTCCGCCGACCACTGGCGACAACATCGATGTACTGTGGAGACCTCACGCCCCACGTGTTGAGCAATTCGGCGGTATGTCCACCCGGCCTCCCGCATGCCCACTGTACGCCCTCGCTCAAAGTCCGTCAACTGCACATACGGTTCACGTCCACGCTGTCGCTGCATGCTACCAGTGTTAAAGACTGCGATGGAGCTCCGTATGCCACGGCAAACTGGCTGACACTGACGGCGGCGGTGCACAAATGCTGCGCAGCTAGCGCCATTCGACGGCCAACACCGCGGTTCCTGGTGTGTCCGCTGTGCCGTGCGTGTGATCATTGCTTGTACAGCCCTCTCGCAGTGTCCGGAGCAAGTATGGTGGGTCTGACACACCGGTGTCAATGTGTTCTTTTTTCCATTTCCAGGAGTGTAGCTATATAAGGAAGGAATCTACTAACTGGGAAATATGCAGACATCAAAGGCGACTATAAGAAAAGGAAGACGAAGTTTTTACTTAAAGAACGGCCTTCCACTACCAAGCCGGTAATATGGCATGGAGTTCGGTCCTTAGGGTCAGTATTATGCTGTGGGGAACAAACACACGGAGTTCCGTGAAACATGTGGCAGTAACTGATGGTTTTGGACTACATGAACATTATTGTGTCCGTTAATGCGTAATAGAATATCTCCTGCGACTTATGACTAAGATATCAACTTTGGAAATTTGTGATAAGTGCTATGGGACGAAACTGCTGAGGTCATCGGACCCTAAGCTTGCACACCACTTGATATAACTTAAACTAACAACACACACACACACACACACACACACACACACACACACACACACACACACACACACATGCCAGAGGGAGGACTCGAACCTACATCTACATTTATACTCCGCAAGCCACCCAACGGTGTGTGGCGGAGGGCACTTTACGTGCCACTGTCATTATCTCCCTTTTCTGTTCCAGTCGCGTATGAACGACTGCCGGAAAGCCTCCGTGCGCGCTCGAATCTCTCTAATTTTACATTTGTGGTGATCTCTTCGGGAGGTATAAGTAGGGGGAAGCAATATATTCGATACCTCATCCAGAAACGCACCCTCTCGAAACCTGGACAGCAAGCTACACCGCGATGCAGAGTGCCTCTCTTGCAGAGTCTGCCACTTGAGTTTGCTAAACATCTCCGCAACGCTATCACGCTTACCAAATAACCCTGTGACGAAACGCGCCGCTCTTCTTTGGATCTTCTCTATCTCCTCCGTCAACCCGATCTGGTACGGATCCCACACTAATGAGCAATACTCAAGTATAGGTCGAACGAGTGTTTCGTAAGCCACCTCCTTTGTTGATGGACTACATTTTCTACGGACACTTCCAATGAATCTCAACCTGGCACCCGCCTTACCAACAATTAATTTTATATGATCATTCCACTTCAAATCATTCCGCACGCATACTCCAAGATATTTTACAGAAGTAACTGCTACCAGTGTTTGTTCAGCTATCATATAGTCATACAATAAAGGATCCTTCTTTCTGTCGCAGGGGACATTACATTATGCATTAAGTGATGCAATAATGTACACGCAATCCACAGCTGTCATGGAGCCTTCGCCCGATCCGAACCTGACGGTACGCATCTGGGACTTTATTGGGCGCCTGCTGTGCACCCACACACCACCGGCCCGAAATTTATCGAAACTGCGTGATGCGTGCGTAGTCATTTGGCGCCACGTACTTGCCAAGCTTTTGTCCAGTTCCGCGCAGGATCATAGCTGTATTGCACCCGAAATGTCGAACAGACGTTACTAAGCAGGTGATCGTCATGTTTGGCCTCATTGGGTGTATCCGTGAAGTCGAGCTGGCAAACTGTGTGTTCGATGAGGTATCGATGCATTTCCCACTAGTTGTTTTCAAATGAGCTACAACGCCATTTACACATTGCAATTAGAACTGTGTGTATCCAAAAGCTCGTTATTTAATACATTTTATCATTTTGTCAATGAATTTTTGTCTTCAATATTTGTAAGACACTTTTGCACCCTCATCTACATGTCGATCAACTTCTGCATCTACATACATACTCCGCAAGCCACAGTACGGTTATTTCTTTTAGTGTTGCACTCGCAAGCAGTACGAGGGAAAAATGACTATCTACGAGGTGCGACTTTTAGTCAAGTTTAGCGTTGTCTCCTTCAAAGTAGTTACCTTCTGATGGCACACACTTTTTCCAGAGTTTCTGCCATTGATGGTAACATTTCTGGAACTCATCTTCTGTAATGCCCGCCAAGACCCTCGTGACAGTTTTTTGGACATCTTGTGTTGTTTGAAAATGGTGTCCCCTGACTCTTGAAAATAGAAAAAAGTCGCACGGAGCGATATCTGATGAATAAGGTGGCCTTGGTAGTACTGAAATTTGTTTTGAAGTTAAAAATTTCTGTACTGACAGTGATGCAGAATCCAGTTATCAGCACTCTTTTACAAAGTCTTTCTAAAATTTCTTTGTCGTAATATTGGTTAACTGTATGTCCAAGAGGCACCCACTCTTTATGAACAATTCCCTTGGAATCAAAGAAGCACACAAGCATGCATTTCACTTTTGACTTTGACGTGTGAGCTTTTTTTGGTCTGCGTGATCCCCTTGAGCACCATTGCGAACTTTGGCGTTTTGTCTCTGGATCGTACTGAAAAAACCAACTTTCATCACTAGTGATAACGCGGCTCAAAAATTCTGGATTGATTTCCGTTTGTTCTAACAGATCGGCTGCCACATTTTCCCGTGTTTCTCGCTGTTGTCGTGTGAGATTTTTGGGGACAATTTTTGGACAAATCTTTCTCATACCAACATCTTCAGTTATTATTAGATGAACCGTTTCTCGAGTGATGTTCAGTTTTCTGCAATCATTTTCACTGATAATTTTCGATCAGATTGTACGAGTTCATGCACCCTGGCCAAGTTGACATCTGTCCCTGAAGTTGACTGTCGTCCACTACGGTTTTCATCTTCAACATTCGTTCTGCCTTCACTAAACATTTAATGCCAATGAAAAGCTTGAGCTCTTGACATAACCTCCTCTCCAAAAGCCTTCTGAAGCTTACCGTAAGTTGTCATCGCGTTATCGCCCAATTTAATGCAAAAAGAAATGGCATACCGTTGCTTCAATATTATGCAGTTCCACTTCCGTGACGAGAGACATAAACACGTGTTGACTTATTACAGCACAGCTCACGACTGAGCAGTTGCATCGATGTGCCACTTGGACTAGAAGCAGCTTATAGACCAAAGTCAAAGATATTGTGCCTACGCAAGCCTGCAGGGTTGCCACATCTTACGGAAAATCGGTCTCATTATTGTCGCACCTGGTATATGCCTCTGTAAGAGCCCAAATATCTCTAATCTCATCCTCAGGGTCGTTACGCAAAATGGTCGTTGGTGGCAATAGTAATTCTGCAGTCAGCTTCAACTGCCACTTCCCTAAATTTTCTCAATAGTGTTCCTCGGAAAGAACGTTGCCTTCCATCCAGGGATTTCCATTTGAGCTCCCGAAACATCTCCGTAGTGGCTGCATGTTGTTCGAACCTACCGGTAACGAATCTAGTAGCTTGCCTCCGAACTGCTTCGATGTCTTCCTTTAATTCGACCTGATGCGCTACCCAAACACTAGAGCAGTACTAAGGAATAGGTCGCACTCGAGTCCTATATGCGGTCTCCTTTACAGATGAACCACATATTCCTAATAGTCTCCCAACAAACAGAAGTCAACCTTTCGTCTTCCCTACCACAATCATTACATACTCGTTCCATTTTCTCTCTCTTTGCATCGTTACGCCTTTCTACTTAATCGCTATGACTGCGCCAAGCGGCACACTGCTAATGCTGTATTCGAATATTACAGGAGTCTCTTTCTTGCTGGTTTCTGTTACTTAAGAAGTCTTCGAACCACTCACGTATCTGGGAACCTATTCTGTATGCTCGCGCGTTCATTAACAGTCTGCAGTGGGGTAATCTAGGTAAATTAAATCTTCCTGTTGCCTTTCATCCATAGTTGGCAGGATAACATGTGAGAAAGAACAAATTGAGTTTCACGTTGGCGATACTTTCTGTAGGTCTTGCAAACAAACTTAGTACTGGTCAAATCTTTAAAAAAAGTTACACACGATCAATTATTATTGGTTTCGTCGTAGTAAGATTATTGCAAATAATTAAAGAGAATTGTAAACCTATATGTGTTTCGCATCTTCTGTGGTCCTTCATCAAATATGGATACAAATATTTGCACTTTTCCATTGTTACAGATTAAAAACAGTATTTGCTTGTAAAGTTGGCGTGCAATTTATTTACTGTTTTTCTGTCTCGTGTTCACATTTTCTGCAAACCACTGCTTTTTCTTCGGTTCTTAGGAAGGCTCAGGTCGAAAGAAACTGATTGTGCATATACACCTGGCAGCTTTTTTTGAAAGCACTTTCTCCTACGCTGCACTGGGGTTGTTTGCACTTTAACACGCTTTATAAATATAGCTGCAGTTACACGTGTTCGCACTTAGCACGGTATTACAGTGTTTATGTTTGTTCATTGGTTTTTCGTGTAGGTTGTGAGAGCTGCCATCCTGTGGAACTTTTACTTCTAGGTGTGTGTGTGTGTGTGTGTGTGTGTGTGTGTGTGTGTGTGTTTGTATGTGTATGTATTCAAGAATGTGTGTGTGTGTGTGTGTGTGTGTGCGTGTGTGTGTGTGTGTGTGTGTGTGTGTGTGTGTGTGAGTATAAGATACTGAATATGTCTTATATGTTCTGGAGTCATGTGAGTGAAACGTGAGGGATTTGGCAGCTATGGATAAAATTTGGGAGGGGGGGGGGCGATAATGATTATAGGAAAGAAACTGGGAGGAGATGGTAGAGGAGAATGGGGCCTGGTAGTGTGTGAGTGACATATGTGGCAATGCGGTTATATGTGTGTGTGTGTAATGTTGCATTAAGTGGTCAATTAGTTTAAATAGTGTACAATTTGCCAGGTTGGTCTGACCATTTGTGAATTGTTTATTTTTTGTCATGCTTTTCTGAATGTTGTACTTTCCTTGTAGGGTGAGGAGGTGTTTTTTGTTATTGTTTATCCTTATGATTTCCATCTCTGTGTCTTTGCTGGTAATTCCATATTGGTGTTGGTGTAAATGTTCTGCAGAAGTGGGATGGTTTGTCAGTACTTCCATGGTCTGGTTGGTCCTTCATACCTGGTGTTAAATATCCTATTTGTCTTACTTATGTATCTTATATCACATGTATTGCATTTATTTATACTCCCGGAGTCTGATATAGATCAGTTTTCCCTGTTGCTTTTGGAAACCACACTTGAATGGAATTGTTGGTTTGGTGGGCAATTTTTACATCTTGTTTACTCAAAATATTAGATATTCTCTCTGTGCATTTGTGGTTGTTTGTCATTGTATATGTTATTTTGTGTCCTGTTTCTTTCCCACTTTGTGTTTTCCTGTTCTTGTGCCTTGTGTGTTTGTTTGTGTGAGATTCAGTCCTTGTGTTGACGATAGCTGGATGTTAGCAGTTTCCTGTCCTCGATTTCATTGTTCAGCCGTGTTACTTAGTTTTCTTTGTATTCATTGTTTGTGGCTGTTTGTATTATGGTATTCATTTCTTTTTGGTAGTTGTTTGTGTGCACCGGTACTGTGGTTAGTCTGTGGGTAGTTTATTTAAGTGCTACCAGCTTTTCATGGTTCACGTGATGTGATATAAGGTGTATAATATTGTGTCTGTTGTTGTCGGTTTTCGGCATACGTAAAATTTACATTCATGCTCATAAATTAAGGATGATTGCAGAATGTGGTGCCACACAACGTGGCACTACACAAAACTGGTGCTAATAGCATAGGCACACAGGGAACACACACAACACAGATCTGTATGTCCACGGTATTGGTGATAAGTTGAGAAAACCGTCCCGAAACACATGTGCTACAAAACGCCACTGTTTCCTGCGCATGTATCGTGACATCAATATGGGATATGATCACCATGCACACGTACACAGGCCACACAACAGGTTGGTATACTGGAGTATAGCCTCCCATTCTTGCACTGGTGCCTGTCGGAGCTCCTGAAGTGTCGTAGGGGTTTGAAGATGTGCAGCGATACGTCGACCGAGGCCATCCCTGAGGTTCTTGATGGTGTTATCATCCGTCAGGAGGAAGGTAGGACCCACTGCACCCGTGAAAAGGCGGACATACTGGTTGGTGCACAATGGTTCCCTGTACACCTGACCTGTTACAGTTCCTGTGTCAAAGACATGCAGGGGTGTACGTGCACCAATCATAATCCCACCATCATACCACAACCTCCAAACAGGTCCCTTTCAAGGACATTAAGGGGTTGTCACGCCAGATTAAAGCCCGGCGAGAATCACTGTTTAGACTATACCTGGACTTGTCTGTGAACATAACCTGGGTCCACTGTTCCAATGACCATGTACCGTGTTCTTGACACCAGGCTTTACGGGCGCTCCTGTGACCAGGGGTCAGTTGAATGCACCTTGCAGGTCTCCAGGTGAATAAACAATGTCTGTTCAGTCGTCTGTAGACTGTGTGTCAGGAGACAACTGTTCCAGTGGCTGCGGTAAGGTCCCGAGCAAGGCTACCTGCAGTACTCCGTGGCCGTCTACGGGCAGTGATGGTGAGATATCGGTCGTCTTGTGGTGTTGTACACTGTGGACGTCCCGTACTGTAGCGCCTGGACACGTTTCCTGTCTGCTGAAATCGTTGTCATAATCTTGAGATAACACTTTATGGGACGCAGAGGCCCCGTGCTACGACCTGCTGTGTTTCACCTGCCTCCAGTCGCCCTAGTATTCTACCCCTCATAAGGTCATCAGTATGGGTTCTTTGAGCCATTTTCAACACACAGTCATCATTAGCACGTCTGATAACGTCTGCACAGTTACTTGCTGCACCGTACTCTGACATGCACCAACACACCTCTGCGTATGTGGACTGCTGCCAGCACCACCGTGCGACGATCTCAGGTCAAATGTATCGCATGTTCATACCCCGAGGTGATTTAAACCCACAAACTGCCCATCAGAGCGTTGTTTCACTATGTATCAGCATTAACCTTAATTTATGAGCGTAAGTGTATTTTACCATGAACGGCAACTACACCTGTATGCAACCAATCAATTTTCGCTACCTGCTTCACCTATCAGGCACAAGATGTCATCCACATATCTGCTTCAGCATAGGATGTTGTACATATTCGGCACTATTTTGTTAAATATGATTAATTCAACAAGGTTGATAAATATGTTGCTATGGTTCCAGACATTGGGTACCCGATTCGTAATCCTCGGTTTTGTAGATAGAATTAATTATTGAATTATGGAACTGGGAATAGCTGTGCTCCACTGCTGGCAGCTTGATTGTTTCAGTGGTTTATTTATGTGATGAGAGACGTGTGACTGTTCGGAAGCTGTATGTCTCCTATGTACTAAATCAGGTGTATGATGTCTCATATAGTTCTATCTTCTTGTGGCTTTGTGATACTATTGTTAACATTTATCTTGCAAATGAGTATGTGGAAGCTTTCCTTTGATTTACACTGGCTCTGTGTGGGAGGCCTTTCTTGTGTAGCTTTGGCTGGTAATGGGGGGAAGGTGCACTAAGATTTGTCTGTAACAGTTTTCTTTTCTGGTTGTCTTCCAGTATATGTTAAATGTCTTTCCGAACGTTTCTCAATTTCTTTTGGAACCTATTAGAGGGATCCAATTTCAGTTTTGTAATTTTATTTTTATTATCAGCTCTTGTGTTTTACTGATGTATTGCTCTGCATCCATGAGAACCATCGTGCTTCCTTTATCCCCTCTCGTAATGATGACGTTGTGTTCCTGTAGTTCCTTTTTGTTAGTATTATGGAGTCTGCATTGTATTGGTTTCCTGTGTTTTTTCATCTGTGTCATGTTTTAGTTTCATTGTTTAATACCTCTCCTGTCAGATCATTGTTTACCTCTCTTCTGTCGTTACTTTGATGCTGTATGTGATCATTTCTGACTTAACTGTGAGGTTCTCCAAGTATTTTTCGTCTGTTTGTATGCTGAAATCTTGTTTAAGACCTTTTTAGAGCCAGTGATGTATACCAGTCTCAGATAGAAGTTATATCTTTCGTTAGACTGAATGCAGTTTGTGGCTGTGTTAAGTGTTGTTAGCTTCTAAATTTGTAAGCTTTGCTCTCTTTTCGTTTTTTCTGTCATTGTCTATGTGCGATTTTCAACCTTACTAACAAGAGATTGTCAGAAAACAAAAACTTGTTCAGAAGTCTGTTCTATGGCATGGCTTTGTCTGTCGACACTAAAGAAGTTCTAATCCAGTTTTGCTCATCTTCCATCCCTTCATTAACAAGAATGAAGAACATTCAGAACAACTCTCAAATTTAGAAACGTGCATGCGGCTTTCTTTCATCCACGGGTGTGACATACATGAATAATTCCAAATATCCCTGTAGCTAGAAATGAAATGACTAATTTTAGTTCAATGGGTTGTTGTTGTTGTTGTGGTCTTCAGTCCAGAGACTGGTTTGATGCAGCTCTCCATGCTACTCTATCCTGTGCAAGCTTCTTCATCTCCCAGTACCTACTGCAACCTATGTCCTTCTGAATCTGCTTGGTGTATTCATCTCTTGGCCTGCCTCTACAATTTTTACCCTCCACGCTGCCATCTAATACTAAACTGGTGATCCCTTGATGCCTCAGAACGTGTCCTACCAACCGATCTATTCTTCTAGTCAAGTTGTGCCGCAAATTTCTCCTCCCCAGAATTCTGTTCAATACCTCCTCATTAGTTATGCGATCTACCCATCTAATCTTCAGCATTCTTATGTAGCACCACATTTCTAAAGCTCCTACTCTCTTCTTGTCCAAACTATTTATCGTCCATGTGTCACTTCCATACATGGCTACACTCCATACAAAATCATTCAGAAATGACTTCCTGACACTTAATTCTATACTCGATGTTAACAAATTTCTCTTCTTCAGAAACGAACTCCTTACCATTGACAGTCTACATTTTATATCCTCTTTACATCGACCATCAGATAGCAAAACTCATTTATTACTTTAAGTGTCTCATTTCCTAATCTAATTCCCTCAGCATCACCCGACTTATTTCGACTACATTCCATTATCCTCGTTTTGCTTTTGTCGATGTTCATCTTATATCTTCCTTTGAAGACACTGTCCATTTCATTCAACTGCTCTTCCAGGTCTTTTGCTGTCTCTGACAGAATTACAATGTCATCGGCGAACCTCAAAGTTTTTATTTCTTCTCCAAGGATTTTAATTCCTACTCCAATTTTTTGTTTTGTTTCCTTTACTTCTTGCTCAATATACAGATTGAATAACATCGGGAATAGGTTACAACCCTGTTTCACTCCCTTCCCAACCACTGCTTCCCTTTCATGCCCCTTGACTCTTAGAACTGCCATCAATAATGACAATTCTGTACAAATTGTAAATAGCCTTTCGCTCCCTGTATTTTAGAATGACCACTTCCTGTCGATCTCATTTTTGAGATGTTTGTATTCCTTTTTGCCTGCTTCATACACAGCATTTTTATATTTTCTCCTTTCATCAATTAAATTCAATATTTCTTCTGTCACGCAAGGATTTCTACTAGCCCTCGTCCTTTTACCTACTTGGTCCTCTGCTGCCTTCACTATTTCATCTCTCAAATCTACCCATTCTTCTTCTATTGTATTTCTTGCCCCCATTCTTGTCAATTGTTCCCTAATGCCTTATCTGAAACTCTCCACAACCTCTGCTTGTGTCAGTTTATCCAGGTCCCATATCCTTAAATTCCCACCTTTTTTCAGTTTCTTCAGTTTTAATCTGCAGTTCATAACCAATAGATTGTGGTCAGAGTCCACATCTGCCTCTGAAAGTGTCTTACAATTTAAAACCTGGTCCCGAAATCTCTGCCTTACCATTATATAATATATCTGAAGCCTTCTAATATCTCCAGGCCTCTTTCATGTATACAACCTTCTTTCATGATTCCTGAACCAGGTGTTAGCTACTATTAAGTTATGCTCTGTGCAAAATTCTACCAGGCGGCTTCCTCTTTCATTCCTTAACCCCATTCCATATTCACCTCCTACGTTTCCTTCTCTTCGTTTTCCTACCACCGAATTCCAGTCACCCATGACTATTAAATTTTGTCTCCCTTCACTATCTGAATAATTTCTTTTATCTCATCATACATTTTATCAATCTCTTCGTCATCTGCGGAGTTACTTGGCATATAAACTTGTACTACTGTGGTAGGTGTAGGCTTCGTATGTGTCTTGGCT
The DNA here is from genome assembly GCF_021461395.2 of Schistocerca americana. NCBI lineage: Eukaryota > Metazoa > Arthropoda > Insecta > Orthoptera > Acrididae > Schistocerca > Schistocerca americana. Next base: position 619,548,711 of record NC_060121.1, read on the forward strand.
ACAATAATGCGTTCACTATGCTGTTTGTAGTAGCTTACCGCATTCCTATTTTTTGATTCATTATTAAGCCTACTCCTGCATTACCCCTAGTTGATTTTGTATTTATAACCCTGTATTCACCTGACCAGAAGTCTTGCTCCTCCTGCCACAGAGCTCCACTAATTCCCACTATATTGAACTTTAACCTATCCATTTCCCTTTTTAAATTTTCTAACCTACCTGCCCGATTAAGGGATCTGTATTCGACGCTCCGATCCGTAGAATGCCAGTTTTCTTTCTCCTGATAACGACGTCCTCCCGAGTAGTCCCCGCCCGGAGATCCGATGGTGGACTATTTTACCTCCGGAATATTTTACCCAAGAGGACGCCATCATCACTTAACCACACAGTAAAGCTGCATGCCCTCGGGAAAAATTATGTCTGTAGTTTGCCCTTGTTTTCAGCCGTTCGCAGTACCAGCACAGCAAGGCCGTTTTGGTTAGTGTTACAAGGCCAGATCAGTCAATCATCCAGACTGTTGCCCCTGCAACTACTGAGAAGGCTGCTGCCCCTCTTCAGGAACTATACGTTTGTCTGGTGCAGTGTACCGACGTATAGATTTGTTTAAATGATTTTCTTTTGACATATGACCATGTGCAACTTCTTCACCTACGTCAGTTACAACCCACTTCAAAATTATTTATATTCATTTTAAATTGTCAGAATGGTTCTTGAACGAAACTGTAAAACATCATTTGAGTCGTATGCACAGAATTACGTCACTCGGGCCAATTGGTTTACGTAAACTTTTTCAATTTTAGACGTCGTTTGTTTCTCCTCAGAATTTATATTGATACACGTTATCTGATTTAATCGATAATAGAACCACATTGAATAAACTTTTTGAGATTCAAAGTCGCGATGAACGCTGTGAAAATCCAATAATCTTGTCCAATATATTATTAATTCATTCACATAATTCTTCATAAATAAATCCTCGGAACACGTATTTCAACTTTAGTAGCATCCACTAGTTTATTATCTTCCTACATACAGAGGTGAACCTGAGCTTTGGCAAGAGAAAACTAACATTATCAATAAGATTAAACTCTCTACGACGTCATTGTTGTACAAAACATTACAAATTATTCATTTTCAATTTTTAGAAGCACGACGCAACAAATCGGTTTCAGAATCTTCTGTCGCTCTTTGGCTGTCGACCCGCGACGTATAGTGGCCAGCAATTTTCTCTCCGGTCCAGGCAACGAAGATGCTGTCTCCGTGCGTTGCGCCGCCCTCTCCGTACATGAAACATAAAAAAAATACAAAAACTTTAGACACTTCACAACCATTACAAATATTACAAAAATACATAAACAAAACTAAATTAAACTTATATTCACCTGCAAACTCGGCTGACACTGGTGGATGGGTGACGCTTAAATTTCGTCCCACTACATACCCCATCCACAAGCTCAGTTTGTCAGGTTTTAACCAAAAATAAAACTTTTTCTATATACAATATTTAACTGTTAATACATTTTCCTCACATTTTACGTACTCTAGAGTCCTTGCTCTTAGATAGATTTAATCCTTTTACTACGATATTATTGTGACTATTTGTCAATTACTCTTAATTGTGCTAGGGACAGAAAGTTGGCTGAAACCAGACGTAAATAGTAATGAAATCCTAAACTCAGATTGGAATGTATACCGCAGAGACAGGCTGGACAGTGAAGGGGGAGGCGTGTTTATAGCGATAAGAAGTGCAATAGTATCGAAGGAAATTGACGGAGATCCGAAATGTGAAATGATTTTGGTGAAGGTCAAGGTTAAAGCAGGCTCAGACATGGTAATTGGATGTCTCTATAGGCCCCCTGGGTCAGCAGCTGTTGTGGCTGAGCACCTGAAGGATAATTTGGAAAATATTTCGAGTAGATTTCCCCACCATGTTATAGTTCTGGGTGGAGATTTTAATTTGCCAGATATATACTGGGAGACTCAGACGTTCATAACGGGTGGCAGGGACAAAGAATCCAGTGAAATTTTTTTAAGTGCTTTATCTGAAAATTACCTTGAGCAGTTAAACAGAGAACCGACTCGTGGCGATAACATATTAGACCATCTGGTGACAAACAGACCCGAGCTATTTGAAAAAGTTAACGCAGAACAGGGAATCAGCGATCATAAAGCGGTTACGGCATCGATGATTTCAGCCGTAAATAGGAATATTAAAAAGGGTAGGAAGATTTTTCTGTTTAGCAAAAGTGACAAAAGCAGATTTCAGAGCACTTGACGGCTCAACACAAAAGTTTTGTCTCAAGTACAGATAGTGTTGAGGATCAGTGGACAAAGTTCATAACCGTCGTACATAATGCGTTAGATGAGTATGTGCCAAGCAAGACCGTAAGAGATGGAAAAGAACCACCGTGGTACAACAACCGAGTTAGAAAACTGCTGCGGAAGCAAAGGGAACTTCACAGCCAACATAAACATAGCCAAAGCCTTGCAGACAAACAAAAATTACGCGAAGCGAAATGTAGTGCGAGGAGGGCTATGCGAGAGGCGTTCAATGAATTCGAAAGTAAAGTTCTATGTACTGACTTGGCAGAAAATCCTAAGAAATTTTGGTCTTATGTCAAAGCGGTAGGTGGGTCAAAACAAAATGTCCAGACACTCTGTGACCAAAATGGTACTGAAACAGAGGATGACAGACTAAAGGCCGAAATACTAAATGTCTTTTTCCAAAGTTGTTTCACAGAGGAAGATTGCACTGTAGTTCCTTCTCTAGATTGTCTCACAGATGACAAAATGGTAGATATCGAAATAGACGACAGAGGGATAGAGAAACAATTAAAATCGCTCAAAAGGGGAAAGGCCTCTGGACCTGATGGGATACCAGTTCAATTTTACACAGAGTACGCGAAGGAACTTGCCCCCCTTCTTGCAGCGGTGTACCGTAGGTCTCTAGAAGAGCGTAGCGTTCCAAAGGAATGGAAAAGGGCACAGGTCATCCCCGTTTTCAAGAAGGGACGTCGAGCAGATGTGCAGAACTATAGACCTATATCTCTAACGTCGATCAGTTGTAGAATTTTGGAACACGTATTGTGTTCGAGTATAATGACTTTTCTGGAGACTAGAAATATACTCTGTAGGAATCAGCATGGGTTTCGAAAAAGACGGTCATGTGAAACCCAGCTCGCGCTATTCGTCCACGAGACTCAGAGGGCCATAGACACGGGTTCACAGGTAGATGCCGTGTTTCTTGACTTCCGCAAGGCGTTCGATACAGTTCCGCACAGTCGTTTAATGAACAAAGTAAGAGCATATGGACTATCAGACCAATTGTGTGATTGGATTGAGGAGTTCCTAGATAACAGGACGCAGCATGTCATTCTCAATGGAGAGAAGTCTTCCGAAGTAAGAGTGATTTTAGGTGTGTCGCAGGGGAGTGTTGCTATTCACAATATACATTAATGACCTTGTGGATGACATCGGAAGTTCACTGAGGCTTTTTGCAGATGATGCTGTGGTGTATCGAGAGGTTGTAACAATGGAAAATTGTACTGAAATGCAGGAGGATCTGCAGCGAATTGACGCATGGTGCAGGGAATGGCAATTGAATCTCAATGTAGACAAGTGTAATGTGCTGCGAATACACAGAAAGATAGATCCTTTATCATTTAGCTACAAAATAGCAGGTCAGCAACTGGAAGCAGTTAATACCATAAATTATCTGGGAGTACGCATTAGGAGTGATTTAAAATGGAATGATCATATAATGTTGATCGTCGGTAAAGCAGATGCCAGACTGAGATTCATTGGAAGAATCCTAAGGAAATGCAATCCGAAAACAAAGGAAGTAGGTTACAGTACGCTTGTTCGCCCACTGCTTGAATACTGCTCAGCAGTGTGGGATCCGTACCAGATAGGGTTGATAGAAGATATAGAGAAGATCCAACGGAGAGCAGCGCGCTTCGTTACAGGATCATTTAGTAATCGCGAAAGCGTTACGGAGATGATAGATAAACTCCAGTGGAAGACTCTGCAGGAGAGACGCTCAGTAGCTCGGTACGGGCTTTTGTCAAAGTTTCGAGAACATACCTTCACCGAAGAGTCAAGCAGTATATTGCTCCCTCCTACGTATATCTCGCGAAGAGACCATGAGGATAAAATCAGAGAGATTAGAGCCCACACAGAGGCATACCGACAATCCTTCTTTCCACGAACAATACGAGACTGGAATAGTAGGGAGAACCGATAGAGGTACTCAAGGTACCCTCCGCCACACACCGTCAGGTGGCTTGCGGAGTATGGATGTAGATGTAGATGTAGATTATGGTAATTCATAACCGAATATATGGAGATTACTCCTTTTCATTTAATAGTTGCTAGTAAATACTAATTTAGTACGTCCTTTAACGTTGTTACATTAGGACAGAGCGTTCAAATTGTGATAGGTTACTTTCAGCTTTATTCATTTACTAGAGTTATTCTTTCCAAAAATGTATATCACTAATAAGTTTCTCACAATAACTAATAGTACTATTTACTTTACGCCATTCATTTCCCTAATGCTTTATTTATGCCTGAGGTCAAGAAAAAATCAAGCAAAACTTTCTTTAGAATCTCGGCACGGCTTTCTTTACCTTCGGACACCTTGTTGGGTAATGGCAATTTATTTAGGAGAAACAAGCGAGAGAGCCCCGTTTGGTGTGTTCTATATTAACACTATTACAAATCTCTATTAAAGGCACTCTGCTATGTTCTCGTGAGCCATATAGCTCTGGACGCCCATGGTCCCTAAAATTATTAACCATCCCCTTTGGTTCCTACTATCCGAGTAAATATAAAATATACAAAATTCCTTCTGACCTAATAACAAAATTTCTTCCATATAAATCCCTTTTTAGTTACCTTTCTCTTTTTGAAGTACCGGTAGATTATTGTAGAACACTTGTTTAAGCTTCCTGTCATTTCTTTAAAATAACACGTAACTATCACGAAAACTTCACATGAATAAACTATGAACGCTCTTCCGTATGTAACATATACTAAATATTAACTTATTTAGGAATGAAGGGTTTCATTTATTCAACACTATATAATCCTTTAATTACACTTGATGAAGGTTCCATAGGAAGTAACGCTTTGGGATGTACAATCTTATGTACAACATATGGACCTTCAAAGATAAAGAAGAATTTTCTACATTCCTTATTGATCTTCGAACTTTTAGGATGAGATCGTACTAATACAAGATCTCCTACCTGAGATGAGGGTTCTGTAGCATGTTGATTACAACTTTTAATTCTCCGTTCAGCATTTTTAACAATCTGTTCGCAAATTTTTTCGTTTGAATAGACAATTCGTAGATTAACATTTTTCTTTCCTTTATGTAATACGGTAGCCTACTAATTAGGACTCGTATTAGCTGACTTTCAATAATTGTTTCTTCAATTAATTTAGCACGGTTTAAATGCCATTCGAAATAATTCCTATAACCTCCCCACCGTTTAGAATATGGAGGAGGATCTAACAACTCTAAAGTTAAGTGTTGTTGTTTTCCTCTTGACCAATAATTTTGTTTAAACTGCTTAACGAAATCATCCGAGTCCCTAAATTCAGTTCTATGCAGTACTGCCCATTCCGCAGCTTCTGCTTCTAAATGTTCTATTACAAATCGAATCCGCTTTTCATTACTCCTTTTAGGAGATAATGAAGTTTCAAAAGCTTTTATAAAGATTATAGGGTGAAGTTCGCCACCTGGTTTGAACACAGGAAATCGACTTGCTACATCTGAATTTGCCGTTATATCATCCCAACATTCTTCGAGAGACATAGTTGGATTTTGTTTAGATTGCAGAGACGGAGTTGCATCGGATTGGCTTGCCGTGATTTATTTATTCGTATTGTTGTCATCCGAGCTAGCAAACACGATGCGACTGTTGTCTCTAATTACGTTATTGCTTCTACTACTTGAAATGTTTTCATTATTATATAATTCCGATAACCGTTTAGTAATTTCCTGTATTCGCATTTCTGTATTGGATACGCGATTAGCCTATATCGATTCTTCACCGTGTTCACGGTGTGAACGCTCGGTACCTTCGTCAATGTTATTATTTTTGGAGGTCTCAAGGTTACTGCATATTTCAGTAATTAAAAATTTCATGTTTTCTATTTCGGTATGATCTTTTTCTACTCGATGAGTTAATATCTCTAATTCTACATTATCTATTGAAGAAATCTCTACAGGTTTGGTAGAAACCTCTTTAATAGATTCTAATAATTCTCTACGAACAGTTTCTGTTTGCATAGAAAATTCATCTCGTAACTTATCGTTATTTTTCTCTATTTCATTTACAACTAAGACATTGGCATTATCTAGTCTCTTGGTTAAGTCAGTAATATCATTTCGCATGCGAGCTTTTTCCTCGCGCGATTCCTGGATATGTTCTTCTAACCTTTTACAATTATCTGCAATCTTATTACTAAGTCCTACTAGTTTTTCCTGCATTTCAACTTTAGAAGCCTCTATTTTATCACTTAATTCTCGACTGGTTTCATTAAGATGTTCCTGTAACCTGTCTGTCGATTTTGCTAGCTGCCCTTTAAGTTCCTCTTTTAATCTAGCCGTAGATTCTTCGTTAGACTGTTTTAATTCCTGTTTTAGTTCCTCTTTTAATCTAGCAGTAGATTCTTCGTTAGACTGTTTTAATTCAGCTAGAAAATCCCCGTTAGATTGTTTTAATTTAGCGATCGCCCTAAAAAGAGATTTCATACTCCTATCGGACATAGACTGCTCTTCGTCTGACATTTCAATTCCCGACATTATTGTAAGATATTAATTAGTTACACACGCAGACTTGTAATCAACAATCCTGTAAAAGCACACTCCCTATGTACAACACTCCACTTCCAACTTGAAACAAACTCACCGGACACTAATATTGTAGTTTGTAGTTCTCGGTGATCAGTGTGCTGCTATGGGCTGCAGAAGTAACAGCCGTCGATGCAGCCGCTGATATGCTGCGACCCCGCTTCCGCAACCGGCAGGACGCTGAGTCGAACACCGGAGACGTCACTGGCTGCAACCACGCCCGGCACCACCGTAGACAGGCGAAGCCCTCAGCAACACCTCTAATACCAGCCGGAGGAACGCCCCGCAGCTGACGTACTGGGCCTGTTAGTGTAGGAGAAAAAGGTTGTCGGGGTTTGCAGCGTTCAGCTGCTGCCCAACAGATGCGCCTTCTCGTAGAATAACTGCGTGACCGTACTGCTTGGCTGCGCTCCGTCAGCTGCCCACACCGGCGAAGTCGCCGCTGGCTGGTAAAGGCTCCACGAAGACTCTCGTTGACTTCCGAAGGACTCTTGATGTTTTAATTGTTTCGTACCTGTGTGCCTTATTTGCACATAAGTCCTATCACGGTCGCCACGGTGCAGTGTAACGACGTATAGATTTGTTTAAATGATTTTCTTTTGACATATGACCATGTGCAGAATTCGTCACCTACGTCAGTTACAACCCACTTCAAAATTATTTATATTCTTTTTAAATTGTCTCAGAATGGTTCATGAACGAAACTGTAAAACATCATTTGAGTCGTATGCACAGAATTACGTCACTCGGGCCAATTGGTTTGCGTAAACTTTTTCAATTTTAGACGTCGTTTGTTTCTCCTCAGAATTTATATTGATACACGTTATCTGATTTAATCGATAATATAACCACACTGAATGAACTTTTTGAGATTCAAAGTCGCGATGAACGCTGTCAAAATCCAATAATCTTGTCCAATATATTATTAATTCATTCACATAATTCTTCATAAGTAAATCCTCGGAACACGTATTTCAACTTTAGTATCATCCACTAGTTTATTATCTTCCTACGTACAGACGTGAACCTGAGCTTTGACAAGAGAAAACTAACATTATCAATAAGATTAAACTCTCTACGACGTCATTGTTGTACAAAACATTACAAATTATTCATTTTCAATTTTTAGAAGCACGACCCAACAAATCGGTTTCAGAATCTTCTGTCGCTCTTTGGCTGTCGACCCGCGACGTATAGTGGCCAGCAATTTTCTCTTCGGTCCAGGCAACGAAGATGCTGTCTCCGTTCGTTGCGCCGCCCTCTCCGTACATGAAACAAAAAAAAAATACAAAAACTTTAGACACTTCACAACCATTACAAATATTACAAAAATACATAAACAAAACTAAATTAAACTTACATTCACCTGCAAACTGGGCTGACACTGGTGGATGGGTGACGCATCAATTTCGTCCCACTACACTGGGCTCTCAACAGATACCCCTCCGTTGTGGTTGCCCCAGCGATACGGCTATCTGTATCGCTGAGGCACGCAAGCCTCCCCATCAACGGCAACGTCCATGGTTCGTAGGGGTTCAACGGGTAGCAACTCATTAAATGTTTGGCTTGTATATTGTTGCACATGTAGAAAATAGGGGGGGACCCTTAGTGAATAAGCCACCCCTGAACTCCTTATACTGAAGCAAGTTCTCAGCACTATGTGTAACTGGATGTGTAGAAATTAAATGTAATATGAATCTGTAAGTGAGTTAAAGAAAGCAATTAGTCCTTCAGCTCTCTCATCTAAAATGAAATGGAGTAATTTTTGGTCAATGGGTAGGCCATTCATTAAATTTTTTGCATATATACAGTGTTGCACATGCCATAGAAATTAGGGGTGGGGTGACTTTGTGAACAAACTAAACCTGAACTCCTTATGCGGAAGTAATGTTTTTCTGTTCCATGTATAACTGAATGTGTAAGAACTGAAGGTAATATGAATCTGTAAATGAGTACAATAAAGTGACTGGTCCTTCGACTCTCTCATCCACTGTTCCTGATATTAGGGAAATACCTAATGTCTTGCCTCTATGACTGCTTACGGATTTAAACTGTTCATACGTGCCTATTCCAATAACTCAATTTTATTTGCGGCTGCAGCCCATCTCTGTATGAGGGCAAACTCAGTACAATTTAGAATGGAGATACACTCGATTTTACGTGATAAAAGCAACGTATGATTACATGATAGTACATAAAAAACAGTAATATGGCAAAATTAGAAACACAATAACAAAAAAAAAAAAGAATAGGAAACAGGAGGAAAAATGAAAGTGAGGCAGGTAGTTAAATAACGTATGAGACTGGTAAACAATACTGAGACTACACAAAATGGTGTATATATAGTGAGGAATATAGAAACAGATACCATTAACTTTTAGACTTAGGCCACTTTAAGAATTAAGTTTTAAAACGAGAGACACGGGTTGCTTCTCCAAAGTTATGAGGCAGGTTACTCCTTAGCCGGTCCGCCCCTCGTGGTCTCGCGGTAGCGTTCTCGCTTCCCGAACACGGGGTCCCGGGTTCGATTCCCGGCGGGGTCGTGGATTTTTCCTGCCTCGAGATGACTGGGTGTTGTTGTGTTGTCTTCATCATCATCATTCATCCCCATTACGGTCGGAGGAAGGCAACGGCAAACCACCTCCATTAGGACCTTGCCTAGTAAGGCGGTGCGGGTCTCCCGCATCGTTCCCCTACGCTCTGTAAAGAAGCATGGGACTTCATTTACATTTCCACACTCCTTAGCCGAGAGCTTGCAGTACTCACGAACTTGACACAAGCGCTTGTAGTAAGAGTGTTTATGATTGTAATGATCTGGTATCTCCAGTATACTGTTGACGTAGGAATGATCTACTTGAGACGAGATATTTGGGGTTATGATTTAGGAGTCAATAAAATTCAGAGTTTTTGTTTCAATCACGCCATCACTATATAACCACCATAGCCATAGTGATATTTAGGAAGGGGTGAAGAGTTATGGTTGTGCTTAACTATTCATCTTACACAGAAATAGATTGTTTCACTCTACGTGAAAACCATCTCAACCATAAAGTAAAAAAGACGCATCCAGTTAAAAGTTGAGGGTCAGCCAGGTGATCTCCGCTTTTGTCAGAATTGCCAGTTGTATGTACGTGCCCACGCCTGCTGTGACTTACTGAGGAAAGTAATTTAACTTCATAGACTGTGCTCCATTTTGAAAATCTCACTTCATTTCACAATTTAGGAATTAATTTCGGCCCCTTGAGCTTTATCAAGATATATCAGTTTAAAAATTGTTATGTATGTGGCATGACATATTCCGCACATTTTAGGGTGTTGACCACGCCAAGTGTGTTTTCACTGCAATAATTATACTAATTTTTTGTGAAGTGTATGTAGATAGAGTGACAAAACCCTCTTAAGGCTTGCGTTTACTTTTTTTTTTTAGGGTTGTGAGAAACCCTTATTAAGGCTGCCTTGTATGTTACTTCCTCATACAGATGTGTGGAACATATCAAACGTAATACATATCATAACTTGCGCTATCAAAGTTGGGGAAGGCCGCTGTAACAGGGCCGAAACGTCCTGTATTTTAGTATTTTTACATTTCAAGTATTAAAGCTGTTGTTACTGCTTCGTTTTTCTATTCGTTGATTACCCGAATAATTTCCTACCTCTCAGGTCACACAAAAACACGACTCTGTACTGCCCTCTCCATCAGCCACAAATTTCGCTTGAACATGCTGTGACAGCAGTATCATGAGTTTACACTGAGCATAACTAAAGACAAATATTTTTACCTTATAACAATACTTTTTTCCAAAATATTTATGTGTGGATGTGCCCCTTTTGTGACCAGAGATATGTGAAACGTATTTGGAACAATAAATATTGAAAAAAGTAGCAGAGCTGTTGTGTCCGTTGGGTGTGACGATCCGTAGAGATGGAAAAGTCGGTAAATGATGAAAGAAATTGTTTTCACAGGATATGATAGTTATGTACATAACGATTATTTTTTTTAGGAAAAATGAACGTCTTATTTCTAATTGCACACTGCATTCAGAATTTTAGTTTTCCACTCAAATATAAATTCGTAATTACCAGTCTTTTACAAGTGACTCTTAATACAGAATTCCCAATTTAAATAAAAGTGCCACAGTTTAATTTGTTGGGGCAAAAATTCAAAAAACACTGGGTTAAAAATCAAACACCCTTGTACATTGTTTTGTACTGCAGTTGTGGTCTCACACGAACCAGAGCGATATGCGTCGAAAAAACACGGAAAAAGTTTTCATTGCATCGAACACACTGTAGAAGTGCTGAAGTTTTGCAATCGCAATTTTATCAATCTATTTGTAATGAAAACTTGAATTACGCTTGCAGTATGTAATTATAAATTAAAGAAAGTGCATTTTTCATAAAATAATTTTGTATTTAAATGACGTAGTAATTTGAACAAAATGAAAAAGGAACAAAAAAAAAGGTCCGAAGCGAGACTCAAACCTGCAATCTAGTGATTACTAGTTTCGAGCGTTATCGATAGTGCCACGCGGTCCGTCAAAAACTATCCGATCTCTAGTGAATTGAAGTCCCTCAGAGGATTTCGAAGTCTATTTTCTGGAGAATATTTGAGTCACATCAGACTACTTTGTGTGAGAGACATTTAATTTCTCAACTTCACATACCATAGGTATAAAAAATTACAATAATTCGATTGTCGTGTTGTCGTCTTGCACGTTTAGTTCGCCGAATCTTACAACTGTTGGTAAACTCTCCTTTGTTATTATTATTATTATTATATTGTGATTGTATTGTTCTGCTGAGTATTGTTTTGTTGAGTTCACATACATAGTTTCTCATTGTTGGTATTTACTTCAGGTAACTTAGAAACAAAATCATTTAAATACTTATTCCAGTCAGTGCAAAGACTGCACTAAAACTAGTAAACTGGGTAATGCGTTTGCAGTAGAACATTGATACAAATACGTTAAATTCTTTTACTACCCGCATACACTAAACATCATTGACTTGCTACAGTAATAATAAAACATTCTATTCTAGTTTCTTGTTTTGTCTTGTTATTTATGAATTGGTATTAGCAGCATTAGTGAGTGTTGCTCTTTATTTTGCATGTTGCGACTTAGTCTGCAGTGGATTATCATTAATTCAGTTACCTTCATCCAGTTGGAGCAGAAGGGTGACTTTTCGGTAGTAGAGCGTGTAGACAGAGGAAGAGCTTTAGATTTGACACTAGCGTACTGAATACTTGCTTAATATTCACACTTTCACAATGTATACCTCAGTTGAGAGAGGAGTTTTCGTTTATGGCGATTGGTGTGTGGAACTGTGGTCCTATTGTGTACTGAGCGTGCCAAGCTGTCACCATCTGTCCTTGCAATCATTTTAAAAATTATTGGAAGGGGAAATATGAAGAATAACTTTCGGTAACGAAAGTACCAGCAGCTGTTTGGGGAATGACATTAGTCTGTAATTTTTCGGGTCCGTTCCTTGATCATTCTCATGTAAATGAGTCACCTGCGCTTTTTTCAGGAGAAATATTGGCGATAAATGCAAGCTAAGTAAGGGGCCAAGGCCATAGAGTACTCTCTGAAATCCGAATTAGGATTTCATCCAGATCTTGCGACTTGTTTTTTCTACTATTTAGTGGTTTTCTTCAGTTCTTTCCGTTACTTATGACAGGGATGCCTGTTTTTAAGTCCTTTATAGCGACGTTATGTGACCGTAAATGATCGTATGTCTGTAGATCCTCCTGCGTGAGTCAGTGTATGATTTCTTAAAGACGAAATTTGGAACTTCAGCTTTTCTTCTGCTGTCTTATATTGCCATACCAGATTAGCTGGGAAGTAAATGGATAAACGCACTGAGGATATTGGCAGCAGCAAGTCCTGCTGTGAAATGAAAAGGTTGGCACAGTAGAAGATTCGTTGTTGCCTCATCAACAGGTGAGAAGACCGATGAAAAAAAAAAAAAAATCCAAGTAAATGCTAACAGGACTCGCGCACAAAGGGTTCCGAACCAACTTATTTATGTATATATACAGGTGTTCAAAATTAAAGCAAAAAACTGAAAGTTTGCGAGGTTGCTTTTATTCTGTACAAACAGGTGATAGTAAAGTAAAAACAACGCAAAGAATTCAGAAAGTAAACAACTGCAACATATATAACTGCAGATAAAAATTTTCTTCGTTTTTTATAGCTTAACGGATTTGCACACACATTCCGACAACCGGGTAATATGTTTAGTATGGGGTATGGCCCCCCCCTGGCAACACTACATGCCTGACAGGAATGGGGCATTCTGTGAATGATATCAGTCTTATGTTGAGGCAATAACGCCCATTCTTCCTGCAGAGCTGCTCGCAGTGTAGGAGATTGGTTGGTGGATGCTGACGTGATGCAAGCCATCTCCTTAACGCATCCCAGACTATAGGATTCAAATCGGGAAAGCGAGGAGGCCACACTATGCGTGCAATATCTTCCGTTTCCAAGAATACCAACTACCCATACTGCACAAGGTCGAGTATTATCGGCCATCAGTACGAAGTATGGGCCCACAGCACCTCGCAACAACCTCAAACGAGGTCCCAAGATCTCACCACGATACCTGACAGCAGTTAAACTTGTTGATTCACCCGTACAATTTCATGGATAGGGGTTCGAGTGGTAAACATAATCCCTGCCCAAACCATTAGGGATACACCCCCGATATCGGCCACTTTCTACAATGTTCAGGACGTGAAATCATCTAGGTGCGAATCCATCGAGAATTACTCTCCAGACTAAATCGGGACTCATTTGTGAAAACTACATTGGTTTACTGTTCGACCGCCTTGGTGGCATGTTGATGACTCCACTCTAACGTTCCCATCTGTGAAGATGAGTCAGAGGTAGACATGCAGCAGGCCTCCGACAATGAAGCTCACTCTGTCGAAGCCTTCTGGAGACCGTTTGCCTTTATACAACTCGTCCAGTGGATGCTGCGAGCTAGCATGCCAGTTGCCATACAATACTGAGGCGCTACTGTCGTGCCCTTACAGCCAAATTCCGGCGCTCTCTTCTAAAGTCACATCTGGTCAGCCCTGCCCTGGTCGTCGGGATACAGTTTCAGTCCCTATAAACTGTCACCACATCCGAGAAACAACAGAACGATTCACATTAAGCCACGAGGCCACATCAATTTGCGACTGTCCTGCTTCTGCTCTTTCTATGACTCTCCACTGCAGGGATCGGGTAGGCATCTTCTCTGTGCCATACTGCACCGTCTGTGACTATGTAGACAGCGATTGTGGTGTGAGACTACCCGGCAAATACTACCTCGTTTCATAGGTGCCCTGACGTCAACGTTAGCATGGTTGTATGTTGATCGGAATGCCTTTTTCCGTGCAGAACAAGATCTCACAGACAGTTTGTATGACTATATCATGAATTAGACACAGGACAGGGAAATAACGGTTTGTTACTTTAATTTTGGACACCAGTGTATATACAGATAGTCCATCCATACCGGGAATGCAGAATTTGCCTGTAATCAGTATCGATACATACGTGGTATCCACATATGTGACAAAGCGGCGTATCTTTTGACTGCAGTGACGCAGAGGCTTAAATTTTTACACCACCAATGGACTTACACTTTATGCGACAAATTGCAAATTAATACCTCTACGCTTCCTGAGAAAAACGGGGTCTTAACAGTCGGACAGACAGACACCCACCGACAGACGAACAAACAAAGCGATGCTATAAGCGTAAGTTTTTTACCGAAAAAGCTATTCTGGGAATTGTTACTTATTTCCCTTTTGAGCATGTATCATAAACCTGTCCCCTTCTATTACAATAGTATCTCTCTGTGTTTTTCCTAATTTAAAAGCTTCAGTCATCCATTACGAAATGAAAATACTAAGAGTTCCTTTCTTTGTTTATTCTGCGAAGGCGGATCATTTCCTTCTAGCAATGCAAAACTGTGATCCAGTGTATGTGGGCAACGTATTCATGTAGAACTGGTATGTCCAGCGACAGATCGGATTAATCGATGTCGCATTATGTAAAGTACAATCCACAGGGGACACAGTTCGCGGAGCACATTTCTCTGCTGCAGGGCTGGAACCAATCTCCTCTCGGAATGGTGACGCCGAAATTAAATCCGGTCGATCAGTGGAAGAGCTGCCATGGGGCAACACAAAAAGAGTGTGTGTGCTCGAATGTGAGCGTACGCCTCTGGATGTAGGCATATGTGCTAGAGAAATCAAGAGAGAGGAAGAGGAAGAGAGGTGGGGATTTCATTAGAAAAACCAAACAGAAACTCGGGAAGGGGCACAGGCTCTCTGACGAGTAACAGGCTGTACAAACCAGTCTTTGTTTTAATTTCGTAACCCGAACACGTATCTTAGTCTTTTTTCATGAGCGTGGAACATTCAATATTTTGAACTTGCGTAAGCTAAAATCATTCAATATTAGAAACACCATGTGAAAGCTGAGAAGCTGCCATTTCCCGCTGTTACTGGACACGTAATGAGAAAATTATATTTTGCTTTAGAAAATCATTTTAATGAATAGGAGAATAAATTAGTCTGTCATATTTGTTGACACATTCAAAGAACCAATTTCAAGCGAAATGTAGTATTATGATGCGAGGATGTCCTTACACATATTATTCAATTTATTGCTCCTTGATTAAAGAGCAAAAGGTTGTTTCTTCTGTAAGTAGGATGTTTAGGTTTTTATATTGGTAACGCCACGTAACGCTCTGTATGAAAGTCAATGGCTGTGCTGTGTGCAGTCTGTGGCTAGTTTGTATTGTTGTCTGCCATTGTAGTGTTGGGCAGCTGGATGTTAACAGCGCGTAGCGTTGCGCAGTTGGAGGTGAGCCGCCAGCAGTGGTGGATGTGGGGAGAGAAATGGCGGAGTTTTGAATTTCGTAAGACTGGATGTCATGAACTGCTATATATATTATGACTTTTGATGACTATTAAGGTAAATACATTGTTTTTTCTATATTAGAATCTTTCATTTGCTAACTATGCCTATCAGTAGTTGGTGCCTTCCGTAGTTTGAATCTTTTATTTAGCTGGCAGTACTGGCGCTCACTGTATTGCAGTAGTTCGAGTAACCAAGATTTTTGAGAGGTAAGTGATTTGTGAAACGTATAGGTTAATGTTAGTCAGGGCCATTCTTTTGTAGGGATTTTTGAAAGTCAGATTGCGTTGCGCTAAAAATATTGTGTGTCAGTTTAAGCACAGTCATGTACAATTTTTCTAAGGGGACGTTTCATACTTCGAATAGTCTACATAGTAGGTCATTTGGTATTATTTATTTGCGTAACTTATAACGTATTTTCATCATACAGTTATTGCTGTTCTTATATCAAAGGTAATACAGTGAACTGGAGGTTGACTTTATGTTAGTATATTTGACGCGATTAGGCCCCGATTTGTTGATATTATTTAAATCTTGTTTTACAATGGAAATTCCAGGATGCAGTGTGACAACATTATGCAAAAGAAAGTTGCTACTCACCATATAGCGGGTTTGCTGAGTCGCAGATAGGCACAACAAAAAGACTGTTCAAAATATGGCTCAAATTTCTCTGAGCACTATGCGACTTAACTTCTGAGGTCATCAGTCGCCTAGAACAGAACTACTTAAACCTAACTAACCTAAGGACATCACACAACACCCAGTCATCACGAGGCAGAGAAAAAGACTGTTCCAAATGAATCTTTCGTCCCATAAGGTCTTCGTCAAAAATATACACACACAGTGTGGCTACGTTTGCCTTAGACTGCAGTCTTGTGTGTGAGTTGCGTTTGTGTGTGTGTTTGTGTGTGTGTATTTTTGGCTAAGGCCTTAAGGGCCGAAAGCTTTCTTTGGAACAGTCTTTTTGTTGTGCCTATCTGTGAATCAGCATCTCCGGTATATGGTGAGTAGCAACTTTCCTTTTCTTAATGGTGTCAGCGGTTCTAAAACTTTTCTGCCGACGGAACATTTTTGAAATACTGAATATTTTAGAAATGGAGCCATAGAAGAAGTAAAACTTGGTTGTGTGTTCATTATTTAACTATAATCATTTAATGAAAATCATACACTGACAGGTAGGTTAACACTACAGACCTCTACAGTAACGTAGTGTACAACACGCAACAGGCTAATGCAATACACAAAATACCACTGTGTCTATTCCACTGTAAATTAATAAAATTATTTCTATTTAATGCGCGGAGGGGGTTATGAAATTGCTCTTTTGTTATTTTTTTTTTTACCAACTGTTTGATGTCATTCTTGACAGAGGATAATTTAAGAAGCATGTCAGGTTCAACGTCCAGTCTGTTGTGGTATTTTATCTTTGTAGCTGCATATGGTAAGAATCCCATTTCACGCAAGTGAGACGGGAGAAGACCAGTGAGAGGCTGTGTGGCAAGTCGTGGAAATTCATCCATAACTCAGCACCAATAATCAAGTGAAATTGTTTTGAACGTTGATTTCACGCTTGAATCTGATATCATTTCTAAAAAAAAAACATTTGACATTTTTTTCTGGCTTCTGAAAATTCAGTTCAAATGATTTCTGACCCCAAGAATTCATTTTCAGTTTTCTGTTCTGATCTTCAGAAAGATATCCCCCAAAATATTCGTACATATAATGGGGACGTTGCACCAATTCTGCGAATATTTTATTTGGTACTTCTGCTTTCTCACCAACGAACACATTCAGTGTCAAAAAGCTTTGTAGTTCCCTCTCACCAAAACAAACAAATCTAATTTTTTTGTAGGTGGTTATTTTAATATTAGTAGTGGAAAAAGCCGTCAGTTTTACTTGGAAAGATAGATTTAATTCATTAATTTCTCCAAACATATCTGCCAGAAAAGATAGTGTGAACAACCAAGACACATCACTCTAACGGTATTTTCATTTTGAAAAAGGTCAGTCATAAAAGCTTGCAATTCATCTCTTACTTCGAATAATCTTGTTAAGATCTTACTACCCGAGATAATCGTCTCACCTTTGAGTTGAGCAGTAGTGTTTTATGTCAGCTCCCATGATCACACAGTATTGAATTCAACTGGCATGGAAGAAGGCGTAATTTAACGTAACTGATTATTTTTACTGCGTGACACAGTGGCTGGAACTACAGCATGGCTATCTACTTTTTACTAGTGATACCACTTCTGTTGCTTTATCAGTCATTGCCTTGGCCCCATCTGTATGCATATCAATACATTCGTTTACTTCAAAATATTGTTAATCATTTCAAAAGTTTCTTTTCCAATAGTGTTAGTTGCCAGCGATGCACACATAAGAAAGTCTGCTTCGATTGAATGTTCATATGGATGTCGTAAAATTATCAGCAGGATGGCCAGTCCAGTAACATCGGTCGACTATCCATTTCTAAGACGAAGTTGTTACATTGAAAGTGACCAACAGTTGAATCAACCTGCGAGATCTTTAATTCGACGAAAAATAATGTCGTTCGTAAGCGGCACATTGGGAAGCTGCTCTCCAGAGTTTTCATCGAGCATACATTGTGTTTTGTCTGCCGCACATGGTTTTATGAACCCTTTAATTACGATCGGGCCTCAGAGACCCACCTGTGATTCTCATTATATGAACGAAATTTTACGATTTCCTAATTTGATCTTTTTAGTCACAAGATTGCAAAAATTTATAAAAATTTACTGATGGATTTTTGTTAAAGCGTTGGTTCATCTTTCCTCGGTACAAGCCTCGCAAGCCCGTGTGATAAGAAGCAATCTTGAAACAAGCAGATGCCTTTCTATGAGACGTTTTTACATCATTTACTACTGTTGACTGCCTTCGTTATTCTTTCAGTGTACTTGAGGTACATGACTGCATTTGAATGCTTACTAAGCTGGAATAGCTCCTGGAGTATAGGTACAGCCACGATGTCGCTGATGAGAAGATTAATGCTATGAGCTGCACGACCTCCACACGTGATGCTGATGTACTTTTCTTCCTCTATTCTTCAGGCAGCATGCATATTTCTTGCATTTTCGGTGATCACCGTCATGAAATTTTCGTCCCCTATATCTTGAATTACTGTAATAAGACTTGAGGCGATAAATCTCACTGTTTCTCTGCACTCACCAGAACGAAAACTATTGAAGAAAATTGGTTTTGGTGTCGTAACAATCAAAGTATTCATTTGGTATTCTTACTCGTCTGTCCACACATCAGAAATTTAAGCGAAAGAATTTGATCATTTAACCCTATCTGTGACAACAGCGTGAATATGTTGATATTTAGCGTTGAGCAATGTTGTGCCCATAGCATGGTGGTAACGTGGTTCGTAAACAGGATCAATTAAATAAAATTTATCCTCCAATACTGGGTCTCTAGCATTGATAACAAGGCTCCCGAAGCATATAACAGCTCTAGGTAAGACTTCGTCTACGTCTGTGTTAGAAAATGTTGTAGGAGTGCCTGATGAAACTAATGGTATGGCATTCGAGAGACTAGATCATTCATAAATTGAGGTTGCAGACATAGTAGACATCGGCGCCTTAATAGTATTTTCAAAAGGGGTCATAAAGATTTTTTCTAATGGTAAGGGTTCCTTGTCACAAGTTTCATACATTTCTGAAAGTGATCTTGCAGATGAACAGCCATTGAATTGTAACATATGACTCCACAGTGCCTAGAAGTGTCGTCAGTCTTGTTTCCGATGGTTCTTTTACTATACGGTTTCCTCATTTCCGAGCGATGATGCATGCTTAAGTACGTTGGTTTCATTCTAATAATGGACAAGTTACAAAGCCCTTTACATATCCTCACTCAATTTCTATACGGTTCAACGCTTCTGGTTTTTAGGGCAATGTAGTAACCCACTTATTGAGTACGAAAACACGTTCGAAATTAGATAACGCCCGACGGTAACGCAACACACACAACATACAGATAAAGTAGGTAGGATAATAACTGCCCAAGACTAATAGGAAAACAATGGTAGTCCATGCTTACTTATGACAGACAACTACAGCCTACAGTGGTTTTAAAACTCTGGTCTCGCGTCGTGTTTAGATAAATCAGTTGGTAAAGCACTTTCCCGAAAAAGCAAATGACAGATTCGAGCATCGGGCTACCAACCAGTTTGAATCTGCCAAGAAGTTTCACATCAGCTCACACTATGCTGCAGTGTAAAAAATTCATTAACGAATCGTCTGTCCAATTTTTCTTTTTAAATTTCTTTTTCTCCACTGTCAGCCGTATGGTCTCTTTACTAATATTGTTACTGACGTTATCACGCTGATACACAACTCCTTTAAACCAAAACATGCACAATCTCTACAAACAGAGGCAGAAGGGTTAAAGGAAGAAAAAAATAAATAAATAAATGTTTCCAGTCATGAGACAAAACCTCAGAGGCCATAGAAGTTGAAGGCACTATAGCATACAACAACATGATGGTAGAATGAAAGGTTCTCGGGTTTTCAACCGCGTCAGGTAATTAAAATTACGCGAGCTTTCGACCAAATACTTCTTGGCCATTGCGAAGTGGTATAATTGCCAATAGGCTGCTGGGTCGCCCATTATATACACTAGTTGTCGGCTGTAGCGTCACTGATGCCTATGGCATCGCCATATACGGGTATCTGTTGACTCGACGTTCGATGCACCCACTTCAACCTCGCGATCGCTGGATCCCAGGCCTAGATGAGCTGCAGGCCACCGTCTCCGTTTAGGATGTTATTGGTCGTTTTTATTTCAGTGGCTTCATTAATTACACAATACCAGAAGCTGTTTGTGCGAGCCACGACGGGTGTTTGTACAAATTTTATCCGGTGTCCGTTTGCTAAACCGTGCTCAGCTTAAACAGATTTCTCGGCGTAACGTAGGCGATAAAATCTCTCATGCTTCTTCCTGTGTTGTTCCCCATTGCGTATGTTTGTCCGATATAAGAGTGGCCATATTCGAGATGTCGTGTATCCCAGACATTCTAAGCCCTGCTGCGTCTTTAAGTGGTCTCAGTAACTGACAGATTCTCGTCTGAGGCCTGAAGATCGATTTGATCTTGTGTTGTTTCAGCAGGTGGCTTATCTTGCCGGACACGGAGCCACAGAAAGACAAGAAAGCAAGTTTCTTTTCTTCCTCCTCGTCATCGGTCTTTTTTGTGAATATTGCGTGAAATCATTTCATTTATTTGATGGACGCCATAGCCGTTCTTTCTAAAGACCTTGCGTCGATGGCTCAGCTCATGGGGCACGTTATCAGCGATCGTATCAATGTGAGCATTGGCCTGCAAGCACTACGCAGTGAGGAGAGCGTTGTGGTCCTCTCTGCTGACAAGGGGAATGAAACAGTAATTGTAGAGTACAAGAACTACGATACGATGTGTAAGAAAATTAAATGAAATACCTACAGTCGTCCTTATAATGTTGTTTATTGTATTGCTACCAGTTTCGGTGCTTCAGTGCACCATCTTCAGGCCTTAGCTGATACTGAGTGGGTAAACACCATCCGTACATAATATGCATCGGAGCTAACATTGATAACTGGGTTTCGCAGACTATCTGCAACCGCGATATTGTTTCTTAAGCCATGAATTACCAACTGAGTCAGTTTTTACAACTTTTTTGCAGTTGAACTTCAAACCTTAGTCTCAGGGTAGCTTCTTTGACTAATAATGATAACGTCTTGGGTTTCGGATTCGAGTCCAGCCATTGCTTGAATTTTGAAGAAAAACGACAGTAGAGGCTGCCAAAAACTTCCGGTCTAGAAAATCACCCTCGTTCTACCAACAGTTTTGTCAAAGAGGGCGGAGGAAAGTGCAAATAAGGCAGAATGGATGGATAACATGTCTTCGGAATTTTTAAAGTCAATTGGCAAGTGGCACGCAAAGTGGCTGATGAACAGCTTATGCATCCAAACTGCTGACAAGAGTAATAAACAGAAAAATGAAAAAGAAAATCTGTTAGACGACGATCAGTTTGGCTTTAGGAAAGGCAAGGAATTTATCACGTTGCGCTTGGTAGACTGAAGAAAAATCAAGACATGCTCATAGGATTCGTCTTATAGAGAAAGCGTTCGACAAGGTAAAACTGATACAAAGTGTTCGAAATTATGAGCAAAATAGGCTATAAGGAAAGGCGGCTAGTCGACAAGATGCACGAAAATCATGATGGAACAATGACTGGAGGCCTAAGAACGAAGTGCTTGGATTGTAAATTTGTGGTAAGATCTCATGGGACCAAATTGCTGAGGTCATCGGTCCCTAAGCTTACTCGCTACTTAATCCGACTTAAACTAACTTACGTTAAGGACAACACACCCATGACGGAGGGAGGACTCGAGCCTCCGACAGGGGGAGCTACGCGAACCGTTACAGGACGCCTAAGACCTCGCGGTTATCCAGCGCGGCAGTGCTCGGATTAACGAGGGTATAAGACATGGGTGCAATCTTTCATCCCCACTGCTCAATCTGTACACCGAAGAAACAATGACGAAAAGGAAAGAAAGATTTAAGATTGGTGTTAAAATTCAGGGGGGGGGGGGGAGGATGTAAATGATAAGACTCATGATGACATTGATATCTGAGCCGTGCGTGGCACGTGTTCCCGCCATCATGCATCTTACACCCTGTTTTTAACGTACTTCCACCTCACTATGTTCATTTAAATTACTACTGTCACTGAGTTGCTGCTCTGCCTGACCGTGACCGGCGCTAGCAGCGCTTATCGATATATCCCCTCTCGTAGTATCTTTGCTCGACTGCTATTACTTCCCGGTCATTGTCTGTCGTAAGAGAGTTCGGGTTGCGAGTTCGGGTCTGCCAGTCAGTTGGAACGCGTCTGGAGCGCAGTCGGGGATTTGCAATGCGGCACTAGTGCTGTCGGGGTGGAGCAGCAGTGAAGTGTGCGTCGACATGGCTCGCCCGACCACTGCCGCCACGCACCACTTGCGCCGGCACATGGTCTTGGTGGATCGTCAGTCGGTCGTCCTCCCGGCCGACGCGTTTTGGCTCGCCGATCGTTCTAGAGTCTGCTGTGTGTGTGTGTGTGTGTGTGTGTGTGTGTGTGTGTGTGTGTGTGTGTGCGCGCATCGACTCCCCATTTGTCTTCGTGTGTGCTTTGTTACTGTTGGGTATCGCTCAGGTCTTATTGCAAGTGTTTGTCAGGTTGTGTGTATAGTTGGCGTTATTTCCACTGACGACGATTTTAGATGTTGTCGGCATTCTGAGAGGAGTCGGTCGGTTGCTGCGGACCAGGGTCCCTGTGCAGCGTCGGAGTGTGTGTGGAGCTATCGATCGCTACGAGCTTCGTGGTTCACTGACCCAGTATGTCAAAGTTGAGTACTAGTTTCAACTGATCAAGCCACGTCCATTCATGTTGTGTGGCTCGTTTCGGTGGTTCGCTGTTGGGGAGGTTTTCCTGTGAGCAACACCGAGTGGTTCTATTGCTGAAATTTAGCCGCCATGCGGTGTAATTAACTATATTGGTTGACTACAATTCAAGTGCACCAGCGAAATTTTATGCCTTGTGGCCGTTAGTGTTTTTGGTTACCTGCTCTGGCCACTGACGTAAATTCAGGCAGTGTTCTTTCCTCACCTGTTCTCACCACAACATGGCGTGTAGCTTTGACAGCTAACACATACTTTATTGAGGATAATCACTTTGGTAACCTTTCGTGTTTGAGTTCTCATGTAGTGATTGGTGGCAAGCAAGTCGTTGTGTCGGTCGGTTCCTGGTCCCTGGTTGGGTTCCAACGGATCAAGTGTAGTTGGGCTCACCACCTGTCTCACCTAAGTGAATGTGGGCAGACCAACCTCCCTGGAGGCTTCTGAGTGTCGTTTCCTTTACTGTCCTTCTCACCGATGTTTAAGTGTTTGTTAATAATCTAACATAGCCAATGATTTAAAAATTCTGGTTTTTACTGGACTTTATGTATTTTGAATTTAGAAAAATAAATTGTGGGCCTTAAGCCGCTTAAAACCTTATCCTTGAAATTACCCTTTAAGCAAAAACATTGCTGCCTTCTGCCTTAAAAGATTAAGATTATATATTTTAAAATTTTCAAATTTAATTGTGGCCCTCAGCCACCTGTATTGAACCTTGCATATGTTTCTTATATCTACCTTAGCCTTGAGGCTTTCCAGCCTAGCCATGATACCATGTATATTTTAATTATTTTATTTTCTGTTTTAACTGCATTTTTATTTTGTTGACTTTTAAGATTTCTTGTTTGGAGGCCCTCAGCCATGAGATCATTGCCGTTTTGAAACTCGTAGTTCTAAAGGTTCGGCTATGTGTCGTTTTGGTTTAAAGGTGTTATTAAATTGTAATAAATTACAATTTTGAGTGAACCTGACCGACATCTTATTTTGTTCTACAATATTATTTTTGTTGCTAACCGGTTTTCGGCTTTCAAGGCCATCTTCAGACATTTACTGAGTATTATCACCAAAGAAGTTAAATGTTAGCAGACAACATTGGAAGAGAAGTAACACATCTGGAGTGAAGTAGAAACATACAGTGAGTAACATCTTTGCAATGAAATAGTAAAAACTGAACAGTACATAAATAACAATGGAGTTGACAGGAAAACCTTTAGCACAAAATAGGAATAGCATGCCTACATAACAGCTTCTATTCATAAACAAAACTAATAAAATTAGATAAAATTAGTACTAGACAAGGCTGCATCAAGAGGTATGAAACATGGAGAGTGATACACAACCCAATTAAAAAAGAAGAGACAGTTGTCAATGTAAATATAGAATACACGAGGAACTTAAGCAATATCAATAAGATAAACAGAAATCAGTAAATGCAGGAAAATTGAGGTGTTTGAGGGAACCTACAGTTTGAGAGTGTGGTGGTACTGCATGTTAACATTAACATTATAATCAAAGCAGTGGCTGTGTACCAATTTACATTAAATAAATGAGCAAAGTAAAATATGAACAGTATTTGATGAGACAACTACAAGGGGAGTTAAACATGGACAGTAATACAAGTACAAGTTAAAAGCAAACCCTTAACTATTGAAACTACAGCATATGTGGAACACAAAGACAACTGCAACAAATAAAACAACTTAATGACTACAGGAAAATGGGAATATGTAGGAAGAGAGAGTGTGGGAAGTAATGAACAACAAAGATGATTATATGAAGTTTAGGAGAGCGGAAGTGTTGAGTTGTGTCTGGTCATATAGGATGAGATCTGGACTGTGAGCATGATGTTTGTTAATTTCCAGGACTTCCAGCAGATTTAGTTTATGGTATTTGTTTGTTAAGTGAAGTACATGGGACACTGGCTGGTAGCTGTGACCCTCACTCAGTACATGCTCAGCAAATGCAGAGTCTGAATTCTGCAACCTCCAGCTGCGTTCATGTTCAGCCAGCCTAGTTGATATGTCTCTCCTGACTGACCAATGTAAAATTTGTCACAATCAGAACAGGTGATTTTGTATACCCCACTGTTGGCTAATAACTGGATCTATTAAAAACAGACTGGGCTATAGTGTTCCTGACATAGTAGGAAACCCTATACTTGCAGTGCTTTGACTACAGTCTGTGATACCTGACCTAGAAATGGTAGAGTACAACATTTCTTGCAGACAGTGGATGGGGAAGCAGGTGGGGCATAGAGGAGGGGTATAATTTTCCGTTTTTGTTTCCTGTCCAAGATGTGGTCAATAAGAACTGGATTGTAGCCATTGGCTGAGGCAATAAATTTTATTGTATCTAACTCTGCTTTAAAATCATCCCTGGACATGGGGATAGATATGAGACGGTGTACCATTGAGTGGAAAGCTGCATGTTTGTGAGCTATGGGGTGTTGTGAGCAAGAAGGTATTATTGTGTCTGTAGTTGTTGTTTTTCTGTAAATTTTGAAACAATGTGTGTGTGTACTGATGTCAAAGGTGAGATCTAAGAAGTTTATGGATTTATTGCCAATTTCCATAGTGAACTGGATATTTTTATGTTGACTATTTAGGTTTTTCAAGAATGTGTTGAGTTGTCTTGTAGTACCAGTCCACATACACAGGACATCATCTACATATCTAAACCAGTATTTGATGTTTGCACTCAAAGGTTCTGTTTTTAGAAAATTTTATTCAAAATGGTCCATAAATATTTCAGCCAACAGTGGACTAAGAGGGGAACCCATAGCTAAGCCATCTAATTGTTTATAAAGAGTGCCTTGGAACTGGAAATAGTTCTGTGCAAGGCAGGTCTGTGTGGCCAGTCTCAAGTCATTCAATTCCACAGGATTGAAATTAGACTTGTACATCAGCTCTGTCAGAATGTCAACACATTCTACTACTGGTATGTTAGAAAACAAACTGCTGACATCAAAGGATACTAATTTATCACTGTGTGAGACAGATATACCTTTTAACTTATTTTTGTTTATTAATAGAAACTGTTATGTAGGCATGCTATACCTATTTTGTGCTAAAGGTTTTCCTGTCAATTCCATTGTTATTTATGTACTGTTCAGTTTTTACTATTTCATTGCAAAGATGTTACTCACTGTATATTTCCACTTCACTCTAGATGTGTTACTTCTCTTCCAATGTTGTCTGCTAACATTTAACTTCTTTGGTGATAATACTCAGTAAATGTCTGAAGATGGCCTTGTAAGCCGAAAACCGGTTAGCAACAAAAGTAGTATTGTAGAACAAAAGCAAACTGGTGCTTTTCATTTATTATTATAATGTTGTTCTACCAAGAACCGACGGAAGATTGTGTTAATATGACATCTTATTTGGCCCTTTACACAGTACTAATCACCTGTTCTGCCCTGCGGGTTTAGCGGGCGTTTCAATATCCTAAGTGAAAATCAATGGATCTGTTGAATGTAATGAACGGTGTAATGAGTCGGAATACGGACTGAGAGTACGTCGGAAAAAGAAAACAATAATGAGATGAAACAGGAATGAGAATACCGAGAAAGTTAACGTCAAAACTGTTTACCATAAAGTTGACGACGTTAAGGAATTTTACCACCTTTGAAGCAAAATTACTTCTGATGAACGAAGCAAGAAAGACATGGACAGTAAGCTAGCACAGCATAGAGGGCATTCCTGGCCGAGACAATCAACATCAAACATAGGCCTTAATCTGAGGAAAGAATTTCTGAGGATATACGTTTGGGGCACAGCATGATACGGCAGTGAATCATGGACAGTGGGAAAACTGAAACAGAACAGACTCGGAGCGTTTGAGATGTAGTGCCACAGAAGAATGTTGAGAACTAGATGGACTGATAAAATAAAGAAGAACGTAGTTCTCCGCAGAATCGGCGAAGGAAGGAACAAATGGAAAACACTGATTGTAAGAAGGGAGAGGATGATAGGACATGTGTTACATCAGGGTATAACCTCCGCGGTACTAGAGGAAACTACAAACGGTGGAAGCTGCAGGAGAAGACAGAGATTGGAATAAATCCAGCAAATAAATCAGAATGTAGGGTGTTAGTACTACTCTGAGACGCGGAGGTTAACGCAGGGTAAGATATCGTGGAGCGCCGCATCAAACCAATCTGAAGACTGTCGACTCAAACAAATATAAAAAGAAATAAAAGAAAGAAAAGGGCGTGGTGTGTTGACGAAGTCGACTATTGGTAATACGATTGTGGCTGCTCAGATACACACCATACCTAAATCAACAGATGGCAAGAACTCATGTACTGGCGGACAGGGACCGTCGGACCTTACGGACCGTGGATGTAATAGTTTGCATGAAATTAGAGGAAGGAATCACTCAGAATTCCAGCTAGCACAATGGCTTTGCGTAGGGAACTAAAAAAAATGGAATTCAGTGGGAGGTTAATTACTCATCAGCCAGACATTTCTGTAGCTAATGTGTTAAGAACGACGCCACTGGACAGTGGATGATCGGACACGAGTGATATGGAGTGGGAAATCACACTATGCCTTGTAGTAACACAATGGATGGGTTTGGCTTTGGACATCGCTTTACCTGCCACCATGTGTGGTGCCAGCAATAAAATGCGGAGAAAGTAGTGTTACAGTATGGGGCGTTTTTCACACACTTCATTGCAAATGTGCTCAGTTCAAGCCGTCAGAAATGCGAATGGTTTAGATCCACAGGACTGTTTAGTAATCATTCGACTTTGGAAGAAAGCGGTCATCTGCCCTCCACAAAAGAAATATAACAAAGAGGACTGTGCCGGCCACTTTGGAATATGGGAATACAGCGAAGAACTTCGCTTGTTTTTCACATATTTTAGAAGACATACTACTGAATTCTCTGCACGATCCTGATGAATCGAGTTAAGGATGCTCGAGAAAGTCGTCAGCCTACAATTTGTCTCATTGATTGAGAAGGACAACTGAAGCTTGGGAACCATGTCAAGCACATCTTTAACATAACCACAGGGCTGAGGGAAGACGACGGTGACATGGCTTTCCGTAGGAACTGAAATTCTTCGCTGTAGAAAGTGAGAAAATCACACATCTAGCACTTGCCGATCCTACAAGATCATAATTTTAAATATTTGGACGCATCGTGTGATGCAGAAGTCAAGCATGGATACATCTGAATGACTATTCTGCAGTTCAAACTTAATTTCCTTCAGACTATACCTCTTCCGTTTCACTCTCGAAAAGCGTTCTGGAGAAATGAAATCTTTCTGTGCAAGCCGATTTATTTTATTAAAATACCATTCCTTTCTGTGTAGTTGCGAGTGAACAAAATATTCCACATTCGGAGGAGAGAGGTGGAGATATAAATTTCGTGGAAATATCACACCGCAAAAAGCCTTCGTTTCAGTGATTGGCAGCCAAACTCGCGTACCATATCCTTCATTCGCATGTCATATCCTTCACACTCTGTTCCCTACTTTGTGATAATACGGAACGACCTGCCATTCTCTGAACTTTTTCGATATGTTTCGTGAATCTCACCTAGTAAGTTTTCCACACTTCCCAGCAATTTTCCAGAAAAGTACGCACAAGCATAAAGTAAGCAAGCTCTTTAATAAACCAGTTGAATCTTTTAGGTGTTCTGCCAATAAAACGAAGCCTTCGGTCCACTTTCCCCAGAACATTGTTTACGTGATCGTTTCAGTTTGAGTTCTTCGTAATTGAAATATCTAGGTACTTAGTTGAATTGACAGCCATTACATTTGTGTAACTGAAATTTAACAGATACCATTTAGTGCTCATGTAGATGACCTCACACGTTTATTACTCAGTTGCTACTTTTTGCGCCATGCAGATATCTCGTGTATATCATTTTGATCTTATGACGATTTCAATAGACAGTAAACGGTAGCATCATCTACAAACAATCTAAAAGAGCTGCTCAGATTATATCTTAAATCGTTTATGTGGATTAAAAATTGCTGACAAGCATAATATAAAGAAGAATGGGAAAGAAAACTGAGGATCTGTGAGATGAGTATCAGTTATGTTTCAGGTAAGGTAAAGGCACAAGAGAGACAGTCCTGACGTTACAGATGATCTTGGAAGCAAGACTGAAGGAAAAGCAAAACTCGTTCATAGATCTGGAAAAGTTTTCAACAAAGTAAAATGCCGCAAGATGTTCGAAATCCTGAGAAAAATAGGGGAAATCTGCAGGGAAAGACATGTGATATATAATATATACAAGAAAGAAGAGGGCAAAATAAGAGTGGATGACTAAGAACGAAGTAGCGGCAGCCGATGAGCCGAGAGGACGCACAGCAGCAGCAGTAAATTAATTGTTCTCTTCTTTCACGTGCTTCTGCAAAGAAGTGAACTATACGTGTGTATTTTACTGTGTAGAGTAGTGGTTAGGAAATTAATCGTAGCTTTTGTTTTTGCTTAAGCCTTGTGAATATGTGAAGTGCGGCTTCCTAGTGTAAATTGTCCCGTCGTCAAAAACTGCGTCACGTCACTAAGTTTTAATTTTGTGCTAGTAGACAGCATACAGCTTAAATCAGTGCAGTCTAGTTTGAATATTTATCTAGTGCAGTAACTTTTCGGCAAAGAGGATTTCTAATTGCTGGTATCAGCAATTACATCAACTTCAGTAGAGAAATATGTTTCTGTTTAATAGCTTGCGGTCTCAGATTACAATGAGAAATCGGCACAGCAAATTTTAGTGTTACTTTATGCTCCTTTGGTAAATTCTGTATACATTTCAAACTCAGTAGCGGCCTTATATCAATTTTACACACAGTCGGCCACGAAAGAGGAGCAGGCCATGGGGCTGGCTCCCTATGTCTTAACAACAGGTCCGAGGTAGTGCCCAGCGTTGATGGTAACTCTGATCTATCACGGGATGCCTCTCCTGTTGGGCCAGCGGTCGATTTTCCTGTCCAGTGCGGACAAGCACAGAGGATAGGTATGGTTGTCATTGGGAGCTCAAGTGTTAGGCGGGTGATGGAGCCCCTCAGGGAGATAGCAGGCAAGGCATGAAAAAATTCCAATGTACATTCGGTATGTTTACCGGGGAGTCTCATTCATGATGTGGAGGAGACCCTGCCGGCGGCTGTCGAGTGCACTGAGTGCAGCTGGCGGCAAGTAGTGGCACACCTCGGTACACATGACGCCTGCTGCTTGGGTTCTGAGCCCATCCGCGGCTCCTTTCGGCGGTTGGCTGACTTGGTGAAGGCAACTAGCAACGCACGAGAGGTGCAGGCTGTCTATTTGTAGTATCGTACCCAGAGCTGATTGCGGTCCTCTGGTCTGGAGCAGAGTGGAGGTTCTAAAGCAGAGTATCAGACGACTCTGCGACGTTATTGGTAGTGAATTTATGGACCTCCACTATCGGATGTAAAATTAAAGGGTTCCCCTTGATAAGTCAGGCTTGCACTACACGCAGGAAGCGGTAGCGGACTACGTGTGGCATGCAAATGGGGCTTTTTTAGGCTGGAGAACTCCTCCTTTGGGATCAAAGACTATTTGTCTGTTAAATCAGCCACAGTGACCTCTGAAAATCTTGTTCCTCGCAGATCAAGATAGAAAATATTAATATGATCTTAGGAAACTGCAGGAGCATCCAAGGAAAGGTTCCAGAATTAGCATCGCGTACTGAAGGCTATAATGCGCAGATAGTATTGGGAACAGAAAGCTGGTTGAAACCAGATGTCAGTGACAACGAAATCCTAAATTCAGAAAATTCAGATTGGAATCGTTATCATAAGGGTAGGTTTGTCGTCAAGGTGGCGGCAAATTGATTGCAATAAAAAATTCAATAACATCTACCGAGGTTATCATCGATTCCGAATGTGAATTAATCTGGGTGAAATTGAGTATCAAAGAACCGTCAAAAATGGTGAACGGATGCTTTTATAGACCACCTGGGTCAGGATCTATAGTTGTAGAGCGCTTCAGACAGAACAAGCAGAATATTATTAGTAATTTTCCTGATCATGCCATTGTAACAGGAGGTGACTTCAACTTGCCAAGTATAGATTTGGAGTGTTATGCCATAAAAACTGGTGGCAGAGACAGGGATTCGTTTGTCATTGTTCTGGACGTCTTGTACAAAATTTACCTTGAGAAGATAGTTAGAGAACCAACTCGTGAGCGTGACGTCTTAGACCTCTTGGCAACAAACAGACCTGAATTTATCGAATTAGTTAACGTAGAGGAAGGTATCAGTGATCATAAGTCTGTGACAGCATCTATGACGACGGGTGCTACAAGGAATGTTAAGGAAGGTAGTAAGAGATGTTTGCTCAGCAAGGGTGACAGGATACAAATTTCGGAATATCTCAGCTGTCAGCATCAAATATTCGGTGATAAGGACAAATGGTGAAAATTCAAAGGCACCGTTTTGTATGCCCTTGACAAATATGTTCCGGGTAAGGTTTTAAGGAATGGGAAAGACCCACCATGGTTTAATGGCCTTGTTAGAAAAGCACTACACAAACAAAGAGCACTTCATCTCAGATTCAAGAGAAGTAAAAAGCTAGCTGACAAACAAAAGCTGAACGAAACAAAAATGAGCTTAAGGAGAGCAATAAGAGAAACATTCAATGATTTTGAAAGTAAGACTTGGTCAGCCAAGCTGAGTGAAAACTCTAAGAGATTTTGGTCGTATGTAAAATCAGTAAGTGGGTCAAAATCATCTGTTCATTCTCTCAGCGACCACACATGCACCGAGACGAAAGATAACAGAGAGAAGGCAGAAATATTGAATTCGGTCTTCCGAAGTTGTTTCACCACAGAATATCGTAACACTGCCTTTCCTTTCTATCGTCGTACGAACGTCGAAATGGCAGATTTTGAGGTAACCGACAGCGGAAATGAAAAGCAGCTACAATAGCTCAGTAGTGGAAAGGCGTCAGGACCAGATATTCCATCAAGATTATGCGAAAGAAATTGCTCCCCTTCTAGCAGTAATATATCGCAGATAGCTTGAGCAACGAAAAGTACCTAACGACTGGAAAATAGCGCAGGTCATTCCCGTTTTTTAAGAAAGGCCGTAATACAGATCCACACAATTATAGACCTATACCGTAGACGTCAATCTGTTGTAGAATTATGGAACATGTTTT
Organism: Schistocerca americana; assembly: GCF_021461395.2. NCBI lineage: Eukaryota > Metazoa > Arthropoda > Insecta > Orthoptera > Acrididae > Schistocerca > Schistocerca americana. Next base: position 619,581,047 of record NC_060121.1, read on the forward strand.
ATGCTCAAGAATTATGCCGTTTTTGGAAAATGAACATCTCCCCTGCAAAAATCAACATGGATTCCGCAAACAGAAATCCTGTGAGACTCAGCTCGTCCTGTTCCTCCATGAGATCCACAGCTCAGTGGACAACGGCGCTGAAGTTGGCGTAATCTCCCCACAGAAAATTCCCTCTACCACGCACCAATTAATCATTTTCAATCAAACCATCCACATTCATTCACTTTGGAAAAGTTATCTGATCTGATTTTCTCGTAATATATGCGGCGACAGCTCGACGACGTCAAAGTATTTTCTAGTGCGTTTATTCTTTGAAATAACAGAGATGCATATATGCATTCTCCATGGTTGTTAAGAGTGGTAACTTGGACAGCTTCTGGAGTATCTGTTGAGGGATTGACGTGTTTCTGAGAGATACATATTCTGCTTTTCTTCTCGCTAAAGCGAGCCAATTAACATTTGTGCCGCTAGCGGTTTGTTTGAAGAGAAAGAGACTGTAAACTGAAAATAATTAAGGCGTGGAATCACCGGAGATCCGGAGATCTGGACATGTAATGGAGATGGATTTAATACACAATTTCCTCCATAAATAAGGTTTGTGACTTTTTTGTTCTGGAGTGAATGAACGAATGAGTTTTTTCTGAATCATTTGATGACCACGTTGGCCCTGTAATTAGTGGGGAAGTTTCAGCTGTGTCGAAGAGAGCCTGAAATCACTGAGTCTGTGTTAAATCGTCCAAAAAGGCTTCGTACACATCTAGAATTCGCAATCTTTCGTAAAAGGAACAAATCGTCCAAACGACTGATTCTCCCGACTGACTGCAGTGTTTAACCGTAATAATAAATGTAAAGATCTCTTACAGCAAACCAGCCGCTGATTACCAAGACGAAGGACTCCACCAAAGATCCTATTTGGCTGATTTCACGTAATGAAATATTATATTAAAAACTGTACATAGATAAAGGAGAGAAAGAGAGAGAGCGAATGAAAATAGAGATAATACTAATAATCCTCCATTAGTCTAATTTTTCGCCTGTCTTATCACGGATCAGCCAAAAACGGGGAGGGCCTTACTTTACTGTATAGATTTATGTGTGCAGGTGAAGTGATCTAAAGGCAACAGATACACGTCTATACAGACAAGACATTACACAGAGATAGCGGCTAGCTGCATTCATCATCTATTCTTAGACAAAGAGACGGCAACTTATTATCCGAACATTTAAAAAATGTTAAACTGCCTCGGGCATGGATGTGTGTGATCTCCTTAGGTTAGTTAGGTTTAAATAGTTCTAAGTTGTAGGTGAACCATTTGAATGGAATATAAGGAAGACCCTAAAGAAGAAGGGGCACGATGATAGGACATCTGTTAAGACATCAGTGAATAACTTCCATGGTACCAGAGGGAGCCGCAGAGTGTAAAAACTGTTGAGAAAAACAGCGATAGGGATAGGTACAGAAAATAATTGGCGACACAGGTTGCAGCTCTCCCATGAGATGAAAAATAAGTGTGTGTGTGTGTGTGTGTGTGTGTGTGTGTGTGTGTGTGTGTGTGTGTGTGCGTGTGTGCGTGTGTGTGTGTGTGTGTGTGTGTGTGAGAGAGAGAGAGAGAGAGAGAGAGAGAGAGAAATATGTAGATAGATAGATAGAGCTAGAGAAGGAGAAGAAGAAGAAGAAGAAGTGTTAAGGAAGCTCTATGGTCCTGTTGAACATGAGATCACTGGTAAGTGTGGGATACAAAATCACTGTGACTTGGATGAAATGGACATGAGATTAAATGTCTATGCTCGATCACAACCAAACGACTTCTACGAACAAGTCATGTCACTCATATGGATAAACACCATGGCCATTGAAACCCATGGACCTCAGTTCCCCTGGAAGGAGACGTCCTGGTGTACTAAATTAAGAGAGACTGAGTCTATGAGGGTTTGCTGGAGATCGGCGTTAAGGGTTACTGGCGGCAAAAAGCAGGATATATTATTCATTGGAAGAGAAGTCTTGTAGCTGCCCTATTGGGCTGATTTCAGAAAGTAAAATAAATACAGGGATTGGCCACAAATATGGAAACAGCGTGAAATACGTGCTTGGATACAAATACGGATGCTAGCTAATGTCCTCAATACTTTGCGTCAGTCGTGTTCGAAACCGTGTTCTGTGTTGTGAGTGACTTGAGTTAGATCTCAGTGAATTCGAACATGAACAAGTACGTGGTGTTTATAAGGTGGTTGCTTCCGTGACCCAAGAAGCAGAAGTGTAAGTTGTTTTAGATACACAGCAACGAAGATTTACACTCAAGTGACAAAGTAACTGGTATAGGCATGCATTCAAATACAGAGTTATGTAAACAGGCGGAATACGGCGTTGCTGTCGGCAACGCCTATGTAAGACAAGTGTGTGGCGCAGTTGTCAGATCGGATACTGCTGCTATAATGGCAGGTTATCAACATTTAAGTGACTTTGAACGTAATGTTATGGTCGGCGCACGAGCGATGGACACAGTATCTCAGAGGTAGCGATGAAGTGGGTATTTTCCCGTAGAATCATTTCACGGACGTACCATGAATATCAGGAATCCGATAAAACATCGACTCTCCTACATCGCTGCGGCTAGTAAAAGATCTACAAGAACGGGATCAACGATGAGTGAAGAGAATCGTTCCACATGACAGAAGTACAATCTTCCGCAAATTGCTGCTGATTTCAGTGCTGGGTCATGAACAAGTGTCAGCGTGCGAACCATTCAATGAAACATCATCGATATGAGCTTTCGGAGCCGGAAGCCCACTCGTGTACCCTTGATGACTGCACAACACGAAGCTTAACCGCTCGCCTGGGCCCGTCAGTACTGACGTTGGACTGTTGATGACTGGAAACATATTGCCTGGTCGGACTGGTCGCGTTTCAAATTGCATCGAATGGATGGACGTTTACGGGCATGGAGACAACCTCATGAATCCATGGACTCTGCATGTCAGCAGAGGACTGTTGAAACTGGTGAAGGCTCTGTAATGGTGTGGGGCGTGTGCAGTTGGAGTGATATGGACCCCGATGCGTCTAGACTGAGAGGTGAAACGTACGTAAGCATCCTGTCTGATCACCTGCATCCATTCATGTCCGTTGTGCATTCCGACGGACTTGGGCAATTCCAGCAGGACAGTGCGATACCTCACACGTCCAGAATTGCTACATAGTAGCTCCAGGTACATTCTTCTGAGTTAAACACTTCCGCTGGCCACCAAACTCCCCAGATAGGAACATTGTTGAGCGTATCCGGGATGCCTTGCAACGTGCTGTTCAAAAGAGATCTCCATCCCTTCGTATTCTTACGGATTTATGGGCGGCCTTGTAGTTCATGAATTGCCTCCAGCACTACTTCAGACATTAGTAGAGGCCATGCCACGTCGTGCTGCGGCATTTCTCCGTGCTCGTGGCGGCCCTACACGATATTAGGCAGGTATACCAGTTTCTTTGGCTCTTCAGTGTATATTGCACACAGGGCAAGCGGAAAAACTTTGGTGTATGCTGGGCCGCCCCCTTCGTATTCCAGCCACCACACTAACGAGGATGCACCGCGGACCAGGTGTGGTCGCTGCCTCGTCACTGAGGTTGTTTGTAAACAGAGTCACGGTACTGTGCACAGTGAAGCCGCCAGCAGCTACGGCAGCGTCCGAGGCCGCCAACTTAGCCGATGTCCCGGCACAGAGTGCTGTAGGCTGCACACTACTTCCCTACGCTACGTCACGTGCCATCGCAGCGCCACAACGGTGGTAATCCACAGGAGACCATTTAAGCTGCCGCCGGAGCGTGTTGGAGTTAGTGACATCTCAGGGCCTCACCAGCAGCTCATCGTACGGAGTATCGCCCTCGTCGTGGCCATGTGTCGCTGACGCCACGCAGGACCGCTCTCAGGTGGTACGTCACGTCAAACATCGCCCAGCGGAAGCTATCATCGTCTTAGGGGAATATCACCTCCGACATTTGCCGACACCCGTCTTGCTTGAAATACTGTCGTCCCTCGTGCAGCTATCGTCGTCCGAGCTATGGTCTCCGACAGCTATGGTGTCCCGGAAGTACCGCCGTCACACGAACATACTTTAAATGCCAGGCTGGATCCTAATGTAGATCATCCTAGGCTGCTCCTCCTCCGCCGCCCACCACGACTCGTGGGCTTCACTGTGTAGGCACATCTCAGGCAACGTCTAGGACAGACAGTTTTGTTTGTACTTTAATTGTGTGGACATTCATCCACGTACGTTGTGTTTGAGTGCTCTTTTCTATATCAATAATGAACAATGTTATTACAAGATACTTTTTTATCACTCCTCAGTACGAGGATACATCAAAAACATCATATGCTAAATCATAACGCGGACGAAAATGTGTGTTAAGTGATCGTTGAGGATGCCCATTGAAGAGGACTGTCAAGAAAAAGGAGGGGACAACACATGAAAAAGGTCACTGCAGAGCTGAACGTCGCTCTCGCGAACCCTGTTGGTCGCTGGTCGGTTCGCGCTAATGCCGTTTTCCTTTTTTGGGAATTTTGTCACCATCTAGTGGCGTCTTATTCCTCCCTCAGTTACTAGCTGAACGAGTTGCTCACATCCCTCCATCAGTGGCAGCAGCAGCGTTTATCGATACTAGTACTGCTGTAGCTTCTTTGGTGTGGCAGTTATATTTCTGTGTCATGGTGTGTGTGACAGTTGGTCGGTTGTGGCGGAGTAGCAAGGAAGTCTCTGCGGCGCGTGATCAGGCTGGGGCTGCTGGCGGCATGCATGTGCGGTCGGAGTTGGGTGGCACTAACTGCGAGAACTGTTAAGTTCGTCGCCTACCGCCGTACTGGAGTCGAGTAATCAGTGAACCTGTCATGAAAGCTCAACTGTTGTGACAGCTCTTCGTTGATTGCTGGTTGTTGCATCCTGCGCTGCCCCCTCAAGCAGCTACCTGATGGCGTGTTGGAGTCGGCAAATTTTGCAGCCATCTCTGTGTATGGTGTTTAACCTTTCAAATGGTTCAAATGGCTCTGAGCACTATGGGACTTCAGGGGACTGATGGCCTCAGATGTTAAGTCCTATGGTACTCAGAGCCATTTGAACCACTATGTGACTTAACTTCTGAGATCATCAGTCCCCTAGAACTTAGAACTACTTAAACCTAACTAACCTAAGGACATCACATACATCCATGCCCGAGGCAGGATTCGAACCTGCGATTGTAGCGGTCGCGCGGTTCCAGACTGTAGCGCCTAGAACCGCCCGGCCACCCGGCCGGCATTTAACCTTTGAAATGATTATAATTTATTAATGAAGTGCGCCAGCGGTATCTTCTGTCTTGTGGCCGTTAACGTTCCGGTTACCTGCCCTGGTCGTTAGCGTAATTTTGCGGCAGTGTGTTTTCCTCACCTTGTTGATACTGTCCGGCATGGCATGTAGCTCGAAAGCTTGGTGTTGTTCTCTTGTTCTCTTTGAGTGTTTATTGTACCTTGGATGTGTTTATACGACTATTATTATTAAGACATAATCCTGCTGCGATCCTCGTCTTCACTGATACTTTGGTTGTCATGCTGTTGGTAGGGTGGAAGGGAATTGATTAGCAGTTGGTTGGTTCGTCAGCCGCCGGGGTCGTGCTGCAACCCGATTGTTTAGTATTACGCTTGGATGTCTGTCTCACCTAAACTGTAGTTAGAGTTTCCTCCCAAGGCCGACCTTTGGAACACTTCTGAGCACCAAGGATTGTTGTTTGTGATTGTCATTCTATTTGGTCGCAGGTACTGTGCCAGGCCTTCAGCTGTATATTAATATTGTCTGTTTTATTTTTAGTCTATGGCCTTCAGCCGAACTTCTAAATTAAGATTAGGCCTTCAGCCGTGTTTCATTGAAAATTCTTGTTACTCTGTATTCAGGCCTTCAGCTGCGTTTGTTTCAGAATCTGTGGCTTTCATATCTAAATCCATGTCTCTATGCTTTCTCTTTAATTGTCTTGAATTCTTGAAACGCCCTGCCGCCGTGTTCTGTAAATGTTTATCTCAAGATTGTCTTTAACTGTTCTTGAGTAATTGTTTGGGCCTTCAGCCTACAAGATACTTCAAGTTTTCTTAAGATGTTTCTCTGTTGTACTGAGTAGAAGCTTATCTTTAAAGTCTCCCATGTAAAAAAAAATCTTTTTTAATTGGGCTTTCAGCCGAAGAATTAACTTGAATTTTCCTTAATATGGCCTTTAGCTGGAATTTATAAATGCTTGGCTTTTAAAGAATTTCCTTTACTGCTCTGAAATATTATGTCGGCCTTTACCCGAGAAGATATTGAAATTTTACTTAAGTACGGTCTTCAGCCGTTACTCTAAATCCTGGTGTTTTAAAAGCAATCATTTAAACTTATTCCGGAGAAGTTACTTGGTCCGTGAATTGATCTTTGATGTTTTAAAGAGAAAACTCTGCATTGGTTTGAGGAATAAAGTTGTATGTGTTCTTGTACAATTGACAGCAATTTTCCTTGGCCCGTTTCCACAACCTGATCCGCTCTGTCCTGCGAATCCAGATTTCACCTGTCACCACCAAAACAGCACCCACCAAAGGATCTCCAGAAATCAGGGAATTGCAGTCGTGCTGGAATTCCAAAACCAGTCATCTGATGCGCAAATTTTCGTAACAGGAGAAGCGGTGACGAAGGTTTAAATCCTGGCCTATGGAGCAATGGAACAATGTCATTTGGTCTGATGGATGAGTCTTGTTTCACATGTTTTCAACTTCTGCTCGAGATTACCACCCAAGAGAGAAGAATGGTTGTGGTTCGGTGATAATTTGGGCAACCATTCTGTGGTATTCCATGGGCCCCACGATTACTCCGCAAGATCGTGTTACTGTCGAGGAGTATGTGACCTATTTGGCTGATCAGGTCCATCCCATGGTGACCATTGGTTTTTTCTGCAATAGCAGTGCTGTATTCCGAGACCACAGAGCCCCAGTTGAAACTGTTTGCATCGTTCAGGAGTGATTTAGTGAGCACGAGGATGAACTGTCGAATCTTCGAATCTTCCCTGGCCACCAATCACCAGATCTCAGTATTATAGAACCTTGGTAGTCTACTTTGGAGAGAAGAGTGTGTTGTCGCTACCCACCCTCATCATCGTTATCTGAACTTGCCACTAATTTGCAGGAAGAATGGCGTAAGATTCCGTTGGAAACAGGACCTGTATCCACAGACGACTGCAAGGTATTTCGAATGGTAACGGTTTTCCTAAACCGTATTTGGCATGTTAATACTTTGGGATCTTTGTGTTCCCATATTTTTGCCACCCCTGTGAATAATCATTGGTTTCTCTTGACCATATAACAATGTGAGATATATTTTTCCTTTTTATTGACTAATATCGTACATACGTAAACTTTACGTATAAATTGTTTTTTCATGATTACGAAAGTCTCCTATTCCTGACACGTAAATTATTAAAATATTCGTTTTATCATTTCGGTTTCCGCTAGAAAACAGCTTGAATATTATATACGAGATCGGTGTTGGAGTAAAATAAAGAACTCATTAACAACCGGCTCGGTTATTCATCAATTTTATGTATCTATATCACACTCTGCAAGCCACTTAACAGTTTGTGGTGAAGGGTACTTCTCTGCTCCACTCGCGAATGGTGCGTGGGAAGAATGATCGGTAAGCCTCTGTAATAGGTTTAAATTTTCGAATTCTCTCGTCGTGGTCATTTCGAGAGAGGTATGTGGGAGGAAGTAATATGTTGTCCGACTCTTAACGGAAAATGCCCATTCGAAATTCCAATAATAAATCTCTACGTGATGTACAGCACCTCTGTTACAACGTCTGCCAGTGGAATTTGTGGAGCTATAATGTCTCTAAAATGTTATTGTTCATAAGAAAATATTTTAATGACAATTGATTATTACTTTTGGTTATTACTAAGCTTTTTTCATTTGCGGTAGTTAAAGTTAATTAACTGAAAATGCGGCTGATGAATTTTCGTTGGGTTCGTGTCTGTATACGTCATTGACTGTCTTGTCGAAGGATTATTTCACTGTGTCTTGTAATGAATTATTGCAATTAATAATACTTTGTGCCTGAGGTAACATGTTGTTGTTATGGTCTTCAGTCCGGAGACTGGTTTGATGCAGCTGTCCATGCTACTCTATCCTGGGCAAGCTTCTTCATCTCCCAGTACCTACTGCAACCCACATCCTTCTGAGTTTGCTTAGTGTATTCATTTCTTGGACTCCCCCTACAATTTGTACCCTCCACGCTACCCTCCAATACTAAATTGTTGATCCCTTGATGCCTTAGAACATGTCCTACCAACCGATCCCTTCTTCTAGTCAAGTTGTACCACAAATTTCTCTTCTCTCCAATTCTATTCAGTACCTCCTCATTAGTTACGTGATCTACTCATCTAATCTTCAGTATTCGTTGTAGTACCACACTTCGAAAACTTCTATTCTCTTATTGTCCAAACTATTTATCGTCCATTTTTCACTTCCATACATGGCTACACTCCATACAAATACTTTCAGAAATGACTTCCTGAGATTTAAATCTGTAATCGATGTTAACAAATTTCTCTTTTCAGAAACGCTTTCCTTGCCATTGCCAGTCTACATTTTATATCCTCTCTACTTCGACCATCATAAGAGCATGATTTCAGAATCAGGGCATAACACACATCTGTGGTTAGTCTTTACACACAACATCGTAGACAGACTTTACAGCATAAAATTCCATGCATTTCGGTAAGGCACTCGCGCCGTCTTAAACGACCTCCTGAAGAAACGTGCCGCTCTTCGTAGGATCTCGTCTATCGCTTCCATCATTCCTAACTGATATAGTACGAGACTGCTGAACAGTGCTGAAGAGTCGGTCGAAGAAGCGCATTGTAAGACACTTCTTTCGTGGATGAGGTACATATTGGTTCAAATGGCTCTGAGCACTATGGGACTTAACATCTGTGGTCATCAGTCCCCTAGTACTTAGAACTACTTAAACCTAACTAACCTAAGGACATCACACACACCCATGCCCGAGGCAGGATTCGAACCTGCGACCGTAGCAGTCAAGCGGTTCCGGACTGAGCGCCTAGAACCGCTATACCACCGCGGTCAGCGAGGTACATATCCTTACGTTTCTTCCTACTAATCTCAGTGTGGCAACTGCTTTTCCTACTATTTGCTTTATGTGACTTTTCTTCTTGTGGTCTCCTAGGTATAACGCTTAGCAATAATTTGTCATCGATAGTGTAGTTGTACAGTAATGGATTTCTTTTCCTATGTACACGCAATACGTTAAATTTATTTAATTACAGAATCAACTGCCAGGCGCCTGCACCATTCTTCAGTCCTTTGCAGGTCATTCTGCAAAACTATACGGCCTTCTTGCGATGGTGCTTTCTTATAGACTACCATATCCTCTGCAAACAGTCTCAAAAACCTTCCGACGCTTTCTACTAGATGATTTATATACATTGTAAACGGTTATGGTCGCACCACATTTCCCTGGGGAGCTCCGTAAATTACCTTTAAATCAGTCCATTTCGTCGCGTTGAGAGCGACATGCAAGTCTTGAATCTAGTCCAGAGTCTGGTTCTGTAAGCCTGTGATTTTTTTTTTTTTACTGAACAGCAGTGCGGAGTCAAATACCCAGCTGAAATTAAGAAGGAACAAGGGCAGAACGACCTGAATTTCGCAAGATATGTTTACTGAATCGATGTTGATTTTTGTAGAGGCTGGTTGGTTGATTGTTTTGGGGGAGGAGACCAGACAGCGAGTCCATCGGTCTCATCGGATTAGGGAAGGACGGGGAAGGAAGTTGACCGTGCCCTTTCAGAGGTACCATCTCGGCATTTGCCTGGCGCGATTTAGGGAAATCACGGAAAACCTAAATCAGGATGGCCGGACGCGGGATTGAACCGTCGTCCTCCCGAATGCGAGTCCAGTGTGCTATCCACTGCGCCACCACGCTCGGTTTTTGTAGAGGGATCTTCGATCTCCAAAAATGTCACTATTCGTTAGCATAACACACGTTCCATAATTTATGCTTCCAACCCAGTCTTGGAAAAAGTTTGAAATAAACGTCTATCTCAAGTGCGTAGACGATGCGCGTGCGTCCTCAGAGTGACATGCTACTGTAACGTGGGCGAGCTGTCGACACCCTGGTAAGGATGTAGTGGGCGGGGGGTTGGAGGGGGGGGGAATTGGGGGGGGGGGGGGTTGTGGCTGGTGAGACGGGACACGGCCGCTCTGCTCGAGCTGGCGATTATGACGGGGCGTCGCGTCGTGTGGGAGGCGCGCCGGCGTGGGCGCCTTTGCAGCCGTAACGCAGTTTGGGCGCCCGCTGCGCCTCCTGTGTGGCGAGATTGTCCCCGTGTGTAGTGAAGGCGGCCAAACAGCATTTGCTCGCCGGCCGTGGTGTGTCGCCCCTGGGGACGACTGGCGGAGCGGGCCACTCTCGCCGTGTGCTCGCGTAGCGCTACGGCGGCGCTGAGTGGCTATCGGAATGCAGACCGCCTCTGCCGTTTCATCCCCTTCGCACCCGAATACGAGACACTCGGAGGTAGAGCGCGCAAGGTGCTCCGCATTTGCCTATGCATCCAATAAGGGTCTTCTTTCAGTGAAAGGGAAAATCTCTGTGTACCTGCAACTCATTCACTTCTCTAGCGTCAGTCGACGACTACACTATAAAAGAAAGGAAAAAAATAAGGATTTGGAAACTTACCCATGTTTTCAGTACGAAAGACAGTGTAGGTTCTAATGATCACACCCGAGTTTCGCCTTTTTGAGACATCTTCAGAATTAGTTTAGGAACTGCGGGCAACGCATTTGTCACAAATACACATAATTTGGTATGCAACTTCGGCGAAGTGGGGTCCTATCTTAGCATAGCTGCAAGCCTTCGCCGAAGGCGCATAACTAAATTATGACTATTTATGACTAATGCATTACCCAAGATTCTTAAACAACTTCTGATGATGCCTCAAAAACACGAAATGCATCAATAAAGCGTCTGCTGTCAATGCAACCCAGAATGATTTTTTTTACTGAAAATACGTGTATCTCTGAGGTTGCAGCATGATGGTCGTATGGCCATAGAGTGGGAGGATTTATGCATCCATGTAGCTCACTGTAATCGTCTTTAGTCCAAACACAAAGATTGTAGTCAGTTAGGTAGTTAGATAGTTACGTGTTCCATAGATCACATTCACGATAGACATTACGATGTAGATCGTGGCAACAGAAAAGTAGTGACAAAATTAGAAAAAAATTGTATAGCTGCATGCTTCACATTTCTCTATGGCATAGAAGAAGAAACATCTTTAAATAGCGCTGTAAAACATTTCTGGTATCTTTCAGACATTTCATTTCGACAGTAAGATTGTCAAAGAGCTTTATAGTTGCATATTTTACCCCTTTCTGTGACGAAGATACATTCATTGAAGGATAACGCAGATACGTATTTCTTGTAGGGTTGTACTTGTTAAAGGATAATGTAATCTATTTTTTTTTTTTGAGGACTGGACTTGTGATTATGTCTGTTACTCTCAAATTTATGTCGATCGTTGATAACAAATTTCATAAGGTAATGTATTTACGGTGAGTCTGTGGTTGACATTCCCGACTGCTTGCAGACTTACCATGCGAGAGCATGCTCAAAAGTAACGCCTCCGAATTTTTTGCTTGAAAACTCTTAAAGCCTTTTAAATAAAGCAAACTTTATTAACATTCTATGTCTTTATTCTTCACAGATATATATTTGTAGTCCTGTGACGCTAAAGAACTCCGAATTGTAGCGTGTAACGTAGTGCTGCGTACTGTGACTATGTTGGTGTGTCAGAAACATTATGCTACAATTGAGTTTCGAATTTCAAGGGTTCGTCCACACATCGAACACCCTCTCCTTCGGTATGACAGTGCTAGACCACACACAAACTCTGCGAAATCTGCAACAACATGTTCGCTATCGATCTTTCTCAATACAGTCGGCACAAGGACCCATCTGATTTTCATCTGTTTCCAAATCTTAGAGCACTCCCTCGGCGATTTCACTTTGATAGTGATGAAGCCATGCAAGTAGAACCGAGTTTGTGACTCCCTCAACAAATTCGAACATTCTACAGAGATGGTATCAACAAACTTGTCTGTCGTCAGGAGAAATGTGTTAGTCGCAACGGCGACTATGTTAGGAAATAAATACAATATATACATCAAGAATAAAGCTCTAGAACGTTTGTAAGGTTTGCTTTATTTAAAAAGCTTTATGAGTTTTCACACGAAAAATTCAGAGCCGTTGCGATTAGCATGTCCTCATAATATCTGGATGAACACCACACATGCAGAGGCGTGCAAAACTTACGGACGAAATTATCTTCGCGTGATGTGTCCCTGCCAAGTAACAAAGCTCGACTGAACTTTGAGAGCATATTGAAGAAATAACTGATACAGTATTGCACAGAAGGTAACCCCCCAAAAAAGAAAGAAAGAAATACACAATGATACAAACAGAAATCACACTTTTATTCAGAGACAATAATTACACTGAAGTCACCGCGATTTATGATGGCACCCTTGACCTGCTTCTTAATAGAGTGTGTGACCACCACGGACGGCTGCCTCAAAAATTTCCAGGGCTGCGATGTTAACCAAAAATGACCCCATTCTGATTCACTTCCCGCAGCACAGAACAACAGTGAATGCCCAGCGTTGCTCGCAAATCTTGACTACCCTTGGCCCAGCGACCAAATCAATACTCAATGGGTCACTCTGCTCCACGGCAATGCAAAGCCTCATACGGCCAACACAGTCGCGGCACTCCTCCAAATGGGAGGTTCTCGGCCACCCTCCATACAGTCTGGACCTCTATTCATGTGATTACGACATTTTTGGTCCCCTTAGAAAGGCTCTGACGGGCAAACGATTCACCTCGGAAGACGACGTCCAGCTGTACATGCGGAACTGGTTAACATCGCAGCCCCGAGAATTTTATGAGACAGCCATTCACCGCCTTGTGTCACACTGGGACAAGTGTCTCAACAGCCAGCGTCAATGCTTCTAACATACAGGTACTGGTTTCTGTAATTATACCTCCAGCTCGTTTCTTTTTGAACGCCCTTATACATCTACATGTATACTCCGTATATCACATTTAAGCGCATGGCAAAAGGTTCTTCGGACCACCTTCACAATTCTCAATTATTCCAATCTCGTATAGCGTGTGGAAAGAACGAGCAGCTGTATCTTTCCGTACGAGCTCTGATTTACCTTATTTTATCGTCGTGATCGTTTTTCCCTATGTAAGTCTGTGTCAACAAAATATTTTCGCATTCGGACGAGAAAGTTGGAGATTGTAATTTCGTGAGAAGATTCAGCCGCAACGAAAAACACCTTTGTTTTAATGATGTCCATCCGAAATCCTTTATCACTTCAGTGACACTCTCTCCCCTATCGCTGCCCTTCTCTGAACTTTTTCATGTACTCCGTCTAACCTATCTGATAATGATCGCACACCTCGCATCAGTATTCTGACAGAGGACGGACAAGCGTAGTGTAGGCACTCTCTTTAGTAGATCTGTTACATTTTCTAAGTGTCCTGCCAATAAAACGCAGCCTTTGGTTAGCCTTCCCCACATCATTTTCTGTGTGTTCCATTCAATTTCCATGGATGTGTGTGATGACCTTAGATTAGTTAGGTTTAGGTAGTTCTAAGTTCTAGGGGACTGATGACCTCATCAGTTAAGTCCCATAGTGCTCAGAGCCATTTGATCCATTATCTGAACCTTTCAATTTAAGTTGTTCGTAATTGTAATTCCTAGACATTTAGTTGAATTTACAGCCTTGAGAGTTGACTGATTTATCGTTAACCGAAGTTTAGCGAATTCCTTTTAGCACTCATGTGAATGACCTCAGACTTTTCGTTATTTAGGGTCAACTGCCAATTTTCGCACCATACATATATCTTTTCTAAATCGTTTTGCAATTTGTTTTGGTCATCTGCAAACAACCTAAGACGGCTGCTCAGATTGTCTCCCGAATCGTTCATACAGATAAGGAAAGCGAAGGGACTATTACATTACCTTAAGGAACGTCAAAAAAACACTTCTCTTTACTCTATGACTTTCCGTCAATTACAACGAACTGTGAACTCTCTGACAGGAAATCACGAATCCAGTCACATAACTGAGACGATATTCCATAAGCATGCAATTTCACTACAAGCAACTTGTGTGGTACAGTGTCAAAAGCCTTCCTGAAATACAGAAATACGGTTTCGATCTGAAATCCCTTGTCAATAGCACTCAACAATTCGTGTGAATGAAGAGCTAATTGTGTTTCACAAGAACGATGTTTTCTAAATCCATGTTGAACGTGTGTCAATAGACCGTTTTCTTAGAGGTAATTCATAATATTCGAGCACAATATTTGTTCCAGAATCATGCTGTATATCGACGTTAATTATATGGGACTGTAATTAAGTGCATTATTCCTACTACCTTTCTTGAATACTGGTGTGACCTGCGCAAGTTTCCAGTCTTTGGGTACCGATCTTTCGTCGAGCGAACGGTTGTATATGATTGTTAAGTATGGAGCTAATGCATCAGCATACTCCGCAAGGAACCTAATTGGTGTACAGTCTGGACGAGAAGACTTGCTTTTATTAAGTGATTTAAGCTGCTTCACTAGTCCGAGGATATTTACTTCTACGTCATTCATGTTGGCAGCTATTCTCGATTCGAATTTTGGAATATTTATTTCGTCTTCGTGTGTGAAGACATTTCGAAAGACTGTTTAGTAACTCTGCTTTGGCAGCACTGTCTTCGATACTATCTCCATTGCTATCGCGCAGAGAAGGCATTGATTGTTTCTTGCCGCTAACTTACTTCACATACGACCAGAATCTCTTTGGATTTTCTGCCATGTTTCGAGACAAAGTTTTGTTGTAGAAACTGTTATAAGCGTCTCACATTGAAGTCCGCGCTAAATTTCGAGCTTCTGTAAAAGATCGCCAATCTTGGGAATTTTGCGTCTGTTTAAATTTGGCACATTCGTTTCGTTGTTTCTGCAACAGTGTTCTGACCATATACAACCTATACAGCCAAAACGATCAATCGAGAATGCTGGATGTAACATCGTATGACGAGAGGTGACAGAACATAATCCATCCAGGAACACCGTCGAAAACTATAGTTTTGATGGCCCAGGTGTTATGGTGCGGAGGCATAATATTGCATGGAGCAAACTGACCTCCAAATCTTTGAACACGATACACTCATCTGTCAACGGTATTGTGACAGAGTACCCATTTGGCATGTGAGTCTTTCGAGGGGTGCATTAGGCGCTGACGTCATTCTTATGGAAGATGATGCATGATAGAATCGACATGCATAGGTGGAGGAGTTGTTGGAACGAGAGGATATCGGAAAATTGACAGGGTCCACTTATTCTCCCTTTTAAAGCCCATCGAGCACGTGTGCGCTGCATCGGAGGAGACAATATGCAGTACTCCACGTGGTCCAGCAGTTCTCACCCGTTCTGGTGAGCAATGGCATGTCCTACCACAATAACTCTTCATCAGCCTTGTGGCAATACGGGAGTACGTTGCAGAGCATACATTGCCGTCCGTGGTGATTACATACATTGTTAAGAACCAGGCCAAGGGAACGATCGTAAATCGCAGTGACTTAACAGTAATTATTCACTTTTAACAAAAACGTCATTTCTTTAGAAATCTGTAGCAGCTGTTCCTATGGGTAATCATGTAATCGAGCTATGTGACTTGACAGTGACACATTGTGAAAGTTACTTTCGTACTAAGTTTTACACTCCACTGTGTTTATAATTACCTTCTTTTACGCAATGAACAGTTTTTCAGTTTTTGCGAGAAGACATCCCCAAAACATTATCTCAAAGACCTCAGTGAACGAAAATATGGAGAATACATTAAATTACTGACTTCTGTATCCCCAATATTGGCAATCATTCTTATGACAGAAGTAGCCGAGCCTGAGTGTATCAGCAGGTCTGCTATATTTTTTCTCCGGTTTAATTTTTCATCAGTAATTATGCATAAGACGTAGGTAGATCCAGAGGTGTGTGTACTGATAAAAATGTAAACTGGAAAAACCATATAGAAGATCTGCTAAACAATTTAGGTTCTGTTATTTCTTTCAGAAGAATAGTTTCCGAACAGTTCGTTTATTACTGCTCCTAGTATACCAAACCCTGTTATATTTATTTCTGGCAGTATGTTACACGTTTGCTTTAAACTGCTCCACTTGATTCTCGTTTGTGATGGAAGATCTCCTTCTTCCTCCCTCCACCCCGAACCCACTACACTCATTAATACGCTGTCCAGTCACAAATGTGACCACCGCCTATATTCGCCATCGACGTGCAATAACCACTCAGACAACAGGTGACAGCACTAGCAGTGGAGGTGAAGTCGATTCATCTGAGGTCCAAAAGGGATTGATCACTAGGCAACGGTGGAAACATTATCGAAACGGCCAAGTTTGTAAACATCCCGCGCGCCGCTGTGGAAGTAAACCGTACATGGCACTATCGAAAACCGGCGCCCAGGCAACTGCGGTTCAGCACGGGCCATAGATGACACGATGATCGACGGCTTCGTTCTCAATTCAAAATTCACAAAACTAAGCATCCGATATGCCCGATTTCTAATAATATGAAAAGCGCGTACCACGATTTAGTCAAATTTCTGCACGAAACTCTGAAAAAATCATTCATCTTCGAGAACAATTATTCCATCCTGAATAGCCACGCCTTAGTCCATAAAATAAAAGATTTAGAATGAAGTCCAGATATCAAGTTGTTTTCACTAGACAGCAAAAATCTTTATATAAACGTTCCCGTGCAAGAATCGCTCAGGATCGTAGAAAAAAAAAAAATTACATAATTTCTGAAAATAACTTTCAGACGAACATATCACTGACTGTGAATCTAATCACAGTCGTAGCCAAATATAACTATTCTAAATCTAATCAACAATTGTTTCATAAATCCGACGGGCTCGCTATGGGAAATCCGTTAGCTGGAATCCTTGCTGACATTTTCATTAACTGTCTAGAAGAAACGTTTTTCAACTGTTTCTCAGCTACAGCAGAAGCATTGTCTCCTATTTCAGATATGTTTATGATTTTTAGTCATCTACAAAGGACCTGCTGATGGCATTGACCGTATTTTCAACCTCTGTAATGAACTTAACTAGAAAATATCCTTCACCAGTGAACTCGAGAACGACGCCCGTCCTTCAGCAGTGAACTCGGAAACGACGGCCGTCAATTAAACTTTGATTTGACACTTACAGTAGAAGAAAATAAAATCTCGTTCAATATTTTTCGTAAAGAAACATATACTGATCAGATCGTATCTGCGTCTACCATGCACCCACAATCTCATAAAAAAGCTTTCTTTCACTCTGCTATTCATAGAGCTACTTCTATTCCACTCTAGAAAGAAAAATTCGGAAAAAAAATTAATTTCATCAAAACGATAGCAGTTAATAACGAATATGAACCTGGCGTAGTGGATGACATCCTTAAAAAGGAAACTTAAGAGTTATTACACTCGGTACCTCTATCATTTGTAAGTAGCCTGTTTATGTGTGTCTATGTTGGCAGCGCGATAGACTGCGTTAATAACTCTGATAGCACTGTGCACACTCTGTAAGAGACTCTTTGGCTGGTCGGACTTGCAGTTGGAAGTGAAGAGCCAGCAGTGATGGAGGTTTGAATTGAGTAATTAGCACTGCTGGAGGTTAGATGTTTGAAGTTTTAGCGAAAGCGGACGATCTGGACGCGTCTGACTTGGAGATTGAATATTATTCATGATTGTTTTTTTTTCACTATGGGTTATATAGTTTTCGGAACTGGATGCCATGCAGGATTATATAATTTTTGAACCGGTTGTGACATTATTAAGGTAAAAAATATATTGTTTGCTTTGCAACAAAATCTTTCCTTTGCAAACCATATGGCCATTAGTAGTTAGAGGCTACAGTAGTTAGAATCTTTTATTTAGCTTGCTGTATTGGCGCTTGCTGTATTACAGTAGTTCGGATAATGAAGAGTTTTGTGAGGTAAGTGTCTTATGTAATGTATAGGTTATTGTCAGGATTTCCTCTAATTCGGGGCCAGTCTCTTGTATTAATTATTTGTAGTCAGATTATCATTTTTGAACAGTCAGATTCCGTTGCGCTAGGATACTGTGGGCCAGTCTTGAGATGAAAAGAATAAGTAGAGAGAAAGTAGGCTCAGTACGTTCAGTTTCACTCTGCAGTTTAAGAACATTGAGTAAGCATTCAGCAGTTTAACTAACATCACATTTAGAAGTTTCACCTTCTCAGTTATTTCAATCCAAGTAAGAAAAAATTAAATAAAGCAGTTTCACCTGTCGACCCTTAGCCGAGGATGCCTGTCTGGAATCTTCTGATTCTCTTGTAGTTTGAATAACTAGTGCATGATTAGAAATTGGTTATTGTTTACTGCTAGCGCTTAGGTGTATAGGGAATTTCCTTTGTAATTGTAGTTTTTCGTTGTTATACAGTACTGTAATGAGCAAAGCAGTTGTGGCATGCATGTGGATTTGCACCAAGTATCTCGGAGTCGCCTTTGCAATTAATTAGCTATTCATTATTTTCAGTGCTATTTTAGTGTTTCTCCTTATTTGTCATCTTCAAATTTTTTTGTGTGTGTTATCGTGTGAAACAGTGTGACAATTATGGCGTGTGAAAGCTCAACACTAGGCTGAAAGTAAATTGAGAAATTACAGTGAAGACGAGCGTAGTTTGTTAGCACTATCTAGTAACGAAGTGACAAATATTTAACACTATAATTTGGTGATTGTGTATACGGATATGGATCAGGCAGTAAATAACGGTGTGGACATGGAAACAATCAGTGAACAGAGAAGTATTGTCGATCGATCGGGCCGCGCGGGATCAGCCGAGCGGTCTCAGGCGCTGCAGTCATGGACTGTGCGGCTGGTCCCGGCGGAGGTTCGAGTCCTTTCTCGGCCATGGGTGTGTGTGTTTGTCCTTAGGATAATTTAGGTTACGTAGTGTGTAAGCTTAGGGACTGATGACCTTAGCAGTTGAAGTCCCATAGGATTTCACACACATTTGAACATTTTTGATCGATCGGTCGGTAACAGTCCGTCTCATGATTGCCAAATAACAGAACGAAATCTTGCAGATACCGAAGATTCAGGTTTTGCGTCATCACATTTTCCTCAGTTAAGTCAAAACATATTTTCTGCTCTTCAAAATATGAATGTGGTCAGTGCAAACGCACTGACGAAAGACACAACGGAACAGACATTAATACATTGTTATTGCAATTATGCAACAAATGAAACAAAAGCTTTGACACAATGGAACTAATACATCAACAAATGGTACAAAATCGAAACAAATGAAGCAGAAGCTTCAAAAGTTAGACACTATGGAACAATATCAGAAACAAATACTGCAACGGCTCCAAAAAATTCAACACAATTGGACAACCACTTGAACAAACACGTGAAGATTTCACCGCTGAGACACCCTAAATCGAATCGAATATCAAAAAGTTTCTGATGATGTAAAAACACAAGTTTGTGAAAATTTCAGCCTATCTATTCGTGACATGAAGACACATTACAGAATTATGAAGCTGATACAAAAGAACTGCAGATTATTGTTCACGAAAATCACGACACCATACAGGCTAAAACTGACCTTGTTGCATCTACCGATACGGTCACACAACTTGTACAAAATCAGGAAAACTTGAAGAACACAGTAGATACTCTAGAACTTGGTTCAGAAAAACACACGGAGGAAATCAGCATATTATTGGAAAAAGTAGCCGAACTTTCGGAGAAGTTATCAAATGTATCTACAAAGGTAGATGATGATCTGAATGTTACAAGAGCGGTAAACACAGAGGAGTACAAAGAAATTAGAAAATTCAAACAAAGTCGGAAACAAATCAGTACGCAACACAAAAGAGAAATGTGGGAGGTACAAGATCAATTGGCACACGTGATGCAAGAGTTACATACTTCAGAGGATACTCGCGCTACGACACGCGAAGTGGGATTTAAAAATACTGAAGAGTCATAAAGTAATAACACTGGGTATTTTGGAGATCTTGAAAGGAATCGGCAAGGTGCACCGAATCTTGAGTTGGAACCACCGACACAACGTAACAATGACCGATTTGCAAATCGGCGACACGACGACTTTGACTATAAGCTCATCATAACTACGCGAAAATTCAGAACTTTCAAGAATTCTACTAATGATATACATCCACAGGCTTGGCTTTGTCAATTTTCTTACTGCTTTCCTCATAATTGGTCATTAAAGTACAAAAAAAAAGGAGAATACACCACATTTCTCGTGTAAAACCAATTACTGAGAAACAGTTTACTTTCTGACTTAGTTTTTGTCTTCAAACTTTTCACTTGAAGTTACTATTACGCTTTGTAACATTTAGCATGCAGTGATGTTTTGAAGTTAACTAGACAATCAACAACCTATGGAATTTATTAATACAATAATTTTATGAGTATACTGTTATAGGGAACAGACGACACAGTCTTACTCTGTGTACATTTTGCTTGTTAATTGGACGATTACGTAACGACTATAAGGTTTACATACTTGGAATACATACTACTAATGAGGTTTTACTGCAGCATTTTGGTTTACTTGTAAAGACATTTGTTTAATTAAAGTACTTTCTGAGAGGTCACAGATGACAGAGTATTTGGTTAGTTTCACAGCTACACGATTACACTACGACGCTACTTATGAGTGACACAATTTTCGTTATTGCTTTTACGCTGTATGTGTTTTATGTCTGCACGATTTCTGTGTTCTTTCGAAAAGTAAAATATGTTTTGGTAATGACTTTTGTATCATAGCTACAATAAGACTGGTATTTTTCATAACACAACAATACATTACAGCACAGTACTTGCAAGGTCATGGCAATGAACTTAATAACTACGACATTTATAACCATTGCCCTTTACTTTTGTAAATGATAAGATAAGGACATTAACTTGTGGAGAACGTTCCTTATGAACGACGATAACTACGACACTTGGCACAATTATTTACCATTAAGCAATGACAAAAATTATCTTACAGCAAAAAGCACAGTTTAGCGCTACAGGACATGCATTTGAGTGATTTCCTTTTGAATTTGGAACATTTTTAGACATAATTTTGAATTACATTGATACAGTGAATGTTTTCGGTGATACATTTCATTCTGCAGTTTTAATTGGTACATCTACATCTACATTTATACTCCGCAAGCCACCCAGCGGTGTGTGGCGGAGGGCACTTTACGTGCCACTGTCATTACCTCCTTTTCCTGTTCCAGTCGCGTGTGGTTCGCGGGAAGAACGACTGTCTGGAAGCCTCCGTGCGCGCTCTAATCTCTCTAATTTTACATTCGTGATCTCCTCGGGAGGTATAAGTAGGGGGAAGCAAAATATTCGATACCTCATCCAGAAACGCACCCTCTCGAAACCTGGCGAGCAAGCTACACCGCGATGCAGAGCGCCTCTCTTGCAGAGTCTGCCACTTTAGTTCGTTAAACATCTCCGTAACGCTATCACGGTTACCAAATAACCCTGTGACGAAACGCGCCTCTCTTCTTTGGATCTTCTCTATCTCCTCCGTCAACCCGATCTGGTATGGATCCCATACTGATGAGCAATACTCAAGTATAGGTCGAACGAGTGTTTTGTAAGCCACCTCCTTTGTTGATGGACTACATTTTCTAAGGACTCTCCCAATGAATCTCAAATTGGTACCCGCCTTACCAACAATTAATTTTATATGATCATTCCACTTCAAATCGTTCCGCACGCATACTCCCAGATATTTTACAGAAGTAACTGCTACCAATGTTTGTTCCGCTATCATATAATCATACTATAAAGGATCCTCCTTTCTATGTATTCGTAACACATTACATTTGTCTGTGATAAGGGTCAGTTGCCACTCCCTGCACCAAGTGCCTATCCGCTGCAGATCTTCCTGCATTTCGCTACAATTTTCTAATGCTGCAACTTCTCTGTATACTACAGCATCATCCGCGAAAAGCCGCATGGGACTTCCGACACTATCTACTAGGTCATTTATATATATTGTGAAAAGCAATGGTCCCATAACACTCCCCTGTGGCACGCCAGAGGTTACTTTAACGTCTTTTGCTTGTTAATTGCACGATTACGTAACGACTATAAGGAGCTCTAGGTAATATGGTACTTACTTATGCAATTTGACACATCGGTACCATACTTCTCTAACACAGAACTACTCAGCAATCTGATCATTTAACTGAGAGAGGCAAATATTCTTTTCACTACGTCACTGACATATGTCTAGACAATTACACAATTGGATTACTTCACACTTATGAAATTGTAATTTGTCTGTATTTTGGTAACTGTTCATATATTTTTGTAACCATTGTGACACTAGGTGAGATTTGAGTGATGTATTTTGCATGGGATAACGATTTTTGAAGTAAGTTTGCAATGAAAAGAGAATTTTTGTTAGAGGTTTTGACATTATTGAAAGAAGATATGACGATTTTGAGATTTGATTGATCTGTTATGATGATGTTATTACGACAACAATGTGTATTATGATGTTGAGATATGTTTGCGATGGATAAGGTGATGCTGTATGACGAATATGTTTATGCTACATGTTTATTATGATGAAATATTGAAGAAGTATCAACGAATATGCACATGTGTAATAAGGGAAGGAATAATGAGTAGTGGTTAGGGACTCTTGTTTGAGGAAAAATTGTTAGAAACCAAAAATCGTACTTTAAGAGTTATGAAAGATGAGTATATTTGTGAATGTGAGTACCACAATGACGACCGAAATTTCTGGACACTGTCATTCATGAGATTTCGTTTCTACCACTTCTGTAAATTTTCAACCTGTGAATTTCTTTTATTGGTATGTAACTGTTCTTGTAACTTAAAATACTGTCATAAATATTTCGGTAAAGTGTGTATGTGACCTTGACGTAACGCTGTGCCCAGCTGTGCACTAGCGGTTTTGAAGTATACCTATTGTTGTGTGGGCTTTAAACTTTCCTCATGCCTCTTCAGCGACTTTGAGGCTTACCAGACTTCTGCAAATGGTCGCATAACTGTAGAAAAGAGAGGCCGTTGACCTCGCTACTGACATTTCTTTGCAGAACGCACCACAAACACGACATACTATTACTTGGAACATATGATTACACTTTGGAGCTCTTACCTTATACTACTTACTGAAATGCTTATGAAGTGGTGAGAAATATTCTTACATCTACACATCTGATTATGACAAGTATCCTACGAGAGTTGAGAGAATTTTTACTGACTTATGAAATGCTATATGGCTGGTGAATGATGTTTTTATTCCTTGCTTTGTACATATTTGCTTGTTTTACTTGATATGTAGTTTGTAGATGTGCTGCAGATTGGTTTCAAAAAATAAAAAAAAACTTTTGATACATATGATAATGTAAATACTTTCTGTCAACAAATCTATTAAATAACAATTTTATGATCTACTTTCTTAAAAAAAAGGAGCATTAGGAAAGGAAAGAAGCATAACAGGAGAAGGGACTAGTAACAGGAATTGCATAGATAATTATCGTTTCAAGGACTCAGTAATCTTTTTTGGTAGAATAAGTTATTATGGTGCACTACTTTGGTGATAAGATGTGAAATAGACATTAAGATGTGAATAGAATTTTCCCTTATCTGTATTGCTGTCTTTACTGTAATATTTTCTCTGCTTGTGCTTTCTCATGTTTAGGTATAAGTTATTGCATTTTCTGCTGCTATTTGTCAGGCATTGTTGTACTGAATTTTACTTTCTATTACTGTATTAAGTCAGTTTTACCAATGATTTATTCTTTTTGTTGGCTGCATAGTGCCTTATGTTAGTTGTAGTTTGGATTTGCTTTGCTAATTGAAACATGCTGCTGCTTGCTTTGCCAATATGCATTGTTTGTCATTGCTATTGTGTTAATTGTTATGCGCTGCTGGATTGCCTCTTTCTCTAGTTTATGTATCTGAGCTCAGTAGATTTAAGTTAGTTTAAGAGGGGGTATGCCATATAAGATAAGTTATAAGGAAAAGGTTTGGTCAAAGAGTATTGCACAAGTAGGAATTTATTCTGAAAAGGAAATGAACAGATGTAAGTAGGGTATAGTAACAACAGCTTTAGGTAGGATTTTGGGAAATAAATGATGAGATAAGAAACATATGTGAAAGTATAATTCCAGAAAGCATGCTTAGATAGGACTTTCTTTGGGAACAATGTTGAACTAAGGGAGATCTCTGAGAATGAAAGGAAATTTTCGATTGGAAATGAAGTGCCACAACTACTGCTGTACCAAATGTTACACTAGAAATTGACCATGTCCCTTCCTTTTGTGTTATTGCACTATGTGTTTATGTACCCTTGTGTGACTGTGTTCTTCCTGTCTCTGTGTGTTTACCTGATAAGATAAATTTGGTAGAATTTATTTCTCTTCTAATACTAGTCTGCATTCATTATGACGAGGAATACTGTTATCCTCAAACCTAATCTGGTTTTGTAACATCTTCTTTACCTTGGGAAGATGTTTGGACATTATTTATTCTGTATGTCTTCTTTTAATGCCCGTGTGTCAAGTTAATGTTTCTAAGGATATTCTCATTTTTCATTTATTTAATTATGTCATAATTCCTGAAATACTCATCTATATGTTTATTTTTATTCGTTTTGTAAAGCCTGTATTATTTATCTGTATTACCATGTTCTTGATTGTAATGATGTTTTCTGTACCTTTGCAATCGTATTCTTATACTGTAAAATTGTAATTGTGTAGACACCAGTTCTTCAAATTGAGTAAATAGTGGGGATTCATTTTATTGCACACATTTCTGTTGGTCATACTATATGTATAAAATGTCAAAGGTTATATGACTGTGTTAGTGCTTGCATGTGTGTTGATACGCAGCAAGGGACAGGTTAACAGCATTGCTGCTTCTAAGGATATTGCAAGAAATTAGTGAGTGCACAAGTGGTGGTTAATGGACTTGTTATATTACCCACAAGTCTCTTCAATGGTGATTGTGCACCCACACAGTCCCAACAGATGGCTGCTGGCCATCTCTACAAGGACTGCAGTGGGTCTCCACCTTTGTTGGCCCACTACTACCATAATCTCTACAAGGATTACAGTGGGTCTGCACCTTTGGTGGCCCATTACTAGCATAATCTCTACAATGAATACTGTGGGTCTTCTCTCTGGTGACCTACTAATTCTACCAATATTATGCAAGACTTCGACTGACTCTGCTGTGGGTTTGCTCTGTTGTGGCCCATTACCAACCTTCATGCCTTCATGTCAAGAGTCAGCACTGTGTTTCCGTTGGGAGGACAACACTACTTCTTGAAGACTGCATGGATGTCCCCTACTTGTGTGTGCATTTTCTTCTACTGCTCAGACTTTGTGCATAAAACTGTCAGACTACTCTTCTGGTGAATGATTAGAACTGTCTTTAGGGACTGTGAGGTGAATATTTTTGATTTATTAACCTACAGTATATTACTAATTGTGTACATTTGATCTATTTGATATTGTTAATATAACTTTTTGCAACAAATTAGTCTTGGCCACTGCCCAAAACACTTTGTAAAATTTTTTGAGAGGAGCAGGGCGGCTATGTAAGTAGCCTGTTTATGTGTGTCTATGTTGGCAGCGCGATAGACTGCGTTAATAACTCTGATAGCACTGTGCACACTCTGTAAGAGACTCTGTAGCTGGTCGGACTTGCAGTTGGAGGTGAAGAGCCAGCAGTGATGGAGGTTGGAAGTGAGTAATTAGCATTGATGAAGGTTAGAGGTTTTGAAGTGTTAGCAAAAGCGGACGATCTGGACGTGTCCAACTTGGAGATTGAACATTGTTCATGATTATATAATTTTTGGAACTGGATGCCATGCAGGATTATATAATTTTTGAACTGGTTGTGACATTATTAAGGTAAAAAAATATATTGTTTGCTTTGCAACAAAATCTTTCCTTTGCTAACCATATGGCCATTAGTAGTTAGAGGCTACAGTAGTTAGAATCTTTTATTTAGCTTGCTGTATTGGCGCTTGCTGTATTACAGTAGTTCTGATAATGAAGATTTTTGTGAGGTAAGTGTCTTATGTAATGTATAGGTTATTATCAGGATTTCCTCTAATTCAGGGCCAGTTTTTTGTATTAATTGTTTGTAGTCAGATTATCATTTTTGAACAGATTGCGTTGCGCTAGGATATTGTGGGTCAGTGTCGAGATGATAAGCATAAGTAAAGAGAAAGTAGGCTCAGTACATTCAGTTTCACTCAGCAGTTTAAGAACACTGAGTATGCATTCAGCAGTTTAACTAATATCATATTTAGAAGTTTCACCTTCTCATTTATTTCAGGTCAAGTAAGTAAAAATAGTCCGCTGCTAGTGGTCTCGCGGTAGCGTTCTCGCTTCCCGAGCACGGGGTCCCGGGTTCGATTCCCGCGGGGTCAGGGATTTTTCCTGCCTCGAGATGACTGGGTGTTGTTGTGTCGTCTTCATCATCATCATTCATCGCCATTACGGTCGGAGGAAGGAAATGGCAAACCACCTCCACTTGGAACTTGCCCAGTACGGCGGTGAGGGTCTCCCGCATCGTTCCCCCACGCTCCGTCTCGGAGTATAGGACTATATATAAGTAAAAATAAAAAAGTTTTTTTCTGCTCTCTCTTGGGGCCCATCTCCTTTCAGATTCAACGCCTTCTTCGTAATAAATACAACAGTAATGTCGCCTTTTCAACCAATAATAGTCTGAAAAAAAAAATTTGATTCGTAATTTAAAATCGAGTGGTTCTCTGTGGAAAATTCTGGTATCTATAAGGTCTGTTCTTCTTACTACATAGTACAAACAGGACGTGCCTTTACAGTCAGATACAAAGAACATATTTTAAGAAAAAATGGCACTAGCACCCAAAAGTTGTGTTTGCCGCCCACCTTTTCATTATAGGTCACGCACCTAATGCTGTTCACGGTATCAACATTTAGCACACCGAGAAGAAAGGGCGTAGATTAGACATTCTCGAAGATTTGGAAATTTTTAAACATCTTTCTCCAAATGATGGCTCCATTCTTGATGAACAGCTGCAATTACTTAATAAAAACGTCTTCATCGGTACAAAGCTGTTACGTGATATTTAATTTCGTGTTTCCTCGTGCAATTACCGAATTTTTTTTCTATCTATATCGACACATATTTTTTCGTTTATTAAATGGTTTTTATTTGCTTCATTTCATGTTATATCGTTTTTCTACATGCTGTGTCATTCAGCCCCCTTTGTAATTCTATAATAGCCTTTTCAACCTTAAACTCTTACGTAGTCAAAAAGTTACCATGTTTGCTGCTGTCAAACACTGCCTTTTACTTCATGCACTAAATAATGTTCATCATAATATTCATCTGTCTATATTTCGAATAATAAGTAGCCTATTTGTATTTGCAGCTGCTAGATGGCTCTCTTGGTATAATGTTCACCTGCTTTCCGTTGCTAACGCGGGCGCCTCAGTCTGTTGCTACCTGTGGCTTGACATGTGTGAGCAGCCCATAGTGGTTTGCCTTCCATGTACCCTTTTTTTAAATTTTGTGACTAAAGCTTTATCGCTTGATATTTATTATATACGTGATTTGTAAGTACTGTTTCTTTCTTGTACTGTTAGTCAGTACTTACACTTATATAAAAAAAAATTCCCATAATTATTGTACTTATGTTATAGGCCAGTTTGAATGTTTACTTCTGATGGAGGCACTCATAACAATGCCGAAACCAGGTCAAAAGACTTAATTTTTACAACCGAGGGCTGTTATTGCTTTAATTTTAAATTTTTCGCTTCCACGAAAGACATTTTATCTGGTCGTGAGCGTTTGAACAAGTTGTAACTCACGCATAGATGTCTGTGCTTTAGCGCATTTTAGCGCTTGCACTTGCGGTTCACAATTAGCGATTTCCAAAAATAATACGGTACGTCGTTTTTCGATTCACCCCTTCTGTTCTTCACATCTACTATACTAGCTGATACAATTAGCGTCAGTTGTTCTCTTAGCTCAGATGATAGTGCACAAGTCTACCGAGCCGTTGACTTGGGTTCGATACTCGCTACCATCCAACGTCCAGTTTTTGTATCGCTCTGTTGTTCGGTTAGAGGCAGCCAAATGAAGAACACGTTTGGCAGCACCGTCTCTGGCACAATGCTTGAATTTGCTCTCATAACTACGTAATTGACTTACTTCACTGCAATGAAATCGGAAATTACACAACGTACCAGTTTTGTCTTAACAATTATTTCTTAGCACAACCTATCCTGCAGTAACAAGCTTCTCAGACTGTTTCTGACTACCATGTATAAATCAATATATATATATATATATAGTTAATATACAAGGACTGTTCTGAGATATGACACAAGAGGAGCCTGCAGGAGCAACACATATCAATAATACAGTTCTCAACTTCACGAACTTAAATGACGACTACGATATAAATAAAGGTAATGTGGACTTGTAAAGAGCTTGAGATCGAAATCAAAGTAAAAAAAAAAGAAATCAAAGCAAAATTGACTTAGTAATCGTTCTGAAACGAAATCCAACTTCTTTAAAAGTTTCGACTCAAGAGGAATCCAATTTCCTTAAATATTTGGACACAATACTGTACATATTTAATTCATTCTCAAGTGGTTATCATGGCCCGATATCCGTACAGGAGGACATCTAACCACTATCAATCAATGATAGTCCGAATAGATGCTTGCATTAGGGCCGGGAGTAGATAAACGCGTTACTGACTTTCAGTTTTTGAAGCTCTTTCCCTTGGTTAACTCATCAAATCTTTCTGAAATTGTAATCATTTGTTTGTCCGTACGTTTAGAACCCATCTATAGATTTCCGTCCCATTCGGATAATTCCTTCGTGGTACGTGGATTTTTTGTATTTTTTTCTTGTTTTACAATGTACTTCATCATATGCATATTACTTTTCAGTATGTCATAGTCACAGCTCATTATATATTTTCTTATCCCTCATCTTAGTTCTAGGCGCTTCAGTCTGGAACCGCGTGACCGCTACGGTCGCAGGTTCGAATCCTGCCTCGGGCATGATGTGTGTGATGTCCTTAGGTTAGTTAGGTTTAATTAGTTCTACGTTCTAGGCGACTGATGACCTCAGAAGTTAAGTCGCATAGTGCTCAGAGCCATTTGAACCATTATCTTATAGTGACAAAATGTGCAATTGAAGAAAATTCTCCTTGTGACAGACAAGAAATGTACATCCTAGCTATACGCGGTTTTCTACGAGTGTTAAGTACACTGAGGTGTCAAAAGACATGGGGTAGCGATACGCACATATGCAGATGGCTGTAGTACGACATGCACATGGTATAAAAGGATGGCGCATTGGCGGAGGTGTATTTTGCATTCAGGCGATTCATGTGAAAAAGTTCCGACGTGGTAATGATCGCTCGATGGGAATTAACAGACTTTGGACGGTGAACGGTAGGTGGGGCTAGACGCATTGGTCATTCAATTTCGAAAACCGTTAGGGAATTCTGTATTCAGAGACCCACAGTTTCAAGAATGTGCCAAGAATCTCAAATTTCAGGCAATACCTCTCTCCACGGAGAACGCAGCGGCGTCTGCGTGGGGTTGTCAGTGGTAACAGACAAGGAACACTGCGTGAAATAATCGCAGAAATCAATTTGTGGCGTACGACGAACACATCTGTTACGACAGTGCGGCGAAATTTGGCATTAATGGGCTATGGCAGCAGACGACCGACGCGAGTGCCTTTGCTAACAGCACGACATCGCCTATAGCACCTCTCCTGGGCTCGTGATCATATCGGTCGGAACGTAAGCGACTGGAAAATCGTGGCCTGGTGAGTTGAGTCCAGATTTCGGTTGGCAATAGCTGGTGGTAAGTTTCGAATGTGGTGCAGAGCTCACGAAGCCATGGACTTGCACTGTGCAAATCGTAGGTGGCTCCATAATGGTACGCGTTCTGTTTGCGTGAAATGGACTGAGTCCTATGGTTCAGCTTAAACTGTCATTGACGAGAAATGTTTATGTTCAGCTACTTGGGGACCGCTTGCAGCCATTCATGGACTATGTTCCCAAACGTCTCACCGGGCCACAATTGTTCGCGATTGGTTTGAAGTACATTCTGGACAATTCGAGCGAATGATTTGGCTATCCACATAGCTCGACATGAATCCCATCGAACATTTACGGGACATAATTGCGAGGTCAGTTCGTGCGCAAAATCGAATATTTATAATCACATGTCATTATTGGTAAGATTTATTATAAATATTGTAAACTACAATTATGGATGAAGAGATGTAAGGTGAAAAAAGGGCCTATGTACAATCATGTGCCTTTCCCTGTTACACCTTACTGACAAATACCTGTGAAACAGATAGGCCATTGGCAATCATAATTTCAGTTACTTGCAACACAGATTGAGTAAGATACCAGATCTCAATAAGAGAGCAGTAAAAGTAGGAAGGGATTGATTAATACGACTTTCAGGTAACCCATATTATGAAATAGCTTTTAATTTAAGTAGTATGGGACAGGCAGGCTTTCAGTAATAACAGCTCCAATGAAGTAAAATTAACAAATAGAGACAGGTAGGCCTTCAATGATAAGAGCTTCAGCTTAACAAATTACCAAATGCAAAACACGCTGACCTTCAATGATAACAGCTTGAGGCAAGTAAAATTACTAAATAGATCAAGGACAGACAAAAATTTAAATGAAGTTCACGAATCGAAACTGAAGCTTGCAGGTTGCAAAGGAGGCCCTGAATTCAGCACAGTGAAACTGGTTTCAACTCTCTCACCGTTGAGTCACATCCCAGAGCTGGCTGGCCAGGCTGCACAAGAAGACGGCACTCGAAGTCAGCTGCGGATTTACGTACACCCACAAATATGCCCAGCAAGTACTCGCCGGACTCCGTGCCCAAGACTCTTGATCCCAGTACTCGCCTCATTCGCCGGGCCTACCTCTCACACCGTTCTCACTCCGTTACCACTCCCAAACTCGCCACGTCACAATACGCTCCGTCCCCATCAACAATCTCGAGCAAAGATCTTAGTGGCTTTAGAGAGGGACATCACACGACAGGTCGTGCTAGTGGTGCTAGGAATTCGGAAGGCGAGGCCAGCAACCCCGCCATGGATAAAATATTATTATAATTAAAATCACATAATGACTTACCGGCGGTTAAATCTGTTACTAGCCGTAAGTTACACCACATAGACTAAGGTTGCGCAGCGTCATAGTGGTGTAGTGGATATCAGTGCGGAATTACGAAGTTTCCTGGTTACTGGTTCGCGTATTGCTACTTCCAATTTTTTCCCTCTTTCTCAAGGTTCCTGTTGCTTTCTTACTAATTTAATAGTAGTATGTTCGACATAATGAACATCTAAGATTGCTCCATCAGGACTGAGTTGTCATGGACAATAGTTTACAAATCAAGCACGAAAAACGCAAACTACCACCCAGAATAAAATCATAGAAAAGACTGACACATTGGAAAAGAATTAACGCGTAACTTAGTCTCAGCCATCCATACAGTACAAAAGACAGTTTACGAGGTATCAAGATTTTAAACATGGCTGCAACAGCAACTGTTGAAATTCTTCACGATGAAGGATGACAGCCAAAACAATTGCAGGATAAAATTTTTATTAAAATTCTTGACCAAGGATTCGGTAAAAAATCTAAATTTACATCATGCAATGGAGATTAATAAATCAATTGTGCCAAAGGCGTCGTCAATAATTAAGACATCTTGTACAAATGGAGAAGATGTCTTAATTATTGACGACGCCTTTGGCACAATTGATTTATTAATCTCCATTGCATGATGTAATTTTAGATTTTTTACTACTGATGAGGGTATATTTATATGTACCGAAACCTTGGTCAAGAATTTTAATAAAAATTTTATCCTGCAACTGTTTTGGCTGTCATCGTTTATCGTGAAGTTTACGAGGTAATTCTTTTAGGGCACTTCTTAGACAGAAAAGGATGTCTTCAATTGACGTACGTCTTTAATCAGCAATACGACGTTTTTCTTCGCTTTATTACAACAAATTAATCACCAATACGACGT
The DNA here is from genome assembly GCF_021461395.2 of Schistocerca americana. Classification (NCBI taxonomy): domain Eukaryota; kingdom Metazoa; phylum Arthropoda; class Insecta; order Orthoptera; family Acrididae; genus Schistocerca; species Schistocerca americana. The sequence continues at coordinate 619,613,289 of NC_060121.1, forward strand.
TTTTCTTCATTTTATTGCAACAAATTGAACCAATACTTACCTGTTTTCGATAGCTGCTAAATGTATTGGTGCTATTCATATAACTTAAATGAACTGTCGCTTTAATTTGGCTACTAGAAGGGCTATCCACCAATTTAATTGCAGCCCAATTCCCGAACAGTATTAAGAGTCTGTAAAAATAAATTTGTGTTGTTCAGACACCTTAATGAACAATGTTGAAGGTGTGGTGTCACCGCCAGACACCATACTTGCTAGGTTGTAGCCTTTAAATCGGCCGCGGTCCGGTAGTATATGTCGGACCCGCGTGTCGCCACTATCAGTGATTGCAGACCAAGCGCCGCCACACGGCAGGTCTAGAGAGACTTCGTAGCAGTCGCCCCAGATGTGCAGCCGACTTTGCTAGCTATGGTTCACTGCCTACTTACGTTCTCATTTGCCGAGACGATAGTTTAGCATAGCCTTCAGCTACGTCATTTGCTACGACCTAGCAAGGCGCCATTATCAATTACTATTGATATTGTGAATCATGTACCGTCAAGACCGACGTTCATCATTAATGGGTTAAAGTTAAGTATTCCACCAGCTACGTCCGTTTTTCTAAATTCTAATTTCCTTGTCCTGGTCCAGATCTCACGCCAGCCTGCGTGAGCTAAAACGCGTGCCTTGTGGCCTCCTCTAGTAACACGGTGTTGGCTCTCCTGCCAACCACAACATTGGCGACGAGGCAAAACCGCGGTCTTATCGATATTGCCCTGATTTACTTGTGTAATGGCTTCGCCACAATCTCCAGATGTACTGTCCGAATTTTATCGCTTACAGAATCAGCAGATGCAGGCATTATTGGATGTCCTTGGACAGCTCATCCAGGGTGAACGTGCAATGCAAAACGATGCGGTAGCCGGCGCTCCACTACTAACACAGCCACAACACGCTGTTGCACCAACTTTTCGTCCTTTTGATGCTGCACTGGAAAGCTGGACGGAGTGGTCACGCCTATTTGGATTCCATCTCACCGCCTACAGAATTAAGGGCAACGAGCGGCAGCCTTTTTTGTTATCATCAGTCGGGGTGAACACATACCATGTGATAGTCAAATGATTTGCCAGACGTGACGTAGCAACTCTGTCCTATGAAGAAATTTTGTCTGCATTTGATGCATATTTCAAAGAATCAGTCAATGTAGTTGCGAAACGGTATACCTTCTTTCGTACAAAACGTACAGTAGGTCAGACTAATCAGGAGTGGGTTGCAACCTTGCAAGGCCTTACTACGGATTGTGCTTTTGAGTGTCAATGTGGACTCCCTTATTCAGATACTATGGTATGTGATGCAATTGCACAGAACGTTTCTGATGTTATTATAAGGGAACATATTTTGAAACTAGTCAATCCCTCCTTTCAACAAGTGATGGACATATTGGATCGGCAGGACACACTTGACTTTGCTCAGGAATCATCTGAAACTTCGCCGCCTGTGTGTCAGGCTAACCGGCCCACTAGGCGAGCTGCACGGAACAGTAAACAGTCCTCACTCCCGGCCGCGCCGCTGCCACCAGGCTCTCAGCCACGGGTGCCGTGCCGGCAAGCAAATGCAGTGTTCAAATCCTGCCTGCAGTGCGCTACTGGACATTCGCGTGAGAATTGCACGTCTCGCCAAGCTATTTGCTTTTATTGTAATAAAAAAGGACATGTTCAGAGTGTTTGCCGGAAAAAGCTCAGATCGGAAGCTCAAAACCATTCCAGGCCCCTTGCTTCACGCCGGAATTGGAATCGAACCAAGGATACTCAAGCTCGTGAAGCTTTGCCCATGGAAATTCATGTAGTTCATTCTAATCCGCTCAGTGCCACTATCTCTAACAGTGACTGTGTTCGTCCCACAAATAGTGTGCGTCGACATCGCCGGAAATCCCGTCAAGTCGCAAGTGATTATGTACCAGTGTCAGTTCATATGGCACGAGACAGTCGCTCTTGTCGTCAGCAGGACAATAAACTTTTTGTAGACTTGGACATTAACGGAAAAAGTGATACCATTCCAACTCGATACCGGAGCTGCAGTTTCACTGATCAATCAAGACACGTACAGACAGCTAGGCACACCTCCGTTGTGTGCCGCAAATGTTAAGTTAACTAGCTTATCAGGTCAAGAGATCCCTGTGTTAGAACAGTGTAGCCTTCTTGCAACGTACAAAGGACAAACAGAACTTGTGTCATTTTACGTCCTTCGTTCTTCTTCTGCAGTGAACTTGTTTGGTTTCGATTTATTTCAGTTGTTTAACTTGTCTATAGTAAATCAGGTCCTATCAGTGAACCAGACTGTGCCTTCAGACAGTGTTTCTCGTCTATGTGAAGAATTTGCAGACATTTTTTCACTGGGCCTCGGTTGCGCTAAGAACTATGAAGCACATTTGGAACTGAAAGTAAACGCGCAACCGAAATTTTTCGGAGCGCGCAATGTTCCCCACGCATTGCGTGATGAGGTCGCAAAAACATTACACGATTTGGAATCACAAGGTGTAATTGAACATGTGTTGGCTTCTCTCTGGGCATCACCCTTAGTAATTTTGCCAAAACCTTCCGGAAAATTGAGACTTTGTGTGGACTTCAAGGCAACAGTGAATCCACAACTAGTGATTGCAACTTTTCCTTTACCCCACCCGGAAGATCTTTTTGACAAACTGTGCCCGGGTAAATATTTTTCGAAGTTGGGCCTCGCCGATGCGTACTTGCAAATACCGGTGGACAAAGAATCCCAGCGCGTTTTGGTGGTTAACACGCTTCTTGGGTTGTATCAATTCAAACGACTGCCATTCGGGTGTCCATCTGCCCCTGCAATGGTTTCAGCAATATCTACAAACTATTTGTGCGTCGGTCCCTACTGCAGCAAATTATCTGGACAATATTGTAATCTCTGGAAAGACGGAAGAAGAACATTTGGCCAATCTCAGAACATTATTTCAGGTCTTGCGACAAAATGGTCTTCGCTTGCGGAAGGACAAATGTGTGTTTTTTGCTCGTGATTTGTCATACCTGGGACATGCACTCAATGCCCAAGGCATACATCCCAGTCCCACGCACCTTCGTGGCATACAAGACTTGCCTTCGCCGCAGAATTTGGAGCAGCTACAGAGTGTGCTGGGAAAAATGAATTACTATGATATGTGCCACATGCCTCTTCCATTTCAGCTCCGCTTCATCGCTTACGCTGTAAAGGTGTTCCGTTCGTCTGGACGACGGAATGCGAACGCGCCTTTCGCCAGTTGAAATCGGCGTTGCTTTCCAATACTTGCCTTACGCCATTCGATCCCTAGAAGCCCCTTTTGTTGATGGTGCACGCATCGGATTTCAGGATCGGTGCTGTGCTTGCGCACAAAAGTGGATCGCACGATCGCCCTATTGCCTTTGCGTCCAAATTGCTCTTGTCGGCGCAAAGACATTATTCTCAGATCGAGAAAGAGAAGCGTTGGCTCTCGTATTTGGTGCTACAAAGTTTCATGATTTCTTGTATGGTCATCACTTTACTATAATCACAGACCACAAACCTTTGACATCGCTTTTTCATCCGACCAAGCCTGTACCTCCACGTACAGCGCAGAAATTCATTCGCTGGTCTATTTTCCTCTCGCAGCACCGCTACGATATCTTGTATCGGTTCACTGCTAAGCACGGAAACGCCGATGCGTTGTCCCGCTTGCCTGTTGCTGAGGATAGGGCATTCGATTCCTCCGAACTTGCTTGCATGTTCATTGATGCGGAAACCGATGACGTGGTCGAATCGTTTCCGATTGATTTTCGTCGTGTAGCTACAGCCACAGCTGCCTACCCTGTCCTTGCTACCGTTCTGCGTTTTGTTGCTACGCAATGGTCCTTGTCAAAGTCACGGATCGGGGATCCGTTGGTTCGCCGATTTTTTGTTCACCGGGAGAGACTTTTTGTACGACGTGGTGTTTTGCTGTTGAGTTCTGATAATGATCAGTCCAGGGTAGTGGTACCACGTTCGTTACAGTCCTCTGTCTTACAGCTTCTCCACCAAGGATATTGGGGTATAGTGAGAACATACAACTTGCTCGTCAGCACTGTACTTGGTTCGGAATCGATGCCGCGATTACGAATATGTGCTCTTCTTGCATGGTGTGTGCCGAACAACAGTCAGCACCACTGCGGAAATCCTTTGCATGGCCAAGAGCCACTTCCCCTTGGCAACGCTTACACTTCGATTTTGCTGGTCCATTCTGGAATGCTCGATGGTTGGCTGTGGTAGATTCATTCAGCAATTTTCCTTTTGTTGTCCGGATGTCTTCCACGACGTCGTCTTCCACCATCCAAGCGTTATCAGCTATCTTTTGCATTGAAGATCTTCCACAGACTATTGTTTCCGACAATGGCCCACAATTCATGTCCGCAGAATTTCAGTCATTCTGCAAGGCCAATGGTAGTCAACATCTGACGTCCGCGCCGTTTTCGCCACGGTCAAACGGTGCCGCTGAACTATTGGTCAGGACTTTCAAGTCACAGATGTTGAAGTTGAAAGAGTCGCATTCTCGGGAGGACGCGTTATTGCTCTTTTTGTCCTCGTATCGCTCTCAGCCCCGAGATGGTCGCTCGCCGGCTGAGTTGCTCCACGGTCGTCATCATCGAACCTTGATGTCTTTGCTACATCCTCCGCATCAGGTTCCTGTGCAGGGGCAGACACCTGCTTTTGCTCCAGGCGACGTTGTCTACTATCGCCACTATCGAAGTTCACGGCGTTGGCTCGAAGGGCGCATTCTTCGCTGCCTCGGCCGCGCTATCTATCTGGTTTTGGGGGCCTCTGGTGAGGTGCGCCGGCATCTCAACCAGCTGAGCCTCTGTCGTCGCTCGGGATCTGCCGCTCGCTGTCTGCTTTCAGCGACGGTGCCGTCGGTTCAGCGCCCTGGGGACCCATCTACTGGCTCGCCTCAGCCCCAGGGGTTACCGACGCTGCCTTCCATTTTGCCCAATGGCGACGCGCCGCCGCCACCTACTCCGCCGCCTGTTCTCCCGCCGGCGACGCCTGCCGTGGGCGCGTCGCTGCAACCGCCGGGCGCCTCCCTGGGTCACGCGCCGCCGATCGCTTCCCGTGACCAGGTGTCATCCGACACGGAACTCTTGCCCGCTCCGGACCATATGTCGTCTTCGCCCGTCAGGTGCCCCTGCCAGATGGAGGTCGACCCTTCGGTCCCTCCTGTCTCTCTGCGGGCGCATAAACCGCATGTTGCCGTGCACCCTGGAGCAGGTTTTCAGGCGTTTCATAGCTCCCCGCGGTCCGAATGGCAGGGTGCGGGTGGCACAGCCTCACCTGTTGTTGGGCTCCCCACCTCGTCGCATACGTCAACATGGGGATCTCCCCACGGCGGGCGGAAGCCTTATACCACAACCGTACGCTGATTTGCGGGGGAGGAATGTGGTGTCACCGCCAGACACCACACTTGCTAGGTGGTAGCCTTTAAATCGGCCGCGGTCCGGTAGTATACGTCGGACCCGCGTGTCGCCACTATCAGTGATTGCAGACCGAGCGCCGCCACACGGCAGGTCTAGAGAGACTTCCTAGCACTCGCTCCAGTTGTACAGCCGACTTTGCTAGCGATGGTTCACTGCCTACTTACGTTCTCATTTGCCGAGACGATAGTTTAGCATAGCCTTCAGCTACGTCATTTGCTACGACCTAGCAAGGCGCCATTATCAATTACTATTGATATTGTGAATCATGTACCGTCAAGACCGACGTTCATCATTAATGGATTAAAGTTAAGTATTCCACCAGCTACGTCCGTTTTTCTAAATTCTAATTTCCTTGTCCTGTTCCAGAACTCACGCCAGCCTGCGTGAGCTAAAACGCATGCCTTTCTGCCTCCTCTACTAACACGGTGTTGGCTCTCCTGCGAACCACAACAGAAGGAATTACTGGAGATCCACCAGGAATAATAGTAAATGCATTTCACAGGAAATTTCGGAATTAATTCTTGCAAAAACTTTAATCTCTCACTTATTTACAGCCCATTCCACATGAACTTTACAATGGTATAAACAACGTAACTTCAAGGTTAACGTACTCTGCAGTAAAGAAAGAGAGTGACCTCAAGCTCTCTCTAATAGAGGCAAATGTTATTGTTTTGAATGTCTTGTGCGACTTACTTACGATCACGAAAGTCGATAGGCAGCTCTTTCCGTTTTTGATACAGTTTAGATTAGTGTTCCCACATGCTGCTACATGAAATAGTCAAGGCTTACCACTAAGAACAAAAGTGTACACGACACCTTTCTCATGATGGTGATTAACAATCGAAATTTGTGGTAGATGAAATAAAACCTAGTGCTTGAGGCAGAATTATATGTTTCTTCCATTACAATCAATATTCACAGTCCCTATAACATAGTTCGTAACTGATGCAATTCAAAATGGACGTTACAGATTTTTATTTCATCCACTGTGAACTGACTGAAGCTGAGAGCTCATTCTCTTCTTAACTTAAACAGCATCATTGAGTGTAGCAAAAATATCTTAAAAACTTGTAAGATGGTCGATGCAAACTAATCAATTTATGTTTAATATTAGCAGAACTTAATCATTTGATGTTTAGTATTAGCAGAGCTGAAGTCGTACCACTTCCTCAGCAGTAACGTAAATTAACTGTGTGACATTCCGCAGTTGTCACACACGTACCATGTGATGTCTGATTTATGCTTCTATGTTCGCTCCTATTGTATATCTGTTCTCTGTATCTCTTCATACAGCTGACACAAGTTGTTGATTAGCCTTTTAGCTAACACACAACTGCACATGAACTTTGCACTTCGCGTGATCGCCTACACTCCCCTGGAACAAATGGATGTTTCCGTGTTCGTAGAACGTGAGGTGTGAGCCATCTCCCAGCATGTAACGTTGCGTGCTGCAGTCTGTATGCTGACATTCATCGAACAATAGCCATTGTACGAAAGCAACGCTGGGCCTGTAAACATATCTGTGTTAGTTGCCTGTCAGTCATGCAGCACGCGAGGGTATACGGCTCCCTAATGGAAGCATATGGCCTCCCTCAAGAACATTATATCTAGCTTGGTCTTCAAGCTATTTAAAGTCACTGTTCGGTGTGATTCATGCTTTGTGAGGACAGATGAATCATCAGGGCATTTTACGAAAGTGGATGAGTAGAAAATTCACGAGAAATTTCAGCCTTTCTCATGTAACGCGCTGCTTTTTTGAGCTATCTGAATAAGTCATTTGCATATTCAAGTTTTTAAACAATTCAGATTTTTGGAAACGTGCGAGTTATTTGGAGCATAAATTATCATCCATAATCATCTGTATATAACTTATTATTATATATTAGGCTGGCTCACAGAAGCTAGTCTACTTTTTGTTGATATTTACTTCATATTTGACAGGGATTAATGTAATGTTGTCGTTGCTTTTTTTTCTTCAGTCTGCAGATCAGTTTGATGCTGCATCCATGCTACTCTGTCCTGCGCAAGCTTCCTTATCTCCGAATAACTATTCCAACCTACATCCTTTTGAACCTGCTTACTGTATTCATCTCTTGGTCTCGCTCTATAGTTTTTACTCCCCTCCACCACCAGGAATCCCTCCAGAGTAAAAGTGGTCAGCCATTGATGTTTCAGAACCTGTCCTATCAAGCGGCCCCTTCTTTTAGTCAAGCCGTGCCACAAATTTATTTTCTCTCCGATTTTGTTCAGTAGCTCCTCATTAGATACATAATCTACCCATCTAATCATCATTCTCGTATAGCCTCACATTTCAAAATCCTCTATTGTGTTCTTGTCTGGACTGTTCATAGCCCCTTTTTCACTTCGATACAAAACTACAACTCGAGAGAAATACCTCCAGAAAAGACTTCCTGACACGTCAATCTTTATTCGAAGTTAACAAATTTCCTTTCTTCGGAAATGCTTCTCTGGTCATTGCTAGTCTACTGCGCAAAAAACAAAAATCAGCTATTTTCGGTCTCGTTTCCTGTTCTAGGTCCCTCAGCTTCGCCTGATTTAATTCGACTATATTCTATTACCCTTGTTTTGGTTTCGCTGATGTCCATCTTAGATTCTCCTTTCAAGACGGTGTCCATTGCATTCAACTGATCTTCCAAGTCTTTTACTGTCTCTGACAGAATTGCAAAGTCATAAGCAAACCTCACGTTATTTATTACTCCTTCCTGAACTTTAATTCTTTTCCCAAATTTTTCGTCTGTCTTTGCTGCTTGCCCAAGGTACATTTCGAATAACATCGTGGTTACGCTTAAACCCTTTCTCACTCCCTTCTCAACCACTGCTTCCCTTTCGTACCGCTCGACTGTTAAAACTGCCGTCTGGTTTCCGTAAAAATTGTAAATAGCTTTCAGAATTTTAGAGAGAATATTCAATGCCAAAAGCTTTCTCTGAATCTACAAGTACAATAAACGTGTGTTTGCCTTTCCATAACCTATCTTGTAAGAGAAGTCGTAGGGCCAATATTCTGTTGCGTGTTCTTCTATACCTCCGGAATCAAAACTGATCTTCTCTAAGGTGGCCTTCTACCAGTCTTTGTCTTAGATTTAGCAATCACGACTTATTGCACTGACAGTCCGGTAATGTTCACACCTATCAGCACCTGCTTTCCGTGGACTTGGCATAATTACTTTCTTCTTGAAGTCCGAGGGTTATTTCGCCTGTCTGATACGCCTTGCACACCAGATGGAAGATTTCTGTCGTGGCTGACTCCCAAGGCTATCAGTACTTCCGACGGGATGTCATCTGCGTCACTCACCTTGTTACGACTTTCGTCTTTCAGTGCTCTGTCGGAGTATTCTCGCAGTATAATATCTTCCGTTTCATCTTCATCTACGTCCTCTTGCCTTTCCGTAATATTGCCTTCATGTTAATTTTCCTTGTGTAGCTCCTCTGCATACTCCTTCCACCTTTCAGACATCCTTTCTTCGAATTTCCGCTTGAGCTCTCGAAGTTCGTGCAGCTGCTTCCTATTTCCCTCAAGGCCCCTTTCATTTTCCTATCTCAGAATTCTTGATATTCATACAGCTGCTTTTCATTTCTCCAATGACCTCTTTGATTTTGCTACCTGTGGTACTTGTACATGAATTTTATATATAAAATGCCCACTTTTTCAGCCCGGACACACACACGCACACACACACACACACACACACACACACACACACACAGAGAGAGAGAGAGAGAGAGAGAGAGAGAGAGAGAGAGAGAGAGACGTTCATACGCACGCATGGATTAATATTGGGGATTAATACATTGGGGTACGATAAACATTTTGCTCCTCAACTGAAATTCGTCGGAGCGTTTTATTTCTAATAGACAAGCATCAAGTTCCTGTAATAATGAGGAGTGGGCCTAACTTGTATGCGTATTGTCTGATACCGAAATAGGTTATTCCATTCTTTTCTTTACCTATTCAGAAATGTTGAATTCTGCAGTTTATGAAAAGAAAAAAACGGAATATCCTATACCTATAACATCAGTAAGTCACAGCCGGGATCATTCAAGTCATAAAACATCATCCTTCTCTTCCCATTAAATTGGAGTTAAATTATTGTGACTGGATAATATCTAGTTTCTTGAATGGTAGCTGTTGGACAAGAGAAGTCGCTGCCCCAGTATTTTAACAAAAATATCTCCACACTCCCAGGAATAAATTTAATTCCTGTTTGAATTCTCAAGTCTATAAAACAAAATGGTTATGCAGTTACAGTTCGTAGTCATACTCTCTCTCGATGTCGAAGTCAGTACCTGGAATAAAATTTCTGTGCCTCTGCAGAATTCCGGCTATAGGCGACTCCGAAAATTCTTAGTCAGACACACAATCGTACGCAGTGAGGAAGCCGTCTTGGATGCTATGACATACTCACCCTACAGCATGAGAATCAGTGACCAAGTTGCTTATTAATTTCGATAAAAGTCTAGAAATTAATCTCTCAAAACAGAGCATCAACGACCGTGGTGCAGGCTTTACTGATTTCCCGGGATACAAAGTTTCCTACGAGTTACAGACAAAGAAGTAAACATACCTTTTATATTCATGAAATTACATTTTTCCGTGAATGATCTTCATAGCTACGTTTCAGGATACATCATCCACTTGTATGAGATGAAATGTTATCATGATTAACCAAATTACATTTAGTGTTCAAACGGTAACTTCTAAGAATGCCACTAATTACAGTTTCGCTGCGATCATACTCCGCACATTTGCTAAATCAGAAGTAAACATCATAGTACTACCCATAATGTTCCACATTATATCCACAGAGATTCTATATCACGAGTGAGAGATAATCTTTTTCTCTCTCTCTCTCTCTCTTCTCGCAGTCCTAATGAGTCTTTGATCCATATACATGTATTGTGCAGTTGTGCTAGCGAAGGTGCTGAAGCAAATGAGAAATGCCTAATATTCCCGGAAAAAAATGGAATGCTTCTACAAACGACTGTTTGACACGAATCTAGAGCTGCATTAGAATCCCCTACGTATCGGTCTCATAGAGATTCCTGATAGCGGTTAATTATTCTAATTGGTATTAGAAGTTATCATTTTATATTTCTACAGGGATGTATTATAACTCCTCATGTATCGATCCCATAGAGATTCCTTATTAGTTTTAGAAGTTACCATTTTGTACTTTTTACACGGAACAGTAACACTCTTTAATTATTAGAGATAATTTACGTAGGCCAAAACGTTGTAAATAAATAGTTAATGGACAAACAGGTTTTAATGGTGAAAAATATTTTTTGTGTTTCATAAAATCCATAGGCACTACTTTGAAATAAATTATACACATCCAAATTCTGTAATCAGTAGTCTACCTGTGTTTTAATCGTACTGTGAATTACGTAAGTTTTATGTAGTGAACTATAGAACAGGGGCTTTAAGTAACTAGTAGAAATTTCAGAACTCTCTCACGAAGTAAAACTTTATGCCGAAGAGGGGCTGTGATCTGTAAGCTTTCCAATGGTGGTCAACAGTCTCTTTACAGCGTAAGAGAGAGAGAGGAGTGTTTGATAAAGTTTGTAGTCGAGGTGCCTGATTAGCACACAGATTAACTTATTAGAATATCCTATTACAGCCTAGTTTCCATAGCACAGTCAAAGAAGCTTTGAGATTTATTTTAATAAACCTAGTACCCCCATCTGATTCCAACCAAACTGTGTAAACTGTCTGTGTCCACATGTTAAATTGTAAGTAAAATTATGGCTAGAAACAAGTACAAAGAAATTCAGTACGACCAGTGATTACGAACTGTTGTATGAGGTACTGAGTTGTGTGAATTTCACTCCGCATCTTCAGCTGATGGAAAGACTTTTCCAGTGAGCATAGAGACTTACTGAACAGTAGACACATCGAATGCAGGGGTACAATTACGAAATGTGTACAGCTACGTAGAAGAGTAACGTATGGATCGTGTCAATACAGTCTGTTGGAGTTTTCACTCGAGAAAAGTCACTGCAAGAAACATGCGCCTCATAGCATAGACAGAGGTGGACAAATACATGGGAACACCGAGAGAAATGCACGCTTGAACATAAATACCGATGCTAGTGCGGCCTGCAGGCTGCACTGTTGTATCGTATTTGGCCACAAATGGCACACCTGTGCAATGTCCTCAATTCGCTGCAGGTGTCAGTCGTGGTTCTGTGTAGTTGTGGGTGCGTTATGTCGGAAATGTGTGAATTCGAAAGAGGACTAATTATGGTGCTCGTTTGGTGGCTACCTTCGTTACCAAGAGAGTCGAAGTTTCCGATGTTTCAAGAGGCAACGTATCAAGATTTGTACCGCATACAGGGAAAGCGGAAGACAACATCCGCTACGGGACAACGCCGAAGAAAGATCCTGGCAGACTATCACTGAAGACGATTGTGACGAAGAACAAGAAAACGAAAGCTGAAGACGTCACTGCAGAACTGACTGTCACACTCACGAACCCCGGCCTAAGATGCAGACTGCTTTCTGCCAAGAGTGAAACATGGTTTGGGTTCGGTGATGTTTAGGACTCGGTATCATCTTATTCCGCGGAACCCGTGGTTACTCTGCAAGGTTGCATTGCTGCAAAGGATGATGTGACCATTTTGGTAGATCAGGTCCATCCCGTGGTACAAAGTTTATCCTCGAACGGTGATACTGTGTTCCAAGGCGAAAGGGCAGCTCTCATGCTTGAGAACTGGCTTCGTGAGCACGACTATGAATTGTCGCATCCTCCCTGGCTACCACAGTCACCAGATGTCAATACTAATCAGCCTCTGTAATGTATTTTGCAGAGAAGGGCGCGTGATCGCTTTCCACTTCCGTCATCATTAGCCGAACTTTCCATTATACAGGGTGTTTTAAAAAGAATGCCCTGATTTCAAAACACCATATTTGGTTCAAATGACTCTGAGCACTATGGGACTTAACATCTGTGGTCATCAGTCCCCTAGAACTCAGAACCATTTAAACCTAACTAACCTAAGAACATCACACACATCCGTGCCCGAGGCAGGATTCGAACCTGCGACCGTAGCGGTCACGCGTTTCCGGACTGAAGCGCCTAGAGCCGCACGGCCACACCAGCCGGCTAAAACACCATATTTATTGGTAAATATACAACAAACATGAGATAAATCGCAAAATACTCACTAAATCTTAAAGTTCCAGCTATACTGTTAAAAATGCTCTGTGTGTCCACAAGCAGAAGCAAGGACAGCTTCTAGACGATGGCAAAATTCATGATATGTGACCAAAAGTATCCTGACACCCCCCAAAAAACATCAGCGACCTCGGTAGTTATCAGAGATCGTGAGAGAGCAGAATGGAGCTCCCCGCGGAACTCACAGGCTTCGAACTTTGTCAGGTGATTGGGTGTCACTTGGGTCATACGTCTGTACGCGAGATTTCCATACTCCTTAACATCCCTAGGTCTACTGTTTCCGATGTGGTAGTGAGGTGGAAAGGTGAAGGGACACGTACAGCACAAAAGCGTACAGCCCGACCTCGTCTGTTGACTGACAGAGACCGGCGACAATAGAAGAGAGTTGCATTGTGTAATAGGCAGACATCAATCCAGACCATCACACAGGAATTCCAAATTGCATCAGGATCCACTGTAGGTACTATGAGAGTTAAGCGGGAGGTGAGAAAACTTGTATTTTATAGTCGAGTGGCTGCTCACAACCCACACGTCACGCCGGTAAATCCCAAACGACATCTCGCTTGGTATAAGAAGCTTTAATATTGGCCGACCGAACAGTGGAAAAACGTTGTGTAGAGTGACGAATCACAGAATACAATGTGGCGATCCGATGGTAGGGTGCGGGCGTGGCGAATGCCCGTTGAACATCATCTGCCAGCGTGTGTAGCGCCAACAGTAAAATTCGGAGGCGTTGGTGTTATGGTGTGGTCGTGTATTTCATGAAGGGGGCTTGCGCTATCACAGCACAGTCCTTCCTACATTGATGTTTGAATCACATTCTTGCTTCCCACTGTTGAAGAGCTATTCGGGGATTGCGATTGTATCTTTCAACACGATCGAGCACCTATTACTAATGTACGGCCTTTGGCGGAGTGGTTACACGACAGTAACATCCCTGTAATAGACTGGCGTGTATAGAGTCCTGATCTGATTCCTATAGAGCACCTCTGGGATGTTTTGGACAGACGACTTCGTGCCAGGACTCACCGACCGACATCGATACCTCTCCTCAGTTCAGAACTCCGTTAAGAATGGGCTGCCATTTTCCTAGAAACCTTGCAGCATCTGATTGAAGGTATGCTTGCTAGAGTCGAGGCGGTCATCAAGGCTGAGGGTGGGCCAACATCGTATTGAATTCCAGCATTAACGATGGAGGGCGCCACGAACTTGTAAGTCATTTTGAGCCAGGCGTCTGGATACTTTTAGCCACATAGTGTATCTGCTTTTACAGGAGTTATGGCGGCTGTTATTCTGTTCTTCAATTCTTCTATGTCAAGAGGTGAAGAGCAGATGAATATACTTTCCTTCACATATCCCTGCAAGAAAAAATCGCACAGCGTCCTGTCCAACTGGAGGCCAAAAATGTAGGGCCTTCTCTCAGGGTCCCGTGTGCCCCATACAGCGTTATCGCATTGTGCCAGTTAGAAACTTACGTACGTTGATGGGCCATTGTGGTGGATCTTCATCCAATTAGAAAATGAAGTCATCTGAGTGCCCCTGAAGTTGCGGAAAAAGCCAACTCTGCAGCCTTTCAAGGTAGGTGCTTCGGGTCCCAAAAATGAAGACAGCGTACACTTTTTCGCGAGAAATGGCCCAAAAAACATTTACTTTAGGAGAACCTCTATCGTCTTCAATAACGTCATGAGGGTTCTGAAGTCCCCATATTTTTGGGTGCAGGAGGATCACTGCCAAAACGCCGACCAAAAGCTCGGTGGACGAAATCATTGACTCACTCTTTGCAAACTGCAACACACAAAGCGTTTCCTGTTGAGCGGAAGCCACCTTACTTCTGACTGACTACAAACTGAGAAGACGCATTGACTTACTAACGGCGATTTCCTGGAACTCTAGGCCACGACCATTAAACGGCAAACATTTCCTTGCCGGCACGCCCAATGTTTTGTAAGTGTTGTCAGCTAGAGCGATCTTCTGTGTTTCCGGGACTGGCCTAGAGCAGGAAATTGGAAATGTATGATAAGTATTATGGGACCAAACAGCTGAGGTCATCGCTCCCTAAGCTTGCACACTACTAAATGTAACTTGAACTAACTTACGCTAAGGAAAACACACCCGCACATGCGAGAGGGATGACTCGAACTCCGACAGGGGGAGCCGCGCGAACCGTGAAAATGTTTCTGAGAACACGCGGCTATCCCAGGTGGCCCTAGCGCAGGAGTGCGCAGTGTAGCGTGGAGTGCAGTAGCTGTAAGCAAAAGGGCTCAGTGTCCCACGAAGAGATCTGAATTCTTCGGGAGGGTTGCATACTCAGGGGAATAGCAAACGGATTTACCTCTACAATGCCTTGGCAGGAGCCATTCCGAGAACGGACGGCAAGCAAAGCCACATACTTAGACTTTCACTCGCGCATGCTGTGATTGCTACTGTGGTATCAGACCAGCTTACACTGAGATACCAGCGTCTGTATTAGAATGGTGACGACCAGCCATTACTAAGTTCTTTCAAGAAATCACCGGCATCGTCCCAGGGAGCTTACCAGTCTGTATCGTCCTGGTCTTCAGTCTGTCGTATTATGGTTTGTTAAGAGGTCATAGTGCAGCACAGCGTAAGCTGTACTTAGAATACAGTGTAATATCAAGTAATGTGTTGCGCTCGCTTGCACCTACAGTGTTGCCATTCACCAAGCTCTGCTGTGTAATTCTGACCCGAGTGACTGGTGATTGTTGCGATTAAGTTATAGTACGGTTAATAAGAGCTACTTTGTTTCCGGCCTGTAAGTCTGCCGAGCCCCCAGAACAATAATTTCGAGCGAAATAGTTTAATGTATGATTGCTCCTTCGCCTCCGACCGATGCATAATAATTTAAACTTTATCATTAAATTTTACGTACTATCGGCTGTTGGAGCTAGAAGCGGTTATTTTATTGTACGTTAGTGTGAACTGTGTTTGTGCTTTGTATATATATTACCTATTGTATTGTAAAAGCGTTGAAACAATTAATGGTTTTGTGGAGACTGTAGCGTTGTTGGTGTGGTCTTCAGTCCTGTGACTGGTTTGCTGCAGCTCTCCATGCTACTCTATCCTGTGCAAGCTTCTTCATCTCCCAGTACATACTGCAACCTACATCCTTCTGATTCTGCTTAGTGTATTCATCTCTTGATCTCCCTATACGATTTTTACCCTCCACACTGCCCTCCAATGCTAAATTTGTGATCCCCTGATGCCTCAGAACGTGTCCTACCATCCGGTCCCTTCTTCTTGTCAAGTTGTGCCACAAACTCCTCTTCTCCCCAATGCCACTCAATACCTCCTCATTAGTTATGTGATCTACCCATCTAATCTTCAGCATTCTTCTGCAGCACCACATTTCGGAAGCTTCTATTCTCTTCTTGTCCAAACTATTTATCGTCCATGATTCACTTCCATACATGGCTACACTCCATACAAATACTTTCAGAAACGACTTCCTGACACTTAAATCTCTACTCGACGTTAACAAATTTCTCTTCTTCAGAAACGCTTTCCTTGCCATTGACAGTCTACATTTTATATCCTCTCTACTTCGACCATCATCAGTTATTTTGATCCCCAAATAGCAAAACTCCTTTACTACTTTAAGTGTCTCATTTCCTAATCTAATTCCCTCAGCATCACACGACTTAATTCGACTACATTCCATTATCCTCGTTTTGCTTTTGTTGATGTTCATCTTATATCCTCCTTTCAAGACACTGTCCATTCCGTTCAACTGCTCTTCCAAGTTCTTTGCTGTCTGACAGAATTACAATGGCATCGGCAAATCTCAACGTTTTATTTATTCTCCATGGGTATTAATACCTACACATGTCCCTTGACTCTTATAACTGCCATCTGGTTTCTCTACAAATTGTAAATAGCCTTTCGCTCCCTGTATTTTACCCCTGCCACCTTTAGAATTTGAAAGAGAGTATTCCAGTCAACATTGTCAAAAGCTTTCTCTAAGTCTACAAATGCTAGAAACGAAGGTTTGGCTTTCCTTAATCTTTCTTCTAAGATAAGTCGTAAGGTCAGTATTGCCTCACGTGTTCCATTATTTCTACGGAATCCAAACTGATCTTCCCAGAGGTCGGTTTCTATCAGTTATTCCATTCGTCTGTAAAGAATTCGTGTTAGTATTTTGCTGCTGTGACTTATTAAACTGTTAGTTCGGTAATTTTCACATCTGTCAACACCTGCTTTTTTTGGGATTGGAATTATTATATTCCTCTTGAAGTGTGAGGGTATTTCGCCTGTCTCATACATCTTGCTCACCAGATGGTAGAGTTTTGTCAGGACTGGCTCTCCCAAGGCTGTCAGTAGTTCTATTGGAATGTAGTCTACTCCTGGGGCCTTGTTTCGACTCAGATCTTTCAACGCTCTGTCAAACTCTCCACGCAGTATCGTATCTTCCATTTCATCTTCATCTACATCCTCTTCCATTTCTATAATATTGTCCTCAAGTACATCGCCCTTGTATAGACCCTCTATATACTCCTTCCACCTTTCTGCTTTCCCTCCTTGCTTAGAACTGAGTTTCCATCTGAGCTCTTGACATTCATACAAGTGGTTCTCTTTTCTCCAAATGTCTCTCTAATTTTCCTGTAGGCAGTATCTATCTTGCCCCTAGTGAGATAAGCCTCTACATCCTCACATTTGTCCTCTAGCCATCCCTGCTTAGCAGTTTTGCACTTCCTGTCGATCTCATTTTTGAGACGTTTTTATCCCTTTTTGCCTGTTTCACTTACTGCATTTTTATATTTTCTCCTTTCGTCAATTAAATTCAAAATTTCTTCTGTTACCCAAGTATTGCTACCAGCCCTCGTCTTTTTACCTACTTGATCCTCTGCTGCCTTCACTACTTCATCCGTCAGAGCTATCCATTCTTCTTCTATTGTATTTCTTTCTCCCATTCGTGTCAATTGTTTCCTTATGCTCTTCCTGAAACTCTGTACAACCTCTGGTTTAGTCAGTTTAACCAGGTCCCATCTCCTTAAATTCCCACCTTTTTGCATTTTCTTCAGTTTTAATATACAGTTCGTAACCAATAGATTGTGGCCAGAGTCCACATCTGCCCCTGTAAATGCCTTACAATTTAAAACCTGGTGCCTAAATCTCTGTCTTACCGTTATGTAATCTAGCTGATACCTACTAGTATCTCCAGGATTCTTCCATGTATACAATCTTCTTTCATAAGTCTTGAACCAAGTGTTAGCTATGATTAAATTATGCTCTGTGAAAAATTCTACCAGGCGGCTTCCTGTTTCATTTCTTAACCCCAATCCATATTCACCTACTATGTTTCCTTCTCTCCCTTTTCCTACTCTCGAATTCCAGTCACCCATGACTATTAAATTTTCGTCTCCCTTCACTACCTGAATAATTTCTTTTATCTCATCAAACAT
Organism: Schistocerca americana; assembly: GCF_021461395.2. Taxonomy (NCBI): domain Eukaryota; kingdom Metazoa; phylum Arthropoda; class Insecta; order Orthoptera; family Acrididae; genus Schistocerca; species Schistocerca americana. The sequence continues at coordinate 619,631,361 of NC_060121.1, forward strand.
TTCACTAATTTCTTCGTCCTCTGCAGAGCTAGTTGGCATATAAACTTGTACTACTGTTGTAGGCATGGGCTTCGTGTCTATCTTAGCCACAATAATGCGTTCACTATGTTGTTTGTAGTAGCTTACACGCACTCCTATTTTTTTATTTATTATTAAACCTACTTCTGCGTTACCTCTATTTGATTTTGTATCTATAACCCTGCATTCACCTGACCAAAAGTCTTGTTCCTCCTGCCACCGAACTTCTTTAATTCCCACTATATCTAACTGTAACCTATCCATTTCCCTTTTTAAATTTTCTAACCTACCTGCCCGATTAAGGGATCTGATATCCACGCTCCGATCCGTAGAAAGCCAGTTTTCTATCTCCTGATAACGACGTCGTCTTGAGTAGTCCCCTCCCGGAGATCCGAATGGGGGACTATTTTACCTCCGTAATATTTTACCCAAGAGAACGCCATCATCATTTAATCATACAGTAAAGCTGCATGCCCTCGGGAAAAATTACGTCTGTAGTTTCCCATTGCTTTCAGTCGTTCGCAGTACGAGCACAGCAAGGCTGTTTTCGTTAGTGTTGCAAGGCCAGGTCAGTCAATTATCCAGACTGTTGCCCCTGCAGCTTCTGAAAAGGCTGCTGGCCCTCTTCAGGGAACCACACGTTTGTCTGGCCTCTCAACAGATACCCCTCCGTTGTGGTTGCACCTACGATACGGCCATCTGTATCGCTGAGGCACGCATGCCTCCCCACCAACGGCAAGGTCCATGGTTAAGCTCTCCTAAACGGAGGTGGTTGGTTACGAGCACATTGTAGAACTTGCATGGCTCGGCTTCTGAAATTACTATTGTATGCCTTGTATTTTGTTTTACTTATGAACATCTTTTAACAGTAAAGGTTTATTGTGTTAATGTTCATGCATCATCTTTGGGATATTTTGGCTGAAGAATTAATATAAATTCCTTAAGGTTTTTAACTATCAGTTCAATAATTGCTTTTGTTGGGAGCTGTTTTTAGTTAAATTTATTTGGGTCAAAATAGTTATTTCCTATCGTCTGTTTCACGCGTATTATATTGTAAAAGAAAACGTTTAAGCTACCTCCACATGAAGTTTTTCAATATTGAAAAAGATTTGTTTCTTCACAGCCTAGCTCCCTACCATTTCAGGAAGCCTGAAATGTGGTGTTCTTTGCCATATGATGCCAGCTGAGAAGCTGAGGGAGTGGTGTGCCCCTCCTCTGCACCTCAGCCCTCATCAAAGTGGCACTACTACCGAGGACCTGGTTGTGACCTCTGCTGTTGCAGTTCACAGTGGTGCAGTGCTAGTGAGTGGTGGCCAGTCAGACTCCTGGTAAGGCGTTAGTGAAACAGTATTGACACCGTAAATGTTTCTTAGAGTACAACAATAGGCGAGCCATCGCTCTAGGCATCCAGCACCTATGGAATATAAACAGCGCATACCCGGTGGAGGAAGAGGCCACAGTCGTCACTGGCGCAATAAGAAAGCGCTGACCTCTCTGTCAATCTGTCCGGTTAGCAGCTAAGGATGAAGTGAGCCAAGACGCACAAGGTAATGCTAGTGACCTGTACAGAGTTGGGTAGCCCCCAACAGCAGAGTCTACCTTGTTATGACGGAAGCTTCGTCCTGGGGATAACAGGCCATCCGTGTCGTGAATGCTCTGTGGCTCTGCTGTGTCCATAATTTCGTGTCTAGGACGGCCGGGCCTGTCTGTTGCTGATGATTAAACACCAGCAGTCTCTAAGCGTTCCAAAACTCGGTACAATGCAGGGAAGTATTATCCTAAATCGTTCCTCCCCCCTGCCCCACCATGGGAGGAAGGCCCGGCTAAAGATGGCAGTGAAACTTATTCACCCCAGTACCTCGTATGTACGAGAACTCATAGGGACTCCTTTGTTTCGATGAAGCCACAGTTTTTGTAGAGCATTTAGAGGAAACGTTTGGAAAGGTGGAGGGCTTGTCCAAAATGCGATCTTGGTCAGTCTTGATAAAAATAGCATCCTCTGCCCAGTCACAGACTTTACTCGCTTTTACCAAGTTGGGGGATGTTTCTGTTACCATCACACCACGTAAGAGCTTAGATGTGACCCAGGGTATTATCTTTCTCGGGGCCTTCTTTTGCGGTCTGACGACGAGCTGCAAGCCAAATTATAGCGATGAGGTGTTCATTTCGTGCGGCGCGTCCACCTGGATCCAAGGGATAGTCAGGTTGCCACTGGTGTCTTCATCTAGGCCTACGAGGGCGACACCTTATCTGAGAAGGTCTACCGCTGTGATGTCAAGCCATATATCCATCCCTTGATGCGGTGCTTTAAGTGCTGGAAGTTCGACTATATGGCTTCCCACTGTACTTCCAGCGTCACATGTCGAGATTCTCGACGTCCATCACATCCCAATAATCCATGTGCCTCCCATCTGTGTCAACTGCGGAGAGCATCATTCACCTTGCTCGCCAGACTGCAGGATTTTACAGAAAGAGAGAAAAATTATGGAGTACAAGACCGTGGACCGTGTGACCCACACTGAGACTAACAGAAAATATATGCACGTACATCCTGTGGCTATGACCGCCTCATACGCCGCCATTATGGGAAAAGTTGTAGCCCCATCACTTCCGCGATTTCCAGTCGGCTTTCAGAGCCAGAAGGTTACACCTGCCCCCTTGATGGTGTGGGGCACTCCCCCCCCCCCCCCCCCCCCCTGTTGCTCACACACCATCTGGAGAAGTGTAAGTCTTCTCCAGCTCCTCTCGCCAGGAAGGGGTCCCTTGGGTCACTCCCTTCCCAGGTTTCTGTTAAAGGGAAAGATGACACCTGCCAGTGGCTGAAGTGCAAAAAGCAGCTGGTCGTAGTGCTTCACGATCATCCTCAGTCCTGGAGACTGAATCAGTGAAGCCCTCACAGCCTGAGAAACCCAAGGAGCAGTGAGAAAAGTCCAAAAAACGACCCCTAAGACCAAGGAAATTGCGTTGGCACCCACACCACCGCTACCTACAAGCTCTGTGTCCAGGGATAAGGTGGAGATTCTATCGTCTGCTGAGGACCTAGATCTCGCCTGACCCTCATACACAATAGGCAATGAGTCGGTTGCAGCAGGTGACCCTGAAGAGTATACTGCCTTATTGAATGTTCCATGCCTTCCCAGCATCACAATGACTGGATCGTCCAGTGGAATTGCGGCGGTATTTTCCAGCACCTGGCTGAGCTACAGCAACTGTTAAGCTTTACACCTGCTTTCTGCATTGCCCTCCAGGATGCCTGGTTCCCGGCAATGCGGACCCCTGCCCTCCAGGCTGTAACGGATATTACAGGAACTGTAGCGACCATAATCAAGTGTCAGGTGGAGTTTGCGTTTATGTCCTAAACTCAATCTGTAGTGAAACTGTGCCCCTTCAAACCCGTCTAGAAGCTGTGGCTTTCAGAATAAGGACGGCACAGGAAATAACTGTCTCCAATGTATATCTTCCTCCAGATGGTGCAGTACCCCTGAATGTATTAGCTACACTGATTGATCGACTCCCTAAACCTTTCCTAATGTTGGGAAATTTTAATGCTCATAACCCCTTGTGGAGTGGCACAGTACTTACTGGCTGTGGCCGAGGTGTCGAAACTTTACTGTCTCAGTTCGACCTCTGCCTCTTGAATACTGGGGAAACCACACATTTCAGTGTGGCTCGTGGAAGTTACTCAGCCATTGATTTATCCTTTTGCAGCCAGGGACTTCTCTTATCTATCCACTGGAGAGCACATGACGACCTGTGTGGTAGTGACCACTTCCCCAACTTCCTGTCACTGCCCAAGCGTCAGGCCCATGGACGCCTGTCCAGCTGGGCTTTAAACAAGGCAGACTGGGAAACTTTCACCTCAGCGGTCACCGTTGACTCTCCACCACACGGTAACATGGATGTGATGATTGAACAGGTGACTACAACAATCGTTACTGTGGCGGAAAACGCGATTCCTCGCTCTTGAGGGTGCCCCTGGTGAAAGGCGGTCCCTTAGTGTTCACTGGAAGTTGCTGAGTGAATTAAGGAGCGCTGGCGAGCTAAGCGGCATAAGCAGCAGCCTTCCCTGGAGCACCTCATAGCCTTTAAGCAGATCTGTGCCCAAATTCGCCAGCTTATCAAAAGATGAAAGCAGGAGTGTTGGGAGAGATACGTCTTGATCATTGGGTGCCATTCGTCGCCTTAACAAGTCTGGACGAATATCAGACATCTTTTTGGGTACCAGTCTCCAAACAAGCGTCCCTGGCATTAACATCAAAGTCATGTTATCTACCGACGCAAACGACATTGCTGAACACTTAGCTGGACACTATGCTCGAGCCTCTACATCGGAGAACTACCCCCTAGCCTTTCGCACCCTCAAACGGCGGATGGAAAGGAATGCCCTCTCCTTCGCTACACACCACAGTGAACCCTATTACGCCCTATTTACAGAGTGGGAGCTCCTCAGTGCCTTTGCACATTGCCCCGACACAGCTCCTGGGCCAGATCGGATCCACAGTCAGATGATTAAACGTCTCTCATCTGACTACGAGCGACATCTCATCATCTTCATCAGGATCGTGCGATGGCGTCTTTCCATTGCAATGGTGGGAGAGCACCATCATTCCTGTGCTTAAACCAAGAAAAATCCGCTTGAAATGGATAGTTATCGGCCCATCAACCTCACCAACGTTCTTTGTAAGTTTCTGGAACATATGGTGTGTCAGCAGTTGGGTTTGGTCCTGGAGTCACGTGGCCTATTGGCACCATGTCAGAGCGGCTTCCGCCAGAGTCTCTCTACCACTGATAATCTGGTGTCCCTCGTATCTGCCATCCTAACAGCCTTTTCCAGACATCAACATCTGGTTACCATCTTTTTTTGATCTACACAAAGTGTATGTCACCTCCTGGTGACATCATGTCCTTGCCACATTATACAAATGGGGCCTCTGAGGCCCACTCCCAATTTTTATCCACAATTTCCTGTCGCTTTGTACTTTCCGTGTCCAAGTTGGTGCCTCACGTAGTTCCCTCCATATCCAGGAGAGTGGGATCCCACAGGGCTCTGTATTGAGTGTATCTCTATTTTTAGTGGCCATTAATGGTCTAGCAGCAGCTGTAGGACCGTCCGTCTCACATTCTCTGTATGCAGACGACTTCTGCATTTTGTACTGCACCAGTATAGGTGTTGCTGATCGGAGCCTACAGGGAGCCATCGACAAGGTGCAGTCATGGGCTCTAACCCATGGTTACCAGTTTTCGATCGCAAAGTCTTATGTTATGTACATCTTTTGGCGTCGTACAATTCATACGGAACCAGAACTTTACCTTAATGACGATCCACTCACTGTAGTGCAGACATATCGATTCTGAGGACTGGTTTCAAACGCCCGATTGATTTGGCTTCCTCACCTGCGTAGGCTTAAGCGGAAGTGTTGCAGCACCTCAATGCCCTCCGTTGCCTGAGCATCACCAACTGGGGTGCAGATCGCTCTACGCTGCTGTAGCTCTACAGAGCCGTTGTTCAATCCCGACTTAACTATGGGAGTGTGGTTTATGGTTTATAGCTCAGTGGCATCCTCAGCGTTGCGATTACTCGACCCAGTGCACCACTGTGGCGTTCGCCTAGCGACAAGAGCTTTTAGGACGAGTCCGGTGACCAAATTCCTGGTGGAGGCTGGAGTCCATCCATTGCAGGTCAGGCATACGCAGTTGTTCTCCAGTTACGTTGCACACATTCGTAGCTCTCCTGCGCATCCCAATTACGTCTTCTTTTCCCGCCCACGGTGGTTCATCTCCCTCATCGGCGGCCAATGTCAGGGCTCACAATTGCAGTTCATGTGCGATCCCTTCTCTCTGAACTGGTGTCCTTACCTTTACCACCTGTACCTTGTCCATCGCTAGGACCCATCTCGGTGTCGCTGTGGCTTATGAATGACGGTCGTCCGTCTCTTGCTGGACTGCCCACTTTTAGCCGCTCTGCGGCGGACTTTTGACGTTCCCAGCAACCTACCTTCGGTGTTGGGCGACAATGCCTCAACAGCGGCTTTAGTTTTACATTTTATTCATGACGGTGAGTTTTATCATCTGCTCTAAGTTTTAGCACATGTCCTTTGTCCCTGTGTGTCCTTCGCCCTAGTGCTTTCAGGATGGGGGTTTTAATGTGTTGCAGAGTGGCTGGCTTTTCCTTTTTATCCTTATGGCCAGCCAGCCATAATTGTTTTAATCTCTTCTACCTGTTTCTTGCGTCTTTGTGGTTTCCTTGTCCCCTTTTGTCCATTTATGTGTTTGTTGCCCTTCAGCCGTTGTTGTGGTTTTTCCTTTCATTCTGTTTTGTGTTGTAAGTCTCATTGTCTTAATCTCACCCTTGTGGCGGTGTTTCCCTCGGAACAAGGGACCGATGACATCGTAGATTGGTCCCTACGGTCCTCCTTCAGACCAACCAACCAACCAACCAACCAACCAACCAATGCTGTGAAGCAATCGCCACAGTGGTGCATCCATAATACAGCGGACTGTTCTTATGAAAATCCGTCCGGCCTTTATGGCTTGAACTGCTGTCCTCGGCTTCCTGCGTTGGCAGAGAGGGCGTCTGAAGTTTACTCGGCTGTACCAGGTACATGGAAGTAAATAGGAATATAAAAAAAGGGAGGAAGGTTTATTTGTTTAGCAAGCGTAATAGAAAGCAGATTTCAGACTACCTAACAGATGAAAACGAACATTTCTGTTCCGACACTGAAAATGTTGAGTGTTTATGGAAAAAGTTCGAGGCCATCGCAAAATGCGTTTTTAACAGGTAAGTGCCGCGTAAAACTGTGAGGGACGGGAAAAACCCACCGTGGTTCAACAACAAAATTACGAAACTACTGCGAAAGCAAAGAGAGCTTCACTGCAAGTTTAAAAGCAGCCAAAACCTCTCAGACAAACAGAAGCTAAACGATGTCAACGTTAGCGTAAGGAGGGCTATGCGTGAAGCGTCCAGTGAATTCTAAAGTAAAATTCTGTATACCGACTTGACAGAAAATCCTAGGAAGTTCTGGTCTTACGTTAAATCACATATTATGTGTATAATGACTTTTCTGGAAACTAGAAATCTACTCTGTAGGAATCAGCATGGGTTTCGAAAAAGACGATCGTGTGAAACGCAGCTGGCGCTATTCGTCCAAGAGACTCAGAGGGCCATAGACACGGGTTCCCAAGTAGATGCCTTGTTTCTTGACTTCCGCAAGGCATTCGATACAGTTTCCCACAGTCGTTTAATGATCAAAGTAAGAGCATATGGACTATCAGACCAATTGAGTGATTGGATTGAAGAGTTCCTAGATAACAGAACGCAACATGTCATTCTCAATGGATAGAAGTATTCCGAAGTAAGAGTGATTTCAGGTGTGACGCAGGGGAGTGTCGTAGCACCGTTTCTATTCACAATATACGTAAATGACCTCGTGTCTGACATCGAAAGTTCACTGAGGCTTTTTGCGGATGATGCTGTGGTATATCGAGAGGTTGTAACAATGGAAAATTGTACTGAAATGCAGGAGGATCTGCAGCGAATTGACGTATGGTGCAGGGAATGGCAATTGAATCTCAATGTAGACAAGTGTAATGTGCTGCGAATACATTGAAAGATAGATACCTTACCATTTAGTTACAATATAGCAGGTCATCAACTGGAAGCAGTTAATGCCATAAATTTTCCGGGAGTAGGCATTAGGAGTGATTTAAAATGGAATGATCATATAAAGTTAATCGTCGGTAAAGCATATGCCAGACTGAGAGTCATTGGAAGAATCCTAAGGAAATGCAATCCGAAAACAAAGGAAGTAGGTTACAGTACACTTGTTCGCCCACTGCTTGAATACTGCTCAGCAGTGTGGGAGATGATAGATGAACTCCAGTGGAAGACTCTGCAGGAGAGACGCTCAGTAGCTCGGTACGGGCGTTTGTTGAAGTTTAGAGAACATACCTTCACCGAGGAGTCAATCAGTATATTGCTCCCTCCTACGTATATCTCGCGAAGAGACCATGAGGATAAAATTAGAGAGATTAGAGCCCACACAGAACCATACCGACAATCCTTTTTTCCACTAACAATACGAGAATGGAATAGAAGGGAGAACCGATAGAGGTACTCAAGGTACCCTCCGCCACACACCGTTAGGTGGCTTGCGGAGTATGGATGTAGATGTAGATGTAAATGTACATTGTTTCGCGATGCAACGTTGTTGACGGAGGATAACAAGGCGGCTGGTCCATACTAAATTGGCCGTCATTGTCAGAACACTGTGTAATGGAACATGTCTGATTCTCCATGGTCTAGTTACACTCATGTGATCACTGCCTACATTCGACGTTAAAGGGTGGCAGCACTAGCAGTGGAGGATATAATAAGCGTGTCAAAAGGATGCGGAAAAAAGTGGAGTTGTTGTCATAATGTGGAAGGGCTTGATCGTTGGCCAATGGTGGATGCATTTTCGTAACGGCTAAGCCTGTAAGTTTTTCGCGGGCCGCCGTTTTTAATGAACACCGTGGATGGCAAAATGGCGCTATCGGAAACCGCTGCTGAGGCAACTGTTCAAATGGTTCAAATGGCTCTGAGCACTATGGGACTTAACATTTCAGGTCATCAGTCGCCTAGAACCTAGAACTACTTAAACCTAACTAACCTAAGGACATCACACACATCCATGCCCGAGGCAGGATTCGAACCTGCGACCGTAGCGGTCGCTCGGTTCCAGACTGTAGCGCCTAGAACCGCATGGCCACTCCGGCCGGCGAGGCAACTGTGGTGCACCATGGACCATAGATGACAGGGTTGGACGACCGTTTTGGAAATGTGACGGACGAATAGACGCACAGATTTTTAGCTTCTGAACACCCAATTGAACCAAGGGGCTACCAACAGTGTCTCCTAAACGATTTCAGCTGACGTTGCTGCACAAGGGCCTCCGCAGCAGGCATCTGTTTCATGCAGCCTTGCTGACTGCTGTTCATCAGCGACCAAGGATGGAATTGGCTCGCTAATACTGCAACTGGACGTCCACCGAGTGGCTGTTTCAGATGAAAGCAAATACCCTGAAGCAATCACCGAAAGGGTTATGGATTGGGGAATTTCTTTGTGGCATTCCGTGGGTGATCTCACCATTCTTGAAATGTCAATGGATCAACACAAATATTCCTCTCTCCTAGAGGACCTTGTCCTTCCCTACACGCAGTTTGTTTTTCCTTGGCACCATGTGACCAGCAGGATTACTGTGTCACACTGCTCGTAGTGCATGTGCGTGATTCGAAGATCACCAGGATGAGTCTGCGATACCGTCCTGGCCACCAAACTCCCTCGATACAAACCCACTCGAGAATTTGTGGAACCGTTTCAATTGGGCTGTTCCCGCCATGGGTCCTCAACCGAGAAACCTAGGCATGGATGTGTGTGATATCCTTAGGTTAGCTAGGTTTAAGTATAGGAGACTGATGACCTCCGATGTTAAGTCCCATAGTGTTCAGAGCCATTTGAAACTAGTGCAGGTGGCCAGAGCACGGGAGCTGGCATGGCCCCACATCCCTGTCGGTACATTCCAGAATCTAATTGACCCTTTAGTTGCATATCTCGTTGAGGTCTGTGTTGCAAAAGGTGATCATTCATGTTTCTCAAAGGTGGTCACATTAATGTGATTGGGCGGTATATACTTTATCGACAGTGGACCGTTAATATTGCAGAAGTTAACAGAAATAATCTTTTCAAGCAGAAACATAAACGTGATGACTTTTTCTAGATTTTTTTACCCTACTGGAATACAATTCCTTGTCATATCTGGATTTCTAAATTCGTATTTGTCTTGTGCAACTGAATATCAAAAATGGCTCTGAGCACTATGGGACTTAACATCTGAGGTCATCAGTCACCTAGAACTTAGAACTACTTAAACCTAACTAATCTAAGGACATCACACACAGGCAGGATTCGAACCTGCAACCGTAGCGGTCGCGCGGTTCCAGACTGAAGCGCCTAGAAGCGCTCGGCCACACCGGCCGGCCATTGAATATCCATTTGACTGTTGTTTGTATGAGTTATCAGTGATACACAATATGCAAACATGGCGTATGTGTACGGTTTATTTGCTGGCAGTGTCCCTGCATTTGCTAAATAATATCACGAGGTAATCTCATGCTTTGAAATGGTTGCAGTCGCGTTCACTGTCAGAGCTTCTAAGAGTTACGCCGTGCGGTGGAATACTAACTTTCGGAGTAATCGTCATCAGCCGTTCCAGAACATCCTACAAAGAGTTATTAAAACGACCTTTCAGGGTTGTTTCGGCATCAATGTGTCGCATGATGTGATCATATATACTGTTACTTTATAAGAACAAATGCCAAGGCGTAAGTACTTGCTTTTCGGAAAATTGGTTAGGTGAACAACTAGAGGGCACTGAGTTTGTCATGCGAGACGCAGTGTATCTCCAACATGTTGCCACCATCACGCTATTTTTTTATTGTCATCGGGTTCTGACTGGTTCGCTGCGACCCGACACGAATTCCTCTTCTGTGTTAATTTCTTCATCTCTACAGTTTCTAGTTAGAAGCTCCGCTGAACCTGTTATTTTACTTTTAGGCTATTCTTGTCTGCATGGGTTGAAATTCTCACCTACTAAAAAGACTACGAAATAGATTCCCACTCTGCGACTAAGCGCTGACATCACCTGTATGCAGCACATTAAAATTTGTGCTGGAGCAGGACTCGAATCCATATTTCCTGCTTTTCGCGATCGGTCACCTTAACTACTACTGTTATTCGAGGACGCCTCCAAGACTGATACAGACTTCCTATTTCACATCCATTGTGTTCTCACAGCTCGTGATTTCCGCACAGGGAGACAAATACTGTATTGTCATTTTAGCCCGCGGAGGGGTGGATACATCACTGACGGCTACCATGTCTGTGTTTATGCAGTGTCTGTATCTTCACAATACAATGTCGTTCAGACATGAATGCATGCTGTGACTATATGACACACATACTACTGGCCATTAAAATTGCTACACCACGAAGATGACGTGATACAGACGCGAAATTTAACCGACAGGAAGAAGATGCTGTGATATGCAAATGATTAGCTTTTCAGAGCATTCACACAAGGTTGGCGCCGGTAGCGACACCTACAACGTGCTGACTTGAGGAAAATTTGCAACCGATTTCTCACACACAAACAGCAATTGACCGGCGTTGCCTGGCGAAACGTCGTTGTGATGCGTCGTGTAAGGAGGAGAAATTCGTACCATCACGTTTCCGACTTTGATAAGGGTCGGATTGTAGCCTATCGCGATTGCGGTTTATCGTATCGCGACATTGCTGCTCGCGTTGGTCGAGATCCAATGACTGTTAGCAGCATATGGAATCGGTGGGTTCTGGAGGGTAATACGGAACGCCGTGCTGGATCCCAACGGCCTCGTATCACTAGCAGTCGAGATGACAGGCATCTTATCCGCATGGCTGTAACGGATCGTGCAGCCACGTCTCGATCCCTAAGTCAACAGATGGGGACGTTTACAAGACAACAACCACGTGCACAAACAGTTCGACGACGTTTCCAGCAGCATGGACTATCAGCTCGGAGGCTCTGCATCACAGGAGCGCCTGCGATGGTGTACTCAACGACGAACCTGGGTGCACGAATGGCAAAACGTCATTTTTTCGGATGAATCCAGGTTCTGTTTACAGCATCATGATGGTCGCATCTGTGTTTGGCGACATCGCGGTGAACGCACATTGGAAGCGTGTATTCGTCATCGCCATACTGGCGTATCACCCGGCGTGATGGTATGGGGTGCCATTGGTTACACGTCTCGGTCACCTCTTGTTCGCATTGACGGTACTTTGAACAGTGGTCGTTACATTCCAGCTGTATTACGACGCGTGGCTCTACCCTTCATTCAATCCCTGCAAAACCCTACATTTCAGCAGGGTAATGCACGACCGCATGTTGCAAGTCCTGTACGGGCCTTTCTGGATACAGAAAATGTTCGACTGCTGCCCTGGCCAGCACATTCTCCAGATCTCTCACCAACTGAAAACGTCTGGTCAATGGTGGCCGAGCAACTGGCTCGTCACAATACGGCAGTCACTACTCTCGATGAACTGTGGTATCGTGTTGAAGCTGCATGGGCAACTGTACCTGTACACGCCATACAAGCTCCGTTTGACTCAATGCCCCGGCGTATGAAGGCCGTTATTGCGGCCAGAGGTGGTTGTTCTGGGTACTGATTACTCAGGATCTATGCACCCAAATTGCGTGAAAATGAAATCACACGTCGTTTCTAATATAATATATTTGTCCAAGGAGTACCCGTTTATCATCTGCATTTCTTCTCGGTGTAGCAATTTTAATGGCCAGTAGTGTACATGCGTGGTAACAGTTGTCGCCCTGTTACAAGTTGTGCGAGCGCAATAGTTCCGGCTACGTGACTTGTGGAACTTTGTTTCGGTTCTGGAGACTAGTTAGGATAGGCAAAGTTGTTAAAGTGACCACTCACGAGAAGCGAGACATCCGGGTTCGAGTCGCAGTAAGGCTAAAATTTGAAGTGTCGCAAAGAGCTGAGTGTCAGTGCATATTGACAGAAAGCGACTTTTCCGTAATGTTTACCACAGCTGGTAATCGCTAGTGACAGCGCAAACATGTGTAACGTTACGCGTATTTCAATGAGATGATGGGTCACGCAGAATTAGTACAAATTAAGTGAATTTATTATACGGCTGAAAGCTGGTGAGCCCGGGTCTCAGGGTGTGCCGCGGCAGTTCCAGCTTCCTGCTAGGTGATCAGTACGATCGAGTCCAGGTAGAAAGGCTAGCAGCGTCCTAAGAAACGGGGAAAATTCGTGTATGGGGAATTTCGATGGCTGTAGCTCGCATGGTCTTTGTGCACGAGATAATACTCCAAGACCTGTCGGAGTGTCAGACACGCGGAAATATAGCTTCTTACAGTGGTTTGAGTAACAGAAGAAATATTGAATTTAATTGATGAAAGGAGAAAATATAAAAACGCAGTAAATGAACAGGCAAAAAGGAATAGAAACGTCTCAAAAATGAGATCGACAGGAAGTGCAAAACTGCTAAGCAGGGACGGCTAGAGGACAAATGTAAGGATGTAGAGGCTTATCTCACTAAGGGTAAGATAGATACTGCCTACAGGAAAATTAAAGAGACCTTTGGAGAAAAGAGAACCACTTGTATGAATATCAAGGGCTCAGATGGAAACCCAGTTCTAAGCAAAGAACGGAAAGCAGAAAGGTGGAAGGAGTATATAGAGGGTCTATACAAGGGCGATGTATTTGAGGACAATATTATGGAAATGGAAGAGGATGTAGATGAAGATGAAATGGGAGATAAGATACTGCGTGAAGAGTTTGACAGAGCACTGAAAGACCTGAGTCGAAACAAGGCTCCCTGAGTAGACAACATTCCTTTAGAACTACTGACAGTCTTGGGAGAGCCAGTCCTGACAAAACTCTACCATCTGGTGAGTAAGATGTATGAGACAGGCGAAATACCCTGACACTTCAAGAAGATTATAATAATTCCAATCCCAAAGAAAGCAGGGGTTCACTGATGTGAAAATTTCCGAATTGTCAGTTTAATAAGTCACGGCTGCAAAATACTAACGCGAATTCTTTACAGACAAATGGAAAAACTATTAGAAGCCGACGTCGGGGAAGACAGTTTGGATTCCGTAGAAATATTGGAACACGTGAGGCTATTCTGACCCTACGACATATCTTAGGAGCTAGATTAAGGAAAGGGAAACCTACGGTTCTAGCATTTGTAGACTTAGAGAAAGCTTTTGACAATGTTGACTGGAATACTCTCTTTCTAATTCTAAAGGTGGCAGGGGTAAAATACAGGGAGCGAAAGGCTATCTACAATTTGTACAGAAACCAGATGTCAGTTATAAGAGTCGAGGGACATGAAAGGGAAGCAGTGGTCGGGAAGGGAGTGAGACAGGGTTGTACCCTCTCCCCGATGTTATTCAATCTGTATATTGAGCAAGCAGTGAACGGAACAAAAGAAAAATTCGGAGTAGGTATTAAAATCCATGGAGAAGAAATAAAAACGTTGAGGTTTGCCGATGACATTGTAATTCTGTCAGACAGCAAAGGACTTGGAAGAGCAGTTGAACGGAATGGACAGTGTCTTGAAAGGAGGATATAAGATGAACATCAACAAAAGCAAAACGAGGATATTGGAATGTAGTCGAATTAAGTCGTGTGATGCTGAGGGAATTAGATTAGGAAATGAGACACTTAAAGTAGGAAAGGAGATTTGCTATTTGGGGAGCAAAGTAACTGATAATGGTCGAGGTAGAGAGGATATAAAATGTAGACTGTCAGTGGTAAGGAAAGCGTTTCTGAAGAAGAGAAGTTTGTTAACATCGAGTACTGATTTAAGTGTCAGGAAATCGTTTCTGAAAGTATTTGTATGGAGTGTAGCCATGTATGAAAGTGAAACATGGACGATAAATAGTTTGGACATGAAGAGAATAGAAGCTTCCGAAATGTGGTGCTACAGAAGAATGCTGAAGATTAGATGGGTAGATCACATAACTAATGAGGAGATATTGAATAGGATTGGGGAGAAGAGAAGTTTGTGGCACAACGTGACAAGAAGAAGGGATCGGTTGGTAGGACATGTTCTGAGGCATCAAGGGATCACCTATTTAGTATTGGAGGGCAGCGTGGAGGGTAGAAATCGTAGAGGGAGACCCAGAAATGAATACACTAAGCAGATTTAGAAGGATGTAAGTTGCAGTAGGTACTGGGAGATGAAGAAGCTTGCACAGGATAGAGTAGCATGGAGAGCTGCATCAAACCAGTCTCAGGACTGAAGACCACAACAACATCACAGCTGTTTGAGAGTCTATAACAAATCACATCATGTACTAAAGCAAATCTGAATACATCGGTGATCTCAGGTAATTGAGCCGGATCCAGTGACACAATAATATTTCTGTATTTTTAAAAGTACAGAAGTTAATATTTCGCAGCGAATAAACATTATCACAATGAACCTCTTAACAACTTTTATTTGATTCATGCATTTTTAATTAACGATATCTCACACGATGGCATTGCAAGATAGCAGTCACTCATATGTAATTGTTTTATGTGTTGACTTATGACGACGTTTTTATTAACACTTTTGTTATACAAATATTTGTCAGAACATCACATTCTCCACATTTACACAGCTAGAGACTACAGCATGATTTCCTCGCATATTGCTTTACTCACGTAATTATTTAATGAACAGTTGACTACATTACAAGCAACTTTATTTAAATGTTGAGTGCTTTTAACAAACTGCGCTAATTTAGAAGTAGTCATTCATGTGCGTTAGCGGTCATCACAACTGAATAGAGAACCAAACGACGCTTCTGACAAGGAGACGTAAATAATTATTTAAACAATATTTAAGGATACTTGAGCAGGAAAGCTGACTTATTTATTTGTGAACCAACTATTACGTATATTTAATCTAAATAATCTGAGTGTAACCGAAAGTTCATGTCATTTATTTACATAAATGTTGTTGTAATACATTAGTACAGTCCAGAAAGTTCTCAAAGTTGACTCAAATGACGTCTGTAACACGCAAGAATGATGTATATTTTGTGGGGATGACCCTCAGTCAATGATAAAGGTGATAGTAGCTGAACATTATGGGAGTCATAGGAGAGAGAGACTTTTCGGGTGAAGAGCTCATTGGAGCTATTGTTGACAGTGTCGAATGCTCGAAGGAAACAGACCTGCCTATAGCAACGCGCGTGATTCAGTCATATAGAAGATAGGTCATGGGCGGGGAACGACCGTTACAATACTTTAACTTTTGAAGGGGCTTTATATTTTGAGGTATCTAAATGGGCTCCAGAGCAGGCGTCTAGCTTTTCCCGCTTGTAAGACGGAAGTGCGCATAGACACAGTACTAGTTACTTAATTTGTAAACCATCATGTTTAAATCTGAAATGTTTTGAGCTGGTGAATCCTTCATGTATTGTGATCACGAAATGGACTTAGTTTTCGCGTGTCTTTGATGTCTATTGTATTTGGGGCTTTTGCTACCATTTTCTTAACGCTGTCAACTTAACTTTACTGTATCTGATAAGGGTAATATTTGTCTGTCTATTAATTGACTATCGTAGGACCAGTTCCCTTTGGTCTATGATGTCCTGTCTTTAATAAACGTTATTCAACATAATTCTCTGTCGTCTACATTAATTACAGACATTAGAATAGAATCTTTTTTATTAAATTATTCATTTATCTTTTATTTTATATTTTTGTGTATTTTATTAACTTGCAGTTCTAGCCAATACATGCTGAGGGATTACAGCTACATTTTATTATTTGCAGCGATTTAGATGTGGCGCATGAAAGCTGACGTGCGCGGCTCGAGCCTATGACTACATGGAGTTGTTCTCTTCTAAAGAGAGATGTGCACAGCCAAAGCAACTAAGATGCGAGTAATCACAGGTAACGACGTAACTTGTTTTCTCGTATGGGATGCTGGTTATAGGAGCAACTACTCAGCAGTTACCGTTACATATCGTCAAAATGTCTGAAGAACACCGTATTGTGAAGATAGAGACAATGAATAAAAATAGACATTGTAACCATCGATATAAAGATATTGTAGGACTGTATCAAATAATTTATGAGCTGTTGTGAATTTGTGATTTTACAGGTAATTAATCACAGAGAAATATAAATAATAAAGTAAAAAACAATAAAAATGTTAAAAATGACAAAAATGTTTTTCGGTAATTATTCCAAGTAGAACATATCCATACGATTATATTTTGGGAGTTATCATTTCCGCTACTGTTCAAAATAACTGACTGTATCTTCTAAATCTTGTGCTAATATTCCGGAAAGTATTGCGATTTGCGCTGTGCCCCTTGTGAGACTTTGTACTCCACAAATGAAATCAACAACATGTCACCAGTGTTTCGACAGGCTGAGCACTTCAGCAGGCGAAGCACAGCTGTATGGAACAGCACGGGGAGCAAGTGTGGCCAACTGCTGAATGCGCTCAACAGCCTGCCAAAGTTGCGCTGCGGTGAAACCGCACCCGGGAAGCGATAGCGGCCGTCCGCTCTGTGGCCGCACAATTGAGAGCGAGCCGCATTTTTGAGGAGACCTGGCACAAAAGGTCATTGTACTGGGCTGTGTGAAGAGAAAATTCTGCATTACGCGACTGAGAAGAGGTTCCAGCGACCAAAATTCATAAACTTTTCCTCTCAGCCTTTGAATGTGTGCAGATATTACGGTGGTCATTAATACTACGCCACTGGTTCAGTTAGAAAACAGTATCAACAGAAAAAAGAGGGCTTGTATTTCAGCTTTATACATGCATAGCTTTAAGAAAATACAAAATTGCAATTAAGTTTGATGTAGGTCCGTTTGTTGGTATCGTTGACACTCATGCTAAAAGAACTTGTCAGCCTGTTTGAAAGGACATAAATTCTACTTATATTACTTGCAACTGTCGTGTGTTTTAGAAGCCGAGAGCACAAGTTTTACCATGTCAAATAACAAATCTATCCCAAGTCGCAGAATTGTTTTTTTGGTTTATTAGTTTTTTGTACCCGTAATGGTCTAGAATTGGGGGCCCAGGTTCAATCCCTAATAAGGATGGAGGCGTCTTCTCGTTCCAGTCCGTCCTGGGCGCCACAAACTTTAATTTTCCAGTGTATTACTTTCTTGTATTTTTGAATGTTCGCAATGTCTGATACTTCCTAGAAAATAGTTCATTGGTAAGTGACTCATTACACTGAATTGTTGATTGATGAAATAAAATGTTTGGAAAGACATTGCTCTGCGTGATGTGGAGTCGTCAACAAATGTTTCTTGCAGGTATCTCAACATCGATAACCTCACAAATTAACTTTGGTTCATTAAAACCATGGACAAACGTACTCATGGTCCGATGACGAGTCCGAAGTTTTGTGGAAACACTGGCTGGTTAATGAGAGAAAATCGTACTACTAGGTGCTAAGGGGAAATTGTAATGCAGAAGCAGGAGCAGTGGAACTCTTCTTGAGTGCGAATCATTGGGTATTACAGTGAAACTGACAACGGTCATTCATGATTCGATCTTGCCATTAAGAAACATTTTCTTTATAGAATGAAAGAAACATCTCTTCAAATCGTACAAATCTGCCGTCATAGTGGAAACGAGATTTCAAGTAGGTTATGATGGGAATATGACACAGTATGTTGTCTGAGTATTTCAAGCGGAAGTGTAAAGATACATAGAAAATTTGCTAACTGAAAACACGAAGTACAAAGTAGAAACTTAGGTAATAACACCACTTCATCATTTAAGATTGCAGAGGACACAATAGCACTCAACAAAGTCGACATTCTTCAGACATCTCAATATTTATTTGGCTGGTTGTTTTGGTCGAGAGCCGTGTCAGAAACGTTGGTAGTTAATACTCAAAACAATGGAGTTGTATAAGTAATGAAAGATGAGGAAAGGCGCTCGGAGATGATGGTATTTCAGTAGAAACGATTAAAACCGAAAGAAAAGAAACGCGAAGAAAATTACGAGTAATTGCATAAGAAGAGAATTTCCAAAAGTGAAATGTTGTTGAGGTCATCCTTCCTCAGAAGAATGCAGATAGAAATGCAAAGCTGTAACCTATCGGTCTCCTTTCCTCAATTGACAGATTATTAGTAAAATGATCACCAGTCGATGAGAACAACCACTGAATTTTAATGAAGAAAAATAACAAGCAGGCTTTTGAACTGTCTATAACACAATGGACTGCTTAAAATAGGAAAGGAATTTATAGAAAAAACAAATACATATAAAGTACTGCTTTGAAATTTCAGCTTTGCTGCAGGACTTTTGAACTAGTTCCAAAAAAATCTGTACTAACAGCCCATGACCAACAAGGCCTTAATTTATCCTACTAGTATACTGAAGAACATGTAACTTAAATTAGACTGTATCACGATGATCGGAGACTCTGAACTGAAAGACAAGCCACTCGTGGAGATCCCGTAATATCAAAATTGTTTTCAGGAGCCACAGAAGAAGGTTCCAGATGTCTATAGTCGGCAATCGAAAAGAAATACAGGTTAATAGGACGCAACTGAACCAGTTTCGTTCATATAACGATATTGTACAGTTTCTCTCCCATACAGATAAACTACAAGACTTAATGTAAGACCTTAACAGTAAAAGTTTGAAGTCAGGCCAAAATTTCAGTTACTATAACAGGAAAATAACATGTAAAAACATGTCAACTGTCCAGATTGAGTAAGTAATCATAGTGCCTGTTGGGGAGAATTTCTAATTTGGGAGCAGAAGTATTTAATGCTCAGTTAAACTGAGGTTCTGTATTATGAAATGGAAATTTTGCACTCATTGTGTGTTATCAGATTTGAGGGATGCTTGGCGAGCGATAGAGAGATCTGAGTTGGCCGTTATTCAGAGAGGGCATAATACGAAGCCACTAGGAAATAAATCTTTCAGGGAACAAACTCAGCGGAAATGTAGTTCTGACGGCATTGGGAAACATATGAAAGCTGACTGGGGTGCAGAATATATGGTCAGGCGATTTCGTAACAAATGAATCAAGGAAATTCTCTGGTGGGATCGAAGGGGAAACACAACACAGAGCTGATGGCCTAATACAAGGTTGGCAGATAAGATTAGAAAACATGCAGGAGCAGTGTAGTTAAAGACCACAGAACACAGTGCACTTACACAGCGGAGGATGTGCAATGGTTGATGAAACTACTGTTCTCGACACCCACTGTAAAGTCGACATTAAAGTTTTCTGGGTATGGTACCGCGTGATAATGTGTAAAACTACTAGTGCTGGATAAAAACCAACGTTTCGGCCACGGTTGCAGCGGCCTTCTTCTGGGTCTCAGCGTACCTCACCATTAGACCCAGAAGAAGGCCCCTGAAACCGTGGCCGAAACGTTGGTTTTTCTCCAGCAGCAGTAGTTTTATACATTATGACGCAGTACCATACCCAGAAAACTTTAATGTCGACTGACTCTGGCCGCGGAAGCCTAAGCAATTACACCCACTGTAAAATTTTCAGCGACTCAGAATACCTTAAAAATTAGCTTCAACCTCAATCCGTATTATGCAGATGCTATCTATTCCATTCAGAGAGTTTTTCATTGCTGTTGGCCCGCTTGAAATTTTATTTGTCAACCGCCATGAACTTTCTACGTTACTTCTTCGTCGCAGACGTGAATCAACAGTGTTCATAAGCAGTAAATCCGCTAGCAGCCTTCTCAGTGTGAAAATATATTATTTCCTCCTACATTACTCCTAACTTCTTTCTTCTGAAATTGTAGATTGCTCTTATATTTGCACTTTAGACTAATTCGTCAGTGGAATGAGAACATTCGTTGTTGAAGATTATTTCTATGTCTCTCAGTCAGCGTACTGTCAGAATGTCGTTGTTGATATTGTTGTTGTGTTCCGCGAGGAGACTGGCTTGATGCAGCTCCTCACGTTAGTCTGTCGAGTACAACACAGCATAACTACTGCAATCTACATCCATTTGAACCTGCCTACTATGGCGAAGCCTTGGTCTCCCTCTACAACCCCGCCCAACCCATCAAATACCTTCCTACATTACCAGGCTGGTAATTCATTAACGCCTCTGGCTGTGACGTATCAAACCATCCGTCCCTTTAGTTAGCGTGTGCCCTTAGTTCGTTTTTTCCTCAATTCGTTTCAGTCCTCATTACCAGTTTCTCAGTTAATACCTCACATCTAGGTTTAGAAAAAACGTGGCAGGTGGACCCTCACATTTGTCATTTGTTGTTTCGTATATTACACGTCATTACTTAATGACAATTTTAACATTACAATTTAAAAACTCATTAAAGGAATCGAAATTCTGACCAAAAGTTGAACAGACTCAAATAATTTTAAAAAAACCCTTAACAATTACACCATTACAATCATGGCACGAAAATCGTAAGCACAGATTTCCGAAAAACGAGAAAAGTCAAATCAATTGTGCGTGGGTGGAAGCATGTTCAATAAACAACTTTATCAACCAAATGAATTAGAATAACAGTCGTTAAATGTACTAACAATCGCTCAGTTCATTAAAAAAATAACTTTAACAATAGTACCATTAAGAGCAGGACATCGAAATCGGACGTACATAGTTCTCAAAAACAAGATAAGTTACAGAGAGTGGCTGCAAGCAAGTTCAACAAACAGTTTTATCAACCAAATGAACTGTAGTAACACCTGATAAATGCACGAAGAAATAGCACACCTAGGTGACCGTTGCACAGCTAGACTACATTCTTCTAAATGCCGGGATGCTCACAAGACCCTCAACTGACTGTAGCTGTTGGAAGGCCGCTTATCACTACGTAACCGTTAATAAGAAAAATCCCCTAAAGAATAAAACACAGAGTCCCTGAAACAGAAGAACTGGAAAGGTTTAAAATTTAAACATAAATTGCCACCCATACATTGCAACCAAACATCAACAACAACGCTTAATAAATGTACAATTGCCCAAATTGACGTACATGGAACGATCAACTTAATTAACTCGTGGCACTACGAGGCAACTGGTAGTGGCAGCCGACTGCCGATCAACCCAGACGCCGTGAAACGTCCCGAGAGACGCTGTGCCAACAGACATACCTCTGCTCCGGGCCCAGGGAACAGGAACGCGTCGTTTGCCGAATAGGTAAAATTTAACATTTCTTACAAGAACTAGTATTCACCACCGACCATATCAGCGCCTGCTGATTCAATAGCAGGTGCCATCTTGCGTCCCACGCGGATCGATTCCCTTCACGAAACCAATCACAGAGAATTTTCTTATGGCCTAGAACACAAATGGGAATTCGAAACACTGACCGATGGTCATGAGCTCAAACACTAGAAGGCTAATTTATATAACAGGCCCCATTCCATATAACACAGGCATGTTAAGTACTAGAAATAAGAAAACAACACTTAGCTCAGGTGAGAAGGAACCGGGGCTTGCAGGATTCCAGTCATGGCGTTATTGCCTCCAATCCACACAGCCGATCTTCGAGGTGATCTTAAGTTTGCTGAGTAAGCCGTGAATTTGGCAACCAGTTTGCACGTCTTCGCGCCGCCCTCCGCTACCAATTCTTAAGCGAGCAGACCGATTTGGTCTTCCACCGTTCCTCGAGACCAGAGCCAGACTGTAAGAGACCCCAAACGCCAAACCAAAACACACATACACCATGTGATCAAAAGTATCCGGACGCCCCAACAAAGGTACGTTTTTCATATTAGGTGCATTGTGCTGCCAACTACTGCCAGGTACTCCATATCAGCGACCTTAATAGTCATTAGACACAATGAAAGAGGAGAATGGGGCGCTTCGCTTAACTCACGGACTTCGAACGTGGTCAGGTGATTGGGTGTCACTTGTGTCATACGTCTGTACGCGCTATTTCCACACTCCTTAACATCTCTAGGTCCACTGTTTCCGATGTGAAAGTGAAGTGGAAACGTGAAGGCACACGTACAGCACAAAAGCGTACAGGTCGACGTCGCCTGTTGACTGACAGAGACCGCCGACAGTTGAAGGGTCGTAATGTGTAGTTGGCAGACATCTATCGAGAACATCACACAGTAATTCCAAACTGACTCAGAATCCACTGCAAGTACAAGACAATAGCGGCAGGTGAGAAAACTTGCATATCATGGTCGAACGGCTGCTCATAAGGCACACATCACGCCGGTAAATGCCAAACGACTCCTCGCTTGGTGTAAGGAGCGTAAACATTGGATGATTGAACAGAGGAAAAACGTTGTGTCGAGCGACGAATCACGGTACACAATGTGGTGATCGATCCGATGGCGGGATGTGGGTATGGCGAATGCTCGGTGAACGTCATCTGCCAGTGTGTGTAGTGCAACGGTAAAATTCGGAAGCGGTGGTGTTATGGTGTGGTCGTGTTTCTCAAGGAGGGGACTTGCAACCCTTATCGTTTTGCGTGCGCTATCGCAGCACAGGCCTACATTGATGTTTTAAGCACCATCTCGCTTCCAACTGTTGAAGAGCAATTCGGGGATGGCGATTGCATCTTTCAACACGATCGAGCACCTGTTCATAATGCACGGCATATGGCGGACTGGTTACACGACAATAACATCTTTGTAATGGGCTGGCCTGTACACAGTCCTGACCTGAATCCTATAGAACACCATGGGATGTTTTGGAATACCGACTTCGTGCCAGGTCTCACCGTCCGACATCCATACCGCCTCTCAGTGCAGCACCTCTTGGAGAATGGGCTGCCATTCCGCAAGAAACCTTCCAGCACCTGACTGAACATATACCTGAGAGAGTGGAAGCTGTCATCAAGGCTGAGCAAGGGTGGGCCAACACCATATTAAATTTCAACATTACCAACGGAGGGCGCCATGAACTTGTAAATCATTTTCAGCCAAGTGTCCGGATACTTTTGATCGCATAGTATACCCCGACCAAGGACCTCAGTTCGCGACATTGGCAACCTAAGCAGTTAGTCGCACAAGTGCAAAGACATATCGCCAATATTAGAGCCGTCACGGCTCACAGTCTGCCCATCTAATCTTCAGCATTCCTCTGTATCATCATATTTCACATGTTTCTGTTGTCTTCTCGTCTGTACTGCTTACCGTTAACGTTTCCCTTCAACACTTCTTAGATGCCTTCAGGAAAGATTTCTCCTTAACGTTGAAATTAATATTACATGTTAACAATTACCACTTCTTCGGAAATACTTTTCTTGGTATTTGATAGTCTGGTTTTGTATCCTTTCTATTTCAGCCATCGTGTGCTGTGTCAAGCACGTTTGATAGATTAGCCGTTACTCGCGTGCGAAAAATCGCTGCGGTATGATTGTAACCGTGTTAGTTGTTAACTGTATTTGTGTGAACATGTTCTAGATCCACCATCTTTCTATGTTTCTATGTAGTCCATTTTGTATGTTGTATCAGAAATCAACCACCGGATTGGCTCTAGGGATGGTAAGACACTGCGGAGCAGCTACCCACTCTACGAGTTCAAATGGTTCTGAGCACTGTGGACTTAGCATCTAAGGTCATCAGTCCCCTAGAACTTAGAACTACTTAAACCTAACTATCCTAAGGACATCACACACATCCATGCCCGAGGCAGGATTCGAACATGCGACCGTAGCGGACTCGCGGTTTCAGACTGAAGCGCCTAGAACCGTTCGGCCACACTGGCCGGCTCTACGAGTTCACCGACGGCTGATATTGATAATTAATAGATTGTCAAAAATCGAAGTTGCGCTATACATTTGTCAGATTTGATGTTTCACTATTGAATTTAACAGGGATCTCACACAGCTGTTCTCTAGAGCTACGTGAGAGAGGTGCTTAGTATAATTTCGTAGGAAAATTGCTAGTATAGTTAATCATAGACGGAAGTTCTGTAAAATTTGTAGTTGACCTCTGTTGGGGCCAGACAAGTTATAGTGCAGATTAACTGTGTTCTGAGTCGAGATGGAACTGACTACCGAGGTGTTTAGTGACTTCGAATGATATCTCTTGTGGACCTACGATTCGTTTTTGTTTGGCTAGGTTCTAAAACTAGAGTTCTGCTCCAACGAAATATCACAGTTGTGGTAAGGACGATTTGTGAGATTTTGATCTGGTGAAAGGGAACATTAATTTTGGCAGTGACGAATGGTCACGTGTGTCAAGTGTTGGTTCGAATGGCTGTAAGCACTACGGGACTTAAAATCTGAGGTTATCAGTCCCCTGGACTTCATCATCAGTTATCTGCTATATTAGCAGGTCCTTTGCCTCTCCATTTTCTGCGATCCATTGCTTCCTTCTTAAGGCTACTGTATGTTGTACCGTCCATCATGTCATCCAGTATCTGGAATCTCTTCCTTCCTCGCTTCCTTTTCCCTTCTACATAACCTTCTGAAACTGTTTTTATCAGTCCGTCATTCTTTCTTAATATATGCCCAATCATCTAGTAACTGTCTTTTCTCTCCCACTCTTCTCAGTACCTCTTCATTTTTTACTCTGTCCATCCAGCTTATTCTTTCCATCTTCCGCCATGTCCAGATCTCAAAAGCCTCCAACCTTTCTCTGTCTTTTTTCCTCATAGTCCACGTTTCAGCGCAATGTAGAAGAACACTCCATACAAGACATTTTATGAGTCTCTTTCTGAGTTCTCTGTCCAGACCGCTGCAGAAGATTCTCCTTTTCCTATAAAACGCCTCTTTTGCCATTGCTATCCTTGTTTTAATTTCTGTGGTGCACTTCCAGTCGGTGTCTATCCTGCTTCCAAGATACTTAAAATTTTGCACCTGTTCTAGTATTTCTCCATTCAGCATAATTTTTATTTCCTTATTTCCTCCTAGTGCCAATACTTTTGTTTTATTTGTGTTAATTTTCATCCCATATTTTTTTCCATTGGTTGCAATGGTGTCCACCAAATCCCGCAATTCTTTTTCCCCTGTGGCTAGCAGCACCATGTCATCAGCAAATCTCAAACACCCTACTCTTCTTCCTCCAATTTCTGCTCCCTTGTCATCTGATGAGCATTGGTCAATCATATTTTCCAAGTAGAGGTTGAAAAGAGTAGGTGATAAACAGCATCCTTGTCTTACTCCTTTTCCTAGTCTGATCCAGTCTGTACTTTCTCCTCTGACCTTAACTGAAACTTTTTGATTAAGATATAATGAGTTCATAAGTTTTCTCGTTTTCCAGTCCACTCACTTTTCCCTCATTATAGTCACCAGCTTGTCCCAAACCACACTGTCAAATGCCTTTTCTAGATCAATGAAGCACATATATAGGTCTCTTCCTTTTTCAACAAACCTTTCTCCCAAGATTGGTAGAAGCCCTATTCCATCTCTGGTGCCCGTATTCCGTCTAAAGCCAAACTGCTCCTCGCCAAGATTCTCCTCCATTACTTTTTCAAGTCTTTTATTAATTGTTCTTAACACCACTTTGGCTGCATGTGAAATGAGGCTGATTGTCCTGTGCTCGCTGCATTTATTGGTTCCTTGTTTTTTCGGTAATGGAATCATTACTGTTGTCAGGAAGTCCTCAGGCCATTCACCACTGTCATATACTTTATTACATAACCTCAATATTTCTCTTATTCCATCGTGGTTCAAGCACTTTAGTATTTCTCCCGGTATTGTATCTGTACCTACCGCTTTGCCATTTTTCATTGCAGCTATGGCAGACTTTACCTCTTCCATTATGATGGTCGGTCCTTTCTCGTCATCACTTACACTGTTGTGTGATTCAAGTTCCAGAGTTTCTGGTTTGCTATTTGTGTCATACAGCTCTTTTATATATTCTTCCCATCTCTGGAGGACATCGTCACGATCTTTGTACACTACCTCTTCGTCTTTACTCAAAATTTCCATAGTAGCACTTCCTGCTCTGTTTTTTCCCGTGTCATAGTCTTTACTCTGTTGTATAGTAAGTCGTATCTTCCCTTCCTGTCCAGTTCTACAATTTCATCACATTCCTCATTTAGCCATTTTTTCCTAGCCTGCTCTGTTTCTCTTCGCAGTTCATTATTTAACCTTCGGTATATCTTTCTTGCATCTTCAGTGTTCTTGTTTTTAAATTTTCTTCTTTCCTCCATCTTGTAAATCATTTCTTGTGTGACCCATGGTTTTTTTGATCTTTTCCCTTTTGCATAGCCTATATTTTGCTGTCTTGCTTTAATGATTCCTTCTTTCAGCATATTCCAGTACTCGTTGACATTATCAGGTGCTTCTTTGTCTCGTAATGTGTTTAGAAACTCCCGAGACAGCATTTCTGAATTTGTTCTTTCTTGGATCTTATCTTCTCTAAATCCCACTTCTTCACCATGGTCGCCTTCTTCAGTTTTTTCATTCTTATTGCTATTTCTGCCATAAGTAAGTTGTGGTCACTATTAATATCTGCACCTGGTAATGTGTGCACCTTCTTGATTCCACTCTTGTATCTTTCT
Organism: Schistocerca americana; assembly: GCF_021461395.2. NCBI lineage: Eukaryota > Metazoa > Arthropoda > Insecta > Orthoptera > Acrididae > Schistocerca > Schistocerca americana. The sequence continues at coordinate 619,658,375 of NC_060121.1, forward strand.
TCTACCAGTATAAAATCGATTTGGTTTCTGTATTTATCCCCTGGTGATTTCCAAGTGTAGAGCCTCCTGTTGTGATTCTTGAACCATGTGTTTGCCGCTATCAGCTGCCTTTCCCTGCAGAAGTCAATTAACCATTCACCTCTGTCATTTCTCTTTCCAAGACCGTGACTGCCTACTGTGTTTCCCTCTTTCCCTTCTCCCACAATGGCGTTCCAGTCTCTCATTACTATTTTGCAGCATTTTTTATTTTCGTCCATTATTCTCTCTATTACATTGTATGTTTCCTCTACAATTTGGTCATCATGTTCTGAAGTTGGCATATACACCTGGACAATCAGTAAATTTTTTTCTGCTCCTTTCAGCCTTACACCAATAAGCCGGTCATTTGCATAGTCTACATATTACACACATTTAGCCAATTCGTTTGTTATAATCATTCCTACTCTATTACTTCCTTTTACTTCTCCTCTTAGTAGTAGAATACACATTTATCTGACAGCAACTCTCCATGTCCATTCCATCTTACCTCACCAACTCCTACAAGGTCCATATGATTCTTTTCCATCTCTCTTTTAAGGTTTTCTAGTTTTCCTGCTTGTACCAGAGTTCTGACGTTCCGGGTACCAATTCTCGTTTTTATTTTTTGCCTCCTTTCAAGTTGCCCTCCCCCCCCCCCCCCCGGAGATCTGAATGGGGAACTATTTTACCTCCGGACACTGATTTAACATGAGAGGAAGCCATTTTTTGTGCATAAAATGGAGACTGCATTATGCAGGGAAGATAATCTGCGGTGGTATTCCGTTGCCTTCCGCAGTTCTGGAGGCCGCCCCTAACATGGGATACAGACGCCTTTTGCAGCCGCCCGCTCCGGGTCAGACGCTGCATGAGAAGTGTAGGTTGAAAAATGAAAGACCCCTAGCCCTCGAAACCTAATAGCGTCAGGGTCAGAAAAGAACCAGAGCTGGCCGAGGGTGGCCAGATAGGAAAGATAAAAGTGAGGAGCCTGGCATAAGCAAGTGGAAGCAAGGACTCAGCTCGGGCCCCGTGGTCGCCAGCCACGTATCACTAGGTGTGACTCCATGAGGGACCCCTAGACTTAGAACTACTTAAACCTAACTAACGTAAGGACATCACACACATCCATGCCCGAGGCAGGATTCGAATCTGCGACCGTAGCAGTAGCGCGATAACGGACTGAAACGCCTAGAACCGTTTGGCCACAGCGGCCGGCCAGGTGTTAATGTTTCCTATTGGAGTGGTATCTTGTGGTATCGGAATCGTCCAATTTTCTGTGATGAACTGTTGGTTCGCCGTTTCACACTCCTAGAGGTAACTGGTTGGATGCAAGAGTATGATATTGGACAGTGTGTGTATTGATGCGAGCGAGGTAGTGTCTCGATAGCGGTTGTGATTTGGATGTGTCACTAACAGAAATATTCACAGATTTTGCTTGGAGTGCATTCAAGATGTTCCCCGAAAATAATTGAAATAGCATCTTAGCTAGATTTGATTGTTTTAAAATTGATAGAACTTAAGGAAGCATCAATATATAGCGCGTATCAACACTGACACTTGGAATTTAATAATATTTGAATTCTTTATTCAGGGACGCGTATCGCGAATGAATATTAATGTAGGGGTCCTTAGTACCGGTGCCATTTAGGATTTTTGTTTTGTTTTTGTTGTTTTGCTGTTGCCGTATAGTGGGAAAGAGTGTTTAGCTTTGATCACAGCACTCGCCCTTTGAAACCTACGTAAAACTATTGTAGGTTGTGTTCACTGAGTACAAGGGCTGCTACGCTGGCCGAAAAATAATTAAATCTGCTTTATAATTGTGTAATACTATGTGATAGTGATCAGTATTAGACTGTTTGGTTTGAAATAATAGAATTGTTTACTTTGAAAGATAAGTAAGAAAATTTAAAGAGACAGTTTATCTTTAGAAGATAAACATAATGATTTTGTTTGATAATGAATTGTCATTATTCAGTCTGGTTAAACAATATTACTGTGTTTTTATACGAAAAGAGAATTAATGAGTGTCTTTTGACTTAATTCGTTGAACGATTACAACGTCTATCAACGCTAACGTATTAATACTGTATCAGTTAGGAACATAACGGTCCAAAGATAGTGACTGTTTTAAGCAGACTGAATAAGTGATAATTTGACGGAATTATTTCCGATTGGCATAGAGAGAAACGAGTTAGCTCGACTATGTCAGAAGTTTTATTTTACGAGAAGGAACGCTAATATATTTGTATGTAGGGAATTAAGTTCCACTTAAGGGAACGTTACGAATGAATAGTTGCACATTCAATATAGCATACGCTTATGATCGCTGACCTAGCTATAGAGATTTTGTTGACAGTCGACAAGCTCAGGAAGTTAAATAATTGAAAAACTTGTCTGTATCATTTATAGAATTCGAAGTTGAGACTTGGTGTTGAACTTTTTTTTGTTTTCTGTAAACTTGAACGCTTATCCGGCTTTTGCCTATTATCAAAGGGATTACATTTCAGGCCGATATAAAAGGTTGTGAGAAGTGAGGATAACCAACATATACTTGCCATGTCGTTGACTGGAATACTTACATACGCTACAGGTAACCGCTTTGCTTGTTAGTGCAAACACTGTGTTTGAAGTGAATATGCACAAGCCATTTAATTAATGCTTCGGCCTTGCGTCCTTCTCCTTTTAAGTGGCTTTTGTTTCCTACGACGACATAAACTAACTAGAAACAGCACTATATAAATTGTGTTGTGCTGTGCAGTATCTGTACTGGAGCAAAAACGCAACTTTTGGCTTTACAAGAACGGAGTGAAGTTTAGTACAGAAGCGCACGCCGTTGACAGTAGAAAGCTGTTGTTTACATACCACCAATGTACGATCGCCACTTACTTTACTGTTCAACCCCTCTGCAACTTTTAGCATCTCATATCCTTATCTAACTCCCTCATCATCGGTAACCGGACTATATTGGCTGGCTCTGAGCACTACGGGACTTAACTTCTGAGGTCATCAGTCCCCTAGAACTTAGAACTAGTTAAACCTAACTAACCTAAGGACATGACACACATCCATGCCCGAGGCAGGATTCGAACCTGCGACCGTAGCGATCGCGCGGTTCCAGATTGTAGCGCCTAGAACCGCACGGCCAACCTGGCCTGCTCGGACTATATTCATTTGTCTTTTTTGGTACCGATATTGTATTTCACGACGCCATCCATTCCGTTCAGCTACTCTCCTTAGTCATGTGCCGTGATGATGATGATGATGTTTGGTTCATGGGGCGCTCAGCTGCGCGGTAATCAGCACCTGTACAAAGTCCCAATTTGTTCACAGTACAATTTTTTTCACAGTACAGTCTAGCCACTGTCACGAATGATGAGGATGATGATGAAATGATGAGGACAACACAAACACCCAGTCCCCGGGCAGAGAAAATCCCTAACTCGACTGGGGATCGAAGACAGTTCACCATTATCCAACGGTAGTGACGCTAGCTACTAGACGACGAGCTGCGGACGTCCTTTGCTGTCCGCGACAGAATTACGTCATCGGCAAGCCTCTAAAATTTTATTTCTTCTCCTGAAAGTTAAATCTGCCTGCAAATTTCTCCTTGCTTTCATTCACAGTTTGCTCATTGTACAGACTGAATAAAATTTATAGTATGTTACAACCCCATCTTACTCTCTTGTTAGCTTACAGGCTCTCCTCACGTTTTTCCACTCTTATAACTGCTGTCTGGTTTGTGTGTAAGTTATAAATAACCTTCTGGTTCCTGTATTTTACTCCTACTGCCTTTAGAATTTCAAGGAAACTGTGTTGGTCAACACCGTTAGAAGGAGTCCAAAATCTGCTAATACCATAGCAGTACAAATGAAATGGCACAATTTTAGAGTCTTCACTGGTCTCATACAGCTGTGATTTATGTATATAGACTGAAGCGGCGAGTGAAAATCTGTACCAAGGCCGGAAATTTCCCGGGTCACCTACTTATTAATGCAGGAGCCTTAGCCACTAAGATAAGGGAGAATTTAAAGTAGAGTAGGGAGGCAATGAGAATTTGGATCGAGGAGGGAGGCGTACCTGGATAATCCGTGCATTTAGGGTGAACCACTGCGTGCTGGGGATCGAACATGCTGTAGACAAAATATGGAGAAAGGAGGAGTCGCCACATCTGCTATAAACAGTTTTAAATTTAAGAATATTGGCAGCAATAAATTTTGTTTAGAGCTGCATTTAGAAGCATGTGCAACAGGGATAGAATTCCATAATAGGTCCTTTATAATAGTAGCCATATACAGAGCACCTTCAGGAAATTTCAACCTGTTTATAAACGGTCTTGAAGATTTTTTATCTCATCTAAAATTAAAAAGCAAAGAACTAGTGGTTGCTGGTGATTTTAATGTAGATGTCCTGAAAAACACTGTCAGTGAATAGATACTGAAATCAGTTACATTGTCAGTCAATTTAATTTCTACTGTAAATTTCCCAACTAGGGTATGCAAATGTAAGACTGCCATTGATAATATCTTTATAGATAATTCTAGGCAACTAAGCCACATTACAAAACCAGTAATAAATGGGCTATCTGACCATGACATACAAACCTAACACTAAATTTTGAAAATAGTCAGGGTAAAACATCTATCAGAACTGAGTACAGAAGGCCAATAAAACAGTCAAAAACTGAGAAATTTAGGAGATTCCTCAAAGAAATTAATTGGATGGATGTTTACAGCATCCAAGACACAAATGGAAAATACAAAACATTCATTAGTAAAGTTAGCACCTCATTTGAAAATTTTTTCCCCTATGAAGGTAACTCAAATTAAGCAGAGGTCTAATAAGAAACCATGGATCACACAAGGGATAAAGATATCATGTGAGACAAAAAGGAAACTCTATCTGATATGTAGGGACACCTTTGATACTAGCATTATAACTCATTATAAAAGTTACTGCAAAATATTGAAGAAGGTTATCCTGAAATCTAAACACCAGCATTATGAGAAGAAGATAAATACATCCAGCAATAAAATAAAAACAGTATGGGATATAGTTAAGTCAGAGATAGATAAAACCAGAAATGAGGAGGAACAAATAGCTCTAAAAATAAACGAAACCATGTTGTGTTGGAAACCATTTAATCAATGGAACATCTGAGACCAGTGCACACAAGCAATCTCAGTATAATGGAATTGACACTTACTTCACCCAAAGAAATAGAATCAATCATATAGTCCTTGAAATCAAAGCATTCTAGTGGTTATGATAACATATGAACAAAGTTAATAAAAGAGTGTTCATGTATGCTTAGTCCTATCTTAAGTTATTTGTGTAATCAATCACTTATGATAGGAACATTCCTGGTCTGGCTTAAATATGCCGAAGTTACACTTCTCCACAAGAAAGGAGACGAAGAAGTGCCGTCAAATTACCGACTGATCTCACTTTTGCCAGCTTTTTCAAAAATCTTTGAAAAGATTATGTTCAAGTGTCTACTTAAGCACCATAGTGAAAATAACATACTGTAAACGTCACAGTTTGGGTTTGTTAAGGTTTCTGATATTGAGAAGGCTGTTTATACTTACAGTGAAAATGTCCTTAATTCATTAGACAACAAATTAGAGGCAACTGGCATATTCTGTGACCTGTCAAAGGCTTTTGACTGTGTGAATCACAGCATTCTTGTAAGTAAGTTAAAATATTATTGCATCACTGGTAGTGCTGCAAAGTGGTTTCAGTCATATCTTAGTAATAGAAAAAAAAGGGTGTTATTACATAACACTTAGGCAGTAGGCAATCAGACATCATCTGACTGGGAAGAAATTACATTTGGGGTTCCCCAAGGTTCCATACTAGGTCCACTACTTTTTCTTGTGTATATTAATAACCTGTCATCTGTTACATTAGCAGATGCCAAGTTTGTCTAATTTGCAGATGATACAAACATTGTATTAAATAGTAAATCAAATATAAATTTAGAAAGGGCATCTAATAAAATTTTTACATCAGTGGTTCATAGCCAATGCACTGTCATTAAACTTTGAAAAGACCCACTATATGCAGTTGAGAACTTCCAAGAGATTTCTTTCTATTGTGTCTATAAAATATGGTGACATGGAAACAGGAGAAGTTGAGAGTGTAGAATTCTTGGGATTGCAACTGGTAATAAATTCAGTTGGGAGTGACATACTAACGAACTACTAAAGTGCCTAAACAAGTCTCTGTTTGCAATGCGAATGATGTCGGACATAGGAGATATAAATATAAAAAACTGTCATATTTTGTTTATTTTCACACCATTACATCATATTTTGAGGTAAACTACACAAACTGAGAAAATTTTTTTAGAGAACAGAAGCATATAATAAGAGTAACATGTTGTGTAAATCCAAGAACATCATATCGAAACCTATTCAAAGACTTGGGCATACTAACCACAGCTTCTCAGTATATTTATTCCTTAATGAAGTTTGTTGTAAATTATACCTCTGTTTCCAACTTACTGCTTAGTACACAGTGTCAATACTAGGAATAAGAACAGTATACATAAAGATTTAAAATCACTTATCTTGCTCAGAAAGGAGTCCAGTATTTAGCAACGCATATTTTCAATAAGTTACCAGTAACCATTAAGAGTTTAGTTTCAGACAAGGCACAATTTAAACATAATTTAAAAGAATTTTTTGGTGGCCAACTCCTTCTATTCCATCCATGAATTTCTCAACAAGTGCAGTAGACCATTTTAATGAAAATTTATTATACTTTAATTTTTGACAATACTTTGTTGTAACGGCCAAGTAACTATCTAGTGTGTGAATAATGTATGTATGGGGAGCAGATGTAAGTCTTAAGTCTGCAAGTAGTGGAAGTTTATTTTTAAATCTTGTATGTAATTTGATTGTTCTTAACTGAGGATCATTGAAATGAATAATTCACTTTAATTTTTGACAATACTTGGTTCTAATAGCCAAGTAACTAGCTACTGTGTGAATGATGGATTTAATGAAAGCAGATGTAAGTATTAAACCTGTAAATATTAGAAGTTTCATTTTAATTCATGTACATAATTTTACTGATTGTTGACTGAGGATCATTAAAATGAATGAAACTAAATTTTTTCTAATTACATTTTTCTAATGTGTTTATCTGACATTTTCCACACCCAGGAGGATCATCTCTTTTGTGGGGCTATGGAATGAATAATTAATCTAATCTAAAACCTAATCTTAAGCATTCCGATGGGAATGTTGGGGATGTCATCGTTCCTCATCTTAGTTTTGGAATTCGAACGCTCCGAGGTGCTCTTTGAAATAATTGATGCCCCGACATCACCTTTCGGAAAAGTGCTCAGAAATATTTCGGAAAACTGGTCTAACGTAAACAAATTTCCCGTGCTAAACGTAATTTGGAAACTTCTGATTGAATTACAAAAGCACATCCCATCGAACATAAATATCTGTAGGTACAGAGCGATTGTCATTTACGATGACCATCCCAGAACGTGCGCGGCTTGTAGCTTGCCAGGACACGTTCGTGCGGAGTGTGTACAGAGGCGAGTGTCCCAGCTGCCGGCCGGCGTGACCGCGAGGTCCCTCGCTGTGACAACATTGTGATTCCTGACGTCAGTGCATGAGACGGACTTTGCGATGGAGCTTAGTGTACTCTTAGATGAAAACCTACCAATAACTCTACCACCTGCGACAACAGTCACAGTTCTAGCGCCACAGACACTACTAGGTACTACCAGCTAGGACATAACCGTCTATAGCGAGCTAACATGCACCCACAGGCGATAACATCTGCAACCCCTGAAAATCAGCATAATTGACAGGATATGCCAGCTGCTGTTAAAGCCGACCAAAAGGTTACACCAGGGAAGCCAACAAGCTCGCACACTAACGCACAAACAAACCACCACCACTACCATACACTGTGAATCCGATATATGACCTGTCGGACACTAGACGACGATGAACCCAACTGTTGCAGGCTTGCGGATGCTGACCGAGAAGCCAACACCAGTGCCCAGCTGCAGCCGCCGCGTAGTGAAAACTAACCTATATGCAGAGCTGGCAGTAGACCTTTTGTGTTGGCCATCATGCCGTTGTGGACGTCGAGGGGCTACACACTTTATATTTTTTTTTTTTTTTGGAAAAATGAAAAAACCGCCACAGGTTCCTGTAACTGCACAAGAAGCAGGTCCTCCACCAGCTTCTAAATGTAACTGAATAGAAGAAGCTGACCCTGTCTTAGACATTGAGACGAGTCCATCCAGAGAGAATTCTTCCCGGAAAATCGAAAAACGCAGGTTGGTATGTCACCTCTGCGTCACAAAGCGAAAGAAATAAGGAGCAGCTTAAGCCAAAAGATGTGCAAAGATACAAAAGTGACACCACATTAGGAAGAGGTCCCAACTTCTGCACCAGCAAGGCAAGAGAACACCAGATAGCTGTCCAAAAGAGTAACTAAATACTGCCAGGAAGTAGGCCACTCACTAGAAACTGCCAAAGACACATCGAAAACGCCCACTCAACTAAACTGGGCAGACGGCACAGAACACCAGAGTGCAGATTCAGTAATGTTGGAAGTCACAGAACCTAAAGCAGACAACACTTCGTTCCCTTAAGGAAATTACTAGTAATTCCCTAAACAGACAACCCCATGCAAACACTTTTCACACAGAAAGAATATATATCTGACCCTTTTGCAACTGACAAGTGTCATTAATATGTATTTAGAAATGACTTTTTGCAGATGAAATTGAAAAACAATTTTTAAAGACTGATCGCGTAGAAATCGTTTAATGAACAAAGTAAGAGCATATGGACTATCAGACCAATTGTGTGATTGGATTGAAGAGTTCCTAGGTAACAGAACGCAGCATGTCATTCTCAATGGAGAGAAGTCTTCCGAAGTAAGAGTGATTTCAGGTGTGCCGCAGGGGAGTGTCGTAGGACCGTTGCTATTCGCAATATACATAAATGACCTTGTGGATGACATCGGAAGGTCACTGAGGCATTTTGCGGATGATGCTGTGGTATATCAAGAGGTTGTAATAATGGAAAATTGTACTGAAATGCAGGAGGATCTGCAGCAAATTGACGCATGGTGCAGGGAATGGCAATTGAATCTCAATGTAGACAAGTGTAATGTGCTGCGAATACATAGAAAGATAGATCCCTTATCATTTAGCTACAAAATAGCAGGTCAGCAACTGGAAGCAGTTAATTCCATAATTTATCTGGGGGTACGCAATAGGAGTGATTTAAAATGGAATGATCATATAAAGTTGATCGTCGGTAAAGCAGATGCCAGACTGAGATTCATTTGAAGAATCCTAAGGAAATGCAATCCGAAAACAAAGGAAGTAGGTTACAGTACGCTTGTCCGCCCACTGCTTGAATACTGCTCAGCAGTGTGGGATCCGTACCAGATAGGGTTGATAGAAGAGATAGAGATGATCCAATGGAGAGCAGCGCGCTTCCTTACAGGATCATTTAGTGATCGCGAAAGCGTTACGGAGATGATAGATAAACTCCAGTGGAAGACTCTGCAGGAGAGACTCTCAGTAGCTCGATACGGGCTTTTGTTGAAGTTTCGAGAACATACCTTCACTGAAGAGTCAAGCAGTATATTGCTACCTCCTACGTATATCTCGCTAAGAGACCATGAGGATAAAATCAGAGAGACTAGAGCCCACACAGAAGCATACCGACAATCCTTCTTTCCATGAACAATGCGAGACTGGAATAGAAGGGGGAACCGATAGAGGTACTCAAGGTACCCTCCGCCACACACCGTCAGGTGGCTTGCGGAGTATGGATGTAGACGTAGATGTAGAAATATCCAGAATGAGATTTTCACTCTGCAGCGGAGTGTGCGCTGATATGAAACTTCCTGGCAGATTAAAACTGTGTGTCCGACCGAGACTCGAACTCGGGACCTTTGCCTTTCGCGGGCAAGTGCTCTACCAACTGAGCTACCGAAGCACGACTCACGCCCGGTACTCACAGCTTTACTTCTGCCAGTATCTCGTCTCCTACCTTCCAAACTTTACAGAAGCTCTCCTGCGAACCTTGCAGAACAAGGTAGGAGACGAGATACTGGCAGAAGTAAAGCTGTGAGTACCGGGCGTGAGTCGTGCTTCGGTAGCTCAGTTGGTAGAGCACTTGCCAGCGAAAGGCAAAGGTCCCGAGTTCGAGTCTCGGTCGGGCACACAGTTTTAATCTGCCAGGAAGTTTCATATCAGCGCACACTCCGCTGCAGAGTGAAAATCTCATTCTGGAAACATCCCCCAGGCTATGGCTAAGCCATGTCTCCGCTATATCCTTTCTTTCAGGAGTGCTAGTTCTGCACGGTTCGCAGGAGAGCTTCTGTAAAGTTTGGAAGGTAGGAGACGAGATACTGGCAGAAGTAAAGCTGTGAGTACCGGGCGTGAGTCGTGCTTCGGTAGCTCAGTTGGTAGAGCACTTGCCCGCGAAAGGCAAAGGTCCCGAGTTCGAGTCTCGGTCGGGCACACAGTTTTAATCTGCCAGGAAGTTTCATGTAGAAATATGTCCGACTCACAAACGTAGGCAGACAGGCAGCAGTAGCCGACCGCGACAGACGCAGCAACAGATAAGTAACCGCATTTATCATTTACGAATTCCTAACCAGGAGCGAATTTTATTATATCTGTGTGCTGTAACAGTTTAGTTTCCTGAGTTTCTGCGTGTAAATTCAACATATAATAGCCACAAAGAAACTTGTTCGAGCGCTTGCAGCTACAATTGTTGATTACTACAGTATTATTCTGCAAGAACTTTTTCAAAAGACCTCACGAATCTAGGAGGTGGTGATGAACACTTCTGTGAGATCGTATATCACTTCGTGCAGGCAAGTGCACTGGTACCCGTACATACGGTCTGTGTCAACAGATGAGTTACATATGTAGTCCTTCTTCCCCTCGAACTTTACATTCATATACGGACCGTACAGCATTAGCAGTCATTCACTATCTCTACTGTAAATCGATATTGGATGTATACTGTACATTTAAATAAATGTACCTAGAGTATCAATCTTATTCAGCCGTCTGTTAAATTCGTCACTAATTTCTTTAGAGTGCGTTTGAAATTTTTTTTCATTCTTCCTACAGCATGGTGAATGTTTTTATAGAATTATTCTATGAATTGCTCTACGAATTTATACGGTGTATATTTTGTAACGAAGATGTTCATTGAATTCAGGTCTGCGACCCTTTTTTTGTGGATTCGAACACTATAACTCCAATACAGGGTTGGTCTGGTTCCATGTTGTTGCAGCATAGTAGAAAACACGCTGTTGTCGAAATATTTTTCAGAAACACGTGCACTCATATTACTACAGAGCATATCAAAATGTTGAAGCAGAAGCAGGGTAAACTGTTCCTGTCTGTCGCATCAATTCCGACATATCTCACTGTTACACGTAATTACACGCATGAAGTCCACAGAAGCGAGGTTCTGCGTTCATTACGTAACGTGATTATTCGAAATGACGTCGCGCGTTCGTACTTGTGAATATTGGCTTCGTTGCACCAACCCCACTACAAACAGGAGCACTACTGTTGTCTCGAAGTGGATAGTTACGTCACTGACACTGTAATCTGGGTGGAAAGGAATGTTCTCTGCAAAGGGCGATTATGCCTGCCGATTGGCTTGCAGAGTGCACTTGTTTCTTGAGCTCTAAGGTGATTTGTTAGCCCCATCTCTATTACAGAGCAACTTGCCATATAAAACTAATTTGAAATTACTTCACCCAAATCGTGTAAGGGAGATTTTATCATGTTACGATCTGGAATATTCATTACTATTAAGTAGTAACCTAGCCTCACTGATTTAGTTCTTTTTTCAATGTATTTTTCCTGCTGGTTTTTCGCATTTTTCCTGCCTGTGTTTTAAGTTAATGTTTTGATGATCTTTTTTTCATGTATTCATCTGCTGTTACTGCTGTACTCGTGTTTTAGAGAGCTACGTAGTCACTCGCTTTTTAACTACACTTGTCCCTTTATATTTTATGTTGGTGCGTGGTGATCTCACAGTTTAGCGACGTAAAAGCGTAGTTACAGCCATCGTCAGCAATTATTGCCGTTGATCACCATAAAGAGTAAGGAGAGAAAAATATAGGTAAACTCTTATGTCTCTAGAGTCAGATTTTTTTGTTTTATCTTGTACAAGGGGAAGTATCAGGACTGGTTTCAGGGCCAAGCGGAAAGGGGCTCCAGAGGCGCTACATCTATGAGATATTTGTACGGGACATATCACAATAGGTAGCAGTCACTTGGGTCACCAAGCTGAGAGGGGCGGCCAAGTCGCAAGATTTGTGTACATTGCCTGTAGAAATTATTAGCGAAAACTGGCGTAAGTTTGGGGTGGGGATGAGTGGGGAGGGAGAGAGGGCGCCCAAATAAGTCGCTCGTGTGGCAAAATTCACGTGAACCGAACCTGGAAAGAACCCTAGCCTCAAGTATAACTTCTGACAAGGAGAGGCCCCTAGGGGTGGGATCGACTTTCTGAACCCATCTATACGATTATGTAGGTTAAATTCGCAGATATTACACCATGTGACCATTCTCCATGGTGCGCCCTCGTTTGCAAGAAATCGACGAAAACACTTCCGGAATTTTGCATGTTGCTCTACAACTTTAAAAAAGGAATACTGTACAAACTAATTGTGTAGCGTAATGGTAAGAGTACTAACTTTATAGGCAAAAGCTTGTGGTTTCGAATCTTGTTAGGTGCTTCCAAACATTTTATTTTTAAATTTTTATTGAAATGACATCGATCATTATTTTTATTCAGTTAATTGGTTTAAACGTATTTTTTATTTCTTTCATTTTTAATCCCCATCATTCGTTTTCCAGTTGGAATTTTTGTGGATGTGATTTTAATGATTGACGATTATTGAAACTGATTTAATTTCATCCGTTTCATCATCCTGCAGTTACGTCCATATTACTGCATACATTATTTCTATTCCTCATTTTGCTTGTTCTGGCTCTGAGCACTATGCGACTTAACATCTGAGGTCATCAATCCCCTAGAACTTAGAACTACTTAAACCTAACTAACCTAAGGACATCAAACACATCCATGCCCGAGGCAGGATTTGAACCTGCGACTGTAGCGGTCGTGCGGTTCCAGACTGAAGCGCCTAGAACCGCTCGGCCACACTGGCCGGCCATTTTGCTTGTCTTTCGCTTACAATCCTTTCATTCGTTAAAATCATCATCTGAGTTAATTTGTCATTAGTGCAATTAGAATTTATGTTGTAAATGTTAGTGTGTTGAACGCTATACAAGAAAATGTACAACTTGTAATAAATATTACAGTTTTGACACCACTGCACTTATAAATAAATTATTTGTCTTTTGTTTTTGATCGATACATTAGCATTTTCAAATGTTTAAATATTTTAGTACAGAAATAAAAATAATTAAATAACGAACTTCTTATGCACAAGGATTCCAACCGGAAGATCAGTGATGGGAATTAAAAATGAGAGCAATTCGAAAAGTTAATACAGTGCTTAAAATGATGTGACAAAGGAACAAAAATTTAAAAAAAAACGCGTCTACATCAATTAGCTGAATAAAAATAATGATGAAAGACATTTAGATGAAATTTAAAAATAAAAAGAAATTGAAGTACTAACGAGATTTTAACACACAACCTCTTACATCTGAGTCTGGTACCATTACAATTATGGTTCACAACCAGTTTGGATTGACTGTAGAGTACCATGCAAAAAATCCAATAGGTTTCCGCCGATTCCTCGAAAACGAGGGCGCACCAGGGTGAATGGTTGTAGGATGTAATATCTTGGAATTTGACCTACGTCAGCGTGTAGAAACTCATTCCCATCGTTGCTTACCTCCCCTTGTGGGATAAAATACGACTGTTCTACTCGTATAGTGTACAACATCTGAAGTGTGAGCAGAACAATAGTCAGTACCTAAATGAAACGTCAATAATTGAAGAAGTTTACATTAAGTTTCCTTTAATTTACGTCTATGGTCACAATAGTTTTTGCTTAACAGATTAGCGGTTTCGGTCTTTAATGATCATCATCAGATCTGCAGCAAAAATTGGAAAAATATAAATACACTCGCAAACTGTATACAGCTTAAGAGCAGTACATAGAGCATATTGAAAAGTAGTACTGACAAAATTTACATTTGTGCGCTTTAAATATGAAGAGGCATACCTGTTTCATAAAAACAAAGTCCTAATATACTGCAGCCATAGTAGCATCGTCAAATGTTAAATGCGGAACCAGCACCAGGATCGTCAAATACATATAAATCACATCACATGCACGAGTCATGTTGTCAGTAGTTCCACTGCTTAAAACAAGTTGCCGTACAGTAGCCGCAAGATGTTTGTGTTGTAAGTTGACCAGATGTCGCTAATGTCGACATACACTAGTATGAAACAGCAAAAATAAAAGGGGGATACAACAGTTAAAGTCTGCAATAAGCTTATAAAGTGTAAAGGGCGTTACGGTAATAAAAAGCAATAAAAAGAAGAACAAGACAAAATAATATTGTTAAAAGGACGAAGAGTTAAAAAACAGTGGTTGACATATGCTCTAGTGCCAATATTCCAGACAATGACATAAATATTAAACACCGTTGATATTGCACCGGGTAATATTAAACAACATAAAACAAATCGCTAAAGAAGCCACAAATGAAAGAAAATATAGTTCTGTACATAATCAGTGCCCCTGTGTTAGCGCTAACGCCACAATTCCACACAGGTGGGAAGTGGTTGGAGGAACGTGACGGGCAGAGGGCCCGTCGTACCCTGCGGCACTCCGTTGCAAGAAAAGAACGATAAAATTCCGTAACAGTGGATGATCTACATTATCTAATTAAACAGTGGTTGACATAGGCTCTAGTGCCAATATTCCAGACAATGACATAAATATTAAACACCGTTGATATTGCACCGGGTAATATTAAACAACATAAAACAAATCGCTAAAGAAGCCACAAATGAAAGAAAATATAGTTCTGTACATAATCAGTGCCCCTGTGTTAGCGCTAACGCCACAATTCCACACAGGCGGGAAGTGGTTGGAGGAACGTGACGGGCAGAGGGCCCCTCGTACCCTGCGGCACTCCGTTGCAAGAAAAGAACGATAAAATTCCGTAACAGTGGATGATCTACATTATCTAATTAATGCAGTCTGTGTAATGAATAAAGGAACAAGAACCTACTAGAAACATGCGTAAAATTTATGAAAACGAAGTAAATATGTGATGCACTCAATACTAGGTGAACTTGTGAACACGCTATATATAACAGAGGCGTGCAGTGATTACGGTAAAACATTGTCAAATAAAGGAAAGTAGGCATTGGGCACAAACTCATTTTGGCAGTAAGTAACATTTGTCACAGTTACTGTAATCAATCTTGTATACTCCAGAGCCATCTAATTTATCATAGTTCCCTTTCAATTTATGTTTTATTCGTAGTTTTACGGTGTTATTGACCTGAAAGCCACATCTGACATCAGACTTTTTAAAACTTTTTTCTACTTGCAGGGACATTTTGCCGTTATATTTCATAGGAATGGTTTTTATTCTACCTTTGCCGGTTCTCTTTTGTGTGTGGGTGTGTGTGTGCCTGCTGTTTGTTAAACGTTTCTTTAGTCTATTGTAGGGGAGCGTGACGTCGTTTGTAGAAAAGCCGTTATCTAATGCGATCTGCTTTAAAACGCTAAGTTCTTTACGTATTTCGTTTTCATCTAAAGGTAGACTTTATAAGCTTAGTGTAGACTTTAAGTATTGTATCCCCCTTGTATTTTCGCTGTTTCAATTAATTATTTAAAATTAGTGTATGTCGACATTAGCGACATCTGGTCAACTTACAACACAAACATCTTGAGGCTACTGTACGGCAGCTTGTTTTAAACAGTGGAACTACTGACAACATGACTCGTGCATGTGATGTGATTCATATATATTTGACGATACTGGTGCTGATTCCGCATTTAACATTTAACGATGCCACTATGGCTGCAGTACATTAGGACTTTGTTTTTATGAAACAGGTATGCCACTTCATATTTAAAGCTCACAAATGTAAATTTTGTCAGTACTACTTTTCAATATGCTCTAGTATTGCTCTTAAGCTATATACAGTTTGCGAGTGTATTTATATTTTTCCAATTTTTACTGCAGATCTGATGATGATCATTAAAGACCGAAACCGGTAATCTGTTAAACAAAAATGATTGTGACCATAGACGTAAATTAAAGGAAACTTATTACATATACAGGTTACTGTGTTTTTTTCGCTACGATATCGCAGCTTGTGAAGTTTACATTGTTACCCTATATTCAACGATTTATTTCCAGACAAAAGCGATACTGTTGCTCCATCTCTAACTAGGCAATGAGCACGATGGCTGAAATTTCAGTGAGGCGAAAATATACCGACAATCTTAATTTTTCCTGGCTAAATTTTGGGCACAAAGGGTAATAATTATATTCGGGACAATAAGGTAACTCTGCCAACGAAATATTAATGCATTTATGATGTTGAGGTATTGTCGCTGGACGTGACACGGGTAGCTGCCCATTTCCAGTGTTTCATCCTGTAGTTTCTCCTTGGGTGTTTCATTCATAAATAATATTTTTACAAATAAAATCTACGGAGCGTCAAGAATGCAGCTGATTGTAAGAAACTGGACAAATGTGGGTAGGACTCGCGCACTAATGGTTCCGTATAAACTTAATTATGAATGAAGATAGTAATAATTCAGTGAGGCTCTGTCGGCTCGTGCAGATCTTTCTATTAGACATCACTTCGGCGACTTGCGGGTCCAAGACCTAACCCATGTATGCAGCTGGGGAAAGGGGACTACAGCTGTGTCCGGAACACGGTGACTCCTCACGAGGATGAGAGGTAAAAGCATAGATTAAAACGAAGACCGAAAAATCAGTGGTCCAGCTGAGTTTCGATGCTCCCACCTTTAGATTTCCAGGCACGTGCTTTACTGGTGGACCACCAGGCCCAAGATCCATATAATTAGTTCGTCTATAGGTTTTGATGAGCGAGTTTGCAAGTATCAAAATATGTGGGATACATGGGCGTATCTTCTCACAGCTTTGACTTAGAAGATTAAATTATTTACACCACAAAGGGACCGTAGACTTCTCGATACCTATACGCGTTCCGGAGAAAAACATGTCTCGACAGACGGCCGTATCCTTTGATTTTATAGACATAGAAGCTTGAATGTTTTACGCCAGCGAGGGAGCGGAACGCTAGTATTTGCAAAAACTTTGCTGAGGAAAGGAGAGTTAACAGACGGACAAGACAGACAAGAAATGTTGGGAGTTTTCCTTACTTTACTGTGAAAGTTTTCTTCTTGTCAAATTTTGTGATTCTAGATCAACGGGAAATACACTACAGGTTTTGATAATTGAGTTTGCGGGTATCATAATAATTGACGTAAATGGCTGTACCTTTTGTCCGCATTGACTTAGAAAATTAAATGTTTCACATCACCAAGGAGGTATAGACCTCAGTAAGTGGCATAAATCTGAACTTGATACCTCTACCCCTCCCTGAGAAAAATGGGGCTTAACATTCGGACATACAGACAGACGGACAGTAAAGTTACCCTACAGGGGTTTCGTTTTCATGCACTGAAATACCCTAAAATAGTGTCAATCGTACTTAGGACTACATTATGTTAATCCCATTTCACGGTGTGTCCCATTTATGTTGACCATCCTGTAATAATTTTTTTCCAGAACCAAATAGAAAATATAAAAGCAAATGTTGCCTACATACATTAATCAGTGTGATTGCCTTGCTTGTAACTTTGTTCATTACGAAGATGTGAATGCTCTAAATGGCTTTTTCCAACTCAAAGAGCGGATGGTACAACGACCAGCAATAAATGATGAAGAAACAAGCAGTATTGATTGCAGTGTTGTAATCATTATTTATTTACCAATGATGCGTTTCTCCTGGTTCAGGCATCTTCAGATTGGCGTACACAAAAACATACTTTTTTTTTTTTTTTTAGAATTGGCGTGACCTCATTTTGAAAAATTAGTTTTAATAGCAAGAAATTCTAATACAGGTTATTGATGTTAGATGTTTTTAGGCACTTGGAATGCCGAGCATACAAAACGTCCCAGGAAATAATATCTCTCGTCACATGTTCGGATACATCGCGCGGTGTCCTGGTTGAGGCATGAAACGTAGTCCAATATGTACAAACTAGCACTATTTGCGTAGTTGTTACTTGTGGTAGTTATTTTCTGAGACTTTTTGTGTGCCTAACACTATATATCAGTAAGTTGTGCTACAATCCGTTTCTAGTAACTCAAATTTTGCAATATGAGGTCATGCCACTTATAGCATACACGTATTTTTTTTTTTTTTTTTGACTAGACCAATCTGAAGGTGCCTAAATCAGGCGAAATGCGTCGTTGGTAAATACACTACCGGCCATTAAAGTTGCTACACCAAGAAGAAATGCAGATGATAACGGGTATTCATTGGACAAATATATTATACTAGAACTGACACGTGATTACATTTACACGCAATTTGGGTGCATAGATCCTGCGAAATCAGTACCCAAAACAGCCACCTCTAGCCGTAATAACGGCCTTGGTACGCCTGGGCATTGAGTCAAACAGAGCTTGGATGGCGTGTACAGGTACAGCTGCCCATGCAGTTTCAACACGATACCACAGTTCATCAAGAGTAGTGACTGGCGTATTGTGTCGAGCCAGTTGCTCGGCCACCATTGTCCAGACGTTTTCAATTGGTGAGAGATCTGGAGAATGTGCTAGCCAGGACAGCAGTCGAACATTTTCTGTATCCAGAAAGGGCCGCACAGGACCTGCATCATGCGGTCTTGCATTATCCTGCTGATATGTAGGGTTTCGCAGGGATCGAATGAAGGGTAGAGCCACGGGTCGTAACCCATCTGAAATGTAACGTCCACCGTTCAAAGTACCGTCAATGCAAACAAGAGGTGACCGAGACGTGTAACCAATGGCACCCCATACCATCACGCCGGGTGATACGCCAGTATGGCGATGACGAATACACGCTTCCAATGTGCGTTCACCGCGATGTCGCCAAACACCGATGCAACCATCATGATGCTGTAAACCGAACCTGGACTCATTCG
The DNA here is from genome assembly GCF_021461395.2 of Schistocerca americana. Taxonomy (NCBI): domain Eukaryota; kingdom Metazoa; phylum Arthropoda; class Insecta; order Orthoptera; family Acrididae; genus Schistocerca; species Schistocerca americana. Next base: position 619,677,581 of record NC_060121.1, read on the forward strand.
AAAAAATGACGTTTTGCCATTCGTGCACCCAGGTTCGTCGTTGAGTACACCATCGCAGGCGCTCCTGTCTCTGATGCAGCGTCAAGGGTAACCGCAACCACGGTCTCCGAGCTGATAGTCCATGCTGCTGCAAACGTCATCGAACTGTTCGTGCAGATGGTTGTTGTCTTGCAAACGTCCCCATCTGTTGACTCAGGGATCGAGACGTGGGTGCACGATCCGTTACAGCCATGCGGATAAGATGCCTGTCGTCTTGACTGCTAGTGATACGAGGCCGTTGGGATCCAGCACGGCGTTCCGTATTACCCTCCTGAACCCACCAATTCCATATTCTGCTAACAATCATTGGATCTCGACCAACGGGAGCAGCAATGTCGGGATACGATAAACCGCAATCGCGATAGCCTACAATCCGACCTTTATCGAAGTCAGAAACGTGATGGTACGCATTTCTCCTCCTTACACGAGGCATCACACAACGTTTCACCAGGCAACGCCGGTCAACTGCTGTTTGTGTGTGAGAAATCCGCTGGAAACTTTCCTCATGGCAGCACGTCGTAGGTGTCGCCACCGGTGCCAACCTTATGTGAAAAGCTAATCATTTGCATATCACAGCATCTTCTTCCTGTCGGTTAAATTTCGCGTCTGTAGCACGGCATCTTCGTGGTGTAGCATTTTTAATGGCCAGTAGTGTAGATAATAATTACAACCTTGCAACAAAGACTGTTTCTTCACCATGCTATTAATGTTGTTAACGCTTTTGGTCAATAGACGGTCATTAGACCACTTATAAAGTAGTAGCGACGTAGGCAAAAATGATATGATGTGTAGAGGTTTATTTATATACTTTTTTAAAACAGAGTTTTCCTAACGTAGAATTACATATCTAAATGCTTACCTCTGTTTCCATCTCGTCAGCCAGCATTACCTTTAATTTTTCCTCTTTTGTCCTCTACTTTCAGTACCAGGATTGGAACAGGATACTTGTATCACCGCGCACTGGCGTTAAATCAACACTTACTGTCATCGACCGTGGGGTGATAACGGTCGTGGGATAGCTATTAACGATGTCTAGTAGCTCAGCCTGACTCACTGACAGACCAGAGAGACACTGGTAGCGTAAGGACTCGGAAATAACGCTCGGCAACCACAGTCGGCAGAAGTTGGCCCAGGCGGAGCTTATCCGCCCAGCGAGCGACGTCCCTCCGCGCCGCGCGTCGCCATCAGTAAAGGCCTGACACAGGATACCTCAGCAAATAGGATAACATCGGATTTCAAAGTTTTATGGGCTCAGCTTTGAAGCCCCTCGGCGGAGTCTTTCTTTCCGTCGAATCTGTCGGATATCTGGCGGAGGCAGATGCTCCATCCGCCAGTTCTGTATGTTTACACAGGCCGCGTTTCATAAACAATTAAAGTGCGGGAGTCCGTCTCTGCGAGTTTAGTTAGCTTTTAGTTTCGGTGCCATATGAAGCCATTTCACTGTTCTTAGAAGTTTATTACGATACTTAAAGAACTGCTGTATCAATGATGGAGGGCAAGGGGCAAAATGTACCTACATACCGACGTTCGTAGATAAGCATCACTTTGAGTTTTCGTTGCTAAATGTTCAGCACAGTGAGTACCACTTATTTTTTAGGGATATGGTAATATATAATATAGAGGTATTTTCACTACTTGTTACAAGCGTAGTTGCCCCACTCTAGTATTTCATTGCGTACCTTCTCCTACTGCGTTTTATTTGTATAGAATAATTCAATAATTTTAGAAATATGTCTATGAAACGACTGCAGTGCAGTGGAAGAGCGTACCGGAGAACTGTGTGAAGACGATGTGCACAAGGCGCTTTCAGTAGCGCTAATTGATCACACTCAGGCTTACGGATGGTGTGACGTAAATTCTACGGCTTCATTGTTAATCAAGATCACACGTAAAGGGTGTCCATTACTGCAGGAACTGTTTTCTACTGCATACATTGCTTTTCATTTCTCATTAATTTTGACTGTTACTTGCAGCACATCTGCTAAGTTCTTTCTTGCTCTTCTCTTGGTTTTAGCATCCTAGTTTTTTTTTTTATTCTAGTGTAGATACGAAAAGTTTTTTGTTCAAAATAAATTTACTTAAAGATTTAATTGTATAAAATCTGAAACAAACAGCATTAATATTGTATAATAACATTTATTTTATATTTTGTTGTGATCCGACTTTCGCCTTTGTAGGTCATTATTAGACATCTTAAAACTGAACATAAAAAGTCCATACAGCATCAGCAAGAACTTCTACCTAGACCAAGACCATTGTTTCCTAAGATGCATCTACGTGAAAGACACAAAATAGTAATGCTTCAGTTAGACATGGCTACCCCGCTTTTGGCCGCTCTTTATCCGGCTTTTCGCTATAACGGCCTTTCAGAATAATGCTATTCTTTTCAATTTTCGGCCCATGACGTTTCGTAACACGGCCAACTGCTACGCTCTGTTTAGTTCCAGAGACCCCTTCAATTGGCTCTGTGATATTTGTGCCTTTGTACCTCTGTGCCTTTGTCATCACTATTTACTGTGCTATCACTTAATTGTTTTCCAGTGAATCAGTTATTTGAAATGTTAGTTGCTACGCTGTTCTTTTAAATAAATTGCCTGATTCTAAGCATATTTGGTTCGAACGAATTAAAAATACTGAATTTTCGTTACATATGTAAGTAATACATTAATTCTTTCAAATATAATCATTACTTTTATAGGAAAAAGTGTTTCTAAAACGTTCGAAGTTGGATGGTGATACTAATAAAAAGAGAAGACGAAAGTGTGTCACACTGGAGTCCAAAATAAAACATTTATGTCGCACAGAAGCTGAAATTAGGGTAAAAATTTTATTGCAATGGGAATGACGAAGTGCATTGTTCAGAGTATTAGGAACGGCAAAGAAGAAATCGACACGCAGTCGCCATCTGCTGCACATTCTAGTTTTTCAAAATTAACTCGCTGAGGAAGCACCATAATGGAAAAAAGTGTAAAAAATATTAGATACGTGGACTGAACCAAGGATACCAGTGAGCCAAATTACTACCCAGCAAAAGGCTAAAAGTGTTTTCTGGTAAGATAAAGAGGGAGGTAGTGTTAACATTTCAAGGAAGTACGGCACGGTTTAAAAAAATTCAAAAATGGCCACAATTAGGACAACTCAAAAATGGAAGGTGAAAGAGTTGGGGCAGGTAATGACGCAGCTAAAGAATATCCCAAAATTCTGAAAAGAATTATTGACAGATGCGAATACCGATCTGAACAGGTATTCAGTGTAGACGAGAGAGGTCTCTGCTGAAACTGATTGCCAGAAAGAACTTCTATCTCAAAATGCGGAAAGTCTGTATATTGCTATAAGGCACAGGTGGGCAATGAGGGTGCCGCGCTGCCGGCGAGGTCTCATGAGCGTGGGCGGAGCCGAGGAGCCAATAGCAGCTGACGTCTGTCTAATAGTTTTCGCTGTAAAGACTAGATCGTGATATGCGCAGTCAAGGCACAAACATAGCCACAGAATGTACCTGGCTGAGTATATTATGCTATGGTACAGTGCACTGTGTAGTCGAAATGGCTAGTGAAAGCAGTGCTGTATAGCGGCGTTCTATTTTACAGTTCAACTCTAGTTGGGAGTGTAATTATTTGTTCACCGAAAGTGAAGGAGGAGCACAATGTTTGGTATGAGGTAAAATATTAGGCATGAAAGAAGCACAATTTAGAGGATCACAACACATCTCTTCAACCAGTAGGGAAGCACTGAGGTTGGCTCAAAATGGCTCTGAGCACTGTGGGACTTAACATCTGCGGTCATCAGTCCCCTAGAACTTAGAACTACTTAATCCTAACTAACCTAAGGACATCACACACATCCATGCCCGAGGCAGGAATCGAACCTGCGACCGTAGCAGTCGCGCAGTTCCGGACTGAGCGCCTAGAACCGCGAGACCACCGCGGCCGTCTCGCTGAGGTTGAAATACGACTTAATCTTCTTAATAATCTACGCGAGGAAGGAACTAAAGTAGCGGTAAGTATTACAATGTTGCACCTATGTACGATATAACTTAATTATAGTACCTAATAAACCAAATTCTCGTTTGAAATGACAAATCCTTTAATTTCTTACACAGGAATTTCATGCCTCCTCTTCCGATGCAGCTGTTCGTGCTAGTTACGGAACAGCTTTGCTGATGGCGTGTTCGTCCCGACCACTTTGTGACGGTGAATTCGTGTAGCGAAGTCGTAGCAGACGAACAGTGTCCACGATTATCACGTTCTTTCGCAAGTTCGTGTCTGTCGCGGCGCAGTGTAGCTCATCGTATCGTAAGTCTGTCTGGAACAGTTATTGGACGTCATTTCGAACAGCTTGGTGTTTTCTGCTGCATTAGGTGAGAGTGCCCACTTACCAGACACAGCCCTGCTGGCAAAGGTGTTGATGCAAACTGAGTAGCAAGGAAGGAAGTCCTGGATGTATGCCCTCTGAGAGACACCACTATAGGTGATGACGTACTTCAGTGTGTGGAGGATGTATTTATCAGATTTGATCTACCGCGTTACTAGCTCGTTTCAGTTGCCACTGATGGAGCACCCTGCATGCTCAGAAGTAGACGAGGGCTTGTGCGAGTAGGTCTTCTGAGAAGCAGACTACTACAACACGAAGTGAGGTACATACCTGTACATTGTTTGATTCATCAAAAAAACCTGTGCGCAGAAAACGTCACAATGGCAAATGTGAAGACCGTAGTAGTGAGAACAGTGGGCTGAACCATTGACAAGTTAAAGCTCTACTGAAGGATACTGTGCGTGAATTTGGTGATATTGCGTACTTTTGTGAAGTTGGTTGGATTGCTAGAGGTAATATGTTGAACCACTTTTTTGACTTGTTGGACGAAATAGTTTTATTCAAGGAAATCAAGTGCGTCCCTTCCATGAATTCAATAATCCTGAATGAATTAATGAGTTAGAATTTCTCACCGACCTCATATCCCACACGAATAAACTTAATCTTAAGTTGCAGGGAGCAACATACTTATTACCCCTTTTTCAAGCCCGCTCGGTTAGCCGAACGGTCTAACGCAAGGCTTTCCGGGGCGGGAAGGAGCGCCTGGTCCCCGGCACGAATCCGCCCGGCAGACTTGTGTCGAGGTCCGGTGAGCCGGGCAGTCTCTGGATGGTTTTTAGGCGGTTTTCCATCTGCCTCGGCGAATGTGGGCTGGTTCCCCTTATTCCTCCTCAGCTACACTATGTCACTGACTGCTGCGCAAATAGGTTCTCCACGTACGCGTACACCACCAGGCAAACATAGGGGTTACACTCGTCTGGTGTGAGACGTTCCCTGGGAGGGGGGTCGAACCGCACAACAACCCTGGGTTCGGTGTGGGGCGGCGGAGGGGTGAAGTGGATTGCGGTAGTCGTTGTGGGGTTGTGGACCACTGCGGCTGCGGCGGGGACGGAGCCTCTCCGTCGTTTCTAGGTTCCCGTTTAACATACAACATACATACCTCTTTTTCAGACAGTATTACTGCCTTCAAGCAAATGTTGGAGTTTGGCAGTGTCGGATGTTGAAAGGTGAGTTGCCTCATTTTTCCAAATTGTCATTGTTGAAATCTAGTTTAATTCAATCAATTGCAGACATTTTCAGGTACTCTTATGAGTCTTGTGAAAGAATTTTTCATGAGATATGGAAATCTGGACAATTTATCGAATGATCTGAAAGTGGATGCTGCGCCCTTTACAATAATTGATGACGTTCTGTCTGCTCTACAGTGCGAGTTGCTAGCGATTCTATGCGACAGTGAACTGAAGGCTCAATACGTACCACGAACAAGCCTATCACATTTTTATGAACATTTATGACAAACAGATTTCCGGAAAATGCACAAAATGGCTGCCAAACTACTATCAACATTCGGCTCAATATATCTGTGTGAAAAATTCTTCTCTGTAATGAAAATAAATAAATCTCCACGAAGAGCCACTCCAACTGATACACATATCACTGCAGCTCTGCGAATTGCAAGTGCGAGATCGATTGCACCAAATATAACTCTTATTCTTTAGCGAAAAGAGACGCACAGCTCGAGATCATTTGCTGAATGCCATTTCAGATATATAAGAACACGTAAGCCTATGTTTTGTTGCTGGTGAATTATATTTATTCATTTACTTATTTCTGTACTTAACCTAATGTTACTTTGTTGTTCATTGGTTTTGTTGTATTCTAAATGAGATTTATGTTGGCCTACTGTATTTTCGTGACTATAGTTATTAGTCAATAAGGTATTTAATTGCTACGTGTCAAAGTAATTACTGTTTTTCCTACGCGTAATCTAATGAAAGGAGTATAATTGAACATATTTATTTACCACCACAATCTAATCCACTGAATAGAACAATACATTAGACACCACAAAAATGTCACAAGGTTACATTTGGTTTTATGTACGTCCCTTCTCCAGTTGTTATGGCAAGCTGCGCAAGCGGCTACAAGCTTAACTTCCGCCAGAGCGCAAACTTTGCACCTTTTCCTACCTGAGCTGGAGCGCTGCTCATTGAGCCAATTTGTGCCCGCCTCTGATATAAGGTGACAAAAGAGCAGTTTACTTTGTTCCTTGGTGCTAGTACCGCATGCGATTTTAACCTAAAATCGCTTTTTATATACCTTTCCGGAAATTCAAGGGGTTTTAAAAGGCTGAAAAAATAGGTTGCTCATCATTTTTTTGGATTTGGATTTGTTTTACATTGCTTCGTATTTTTTTAATTTTTAACGAAGTATGTTTATAGGGAATAAAAACAATAAAATTCCTTATGAACTAACGACTACATTATTTTACAAACAAATGGAACAGATCCAGTTAAATTTGTACGAAACTGTTTATCCGTTGTAGGCTTTTCGCTTTACGGTCACCTTTTACAGACTATATGAAGGTGGTAAAGCGATGTGTGAGAGTATTAGGTGGTGAATTACTGAATTTTAAGATTCAGAAGACGTGAGTATATATCTCTAAACCTAATGGTTCACTGACTTAAACGTGTTTTACCACACAGGTTATACAGATTTGATTACATTCTCTAAACCACGGACAAACTGACAAATTATCGTGAGAATATCGGAATACTCTCAAAGAAGATGTGTACAATAGCAGTTATATGAATTCTACTCAAAGATTAAAAGTATATGGATATAAAAGACAAATGTACACCACGTCAGTACTAGCAAAGACTGCTATGGTACAGACACAATGTAGAGAAATTGGTGAATGTTGTGAACAGAATTAAGGAGGGGGGGGGGGATCGGTTACTACTGCTACACTAGCAGGTTCTCAAGATTTAAGTGAGTATGAACGTGGTGTGATAGCAGGCGCACGAGCGACGGGACACAGCATCTCCGAGGTGGCGATGAAGTGGGAGTTTTCCCGTGCGATTATATCACGAGTGTACCATGAATATAAGGAATCCGGTAAAACATCAAATCTCCGACATTGCTGTGGCCGCAAAAAGATCCTGCAAGAACGGGACCAAGAACGACTGAAAAGAATCGTTCAACGTGACAGAAGTGCAACACTTAACGCAAATTGCTGCATATTTCAATGCTGAGCCAACAACAACTGTCAGCGTACGAAACATCAACGAAACATCATCGATATGGGCTTTCGGAGCCGAAGGCCCACTCGTGTACCCTTGATGACTGCACGACACAAAGCTTTACGCCTCGCCTCGGCCCGTCAACACCGACATTAGACTGTTGATGACTGGAAACGTGTTGCCTGGTCGGACGAGTTCGTTTCAAATTGTATCGAACCGATGGACGTTCACGGGTATGGAGACAACCTCATGAATCCATGGACTCTGCATGTCAGCATGGGACTGTTCAAGCTGCTGGAGGCACTTTAATAGTGTGTGCCATGTGCAGTTGAAGTGATATGAGACCCTGATACGTCTAGATACGATTCTGACAGGTGATAGTACGTAAGCGTGCTGCCTGTTCATCTGCATTATGTCCATTGTGGAGTCCGACAGACTTGGGCAAATTCCAGCAGAACAATGTGACACTCCACACGTCCAGAATTGCTACAGAGTGGCTCCAAGAACACCCTTCTGAGTTTAAATACCTCCGATGGCCGGCAAACTCCACAGACATGAACATTATTGAGGACATCTGGGATGCCTTGCAACATGCTGTTCGGAAGAGATCTCCACCCCCCCTCTCACCCCCCCACCCCCCGTACTCTTACGAATTTATGGACAGACCTGCAGGATTGATTATGTCAATTTCCTGCTGCAGCACTACTGCAGACGTTAGTCGAGTTCATGCCACGCCGTATTGCGGCATTTTTGCGTGCTCACGGGTTCCTACACGGTATTGTTCTGGTGTACCAATTTCTTTGGCTCTTTAGTGTAGATTTATGGCAAACATCACATTTAATGTCTAAATGGTTCACGGGTGAACTGCTGGATGTCGGAGTCCAACTGTGCAATATTCCAGCAAACGGCCACATAGCCTCCATCAGGTGTGCTAAGGAACTGACTGATGGGAGGTCGGAGCAGCACTTTTATCTCATCTCCCACCGGACGCCAAACATGGAAATTACAGCCCACATCTGAAAGGAAAACCTCATAATATTCCCTGCAAGACTATCATCAGTCTCACGAACAAGAAACTGCATTAGGATTAGGTGTCAGTTGTTTAGAAAGGACTGAATTTAGGACCCACTCCTAAATCCGCACCTGTCACAGATGTCATCAGTTCAGTTCAACAGGTATCAGCATCACTTCTCCCTGAACCAGCTGAAGAAATACGTCACGAAAGTTGTTGTCGCTCTTACACAAACAGAACCTATGTAACTGAATATCTCCAAGAGGGGGAGGGCAGCAATAAGGAAACTAAGAGAAGATTCTGACATTGTCGTCTCACCAGCTTACAAAGACAATGTAACTGTGCTCCTATCTCACCAGAATTACATCGAGAAATGCCGGGCCTACTAGAAGTGCTACCGGAAGATCAAAACTGACCCTATCGACATGGCGGAGAGAAACGCCATGGTACTACTCAAAGAATCCGTATTACCAGACGAGATTATTAAGAAGCTAAGAGAGATAGCACCAGTTTCGTCTAGACTTTGTGGACTGCCGAAGGTTCAGAACGATGGGGTTCCTTTACGTCCCGTTGTCAGAAACACTGGTGCTCCAACATAATCACTAGCTAAGTACCTAAAGCACTTGCCTAACTATTACGTTGGGAAGTGCTCGCACCACATTCGCAACACTGTGGACTTTGTTGTTCGCCTTAACAACTTCAAGTTTCAACATACCGACATCCTTGTCAGTTTAGTTTTTAACGAGATTTCTTAGAACATATTTGCTAGAAATTTGACGGAGAGATGACCAGTCTTTTTAGGTACGTCTTGACGTTCTACATACTTTCTTTCCGACGGTACCTACTACGAGTAGACGGAAGGAGTAACCATGGGGTGTCCCCTTTCATCAATTGTAGCCAATATGTACGTGGAATGTTTCGAGGAGGAATCCCTGGAATCAGCGCAATGGAAACTACCTGTGTCTAGCGGTATGTAGACGACACTTTCGTCAAAGGGCCATATGGCAGGGATAAACTGAATGACTTCCTTACGCACCTCAGTTCCATACAACAGAACATATAGTTCACCAAGGTAGTCGAGGCGGATGCCGTACTCCCATTTCTGGATGTCCTGGTTAGGAGAAGAGAGGACGGCACTTCGGGCCACAGCGTGTACCTGAAGAAGACGCACACCAATCTATACTTACATGTTGTTAGCTGCCACCACTCGGCTCAAAGGAATGGCGTGTTCAAAACATTGGTACACAGGGCTCGCACCATCTCCGACGACGAAAGTATCAACGAAGAATTTAAACAACTGAGGGTGATTTTCTCGAAGAATTGCTGCAAGGAGTGCCAAATACGAAGAGCCCCACGTCCTACATCCTCTGTACAAGCGGCGTAATCAGAATATGAGTCTCATGACGACACGGCCATTGCAGTCATTCCTTTTTGTGGCGCGTTATCCGGTAAAATACGACGAATTCTGCGAGAACACCAAGTGCACCAACCAAACCCAGGCACTGCTTCGTAGTGAGAAAGATGAATTTGGACTACGCAAATCCAGAGCCAATCAGATACCCTGCCAATGTGGTAAGACTTACATAGGTCAGACGGAGCGTACTGTCGAAGATCGTTGCTGAGAACACCAACGCCATACCAGACTACAGCAGCCTAACAAGTCGGCAGTCGCAGAAATTGGCTGACGGAATTGCATGGAGTGGACTATAACAACACCTAGGTTATGAAACAGAAGTCCAAATTCTGGGAGTGTGTCACTGAGGAATCTACACTCCTGGAAATGGAAAAAAGAACACATTGACACCGGTGTGTCAGACCCACCATACTTGCTCCGGACACTGCGAGAGGGCTGTACAAGCAATGATCACACGCACGCCACAGCGGACACACCAGGAACCGCGGTGTTGGCCGTCGAATGGCGCTAGCTGCGCAGCATTTGTGCACCGCCGCCGTCAGTGTCAGCCAGTTTGCCGTGGCATACGGAGCTCCATCGCAGTCTTTAACACTGGTAGCTTGCCGCGACAGCGTGGACGTGAACCGTATGTGCAGTTGACGGACTTTGAGCGAGGGCGTATAGTGGGCATGCGGGAGGCCGGGTGGACGTACCGCCGAATTGCTCAACACGTGGGGCGTGAGGTCTCCACAGTACATCGATGTTGTCGCCAGTGGTCGGCGGAAGGTGCACGTGCCCGTCGACCTGGGACCGGACCGCAGCGACGCACGGATGCACGCCAAGACCGTAGGATCCTACGCAGTGCCGTAGGGGACCGCACCGCCACTTCCCAGCAAATTAGGGACACTGTTGCTCCTGGGGTATCGGCGAGGACCATTCGCAACCGTCTCCATGAAGCTGGGCTACGGTCCCGCACACCGTTAGGCCGTCTTCCGCTCATGCCCCAACATCGTGCAGCCCGCCTCCAGTGGTGTCGCGACAGGCGTGAATGGAGGGACAAATGGAGACGTGTCGTCTTCAGCGATGAGAGTCGCTTCTGCCTTGGTGCCAATGATGGTCGTATGCGTGTTTGGCGCCGTGCAGGTGAGCGCCACAATCAGGACTGCATACGACCGAGGCACACAGGGCCAACACCCGGCATCATGGTGTGGGGAGCGATCTCCTACACTGGCCGTACACCACTGGTGATCGTCGAGGGGACACTGAATAGTGCACGGTACATCCAAACCGTCATCGAACCGATCGTTCTACCATTCCTAGACCGGCAAGGGCACTTGCTGTTCCAACAGGACAACGCACGTCCGCATGTATCCCGTGCCACCCAACGTGCTCTAGAAGGTGTAAGTCAACTACCCTGGCCAGCAAGATCTCCGGATCTGTCCCCCATTGAGCATGTTTGGGACTGGATGAAGCGTCGTCTCACGCGGTCTGCACGTCCAGCACGAACGCTGGTCCAACTGAGGCGCCAGGTGGAAATGGCACGGCAAGCCGTTCCACAGGACTACATCCAGCATCTCTACGATCGTCTCCATGGGAGAATAGCAGCCTGCATTGCTGCGAAAGGTGGATATACACTGTACTAGTGCCGACATTGTGCATGCTCTGTTGCCTGTGTCTATGTGCCTGTGGTTCTGTTAGTGTGATCATTTGATGTATCTGACCCCAGGAATGTGTCAATAAAGTTTCCCCTTCCTGGGACAATGAATTCACGGTGTTCTTATTTCAATTTCCAGGAGTGTATTAAGATTCGAGTGAGGGGACCGCTGATAAATCGTGACAGTTGGTACGTGCTTAGCAAGGCATGGGACCCCGCTATTACAAAGGTAAGCAAGAATAATGAGATACTGATAACGAACTGACTTCGGGGTCAGGCGAAGGAACTGCAGAGATGCCGCAGGCGCGCGCACCTGGGTGCGAACGTAGGATGGAACATTGGGTCGGCGGGAGCGTTGGGGTTAGCGATGCTGGGCGCGGGCGGCCGATAGAGCGCCGATCCGAGGGAGAGGGGGAGGAGATAAAAGCGCTATGCCGGTCCCCCATCAGTCAGATCATTAGCGCACCTGATGATGGCAACGTGGTCTTTTGTCCAATGTTGTTCCCGTTAGACAACGACGTCCGGCAGTTCACCCGTGAAATATTTCGACATGAAGTACGCCGAGAGAAGCTGAAGAATTACATCACATTTAATGTTTTTTTTTTTCTTGCAGAGCTGCATTTTCTGTCGTTTCTAAAAACTTTCTGCCTTAAATCAAAAGAGCCCAACCTTTAGAGCCATACATAAGTACTTTCCAGACGAAAGCTATGATAGGTTTTTTTGTGGGCTGAAGGATTTGTTCACTAATAGTTTTCTCCTTTCACTGAAAGCTGTTTAATTAACTGCTGTGGAATTGCGTGGTACCTGAGAAAATTTGTTCAGCCGATAAAGTCTGAAATTTAAATAAAAGTTTTGGAAAAGTGTGAGCTCGTGCTTGAAAATAACGAACTTTTTATGTGAAATATCTTAAGATTATTAAATAAAACAAACGTTATTAGCAGTGAATACAGTGATACATTTCTCCCAATGAGAGACCAATTTGTTGATACTGCCACTTTAGAATGTATGTCTTTGTGGCCGGAACCACAATCTGACCTTTGACTGCAATGCTTCATCACTACCAAAGTGAAGTCTCGAAGGTGTTGTTTAAGTCTTGGAAATAGATGAAACTCTGATGGTGCCAATTCGGGATTGTATGGAGATGGTCGACAAAAGTGAATACAAGACGTCGGATTGTTGCAGATGTCAGCCATTCTCATGCCGAAGGAGAGGGTGTTCCATATGTGGCCGAAGTATTGGAATTCGAAACTCGATTACGGCATCCCGTTTCTCACGTACCGATATACTTACGTTAGACACCGTCATATTACACGCCACAGTTCGGAGCCTTCTAGAGGCAGAGGGCTGCAAATATGTAAATGTGGATAGTAAAGATGGAGAATGGTAACAGCGTTCGTTTATTTCAAAAACTTTAATTGCTTAAAAAATTCGGAGGCATTATTTTTCAGCACGGCCTCCTACAAGGCGCTTATTAAGTCGTTTACCATTTTCCACTTAAACACTTTATTGTGGACTATAAACAACATGAACGTACACTGAGATATTTATTAACGCATATTTTGTGTATTTCAGTGTGACTGACCATGAAAATATAAGCGCATGTCCCGTCGTTCCTGTGTAGCCCGAAATAACCTCGATAACATAGCTCGCGGTCCATAGCTGCAAAAACTGCTGCTTTTCACTTGTTGAAGGTTACTGATTTGTCGGGAGAGCGCGGAGATCAAAGTCATGGCAATGTGTGGCTAATTCACTTTCCAGGAAAAGTTGCGTTCAGGTTGTCTTGAAACTGCATCCAAAGTGTCATCCTCAATCAACTGTTACTCCAAAAACTCTTCCAATTGGTCAAGATAGGTGTTACCGTCTACTTAGCAAACATGAACGATCCTCACCTTTTCGATCTTGTCATTTCCATGCACACATTTACCTTTGGTGCGTCCCGCTCGAATACCTGTAATAAATTCCACTGTTGATCTGACCTTGTCCTACAGTTACGTCTGTTCACGTGTCCACAGCTGTGAAATGTTGCCTCGTCGCTGAAAAGACTGTGCTGCATTAAGTTTATATTTCTCTAACGACATCCAATAAGCCATATCACGTAGCTCGTCTGGCGAAATACTCCCAAACATCAAGTGTTGAACAATTAGAACGCGATCAGCACGTTTGGCAGTCTGAATCGCAGGGTTTTCGACATGGTGGTGTGTGTAACACTACGTTCCCAGATTAATACTCTCGTTGATTCTTTACGTCTGCTACAACCGGCCTTCCCCAACGTTGCTTTTCAGTAACACAATCAGTTCGCTTGACTTTGTAGACCATGTTTTTAGGGGCATACTTTTAGGAGCTGGTTAATGAAATTAACGAGTGTAATTGTTTCGTTCCTAGACATACGACATGACACGCAGTCTGTCAGCAACAAAAGTTATTCCTCCTTCTGCTGAGTACCTTCTTTTAGATTATCTCCAAAAACGTCAAATTATTTTACATCGAGACACAAGCGGCTTGGGACTGATAACCACTCTGTATACTGATTTAAAAGTGAAATATGATTCGATAGAAGAACGATAAACGTTATTAAGCTGATAAATCACGCTGGCAACCAGTATATCGTTGGGTACGACAGTTGCGGTGCCCTGCGACTTGTTCAGTTCAAAATCAAAGCCTTTTGTAAAGTACCAAAGTGCAGTATGCAACACCTGTATCTTTTATGCCAGATATGTGACAGCAAATTTTTGAAGTGTGTTGAAACGAAAACCATAATAATGGCTATCGCGTGAACAAAATACCATAATGTGCAAAGGTTACATTATATCTACAGACTAGCAAAATGATTTTGTGCCTGATTTATTAACGCTAAAACCTTACTACTGTCGAGTGGAGGTCGTAAACCTGACGTTGTGTTATGTGAATTCTACTTTAACATGTGTTAGAAAAGAAAATATGATTTACGCTAAGCTGACAGAGGTGGGATCAGTGACTTCAATGAGACTTCATTTTCATAATACATTACATAACAACTGCTCTAAAACATATGCATGAAAATGCAAAGTTGGAAGAATACATTACGAATATAACAATGAATACATGTTGTAGTCAGTGGAGTTCCACGAAATGACCGTGATAATACAGAAATAGTAATTCATTAAACTGAAGTTGTGCCAATAGTTTCAATATCTTCATCTTCAGGCACAACGAAATTCCGAATCAAGCTGATTTAACAAAACATTACTCAACTGTAGAGTAATTCAATGAATTTTTGATATGCACAACAATGTTTGTACTGACATACCGATAAATGGCTCCTTCACAGGATTATCTGTGACTCTGTCAATATAGAGCCTTGCACTGAAGTGGCTTCCTCTATAAAATTAAGACAGTGCTAGCATGCGACACCACGCCGTAACGGGATGAAGACTACAGTACAACAAGGTTTTTCACCAACCACTGTTATTCACAAGGACTCATTATCACACAAGCACAATGCTGGCTACATTTTCGCAGATACTGACTATTCATCACCTCGTTCTACAGCAAAACAGTATCATCGATCAACGTAGTGCAGCTCTCCCCCACAAACGTTAACAAAATGTCCGTTAATGGATATTGTCTTTTCCACTAAACTACTATTTTTATAAAACTCCACGTAGAAAATACTATAACGGATGTAGGATTCGTTATGAATATGAAGGTAGGGCAGAGAATGGGTTGCTGTGGACAGTTCAAAAAATGGCTCTGAGCACTATGGGACTTAACATCTTAGGTCATCAGTCCCCTAGAACTTAGAACTACTTAAACGTAACTAAACTAAGGACATCACACAACACCCAGCCATCACGAGGCAGAGAAAATCCCTGACCCCGCCGGGAATCGAACCCGGGAACCCGGACGTGAGAAGCGAGAACGCTACCGCATGACCACGAGATGCGGACGTGGAAAGTTCAGTGATAGAACTGTTCCGTTCAGAATCGGCAGCAAACCAACACCGACAACAATACTTTAGGTGTACCTGCAGATGTCGCAAACAGAGGATGAAGAGACAAAGAAAATATATAGGGATATTCAACGGATAATTCATTAGGAAAAGGGAGATGATGACCTAACAGTCATGAGGGACTGAAATGCGGTTGTAAGGGAGTGAGTAAAAGAAAGGGTTACGGGAGATTATGGGCTAGATAGTAAGAACAAGAGAGGAGAAAAAGTAATCGAGTTCTGCAATGCCGGCCGGTGTGGCCGAGCGGTTCTAGGCGCTTCAGTCGGAGCCGCACAACAGCTACGGTCGCAGGTTCGAATCCTGCTTCGGGCATGGATGTGTGTGATGTCCTTAGGTTATTGAGGTTTAAGTAGTTCTAAGCACTAGGGGACTGATGACCTCAGATGTTAAGTCCCAGAGTGCTCAGAGCCATTTGAATCATTTTGAAGTTCTGCAATAGCAAATACTCACTTCAAGTATCTATGGGCAAAGAAGTGGGATACGGAAATACTAAGGAATGAGGAGATACGCCTGAAGTTCTCTGAGGCTGTAGATACTGTGATAACGAATAGCGCAGTACGCAGTTTATTTGGAGAGGGATGATCATCTCTGAAGAGAGCGATCACAAAAGTTGGAAAGGATAACTTATGTACAAAGACGGCAACTGCGAAGAAACCAGGAATTGTAGAAGAAATACTTCTGCTGATGGACGAAATTAGGAAGTACAAAAATGTGCAGGTGTATCCATAAATTCAGAAATATGAGTCACATAGGAACAAAATAAATATGGAGTGCAGGAACGCTAAGGCGAAATGGCTTCATGAAAAATGTGAAGAAACTGAAAGAAAATGATAAAGAAAAGTCAAAACAACCTTCGGTGAAATTAAAAGCAAGGGCAATAACAATAAGGGTGCGATGGGAATTCTACTGTTAAATGCAGAGGAGAGAGCGAATAGATGCAAAGAGAACATTGAAGGCCTCTATGAGGGACATTGACTTGTCTGATGACGCGATGGAAGAAGAAACAGGAACTGAAAGGGAAGAGACGGGGGGGGGGGGGTTCAGTACTAGAATCAGAACTGAACAGAGCTTTGGACGACTTAAGGTCAAATAAGGCAGAAGAGATAGACAAAATTCCATACGAATTTTTAAAATTGCGGGGGGAAATGGCAATAAAACAATACTTACATTGGTGTGTAGAATGTATGTGACTGGCGAAATACCATCGGAATTTCGTAAAAATCATCATTCACACTATTCTGAAGACAGAGAATGCCGAGAAGTGCGAGAACTGCGAGAAATATCGCACAGTTAACTTAACAGCTCATGCATCAAAGTTGCTGACAAGAATAATATACAGAAGACTGGAAAATTAAGGGTATTGACTATCAGTTTAGCTTTAGGAAATGTAAAGACATCAAAGAGGCATTTCTGATGTTGCAGCTGATAATGGAAAAAAGCCTCTAGAAAAAACCAAGACGTGTTGATAGGATATATCGATCTGGGAAAAGCGTTCGATGATATCAAATGCACCAAGTTGTTCGACATTCTGAGGAAATTAGAGGTGAAGTATAGGGAAAGACGAGTAATATACAGTATGCCAGAACAAAGACTCAACAATAAGATTAGAAGACGAAGAACAAAGTGCTTGAGTTAAAAAGGGTGTAAGACAAGAATATGGTCTTTCACCCCTTCCGCTCGATTTGTACATCGAAGATGCAATGACAGAAATGAAAGAAAAGATCTGGAGTGGTATTTAATTCAAGGTGAAAGGATATGACATAATTCGCTGGTGGTATTGCTCTGTTGAGTGGAAGTGAAGAAGAATTACAGGATTCGTTGTGTGGAATAAACAGTCTAATAAGTACAGAATATCGATTGAGAGTAAATCGAAGAAAGACGAAGTAGCATAAGCTGTAGAAATGGCTACAGCGAGGAACGTAACGTCAGAATTGGGAATCACGAAGTAAACGAATTTACAGAATTCTACCACCTAGGCAGCAAAATAACCCATAATGGACCAAGCAAGGAAGACATAAAAAGAAGACCATCACTGGAAAAAATGCCATTCCTGGTACAGAGATGTCTGCTAGTATCAAACGTAGGCCATGAGGAACAAATTTCTGAGGATATATGTTTGGAGCGCAGAACTGCATGGTCGTGAAACATGGACTATGGGAAAACGATGGGTGTCTGAACGTGAGGTGATTCTTTGTAACTTACACCAACTAAAAAGAGGGAGCGGGCTGGATAATTTGAACACCGATGGAATAGATCTCTTACTTTGCAGGTAATAGAATGTGAAGACTACTGCTGTATGAGTTTTGGAGTACCGAAGATACGGACATTGACGACGAAGTGTAGGGCGATGTTCTTGGTAAACAAATTTGTCAAGATCGATGAGGTTTGGAGCGTACGCATACAAGAACAGCTGAGCAGGAGAACCTCGAGAAGACGTTCAAGAATAGAACAGAACTCGGCAGGGGGTGAAGATGAGTCCCAGTGGGATGCTGATAAGCATATTAATTAATAATGTAATGTCGTCATTAAGAGAGAACTGTTAAACTGAACAAAATGAATACGACATAGCAACGAAAATGATAATTCGAAGGCTCGAGTGCTGCTGTGTCACACAAGATACTTTTTCTGTAGCTACAGGGGTAGTCGTACACGTAGAGAACTGCATCGTCAGTATTCTTGAGCAATTCTAAGACTGCTGATTACAATTGTAAATGAATACAGACAGAGGATGCTGTTGTTGGTGTGTGTTTGTTTCATTTTTACTTCACGTTTCTTGGTTTCTCTAATGTCTACATTTTTCTTTATTAGATACGGAATTTAGGTGCAGATTTTATATTGTGTATTCAGTGTCAAACTGAAGGAATTATCAGATGTATGGAATATTATGGTCTACCTTAAAATTAGAAGACGGAGGTCTAAGACTTTCAGTAATGAATGGACAAATAAAAAATATTGAGTCATCTATCGGCAGCCGTTGAGAGAAGCGGACAGAGGACGTAGACGCCATATCATCGAGAACATTGGCAGCATAGAAAAAGTCTTGCGTTTTGAGTGATGTTGTCAGGTATTCCTGTTTAGTGGGATTCTTGTCATTATCCATTGGAAAGATTGACTCACGATTAAAATTAATCGGGATACGTCAAAATCTCGGATAATATTTTGTTGTAAAACAATCTGTTCGTTATAGGAGTGTTTAAACTAAGAGACACTGTTGAAAATACAGCTTTAATTAAATATTTTACGATCCGTCTGACCAGAGCTAAGTTGGCAAACGTTAAAAGCATATCAAAACAGTTGGTTTCATTGTTTTCATTTTATAGGCTCAAAATGGCTCTGAGCACTAAGCGACTTAACTTCTGAGGTCATCAGTCGCCTACAACTTAGAACTAATTAAACCTAACTAACCTAAGGACATCACAAACATCCATGCGCGAGGCAGGATTCGAACCTGCGACCGTAGCGGTCGCTCGGTTCCAGACTGTAGCGCCTAGAACCACACGACCACACCGGCCGGCTTCATTTTATAGCTTGTGAAGAATCTTTACAAATGTATTAGTCTTCAGACAGAGCAACTGACGAAGTGCCAGTGCCGAAAACAAGCAAACGCATTATGACATGTTGTCTAAGATTTATTCTTAGCTTAAGAAAGGTAAAGATGATTATAAAGCTGACTACTGTGCGCCGCTCATATATGAGTGAGGTTCCCAGCAGTGAAATGAGTTTCCATGTTCTCGTATGAAAGTGTCAGGTTTGTTAAGAAACGAGACTATATTTTGAGAAAAATTTGTTAGTACTGATGCTGGGGCAAGGATATAATGTTATATAGAGATATTTTATGAATGGTAATGTTATTCTCGTAGTGGCGTATAACACTTATTAATGTGGGCATTTATTCAAGTTAGAAAACCTGAATTGTTGCCATACATTTTTATTTTATGATTGATTCAGTAATGAAACCTTGTCCCTAGTATCATTAATCGTCCTATCATCTTACGTAACTTGGTGGCGGAATAGTCCATTTCGGTAATATCCGAATGCAAACATTGAAGAGTTCTTCCAATATGTATTGAAATGTCTATGGTAATTTACGGTTACGTATTTAAGATTATAAAAGAAATTGCTTTCAGTTTGTGGCACATGAGAAAGCACAGACTGAAATGTTTACATGAAATAAGAAATTAAAGAGAAAAGGTTTGTGAAGGAAGTATTTGTTATTGATGTTCATATCAAGCCGTTATTGATTTGTAAAAAAATGTTGTGTTTGACTATTACAGCACTTTAGTAAGTGATCCATATTGTAACAGAAAACAGTACCGGTCCAGAGCAAAGGCTTTGCACCGCACAGGACTCAGTTACGTTGATGTAACATGATGGCTACGATGGCACTGAATTCAGATGCTGACGGATGCGGCTAGAGGCCTCCATGCAGTAAACAGACTCTCACCAACCTGACGTGGTGAGTGATGTCAGAGACGGACGCCGAACTCGCTACCGAATCAATGCCTATGTTGAGGAATGCACACCGTTTCCGAGAGTTACACGGAGGACTGCAAATGTGCTTCAGGTCTGTAAACGCGTGGCTGCAGCTGCGTGGTTCTACGTAATGGAATGGTAACGTGGTTGAGATGCAGTTTTTCTTTATGTGTTTATTTAGTTCCTAATTTTTTCTTTAATTAGCACTATTCATGTTACCTCAATTCTGGTAATTTTATATGTGAGTAAATGTTGCGGATTCATATGTTTTGCAATTTAAGCCCTACGTAAGATCAGAGGAAAAGTGAGATGGGGGAAATTAAAGTACAGTAGAATCGAGAGAGGAATAATGGCGTTTTGGAAATATAATTAGTGAACTGTTGTGAGAGAGAAAATGCAATGGTACTGTGGAAAACTTTGTATCTAAACTGTCGGTGTTCGAAGAGTAATATTTAAAAGGAAATGCTAAAGAATTTGTGTATCTAGTGCTCTGCAGTTAAATAAGAAAAAAAGGTTATCTGAAATGTTATTGTGCAGTGTTCTGGGAGGAAGCCAATGCATGTGGTCGAATTATGAGGGCTTAGTAGGCTCCGTGGAATTTATTACTATTAGTAATCGATAAACAACCACACATTTTATTCTAAAAACAAGAAAATTAATGTGGGATACACTAATGAAACTTATCATTAAGCATTCTGACATACGTCGCGCCACATAGAACAGATTTACAGAAACTGATAAATTTTATCTAATTTACACTTATTTATCAGCTGTTCAAATGGTTCAAATGGCTCTGAGCACTATGGGACTCAACTGCTGTGGTCATCAGTCCCCTAGAACTTAGAACTAATTAAACCTAACTAACCTAAGGACATCACACACCTGCGACCGTAGCAGCAGCGCGGCTCCGGACTGGAGCGCCTAGAACCGCACGACCATCACGGCCGGCCTATTTATCAGCTGTCCATAGTTTAAAGAATACATTTTGTGATATTAAAATCCACCCGCGATCTAGGACAGTTCCGCTCCGGCAGTCGTAGACATCGATTACGGGCGTTTACTAAGGCTCGCTGCAGCCAGTGTTTACAAGTCGCATGCAATCGGAGCTGTCTGACGTAGAGTCTACTACACAGTTGCGTTACGCGGAAAGTGATAGTCTTTACAGTTTTCTAAGTATGTGAGAAAGTGTAAAATGCAAAATTCAATGAAAACCTTCCCCTAGAAGAATACTGTGAAACTGGAACTAGACAAGGACAACGAGCGGCCAACATCTCTCGAAATGAAATGGCTCTCAGCAGTATGGGCCTCAACCACTGAGGTCAAGAGTCCCCTAGAACTTAGAACTACTTAAACCTAACTAACCTAAGGACATCGCACTCATCCATGCCCGTGGCAGGATTCGAACCTGCGACCGAAGCGGTCTCTCTTGAAATCCAGAGATGGGTAACTATCTGTACGAAACTAACAAGTGATAAAGTGGACGGTGTGCAACTGAATATTAACGAGTCGCTCTACCTTAGGGTATCAGCGAGTAATCCGTGAGTGTAATGGTCATTGTGAGTTAACATTAGCAACAGGCTCTATGCTAAGTTTAGCGTTAGTCCAGCCGAAGCCAACTTGGCTCCACATGGGCTTCACGGGTAACACTAAGTGTCTATGGCTGGACGACTTGTTTATAATATGTTGCGAGGAGTGAGATAATGCCCGACACTCTCGGTCTGGGATTATTCGCGCCCCGTTTTCTGAAGGAGTTTCTGAGTTAAGTAAGACCTGATGATCTGGATCCTCAACAAGTCTCGCCTCACCATTGACGTTGGATACTTGCGACCGATAATGATTAGTCATTCAGCCCTTCCTGGTATATCCAGAAAGACTCTGTCATTTTGTAGGCACTTTTATTCTTAAAAATAACGAAATCAAAAAGTAATGAGCAGGCACCCAGATCACAAAGTAAACTCAATAAATTCGTTTCTCTTAACAAAGCATATAAATAGAACATACCTAGGGAAATAAAGCACTGACGTTATGCCGGCCGGTGTGGCCGTGCGGTTCTGGCGCTTCAGTCTGGAACCGCCTGACCGCTACGGTCGCAGGTTCGAATCCTGCCTCGGGCATGGATGTGTGTGATGTCCTTAGGTTAGTTAGGTTTAAGTAGTTCTAAGTTCTAGGGGACTGATGACCACAGATGTTAAGTCCCATAGTGCTCAGAGCCATTTGAACCATTTGCCACTGTCGTTATGTTTTAATACACAAGGCGAAATGAGTAATTTCGTATATACAAGCAAAGTAAATTCAATGTTTTTAAATATATGTAAAGATAGGAGTGCGGTGCTCAACTCAATCACTGACGTAGTGAACTTCCAGAAGTAATTTTTTCTCTGAGGTAAAACAGTGTTCCTGCGAAAGAAGTAAAATGTAAAAAAAAAATCTATTCGAAACCAGTAAAGCAAGCCAGTTAAGTTTTTAATGCAAAAAACAAAATCAATAAATCCATATATCCTATTCAATTAATTTCACTTTGCATTTTTAAAGACAAGATTGAGGCACATAATTCTGTCACTGAGATAAACTAACGAAATAATATTTATCACTTGTGGGCGACCGTGTCGATGAGGTAAACATCCGAACTACTAAGCTGAACTGTGAAAACCCCATGAAAATTTGTCAAATAGTTTTCGAGATTATCGTGTTATAAGAAACAGACACGATAGTGCTACAGTTAAACATTGGGTTGGTGCAGGTCGTAGAGTTCTTCCTTAAGTTTAATAAACTCAACAACACACATAACAGAAATTTTAGACATTAATAATTTATTCTCCGTCATTATTTAAAACTATCTGCCAACGCTGGGGTAATTTTTCGATTCCACAACTGCAGACATCACGTGGTTTTGAGGCGGAGAACTCGTCGAGCCATTTCGGAACACTTTGTAACACCGAAAATGCAGATACATTGCACCTGCTACCGATGTATAATTTTTTTGCTGAATTTTATGTAAATATTTGTAATTTAAATGCTTTCTTTTAATAAGTAAGGACATTGCTCCACTGTATGTGTAAATTAGGCACAAGTCTGTTGACATTTCATTGTATTTATCTGTGTCTTAATGTGAAACTTATAAGCTCTGGGAAAAAGCCAAAGGAATTGTTATTTGCACTGACTAGCAACGATAATAGCAGTGCTTGTGCTTTGTAAAATCTTTGGGTAAGTTGTTGCGCGTAGCGTGCGGAGAGAGAGAGAGAGAGGGAGAGAGACGAGTTCCAGTGCCTGTTGTGTGCGGTAGGGTGGTGCTAACACTCTCGCAGCAGACAGTGTCATTTCGGTGGTATCATGTACGCGTGCCAGCCAGATGTCTAGTAGCTGCAATAAGGGCAGTGGACGGGCGGAACAGGCTGTATTAATTATGATTGCCCATTCCTGTAATTAGCTGTGCTCCACAAGATGCTGCCGTCTTCAACAACAGCAGAATTTCCAGAATTCCAGAAACACAGATCCGTCGTCGGCTCAGAGTTTTGTCGTGTGCACGGCACTGAAGTAAGACTGTTCATTGGTAGAAAGTATTAACGGCTAATCCAGCAGCACAACTGAATGTGATTTGATTGATAAAATTTATTTAAATAATAATCAGTTAAACTCAGGGCGATTGTGACCTTATTGTCCCCCGACATTGTTACCAAGTAGGGAACTTGTTCCATTTTATTTCCTTATATGCTAACTGAGTGTCATAAGAAACAAATTGAATACTTACAGCCAGTTTATTAATAAATAATTTCACTTTTAAGAATTTTAGCCTCAGTCTACTTTCAATTAACTGTTGTACAACAGAGGCTTCAGTATATGAGTAAACTAAAGCAATTAAATTTTTCAAGTTTGAGAATCAATCACTAGAAAAAATCCAAATCTAAAGAAATGCACAAATGAAGAGTGCGGAAGTTTTATTTATTTAGCATATAGCTTGGAGCACATGACTGTTTGGTTTGGTACGTATTATATTATTTTATTTATCTCTGTTCAAGTAAGTAAAAAAAGGCTTGGTTGTTCACACAATAATATGAAATCCAATTTACAAAATAAGTAACGGCAAAGTAAAAATTGCTTGCTTTTTTTCTAAATTTCTTTGATGACGTTATGTTGAGATCACTGAAAGTCACTGTTCACATAACGAAATTCAATACTACCATACTGTTTAATTAAATATTTTTAAATCATTACTCGATTGCTTTTTTCAAAATTTAATGCCAAACATAACGTAAGAGTGACTTCTCAAATTTCTTTACCTTTACATACTTACTGAAAATTAGTGTAAAAAAACGTGATAGCCTTCACTTGTCACGTCAGTGTTTAACAATTCATGTTTTTCTTTCCCATCATTTTGGAGACGATTTTGGATGTATAGTGGACTGGCGACTGTTAATTATTTACTTTTCGTACATTAGTGTAACTTTTAGATTCATGATCAGTGGTACTCCTTTTCTGTCCAGTGTTGTTCGTAAGTGAATGCACAAAATAACTTTCATTTTTCCGAATTATAACCCTGTTCGGTTTAATTACTTTTTATTTTTAGTAGACTTTTGTATCAGAAGGGACTGTTGTACACTTCCCTCCTACTTATCATTATTATTTCTTTGGGACATTTAGACTTATCCAATTAATAAAAATCCAATAGGCATACATGTGATCCACGGTCATATTTTATATCGCAAGCAGGATAGGCAGATTAGTAAGGGGGAGGTTACATCTTTCTCTCCGGGATGGAAGTTCCTTGAAGGGTGTTCGATCGTTTGATTGAGTTATCAATCTTCCAACTAGTCTGATGCGCCCTGCCGCGAATTCCTCTGGTGTGCCAGACTTTTCATTTCGGAGAAGCCATTGCAACAAACGTCCTCATTTATATGCTGGATGTATTATAGTGTCTGTCTTCCTCTGCATCCTTTAACCTCTACAGCTCCCTCTAGTACCATGGAAAATATTATCTTATGTCCTATCATTCTCCCCCTTCTCCACTTCAGTGTTTTCCGTTTGTTGCTTTCCTCGCTAATTTTGCTGAGAACCTCCTTATCGCTTACCTTATCGGTCCACATAGTTTTCAACATTACTCTGTAGCACCACATCTCATAGGCTTCAAATCTCTTCTCTTACTGATTTCTCGCAGTCCATGTATGACGACCATACAATGCAGTTCTCCAAATATATATTCTCAAAAAATTCTTCCTCAAATGCAGACCTACGTCTAACATTAGCAGATTTCTCTTGGCTGGGGGTGCCATTTTGTCAGTGTTAGTCTACTTTTTATGTTATTCTTTTCCCGTTCGTTACGATGTATTTTGCTACTTAAGTAGCAGACTTCTTTACCTTTGTCTACTTCGTGATCCTCAGTTCTGGTGCTGTTTCTCTCCGTTCTCACTTCTGTTACTTCTTATTGGTTCTGTCGTTCTTCAGTTTACTCTCAGTCCATATGCTGCAGTCATTAACCTGTTCATTCCATTCAGCACATCTCGTAATTCATCTTCACTTTCACTGAGGATAGCAACGTCATTTGCGAATCTTATCATTTATAACCTTTCACCCTGAATTTTAATCCCTTTCTTGAACTTTTCTTTTATTTCCATCGTTGGTTCATCCATTATAGAGATTGAATAAAGGAGCTGAAAGGCTATACTCGTCTCTTACACCCTTTTTACTCCGAGCACTTCGTACTTGGTCTTCCTGTCTTATTGTTACGTCTTGATTCTTGTACATATTGTATGTCACCCATTTTTCCCCGTAACTTTATCTCAGAATTTTGAACATCTTACAATTTTTTACACTGTCACAATATTTTTACAGGTTGATACATCCAAAGAATACGTCTTAATTTTTCTTCAGTCTTACCTTCATTATCAACCGCAATGCTTGAACTGCTTCTCTGGTGCCTTTACCTTTCCTACATTATAGTCTCCTTTCTTTTGTACATTATTCTAGTCTGCAACTTGGGTGCATGAGCACTTAAGCTGAACGTGAGACATTTCTCGTACTTGTCGGTTCTTGCTATCTTCGGAATAGTGTGGATGATGTTTTTCTGTCTGATGGTATTTCGCCAGTCTCATACATTCTTCACGCAAACGTCAATAATTGTTTTGTTGCCATTTCCCCCCCAATGATTTCAGAAATTTCGTCGACGGAATGTTATCGGTCCCTTCTGCCTTATTTTATTCTAAGTCTTCCAGATCTCTTTTAAATTCTGATTCTAATACTGGATCCCCTATCTCATCCCTGCCGACTCTTCTTTCTTATTCTATCACGTCATCAGACAATACTTGCCTCTCGTAGAGACCTTCGAAGTACTACTTGCACGTATCCGCTTTCTGTTCTGCGTTTAACAACCTCTGCTAGGACGGCGGTATGTATGCCTGTAGTGCTGTTGTCAGTGTTGGTTTGCTGTCGGCTCAGATCAGAACGACCTTATCACTGAACTTTTGACAGTAATACAGTATTGCCCTACCTTCGTATTCATAAAGAATCCTACTCGCGATATACCATTTTCTGCTGCTCTTGATATTACCGTTTACTCGTCAGACCAGAAATCCTTGTCTTCTTTCCACTTCACCTAACTGACCCCCCCACTACATCTAGAGTGAGCCTTAGCATTTCCCTTTTCAGATTTTCTAGCTTCCCTACCATGTTAAAACTTCTGACAATCAACGTTCCAGCTTGTACAACATTACTCTTTCTTTGGTTATTCGATCTTTTCAGTGGTCACCTCTTGGCAGTTCCCTCCCGAATATCCGAAGGTGGTTAATGCGGAATTTTTTACCACTTGAGAGATCATAATGATTCTTTTTGTAATCACATGTCACACCTCCTGTCGATATATACCATATTTTTAGTGTAGTGATTTCCATTGCCTCCTGCATCCTCATGCCGTTGGCCATTCTTTCGCCATTTAGAGACAGTTGCCAATCAAATGGGCAAGAGAGTGCCCTGAACTTCTGTCTTAGTGAGCCTGTTGGTAGACCGAGGGTGACTTCTTATGCCGGAAGTCTTTGGTCGCTGTTGCTGGTGATTTTTATTCGAAATTTAAACAGTGGCGAGATTCGAACCCGGGATCGAGCAGTACTGATTACTACACAAAGACGCTACCCATAGACCACGGCTTCGACAGAGTGATGAAAAAGCGAAAATCTGAGGACGCAAGATCAGGTGAATAAGGTGCGTGCGAATGACTTGCCAGTCCAACCCTTTTACAATGTCTTTTGTCAGTCTAGCAGAGTGGACATTGGCGTTATGGAGGAGTAGCATCACTAACGCAGTCCTCCTGGTAGTTGATTCTTGACTGCGCCTGCGAAGCGTTTCAGTTGTTCGCAATAAATGTCAGCAGCGGTGGTTACATCTCGGGGAAATAATTCGTAGTACACCACACTGAAACGTCAGTGAACGCCCCAGGATAAGGAAAGAACTAAACGGGTGTGGGAGAGGTGCAGGTCATTTATCACAAGTCATTTGTTACTTCACAAAAGTCGAACAATGTTTTATTGCGCAAATACCAAAAACACTAATAAAATACAAATGATTCAGGAAGTCGCTCCAAAATTTCATCAGTTAAACCAACTGATGATTAATTAGCTAATTTCAATGATTAAAATGCACCAATTTAGGAAGAACTAACAAGCAAGTATTACAAACAAATATAACTCAAATACGCGCTTAGCGCTGGGTAAACAATGACAGCAATGATTCTAAAGATGATGATTCCAACATTTTGCTGGACAAAGGGAGGTGCTTGACATTAATGAATGTAACTTACAAGAAGTGTAGTAACATAAAATTACACAAGTCTGGTAGCTGACGAGCTGAGTCCCTTTAAGTACTAATATTTTATGCAACGAGCACAATTTTCGACACATATATCCAATATCTGATCAATCAGATGAGCCTCTTAGGCATAATCAAGATACTGACCTGATAAAATAGTAAAATACCATTTAACAAATGGTCAGTTACACCAGTATGAAAACGATCACGATAAAATCAAACTTCAAACAGGGAGAACATGGATGGGGCAGGTACGGCCGACCAGGTCTGAGTAAAATAGTTTAGAATAATAGGTATTTCTGGTTAAATTCACTCCCGACTGCTAGGAGATAGAAACTCAAATTATGAGGTATGCCTTAGCAAGCCAGGAGGCCGCAACATCTCAGGGGCTACGATGAGGCGGGAAGTGGCGAGCCACCCGGGCACATGTACACAGCCGACGCAGACAGCCTACACCCAATGAACCGGTGGGTAACAGGTAACACCCCGGAGCAGTGCCTCCAAACGCTACGAACAGCTCGGAAAGCGGAAGGAAACAAGCAGACATATAATTCATGTATAATAGTTAAAGAACGTATGAAAATGCTCAGATCACAACAAGAAACTCACTGTGAGTGTGGCCCCAAGACGCAACCTTATGTATTACAGTAAGAACATCACAATAAGAATTACTAGGAGGATTAACCGGTTAATCTTACAATAAAATGTAACAGCAAGTTAATGTAATACCCAAGAAATTATAGCATACTCAAATCATTAACTTACGTGACTTAAGAGGTAACAGGCAAATCCTGAGTGCTGACACTCCAACAACTACAATAGTAATTATATTTAGAAAATTACTCAAATGAGCCAAGATCCACTGGGCTGCGTTTGCTTATCACGGACGTAGGAGATTTTATGGTAATTACGTCATTTTGGGACTCAACAATACAAATAAAACTCAGTTTTGACCTCAGTGGTCACCAATGCACGTTTCGGCCCAAAACATATGACACAATTAATTTCACGCCCGAATGACAAGCAAATATTGAACAAGTTGCGCCGAGCGGTTCTAGGCGCTTCAGTCCAGAACCGCGCTGCTGCTACAGTCACAGGTTCGAATCCTGCCTCGGCCATGGATGTGTGTGATGTCCTTAGTTAGGTTTAAGCAGTTCTAAGTTTAGGGGACTGATGACCTCAGATGTTAAGTCCTATAGTGCTTAGTGCCATTTGAACCATTTGAACAAGTTCCAATTAAAAGAAATTTTAAAACACATCATATAGGCGCTCAGATAATTGGAAGGAGAAGTACAAACAGGTAAATTTAACTCTTGAGACAGAGTGATTGAGAACCACAGGCAATGCAACGCAGCGGGAGCAATTTCAAAACGGTAGCACATGTGTCAATCAAGTAACGAGTACCTTACTTCCAAAGGCTCCAGAAAATGAAGGTTGGTTGGTTTGGAGAGTAAAGAGGCCAAACTACTGAGTTATTATTCCCTTTTTCCGCATGCAAGTAGAAGGGGGGGGGGGGAGTAAAAAGGCGTGAAACTAACAAGGGAACCACGCTGAAAGACAAAACAAAAGAAACAAACAAAAAGAGGAAAACATATATTAATGAACTCCTTTCCTGTGCCAACCTTCTCATTTTAAAGTAATACTTGCAATTTACGTCGTTAATTATTTGTTGGATGTATCACAATCTCTGTCTTTCTCTATTGTTTTTACCGTCTACAGCTCTCTATAGTGCCATGGAAGTTATGCCCTGATGTCTTAATAGATGTCTTACGATCATGTCAATTCTTAGTGGCAGTGTTTTCCATATATTTCTCTCCATGACGATCCTAAGTACATCCTCCTCATTTCTTAACTTATCAGTCCGCCTAATTTTCAACATTCTTCTGTTACTCCTCCCCCTTTACTGAACTCAGACAGAGGAATGTGTTGGAAATGTTCCCATTCCTCCATTTTGCTCTCCATTTTCTACCGTCCACAGCTCCACTCACTATCTCTAGATGACAAACTGACCATATGTAAACTCAAATAGCAACAGTGAACTACAAATAGAAAATGGCAATCAACAGGTAAACCTATAATAATCGGAACAGCAACGCGCAAAGCAAAAACGCGACGAACTTATGCACCACCTAATATATATACTAACAGAGAAACCCGGCGTTGACTAGATATTTATTTACCCCAGGAACTTGACGTGTAAATAATTAAATAAATTTAAGTTCATCTTCTCCTCCGTCCTCTCTCTTTACCCATCTCCCCTGTCAATGTCCATCACCTTCATCCCTCTCTCTGTCCATCTCCACCATCCATCTCTACTACCCCGTTTCTCTGTCCATATCCGCCACCCACACTCTCAGTTCACTTCGTCCTACCCCTTTCTTTGTCCATGTCTCCTTTTCTTTGTCCATATTCTCCTCCCCCCTCTCTGTGCCAATCTCCTCTTTCCTCTCTCCATTTTCACCTCTATTCCTTTCTTTGTCCATCCTCCCTATCCCTCACTTCATCCACCTACACCTCTTCCTTTCTCTATTTCCTCCTCCCCTCTGTTCATTTCCTCCTCCCCCACCTTTCTACCTGCCTTCTCTATTCGCTGTCTCTATCCATCTTCTCTTCTTTGCTTTCTCTGCCCGTCTCCTCCTTTTCCCTCTCTCTGTTCATTTCCTCCTCCCCAATCTCTGTTCATCTCCTCCTGACTGCTCCTACTTTCTATGTCCTCCTTCCTCCTCGCTGTCTGTTCAGATTCCACTCTCTCTCCACGTTATACACTGAACGCATTAGGAGGCTACAGTATTTCAACAGTATTTCTTTCCGAATTGTAACCAATACGTAGACCAAATTTGAACGAAATCATTCTATTGAGTTAGGATGAGGTTTTTACCCTTATAAGCTCGAATACGGACATATCAAATATATTTCACACATGTTAACGTATTTTACGCGTATTTTAACACTTATTTCCAGTGTATGTCTAGCGAATTTCGCCCTGAATTTCATTTTCGCGCGGCTCAATATTTATGACGACGTATCTCCCGAACTATGTGCCGTACAATGATATAATTTTACAAGTACATCCAGTGGTATATGTCTCTGCTGTCTGCGAAATGTGTTGTGAACAAAGTTGGAAGCAAACAATCAATAAATTAAAACATAATGCGTGATGCAGCTGTATTCGATATCATATTTACTGAACTATGTGTCGTACAATGTTATACTTTTGTGGGTACATACAGAGGAATATGTGGATACTGTCTGCGAACTGTGTTACTAATAGAATTAGTAGTAACGAAATAATAAAATTAAACGTCTTCCATGATGAGGTAGGTTTCTGCGCAACCAGTATTTATGACCTCGTATCTCCTTGGTTAAGTGTTGTAAATTTTTCTGGAACACTCAGTGCTATATGTGAATGATGTCTGAAAATTGTGTCACGAATACAATTAGTAATAAGGAAGAAATAAATTAAAACGTCATGTCTCATGTGGCAGTTTCACTGCATGAAGACTGATAATGTTGTAAGCTACAAACATTTTTGGTTTCAAGAAGAAAAGTTTCCTATAGGTTTGAAATACGTCTAATAAATTTTGGTGCAAGTCTCTAAGTGCTGTTATTCTCAAATACTGGATAACTGAAGTATCGCCATCCTCACCTCGTGGGCTATGCTGGTTTTTCACCCCCATCCCCACCGCTTTGGCAGGTGGGTTGTTCTTACCCCCACCCCACAGTTAGTCTTTCCAGATGTGTATATATACACTGCATATGCAGGGTGAATTACATAAAACTTGAACCTTCAATGTTGCGGAAATGGAAAGTGTTGCTGATGTGTGGTTTCCACAAATGAATTGGTAGTCAGGTTCTCGGACTGTTTACCAATCAATAGATTGTCATAATAATTGGAAAGCGTATTTTTTGTACAAACAAACAGTTTGTAATAATACTTTGAAAGTGTAATTTTGGCAACCATACACTTCTTAAATAGAACAATGCCTTTTGATGTGAGGAGACTAAAAGTAAGATAAATCAAAATGCCAGTGGTTTTTGTTGCAGTATTCTAGTGCGAGTCATTTACAAGTTATGTATTTCGAATAGTTTCCACACCAACACTTGTGCAATGCCTGTGGTAGCATTCACCAGAGAATAGCGCAAGCGCATAAACTAGTTACGTGCATTCTGACCAGTAACGAGGCAACTGACCACCACAGGTTGTATTCAAACCGACCGCCGCCAGTGGTAATACATGCTTTCAGTCTGGTATGAAACGACTGCTAAATACATGCCAGCATTTCAGCGAAGATGTCCGAGCAGAATGCAGTAATACGTCGTTGCATATCATTGGGTATAGTTGGTATGTCCTTGTAGACAGCATCTTTAAGCTTTCCCAACAGAAGAAAACTCTTCAGGCATCAAATCTGGGGAATGTGCTGGCCAAGGTACAAGTCCTCTGCATCCAATCCAACGATCTTGGAACATTTAGAGAAGATATGCTGCAGTAATTCGTGCACTACAGGGTGGACACCCATCATGTAGGAACCACAGGTTCCTCCTATTCTATAGAGGAACGTCTTCTAGCATCCGTGGAAGATGGTCTATTAGGAGGCTGCAATATTTGTGCGCATACAGTGTTCCGTCTATGCAAAATGGGCTTTTGACTGATGGTCTACCATCCCACACTGCACTCTACACTCCATGGATGCTGACGTCCCAACTAAAGAAGCCAACAGGTTGTCAACAAACCACTAGTGGACATTTCGGTGGTTTAGCTGGCCATGATTGGTAAGTGTGGCTTCATCACTAAACAAGATACATGATACATCTGGAATGAGAAACATAATCGTTTCCATGAAACTCTTGATGGAGAAATATGTGATAGGGATGGAACCTGTATCGATGGTGAATGCATAGGACACTTGTCTGACGCATGCCGCTTCCTCGTGCGTTTGCGCTGGACCTAACGCGTGGATCGACTGCAACAGCAGCAAGAACATTAATTTCCCCCTTTTCTATCATCACTTGTTTCCTTCTGTTACACTGTCTAGGTGTTACTCTAGCACTTTCACGTAACTGACTGAAGAAGTTGGTAAATAATTGCCGAGATGATTAACGTCCAATGGAATATCTTGCCGCATACTCTGTACAGGAACCAACTACATAATTGGCACACTCCACATACACCATGATCATGACGGTTTTTACAGCACTGGTAAATCCAGTCGTCCACTAACGACCTACTGCTTGGACTGTCACATGCTGACTAACTAGAAAGTCACAGTGTGTTCAGGGAACACACAAACATAGTGTAAGTAAACATAACAACATCATACCTAGCTGCTACGCAGGTTGAATGGCACAAACAAGCGCTGATGTGGAAGCTTTGCACAAGATAGTATCTCATAAACGACTCGCACTAGACACCTGCAAAAAACACAATAACATTCTGATTTAAACTCCTTTTAGTTAGCTCGTGTCAATAGGTATTGTGAAAACAAACAAACACACACACACACACACACACACACAAAATATACACTTTCGTAGTATATGTGCAGTGTGTTTATTGGTGAAAACCCACATCAATAACACTTTCCATTTCCGAAATATTGTGGTACAGGCTTAAAGTGACATACCCTGCACATCTAAGCTATGAAAATGGATGTACATATGTATGTATGTATGTATGTTCTTATGTTCCATATCTCCTAAACCACTGGGTCGATTTCATCCTTACTTGGTACTCATATGTCTTACTATCTGGAAAGACTAAATATGGACCGAGCGAGGTGGCGCAGTGGTAACACACTGGACTCGCATTCGGGAGGACGACGGTTCAATCCCGTCTCCAGCCATCCTGATTTAGGTTTTCCGTGATTTCCCTAAATCGTTTCAGGCAAATGCCGGGATGGTTCCTTTGAAAGGGCACGGCCGATTTCCTTCCCAATCCTTCCCTAACCCGAGCTTGCGCTCCGTCTCTAATGACCTCGTTGTCGACGGGACGTTAAACACTAACCTAGCCTAACCTAACTAAATATGGAAGTAAGAACCACCCACCTATCAAAGACAAAAAACGCAGATGACTGAAGACAAAATAACAGTGCAAATATTTTCATTCCACAGTGAAGTATTAACAGCTGATATCTCCAATTCTTCCAACGCTGTGGAAGCAACGGATTGGAATGTCAGATAATGCAATGACGACATGAGACGCCATTGACTGTTATGTCTTGTACAATACAGATTGCCATATTCAGGGCAACAAATCACCTGCCATTTCAGCGCTTAACAAGAGTTGAGCAGCCGTACCATCCAGAATAACGTCCTCTCTACGACAACGATAATATCGACTGATATTTTAACCTCTGCTCACCACGTGTGACACCGTACAGGCATTAGCTTGGGAGAAATTACACCACCATCGGATTTTCAAACCATCCATGCAAACTGCATAGAGTGCTGAGTTGTGGTACACGTTGGTACATGTCGACAGCAGTGCAAGCGTACGTCGAAATACATGTAAGGCGATACATACTAGTCGACAACAACGCACCTTTTAGGCTAATAGGGAAGCAATTCTCTTGAGAGGGCGTTAATTTGGAATTAAATGGGACCCCTGATATGCCTGCTATCGATTCTCACCGTCAGATTATGTGCACCCGTTTGTTCACCTACTACAACAGAACCTACAGCGAGATGTTTTTCGATGTCTGATAGGACTATCGATGCGTCACGCTGCAGGCACGTGTTCACGTCCACACAGGCTATGATCGGTAATGTGGGCAGGTCCAATATCGGCGCAGTGTTAATAAAGGCGGTTGCGGAGGAGCCCAATGTGACTTACCGAGGCCTTCCAACTAGTGCTTTCCTGCAATACTCTCTGCACGATCTGCTACAACGACAACAGAATACTGTTTCTGGAAACTCCAGTGATTCTTAGAGATCATGCTAGTGGCAAACGTGGGTGACCGAATTGTTCGCACTGAAAAATAAAACCTCTTTTTGGTTGGGTTTTTCATTCGGTTTCTCACTGCCTTGATGCAACCCGTCACGACTTGCCTGATCTCTCATTACCAGGGTCCCTTGCTTTCTGATTTCAAGGAACCTGGTGTCTCCATTACTAGGGAACGATACGGTGCAGCTATGGAGAAAATTAAGACGTGCAGTTAAAGTGAATCGTCCGGGAAAACTGCCACACGCTAACGAACGTCCTCAAATCGCAAATGTCGTAACGCAGAAGTTGCACCAAATCAAGTGGGAGTCGCTAGAGCACAAGTCCTGTAGTCCTGGTCTCTCCCTATGTGATTAACATGCCTTTGATCCCTTAGAAAAGGTCTTTACAAGTGGAAGATTCCTGTCGAACGAGGATGTACAGTAGACAGTTACGGACTTCTTCACGCAGTATGACACGATGTTTTACCAAACGGGGGTCTTCAATTTGATTCGCCGGTGAGACAATTGCCTCAACACTCACGCCGATTTCGGATGATTGGCATACCGATGATGGACTGCACAGCCTTGGAACTGAAACATTTTGCTTGAAAAGTATTCGTAGTTGTGAATATGGACAACTATCAGCTGTATAAGGGAGCGACTACAACGAAAATCTGTGTTGGAACGGGACTCGAACCCTCATTTCCCACTTTATGTGAGCTGTCGCCTTAAGCGCTTTGGCTACCCGTATACTACTCACGGAGAGACCCAAGCTTCCATATGTCTTCTATCCTGCAATATCGTATTTATCTGCCAATACCAGGCAGCGATTTTCAATTAAAGTGCCGTGCTCATGGGAATTACATAATGTGTGTACGAGTAAAAAGGAACGGGACGAAACAACGGCGTATGAAAGTCTGGTCTGGTAGTGAGTCGTGCACGGATAGCCAAAGCGGTTAAGGTGATCGCACTCGTGAAGCGGGAAATGAGGGTTCGAGTCCCGGTTCGGCACACATTTTCACTGTCTTCATTCCATTACGCAGCTGATGGTTGCCCATAATTGCAACTGCATTTCATAACGGCTGTAATCACCGCAGTGACTGTTCCTTCGCCGCGCAGAGTGGCCACGCGGTTAGAGGCGCCATGTCACGGGTTGTGCGGCTCCTACCGCTGGAGGCTCGAATCCTCCCTCGGGCAAGGGTGTCTGTGTGTGTTGTTCTTAGCATAAGTTAGTTAACGTATTTTGTAACTCTAGGGACCGATGACTTTAGCAGTTTGGTCCCTTAGGAGTGCCGGCCGCGGTGGTCTAGCGCTTCTAGGCGCTCAGTCCGGGACCGCGCGACTGCTACGGTCGCAGGTTCGAATCCTGCCTCGGGCATGGATGTGTGTGAGGTCCTTAGGTTAGTTAGGTTTAAGTAGTTCTAAGTTCTAGGGGACTGATGACCACAGATGTTAAGTCCCATAGTGCTTAGAGCCATTTGAACCATTCCCTTAGGAGTTCACACACATCTGGAAATTTTTTACTGTTCTTTCGGATCTGCATGAATGTCCGAAGGAAGAAAGCATCGCTCTTCTTAACGACACATGTACTGCAATATCCCCTGATTACTACACGCATCCGAATTATAATATTTCTGCCAGTTTCCTAAGGATGAACATAGATTAAACATATGGTACCAGAAACTAAAAACGTATGAACTTCATCCCTAAAATACTTCAGGGCGTAATAAATCTCTAATTCGCCACCTGTTAAATCTAAAAATTTGATGTTTATCGTGATACCGGGAATATTTTGCGAATGCTGCTGTAACATACTTTATCAAGAGAAACTAGCCAGACCATTAAAATTCTCTATAAAATCTAAGAAAACTGCTATTGATACCCCCTTGTGTTGCTACAATAAAAAATGAATATCGGAGCCGTGAGATTTGAAATAAGCAAGCAAAACGCCGTTGCATTTATCTCTTGGAAGGTATTGGTATAATCCTACATCATTTCAGATATGATAACATACCTACGAAACATATGTATAAAGTGCACAATGCCTTTGTACTGGATCTATCTGTACTAGCTATGTAATGCCAATCAACATCTGCAGAGCTATTGCGAACAAACTTCACACCACATCCCACTTACATGGCTTTCGGAGTCGCTGTATATACGAGACAAAAATGCTCTTCTCTGCAGGGGGAGGCACACCCTGTAGATATTCCTAGTCTATAGATCTGGACAAAGATGTCCAATCTATTCCTAATCAGTGGTCAAACTGATTGCAGAAAACGGCCGTTACACATAACGTTTGTGCTATTCGCATTAGTAGTTGGCATAAGACACGAATTTAATTTTAGATAATAAATATTCCGTTGAGTTATTTAGATAACGATACAGACTACGGAATTTAATAATTAGACTTTCTACATTATTTGCGCGTTTTTGTAGCGTGTATTGTGATCGTTGTCACGACGGGGCAACCAGGGGGATAATGCCTGAAACGTATAATAGTTTCTTAAATGGGTGCAACAGTAAGGGACGGTTGTTCTACAGTCTGTCCTCCGGCCAAGGCACTAACGTTTCGGGACTTGTCAAGTATTAGATTAAGTTACAACACTTTGACTCCCACTGGGACGTATGTGTCCCATGACAGGTTATTTCGTACTAATGACTGGCAGATTTCTTAAAATTACAGATTGTACCTGCAGGTTTTGCTGTACTAATGTTTCGTTGTTAACCGTCGTCTCAGTATTGTCACATCGAATTGCTTCGAACCTACGTGTAGGAAATCCAATTACGAGATTCATATAGCGTGCTGCCTTCGCGCCTTCCTGGACAAATCGTGTCGACGACTTGCACCTACATCGCGAACGAAGCCCATATTGAGCATCTGTCATTCGAGTTACAAACGTGGAGAGATGTTCCGACGACTGATGTGTGTCTGTCTTCTGTCTTCAGTACGTCTTGTAGTTTTTGCGCAGTTGTTTTCTGAAACCCTGGAGGTACTGATGAATAATTCTGTCCCTTTCCAACTCCCCCCCCCCCTCCTTCCCCCCACCACCGACCCTCTTGGAAACTAAACGGTGGGAAACATTCTTTTTATATTGTTACTTCTGACAAAGACATTAACTAAAATAAACATACGGTAATGTTTTAGAAATAAAATTGGTTGTCGAAGGCCTGACATTGGAATAATTCGGAATGTCCCACAGAAAAGGGAATAAATTCCAAATACGAGAGAGAGGAAGAGAGAAAGAGACAAACAGAGAGAGAGAGAGAGAGAGAGAGAGAGAGAGAGATATGAAAATCAGATACGGCAATCTTAAGACTAGTCACAATGGATGAACTGTGCGAGAGCAGCATTTTGTCATTCGTTTTTTCTGTAACCCGGTAAAAAAAACACGAAGAAGTAGCTGTAGTAGAAGAAAGATGGAAAATGGGAGATTTCTCCCTCTCGCTACCAACTTTTTCTGTTTCGGCTCAGAGTACTTATTGGCGACTGCGCTATCCATGGCCGAGATGTTAATGAGATCGGGAAAGTTCGTCGGACTTTACCGCTTGTGCCAGTGAGAACTTTTACTGCCGAAAGTTCGGGGTACGTTTCTAGCGGGGATCAATTATTTCTCTCTGTAACTACTTATAATTTGTCTCGGAATTCCAGAGAGTTCAGCAATCGCTCAGCTGTAACGAAGTGCCGTAGGATTAAAGTTTAAGCAGTGTTCACGGGTCATAAGTAATACGGTACCTTTCGAAACATGACAGTTGTAAAAGTTTTAAGTCTTACCATCTCACTGACTGTACAGGTAATGAACTATATAAT
The DNA here is from genome assembly GCF_021461395.2 of Schistocerca americana. Classification (NCBI taxonomy): domain Eukaryota; kingdom Metazoa; phylum Arthropoda; class Insecta; order Orthoptera; family Acrididae; genus Schistocerca; species Schistocerca americana. The sequence continues at coordinate 619,716,213 of NC_060121.1, forward strand.
ATGGAAGATTTCCTCTTCATTTACTCAGCCTACAGTTAACAGAGCAGTTGATTCTGGCTTCAGCATTCCAGAGCTTTCATTCTTTTGTTCTTTGTCTCCTCACTCTTATTTCTTTATGGTTTTACCTTATTATATCAGCAAGACACTTTACCTTCACTTCGTATTCATATCGAATACATAGTATTCTAGTACCACAACGGAGTAAGACGCTACTGTGGTTACTTTACTGAGCACGTATGCACGGTTGTTCCGTGAAGCAAGTTTCTGCTGTCATTTGCGAATGAAAAGGAAATGTGTTCGTAGCAGCTAATCTCAACGATAGCCTATCGTAGCTGCATTGGCTCCAAAGTTCATGTGCAGCTTGTTTATAAATGAATGGTGCAGATATAAAAATTAATAATTAATGGACTTATTACTTTATATGGAAACTTTATAAGTGGCGACAACTTTATAAGTTTCTGATGCGCTACCCGCTTTGTGGTTGTCATTCTTACTGCACAGGCGTAGCGTTTGTTTCAAATGTAATAGGAAAAGGCTTTCTGTGTGCTCCGTTTTGAAATGTTCATATCTGTGAGCTTCGTGTATTGTTAAGGAAAGATCCACCGCCCAAGAATAACTTAGTTCGGTGGTGTCAACAGTTCATAGAAAGTGGATGCCTTTGTAAGGGGAAGAGTCTTGGACGAGCTCGTGTGGCTGATGCAAACATTGAAAAAATGCGCGAGGCGTTTCACCGAAGTTCTCGCAAGTCGCTTAGAAAAGCAAGCTGGGAATTGTTCATGCCAAACATTAAGGCGGGGAAGATGTTACGCAAGCGGCTATGTTTCAAAGCGTACAAAGTGAGATTAGTGGAGGCCTTACACCAGCAAACAAATTGAAAGGTGCGGCTATTGTGGAGTGACAGTCAACGCAAGGCGTCGGATTGTAGCAGATGTGGCAGCTCTCATGTGTGATATGTCATTGACATGCTGAAGGAGAGGGCGTTCCATGTGTGACAGAAGTTTCGAAACTCGATTACAGCGCGCTCTTTCTCACGCACTCATGCACGTAGTTACGTTACACACCACCAAGTTACACGCTACAATTCAGACTCTCTCCCGGCATAGGGCTGCAAATATGTAGACATCAAGAATAAAGATGTGAAATGTTAATAACTTTCGATGTATTCAAAAAGGCTTAAGAGTTTTCACATAAAATATTCGGTGGCATTACTTTTCAGCACCCTATCGTATATTAGCATCCTTTACAATTTATACAGCAGAAATTCATCAGGAGTATCCAGATTTAAACACTTCCTTCATTATAATATGTCACTAATTCTCTATTCTTATTACAACTTGTATTGTCCGTGGGTTCGTTAGTCAATCTCAGAATCTTCGTTTTCTTCGTTATTCCAACTTATAGCTAACACGTAAGTGCTTCTGATATATAAGGAAAATCGGCAAGAAACGAATAAAATTTTTTGTGTCTCTCAGTCTTTATCTAATGATGACGAGTCCAGTTTATGTACTACATTGCCACTCGAACTCTTAAAAGTAATTATAGCTTTTTGTACTGGTGCTTACCATCAACTTCACTCGCAAAGACCTGGCGTGATATCTGCCCCGTTTATAGTTTGTTCGAAGAAACTTTCGAAGTAACGACACATAACGCCGTAAGCTAGTATCGAAATTATTCCGTAGTAAGCAATCGGTTTCCGTCAGAGACTACTTTGCGGCAGCTCTTGGGTTAACAGTAAATTTATGTTGGAATACCATGACGTCAAACATGAAACACTAGAGGCAAAAGTCGAGCTCAAACTGTATTGTCTGCAAGTATCCTCAAATTTCGTGCGTAAATGATAACACAGTCAAACAGCAGATGTAATATGAAGCATTTTATAGATTTATTCCGGTGAACAGAAACACTGTAACCACTGTGCATCGCCGGCCGAAGTGGCCGTGCGGTCAAGGGCGCTGCAGTCTGGACCCGCAAGACCGCTACGGTCGCAGGTTCGAATCCTGCCTCGGGCATGGATGTTTGTGATGTCCTTAGGTTAGTTAGGTTTAACTAGTTCTAAGTTCTAGGGGACTAATTACCTCAGCAGTTGAGTCCCATAGTGCTCAGAGCCATTTTTTGAACCACTGTGCATCGCGACACTGAATGACGCAGAATGGCATTGTGGCACGTGACGCGTAGGGAAAGCATATAAGCGGTGCAGAGAGGAATGGGGAATCACTGTAGCGACGAAACGGGTCGTAAGTGGGGAAAACCACTGACATTAGGGACTTAGACGGTCACGAGCGTCAATGTAAAGTGATTGTAGGACGGTGCGACAACGAGCAGGCAGCAAAATGTTTGACATCACAGAACGTGGTGGTCGGAGGGTTTCTCGGTTTGTGAAGTAGGGTAGGCAGTGATCTGCGCCAGATCTGGGAAAGAGAACAGTGACGGTGCCGGTAAAAAAAATTTAGGAACACACCGTTCAGCGCCAATGTACAATATGCAGCGGAGGCCCTTAAATATCCCACCCTGACCCAACGATGTGGTGAGTTGTAGTGGGAAATGGGACCGTTGATTACCGGAAACAGCGCAGTTGGTGGGATGAATGACGTTTCATGTTTTGCCGAGCCAATGACTGTGTCCACCGCGTCACGAATACAGGCTGATGGGCACAACATGACTGCATGGGGGAACTAACCCTGGATAGACGGCGGTGGAATATTCTAGCAAAATAGGTGTCCACGTTACAGAGACAGTTATCTGAGGAGCGTAATGGCGATCTACATTGATGTCTTGGCCACCAAAATTTCGTTGATGTGATCACGATGAAACCTATCTGAGACGCTACCGAGCGCCAGTCCCTCGCTCGCAAACCACTGGGTCACAATTTATAGGAATTTCTTGACCTGTGCGTAGACATCTGGTGTGACGTGCCTCCTGAAACCTACCATGGACTTGGCGAATCCACGCTGCGTAGAATCGCTGTTGAATTGCGTTCTAAAGGTGGACAATCTTGACAGTAAATAGCTGGTCGTAATGTTTCACTCATAGCAACACAACGTCAGATAGTCGTCTTGAAGCTGTCTAGAGAGTAAACACACTCATATTGTACAGAATACGTAAATCATAACATAACAGAACCACAGACGTGATTTAAAGCATTTCATTAACATATATGGTCAGTGTGCATTGGCTTTATGACGTCCTTCAATTCCAATGTAAGTTTCGCTGTTAAGCTGTCCAGAAAACGGTGTTTGTCTGAAACCACTCGTGTATTAAAGAATGCTTGTAACGGCATCTCACGGTGTTACGCGACGCCATTTTTAAAGCTGCGGAATACAACAAACTGATTTGACAAAATTCTCTCGAGCTTCTAAGCGTGTCAAGTGCTTTAAAATTCACTGGCTGTCACTCACTCCGTGTTGAGCTGACAGACTGGGAGAATCAATATAGTATTCATCTAAACTATTTTACACTGTTTATTTATTTATTTATACACTTAGGAGCGCCACCACAAGAGGACATCCCACCCCTCCTACAAAAAGTGTCGGGAAAAATCTCTCAGTCTGTGTTGGACTGTTGAACTGGGAAGATCTCACGACACTACGTTAATATGTGGTCAGTCAAATTGCATTAAACAATTTAAGGCATTAGAATATTGTTTAAGCAATTTGTGGATGTCCTCCTATTGCATGGACGAGGGATTAAGCTGATGATATATATATGACAAGAAGTGCCACCACAGCTGTATCTTGAGAATGTCTTTGTCTCACACGACCAGTTTTCGTGGCACGTAACCGCCATCCTCAGGGCCTGTCCACCACTGCCAAAAGAGTATTAGATTTTGTTGGCGCATTTATTGTGGAGTCTTTGTTACTAGTACATTTAGGCCAGCTTCCATCAGAAGTCTCTACTGGACACCGACATTGGAGACAAAACGGTGTCGAGTAGAGACTTCTGATGGAAGCTGGCCCACATGTGCTAGTAACAAAGACTCCACAGTAAAAGCGCCAACAAAATCTCATACTCTTTGGCAGTGGTGAGCAGCGCCTGAGGATGGCGGTAATGCGCCGCCGAAACCAGTCACGTGAGACAAGGAAGACATTATCAAGATACAGCTGTGGTGTTACCTTTTCTCATATATTGTTTAACAAACTTGAAGTAAGGCAATGCAGAATAATGTTTATTCAACCAGTGTGGAGGGATGGATTTCACATGACTTATTTATTTATTTCCAAAGATCAGAATACAGCTGGAAATTGACCATGTCAAACAATTGGTGAAATTCACAGTACCACTCGAAACAAGTATCACGCTGAGTCAGGCTCTACATAGAAAGTCTTTTAACCTGTTGTTGTTGTTGTTGTGGTAATCAGTCCTGAGACTGGTTTGATGCAGCTCTCCATGCTACTCTATCCTGTGCAAGATTCTTCATCTCCCAGTACTTACTGCAACCTACATCCTTCTGAATCTGCTCGGTGTATTCATCTGTTGGTCTCCCTCTACGATTTTTACTCTCCACGCTGACCTCCAATGCTAAATTTGTGATCCCTTGATGCCTCAGAACACGTCCTACCAACCGGTCCCTTCTACTTGTCAAGTTGTGCAACTAACTCCTCTTCTCCCCAATTCTGCTCAATACCTCCTCATTAGTTATGTGATCTACCCATCTAATATTCAACATTCTTCTGTAGCACCACATTTCGAAAGCTTCTATTCTCTTCTTGTCCAAACTATTTATCGTTCATGTTTCGCTTCCGTACATGGCTACACTCCATACAAATACTTTCAGAAACGACTTCCTGACACTTAAATCTATACTCGATGTTAGCAAATTTCTCTTCTTCAGAAACGCTTTCCTTGCCATTGCCAGTCTACGTTTTATATTCTCTCTACTTTGACCATCATCAGTTATTTTGCTCCCCAAACTCATTTACTACTTTAAGCGTCCCATTTCCTAATCTAATTGCCTCAGCATCGATTCGACTACATTCGACTACAGTCCGTTATCCTCGTTTTGCTTTTGTTGATGTTCATCTTATATCCTCCTTTCAAGACACTGTCCATTCCGTTCAACTGCTCTTCCAAGTCCTTTGCTGTCTCTGACATAATTACAATGTCATCGGCGAACCTCAAAGTTTTTATTTCTTCTCCATGGATTTTAATACCTACTCCAAATTTTTGTTTTGTTTCCTTTACTGCTTGCTCAATATACATATTGAATAACATCGGGGAGAGGCTACGACCCTGTCTCACTCCCTTCCCAACCACTGCTTGACTTTCATGCCCCTCGAGTCTTATAACACCCATCTGGTTTCTGTACAAACTGTAAATAGCCTTTCGCTCCCAGTATTTTACCCCTGCTACTTTTAGAATTTGAAAGAGAGTATTCTAGTTAACATTGTCAAAAGCTTTCTCTAAGTCTACAAATGGTAGAATTGTAGGTTTGTCTATCCTTAATCTTTCTTCTAAGATAAGTCGTAAGGTCGGTCTTGCCTCTCGTGATCCAATATTTCTACGGAATCCAAACTGATCTTTCCCGAGGTCGGCTTCTACCACTTTTTCCATTCGTCTGTAAAGAATTCGTGTTAGTATTTTGCAGCTGTGACTTATTAAATCGTATTTTTCACATCTGTCGACACCTGATTTCTTTGGGATTTGAATTACTATATTCTTCTTGAAGTCTGAGGTTATTTCGCCTGTCTCATACATCTTGCTCACCAGATGGTAGAGTTTTGTCAGGACTGGTTCTCCCAAGGCCGTCAGTACTTCTAATGGAATGTTGTCTACTCCCGGGGCCTTCTTTCGACTCAGGTCTTTCAGTGCTCTGTCAAACTCTGCACGCAGTATCAAATCTCCCATTTCATCTTCATCTACATCCTCTTCCATTTCCATAATATTGTCCTCAAATACATCGCCCGTGTATAGACCCTCTATACACCCCTTCCACCTTTCTGCTTTCCCTTCTTTGCTTAGAACTGGGTTTCCATCTGAGCTCTTGATATTCATGCAAGTGGTTCTCTTTTCTCCAAAGGTGTCTTTAATTTTCCCGTAGGCTATCTTACCCCTAGTGGGATAGGCCTCTACATCCTTACGTTTGTCCTCCAGCTATCCCTGATTAGCCATTTTGCACTTCCTGTCGATCTCTTTATTGAGACGTTTGTATTCCTTTTTGCCTGCTTCATTGATTGCATTTTTATATTTTCTCCTTTCATCAATTAAATTCAGTATTTCTTCTGGTACCCAAGGATTTCTAATAGCCCTCGTCTTTTTACCTACTTGATCCTCTGCTGCCTTCACTACTTCATCCCTCAGAGCTACCCATTTTTCCTCTTCTTTATTTCTTTCCCCCATTCCTGTCAGTTGTTCCCTTATGCTCTCACTAAAACTCTGCATAACCTCTGGTTTAGTCAGTTTATCCAGGTCCCATCTCCTTAAGTTCCCACCGTTTTGCAGTTTCTTCAGTTTTAATCTACAGTTCATAACCAATAGATTGTGGTCAGAGTCCACATCTGCCCCCGGAAATGTCTTACAATTTAAAACCTGGTTCCTAAATCTCTGTCTTACCATTATATAATCTATCGGAAACCCGACAGTATCTCCAGGATTTTTCCATGTATACAACCTTCTTTTAGGAATCTTGAACCAAGTGTTAGCTATGTTAAGTTATGCTCTGTGAAAAATTCTACCAGGCGGCTTCCTCTTTCATTTCTTACCCCCAATCCATATTCACCTGCTATGTTTCCTTCTCTCCATTTTCCTACTCTCGAATTCCAGTCACCCATGACTATTAAATTTTCATCTCCCTTGACTACCTGAATAATTTCTTTTATCTCATCATACATTTCATCAATTTCTTCATCATCTGCAGAGCTAGTTGGCATTTAAACCTGCACTACTGTAGTAGGTGTGGGCTTCGTGCCTATCTTGGTCACAATAATGCGTTCACTATGCTGTTTGTAGTAGATTACCCGTACTCCTATTTTTTTATTCATTATTAAACCTACACCTGCATTACCCCTATTTGATTTTGTATTTATAACCCTGTATTCACCTGACCATAAGTTTTGTTCCTCCTGCGACCGAACTTCACTTATTCCCACTATATCTAACTTTAACCTAACGATTCCCCTTTTTAAATTTTCTAACCCACCTGTCGGTTTAAGGAATCTGTCATTCCACCCTCCGATCCGTAGAACGACGGTTTTCTTTCTGTTGATAACGACGTCCGCTTGAGTAGTCCCCGCCCGGAGATCCGAATGGGGGACTATTTTACCTCCGGAATATTTTACCCAAGAGGACGTCATCATCATTTATCCATACAGTAAAGCTGCATGCCCTCGGGAAAAATTACGGCTGTAGTTTTCCCTCGCTTTCAGCCGTTCGCATTACCAGCAGAGCAAGGCCGTTTTGGTTAGTGTTACAAGGCCGGATCAGTCAATCATCCAGACTGTTGCACCTGCAACTACTGAAAACGCTGCTGCCCCTCTTCAGGAACCACACGTTTGTCTGGCCTCTCAACATATAACCCTTCGTTGTGGTTGCACCTACGGTACGGCCATCTGTATTGCTGAGGCACACAAGCGTCCCCACCAACGGCAAGGTCCATGGTTCATGTCGAAAAAATATCTCACTTCAGCTACAAGTCGAAATACATCGAAAAGACGCTCCTATACTAAAAATACAGAGCGCGAATCAACTAAAGACACTTGCTCATGGGCTCTAAACCACTTATACACCAAATGTCAACACCGTTAAATACATATAAATGTTGCCTACGAAACACTGCATAAGGAGAACTGTAGTTCGCTTTGCAGGTGACATGCTTTCCAACGTTGGAGATGTTTCACAGGAAATACATCGTCTCAAAAGACGCTGAAATTCGTAGCACTGTCCTACAGACGAGAAACCCACGTGTCTAATTGTCACCACTACACACTCAGAAAAAAATACCCGCTTTATTAGTAATAATAATCACTACGCCCCGTCGCCGCGCGCGCGTGCTTAATGAGTGGAACGAATGACGCGTGGCGATGCGCTCGCTGCCGCTTACCTCTAATGAATGAACCCTGGCTGGAAGAGGGGTCGTCGGCTGTTGTGACATTAAGGATTGGGCCACCGCGTCCAGTACAAAGAACTGACAAGGAAGTGTGACGTCATGGATCACAGTGGGACAAGTGATTTCAGGAACTTTCCATCCATTGCCCTTCCTGATTGGGTACCCAAGCAAAATGAAGCCCCCTGATTGGCTGCCTGAAAAAAGTGGTGAGTCTATACAAGCCTCCCACCCACCCCTCTCATCCTCACTTAGCTCTTGCCCACTGTGGAGACTACAGTTCCGTGTCTGTCCATACCAGCAGCAGTATCTTCGAGAGTGGTGCGGGCGAAAGGCGTAGAGAGGTCGAAGACACAGCATTACCCCGTAAATAGACATTGAAAAGTGATTTTCATGTGTTCATAAACGAGTTTCATAGAGTATGCTCATTTACTTTTTTTTTCAGCGTTTTTCCACGAGATCTTAGCTGTTCTTGATCAGCAGCTGGTATCTGGACGGTGAAAAACAGCAGAGGCACTCTGCAGCAATAGTAGAGACAGCAGCGTATCAGGAATGTGAGCACATATATTTTTTTCGGAATATGTTGCTTTTAAACACATTCTAAACATTTAATTGTTTCTGTGATATGCTCTCCGCTGAGCTATATATTCTTTGTTGTATATTCTTGATAGTACCGATGGTCTAGGGGTAGCTCAGTCGTAGGAAAGCAGACACGGTACATCGGCGTATTCGGTCAGAGGGTTAGCTGCACTCTGTAATAAAAAACTGAGCGAACGGATCAGCGATGAACCTGAACAGGTGTCATGGGATACTCGCCTCGAACAAATGACACGAACCAGTTCGAACAAAAAGAGATAAAAAAGGGGGTAGCGTCTTTATTAATAATCAAACGTACTCAGTCACAGGTTCGAAACCAACCACCGCTTAAATTTTTATTGATAATCAGCATTGGCGGCCGAAGACTTCCGGCATAAGAAGTCACTCTCATTTCGCCAAATGCCTTGTCAAAGAGCGCGGAGGAGCAGACAGAGATTCAGGACACTCTTTTGTCCTTGGGGTGGGAAACAGCTCCTAAGGGCGGAAGAATCAGCAATGATCAAAGGCTTGAGGATGAAAAAGGCAATGGGAGAAACTGCATTAAAGAGACGTAACTTGTATCCACGGGACATGTGGCCTCTAATTGAAAAACTATCATGATGATCTCTCTATTGGCTAAAGATTTAGGAATAGTCCCTTATTCGGATTTCTGGGAGGGGACAGCCAAGGGGGAGGTTACCATGAGAAAATGACTGAATAATCAACGAAACCATAACGTTCTACGAGTCGGGGCGTGGAATGTCAGAAGCTTGAATGTGATTGGTAAGCTAGAAAATCTGAAAGGGGAAACGCAAAGGCTCAATCTAGATATAGTAGGGGTCAGTGAAGTGAAATGGAACGGAGACAAGGATTTCCGATCACATGAGTATAGGGTAATATCAACAGCAGCAGAAAATGGTACAATGGGAGTATGATTCGTTATGAAAAGAAAGGTAGGACAATGAGTGTATTACAGTGAACATTTCATTGATAGGATTGTTCTTGTCGGAATCGACACCGACAACGATAGTTCAGGTATACATGCCGACGTCGCAAGCTGAAGATGAAGAGTTAGAGGAAGTATATGAGGATATTGAAAGGGCAATACAGTACATAAAGGGAGACGAAAATCTAATAGTCATGGGGGACTGGAATACAGTTGTAGGGGAAGGATTAGAAGAAAAGGTTACAGGAGAATGTCGGCTCGGGACACGGAATGAGAGACCAGAAAGACTAATTGAGTTCTGTAATAAATTTCAGTTAGCAACAGCAAATACTCTGTTTAAAAACACAAGAGGCAGAGATACTTGAAAAAGACCCGGTGATATGGGAAGATTTCAGTTAGATTACGTCATGGTCAGACAGATTTCAAAATCAGATACTGGATTGTAAGGCGTATCAAGGAGCAGATATAGACTCAAATCATTAGATGAGTCAGGAAGAAACAACACGGAAAGTAGTGGGATACGGAAGTACTAAGGGATGAAATATACTTGATGTTCTCTAAAGCTAAAGATACAGCACTAAAGAACAGCTCAGTAGGCAATATAGTTGAAGAGTACTCGACATATTTACAAAGGAAAATAACAGAAGTTGGAAAGAAAAACGTAGGTACAAAGAAGGACACTGCGAAGAAACCATGGGTAATAAAAGAAACGTTTCGGTTGATCGGTGAAAGAAGGAAGTGCAAAAATGTTAAGGGAAGTTCAGAAATACAAGTCGCTGAGGAATGAAATAAATAGCAAGTGCAGGAAAACTAAGACGAAATGGCTGCTTGAAAAATGTGAATAAATCGAATCCATCGAAGATAGGAGTGCTCGGATTAAAAAGGATGCAAGACTGGAATGTAATATTTCCTCCCTGCTTTTCGATCTGTACATCGAAGGACCGACTCAGCATATAGGAAAGTCAAAACAACCTTCGGTGACATTAAAAGTGAGGGTGGTAAGATGAAGATTGCAACGGGAATTCCACTGTTAAACGCAAAATAGAGAGCTGATAGATGGAAAGAGTACACTGAATGCATCTAAGAAGGGGAAGAGCAACGCGGGATTAGCCGAGCGGTCTTCGGCGCTGCAGTAATGGACTGTGCAGCTGGTCCCGACGGAGGTTCGAGTCCTCCCTGGGGCATGGGTGTGTGTTTTTGTCCTTAGCATAATTTAGGTTAAGTAGTGTGTAAGCTTAGGGACTGATGACCTTAGCAGTTAAGTCCCATAAGATTTCACACACATTTTTTTGAAGGGGAAGATTTGTTTGATGTCATAGAAGAAGAAACAGGAGTCGACCTAGAAAAGATATTGGATTCAGTATTAAAATCAGAATTTAAGAGAGGTTTGCAGTACTTAAGATCAAATAAGGCAGAAGAGATATATATTCCATTAGAATTTCTAAAACCATTGGGAGAAGTGGCAACAAAACGACTATTCACGTGGGTGTGTAGAATGTATGATTCTGGATGCATATGATCTGACTTTAGGAAAAATATCATCCACACAATTCCGAAAACCACAGGAGTTGACAACTGTAAGAATTATCGCACAATCAGCTTAACAGTTCATGCAACACTAAAGAAAAATAAAGAGTCGTTCATAGGATTTTTCGATTTGGAAAAGCGTCTGACAATGTAAAATGGTGCAAGATGTTCGAAATTCTGAGAAAACATTGGGATAAACTATAGGAAAAGACGGGAATACACAATAAGCAGAAAAGGTCAGAGGGAATAATAAGAGTATACGACCAAGAACGAAGTGATCGGATTAAAAAGGGTGTAAGACTGGGATGTAATATTTCGCCCCAACTGTTCAATCTGTACATCGAAGAAGCATTGATGGAAATAAAAGAAAGGATCACGAGTGGAATTAAAATTCAAGGTGTAATGATATCAGTGAGATGATTCGCTGATAATATTGGTATCCTGACTGAAAGTGAGGAAGAATTACCTGATATGCTGAATGGAATGAACAATCTAATGAGTACAGAATATGGATTGAGACTAATTGAAGAAAGACGAAAGTAATGAAAAGCAGCAGAATAACTGATAGAAGTAGCAGAGAGAAACTTAACATCTGGATTGATGGTCGTGAAGTGAATATAGTTTAGGAATTCTGCTACTTAGGCAGCAAAATAAACAATGACGGACGGAAAAAAGAGGATATCAAATGCAGACTAGCCCTGGCAAAAAGGGAATTCCTGGCCAAGGGAAATCTCCTAGTATCAAACATAGGCCCTAATTTGTGGAAGAAATTTCTGAGAATGTATGTTTGGAGCGCAGCATTGTATGGTAGTGAAACATGGACTGTGGGAAAACCAGGACAGAAGAGAATCGAAGCATTTGAGATGTTGTGCTACAGGTGAGTGTTTAAAGTAAGATGGAATATGTGAAAACACTGACAAGGAGAATCGACAGGAAGACAGAACATCTGTTAAGACATCATGAATGACTTCCATGGTACTAGAGGGAGCTGTACAGCGCAAAAACTGTAGAGGAAGACAGAGATTGGAGTACATTCAACAGCCGGCCGGAATGACCGAGCGGTTCTAGGCGCTTCAGTCTGGAACCGCGCGACGGCTACGGTCGCAGGTTCGAATCCTGCCTCGAGCATGGATGTGTGTGATGTCTTTAGGTTAGTTAGGTTTAAGTAGTTCTAAGTTCTAGGGGACTGATGACTTCAGATGTTAGGTCCCATAGTGCTCAGAGCCATTTTACATTCAACTAATAATTGAAGTCGTAGGTTGCAAGTGCTACTGTGAGATGAAGAGGTTGTCAGACGAGAGGAATTCGTGACGGACCGCATTGAACCAGTCAGAAGACTGATGACCCAAAAAATAAAAAGAAATAAAGAAAATGGAAGCAGCATCTGATGACCTGGGAGGATGTGCGGAGGATGATAGACAGTAGCCATCACTTCCACCTTGTATGTACCGGTAGATTTGTGTATAAATCTTAAAATCATTATCATGTTGTTGTAAGTAACGATTAAATCGATTTTTCTTTCCTAGGTTTGTGTATATATCTATTTGTAGCCAAGTTAAGCGAGTTAGATTGATGGGTTCCTGTTGATTCTGACGAGCACGAGGTACCAGAATGGGCCAGGGAAACTGGGGTGGAAGAAGAGTTATACAGGCGTCATGACCTGGCCCCTTAGACGAGGGGGACTTACCTGATTGGGTGGAGGATATCCCTGATGACATGGATGAAATCTCTTGCCATGGACCTATAACGGAAAAGGTAATCACTATCTATGCTTATAACTATGTGATCGTCACACATTAAGATATGTATTCTTCTTCTTCTCCTCTCTGGAACGTTGTACTTAATTTTCATTATTGTGCCTCCTACAGCGATGCCACTGCTCACGGAGGCTAGGATACCGGGTGCTGTGGCGGCCAAAGCAGCGGCTGCGAAACGCGGCCCGACGAGGCGTGTGCAGCCGTGCAAGGCACGTGTAGTCGCGACACGTGAAGCTGCCGCAGCCGCAGCCGCGGCCGCCGCTCAGCCAGCTCTCGGTGCTGCCCAGCTCTTGCGTCCTTGGATAGGACATTAGGAAGGGCAACGGTCTCCCATCCCTCAGGCTAACGGGTCGACAACCATCACCTCAGCCAGGGTGTCCTCACTGGCCTGACCCAGTAGCGTAGTCTTTTCCTCCGCCATTTCGTCCCCGACAGAATCGGCGGCAATAAAAGTTATGCGCGCCCAAGTGCATACCCTCGAACACATCAGCGCAACCACAACAGGGTGGACGCAGTCTTCATCTAGTTATAGTATTTAGTAATAGCAACGATACTGTGGCTAGCGGTATTTCCCTCTCCCGTCCTTTTAGTGAAGGGCATCAGAACAGTAACACCGTACTGCATTTAGAATACTTGGTGATTCTGACGCCTTTGAGGGGCGAATCTAGTTCACTAGGATCGAGAATCGAGACGGACGGTACGACGACCCTGCTGGGTTTCTAAGAATGTGCTTCCTCTCGTGGAAACCGAATCCTCGAGGTTGTTATTGATCCGCGGTATCCCGCCATTAAATGGGGCGCAGTGCTGTGGATTGATCTGTCACACCTGCTCCCCCTCCCCCCCCCCCCCCCCCCCCCACGCCACCAAAGTTGCCTCAAGAGACAAATCTTCATTATCTTTGGGGGGCGGAAATGGCATGACAATGCGGAACACATCAATCATCGAGTAGTTTCGTGAATCCACCATGAGAGCTACATTAGCCCAGTTTCCCAAGATGGAAGTTACGGGTTCAGCTAAAGCACTCAGCCATATACTACACCCGGACATCCATACACAAGTTTATGACTCAGTAAACAGAGGATCCAGCTATACAGAGCTACATAAAGATATAGCTGATAAGAAGGCATGCATTAATGATCACCCTTGTTTTGCGTGGCCAGTCCTGGCATGCGAGAGAAATTAAACAAAAAATCAGCAGCACACATCTCCATACGACATAGTTATTGGCGTTCCTAAGTGTTGTAACTTTGATGGTGTCGAGTTACCCGTCAAGATCAGGACATACCTAAATTTGAGGCGCAGAATATCGCAATATCGGTTCATTTTTATAGCCTGGAGAAATGCAAGTTAGGTGAGCAGCAGAAGTATATAGTCGTTAGCTGCTCCATTTCTCAAAATTTGCTGGTGGGAGTAAGAAGCGTCTAAAGATGCTCTTACTCCGCGATGAGAAAAATAAGGAGAAAGGCAATTATCAATATTTGTGGATCAAAGACTTGTGTAAAGTTTTGTGGCGGTGTTCGTAGCGACAAGCAATTCGCTGTAGAAACGGCTTACGAAGTCACCGCCACACTTTTAATAGCGGGCCGACCGGTCCGCTGGAACAGTGAACAGAAAGATGAAAACCCAAACACTCTTATTAAATAAAAGTCGGTACTTATCTTTATTAATGAAGATACAGAAACACAGTAGTGAACTCCGTGTCTACAGAAATCTGTCTAGTTCGAGTCGGAGCGGCTAGGTCAGCGTCGGCTGACGACAAACAACAACTCTGCTGCGATGAACACACAACTGACTAGCAAGTACACAATTCGGTGGCGAGTATACAACTGAGCGGCGAATACAGAACTGTCCTAGCGCTCGCGACTCCAGCGCTTAAGAAGCCAGAAGCCAGCGGTGGCGCGTGCAGACTTGCGGCGATTTCCTGTCTCGCTGGCGCTGCTTATGCGGACGGCGTCCGAACTTTGATGCTGCCAACCTTTTGGCAGCGGGCTCGGGTGGCATTACTGGCTAGGATATAACATAAAGCACATTGGCTTAAGGGTGTGAGTTATTTTTCCTCTGACAAGTTATTAGGAGCATATCTAGTAGACTGCGCTTCCAAGGACCCAATACGTGTTACTGTGCCTACTGAGCAAGACAATTTCTTAAAGTTTAAAAATGTTCACCGTCAGGAGCGATGGCTGTTTCCAGTATATGCCGACTTTGAATGCCTACTCACTCCTGTGACCCACTGTGAAGGTGACCCTACGACGTCACATACTACCTTTACGAAAAACACGTACCGTATACGGCAGTGTACCAAATTGTATCGTCCTATGGTTCAAGTCTTAACCACCAAAACTCTTTTGTCGGTGATAATCCTATGGTTTGGCTTTTCAATGAGCGTGGAAAACTTTCATGGGAGACTGATAAGCTTTACAGCGACAACATTCCCATGACCAAATCGAAGGAAAATGAACCGTAACTTCTCTCAAACGGCTTTCCATGCAACGATGACTTATCGTTAGGTGACATCTTTCTATATACTAAGCGGCCTGCTTCATAGGCTGCACCTTATTTACAGTCAGTTCCACAAGAAAGCGCACACCATAATTTTAAATGTGACGTCCGCAGCAACATTTCTGGTAGTGGTCTCGAATCTGTAATCTAAGCGCTTTTGCCCAATGTAAAGATAAACAGTGTGAGAGTTGAGTGTTTTGTTTTGTCGGTTGCAGTTTAAAATGAGTGCAACATATCTGAAGTCTTACGACGCAGTGTTCCTCATAAATCCCAAACATTGACATGGAGCTGCTGCTAAAACTCAAAGACATTCATGGTAATGCGGGTCAAACGATATTTAGAGCTGGAAACGTGGATGATTTACCGGAGAGAGGGCTAAGGTGCCTTGTGATAATCGATAATGGCGACGACTGGATTAACTGTTAGGTAACTGTGCAATTAGTAACAACATGTATTTTCATGTAAACTTGTATTTATAACAGCGTATTTTATTTTATACAGATAACGGCGTAAAATTTCTTGTGGAACTGACTGCACATTTCGCTCAACCTTTACAATTAAGTCATGTACTTTCTTTTCAATTTCATCAACTCTTACAGCTAAGTCCTCTATTTTCTTTCTCAGAATGATGCAGGTGTACATCTCTAGTTACTTAATCCTAGCATCTAACGTTTATTAGTCTGAGAAGGGCCTGGGCACACGTTTCTAGCTCCTTAACTTTACGATCGAGAAACTGAAGTTTCCCATCCGTATAAAAACGCCTTCTCTGTCTATGCACACCTTCCCTCTCGGGCTGAGTGCCTTATATAGGAGTGAATTTGTCCATGGTATAGTGTATACCAATATACTCATCACCTTTCTCATAGTTGCATACACAGAAACTCCTGGAAGTTCCATTTACACTTACCGTCATTCAGTTTTTTTGATATACAGTAACAAGAAACCTGTACCATGATTCCAGCAATGTGCGCATGTTCTTGTTGTTGTGGTCTTCAGTCCGAACACTGATTTGATGGAACTCCCCATGCTACTCTGTAACGTGCAAGCCTCTACATCTCCAACTAACTACTGCGACTTGCATCTCTCTGAAACTGCTCACTGTGTTCAACTTTTGGTCTCCCTCTACGATTTTTACCTCACACGCTTCCCTACAGTACTAAATTGGTAATCCCTGGATGTCTCAGAATGTGTGCTACCAAACCGATCTCTTTATTTGGTCAGGTTGTACCACGAATTTGTCTTCTCCCCAAGTCTATTCAGTACCTCCAGATTAGTCTCATGATCTACCCGTCTAATCTTCAGCATTCTTCTGTAGCACCACATTTCAAAAGCTTCTATTCTCTTCATGTCTAAACTGTTTATCGACCATGATTCACTTCCATACATGGCTACATTCCATACAAATTCTTTCAGAAACGACCTCCTAACACTTAAATTTAAACTCGACGTTAACAAATTTCTCTTTTTCAGATACCTTTTCTTGTCATTGTCAGTATGCACTTTATATCTTCCCTACTTCGACCATCATCACTCATTTTGCTCCCCAAGTAGCAAAACTCATTTTATACTTTATTTGTCTCATTTCCTAATCTACTTCCCTCAGCATCACTTAATTTAATTCGACCACATTCCATTATCCTTGTTCTGCTTTTGTTGATGTTCATCTTTATCCTCCTTTCAAAATACTACTGCTCTTCCAAATCCTTTGCTGTGTCTGGCAGAATTACAATGTCATCGGCGAACCTGAAGGTTTCTATTTCTTCTCCCTGGACTTTAATTACTACTCCAAATTTGTCTTTTGTTTCTTTTACTGGTTGCTCAACATACAGATTGAATAACATCGGAGATAGGCTAGAACGCTGTCTCACACCCTTCTCAACCATAACTTCCCCTTTGTGCTCCTCGACGTCTTATAACTGCCCTCTGGTTCCTGTACAAATTGTAAATAGCCTTTGGCTCCCTGTGTTTTACCCCTGCCACTTTTAGAATTTGAAAGAGAATGTTCTAGTCAACATTGTCAAAAGCTTTCTCTAACTCTAGTAATGCTATAAATGTCGTTTTGCCTTTCCTTAGTCTTTCTTCTATGAGAAGTCACAGGGTCAGTTTTGCCTCACGTGTTCGTACATTTTCAAGGAATCCAGTTTGATCTTGCCCGAGGTCGGCTTCTACGAGCTTTTCCCTTCTTCTGTAAATGATTCGTGTTAGTATTTTGCAGCCATGACCTATTGAACTGATGGTTTGGTAATTTTCACATCTGTCAACACCTGCATTCTTTGGAACTGAGATTACTATATTCTTCTTGATGTCTGAGGGTATTTCGCCTGTCTCGTTCATCTTGCTTACCAGACGGAAGATTTTTGTGATGGCTGGCTCTCCCAAGCCTGTCAGTATCTCTGTCGGAATGTTGGCTACTCCTGGGGTCTTGTTTCGACTTAGGTCTTTCAGTGCATTGTCAAATTCTTCCTCTACGTCCTCTTCCACTTCCATAATATTGCTCTAAATTCATCTCCCGTGTATAGACCCTCTATATATTCCTTCCACCTTTCCCTTCTTTCATAGGACTGTTTTTCCATCTGTGCTCTTGATATTCATACAAGTGGGTCTCTTTTCTCCAAAGTCCTCTTTAATTTTCCTGTAGGCAGTGTCCATCTTAGCCCTACTGATATATGTTTGTACATCTTTACATTTGCTCTCTAGCCATTACTGCTTAACAGTTTTGCACTTCCTGTCAATCTCATTTTTTACACGTTTGTATTCCCTTTCTCCTGCTTAATTTAGTGCATTTTTATATTTTCTTCTTTCATCAATTAAATTGAATATTTCTTCTGTTACCCAAGGATGTCTACTAGCCCTCGTCTTTTTACCTACTTGATCCTCTGCTGCCTTCACTATTTCATCTCTCAAAGCTGCGCATTCTTCTTCTATATTCCTTTCCCCTGTTCTTGTCAATCGTTCCCTAATGCTCCTGAAACCCTCTACACCCTCTGGTTCTTTCAGTTTATCCAGATCCCATCTGCTTAACTTCCTGCCTTTTTGCAATTTCTTCGGTTTTAACCTGCAGTTCATAACCAATAAACTGTGATCTATCTTACAATTTTAAAATCTGATTCCTAAACCTCTAACAATTATATAACCAATCAGAAACCTTCCGTCGTCTCCAGGTCTCTTCCACGTATACAGCTTTCTCTCATGATTCTTGAATCAAGTATTAGTTATTATTAAATTATGCTCTGTGCAAAATTCTACCAGGAGGCTTCCTCTTTCATTCCTTTCCCCTAGGCCATATTCACCTACTACTTTTCCTTCTCTTTCTTTTCCTACTATCGAATTCCAGTCCCCCATGATTGTCAAATTTTCGACTCCCTTAAGAATCTGAATGATTTCTTTCATCTCATCATACATTCCCTCAATTTCCTCCACATCTACAGAGCTTGTTGGCATATAAACTCGTACTACCGTAGTGGATGTGGGCTTCGTGTCAGTTTTTGCTACAACAATGTGTCCACTATACTGTTCTTAGTAGCTTATCCGTGTTCCTATTTTTTACTCGTTATTGAATATACTCCTGCGTTACCTCTATCTGATTTGGTATTTATAACCCTGTATTCACTTGACCAGAAGACTTGTTCCTCCTGCCACCGAACTTCACTAATTACCTAACTTTAACATATCCATTTCTCTTTTGAAATTTTCTAACAGATCTGCCCGATTAAGGTATCTGACATTTCATGCTCCGATCCGTAGAACGGCAGTTTTGCAGTTTTGTTTCTCCTGATGACGACTTAATTGTGAGTAGTCCCCACCTGGAGATCCAAATGGGGAACTATTTTACATCCGGAATATTTTACCTATGAGGATGCCGTCATCATTTAGCCGTACAGTTGAGTTGCACTCCCTCGGGAAAAATGACGGCTGTAGTTTCTCCTTGCTTTCAATTGTATGCGGTACCAGCATAGCAAGGCCGTTTTGTTTGATGTTACAAGGCGAGATCAGTCAATCATCTATACTGTTGCCCCAGTAGCTACTGAAAAGGCAGGGACCACATGCTTGTCTGGTCACTCGACAGACACCCCTCCATTGCGGTTGCGCCTATGCTGTGGCTGTCTGTATCGCTGAAGCGTGTAAGCCTCCTCAACATTGGCTAATCCATGGTTCACGGGCGGGGGGTGGGGGAGTGGGGGAAGCGGAGTCTGCGTATATGCGCATATCTCTACAAACATTCGTTTAATGGGTTTGTAATCTGCATGTATCGTTACAAAATCATCAGATGACATGTCGGTTCCTACATGCACATGTTAAACATGTTTTAGAGACAAATTGTCTTGTTTGAAAGCTATAATGACATCTGCATTATCTCATCTTGAATATGACTGACTCTAATAAACTACGTCAAGACCCATACGACGACCAAAACATAAATATCATAGAATTTGATCTTGGTTTTTCACAACAACATCGTCAAATACGAACACTGTGTTTGGCTTTAATATTTCTGGCAGGGGAATTTGTCTGCTTTGTCTGAATGTCGTGTGTTATACCATCCACACCCTGCAGTATATTTTAGAGTAGGCAGTACTTAGGTTTAAACAGCGCTTTTGAAGCGTTTTTGAAAATACACATACATGCATAAAGCAGACTCCGTCTGGGTGTGTTAGTAGTGACATGAGAACATTTGTCTTGCCACAGTTAGATGGACCCACAATTATATCTATCAGGAATGAGAATTCTACTCTTGTTCTTTTTTTTATTCTTCTTCCAGTCTTCTTCCACCCCATCACATCACTACTCACTTACAACAAAGTGCTGACGCCTCACCCACCATGTCATAATACCAACTATATCAGGTCTTGGTGTGCAATGGCTTTTGTAGAAAAATGGACACTTGTAATGATGGTGATAATAATAATAATATGTGTAAACAGTTTATAGAGCAACATCTTACCGACTGAGCTACTGTGGTTGTGTTATAATGAGAAAGTTACAAAATAAGAAATAACACACGGGATTTGCGATTTCATACATTGGATGCGATTGTCATACATTAGATGCAATACATCTGGCAAATCAACAGGTTCTTTCTTTACCATCACTCCCATACAGAATAAACCAGATAACAGTTTCTTGTGCACATTGAATCCAATTTGAATTTATTTCAAACTTATCAGTTGTTCTTTAGTTTCCTTTTGCACTGTATTGACATAGGGGTGTAAATCGTTAGCATGGGCACTATTCACTTGGAAATAGTCTACAGTGCCTTTATACATACTTTTAACACAATGCAGGCATGTGTTCGGTATTTGAAACACGTTCAATAATGGCATTCCTAGACTGAACATGTTTGTAACAGTGGAGTGTCACAGATAAATTACTTCAATGGAGTGCTGAGTCTACATACACTATTGTTATTGAGAGAGGTAAGGCACTATAGTTAACATCTTGTGGGATACCAGTTGAGTAACGCTCTGTGGTCATCTGCTGATCACCGCACGGAGTGACCGTGCGCTCCAAGGCCCCATATCACTGATTGCGCGGCCCCTCCCGCAGGAGATTCGAGTTCTCCCTCGGGCATGGGTGTGTGTGTTGTTCTTAGCATAAGTTCGTTTAAGTTAGGTTAAGTGGTGTGTAAGCCTAGAGACCGATGACCTCAGTAGTTTGGTCCCTTAAGAATTGATCACACATTTTTGTTCATCTGCTGATCGCTAAAGACTTTGGCACATTTAATTTCATCCTGTTCGTGCACAGTAAACTGCACATTTTCAATTTCTAACAACACACACCAGTCATGGGCTTCTACAGCTGCTAGTATACGTTTTGACGCGTATTTAACCGTTTTTAATCTGTACATGTTAAATTGTATACTGATCGAGAAGCATCAGAGCGCTAGGTGGAAGTGGTAGCTTCTAATCTTCAATATTTACGCCTCGTTCATCTAGCAATGGCATCGGAATCTTCTGTGATGACTCATATGTTGTCAGCCAGTACTGACCTGTATGATAGGGCCACTTGCATACTCATGCGTGTTAGGACAGACTGGGTGTATTCATAATTGAATCGTATAGACAACTGCACATCAGTGTCCTGCTCCAGCATGCTGACCAGGTGAGCAGCAGGATCGCACGATGCCAATGCTGATGCTTGTCCTGAAAAGTCGGACGTCATTGCAGTCCCTGACAAGTCGGTGGTCGTTGCTGCTGCTGATCTGGACATGTTGGAGGTCACCATTGGGCAAAGAAGAAGAAGCGATAAGCGTCCGCACAGACCAGGAAAATGGAGTTCAACAAACGAAAAAATGGAACTGCAATGAAGCTACACACGCACTGTATGTACATATATCGTGTAGGGCCACCGTGAGCACACAGAAGTGATATAATACGACGTGGCATGGACTCGACTAATGTCTGAAGTAGTGCTGGAGGTAGCTGACACTACGAATCCTGCAGGGCTGTCCATAAATGCGCAAGAGAGCGAGGGGGTGTAGATCTCTTCTGAACAGCACGTTGCATGGCATCCCATATATGCTCAATGATGTTCACGTCTGAAGAGTCTGGTGCGCAGCGGAAGTGTTTAAACTCAGAAGAGAGTTCCTGGAGCCAATTCTGGACGTGTGGTATGTCGCATTGTCCTGCTGGAATTGTCCAAGTCCGTTGGAATGCACAATGGACATTAATGGATGCAGGTGATGCTTATGTACATGTCACCTTTCAGAGTCGTATCTAGACTATAAGGGATCCCATATCACTCCAACTGGACACGCCTCATGCCATTACAGGGCCTCCACTAGCTTGAACAGTCGCATGCTGACAGCAGGGTCCATAAATTCATGAGATAGTCCATCCTCTCAATACAATTTGAAACAAGACTCGTCTGACCAGGCAACATGTTTCCAGTCATCAATAGCCCAATGCTGGTGTTGACTGGCCCAGGCTAGATGTAAAGATTTGTGTCATGCAGTCATCAAGTGTACATGAGTGGGCCTTCGGCTCCGAAAGGCCATATCGATGATGTTACATCGAATGGTTCGCATGCTGGCACTTACTGATGGTCCAGCATTGAAATCTGCAACAATTTTCAGAAGGATTGCACTTCTGTCATGTTGAATGACTCTTTTCAGTCGTCGTTGACTTCGTTCCTGTAGGATCTTTTTCTGGCCACAGTGATGTAGAGATCTGATGTTTTACCAGATTCCTGATATTCATAGTACACTCGTGAAACGGTCGCACAGGAAAATTCTCACTTCATCACTTCCTCAGAGATGGTGTGCCCATCGCTCGTGCGCCAACTATAACACCACTTTCATTCCTACCATTGTAGCAGCAGTAACTGATCGAACAACTGCGCCAGACACTTGTTGTCTTATATAGGCGTCACCGACCTCAACGCCGTATTCTACCTGTTTACGTATTTCTTTTTTTGAATACATATGCCTATAGCAGGTTTTTGGCGGTTCAGTATTTTCTATTCTTCTACCGTGGTGTGCTGCATGATCTTGATTGCTGCTGGTGATCCTTCATTGTTCTTCTTCCACGTGCCGACTGAGACTGGCGAGCTGCTGTGTCTGCATTATATACCCAATGTAGTGATCAGATGACTACAAATGGTTCAAATGGCTCTGAGCACTATGGGACTCAACTGCTGAGGTCAATAGTCCCCTAGAACTTAGAACTAGTTAAACCTAACTAACCTAAGGACATCACACACATCCATGCCCGAGGCAGGATTGGAACCTGCGACCGTAGCGGTCTCGCGGTTCCAGACTGCAGCGCCAGAACCGCGCGGCCACTTCCGCCGGCTCAGATGACTACATGTGGTGTTCATGCATTCCTATTGGTTCACGAAAATTGTCAAGTGCTGGTGGAGGGGAGCAAGACCTCTGGTGGTAGCTTTTGCGAACTTCCTCACTCGATCTGGGTTGTTGCAGACATTCGTCTCTTAGACATATTGACGCAGTATTTCGAAAAAGGCAGACACTTCCTGCACAAGTAGTATTCTCTATGAATTGTAAAATGCATCTTCACTCCATCTCGCTGCATCACCATTATTTGCTGGAAAGTATTCTTCCTGTTACGCTCATCCTTTATCTTTCCTTTCCAATCTTCAAGTAGGGAGCTATGGACGCTGTCCTCAGCTCTGTGCTTGCATCTAGTATACTTATTAAAATTATCCCTGCTCATTACCAGCATCTCCTCAATCGCATACACGGATTCTTGCACTGGAGGAGATGAGCGTGTTGTCTTCTTGTGTTACAGAAGACAGACTGGACTTCTGTTTAATGGCCTACAGTTCCAGCAGAAGCATTTATCAACATGTGTTGTGAAGTGTACCTTACACCCACCCTGCTGCATCTTCAAGTATTTCATGAAGCGTATTTATCTTATTCATACATTCACCCAGTACCTTAGCTTTCTGAGCACAATGCAGGTAGCTTTGGACACAGTACTCAGCTGCATGATTACAGGTAATGTAGGTGTTGAATTCTCCCTTGTCCGAAACAGACACACTGTCCAAAATAAAGTATTATATCTGTCCTGTCTGACAGCTGAACACAGACTGAAGCTCCCTCACAAATGGAAATGGAGAGGGGGAGTGGGGAGAGAAGGGAATGGGGAGGGCAAACAGCGCCATCCATTGGTGGTGTTGTGAACCAGGTCAGCTAGTCTCTGAACCTTAGGGCAAACACACAAAATTTGAATAAATTTCAGTTCCTCGCCATTTTTTTTGGGAGGGAAGGGATGTCGTCTGGTAGTGGTATTCTTAACTGTTTAAATAAATAAGTAATTGGGGCAAAATCGTTTAAATAAATACTATATTGTTCCTACCAGTATGGCAACTCAACACAGACTGCTTCATGCCATTTCCAGGTGTGGAGTTGGTGGCGGGCGGTGGGGGGAGAGGAGGGGGTGGGGGAGGGAGACGGGGTAGGGGCTGGGTGAAGAGTGGTGGGGGAAAGAACTGATGTGCCATCTGGGGAAAACCAATGACATCATCAGGGGGTGAGTATAGTTAAATGAATAAATAATTAACCTGCATATTAATTTGATATCAATTTTATGTCAAAAGTATGACAGAATGAACGTTGCCCGATTACTAACGTTTGAAACTTTGTGGGCAGGGCCCTCCACCCAGATCGAGATTTTGATGACCTAAAGTGCCAACTGGACAGAATACAGGAGGATAATCAACAACTCTGTTAATCAATGCGAAGTCGAATAACTGCTTGGATAATGGCCAAAGGTGGACAACCTGTTACTGACTTGCTTAGTTTGAGAAGGTCTTTCTCTTGAATAAATCATCCTTTTTTTATGAAATAGTAATTTGTTTGACTATGCACGTGCATCACACCTACCGATTTCCATCTCATTTGGATAATTTCTTCGCAGTGTGTCATTACTTTATTTTTTAAAGCTTTAATTTTATTTTGTTTTTGTCTTAGAGTGTATACGCCTGCCGTTCTGAGGCCTACATCGTCCTTCACAGGCCTCAAGATCTGCTGAATTTTTCCTGAAACCCTGAAGACAGAGTCAAATGTAGGAGCCGGCTGATCTTTCCTGTTACTGAGCCATGGAACGACAAAACCGCAAGATGCTTCGAATCCTCCTTGGAAGCCGTCTGCTGAGGTGTCTTCGAAACAATGGATTATGAAATTTAGCGGTTGTTGCAGCCGTTTTCCTTGAGTACTTTCCATATGTGTCACAGTTCCTTCGGAAAATTTGCAGCTCTGAGACTAATTCCGCTCAGTGCACAAGTTCCTTTAGAATTGAATGTTTCTGCGATGGATGGTGGTAGCAGTTAGCGTGCACTCCATGTGAATGGGTTTCTGGTAAACACTGTGGGTAATAATTTGCTTTAGGGTGGACGACGACGTCAGGAAACGGCAAGCCACCATCTATGTGAATGTAGACTTTCCCGGCTTATACAGATGATGAAAGGCTCTCGGATTTCCAGCCAGGTGCCAGTACTATAAAACCGCAAGGTTTCTAAAGGTTGCGAGGAACATATCAGGTATGTGCGGCTGGGACAGATGGACAAGTCGGCTGTAGTAGTACATAGAATCAAGGAAGAGCATACATTTGACTTCGAGAACATCAGTATGCTCTGACAAGTCATCGGCTACTAGGACAGTGTCGTAAAAGAGTCCGTCGAAATACAGATTAATGTGAATCTTGTAAACAGAGACGAAGCATACCAACTGAGTGCGGAATGGAACACAGTGAAAGCGGAAATTATCGAATGATGGCGGCAATTCGTCGAGTGCGCGCCCACCACCGACCTCCTCGCGAGACAGGACCAAAATGTTCTGACAGAGATGGGAACGGAGGCCCCGCTACTCCAACAACCGTGACTTCACCCCCCACCCTCCCATCAGCCTCTCTGTACCAGCCTTACGGAGTCAGGTGGAGGGGGGCGGGGGGCACAGTGCAAAAATAAGTAGGGCGGCGTCCGCAAAATCTCGGCAGTTCGCCAGAAGATGATGAGTATGTCACTCATCGAAACGTCGTGGTTTTTTAATACCGCCACACGGCTGGAAACCCGAGAGCTTTTCTTCAATGGCACCATCTCTCTCTACCACCATCCTGAAAGTGATGTTTCATAGATACTGTTGATGTGGTCGAAGAAACTACTTGACGCGACTGGAAAGTCGAGAGAAGTTTATCTGCATAAATCGTCGCGAAACCTTGCATTCCTATACAACTAATTTCGCATGAAGATAATATGAAAGTCTTCGAAGCTTCAAAGTAGAGGATAAATTAGCAGGAATATTTCTTGTTGTTGTCTTTCAGTCCGAAGACTGGTTAGGTGCCGTTTTCCAAACTAGTTTGTCTTGCTCAAGCCTTTTCACCTCTGTGTAACTACTGTAGCCTACATCCATTTGCATCTGCATTTGTATACAAAGACTTGATCCCTAATATCTACCTTCCACACCTTTTTAGATTACCAAACTACTAGTTGATGTCTCAGGATGTTTCCTATGAACCGATCCATAGCTTCAGTCAAGTTGTACCATAAATTTCTTTCCTTCCAGTTCCATTAAGTACCTCTTCATTCTTTATTCGATCTGTCGTCTAGTTTTTAACGTTCTTCTTCAGCACCACATTTCAGAAGCATCTGTCCTCTTCTTAAGTGCACAGTTTATTGTCCGCTGTTCATTTCCCTACAGAGCTACACGCCATACAAACGCCTGGGAAAGATTTTTCTGAAACTTAAAATTGTATAGGATACTGTAAATTTCTCTTTTTCAGAAATGATTTTCTTGGAATTGCCAGTTTAATTTGATATTTATTCTATTTCGGTCATCGACATTTCACTGACCAAATGTAAAAACTAATTCTTTTAGAGCCTCATTTCAGAATGTGATTCTGTAGGCATCAGCTGACTTAGCAGAACTACCTTCCCTTACCTTTGTTCCACTCGTTCTTATAATCTGTTTTCAAGAAACTATCCATTCCGTTCCCCTGCTGCTTCAAGTTACAGGAGGGTCTTCAATAGTAATACAATGACATCGGCAGGCCAGAAAGTTTTTATTCGTTTTCTCTGAACATTAATTCTTTTTCCAAATTTCTTTCATTTCCTTTATTGCTTGCTCAAAGTACATATTGAATAATATCGGGTAGAGACTACTAGAGTATCTCACTCCCATCTTTACCGCTCCTTTTCTTTCGTGCCCTTCGACTCTTAGAACTGCTGTCTGATTTTTGTACAGGTTAGAGATAATTTTTGGCTTTCAGTATTTTCAAATGCTGTATTGAGAATTTCGAAGAGTACATTCGTTTCCACAACATTGTCAAAAGTTTTCCCTAAATCTACAAATTCTACACAAGTACGTTTGGCTTTTCTATTTCCTATGATGCTTCGTAGGTTCAGTAATACATCGTGGGTCCCTACATTTCTCCAAAACCCAAACTGATGTTACCGGAGGTCGGCACTTACCTCAGTTTTGCCATTCTCTGTTACAGTTTCTGTCAATATTTTGCAACCATACCCTTCTTTGGAATAGTAATGATTACGTCCTTCTTGAAATCTGGTATGCAAGGGGCGATCAAAAAGTACATGTTCGAAAGCCGTAGATTGCAGAATCGGTATGCCAAGGAGGCAAAATCGCAGTGAACATTGCGGGAATCATCCTACCGATGCACCAGGTTCAATATGCCCGTTTAGTAAAACACAATGTTGTGCTGTGTGAAGAAGTCAGCAACTGCCAGCTGCACATCCTCGTCCGACAGGAATCGCCGACCCTTCAAGACCCTTTTTAAGGGACCAAAGGTGTGATAATCGCGTGGGGAGATATCAGGACTATAGGGCTAGTATTTCAGTGTCTGTCACTTGAGTTGGATGAGGGTAGCCTCCCAGATCGACCGGCGTCTTTTGTAGAGTCACGACCAACTCACAACTTGAGGCATCATTCCTCAACGGAGGTTTCGACACACATGTACGCTCTTATCTCTAATAGATGTTTACAGGTGTTTGACCTTTATTTTTATTGTTTTTACTTGTTGTCTTTCTGGACGTGCCCCTACAGCCATGTCAACAATGTAATGTGAGTTATGACGTTACGAAGGCGAGGACAACAGCCAGTCCCCGAGTGGAGAATATCTCCGACCCACCTGCTAATCGAACGCGGGAACCTTCGGTAAGCCATCAGCTGCACTGACCGCGCAGCTACCGAGGCTTCGGTGTTGGTTTTGTTTGGATGCATTTGGTAATAACGGCGAATTTGTCACACGCACGTCGGAAAGACACGAATGTCCAACTAATTCCTTGTCTACATGTCGGTGTTTACACTACTGGCCATTAAAAGTGCTACACCACGAAGATGACGTGCTACAGACGTGAAATTTAACCGACAGGAAGAAGATGCTGTGAAATACAAATGATTAGCATTCACACAAGGTTGGCGCCGGTGGCGACACCTACAACTTGCTGAAATGAGGAAAGATTTCAACCGATTTCTCATACACAAACAGCAGTTGACCGGCGTTGCCTGGTGAAACGTTGTTGTGATGGCTCGTGTAAGAAGGAAAAAAAGTGCCAAGGTAAGAGCCGTGGGAAAAAGCCTCTGCGATAGTGGGTCTGGCTGTAAGAACAGTAGGGGTTTTCTTGCTGCCTGCGACAGATCACGCAAGGGTAGGCCTTGCTAGTAGTGGTTGGTATCATGCAGTTCGGTACCAATGTCGTTGTGCGTTGGTGTTACTCGGTGGCTGCCGCTGGGTGTCGATGTTGATTTCTAGTCAGCGTCAGCATACCTTTAACAGTTACGTTCATAATCATTTTGTGTGCGATAGCTAGTATATCACATTCACAGAGTAGTGTAATGTTGGCGGATTGTTTGGCGTCGGTGAGCGAGCTTGTCCGTTTCCCTGCTGTAGCCTGTTGGTCGGCTTTAAGAGCAGCTGGCGTATCTAATCAACGTTGCTATTATGCAGGAGCTTGCCGATGTTGTCGCTTGTGGATGTATGTTAGCTTGTCATAGGTGGTTATGCCCTAGCTAGTAGAGTCTTTGGCCGGTTATGGTTCCACCTGTGGTTATGATCATAGACTACCAGAGTAGGGATGAAAGGACTGTTCGAGTGTCTCGAGCACCTGTGTAATCGTGTGGGAAGTTTTTTGAATATCTCCTTGAGGATTTCAAGGTGGTATTCATTGTGCAGATCCACGGTGCGTGTGTAGTGTGTAACCTTGCTAATGATGCGTAGAACTTTGTTCTGTATGATCTGCAGGCAGCGCAGGCGTGTAGGAGCTGCATATCCCCGATGGCAGCTGTGTACGTCATCAGAGGTCTAATCAGTGTCATGTCTATGGATCTCGACACCCTCCTATTTAGTGTACTTTCACTGTTGAGCATTGGGTAGAGTTGTTTGAGCCTCGCGTGAGCTCTGTGAGCAATCAATGTGGTCCCCCCATTCAAGTTTGCTGTCCATCAAGACATCGAGATATCTGGCTTACTTTCGGAAACGTATTGGGCGTCCATGTAGTGTTACCTGTCAACAGTGTTGATGTTTGCGTAGTAGCTAGGGTCTGCGTGTGAAGAGAACTACTTCGCACTTGTCGACGTTTACTTTAATACGCCATTGTTCCAACCAAGGCTCGGCAGTTCTGAGTGCAGCCTGTGTGTTAAAACATCTGTTTGTGAGATATGAGTGTATGAGACGTATGAGTCCGTCGGGGAAACCACCATCGCTTAGTTTGCATATAATACCGTTGTGCTAGAGACAATCGAAAGCTTTTTAGATGTCCAGGAACTCGGCCCCTGCGGCTTTGTTCGTGTTGTAGCCTTGTGTTATCTGTTCGACCACGCGGAGGAGTTGTGTTGTTGGGTGGTGATTCCTATAGCCGAACTTCTCCGGATTTATGGTGTCATTGGTGATGCAGTGCCTAGTGATGTGTTTAAGTATTACCTTCTCAATAATCAGCTGAGCGAGTACAGCCGACTGATAGGTCGGTAATTTTTTAGGAGCGATGGCTGCCTGAACATCAGTACCTTGGCCGCCTTCCAAAAGTCAGGGAAGTGTTGGTGTTTTAAGATGGCATTCGTTATGTGTGCCAGGTATTCTACGGCTCTTTCCGTGAACTCCTGGAGAACACGGTTTTGAATGTCATCGGGCCCATGGTCTTTCCTAGCATTGGTATGCTTGATAGCCCAAGTAATTTCGTTTGTGCTGGTACGTCTGTTTTCGTCGCGCGAGGCCTGGGCTATGTGTAACCTCCGGGACCGTTACAATTTTGAATACTGGGTCTGAAGGAGCCAGATTCAGCATGCAAGACGCTGCAAGTGTTGTAGCCGTAAGCTCTGCCTTCTCCTTCGCGGAGTAGGCTGGGCCGTCTGGTCCTTGTAGCGTGGGAATGTAATGTTTCTCCCTGGTGAAGTGTCTGGTTAGCTTCCACACGCCAGTCCGAGTGATATCTAGCCCTACGAGTTTCTGTCTCAATTGTTCGCTTCGAAATGTTTGTCGTTTATCCCGTATTATAGCCTGGAGTCTGTTGACGTGCACTTTATAGAACGGGAGGCTGGTACGCTGCTAGTATCTTCTGAGGCGGTTCCTCATTGAGATAAGGCTCAGGTTTTCCTGGGGCAGCGCCGTCGAGTGTTGTTTTGTTGTTGTACGTGCCGGCCACGGTGGTCTAGCGGTTCTAGGCGCTCAGTCCGGAGCCGCGCGACTGCTACGGTCGCAGGTTCGAATCCTGCCTCGGGCATGGATGTGTGTGATGTCCTTAGGTTAGTTAGGTTTAAGCAGTTCTAAGTTCTAGGGGACTGATGACCATAGATGTTAAGTCCCATAGTGCTCAGAGCCATTTGAACCATTTTTGTTGTACGTGGAATGGCGTCTTGGACAGCAGCAGTATGAGCCTCCACCGTCACATCTATTTGTTGTGCGTTGTTAATCTCGTGGGTGTCTGGAATACGACTATCAAGCATTTCCTTGAACAGGGTCCAATTCGCGGGTTGTAGTTCAGTATTCTGCGTAGTTATTTGTCCTGCAGTGTTTCTTCCGCGTGTAGTATTACAGGCATGTGGTCTGAGTCCAGATCGTTTTCGAATGGTTCAAATGGCTCTGAGCACTATGGGACTTAACGTCTATGGTCATCAGTCCCCTAGAACTTAGAACTACTTAAACCTAACTAACCTAAGGACATCACACACATCCATGCCCGAGGCAGGATTCGAACATGCGAATGTAGCGGTCACACGGTTCCAGACTGAAGTGCCTAGAAACGCACGGTCACACCGGCCGGCGATCGTTTTCAACCATAAGGTTGAGAGTGGATGTGATGCCCTTGATGAGGATTATGTTAACGCGTTTGGCCCGTATATGGAAACCTCTGGCCCAAACAGAATGTAGTTTGAGCCTAGTGCATATTCGTATAGTTTCTTGCCGTTGGAGGTACGTACTCGTGAATTCCAGTGGCGGTGTTTTGCGTTTAGATCTAAAAATGGTTCAAATGGCTCTGAGCACTATGGGACTTAACTTATAAGGTCATCAGTCCCCTAGAACTTAAACCATAATTCTAACTAACCGAAGGACATCACACACATCAATGCCCGAGGCAGGATTCGAACCTGTGATCGTAGCGGTCGCGCGGTTCCAGACTGTAACGCCTAGAACCGCTCGGCCACCCCGGCCGGCATTTCGGTCACTAAGACGATTCGGATACCGTTTCACCCCATGCAAGCAACCATTTCGGCTCTTTTGTTTGCGATCCCTTTGGCATTCCAAAACAGGATCTGTGAGTACGTGTTGACATTCGCTTTTCGCGGATGGTGTGGCGTGTTACCCATGTATTGGTGTAAACAGTTTATATGTTAGTCCAGTTCAGCTAGCCCTGCGAAACTCGGCGTTTCCCATGTATTTGTAGCTGAGCCTGAGACTCTGTACAAGTGGAAGTTATTTTTTACTTATAAAGTTTCTTTGTATACTACGTTTGAATTAATATTATTGGGGATATCAATGGAGTGCTTCTTAGCTTCACTATCACGGGAGAGAGCACGTAGAACTGGCTGTGCAAAAGCAACTGACACAGAGGTTGATACCCACGACACTCAGCGTCTACTACTGTGCTTTGATAATTTCATAGCGTAATATAGGCTCACCGAGAATTGTGCGTGTTTAAAGCAAAATACTAAATTGATAGGAATAAACGGGATTCTCTGTGTGAAAACTCACTATACTGATCCATTTCAAGTCAAAATTTCTCTCTTCTATGATCTTACGTTGGGGAAAAGCAACTTTAAGCGTTTGTGTGTGGTCTTAGTCATTAACAATACGAAATCAAAATGTTACAAATAAGCACCCAAATCATAAAGTAAACTTAGTAAATCCGTTTCTCCTTGCAAAGAATACAAATAAAACTCATCCTAACAAACAAATCAATGTCATTAAGATTTTAATACACAAAGCGAAATCAGCCAGGTAAATTCATTGTTAGTTTGTATTCGTGAAGAGAAAATTGCGACTCCTTACTCTGACACTGACGTAAACTTACGAAAATATGTTTGTCACTGAGTTGAAAAAACTAACTGTGCCATCTATTGAGTCTTCAGCGTATTACGCCGTGATGGCTAAACATCCGGACTACTAAAGTGAGCAGACGATTTTAAGGTAAAACTTTAAATTCAGATATTTTTTCGTGTTATCTCATTTTGATGGCCGGCCGGAGTGGGCGAGCGGTTCTAGGCGCTACAGTCTGGAACTGCGCGGCCGTTACGGTCGCAGGCTCGAATCCTACCTCGGGCATGGATGTTTGTGATGTCCTTAGGTTAGTTAGGCTTAAGTACTTCTAAGTTGTAGGGGAGTGATGACCTTAGAAGTTAAGTCCCATAGTGCTCAGAGCCATTTGAACCATTTTTTTTTTTTTTTTTTTTTTTTTTTTTTTTTTTTTTTTTTTTTTTTTCTATGAAATAAAGCCTGTGCGTTACCCCAAGATACGCTCAAGTTGCTTTGAAAGCCAAACTTCATTTTGTAGTTTTGGAGATCAGCGTGTTGAAACAGAAAGACAAGCAGACACTACGACTTTACCGCTTTGTATTTAGAATAAATCATCTGATACCCCATAAAGTGTTGTAATCATTTTCAGTGGAAAATTTGGAACAGAGCAACTGGTTACCATCAAGTCACATTTCAGATGTTGGCTAGTATTACTTTAACGGAGTTTTGATTACAAAGACTAATTTAGCTTATCGCTTGTGTCGTGGTCTACGAATGGCAGAGGCGACAGACACTCGGCGCCTCCAGAGGCCCCGAAAGTTGGCGGCACGTGGCGGGCAGCGGCCCCTCCGTGTCGCCGCCGCCTGGTCGGCGGACACTTCCCCCTGGGACACCATTGCAGGCTGCGATATGGCGAAATTAGCTTCTCTCGGACGCAGTTCCGCCAACTGCGCGTTCTCAAACTCGGTTGATAGGAAGCCAGCTGGCCGCGCCGTCAATTGCAGGGCTGCCGCTCCCGAGGGCCGGCGGCGCAACTCGCGCGCAATCACAATGGAGATGAGCCGGCCGTGCTTGACCCCGGCGGCCGTCCTACTGCTCGGACCAGCCGCCAATCTTCAGCCGCAGGCCTCGCCCTCAGCTCACGGCGCCCGCCTTTGTTTGGAGTGGGTGGTGTTGTCGTGGTTTCACCACTTGAAGTCCTCAGCGTTTCTAAGCAAGGAAGAGAAAGCTAAAAAGTGGAATACACGAGGACTACACAAAGAAATTTAATTTGAAAACAGTTTTATAGAAATCAAAGAGGAAGTGAATTAGAATGACGTGGAAAAGACCATACTGCTAGAATAATTTGACAGAGCTCTGAAACACCTAGGTGGAAATAAGTCCAATGGAGTAGACGATTTTCCATCAGAATTAACGCGGCCTTTGACCACACTTCCATCTTATCTGGTAGATATCAGGGATGACCGAAAAGTTCCCGTTTGAGGACGCTGCTGCAGTGTATATGCA
Organism: Schistocerca americana; assembly: GCF_021461395.2. NCBI lineage: Eukaryota > Metazoa > Arthropoda > Insecta > Orthoptera > Acrididae > Schistocerca > Schistocerca americana. The sequence goes on from NC_060121.1 coordinate 619,749,975, forward strand.
GTTTAGCGCGAATCCGACAAGGGTATATATACTACTGGCCATTGAAACTGCTACACCAAGATGAAATGCCGATGACAAACGGGTATTCAATGGACACATACATTTTACTAGAACTGACATGTCATTACATTTTCACGCAATTTGGGTGCATACATCCTGCGAAATCAGTACCCAGAACAACCACCTCTGACCGTAACAACGGCCTTGATACGCCTGGGCATTGAGTCAAACAGAGCTTGGATGGCGTCTACAGGTACAGCTGCCCATACAGCTTCAACACGATACCACAGCTCATCAAGAGTAGTGACTGGCTTATTGTGACGAGCCTGTTGCTCAGCCACCATTGATCAGACAATTTCAATTGGTGAGAGATCTGGAGAATGTGCTGGCCAGGGCAGCAGTCGAACATTTTCTGTATCCAGATAGGCCCGTACAGGACTTGCAACATGCGGTCGTGCATTATCCTGCTGAAATGTAGGGTTTAGCAGTGATCGAATGAAGGGTAGAGCCACGGGTCGTAACACATCTGAAATGTAACGTCCACTGTTCAAAGTGCCGTCAATGCGAACAAGGGGTGACCGAGACATGTAACAAATGGCACCCTATACCATCACGCCGGGTGATACGCCAGTATGGCGATGACGAATACACGCTTCCAATGTGCGTTCACCGCGATGTCGCCAAACATGGATGCGACCATTATGATGCTATAAACAGAACCTGGATTCATCCAAAAACATGAGGTTTTGACATTCATGCACCCAGGTTAGTCGTTGAGTACACCATTGCAGGAACACCTGTCTGTGATGCAGCGTCAAGGGTAACCGCAGCCATGGTCTCCGGGCTGATAGTCCAAGCTGCTGCAAACGTCGTCGATATGTTCGCCCAAATGGTTTTGGTCTTGCAAACGTCCCCATCTGTTGACTCAGGGATCGAGACGTGGCTGCATGATCCGTTACACACATGCGGATAACATGCCTGTCATCTCGACTGCTAGTGATTCGAGGCCGTTGGGATCCAGCACGGCGTTCCGTATTACCCTCCTAAACCCACCGATTCCATATTCTGCTAACAGTCATTGGATCTCGACCAACGGGAGCAGCAATGTCGCGATACGATAAACCACAATCGCAATAGGCTACAATCCGACCTTCATCAAAGTCCGTAAAAAAATTGGGTTTCCCAGGTAGATAAAAATAAATATGCATTCTTAAGCAGTTATTACGCTAGTTTCAAAGCAGATTTTACTTTTCTTCTTTCACGTACACTTCTGCAAAAATGGAATAAATTTTTCTTTATTCTTACAAGCGTTTTATTATGAAACCAAGCTGCATATTTGAGAGCGTCCTGATTTTTATGTCAGTGAGGTAGAATGGGAAGGAAAAAGCATTGGAGTGCAGAGGTGTGGCCAAACCGGTTGCATGTTGTGTCCTAGACTAAAAAAAATCTTGCATTGGTCGCTTGTAGACTAAAATAATTTGCTTCCACCAATAAATATGAATATGGGATTCATGAAGCAGTTTTTCACGACTTTCTACTAGATGGATCTTGCTTCATGTACCTTACTATAAAAATTCCATTCATTAGTAGAGAAAAGTGAAGTCTGAATTTTTTGTTCACCCGAAATTAACAAATTTGACTGTATAATCGATGTCAGAAGGAAATGCAGTTACCTTTAGGAATGAACCCCAAAAATTTCTCGTGGAATAAAAAATCCAGATTACAAAAGTAGGACGAAACTATGCAGCAAAGTATATTCAAGGGACAAGAATATAATTGAAGAGGAAGGGAAGATTAGAGCCATTAAGGTTGCAATTGATAGTGATATGAAGGAAAATTGATTAGGTTAAGAATGGCGAAGGATGAAGATAGGTGGGAAGTCGTAGCAAGGAACAGGGGCCACAGAAAGAGAACAGTATCTCACAGTTTCGTCATGGGTACAAACAATAGATTTGCCTTTCCTCCTCAATTAACTAAAGAAGAGACTCAGGTAGATGCAAGTGTAGTTAATACGCGACAGACTTTCACCAGGAAACCAACTATTTAAAAAAAAAGTAGAAAGTTTGAGGAAAGTTCTGTTGTTAGGTAGTAGCCATGGAATGGCCGTGAGCCAGATTGTATTGGAAAGATTAGTTGAGAGGTACCAGGTCATTAGTTATTTGAAGCCCAGTGACTGTCTTAGCCAAGTAACGGAGGATGTAGGAGCATCGTACAAGGGTTTTACAAAGCAGGATCATGTTGGTATAGTGCACCGAGCAGGAAACAGTATTGAAAGGGATCAGGGCTACAATATTGAATGTGACTGCGTAAAAATAGCATGTGCAATGAACCGTACAAATGGTGCGTTGGTTCCTGATTTTATGCTATATGATCGGCACCAGTTGAACAGTTCTGTCGGGAGGGTCAATATGGAGTTAGATCAGCTGCTTCAGGCGGCTACTTAGTGAGGCATAGGGTGGTTTCCTGTTGATGCTATTGGTGAGTGGGACTTCACGAGGTATAGGCTGCATGTTAATAGAAAAGGGAAGGGTAAATTGGCCAAGATGATACCAAAATCCTTAAGGGAGGGGGCACAGAAACTCATGTGAGTACCTCCTTTTTTAGTCTAAGATCAGTGTCCAATGTTTCGAAACTGAAAGATGTCACAAGATGCTCATAAAACTACAATGAAAAATAATGTTTGTATATTGAATCAGAACATAAGGGGATTAAAAAGCGAAATAGATTAACCTCTTATTTATTAAGAATATTCTGAAACTCAGAGTGGAACAGATGTACTAGACATGGAAAAGGTAAATGTTGGTGCATATAAGCTTTCACAACATGTAAGTAGAGACATGATGGAGAGAGGATTTCCCTTATATGTTAAAATTTATCTTAGTGTGATAAATTTAGAAAGTAAAAAAATGTGTGTAGAGACACATATAGAAGTATGTGCCTGTGAGCGTAAACTAAATGATGATACTTTTATAATTGTAGCTGTGAGTAGGTCTCCATTGGGAAATTTTCAGATGTTCCTGAAAAACTTGGATTCTTTGTGGGCCTATCTGTCAGACAGATGAAAGAAAATTAACGTTTGTGAGGATTTCAGTGTAGATTTTCTGAAAGAGTCTGATACAAGGCATGAACTTGAAGTATTAGATGGTTCGTTCAACTTGGTATCAGTTAAGGATTTTCCTACTTGGACAGTACAGGAGAGCACCACACTGATAGATAATGTTTTTATAGACCAAGATGAATTTAATCAAATAAAAACTTTCCTGTTAAGAATGGTCACTCTGATCATGATGCACAGCTAGTTACAGTATGTAACATACCTCCATAAACTAATGCAAATTGGTCTTCCATAATAGTGCATACAATTGACGATCTGACAATAGCAAATTTATCAAATTTTAGAGAAAGCTTGCAACACTTAGACTGGGATGAGGTTTACAGGGAACCTGATGTTACTTTAAGATTTAACCCATTTCATAATACCTTTGTGATTATATTTGTAAACAGTTTCCCTGAGAAAACAGTGAAACGTAATTGTAAGAAACCGTCTAAAAAGCCATGGTTTACTAAAGGGATAAATATATCTTGTAGACAGAAAAGGGAACTGTATGTTATAGCTAGAAGGAGTAATGATCCAGAAACAGTAAAAAAATATAAAAACTACTGCACTGTATTAAGAAAGGCTATTAAAAAATCCAGAAGTATGCACATTATGTCTGAGATTAGCGCAACTGATAGTAAAATTAAAACAATTTGCAATATTCTTAAAAGGGAAACAGGGTAACTGAGAGCACAGGAAGACTGTATTTCTATCAAACTCAATGAATTTTTGTTAAAACATGTCTGAAGAAATTATTTTTAGTAATCATTTTTTAAGTGTTGTAAAGAAAATAGGATCCAGCTGTTCATTAGAAAATGCAAGGCTGTATATGGAAAAGGCAATGTCTATGGAATTTGATAAAATTGAAATTCAGCCGACCACTCCTACTGAAATTAAGAAAATAATAGAGTAGTAGTTCATTGAAACAGTACATTTTTCTGAACAGACTGAAATATGCTATTGTTAAACTAATCCATGAAAAAGGAGATAGGCATGATGTGAAAAACTACCACCCAATCTCACTTCTGACAGCTTTATCCAAAGTTCTTTAAAAAGTAATATATTCAAGGATAGCTTCACATATTTATAAGAATGTGGTACTAGCAGAATGTCAATTTGTTTTTCAGAAAAGCTTTCTAGCAGAAAATGCTACATAGGCTTTCACTGATCAAGTATTAAACGATCTGTATAACTGAACAACACCCACCAGGATTTTTAGTGAACTTTGACTGTGTGGATCATGAAATTCTTCTAGATAAGCTTAAGCATTGTGTTATGAGTGGGACAGTGCACAAATGGTTTATTTCATATTTAATGGAAGATTGCAGAAGATTGAAGTGAACAGTACAAATAGTCTGCAAAAATCAGCAGAGTCTTCTAACTGGGGAGGTTGTAACCTCCCCCCTCACTTACCGACCTTAATGACAGTGAAAATTTAAACCGCGTGTACCTAATGGAAATTTGGGAAAAGCAATCGTCACCGAAGTTAATCTATCGGTAAAGAGGGAGGAAAGGGTTACATCTAAATGAAAGGAAATGTGCTAATGAAACTGGTGGAAATTAATTTTGAAAAGGGGTAAAGTTAATAAAGAAGTAAATGTGCAGCCGTTACGTTAACAATGAACTAGCGGTAATTAGGTATTTGAGATTTGGGGGAAATCACGGTCGCCAGTCCTAAGGACAATTACTATAGTAACTGAAAAAGAAAGGTTATTACACATATAATTAGCACTAGAAGCGTGGCAACTGAAGGTTGACACGTGTAGTGTGAAAACTGAAAGTTTGTCAGAAGTAATAAATTTCGCTACACCCTGACTTAATTTAGCAAAAGAATTAATAAAACCGGAAAATCGAAAGTTAATTTAGTGACTGAAGTTAATAGTGAGCTTTCTTTCTGAAGCACATCGACATTCAGTAAAATAAGGTTAGTCTTGGACTACCTCAACAATCATTTCAAAAGCTACTTGAATCCACGCAATTTAGAAATAAGAGAATTAACTTTGAACTTGAATTAAATGATTCTGAACAATTAACAATAGTAAAATTTAGTACGTACCAAGCTGAGCTGCAGTCACAGGTAACTAAAATACGGTAACAAAACTCGCACTCTTAATTTGTGCTTGTGCAATCTAAATATTGTAGTCAGCTGAACTTTGAAATTAAAGTAGTGAAATCGAATGATGCTGGCGTTTGAATTTCAACGACGCTCGGGCTCATTTCGGAAAAGGAAGGGACCCTGCTTGGCAGTGCAATTGGGACAATGAGCAACAAAGGTTCATGCTAAGTTGCTGTAATTTTGCGAGGCAAAAGGAACAATTTGAAAAGCTGAGGTCTGCCATACAGTTCTGAAACTTTACGTGCTTTTAGTCTTCCTTGTTGGTTGATTGAAGGTTTGAAGCCGTCGATCGAGGAGGTGGCGACAGTCACTCATTGTCGGCCGTCGCTGTTGCAGAAGCTGGATGTTGGCGCGCCTTCTTCTCGACACGGTCACCGGGCGAAACGGGCTCTTGATGTGCGCCAGCTAATGCTTCCCGTCCGCGACACCATGTCAGAAACTCTCATCGCGAGTCGAGCGCAATTACATGCTGCCAAACCCCGAAAGCGCGGCAACTCGCGGGAGCGTCACACAACACACCTGCTCCACTCGCTACTCCCGCCAGACTCTCACTGCTCTGCCCGCGCTCCAAACGGCAGAGTTAACACTACCAAAGATCCTACACACTTTGATTCTTCACACGACCTATCGATGTAATCGTTCGATAGCAGTTTTCCCTAGGCAAGACCCAGCGTAAAAATACAAATAATCTTTACACAACAAACCAATTATACATCGACATAAATGCATAAATATATATATACAAATAGTAAAACAATTACAATATGTATAGACACAGAAATGTCATATATTCAGGTAACTAAAATAAGGAAAACAAATTATAGTACAATAGATGGAAATAGGAGGATATGCATTTCCGGCGTTACACGTGCCCCACATTGTCTGAGGATGTTCGTGTAACGTAAACAGACTCAGAAAATGTCCCAAAAAAGAAACAGCGGATATGCATATGCTCAAAACATCAACAAAATTTAGCATTCGTCTAATTAACCATAAATCAATTTTTAGACCCGAATAATTGAGTGGAGACACTCCTGATCTTATTCCACTCTGTCATCTTGCACAAAATAAAACAGGTTGACAACATATTAAAATTCATAGAAGATATAGAAAATGGTTTAGCTATTCCAAAATCGTCAAAATCCGTAACACTATCATGAAATGGAATACTATTTACAAAATTAATCAGAGTACATGGTCATAAAAACAGGTAGATCAAAATACGCAAATTAATAATTAATTACATAGAATACACATTTTTACATAACCTTTTCATAATTAATATCTCGTCATGAGATTCCACTTAACGCTAAACAAGAAAATAATATTCAGTAGATCGAAAAAAACATAAATATTGACAGCAGAATTCTTTCACATCAGCTGTCCGGGAAGAAAAACTATTCCGCCTTTCGTACTCGCAAGTACAAACAATGCCGACAGCGGCACAAGAGCCAACAGCGGCACAAGAGCCGACAGCGGCTCGCCTCGCCAGTATTGTTGCGCCCGCGTGTGCGGCACGCTTGATCTCACTCGCCCTTGTGACGGCGTTTCCAGAACGTCCGTTTCACTGAATTCTTTAGGAAAAACTCACTCCCGAGTAATCTCAAGGAGTCCCTTAATACTATCACAGTGGATAACTCAACACTGTCCATCATCACACGCATGTACTAGCCTGAAACTTAAAACAGCGTCTAAGTACATCGGCAATGACTAGTAAAACACATATTCATGAAATCTTACAGCTAGTTACAAAATCATATTTACATTGCTTAATCTACTGTGACTCAGCTGAAAACTTAAATTAGCAGCTTGGATTTTTCAATTGATAAATAATCACTCTCTCTTAAATCATTTAGTCAAAATTAATTACTTATTAATTACAACTTCTTTAATGTCCTCTTGGTCAGTCAAAAGCATGGCAATCTAGCAAACCTTAAATCTTACACTCTATATTTACATATTGTACAAATTACCCATTGTGTGGTATTAATCGATCCTAGGTTGGTACAATTTCAAATCTACTATATTTCGTATACCTAATAGCTTTCCAGAGCTTGGATACTCTAAGCAATAAGCATTTGTGTGAGGTATACCAATGACTTTATATGGTCCATTATAAACAAACTTAAATTTAGAGATTTCATTGTCTATCTCGCTCGATTTCTCATGAGCTTTTACAAGTACTAAGTCTCCGATCGCAAACTTAGCAAAACGCGCTTTAGCGTCATGACGACGTATGCGAGCATCGGCTTTTAGCTTCATTACTTCTCGCAAACGATCCTTTTTCACACCAATACTAATGTTAATCCGTGGAGGGAATTTGATTATCTCTTCCACTAAACTTTTACTTCTGTCATCCAACAGGATTTCCTCTGGAGAAAATCCCGTCGATTCATGTCTCAAGGTGTTCACAATTCTCTTAAATTCTGCTTCATATTAGCCCCATGCCCTATGGTTGTGATGACAATAGGTACGGGAAAGTCGGCCTCGTCTTTGTTCGTGTGTTACGTTTGACACACCGTCTACAATACTTTCCAATTCACTTTCTACATTATTGTCAATGCCGAGATTCCTCATGTTACGGCAGTTCAAACTCATTCCTACGTCAATGTCATCCGGCCACTTAACAATGTTTATAGGCTGGTATTGCCTATGCACACCGTCTCCTGCCTCGTCAAAACTAACTACTATTGTTTTATCTTGGGACGTACATGTCAAAGTTTTGCTTTCGCAGTTAATCACTGCACGGTACTTTAATAGCCAATCTAACCCGATAATTACTTCCGTAGTTAAGTCTGGCACGACGACAAACTCTTGTTCAAATCGTGCCCCACATATCTCAAAGTTGACAAAAATCTGTTTTGTGACCGGTTTACTGGCCTTCCCAGTAGCACCGATAATTTTCACTCCTGTTACTGGCATAACTACGATGCCAGGTCTGTCTTTCAGTAAATCAAATATTTTCCTAGATACAGCACTCAATTCTGCACCGGTGTCAATCAACACGTTTAGTTGTAGGTCGTGCATATTAACAGACACTACTATCTGTCTACACTTGTCCTCGACGGTTTCTTTATTTTCCCACAGTAAATCCTCGTCTATATCCAGGTCATTCCAGAAAAAACCATCCGGCTTTGATCCTAAATCCGGTTTATCTGGCGGCTTTTTCAGCCTCTGTTCACATACGGTTTTAATTTCAACACGTTTGTCCTGAGGCTTAGTCTGTAGCGTCGCCTCCAATACCGAAACCTTTTCCTGTAACTCGTCAACTAGTGAGTGTTGCTTTGCTATCAATTCACTAATTGTCACCTTCGTTGATTCCTCTTTAGTCAGATTGATCTCATCTGCCAATCTACCTGGAGAAATATGCCTAGTAGTATCTGCAATTACTTCCTCTAGATCTGCGCAACCCACACTGCTATCGTCTGACCGTATAATGTCAGCTCTAACCTCATACACGCCGTAATCTATGTGCTTTTCTACCAATTGTGTCCGGCTATCACTAAAAGTTTCGTAATCTTTCTCCTTAATACTCTCGCAATGTTTAAACTGGAGGTTTGCGTCGGATGGGTCGGCTACTTCTACCATTACAACTTTCGGTAAAGTCTGCTGGTTAGGGCCAGAACTTTCCGTTACTACTTCAACATTCAACTCCTGCGGGACGAAACACGACGAATCTTGCTCGTGCTCCCCATTAACATCAACTATTTCTGGTAAAGTCTGCCGGTTAGGGCCAGAACTTTCCAACACTTTACAAATACTATCTTCCTGTGGGACGAGACGCGGCAAATTCTGCCCGCGCTCTCCATAAATACTTCTCCCGTACAGGCCCCTATAATCTCTTAGTTCGTCGTATAAGCGACCGAACTGCCTTAACCAGACCTCATCCCTCTCTGCATCCCCTCGCTCGATGACGGACGTTTTATCCGACATCTGATCTTCTCTCAACAATTGCGAATCATTCTTAAACTCAATCTCCAGTTCCGCTGTGGGTATTACAGCTAGCACCTTATAATCGATTTCCGGAACACTACTTAAATTGTTCTCACAGACAGTGAATGTACCTTCTACTGCCGTGTATACAGCTGATCTACTACTTGTGGGCGCACTCCTTTCTCTTAACACTGGCACACTCTCCCGCCGTTGATTATTCCATACGGAATTTTCATAACGACGACACCTGAGTTTTCTACTGTTATTGGGCCGCCAAAATTTCTCCACGCCCGGTCGGCCCCTCACCGGCGCGGCTAATGGTTTCCCTGTCTCGTCCCAGCAGATACAGTCCCCGGATGCTGCTGAGGCGGCTGATCACACCCTCTGGCGTTATTACTATTCTGTGAAGCCCGTATCACGTTAGTATGATACTGGTTTCCGTCATTCCTGTTATTATTTGCATTGTACCGATTGTTATTACGGTCCGAACCATTATTGTTATTGCTGCCATGGATGCGGTATGCATTATTCCCGTGGTTATCGTTGTTGTGGTTGCTGTAGTACCCGTTGTTGTTACCACGGCCTCTGCCACTGTCGCGATTATTGCGCCAATTGTCCTCGTCCTCCACTCTTTCCAGGAAATCATTGATTGTCCTGTAATTGCTTCCCACGTATCGTTTTGTATCATCTGGAAGCTTCTTGTAGAGTTCCCAGACTATTTCGGATTCCGAGCGGCGGTCACGCAAATATTCCAACTTGCGGATCCAGCCCTCACAAAACTCCTTCATCGAACCGCGCGAATTCGCATCGAAAGGCCTCGATACGACAAATTCGCGCCAGACACTTTGCTGTTTTTGCTCTGACCAGTATTCAGCCAGAAACAAATTTTTAAATTCGTCAAAAGTCAGGTTCGTAATGTTGAGGTTTAAGCCCCAACGCTTGGCATCACCAGCCAACACATCAATAATCGCATTAATTTTTCTCTCATCAGTCCATGATCTGGGTAAAACTCTTTCACAATTTTTAATGAAATCCGTCGGGTGTATACCGCCTTTTTTCAAGGGGTCGAACCGCTCCTCTTTCGTCAACAACTCCGAACTATGTGCACAGATTGGCACATAGCTCTGTTTTTCGTCAAGTTTCCTTTCTAATTCCGACACCCTCGTAATCACTTGGCAAGTGGTTGTCGCAAGCGTTTCCACTTCCCTCTTTTTCTCTTCGCAGGTATTAGCCTGCTTCGTCACTTTGGTATCTACTTCGGATACTAAAGCCTTTAAAGTTTCCACCTTCTTTTGATCCTCTTTTTACACTAATTGAATTTGTTCCGTCACCTTATTCTCGATGATCGGAGCAACTGATTCTCCTACACTTTTCTCGATTCTGCTAATTTCAGAATTAAAACGAGTATTTATGCTCGCAATTTCCGCCTGAACGCCTATCATTTCCTGTTTAAGATTACCGATTTCGGTATTAATTACAACAATATCTTCTTTGATTTTATCAACTTTTGTGTTAACAACTCCAACATTGTTGTTAACAACGTTAATAGCTTTGTTCTGATTGTCTAGCATCCGTTCAAATTTTTCAGACTGAGCTTCTTGCTTGACCGATTGACTCTTGATTTCGTTAATCAAAACGTTCAATAAATCAGTTAAATTCCCGGAAACTACCGGTTTTACTTCCGTAGCGGCTTCCTCTTTAATTGTCCCCCCGTATTCGTCATCAAGGGATTCAGATTTGATTTTCACTTCTGATTCCGAAACATTTTCTAAAGTTTGGAATTCCATTTCTGCTCTTTGTTGCGTTTCGCCGGTCGCGTCTTTCATGCTAGCCGCCTGCCCCTGAACAATGGGTACCGCGGTGCGCGTTTCCCACTGTTCGACCGATTGTTCCGTATCCAAGTCTACCAAATTTTGGCAATTGTTGCCTTCACTCATTTTAATAATTTTCAATATAACTGCCAAATCTCAACTCTAATTAGGATTACTCGCTGACGCAACGGCCTGTACGTAACCAGTACTTGGTTACGAGATTTGCGCAATGCAAAATTCGTGTCCAGAACAACCTCAAATCCGAAGATTGTCCTGTCACGGTCGCCACGTGTAACCTCCCCCCTCACTTACCGACCTTAATGACAGTGAAAATTTAAACCGCGTGTACCTAATGGAAATTTGGGAAAAGCAATCGTCACCGAAGTTAATCTATCGGTAAAGAGGGAGGAAAGGGTTACATCTAAATGAAAGGAAATGTGCTAATGAAACTGGTGGAAATTAATTTTGAAAAGGGGTAAAGTTAATAAAGAAGTAAATGTGCAGCCGTTACGTTAACAATTAACTAGCGGTAATTAGGTATTTGAGATTTGGGGGAAATCACGGTCGCCAGTCCTAAGGACAATTACTATAGTAACTGAAAAAGAAAGGTTATTACACATATAATTAGCACTAGAAGCGTGGCAACTGAAGGTTGACACGTGTAGTGTGAAAACTGAAAGTTTGTCAGAAGTAATAAATTTCGCTACACCCTGACTTAATTTAGCAAAAGAATTAATAAAACCGGAAAATCGAAAGTTAATTTAGTGACTGAAGTTAATAGTGAGCTTTCTTTCTGAAGCACATCGACATTCAGTAAAATAAGGTTAGTCTTGGACTACCTCAACAATCATTTCAAAAGCTACTTGAATCCACGCAATTTAGAAATAAGAGAATTAACTTTGAACTTGAATTAAATGATTCTGAACAATTAACAATAGTAAAATTTAGTACGTACCAAGCTGAGCTCGCACTCTTAATTTGTGCTTGTGCAATCTAAATATTGTAGCCAGCTGAACTTTGAAATTAAAGTAGTGAAATCGAATGATGCTGGCGTTTGAATTTCAACGACGCTCGGGCTCATTTCGGAAAAGGAAGGGACCCTGCTTGGCAGTGCAATTGGGACAATGAGCAACAAAGGTTCATGCTAAGTTGCTGTAATTTTGCGAGGCAAAAGGAACAATTTGAAAAGCTGAGGTCTGCCATACAGTTCTGAAACTTTACGTGCTTTTAGTCTTCCTTGTTGGTTGATTGAAGGTTTGAAGCCGTCGATCGAGGAGGTGGCGACAGTCACTCATTGTCGGCCGTCGCTGTTGCAGAAGCTGGATGTTGGCGCGCCTTCTTCTCGACACGGTCACCGGGCGAAACGGGCTCTTGATGTGCGCCAGCTAATGCTTCCCGTCCGCGACACCATGTCAGAAACTCTCATCGCGAGTCGAGCGCAATTACATGCTGCCAAACCCCGAAAGCGCGGCAACTCGCGGGAGTGTCACACAACACACCTGCTCCACTCGCTACTCCCGCCAGACTCTCACTGCTCTGCCCGCGCTCCAAACGGCAGAGTTAACACTACCAAAGATCCTACACACTTTGATTCTTCACACGACCTATCGATGTAATCGTTCGATAGCAGTTTTCCCTTGGCAAGACCCAGCGTAAAAATACAAATAATCTTTACACAACAAACCAATTATACATCGACATAAATGCATAAATATATATATACAAATAGTAAAACAATTACAATATGTATAGACACAGAAATGTCATATATTCAGGTAACTAAAATAAGGAAAACAAATTATAGTACAATAGATGGAAATAGGAGGATATGCATTTCCGGCGTTACAAGGTATCAAGAGTAGTGTCCTACAGGGTTCAATCTTATTAAGGACATGTCACTCTGTATTCATGAAGATGCAAAGCTATTTCTTTTTACTGATGATGTAAGTATAGTAATCACACCCAAAAAAACAAAAATTAGCTTCGGAAATTCTAAATAATGTCTTCCAGAAGCTTATTAAGTGGTTCCCTGCAAATGGACTCTCAATAAATTTTGAGAAAACACACTATATCCAGCTCTTTACAGCAAATGGCATAACACCATTGATAAATGTAGACCTTGAACGGAAGTCTATTGCTAAGACAGAATATTCAAAATTTCTGGGTGCGAGCATTGATGAGAAATTGAACTGGTAGGAACACATTGACCATCTGCTGAAATGTTTAGGTTCAGCTACTTATACTCTTAGGTTTATTGCAAATTTTGGTGATAAACATATCAGTAAAATAGCCTACTGTGCTCATTTTCATTGACTGTTTTCACATGACATCATATTTTGGGGTAATTTGCCATTAAGAGAAAAAGTATTCATTACACAAAAGTGTGTAATCAGAATAAAAGCTGGAGCCCGCCGAAGACCACTTTGCAGACATTTAGTTAAAGAACTCTGGATAATCAAAGTACCTTTACGATAAATGAATTTGTTGTTAATAGCTCATGCCATTTAAAAAATAGTGGCAAAGCAAATAGCTGCAACATTAGAAGAAAGGATGAACTTCACTACTCTGGATCAAATGTGACTATGGCACAGAAAGAGCTGAATTAGGTCATTCAGTGTATTCGGTCTGCTGGTCTTAGTTTGGCTGTGGCTGTTTTTTCGCGTTTCCACTTCACAGTCACATCACCAACAACCGTCTGTTGCAGCTTTCGAAGGACTGAAATGTCACTGATGAATTTATTACTCAGGTAACAGCCAGTGATTAGTCCATGCACGAAGTCACTGAGCTCTCCTGACTGACTTCTTCTGCCCTCAATACTTCTCTGATGACAATAATATAGTCTTGTTTCCTTGTATACTGGCGGGTCCACCTACCGTAACATCTTGTGGTCAATTTCGGATTACATAGGGGTGACCAGAGACTTTTGATTGTACTAAGGAGATGGAGATGTATGAGGAAACTTGAAATGAAAGTATTTCGACCGAATATTGTTGGGTGTCGAGGAGGGACAGTCAAGATAACAGTTCTGCAAGCAATAAAAAATGATAAACTTAGAATATTAAATGTATATGCTCAACTAAGAGAGCTGTTTGTAGTATCTTTAATAAGTGCCTACAAACAACAGAATATTTGTAATTTTTCAGATCTCCCCGGCGATTTGTTGAGATTCTGAGATGTCGGGTATTCTTCCAGATATAACGTCACCCGTTGTCTTCATCATGTCCTAGCTGACACTGATTGTCGAGTGTATATAAGATGCGCGCCCCCTCTGCAACCGCACTAGCATGGTGACCATCACAAAACACTTTACATTTTTAGACATATGAATGTAGGTATCGCAGGATACGGGGACTGTGATTTTGTCTGTATGTCTGGGAACGATTACCCATTAATATGGACCTTCATGGTGATACAAAGTGGACGGAAACGGTTGAAGGGCAGCAAGTTTAAAGGCATTGGGAAAAATCTGCATGGCAAGCGTCATGGAGGAAAAAACTTTCGCCACAATCTGGATGGATAGCAAGAGCAGTATTTTAACAGTGGGTATCATGCAGCTGGATACCAGCGTCAAATCCACCTGTTCCTCATAATGAAGTCAGTCCCAATCCGTGCCGCATTTTTTTTTTCTTCTTTTATTCCTCACCCTGAGGGTGTGAGGCGGGCACATGGAGACCCTATTGCTCTTTGGTGCCTTATATTAACTTAAGGTACGCTGTGGTGGCACTTTTTATTTTGAGAAGTGGGGTTTGGGTTTCCTAATCTTGTTCTGACTCTCATCTCATAAGTTATCGCTTTCTGTCGCGTGGGAAGGTATTGAGATCCTGGCATTTGCCCGAGTGCTGAGAGAAACCTCCCTAAAACCTCAGCAAGTATCTGTTGAAGCTTCTCTTTCTTGTGTTTTGTTGTTTTCTCTTCTTTGTTGTCTTGTCAGTGACCGGTCGTGATTTTCATTCTTGTTTTATGTGCCGTCTTCCTCTTCCGATTCTTCGTCCTGTAGGTGTTTAATCATGTCCTGTTGTATGTCATCGTCAGTGAAGTTTGTTGCTGAGTTCGCATCTATTGCCTTTATGCTTGTTTTGATTACTATAGGCGGATAGGGGTATTTAGTTTGTGGGTATCTCAGTACGGTGTAATTTCTTAGTAAAATGTCTGTTGTGGCTGTTCTATTGTGCAATCTGTTGGTGCCGATTTTAACAGTTAATTCTAGCCATTTTCTCCTTAGGGGATGCACTTCTGCGTTCTTGTATACTACTTCATTTCGTGTCCTGGGGTTCATCTGGCCTGTTATCCTTAGTATTTCCTTTCTATTGCCATTATCCTCCAGGTCACTGTTTTGTTCGCCATCCATACCGGAGCGGCATATTCCAGTATGGGGCGGACAAAAGCTTTGTAGGTGTATATCATTGTATCCCTTTTGGCTCCGTTTGTCCTGCCTCTGAGTAGGGGGAGTAGGTTTAGTCTTGTTTTGGCTTTTATCGTGATGTCCCTTGAGTGTGCCTCCCATGACATATATTTGTCGAGTGTAATGCCCAGGTATCTTGCCGTGTCTTTCGCTTTTGTGGTTTGTCACCATAGTTGTAACCTGCAGTCTTCTTGGTTCTGTTTGCGCGTGCGGGCTCGTTTGTGTTTGAACAGAATAAGTTATGTCTTGGTAGCGTTAGGCTTGATTTTCCATTGGCTGAGCCAGCTTTCTAGGAGGGATAGGTAGCCTTGGGTTTGTCTGTTGGTTTCTTGTGTTGTTGTGTATGGCACCAGTACGCTGTGTCGTCAGCGTACGTCAGACCCTCGTTCCACTTGTTGGGTAGTGGGATGTCTGCCGTGTACAATGTATATAGCAGGGGAGATATGATGGCTCCCTGTGGGACTCCCGCTTTTGGCATAAAAGGGTCTGATTCTGCATCGTTGACGACGACCTTGGATGGGCGATTTTCGAGGATGTTCGACAAGAGTGTGTTGATCTTCGCTGTTACTCCCATTTTTAGGTGCTTGTAATATAGGCCATTGTGCCACACTTTGTCGAACGCCCTTTCAATGTAGAAATATGGCAGCGGCGCAGTCCAGGAGGTTTAGGCTTCTTGTGACGCCGCTACGTAGCTGTACTATTGGGTCTATGGTGACGTGATTCTTTCTGAAACCTGACTGGCAGTCAGGTATTAGGTGATTTGTATCCGCAAAGGTGATTAATCTGTTCTTGATTATTGTTTCGAAAACTTTCCCTATTACCGGAAGTAGGGTGATGGGCCGATATGATCTTGGGTCACTGGGTGGTTTCCCTGGTTTGGGGAGCATTACTATCTTCGCTTGTTTCCAGTGTACTAGGATACTGCCTATTTTCAAGGTCGCATTGTATAAGGTCTTTAGACCGGTGATTATCTTTTCTCTAGGGGCCAATCGTATCTGGATTCTTTTGATGGCATCTTTTCCCGGTGCGCTGTTTTTTCCTTTTAGGACTGCTTCCTCCACTTCTGAGTCTGTAATTTCCGCCGTTAGCGCTGCTTCGGCTTCTGTCGGTGTAACGACGGTTTTTTGTAGTTTATCTAATTCGAATGTGATATCTCTTTCGTGTCTTAAGTCGAATTTTGGGTCAGTTGGGAAGCTGTATACTTCGTCTAGAACTTCTCTAACTATATTAGCTTTTTGTTTGTCCTCTGTTATAATATTTCATTCATGGTAAAGGGGTGGATCTGATTTCTGGTGGATTCCGATATGGCATGCCAATATCTGTTTGTTTTTCTGTGGTCTAGGTTCTTGCTTATTTCTGCCCACTTGTCTGCTCTGAACTCTTTCGGCTGCTGCCTGACCAAATTGTTTAATCTATTCCATTCCCGTTTATATTCGCAGTCAGCCGTTTGTTTGAAGTGCTTGTAGATGCGTCTTTTTTTTCCTTTATTGTACTTAGTATTCTCTGCGGAATTCTGTCTGCGTTAGGTTTAATGACTTTGATCGGCGCGTTGTTTGTCGTCGCGTCCGTGATTGCCTGTATAATGTTGTTGTTATATTGTTCCAGATCTTCAATGCTTGCGATTTCTTTGACTGGTGGTAGGCTCTCCGTGAGTTCATTTTCGTAGCTTTGAACGTTTATATGTTTAATGTCGATTATGGCTTCTCTGTTTTTGTTGTTAAGTGGTGAGTGCATTAGGTGCGTTCGTATTATTAGCGGTAGGTGATCTGACCCTGTGCTGTCCCCTTCCCATGGAGGGCTGAAGTGTGTATATATAGATTTTGCGCAAATGATGTGGTCTGGGATGGAAGTTCCCTGGTGGTTAATAAATGTTGGTTTGTTGTAGGGCAGTCTTACTCCGTTTTCGATGTCTTCCAAGTGCGTTGGCCTGCAGCGGTGGCCGTGCGGTTCTAGGCGCTTCAGTCCGGAATCGCGGGTCTGCTACGGTCGCAGGTTCGAATCCTGCCTCGGGCATGGATGTGTCTGATGTCCTTAGGTTAGTTAGGTTTAAGTAGTTCTAAGTTCTAGGAGACTGATGACCTAAGATGTTAAGTCCCATAGTGCTCAGAGCCATTTGAACCATTTGAACCAAGTGCGTTGTTAATGCTATTCCGTTCCTGCTGTTCTTGGTGTAGCGCAATGGCCGTCTATGCCTCGCTTTGGCGCGGCAGCAGGTCCAGGTTGACTGCAGCTTCATCCACCAATGTCGTCTTCTTGCAGCTTCAGGCCGTGTAGCTCCCATCCTGTGCCGTCATCAGCTCAGGCGGTGAGGCTTCGGGGGCGCAGCTTCATTACCTGCAGAGACGCCTAGAGCAACATCTCCAGCGTGGCGCACCCGTTAGCGCTAGGCTTATCGATGTTCAGCCTAATACAGGCTCTCTCAACACGTGGCTGCAGCTGCTAGAATCTTCGCCCTATCGTCTGCTTCTTGTGATGGGCCATCTCGGTGCCATGGTCGTCTACTTGCAAGCTCCTTTTCTCTCCCTCCGCGGCACTGCTGAAGCTGTAGCAGGGCAGGAGCCCCTCGCTCTACTTGGTGGTCTCGTTCGAGTTCGACACACAGTTGCCCCTGCTGGTGGCATCGCCCCTATTTCTCGGCAGCAAGGGCGCCCACAAATGCAGCACTTTCTGCCACCATGACGGCTTTGAGGGTCGCAGCTGCTTCGCTGACCACGTTGTGTCTTGCGGCATGCACGCTGTTCGCTGCGTCTTCTTTGGATGAGGCAGTTTCTCCTGCCCTGCAGCTTGTGGCCGGCCTCCCCCACCATTGATAGAAGTTGAGGCTGTTCGCGGATGAGAGAATTCGCCACCAGGTCCTCCCTCTGTTGTTCTGGCCTCGACTTTGCCGGCCGGCGTCGTCGTCCTTGTGGTCGCGGCTGCCATACCGCCGACGGTCACGCTGCGGGTTGAGAATGCCCGGCAGCCTCGTCAGCTGGCAGTCTGAGGCCCACCACATCGGGCACACGCCGGCGTTTCTTCTTTGCCATGGACGCAGGCACTGCTGCCTTGCTTGCAGCGTTGCGGCATTGCTGATATCCGAAATACTGCGACTCTCCTGGCTGCAGAGCTTCCACCTTCACAGGGAAGCCCACACGCTTCCACATTTGGAAGAGTGGCCGCTGTTGGGAGCATCTGGTATGGCGATGGCAAAAAGAGGGGCCACTTCTTGTTTGTCCGGTTGTGTAGCACAGTTCTACATCCCGCAAGCTGGCACGTAACAGCACTTCAGACGATGCACTTTCGTCGCAGATCCAAGGGAACCCATGAGCAGTGTCTTGGTAGCCTTCTCTCGCTGCTTTGGAGTTGTCTTCATTTCAGACGTCTCTATGATGTGGGCTACTTTTTTTTCTTGGGTCAGCAGTCTTCTGACAGGTTTTATAAGGCCCACCACGAATTCCTCTCCTGTGTCAACCTCTTCATCTCAGAGTAGCACTTGCAACCTCCGTCCTCAAATATTTGCTGGATATATTCCAATCTTTCTCTTCCTCTACAGCTTTTCACCTCTGCAGCTCCATTTAGTACCATGGAAATCATTCCATGATGTCTTAACAGATGTACTATCATCCTTTCCCTTCTGCTTGTCAGTGTTTTCCACATATTCCTTTCCTCTCCGCTTCTGCACAGAACCTCCTAATTGCTTTCCTTACCTTATCAGTCCACTTAATTTTTAACATTCGCCTGTAGCACCACATCTCAAATGTTTCGATTCTCTTCAGTTCCGGTTTGCCTACAGTCTGTTTTTCACAACCTTACATTGCTGTGCTCCAGACGTACATTCTCAGAAATTTCATCCAATTTCATTCCAATGTTTGGAACTAGTAGACTTCTCTTAGCCAGGAATGCCCTTTTTGCCAGCGCTAGTCTGCTTTTGATGTCCTCCTCTCTCTATCCAACATTGGTTATTTTTCTGCCTAGCTAGCAGAATTCCTTAACTCCATATGCTTTCTGACCATCAGTCCCCATGTTAAGTTTCTAGCTGTTCTCATTTCTGCTACTTGTCATTACTTTCGTCTTTCATCGATTTACTCTCGACCCATACTCTGTACCCATTCATTCCACTCAGGACAGCAATGTCATCAGCGACTCGTATTGTTAATTTCCTTTCACCTTGAATTTTAATTTCACTCCTCAACCTTTCTTTTATTGTCATCATTGCTTCTTCGATGTATAGATTAAACAGTAGAGGGGAAAGACTACGCACCTATCTTACGCCCTTTTGAATCCAAGAGCTTCGTTCTTGGTCGTCCACTTTTGTTATTCCTTCTTGGCTCTTGTACATATTGTATACTACCCGTCTCTTCCTATAGCTTACCGCTGTTTTTATCCCGAAATTCGTTCGAATTTTACTTTGTCGAACGTTTTTTCCATGTCGACAATCCTATGAAGATGTTCTGATTTTTCTTTAGTCTTGCTTCCATTGTCAATCGCAACGTCAGTTGTCAGCAACTTAGATGCGTGAGCTGTTAAGCTGATTGTGCGATAAATCTCGCACTTGTCAGCTCTTGCAGTCTTCGGAATTGTGTGTATGAAATTTTTCCGAAAGATATTGGCAAACTCTTACATTGTACACACCGACATGAATATTCATTTTGTTGCCACTTCCCCTAATGATTTTAGAAATTCTGATGGAATGTCATCGACCCCTTCAACCTTATTTGATCTTAAGTACTCCAAAGCTCTTCTAAATTCTGATTCTAATGTTGTATCCCCTATCTCTTGTAAATCGACTCCTGTTTCTTCTTCTATCACATCAGACACACTTCTCCTTCACAGAGGCCTTCAGTGTACTCTTTCCACCTATCCGCTCTGTGTCCTCCATTTAAAGGTGGAATTCCCGTTGTGCTCCTCATGTTACCACCGTTGCTTTTAATGTCACCGAACGTTTTTGTGACTTTCCTGTATGCTGGGTCATTCCTTCTGAGAATCGTTTCTTTTTCGAGTTCTACACACCTTTCATGGAGCCATTTCGTCTTAGCTTCCCTGCACTTCCTATTTATTTCATTCCTCAACGACTTGTATTTCTGTATTCCTGAGTTCATCTCAGCATTCTTGTACTTCTTTTTTTCACCGATCAAGAGAAGTATTTCTTCTGTTACCCATGGTTTCTTCGCAGTTACCTTCTTTGAACATATGTTTTTCTTTACAATATCTGTGATGGCCCTTTTATGAGATGTCCATTCCTCTTCCGCTGTACTGACCGCTGCGCCATTCCTTATTGCTATATCTACAGCCTCAGAGAACTTTAGCTGGCCGCTGGTGGCCGAGCGGTTAAGGCGCTTCAGTGTGGAACCGCGCGAGCACTACGGTCGCAGGTTCGAATCCTGCCTCGGGCATGGATGTTTGTGATGTGCATAGGTTAGTTAGGTTTAAGTAGTTCCAAGTTCTAGGGGACTGATGACCTCAGACGTTAAGTCCCATAGTGCTCAGAGCCATTTGAACCATTTTTAGAGAACTTTAAGCGTATCTCTTCATACCTAAGTACTACTGTATCTTTGCTTATTGATTCTTCCTGACTAATGTCTTAAACTTCAGATTAATCTTCATCATTACTATATTGTGATCTGAGTCTATATCTGCTCCTGGGTACGGTTTACAATTCAGTATCTGATTTCGGAATCTCTGTCTGACCATGATGTAATCTAACTGAAATCTTCCCCTATCACCCGGCCTTTTCCAGCTATACCTCTTCCTCTTGTGCTTCTTCGACAGTGTGTTCGCTATTACTAGCTGAAATTTATTACAGAAATCGGTTAGTCTTCCTCCTTCCTCAATCCTTGTCCAAAGCCCATATTCTCCTGTAACCTTTTCTTCTTCCCCTACAAATGGTTCAAATGGCTCTGAGCACTATGGGACTCAACTGCTGTGGTTATCAGTCGCCTAGAACTTAGAACTACTTAAACCTTACTAACCTAAGGACATCACACACATCCATGCCCGAGGCAGGATTCGAACCTGCGACCGTAGCAGTCGCACGGTTCCGGACTGCGCGCCTAGAACCGCGAGACCACCGCGGCCGGCTTCTTCCCCTACAATTGCATTCCAGTCCCCCATGACTATTATATTTTCGTCTCCCCTTGCGTGGTCTGCTACTCCTTCAATATCCTCACATGCTTTCTTTGTATCTTCATCTTCAGCTAGCGGCGTCAGCATGTACACCTGAACTATCATTGTCGGCGTTGGTTTGCTGTCGATTCTGACTAGAACAGCTCTATGTCTGAACTGTTCACAGTAAGACATTCTTTGCCCCATCTCTCTTTTCATAACGAATCCTACTGCTACTGTTGATATTACCCCATACTCATCTGACCAGAAATCATTGTCCTTCTCCCATTTCACTTCACTGATCCCTACTATAACTAGATTGAGCCTTTTCACGTTATCCACCTTCCCTACCACATTCAAGCTTCTGATATTCCATGCCCCGACTTTTAGAACGTTATCCTTTCGTTGATTGTTCGGTCTCTTTCTCATGGTTCAAATGGCTTTGAGCACTATGGGTCTTAACATCTGTGGCCATCAGTCCCCTAGAACTTAGAACTACTTAAACCTAACTAACCTAAGGACATCACACAGCCATGCCCGAGGCAGGATTCGAACCTGCGACCGTAGTGGTCACGCGGTTCCAGACTGAAGCGCCTAGAACCGCAAGGCCACACCGGTCGGCTTTCTCATGGTCACCTCGCCACTGGCAGTCCCCTGCCGGAGACTAAGAAGCCCTTGAGTTACCTATAGTCGGCTACGCTCGCTGCCCGCGGCTCGATTGTGGTGTTAAGAGTCAACGCACCCGATGCCAATTTCGTGTTTGCAGGAGCTGGCTACGCCATCGTACAAGTCTGTGCATCCGGTACCTCTGCAGCGGATGGGCTGTACAGAGGAGGGACGTATGTGTGGTCGTCTTCTGTCTTCTGTTGAGCGACAGACTTGCTGATTTGCACGATCGAAAGCCACTTGACGTTGTCGGCTCTCTTGCATCCGCGTCGTTTGCCCACGATGTGACGCGAAAAAACTGACAGTTCGGGTTGCGACATAAGAATGACACGCACGACAATTTGCTCTTGCACGCGCTACAGTACAAGCACACCATCTCATCTCTTGTCAATCGATATACCGGAGGACGCTTGAACAGATATGCGCTCGCTGTGGCTGCTTGAGATATAGAAGTAGGAGTGGAGCCATTGCACGCCCACACTAGCACGGTGACCGTCACAAAAAGTTTTACTGTCGCCTCTGCAATATGCTTAGTATTCAAATGTAGGCGTCACAGTACGCAGGTCTGTGACGTTGTTCATAGGTCTGAGTAGGAGTGGAGCCATTGCACGCCCACACTAGCACGGTGACCGTCACAAAAAGTTTTACTGTCGCCTCTGCAATATGCTTAGTATTCAAATGTAGGCGTCACAGTACGCAGGTCTGTGACGTTGTTCATAGGTCTGAGAATGATCACCCACCAATACAGTCCTATTAGGAGATCGTTGACACGAAGTGATTGATGAACAGTGGCGTTAAGGGCAGAGGGAGAAAAATGTTAAGGAATGTACCATGGAAAAAGAAAAAAGAAAACTCTGTGATAGCTGATGCAGATAGTGGATCTACTGGGGTGCTTGTGCCACTAGCGACAGTGCACGCTTGGGCCTTCGGAAATGTTAGTGGAGAGGTGCTATCATTGAAGCTAGGGTTCAACGAAGTATCCTAGGCCAGTTGCAGCATCAGTGTGCCTGCAACATATTGAGTCGTCATCTGCGCGGTCAGTTTAATTATAAAATGGGCCGCTTGTGTGAAGTTGTGTGTGGCACAGGTTGAAAATACCGCTTCAGTTGTAAATTACTTTATTTGCGCACGACCGGTTTCGGACTGTTATAAGCCCATCCTCAGGTGTCGTACTGGAAACAGCAAAAGACGGGAGATAATTTTCACACGCCGCAACATACATAAAAAACTAAAAACAATTTTTATCTTTTTTCTAAAAAGTTTTAAAAACTTTTAAAAGACATTTCGGAACCGCCGGTCAGGATAGGTGCCGTGAAAAAAAAATTTTTTTTTAGTTTTGATATGTGTTGCGACGTGTGAAAATTATCTCCCGTCTTTTGCTATTTTCAGTACGACACCTGAGGATGGGCTTATAACAGTCCGAAACCGGTCGTGTGAAAATAAAGTAATTTACAACTGAAGCGGTATTTTCAAACTCTGCTACAATGCTCAGTTGCGGATCTGCTGCAATACAGGAGTTGGTTGTATGATCAACTTAAGCCTTCCGTTGGTGGTTCATTTTCCCTAAGCGCCGCGCGGGATTAGCCGAGCGGTTTCAGGCGCTGCAGTCATGGACCGTGCGGCTGGTTCCGGCGGAGGTTCGAGTCCTCCTTCGGGCATGGGTGTGCGTGTTTGTCCTTAGGTTAATTTGGGTTAAGTAGTGTGTAAACTTAGGGACTGATGACCTTAGCAGTTAAGTCCCATAAGATTTCACACACATTTGAACATTTTTTTTCCCCTAACCGAAAGTGTTTTTGGATGGTTATGGTTCCTCCTGTGGTTGTGATTGTAGTTCCCCAGGTTCGAATGTCTTGAGCTCTTGTACAGTCATGTGGCGAGTTGTTTGAATACCTCTATGTGATTATCTTTTTATTAGTGTTAAGATCGCCAAAGTTAAGATCGCAATCAAAGCTACATAAGCCAAATTTGCCATTATGTCCAGTTATAAATTGTAAATGTTGTCCTACCTACACACCGAACAAAAACTAAATATGATTTTGGAAGCATTTTACGTGTATGAAGATAATTTTAGTACCAAAAGAAGTTACAATTTAATACAGGATAAACAGCATTGAAATCCGTTGATGGTGCAAGGTCTACGTCATTAGGTACTAAAAATTTGTATACAAACGTACAATAAAAGAAATTAATAGACATGAAATAGATGACTTTATAGACCTACTAGAAAATGCGCTAAGTTCAACTGTTTCTCATTTGATGATAAAATATATTATCAAAAATGAGACCTAGCCTTTAGCCGGCACTGTAGGTGATATTTTTGTAAATTTTATTGAATTTTAAAAGTAATCCACAGAATGCAAATAAAATTCTCTACTCTAAAAGGTATGTGGATGATTCGATAATTTTATATAACCGTTCCAAAGAAGACGGTGTTACTAACGTTTTTACCAGTATTCATCCCAAGTTAGTATTTTAGATTGAACATGAGAATAATAGAAGTATAAATTTTTTGTGTTCTACGATCTCAAATTGCAATAATAAACATCGTTTCACAATTTACAGAAGCTAGCCGCATCTGATGTGATGATAAATGTGTCATCTTGTCACCCACTTAAGTACAAAAGGGCGTTTTTATGATCTATGATGAATACAGTGTTGAAACTGTCCCTTGATCCCACTGATATTCAAAGAGAATTAGGTACTTTAAAGCTAATTTCTGAAGCCAACAATTTTAACATTAATGTAGTTGACGCAGTAGCACTTCTGTAGCTCCTAATAGGAAACTTGCTAAAATGACAAGCATGGGAACTACTTCAGACAGAATAAACAGATTATTTAAGTGATCATTTCGTTTACTACTAACGATCTAACACAAACTACACTGAAGCATACAAATGGCAAAGTGCAGTAATAGGTACTTAAATTCCGGTGTATGTGAAATATTGTGCCAAGATTGTGAAAAACAATGTACTGACCAGGCTGCAAGAAACTTTACTTTGCTGTTCAAGGAACATACAGTAGGTGCCTCTCCAACAAACAGCTAGTTATCAACATTTGACTCAGAATAAGCATTCAGAAGGTTCCACTGAAGAAAGCTTCAGAATTCTAGAGAATTCTACATAGTGCATCTACGGGATTAATACTCAATACCCTCATGGAGATGAAAATGTATGCACATTTTAAAACTAAACCACTATGAGTGTTGAATGAACAATTTCATTTTAGGGAACGATAATTCTCTAAAACTGTTAAATATTTACTGCAGGGTTGCCGCAGCCTTTTATTTATACTTTCATATTAAAGAAATCACGAGCGCCTTCATCTCACACCAACAATACTATTAAGAATATTATTGCGCTATATATTATCGTACCATTGATACACCCATGGATGGTCTCTTACATTCTCTTTTAGCCAAATATTTTAGGATTTGAATTATGCTTATATAAATACTACGTATTTTGACAAACTGTTTTTTGTACCAGTCAAACATTCCTTTACCGATATAACCAGTGTATTTCACATACACTGAATGTTCTTCCTTTATTTCACGTTTTTCTGTAGCCAGTGAACGTGGTGTCGATCTTATATCTTCCAGAGGACGTCACATTATTGTTATCTCACACAGAGTTTATTTACGAAGCCATTCTACTGTTACATTAAAGAAAACACTTCGTGCAAGGCTAGGTAGTTTATAGAGATTTGAAGCCAGCACTTGTCAAAGCTTTATAACGGTTCTTTTGCAGTAATGTACAGTCTTCGGAAGTGATCTCTTCGGTTATTTCTTGCGATCACTGGAAGCCGAACTATGGCAGCCAGTTTCTTTGCTACTATCGTCTACCAAAGCTGAAATACGACGATCGATTTCGAAGTCGTTGGACAACTGCCACCTCCTCAGCGTTCTGTCCTCTACCATAGTGTTTGTGGTGGGCATCACTGGGACGTAACTATTGATACAAGCAAGTAATTGCTGTGTAACAATACAGTCATGTCTGCTACGACTACTTTCAACAAGTTCACACAAATGCCCGTAAAGGGCAGTCAACACACTAAACCGATCAAATTATGTCTGTTATTGCGTTTCTTTATTTTAAATAGATGATGAAAGGATTTGTCGTGAGCCAATGTGTATTTTTGTATCTATTTTTCTTGTAAATTTCAGCTGTACTTTTTAGTATAACATACCTCACATAATGAGTAAATGACAGGTTGTCAATGAGATCATGTCATACGCGATAGACGAGTCTTACACTATATGTTCTCGAGCAATGTTGCCTTATTCAGCGATTATCCGCCCCCACAGCTGAATGGTCAGCGTGACGGACCGCAGTCCTAAGGGGCCCGGGTTCACTTCCCGGTTGCGCGATGATTTCCTCCGCTCAAGGAGTGGGTGTTGTGTTGTCTTCATCATCATTTCATCCCCATCCGGCGCGCAGGTTGCCCAATGTGGCGTCGAATATAATACGACCTGCACCAAGGCGGCCGGACCTGCGCCGTAAAGTTGCCTCCCGGCCAATGACGCCAAACACTCATTTCCATTTCCATTCAGCAATTGGCGTCCGTGTTTTTACGAATTTTGCTCCATCCATCACCATCAGTCGCTATGATGGGTACAACATTTTACTGTGCCACAACTTGACTAGAAGAAGGGATCGGTTGGTAGGACATATTCCGAGGCATCAAGGGACCACCAGTTTAGTATTGGAGGGCAGCGTGGAGGGTAAAAATCGTAGAGGGAGACCAAGAGATGAAAACACTAGATTCAGACGGAAGTAGGTTGCAGTAGGTACTGGGAGACGAAGAAGTTTGCACAGTATAGAGTAGCATGGAGAGCTGCAACAAACCAGTCTCTGGACTGAAGACCACAACAACAACACCTAACCCGCCGTTTCTTGGGGTACCCGATTTTAATAAAAGGTTTATTGTGCGGAACGACGCTTCTAATGCGGGGATTTTAGCTGTTCTCCTCCAGGAGTTTGAGGTGCAGAGACAGCCATTAGCTTACGCGTCTCGTCAGTTAACTGATGCCGAGCTTAAGTACTCTGTCTACAGGTGCGAGGCCTTTGCCGTTTTATTTGCCTTAGAGAAGTACCGCTTCTGCCTTGAACATCGGGTTTTCCAATTGGAAACCGACAATCAAGCGTTGAGCTGGGTATTGGCTAGGCCGCGTAAAACTGGCCGTATTGCCAGGTGGGCAGTGCGAATTTTGGCATTTCAGTTTGAAGTTAAACATGTGAATGGTTCTGAAAATGTCCTTGCCGATGTTCTCAGCCGGATGTTTACCGAAGCTATGGTTAAAGAGAGAAGGGAGCAAGTGGGGCGCGACAATCTTAATTGCATGGTGTTGGATGAAATTCCCCTTTTGGTCGAAGACATTGCTCAGCATCAGGATCAGGACCCTGTTTGGGCCGGTATTAAGCAACGTCTGTTGGAAGGGGAGCTGTCAGACGAGTATGAGGTCAAGAGGAGTATTCTTTGCAGGAAGATCGACAATGCTAAGCGGTCTAAGATCTGTTTTCCTGTAACCTTGGTAAATCCGGTTTTTCGTTATTTTCATGATTCGTTGGTGGGTGCCCATTTAGGGACTTATAAGACTCCCCATAAAATCAAGGCGCATTTAACTTGGCCCTCCATGGAGTAGGATGTGAGACAAATGGTATCCCAATTCCGCTTGTGTAATGTAGCCAAACCAAACAATGCTCTTCAACAACCTTGTGGATGACATCGGAAGTTCACTGAGGCTTTTTGCAGATGATGCTGTGGTGTACCGAGAGGTTGTAACAATGGAAAATTGTACTGAAATGCAGGAGGATCTGCAGCGAATTGACGCATGGTGCTGGGAATGGCAATTGAATCTCAATGTAGACAAGTGTAATGTGCTGCGAATACACAGAAAGATAGATCCTTTATCATTTAGCTACAAAATAGCAGGTCAGCAACTGGAAGCAGTTAATACCATAAATTATCTGGGAGTACGCATTAGAAGTGATTTAAAATGGAATGATCATATAATGTTGATCGTCGGTAAAGCAGATGCCAGACTGAGATTCATTGGAAGAATCCTAAGGAAATGCAATCCGAGAACAAAGGAAGTAGGTAACAGTACGCTTGTTCGCCCACTGCTTGAATACTGCTCAGCAGTGTGGGATCCGTACCAGATAGGGTTGATAGAAGAGATAGAGAAGATCCAACGGAGAGCAGCGCACTTCGTTACAGGATCATTTAGTAATCGCGAAAGCGTTACGGAGATGATAGATAAACTCCAGTGGAAGACTCTGCAGGAGAGACGCTCAGTAGCTCGGTACTGGCTTTTGTCAAACTTTCGAGAACATACCTTCACCCAAGAGTCAAGCAGTATATTGCTCCCTCCTACGTATATCTCGCGAAGAGACCATGAGGATAAAATCAGAGAGATTAGAGCCCACACAGAGGCATACCGACAATCCGTCTTTCCACGAACAATACGAGACTGGAATAGAAGGGAGAACCGATAGAGGTACTCAAGGTACCCTCCGCCACACACCGTCAGGTGGCTTGCGGAGTATGGATGTAGATGTAGATGTAGAACAAGGTTGGTTGAGTTATGAACGAGAGTCCTCTCCCATGCACAAGCTCTATATTGATTATTTGGGGACTTTACCTCGTACTAAAAGAGGGCATCGATATGTACTGGTTGTAATCGATACGTTCTCTAGATTTACTTGGCTCCTTCCGAGCCGTAACGTTGCCGCTACCATCACCATTAATCATTTAACTAGTATCTTCAGTGTTTTTGGGCCACCCAAGCAGTTAGTTAGCGATAACGCTCGTGCCTTTCTTTCGGGCCCTTTCAAGGCCTTCTGTTTTCAGAGCAGTGTCAAGCATGTCACCACCTCCCGGTATTATCCCCAGGGATCCTTTGCGGAGAGCGTTAATCAGAATCTTAAGTCCACTCTGTTTATTTGTCATCAGAACACCCCCAGTAAATTGGACTCCAGTCTTCCCTGTCTTAGTTTTGCCTGTAATACCGCCAGTCATGAAGGCTTGCGAGCTACGCCTGCATTCTTGATCTTTTCCTACCCAGTTAATTCCTCTCTTTCGAACTTGTGGGAAATTCAAGATCTTATTCCAACCGAAGTTAATCCACGTGTTATCAAGGAAAACTGGAACCGGACCAGGCGTAAAATACTCAGAGCTCATTATAAGCAAGCGGAGCGTTATAATCGTAGTCGGGAAACCTTTAAGGGTAGGCCGGGGGACCAGGTTTATATGCGCAATTTCCAAGGGAGGCAGGTGCGCGATGGGAATGTTAGTAAATTTACTCCTATTTTCCTGCATCTGTGCACTATCATGCGTATGTTAGTCCCAATAAATCTGTTGATCAAGGAGAACAGCTAAGGTAAGCAATATTGGATTCACCTTAGTCAGGTTAAGTTCAAGTAGGTCAGCGTTTGGAATATCCCCTCCCTGGGTTAAGTTAACGGTGGGAGGTTGAGCCATGTCGTCCCCGGCTTATCCGTGGTTTTAAAACATGGCTGTTACTCTGCGTTTGGTTTCCCGCGGTTATTACGGTTATGCTGTGGTTATTCCTCCTTTTACGTATGGCAGCTGGGGTGTGTATCGATATTTGCACCGTATGCTATCTTTGTTCTCGTGCTTATAGTTTTGGCCTGGTAGTGTGCAGACAGTTGGTCGGTTGGAGCGGATTAGCAAGCAAATCTCCGCGCGGCGCCGACAGCCGGACCTGCCGGCGGTCTCTATGCAGTGGCGGAGCGTGTGGGGGCTGTTCCGAGTGCTACGAGGTTCAAGGCTGACCGACTCAGGACGTGAAAGTTGAGTGGTTATTTAATTACCGAAGCCACGTCTGTTCACGTTGTCTCCTTGGTTGGTGGTTCGCTGTTGGCAGTATTCCTGGGAGCAACAGTGAGTGTTCGAGTTAGTGAAGATTTAGCCGATGTGTGGTGGAATTAACTATATTTGTCGGTTTTGAAATTCAAGTGCACCAGCGGATTTTTCTGCCTTGTAACCGTTAGTGTTCCGGTTACCTGCTCTGGTTGCTGACGTAAATTCAGGCAGTGTCCTTTCTTCACCTGTTGTCGCTGTCCAACATGATGTGTGGTTTTTGATAGCTTAGTACCGGTGGTCTAGGGGTAGCGTCTTTGATTCATAATCAAAACGTCTTCGGTCCCGGTTCGATCCGCGCCACTGCCTAATTTTTGATATATAATCAGCATTGGTGGCCGAAGACTTCCGGCATAAGAAGTCAGCCTCATTCTGCCAACGGCCTTGTCAAAGAGGGCGGAGGAGCGGATAGAGGTTCAGGGCACTCTCTTGTCCTAGGGGTGGGAAATTGCCCCTAAAGGCGGAAGAATCAGCAATGATCAACGACATGAGGATGCAGAAGGCAATGGAAACCACTGCATTAAAGACACGTAACGTGTATCCACAGGACATGTGACCTGTAATTGAAGAAGTGTCATGATGATATCTCCATTGGCAAAAGATTCCGGAATAGTCCCCCATTCGGATCTCCGGGAGGGGACTGCCAAGGGGGAGGTTACCATGAGAAAAAGATTGAATAATCAACGAAAGGATAACGTTCTACGAGTCGGGGCGTGGAATGTCAGAAGCTTGAACGTGGTAGGGAAACTAGAAAATCTGAAAAGGGAAATGCAAAGGCTCAATCTAGGTATAGTAGAGGTCAGTGAAGTGAAGTGGAAGGAAGACAAGGATTTCTGGTCAGATGAGTATCGGGTAATATCAACAGCAGCAGAAAATGGTATAACAGGTGTAGGATTCGTTATGAGTAGGAAGGTAGGGCAGAGGGTGTGTTACTGTGAACAGTTCAGTGACCGGGTTGTTCTAATCAGAATCGACAGCAGACCAACACCGACAACGATAGTCCAGGTATACATGCCGACGTCGCAAGCTGAATATGAACAGATAGAGAAAGTGTATGAGGATATTGAAAGGGTAATGCAGTATGTAAAGGGGGACGAAAATCTAATAGCCATGGGCGACTGGAATGCAGTTGTAGAGGAAGGAGTAGAAGAAAAGGTTACAGGAGAATATGGGCTTGGGACAAGGAATGAAAGAGGAGAAAGACTAATTGAGTTCTGTAACAAGTTTCAGCTAGTAATAGCGAATACCCTGTTCAAGAATCACAAGAGGAGGAGGTATACTTGGAAAAGGCCGGGAGATGCGGGAAGATTTCAATTAGATTACATCATGGTCAGACAGAGATTCTGAAATCAGATACTGGATTGTAAGGCGTACCCAGGAGCAGATATAGACTCAGATCTCAATATAGTAGTGATGAAGAGTAGGCTGAAGTTTAAGACATTAGTCAGGAAGAATCAATACGCAAAGAAGTGGGATAAAGAAGTACTAAGGAATGACGAGATACGTTTGAAGTTCTCTAACGCTATAGATACAGCAATAAGGAATAGCGCAGTAGGCAGTACAGATGAAGAGGAATGGACATCTCTAAAAAGGGCCATCACAGAAGTTGCGAATGAAAACACAGGTACAAAGAAGAAAGCTGCGAAGAAACCATGGGTAACAGAAGAAATAGAAAAAGATATGATTGTCGGAAGGACAGACTCAGCATGCAGGAAAGTCAAAACAACCTTTGGTGACATTAAAAGCAACGGTGGTAACATTAAGAGTGCAACGGGAATTCCACTGTTAAATGCAGAGGAGAGAGCAGATAGGTGGAAAGAATACATTGAAAGCCTCTATGAGGGTGAAGATTTGTCTGATGTGATAGGAGAAGAAACAGGAGTCGATTTAGAAGAGATAGGGGATCCAGTATTAGAATCGGAATTTAAAAGAGCTTTGGAGGACGTACGGTCAAATAAGGCAGAAGGGGTAGATAAAATTCCATCAGAATTTCTAAAATCATGGGGGGAAGTGGCAACAAAACGACTATTCACGTTGGTGTGTAGAATATATGAGTCTGGCGATATACCATGTGACTTTCGGAAAAGCATCATCCACACAATTCCGAAGACGGCAAGAGCTGACAAGTGCGACAATTATCGCACAATCAGCTTAACAGGTCATGCATCGAAGCTGCTTACAAGAATAATATACAGAAGAATGGAAAAGAAAATTGAGAATGCGCTAGGTGACAATCAGTTTGGGTTTAGGAAAAGTAAAGGGACGAGAGGGGCAATTCTGACGTTACGGCTAATAATGGAAGCAAGGCTAAAGAAAAATCAAGACGCTTTCATAGGATTTGTCGACCTGGAAAAAGCGTTCGACAATATAAAATGGTGCAAGCTGTTCGTGATTCTGAAAAAAGTAGGGGTAAGCTATTGGGAGAGACGGGTCATATACAATATGTACAACAACCAAGAGGGAAGAAAAAGAGTGGACGATCAAGAACGAAGTGCTCGTATTAAGAAGGGTGTAAGACAAGGCTGTAGCCTTTCGCCCCTACTCTTCAATCTGTACATCGAGGAAGCAGTGATGGAAATAAAAGAAAGGTTCAGGAGTGGAATTAAAATACAAAGTGAAAGGATATCAATGATACGATTCGCTGATGACATTGCTATCCTGAGTGAAAGTGAAGAAGAATTAAATGATCTGCTGAACGGAATGAACAGTCTTACTTATCAAGTATTACATTCCTTCAAGGTAAAGCTGTGAGTCTTCTGGCTGTTGAAAATTTGTTGTAGTTGTATTGCTTTTAACACAGTATGGTTTGAGAGTAAATCGGAGAAAGACGAAGGTAATGAGAAGTAGTAGAAATGAGAACAGCGAGAAACTTAACATCAGGATTGATGGTCACGAAGTCAATGAAGTTAAGGAATTCTGCTACCTAGGCAGTAAAATAACCAATGACGGACGGAGCAAGGAGGACATCAAAAGCAGACTATGGCAAAAAAGGCATTTATGGCCAAGAGAAGTCTACTAATATCAAATACCGGCCTTAATTTGAGGAAGAAATTTCTGAGGATGTACGTCTGGAGTACAGCATTGTATTGTAGTGAAACATGGACTGTGGGAAAACCGGAGCAGAAGAGAATCGAAGCATTTGAGATGTGGTGCTATAGACGAATGTGGAAAATTAGGTGGACTGATAAGGTAAGGAACGAGGAGGTTCTACGCAGAATCGGAGAGGAAAGGAATATGTGGAAAACACTGATAAGGAGGACAGGATGATAGGACACCAGCTAAGACATGAGGGAATGACTTCCATGGTGCTAGAGGGAGCTGTAGAGGGCAAAAACCGTAGAGGAAGACAGAGATTGGAATACGTCAAGCAAATAATTGAGGACGTAGGTTGCAAGTGCTACTCTGAGATGAAGAGGTTAGCACAGGAAAGGAATTCGTGGCGGGCCGCATCAAAGCTGTCAATAGACTGATGACAAAAAAAAAGTG
Organism: Schistocerca americana; assembly: GCF_021461395.2. Taxonomy (NCBI): domain Eukaryota; kingdom Metazoa; phylum Arthropoda; class Insecta; order Orthoptera; family Acrididae; genus Schistocerca; species Schistocerca americana. The sequence continues at coordinate 619,783,448 of NC_060121.1, forward strand.
TATTTATGGTTGCGGTCGGCTGGCGGCTATGTCTGTAGCGTTTTGGATTTGGAATTCTCGTTTACTGGTCGGTGGTTAGCAAGTCGTTTTGTCTGTCTCTTGTTTGTGTTGCCGGCGGATCGAGTGTAGTTGGTCCGATTTCTTGTCTCACCTTAGCGAACGTTAAGATTTCAAGGGCAGACCGAGCCCCTGGAAACTTCTGAGCGCCGTTGCCTATACTGCCTTTCCTGTTCGCGTTTAATTGTGAATTTTTAATGGCTCATAGCCGATGGTTGGAATTTGTGTGCTTGTAATTTTTTTTAAAAAATCAAAGGCCTTCTGCCGTTTTAAAGATAAGTTTTTTCTAAATTGGGCAAGTCTTACATTGTGTGAAGATAAAGCTTGGGCCTTCTGTCTGTTGAAAATTTATTGTATTGTTTTAAAGCATCGGCCCTCAGCCGCCTTCAGTTTTAAGGATCCTACCTATCAAGATTTTGGAAAGATAAAGCTGTGGGCTTCCTGCCCGTTGAAAATTTATTGTAGCGTATTGTTTTTAAAAGCATTGGCCTTCAGCCACTTTACGTTTAAGAGTTCTTACTTATCAAGTATTACATTCCTTCAAGGTAAAGCTGTGAGTCTTCTGCCTGTTGAAAATTTATTGTAGTTGTATTGCTTTTAAATCTATGGGCCTTCAGCCACTTTGAAATTTTGGGTTTTTGCTTATCAAGTCTTACAACACTTGGGCTTAAATGCTATTTAAGGTTAAAGACCAGAGCCTTCTGTCTCAAATATATATATATATATATATATATATATATATATATATATATATTGTTATATATTTATTGTCGTTGTGGTCTTCAGTCCTGTGACTGGTTTGATGCAGCTCTCCATTCTACTCTATCCCGTGCAACCTTCTTCATCTAGCAGTAACTACTGCAACCTACATCCTTCTGGATCTGCTTAGTGTATTCATCTCTTGGTCTCCCTCTACGATTTTTACCCTCCACGCTGCCCTCCAACACCAAATTGGTGATCCCTCGATATCTCAGAACATGTCCTACCAACCGATCCCTTCTTCTAGTCAAGTTGTGCCACAAGCTCCTCTTCTCCCCAATTCTATTCAATACCTCCTCATTAGTTATGTGATCTACCCATCTAATCTTCAGCATTCTTCTGTAGCACCACATTTCGAAAGCTTCTCTTCTCTTCTCTTCTGTTCTCTTCTCTTCTCTTCTCTTCTCTTCTCTTCTCTTCTCTTCTCTTCTCTTCTCTTCTCTTCTCTTCTCTTCTCTTATAGCATTTGTATTTAATTCATGGGCCTTCAGCCATTTTAGAATGAAAGACGTTTTCTGACGATAGTCAAGCTTAAAAGTTGCACTGTAATGTTTGGACAACTAAATAAAGTGTTATGTTTGGAGTGTAACTGACAGCCGCTTATTCTGGCCCCCTTCCACAATTCCCACTACTTGTCCTGTCCTGCGGGCTTAGCAGGACGTCTCACTAGTAGCAGAGCTTGGTTGCGCTTGTGCTTGCCATTCTAGTTGCTGTCAGTTTCACTCTTGTTTCTGTTTGTATTTGGTGGTACCGTATTGCTCTCGGTGTGACTTGTTTCAGGTGTGTGTCAAAGTGGCAGTCAGACAGTGTCCGGGGATCGGCCTGCTCAGGAAAGACGACCTTGTCTACGAGTTGGCAATAAGGTGCCAACCGATTGAGGGAAGTGTTCTGGAATTGGTGGCCCGTTTGCGCGCTGCCGTACTGCAGCCGGTTGACGTTTCGTCGGCGGCGTGACAGGAGTGCTGATTAAATTTCTGTTTGAGGTGATTAAGGGCCTTGAGGACACTATTTGTAATAAAAAAACTGGTTTCAGATGATGTTGTATAATATGATGATGTTGTATAATACGATGATTTATAATAGGACCCGTATCTTTATTAATTTCATTGAATTTCTTACTTAAGTAAATGTTTTTATCGGTGTTAATACAGTGACCATAAATTACAGGTGGCCTATTATTGAACCAATAATGTTAAAAAGGCTAGTGTAGATATTCAGTAGTTGAGTTTGGTGTAGTGTTCGTATGAAAAAAGTGGATTTAAACGGTAGTCATTATGGATTTGCAATGCCTTAAGGTCTCCATTGAATGGATTTGACCCACTTCATTAAGTACACACTTGCGTCTCTAAGGTCGAGAGAAAGAGTCAATAAATCCTTCTGCTTGCTTTTCAACAGTGTGTGTCAATTCTCTTATTCAATTTTATGGAGTTTACTGATAATGCTGTTTATTCTGTATGTCTGCTTCACGGATAGATGTATTATTTCCAGTGTCTACTATCTGCTGATGTGTATTACGGACTAAGTTTGATAAAATTTGGGTTAGTTTTTGGGTATGTCTCAGAACACAAAAATTTGTTTTGAAACTTGGCCGCCGTGGTGAAAAATTATAATCTGCTTTAAAGTTTAAAAAAAAGGAAGAAAGCAGGCCTCTGGGATAAACCAATAAATAACTTTATTCTAAATATTATTTTATTTTTACTCAGCACTTTACTTCTCCCAGATCCTAGTCCACTACGTGTTTAATAACCCTGCATGATGACTTTCACAAGACAGGCAACATTGCTTTCAGAGCATGTCATCAGCCGGCGATACAAAATTAATCTTATCGTCACTGACTGTGTCATATTCAACAAGAAGTAGAGTACTATTAAACGTGCTAGTTATTTTTAACAAGTATACCTCGATAGTTCTTACATGAAGTTTCTGATAGTCTTGAGTCTTCGCTTATGTGAATCAACGGGAAGCTAATTGTAGAGCAATCATCGCCACTTTCGACGTGCTGCGTAGAAACTTCACTCCACGCTCAGCTTGGTAGACTTTTTCCTGATTGTGACTAAGCATGGCACTCTACATGGATCGCAGTATTTCTTTTGAATTATGTTAGCGTGTTGCTGGATGGAGACGAGGCAAGTTGTCCGTTGCGTGCAGGAGTCTTATTGTATTAATTGTTACAATATGTTAAAAAATATTTTTATAATCGCAGTCGGATCCAAGAGAATTTGATTTTTCATGATTTATGGGAAGAGTAATATGTGTACTGCAGTTTAATGCAGCCATTAATCAGAAGTACTTTCGCTGACAATGAACTATCAGCGATTATAATGTAATCATTATGAGTAGATCACATCATTCGTTATTTTGAATATTGTAGACTAAATGGCAGTTACTGCTAATGAAATATTTCAGACGATGCAGCCAATACTCTCAGCGTTATGTGTTCCTTGTTACATATGCTGATGGTAGCTGCCTATCCCTTAATGCACAGACAGGAAACAAATTTGTGCTGCGCGCCCTCAATAGGCCCATTTCTTTGTGAGTTTGAGCCCCCTTGACTAACTTGATAGGAAACATTACGTTATTCGTAGTTTTCCCGATAGTGCCAATGAAAATATGCTTAATAAAAATTGTTTGTAAGTTCATAATGATTAAAATTATATAAAGTTTCACCTCATCGTAAGGTTTACAATATAACCACGGTTGGGGCTTGAAAAAAAGAAGTTGAAATTTAGACTTTTTTTTTGGGGGGGGGGGAAGTTGACTACTGATTCTACTGTGATGTGCATTCACAAATTCTGAGTCTAAGATAATATTATCGCGAGTGGTAGCGAGCGAACAGTTGTTCAGAGTAGTTGGACGCAACCTGTGGCACAGAGGAGCCGCGCGACGGATGAGGTCGCAGCCTGCCTTGATGGTGCTAGTAGCGCTGGGAAGCATTTTTTCAGATTTTTGTATGCATAAATTGCGAGTAATATTTGTATCTTTGTTGTGTCTAGATACGTGATTATTGATTTCAGATATTGTGGAATAATTGAAGTTTTTGCTAATGATACAGTCCAAGAAAAGGAAAGATCCGTGTAAAGTTTGTCAGTGTATAAATTGTCAAATTTCAGAATACAGTAAATTAAAAGTTTATTTGTTTCTTTCATATTTTTATATCGCGTAAGGCTTCTTGACGATACCCCTCCTGATAATTCTGATTCTGTATACAAAAATGGCGGTAACTCTATCAGTAATTGTGACTAAGCATGGCACTCTGCATGGATCGCAGTATTTCTTTTGAATTATGTTAGCGTGTTGCTGGATGGAGACGAGGCAAGTTCTCCGTTGCGTGCAGGAGTCTTATTGTATTAATTGTTACAATATGTTAAAAAATATTTTTATAATCGCAGTCGGATCCAAGAGAATTTGATTTTTCATGATTTATGGGAAGAGTAATATTTTTTTAAAATCAGAATGCTAATATTGTCAGAGATACAGCTTTACACATTTCCGTATGTCTTTCACCAGAACGATAAAAATTACAAATAAAGAACTAAACAACTTTCACCTGTCGACTGTCTGCCAGGATTTCGGTTCTTTGGATGATTTTGCAGTTAGAGATGCTTACTGCATTTGAAAAATTTTTTGCAATAGGAGTTGGCTAGTAGTCACTGCATTTTTGTTGCTTGCGCGCTGCTTTTCTTCTCAGAATGATGAAGATAGTGAAATTTCGATCAATAATGTGAATAATCGGAGTGTATGCTATTATTTTCAAGTCATGCGCGATGAACCGCAGGGAACTACACGCAGTTCAGGAGATGAGCATACAGTGACACAATCCGATTTTGTTATGAAACATTCTGATATGGCTTTTACTTCTACTGAGCAAAATAACTTTGTTCAAAAAATTAGTTCAAATGGCTCTGAGCACTATGGGACCTAACATCTATGGTCATCAGTCCCCTAGAACTTAGAACTACTTAAACCTAACTAACCTTAGGACATCACACAACACCCAGTCATCACGAGGCAGAGAAAACTCCTGACTCAGACGGGAATCGAACCCAGGAACCCGGGCGCCGAAAGCGAGAACGCAACCGCACGACCACGAGCTGCGGACAAAATAACTTTGCCCTTCCCTTTTAAAGTAATAATGTTACATAATTAATATTATCTCAACTTCATGTGATTAGAAAGTTCAATAATGAAATTACAAAACCCAACAATAAAATTAAATAATCCAATGATCAAATTAGACAATTTAATAAAGAGATTAAAAAATCTAATCAAGATCTTCATGGAGAGGTCAAAGAAGGTAGGGATGAGATTAATGACAATTTAAATCGTAAATTCTAGTAAAATTCAGAACGGTTGAAAACTCAGGTATATGAGGAACTCAAGTCTGATAATAATATCGTTAGTCCAGAGTTGACATGTACAGTGTGGTGTGTGTACTGCAAGGCCTTCGGTACACACACCTTCAGATTATTTGACTTGTCGCTCTAACGAAGTAGGCGAGTGTCAGCAATACGTCTCGTGGTCTTATTGTGGCATGTTTATCTTCTGCCGTTAGGTCAGACGATAGAAATGCCACTTGCACGCTTACAGTAGCAGATTGATGGTGACCAACTTTAAACAGAACTTGATTAATTTTCACACACATTTATTACAATAATAAAAAGCATTGACATTACGTAACTTGATTCTGGATGCTGTTTACAATTGACATTCTGAAGTTCCTTTGGTCTTGGTACGTTAATCTTATTCTCACATATCTCTGATACTTGACGAAGTGTCTATACATTTATCTTTACGGCTATGTACAGGAATATGATAATCTTCTTAGGTGCAGACTGAAGCTTGACTGGTGCAGACAAATGAAGACTGGTACAGACTGGTGCAGACAAATGCAGACTGACTAATCGGAGGTCTGTACATTCGTTATAACACCTCGCGTGTTCAGGTATCACTGCGCGAGTGTGGTCCGCGAGGAAAAAAGGATCTATGTTAGCAGCAATCTCATTAGCTGCGTTACATATTAATACGCGAATCGGCGAAAGCAGAATTTTGTCCGTATCTAAGGCAGTCCCATCTCGTAGTGCGGAGACGGACGAGCGCTGCCCCTGCCCTATTGTGCTTAGCGGGGCGCGCTCTAGTGGGAAAGTTGTGTATGCGCTGACTACGCGGAACTATATACACAAATACAGTCTGTTGATATTGTCGAGTTGAGATAACAGACTTCACAAAAAGAATTGAAAGTACAGGAATTAGCACAAAAGTTCGAGTCATTACAGTTACAGTCTAACTCTGAAGTTTCAAAGACGCAAAATCAGCTGATGACTCTTGCTAAGCGAGTCGAAGAAGTATGAGAGAGTGTTATGCAAACGAACAGTGAATTAGTTTAAAGGTTAGACGACACTCAGTCGGTTCCTTTCTCTGATACCAAAGAATTTAAGTCTCTACAACGTTTTAAAGAAGGGCAGATGACATTTAGTCAGCAAAACAAACGTGACGCGAGAAAGATGCAGGAGCAGCTTGCCAACATCAATAAAAAGATCGGTTGTGATAGTGATAGCAGTAGGTTCAATAATTATCATGCTGGAAATCACAATTTTGGAAATGCTGATCACTTCTGTCGGTTACATGATATGCTTGCAGGACACAATGACTAGAATGCGAGTTACAGTATGACAGAAAACTCATCCGTTCAGAAAATATGTGGTTTTGATTACATACATTTTCTCACAGTCAGGAAATTAAATTTTTTTCGCAATGCCAAAGAAAATGGTTACAACAATTTGACTATTCTTTGCCACCAAGATTGCCAGTTTGCCGTAAACTTGAATTCATTTGTAGTTATCTCGAAGGAAAACCTGCTACAAGAATAAGGTCGATAGCACGTAAACGTAACACGTATAGTGATTTTTATCATGCATTTCTGTCCACATACCGGTCTGAAACAACTCAAGATCGTATCAGACATAACATTATCATTATACAAAATTATGAACAATCGAATATCTCAACTCCTGTAGAATAAATCTAGAAAGACTTCGGGTTTGCTGCCGAATCTCTAAACTAGAAAATATCTTCGGGTTTGCTGTCGAATCTCCAACTCCATAGTCCAATGAATATGTTTCTCAGATTATCCATTTTCCTTAAAAACAGCCATCAGATGTGTAAGTTCTTGGATTAAACGGTCCACGTCGGAAATGACACTTTCTCTGCGTACCATAGTACTAAGGACGCCACTGCGTTGGTTTGGTGGACAACAATCCTCAGCACGCAGATACCGATCAGTGTGCGTCGGCTTTCGGTGAATACTACGTCCCAGAGTACCATCTGGTTTTTGTAACCATGACGTCCAAGAATCCAAGAATGGAAGCATCTCATTACTTTCGACTTACGAGGTAAATTTAAAGCTGGGTTGAAGACAGTTGAAGTGGTCCAACAATCTGTTTAGAGCATCACGTCCATGTGGTCAGACGAGAAAGGTATCATCTGGATACCTCCAGAAGCACGTTGGTTGCAAAGCCGAAGTCCTCTGTGCCATATCGTCGAAGTACTCCATAAATAAATTAGTGACTATAGGTGATAAAGGGCTTTTCATAGCCACTTCGTCATTCTGTTAAAAAATGGGGCTGTTAAGTGAAAGATACATGTATGTCAGTAAATGACCAAAAAAGCTTCATCAGTTCTTTATCCAGTATTTCAATAATCGAACTAAGGGACTGTTCCTGAGGGTCTCGTGTAAACAGAGATACCACATCAAACCTCACTAATAAATCCGAATGACCCAACCTCAAAGATTTCAATTGTCGAAAGAAATCCTCCGAACTGGATACCTGTGTTCACACTTTTCAACAAATGGACTGAGAACAGATGTTAACTACGTCGCCAGGTTTAAGTGGGTGCACCCAAATTACTAACAGTAAAGTGTAGTAGAACCCCCCCTTCCTTGTGTAACTTAGGCAGACCATACATCCTTGGCCAAATTTCAGCACCACGATGAAGCTTCGTAAGTGTATCTTCTGCAAGTCGGGTCGTTGAGTAGTAAATCCGTTTTATGGACGTAATCATTCTGTGTTATTACAACCATTGCATTCACTTGTCAAGGCCGGCCGCTGTGTTCGAGCGGTTGTAGGCGCTTCAGTCCGGAACTGAGCTGCTGCTACGGCCGCAGGTTCGAGTCCTGCCTCGAGCATGGATGTGTGTGATGTCGTTATGTTAGCTAGGTTTAAGTAGTTCTAAGTCTAGTGGACTGATTACCTCAGATGTTAAGTTCCATAGTGCTTAGAGCCGTTTGAACCATTTGAACCCCCTGTCATCATTCCTAAGTGAACGAATGGCTGCTCTCTTTGGGGAAGGATGTGGCCGAGCCCAACATAATGTGTGTGACACTTCTTGCCTTATGTCTTCCGCCTGGTCCTCAGGGAGGCTGTATACTGCTTGTTCTACAGAGCTGATAAATTCTGTGACAGGACTTCTCTTTGGAGTGAGAGCAAAATTTAAACACCGCCACTGTGGCTCTTTCCGACGCCTTGGTAGAAATATTTCTCGTCCTACGGCATCAGAAGGGGATGCACTTCGACGCACTGTGGTTAATGTTCCCAGCAAGGCTTTGGATGGGCACACAGTGGCGGTGTTGGAGAAAGGTTTAAGCCTTACTCCCACTCGAAGGAGACTTCATGTCACAGAATCTGATTGAAATGTAATACTGTTACATCATTTCATGAGCTTGGAACTTTTCTCTTGTGATATTGGTATAGCAGAGTAGACTTGGTTTTGAGGTACGAAGATAACCATTTTTTTTTTCTTCAGGAAAATTGTTTGCACATGTAATGAAGGTTTCTTGTGACTTGTGGTAACTTGTCACGCGCATTTTGCCTTATCTTTTATTTTTATGTTTTATTTTTGAGGGAAGTGCATAAGATGACCTTTTCCGTAGGTACATTTTTGTGAGGAAGGTCATGAATTTTAGAGGTATAGCCAACTGTTGACTTTATTTTGCATAAGAGACTGTATTAGTGGTTCTGAGTTGAAAATGATATTCGTGATGCGCGGTTATTTAACTAGGAACATTTCCAACTGATGCTTGTTCTGCTCTAGAGCAAGTATCTTACAGAGTAATAATTTCAGAGTAGTGTGCACACGTAATAAATCTGCGGAATACTGTGCGATATGGATATGGAAGATGATGAGGAATTTTGCTTGACTGCCATGTGAGCCTTATGGTATTACTTTGTTACGGTGCAACTATGCTATATTATGGTGGGATTGTGGTATATTATGTTAAGTAGATTGCGATTCATAGGACATTATGCTGACGGTTTATGAAATATGTTGTTCTGAGGAAGACACACGAGGTATTGTATATTATTAAGTGAGGAAGCATTGTTTTTGCAGCTATTTATGGAGAAAGACAAGGTAAGGGATGTACACTCCTTAAATGGGACAACCCACAGCCTTACTAAATACGTGAAGGTTCTGTTTGTGCACATTTTGTTTGAAGGTAGAGTCACAGTGATATTTTCAAGAGAGATTTATTTGTCATGATACATCGTCGCTTACAGATGATACATTTTCTTTTTATCTATTTGGGGATGAGAATGCACGGATGTAAATGTGGAGCAATGAGCATGAATGGTTTTACAAAAATTTTTTTTGCTCTGCTGCTGAATAATGTGATGTAAGAGTGAGATGAATTTCCTAGCTTTGTGAAGTTGTGGAATGAAATTGTCTGAGCTACAAAAATTTTATGTCTACTTATTACTGTTTACACTTACTATACTATATTTTGCGTGCGTGATGTAATCATAATTGAATTTTCTATTGGAGAAGTATTAAAAAATACACAACTGTGGGCATTGGTACAAACTAATTTGAACTGAACAGTATTTGCAGGTCAGAGTGTAACGCACATAGCGAGCGAGTTATATTCTAAGAATGCAAATGCTGCCGTGATCTGTCACGGAGTACTAGACATCCCAGAAGTACCCAGTCATGTTAAAAACATTGATCCATGACTTGTATGTAAATATGTTATGCATTTTGACAACTTTTTCTTTTCGGCTTAGAGTATTTTTACGCCTCAAAGCAAGTTGATCTGCTACATTGTTATGCACGTTATAAAGACGTGTATAAAATAAGTTACTTCAACACTTTAAACGATTTTATCTCAGATATTTTCTTATGGTGATGAATGAAAACGCAGGTTCTGCCACAGAAGTGACGCAGTGCTGATTCTAGCAGGTTATCTTAATGATTGTATGATAATGATTTTTTTTATCTTGTCATTAAGCAATACTGAAGCTTAAGAGGGCCGGCCAGAGTGGCCGAGCGGTTCTAGGCTCTACAGTCTGGAACCACGCGACTGCTACGGTCGCAGGTTCGAATCCTGCCTCGGGCATGGATGTGTGTGATGTCCTTAGGTTAGTTCTAAATTCTAGGGGACTGATGACCACAGCAGTTAAGTCCCACAGTGCTCAGAGCCATTTGAACCATTTTTGAAGCTTAAGAGGAGTTGTCTGCTTTATTTTCGGTTAATAAATCATGTATTTCAGCATGTTTGAGCATAAATATTTTTTGTGTTTCATCTTAGAGTATGTTATGTCAATATCTGTTGCTTTATAAGCTATACATTTTGAATGTCATATTTGTTTTACTGTTGTGATTAACTCCGTATGGCCATACAATTCTGACTCCACACACAGACAAGTTGACATCTGACGATATTGAGCTTGTGATCTACATGCTATTTTCTGTTCGATAATCATGTAAACATTAGTCTGATCTTACGAGAAATGAAATATTTGTACTGTAATAAAAAGAAAGTACTCTGGTAATCACTGACGCAATACTCAATGACTGAATGTGTAGTAAGTTATGTAAATTGAACTGACTGTATAGTAATAAAAATGATCCTCTCTACTAGCTTATGTTGAGTGGAGATCAGGTCCCTTATAATGTATAAAAGGGAATTGCATGTAGCTCACACATAGTTTTCTTTAAAAATATCTACCACAGAAACTGGAGTATATGACCTTCATATTTTGATTGTTTACCTTTAAGTTTACGGTGTACATGAATGCGTCTTTGAGAAATACTAATTTTCTATTGTATTATAATTTAAATCATGTGTAATTACTATGTATAGATGCACTCTGTTAATTATGATTAATTTTAACATTTCTAAATATATCATTAATGTCCTTAGACAAATATGTATGTCATTCAGTGATGTTATATGTCACACATTTTTCTTGTTCTAGATCGAAACATGTACTTCATGGTATGCTGTGCACTGCACCATGAGCAAATGAATTAGTTTAGAACAAGTTTGCCACCATGTGATTGGCCTGAACTCAGTATTTACAAATGTTCTTCAACAATCTTGCCACACTTATATAATTATCTGCAGCCATACATATTTTGTTTGAGTCATTAACTGAGCACTGCGCTTATGTGCCTATTGATGTGATGTATATTTCATTTTCAAGTGTATAAGTTACTATTATTCTTTTATTCACTATAATTCGCTTCTGTTATTTTGTCATATATGAAACTTATGATCTTCTGTATCAACTACACTAACCTGTTTTCTCAAAGGAACACAACTTCAATGTTTTTATGATCCTATCAAGAATTTTTTTGTTACTCAACAAGGTATTCTGTACAGTCTCTTTATCTGAACACCAAAAAGAGTGACACACTAAAACATTTCGGTATAGTAATCAGTGGACATAATGTATGTAACTAATCCCTTAGTCTGCTTACACCTCAAATTTGTGTGTTCTCAATTGAATATATTAACATTTAGCTGTAGTTGTCAGTGGATATGGTGTATGTAACTAGTCCCTGCATCTGCTTACACCTCAAACTTGTATGGCCTCAAAGGAATATATTAATACTTCGGTGTGCTTGTCAGTGGATATAGTGTGAGTTGTCGCCGAGTCTTTTCTTTGCCTAGTTTTCTATTGCCAGATGACTTTTACTCTCTTGAAGAACTGTAAATAACATTTAGATAACATTTTGTTATCTTCTGAAATGAACTACAACCTATGTCATGGATGTGTTTCTTTACCTAGTTTTCTATTGCCAGATGATTTTTACTCTCTTGAAGAACAGTAAATAATATTTTGTTATCTTGTGAAATGAACTACAACCAATGTAGTGCAGAGTGCTCACTTGCGCAGTGATACTTTTGCATTTATTTTCTCTCTATTTACACTATTTTCATCTACACAACTGGATGACATTTCTACTGTCCTGAAGAATTGTAAATGACATTTTGTTATTTTGTCACATGAACTACCGCCAGGGCCATGCAGATACGAGTGCTTACCTGCACAATGATGCTTGTATATTTATTTTCTCTCTCTTGGCGCTATTTGTAATTCTATGTAATATTTGTATCTACACAACCGAAAGACATTTTTTACACTCTTGGAGAACTATAAATAATATCCTTTCAAGTGTCGTACTATCAATGTCATGTGGATATGAGTGCTTGCACGCACAAGATGATACTTGTATATTATTTTCCTTGACTACATAGTACAGATTATCAGTTTCCTGTTATGAATATAACTAACGTAATCTTATCGTTATGTTTATGTGTTTTTCCACTCGTTTATAACATGTGACGCTATTTTTCTCAATTTTGCTATGTGAGAATTTTGCGTTTGCTCCTTGCCAACATGTTAGACAAGAATCACCCCAGAAACTTATTAAAAATGAGGTTGGGGTTTATGAAAGTTGGATGTTAATATTTCTTTAGAATGCTGGCCATTGATTCTGCTGTGGTGTGCATACGCAAACTCTGAGTCTGAGATATTATTATCACTAGTGGTAGCGACTGAGCAATTGTTGAGAATAGTCGGACGCACCTTGCGGTGGAGAGAAGCAGATGCGGTTGCAGGCTGCCGTGATCGCGCTGGTAGCGCCGGAGGAGACTGGTATTAATGGAAGATTTTTGGGAATGTGTCTTTTTTCTTCACATAGTTATTGTTTGATCGCGCACTGGAAGAATTTTATCAGATTTGTGTATGCATATATTGAGAGTGATATTCGTATCTTTGTTGTGTCTAGGTCGTGATTATTGATTATAGGCATTGTGGAATAACTAAAGTCTTTGCTTATCATACAGTCGAAGAAAAGGAAAGGTCCGTGTAAAGTTTGTCAATGCTTAAAGTGTCAGTTTTCAGAAGATAGTGATTTAAAAGTTTTAATGGTATCTTTTACTTTTTCACATCGCGTAAGGCCTGTTGACCAAACACCCAATGATCATTCAATTTCTCTATAAAAATGGCATTGGTTGTATCAGTTAATTGTGACAATGCATTGCACTCTTCATGGATCGCAGTATTTCTTTTGAAGTGTGTTAGCATGTTGCTGGATGGAGAATATTCATGCAGTTGCAGCGCAAGACGAGGTAAGTTGTCTGCTGCGTGCAAGAGTATTATTGTATTAGTTATTAGGAGAGATTAACAAATATTTTCATAGTCGCGTCAGATACAAGTGAATTTGATTTTTCATCATTTATAGGAAGAGTAACAAATCTATGTTTTACTTATTTTTTACTATCGTGGTGCAGTCGAATCATCCGGATACTGTTCGGAGGTACACTTTAGACCCAAATCATAGTTATAGAAACGCGATTAAACCTTGCTGGGCTACGCTTTAGGGATTATGGCTACCAATTAACGGGGTAGCAGTCAGCGTCGCCACATATTCAAAGCCTCTTAGCGAGCTGTAAGCTTCCAGATCAGAAGCCATTCAGAAAATCTTAATCATAGTACCATAACTCTTATCGTAATCTCGATTTAGTACCCGTAGATGAAAAGGTGAAAAATTTAAGAAATTCTGACATATCCTCGATAAAGCTTAAATTTTTCTCGTTACATCGTCATACTTCTGTCGTTTAGTGAGAGTATCCAGGTAAAGTGCAGTTCATTTGTGTTAGAACAGTTCATATTTTTGCAGCGTTTCTCGTTGATTTACTGAATACAACAGAAAAACATGAGAGAGAAATAAATACTCAACAATATTTTTCCCTACATTACCTTTTTTTTTTTTTTTTTTTTTTTTTTTTTTCAATCGAATGGCTAGGGCCCCCCATCGGGCAGTTCGTTTGTCGGGTGCCGGTCTTTCAATTTGACTCCACTTCGGCGACCTGCAGTCGATGAGGACGAAAGGATGATAATGAGGACAGCACAACACCCAGTCCCTGGGCGGAGAAAATTCCCCGACCCAACCGGGAATCGAACCCGCGCTCAGAGGATTGACAATCCGTCACGCTGACGATTCAGCTACCGGGGTCGGACCCCACATTAACTAACACTGATTCTTCCCAGACAGCTTTTGGATTCAAAGTCCGTTGGAAGCTACTAGTTCGGATATGAAGGCGTCATCATTCCAAGCATAAAGTGCATTTTCGACCCAAAGGAATTCTCATTATTCCCAGGCAGTTTCTGGATTCCACGTCCGCAGAAAGCTACTGGCTCTGAAAGAAATAAGTCACCATTCTAAGTATAAAGTATATTTTCGTCCGCAAAGAAATTTTCTTTGTAGTCGTTCGATTGAGACCGAGAAAGGCAAGAGTGTGATGGTGCAAGATAAGAAAAATAAATGTGGTAAGTGTCGCTTTCCAGCCACGCTCTGAGCTAAGTTCTTTTGTGAAATCAACAGGATACTAACGGGCGTTTTCGTGCTTTAACAACACCTATTGCATTTCTCTCGGTTGCTTTTCGTGTACTGCGAGCGAAAAAGTGTCTCACATGTTGTCAATAGATTCTACTTGCGATATACACACTAATGGGATGCACTTGTCAACACGAAACTCCTTTTCCGTGCCGCCAGACGCATAACGTCACATTCTGAGAGCATACACTGCATTTTGCTTCAGACTTTATTTTATTTTCATGAAATTGATATACAGTGGTTCAAATCCGCGGCTAATCGTACTGTTTTAGACATCCGTTACTTCCCAAAAATCAGCGAAGCAAGTGCTGTCATTTTCACTTTGAAAGGGCACGCTCGATTTCCTTCCTCGTCCTACTCAGTTGCAGCTTCCCCTTCGTTCCTAATGATCTGGTACACAACAGGACGCTTAACATTACGCTTTCTTTCTTTCGTTTCCTCAGCATTGCCCATTGGACGCAAATATCTTACGAACGTTACATGGTCACAAGTTATCACATTTTCCAGTAACCGGCTGCACCATGTTGGTAAACGACAAATGTATTTCATCAAAGCCTGTTCATGTACTTTCACCTCTACTGCCTGCTCAAATGTTCAAATTGCCAAGGGACCAAACTGCTGAGGTCATCGATCCGTTACACACTACTTAAACTAACTTATGCTAAGAGTAACACACACACTCATGACCGGTGGAGGACTCGAACCTCCGGCGGAAGGGGCCGCGCAATCCGTGACATGACACCTCAAACCGCGCGGCTACTCTTCGCGGCTTACTGCCTGGAACATTCTTTTAAATGAAAACAGAACAAAATGTCACAAATGCCACAATTTTTCCCAGTTTCACCCTCCTTTTTTTATCTCTTTCAGAACAGACCCCATAATCTTTAAATGTGCACCATCCAATAAGTAACAGCAAAGGAACGGTAAAACCTCTAATAAAACACTACAATTGATCAATATGCCTATAGAAACGTGCTTGACAACACGAGAAACAAAACCACCAGGAACTCATGGACCAACATTCTTTCTTCTGTTAAATTTGATCCTGGTGGGTTACCTACATCGATATTCTTGCCACACTATGCTGAATGAGTAGGGGTCACTACTTCCTTGGCTAAGCAATTAGGTGAAACAAAGTTCCGTTTAAGAAATTAAAGAAGAGAGTGTGACTTTGCGTTTGCATTATGCCACATTTATTAGTAGATCAATAATGCAGTATATACATCCGCACAGAACCTCAAGTGGAAAGCAACACTTCCAACAGGAATTTCCGAGCCCTACTGCGATTCCAGTTAGCGCAGCTGACTGTTATGTGATTTTATTTCACTAATTATAACATCAGATCAAAAGTAAGCTTTAGGCAGCCAAGGCTTCAGATGAGTACTGATGTGACCGAACAAGGAAATTTGGAAATTTGTGGTAAGGACTATGGGACCAAACTGCTGCGGTCATTGGTCCATATTCTTACACCCTACTTAATCTAGTTTAAACTAAGTTACGCTAAGGACAAGACATACACACATGCCCGAGGGGGGACTCGAACCTCCGACGGTGGGAGCCGCTCGGACCTTGACAAGGCGCCTCAGACGCATGACTACCCCGTGCGGCCCGAACAAAGAGATAAATGTTTTTGACAGGCTGTGATCTAACTCCAGTAAATCCTTACGACAAAATCATGAAGCAATGCTCCGTGTGGTCGATGATCTGTTGGAATGATTCCTGCTTTGTATGTCTGAGACCTTAATTCGGTTTACACATCAGGCAAACACGAACAGACCCTCATCACCTCTCTTAGCACCAGCTGAACAATATAGGGTTCCAAATCCACTATAAACACAACGTCTCTGTACCAGCTACTGAAGAAAAGCCGGTGTAGCCAGTGTAAGTTGAGTCAGGACACAGGCGGAAGTTACGACAACTAGAATCTCTGTCAGCAGTAAGCTTTCTTACACGAAAAAATTTATTTTATTGTTGAGCCAATGAGGATTTGGATTTGAGATGAAAAAATTCGAGTTGGGCTGGGATTTGTACACTGATCTTCCGTTTCGTCGGGTCTGTCCTCTTTGATACGACAGTTTCATCATTTCCTTGTTTACCCAAGATTCCACATTGCTCAACATATCCGCTAAAGGCACGCGTCTTGGTTCGAATCTTGGTCGAGCACAAAAATTTTCGTCGTGTTATTTCCAGCTGTAGTAGTATGCCCACACCAAACTACAAATGAAAAATAGTTACGATGTTTAACCCCTCCCCATTGGTTGACAACTATTGAGAGTGGTGCTGGTTTCGTGTCCCAGACACAGAACAATTTATCATGTCATTTAAGGTTCAAATGTGTCACACCTAGTTACTGGCGAAGAGGGAATTCAGTAGTGAACGTCTCTTCGTGTGTAGCCAACAACGGTGGAATGTGCAGCTTCCGCTTTCCACTGAGCGCAGAACTTTTCGTCACGTTATTACCAATTCAGTCATGTACACATCTCGCCACGGTGATATAAATCTTTATTTAAAGTATATTCGTGTTCAGAAAAGAACGACCACAGGCGCTGTGTTGGAACCCCGGTCAGAAAAAGTTTTTGTCACATCACTTCAGTTTCAGCTATCTCGCTACCGGTGAAAAATTTCGATATGTAACATTTGTTTGTGCTTAGTTAACAATCCGATTATGTGCTTCTCTCGAATTCCCGTCCATCACAAAACTTTGTGCTACATCATTTCAAGGTTTAAACGTGCGCATCCTTTCTTACTTGTGTTTGAAATGTTTGAAAGCCTGGGCCCGAATTCCCGTACAACATAAAACTTTGTGCGTCACATCATTTCAAGTTAATACGTGTTCACACTTTCTTACTTGTGTAAGATCTTTCGTTGACTGTCAACAGGTACAATAGTTACTAGATTGATGTTCCGTGTCCCAGTACAGTACAAAATTTGTTGTGTTATTTCAAGCTGAAACTTGCATTTTGAAATATCATTGTTATAAACTTGAGTTTACAAGCTTCAAAGACTGTGTCATCTCAATAACGTTATTGCGTTATAATGGTATTAATTTGCATATGAGGGCATAACGACACAATACAGTTATCTCTAGTGCCCCTTGTGCAAGACCCACAAAAAAGACCTCTCGTACTTGGAGCGACCGCTATGTGAGCTGTGCTGGAATTGATGTGGAGGGGATATCGGTTGATAGCGGTGCAAGCGCTATTTTCAGTGGGCACAATGGTTTGGGTACGTGAACATCGTGTGGTTATTGTGAAGGAGAATATCCGAAACGGCGATTATGTGGTTACTGTTCAGCGAGAATTTTACATTCGGCTCGAACTTGGTCTATAGGGTTCTGTTCCTGATAGAAAAAATATTCAAGTTTGGATATCAAACTTTAGAGCATCAGTTTCTGCAGTGATGATAAAATCTGCTACCCGACCTGGGACTGCAAAAAGGCAGGAAAATGCGGCGCGTTGGGGAGTGTCTGTTCAGCTTTCCTGGGATTGTCTGACAGGAGTGTAAGAAGTATCCTGTACAGACACCTTCACATGCACCCGCAGAAAGTGATGGTTACGCAAGAATTAAGCGAGGGAGGTTCTGAAATTCACTGAGCTCTGTGTGACGAAATTCATCAGAACGTTCCGTCTGGCGCTATATTGATTTCTTCTGATGCTCACTGCAGTTTCTCAGTTATTGTGAATAAACAAACTCTTCGCTACTGAGCAGCAAAAAACCCCCAGGAACTTCGTCAACGACCATTTCACAGCCGTCGTTCACAGTTTGTGAGCCGTTCCTGAATTTGGTGGGTGGGTTCCGTATTTTCTCGAAGAAGATGGGGTAACGGTAACGGTTAGTTCAAATTGATACTGCCATATGATAGAGACCTTCCTCTGACCTAACTTAAACCAGTTCGAAATGTTCAAATGTGTGTGAATTCTGCTGAAGTCGTCGGTCCCTAGCCTTACACACTACATAAACTAACTTACGATAAGAAGAACACACACACACACGCACACACACACACACACACACACACACACACACACACACACACACACACACACACACACACAGACACACACACACGAGTAAGGACTCGAACCTCCGGCGTGAGGGTAAACTAGTTCGTTGAGGATCATTAAGAGGAAGAAGTCTGGTTCCAGCAAGATGGAGCCACAGCTCACACTTCTAGGTATTCTCTTGAAATTTTGAGAGAGTTGTTTTCTGGACGTCTTTTCTCGTCGCATGTAGATATTGCCTGCCCTGAAGGCCAACTGATTTATTGGCTTGTGTATTTATTCTGTGAGGACACTTAAAGGCTCAGGTTTACCAACATCGCCCCACGCCCCACAACTGTGCAAGGACCTAAGGAGGCAACCACCCACGAAATGGCTGCCATTCCACCGGAAATGACACGAGTAACTACCGACAATTTTCGGGAATGTGTGTCAGCAGTTGAGGACGCCATTTACCAGACATAATTTTTACAACCAACTAATTTAAAATGGTGCAGTATTTGTTCGTTTATAAACATATTCTGAAATATGGGAGGTATTTTTGCGAGACGCTGTAGTAACCATTTTGTACAGACAAAAGATTATGCCGAAAAGAAATTAGACGTCCCGCAAGACTTGTAAGTTATGTGGGTTGCGTGCAAGTCAGGTGAAACGCAGTTCAGGTCTTCGGATACTTCTGAGTATAAAAGAATTTCATTTCATTTGTATGTATATATCGCTTCTACCTAGATAAACAACTATAATGAACTATATGAGACATTGACTGTGGGAAAACCGGAACAGAAGAGAATCCAAGCACCTGAGATGTGGTGCTACAGACGAATGTTGAAAATTAGGTGGACTGATAAGGTAAGGAATGAGGAGGTTCCGCGCAGAACTGGAGAGGAAAGGAACATGTGGAAAACAATGATAAGGAGAAGGGACAGGATGATAGGACATCTGTTAAGACATCAGGGAATGACTTCTATGGTCCTAGAGGGAGCTGTAGAGGGCAAAGGCAGTAGAGGAAGACAGAGGTTGGAATACATACAGCAAATAATGGAGGACGTACGCTGCAAGTGCTACTCTGAGATGAAGAGGTTAGCACAGGAGAGGAATTTGTGGCGAGCCGCATAAAACCAGTCAGAAGACTGAGGACAATAAAGAAAAACGCGATTGAAAGGAACTGTGACTGCGCAACTGTATGTTAAGGAGATTCTGGCGGAGATTCTGCCCCCTGATGCGGTACCTGTGATGCGACAGTATAGTGGTCCCGTTAGCTGCAGGATAATGCTCGCCCACAGATTCTCGTATCTCTATAAATTGAGTGCATGATACTGAGGTACGTCCATGGCCAGCAAGAACACCAGATCCACCCTGTGTGGGTCCGGTGCCAATTCCAACTGTCGTGAAGCAGCTTGCCACAGAGAGGATTATAGGACAGTACTGATTCAAGGAGAGAGTTGGTGCAACGTCGTACTGATAAGCTAGCTCTTATTGCCAAGTACTTCGTAAATTTTACTCGATTTTGCTGCCACCGAAATAACATTGCATTCCTTTCACTAAAATCTTTACGATTTACAATAATCGCCACCTCGAATAAATCACTCGAGCTTTCGATAGCTATCCCCCCCTTCTACATCTACATCTACATGATTACTCTGCAATTCACATTTAAGTGCTTGGCAGAGGGTTCATCGAACCACAATCATACTATCTCTCTACCATTCCACTCCCGAACAGCGCGCGGGAAAAACGAACACCTATACCTTTCTGTTCGAGCTCTGATTTCTCTTATTTTATGTTGATGATCATTCCTACCTATGTAGGTTCGGCTCAACAAAATATTTTCGCATTCGAAAGAGAAAGTTGGTGACTGAAATTTCGTAAATAGATCTCGCCTCGACGAAAAACGCCTTTGCTTTAATGACTTCCATCCCAACTCGCGTATCACATCTGCCACACTCTTTCCCCTATTACGTGATAATACAAAACGAGCTGCCCTTTTTTGCGCCCTCTCGATGTCCTCCGTCAATTCCAACTCGTAAGGATCCCACACCGTTCAGCAATATTCTAGCAGAGGACGAACAAGTGTGGTGTAAGCTGTCTCTTTAGTGGACTTGTTGCATCTTCTAAGTGTCCTGCCAATGAAACGCAACCTTTGGCTCGCCTTCCCCACAATATTATCTCTGTGGTCTTTCCAACTGAAGTTGTTTTTAATTTTAACACCCAGGTACTTAGTTGAATTGACAGCCTTGAGAATTGTACTATTTATCGAGTAATACAATTGCAACGGATTTCTTTTGGAACTCATGTGGATCACGTCACACTTTTCGTTATTTAGAGTCAACCGCCACCTGCCACACCATACAGCAATCTTTTCTAAATCGCTTTGCAACTGATACTGGTCTTCGGATGATCTTACTAGACGTTAAATTACAGCATCATCTGCGAACAACCTAAGAGGACTACTCAGATTGTCACCCAGGTCATTTATATAGATCAGGAACAGCAGAGGTCCCAGGACGCTTCCCTGGGGAACACCTGATATCACTTCAGTTTTACTCTACGATTTTCCGTCTATTACTACGGACTGCGACCTTCCTGACAGGAAATCACGAATCCAGTCGCACAACTGAGACGATACCCCATAGGCCCGCAGCTTGATTAGAAGTCGCTTGTGAGGAACGGTGTCAAAAGTTTTCCGAAATCAGGAGTTAAAATCACTGACTACCGGGGCTGGTAAGGTGTTCTGCTAATATAGATGTCATGGCAGCTTCATTGTGACCCATCCGCGGAAGGCTAGTTGGGTTTCTAAGGCTAGTTGGGTTTCTCCTGTCAGTTCCGTACCGCCGCGGGACCATGTGACGTGAGGTGGCACGAAGGGGCCTGTCCACGTTCCAAGCTGCCATTCCCTTGTCTCCACAAGCGTAAAGTCTTAAGCTTAGCTTTCGCTCAGTGTCCAAAGCCCGCCTTCTTGCCCGACTAAGTGTGTATATATACCTGGTGTCCTTTGTAATTGTTACTGTTTGTTCTAATTTCGGCCGCTTCTTTAATGACAGAATCCTAATGTGAATATTTTTTAGTCACAACTACCGTCTTTTCTGGTTGCCAATTTCTAGGCAATATTCAGCCACGGCCGACTTCTCAAGTTCACTTTTGGGTGTTCCACTATGTTTTTAATTTTTCTTTCAGGCAGTGTAGAAATCAAGTGTAATCACACAACCACTGTTAAACGCATGTGAGAGAGCACAAAGTTAGAGCGAGTTCACTGAAGGCCTCTACGAGGGGGAGGAGATACCTGATGGCTGCCGGTGTGGAAGAGATAGGGAAACCAGTATTAGAATGAGGGAGTTTAATAGAGCCCAGCAAGACTTGCGATCGCAGCAGAAGGGATAGCTAACGTTTAATCGGAATTCCTAAACTCGTGGGAACCAACCGATTATTCAGGTTGATTTCTGAAATATAGATGTAGATATATACCATCGGATGTTCGGAATAATATCATTCAAATAGCCCCGAATAAGCAAGGGCATACAAGCGTGAGAACTATCACACAATCAGCTTGACGATTAATGAAACTATGAATACTCCACAGAAGACTGGAACTGTAAAAACACCAGTGACACAGTTCTGACGATGCTGTTGATAATGCAAAAAGACGGAATATGATATGTTCCTAGGATTTTTCGATCGAGAAAAAGGGCTTGACAGTATGAAATGATACACGATATTCGATATTTTGATTAGAAGTAGGAGGAAGCTATAGGGAAAGACGGGCAGTAAACAACATGTACAAGGATCGATAGGAAAAAATAAGACTGGAAGAGAATGAAAGAAATGCTCAGATTAAGAGGGGTATAAGACAGGAATGCAGTCTTTCGCCTCCTACTGTTCAATTTGTACATCGAAGTAGCAAAGATGGACGTAAAAGAATGGTTCAAAGGAGGGACTGAAATTTAGGGAGAAAGGGTATCACTGTAATATTCGCTGGTGATGTTGCTATCCTGAGTGGAAGGGCAGAAGAATTACACAAGCTGTTGAATGGAATGAACACTCTAATGAGTACAGAATATGACTGAGAGCAAGCGGAAGAAATATTAGAGCTATGAAGAGTAGAAGCAACAAAAGTAGTGATAAACTTATCATAAAATTCGAAGACCGTGAAAGAGACGAAGTTAAAGAAATCTGTTACTCTGCATGTAAAATAACATACCTAGGATAAAGCAAGAAAGAAATAAAAAGTAGACTAGCAGAGGCAAAGAGGCATTCCTGGCCAAAAGGAAGCTACTATTATCAAATATCGGCCTCAGTTCGAAGCATTGCATTTTGAGGTAGTGAATCATAAACTGTGAGAAATTCGGAAAAAAGAGAATCGAAGCGTTTGAAATGTTGTATTACAGAAAGACGTTGGAAATTAGGTGAAATGCTAAGCAATGAAGACATACTCCATAGGAACGGTGGAAGGAGAAACACGCGGGAAAAAAGTGACAAGAAAATGCACAGAATGATAGAACATGTCTTAAGACAGCAGGAAATAATTTTCAGGATGCTAGAGGTACCTGTAGGGCGTAAAAATTGTAGGGGGAAACAGAAATTGGAATAAAGCAACAAATAATTGAGAATGTTGCAAGTTCTATTCTGAAATGACGATATTTGCACAAGAGATGAGTTCATCGCGAGCAGCATCAAACCAAACAACAGATTGAACACCCCCCCCCCCCCCCACAACGCCCGGCCCAAAAAATAAAAGGCTGACCAGGTATTCAATGTCATAGGAGGGCATAGAGCTCCTTTGAAACTGGGCACTCGTTGAAGGAAACTGAAAAATGAGATGCAGATGGCTTGACGGATTAGATTGCTTCTGTAACATTCTAATGCCTTATCAGATCTCTTTGATGGACACACACTCGGCCCTTCACTTTCGTATGACGTTCCAACTTTACTTTGTCCGCTCCAGGCAAGTGCTCTTCCAGTGTATAGAGTGTGACATTCACTCATTTATATGTGGCCATTTCTTGACACCAGGTCACGGGGACGTGAAGAATGAATGTCGGCTTATACTTGATATTACTCAGAATCAGTCTTGAACACAAATTAAGTGCTGTGAAATGCCTTGCCACAGCCTTCTCTTTTCAGATCTTACCATACTTAATGAAAATTCCACTCTCTTCCGCCTCATACATGTGACTCAGATACCTTGCGATCGATACCTCCAATCACATTGAAAGTTGCAACATGTTCATCATCTTCTTTATTCGCTGTTTTTCTGTGTTTATCACTCCATTGGTGCTTGTACCTTACTTCTAAAAATGTTAACTTGTATCTAAACACATCAAAAAAAGATTTGCATCACCTCGCTTCCGAGAGTTCCGCAACTTGTACCGAAAATTGGAATAGAGATCAATATAAACATCATTTCCGCCCTTTTTACTGCGCATGAAAACCACACATTGCATGTTGTACTACCATACAGCGAGACCTTCAGAGGTGGTAGTCCATATTGCTGTACACACAGGTACCTCTAATCCCCAGTAGCACGTCCTCTTGCATTGGTGCATGCCTATATTCGTCGTGGCATACTATCCACAAGTTCATCAAGCAACTGTTGGTCCAGACTGTCCCACTCCTCAACTGCGATTTGGCGTAGATCCCTCAGAGTGGTTGGTAGGTCACGTCTTCAATAAATAGACCTTTACAATCTATCCCAGCCATGTCGATAGGGTTCATGTCTGGAGAACATGCTGGCCACTCTAGTCGAGCGACTTCGTTATCCTGAACGAAGTCATCCACAAGATGTGCACGATGGGGGCGCGAATTGTCGTCCATGAAGACTAATGCCTCGCCAACATGCTACCGATATGGTTGCACTAACGGTCGCAGGATGGCATTCACGTATCATACAGCCGTTACGGCGCCTCCCATGACCACCAGCGGCGTACGTCGGGCCCACATAATGCCACCCAAATACAGCAGGGAACCTTCATCTTACTGCGCTCGTTTGACAGTGTCGCTAAAGCATTCAGCCTGACCGTGTTGCCTCCAAGCACGTCTCCGACTATTGTCTGGTTGAAGTCATATGTGACACTCGTCGGTTAAGAGATCATGATGCCAATCCTCAGCGGTCCATCGGGTATGTTGTAGGGCCTATCTGTACCACGCTGCATGGTATCATGGTTGCAAAGATGGAAAAGATGGACCTAGCCATGGACGTCAAGAGTGAAGCTGCGCATCATGCAGCCTGTTGCGTACATTTTGAGTCGTATCACGACGTCCTGTGTCTGCAAGAAAGCATTATTCAACATGGTGGCGTTGCTGACAGGGTTCCTCCGAGCCGTAATCCGTAGGTAGCAGTCATCCAATGCAGTAGTAGCTCTTGGGTGGCCAGAGCGAAGCACGTCATCGACAGTTTCTGTTCTCTGTATCTCCTCCATGTCCGAACAACGTCGCTTTGGTTTACTCCGAGACGCCTGGGCACTTCCCTTGTTGAGAGAGCCCTTCGGCTGAAAGTAACAATGAGAACGAGATCGAACCACGATATTGACCATCTAGGCATGGTTGAACTATAGATAACACGAGTCGTATATCTCCTTCCTGATGGAATTACTGGAAATGATCGGCTCTCGCACCCCCTTCGTCTAATATTCGCTGCACATGAATGGTTGTTTACAGCTTTGGGTTGGTTTACTGACATCTATGGACAGTCAAAGAGATTGTGTCTGTGATGCAATATCCACAGTGAACGTCTATCTTCAGGAGTTCTGGGAACCAGGGTGATACAAAACTTTTTTGATGTGTGTATATGCCTTTCCACGCTGCCTTAACTTCCATTTCTGAATGGTGGAAGCAAACGTCTTTCTTGCGACGTCGTTCACACATTGTTTTTCGATCCATGCAAGGGTGTTGCGGCTAGTTCTGCAAGAGTTACAGCAATTGATGTACTGACGTGAAGAACTGTTTCCTGTTATTTGCAGTGTACGCACCAGATTCTTCTGTGAATCTTAATGTATGTTCGTCTTGATCTGCGAGCGCCGTCCATTAACCGGAGCAGCGAATCTTGCCGCAACTACCAATCTACCACCGTTAGGTGTGCTGTCCTCTATGGATTCTGGATGACGGTTTGTTGCTGGGAACGTTGTTTTCACATTGAAACCACACTAATCCATACTAGGAAATGCCGGCCGGAGTGGCCGTGCAGTTCTAGGCGCTACAGTCTGGAACCGAGCGACCGCTACGGTCGCAGGTAAATCCTGCCTCGGGCATGGATGTGTGTGATGTCCTTAGGTTAGTTAGGTTTAATTAGTTGTAAGTTCTGCGGGACTGATGACCTCAGAAGTTAAGTCGCATAGTGCTCAGAGCCATACTAGGAAATATTACAAGATTAAACACAGGAAACAGGTTTACTTGTCTCAGGGCAGTTTAATAATTTGGAGCTGTTTTACGACGATAATGCATAGTTAATTTTCAGTACCTCTTACTGTAGTATTATAGGCTTTTCAAACGTGTCTCAAGAAGGGTGATATTTTAAAAACGTGTTGCAGTATGCTTCTTACAATATATTGTCGTCACCGACATTATCAATACACTCCCAAATGCTGAGAGGTCTATCAGCCAGTGTAGTTAATGCTCCTGTTTGCTGGAAGCTTAAACCTGCGCCCAAAATTTAATTTTCCACGGCGCACCATAACCAAGATTACGAGCCTCAATATATAGCGACCAGTCCTGCAACAGTCGGACTGCGGTGGGACGAATTCCAATCGTCTGCCTGATATTCGTTAGGCAATCTCGAGAAACAGCACCCACACCATCAAAGAGACAATAAAAGTTTGTGACGAGTAGGAAATGTTTTGCAGACTTCAAAACGCTGTGTGCTGTCTTGATGTTAATAATGTAAATAGCTTACGATTAGATATGAGAAGTACACACTACTTTATATGTAGGGCAACCGCTGCCGGAATGTTCCATGATTTGAATAAACAAGACTGCTGCGATTGTTACAATTCTTTATTGGAGACCACGACCTCTTTCGCAGATTAAATTTGCGTCTTCAGATGCTTCACTGTATACAAAGGTATAAAAAAAAAACCATCAGAAATGTAGCCATGCCAAGAAACGGACAAATAAAGGCGATAATATCAATATCTACTTACAACATTTATATCCGGGCATTTAAAACGTTTGACTCACGAATGTGCGAGCGTCTATGATAAATGTTTTGGGGGCTAAAGCCATCCCCAAACTAAACAAGAACGTAGTAAGAACGTCAAAGTGAGAAGGTAGTAGTATAAAAATAATTCATAGCAAAAATTGTTGAAATACTTAGCAAAAACGCCGCATTTGTTACGTTAAATGAGAAACAGTTGTCAATAGTGTCGCACTTTAGTTCCATTGTTGATAGGCTGCGGAGGAAACGTTGTTGTTGCCGGCGCAAACTAACCGCTATCTGTAGCGGGACCTACGCGGAAAGCCGCGCATATGCGGTGCCACAAACATTAAGTAATTAGATACCTTGACTGAAATGTTGGGGGCCGGCTGGACAATTTAAACTACCAAACTGCAATAATCGGCAACAATACACTTTGCTTATGAGTCGAGTCGAATAAGTCAGAATTACTGTTACAACTAATTTCAAAAGAATTCCCGATACTATCTAGGGTCCTATACGTTATATGTCAGCACTATCCAACACAGCGTCCTTACAGTTAATAAAATTGTTTTCACAAATGAAAAGCCTCTTACATGAATAAAACAGTGTGTGTTATTTCTGATTACTGCATTGTGATAATTTAAAATGTGCAGCCAGCTTCCAGCAATTCAATCAAGGTATTTAATTACCTAATGTTTGTGATTCCGAACAGGTGTGGCTTTCTTCTAAGGCCCCCCGCCAGATGGCGGTTAGCTGGCGCCGGCAGCAGAGACGCTTCCTCGCAAGGCCGTCTACAATGGAGGTAAAGTGTGACACTGTTGACAACTGTTTCTGTTTTAATGTTAGAAACGCGGTGTTTTTGCCAAGTATTTTAATTATTTTTCTCATAAATTATTTTAATAGCTACTACCCTCTCACCTTGACGTTCCCACTAGGTTCTTTTTTAAGTTGAGGATGGCCTTACCCCCCAATAATTTTATCATAGACGCTCGCATATTCTTGAGTCAGAAATTTTAAATCCCTGGGTATAAATGTTGGGAATAGTTTTATCTGGTTTACATGAACCTTTAATCTTCTGACTCTAAGCAGACATTAATATTATCGCCTTCATTTGTCCGTTTCTTGACATGGCTAAATTACTGATGTATTTTTATGCCTTTGTACACAATGAAGCATCTGAAGACGCAAATTTAATTTGCGAAAGAGGTCGTGTTCTCCAATAAGGAATTCTAGTAATAGCAGTAGTCTTGTTGATTCAAATCACGTATATCAGAAGTGTTGTTCTGCTGATAATACTATTTATTCATTCACTCATCAGTTTCATCAGGGATGGAAGTCGAAACAGCACCAGGCGGTATCTTCCGCGACTTTTCAGAGGCACAACGCAAATCACATTTTGTTACAAAAAATGACATTTATCGAGTTAACGATGTTTATCTTAAAAAATGCGGAAATTAAATGTAAAGCTCTCAAGTTTTTTGTTGAGTGAGTTCGTCGAAACGCCGTGGCGTTTCAGTTGAAAGTAGACTGCAGGAAGGGGAAATTTTTCTGATTGCGGAGAAATCTTTAACGCAGCTGCAAAAAATTCAGTATTGGCACCACTGTTATTTTCTATTTATGTCAATTATCTTCGATTTAAAAGACATACCTCAGATTTGGTCCATTTTACACATTGGAAAAGCAATAAAATCAATCAAACGTGCGCCAGGAAAGATTAAAGATTACGGCACAGGTGGCAAATCTGAATCATGGGTAAGAGTTAATAAGCATGACAAAATCTTCCAAAATTGTTGGGTGTGTTATTGAGCATAATTGAAAAAAACCCTTATAGTTTCTCAGACAGCTAAATTCAGCCACTAAAATGTTAGAAGAGGAAGCAGACCTCCATTATTATTCATTTAAACTGCCTCTAGCTCATAGAGAATAATTCTGCTAGAAAAATCTTTGATTACTTACCCACTGATATTAAATATATGTTAGATAACACAGCTTCTCGGTAACTCCTGCTATTTCGTAGAAACATTTTTGTTTAGAAACGTGTGTATTTTCAGCTTAAGAGTGTTAAATACTTAATTGTATTAATAACATAAATATTCTTTTCTGTTACGTGAACTTATCTTTAAATGGTAAATATGCTGTAAACTGACTCGTTCCTTGTCATTACGATATTTTTACGTTACTAGTATGTAGATCCATGCAAATAAGGGCCTGAGAAACCCTCTCACAACGAATGACATAAGGAAGTTGCAGACTGTCGAATGGTTAAGTGACAAGCGGTAGACGCAGAGGCGCTAGACGCTAGTGCGACATGGAAAGATTCAGCAACATTTTGAAAACTTTCCACTCACACTGGTAGCCACAGCAGTGAAAAAGAGCTGCCAGAAAGAATACAGAGAAGGTAAAAATAGTAATGATTTTAATACAACACTCATGGCTTACTGAGAAACTAAACAATCCTGTCTTATTGAAAGAAGAATGCTGATTCGACGCTGAGGGTGTGAGAAGAGTGCCAGGTAGTGAACTTTTACAGGCTGGTTTATAGGGAGTAGGACTACACTCAGAGATAGGGACTTCTCGCCTCAGACTCTACCAGCGATAATGGGCACCATGGGAGAGTACTGCTGACGCGTCTCGTCCAGGAAATCCCTTGCTGTCTGATGTCCAGTCACCTCTTACCCCTTGCCTGCCTGTACGACAAAGTTAAGTGTCACATTACCGGTAACACTCTGCCCCTGTTTGTTGGGTGTCATGCTTAACGCCATATGTAACGTTCCAAGTAACTAGCAACATTACACGCAGTTTCTGTCATTCTCCCATACGCTGCCCGTCGATGACACTGATGAGATGAGACATCTATAACAAAGTAGCTGTCGCAGAACGCTGGAGCAACGAAGTGTACCTAGCGACTGGAAAAAATTGCAGGCCATTCCCGTTCTCAAGAAGTCCCTTAGGACAAATGCACATAATTAGAGGGATGTATAGTTGACATCAGTTCGTTGTAGAACGATGGAAAATGTTTCATGCTCAAGAATTCGGTTGTTTTTGGAGAACGAAAATCTCCTCTATAAAAATTGACATGGATTCCGCAAACAGAGATCTTGCGAAACTCAGCTTACTCTGTTCTCCATGATATCCACAGCGCTGTAGACAACGGCGCTCAGGTTGATGCCGTGTTTCTTGACACGACTGACAACGTCCAGCACTGGACTGTGAAAATAAGTATTACCTGATTGAGTATCGGACCAAATTTGTGACTGATTTCAAGGCTTCAAAAATGGTTCAAACGGGTCTGAGCACTATGGGACTTAACATCTGAGGTCATCAGTCCCCTAGAACTTAGAACTACTTAAACCTAACCAACCTAAGGACATCACACACATCCATGCCCCAGGCAGGATTCGAACCTGCGACCGTAGTGGTCGCGCGGTTCCAGACTGAAGCGCCTAGAACCGCATGGCCACAACGGCCGGCTTCAAGGCTTCCTTGCTGACATAACTCAACACGTTGCCCTTAACGGAACGATATCGACGGATCTAAAGGCAATTTCCGGAGTGGCTCACGGAGACTTGATAGAACCGTTACTTACTGTTTACAGTGTATATAAATGATCTAGTAGGAAGCGTCAGGAGCTCTTTAAGACTGTTCGCAGCTGATAGGGTTGTCTATAGGAAAGTAGCAACGCCAGACAACAGTACTGATTTGCAGAATGATTTGCAGAGGACTAATGAATGATGAAGATCTCATTTGAACTAAGATTGAAGTACACGCGAGATGCCTAGTTGTTTCCACCAACCCGAGTGGAATGCATGACTGAATAATGATCATCAACCTGCAGTCTTCTGTAGTTCTCCCCTCCGCAGAAAACAGCACATAGGTCGCGAGTTCATTATCTTGAGGCTACAATAAAATGTTAGCAAGGAACTGTTACTGGTTAAATAATTAAATTTTGAACCGGTTTGTTTAAACGGGAAGCTGCTATTTTTCTTAGTAGCAGACTACTGTAAATTTATCGAACACTCTATGAATCAAAAATAATTTGCATTCTTCACACTTTCTCAGTGCATAAAAATAACAATGAACTGTGTGAGTGCATAATTACTATCACACTAGTTCTCAAATACATGTCCCAAAGACCGGAGACTGCTGTTGAGGATATTTGCCTGAAATTTTGATATCATTAATAATAATTTACAATCAGATCTTTTGTAAAACGAAAGTATGTATTTATTTCAACTGAATTTCTTATTTTGGCATAAACATTGTACACAAAACAGTATATTACTATAATTACAATATACACAGTATCTGATTTACAGCTGTAATGTACATAACTATTTCATAGGAAGAATATTACATGTTACAATTTACACACACATGTAAGGTGTGACAACAATATAGGATAGAAGTATATATTTTTATATGTATCATTTTTGTGGACAAGAGACAAGAATTACAATTTTCTATACAAAATTATACACTTTAGCTACAAATATTACTTCAATATTACTTAAATATGTATATATATATATATATATATATATATATATATATATATATATATATATATATATATATGTGTGTGTGTGTGTGTGTGTGTGTGTGTGTGTGTGTTATGTATTACATTACGTTTAATCACTGACACAATTAATGTTATAACTTGTTAATTGCATATCCTGTAATATCTAAATATAACACAGATCGAGTAATTATTTTACATATTAAATATCGTGCACTATCTAGACAATAAATTTAATAAACAATGACGTCACATTACATACTCGAATCATTACTTACACATCCTTCATGACATAGCGCAAAGTATGAAAATAGAGACAAAAGTTATTTATAGTGTTGCATTTATGACACACCCTATACATAAATTTGAAAATGAAATGATATAACACTGAAGGAAAATTTGGGGCTCAAAATTTCCCAAAAGTGTTAGCACTTCTGTGAGTACACACATAACTTCTCACTCGCAGATAGACATAAGTTACATATGACAGTTACGATGTAATGTATTTACACTTTATACTATTTAGAATTCATGTAAGCATAATTTCTTAATTCTGCTGAAGACACTCACTTCTATATGAATTTCATTCTTGTTCATATGAAGTAACCACATACACATTGAGTTAAAATAAATTATTTACTAAATATCAGAATTTATCTGAACAGCTAATGTGAAACCCAGTTGGAACTTCCATTACAAAAGTTTCTTTATTGTCGACAGAAAAGATGAAAATAGATATCCAAATATAACAGACTACTAAATAACATGATAACTTACTGTGCGCTTGTAAATTGTTTATCAGGTTGGGTAAAGAAATTCCAGTTGCTGCATATTAACATTTTTCTGCGATAAGTTTGATGCTTTGAAATATTTTTTAGATTTTAGCTGACACAAGTAATCTGAAACACAATCTAAATCAAAACAAGCTGAAGAAGTCAATGTAATTAGTGAAATTCCTTCACAGTCACACTTGGGAGAAAATTAGTGTTTTCACAGGTATAAATCGAACTTTTTATTTGATATTGAGTAACTATTTACTAACAGTACACAACAAGTATATATTTAAATAATTTGTAACATGTTGCACCTCAAATTTAGAATTTAAAAGTACATCCAGTTGGATGTTCTTCTGTTACACGAAAGACATCAGTATGACTCAGTCATTTGAAAATTGCTATACCTGTACATACAATGTCATTTATTCATAACAGTAATGACTAAATGCATCATATAACTAGCACCATCCTTCGTTGCAGTATTTATAACTAAACTGTTAACTGTTTAACTCTGACACACAAATCGGTAGATAATTAATTAAAGTACCAAATTATGTCAAGATAGCTAAGAAATCAATCATGTACTTCTAATAAAATTTCAGTCTATCATGTATTTCTAGAAGAGTAACTTTCTTCATACCGATATAAAAAAAAACATGAAATGAGCTTTGCTTATCTAACAAATACTGCACTACCATTCATTTAGATAAGAATATTGTTTCGTTTGGAAAAAGAATTTAGAATTTGGAATGAATGTTCATATTATTATCAATTCTCCAAGCATAGCTTGTTATCAACTGATTTTGTTTAATTATGCATAAGAAAACTTCCTTTGGTTTCTTGTGAAGAAATTCCCTAATGAAGTACTGTGAAATAACATAAATAAAAATAAAAATGGGTACTCATATTTGCAACAAACGGTAAGTAAGCATTATTTTCATAGAATGAAAGTCATGATAATGTATAAAAGGATGAGTATGGAGTAAATGATACGATACCGAAAAGAAACTGAGACAACAGGTAATTTTGCCAAGAAATATCGAAACGTCGTTTTGGAAGAGAGATAACTAGCATCCTTTAAGTCCCCCATTACGTCGTTTTAAGGCAACAACAAGTATTCAGTCAAAACATTTACACACTGGACGTAGTACAAAAGATACATTCACTTCTGTGAGTGTGTCCTCAATGATTGTACTAGCAATTGGTGGTGATAAAAGAATAAACCATCTTTCATTCTTATCGCCATAAAATGTATGCACTACATGCTATTTGAATTTAAAAATCAGGGATTTTCAAGATTATTAAAAAATTACAACTGCTGAATTAACAATCATCCACTCTTCATACGATGATAAAGAGAAAGTTATTGGAGCCCTAGATGGTCTGTTAACGAAAAGAAGAAGTTTCTGATTCAGTTGGAACGTTCAATTTAAAAACATTATCCAGGAGGCTTATTTGTCTTAACTGTGTTTAAAACAATGTTTCATAATTCGTAGTGTTGTGGTGCTATAACAATGGAGAGGAACACAATGATGGCTACTCTGTTCTATGATGACATAGAGATGGTTGACGATGATGGCAGTTATCATACAGAGTATTAACATTTACATTACTTAACAAACACTTCTTTATTTATTCAGAAATATGTTGTTTTTCATCTCGTTGTCAGCCGAAAAGTTCTAAAACTTGAAGCAAAGTTAAGAGTCAGATGACAGTCACTTACAAATTAACACCTTATTGAAATACTTAATAAAAGATTTATACGATCACTGTCTAAACAAGATTGTATAGCGAGAACTTGCTAAACTTCATAAAAAAATATGCTCTGAATTATTTGTTGTTATTATGGCGTTATGATGTGTAGAATTCTAAACATGCAATAGTTTCATCTTCTGCTGACAGGGTGCATGTAAATTAAGTGCGTAACTTTGACACGCTAACACGGTTGGTATGTGTTACATACACTGTTATTTGATTGACTTTGGTTATAAGCGAGTTAACATCAGAACAAGCTGATCGCACACGTCTCGATGACACTGTGAAAAATTTCTGCTCTGTGTTTTTCAAGTTTATAGTGATTTTTGTACCTGATTTAGTGTTTCAGATACTTGCTAGTCATTCACTGATGTATTGTATGAAATATTGGGAAAACTGTATACAAAACATAAAACAACAAATTCTGTTTCTGCGTGTTGCCTAGCTACTGTCGTGGGGTGACTGAGGACAAATAATTTCATAGTAGTTTTTATCACTTTCATGGACAACCGAGGTAGGTGATACAACAGTAAATGAATGAAATTTTTTTCCTGTTGGTTCTGCCTTACAATGAGATCACGAGGACTCGGAAAACGTTTTTTACTGAGCTAATGGTTCCGGCTGTGGTATTTGCAGCATGAATCTTAACGTAATAGAGGAATATGTTTGTACACCATCTTTAGAATAACTTGAATAATTCTTCCAGGCGTAGTAAAACTATGTAACTGAAACAAAGTTTTCCTGATTGCCAGAGCTGGCAGTGCGAGAGCAAACTCCTCGCGGGAAATTATCGCTCAAACACGTCCAGTGTCAAGGCGATACAGGCCACATTTTAAATTAATGTCTCCACTCACCAGTACACACGTACTCTACAGCGGCGTTTCTCTTTATATGGGGCGGGTGGCAACTTGTACGAAAACTACACCTTAGCCTAGTTATTGCTGTATGCGTGTCACGTTATAATAAAGATGGTGTTTCGTCTTGGCTTATCTTTTGTTTTGTGATCCCAAGCTTGTCTTGCGGTGTCCTCCATGCCGCTAGGAACATGAACAGCTCAGCGACTCGGACGCCGTCGCTTTTTATGTCCGGGCTGTGACTATCGGCGGCGTACGACTTGCACTTGACGTCCACCGCCGTCACTTAGCGTCGTGTGAGGGGGCCCAGCGGTGGACGCTGCAGCCGGGGCGACGACACATCACCTCCGCTGCGGATGCTGCTGCTGCTGATGTTGGTGATGGTGCTTATCTTTACCGGGTTTGCCCTGGGCATCGCGCCCCCGCCGGCAGCGGGCGCAAAGCCAGCAGCAAACCACAAACAAACATCATTTGAAGAGGATCCTGCGGAACGCCCTGCGGAAGTCCTTGTTGAAGATGGTGTAGATGACGGGGTTGAGCGCTGAGTTGGTGTAGCCGAGCCAGAAAGCGGTGGCGAATGCGCTGTCTGGAATGTCGCAGCCGGGACACAGTGGCAGCAGGATGTACAGGAAGAAGAAGGGCAGCCAGCAGGCGATGAAGGAGCCCATGATGAGGCCCAGGATGAGCGTGGCGCGCTTCTCCTTCTTCCGGGCCAGGCGGCGCTTCTCGCGCTCGGGGTCGCGCGGCTTCTGAGGCGCAACCACCTGCGGAAGACAACAAAAACATTATAAACATGTGCGCACTAAGTCGTATAGAGTGGTCCTAGTTAGGGAAAAATCGTTCTTAGGCAAGTTACCGGAAAGGATAAATAACAAATTACGATGTTGGCCATGCGGTTTGACTAGTGACGTAGTGAACATGCGACAAATAATTTGAACAACATGGAGATGGTGATGTCATATCATTACCGATACTTTGAATAATGAGCAACACATATAGTTTTGATTGCGAGAATTTACTGTATTTGGGAAAAAATAATTGGAATACGATTTAAAAAAACGACACACTAAGAAGTAATTATCCCAATGGGACAAAAATCTGTAGGTGTGACGTACATGTACAGATAAGCGAATGATTACAATTTCAGAAAAAAATGGATGATTTATTCAAAAGAATGAGCTTCACTAAGTGAGCAGTTAAACAACTCGTTGGTCCACCTCCAGCCCTTATGGAATCAGTTACTCGGCTTTGCATTGATTGATAAGAGTTGTTGGATGTCCTCCTGGGAGATATTGTGCCAAATTCTGTCCAACTGGCACGTGATATCGGCAAAATCCTGAGCTGGTTGGAGGCCCCTGCCCATAACACTCCAATCGTTCTCAACTGGAAAGAGATCTAGGTAGGGTTTGACAAGCGAGCAAACAAGCAGTAGAAATCCTGGCCGTGGGTGGGTGGGCATTATCTTGCTGAAATGTAAGCCGAAGACGGATTGCCGTGAAGGACAACAAAACGGGCCGTGGAATATCGTCGACGTACCTCTGTGCTTTAAGGGTGTCGCAGACGGTAACCAAACGGATTTTGCTATTTAAGAAATGGACCCTAGAACATCAGTCCTGGTTGCCGGGGCGTGTGATGGTGGGCATCAGTCAGGTTGGCATCCTGCCCCTGTCTGGGATGCCTCCATTTCTATCTTTGTCCTGGAATCTCGTTAACTGTAGTAGAATTGTATGCAGTGATGTGTCTCACTTCCAATTGAGTCACGATGACCAGAGAACACGTGTCTCTGGTGCGTAGGGAGCAGAGGTAAATCAACGAATTATTGACTTGCTCAATTTACGCAGCTCTTTCGCTTGAATAAATCGTCCAATTTTTTTTTGAAATTGTAATCATTATTTTGTCTGTACATCACATCTACCGATTTTCACCCAATTCGGATAATTCCTTCGTTGAGTGTCTTTCTTTTGTTTGAGTGTATTACGACCTATCAATATGTTTCATTAAATTAAAATACCATGTCACTTTTTCTGCCATTGTTTGAAGACTAGTTTCAGAAACTACTGTAGGCATTTTGAGACAATTTTCACTAACAGATACATTGATTCACAAAGCAGGTTTGTCTACATAATTCGTAGTTGCAGTAATGATGACTGAGTATTTATAGGGTTCTTCCATGACTAAGTTACAAACTTTCAGGGATGCTGGAGAAGAGTAAACTTATCAAGACGTAAGGCACCCTGGACCGGAAACGAACGAGTCGAAAGCTGTAAACGAAAATCGCTCTGATAGATCTTACAATGGACCTCGTCCACTGCAAGCTCTTTGCATTCCATGTTGAGGGAGGCTGCATTATTTACCAAAATATTTGCTCAAAACGTACGCCCTAACCCTCGCAATGCCCGAAGTGTGTGTGGTTGCGATTTTTTAGGAATTGTCAGAGTAATGCCCTTAGTACTCGCACATTATGTTGTTTTATCGGACTTCTAAAGGTGTACAAAGTTTGAAGTAAAGCTGTGCCCCCAACGTCTCCCCTTCTGAAAGTTACCAGTGCGAACCCGTCGCTACCCACACATAAGTAAGAGAAACATTTCCTAAAATGTAAACGAGTCGAGTATCGCGAAAACAAGCACTACAGCTGTGTTGGTCATCATGACACACAATACGAACACAGAAATAACCTGTCGTAAATAAATCATAGGTGGTATCGGAAAATACGCGTTGCCTATGTAGCTCAAGCGGAGACTCGCAAGAACCAACTGTGGAAAAGAAACCGAATCGAGTATCGCAGTACACACTACGAACTAAAAAATAATATTCATCGTAGAAAGAAATCGAGGTTAGAATCGAAAAATGTTTTCCAGCTATGTAGTTTAAGTTGAGATTGCCACACACACATACCGATATATGTATCAGTAGTAACTCGAAACAGCTGTCACAAAAGAATAATATATTTATTGGAAAGAAAACGAAACGAGTGTCATAAAGAAAATCTCCACCACGATAAACAGTCCGTGAGAGTTCGTAAGCTTCCACAGCCAGAGTCATCTGAATAAAATAATTCTGCGTGTTGGGCTGCTTCATTATGAAACACGAGATAAACTCAGCGGTTCCAGTCCAGCGGACGGCGTGTGTTCGCCAGCCAGCAGCACCACTTGACCCGGGTTGCGCAGCATAAACTGTGGTCACGCGAGAACTGCGGTCTGCTGTAACGCTTTGCTGCAGGAAACCACAACCCCTGTATACCAGCTGCCAATTTGCTGTTGCCTACCTATCACATACAGCACTGGCAAAATCCTGCCGATTCACTATTCCCAATCAACACCTACTAGAGTTGTCTTTCAATCACCTACCGCAACAGCGCAGGGAATAGCCTACTGCACAACCATCCCCAAACACAGCACTTCCCTTCAAATTTTACAATGACGTTCCTGATATGTAACGTCAGTAGCCGTCATATAACACAAATAGACAATTTATAGAGTAAGACTTACACCAGTATACGGCAGTCAACCGCCCTGAATAGGGCCGTTACAATCAAGTCAAAACTGGGAAACTCAGTTTACTCAGTTTAGTCTTTTATAATAGTGTGCCCCAACACACAAAATTATTTTATTCAAACGCAGGGCAGAATGTTATACCTTTGAAAACTTTTCAAACATTCATGTCTAGCCACCCCTGCAATAAAATATTAATACACGTGCTTATTCCAGTTTGAAATGACAGTGTTAACTTTTTCTTGCTGCAGTCTTTTTCTGAAATTAGAAAAATTGCTCTGGAAAAGTAAGTTTCTTTTTCCAAACGTTATACGCTATTCGATGGTACATCATGGTCAAGTACCTAGGAATAAACATTCTACTCAAATTTGCTGTAACTGAGAAAATCTTCGAAGGCCGCGGTGGTCTCGCGGTTCTAGGCGCGCAGTCCGGAACCGCGCGACTGCTACGGTCGCAGGTTAGAATCCTGCCTCGGGCATGGATGTGTTTGATGTCCTTAGGTTAGTTAGGTTTAAGTAGTTCTAAGTTATAGGGGACTGATGACCACAGCTGTTAAGTCCCATAGTGCTCAGAACCATTTTTTTTTAGAAAATCTTGTCGGTATGGTATTCAATAGTCAATGTGTTACATTAGTACTCCAATAAATATTAACAATGCGTAAGTGAAATGAAATTAATATAAGGTATTATGAAAACCAGTTACAAGTAAAAACATTTAGAAATAGTAGCTCATGGCACTTAATATAAATTTCCATTTTTAAGACAGCGCAAATACTTACGGCATTAAAGAAACTGAGTTCATTTGCACATATCACATGTTCCATGTTAGAAGACCATCAGTCTCAAGGTACAAGCTGGTGCACTGTCGCAATGCCCTCTTACTACCGCCTCATTTTTATTTATTCAGGATTGTCTGAGGCGTTAGGGTATAACATCCCGCTCAGCTTCTCTAATACTTGACGACTAGTAATTTACTAGATGAAACCCAACGAGACTTCGCCCAGCACCATAATAAAACTTCAACAACAATGTAAATGAAATGAGTGTACGACATTGTTGGACGGGAGGTCCCATGCGGGGAAGTCCGGCCGCCAGGTGCAAGTCTTACTGCTGTCGACACGACACTGGGCGAGTTGCACGCTGGTGACGAGGATGAAGTGAGGACGAGGACAACATAACATCCGGGCCACGAGCGGAGAAAATCTCCAATCCAGCCGGGAATCGAGACTGTGTCCGCTGCACGGAATGCAAACACGTTACCATCCAGCTAAGCAGACGGACTTCAGCTGCAATAAAAGTAACAGGCAGAAGGCGAGTATCACGCGTTTCTCAAATTTTACGTCTTTTGTAATGTTGACTAAGACAGCCATTTCTTTCCTCCGTGCCCACAGCGAGGGTTTCACTTCTAAGTGATGTGGCATTTGGCTTGCAGAAAACTAAGACATGAGCATCTGCGCACACAAGGATGAAGATTGACGGTAGCCACCAAAAATACTTTCTTAAGCAGGTTACAGTCAATGCCATCTCAAAATCCTTCGTGTTCAGATAAGCATATACCGAACGTCTTATTAGAATGGTAATAAGCCAATACGGTAAACACAAAAAATCGGCAACTCCTTGGGAATAAACAGCAATGTTTTTTGAATCACCGGTCTTCTGACTGGTTTGCGCCACATTACTAATTCCTCTCCTAGTCCAACCTTCTCGTCTCACAATAGCACTTGCACCCTACGTCTTCAATTGTTAGTTTGATGTATTCCGTTCTATAACTCCCACTCTTTTGACCCTCTACAGCTTCCTCTGTTTAGCGAAGGTTGTTCTACGCATATCTTATCATCCCGTCCCTTCATCTTGCCAATGTTTTCCAAATGTTTCTCTCTCCGCCAATTCTGCGGAAAACCTCTTTCTTTATCTCACCATTCCACCTAATATTCAACGTTCTTGTGAAACAAGAGATCTCAGACGCTTCGATTCTCTTTTGTTACGGTTTAACCAACTTATCACGTTTCACAAACATACAATGCTGTGCTAGAAACGTACAGTCTAGGAAATTTCTTTCCTAAATTAACGCCTATCTTTAATACAAGTGCACTTCTCTCTTTGCTTGAGCTAGTCTGATTTTCATGTTCTCCTACCTTCGTCCGTCAAGGCTTATAGAGTTATGCAAGAAATTTCAGTTATTAATAAGAAATACGCTATTCAAAAACCATGAAAGGAAAAAGGTTTCTTGGGAAAGGCCTGGATATGTGAGAATATTTCAGCTGGACATCTTGCTTACTCAGGAGATACTGAAATCATATGTAGGATTGTAAGGCGTACCCAGAAGCAGATACAGACTCAGATCACATCTTAGTTGTTATGAAGAACAGATTGGAGTTTAAGAGAAACGGCCAGAGGAATCGTTGTGGAAAGAATTGCGATACTGTAGTACTAAAGAATGATGAAGTACGTCTTACGTTTTCTAAGGCTATAGATAATGCGCTGATTATCACGACAAGTAGTTCAATGGAACAGGAATGAACATCTCTAAAAAGGGCAATTACAGAAGTAGAACAAATACGTAACTGAGACGAAGCAGTGGGTAACAGAAGAAATAATTCAACTGGTAAAGAGTAGAAAAATATTCAGGATGTTACAGGAATACAGGAAAGTGATTCACTAAGTAACGAAATTAAAAAGGCGTGCAGAAAAGCCAAGGAGAATCGACAGCAAGAAAAATGACAAGAAATTGGAAAACAAATTTTCCTTGGAAGTTTACACACTGCGTCTAGAAAAGTCAAAACAGTCTTCTCTGAAATTAAAAGAAAAGGTTTCGACATTAAAAACAGTACAAGAGAAACTGCACTTGAAGTCCTCTAGTGAGGGAGGAGTTGGTAAGTGCTAGGAGAAGAAATAGCAGTCAACAGGAAGCCATAGGCGATTCAGTATTAGATTTTAGGACTGCTTGGGAATAATTGCTATCAAATAAGCTGGAAGGCATTGATAATACTTCTTTGGAATTCCTAACGTAGTAGGGGAAGCGGAAGCCAAACGATTATTCAAGTTGGTTCGTAGAGACCGTGACTCTGGAGATACACCACAAGACCTTCACAAAAACGTCATCCACACAATTGTAAAGATAACAAGATAAGTGAACGATGTAACAAAAATCAGTATTATATTTAATGAATCCAAGTTTCTGAACATCAACAAAAGCAAAACGAGGATAATGGAATGTAGTCGAATTAAGTCGGGTGATGTTGAGGGTATTGGATTAGGAAATGAGACACTTAAAGTAGTATAGGAGTTTTGCTATTTGGGGAGCAAAATAAATGACGATGGTCGAAGTAGAGAGGATATAAAATGTAGACTGGCAATGGCAAGGAAAGCGTTTCTGAAGAAGAGAAATTTGTTAACATCGAGTATAGATTTAAGTGTCAGGAAGTCGTTTCTGAAAGTATTTGTATGGAGTGTAGCCATGTATGGAAGTGAAACATGGACGATAAATAGTTTAGACAAGAAGAGAATAGAAGCTTTCGAAATGTGGTGCTACAGAAGAATGCTGAAGATTAGATGGGTAGATCACATAACTAATGAGGAGGTGTTGAATAAGATTGGGAAGAAGAGAAGTTTGTGGCACAACTTGACTAGAAGAAGGGATCGGTTGGTAGGACATGTTCTGAGGCATCAAGGGATCACCAATTTAGTATTGGAAGGCAGCATGGACGGTAAAAATTGTAGAGGGAGACCAAGAGATGAATACACCGAGCAGATTCAGAAGGATGTAGGTCGTAGTAGGTACTGGGAGATGAAGAAGCTTGCACAGGATAGAGTAGCATGGAGAACTGCATCAAACCAGTCTCAGAACTGAAGACCACAACAACAACAAGTTTCTGACAAGACTGTTATAATGAACAGTGAAAAATAAAATTGAGGATATGTTAGATGACGATCTGTTTGACATTATGAATGATAAAGACACTAGAGAAGCAATTCTGACGGAGTGCTTGATGGCAAAAGAAATTCTTAAGAAAAAGTGGATTCAAGTGTTTGATAATGTAAACTAGTAGGATATATAATATAATATGTCCAAGAACAAACAGGGAATAGTAAGTATGGTAGACAAAGATGAAGTTTTCGGTTTAGAGGTATTCTGTCTGTCACTGGAACGCGAAGGCTTCAGGGACATATTTTCAACAGGCTTGCAGAAGAACTGGGAAAATCCAGTCATAAGCCCCGTGTAGTCAATCCAACTTGAAAGGTTTCGTTGTGGCACACTCATTCTGATCTGTATATAAATTCCTCGCAATAGTTCTGCAACTTGTTATTTACTCGTAGGCTATATCCTCTTACATGTTTTTCGTGTTTTATTAATTCCTTCATTTACAACCGCTGTAATTAGTATTCTGTAAACCAAATATTGACTCCTTTCAAGGCTAAGTAGATGTGATTGGCATGGTTGAACGGATACTGATAGTGATACAAATTAACAATTCAGGGCGCTGGGTGCTGGGCGCAAATACTACTGTGAGATACTGAGTTTGGCACAGGAGAGGACTGTTACTGCCGAAATTACATTCACCAAATACTCCTTTGCCATTGTAGCAGTCTTTTCTTATTATTTTTGTTATAATCATCATTACTATTAAATTTGTGTTGTGGCACTTGACTTACTGTCATTCGCCTTCTTGCTTCACAATACAATGTCGTTAAGTATGAATGACAATCACTTAATTTTCTACATTCTCTTAAATGCTCTTTGTTCATGATCGAAACAATCTTGTGACACAGTACACATTCTGGAAACAGCAGGTTGGTGATTTTATGCAGATAAGCGGCCGAACTATCAGGTGCTGTAGTCAAGCCCAATATGTTTACTGCAACTTTTCTTTGGCTGTCAGGGAATATCGAGTCGTCCACGAGTATTTTCCAGATCTTTTCCTCACCGACACGTTGTTGGATCATTGTAATTCCTCTTGAAATATCTTCATAATAATGCATTTCAGTGCAAAATCTGACCAGGTAGTTTCTCCAGTCTGGTTAATTTTTGCTGGAAAATCCGCTTTTGCATTACAATAGAAGGTACACAGAGATGATATCCACTGAACTACAATTGTCTCGTTCTTCTCTTGTATATATTTAATTATTTCTTCGATATCTTCAACTTGAACGATTTTGGATCTTATGTGTTGATAAATGCTATATTTCTGCTCTGGAATCACATAATGTAGTTGCTTCGTCGAATGTGTGTGAACAGTTGTTTAACTGATTTGCTGAAATTCTCTTGCCTTCAACTTCACCTTCAAAATATGAAAGGCGAGGACGTAAAGTTTAATAGAACGAGAAAATTTTGTTGTAACGCGTGCCAACGTTTCCTTCTTTTTCCATTCATGAAGCATCTGTGTAGATATGGAGCCACTGATCTTCAGGGCTTATGAGACATATTGCTTCCAGTGCAATAGCTCTCGTTATTAATCTAGTGGTTTCAATTTTTTTGGAATTAACCATTGTATCTAGCTGGCATTGCAACTGAAGAAGCAGAATTGACGTAACTGAGGAAATAATTTTTTAGCATCAGCTTTCGGTAGTCGATATTACGATCTTACGTCTTAATATTTTTGAGGAAGCTAATTTGTATTTTCAGCTAAGTACTATTATCGTTTCATTGATTTTTATATTTAGCCATTTAATATGATCGGGTGGATGAATCACTTTCTCACTATCAAGTAGTGCTAACCTTTGGAAACTCACTTCAATTTATTTGAAGAAATTTTTAATACGGCTGCTGGTAAAATTCTTTATTTACCTCACAAGTTTCCGTTGACTGGCCATCATCAGGTTCACAAAAGTATTCACAGCTTCATACTAAGCGAAATATAAAGTCATTAACGTCAAATGATAAAACCATGAATTAGACCATTTATCATGCAATGTAATATAAATTACATCGTCAGTCTATAAAAACGGTGGTAGGTAGAATACGTATTCATATTATAACTACAATAGGCGTGAACAGATTCGTAACAAGAAAATGGCTCTGAGCACTATGGGACTTATCTTCTAAGGTTATTAGTCCCCAGAACTTAGAACTACTTAAACCTAACTAACTTAAGGACATCACACACATCCATGCACGAGGCA
Organism: Schistocerca americana; assembly: GCF_021461395.2. NCBI lineage: Eukaryota > Metazoa > Arthropoda > Insecta > Orthoptera > Acrididae > Schistocerca > Schistocerca americana. The sequence goes on from NC_060121.1 coordinate 619,827,578, forward strand.
AGATTCGAACCTGCGACCTTAGCGGTCGCGCGGTTCCATAGTGTAGCGCCTAGAACCGCTCGGCCACCCCGGACTTACACTTCAAGAGCGTTAACGCCGACTGCTGTTATAACATAAATAAGTACACTGTATAGCAAAGCTTTATATACTGACGATGTAATATATGTTATAATACGGTAACAGTGTCTAATTCAGGGTTGTATCATGTGAAGATAAATATTATATATATTTCACCTAACATTGAGGCTTTAAATAATTTTATGAAACTGATGATAGCAAAGAAAGAATTTTTCCCAGAAGCCCAAGGTGGTAATATATACGAGCTATGGGGCACCATCTCCTGAAAAAATATCGCCTTATAATCTAGTCAGAATTCAAATGTGTCTGGAAGTTTTTCCAAACTGTTGACATTTTTAGTATTCCCCGCAACAACTGCTTCGTTACCATATGTTAAAATTGATCTTTTGTGGTATTTTAGGTGAATTTGAGCACTGTCCTTGAACATCCCCATTTAATACGAGAAAATCTTTTCACTATGCAGCTTTCTCAGCGGTATAATTTATATGGATCTACTGACTTAATCTTTGGCACATGTACACCCCTTTTGTAGAAAGTTGCATCGTTAATACATATCGTTAAACGTACGAGAACGTGAAATAAGTAATGCAACACATTTTTTCCTCGGCCAGTTTCAGTAGAAAAATGCGTCGTTTGTTGTGGGACTTCCTGGAACATTCCCGTTGCAGCCCCTATAGTTTCATGAAGTTCCGACTGGTGGCGGAGCTGTACGTAGCCTTCAAAATGGCGTCTGTAACGGAGATGAGCTCCAGGCGGAGAGCTGGGACTGACTTTCTTTTGGCGGAAAACCAGAACATCGCAGGATTTATATGCAGTGAACAATACCTACGCGAGTCGCTGGGGGAGGCGTCAGTCATCACCACAACAAGATCGCGCCCACTTGTCTGATCTTCCACCTGCCGGACACAAACACTGTTGTGACTCATCTATTACTGGAACGTGCGGACACCCTCATTCGAGGGAATCGACGGATCATAAGCGCACACTTGGCTGCTGAACTGAATGTCTCGGCTCGTAGTGGTGACGCACTCGTCCAGCAGCGGGTTATTCATAGGTTTGCGTCCGCTGGATTCTAAGCTATGTAACAGAAGCCCGTAAAGAGCAACTTCCAACTGTTTGGCGCAGTGAAGGATGCACTCGGCGGGAAGCAAGGCATGGATGATGGGGAGGCTATTGATGCAGCGAGACGTTGGCTGCGACGCTGACCAGTAGAGAGGTACACTACCGGCTATTAAAATTGCTACACCAAGAAGAAATGCAGATGATAAACGTGTATTCATTAGACAAATATATTATACTAGAACTGACATGAGATTGCATTTTGAAGCAAATTTGGGTGCATAGATCCTGAGAAATCAGTACCCAGAACAACTACCTCTGGCTGTAATAACGGCCTTGATGCGCCTGGGCATCGAGTAAAACAGAGCTTGGATGGCGTGTACTGGTAATGCAGCTTCAACACGATACCACAGTTCATCAAGAGAAGTGACTGGCGTATTGTGACGAGCCAGTTGCTCGGATACCATTGACCAGACGTTTTCAGTTGGTGAGAGATCTGGAGAATGTGCTGGCCAGAGCAGCAGTTGTACATTTTCTGTATCCAAAAAGGACAGGACCTGCAACATGTGGTCGTCCATTATACTGCTGAAATGTAGTGTTTCGCAGCGATCGAATGAAGGGTAGAGCCACGGGTCGTAACACATCTGAAATGTAACGTCCACTGTTCAAAGAGCCGTCAGTGCGAACAAGAGGTGACCGAGACGTGTAACCAATGGCACCCCATACCATCACGCCGGGTGATACGCCAGTACGGCGATGACGAATACACGCTTCCAATGTGCGTTCACCGCGATGTCGCCAAACACGGATGCGACCATCATGATGCTGTAAACAGAACCTGGATGCATCCGAAAAAATGACGTTTTGTCGTTCGTGCACCCAGGTTCGTTGTTGAGTACACCATCACAGGCGCTGCTGTCTGTGATGCAGCGTCTAGGGTAACCGCAGTCATGGTCTCCGTGCCGATACTCCATGCTGCTGAAAATGTCGTGGAACTGTTAGTGCAGATGGTTGTTGTCTTGCAAACGTCCCCATCTGTTGACTCAGGGATCGAGACGTGGGTGCACGATCCGTTACAGCCATGCGGTTAAGATGCCTGTCGTCTCGACTGCTAGTGATACGAGGCCGTTGGGATCCAGCACGGCGTTCCGTATTACCCTCCTGAACCCACCAATTCCATATTCTGCTAACAGTCATTGGATCTCGACAAAAAGCGAGCAGCAATGTCGTGGTACGATAAACCGCAATCGCGATAGGCTACAATCCGCCCTTTATCAAAGTTGGAAACGTCATGGTATGCATTTCTCCTCCTTACACGAGGCATCACAACAACGTTTCACCAGGCAACGCCAGTCAACTGCTGTTTGTGTGTGAGAAATCGTTTGGAAACTTTCCTCATGTCAGCACGTTGTAGGTGTCGCCACCGGCGCCAACCTTGTGTGAATGCTCTGAAAAGCTAATCATTTGTATTTCACAGCATCTTCTTCCTGTCGGTTAAATTTCGCGTCTGTAGGAGGTCATCGTGGTGTAGCAATTTTAATCGCCAGTTGCGTATCATCCGGGCATACGGGCCCTTGCATTGCGTTGGCATAAGGCCGTGGCACTCAACGGAGATTATATTAAAAAGTAGGATTTTATAATGAAAAGAGTGGGAAATGGCATGGTGTACTGGAATTCGAATAAAATCAATCAGCTTTCAGAAAAAAAAAATGTATTGCATTACTTATCGAACGCCGCTCGTATTTTTCCGTCACTACTCACGTTTAGACGTGTTCAGTTATGATAGTAAGGTTTTCTTGCGCATTTCGTACAGAACTGAATTGTGTGAACGGCGAACCATTCAACACAACATGGCTAACAGCAAAGTCTGATGGGAAGGCAATACTTCTAGAACAGCCGGTAACACAAACCATATGTAGCCGTGAGGAAGGAGGGACCAGGGGGAAGGGTGTTTGCCCGCTATGCGGCGTCAGCCGCCGCGGGCATCCTACTGCTCTACTCACCTCGACGCCTGGCCTCTTGCCCGCCGCTTTGGACTTGCGGCCGCCGAAGATGGGCTCGCAGAGGCGCAGCTTGAGCGGCTTGACGACGGCGCAGCGGCTGATGACGCCCGAGTCCGAGCTGGAGGGGTCGAACTCGCTGACGAGGTCGGTGTCGATGCCGACGCTGGGCGCCCGGCAGCGCGCCACCACGTCGCCGTTCACCGACAGCGTCGAGCCGCTCAGCCGGCACGCCGACAGCCGCGACACCTGCCGGCCACACGAGGTGCGCGTGTCAGCTAACTGCAGCGTCCCGTCGGCAAGCACTCTCACCGGTACCATAATCCATACTAAGAGTCAACATTTGTGATGGCGAAGAATTCTCGGGCTTCCAGCCGGGTGGCGGTGTCTTCAAACTGCGACGTTTCGACGAGTAACGTACTCGTCATCTTCTGGCGAAGTGCCGAGACTTAGCGGATGGCCGTCCCTTTATACCTGCGGCGTGCCCCCCACCACCTGGCCGCGGGAGGCTGGATCCAGATGAACCGCCGGGCGGGGTGGAGGGGGAAGCGGGTGCGCCGTTCGTGTCTCCGTCAGAGCATTCCGGCCGCTTCTCGTGAGCTGGACGTTTCTTGGTGCGTTCCTGGCGTATTGCGGCTAATGCAGCATTCCAGGCCGCGCTCAGTTCACAAGATTCTCGTAGACCCGTATTTCTATTGATTCTTTAATGACCCTGTCCCAATAGCTCCCGGCTCGGCACAGCACCCTGGCGTTCTCCAAATGAAAGGTGTGGTTTTATTTGATGCTATGTTCCGCTATAGCAGATTTCTCTACCTGTCCAAGTCGGACATGCCTGTTGTGTTCCTCGCACCTTTTCGAGATGCAGCGCTGCGTTTGTCCAATGTACTGCACACCACAATCGCAGGCAATGCTGTATATACCAGGTGTGTTGCGTTTGAGTGGGTCTTTAGCTGAGCCCAGTAGCTCTTTCATCTTCGGCGGTGGTCGGAAGACGGTATTTATGTTTGATTTTCTCAGTAGCCTCCCGATTTTGGCTGATATGGGCCCCAAATATGGAAGAAAGGCGAGTCTCTTGTTAACTTCCTCTTCCTCTTCTTCCTCTTCCTGCAATTTGTCAGCCTGTCTCCTCTTGAAGGCCCTACCAATCTGTGTTTCACTGTACCCGTCGAAACGTCGCAGTTTGAAGAGACCGCCACCCGGCTGGAAGCCCGATAACTCTTCGCCAGCTGTATGCGACGGGAAAGCATACATTAACATTTTTGATGTTTCTATAATGATATTTACACTCTGCAGCGGAGTGTGTGTTGATAAGAAAGATCTTGGTAGCTTAAAACAGTGTGCCGGAGCGAGACTAGATCTCGGAATCGTTGCTTTTACGAGCAATTTGTCTATCAACTTAGCTGTCAAATCATGACCCTGGCTCCTTTCTCAGAACTGTAGTTCCGCCGTACCTCATCTCCTACCTCCCAAGTTTGCCTTGCATGCTAAAACGATTGTGGGTGAATTGTGTAGGATAGCTCAGTCGGTAGAGCAATTGCTCGCAAAAGGCAAGGATCAAAATGTTGAAATGTGTGTGAAATCTTATGGGACTTAGCTGCTAAAGTCATCAGTCCCTAAGCTTACACACTACTTAACCTAAATTATCCTAAGGACAAACACACACACCCATGCCCGAGGGAGGACTCCAACCTCCGCCGGGACCAGCCGCCCGGCAAGGATCCCGACTTCGAATATTGGCATGGCACACAATTTTAATCTGCCAGGAAGATTTTGCGTTTGATACTAATTACTGAAATTACGTCCAGTACTGTAATTTCTGCAGAACGAATCGAGAATGTGGGTGAAAGGTTGAAAATGATGCTGCTGAAACTGATTAGGACGATCTGCAACATAGGAGAGACACCAAGGCGACTTCCAGAAACGCGTCATAATTCCTAAACCAAAGAAGGTGGTAACTCTAAGAAGTGCACAGTACCAAAATTAAGCCCATTACGCATGCATTAAGAATCCTCAACAGATAATTCTTATGGGAGCTGAAGGTGGAGGGTAGAGTGAACAACAGTTTGTATTTACAAAAGGATTAGAAACAAGACAGGCGATTCTGGCACAAAGTCTATTTATAGAAAATAAAGCGGAGAGAAAAATAAACATGTAGGGTGTAATGGGTGTTACCTTAGATGTTTCTATACATGACTGAGTATGGTGTACTGATCAATATTACATCAGTATTAACGTCAATTACAGAATAATAATTATAGCTATTTTTAGGTTGGGAAGAGCAAGGTATTAATGTTTATTTTCCCCTGGGCAGCAAGTCAGCTGTTGCACTAAGTGATTAATGACTCCCTGGGGATAATTAGCCCTTCGGAGAAACCCGCTACCCCTCTCCCCCCAACCCCAACTCCATGTCCCACCCACCTCTCTGGGAAAAGTGATGCGGATCCCAGCGCCATTTTGATACCAAATAAATCGACTAATTGAACTGATCAATTAGTTAACCATTTTTCTCTGGGAAATGCCCATCCCATTGGAGGGCCGCGCTTCTCCCCACCCAACCTTCCTACTGGCGAAAAGCTCACAAATCGGTGGGAAATACCAGATTCCGTACTAAATTTGAATTTTGGCGATAAATTCATATGGTGATTATATAGTATTTCAGAGGACACAACAACAAATTACAATAATATACTCTTTATTTTTAGAAAATCAATTTGCGCATTGCTTTTGTGGAACGATGTAGAGTATCCGCTTTGTTTTATCATCTTTGGAATAGTGGCACAGTCTATGACATCACAGTGCAAAATGACCGACCCAGAACACGAGTTTAGTCTAACATCCCTTCGCCTACTGGCGGGACATTCCAAATTTGGTGGACAAATAAAAAAAAAAATTCTCTGGCTGTGAGTCATGGGAGTTGGGAAGGGATAGCTGCCAGCACTAGACAGTTCCGTCAGTAACTACTACATCCCTAGAGAGGACATATTCGCCATTCGTCCAGCAAAAGAGAATTGCTCCAGCCAGTCTACACAATAGCCATGTGTGGGAAGGATGCGTAATAGGCCTGGAAGCTACCATTCAAGCGCATGGGAGTAGCTTTTTGCTGATCTACAAGTTAATAGCAGGTGGGAGGGACATAACGATGGGTAACAGTATTAGAACAGCGACCTAATGTCCTAGTGCGGCTGCAAATCCCTGTCACTTATGTACAGGAATCCTGTATCATCACCACTGGAGAATGAAACACACCTATACCTACAGTATTTACGAGTTGCAAGTCACATCCTAGTTAACAGAAATATGGGAAATAGGACGTATGATATTTTTTACAAGTGTAGTGCTTATTATCTTACTTGAACACATCATCTCAAGAAGAAAAATTTTACCACTCACCTTCAGTCTAGTCCATGGCCATTTGACGAGTGTATAGTGTACCTGGCCGACTAGTCACAATATTTCTTTGTTAACTGCCACTCATGACGGGCTTAAGCTGCAATGTCCGATCACTGAACCTTTGTGACCACTGCTGCCGATGGCCATGGCACAATGCAAACAAGCAGACGCAACTTGTACTAATAGTTCTAACTGCAATTCCAACACCGACATAGGCTCTCCTGTTTAAAAAAAAACCACTTTACCCAATCAAAAAGGGGACATTGTTTTGTCAATAAACCTCGAATTCATTACTCGAAATGTAGATTCCTTCTTTTATACGACGTATTTTTTAAAAAAATGAAAAAATCGGAATATATACACGTTTCACATCACTAAAGTATCGTTACTTTGTGTAAAAATCCTATACAATACTAGGGCATAGGCTATATTTAATCTAAGTATGATCTCATCAGGTAGAAAATTTCTTATCAGCTTAATATCTGCCACAGCCTGCATTACAGGGCTAGAACATTAAAGTCAATTTTGGCTCATGATGGAGTGCCAAAAGCATAATGTACCTCTATCGCAGGGTGCCTCCTCACCTCGAAACTCTCTGAAACTAACCTCATCATCTACGAGGTAGCAGCACAGAGGAGTTGTAAATAAAAGGTTTATGTAACATAACACTTTATAAATTCGGTAATATAGCTGACTTTATTACGATGATCGTCTGTCTCTGTAGCTGTTACATTGAAATTCCATTAAAAGATCTCCCTCGCTTGCACCCACGCAGTGGCACCTCATTGATCGTGAGAGTCGCTTTGCATGGCGGATGACATTTTTCCTGCAGTCGGTTTACACTCACCAAATAACTGTTACAGACGTTTCCATGACGTCTGTGGAGGGTTTCTAGAGGCTAGGTAGTCACTTCATCTGATACCAAAATGAGTGGTAACTGTCGTCAAATAGCTTAGGGTATCAAACGCTAACTGCGTCCTGCCTCTCCGTTGCCTTGTTATGCTAATGGAAGTAAGTAACTTAGAAATCTGGTTTACTGCTCCCGAACTAATCCTGCTGAGATCCGGCGGTTTGGGGGCAGTGGAATGAGGTTTCACTCTCTTCTCCACCGGCGCGACGCCACTGCCGTCATCTCCGCCGCCTCCAGCGGGATCACTGTAAACAGCTACCACCAAGGCCATCGGGTTGCGAACCTTTGTCTGAAGATCAGGGCTGTACCTATCGTGGCCGACAAACCACCGCTCGCCCTATCGGACAGCTGATACTGATTCTAGACTCACTGAAGTTGTCCCATCCTTTCCACAAGGATTGGGTGATTCAATGTCACTTGGGGGAATTACCACGATGTTGAACAATGTGCTTCGCTTCAACCCTCTTGCAAACCAAAAAGTCCTGAGATTTTTTTAAATTTCCCCGGAAGACTAATCCAGCGAACAAAAGTAAAATACTTGTCTGTTCACCACCCCATCTCAAACGTGTATGAATCTGCAAATCTACGTCTCCCTCAGAATGCAGCGCTGTGGAAGTGTTCCTATTGGCTCCCGCCAAATGGGTGTGTTGGTGCTTCAATAAATCAATCTGGAATCCCCGGAGGTAGTGCAATGTTCTTTTTGAGCAACACTGCTGAGAACCGAGATTTGAAGCTGACTGCAGACGGATTCTACTGCTGGGAACATACATTTCACATACGGACAACAAAGATAAATCAGCTCTCATACGGAGGCATATAAATAGTGTTTTTCTCTCTGACCATATTTGTGAGTGGTTCAAAAATGGTTCAAATGGCTCTGAGCAATATGCGACTTAACATCTGACGTTATCAGTCCCCTGCAACTTAGAACTACTTAAACCTAACTAATCTAAGGACATCACACACGTCCATGCCCGAGGCAGGATTCGAACCTGCGACCGTAGCGTTTGTGAGTGGAATAGGATATGAAATGAGTAGTAGTAGTATAGGGTACCCTCCACCACGCACTACATGGTGGCTTGTGAGGTATGCTTATAGATGTAAAAGTACAGTCCTCCTATTAAGACGTCAGTGTATCCATTTGTAGGCACAGAAACCTCGTGGAAGTATGTGGTCTCTTGCTTATCGAGAGAACAAAAGGTGGAACTTCCACTGGTGATAGTAACTGTGCAGGAAACTTTGCATTAGATTTTAATTTTATCAGTGCAGTCACTTCGCGAGTCTTTTGTGAGAGACTGTAATATGTTTGCCATCAATATTTAGATGGAGCAGTATGGAACTCAGCTATCAAATTGCCTTCCGTCCGAGTATCGCTTACCTGACGTATTCCCACGAGTCCTCCAACATTTGAATACACCTAATTTCGACGAGTAAGAGGTGTCCCACGCCAACTCACATGCCCCTGCTAGTTATCTTGAAATCCCATCACGTTCCGACATCACTGTTCCATTGATCAAACGGCCGTCTACTAATCCACTAGTCACTGACTAGGTAGAGAGCTATCACAAAGTGAAAAACTGCACACGAACGTACGAGAGGAAATTCATAACCATGCAGAGTATACACAGACTGCAGAAAGAAATTCAGCAGCGTCACACCTACAATTAATCGAAACTGAATGACTGTCTATAATGTCCCCCAGTATATAACCTAATCTCCTTTCTCGTATTCCTTCGATTACTGCGCTAGAAATACGACAGTGTAATGGTGCCAGAGTCTTCGTTAACAGCGCAGTCTCTCTCTCTCACATGCTTTCTCTTCTCATTACTTTTCTAACATCCAACGAAGTAGAACTACAAAATAAAAAGTTCCCCTGTTAGAGAACTCGATAATGCTTAACCGCGTTTCTGTCTACTGATAAATCGAAAACAAATACCATCTGCGCTGCGCGTGGTAGCCTCGCGGTCTTAAGCGCCTTCCTACGGTTCGCACGCCTTCCCCGTCGGAGATTCGAGTCCTCCATCAGGCATAGGTGTGTGTGTTGTTCTTACATTAGTTTTAGTTAGATTAAGTAGTGCGTAAGCCTAGGGACCGATGACCTCAGCAGTTTGGTCCCACAGGAACTTACCACAAATTTCCAATTCTGTCTGCTTGTTGACATCAAGCGTGTGTGGTGATCTCTTCGAATAGATACGTTTGGTCCACTGTAGCAGGTTGGAAGACCTGCGTAATGTTTTGTCACCTGTACTGGAGGAAGAGCACTGGCCACAGATTGTCAATCACAACAGAAGGTTCTTGTGTTAGCGACGTTGCAGAGCATTTGCAAACAGGTCTCCGAAAGCGATGACCTGTAGGTGTAATCTTATTTTCCACAGTATTGGAGTAGCAGATGTCTCTATGTTCTGTTTTTGAACAGACCAAGAGCATTGATTCCTCATATTGGTGGCGCATATTGCGTCCAGGTATATCATCACGGTATTGTCCGCCCATGGTATCTGAGTGGTCAGCGCGACAGAATGTTATACCTAACGGCCAGGGTTCGATTCCCGGCTGGGTCAGAGATTTTCTCCGCTCAGGGACTGGGTGTTGTGTTGTCCTTATCATCCTCATTTCATCCTCATCGACACGCAAGTCGCCGAAGTAGCGTCAACTCGAAAGACTTGCACCAGGTGAACGGTCTACCCGACGGGAGGCCCTAGCCACACGGCATCACCGTATTGGCGTCCTAGTTGATGGTCATCCTGACCTCCAAATCTCTGGACCTGCGTCTATCTTTCTTATGACTTACAGTGCATAACCAAATGAGGAACAGGGGGTATACTGCAGGACTTAAACACACAGAGCACAGATAGTGAGCACCCCAAATTTTTGCCGTACACCTCAGTTTTACGTACTTACGACCAAGTTTCGTAATTTAATCAGGTTTTCCGTAACTTAATCGCATTTCACCCAAGTACTCGAGTTCCAAACCATCACTTTCGATATGACTTGTCATATCAACAATACATCTCACTATGTTGCTCTCGTGATGTTATCAGCCTTCTAGGCGCTCAGTCCGGAACCGCGCGACTGCTACGGTCGCAGGTTCGAATCCTGCTTCGGGCATGGATGTGTGTGATGTCCTTAGGTTAGTTAGGTTTAAGTAGTTCTACGTTCTGGGGGACTGATGACCGCAGATGTTAAGTCCCATAGTGGTCAGAGACATTTGAACCATTTTTTTTATTGTTATCAGCCATGACATTGCAGCATGATTCTCAATTTATGTATCACTGTTAAACCACCCCCAACGAAACCATTACTTTGTGAGAGCTATAGACATGTGTACATATCGTGAACCCTATTACACTGTCCCATAACACAAATACTGTTTCCTGAATGAGATTTTCACTCTACAGCGGAGTGTGCGCTGATATGAAACTTCCTGACAGATTAAAACTGTGTGCCGGACAGAGACTCGAACTCGGACCTTTGCCTTTCGCGGGCAAGTGCTCTACCAACTGAGCTACCCAAGCACGACTCACGCCCCGTCCTCAAAGCTTTACTTCTGCCAGTAGCTCGTCTCCTACCTTCCAAACTTGACAGAAGCTCCCCTGCAGACATTGCAGAACTAGCACTCCTGAAAGAAAGGATACTGCGGAGACATGGCTTAGCCACAGCCTGGGGGGTGTTTCCAGAATGAGATTTTCACTCTGCAGACAGGAGACGAGGTACTGGCAGAAGTAAAGCTGTGAGGACGGGGCGTGAGTCGTGCTTGGGCAACTCAGTTGGTAGAGCACTTGCCCGCGAAAGGCAAAGGTCCCTAACTCGAATCTCGGTCCGGCACACAGTTTTAATCTGCCAGGAAGTTTCACAAATACTGTACCTTATTGTATAAATGGGGCATCAGCAGTGAGAAGATGCAAAAATTTCGTTCCTTAGCCAAATCAATTTATAAATTCGCTAAGATTTTATTATGGTTACTCATCTCACCCTTTGTGGTTGAGGGTCACAAAGTATTCTCGCATTCGTGAATCCTTAGCAAAACTCTAAACGGTTTCTCTATGCATCTTGTAACTCTTCTTCTGTCTTTAACCAAACGTCCGTGCAGCATTGGCTCTGATATAGTTCGAAACTGACTAGATACAGTAGGGAACTATACACAGTACGTTAGACGTCTCATGAATGAAATCAGAACGTGCTGAGTTTCACGGAATCAGAACATTTCGAACATACTCCAGACCTACTGCCGGTAAGCCCATCTTCAGACACCACACCAGACATATTGCAGGTGGATCCACCTTCAAACCCTCTCCTGGACGTAACGCGTCATTGATCCACCCCGAACATTATCCCGACCATAACACGTGGTGGATCCACCTTCCAACCTTCTCTCGGCAGTGACATGTGGTAGTTCTACTTCTGTACCCTACCCCTGTTGCCATGATGCATGGTGGATCTACCTTCAAACTCTCCCCAGCCATAACACCTGGTGGATTCACCTCCTACTGTATCCAGGCCATAACGTGTGGTGGATTCGCCTGCAGACCCTG